>NC_141695.1:722533866-725176366 GCF_964263255.1 Lissotriton vulgaris
ATTGTTTACCTTCTTCACTGAATGGTTCAGTGCTGACACCGAAAGGCCCCCCCGCCATACTTTCCTGGGAATCATGTGGGACCAGGCAATCGTGCACCCCGGGATTCTTTTTGCCAACCAGCTAACAGCAGACAAAACTTGCTCAAACAACACTCGTCTACCCAGTGTCGCCAAGTCATTGGCCCCCATGTGTACTATGACTACAGATGGCGGTGACCTTTGCCGCCCTAAGAGACCCTCAACAAAAGACTCGAATTGGTCAATACAGAGCCCGCCCTTCCCATGGAAGGTCACTCTGTACCCGTATTCCCCAGCTGCGCGAGTCGCGTCACCTGCTTTGAATACGTACCCGGCGCGCCTCACGTATGAGTGGCCCACGACCCACACGGCTCTCTCTCTAGACGGTGATCCAAGACCGCTGGTCCCCTGGTACTGGGTCGACTGCAAATTCCGCCCCGCGTGACAGGCTCGCGAAACTGTAAATCAAACAAAAGACAAGAAGCGTGAGTGCATGTCAATTGGCTTACAACATGTGCAATCGCACATACCTTCTGAAGCAATTCAAGGACCATCGTCCCAACTGTTTCACTTCATCCGCACTCTGACCCCTGGCTGTAGCCTCAGTAGCAGCCCCTATCCTAAAGGAGTGGGTCCCAAAATCGCTCGGGTCCATGCCTGCGGCAGCGATTGTCAGTGCTAGCACCCTCTGGAACTGGAACCTCGTCAGTGGGGTGCCATCCTTGTGCCTCAGCAAACTCCCCCCCCATGTAGCAGCCCTCAGTGCCAAGTATTCCTCTATACACATTATCGGGCACGTGGGGACCCTCGCATGCGCTGCACAATAACACTATGTCCCGTAGCCCCCTGGTCGGTCTTGGACCTGGCTATCATGACTACCATCGAATCACCCCTAATTAGAACGTGATCCCTGCACAAGCCTCCCTCAACGTCTTTCTTATTCCTTGCGACCAGTTCGCTCACCCGCATAGCCCCATGGAACGCTAATGCGAAAGCTGCCCGGAACAGAACTGCTTCGAATTGGGAGGAGCATGTCTCGACTAGTTTCGCCATGAGTAGGGACAACCTTTCTAAGCCAATCGGGCGCCTCTCATCTTGCTTGCGACCCTCAAGGCGCTGCCAGCCGCGAAGGGCTTTTTTGGCCAAAAAGGAACCTGTTGGGTCTTTTATGCCATGCACCTGCGCCATAAATGAAATGGCCGCCCTGTGCCTATTGGCCGTTGCCGCTGATCGGCCTTCTCGGTGTAGAGCTACTAAGAACCCCAGGAAGGATTCCTCCCAACCCCAGTTCTGATTCCCTGCCGGACCCACAAATGTGCAATAGGAACGAAACGCTCCTTCGTATGCTTTCCTCGTCCTGGGGGCTAAGCTTGCTGCCACGAGGTCTTGTAATCCGGGGCACGATTAGCCAAAGCGCTTCGGGGAATGGTGCCGCCACTAGGTCCGCTGTAGGTAGATAACCCCTGAATGCCTGCATATGTGAACGAGAGAGTGCATCAGCTGCATGATTCAGTACGCCCGGCACATGTTTCGCCCTGAACTGTACATTCAGTCTCATGCAAAGCAGCACAACTTTTTTTTAACAATCTCAAGATCCATTTGCAGCGTGCTGCCTGTTTGTTAATGCATTCGACAACAGTCATATGATCAGACTAAAATACCACAGAGCGGTCTCTGAAATCGTCTGGCCATGCCATCAGAGCAACAAAAATAGGGAATAGCTCCAGAAACCCAATGTTACTTGTTAGACCGCTGGAGTGCCACCACGCCGGCCATGTTTGCGCCGACCATCGGTTACCAAACATGGCGCCAAATCCCACGCTCCCCGCCGAATCAGTCCACAAACCTAGCTCGTCTGACGATGCTGGCGGCTTGCTCCATACCACTCGACCGTTGAATTCCACCAGAAATGCCAACCAAATGCGCATATCCTGGCGAACCTCTGCAGACAGTCTCGTACGGTGGTGTCCTTCTTTGAGACCAACCATCGCTTGTGCAATAGAGCGTGAAAAGGGGCGGGCCATTGGTATAACTCTCAAGGCAAAGTTAAGCTGACCCACTGTTTGCTGTAACTGGTGCAGGGTCACATACTCCTTACTAAGGCAAAGCTTCAGGGAAGCCCTAAATTTGGCTACCTTTCCCACCGGCAAACGGAAACATCCCTCCACAGAATCGAGCTCAATTCCCAGAAACTCCAGTGAAGTAGATGGTCCAACCGTCTTACCTGGTGCCAATGGGACTCCAAACTCCCTCATGAGGATGCAGAAGTCATGTAGCGCCTGCGCACATTTCGTGTCGCCGGCTGCTCCCAAGAACAGGAAGTCATCTAGATAATGCATAACATGCCTATGCCCTGTGGCCTCGGTGAATGCCCACTCTAAAAAACAGCTGAACTTTTCAAAATAGGCACAAGAAATGGAGCAACCCATCGGCATGCATTTATCCATGTAATAACTCCCTTGGAATGCAAAACCTAGCAAACGCTGATCCTGTGGGTGTACCGGGAGCAACCGGAACGCTGATTCGATATCTGATTTCGCCATCAGCGCCCCGGGGCCCAGGCGATTTAACATAGCGACGGCATCATCGAATGATGCGTACCGCACCGAACAGACTTCTGGGTCAATGGCCTCGTTCACCGAGGAACCCCTTGGAGCAGACAGGTTATGGATAAGCCTAAACTCCCCCGGGTCCTTCTTCGGGACCACCCCTAACGGGGAACAGATGAAATCCGCCACCGGTGGGCGGTGAAAAGGCCCTGCCACTCGCCCTAAGCTGACTTCTTTAGCAATTTTTCTCTCTACCACACTTGGATTATGTTGCGCTGATAACTGGTTTTTACAAAAGGATTCCCCTCGAAAATCCCCCGCCGGGATGTGGAAGCCGTGCAAGAATCCCTTCCTCAACACCCCAGCGGAGACATGATCAGGGTATTTGTTCAACCAAGGAGTCATAGCCATGAGATCAACGGGTGTAGGCAATTGGTCACAACGATCTACCTCACCCCTGTTTGGACCCTCCCTTTCCTCCCGCCCCGTTATTTTTCGATCTACATGAACTCTCCGGGTGTGAGGAATTCCCACAGCCCGCACACGCATGTTTGAACCTACATGTCCCTTGCTGTCTGTTACAGTTGCCTCGATTGAAGCCCCAACAGACCCCCCGCTTTCCACCATTCCCGCCGGTTTTCGGATGGTGATCGCCACCGGCGCCTGCTCGAAAGGGCACCGCGGGCCTTTGGCGGGAAACCCCTGACCCACTCCCGCCTGGCGAGGATGTACCTGCCGCCCCCGGCAGGAGCTGCTTATGCCATGAGACTGAGTCGAGGCAGTCCCATGTCAGAGAGGCATCATATTCTTTCGCTTTTCGAAATTTCATGTCATAACCTTTCCATTCCTCTCCTTCATACATTGCATAAAAATCCATTATACAAGTTTGATAACAAGACAGTTCAGTTAATACCTCGGGTTTACGTTCCCCCATAACTGCAGTAAATATTGCAAAGGCCTTCGCCCAATTCGTTATCGTTTCATCCACCCTGATCTCCGCCATCTTGGCGCGCCAGACGCTCGGGTGCCACAAATCTTTCTGGGTTTTAGCATATTCCATCTCGCGATGGTCAGTTAATAACGAAAACATATTGACATACTTGTCTCCCCATATTAACTCTTTTGTGGCCATAGGGATGTGCTGTGCCACCCTTTCCCGCCTTGAGGGTAATGAGCCCTCCCCCACCATTGGCAAAGCGAGCTTACCCGGTTCGGTCGTTGTTCCCGCCGTTTTCTCGAGACCAACTGCCGGTCCTACCGGTGTCACCTGTGGGGAAACAAGAGGAAGATTCGCCTTCGCGGCATCTCGCGACTGCCGCAAATGCTGGATTAGTAACTTGGCCTCTTCGGCCGTGTCTCCGGGCGCCGTAGCACCCCCTGCCTTCTTATTGAGCCATGCGGCCAACTGGGTGGACAATTCAGGAGGCATATCCTCATCGTTAGCGGGGGTGATCACAACCGGGATCGGTTGACCCGCGTCTGGGATTGGTAACGGGTCGTTAGCTGGTGTGACAGGGGTGACCGGGGGCACCTCAGGGACCGGAACCTCCCCTGCAACCGCCCTCTTCTTGACCGCTTCCCTCTACCCTCGGGGACGATTCCCGGCAAGGCCGGGCCTATTACCTTCTTAGGGTTACCAGGATTGCTCAGTGCAGCCAGTTGCTTTTTGACGTCTGCCAAACCTCGACCGATCGCTGGGACTTGTCCGATTTTTCGCTCCATGCCAGCCATTCTGTTCACCAACATGCGTAGCACCTTATCTGTCTCGGAACCCTTCCCTGCCTTCTTGCCAGCCATGGTTTCGATTATCCGCTCCGAGTCGATCAACACGGTCCTGGACTCTTCGCCTTTAAGTAACTGAAAAAGAAACACAAGAATTACAAGTTCTCAAAATTGCTGCTTGTTCCGTCGAGGGCTCATGAGCAACGAGTGGGTGCAGCCTTCAGAGCACAGGAACAAGAGGACACTTCTTCGGATTCCCGCTCTATTTATTCTTCTGTGGGAGGGCGTGTACCCTCCTCTGGTACACCTACTGGGCGTGGCCATCGGTGTAGGTGTCTAGGACAACCCCTCTTGGGCGGGAAAAGGCGCGCCCCGGCTACGCCGCTTCGGGCATACCAGCCGAGACACGCCCCCCGCCCAAAATGGTTTCCCGGGAGGATCGGGGCACCCAACCATATGTTCGGGGGGACCGAGTGGTCGCCCCTTTCCATTCCCTTAACATGCTGGAGTCAAACAATTTTATTTTTTTGTTTTCCAAAGCATCCTACCTAAACCCTAACTTTTAAGGAAACACACATATTGATCAGTCTGGAGATGCTACATTTTTATAACAGGGTATACAGAACACTATAGATGAATTTCTGTCATAACAATAATGATTCATTTCAAGTTACAATTTTGGTTGAGACTGAGCATCACCCACAAGAATTTGCTACAGTATGTCTTTGTAAGCATGGATATTAGTTTGATAATTTCTAGCTTGCTAATGTAATTTCACCTCTCCTATCTTTTCTTTGTGGAGATCTCTCCCCAGCTTAACATTAACTTTCATTTATATATATTTTTCAAAAGTCCGAATAAAGTAATTTATTATAACATTATTTGCTATGTCGTTCTATTTTAAGTCCCTGCCTCCATTATTTCTATGGAACAGTTTTGCAGTACCATTGGTTTGCCATGTGTGGTTCTGGACTTACTACTGTTTTTTTTGTCTGTGGTTACTTTTGACTTTTAAATTTGCCTCGACTCCCTGTTTCAGGAGATGGAGAAATGTCAGTCTACCCTCTGTAGTAAATGTATGTTCAGTAATGATGAATAGCGAATAACCAGTACTCACACATACATTCAATCCTCCATAGAGGCACTCACACACCCACTCACTCGTACAACCACTCACACAACCATTCACTCACCAATACAGCCACTCACATAGCCACACACTCACCCATACAGCTAATCACCACCCACTTATTTGCCTACGCAGTCACTCACACACCCACTCACTCATACAGCATATCAAAACAGCCATTCACTCACTCACCCATTCAAGCACTCACACACTCACTCACACACCCACACAGCCACTTACATACCCATTCACACATCCTTACAGGGACTCACACATCCCCTCACAAACTCATACAGCCATTCACACAGACACGTACTCTCCAATACAGAACACCCACTCAAACAGCCACACACTCACCCCATACAACCACTTGCACACAGAGTCAATCACTCATACAGCCATTCAGACACCCAGAGCAGATGTTATTCAGGGAACAAGAATGTACCCTTTGATAGCAGTCGAAGGAGACATTAGGGGAAAATGAAAAGAGAAGCGGAAACATATTGAGACAGAAAAGAGTGATGCTGAAACAGAAGGAGAAAGTAGTGGCGTAGATGACGATCTTTTGAATGACTTGTTGATGAATCATCCACCACCATACAATGGATCTCAGAGTGAGAATTTGACAAATGGAAATACAGCATATATTACAACTGCCCCTGTTATGCCTGAAATACCAAAAGAGACTACACTTGTTTCTCTTGTAAGAGGAGGAACAGTAAAAACAGCTCCATTGAACCCATTTGATTTGAATGCTCTAGATGCTTTAACCGTTCTTATTACTATTGGTCCTGTTGTACCTCTTTGTAAATCTAGGTCACAGGTAAATACTGCCCATACTTTGACTATACCTGCTAGAGTAAATATTGTGCATGGTAATCCACAAGATTTGACAACAAGATCTTTGCTTCAGACGCCTATGGTTCCGACTCTAAGTGATACTACAGGCATTAAGAGGACAGATTCCATTTTAAATCGGGAGACATGTGATCCTAGAAGCAGAATGGTTTAGTGGTTACCACCTTTTTACGTCCGTAGAATAAGTTACAGTGTTTCTGAAATGACTGTGCCCATGGGAATTTCAGTTCCTGTTACATCCGCATTAAATATGCAACCTGGAACAAATAGGTTTTTGACCAATGGAGATTTGCATTCAAATACACCAAGAGAACAATCTGGATTTACTCCTCAAGAATTGGTTGATTGGCTCAGAGTGTTTTGTACCCCGATTAATAATCAAATCCCTGAAACTGTTTAAGTCCCAGTAAAGGGAAGAACATTAGTTTTGGCCAAGCTAAAGATAGAGTTGGAAGAAATGATTTGGGGAACTTTGAGTCCATCTCAATTAGATACTTACCAGGAGGAGGAACTATTGTTTCTCTGTTAAGAAATTACCCGAAAAGCTAGACAGACTATCACTCCGTAGTAGTGCACCTAGTATACTAATTTAACTTTTGTAGTAGGTTAGTACGTGAGGACGGATGGAGTAGGCAAACAATACATTTCCCTTATATGGGGTATTATTGCTTTATTGTATCAACATGACTAGAAGTTTATACGTGGGTGACTGAAAAATATTTGACTCAGGCTACTACCTAATCTCAATTCGTGGAACATGTGGAAGGTGATGTTAAGAATTTTGAATCAAGAATAGCAACTATTGAACAAGGGTAGAATCTACACTATCTGGATGTTTTAGGGATTTCTATAGCAATACAACAGACTGAAGGTTTGACTCGAGTAGCGTAATTCAGCCCATTGGACCACAATAAGTAATTTGAGAGCCTTGAAAAAGTGCTAGAGAGCGCAAAACACGTGTTGGCTGTTGTGCTTAGCTGTATTGCTGAAATAACTGACTCATCAGAGGAATAAAATATAAAGAAAGACACAGAAATGAGTACAAGAATCTTTATTATGTGCTGTTGTTAAACTTCTCAGTAGAGTGTTTTATAGGTTAGTATATATGTTTAACTCCCATAAACTCTTTAAAAAACGTACGCTCTCTTGATCATGTCATCAGTGATGTGAATTGAGATATCATCAGTGATGTCATGAGTGACTTCACTGACCATGTCAAGACTGATGTAATATGTGAAGTCTTAAGCAGTGGATTAGCAAAGTGTATTTGATATTTAGCTCAGCCGAATTTCACTAGTTTTCTATGAGTGAAAATCTGAGCCTAACTATAACGTCCTTGTAAGCTTTGGTTTTTTTCAGAGAAGTTCTAAAGCTTTTTTAATTCTATTTTCGAACTATAATGTCCCTGTAACCTTTGGTTTTTAAAGTGAATTTCTAAAGTTTTCCAATTTCTATTTCCTAACTATAAAATCCCTGTAACCTTTTGTTTTTTAAGTGAATTTCTATGTTTTTTTAACTAGTAGTTGCTTTTGTAGAGTGGTGGAGAAAGGGGGTGGGGCCACTGACCTGCTCTCAGGAATCCTACTGTATGTGGCATACTGGAAGTAACAGGAGGGCGTCCTGACCCCCAAGGTCCCTCAGCATCCAAGAAGACTTCATCCCCGAAACCGTAGTGTGCTAGGTGGCATGTTAACAGAGTGATGGAGAAAGGGGGTGTGGGCTCCAAAGACCTTGTAGTAATCCCACTGTATGGGACTTACTGAAGGTATTAGGAGGGCTAGTTGACTCCCAGAGACCCTCTGCAGCCAAGGGGACTTCATCCCCAACCAGTTGTGCGTCAGGTAGCACATTTGAAGGGTGGTCGTGGTGAAAGGGGGTGGGGCCTCCAGTGACTTGCCGGTCTGGCTTTTTTAAAAATACTTTTTAATTTATATGGGGAGTGGGCCACATGCCCCCCTTTCCTGGGCTGATTTTGGCCTAGCCTTTTTCTGAGTAAAATAAGTAAAGGGAGGGTGGCTGTGCGGCTCTTTAACTGGGCTGATTTTTGCTTCAGGGACCCCATCCCCTGGGGCACAACCTCTCTTCAGGGTTCCTTGTACCACCCATGGCACCCACTGACAACTGTTGAGGACCCCAGGAAGAGACTGAAGTCCCTGCATTCTCTGCTGGCTCCACGCCTCTGCGGGAGCCGGCATAGCTTTCACATAAAGGGAGCTACTGAACATGCAGCTCCCTCTCTTTGAAAGCAATTTTGCTCTGCTTCCAGCAAACAAGAGAATTTTCAATGCAAGCAAGCAGCTATGTGCTGGGGGTGGGCACCCCAGGACATAGCAGGAGCCGGCCCTGGGGGGTGGCAGGCCCCAGGGCTATATGTGGCTTCAGGGGAGGGGCCACATGGCCCCCTCCTTTCTTATTTTATCAATCAAACAGGGTTTATGAAGTGCAGCTACTTACCTAGAAGGGTCTCATGGCGCACGGGGAGGCGGGGGCACACAGCTCCTATGACCTTGCAGAGAACCATCAGGGTGCGTGTGGTGCCAGATACTCATGGTGAATCGCCAAAGAGCCAGATCTTGAGGTCCTTCAGGAACTTGTAGAGAGTTGGTGTCTGGTGGAGGTGAAGAGGGAGGGTGTTGCATGCTTTGGCCACGAGGAAGGAGAAGGAGCGACCTCTTGTTCTGGTCTTCTTGATGCGTGGTATTGGGGTGCGGGAGAGCTGGGCTGAGCGGAGGGATCTTTGGGGTGAAGGGAACGAGAGGCAGTGATTCATGTAGGTGGGGCTGAGGTGTGGAGGGCTTTGTGGGCGTGGGTGGGAAGCTTGAAGGTGATTCTGTTCTCGACGGGGAGCCAGTGTAGTGCCCGCAGCTGTTGGGTGATGTGGCAGTGGCACAGTAGGTTAAGGACTAGTCTGGCGGCAGTGTTTTGGATGTTCTGGAGTTTGCGGGTGAGATTCTTGTTGATCCCAGCATAGAGTGCATTGCCGTAGTCCAGTTTGCTGCTGATGAGGGCATGAGTGATGTTTGTCTAGTGTTCGAGGGGGATTCAGTTGAACGTTGTACATAGGAGACAGTGGGTGTGAAAACAGGAAAAGGTGACGGCATTGATCTGGCAGTCCATTTTGAGTTCGGAGTCCAGGATGATTCCGAGGTTGCGTGCGAGTCCATGGGTAGGGGTGAGTACTCTAGGGAGGGGGCCATCAGGTGTCATTCCTGACGTTGAAGTGTGGGCCTATGATAAGTAAAGCGGTTTTGTCTGTGTTCAGTTGTAGGCAGCTGTTTTTCACCCACCTGGCACCTGCTTCCATTTCTTCTTGAAAGTTGTGTTTCGAGATGTTAGGTTCGTTAGAGAGTGAAAGGATGAGTTATATGTCGTCTGTGTACGATATGATGTTCAGTCCGTGTGCTCTGATGATGGAAGCGAGAGGGGCCATTTAGACGTTGAACAGGGTGGGGCTGATGGAGGATCCTTGGGTGACTCTTCAGGTTGTTGGCATGAGGCTCCGAGATGAAGGGAGGGAGTCTGACCGGCTACGTTTTGCCGGAGAGGAATGAGCGGCTCCCGTTGAGAGCTTTGTTCTGGATTCCTGCCTTGCGAAGTCTGGCATCTAGTGTGCGGTGTGAGACTGTGTTGAATGCTGTGGAGAGGTCCAGGAGGATGAGGGCCACAGTCTCTCCTCTGTCGAGGAGGGAGCGTATCTCATCTGTTGTGGTGATGAGGGTGGTCTCTGTGCTGTGGTTATTCCTGAAGCCTGATCGGGAGGAGTCGAGGATGTTGTTCTTGTCAATGAAGGACGCAAGTTGGCTGTTGGCAGCTTTTTCAATTACTTTCACTGGGTAGGGAAGAAGGGAAATCGGTCTGAAGTTCCTGAGTTCGGTGTGGTCCACAGAAGGATTCTTTAGGAGAGGGTTGATTGCCGCGTGTTTCCAGTCATGGGGGAAGGAGGCGATCTCAAAGGATTGGTTGATAATTCTTTGTAGCTCAGGGGCGATGATGTCTGCAACTTTGTGGTAGATGTGGTGGGGGGAGGGGTCCATGGGGGTCCCAGGGTGGATGGTCCACGTGGGCCATATGGTCTTTAGGGTGTCTTCGATGCTGAGGATGCTATCCAGTGTCGCTGTGTGGTGCAGGAAGCGGAGGGTGTGGGTTCCTTGTGGAGGATGTTGTTGTCAAAGTTTTCACAGATGGTCTTGATTTTGTGATGGAGGAAGGCACTGAGTTTGTCGCAGAGGTCCTGGGGGGGTGGGCTCTCTGTTGGGTTGGGCGAAGTTTTTGATGATCCTGAACAGTTCTTTGCTTTTGTGTGTGTAGGTGGAGATTCTGTCCTGGAGTGCTTTCTTCCTTGAGTGTATTATGAGTTTCTGGTGGGCAGTGGTGGCTGTTTTGTAGTGTTTGAGGTTTGCCAGGGGTTGTAAGGCTTGCCACGTGGAGAGGGTGGTCGCCAGGGCCAAGAACAGCCCTGAATGGGGGCAAGAAAAATGAACTTGTCCACTGGGAGCTGGGGATCCCTGGGGCCAGGGGGGGGGGGGGGGGGGGGGGGGGTTTGAGAGGCCCCCTAAGAAATGTTTAAGCCCTGGGGAGGTCATGGTCCTCGGGGCATGTGGGTCCTTGAGGCCCATAATTTGGTTTTGGTGTTTGGCCTCGGATAGGTGGTGGTCCCCGGGGCTAGGGGAGGTCCAACAAGCCCTCCCATTTATCATGAAAGAAACCCTGGGGCGGAGGTGGTCATGGGGCATAATAAAACCCAGGAAGTGGGGCTTTTGTGCCCCCCGCTTTATTTGGAATATGTCCTAGGACCTGGCCCGCCCAGGGGCTGATAATCACCTAAGCTCAGGAGCCAGCGTGTAGTCATTTGTACATTTTTTGGATCCAGTGGAATGAATTTTTTTTAAATGTTGTTTAGTCCCCGTGGGGTTACTGGCATATGAAAAACATTCTTTGTGTGCAAACTACATCCAAACTATAGCTACCTACTGGCAACCATAGGTTTCTCATATGTAAAAAAAACTCCTATATCGGCAGCTGCAGATTAAAAGCTTTGCATTTCAGGCGTCATTTTGCCTCTCATGCTATACGCGTTTCTGGACCAACAGTCCCTTGTTCACTGGCTTGCGAAGTGCAAACAGGGAAGCAGGAAGTGATGCTATACTTGTAGTGTGCTTTGTGCCATAGTGGGTGCGTTCTTCAGGGCATTCTGGTTAGTGCAGTCCATTTTTTTTCAACCCGTAGTGGGAGCCTGCCCTCCTATTCCACAATTACTTCTCTCACCACCATGGGTTTGCCTGAAGCATGGCAAGTGATTATTCCGCCTTCTGTTATGCCGCCAACGTGTCACGTTGCTCACTCGGCTTAGCAGTGTGTCGCTATACACGTGGCTATGCAGTAAGCCTTATTTTAGCATGTATTATTGATTACTATTGCATTTACAATCAATAAAATTCATGTGCCAGAGTAATCATTTTCTTCGTGTGGAATATATATATATATATATATATATATATATATATATATATATATATATATATATATATATATATTCCACACGAAGAAAATATATATATTCCACACGAAGAAAATGATTACTCTGGCACATGAATTTTATTGATTGTAAATGCAATAGTAATCAATAATACATGCTAAAATAAGGCTTACTGCATAGCCACGTGTATAGCGACACACTGCTAAGCCCGACTTGACACACTATAGGTCAAATCTGATGCTGCACAAAGGGATAGTACACAGACGAGAGGACACGCGCTAGCGCTTAATATAGCTATGACAAGGGCACTCAGCCCAAAGCAAATCACCGCATTATAGCTGGATGCGGAAAAAACCCGCGATCTTACAAAAATCGCAAAGAAAAGCGAAACCATGTATTAAATAACAAGATGACGGCAACACAGCCACGATCAAATTAAGCACCGCAAAATAACCTCGCTAGCACATAGTCCCACTCGTAAACAACAGGTGTCAACTTTGTCTGAATGTTACTGAATAAAGTTACATACAAAGTAATGTGCAAACTACATATCCCAGCATGCATGGTAAATGTTTAACAATATAAATATGGAAAGCGAAAAGGGACAATTGTAGAACACTGCCGTGAGAAGGAACTATATGTTCGAAACGCGTAGGCTATCACAGTTTGTGGAATAAATTAATGTGAATTACCAAGCGGAGTGCCAGAGTAATCATTTTCTTCGTGTGGAATATTTACGAGACCCTGTCCTGGTCTCAACTCTGGCACCAACTCTGAGGTGCTCCCTCTGTGACAGGACAATTGGTGTTGTGATATATATATATATATATATATATATATAGATACCAAGGTGTATTGAAGAATGAGTTGGTGTGTAAGTGTCTGAATGGATGATTTAGCAGGTGCGTGACTGACTGTATAAGTGAGTGATTAAACGTGTCTTACTGAATGCATGGGTTAGTGAGTAAACTGTGTGAATGTCTGTATCCGTCTGTCTGTTGGTGTGTAAGCAGCTTCATGGGTTGGTGAGTAGCTACATGAGTGTCTATATGGGTTATTGATTGGTTGTCAGAGTGTCGGTATGGGTGCCTGAGTGTCTGTGTGCGTGGGTGGGGGGATGTGTGACTCTGTGCATAGATGTGTGAGTGGGTGATTCACTGCGTTTAGGATTTAAAGAGTGCATCTGTGCAGGACTTTATGGGTGGGTGAGTGTGTGTATGGATGTGTTGTGAGTGAATGGATGGATGTCTCAGTGGTACATGTGTGAGTAACTGCATATGTGAAAGGCAGTATATGTGAGTGTTGGAGTATATAAATGACCATATGTGACTGTGAGTGATTGTGAGAGTGGCTGTATGGATGAGTGTGTGCTTGTATCAGTCATTGTAGAAGAGAGTAAATATGTGTTAGTATCTGTATGAATAAGTGAGCTGGTGTGTGCATTACTGTATAGGTGAGTAAATGGGAGTGTGATTGATTCTTTGCATGACTAACTAGGTGTGTGAGAAACGCTATGGATGAGTGGGGGTATGTGAGTGTCTGTACAGGTGTATGAGTGCAAATGATAGTGCTGTATTGATGAGTGACTGCCTGGATGAGTGACTGTATGGGTTAATGAGTGGATGTGTGTGTAGACCTAGGAATCAGTGAGTGGGTATGCAGTAACATGTATTGGTGTGTAAATGGGTTCGAAAATGGTAGTCTGTAATTTAGCGTGGGCGTATCAAAGGTTATATTAGTGTGTGATGAGGTGCATCAGATTATAACGTTGATGATGTCATCAGTGATGTCATTTGAGATGTCATCAGTGATGTCACTGACCATGTCATGAATGATGTAATATGTGATTTCATCAGCAGTGCATTGTGGGGGTGCGAGTTATAGTTAGCTCAACTAACTATAACAGCCTAAGTTCTCCGGTTTTCTATGAGTGAAATGTCCAACTAACTATAACGCCCCTTACACCTGTGTTTTTTTCAGTGAATTTCTAAGGGATTTTTTAATGCTAATTGCTAACTATAACATCCCTGAAACCTAAGTTTTTTTCAGTGAATTTCAAAGGTTTTTTAAATGCTAATTTCTAACTATGACTACAGAGGTAAGACATGTGCAGAAAGAGGAAGAAATGTGCAGAAGGAAGCAAGAGAAATGCAGAAAGAACCAACAGAGGTGCAGAAAGAGGCCTTGTTGCAAAGTCATCCTGTTCCCCCAACTTTTTGCTGACGGGTACTGGTGGTAACTGACTCTGCCTAACCGGGCATAGAGCCAGTGCTATGCTAAAAGACACTTAGAATACAGTGAAAACACCTACATATACTAGGGTACACTATGGGTTAGAGTACCCCTGTGATTGGCATGACCTCCCTTCTAAGGCCCTAGTACATAATAGGGCAGGGGGATTAAAACTACCTCCATGTCAAAGGTGCAGAAACATGCTTCTTTGACTAGTAGTCACGTTTACAGAGTGGAAAAGAAAGGGTGCTCGGTCTCTGACCAGCACTGAGGAATTCCACTGCATAGGACTTAGAGGAGGTACCAGGAGGGGTTCTTGGCCTGCAAAGTCCCTCAGGAGTAAAGTGGACTTCATCCCCCATCCCATAGTCTGCCAGGAGGCGCGTTTGCAGAGTGGTGGAGAAAGGGGGCATGGCCACCGAAGACGTCTTAGAAATCCTACTGTGTGGGACTTACTGGAGGTAACAAGAGGCCCCCCTCCCAAGGCCAATATATATATATATATATATATATCACAAATGAGAAGCACCAGACTTGGTAGGCCAAACACCTTGTTGAATCGTTTATTCCTGCGAGGTGACATTGCACAACAGCTGTTAGCATAGTGCATTGTGGTTGCAAAGTGCATCCTGGTATTGCGAGTTCATTATACCTGGAAAAACCCTTAGTCAAACGGCTGCTGTCCTACACATGAAACAGTTCAATACCTCAGTAGGTTTGTGTGGATTCCACAGTTGTGGCAACATACTCGTAATCCTTTAAAGCAGAAATCAGCAAGGCTCCATATTGCGCAATTAAATACTGCACTGGACACCGCTTCCTACGCGGGGGGCATTCCCGCGACCCTGGTAGGCCGCTTTTCAACGTCACAAACAAGAAGCACCGGACTTGGGAGGCCAAACACCTTGTTGAATCGTTTATTCCTGCGAGGTGACATTGCACAACAGCTGCAGAAGCACAGAATTCTTTTTTTCAGAAGTGTATCCTTGCGCGTTTCGGGCGTCGCAGCGCCCTTGTTCACAGGACTTAGACAAATGTGGAAAGCAGGTAGCCGTGCTCTAAAATAGCAGTTTGTGAGTCCCGCCTACTAGGCATGTTAGCATAGTGCATTGTGGTTGCAAAGTGCATCCTGGTATTGCGAGTTCATTATACCTGGAAAATCTCTTAGTCAAACGGCTGCTGTCCTACACATGAAACAGTTCAATACCTTAGTAGGTTTGTGTGGATTCCGCAGTTGTGGCAACATACTCGTAATCCTTTAAAGCAGAAATCAGCAAGGCTCCATATTGCGCAATTAAATACTGCACTGGACACCGCTTCCTACGCAGGGGGCCTTCCCGCGACCCTGGTAGGCCGCTTTTCAACATCACAAACGAGAAGCACCAGACTTGGGAGGCCAAACACCTTGTTGAATCGTTTATTCCTGCGAGGTGACATTGCACAACAGCTGCAGAAGCACAGAATTCTTTTTTTCAGAAGTGTATCCTTACGCGTTTCGGGCGTCACGGCGCCCTTGTTCACAGGACTTAGACAAATGTGGAAAGCAGGTAGCCGTGCTCTAAAATAGCAGTTTGTGAGTCCCGCCTACTAGGCATGTTAGCATAGTGCATTGTGGTTGCAAAGTGTATCCTGGTATTGCGAGTTCATTATACCTGGAAAATCCCTTCGTCAAACGGCTGCTGTCCTACACATGAAACAGTTCAATACCTCAGTAGGTTTGTGTGGATTCCGCAGTTGTGGCAACATACTCGTAATCCTTTAAAGCAGAAATCAGCAAGGCTCCATATTGCGCAATTAAATACTGCACTGGACACCGCTTCCTACGCGGGGGGCCTTCCCGCTACCCTGGTAGGCCGCTTTTCAACATCACAAACGAGAAGCACCAGACTTGGGAGGCCAAACACCTTGTTGAATCATTTATTCCTGCGAGGTGACATTGCACAACAGCTGCAGAAGCACAGAATTCTTTTTTTGAGAAGTGTATCCTTACGCGTTTCGGGCGTCGCGGCGCCCTTGTTCACAGGACTTAGACAAATGTGGAAAGCAGGTAGCCGTGCTCTAAAATAGCAGTTTGTGAGTCCCGCCTACTAGGCATGTTAGCATAGTGCCTTGTGGTTGCAAAGTGCATCCTGGTATTGCGAGTTCATTATACCTGGAAAATCCCTTAGTCAAACGGCTGCTGTCCTACACATGAAACAGTTCAATACCTCAGTAGGTTTGTGTGGATTCCGCAGTTGTGGCAACATACTCGTAATCCTTTAAAGCAGAAATCAGCAAGGCTCCATATTGCGCAATTAAATAATGCACTGGACACCGCTTCCTACGCGGGGGGCATTCCCGCGACCCTGGTAGGCCGCTTTTCAACGTCACAAACGAGAAGCACCAGACTTGGGAGGCCAAACACCTTGTTGAATCGTTTATTCCTGCGAGGTGACATTGCACAACAGCTGCAGAAGCACAGAATTCTTTTTTTCAGAAGTGTATCCTTACGCGTTTCGGGCGTCACGGCGCCCTTGGTCACAGGACTTAGACAAATGTGGAAAGCAGGTAGCCGTGCTCTAAAATAGCAGTTTGTGAGTCCCGCCTACTAGGCATGTTAGCATAGTGCATTGTGGTTGCAAAGGGCATCCTGGTATTGCGAGTTCATTATACCTGGAAAATCCCTTCGTCAAACGGCTGCTGTCCTACACATGAAACAGTTCAATACCTCAGTAGGTTTGTGTGGATTCCGCAGTTGTGGCAACATACTCGTAATCCTTTAAAGCAGAAATCAGCAAGGCTCCATATTGCGCAATTAAATACTGCACTGGACACCGCTTCCTACGCGGGGGGCCTTCCCGCTACCCTGGTAGGCCGCTTTTCAACATCACAAACGAGAAGCACCAGACTTGGGAGGCCAAACACCTTGTTGAATCATTTATTCCTGCGAGGTGACATTGCACAACAGCTGCAGAAGCACAGAATTCTTTTTTTCAGAAGTGTATCCTTACGTGTTTCGGGCGTCGCGGCGCCCTTGTTCACAGGACTTAGACAAATGTGGAAAGCAGGTAGCCGTGCCCTAAAATAGCAGTTCGTGAGTCCCGCCTACTAGGCATGTTAGCATAGTGCATTGTGGTTGCAAAGTGCATCCTGGTATTGCGAGTTCATTATACCTGGAAAATCCCTTAGTCAAACGGCTGCTGTCCTACACATGAAACAGTTCAATACCTCAGTAGGTTTGTGTGGATTCTGCAGTTGTGGCAACATACTCGTAATCCTTTAAAGCAGACATCAGCAAGGCTCCATATTGCGCAATTAAATACTGCACTGGACACCGCTTCCTGCGCGGGGGGCCTTCCCGCTACCCTGGTAGGCCGCTTTTCAACATCACAAACGAGAAGCACCAGACTTGGGAGGCCAAACACCTTGTTGAATCATTTATTCCTGCGAGGTGACATTGCACAACAGCTGCAGAAGCACAGAATTCTTTTTTTCAGAAGTGTATCCTTACGCGTTTCGGGCATCGCGGCGCCCTTGTTCACAGGACTTAGACAAATGTGGAAAGCAGGTAGCCGTGCTCTAAAATAGCAGTTTGTGAGTCCCGCCTACTAGGCATGTTAGCAAAGTGCATTGTGGTTGCAAAGTGCATCCTGGTATTGCGAGTTCATTATACCTGGAAAATCCCTTAGTCAAACGGCTGCTGTCCTACACATGAAACAGTTCAATACCTCAGCAGGTTTGTGTGGATTCCGCAGTTGTGGCAACATACTCGTAATCCTTTAAAGCAGAAATCAGCAAGGCTCCATATTGCGCAATTAAATACTGCACTGGACACCGCTTCCTACGCGGGGGGCCTTCCCGCGACCCTGGTAGGCCGCTTTTCAACATCACAAACGAGAAGCACCAGACTTGGGAGGCCAAACACCTTGCTGAATCGTTTATTCCTGCGAGGTGACATTGCACAACAGCTGCAGAAGCACAGAATTCATTTTTTCAGAAGTGTATCCTTACGCGTTTCGGGCGTCTCGGCGCCCTTGTTCACAGGACTTAGACAAATGTGGAAAGCAGGTAGCCGTGCTCTAAAATAGCAGTTTGTGAGTCCCGCCTACTAGGCATGTTAGCATAGTGCATTGTGGTTGCAAAGTGCATCCTGGTATTGCGAGTTCATTATACCTGGAAAATCCCTTAGTCAAACGGCTGCTGTCCTACACATGAAACAGTTCAATACCTCAGTAGGTTTGTGTGGATTCCGCAGTTGTGGCAACATACTCGTAATCCTTTAAAGCAGAAATCAGCAAGGCTCCATATTGCGCAATTAAATACTGCACTGGACACCACTTCCTACGCGGGGGGCCTTCCCGCGACCCTGGTAGGCCGCTTTTCAACATCACAAACGAGAAGCACCAGACTTGGGAGGCCAAACACCTTGTTGAATCGTTTATTCCTGCGAGGTGACATTGCACAACAGCTGCAGAAGCACAGAATTCTTTTTTTCAGAAGTGTATCCTTACGCGTTTCGGGCGTCGCGGCACCCTTGTACACAGGACTTAGACAAATGTGGAAAGCAGGTAGCTGTGCTCTAAAATAGCAGTTTGTGAGTCCCGCCTACTAGGCATGTTAGCATAGTGCATTGTGGTTGCAAAGTGCATCCTGGTATTGCGAGTTCATTATACCTGGAAAATCCCTTAGTCAAACGGCTGCTGTCCTACACATGAAACAGTTCAATACCTCAGTAGGTTTGTGTGGATTCCACAGTTGTGGCAACATACTTGTAATCCTTTAAAGCAGAAATCAGCAAGGCTCCATATTGCGCAATTAAATACTGCACTGGACACCGCTTCCTACGCGGGGGGCCTTCCCGCGACCCTGGTAGGCCGCTTTTCAACATCACAAACGAGAAGCACCAGACTTGGGAGGCCAAACACCTTGTTGAATTGTTTATTCTTGCGAGGTGACATTGCACAACAGCTGCAGAAGCACAGAATTATTTTTTTCAGAAGTGTATCCTTACGCGTTTCGGGCGTCGCAGCGCCCTTGTTCACAGGACTTAGACAAATGTGGAAAGCAGGTAGCCGTGCTCTAAAATAGCAGTTTGTGAGTCCCGCCTACTAGGCATGTTGGCATAGTGCATTGTGGTTGCAAAGTGCATCCTAGTATTGCGAGTTCATTATACCTGGAAAATCCCTTAGTCAAACGGCTGCTGTCCTACACATGAAACAGTTCAATACCTCAGTAGGTTTGTGTGGATTCCGCAGTTGTGGCAACATACTCGTAATCCTTTAAAGCAGAAATCAGCAAGGCTCCATATTGCGCAATTAAATACTGCACTGGAGACCGCTTCCTCCGCGGGGGGCCTTCCCGCGACCCTGGTAGGCCGCTTTTCAACACCACAAACGAGAAGCACCAGACTTGGGAGGCCAAACACCTTGTTGAATCGTTTATTCCTGCGAGGTGACATTGCACAACAGCTGCAGAAGCACAGAATTATTTTTTTCAGAAGTGTATCCTTACGCGTTTCGGGCGTCGCGGCACCCTTGTTCACAGGACTTAGACAAATGTGGAAAGCAGGTAGCCGTGCTCTAAAATAGCAGTTTGTGAGTCCCGCCTACTAGGCATGTTAGCATAGTGCATTGTGGTTACAAAGTGCATCCTGGTATAGGCGGGACTCACAAACTGCTATTTTAGAGCTTCAAAGACATTAAGGGGTATAACTATGAGAGCTGAAACCCCTGAACGTTGGAATGAAACAGAAATGGATTCAGACTGAAAAGGCTTGGACCCATTCTGTGGTCAATAGGAACCTCTGCTAAAGAAGGAGCAACTAAAGAGACTGCTGTGGAAAGACCAATCCTTACTTCGTGATCTGGGGCTGGTCTGCAGTTTGCTGTTCTAACTAGGGGAGAGGCTGTTGGGACTATGCCTGGAGGCGCTGGGTCCCCCTGCTTGAAGAAGACTGTGCTTTGTGCTGTGTCGTGTAACCCCAAGGGCCCGAGGTGAGCTGGCTCCCTTTTTGGAAATACAGGATCATAAAAGTTTTTGGGGAAGTCCCAAGCAATGTGGTCTGCACATGCTTTTGCAGCTTGTGACCCTCAGAAGTTGTGCCTTGTGATCGTGGGCACACTGGAGTAATCCGAGTCTTAGACGTGCTGGGTGGATGTCGTGGAGCAGGCCAAGGCATTGGTAAGGAGTGCCTGGTCGTTGTGTGCACGGGGAGACAAATTGAGACTCGGACGTGCTGGGTGCGTGTCGGGTGAAGGCCAGGGCATTAGTGTGGAGCGCCTGGTCATTGTGTGCTCCAAAAGAAAAAGTGAGTCTCAGACGCACAGCGTGCGTGTCGTGGTGCAGCCAGGGCGTTGGTAAGGAGCACCTGGTCATCATGTGCACCAGGAAAAGAGGTGAGACTCGGACGCGCAGAGTGCTTGTTGTCGTGCAGCCAGGGCATTGGTGAAGAGTGCCTGGACATTGTGTGCACCAAAGAGAAGAGGAGAGACTCGGGTGCCCAGGGTGCTTGTTGAGGTGCAAGCAGAGGCACTGGTGAAGTGCGCCGGGTCATCAGGAGCACCAGAGAAGAGGGGAGTCTCAGACGCACAGTGTGCATGTTGAGGTGCAACCTGGGGGGCTAGTGAGGAGTGTCTGGGTAGGATGTGCACCGAATTGAAGTAAAGTCTACGCAGTGCTGAGGGCGGGTCCCGGTGTTCACTGAGATTGCTGGAAGGAGGGTCACGTCATTGGGCCCTCGAAGTAAAACAGCAGCGGCCCAGACTGGCAGCCCCCCGTAACGGAGTTCTGGATCAAGGCCCAAGTCGCTGACATCAGAGAGGAGAGTGCGGTTGTGTTCCCCCCACGTAACATGGATCACCCCCTGGGTTGGGGTGCGGGCCCGGAGGGACAAACTCTCGGCCTCTCGCTTCGGTCAGCTGTGCGAGTCTGTTGCTTCGGCTCGGATCCTGGACCTTGCTGACCCAAGATGGGGTAGTACTGGGGCCGGAGTTGGAAGCAGTACTTTTGTGTCATCATTGATCCATATTGGGGGCAATGGTAACGGAGCACATAAACTGTTGTATTACAGTTTGCATTATTGCTGCTAACAAACTATCGAACTGTCGTATGACGTCTGACCTCATTTGTGCCTGACGAACTACATGCTTGGTGCGCTATGCACTGCATTATTTGTCCATTGCAAATTACCTGATAGTAAAGTGGCGAAGTGCATTATTTCTTCATTTGCATAGTACAGGATTGTAGCGTGACGCATTGCTGGTAGTGATACGCATTGCATTATTCCTTCTATTGCAAAGTACATGACTGTGGCGCTACGTATGGCATTGTTTCTCTGTTGCACAGAGAATTTCGTTACGCATTGCAGTATTTGTTTTTGTTTGCAACGTTTGTGATTCTAGCAATACGACTGGTCTAACCTTTTGGAAACGGTTAGAAGTGAGCTTAACTGTTGGTTACAAGCAGTGGTTGGGATTAGAACCTACTAACCCACCAGAAAGAATACTACCCATTCTTGTATGTTGATTTGGTATTGTGTGGTCATATTGTGTAACTTCTTATATAAAGTTTATACTGATTTTATAAAAACTTGTGTGGAGTCTATTTGTGGTGACATCAATGGGTTACTGTGAGCGTGGTTGCACATACTGTACACTCGTGCCTTGGAGATAAGCCTGGCTGCTCATGCCAAGCTACTAAGGGGTGAGTAGGGCTATCTCAGACGGTGTCCTTACTTAGCCTAATGTTGAGGCTTTTTCAAGGCTGAGTTAGACAAGTTCATTGCATAATCATAACATCCAAAATGAACCACAGTTGTACAAAAAGGTAAGACAACCCCATTCCCAAGCGTTAACATTTGGTGAAGTAATTGTTTTTGTCAAAACAAAACAAAAAAGATATTCAGTAACAAAAGCAACACAAGTGTAAGACCCCACAATATGCATGCACAACAAATTTGATGAGAGTAATAGTGAAAAAAAGGGAAGACGGGAAAATAAATTAAGAGGAGAGATGAAAAAGGAAGGAAAAAAGATAGCAAAATACAAAAATAAAAAAAAATTAAAAAAAAGATCAAAGCAGGGAAGGTGAGCAGACATCCAAACAGATAAGTGAAGAAAACTAATAAGTGAAAGAAATGTTTTGGTGGGATAGAATACCGCAAAAAAGAATTCATAAAAAGAGACATGGAATCAATATATAAGGAAAGAAGAAGGTGAACATGTTTAGACAACATAATTCCACAGATTGGAACAGGAGAATTGTAAAAAGAGAACACGTAATCAGCATTTTCCGATTTGACATATAATTGTTTATTAGTCCAAGAGTTTCCAACATAATAGATAAAAGAAAAGACACAAAATAAAACAGAAGGCAGCGCAACACCATGGGCAAATCATAGGCTAGCATTTCAAGGACCAGTTGTTACACACAAGAGATAATCAGATTTGAATACATACGCGTTATTTGAGATCCGTCATACACACACCGGAGCGAACATCAATGTAGCAAAAGTAAAGAACAAAGAAACTCCAAATTAGTCATTATTTAACATTAATGATATATCCTTTACCTGTGACTTCCTTCTCACCTTATAAATGTGAGGTGAAAATATGTAGAGGGAAGCAGAGATAATTTCTCATATGACTTCGAGCCCACACAAAGAATTTGAAAAGACCATGTTGTGGTAGGTGCAAGAATGAAATTCAAAGGTCAGAGGCCTTGTTTAGCTCTCGCCTACACAGCACACATGCGCTGCATAGGAAAAAGACCTTTAGCAATTGAATCTGTTTTGAGGCCAAAAACGTGCACGTGTTGCGTTGCATTGCTTTCAATGGCAACACATGCACGTTTAGCGATTCCCTTGCGGGAGCAAGCAGCAGCGCCATATATTAACAATTATCGTGCCTTGCTGCTCGCTCCCGCAAGGGAATCCTGCGCAGGCCCTCTCCTCTTTCCCCTCGCTGCCGCATGAGGCGTGCGTGCATGTTTCAACGTGTTCCTGTCCCACCATTCATTGAGGTGTAGTCACTGTACACACTAGCGGCGTGTGATGCAAACATGCAACCAGCTTTTTGTAAGTAGTACACGATGAGGGTTATGATGACTGTGCAATATTATTCTGAGAAGCATCTTGAAAGCGGGTGTCTAGATGATTCTGAATGTTTAACCTTTGTGAACTAGCAAACAGTGTGTACCTTAAAAAATAACATTGTCGAGTCATAACTCTGATGTGCATGCTCACCTTACCATCTTTGCGAAACCAAGCCATTTATTGAAAAGTTTAAACATCTTGGCCTACATCTCAATAACCCTGGACTGTCCTGGCTAGTCCACGACACCTGGTCAGCATTTTATCGCTATTAGGTTTAGCGAGATCTGACCGAAATGTAAACAGGACAGCATGTGATCTCCGATGCCATGGCATGCGTTGATCACAATTTATATTTTTGAAGTGTTCTCAATCAATCAATCAATCAGGGCATTTGTAGAGCGCACTAAATACCTGTGAGGGTCTCAAGGTGGTGGGGTTGGGGGTTCTGCTACTTACTGATCGAAGAGCTAGGTCTTGAGTAGTCTTCTGAAGGCCAGTGGGCCTTGGGTCTGCCATAGGTTGGTGGGGAGGGTGTTCCATGTCTTGGCGGCAAGGTGGGAGAAGGATCTGCCTCCAGCTGTCATTCTTCGAATGCGGGGAACAGCGGCAAGGGTAAGGTCGGAAGAGTGGAGCTTGCGGGTGGGGGTATAGAAGCTGAGTCGTCTGTTGAGGTACGCTGGGCCAGTGTTGTGGAGGGAGGAGCTGGAGTGCGTGTGGATGAGGAGCTTGAAGGTTATCCTCTTGTTGACGGGGAGCCAGTGTAGGTCTCTCAGGTGGGGAGTGATGTGGCTGCAGCAGGGGATGTCAAGGATCAAACGTGCAGAGGCGTTCTGGATGTGTTGGAGCCATCTCAGGAGCTTGGCGAAGTTCCTGCGTAGAGGGGGTTGCTGTAGTCCAGCCTGCTGGTGACAAGGGCATGGGTGACTGTTCTTCTTGTTTGAGTGGGGATGCACTTGAAGATTCTGCGTAGCATTCGGAGGGTGTTGAAGCAGGAGGAGGAGACGGCGTTGACCTGCTTAGTCATGGTGAGGGTGGAGTCTAGGATGATCCCTAGGTTGCATGCGTAGTCTGTGGTGGTCGGAGCAGTTCCTAGTGTGGTGGGCCACCAGGAGTTGTCCTAGGCTGAAGGGGTGGACCCAAGGATGCGGACCTCCATCTTGTCCGAGTTCAGCTCCAGTCGGCTGTTCCTCGTCCAGTTGGCGACGGCCTTCATTTCTTCGTGGAGGTTGGTTTTGGCTGTGTGAGGGTCTTTGGTGAGGGATATGATCAGCTGGGTGTGGTCGGTGTAGGAGAAGATGTTAAGGTTGTGTTAACGGGTGAAGTGGGCAAGGGGTGTTGTGTAGATATTAAACAGCGTCAGGCTGAGGGATAAGCTCTGGGGTACACCGCAGATGATCTTGTGGCATTGGAGTGGAAGGGGGAGGTGGACGCTCTAAGTTCTGCCAGAGAGGAATGATGTGGTCCAGTCCAGGGTCTTCCCTTGGATTCCGGCGTTGTGTAATCGTGTGCATAGGGTGCGGTGGCAGGCCGTGTCGAAGGTGGCTGACAGGTCCAGGAGGATGAGGGCTGCTGTTTCTCCATTATCTATCAGGGTCCTGATGTCATCTGTGGCGGCGATGAGGGTGGTTTCGGTGCTGTGCTGCTGCTCCACTTTTTTCCCCTCACCCCTCCCTAATCTCTGCCAGTCTTCGCGATTGGAGCAGATATAATTGCTCCTTTAATGTAGTCCTTTATGGAATCTCCGTGCACCCTACAAGTTTGAATTCCAGCAAAGTGTGTCAGCCCTTTTTAGCTATTCCAGATTGATAGAGTGAGCAACACTGCTTATGGTAAACCTGGCAACTGCTCTTCTATTTGCTACTATTCTCATTCTACAAATGTTGTGTGCCAAATAATACAACTTTCCCCTTCCTATGTTCTGTTAAAATAACTTTCGTCCTGAGATTGCTGTGGTTTACAAGAGTTTGAGCATGGGTAGTAACTGGTGTTGCTTTCACCGCATGCTGAGGCACCATCTGTGCTCCACCACTTTATGTAAGACTGTCAATTAATAATTTTTAATGTTGCAGAAATTTGGGTGTATTGTAGAATTCGGATTTGACATCTCAACACTGCTGAGTCCTGCCTTGTGTTCTGAGGTCGGTAAAACGAATAAAATTCAGTTGCTTAATAGTAAAGTCTGTTAGTGACAGATCTATGAAGCCCCTGTCATGAATATTGTTTGTTGTGCTTCATAGCAGAATGTGTTGTTCTTCTGTGGAGCATGTTCTCTATTTAGAGAGAGGGGTTGACTCTGTGGCATCTTTTAAGACAAGGAAGACCTTTCTTAAGGGGCTTGTTTTAAATTTGGTTTTAAGGATAAAATCGGTTAGTTGTTCAGGTCTGGAGTGTCAAAGCACAAAAGAATTCTGATTGTTTATTTTCCCTCTGTCTTTCAAATGAATCAGTTTGGAACAATCCAGTTTTGTTTGCCTGATGTGAGGGTAATTTGGGTCGAAAACCCCTATTGTTTACAAAATTATGCAAAATGGTCTGAATTCATTCTCTGGGCAAGTGAGGCCCATTGCCGTTCTCAAGAGCAGGGGTAGTGTGATCAGAGCTCTTCAAGTTGAGACATAGTTTAGCAGTATGATTTTGTCTCCACTAAATGTTGAGGATGTCCTCATAGTGTGCTGCTGAGTAGATGACCTAGCCATATGCTATTGTCCTTGCAACATTGGTAATAAATTCCACAGGTGGAGAGGATTTAAATAAATGAGAGGTATACAATAGTAAAGGGCAAACAAATACATAATGGCTACGAACAGTATATCACTAAGAAAACAAGCATTGGCATAGCCAATAGGTGTCGCCTTTGGGACCTTAAAAGTGTTTAGCCATGCAACAGTTGATGCTGTTGTACCAAGGATCTATTGGCTATGCCAATGCTTGTTATAGAAGTGTGGGCGATAAATCGCATACGGTCTCCCTTAATAGCTTATACTCTTGAGAGGAGTGGATTGTTAATTGTAAAGGATGTATCAGTCATAACTCTGCACCTTGAGCTCAGTGTTACAGACTTACCGTAGATTTGAATCATAATGTAAGGTCAGACCCTATCAATTTCAAATAGACACTCTCTATTGTCCTGAAAAAATAACATGGGGTAAAAGAGCCCATTAGCATCCAGAACCAAATCGTACACAAAAGAGGGTAGCCACAATCCTATTTATATCTCGAGTTGTATGAACAACATACCAGTAGGCACAAGTAGACAGGCTTGAGGCGGTATGCTGAAGCCTTTGGAGTCCGTAAGAGCTCACGGTCAGCAGACCAGACAGCAGTGTTGTGGTGCCTGCGAATGTAGGGGAGTGACTCCTTCACTCCCCTTCAAGATATCTTCAGCTGTCCTTGATGCTCCACAAGTCCTGCATGTGTCCTGTATGGTGCACGGGCACAGAAGATACTTCAGAGAGGTCATAACACCGCACCCAGAACTCAGTGTTACAGTCTTATCATAGATTTAAGTCGTCATGTAAGGTCAGACCCTATCACTTTCAATTAGACATTCTCTATTGTCCTGAAAAAATAACATGGGGTAAAAGAGCCCATTAGCATCCAGAACCAAGGCGTACACATAAGAGTGTAGTCACAATCATATTTATTTCTCAAGTCATATTACCAACATATCGGTAGGCACAAGTAAATAGGTTGGAGTCGGTATGGAGGAATTTAGCAATTCTGTCAGAAATTAGAGAAAGAGACATGGTGTAACTCTATCGTCCTCCATAAAAAATGGAATACCACATATTCCACTGTTCTGAAGGCTTACCACATGTGAGATCTGTCATCCTTATGCATTTCTGATGGCAGGCGCACAGTCTCCCGAAGGCATCAGGGTTACATTATAGGTGACCCAGAAGTCCATCCTATCACATCCGGCTGGTATCCTCCATGTAGGAGAGGTACCAGCTAAGAGTGGATGCATGCTTGGCGCCATCTTTAAATGGTGAAACCAGCTATGTATTATGTAACTAGATGTCCACATTTGAGTATAGTATTAAACACATAGACAATTCCATGATATAGTTTATGTTTCCAAAAACTTGCAAAAAACGTGAGGGATATCTTAATACATGGAACCGTTTTTACAAGGGTTTATGTCTAGTTTGCTCCGATGTGGATGGTGTGTCATTATTATAGATTTTTACCCATATATGTTGACCATATCCCAAAGGAATAGAGCCCAAGGCTAGAGTTGGGAGGTTCAATGGGGACCAGTGTGGGAAGGTGGTAATCGGATAATGGCAAATCCAATGGGGAGGATGGAAGGAGTGTTGAACATTGCAAGCACTCACCCCAAGTCGGCTGATCTGGGTTTAATTCATCATCATTCTTTAGCTCTTTAGTCGGTAGGGGCGATTTCAATCGATCCTTTCCCTTATCTTGATTGGTGGTCCAATATTAATCGTGATCGCAGTGGTTTTATTTTTGGCCAATTTACATGCATTGCAGTTATGACATATTTGAAAACCAGCTGGTCTGTCCAGAAAAGTGCTCATTGTTTTTCTTTTATCTACGAACTCTGATTTGCACAGCATTTGTCTCAGATTAGGTGCACGATGGAAGATCAATTCTGGGTATTCGCCTAAATTTTCATTTATTCCTGGTGTATATTGGAGTAGATGCCAGTGGCATTTTAATACCATTCTGACGTTATGCTGGATATTGTGATAGTCTGTGACAAAACAAATGCGATCTTTCTTCCTATTGGGAGGTGACTGTTTCTTGCTTATTGTTGAGGATCGTGTCCTCTTCGATACATTAAACATCAATGTCTTTGTATGTTGGTTGTTATATCTGCGATTACTTAGACGTGTCATGGCTTTCTAACTCTTCACTTCGAAGACTAATTCTTCACTGCATTTCCGTTTTATCCGTAGTAACTAACCTTTGGATATATTCTCCATGTTGTGACATGGGTGTCAACTATCTGCTCTTAGTATTGAGTTTACTTCAGTTTCTTTGCAGAAAGGTTTGCTCTGTAAATGATCATTGTGAATGTACAGCGAGAGATCGAGGAAGTTTACCTCTGATTTCAAAAAGACATAGGTTGTTTAAATTTTCCAAGGGTTGCCATCCAGTTAATGTAGGAATCTTTGTAGTTTATCTTGTTCTCCCTACTAAATACAGAGGATATCATCTATATAGCATCCCCAAAAAATAATATGTGAAGTAAAGCTCAAGAATTTAGGGTCCCAAAGCCAAAATATCTCTACATGACTCATAAAAATGCATGCATATGGTGATGCAAATGTGGCTCCCATGGCAGTTCTGCATACTTGCTTGTAGAATTTCTGGTCAAAGCTGAAGGTGTTGTTGGTCAAGCATAGTTCTAACATCACTAATAGCATTATGTTGGATTCCAGAAAATTGGCTGGTCTAGTCCACAAAGTCTGTTTGAAGGCAGATAGGACATCCTGATGTTCAATAGAGGTATGTTGACTCACGTTATCTACGGTCACCAGAATAAAATTGGGTTCCCAAGTTATATTATCCAATTTGGAAAGGGTGTCTTTAGTATCCTGAATGAAGGATGGTATATCCTTCATACACGGTTGAAGTTTTTTGTCGACATACTTTCCAAGTCTTCAACACGGTGTGTTGATCCCTGCTTTTATGGGTCTGCCTGGGTGTGGATTAACCCCTTTGTGTATTCTGGGCAGTAGATAAAATGTAGACATTGTAGGGTTCAATATTAACAGATATGTTTTTTCCTCTTGGCTAAGTTAGCCCTTGATATACCACTCCTCTAGTTTGGTCCTGATCTTGATAACAAGTCTTATCCGACAAATGTCTATTTACTTCGGAAATATAGTCATCTATGTTTAGGACTAGAGCGTTTCCCCCTTTGTCCGCCCCTTTGAGGATTAGCTCATTGTGGTATAAAAGACTTTTGATTGCTTGACTTTCTCTAGACGTAATATTCTGGGGAAGGAATTTTTTCTTTTTCTCATATCTCAGATGTTCTTTTCTAGGTCATCATGGGTAACTGATAGATGGAATGCATCAATACTATTACCTACTGGGAGTTGAGGGCAAAAGGTTGATTTCATAGCTAATTGTATATTTTCTGTTTCATCAATACTGATGCCCAGATTACTGGCAGTTCTTAATATAGAGTCAGGGTCATGGTCTGTACTTTCAAGTAGGTCAATGTTGGACAGATCTTGTATGGAGACATCAGATATTGTCACAGTAGATTTGGCTCTTGGTACTGGTGACTGGTCTGCAAAAAATGCTTTTAGCTTGAGTTTCCTCATGAATTTAAATAAATAGATTTTTGTTCTCACCAAGTTCCATGTTGCTTTCGGGCAGAATAATAGGCCTTTGTTGAGAGAATTCTATTCCATGTCAGATAACAGGGTATTAGAGATGTTAAAAAACAGACTCTCTATGTTGTCGGTGTTTGCACTAATTCTTTTCTCCTAGCACGGGTTGTCACCCCTATTGCTATTTTGGGGGTTCAATGTTGCACTGTTGCGTATTCTGGGTTTTATATGTTTTGGGTGTTTGTTGTAATTCTTCTACACAGTCTGTAGCATAGGACCTCCTCGAAAAAATTTGCTTTGCATGTTGAGGGATTGGTTTATGTGCTATTGACCGGTGATTCAATATCAGAGCTAGAGGAGGGACCTGGTTGTAATTTTGGATTGTCAAGACTAATCCTTGTTCCAGGTGGTACGTCGTACCTCTTGGCGAAGGTGTAAACCCATACAAACTGATAATCCAGTTGGTCTCGGCGGAATTTCCTATTTTTTCTTTTAATTACATCTTCTTCGGATTCATCAATTAGGTTTTTTAAGATGTCGTAATTCTTTTTGGTTAGTTCCCCCCAGTTTGAGTCTTCTATATGCTTGTCTAGATTATTTGCTTCGAATTTTGCTTTGTTATATTCTTCCTCAGCGATATCAGTCAGTTGTCTGATTAAAGTGTTCAAGCATTCCCTTAGATTACCGTCCCATGTTTTGATATGTTCAGGGTTAACTGGTGGAAAAATCTGAATGCGTAGTCCTCTGGGAATTCTATCTGCTTCAAGTTATTTTTTCAGTGAGGCCGCTTCACACCACTTGGAGGTTTCTTTTTTGACAGCAAGTTCCAAGGTTTAGAAGGTACTTCTTTCTGATGTAGGATTAAGTCTATTGATTATATTGCAGGTGTGGGAAAGTAGGATCTGCTTCTTATGCTAAATGTGATACTGTTTTTTTACTATTCTGATTGTGATCCTGCTAATCAGGACCCCAGTATATCTGTTTTCTCCTTAAACTGTTATGTTATGTATTTAGGTACACTCCATATTGAATACTGGTGTACCCTTGTCAGTCCCTAGTATATGCTACCCATGTACCCTGGGCATAGGTACCCCAGAGGCCTACCATGGGATGAAGCATGTATTATGCCACCCATGATAGGCCATGCAAAATGGAACTACAGGCTTGCCATTGCAGCCTGTGTAAGTTGTTGCATGCACCACTTACTTAAGAAATAGGTTTACTATATCTAAGGGTCACTAAACTTAAAACGTATAAGTCATCCCTCTAGCAGGCCTTCACAATCCTGAGGGTGGGTTTCTTGATTCTAAGTGAGAGGGTGCCACTGCATGAGCAGAACACCCCTACAACCTACAGAGTCCTTTCTCCCGTCTTGTCAGTGAGGCAGCCATTTACGACATATAGAGTGGCATTATGCGACCTCATGATGACCAACTCTAAAACGGCGGAAACTAAACCTATTGTGTTTGATGTCAAACATGTTGGAATCATACCTCCCACACTGGTAACCGGTGTGGGAGGTATGATTCCAACTCTCAGAAGCGAGCTTCGTGAGTTTCCTGAAGTTCCTGGTACCAGTCTTCTAGTCCCAGACAGCACAAAATGGTTGCTGCTGACCAGAGACACATTTCTGCCCTCCTGCTGCTGAGCCAAACTCGAGCAGAGGAATGTAGAACAATACTTATCCTGTCACAGGGAGGTGTGGCCACCGCCCAGACAGGATTAAGCGTATTTGGGCTAGGTGGGTGCGCTTGCGAGCGACTGAAAGCCTGCATGAGGGGGACATTTAGTGTGCCTGTGCATAGTCCAGTTCAAACCAGTCCTGGGAGCCATTGGCGCCCGCTCTGGTGTGAAAGTGGACAAATGACATGGGAGTAACCTCCCCACTCTTCAGACCCTCCCCTTGGAGAGTCCCCTGAATCTGTCAAACCCTCTCCTGTTGGTACACAAGGGCTTACCTTGCTGTAGGACCTTAGATTCAATGTGGAAAATATTCTGAACCGGAAACCACTGAACTTCCACCGCCTGAACACTCTGGACTTCGCTGGACTTCGTTTGGGCCCGACTTTGTCTCCCTCTCTGTCTGAAGTATCGTCTGTGCCCGTGCACCATCCAGGATCCGTGCAGGACCAATGGAGCATCAAGGACAACCAAAGATATCTTCCTTGGAGTGAAGGAGTCACTCCCCTGCATTCGCAGGCACAGCAACACTGCTGTCCTGTCTTCTGAACCTGAGCTCTTACGGACTCCGAAGGCTTCAGCATATCGACTCCAGCCTATTTACTTGTGCCTGCTGGTATGTGAGTAATACAACTCGAGATATAAATATGATTGTGACTACCCTCTTTCATGGATGACTTGGTTCTGGATGCTAATGGGCTCTTTTACCCCATGATATTTTTTCAGGAGAATAGAGAATGTCTAATTGAAATTGATAGGGACTGACCTTCATGACGATTAAAATCTACGGTAAGTCTGTAACACTGAGCTCCGTGTGCGGTGTTATTACTGATACATCCTTCACAATTAACAATCCACTCCTGTCAAGGGCACAAGCTATTAAGGGAGAACGTGCACAATTTATCGCCCGCACTTCTATAAAAACTTTGAATTTGATTCTTGCCCATACTACAACCTGGTCTTTTCAAATCCTTTCTTTGGGCCCGAAGACATATGAGAACTTATATCTGCTTCCCTCTACATTTTTTCGCCTCACATTTACAAGGTGAGAATGAAGTCAAGGGTAAAGGAAATATAATTATTATTAAAGAAATACTAATTCGGAGTTTCTTTGTTCTTTACTTCTGCTACATCGATCTTCGTTATGGCGTGTGGATGACTGATATCAAATGACATGTATGTATCCAATATGATTATGTCTTGTGGTAACAATTGGTCCTTGAAATGCTACCCTACGATTTGCCTGTGGCGATGCGATTTCATCAGTTTTCCTTTGTCTCTTTTCTTTTATCTATTATGTTGGAAACTCTTGGACCAGTATCGTGACAATTACATGTCAAATCGGATAATGCTGATTACGTGTTCTTTTTTTACGATTCTCCTGTTCTAATCTGCGGAATAATATTGTCTAAATATGTTCACCTTCTTTTTTCTTTATATATTGATTCCATGTCTCTTTTTATGAATTCTTTTTTTGTGGTTATTCTATTCCACAAAAAAATGTTTTTCACTTATTAATGTTCTTCACTTATCTGTTTGGATGTCTGCTCACCTTCGCTGCTTTGATCGTTTTTTCATTGTTTCGTTTTTGTATCCTTTTTTCCTTCCTTTTTTTCTTTTCCCCTCTTTATTTCTTACCCTGTCTTCCCTTTTTTCACTATTAGTCTCATCAAATCCATCATGTATGCATATTGTGGGGTCTTACACTTGTGTTGCTTTTGTTACTGAATATCTTTTTTGTTTCGTTTGACTAAAACAATCACTTCACCACATTATAACGCTTGGGAATGGGGTCATGATACCTTTTTTGTACCACTGTAGTTCATTTCGGATGTTATGAATATGCAATGAACTTGTCTATCTCAGCCTTGAAAAAGCCTCTGCTCACCGGCCACAAGAGGCGAAACATGTGTTGGCTGTGCCTAAAAAGAATCTCACAACCGTACTTTTGCATTACTTCAAATACATTTTGAAGAATTTATAAGTATACAAGAGTTTCCAACTTCATTTCATAAGTGGCGACTGATGTGTCTCTGAATTGGATTTCCAATGAAGAATCGAAGATTATCCCACGTGTCCTGACGCATCTCTGTTAGTTATAGTTTGGATGTAGTTTCCATAGGAAGAGCAATTTTTCATTTGCAAATATCATTGGTGTCATTTGACGAAATCCTCGCTAAATTTTATATAAACCTAGCTGTACCCGGTCACGTGTTGCTGTGGCTCAGTCTGGTTAAATGGCAGAGAAAGAAAAGAGTAAGCACACGTTTCTAATATGTTTAATTTCACAATGCTTGTGGATATACAATATGTTTTTGTGACTATTGTTTCTATGTGACCCTTGTAGTTGTTAAGCAGCAAGCAAATCGATAGGGTCTGTTTGGCCTTTCGATTAAAAACACACGCATATTGTACATGGGCGTATTGAAATCCAACGTTGTGTATCTATAAACACGCGCTAATGTTGCAAAGTGAACCAACTCCTCCCCCCTCCCTCCACCCACTTCCCTGTCTGCCATCCTGACACTAACTGTCCATCCTAATATATGTAGACTATTGTCTCAATGCGTCCTTTCTTAATATTGCAAGATGAACCAACTCCTTTCCTCTCCCTCCACCCACTTCCCGGTCTGCCATCCTGAGACCACTGTCCATCCTAATATATGTAGACTATTGTCTCTAGGCGTCCCTTGTAGTTGTTGCGCAGCAACTAAATCGATAGGGTCTGTTTGGCCTTTCGATTAAAAACACGAGCGTATTGGACACGCGCGCATTCTAATCCACGTTGTGTATTTATAAACACGCGCTTAATGGAATCCAACGTTGTGTCAACATTTCAGAGCAATCTGTGACCAACTTTCGGAGATTTAAGATTTTGAACAAGCGAACATTGACATTTTTATGTGTCTGTTCGGGCTTTTGATTAAAAACACATGAGTATTAGACACGCACATATTAGAATCCAACGTTGTGCATATAAAAACACTTGCATATTCGAATCCAACGTTGTGTCAAAATTTCAAAGCAATCAGTGAAGTACTTTCGGAGATTTGCGATTTTGAACAAACGAACATTTAGATTTTTATTTTTATAGATTTTATATAAATAAATAAGATATAGCTTCAAAAAAATAGAGGCAGAGTTAAAAACTTAAATAAAACTATACCTATATACACTTACCTTCGGATGGTGTGGTTGTTAATAATCTAGATACACATTTTTTGCAAGACGATACTTAAAACTCCAAACTGTGATAAAACACTGACCACCGCAAAACAAAGAAAATTGGGGTGCCAACAGCAATGCCAGGAAAGACTATCATTATAAAATGCCTCCGCATGAGTTAGAAAAGCCAATGAGTTTATTTTCAAACATCAGCATGTCACTTTCTCAAAATACACATTTTTCTGTCAAACATGCCCTTTTTGGGTAAAAACACTTAAAGAACATCTTGTTGTTATCACACACACACTGGCTGACTCATAGAGGGTGGCTTACTAAGTCATAATCTCCTTGTGAATTTACTAAATCAAGATTGAAGATAGGTTGCTAGTGCCATAGGCTGTTACAGTGTGTGTTTGTTTTTAAGCATGTGGCCCTAGCATTGATTGGGTGGCGGAGTGAGCTAAAGAATGATGATGGATTAAACCCAGATCAGCGGGTGAGTGCTTGGAATGTTCAACACTCCGTCTATCATCCCCTTTGGTTGCTTTGTTTGCCCTAAGTTGGCAGGGTATGCCCAGACGTGGGTCCCTTGCTCACTTTGCTACTGAATTCAAGCTAGCTGGCTGATGACAGCTGATTAGCCAGAAACCGGTCCCAGGATTCTTGTTTCTGGTCCAGGGAAGATATGGCTTGGCAGTTCGGGCTGGCCTATTCCCATGAGGCACAGGGTCAGACTGATTTGCATATGGCCATGTCTAAACTGGGGTGGCGGAGTGAGCTAAAGAATGATGATAGATTAAACCCAGATCAGTTGACTGGGGGTGAGTGCTTGCAATGTTCAACACTCCGTCTATCATCCCCTTTGGTTGCATTGATTAGGATAGCAGCCACTTGTACTGCCTTCTTCAGTTGCCTAAATCCTTTGAAGTAGATACTGTGTTGGACTGCTCTTCATGGAGTCACTTAGAGGGTGCTGGTGAGTCGCCTAACAGAGACTCTTGTTCAACTATCTGCATTCTTGGATTCATCATAGTTAAAAAAAATAAACAAAAGTGATAGGTCCAAGATGCAAATCAGTGTGCCTGGTAAAAACGCCAGACTGAATTAATTACTCATACTATATGTAGGACATTTGGGGTTTCTGTACCTGCCGCAGGTGTTAACAAGCGAGACAGCTCAGCGAGTGATACACTTGCCCCTGGTATCAGTGAAACTGCAGTTAACAGGCTGGAATCAATAAAGGACCAATTAAGCCACTCATAGGGGCATATTTAGAAGTCACTATCGTTATCACAATGTCACTTTCAGTGACGTTGTGATGGCGATAGGGGCTTTCAATTATTTACAAGGCTGCGTTAAGCCACTTAATGTGGCTTAACGCTGTCTTGTAAATAGTGCCCCCTTTCAAAGTTACAAAACGTCATTTTAAGAGTGTTTATGGGCTGGAAGAGAGACCTTCCTGCACATACACAATCTTCTCCTCAACGGAGACACCCATGCACCACGACACCCTTGCACTATGGTGCAAGGGGGCCTGAATTGGTGCTAGCCTGCTAAGTTTAGCTCCAGCGCAAGGGGAAATGCAGGGCTGCAACATATTGTTGTATATATAGAGCAGCCCTGCGTTTCTGTAGTGGTGGAGAGTGGAGTTAAGCCAGGATTGTAAATTGCCCCATAATTTCTAGGTCAACAGTTTACCTAGTCCATCAATTTGGTAACCGTAGCACAATTGTTTATGGCACTATGAAATTGCAAAACCCCAAGAGTAATTGCTATGTACCTAACATTATTATTGAGTTCGTTATTTTAATAAAAAGTCACACATCAGGGCACTTACTGGGGTAGCCAGTGCTTGGAAGGGGGAGCAAAGTTTCCCAAATCTGCAGATTTTTTCCACTTTCACATCACCAAACACACCACGTCGTTCTTTCCGTCCCAGCCTTCTCTTTGCCAGGTCCTCTTCCAGGTGGTGGCCTAAAATATCCTGAAAGAGAAACATACATAAATGAGTATTGATACTCGGTTAAGCAAATCTTTAAGAGTAATAACAAAACAAATCTACTGGATTCAAGGAAAACTGTAATTTTTTAGCCCTCTTCTTAATCAAAAAATTGTACCTCACATAAATGAATAAATAACAAGTCTGAGAAAGTCTTGCGCTGGCATTGCACAGCACAGATATACGGGGGAAATGGTAATCTCAAAACACGCATTGGCGAGGCCAACAGGTCAAGATTTGACGCATGTGGGGTGGGCACATTAAATGTAGTCGCTTAATTAAGAATCAAAAGACAATTTTTATTGGAGGCTCCTACCTTATCTTTAATACAGCCCTGTTTTGTTTCTATGTTAAATAAAGGTCAAATGACAAGGAATCATTCATTAAACATATTCTTTAGCATCTATGACATAAAAAGAAAGGGCAGACTATAAAGAAAGCTCCTTGCCATTTGACACATAAATCAATATGGACAGCTTTTCATTTCTAGGCATGCCCCGGAGGTACGACTGGAATGAAGAGGACATGTAACAAAAAGAGGCAAAAGCAAAGCAGGGGCGGTGGAATGATGAGGAAACAGAGGGCAAAATTAGTAGCAGGGCGAGGAAGGAGGTGCAGACAGTGGAAAGAAGGAGAGCAAGAGAGAGCAACATGCATATGAGGGGAAAGTGAAAGGGGAATAAACAAGCATCAGCAGCCACAGAAAGGCCTATAGTTGTAAAAGAAACAGCGCCCTTCAAAGCCAGGACTCTATTGGAAGTTAAGAGACACAACATTACAATTGCTAGCGTAAGATGAGATGTAAATAATTCTACTCTGTGCTGAACTAAGATGTGATTGACAATGTTTAACCCTAAAGATTGAAATCAAGTAGCCACAAAAAGCCAAGGGTTGGAATGGATTGGACCCAAAACCCAATAGAAGTATATTAGAAAGTATAGAGAAATTAAAGATTGGCAAATGGCGTATTTTATAGAAAATAAATTTGGTAAAAATGCAAGGTTTATAAAGCAGCGGCAACGCATAGTCTTGAAATATTAAACATATTAAAAACTGCCCCACATCTTACTGCATCTGGGACTAATATTTTTCTACAAGCACGGCCCAATTTCATTACTAAACAAGTCCCTTCATGCTGGGTTAGTGAATTACTAAACAAAATACCAAACTTACCCAAATACCAATTATGGCGATGCAATCTTTATATAGTTGACAGGGTTTGGCAAACTAATACTTGGTTCTAAAAATACTCATAAAACTAGTAAAAACACCTCTAATAAAGACAGACTCATTTATATATTTATAATGTTTATCTAAATAATGTGAAATAAATGCTCATCAATACTAACATACTGTACAAATCATAGCTCATCACAGAGTAACAATATCAGAGAAATGAAAAAACCATATATCATCTGATGGTGCATATAGGAGTGGAAAGGCCAAAGACAAAAGATTTAGAGACAAATTACATTTGCAAATGATTATGCAAATTCAGTTCTCTGTCTGTACTTACCCAATTGGAAAGGAAAACTACTCCCTGGCCATGAGAACACTAAGGCCCCTCAAGAAGAGTTGATGAGGCAAAGACTAAAGGGTCGATTAAGATGGCGGACGGACAAAGTCCATCCGCCATCCTGTCTGGGGTAGGGACCGTCTGCCACAAGGGCGGAGGTACCGAGCCCCGCATTTTTAACATTGCGGCCGACGGTGCTGACCGTCTGCCGCAATGTCAAAAATGCATGTTGTGCTTTTCACAGCACAACATGACAGGCACCGCACGGTGCCTGCCATGTCGTACTGTGAAAAGCAGGGGGGTACCATAGGTACCCCCATGTGTACTCCCCCCCCTTCACCCTGGGGGCCCGCAAGGGGCCCCTAAAGCAAGGACAGTATGCCTTTTTGTGGCGGCATTGCCGCCACGGAAAGGCATTTCCCTCAGACCATCCTAATATGGCTGGCGGTGTCTGATGAACACCGCCACCATATTAGACCTTTTCCGCCGCGGTCGACGGACGGCCTTCCTGTCCGCCACAGCCCCCCCGCCATTGTAATATGGCGGGGGAAATAGTGGCAGACGTCAGTGGCGGTGCGTCCATTGGGGGCGTTGGGGCGTTGCCCCACTAGCCATGGACGACCGCACTGTCTGGCAATACAAGCATTAAGGATTTTAAAAAATGCTTCTGAAGACTGAGAATAAAAATAAATCTGAGCGCACTGCGCGCTACCGGCCGGGACAAGCCCGACAGAATCGGGCATTCGATAACTAGGAAGTGGGCCGTGGGTGGGGGCGGGGGCTGCAGCAGAGTGACAGGCAGCGCACAAGCAGAGCAGTGTTGGAATACTATTACGCATGTGAAAGGAAGGAGTAGTCGCAATTTCGACTGGCCCGCACATGCGCACCGTGGTAGACCTCCCCCCCCCCTCTCTATAGCACAGGCACTGTCAGGCAGGGACCCGGGGACTCGGTCTCTAAATGGGCAGATAACTGCCTGCTCGTAGCCAATCCTGGAGCAGTGTTGCTGTTAACGCTGCGCCAGGATTGGCTGCTGCAGCAGGATGGTGCCGCCCGTGGGTGTTGGCTGCTCTGCACTGTATGACCAATCACCATATGGCTATATCCAGCCATGTCGAGGTGATTGGCCATTTCTAACGCTGTCTGGACGTCACCGCGCGTGGCGCACTTGTGCCAGAAAGAACACAAAAACAAGTAGTAAGTGAAAGTACTACTGAACTAAAGTGAAAGTAAGCAGCCTAGTCTGGAGAGTCAGCGCGTGAGGAGTGACCAGTTCGTCGTCGCAGTGCTGCAGCTGAGCTGACCAGTGACCAGTTGTGTGCCAGACAGTGCCCAGTGACTACTACTACTACGGACGGTCTGGACCGCCTGGTGCTGCTTTTGCGTCCACCACCCACCATGTAAGTTTTTTACTGACTGTGCCGCCAGCCAGCCAAGTGTCGCCCTCGTCGGCCCGTTGTAATGTTTACCCGCTCCGTGCTGAGCTTGCAACTAACTTTTGGTCAATTGGTCTGATTACTAGGCTTGCCATCTGATCGGATTACTACCGCCACCACCACCGGTATTTTGATGTCCACAGTCTGTGGACATCAAAATACCGGTGGTGGTGGCGGTAGTAATCCGATCAGATGGCAACACAGTCCCAGTCAATAGTACATTGCCAACATTGGCAGCATATTCTCCTTGTTGTTGCTACTGATAAAAGGGCGATCATGCAATGCCCAGCATAGTGGTTTGCGATGACTGAGCTAGCGAGCTTCTTGATTCCAATGCCAATGCTAAGGGCTCGTGCTCGCACTGTTGATTGTTGCACTTACTGAAAACCCCAATAAAATAATGTTTTTAAAAATGAAATGTTCGCCGTACTTGGCTCAGAAGCTCACTACGTTAAGATGTGCAAAATGCGTCATATGATTAAGCATGCCGATGACCACCTTTAACGTGAATGTCGTGACAAGTGCAATGAAAGGATAACGTGCTGCTAGCCTAATACCTTCGACGGTATGCAATACCGGCGGCATAAAATTAAAACTAAAAGACTGGCATAATCCACCCCAACAGCAGGCAGTATTTTGCGTGACTGGGGCGAGTTTGTTACTGACAGCAGGCAGGCATTGGTTGACCGGGTGTCTCGGCCAGGCCTCCTCAAGGCAGGTCACGTTGTGGTTTTTTAGACTGAATGGCAAAGCCACGAGCTGCTGTTACCAGATGTGGCCTGACCAATACGGACAGAAGGGGTGGGGGGGCTGTACCTACACAACACATCCACCACCACCAGTCAAGTCTGGGAAATGCGTTAGGTTTATGCGAGGTGCAGCTGGCGGCGTGCGTGCCTTTCTTTTCGTATCGTTATGTGACAATATTAAAGGAAATGCTGCATGCTCAGGGATAATTTGTGAGAATGCTCATAACCCCTTCGAACGATGTGGTGACGTAAGACCTCGAGAGAATGTTGAGAAGATGACACTTGTGACAGCAGCATTTTAATCATCAGAATAGCAAAACTGAAGAGATCCCTTCATCGACCCCCAACCCCAAGAGCCAATATTTAAATGACCGTGTTTTAGGTCACAGAGGAATTACCTAAGTCAAGTATTGCGTTGTGAGGCAGAATCTCCTTCATGATTTGACTGTTAGGAAAGCAATATGATACTTAATATTAATAGATTGTGGATCTTCATTAGCGGCAACAGGGGCATGGTATTGTGAGTCATTATATATGAATGAACATAAGGGCAATAACAACACCTGGTATTAATTGAACACAGAATTAAACAAGTTCGGATAATTAAATTTGAAACAGAAAATCAGTGGGTAAAACCGAATTGAGCCCAATCTCACATACATGCTATTAAGCAGGTATTAGTTCCGTAGAGTCTCTCCAATGAGATGCGTGTGCCTCACACCCCTCGCCTTCACTGCTCAACATTTCATCTTTAATACTTATTATCAGTGCTCCTTCGTTTTTCTTTTCTTCTCAGGGATGCTACTATGTTTCCAACCATGCAGTGCAGAAGGCTGAGAGGACAGCTGAACACCCTTGTGTGCACTGTCAGTGCATCTTGCCCTTCGACTGCCCCCCACTCCCTGACCCTTGCCCCCTGATAACCACGCCCGGTCTTGTGAAATGGTGACAGCAGCGCCCTACAGCAGGTGCTCAGTATCTGCCCTTAGGGGTGACAGTACTTTAATAATTAAAGTACTGCCACCCCTAGGGGCAGATACTGAGCACCTGCTAATACAGGATTATTGGCTCCTCAGCTAAGACTCCAGAAGTGGCGCCAACGACTTGTAACTGACACCCACTCTTAACCAAGGAGCATTACAACTATCTTGTGAGGGGGTGGACGGCTATGAATTAGCAGCATTGGGGTGCATGTGCATGGTGAGGCGGTTCCGCAGTTTCTGCATGAGCACTCACACACACTCATAAACTTTTTCTAAAATAGCCTCTCACACACACATTCTTTCACACACACATTTCTCTTTCACACATGCTTTCAGACACTGCTCCATTCTCTTACAGACAATTTCGCCTCCACAAACACTCACACTCCCTGGCTCAGACTCTCTCTCACCACACTCTCAGCTTACCATGCCTCAGCATGGCACCCTACCATATCTCGATTCCCCACACGCCCCATCGGAATATTATTGGAGGGGCCCTCCATTGCTTGCAGAGCAGCATTAATAATCATTCATCCATTAGTTTAACTTTTATATTGATGAAGAAGCATTGTGTACTACAGCACAGCATGCAAGGCAGCATTATAATCATTCATTCATTACCTTACATGTAAAATTAATAGAGGGGCGCACTGTACACCCTTGCAGCTTGCACAGCAGCATTAACTCCATAGCTGCTATTACACATTCCTCCCCAGTGCTGCGCTGTCCATTAGAACTAGTGCTGAATGGACGTTCAATGGTCGTGCGCAGCACTGGGGAGGTAGCGCTGCTGACGACCATTGGTCGTGCGCAGCACTTAAGGGGTTAATATAGGCATTTCATTAAGTTAAAGCCATTTTCTTTGCTATACAATACCATTAGCAAAGCAAATGGCTTTAACTTAATCAAAGGCGCGACCTATTACATTTCAATGCTTGTTAATTTTGCCTCCAAGTTGGGTAAGAGACTGACTGCAGCCCTTTTAAAAATATATCAGGCCAAGTAAGTTGCAACGTGCTCTTGTGCAGTGAGTCACAGAGTGTGCTTATATTACGGGCTCATGGGTCCAAGTCCAACACTCCGGTTCTGAAATGAAATATTTATTTTAAATATTCAGTATCACAGTATTTTTTGTATATTTCAGTATTCTTAATTATCTAGCTCTGAAATATATCTTGCCCCATTCCTTTTCCGTTAGCTGTCTCCCCAGTTCCAGCTCACTTTGTAGTGATTCGTAGTCTGACACCTGGGTAGACGAGGAGACTATGCATCCAAGAATGAAAGACTGAGTAAATGTGAAAGGATGTTGCAATGAGAGCGACTTTGAAACTGTATAGAACATGAAGTAAGTTTGCGGTGATAACTGACTCGTTGTGTTCCTGCACTTATGCTTGTTTTGCTGAATTATGAAGGATTAAAGACTGAGTGACGCCACTGCAATTGGAGTCCATGACCACAGGTTCATCTAGTGAAACAAGGCCGATGTGATTGCATTGCAAAGGCATTGTGACCAGAAGCAGCCAGTCGTACTAATCCATTCATTAAATATTCTCACAAATAGGAGGAAGTGAGTGTTTTTTGATGAAAACAAGCTTGCTTTTTTAATAGTGTTTAATATTTATACACTACCTATGTTATATGACATCTCTTTAATAATGTAATACCTGCACTTTCACAATTGCTTTATTAACCTTCCTGCTGTCTCAAATTTGCTTTAAAATGCACCATTTTCCACTATTTTTTCAAAATTTTCTTGGGGGGAATTCCCCCCGAACCCTCCTTAGGGGGTTCGGCTCCGGTGCAGTATGATTATCATTTTACGGCCCACCACTTTCAAATGTCACCAGCCGCCACTGGCAGACGTGCAAGAATGGCAGATGGATCGCCACCGCCTGCATGGAGGTGGCGATCTGTCCACCATCCTAATTGGCCCCTAAGTCACGAATCAGCAAACAGGAACAGCCAGCTCAAAAATAGGAGACAGCAAACAAGGCCTCTTCTCACACAGGTATGAAAGCAAGCCACTGACTAGCCTAACCCCTCCCACCAGGAACCTCAATTATACCCTAAATCCCAAATGTCCAACCCACATTTGTGTCAGAACACAAGATTTCTCTACACATGATTGGTTAAGGAAGGAGGTGTACTGTCACACCACTCTAGTCATGTCCATCTCACTCAATGTCTTATTGACCATGAATTCTGCATATCTACTTCCAACCCAGGAAATACAAATTCAAGCCACTGTCATAATATTAATTTCCTCCATCCCGGTCATGTAGCAAATTCTGTGTCACATTAATCCGCCTGTGCCGCATTCTGAGTAATGTTCCGCCATGCGATGAAGAAATTGTTTCTTCCTGCTAACTCTTGGCAGGCACACAGGACTTCCACTTTCCCCATCCCGTTCAACATTATTTTCTGAATTTATTTTAATTTCATTAGCCCGAAAGTTTCCTGCAGAGCAGAAAACCATGCTTCTATGCAAAACAAACACAGGCATTATTAATCACTTATTTTGCTTTCCATTACGCACCCACCCAATGCTGCATCTATCCATGCACAACTCGAGTTAATATTATTTTCCTAGCAAACGTTAATAACACAGTCCATAAATCAGCTGGAAATAGAATATCAAATAAACCATCCAAATCTTCCAACAATACCTTTGACATTTTTACAAACCTCTCTACCTGTTTGCACCACTCAGCTTTTCTCTCAACCTGGGAAATTCATTGGTGAAGGATATGTCCTGTATTGACCAAGGAATATGAACATATCCACCACCCGGAACTTCTCTCATTGGATATATCATTTCAGCAGGTTCTGTCTTCTTACTGGAAGCAACGGAGATGCAGTCACACACTTACTTGCAAGCATTTCTTCTTTCTTTTTTGCCCATCTACCTTTTCATCGTTCCAATTCACCCCATATTTTCAGTGTATTAATCAATTCCTTTGTTGTATATGAATTTAGGACCCTAGTGTAATTTTCCAGGTTCATGCCCATATATAGGTATAAATCACCCTATCCTTATATAGGCATATTAATCATAACCATATTTAGACTTAGCCTATGCAGTCCAAATACGGCATGGCAACTTCCACTAGTTCCGAAAATCTACAACGATTTCTTGGAAAAACCTGCCTTCAACAGTCAGGGACCTCCCGTTGCTTGAATATTGATTTATCCAAGTACTCATGGAGTTTTCAAAGACCTGAGTTTTGGATGATGTTATTATGTCCAACCTTATGTCAAACTCGGCACCTTCAAGGTATAAACATGCCCACACTTGCACAGGTAAACACACGGTGGTTTGGAGCAGTTCGACTATCTACCTACACGACCTAGCCCGACGCAGCAAGTGCTGAAGGAAGCCGACCCTCCAGCAGACGCACTGAGAGAGATGCTGTCTTTTCTCTTGCCGAGAAATTCAGCTCCAGTGTTTCCAAGCTACCCTTGTGGGTTGTTGGGAAATCGAGTCCTGAGAGAGAGATACCAGACCTCCTTCATTCTAAAACCAATGTACAGAGCTGATTAGACCCTTAGAGAATTCTTGGATAGGTTCTTGGCAAAAGAATACTGAAACTAAGCTACACCTAACTTACTTCTTCCCTTGTACTAGACTTAGGACTAGACATAGGTTAGGTACACCAGGGTAGGCGTATTTTAGAGGCACCAGTTGAGTACTTTTTAGTCTTTATTTATTAATGTATGTATTCTATATATTTTATGGCTTAGAAACCATATCATGCTTTTACAGTATTATTTTATAATACTCTTCGTACTGTAAGCATTGTACTTTGCAACCAGTATTACGATTGTAGCAGTTCATTTCCTCTGCATGAGAAAGAAGACTGTTCAATAAATACCTTTTTATTGAAAACGCCCGTCTCTCTATTTCTCTGCACCTCTGGTGAAACGAAGCGTGCACGATTGACTGAGTGAAATAACCATCTATTGTTGTTGCGACTCTAGAGATACATTTCTTATTCTTGGGAAACAAAGTTGTCATGTTTATGCAGTTGTCAGAAACGAATCCCTTCTTGTTCATTCAAGAAAGTTTCTAGTGACCTCTGAGCTAGCTGGCACTCACAATTAAGTCTAATATATTCAATAGAGACCTAGTAGACCTCAGTCCTACATCAAATCTATAGTATATATTATTCCAATGCTAAGAGCCTATTGGGAATATAGGAACTACACTACTTGGCGCCCAACGTTTGGTAAGGCGATAATTTAACGCTGGATACTAGAGTAATTCAGTCATGCTTTTCAAACACAGCCCTTTTTTCCGTAAAATACTCCATTAGACGTCTGGAGTGGGTAAAAGGATATAATATCCGCCATACTGAGTAGGACGAAAATCCTATGTATTAGTTTTTTGGTTTGTTCAACGTTGAAGGATATAGTGTTCCAAAAATATTGTGCACCTTATCTTTGTTTCCTTGAAACTTGCTCTGCAAACTTTCAGTCAACAAAAATGTCAGAGATTGACGACGAAAGGGAAAGAGCTGCAGCAGCAGCTCAGGCAGTTTTAGTCGACACAAGTCTCCAACAAAATGACCCGGATGCTATAATCATCCTGGTAAATGTAAGGAAAACAATCGCTATAAAGCTTATAAATAATGGAGTATCATCGAGAGGTGATAAAGTAATCTTTGTAATAGAGGCACATGAATATCGGCAGACAGAGGTATTCTATTCATGGATTCTGTTTCCTGCAACAAATCCAGTAACACACGAGTTCCCCTACTACAAAGTAGAGGAACCTCCAGTGGAATACGTTCCTTTCGAGGATGTTGGAATTCCACTAACTTACCAAGAGCATCAGCTCTGGTTTAAAGGCGCCCTACAACATCAAAATCATATTACCAGGCTCGGTCCACTAGGTAGACCAGGAGCAACAATAGCCAGCTATACACCACATCCTGCCATTGAACAAATGACAGGTCCAGAACTATTAGCTCAGCTAAAACAATTAATTAAATACATAGACAAATGGTTCAATATGTCATGCGGACTTTAACAGTCCAACCTGCTATAAGGATTCCACATCACACCCCTCATCAGGGGATCACAAACAAAATTACACCACAGACTATACAATCAGTCATTTGTAAATTGCCTGCAAAAAGAGAACAAATTCAGTTCTGGTTAGCTCAAAAAATTACTCAAATAGAGGCAGTATTTCCCGATAGTACACCCCATGAGTAACACAGGATTCTGACAATCTGTTTACCAATGAGGATTGCACCACACGTAGAGAACTGCGACACTTGGGGTACAGTCTTTGCTTCAATCTATACAAAAACACATGGTGTTCCATCTATGGTGGTAATACCAGGCGTCCTAAGACAGATTCAAAATGAATATGTACCACAACCTGCCTTAAATCTTGGTATGAAGAAACTGATACAACAGGACAACCATATGAACTTGCAAGAATTATTGAAAAATCCTATGAAGAACTAGGAAGGGTAAACATCCTTTACCACGCGGATTTTACTACGCGTGGCCTTTACAACGCGCCCATTGCAACGCAAGTCGTTACCACGACTTGCGCTGGAGGGCGCTAAAGGATTACAAATAGTAAATTTACTATCCCAACACCTTCGCTAGGGTCCACGGGGACTGGTGTTAGAATAGTAAATTATACTATTCGAAATCAGCGCCTCCAACGCAAGTCGTGGTAACGACTTGCGTTGTAAGGGATGCGGTGTAAAGGGATGCGTTGTGACGGTACGCGTTGTACTGTCATACATCCACTAGGAAGAGATAGTTTGGGGGGAAACCAGTAAAACCCGAACTAACAGAAAATCCTGAATTTTTTATTGACAATAATTTCACTACTCCTAAAAAGAAGTTGGAAAACACTAAACAGACGCTTCCTAAAGAGGAGCCCTCTCAGTCCAGAGGAAGATCTCCTCAAAAGGAGCCCTCTGAAAAAAGGTACAACCTCAGAAATAGGGATAATTTGAGAAAACCTGATAGATATCAAGATATTGATACATGTTCATCTCGTACCTTTCAGACTTCCTTGCAGAAATCTGAAAGAAGAGGACGGTCAGAACAAAAGGAAGAATGCGTGAAGTCCAAAGACGAACAGCACGTCCCGAAAAATTAAGAAGACAGAATTCACTAAAAAGAAGGTAGCAAGTCTAAAGATCAGACATGCCGAGGATCTTGAGGACACAACTCAAGAACGGGGAGTGGGCCCAGACAATGCTAGACAGCGCAGCAGAAGTCACCATAGCTCGCAAGATCCGCAAGGATCATCTGGAGACAGTGGACTTGAATGAATGCATTCAAGTTGAAAATGCCGACTCCAGGGTTAGTGTACCACATAAGTTATATGAAGTAACACTCCAGATGGAGGGGGACATAACTAGGAAAATAAAAGCACTCGTTTGGGAGAAGCCTTTCTAAGGCTTATGACATTCTTTTAGCTGAATAAGACTGGCCACCTGACTTTGTCAGTGAATGCCCACATGGCAAATAGATAATTATGCCAGCCTTCTGTAATCAAATCCCAATTCATAAAAAATACACCTATGCCAGAAAATGGGCTGTAGCCCAGGCTCCAGTATTATACAAAAATCATGTAGGATGGGATGAGGACTCTCCTCATCATAAAATTCAGTTAAAAAATCAACCTACTGCACAGAGGCCGTATCCAGTTAAGCAAGAAGCTACAAAACAGGTCAGGGAGATCTTAGATCAATTTGAATACCAAGGGGTGATTGAAACATGCACCTCATCTATGAACAATTCTTTGTTTCCTGTCTCCAAACCAGACAATTCATATTGTCTAGTTTTAGACTATAGACATTTAAACACTTGTTACAAAATTTTTGCAGTACAAAATGCATATAGTGCAGCACTGATGAATAACATCGTGCGGAAAAAATATAAAACCACATTAGATATTTCTAACGGTTTCTTCTGTCAAAACATTGCACCAGAAAGTAGGTACTTGACCGCTTTCTCAATAATGGGGACACAGCGACAATTTTGCCGTCTCCCCCAGAGATTCAAGAATAGTCTAGGTTTTTTTTCAGCCAGAGTAACAGAGTTACTACAAACCTACGATGATGAGGAATTATCTTATGTCGATGACATCTATCTTACAGACGATGATTTGGACGTGCACTTGAAAAGAGTGAACACCATAATACTTGGGTTCGCTTCTGAAGGGTACAAATTCAATTTTAGGAAATCACGAATTGCCCACCTCAACGTCCTATTTTTAGTCTACGAATTATCAAGTGTAGGCAAAAGCCTGGCAGCCAACTTCCTAGAGAAATGTGCGCTGCTTCACCCTCCAAAAACGCTAAAAAACTTACAGTCAATTCTAGGTTTCCATATTTTTGGAAGAACTTATGTTCTAAATTACGCAGAAAGGGTTAAACCTCTCTACGAACTAATAAAACCTGATTTCAAATCAACTAATTGGACTTAAAATCATACCGAAATTTTGCGTTCAGTGCAAACAGACATGTTAGCAAAAACACAATTACAGGCACGCGACAACGTACGCAAACTTGTGACTAGGACCATCCCAGGGAGATGCGGATTCACATACCTAACCTTTAATGAAGGTGAAAAGGTACCAATAGCTTACAAATCACACTTGTACACACAGGCTGAAATGAAATTCACTTCAACAGAAAAGATTCTGACATCGGTTCAAACTGCAGTAGCAAAAGAGAGAGCTCTCGCACACGGTAAACGAATAATGATCGTTATACCTGTACCTGCCTTAGAAGCAGCAACAAAAGCGAGTATTCCAAATGCTAAGGCTTTATATCCGAGATGGATACAATGGGTTAATTCTCTTGCTGCAACAGACGTTGAATACGTTTTTGACCCCTACTTGAAGACACAAGAATTTCTACAATACGAACACGAATGTCCTCTGCCAACTGAGATTCTGTCTCTAGAACATTACGGATGTATAATCTATACAGAAGGATCAGCACAGCCCATAATTGGGGGTAAACAAGCCTATAGTGCTGCGTGCGCGATTGTTAAAGGTCGCTGGCGGGAAGGTAAATTTAGACCAATGGTCACTAAAACTCAATCACTCGGAGACCATACAGCTCAGCGAGCTGAACTACAGGCTTTCAAGATGGTGCTTGAAAATACCGATCGCGAATTCCCCACACTCATAGTGTGCGGTTCATATTACTGCATCCAGTCTTACAATGAATATCTGCAGAACTGCGTTCAAAACGGTTTCAAAGACGCAAAAGGTGGCACAATTAAGCATAAAATGCTTTGGGAGCAAGTAGTTCTATTGCAAAAAGAACTACAAAAGACTCACGTGATCCATACACTGAGTCATCAGCGTGATGGTGTTCACGTTACAGGGAACTCATTGGCTGATGAAGCCGCAAAGGCAGCTGTGCAAATTGCTTCCGTAGCTGCAATCACTCGTTCAAAAGCAAAAATAGACAGTGAAACAATGCTAGCCGTCAATGCCTCAATGAAAGGCAGCTATGCAGCGTTACCTCTAATTTATCCTCTCGGATATACATACATAATTGATGCAAACTCCGTTCCTTTTGCTCGAATCCCTGGAGTGGGGGATAGAGTAATTCCAAACAGGAACAGGAGAGGTGCTTTGGTTCACAAAGCACATATGGGAGAGGGTCTGACACATCAAGGGATCTTAAAATCTCTAATAGAATTAGAAGAGATCTACTGGTGGCCAGGAATGAGCGTCCAAGTTTACGAATTCGGAATTAATTGCCATGTCTGTTACAGAGATCATAGCTTTGAAAACCACCAGATACCTGACTACAGTGTAGCGAGCCCAGTTCAGACACCATTGTTAGACAGCATTAGACTATCTACACGCAAATGTCACAATGGACGAATACGGTCCCACAACTATTAGGACAAGATTTATTTGGATGTGGCCTCAGCGCTCGGCTGACGCCCGAACTGTTATAAAAGAATTGCGAGTCTTTATCGGCACATACGCAATCGGCACGCTGCATTCTGACCAGGGTCCTGCGTTTAGCTCTAGAGCTTACAAGGAGGCCATTGCTAGTTTGGGCGTTGCATTGCGGTACTCAAGTCCATTTCATCCTGAGGGAAATGCGGTAGTGGAAAGAAAAAACCGTGACATAAAGCAATCTATAACATCTAGGGTATTAGGTTCGGTTAACGGGTGGGTCAAACATCTAATAAGTGTCCAACGTAGTCTTAATAATCTGCCAAGAAATTCTATGGGTGGAATTGTAAATTGTAAATAGATACTTGTATAGTGCACTACTCACCCGCAAGGGTCTCAAGGCGCTTGTACGAATACCGCTGTGGAACCCATCCTGGCTTTCCCTGTGAGGTGTCCACTCCTGGGCACCCCCAAGGTGGAGGCCAGGCATCCTTAGCGTTGTGGGATCCGTTGTTGTGGAGATTAAGCAAGCTATTGCGCAGAGTTGCAGACTGGGGCTCCATGATTGGAATAGGCACCGAGGTGAGCATTATCAGGTCTGTGGAATTTTGAGCCCAAGACCCGCCGAGGCGGGGAATTGAACCCTGGTCCCGGGCTAGACCTCTGCATCAGGGTCTGCCACTCTAATCATTGAGCCACACTTCTCACTCCATATGAATTACTATTTGGGACTAGAATGATCATCCAGGATCTTGATCGTCAAACTTCAGTGGTGGAACAAAAACCCTTTGATTTCAAAGACCGTTTGGCTGTTTTACAGGACTTAAATGAAACAAGAAGAAGTCTGAGCAACACAACACAAAAGCCAACGACCACTGAAGAGAAACCACCTGTCAGAGCAAGGCCTGTCTGTATTCCAAAGATTGGGAATCTAGTCAGGGAAAAGAACATGGATAAGAAGGAATTTGGGCCTTCTTACAGAAAACCAGTACCTGTCTTAGCAATCCACGGAACAAGATCAGTGTTACTGCTGCCCCTTGCTGGAAGAAAGGATAACAGGTCTGTATCCATCGACCTGGTAAAACCACATCATGTGGCCGATAATAAGGAGTAGGTCCAGTGGACTCCCGAGATGTAGCAGACGACCAAATCTTGATACAATACAAGAGGTTCAAACTGAAAGACTTATCACCTTTGATAAACCTACAGTAAGAAACTATGCAAAAAAGCAATGGAACTTGTGCCCCTTGAGACCCAAACAGTTCGTCAAGAAAATCCTGTCTACAATGATATAGCCTCTGACTATACAAATATGACAAAGGAAGAAGCAGCTTCAACGATTCCAAACAATCCTGATGCAATTCCAACATTTGGACAGAACTGCCTCAGACTATTTCATCAACTTTGATACATTTTCAGAGGATTCCAGTGAAGCTGAAACTACGCCAGCTAATAAAACATTCAAAGAAAAAATAACAGAACTCTTACATGAACTTTAATAAACATACCTGGTTTTACCATGGCTTGAACTTTGGATTGGGTTAGGTGTACTTTTTCTCCTACTTTGGCTCATTCTTGTTTTGAGTTTGGGAAGGATGGTAGATGGAAATTACAGTACAATGGACACAGCAAGTAAGAACATCAACTTGCTCCTGAAACCTCACAAATCATCTCATTGTGAACGAAGAGACCTGTCATCAGTGAACATCGCAGCCATTCCTATACCTGGTGGTATAGCATGGGACACGACTGATTATGACATTTATGGGCCGGTGGAACTGTTGAAGATTCTACACCAGTTTAAGGTTTCTTTGAGTCACTTTGTCTCACCCATCACATTTTCTGATGATTGGGACTTTGAAACTGTTAATAACATTATGACAGATTTAGAAATGTCAGCTAAATTCACAAAAGATGAATACTTAGAATGTTCATCAGATTATGAACAAATGTAATGTTTTAATCATTATGGTCACCATTATTTGCACAAATCTTCAAATCCTAGAAATGTTTTTACTTATAATCAATGGGAACATTGTCCAACACCGCCAAAAGGCAGTTCAAAAACATTTTATGAAGAGTTTCTGTAATGTCACAAATCCAGAAACGTATTATTTAAAAAATGTGAATAAAACAGGAATGAAAAACATGTTGACCAATACTAAGCAAATTTATTCTGCGAACTTTTATGCTCAACTGTCTACATTAGGTTTTAACTTTTGGAAAGACAATATTAAGACAAAAAACTGTCTGGGGCACTAAAGTATGGCAGGTTCAAGGTTTAGAAGCCTTATTCAGAGCCTGTATCATCCCAGAACAAATAATGTTTTTAAATGACACTATTCAACAAACATCTTGTCTTGGCTTAGCTATAATAAAAGAGTTAAACAAACCGTTCATACCTAAGCCCACAACTGACAATAATAGAACAGCAGATTAGGAGGTAGATGTAAAACAGATTTTACAACAGAGCAGAAATAATCCTGATTGGAAAAAATGGTTAATCTGGCCCACAGACACGAATAACTGTCAAGATAGATTCCTGAACAAAACTCAAGGGTTCAAAGTAACTAGGCCAGATCCAAGATATTCCCAGAGACAACATCCAGGGATAATTACAACATACAGTGTAGGAAAACAATGCCTTGAGTGGCTACAGAAATCCCCACTTCCAGAAATTAAACAACACTTATCTTTACTTAAAGAAGGCGTTGATTTATGAGACTTCCTACTCGGACCTAGTAAACCACGTCAAAAACTTTTTATATACGCCGGTTTATACTCTGCTTTCAATGAAGCATGGAAAGTCACGCAAATGGAAACTGCAGAAAGAATATGAGAAATTGATCGTATTCATTTAGAGAAAGCTCTCTCTGTAGTGGACAATGAGTTAATGACTCTGTCCTCCAGAATGTATTCTTTGGACAGGATTGTATCCTCTGCCATTGACATAATAGAGCAGGACTTGCTAATGTGACAACATGGCCAGTCTCAATTACGTTCTATAATGCTGCTAGGCTGGACATTGCAAAGTCTCCGTTCAGGCTACGTGCCATGGCGTCTAATCAACACCACGTCATTGTTTACTGTCTTTAACCTTAGAGATAAAAAAATCTCTTTGGCACAAAGAGGAGTAGACTGTACGGTGCTGAGCATAGAAAAACTTGAAAGATTACCATTAACTGTTTCTGAGAAACCAGTCATGGAATGAATAATACATGGTACGATCACAATACCAGTGACGATTTTCCAGTTTCAGTATTGCTTAAAACACATACCAGCGGGCCTGTATGACAGGTTGGGTAAAGAATACATTAAGTCGACCTGGAATTTACCATACACAAACAAATGTTGGGGTGGGGGAAAGGAGGTATTTCTTAGTGGAAAAAATTGTAAGAACTCGCTGAGCGGTACACTTTTATGTCACGGTATTAATTTACACAGAGCCTGCAAGGGTTTTTCAAATAACCTTTCTTGCCACCTGCACGGTTCTCCCGCAGCAGTGATAGACCCAGTTTTTAGGCAGCCATCCAATGGTAGCTACATAATGTTGAGTGATCACAGCTGTTGTGGAATGATGCCAGGTATAGCCTATCTCGTTAGTGTGTCAGCCAGGGTCCCTTGTTGTATGCAAGTATTGTTTCCTAAAAGCAAGACAGACGGGGAGTCGCTGTTATGGCCTTCACTGAATATCTCTTCTATACGAATAGATACTTTAAGCAGAATGAAAGTCATTCTTTTGCAAAAAACTGTGCCACTGACCTCTCTAAGAGAAACGTATGATCTGCAAGTCGCAAGGACTTCCACTAGTTCCGAAAATTCAAAACAATTTCTTCCCAAATGTCCAACCCACATTTGTGTCAGAACACAACATTTCTCTACACATGATTGGTTAAGGAAGGAGGTGTACTGTCACACCACTCTCGTCATGTCCATCTCACTCAATGTCTTATTGTCCATGAATTCTGCATATCTACTTCCAACCCAGGAAATACAAATTCAAGCCACTGTCATAATATTAATTTCCTCCATCCCGGTCATGTAGCAATTCTGTGTCACATTAATCTGCCTGTGACGCATTCTGAGGAGATGTTCCTCCACTCGATGAAGAAATTGCTTCTTTCTGCTAACTCTTGGCAGGCACACAGGACTTGCGAAGGACACTCGTCTTCCACTTTCTCCATCTTGTTCAACATTATTTTTATTTTTTATTTTTAATTTTTTAATTTTGGGGGAACCTTTATTATTACTTCAAGCAAATACAAGCATGGGCCTACAACCACCCCGGCCGGCCGCTAGTCAAGTCGTAAGTACAGCAAATCAATGTGGGAAAATATAGCAGCCCGAAAACCGGGGTCTAACAAGTGTCCAGGATATGACTTGTATTCAAGCGTACTGGCCGAAATTCAGGATTCATGAATGTTCATTTTACAATAAAGAAAAAACTAAGAATCAATGCCATACAGTCATACATGGTCCTACAATAACAAGCATGAATCAGGAAATCCGCAAGTATTGCAAATACAATTGAAGTATTGGGGGTAAGGTATACGAGTCAGGATAAATGTGAACACAAACCCGTTCCGTAGCAAAGCTGCACCCCACCCCTCAAAACGAAACATACTGTAGGAAACATGAAAAACGACGACACCAAAAAGGAAGAAAGACAAAAGGGCCATAGAAATAAATAACGGACAAATTAACAAACCCCATCCCCCTAACCCCCACCCTGCAACCCTGCAGAAGGCCACGGCCTACCCTCCCCCAGCAGCGTGCCTGTCGCCCTAAATAAGAGACCCGAAATATAGAAAAAGATGAGAAAGAAGAAAAGAAGAAAAATGTGGAGAAGGGCCCTCGATCTTGCCACCCGGCGCCCCCCACCCCCGCGCCCAGTAAACATCCTAAAAGCAAGATCAGAATAGTCATGGAAAACATTAATCACCGATAGCACCGTCAATAAAATCCCCGCCGAGTGTCCCCCAAAGCACCGTCAGCCATCAATAAGTCCACTGGATCCTAGACGGTATCACCCCTGGCCTTTTTTATCAGTAGTACCAACATAAGTCCACTTATCAATCGGCATACAGAGCGGCGTGGAGGGTCCAAGTGATCCGGGCAGACCGGGCCGTGTTATTACTCCATGGGACTTCAGCAACCAAAACCCAGCCGAATATGTATGGCGGAAATCCATCTGTGTCGGTATCGAACCCGAAAACATCCTCAAGTCCGAACACAGTCTCACCACCCAAGGAGAGAGAGTCACACCATCCGGCGAGCGCTGAGACGTCGCCGGGGCAGCCTAAGACATAGATTGGCGTTGTTTCCCCAGCCGCTGATTAGATATGTGCCCCGACGAGTCACTCACATGTACTACAGATCTGTCCAAGGCGATCTCATGAGCCGGGTCTTCCAGCGTGTCCACGAACCTAGGCGTAGCTGGAGCACTCTTCACTGACATAGAGGTGGGCACGTCGGCACTTCCTTGAGATCGAACTGTGCCCGTGTGGAACGGCGGGACAACAATGGCGGCCATCCTTCTTCCCAGGTCCCGGGCGTTACGGATCAGCGTCGCATGCAGGGTCGTTAGAGCAGCCAATATATCTTTGGACGTGGGCTCTTTCTCGTGCCGCCAGACCCCTGAACCCTCCCACACGGCAGCTTTTCTATCCGGATGATGTCTGCGTAAGAGGGTGCCAGCCGCCATATTAGCTGATCCGGCCTCGTCCTTCTTCACCTCACCTCGGGACCGGGCCCCACACCAGGGCGCAACAGGATTCACAGCGAGGACCCAGAAAGTCAAGGCAGGCTTCCCAGAGAAGAGCCACCAAAGGGCTAAACAAAATCTCTGCCACTCCCCGGGAGCCGCCCGCCGATTCCGGGGGAAGTCCTTAGTTATGCCCGGACACAACACTGGAAAGGGGGCCAAATATCATGCCCTCGATCCTGCTTTGCACGCATCCCCACGAGGCACTCCACTAGATGGACTGAGTCATCACTGTCGCCATCGGCCCATCAAACCTCCGGCGCCTTCCGGCCGACTCCTCACCTCCACCAATGGCCGCTGTTGTCACAGTCGCGGCCGGCTGTTCTTCTCACTCGACACCCCGGTCCCTGCTCCGTGAGGGCCGCAAAACAGTCGGGGACATTTCTTCGGGTCTGCCGCACGTAGAACGGTCAGTGAAAGTTTTCCTTCGCCTACTTAAATATGCCGTTACGGCTCAGGATAGTTGCCAGGATGTATGCGCGGGGTGAGAGGGCTCACGGAGCCGAGCATCTATGCGGCCATCTCGGTCGCTAGCTTGGCTCCTCCCCCCAACATGTTTTTCCTAATTTATTTTCAATTCATTAACCCGAAAGTTTCCTGCAAAACAGAAAACCATGCTTCTATGGAAACAAAGGGAATGAATAATCACTATAATGCTTTCCATTACGCACCCACCCAATGCTGCATCTATCCATGAGCAACCCGAGTTAATAATATTTTCCTAGCAAACTTTAAAAAGTGCACAAAAGCAGCATTAGTCCTTTTATTTTCTTTTGTCAAGAAGCATTTGTGGCCTAGTTCAGAGCTTTTAGTGTGCGCTTGCGCAGTAGCATTTTCCCTCAGGTTAGGCTCTTTTCCACATTCGTTTTCACCGCACACTGTTAATAAATGTTACTGAGAGATCAATTCGAGCAGGTTTTATTTCGCGAAAAACCCTGCTCAATCACAGTGGGAACCCCTAGTCTTGAAATATTAAACATTTTAAAAACTGCTCCATATCTTACTGCATCAATATCTTCAACAGATACTGTAATGTGTAAATTCTACTGCCTGACAACTTTAGGGCTTTTAAAGTAAGAGCTTGCTCAGTGTCTTGTACTGCAAGCGGCATCGACTTTGGAAGAAAATGCTCTAACCAGGCTTTGGGAAGCACCCACCACTGCTGGCTGCAATCAGTAGTATAGAAATATGTGCAGACGTTTCTCTAAGTGGGATGAAAAAACTGGGATCTCTCTAAAAGAGGAAATGTAAAATATATTCCGGCGATTCATATAGTGTGGCACCGTGCCAGCATTTTGGTTTCTCTCTGAGATGTTATTGCATTCAGATATATGACACAAAGAGAGACATACACCTAAAACCTGCTAGTACTGTTGACTTAGGCAATAGTTGTTAGCTGTTTAAGATAAATGAGTAACAACAATGATTTGTTATAGATAACTAACATTGGAACTGTTTCACTTTGGAAATTGTGAGACTGCGAATTAAATATTTGTTAGGCCTGTGGAAGAAGTATTGGCCAGTTGTGTGTGCTTTAGGTTAGATTTGTATGCCATTTTCCTCTAGAGATCCGTCCATCTGCACATCCACAACCTCATCTCTTTCTTCTTCAGCACCCTCTTTTCACTGTCCCCAAATGCATTTTCTCGCATCTCCCTCACTTTAGCACCCCCAAACATGCACTGCACTCGCTCACATTTAAGCATTTTCTTTTCTTTTACTTTGGCCTTGTAAATATTTTGACATTAGTGTACCTCTTTCACGCATATTTACTTAGTAGTTCACTTGCAAATGGAATACATGACAGTTGTTCTGTGTGCTCTGCAGTGAGGACAACCCACTGACAGGACCATTGTTTTACTTTCAGCGGCAGCACCAGAGCTCTCAATCAAAGCACTACCTGGCACAACTCAAAGTATGCACTATATAGGAGTAATACGATGCACAAAAATAATACAGAAACACAACATGATGAAATAGCTAACACTTGTGGGGAATGCAAGATTAAGTAAAACTTGAAATAAATAGAGGAATGCTGACATGCATTACCTTAATATTTTTAACAATCATTATTCATAAACCAATCCATATTTTTGGCATGAATATTAAAGGCATGAAGATAGGGCCAGTTTTAATGCCATACAGTATGTAACTGTCTTTATTATAAGCACATATTTCTCCCTTTTCATTTCCGTATATTTGGATCAACTTTTCAAGGAAACGAAAACTCTGTTCATCTTGTGGAACAAATACAGGAGCTTCACTTCTAAAGGGGCCAGCAACCTGCAGTCAGGGTCTGGGGTGTCACAGTGGGCGAAGTAAAGCATGACCCAGGGTCTCAGCACAATTTACATAACATACACCACAGGTTAGCATTATAACACTTACCATTATAGAGGACAAGGTGCCAAATCACAAGTGCTTGCATACAGCCCTACAGTGTGAAGGATGACAAAGGGTGAGATCTCTGCCAGTAAATGACTGACATTAAACTCCGACCCTGGATACCACCTTAGACTACAGTGGCAATTAACAGCTTTAGAAAGGTAAGCCCTACATCGAACATCACATTGCAAAAAATTGATTTACTGCCTGGCTTCTGTCTCCTGCTTCAAGGTGGGCGGGTCAGGCGGCCTGGGACAGACAGCCCAGACTTAAATACATTGATTTGTTTAGACATACAATCATATCTTTAAAGAAATCAATCTATTTAGGAAAACGTGTAGGAATTTCAGTGGGGTGCAGCCCCAAGAGCCCTAATGGAGAAACTGCTGGTGCTGCATTGCCTTTTTCATACATGTAATTGGGAAGCAACAGGAACCCTGCAAGTGCAAAATTCACCTCTTTCACATACCGCATTAAGGGGTCGATTAGGATCGCGGACGGACTTGAGTCCGTCCGCGACCCCAGAGTATGAGGGAACGTCCGCATGGGCTGCGGCGTTCCCTCATGTGCGATTAGGATGTGACCGCCACCCTGGCGGTCACATCCTGGATATTTAACATTGCGGCGGGTGCTGCTTCAAGCAGCACCGGCCGCAATGTTAAAAGTGCATGTGTAACATTTACATGCACAAAGCGGCAGGCACCGCGCGGTGCCTGCCGCATTGTGCATGTAAATGCTGGGGGGTACCATAGGTACCCCCCATGTGCACCCCCCACCCGCCAACACCCTGGGGGCCCGCAACGGGCCCCCAAAATCAAAAGTACACATGCTTTTCCACGGCGGAAAAACCGCCGCGGAAAAGCATGTTTTCAAATGCTTCCTAATTTGGCCGGCGGTGTCTGATAGACACTGCCAGCCAAATGAGAGCTTTTCCACCGCGGTTGTAATCCGACCGTGGCGGAAAAGCAGCGGACAGAAACCAAGACCCACCAGCCATCGTAATGCGGCGGTGGGTCTTTGGTGAGTCCGCAGAGGATTTTCCGCCTCCTCCGGGCCGGAGGTGGCTTCCGCCGGCCCGGAGGAGGCGGAAAATCCTCCATCCTAATCGGCCCCTAGGTACATATCGAGGAGATATATGGATAACTTGACGGACTGAATTTGGAATGATTTCTGCATAATATTATATAGCCAGAAGGCCATTCAAAAAATGCTTATTTATTACTATTTCTGTTTATTGTACCAGTTCCATTGTTATAAGTACAGCGAGAGCGCCTCCAGTAAAAGAAGGGCTCGACCTAAGTAAATCAACTATTCTGACATTCAGCTTAGAGAAATCAAGTTTGTGTGTGCAATGCAAGTAGACGATTTATATCTAAAAGAATAAAAGGAAGGAAAGGATAGTTAAGGGAGAGGGTGGAGGAGGAGGGGTGTCAATGAGAAGGTATAAAACTGCAAGAGCAAGTGAAATGAGAAACTAACAGCAATAAGAACATTGCTGGCTGTGAATAAACACTAAGCAATCGGGCAGTGTGGATAATGGAAGAATCAAGAAAGAATCCAGGACTACCACAATTGCAAACCAAACTTTCAGCCAATATTTGTGATAGCAGAAAGAAACAGTACTACATATTTTCAACCAAATAACTTGAAGGTATATGGGATAAAGTACCCTCTGCCATACATTATAAGGATATTGCAGGTAAGCAAAGAATTCCAGGACCTTATAGAAGTATGAGGTCAGAAGATGTGTTCCTTTATAAGGTCCTGGAACTCCAGGTGACTTGTAATATCCTTGTAATGTATAGCAGTGGGTACTTTATCCCGTAATGCATGGTCACATTATCACCCTTCCCACAAACAGCTTATATCCTTGGTGTGGTGCTCTTTCATTTGAAAGAGATAGTCTGTTTTAGAACCCCTTCGAGAGTGCTACAGGTCAGGCGGGGGTTAATGCGCCCAACTACTGATGTTGTGGTCTTTTACTCCTGCTGTCACTGTGCGTGATCTACAGCCGGGCCAAGAACTAGCTATGCAGCACTTAAGTCTCCTGTCTTTACGAGTCAAACATTCCAAGGCTTCTCAGGTGTATTGGTACACAAGCACAAGACTCAAAGTATGACCAGTAAACTCAATAACATGATTGTCACATCAAATACTCGTTTTATGATAAAAGTAGTATTTAATAATTGAGTATACAAACAAAAAGTATAAACACAGAACACTAGATAATACCCACAGTCTCTTAAGGTCAGTGTACTATGTAATCCTGGGCAGTATTCCTGAGTCCCTTTTTCTTTCTAATGAAGTTGGTTGTTTCCCTTTCAATATTGGAGGCAACTTTCAAGTGTGGCCCACACTAGTCAACAAGCAACAAAGTCTCGTTCTGGCCTTAAGAGTCAATTAAGCTGCCCAATCCCTCACTTTGTGCAAGTCCCAGGGAGGCCTATTGGCATAGAAACAGTCTTACCTGACCGATGGCAGTTGGCAAGTTCATAGTGTTTCATCTTCTCATGCTCCGGGCTCTCGACACAGGAGGGCCATAGAATTTTGGGGTCTGTTCTAGATCATATGTCAGGGCCGTAAAAGTCTCTGGATGGCTAGCAGCGGTGTCATATATTTCCTTCAAGGATTGCTTGGCTTGTAGTAAGTGCTACTATAAGTGGTGGTCTCAAGGGGAAGCTCTTCCGTGTAGATCTTTTGGCAAGGATCCTCTTGGCACAATATTCTACGGCAATACACCTGGTCTTCACAGTATCCCTCCAGGCATATAGGGGTCACTGAGTTACAGCAGCACAAGGGTGGCAGCACTACCTTTGCGGTGGTCCCCACTTGGCATACGGGGTCACCAACATGACAATTAGAGAGGCAGACGGCTCACACTTTACAAGCAGTACTTGTCTTCATTCCTTCCAGGCTTTTTCCTCCTCCTCACAGGGTATGCTTTCTTGGCAGAGAAGCAGAAGGCTGATTCAGGCTCAGGGCAAGTTGTCTTGACTTCCTGGTTGAAAGCCCCTCATCCAGCTGGGAGACTAGCAGAGCTTGGTCCTCAGTCCTGGTTGTAGCTATTCAAAGTCTTGTTAATCTTTCTTTCCACACACCGATGAACAGTTTGTCGGTCTGTCTCATGCTCCAACTTTTATAGTCCACATCCAGACACAGATGTGATTTAGTGTCTGTAGCTTTGAAATTTTTGTTGTGGGTGCCGACTCATTCCTCTGCCCCGGCCTTGTCAGAGGGACAGACTGCAACAGCAGGAGAATCTGTGATTTTGATTGACCCATAACACCGGCTGATGGAGTAACCAGGGATCACACCTAGATATCAGCTTCCACTGAAATATGTCATACAAAGATTCAAAGTCCTAATTCCTCCCTTCTTTTAGTACGACAGTACTAACTTTATTGGAACCACCATCTCTCCTGATAATTAGCCCAAGCCCCAATGACCAGTAATTACTTCTGAATCAAAGAGACATTTGATGTGCGCAAAGGATTCTCGGCTCCCATTCCAGCGCTCAGAAATGTCAGCAATTCACATTTCCTGTTTAATTTTGCAGTCCTTATCCCAACTAGCCTTTCCAAAATGGAACCCACAGACCTCATTGTTATTTACCAAGCACAGGCAGGCATCAAGAGCTGCACATCACTGCATATCATCATGTAGGCCAAATGTGCACAACATAGAAACTTTACATGAGAGGGTTGAAAGGTACCACTCCAGTGACACATATAAAAAGGCATGTTCACACTACTGATTACTACAAACCACCAAATGGGTATACTGCCACTGCTACACATTTTGCCCTGAGCAATATCCCCCTGCCACTATGAGAGCAGTGCTTGGTGCAATCCGCCCGGTCCAATAAGACTGCAGTATCATGAGACAGGGGCCTAGAAAATGGTGCACACGCAGGATCTGTATTTTTGCATGAGTAGGAAGGGGTCAAAGAATGGAATCTTCCTCTATGGAATGGAATGGAATAACCACTACAGGAGTGAGGAGCATAATGGGCCACTCTAGTAAAAGTCTTCTTTATATATTATTAAACAAAAACAGAAAACATAGGAAAACATTCAAAATGTATTTTAGATTTGGAATCTGAAATAATGTTCTATGATCAATCCATGATATTGGAAAGGGCTAGATATCCTTTTTTCAGAACGTTATGACATTTATTTGAAGGTCGAAGAAGAAGACCAAGTTTGATTTCTTCATACCCTGCTGGATTCCAGCACCCCACTGCCACCTTTCATGCCTCGCACTCCAAGGGACTTGTGGAACACACCTCTGGGTGACTTTGAGCATATAGATGCCAGAATGATCTGGTCGGTGTGTGACCTCAGCCATCATGTTCCATGAACATGTAGGGCTAGGAAGTGGGTTTCTTTTTTCTTGAATTCACTACGATCCAGAAATTACTCATGACACAGATATAACACTATGTTGTATACCTGCTCACTCCCATCCACTCTCATTCCAAGATAAGTACATAACTATGGGTGAGTGACCAGCATTCCTGACAGAAGTTTGCTGGCATTCCAGTTGCTTCCAGAGGAGCTGCGTTCTCCAGTCAGAGAGTCAGTTTCTACCTTTGCAGGGGAAACCTAATTATTGCAAAAAGTTCAATTTATGAACGGAATGCTGAACAATGTCAAACACCCACCCCCCGTTAGAGATCTGGGGCTAAGCCATCTTTTTTTGCATACTACACCATTCCAGTTTGGACTCAGCCATATGCAAATCAGTCTTGATCCTATTCCCCATGGGAACAGTCCAGCCCGAACTGCTTGACCATGTCCTGCTTGGACAGCAAACACGGTTTCAGGGTATCACCCCTCATCAACCAGGATAGCTTGAATCCAGTGGCATGGCTAGCATGGGACCCATGTGTGGGCATACTTGCCCCACTTTGGGCACAAATGCATAAAGAACAATTGATGGACGGAATGCTGAACAATGTCAAACAATCAACCCCAGTCAGAGATTTGGGAATAAATTAATAATTTTTGCAAACCATGGCATTCCTTTTTGGAACCAGCCATATGCAAATCAGTTTTGACCCTGCTCCCCATTGGAACAGTCCAGCCTTAATTTCCCATTGCAGGTTAAGACTGATTTGCATATGGCTGGGTCCAAACTAAGGTGGCATGGTGAGCATAGGAACAATGGGTTGGAATGCTACCACAAGCGATTGCCAATGGTTAGACAAATTTCAAGCATTCCTCCCATCACCTTTTGTGTGAAATCTAATTACTGCCATAGTAGCGGAGGGAACCTGTTAGACACGGTTTGGGTGACCCTCCAGGCTGCAGCACAGATGTACAGGCTTTATCAAAATCATATATTTGAGGGGGGTGCTAGAGAGCAGGCGGACAAAATGGTCGCGCCTTAGGGAGGCTCTGTTAGCCCGGGAGCAACATCCTAAATCATCCTCGGCTTACGGCCGCCCACTCGATCTAGCACCATGCCAAACTACTTAAGAACACAGCGAGCAGCGGAAAAACTATCCAGTAGCCTCTGCAGAGCTGCTTCTGAAGACATTACAGCCTGCTCCAGATTCAGGCCTGGGTCGTGATGCGGACTACAAAATGGCAGTGTCCGGGTGTTGAAGAAGTGAGCCCTGGAATCCCCGGGGGCCGTGCACCACGCCCGTGAGAAGCAACCTGCAGTCTATGGCTGCGATCGCTAACTATCAAAGCCCGCTGGGAGAAGCTGCGGAGGTGTCCCTGTGAGCCTGCTCTCCCTTGCAACGTCCTGTTGGAGAGCGCCGGAGACCCTGCAGAGAGGCCTGGGGCTCCAGCGTTTCACTACCTGCAGACTGGTTTGCGAGCCGGCACTTGTGTTATCGAGGCCCCTCTCCCCAATCCAAAGCTAAGGGGACAAGCGACTTGCGGCTGCTGCGGAGGCCAGTCCGGAGGGAACAACAACAATGGAAGCCTGCATAGCACTTTGAGACACCGCTAGCTTGTGTGGCTTACCTGTGGGTGAGTTAGGACAAAAGCTTTGGGCCGTTCCTGATTTGGCTATATATCGCAGGGGCAACCCATTAAATCTTAAAAAGGCATCTGGGATTCTACACTAAAGTTTATCTGAAACAATGCCTATGGTATTTGTTCTAAGAATCGTTAGTTTAAGTCAGATACAACAAATTATTGTCTTCAGTTTTTGAAAAATACTTCATGAATTCATAAAAAAAATCTACTTTATCATCATTCATCTGGTCATTATCCAACTAGTTCAATAAATCCACAAAACAAAACAAACATAGGTTTCTATATCTTATTTTAGTAAACCAATTCTTTTTTCATTTTACAAGAAAATCAATTTTCACATATATAAAAAAACACATTTTACATATTTTCAACACACATATTTATACAATATCTACACTATCTACAAACATATAAACGAACACAAAGGAGTAAAGAAATCTTTTTCTCCCAAATTGTTTTGTTGGTTTCAACGCCCAATTATTTGTACAAGGAAAAAATGGTACAAACTTATAGGACCTAATTCCTTTGTCTGATTTGGCAGCGTCTGCTGAGGATGATTGCATGTGTGGACAGAGGGATTTGGTCCTCTGGGAGTCGTCTCGCGGTGCCTCTGCCGACGGAGCTGCTGAGGAGGGCGTATGTGCTCTATCGGGGCTTACAGATTACAGTAGGCCCGGAACGCGGAGCCTGCATATGGGCCATATGGTGCTGTGGTATGTACATCAGATGGGGTTATTGACTCGATCTGAGACCTGAGGGGGTGCACTAATGCGGGGCCTGTGCAGCTCATACGACAACAACAAGCAAACCTCAAGCTCCTGAGCTGCTGACTGAGAACTTGGAAGGAGGCCCAAATCGCAGGCGCGCCTCACTAGAATCCTGCCAGTTACATAGTGGCTCTCTGGGAGACAAATGGCCCATGGTGTATGTTACATACCCCCATGCTTAACAAAAGACCCACACTTGCGGAAGGTAAGAAGTAGTGTGGAGCATGGACACTGGTGTGCAGAGCAGGGGTGAACCTGTATGACCCACCTTTGCGAAAGTTGGAATAACCACTACAGGAGTGAGGAGGATAATGGGCTGAACAAATGGCAAGCAGGCAGAACTGCAATTCTCGGTGCGGAAACAGGCCTCTAATGAGGATGCGGAATCACAATGGGATGATGACCAACACCCCCTGGCCCCCCACAAGAGGAGGATTTCAAAGCTATACTTTTCACGATCCGTCAAAGTCTAACCTTTATTGAATCCAAGATGGACTCCATGAAGCTACGCATGAACTTTCTCACGCAGAAATTGGAAAAACATGAAGCTGAAATGCGTATCTCCACCCTCGAAGACACCACCAGAGCAAGTAGCGACAAACAGCAAGGTATGGAGAAACTTCTCCAAATCATAGTGGCGAAAAACAAAGAATTAGAGGTGCGCTCGCGCAGAAACAATTTGCGCATTGTGGGAGTTCCGGAAACCACGGCCACCGGCCGCATGGAGAACTATGTCAAGTGGCTGCTGACGGGTCTCTTTAGGGCTGGTGCTTTTTACAAGGTTCTGATCGTCGAGCCAGATGACAGATCGCTCACGGCGCAGCCACTGCCTGGCGTGCCACCACACCCTATCCTGGCACGCATCCTAAATTATAAGGATCAGGACACTGCACTTCGACTAGCACGGGAAAAGCACAACCTGGTCTACGGTGGAGTGAAAGTGGCACTTTATCCAGACTTCACCATGGCAGTACAGGAAGTGCGGAAAACATTCCTACGAGTGAAGAAGAAGCTTCAGCAGGCCAGTATTCCTTACGCCATAATTTATCCGGCTAGATTGCACATCTTCACCAGCCCACAGCATAACTAGGACTTCCTGAAGACCCACACGAGACGATCCACCACTCCTCCAGCTGCAGACTCTGGCTCTGGCCCGAGGAACTGTAGACCTATCTCGAGACGAATCACGACGCCGCTATGAGCTGGTAAGACTGTTCCCTTAGTTACTCTAAACAGAGAGGTGAAATATACCTTGTTCCAGGAACTCTGACATTTTAACAGAGTTGTCGGGACTCTGGGTTAGGTGGCCCTTAGGTGGTTACTGTGACACTGATTCTCCGGGCTTCCTCGCCCTGGTGAGGTGCGCTGACGGCCTCTCTAGCATGTATCCCCAGAGGGAACTCCCCCTGTAAATGTTATGTTTGACATATTTGATGTTACTGGTGTTTTCTTTGGCATGGCTAAAGCAGAGACTTGTATTGTATGCCCCTTTTTTGCCTCATCCTACACTTAAAACAGAAACTGTGACTTGGGATAATACCTCTATAGAATGCCATACACCATGTCTAAGCTGTTGGTTTTCTGGGGTTGGGAGGGTTTTCATTCCCTGCAGGTTTGGGTTGCAGGTGTGGGTGGGGGAGGAAGGTTGCTCAATTACAGTATTTGTTTGTTTAATTTTGCATGGTATCACTCACTTATCGCTATATATACGGTGCAATTGCATACAATGTACATGGCACATATTTTCTCTGCACTAGTTGCCCTACACATTTCAAGTCCTCAACTACTTTAAACTATATGGCTAATGTAACACCAACTCGTAAACCCACCATTAACTGCCTGACATGAATGTCTGATCTCTTCGGGACCCTTGTAAGCGTTGACAGGTCCTACATTATCTTGACAGGCATCATGTGGAGAAGTGTGGCTCAAATGGTTAGAGCGGCAGAACCTGATGCAGAGGTCTGGCCCGGGAACAGGGTTCAATACCCGCTTTGGCGGGTCTTGGGCTCAATTTCCTCGGACCTGATAATTTTCGCCTCAGTGCCTATTCTAATCAAGGTTCCCACTCTGCGACTCTGGGCAATAGCTTGCTTAGTCTCCACAACGGCCCCAAAAGCGCTGGGATGCCTGGTTTCACCTTGGGGTTGCCCAGGAGTGGACACTCACAAGGAAAACCAGGAAGGGTTCCAAAGCGGTATACGTACAGCACCGGGACACTACCTCAGGGAAGTAGCTGTGCGCTCTATAAATGCTGGTACATTTACATTTACATGTACATGTCCAGGTAGCAATGCTGCAGGAGACGCACATGGCCCCCGGGGTATAGCCAATGTTTGGAAGCAAATGGGCTGTGCACAGCTGCTTTTCCACCTACTGGACATATGCCAGGGGCACTGCTATTCTGATTAAGAAAAGCCTAGGCTACTGCCGATTGGGCTCTGTACATGAACCCCAGGGCAGATTCTGCATAGTGTGGGGTAGAATAGCGAACCATACGTTCACCTTAGTCAGCTGTTACGCACCCAACATTGATGATGCACACTACTTCACTCAGCTGTGGGGGCGCATTTTGGAAATAGGCTCCACATTCCTTAAATGGGAAGGGGATTTTAACCTGGCAATAGAGTCGGAGCTTGACCGGTCGCTTCCACACTTGGTATCCCATCCACAGGCTACCAAACATCTCTCGGCCATACAGGCTGATCATCGGATCTTTGACGTGTGGTGCTCCCTGCATCCAATGCGGACAGAGGGCAAGTTCTCCTCATCTGAACACAATAGTTGTTCTCGCATAGACTACTGGCTACTGTCGGCCGAGTTAAATACTTGGCCAGAGAAGCAACACACTTAGCTCGCACCCTCTCGGACCACTCCACGGTCTTTATGAAACTGGAACCACATGGAGAGGCATCTCCCTACCGCTCCTGTAGACTCTTGCCCACAACCTTTCTAGACAGTGCCTTTAGAGAGGAATTGCGAAAGGAAATAGTACACTTCTTCCCACGCACACCACATTAATGATGTCTGGCCCCTCGCACGCTGTGTCTCGCAACTATCGGACAACACTGTTGGAAAGACAGCTTGTGCTGCCAGGGGCGCGTGGGATCAGGACCTGGAATCCCCCCTTAACAGATGTGCAGTGAAAATACTGCTGCGCGCAGAACGCAGGCATCACAGCTAGCAGCAGACTGCGCATAATACTTTAACATTTTGCAAGAACTTACTACAGATCCACAATGCTGCGTAAATACAAACTCCAGGAAGATGACGATGTATGCGCTGCCATCAAGAGGGGGCTGACGTTCTGAATTTGGCGTGGTCCTGTGCCCAAGTCCACGTTTACTGGTGGAAGGTGTTGGAGGCGCTAGCTCAAATTATTACATTGCCCTTACCACTATCCCCGCTACTTGCGCTACTGGGGTATACCGCGGACATCCCTAAGGCATGCAGGAAGGTCCCTGCTTTGGCCTTGCTTCTGGCGAAGCGGAGGGTGGCTTGCAGATGGGGCAGAGGGAGAGATCCCAAATTGAAAGACCGGCTACATGACTTTATATATAGTAAAGACCAACTAACTACCTATGCAGAGCTGCTACCTGCTACATCTCGTCCCAAGGGTATTTGGGGGCCACTAATATCATACCTTCAGGAACACAGTGAAGATGCCCAAGGTGTTCCACCACTAGCCACCCAGGGTGAGCCCTCTGAAGTATAGCACAGCAGATTGTAGTACAGCATGTGCATACCGTGAACATTATGTATGGTTGATCTGCAGTTGGACTATATGAAACAATGTAAATGTAAATGTAAATGTATTGGCATTTATATAGCGCACTACTTACCCGTAGGGTCCCAAGGCGCTTCGACCGCTGCGAAACCCTTCCTGGCTTCCCTGAGAGATGGTCCCTTAATGGGTATCTCCAGGGTGAGACCAGGCATCCCCGGCGGTCTGGTGGGGCCGTTAGTGAAGATGAGGCAAGCTAATGCCCAGAGTTGCCGAGTGTGATCGCTGATCAGAGTGGGCACCGAGGCGAGAGAATTATCGAGTCCACTGACCCTGGTCCAGAAACCTGCCGTGCCGGGAATCGAACCCTGGTCCCGGGCCGTCCTCTGCTCTCGGGTCTGCCGCCTCTAACCAGTGAGCCTTTTTCTCTTTTTGAATTTGCAGTGACCTATTGGGGCTCCATAGATGGGCTAAATGCTGAGAGGGGATAGCGAATTATGTCATAGAACTGTGCTACAATATGTACATTAAGCTGATCAGCATGGGAGGACATCAATGCATGCAATTTTTATTTGATGTATTTGTATACCATGCAAATAATGCTCTAAGTTGATACTGTGGCCTGTTTTGAGGTTTGTCTGAAAATGATAAATAAAGTTAAAAAAAAAATCATATTTGAGGCTTATTTACCGGAAATCCAGAGGACTTTAAAATATTGTGGTAGGATGCAGTGGTTCACTGACTATGGGACATATGGACTGTACTCTGTCTGTCAGTGTGGTGGAGGACATCATCTCCACCTCCCTGACAGACTACTGCCCACAAACTTTGTCTGTACCACATCTGTATACCTTGAAAAGAACTGACATCATGTTTTTCACTTAATGGTACAAAATGTTTGGCGGATGGCCACTATCAGTTTTGATGGCAGTTCACCAAAACTTTTAAAATTGTTTTGTTTGACAGAAACTAACTCCTAAAGTTTTTTCCAGGGTGTGGTGGTTCATTATTAGGTTTTTCCACCCTTCAAAGCCAGGTTTTATCTGGTGTGACAGACAGAAAAAAAGGCCATTATATCATCCACCCTAAATAGGGCAGGTGGTGTAATGCTCGTTCTCTGATGGCTTCTACTCTAGGAGCCTATCGGGGAAAGCTTTCCATCAGTGCAGCAAATGGGAGCTCCGTCAATGTGCAGCTTACAGTTCCTGCATTCCTAAATGAAGCAGGAGAACTGAAAGTTTGGTGGACAGAGTACTCAGTGACGTTTGCGATGGAGTACCCTGCCTGCCAAACTCTAAATCAGTCCCATAGTGAAAAAAGAATTGACAAACTCTTACATACTTTCTTGCTAGTAATACATGTAACTTAGTATTCGAATGGCAGAACAGTTTCATACTGCAGTGTTAATATTGCTCACACATATATGGAACTGGACCGAGACAAAGGAAGTCTCCAAAACCTTACCATTGATCCTGGTGGAAAGTAAAGAATCTTTCAACCACATTGTGTGGTGTTTGCTCTGAGCCAGCCAAAAAAACACCATTTATACAAATTTAGTCAAAGCGCTATATCAAGCTCTCAAAGCTGTAATTTCTGTCAAATATCACATATCCAAGGGGCAACGGCGAAGCTGCCGACATACATTGTCTCACGGAGTTGAAGCTTCAGTGGATGCAGCCCTGTTTCTCCATGTAAATGGTATACATCCCCATCTAACCCTTGTGGGTTTCTGGTGCGTTTTGGGACATGCTTTCATCCCAGGTGGAGGATGATTTGACAGCATGGAAGGGGGTGTTTGCCGGCTGGGCACATTGCCAAGCCTTCAACTATGGTCTGTCTATATGCTGCGGAGGCCATGCTTCCAGACAGTGTGCTATCCTGTCTCACTGCTGCGTCATTGCTCTTTCCCTGGGCACTGCTGCTATCCCCAAGGGGCGGGCCATCAGAACCCTCACTGCCATCCTGCCTGCAAAGGAGTGTGCCTTCCCTGGTCCACTGACTCAGAACTGCCTGCCTTCATTGCCCATCTGCCTGAGCCTTGCGGTGTGGGGGAGCCTCCCCCCGCAGGCATCTCAGCAGAGGGGAGGAGTGACTGCTGATTCTATTGACTACCCAGGCCACGACTATGGAGACACTGAGGCCTGCCTCCAGAGAGTGGGAGAGGCACAACCAACAAAAAAAAGATGTTTCATTAAATTCTGAGTTCAGAGAGCCTAATCTTTATTTCTCCATCTTGTCCCAATGGGAAGTTATATTTATAAAATGTTATAAATGAAGTGCCATTCTATCCTATGGGGCAAGATAGCCTTTCAATAGTGAGAAACGAAATTGGCAGTATTTCACTATCAGGACATATCACACACACCAGTACATGTCCTACCTTCCACCTACACTGCACCCCGCTCACGGGGGTACCTTGCGCCTACCAAAGGGAAGGTTAATGCCTGGCAAGTGGGTGCACTTGCCAAGTTAACATGGCAGTTTGCAAACTGCACACAGACACTGCAATTCCAGGTCTGAGTGAGCTTTTCAGGGCTACTCATGTGGGTGGCACACTCAGTGCTGCAGGCCTACTTGTAGCATTTGATTTACAGGCCCTGGCACACTTAGTGCACTTTACTAGGGGCTCACCAGTGAATCAAATATGCCAATCATGGATTACCAATCATGATAACAATTTACACAGAGAGTATATGTACTTTAGCACTGGTTAGCAGTGGTAAAGTGCCCAGAGCCCTAAACCCAACAAACACAGGTCAGGAAAAAATAGGTGGAATAAGCAAAAAGTGTTGGGATGACCCTGTAAAAAGGGCCAAGTGTAACACCTTCTATATGCACAACCCACTGCAAATATCAGAGTAAATGGCACTCTCATGGCTCCTTTCCATATAATGAGGGGTTCGCACCATGGATGCCCATCATCCCTTTTACTTTTCATAGTTGCACTAGACCTTCTAGACCAACACCTCAGCTTCCAATTCAAACTGGGCCCACTCCTCATCTTCCTCTACGCAGATGACATCTTACTCTTTATCCATTGTTAGGCCCCCACTCGGCCCGCACACTGCAGGAACGAAGTATGTTCCAACCACTTCCCCGACTCACCAGCCACTCACAAGATATAAACAATGAGTATACTGATGACCCAGAAAAGGGGGTGGATTATGGGGAGACACCAAGTCTACCACCCCTATAGAGCAAAGAAAGATCTGCTCCCTCCTCCACGCTTCTGCACCTATGGAAACACAAAAAACACATACTTCATAACACCAATCCTACCTTAAATTCAACCTCGCAGTGACCATATCCTGCTACAACAATCATGGGTGCTAACCAGTCAGGAGTAAAGGTTTAGTATCATGGAGACTGCAATTCGAACAAATCACCTCCAAGATTTCTTCTCTTGGATCCAAATAATCGGGTTGATATATAATCCGAGGTGTCTCCCTTCACATTGCTTTCATTAGGGGAAAAAAGCACGTCCTATACTTTAATTTTGGACAGGAAAAAAAAACACTTTCACGCTTGTAACTGTGCGTGAACACCGGAACCAGATATCTGTACCAGGAAGACTAAAAACAAACTAGTGCTCTCTACGAACACGGGATAGATCAGTGCTCGCGGAATGACCTAAAACGTCATTTCCGCATCAAACAACATGGAGCGGTGTTTCACGAAGCCGCGCAAATGATAATGACAGCGCAGCCACAATCACCGTATTCTCCAGGTGAAAGAAGGGAATTAAAGTGCCGGTCAAGTTGAAAACAAATATCCCTAAAGCCCCCCCCTCCTCCCAGGGTACTAAAAGTGAACGGGGAACGGGAAACTTGCACAAGTACAAAATAACGGGACAAAGTCGGGAAAAAAGGTCTCTAACTCTAACTAACTACCCAGGGACAACGAGGGAAAAAGAACCCAACTAAGGGGACCAGGCTCGAAATGCTCAAAGGAAAATGGAAAAGAAATGACTACAGTTCTCACGAGTCCGTGAGAAACAGCAAGACGAATCCAAGAACACAGGAACCAGCAACCAGGAACCCCCAGGTGAGCAATAACATGCCCCGACAACAAGGTAGGACTGCCCTATATCCTGAACTGGCAGATCATGTGACAACAGATCATGGTCACTGAGAGAGGACTGCGACCAATTCCTAACATCCATCACCCGGAGGAGAACCTGACCCCAATTCTGAATGAACTGACTTTCTTTGGGACCCTATTTGGTCTCTGAATCTGAACCAACTGGTCTAAGTCTGAACTTTTTCCTGTAAATCCTGCCACAAAGCAGACCATGCGTAATTGCCTATTGACCTGGCGCGATGGGCTTGTTAAGTATCTTGGTGTTTTAATCCATCTGGATAAGGAGCAGGAGATAAGGCTACGGTCCCGCCGTTGACACCCTGGTGACACATATCGATCAATGGATTTGGTTGCCTCTTTTGATGGCTAGCAGAAACTCCATTAATAAAATGGTGATCCTTCCTTGTTTTCTATACTAGTTCTTAAAATTCCCATACTTCTCGAAAATTCATTATTTCTCAACATACATGGCTTACTCCATAGTCTCATCTGGGTTGGTCAGAGGCCTCATGTCAGTTGAGACACATTAGTGCTCCCCCATGAGAGAGTGCTTGTTGGAGTGCCCCATCTTCAGTTTTTTTACTTGGCTAAACAATGCCAATACGCCCACAACTGGTACCAAGAAGATGCCCGGCTACTCCACACAAAACCTGAAATAGATCTCGCTGCCCCCACTCAACTTGCTTCCATCCTGCTGAGAGGGATCCCTTGAACCCCACGGATGTTCATACTCCATCTACCACCTGCGGGGTATGGGGGAAACTCCAGCGTCTTCTCCTGTACGCCCCAACCCTGACACTGGTGGACAACCCATGGCTCCCCATCACTTGTGAGGCTTTGGTGAAGCATACAGTGTCATGATACGGCCTCTACAAGTTTGGTGACCTCTTCCTGGAGGGGCATGCTCTAACACATTCCACAGACCCGCGCTTCAGTGATGCCTCACTCATGGACAGTTTTATTATGCACTGCATCCACAATGCATTACGATCCACCATATCTACCTATCCACTAGCTCTGGATGAATCCTCCCCCAACGCTAGTAATTAACGATCATGATAGGGTCTGATTGGTGTCCAAACTATATTGTGCTAGTATGGCACTACTCGCGGCTCATAATGAGAATCTCAGATTATACCTTGGAAGACCTCAGTAGACTCATAAAGGATAAATTATGGGCTGCGTGCTGTGCCCAAACTCTAGTGCCAACCAACTATCTGCAAAAACGTCTGCAGTTCAAGTTTTTGCAGTGCACTGACATTACCTCCGCCAATCAACACAGATATGAACGATCATGCTCCAACGACTGCCCTAGATGACAAACTCCATGAATCCGATTTACTCCACATGGCCTGGTCATGCAACCATGTAGCTCACTACTGGGGAGAAATCTACAGATTATCAAAAATGCTGGAAATTGATCTGGGTGAGGACCCACTACTCGCCCTGCTGGGCTACATATTAGATCTTCAAAAAAATACTAGATGATTTAGCGCCATCGCTCTCCTCTCAATCACACATGCAATCGCAATTCACTGGGGTAAGTGCCTTCCCCCCACTGCTGCCAATTGGTCCACCAGTATGACATACTGCGACACCACCAGTAAATGATATGCATCTCTTCAACCCGACCTCTAAAGCGAAAGACATTTTGCAACCACTACACAACTACTTACGGTCACTCGTAGTTCTGTCGCAAGGGTCGTGTTCAGTTGCATCGGAGCACCCCCCTCCTATTCAATAACCTATTGTCGGAAGTTACTTTGGACCACCCTCACTGACCCCTTCCTTCCCTCCCCCCACCCTTGCCCAGTTCACATCTCTTCCAATATCTTCCCCACCTTTTATATGGCGTTCCTTGTGGAAGCGTGTGAATTACCCCTTCTACTTTTACAATTTTTTAAGGACCATATAAGCAACCTTTTTCTTCGGTAAATTTGTGGGAACAGTGGATTTTTATTGAGGTTTCTTTTGTTGTGTAGACTATTTGTCGCAGAATAGAGGACATATCTTGGCTAAATTGTATCCCTCTTCGTTGCATCTAATGGAAATCATCATTTCGTCATTATTTTGATATTGCTCTGCTTGTATGCTTATGTCATGTCTAATCTCTTTGAAAATAAATAAAAACAGTTTGAAAAGAATATCACACATCCAAAGCATTCTACATACAGCAGAAAACAAATCTCCCCCTCATGCTGTATGCGCTCTGTATGGAGCATTTCAATCATTTTAAAATTACCCCACAGCCTACTTATTCACTGTGTAATCTGTATAATCAATATTTCTGTCCATGTTTGATTATTTAAAACTCTTCACAATAGACCGCAATACAGGTTTACTAGAAATGTTAAAGATTAGGCCTCCTTCAGCCGCGGCCCGTGAAGGTAAGAGCGGTAGGGCAGTGGGGCCGGGATGGGGGGGATTCAACAGACGACCACGAGGGAAAATTAAATAAATAATTAATTTTCTCTCGTCGTCATCTGTCGAAATCCCCCCAACCTGTCCCCACCATCTGCACGGGCCGCAGCTGGCCTCATTTACTTATTTTTGGCGAAGGGCAGCGCCGGAAGCCTTCCTGCTGCGCTGCCCTACGGCAAAAGGAAAGGGCAGGGGAATGTAATATCTATATGATATGGAGCATTCCTGTCCTCTTTTACTGTGCTCTATCTCAAATGGCTGCCTTGTGCCAATGTCTCGTTTGAAACCAAGTTGGGTTTTGTTCAGGAAGGGATACCGTCAAGCACAAAAATAACCATTACACAACCTTTGGGGAAGCGTAGGCTTTTGATGCATTCGAAGCTTTACAGCATTTTGTAAATCTAGGAATGTGTCACATGTCATGGGTGTTTCGTAGAAACACCCACTGTAACTACCATGGCATGCCTCCCTCTTGCAGTGTGGGAAAAACGCAGCGACTTGCGCTGCATTGCCTCAAACTAGGCGGCTTTTTCGTAGCCTCGTAGATAAGGCTAAGCCCTGTGCGCTGCTGAAAAGGCAAAATAAGTGATGTTCCGGGAAACCTTGTTGTTTGTGTGCTGTCCGAGGAGCCGACTCACCGCCTGTTCCCGAGTTGAGGGGAAAGACACTGTAACTTGCCGGACCCGCTCCGCGGGTCCCGCTGCGCCAGGAGCACCCGAGGGAGTTGAGGAGAAGACCAACTGACCCCTCCCGCACCGGCAGGGCTGCGAGCAGCCTAGCATGGACTCCGTTGACCAGGAGTCCCTGCGCGGAACACCTGTGGCCGCTCTCCCTGCCTGACACGCCCCTGACAGCTCAAAAGCTGTTCTGTGCTCCAAGTCTGCGGGAAACCTTGTTGTTTGTGTGCTGTCCGAGGAGCCGACTCACCGCCTGTTCCCGAGTTGAGGGGAAAGACACTGTAACTTGCCCGACCCGCTCCGCGGGTCCCGCTGCGCCAGGAGCACCCGAGGGAGTTGAGGAGAAGACCAACTGACCCCTCCCGCACAGGCAGGGCTGCGAGCAGCCTAGCAGGGACTCCGTTGACCAGGAGTCCCTGCGCGGAACACCTGTGGCCGCTCTCCCTGCCGGACACGCCCCTGACAGCTCAAAAGCTGTTCTGTGCTCCAAGTCTGCGGGAAACCTTGCTGTTTGTGTGCTGTCCGAGGAGCCAACTCATCGCCTGTTCCCGAGTTGAGGGGAAAGACACTGTAACTTGCCGGACCCGCTCCGCGGGTCCCGCTGCGCCAGGAGCACCCGAGGGAGTTGAGGAGAAGACCAACTGACCCCTCCCGCACCGGCAGGGCTGCGAGCAGCCTAGCAGGGACTCCGTTGACCAGGAGTCCCTGCGCGGAACACCTGTGGCCGCTCTCCCTGCCGGACACGCCCCTGACAGCTCAAAAGCTGTTCTGTGCTCCAAGTCTGCGGGAAACCTTGCTGTTTGTGTGCTGTCCGAGGAGCCTGACCCCAATTCTGAATGAACTGACTTTCTTTGGGACCCTATTTGGTCTCTGAATCTGAACCAACTGGTCTAAGTCTGAACTTTTTCCTGTAAATCCTGCCACAAAGCAGACCATGCGTAATTGCCTATTGACCTGGCGCGATGGGCTTGTTAAGTATCTTGGTGTTTTAATCCATCTGGATAAGGAGCAGGAGATAAGGCTACGGTCCCGCCGTTGACACCCTGGTGACACATATCGATCAATGGATTTGGTTGCCTCTTTTGATGGCTAGCAGAAACTCCATTAATAAAATGGTGATCCTTCCTTGTTTTCTATACTAGTTCTTAAAATTCCCATACTTCTCGAAAATTCATTATTTCTCAACATACATGGCTTACTCCATAGTCTCATCTGGGTTGGTCAGAGGCCTCATGTCAGTTGAGACACATTAGTGCTCCCCCATGAGAGAGTGCTTGTTGGAGTGCCCCATCTTCAGTTTTTTTACTTGGCTAAACAATGCCAATACGCCCACAACTGGTACCAAGAAGATGCCCGGCTACTCCACACAAAACCTGAAATAGATCTCGCTGCCCCCACTCAACTTGCTTCCATCCTGCTGAGAGGGATCCCTTGAACCCCACGGATGTTCATACTCCATCTACCACCTGCGGGGTATGGGGGAAACTCCAGCGTCTTCTCCTGTACGCCCCAACCCTGACACTGGTGGACAACCCATGGCTCCCCATCACTTGTGAGGCTTTGGTGAAGCATACAGTGTCATGATACGGCCTCTACAAGTTTGGTGACCTCTTCCTGGAGGGGCATGCTCTAACACATTCCACAGACCCGCGCTTCAGTGATGCCTCACTCATGGACAGTTTTATTATGCACTGCATCCACAATGCATTACGATCCACCATATCTACCTATCCACTAGCTCTGGATGAATCCTCCCCCAACGCTAGTAATTAACGATCATGATAGGGTCTGATTGGTGTCCAAACTATATTGTGCTAGTATGGCACTACTCGCGGCTCATAATGAGAATCTCAGATTATACCTTGGAAGACCTTAGTAGACTCATAAAGGATAAATTATGGGCTGCGTGCTGTGCCCAAACTCTAGTGCCAACCAACTATCTGCAAAAACGTCTGCAGTTCAAGTTTTTGCAGTGCACTGACATTACCTCCGCCAATCAACACAGATATGAACGATCATGCTCCAACGACTGCCCTAGATGACAAACTCCATGAATCCGATTTACTCCACATGGCCTGGTCATGCAACCATGTAGCTCACTACTGGGGAGAAATCTACAGATTATCAAAAATGCTGGAAATTGATCTGGGTGAGGACCCACTACTCGCCCTGCTGGGCTACATATTAGATCTTCAAAAAAATACTAGATGATTTAGCGCCATCGCTCTCCTCTCAATCACACATGCAATCGCAATTCACTGGGGTAAGTGCCTTCCCCCCACTGCTGCCAATTGGTCCACCAGTATGACATACTGCGACACCACCAGTAAATGATATGCATCTCTTCAACCCGACCTCTAAAGCGAAAGACATTTTGCAACCACTACACACCTACTTACGGTCACTCGTAGTTCTGTCGCAAGGGTCGTGTTCAGTTGCATCGGAGCACCCCCCTCCTATTCAATAACCTATTGTCGGAAGTTACTTTGGACCACCCTCACTGACCCCTTCCTTCCCTCCCCCCACCCTTGCCCAGTTCACATCTCTTCCAATATCTTCCCCACCTTTTATATGGCGTTCCTTGTGGAAGCGTGTGAATTACCCCTTCTACTTTTACAATTTTTTAAGGACCATATAAGCAACCTTTTTCTTCGGTAAATTTGTGGGAACAGTGGATTTTTATTGAGGTTTCTTTTGTTGTGTAGACTATTTGTCGCAGAATAGAGGACATATCTTGGCTAAATTGTATCCCTCTTCGTTGCATCTAATGGAAATCATCATTTCGTCATTATTTTGATATTGCTCTGCTTGTATGCTTATGTCATGTCTAATCTCTTTGAAAATAAATAAAAACAGTTTGAAAAGAATATCACACATCCAAAGCATTCTACATACAGCAGAAAACAAATCTCCCCCTCATGCTGTATGCGCTCTGTATGGAGCATTTCAATCATTTTAAAATTACCCCACAGCCTACTTATTCACTGTGTAATCTGTATAATCAATATTTCTGTCCATGTTTGATTATTTAAAACTCTTCACAATAGACCGCAATACAGGTTTACTAGAAATGTTAAAGATTAGGCCTCCTTCAGCCGCGGCCCGTGAAGGTAAGAGCGGTAGGGCAGTGGGGCCGGGATGGGGGGGATTCAACAGACGACCACGAGGGAAAATTAAATAAATAATTAATTTTCTCTCGTCGTCATCTGTCGAAATCCCCCCAACCTGTCCCCACCATCTGCACGGGCCGCAGCTGGCCTCATTTACTTATTTTTGGCGAAGGGCAGCGCCGGAAGCCTTCCTGCTGCGCTGCCCTACGGCAAAAGGAAAGGGCAGGGGAATGTAATATCTATATGATATGGAGCATTCCTGTCCTCTTTTACTGTGCTCTATCTCAAATGGCTGCCTTGTGCCAATGTCTCGTTTGAAACCAAGTTGGGTTTTGTTCAGGAAGGGATACCGTCAAGCACAAAAATAACCATTACACAACCTTTGGGGAAGCGTAGGCTTTTGATGCATTCGAAGCTTTACAGCATTTTGTAAATCTAGGAATGTGTCACATGTCATGGGTGTTTCGTAGAAACACCCACTGTAACTACCATGGCATGCCTCCCTCTTGCAGTGTGGGAAAAACGCAGCGACTTGCGCTGCATTGCCTCAAACTAGGCGGCTTTTTCGTAGCCTCGTAGATAAGGCTAAGCCCTGTGCGCTGCTGAAAAGGCAAAATAAGTGATGTTCCGGGAAACCTTGTTGTTTGTGTGCTGTCCGAGGAGCCGACTCACCGCCTGTTCCCGAGTTGAGGGGAAAGACACTGTAACTTGCCGGACCCGCTCCGCGGGTCCCGCTGCGCCAGGAGCACCCGAGGGAGTTGAGGAGAAGACCAACTGACCCCTCCCGCACCGGCAGGGCTGCGAGCAGCCTAGCATGGACTCCGTTGACCAGGAGTCCCTGCGCGGAACACCTGTGGCCGCTCTCCCTGCCGGACACGCCCCTGACAGCTCAAAAGCTGTTCTGTGCTCCAAGTCTGCGGGAAACCTTGTTGTTTGTGTGCTGTCCGAGGAGCCGACTCACCGCCTGTTCCCGAGTTGAGGGGAAAGACACTGTAACTTGCCCGACCCGCTCCGCGGGTCCCGCTGCGCCAGGAGCACCCGAGGGAGTTGAGGAGAAGACCAACTGACCCCTCCCGCACAGGCAGGGCTGCGAGCAGCCTAGCAGGGACTCCGTTGACCAGGAGTCCCTGCGCGGAACACCTGTGGCCGCTCTCCCTGCCGGACACGCCCCTGACAGCTCAAAAGCTGTTCTGTGCTCCAAGTCTGCGGGAAACCTTGCTGTTTGTGTGCTGTCCGAGGAGCCAACTCATCGCCTGTTCCCGAGTTGAGGGGAAAGACACTGTAACTTGCCGGACCCACTCCGCGGGTCCCGCTGCGCCAGGAGCACCCGAGGGAGTTGAGGAGAAGACCAACTGACCCCTCCCGCACCGGCAGGGCTGCGAGCAGCCTAGCAGGGACTCCGTTGACCAGGAGTCCCTGCGCGGAACACCTGTGGCCGCTCTCCCTGCCGGACACGCCCCTGACAGCTCAAAAGCTGTTCTGTGCTCCAAGTCTGCGGGAAACCTTGTTGTTTGTGTGCTGTCCGAGGAGCCGACTCACTGCCTGTTCCCGAGTTGAGGGGAAAGACACTGTAACTTGCGGGACCCGCTCCGCGGGTCCCGCTGCGCCAGGAGCACCCGAGGGAGTTGAGGAGAAGACCAACTGCCCCCTCCCGCACCGGCAGGGCTGCGAGCAGCCTAGCAGGGACTCCGTTGACCAGGAGTTCCTGCGCGGAACACCTGTGGCCGCTCTCCCTGCCGGACACGCCCCCTGCCCTGTCAACATCTTACATAAGTGGGCGGGGCCGCCCCTGCGCGGGAGCGCGCGGGAGCGACCGGGGCGAAGAGCGGGCCGTTTGAGGCCGTTCGAGTACGGCAGAGTCCGGCCTAGGCCCACCCCCCCTGGTCGATTGGAAGGCCATAAGGTAGGCGGCGGATTCCGCATTAACATCTCCCGTTCCTTGGTGTTGCTAACACAGCCTGACATTATTGTAAAACCCTGCCATCTGTATCCCCTGCAATGCCGCGACGGTCAGGCAAAGAACGATCTGTGCAAATCCACACTACCAAGGGAGTCGTATCCGGCCCCCTTGACGCTTTTATATCACGGGCTACTGGAATCCTGGAGAAGGAAATTGCCATGGTAGAGAAAAGACTCTCAATAGATCTCATCAGTGGCAAGCGATCGTCATTGGGGGCCTTAGCTAATTCCACCTCCCCTGTGCCCTCTGCCCCACATGCTGCTTTTAACTGCATCCACACTACCTCTACGGACGTAATCGTCCATCTAGAAAGCATAGGGGCGAGCCCAACACCTGATATTTTGAAGGAAGAAAGGCACAGTATAGAAGCTTCCCAATGCAGCCAGGGGGATGATGATAATGACTCATTGATTAGTGGGGGGCCTGATCCTAGTCAGCTTTCTGGATACCTCCCCCTTAACCACTCTAATAACTCTAATCCTGCTGAAACCTCCAACCACCCCGTACCCAACCCTGGTCCCAACATTAAAAAGAGAAAGTTGGACTCTAGATCGTCGGGGGAGAGAGATTTAAAAATTCCTAAAGTAAATGAAGCCCAAGACGATAGGAGACAGGGGACTGAGCTTCCTCCAGACCCTCTAATCCCCTCTGTATTTACCAATATGCTATGCCCTTCCCTCTCGGCCTTGGGCTCCTCAAGTACCTGCCCCATGTGCCTTAATAGTGACAAAGTTTTGTTAGCAAAAATGGAGGCCATGTTTAAAACTTTACTTCTACCTGTCCTGGAGCGGACAAGGCTCATGACCTCAAAAATTGATAGTATGGAGGCCTTGATTAATTCAAACCATGCGATGCTACAAACATTACTTGGCACAAATCACACGGGTGCCAGCAAAACACTAACAGCCACTAAGGCCCCTGGTAACAACAATATGGCAAGGGGTAAACCACTTCCTAATAAAACCTCAGGGCCGAACACTACCACGCTTAAAGGGGGGCGAGAAATCTAATACTACATCTCCTAAACCAGGTACTAGCACCCACGTCCAGGCACCAAAGCCACATTCAAAAACAGTGGATAAACAAAATACTGGTGGGCGTCAAACTATGGGACCTCCCCCACAACCTACCTCAAACCCTGCCCCCCCTAGCACGCAAAGAGACCAACGCACTGCCCTCACCGACCACAGGGAGGGGGGACGCAAAAGACCAACTACTCCTCGTGTTGATTTACCACCTGAAGCAGCTCAACACACGATTGTCCTGACAGGTGTAGCACCGCTAAAATCAGGTACCAGGGAGTCTTATGGGGACCTTCGTAATAAAGTCATTTTTTGGCTAAATAAAAACCGCCCGTTACCTCCCTCCACTCCTACGGAGATACTATTCGTGAGGAGAGTAGACTGGGTGGGACATGGGACCAAAGACTTGGAGGGAGATTGTATTTTAATCTCGTTCAAAGATATGTGGATGGTAGATGCCATCCGACGAGAACCGAGGTTTGCAAGACAGGGGGATGTACAAACCTTAGCCTTATCGTATTTTTACCCACATAGGCAAATACCCCCCCAATCCTACCCCTTATTTCGCCAGGCCCCAGCCGTAAGACACCCCCTGGCATTAACCCCTCTTGACTGTCAGCGTCCCTTTCTCTTTAATCACTTTGGTCCCCTCTCTGGCCTTGAGGCTATCGATTGACTCAACGATCCACCCAGTGAGCCTTCCCCTGTCAAAGCAGCAGCCCAAGAGCCTATTGAGCACAGCATGGTGAGTCCATACCAACCCAGTAATCTAGCAGATGAGGGTGGAGGTCCAGTTTCTTTGCTACTTAATCCACCACCCCACATAGTTGTTCAAGAGATCCCGATTAAGGATAACTCCATAGTTCCAATAGACCATGTTAGGCATATAGAGGTTAAAGATGATAAAGGGCGTCCACAGGGAGTTACACAGCCCTTACCCTTGCAACCTCCCTCCATGGTCCACTTGAATGACAATTTGAAAATCTTGTCCTGGAACATAGCGGGTATTAAGGCCCGCCTTGCCTCTACTGATTGGTCGAACTTTGTGGGCAACTACGACATCATTCTGTTGCAGGAAACCTGGGCAACCGAGCCTGTCTACAAGTTGGGTTACATTAACTTTTTTAAACCTGCAATTAAAGGGGGCAAAGGGTGGGCCTCAGGTGGCCTGACGATCTGGGTGAAACAGTCTCTGGGTTTTCATCCAACTGAACTCCCTGCTGAGCATCCAGATCTCCTCCAAATCAAACTAAGTAAAGGGAATCAGCAAAATGTGAACATTCTTAATATCTATGCTAGAGGTCTGCCCGGTGGTCGAAGTCCGCCCTTGTTGAACATTATCGACCATATAACTTCGGAAATGGACAGCGGAAATGTCACCATTCGTGCGGGTGACCTAAATTGCACCATAGAACCATTGTTTGATATGGGAGATACCTGGAGCATGGCTGAGGACTCTGTTTGGGGCATCCCCGACTTAAAAGTGGCAAAGAGGGCAAAAGCAACAGAGGCGGCAGTGTCTTGGATGGCATTCTGCCTACAAAAGGGTTTTCGTGCATGTAACGGCCGCTCTACTTCGGACATTAAAGCAAATTGTACTTTTGACAATGGGCAGAGGCAGAGCCGCATTGACTACATTTTGTTGAATATAGAACATTGGCAGTTACTAATTGATATGGCAGTACTACAGCGCCCGGAAAGCGACCACAACCCGCTGTCACTGTCATTAAAGATACCAGGTCTAAAGAGACAGGAGGAGTCCACCGCCACCTACACAGGGGACGCCCAACTTACTAACGATAGGAGGAGATTGAAATGGTCCCGGGTCATGGAGGATAAGTGTCTATGGGACAATATTAATACTGCGGCAAAAAATGCGTTTAATGAAATGTCGCAAATTGACTTGTTGGGGGCGGACTCTGGTTTGGCTAATAATGTGATGGGACTACATACTAAATGCTTTGATCAGTTAAAATCCCTTCTTTCCCTCCCGTGCCGAAATGCTCCTACCAAAACAAATTCATTGCCCCAGAAATGGTACAATAGGAAATGTAGGGAGGCACATACAGCTCTCATTTCAGCCATTAAATCACGGGACATGGTCGCAGTGAAGGCTGCAAGGCTCAATTACAGGAAAACTCTTAGAGAAGCTAAACGGGAGTGGGAAGATAAGTTCTGGTCAGATCTTCTGGAGGCATCTTCCTCTAACAACCAAAAAAGGTTTTGGGACTTAGTTAAATGGGGGAAAAACTCGGACTCTTCTACCCCGGGAAACAATGTACCCCTTGAGGATTGGGTATCATTTTACTCTGCCCAATTCAGAGCCGATGACCCCGAAGCTATGAATCCCTCGGGCAATACACCCTCGCTGACCCCCCATGGGGAAAAATTAACCTTCACAGTTGCTGAGGCCGAGCTGGCCCTGGCCTTGACTCTCCGAAGGAAAGCTCCTGGCATGGATCTGATCCCGGCGGATTTATTTAAATCCAACCCCGCCTTGTGGCTCCCGTATATAACCATGATATACAACACCCTAGCCTATGGAGCCACAGTCCCGAAATCGTGGAAGGGAGCTGAAATAGTCCCGATCTATAAAAAGGGCGATAAGTCCATCCCAGGAAATTACCGCCCTATCAGTTTGATTGATTCGATTCAAAAGATAATAGCACGTATGGTCTTGGGACGGGTCCAGGAATGGATTGAAACAGAGGGCATTCTATCTCCCATGCAGGCGGGCTTCAGATCAGGAATGAGCACCATAGATCAGGTGTTTAGACTCTGCCTGATCTATTGGAAGGTGGTTTGGCTCGGCGGCGGTACCATCTTTGCTGCATTCATTGATCTGAAGTCCGCCTTCGACCTGGTGCCAAGGGATAAACTGTGGGGTGTGCTGAAAAACTTGGGGTGCCCATTAGAACTGCTAGACCTCATTGTTAGACTCCATGAGGACAACTATGCGAGGGTAAGGTGGGGTGGCCAGGGACAAGTGACAGAGACATTTCCCGTAACTCGAGGTGTCCGCCAGGGGTGTGTCCTGGCCCCTACACTCTTCCTCCTTTTTATTGATCAAGTTGTCAAATTTTTCATGGACACCCCCACTGATGCCCCAATGCTGGCTGGGATGAAATTTCCACTTCTCATCTTCGCAGATTACACTTTAATCCTCTCAAAAACACGTAGCGGACTCCAGCGGGCTCTGGAACGCTTTGAGGAGTACTGTGCCATCAACAACCTGGTGGTAAATGTGGGGAAAACGAAGTTCATGGTTTTCACAAAAAATTATCCAGTTCGAAGCTCCGTGAGGTTGAATGGAGTAAACCGCGAGCAGGTCGATACCATGACCTACTTAGGGGTTACCCTTGATAGCCGCTTGAGATGGAAGGACCAAATTAACATTCAACATCTCAAACTTGCAAGGTTGACTGGTTGCCTTATTAAAGAGCAAAAGGAATCAACTACAAAGCGGGTCCTACCAGCCCTCAAGATCTATGATGTTAAAATCTCTACCGCCATTTTATATGGCGCGGATCTCTGGGGCCATATGGACTTGCTTAACTTGTTTAAAATCCAATGTAGATTCCTCCGTAACTTAGTAGGCCTCCCACAGTCGACCCCTTCGATCCCCCTCCGCCTAGACCTTGGTTCCCCTCCGATCAACGAGATGGCTAGATTTAGGCTGGTGGCCCTGTGGAGACGTATATGGACGTCCCCAGATCTATCTCTATTTGCAAAAGAACTGGCCGAAGTTAGGTCTATCACGGGTTCGGGGAAAATCCCATGGCTCTCTGCTGTCAAAACTATCCTTACTGACATGGGCTTAGAACACCTTTGGTCATCCCCCCAATCCAACGTTTTCCCCTCTAAAGATGAGTTCAAATCCCTGTACTGGGCCACGACTCGCCTAAAAAGAGTCCTACTCTCTAATAAAAATAGCCTCACAGGCAGGTTTCTAACATTCAAACTTGACCTATCGCGAGAGCCCTACTGGGACATAATAACTAGACCGCTAGATAAAAAGCTGTACCATCAGTTTAGAGTGGGTTCTTTGCCTCTGAACCCTTTCTCAAACAAATGGTCTACAGGGTCATCGTCCAACTGTACATGTTGTCCAGGTCATATTGAATCTGAAGGACATTTTCTTTTTGCTTGTCCTAGATATGCTGCACCCCGAAAGAAATGGTTAAAACCCCTGTTTCAAAAATTACCATTCAAAACATCGATGGAAGCAATTTGGGTGCTTAGGACCAATACCTCCGAACTTTTTGTTGTAAGTCTGGCAAAATATTTGGGTTGGGCTTGGCTCCTAAGGCTAAAAAAAAAAACATGCCATAGTTCCCAGGCCGATCTAAATGGCTCGTAATCTGTCATAACCTGTTTGATTATGTATCAGTTAAACGATCTGTGATTACAGCTTTTCCATCTGTACTCCTTGTAATCCTGCCAAGAAAGGGCCCATTGATATTGAATATGAACTGTAATGTCTCCTATTAACATATCTTATCGTTTCATAAATTATTCAGGTTCTTCATTAATTGACATTTAATTCCCTTTTATCTATTTTGTTTAAACGCCCTTTTGTGCTTGCTTTTCGATGGTTGTTTATTTTTTCTATTTCTGAACAGTTTTCTTTTTTCTTGTTGTTTTTGTTTAAATTTATTGAATTAGTCAACTTCCTTTGTATTTTAATGTGTCTTTTATGATTTGTTAAAAATCGAAATAAAGACTTGAAACCTGAAAACCTGATGTTCCGGTGGCCACGGGGCTTGTAAATAAGCTTCATGGTCTCTAACTTTAACCTTTGATCATGATGGAAAACAAGAATCAAAATGCTAGAATGCTAGAATGTTCAGATACAGTTATGGTCCAAACTTTAAAATTCACTTAAAGATGTTAAGAACATGAAGCAACCACCCTCTTTCAGTAATACAACAAGGATTTAGTTTTTTAGGTTTTAAATATGCAAAGACTATCTTTACAGTAGCCTGGGAGGAGAAGTCGCAAAAGGAAGAGAAAGAAAGATGAGCTGGAAATAAGATGATGCTGGATGATTTGTGCAGGTTCATTGAGTTTATATCGGATCAGATTATAATGCTTCATCTTTAAACTCCTCCTCAGATAAAATTATATTGTACATATCCCCTTAGGTAAGTATATTGATTGCTTGATTCATATCAAGTTTGTAAACTGTTGTCCCTAAACTGTAGATAAGATATATTGACATCGAAGGTTGTAACTAGAGGAGAGAGAGTGGTAGAGAGTCTTCTTTCTGCCACCCAGACATATTTCCTTCCCCTGTATGTTCTTTCTGATAGAAGTAAACAATATTTCTCCAAAGCTTTTCTGTTCAGATGAAGCAGATTCCTGATTCTTAAAACGTTGGACATCTGCACCTGCAGATGTCCTCGCATGGATCAAGATTTCTGATATTTTGAAATTCACAAAAGATTTCGTGGTAACAACAGGAAACCAGCAAAAGTAGCAATTTTTCAGGTTTAACAAAACATAACTGAGCAAGCGCAAATGCACTTGCTAACATTTTTTATTTATCTCTGCTGGGAGAATATTTTTACCCATGGAGAGACCGCCTACATTACACCCTGATCATTTGAGAGTGTGTGTGTGCTATTTTCCCCTTTTCAGTCTGGAATAGTATTTACTCCTAACCTTGACACAAATAAATCCATGATCTTGTGCAGAGTGGGAAATGGTGAGAGATTAGTTTCCGAATGTCAATAAATGTGCACGTTTGTAGATGCCCACAAACTTACTGGCCATTTCCATCCAGTAAAGCTCACTCAATCCCACCTCTACTGGTAGATTCACTTGTACTGAAATCTAATGGTTAAATCATCAATTAACCAGTAGAAAACTAGCTTTTAGCAATGGCAAACTGGTGTTGCATACTTCCTTCTGAAAACAGTTTTGAGAATCAGGCCCTGGACTTTGAACTATTTGGTTGTGCTGGAGCTGCCCTTCAGAGCATACGCAGCATGGTTACTGGGTACATTTGATATATGTTTTGTTACCTTCTCTGGGGTTTATAAGTTGAATTGGAGTAAAATACTGTGCAAGGTTTTTAAATAACTGAATGACATTGGACATGTAGGGGTTCATTATGCATGGGCTAGAAAATGGTTTGATATTTCCATCAGACATCTCTCTCGAGTTACAGATATGGTGGGTATTAGTGATTCTAGGTGGTGGAGGGAGCTCTCACTGGATCACAAGTTTATCCCTAAGGTTCCACTAAGAAATAGTAAATTATTGTCAGAACAGAAAATTCCATACCTCATTTTCCTTGTATTTTATCCAGATATTTGTCCAGGTGAAGCTAGACTCCCTGTGTACCAGCAGATTTGTAATACCAAAGGGGCTGGGATTAGTAGTTCCTAATAACAGCCCCATGGAGATTACTGGGCCACTTATAGACGAGCTTTCAAAGTGTTTACAACTGGTGTCTCTCTTTATTTTTTATAAATATTTTTATTGAAGTCCTTAATGCCATTACAAATTTATAAATAATATACAATCCATCGTCATTTCTTAAACTAAAAAAATATTAACATAAGCCTAATCAATTAAAGCAAAGGCTATACACCAAGCATTGTAGTTAAGCAATAATTACAGTATACTCAATACTCAAATCATTTAGTATTTATACAAATCACTGTCTTTTATGATAATAATAATTCCTCCCAGATTTAGTCAAAGAATGTCCCCCAGATCCTATCAAATCTTCTGACCCCCCCCCCCCCCACCCTCAATGCAAAGGTCCGCTCACTGGTTTTAACTCGTCTCATCTTTTGTAGCCATTCATACATAGATGGAATCTGTTCTGTACGCCATTGCTGTAGCAGGAGAGATCTAGCCACCGCCATAGCAATATATAGTAATTTAGCCATCTGGTCAGGTAAAGACAGATCAGGGTCAAAACCGTGCAGGATTAGTTTCTCATTCACTGTGATCATAATATTACATTCGGTCAACAAAAAATAAAACTCTCTTCCCAAAATTTTCCAAACTTGGCACAATGAACAATGACATGCGACCAGTTAGTTGGAGAGTGATGAGTGCATCTGAAACAGTGTGCAGGATAGTTAGAATACATTTTAGAGATGGAGGCAGTTGTGCAATAGAGGTAACCATTCACTAAAAAATAACATTCTCCGCCAATTAGCCCCTCGTAATGTACTGAAATTAAATCTGTTAATATCTGACCAAGTATTCAAGGGCATTGTCTGGTTCTCCTGATCCTGCCATTTTTTAATTGCCTTCTGACTTAGATCAACTTTCCTGCTTGGGCGAGATGATACTTCCAAACCCCAGGTTTTCTGTCGGGTTCGATACTTAAGAGTTCATTTATCAATTGACTTGGTTGACCCAACTGAGTAGTATCCAATTGGACAAGAAACTTTTACACAGTTTTGTATGACCCTAATAGAATGAAATTTCTAGGGATTAATTGTGACATTTCCGGTGCACAGACATAATATCGAGTCCAAAATATCGTTTGGACATAATATCGAGTAAATAATATAGACTGGACAAAATATCGACTGGACAGAATATAGACTACAAAAATATCGTTTTTAAGGTGAGTGAAGTAATATCGACTGTATAAAATATAGATAGCAAAAATATCGATTTTTTAATAATATATAATATTTTATAGTGTATTTTTATGTAATAATATTTGTGAAAAGTGTGTATTTATGTTATAAATAATTTTATTAATTGATTTTTGTTTTTAGAATTATTGCGTAATGTAATTCTGTAGCGGGTTGTGGGTTTATAGGGGAATAGGGTGGGAAGTAATTTAATTATAATTAATTAAATATGTAAATTTATTAATTGATATTAATTTGGAATTAATTGTTAATTAATTTATATGTGTCAATTAATTTAATAGTAATTGCAAAATAATTATTAATAATTGATTAATTGGTAATTATGTAAATTTTACTAATTTAATGCAGTAGCGGTTTGTGGGATTATAGGGGAATAGGGTGGGAAGTAATTTAATTAAAAATAATTAAATATGTAAATATATTTATTGATAGTAATTAGTAATTAATTGTTAAATAATTTATATGTGTTAATTAATTTATTAATAATTGTTAATTATTTTATATTAATTGATTAATTGGTTATTATGTGATTTTTACTAATTTAATTTCTGTAGCGGGTTGTGAGTTTATAGGGGCATAGGGTGGAAAGTAATATATTAATAATTAATTAAATAATAAAATAAAATACACGTTATTTATTTGGAAATAATAGTGAAATAATTTTTAATTATTAAAAAATTAATTGTTTATGTTTAATTAATTTGTATTAATAGGTGAATAATTAAAAGAATGATTGTTAATTATTAAATGTCAATTATTATTTATTCTATTACATAACATTTTTATTTGATTTTTATTAATTATTATTAGATATTTCTTGTTATATTTTTGATTTATATATGAAAGATTTACTTTCCCTAATGTTGTATTCTCTGGAGTGTGAATTGTAATTTTTACACCTACGCTTTCCAACGCTTTCTTTACTGTTGCACCCACTGGAGTTGGAATAGTAATTTTAACCCCTACGCTATCCAACGCTTTCCCTACTGTTGCACCCACTGGAGTGGGAATAGTAATTTTAACCCCTACGCTATCTAACGCTTTCCCTAATGTTGCACCCACTGGAGTGGGAATAGTAATTTTAACCCCTACGCTATCCAACTCTTTCCCTACTGTTGCACTCTTTGGAGTGGGAATAGTAATTGTAACCCCTACGCTATCCAACGCTTTCCCTACTGTTGCACTCTTTGGAGTGGGAATAGTAATTTTAACCCCTACGCTATCCAACGCTTTCCCTACTGTTGCACCCACTGGAGTGGGAATAGTAATTTTAACCCCTACGCTATCCAACGCTTTCCCTACTTTTGCACTCTTTGGAGTGGGAATAGTTATTTTAACCTCTACGCTATCCAACGCTTTCCCTACTGTTGCACCCACTGGAGTGGGAATAGTAATTTTAACCCCTATGCTGTCCAACGCTTTCCCTACTGTTGCACCCACTGGAGTGGGAATAGTAATTTTAACCCCTACGCTATCCAACGCTTTCCCTACTGTAGCACCCACTGGAGTGGGATTAGTAATTTGAAACCAATATTTTATTAATATAACATTATTTTAATAAGTAAGTTTAGACTAAATATATTTATTACTACATTAGTATTAACTTAATTTAAAGACATTTAAAAAAAACGATATTTTTTACAGTCTATATTTTAGTAACTCGATATTTTAGAGTCGATATTTATGTACTTACCTGTTTAAAGATAGCCAGTCGATATTTTGTGCATCGATATTTTGTCAACGATATTTTCTCAACTCGATATTTGTGAAGTCGATAATATTTCAGTGATCCGACATTTCCGCCAGGGTAATCCAATCCCCATCTTTCAGAAAGTCTGAAACTTTTAAAAAATCTTGCTGCAGCCCAATTACCAGCTAGATTTAGGCATGTACAACCCCAATCAATGGGAGAATACTGGACAATAAGTTGTTAAATTAATAGAGGGAATCGAGTATCTTTTAAACAGAGCCAGCCGTTTAAAAAAAACCCATAATAAAGACTTGTAGCGGACTAATTTGGGGGATTTAAGCACCGGCAGAGGGGCCGGTTTCTTTACACATTAAATCAATAAAGAAATTAATATATAATTTTTTAGTATGAGTTTGACATTTAAATCTTGATAGATACTGTGCAAAATATGCATTATAATAGTCCCTGATATTTGGCAAGGTGAGCCCTCCATGATTCAAATCCTCTTATAAAGTGCTTAGTGCAATACGAGGTGTTTTCTTTGCCCAGATGAAGGTCGTAAACATAGATTCTACCCGAGTAAAAAAAGAACCCGCTAGAAAGCATGAAATAGTTGAAAACAAACAATTAAACATGAGGAGGACAGACATTTTTATCAATGCCACTCGACCTAAAATGGTTACTGGTAACCCGTTCCAACGTGAAAACAATTTTTGAACTCTCCGAAGAAGGGGATCAAAGTTCAGGTCGTACAAATCTCTAACTGATGCCGTGAAAAAGACTCCAAGATATATCTTGTGCTTAGTATTAATACAGCAACGAATATCAGGATAAAATTCCAAAGCTTTACCTTCGCAAAGTAGAATTTCCCTTTTCTTTTTATTTATACGATATCCCCCCAGGACTTCAAAGTCCTCGAAGAGCTGAAATACTTTTGCTTGAATTCGTAATTCGGGTTTAATAATAAGCATGATATCATCTGCATACAGTTTCACTTTAGCCATTGATGGAATCGGGGGGAGAATTTCCACACAGTTCCTCAATGCGACTGCCAAGGGCTCGATAAAAAAAGCAAAGAGGACTGGCAATAGAGGGCACCCTTGTCTTGTGCCTCATTTAACTGAGACTGACCCGACCATTGCGGTATTAATAATGACATTAGCTTTAGCATTGATGTATAAATTACAAATTAGAGATATAATTTTAGCAGAGAAACCAAAGTGCTCCAAAATAATAAAGTGTCTCCCAAACCACCAAATCAAAAGCTTTATAAGCATCCAAAAACAAAACCAAAGCAGAAATCCCCCGTGTCTCAAAATAATCCAAGGCTTCAATTAAATAGTGAGTATTTGTGACGAGCTGCCTGCCCACGATAAAACCATTCTGATCTGGGTGGATCAATTCTGCTGTACAATGATTGAAACGTAATGATAGACGTTTTGTTACTATTTTGTAGTCTGAATTTAATAACGTTATCGGACGATAGTAATTTGGGTCCTTAGCGTCCTTCCCCTTATTCAGACAGCTCACCACATTGCCTTGTCTGAAGAAATCCGGTATTGTCCCTCCCTCTAACATAGAATTTATTAAAATAAAATGAAAAATCAGCAAAAGCACAAAAAACAAACGTAAACAATTCTGAAGGGAAACCCATCTGGGCCACTGGCTTTACCATTAGGGAGATCCTTGATAACTCTCTCCAATTACTCCATAGAGAATGAACTAGCCATGGTAAGTTGTTCTACTTCAGAGAGCGAAGGCATTGTATAATTATGTAAGAAAGTTTATAGCATTCGAGGATCTACACTTTGATGCTGGCTATAAACAGAACCATAGTGGTTAAGCATTATATCTCCTATTTTAACCGGTTTATCTGTCTCTAAGTGTGTAAGCGGACATTTTAAAACTTTGATTAGGTTAGCAGCAGCTTAAGGGGGGGCGTGGCTTGGCGCCCGGCGAGGGCGGCAGCTCTGATGTGAGCGCTCCGGGTCGGCAGGGGACTTCGCTGCTTTTCCTCAATTCCCGGCGCCTGCAAACCTCATTTTCCCTAACCGGAATTCAGGGACAACATCGTGTTCCTAAATGAAGCAGCACCTGAGTGGCGGAATGCCCGTTTTCTTCAACTTTTTGGCGGACGCGACCCTCTGATCGGCGCGACCGCCATTTTGTCTCCGCACAGCGTGCACTACGGAGCATCCGCTCGCAGATCATGCTTGCCTACCACGAAGCTTCACTTTAATCCAACTGTTCCCGGTGAGCCACTACCTTCAGCTATGTAACACTGCTGCATGTTTTTGAAGAACGCTGCTTTTCTGTGACTTTTATTCGCGTTTTGAGACAGTATGATATCGGCGGCCATTTTGTGTCACTGAGCTCTCCTCACACAACCTACATTCCGCGCACCTTTCTTCACTTAAGAATTTCTAACCTTATTTTGGAATATTAACGAGCACGCACTGCTTATTATCAGACTTTCTTCATCCCTACAATAACTCTTTTTATGGAACGGAGGGCAATCACTCGCACTCCCAAGGCTCCGCGCCGTGTGTTCATCAAAAACTCGAAAGTCTTCTCTGCATTGGCGCACCTTGAGGCCTCCCAAGAGCTCGACACCCAGATGTCACAGTCAAGTACGGAACGGCCTGTTCAACCTCCAGGGAAAGTGACCTCGAAACGCCTCAAAAAAGACCCTCCGTCACCGACTGAATCCTCCTCGGCTGTCTCCATGGAGTTATTACTGGAAGAGATTCGTGCCCTTAAGCCATTCATGGAAGAGACTAACTCTAAATTGCAGGTTCTCACTGACAATTGGTCTCAGATGGATGCCAGAGTAACCACTGTAGAGCAGTCTCTCACATCTCTTCAAGAATCATCTTCTAAAGTATCACATATGCAGTCTCAGATTTCGTCTCTCCAAAAACAAGTTGAAGAATTGGAGAACCGAAACAGGCGCAATAACCTTCGACTCTACGGCCTGGCAGAGAACTGTGAGGGGACCGACCCTATTGCCTTTTTCAAATCATTTCTACCCAAGCTTCTTCATCTGCCTGAAGGCACAACGCTTAACATCCAGCGTGCACACAGGCTAGGTCGCCTTCCCACTACTTCTTCCCCCTCTTCACGGCCAAGAGGTGTCATCATGTACTTCCCAGAATATACTGACTTACTCAAAGTTATATCAGCGGCCCGTGCCTCACCTCGTTTGCAATGGTCGGGCTCCAACCTCTTCTTTGCGCAGGATTACGCAAGAGCCACAGCCAGTCGCCGCAAGGCCTTTTTGGATATGCGACCAGAACTTCGTCCTATTGGAGCCAGATACGGCCTTTTCCACCCTTGCCTATTTAGAGTGACTTACAACAACAAGACAACGACTTACGAGGATCCTGTTCGTCTCCGGAGTTTTTTGAACGCAACTCAAGCTTCTGACATGGACTTTTCCAGCTCTTCGTCAGCTTTCCCGCCATGATTTCTGCGTGACGCAGCATTGAAGATTCAATTAATCTCCATGTTGATTGTGCATTGTTGACTGTATTACTGTTTGTTTATATCACGTTCTTCAGCGACCTCAGTTTTTATGTTCTCCCCCTCACTCTCCGTCATTTTTCTTGTACCCCTGTTGGTTGGTTAAGTACTGCTCACTACTATTTTTCGTACACCTTCTTATAATTTATTGTCATTTTGTTCTCATCTTTTTTCATTCGTCTCACTCATTATTGTTTTTCCTCCCTTTTCCTTGCAGGTTTTACAATACGTATGGCGTCTTTCCCCCGACTTGTTGGTTCGTTTGCATTGGATGTTTGCTTCCTCTGCCTGGCGCTCCCCCCTCATCCATTCTCTCTCGTATCCTCCCCCTGGTGATCAACCCTCCCCATCTCTACCCTCCATAAGTATGTTCTCCCTTTCCTCCCGATTGTTCGCTTTCCTTCTTGTATCTTTCTCACTTTTAAGTTCATCAATTTCCCTTGTTTCACAGGCGTCTTCCTCTCTTGTTTTTCGACTACTCTTCTACTACCGACTTCTTCTCATCATCCTTACTTTTTCTTGGACTACCTTCTCATATTTCTCATATCAATTGCTTCTATTTTTCTCTCCCTCTACCTACTTCCTCTTTCCTCATCCTCTTGCTCACTATTATACTGCATTAACTTTTATCGACTCTCTTATTTTCCTTGGTTTTTCTACCCCCCTGGGTCTCTTTCGCACTTCTTTTTTTTCCTCTGATTCTTTCCTCATTTCTGATATGGTATGTCTCTGAAAGTAATCACATGGAATGTTAAGGGCATCAACTCTCCCATCAAACGGCAAAGAATTTTATCTCACCTCTCACGTTTGAATGTGGACATTGCTTTTTTACAAGAAACCCATTTATCTGCTGAAGAATCTGTTAAATTGAAAAGAAGCTGGGTGGGTGATGTTTACTATTCTCCTGGGGATGGCAAACGTAATGGTGTGGCCATTTTATGTCATAAAGCTCTTTCTCATTCCCTGCTCGCTCAGGAATCGGATGCTGATGGCCGATGGACGTATGCTAAACTTTCTATCAAGAATGTTCCAATTTCTCTTCTAAATGTTTATGCCCCTACCACTGGTGATCCCACTTTTTGGCATTCATTCTCCCAGCACATTACCAGATTTATTGATGATAATTTTATACTGGCAGGTGATTGCAATCAGCCCCTAGATCCCTTTCTAGATAGAAACTCCAAGGCGCACTTCATCCCCAACAAATCTCATAAATCCTTCTTTCAAACTATTTCCCAACATAAACTCACTGACGCTTGGCGTCTCTGTAACCCAGAACTTCAGGAATTTACTTTTTATTCTCCATGCCATCATTCCCAATCCCGAATCAACTACATTTTTGTTACCCACAACATTGTCCAAACCCTCACCCATGCAGAAATCGGTCCAATTTTACTTTCTGACCATGCCCCCACATTAGTTCAATTGGACATCTTACCCAAATCAGTGGGGCCTAAACGTTGGCGTTTCAACAACTCTCTCCTTCTAGACCCTAAATTCACTACCTCCTTCACTTCCTTCTCCCATGAATTTTTCTCCTTAAACGACAATTCCCCTGTCCCCAAGCACACCATTTGGGATGCCTTTAAAGCGGCGGCAAGAGATTTCATCATTGGCTTTGTTGCTAAAAAACGTAGAGCTGCTCGCGACTTCACTAAGGCTATCCTTCTGGATATTAAGAAATTGGAGCATTCTTATTTTACTTCCCGCTCACAGCAAACTCTAACCGCTTTGGTTAGTGCTAAAATGAAATTCAACAAAAAATCTACGGACGATGCATCCTTGTATTTATTAAAATCAAGTGCCAAGTTCTATGGGGGCAAAAATAAGGCTGGCAAGATCTTAGCTAACTATCTAAAGGTTAAACACAATAAATTAAACATTGAATCAATCTACGACGCCAATTCCAATCTCAAACACACAGACGCAGACATCCTCACTGAATTCTCTACCTTTTACAAGACCCTATACTCTTCTGAAACTCAGCCTTCTTCTCACTCTCTAGACGCATTTTTCTCCACTATTCAAAAACCACCTCACTTTCCACTTGACCTTTCTCACTTAGAACTTGATATCTCTCAACAAGAACTACTCAAAGCACTTCAAACCCTCCAAAAAGACAAAGCCCCTGGGCCGGACGGCTTCACAGTAGAATTTTTTCTCCACTTTTCAAAGCTTCTTATCCCCAGACTCCATTCCCTTATTGGCACTTTCCTCTCCTTGGGTTCCTCCTCAGGCTCCTTTTCAGATGCTCATATCTGCCTCATACCCAAGGAGGGGAAGGATCCTCAACACTGCAAAAATTACAGGCCAATTTCTTTGGTCAATATTGACTATAAAATATTTGCAAAGTCTCTTGCGGCACGTCTCGATCTTCTTCTTCCAGATCCCTTGGGTGAGGAACAGTCGGGCTTTGTCAAAGGTCGCTTTATCACTGATAACACCAGACTCCTCTTCAACATTCTCTCTAAGTCTCGCCTTTTACCCCATCCCCTTGCGGCCATTGCCCTGGATGCTGAAAAGGCGTTTGATAGGGTCGAATGGACCTATCTATTTCACACCCTCCGTTGGTTTGGTTTCGGTCCTGTTTTTATATCCCTAATTTCGCTACTTTATTCTAACCCACGTGCAGCGGTTTGTGCCAATGGTCAAATATCCTCTTTTTTTGACTTAAAAAGAGGTGTTCGCCAAGGCTGCCCCCTATCCCCCTTTCTCTTTAATTTGGCCTTAGAACCCTTCCTCTCCAAGCTCCGTCAAAACCCCTCCATCCAAGGTTTCCAATTGTCAGACTCCCACATCAAACTAGCCGCTTATGCGGATGACATTTTGCTATTTATTTCCAACCCCTCTGTTTCAATTCCCGCCTTTCTCACTGAAGTCCACGCATATTCCCAAATATCTGGCTATAAACTCAATAACGATAAATGTGAGATCCTCCCCTTAACTAAATTCACATTCAAACCCGATTTTGCCGCCTCTAATTTCACGTGGAAACCCTCCAATATCAAGTACCTTGGAATGCACATTACCCCTACCATCCCAGACACTGTTTCCTTGTGCATGTCCAAATGCATTCAAAAATTAACGGATCTTACATCCAAGTGGCATCCTCTTTACCTGTCCTGGTGGGGTCGCCTTGACACTATTAAAATGATGTTGTCCCCCATTGTCCTTTACACCCTCTCCAATATTCCGGTCCCTGTCCCCTCCAAATTTTTCAAACGGATCAATTCTACTCTAACGTCCTTTCTTTGGCATAAAAAGAAACCACGAATGTCTCTAGCACGTTTGATTTGTCCTAAATCAGAAGGTGGGGCTAACTTTCCCGACTTCCCAGCTTACCATAAGGCGTTCCAATTGCGGCAAGCCTCTTTTTGGTTACAAGATCCTGATACCCCATGTCCTCTATGGGCTAAATTTGAATGCCTCCTTCTCTCTCCCTTCTCCTTTGCTGAATACCTCTCCTTCTCTCGCAAACCTGCCTCTATCTCTACTCCGATTCATAAGTTCACTACTAAATTACTTCTATCTTCCACTCACTCACCTCCCACAACCATTGCTGATTTCCTCTCCTCCCCCATATGGCATAACACTTCCTTACTCATCCGCAACAGACCCTTTTTTTGGAAATCTTGGCATACTCGAGGTCTGCAGTGGATTTCCCAACTCTTTTCTCACTCCTCTTTCTTATCTTTTGACATCCTTCGCTCCCTCTATGACTTACCCACTTCCTTTGCTCGCAAATATCAATTGCTTAAAATTACAGTCGTAACGAAATACAATGACTTTTCTCAGCCCTGCCCTCCTCCTGCTTCATCCACCCTCACTTCCTCCCTTCATTCCTTTTTACGCACTACACCAAAGGCTGCTGCTATTTACAAGTACCTCCACGCTGGTGAGACTCCAAGACCTAAATCTAAGGTGGAAGATTCCTGGGAGCATGATTTGTCTGTCTCCTGGTCAGTTTCCTTCTGGGACAAAATCTGGACCAAGCTTCGCAAATCTTCAAGAGCAGCAACCCTCACGCAGACTCTGTTTTTTATTTACAATAGACTCCTCTTCACACCCCTTGACCTTCACAAACGCTTTCCTAACACTCCCCACGCATGCTGGTCTTGTTCATCACCACAAGCTAATTTATTTCACATGTTATTTTTATGCACTCATGTTCGTAGTTTTTGGTTACAGGTTTGGGCTCAAATTAATTTAATTTTCCATATTTCTATCCCTTTTTCTCACACACATGTTTTCATGGGTAGCCTCTCCCCTTGCCGGGACAACATTGATCTAAAACCTCAGATCATTGACCTATTACTTGCCGCTGCCTTTCAACAAATAACGGTCAACTGGAAAGATTTCTCCAAAATTTCTTTCAAGGTGTGGTGGTTTAATGTTTGCCACAACCATAGACTTGACACTGCTCATGTTTTTCCGGCATGTATGGCTACTAAACGTGTGGACTTATGGACTCCCGTCACGCTTTACTTGGACTCATGTAGTAAACGCTTGTTTCACCCTCCGCCTCCACAACAGGAAGTTCCTAAACCTCCTTAACAGCTCGATACATTCCACTTATCCTCCATTGTACCACTTTTTTAATCCTTTCCAATGTTCTCATGCTTCTCATATTTTATGCTTAACGTGTTTTCTCCTTTCCTTTTCTTTTATCTTGTACCCAGATTTCTTCTCTTCTACTGCTTGCATTTGTATGATTATTTTATTCTGCTTAGAGTCTTTAAGTTGATATCCCATTGTACTTTGTTTTGACACCTGGTTCTTTCTTTTGTTACTACCAAATAAAATTTTCTTGAACTTAAAAAAAAAAAAAGGTTAGCAGCAGCTTGTTCCCTAGCCTGCCAGGCTAAGAATCTACCTGTTAAGTTGCTTTCTTTGTATATCTTCTGACATTGTTGTCGAAAATCATCTTCACTTTGGGCATGGTAGTTAGCGCTAAGATCCCGTTTGACCTAGTCTAGCTAATGTTGGTTAGCACTGGATGGGTTATGAAGTCTTATAGTGCTCAATGCTTGTATTCTTTGCTCTAGGATCTTCTTCCTGGTTCTAACTGCCTTTAACCTAGCTGCGTCCTTACCAATGATAATTCCCCGGATAAAGACCTACAAGGAGTCCCAGACGATATTAAGTGGAGCGGACTCCTGATTTTGAGAAATAAATTCTTTAATCTCTATCTTCATAGAATTAACCCATGCTTCGTCACTCAGATACTGTTTATGAAAAACCCACCGTTTGGCAGCTCTTACAGAGTTTTGCAAGAGAAACTCTATAACCAGCATAGCGTGATCAGAAAATCTGTTGTTAAGAAATCTCTGCTGATTAAAGTGTAGTTTCCTAGAGACAAAAAAAATCTATACAAGATGAGGACTTAAATCTTCCTGACCAGCACGTAAATTCTGCTTTAGTTAAATGGTTTGAGCGCTACGGGTCATGAAGATCAAGAGTAGTTTTGTAGTTTCGGAGAACTTTCAAAGATTTTGGTTTTAGTTGCCTTCTTGTCTGGGTAGTGGAGTCTAATATTGGATCGATAAGAATATTAAAACCTCCTCCAATAACCACATCTCCTATAACAGTCAATAAGGATTGAAACAGCTCTTCATATATCAGAGTTATCTTCAACTGGCGCGTAAAAACTTACAAAGGTTATAGGTTTCTGTCTGTGTTTAATCGTACATGTGCCCCAACACCAATGCCCTAGGTCATCACTCTCAGAATGTATAATCTCTGCATGAATGTTTTTGTTTAAAAAGATGGCTGTCCCCCTTTGAGATTCCGAGATCGAAGAAAAACCTCGGTACAAGGCCCAGGCCCTAAACATAGAAAAATCAGGTAAAAGTTTCCTGTAGCAGAATTACCAAGGGATTTTCTGTCTTAATCCACATCTCTATGGCCCGCATTTTCTTTTTATTATTTAAGTCATTAACATTGAATGACACTACTTTCAATTGCTCCTTGCAAGACATCCGAGACATTTGGCAAATTTTGTACCCAGTTCATTCTCTTAATACAGTGTATAAAACCTTGATCAAAAAATAACCAAACAGAAAACATAAAGGACTTCATTTTTTTCCTGCTTTTGCTCCCTGCCCACCCTCTAAAACCCCCCCCTCCATAGTGATCCTATGCCTACCCCTGTGCCCCTTCCTCCCGAATTGTGGTCCTTCCTTCCTCCCTCACGCCAGCCACAGTTCCCTTTCCCCTAGCAACTCGGGTGTCCTGTTATTACACCTAGGATCCCTCCTCCTTCCCCCCCGCAGTGCATAGTGTGCAAAAAACCTTGGCTAGTAATTCATTCAAAACATTTAGTAAAGAATTGATTGCTCCAAATTCTTAGTGCTTCATTGAGCTTACAACCTATAATACCTACTAATGCCTTCTATCCAGGACTAGAGTAAATGATCAAAATCGCTTAATTGGCCATTCCTGTATTTAGCACCCACGGGTTTTAGCTCCATTCTATTTCCATTCCTTCCATTCACCCCTTATGGCCCTGTGAGATTTCCTTCAGTAATTCCTGAGCTTCATATAAATCTGACAGCATATGGAATTTGCCTTTCACCAACACTTTCAGTTCAGATTGTTGAGCAATAGTAGCCTGGGCACCATTAGCTTTAAATAGATGGAGAATTTTTACAAATTCCTTCTTCCTGCGCGCCACCGCTGCTGACATATTCGAGAAAATCCGGCACTTAGTTGTTTCATTAACTGTAAACTGTCTTTGCTGAATCGCTTTAGACAGTATTGTTTCTTTTCTGCGAAAGTACGTAAAATTTAGAAGGATTGTACGTGGCAGTGTAGAGTTAGGGATGAGGTGGGCAGGTACCCGGTGCGCCCGAGTTATAGTCAGGTCCCCTTCATACTATGGGATTACTATTTGTTTTATGAATGACGTCACCCATTGAACTGTGTTGAACTATTCGGAGGTTGGATCTTCGTGTAGAATATTCCAGCTCATCCAGTTTATTTTCGTGTGCCCGTTTGCTTTTATTTACCACCTTAACCTTTTCTCTGACCTCTGTCATCTGGTCCTCGAGAGTTGAGATTCAGGCTTCAGCTTCTTGAAGTCTAAGTGGAAAGCTTGAGACTGCATCCTCAATCTTCTCCAGTCGCAGATGATTAGAGGCTAGCTCAGCTCTCTGAAATCTTTTCAGCTCCCGAACCTCATCCAAGATTAAATTTAACATATCTTTCACTGTCATCTGGACCTCACTTGCTGATTCAGTATCCAGACTGAGAATGGGACTAAAGGGATCGATTGTGCAAGGTGGCTGATTATCTATGTGGTCGTTCATAGACAGTGGTGCAGATTGAGGTTGTATCTGGGTTGCAGCTAAAGGAGATTTTGATTTTGATGGATCGAGTGTGTTAGAGATACTCTTAACCTGGTTATAGACTTGTGATGATTTGATTTTTCCTGGACAAGGGCCCTTTTGCACAATCAGCAGCGATGACTCCTCATCTTGATGGAGTATCAGACCCGGCAGCGATGCAACATTTAACCCAAGGCCGGCTATAGTGGGACGGGCAATGGCAGATTTTGATTGTGGTCAAATAGACACAGGTTGACTAACCCCTAAGTTTTCACCTGCAGGCTGTAAAGTTCGAGCAGGGCTTACAGGGGGTTGCGCATTGTTTTTTTTTTAAAAAGATGGGGAATTGCTTTGGCTCCTTGGCAGCAGTTTTTTCTTTTTTAGAGCCATTGGGTCCAGTATTGTCCGCTTGAGATACTTCCGGACTGGCCATTATCACGTTCATATCGTCCAGTGTCCCGTTCGCTGAAACATTGGTCTCATTTAAGGGTTCCATGGAGGGTGACTCTTGCTCATCAGAACTCTCAAATGTGGAGTTAAGCCCGGGCAGCTTCTCAGAGGATTCCTTGCCCGTCATCCTGGCTGCCTCTTTTACCTGAAGCCGGTGAATTCTTGCTTTGATCCGCGCAGTTAACAATTTGCCCATTCTCTCCTGTACCCCTGTACTCTGCTCAAGTTAATTTTGCTTGCTTTACCTGCCCTAATGTCCTGACTTCCCTCCACCGGTATCTCTGCAGGGCGGCGTTTCTTTCCCAGCACTTCTCACAGGGGAGCAGATTGATGCCTTATACAAACAAGCATTTACAATGCAATGGTTTCGCCTTTTGAAATGTTTGAGCTATTGGCATTGTAAATGACAATTTTTATTTATGTGTTGGTTTTGAAAATAAATAAATAAATGGCATTGTCATTTACAATGCCAATAGCTTAATCTCTCGCAAATGCAAGACCTATAGCATTTGCAATGCAATAGGTCGCATATTTACGCGAGTTTGAGCTAATGATATTGCAGATAACAATGCGTTTTATTTATGTTTGATAAACCAAAACATAAATAAAAGGTCTCTCACACTGCTGTCTCTCACACACTGCTGCCTCTCACACACCATGCTCTCCCACACACCATGCTCTGCCACACACCATGCTCTCCCACACACCATGCTCTCCCACACACCATGCTCTCCCTAGAAGACTCACACTGCTGCCTCTCACACACCATGCTCTCCCACACACCATGCTCTCCCTAGAAGACTCACACTGCTTTGTGCTGGATAGTGCAAGTTGATAGCCTGTAGCTATAGGAACTGGTTACTTCTAGATAGGGAGCAGATGTAGCAATCCGATAGGTCTGCTTGCGCAGTTAATTGTTGGCTACAGAAAACTGTAAGGAGGGGGTGGAGATGGTATGGCCAGAGTGTATAATCATGACACTTAAAGTACTGGACAAGCTGTGATTGAGTTAGTGTCGACGGGAAGCATGAATCGGGCAGAGCAATTATTTTTGTGCAGAGCGGGACATCACGCAATCAACCCCTGCAAACGACACCATGCACAATTAAGCTATTTTACGTTTTGGCTACAAAAAAGAGGGCCCTGCCATCTACATGTTAACAGCTGTTTTGTATGTAATAGGAGCATGTAGAAAACACTTAGTTTATTTTGTTAGTCTCCTGAAAAAATGCCTTGTATCCCAAAGACATGATCACCAGTGTCACAATTTTGAGAAATATTTAACAACAAGGGGTGGTGATGGACAGAGTTTCTGAATTAAGCAGAATACTCTCACCCAGTCAAGAGATCAGGGCTAGATCCAACACCGTTTTTTAGCTCACTGCACCATCCCAGCTCAGAACCTGACTATATGCAAATTAGTCTGTTCCTGTCCCAGTGCATGATGGGAACAGGGCAAACCAAACTACCAAGCCAATTCTTACACTGGGAAGGAAACAAGCTTCCGGGGACCGGTTTCTGGCATTACAGCCGTCTTCGGCCCGGCTTGCTTGAATCCTGATGGTGCAATGAGCAAGGGACTCACATCTGAGTATACCCTTCCACGCTTATGGTGGACAAAATATTTAACAACAAGGGGTGGTGATGGACAGAGTTTCTGAATTAAGCAGAATACTCTCAACCAGTCAAGAGTTCAGGGCTAGATCCAACACCGTTTTTTAGCTCACTGCACCATCCCAGCTCAGAACCTGACTATATGCAAATTAGTCTGTTCCTGTCCCAGTGCATGATGGGAACAGGGCAAACCAAACTACCAAGCCATTTCTTACACTGGGAAGGAAACAAGCTTCTGGGGACCGGTTTCTGGCATTACAGCCGTCTTCGGCCCGGCTTGCTTGAATCCTGATGGTGCAATGAGCAAGGGACTCACATCTGAGTATACCCTTCCACGCTTATGGTGGACAAAATATTTAACAACAAGGGGTGGTGATGGACAGAGTTTCTGAATTAAGCAGAATACTCTCACCCAGTCAAGAGATCAGGGCTAGATCCAACACCGTTTTTTAGCTCACTGCACCATCCCAGCTCAGAACCTGACTATATGCAAATTAGTCTGTTCCTGTCCCAGTGCATGATGGGAACAGGGCAAACCAAACTACCAAGCCAATTCTTACACTGGGAAGGAAACAAGCTTCCGGGCCAGGTTCTGAATTGGGGTGATGCAGTGAGCTAAATAACGGTGATGGATCAAGCCCTGATCTCTTGACTGGGTAAGAGTGGTCTGCTTAATTCAGACACTCTGTTCATCACCACCCCCTTTTTGAATCGTTTTTGGCCACTACAGGTGTGGCAGGGTATACTCAGACATGAGTCCCTTGCTCACTGCACCACCAGGATTCAAGCAAGCCGGGCCGACGACGGCTGAAATGCCAGAAACCGGTCCCCGGAAGCTTGTCTCCTTTCCGGTGAAGAATTGGCTTGGTAGTTTGGTCTGCCCTGTTCCCATGAGGCACTGGGTCAGACTAATTTGCATATAGCCAGGTTCTGAACTGGGGTGATGCAGTGAGCTAAATAACAGTGATGGATCAAGCCCTGATCTCTTGACTGGGTAAGAGTGGTCTGCTTAATTCAGACACTCTGTTCATCACCACCCCCTTTCTGAACAATTTTGAGAAAGGCATAACCTTATACAGCCATAACCATCAAACTTATAAAACATCATTATCAGCAACAAAACACCAACTATCCTTACACTTCTTTTACTTACCATAATACAAAAAGAACAATAGGATCTTGTAAACCAGGGAGACGAGGTGTAAAACCCGATTTGTACTGGGAGGCCAAACCAGCTGCAGAAAACCCAACATACGGCTACACATCACGTAATACAGATATTCTAAATCTAACAGGCATATTTCGAAACAAATACCATTTTAATGCAGATGACTACTACTTATATCTGGTGCATGTGGCGTTGTTAACTTTTCAACTAGGAAGGAAATACAAGGTAGCACAGGCCTGTACAGTTTAATCGGATGCCTTTCAGTTTGGAGCACGCTCATTGTACAAATCTGGACCGTTAACCTGTCCCTATTTGGTGAAGCAAAATGAATTCAGCAGGTGGTCTAGCCCTGGCCTGGTGTTCGGTTATGGGTTGGGACATAGGCCATGTCGGGTTCTATAGAAACCGTTGGTCCTTACCTAAGTGAGGAACAGGAGGCCCCAAGGGCTTCAATGAGCAGTCTTCTCTTGTGCTCCATTATAAGAGCCATGTATTTGGTATGACACAACTATCCAGATGGTCGTGGTTGCACGCCTAGATTGAATGAACGTGCTGAGTAGCCAATAAGAAAGCTTATCACCGTCTTCGGTGTCCGGGGACTCACACTTGTTCGTGTGAATGTAGGTCACGATAGGTACTAACCCAGCAGATTACGAGCCTTCATGGGGAGGGTGAGCTCTGTACACATCTTCCCCTCCACACGGACAGCGGGAGGGGGGGCGGGAACGGACAGCGGGAGGGGGGGCGGGAACACGAACAGCTGGAGGGGGGGCAGGAACGGGAACACGATCAGCGGGAGGTGGGAGGTGGGGCGGGAACGGACAGCGGGAGGCCTTAAGGTTTTTCGAATTGTGCTTGCTCAGGGACCACCCAGGTTCTCTAGATACTGAGGTGTGAGCTTTGTTGAACAGAAAACACGTAAGGGGTCATAAACTGCAAGGGCAGAGGTCATGTGAATTCTGCACAATAGAGATGCAATGACACAAAACTTGGATCATGTTGATGTGCGTATGAAATGGCCCATCATACAAAAAAAATAAAGTTATCCTGGGAAGACAATTCGTGTTCGATAAATACCCACAATCTCACACCAGCTGAAACCATGACGCCATAAGAGACATACAACTTGGTGACATCACAATGGCTAACCCCTCAACGATGTCAGGAGTTGAAAGGCTGAGCTGTGTGACACTGTGTCCAAAGTCCACCAGACATACTCAAATTCTGCGCACTGCCTTATGAATCACTGTGTGACGCTGAGTATCACAACACACGGCTCAGCCCAAGCAACCACGAGACAAGATCTTTACACCCCTCACAATAAGTACACACGTGTTGGTGTGGCCAGCCAACATGCTTGTAAGTGGTGGCATAAACTCTTGTTAGGCACTTGGAAAGCTCTGGTTTCTAGCTCGATGGCGCTATACACACGTGCCATCACTAAAGTGCACGAAGGCTACACTTGTCCAACAATAACACTTGCTCTGTAGCCAATCCCACTGCTTCCCGGGCCAACGTGGCCGCGCAGTTACATCAGCCATGACTGGCATGAGTTCATTCCCCAGCAGGCATGAGGTGCGCACCGATGCCGTGCCACAACAAAGGCTGCCAGACAGGCGGGCCTGCACCGTCATCAGAACCGAGACCCCACCCAGCAGGGCTGGGTACCAGGCAGAGCACCGCAGCTTCCCCCCTTTGTTCCACCACGCTTCCAGCCACACCGAAAGTAGAAGCTGATTATGAGGCAATGCAAGAACAAAAGGCCGGGGACTCACACTTGTTCGTGTGAATGTAGGTCACGATAGGTACTCACCCAGCAGATTACGAGCCTTCATGGGGAGAGTGAGCTCTGTACACATCTTCCCCTCCACACGGACAGCGGGAGGGGGGGGGCGGGAACGGACAGTGGGAGGGGGGCGGGAACACGAACAGCGGGAGGGGGGCAGGAACGGGAACACGAACAGCGGGAGGGGGGGCAGGAACGGGAAGACGGACAGCGGGAGGGGTGTGCGGGAATGGGCACACGGACAGCGGGAGGTGGGGCGGCGGGAACGGCCACAATCAAAAGCACTCACCTGGACCTGGACCTGGACTTCCTTCGGCGGCGGTCGACCGCGGAATGACCAAAAGAAACATGGCCGAACAAAAATATAAACCCCGCCCACCGCCGCACTGATGTCCTAAAAGGGGCTGGATGAGAAAAAATCTCAGGAACGCCCACGAGTCGCCTCGCAGAATGACGGACACCACTGTTTTCCAATGGCTAGCCTCCATTTATGAAGCTAGCCAATGGGAAACAGAGGCGGGACAAACATCCATACTGTAACTCAAAAGATTTCGCCCTGCGCGAAAGTCTGCTGCGTAGCTTTCGGCGAGGCGAAACCTAAAAAAGAGCTTCCTCATAGACCCCAGCAGGGGGCGCAGAATTTTACTTCACCTTTCAGCTTTCGTGATTACATAGCTTATGTCAGTCGGGGCACTCTTCTCCTTCCCCTTCTCCTTTGTAAACCGTAGTTACGGTGATACTGGGTGGGTATTGGCGGAAAATATCTTAAATCTTCCTTGGCTATAAGTTTCAGAGCCCCCCCAGCTCGAGCTCAAAGTTGAATCACTCATAAGTAAAGGATACTGTCTCTGCCTCCCTCTGCCTCCCTCACTACAGTGGCGTAACGAAACATGAGGGGGCCCCCCTGCAAACTACATGGAGGGGGCCCCCCTCCCATCCTCCATGCCTGTCTAGAGCTCTCAGGCCAGCGACCCGCCATACTGCAGGGGATGCGGGCGATTGTTACGCCACTGTCACCAATGCAGCCGTTAATAGTAACACTGGATGGTGGAGTTAAAGGTTGGGCTTAGTCTGCCAGCAGGCTGTCATAGGTGGTGGTCCATTCATTACAGGGTCCCTGCCATCAGTAGGCCGGGGAAGTTTGCCCAATTTTAGGTGGGTTTCCTGATGCAGACTCCTGTCATGATATACAACATCGGGCCCACTCATCGTTTAGTTTTGACAAAAGTGCATTCACTGCTCCTTCCCGTTTCCGTTTTAAAACATTGGACAAAGCGACAATGCAGTATTTCAAAAGCAGATATAACTACAAAGAGCACATTTTGATAATACATTTTTATTTTTATTAGACAATAGCAATCTTAAGAGGCATTGCATAGCTTCATACACACTTTGACCCCAATTCCATCACAGTCTCTCTCTCTCTGTCAGTCAGTATCTCTCTTTCAGTCAGTCAGTCTATCTCTCTCTGTCATTCAGTCTCTCTTAGTCAGTCACTCTCAGTCAGTCAGTCTCTCTCTCTCTCTGTCTCTCTCTGTCAGTCTGTCAGTCAGTCCCTCTCTGTCAGTCAGTCTCTCTCTCTGTCAGTCAGTCTATCACTCTCTGTCATTCAGTCTCTCTCAGTCAGTCTCTCTGTCAGTCAGTCAGTCTCTCGCTCTCTATCTGTCTGTCAGTCAGTCTCTCTCTGTCAGTCTCTCTCAGTCAGTCTCTCTCAGTCAGTCTCTCTCAGTCAGTCTCTCTTAGTCAGTCTCTCTCTCTGTCAGTCAGTCTCTCTCTCTCTGTCAGTCTCAGTCTCTCTCTCTGCCAGTCAGTCTCTCTCTCTCAGTCAGTCTCTCTCAATCAGTCTCTCTCAGTCTGTCAGTTTCTCTCTCTTAGTCAGTCTCTCTCTCTGTCAGTCAGTCTATCTCTCTGTCAGTCAGTCTCTCTCTCTCTCTCTGTTAGTCAGTCTCTCTTTCTCTGTCAGTCTCTCAGTCTCTTTCTCTCTCTGTCAGTCTTTGTCAGTCAGTCTCCCTCTCTGTCAGTCAATCTCTCTCTCAGTCAGCCAGTTTCTCTCTCTCCCAGTCAGTCTCTCTCTCTCCCAGTCAGTCAGTCTCTCTCAGTCAGTCATTCTCTCTTTACCCCAGTCAGTCAGTCTCTCTCTCGCTCTGTCAGTCAGTCTCTGTCAGTCAGACTCTCTCACTCAGTCAGTCTCTCTCTCAGTCAGTCTCTCTCTCAGTCAGTCTCTCTCTGTCAGTCTCTCTGACAGTCAATCAGTCTATCTCTCTGTCAGTCAGTCTCTGCCTCTCTCTCTCAGTCTCTCTTTCTCAGTCAGTTTCTCTCTACCTTAGTCAGTCTCTGTCAGTCAGTCAGTCTCACTCTCAATCAGTCTCTCTCTCTCTGTCAGTCAGTCACTCTCTCTCTCAGTCAGTTTCTCAGTCAGTCAGTCTCTACTCTCTCTCCATTCTCTCTCTCAACTCTGTCCACTCTATCTCTACTGTCTCTCTCTCCACGGTCTCTCCTCTGTCTCTCTCTCCACTTTCTCTCTCCATTCTCTCACTATCTCTCTCTCCACTGTCTCCCTCCACTGTCTCCTTCCACTGTCTCCCTCTACTCCCTCTCTCTCCACCCTCTCCCCCTTCTCTCTCTCTACTTTCTCTCCACTCTCTCTCCACTCTCTCTCCACTCTCTCTCTCCACTCTCTCTCTCCACTCACTCTCTCCACTCACTCTCTCCACTCACTCTCTCCACTCACTCTCTCCACTCACTCTCTCCACTCACTCTCTCTCCACTCACTCTCTCTCCACTCACTCTCTCTCCACTCACTCTCTCTCCACCCACTCTCTCTCTGCTGTCTCCCTCCACTGTCTCTCTCTCCACTGTCTCTCTCTCCACTGTCTCTCTCTTTCCACTGTCTCTCTCTACTCTCCACTCTCTCTCCACTCTCTCTCCACTCTCTGTCTCTCTCTCCACTCTCTCTCTCTCTCTCCACTCTCTCTCTCTCTCCACTCTCTCTCTCTCTCTCCACACTCTCTCTCTCTCTCCACACTCTCTCTCTCTCCACTCTCTCTCTCTCTCTCCACTCTCCACTCTATCTCTCTCCACTTTCTCTCTCCCCTCTCTCTCTCTCCACTCGCTCTCTCCACTCGCTCTCTCCAATCGCTCTCTCCACTCGCTCTCTCCACTCGCTCTCTCCACTCGCTCCCTCCACTCGCTCTCTCCACTGTCTCTCTCCACTGTCTCTCTCTCTCCACTCTCTCTCCACTCTCTCTCTCTCCACTCTATCTTTCTCTCCACTCTATCTTTCTCTCCACTCTCTCTCTCTCCACTCTCTCTCTCCACTCTCTCTCTCTCTCTCCACTCTCTCTCTCTCTCCACTCTCTCTCTCTCTCCACTCTCTCTCTCCACTCTCTCTTTCTCCACTCTCTCCAGTGTCTCTCCATGCTCTCTCCATTCTCTCTCCACTCTCTTTCTCTCCACTGTCTATCTCCACTCTCTCTCCACTGTTTCTCTCCACTGTTTCTCTCCACTGTTTCTCTCCACTGTTTCTCTCCACTCTCTCTCTCTCCACTCTCTCCCACTCTCCCTCACAAAGTAGTGTGCGTTCCATGGGTGTCCGCAGAAATGTTTCCAGGGGGGGCACATTTTTAACTTCATCACCATCCCCCTTGCAACCTTCTCTCCTCTGCCTTGCACCCTTCTTGCCCTCCCTCTTGCACCTTTTCCCCCTCCCCCTTGTATCCTTATCCCCCTCCCCTTGTACCCTAGTCCACCTCCACCTTGAACCCTTTTCTACCTTGCACCATTCTCCCTCTGCCTTGCACCCTTCTCCCCTCTGCCTTGCACCCTTCTCCCCCTCCACCTTGCACCCTTCTCCCCCTCCGCCTTGCACCCTTCTCTACATTGCATCCTTTTCCTCTCTGCCTTGCACCCTTCTCCCCCTCCGCCTTGCACCCTTTTCCTCTCTGCCTTGCACCCTTCTTCCCTCTGTCTTGCACCCTTCTCCCCTTTGCCTTGCACCCTTCTCCCCTTTGCCTTGCACCCTTCTCCCCTTTGCCTTGCACCCTTCTCCCCTCTGCCTTGCACCCGTCTCCCCCTCCGCCTTGCACCCTTCTCTACCTTGCACCCTTCTCCTCTCTTCCTTGCACCCTTCTCCCCTCTGCCTTGCACCCTTCTCCCCTCTGCCATGCACTCTTCTCCCCCTCCGCCTTGCACCCTTCTCTACCTTGCACCCTTCTCCTCTCTTCCTTGCACCCTTCTCCTCTCTTCCTCTCTGCCTTGCACCCTTCTCCCCTCTGCCTTGCACCCTTCTCCCCTCTGCTTTGCACCCTTCTCCCCCTCCACCTTGCACCCTTCTCCCCCTCCGCCTTGCACCCTTCTCTATCTTGCACCCTTCTTCTCTCTTCCTTGCACCCTTCTCCTCTCTGCCTTGCACCCTTCTCCCCTCTGCCTTGCACCCTTCTCCCCTCCGCCTTGCACCCTTCTCCCCTCCGCCTTGCACCCTTCTCTTCTCTGCCTTGCACCCTTCTCCCCTCTACCCTGCACCCTTCTCCCCCTCCGCCTTGCACCCTTCTCTACCTTGCACCCTTCTCCTCTCTTCCTTGCACCCTTCTAATCTGTGCCTTGCACCCTTCTCTTCTCTGCCTTGCACACTTCACCCCTCTGCCTTGCACCCTTCTCCCCTCCACCTTGCACCCTTCTCCCCTCTGCCTTGCACCCTTCTCCCCTCTGCCTTACACTCTTCTCCCCTCCGCCTTGCATCCCTCTCCCCCTCTGCCTTGCACCCTTTTCCCCCTCTGCCTTGCACCCTTCTCGGCCCCCCTCCTCCCCTCCTGCGGATGCCCATGGTGTGTTCTAACAAGAGGGCTTACCTGAGGGCACCATTTTGCTGCCTCGTCCCTTCTCATGTGAGCTTTGCCCTGGAGAATGCTCTCTCTGGAGGCCCCCACTCCCACCCTTGGCAGGGTCCCGAGCACTGCTCTGTGCTGTCTCCTGCTCTTGCTCTCTGAGGCCCCCACCCCATCCTTGTCCCTGTCTCTTCTCTTCTCTTGTGGGGTGGGCTTTGCTTATGGAGGGGAGAGCGTTGGGGCCGGGCTCTGAGCTGCCTCAGAGGGAAGTGGAGAGTGCTGTCTCTGGGGCCCCCACCCCACCCCATTCTTGTCCCTGTCTCTTCTCTTCTCTTGTGGGATGGGGCCCCCAGCCCATCCTTGTCCCTGTCTCTTCTCGGGTGGGGCCTGTCCCTGTCTCTTCTCTTGTGGGATGGGGCCCCCACCCCATCCTTGTCCCTGTCTCTTCTCTTGTGGGATGGGGCCCCCACCCAATCCTTGTCCCTGTCTCTTCTCGGGTGGGGCCTGTCCCTGTCTCTTCTCTTGTGGGATGGGGCACCCACCCCATCCTTGTCCCTGTCTCTTCTCTTCTCTTGTGGGGTGGGGCCCCCACCCAATCCTTGTCCCTGTCTCTTCTCGGTGGGGGCCTGTCCCTGTCTCTTCTCTTGTGGGATGGGGCCCCCACCCCATCCTTGTCCCTGTCTCTTCTCTTCTCTTGTGGGGTGGGGCCCCCACCCAATCCTTGTCCCTGTCTCTTCTCGGGTGGGGCCTGTCCCTGTCTCTTCTCTTGTGGGATGGGGCCCCCACCCCATTCTTGTCCCTGTCTCTTCTCTTGTGGGATGGGGCCCCCACCCAATCCTTGTCCCTGTCTCTTCTCGGGTGGGGCCTGTCCCTGTCTCTTCTCTTGTGGGATGGGGCACCCACCCCATCCTTGTCCCTGTCTCTTCTCTTCTCTTGTGTGGTGGGGCCCCCACCCAATCCTTGTCCCTGTCTCTTCTCGGTGGGGGCCTGTCCCTGTCTCTTCTCTTGTGGGATGGGGCCCCCACCCCATCCTTGTCCCTGTCTCTTCTCTTCTCTTGTGGGGTGGGGCCCCCACCCAATCCTTGTCCCTGTCTCTTCTCGGTGGCAGGGCCTGTCCCTGTCTCTTCTCTTGTGGGATGGGGCCCCCACCCCATCCTTGTCCCTGTCTCTTCTCTTCTCTTGTGGGGTGGGGCCCCCACCCAATCCTTGTCCCTGTCTCTTCTCGTTGGGGGCCTGTCCCTGTCTCTTCTCTTGTGGGATGTGGCACCCACCCCATCTTGTCCTTGTCTCTTCTCTTCTCTTGTGGGGTGGGGCCCCCACCCCCTCCGTGTCCCTGTCTCTTCTCTTGTGGGGTGGGCTTTGCTTATCGAGAGGAGAGAGTGGGGGGCCGGGCTCTGTGCTGCCTCAGAGGAGCAGTGGACTGCTGTCTCTGGGGCCCGTCCTTGTCCCGGGCCTGCCTCCGGCTCTGACTGAAGAGAAACAATGTTGATACTTTGTTTCTCTTTAGTCAGAGGGAGGGGGTGAGGGGAACGGAGCAGGCTGCACCTGCTTCAGACACAGAGGGAGAGAGGCTTGCTTCAGCGCAGGCCTCTCTCACAGCCCTCAAGAAGAGCTGAGGGGGCCGGGCCCCCTGGGGGCCCCCTTCATTAACTGTAGAGAGTGAGGCCCCCCGCACTGCGGGGTCTGCGGGGGCGTTTGTTACGCCCCTGCCTCACTATGGTGTCGCTGAGGTGTCAATCTGCATACACTGCAGAGATTATTAACCCAGATCCTACTCGAGTCCAGCCAAGTTAATGTCAAGTTAATGTCTACCCCCTTGCAGCTTCCCCTAATAAACCATTTGACTTCTTATTGCGTGTTTTTTAATGATGATTTTCATTTCATCCACTCGCTCCGCAAACTTTTGCCTCGCTCCAATTCTGCTTGCGAGATGAAATCAGCAAGTACAGGGAGAGGCTGTCTTCTCACATTAATTATCCAGCATACCGGCGCACTCCCTCGCTCTCCTTTACTCGGGACGCAGGAATGCTGCCAGCAGTGTCGCCTCGCCTGGCCCCCACCTGCCTGCTCGTATTAGCCTTGGGAGCCGTGGGAGTCAGAGTTCACAAATTCCTGCCAGTGCTCGGAAAAAAAAGAGGAAGTCTAAATAGTGATCACCTTACCAGGAAATTCACCGAGCCTCACAGAGAGCCAAACGCCAGCCATCTCCTCCAACACGCCATTGCAAAGGGGGGGGGGGGGGGGGGGGCGGAGTCAAGAATCACCTGGCTACACGGAGGCGTGGAACTCTATGCAGCCCACCGTTTCCTTGGTCAACTGGAGTCTCCCAAAGTGTCATCGTAGAGTCAGAAATTAACTGTGTACACTTAGATTATTGGTTCAGATTTTTGTAGACTAGCACTTATATTTATATCCTTCTAATTTCTATATTTCTCCTGTGCTGTTTCTCTGTGCCCTTATCTCATTTATCCATAGAAGGCACTAGGTTTTCTTCACTGCCCCTAGGTAGGGATAGGAACTACCTATCTAGAAATGTTACTGCTGTAAAGACCTTTTGGTTTTACAGAACTTAGATGTATAAAATACTTACCAGACTTCTTCATCTATTGGTCTGTCATTGTGTCATTCACATTTTTCTTCTGCCCATTATAGAATACAGCCTGGGACGGTGGGTCAGCCCACTTCACCCAATGACTAGCTTCACTGTGAGTGACTGTATTGTGCCTTTTCACAAGGAGCACATCACAAACAAAGTAGTTCCCTTGAGTGCCATGGACTAGTATCACAATGTGTGCATTTAAGATCGTAAAAAATATCCTTGTTTTTAGCAATGTTTTTTCTTTAGATTAAGGAATGGCCAGCAGCTTCCCAGACAACAAAGTTTTGCAAAACACATGAAAAAACAACACAAACATTGAGAAAGCCAAAAGGATGACAGTCAATGCTAGGCCTATTGCTTTTTTAATGCTTATCTTTCTTTGTTCTTTTTCTGAATTTTATTGTTCTTTCACGTTCTTGAAATGCTCTAATACCACCATCTAAAACAGAATAAGTATAAGACCCTGGCAGTCTTTTGCTAGAATTTAGAATTATCTTGCAAAACATCACTAAATACAAATATGTCCTTGGGGGTTCGTGAAATGGGATAGCCTTTTTTGCCTGGTCTTTTCAATATTAAGCCCTACAAAAAGGGATCTGTTTTTCCTGCCCTACTGGCCACTCAACTCATCTACAGTAGGGTATTTAAGTTATTCTGGGACTTTAAGAATACTTCATTTCCAAGAACACATGTTTTTAGATTCCAACAAGTATTAGCAGCATCAGTGTTAGCTTCAGTAATGGAGAACAAACTCCAAGCTGTGCACAAGCAATATAGGCATCATCCAAAAACAGAACAGGCGCATCCAAAGAAGCAGTGGTTTAAGTTCACAGACAAAAAGTGCAGCACAAGCAGCCACATCACTTGCATGCACATAAACGGTACAGCACTGGAACCAACAGAGGCAAGCTTCACTCACATGCACCCATGCAAAGACACACATGCAGAAGATATGCTAAATTCACCTCAAAACAGAAAAGATACACGACTTTCACCTGTAATACATTGTAATTCAGCAAACTGATGGTACTGACATAGTAAAGTCAAATTCACCAAAGGGGTTAAATATCAAACAAGTCGCCTCTTGTCGTAGTTACACCAAATTTCAAAAACAGAGGTTAGAATGTAAAGTAAGACAGGTAAAGAAAACATGATCCATAATTTGCACTGACTTCTTACATAAATCACATACTCTCTCTTCAAGGGGTAGACCAACCCATGTGTTGGTAACCATTGTTATGTGTAAAATTTTCATCTGCAACAACTTATAACAAGCATTGGCATAGCCAATAGGTCTCGCTTTTGGGACCTTGTAAGTATTTAGTTATGCAGCACAATATCCTTGGTGTAAGACATCAACTGTTGCATGGCTAAAAACTTACAAAGTCCCAAAGGCGAGACCTATTGGCTATGCCAATGCTTGTTTTTTTTATTGCTCATGGAAGGGAGGCAACACGGAAAACAGAGAAAATGGAGGAGGAAAGTGCTATACCGAGGCCAGCGTTTTCTTTTTGTTATGGCAGGTGGGGGGGGTGGGGAGAGGAAGCAATGATGGAGACAACGGGAGAAGGGAGGGCGGGTGGTGCAAGCAAGGACAGACAACGGAGGGAGGGAAGGGGGCAGGAGAGGGGAAGCAATGACAGAAAATGGAGGGAGGGCGGCTGGGCCCAGCAACAACAGGCAAACACAAACAGGTGCTGTTCCCTAACTTGGTAGCGTGCAAACGGGCCCCCATGCCCAGCAAATGCATAATAGTACTGTTACACTGCAGCTCCTAGAGACCCCGAAAGGATAAGGCTGAGCTACGTCATCATCATGAGCATTCAAACTCGAGCGGAGTCTGTGCCCCCCACTGCCAGGGTGCAACAGACACCTGATCATCCTGTACTTTGGAAAGCATGCTCTTCATAACACAGGACACAGCTTCTGGCCGCTTGCTAAATGCTAAACCATTTTAGGCCATGTGAGGCTAATGGGACCAACCATGCGCCACATACATTCACCATAATATAGCACCTCACAAGAATCTTTTCCGCAACCGGTGTTAACTCAATGCAGCCGCAACCCGCAGACACCTACACAGAGAAAGTGTTTATCACCTATGCGTTCTAAAACCACTGACATCAACAGAGGGGAGAAAATGGTGCTGTTGCTTGGTGTGCCACAAACACCCTTCCTGTGAACTGCACAGCTGAGCACTCCACAACACCCCGTCACGTCACTGTGACGGGAGCAAGAGGACAAATACCCAGGTACAGCACACTTCCTACATATAAACTCACAGCCATGCCGCGTGCCACCCGTGACAACAGATATATGTTCATCAAAATGACTCTTTCCAAAATGTGCTGCAAGCCAGCAGTTTGCACCGACGCTCGCCCTATCAAAGTCCCTCGCGCATTTCCACTGCACGTAAAACAGCTAACTGTTTCCAATTCGGTGCTGAGAAATTAGAATAAAATTCCTTGGCGCTCATTACAGGGGTGTTTGTTCCAAGAGACCCCAGCAGAATCAGCCCTCGCACCCTATGCCCTCCCCAGCGGGGCGGAGAGTATGCGGGGGACCCCAATCCCTGTTTGCTAACGTCGTGCACAATGGGACTCCTACAAGCGCGTTTGTTTGAAAATAAGAGCGTGAGTACCCCACCACCCGCACGCCTATACTAACTGCTGGTCTCGTCCCTCCGCCGCCGAGCACCATCGGGTCCTGAAGCTCCCTAAACAAGCGAGCGGCAGCAGGGGAGGGAGCCTGCGCGATTCCTTTGTGGGACCGTGCAACCATATGGCGTCACCATATGGTGCCGCGTGCCCCCTGCAAGGAAATCGCCAGTCGTGCATGTGTTGCCATTGATGGCAATGGAACGCGAGCACGTGTTTGGCTGAAAAACCGAAGCAATAGGAATATGTCATTTTGCCAATGCAGTGCATGCGCGCTGCATAGGCGAGACCTAAAAACGGCAGATTCTGTGACTTAAGTTCGAAGTTAAATATGGTTTAGGATGTGCTGCGAGGCATGAGGAAACAACATCCATCTTCTTTCCCTTACAGGCTGAAATGTCTAAATGCATAGAGCTACTCCTAATCTGAGTTTTCAGGAAATATTTAAATTGGGCACTAGCATTTCTATCACCTCAGCTTCTTTTATGTTGGGACAGCTATTGGGACAAGTTAGATTCCCTACTACTGGGGTCGTTTTATTGACGACTGTCTAATGATTTGGACTGGTACTGAAGTCAAACTCAAAGAATTTTTTTAATATCTGAATAACAACGATGTGAATTTGAGTTTTACTACGCAATACAGTAAAGAGAAAATGGCATTTCTAGATATAGAACTGTACATAAAAGACAATAAACTGTGTAGTAAACTATACAGGAAGGAAACTAGTTGTAATGCGGTGCTTCACGCACGCAGCTGTCACCCCAGAAGCCAGATAGAAAAGATACCTTTCGGTGAAATGGTACGGGCAAGGAGGAATTGTTCAGAAGAAAATGATTTTGAAATGAATCTGATCGATATTTCGAACAGGTTTAAAGCAAGGGGCTATGAACATGACAAAGTAGATAGAGCGAGGAGGAGAGCGAAAGAGTTAAACAGGAAAGTTACACTTCTACCTAAAGTACAGAGTACGGGAACTAAAGATCAAATACGAATGATTACACACTATAATATGGAAAGTCATAAACTCTTTTCCATATTAAACTGATACTGGCATCTATTGAGAACAGACAGGGATCTGCTGCCCTTTATAGGGGAAAGACCAAGTATCACTTATAGGAAGGGTAAAACCTTGGCCAATGCGGTTAGTCCGAGCTATCCTACTGTGAGGCCAGATAACTGGCTGACGAATAAAACTAGGGGTTTCCACAAATGTGGACGTTGCAGTTCTTGCAGATGGGCACAAAAGAAAGTTTTAAACTTTAGCTATAATGGATCTGAAATATATGATATTATGACTTTCATCAACTGTGATACTACGTATGTAGTGTATGTGCTAGTTTGCTCATGTGGATAAATCTATGTGGGCAGTACTATTCGTAGACTCCGTGATAGGATTATGGAGCATATAAGGGCATGGAAAAATGGTGACACTCGCTATCCCATTTCGGCACATGTTGTTCAAAATTGTGATGACAGGGAACGACACAATTTTAGCTTCCATGGGATTGAACACATAAGCCCACACCCAAGAGGTGGTAATAGACAACTTAAACTGAGAAGGACAGAGGTATTATGGTTGATGAGACTGAAAGCTGTGGAATTGGGTTTAAATAATGACCATGAATTTCAATATTACCTGGGAGATGAATAAATGTGTAATCTGTGACGTTGTAAATACTAACTGTAATCTTGGCCATTTTCAGAATTGGCATAATAGCCATTTAATATTTTCTGAATTATTTCAACTGTAGATCTATGATTGAAAGTGTTACAATGTGCTATAGTAAATGTTTATAGTTTGAATTGTACTTTGGATACTCTCCACTTCGGGCATCTACTGTATTTTAAATATCTAATGTGGATCTTTATTTATAAATAGAGACTGTGTGTTAGGAATGCATTGGTGCCTTGAGGAAACTAAGTAAAATGACAATTTGAGGATGTAACTATATATTTCACCTTTACTCCCACCTGTCATTCCTATCTTCTGCTCTGCTGTTGAGTAAATGAGACCCTATTATCTTCGCATCCCAAGATAATAATTACACAATTTTGCGGAGTGACTCATTGGATAAAACAATATGGTGCTTTGGAACTGGTCAACAATGAGGACATTTTAATACAATTTAGTGTAGGCTGCTTATGGGCAGGATGATTAATATAAAATAATACCCCTTATTTTATTTTACACGTTCTCCACAGATTATGTGATAGTGTACTACTATGAAGAAATTACAGTGAAGACGGGTACTCTTCCTTTTGAATTATATATTTAAAAATAAATGTCCGATTTTGTTGGCTATAGAACGTTATGAGTAAATAGAGTGAGAACATACTAATTAGATCGAATAGATAACGTCGCGTAGAAATAATCCACTACGATCGTTTTAAGATATAAAATATATTAGCAAGAGTCCAATATAAACTACTACGATACGGTGAGTCTAATATGGGGCCCGGAGTTGGCGTCGATTAGAAAGTGTATTCGTGGACCAACTAACTAAGCCACTACAAAATGGCGTGTGGCTTTGGGAAAGTATAAATTGGAACTTCAATATGGCGCCGGTGCAGGACGCCGACCGGAGTGCACGTTCGTGGATAGACGAACTTGAATCTAGATATAGGTATGTACGAGCACCTTAATACAGTGAGAGTTATTTTGATTGATCAGTTACGACAACATACTTGGAGAGACACTGAATTATTATTTGAACTCGATCTTTATTACAGATCAAAAGTGTGACGAACGCAGTGGATAATATGTGAGGACCCCTGTTCAGATGATATTTGAGAGTGGGGTAAGTCTCTTGTGGATAAAGAATTGTGATATAGCTGCCACATTAATTACGCTAAGGCACTTATCTAATAGAAGCTTTTTGGGTTGCTTAAATTACAGGGTCATTTGACTTCAAAACTGGAAGTACAAAGTATATGAATTTCGGAAAAGTGAATTTATCGCTATATGTGGATTACGGTAAATATTTCTGAATAACCTTTTGAAATACCCAAGTTTATTTATTTTTTGGGTGGGGACTGAATGTTTACGTTAACTCGGTATAATCATTAAATCGTATAATGGTATAATGCGTGACTAATAGATTTAAGTGTGGTTACACTCACGATGGGGCCAACCATCTAAAATATAGTGACAAGGAGATAGTAAATCCCGTGTGGGGCTCCTTTTGGGATACTCTAGACCCGTTTAAACCCGTTAAAAACTTTTGGAATACGAGGATGGGTGTTTATTGTTTATAATGGATTGTATGCTTGAGACTTAAGCATATTTCTTGGTGAAGGCGTAATGGAGACGTGCACACTTACTCGGGTGTATTTTCTCTTGGGTCTGCCGGTTACATTTCTTTTCTACTTATCACGGGATTCCTCAACTTATGAGAGTATAGTGAATTAATTGTTATGATTAATGAACTACACTGATATTTATTTATTTGTATTGTGATTTCAGCCCTGACGAAGTCAATGTGTAAATAATTGACATGACGAAACACGTGTTGGCTGATTAATCCAATGACTTTTGTATATGGAATTTGGAGAGCTTGAATCCAGAAAAGGAAATAAAAAACTATCCGTGATTTGATGGACTTATGTGGATGATTTCATTTGGATTACCAACCTGTGACTGCAACAGAATAATTTAGTCGAACTTTAATTTGAATATTTGACTGTACATTTTGAGTGCTCAGGGAATCTAACTTGTTTGGTAACCTACTGGGTAGGTTGTGAAGGGTGTTGGTGACCACACCTTTCCTTAGAAGCACCGATAAGATAACTGTGAACTTACACTAAACCCTTACTTGCAGAGCGCCCTTTTGACCTGGGTTACCATTTGTTTGTTGACAGCTATTGGGACACTTCGATTTAATCTAAGATTTTGGTTGACATTGCCATTGTCGGTGGCTGGTAGAATTGCAGTGGCTAAGATAGTGGTTCTGCAGAAATTGCTTTATTTTTTCTCCACTTTGCTGTTACTGGTGCCTCGCCAAATGTTCCAGAAACTGGAGAGTCTTCTTTTGGAGCTAATCTGGGAGCCAGGTAGGCGTAGGGTAGCATTGTCTATAATGCAATGACCTGTGTTGGATGGTGGGCTTACTGCACCTGACCTTGAGTCTTATTACTAACCAGGCAAGCTGCAGTGATTTAACCAGTAGATTTATAGTAGGATGTATCCTGAGGAAGGAGTGGCGGGCTTCCTGCCAGCCTTTCGGAAGTTAATACAGGTTCTCTTGGTTCCCCAGTGATGGTTGCCTGCAGCCTCTAAGGATTTCCTGTTAATTCAGCAGTGCTGGCGGCACTGTCTTCAGCAGACCCGTATTCCGGTGCCCTATGCGCCTGATCTCCCGTTTAGGTGGATTAAGATGGCGGCCCTTCTGGGTGCATTGGGGGCATTGAAGGGTCGGCTGCTCATGGGGTTAATCCTGTAGGTGATTTATACCAGGAAGGCGTGCTTTTCCAGTCTGAAGGGTTTGCAGAAGTGTGTAGGGTTCCTGGTGGTAAATTCTTGTTGCACATGGCAGCGATCGCCATGGTAAGGAGGTGTTAGACTTGGCATCTTTTGGTGTATTTCCCCAGACTTTTTGCATTCTGACCTCCCGTTTTTTTACTCTGTTTTTGCTGTTGTAATGATTCTGCGCACTTTCCTCACTGCTGTCCAGTGGTATAGTGCAAGTGCTCCTGTATAAAATGGGTTATGGATTGGTATTTCCATGATTGGTCATTTAATTTATGTGTCAGTCCCTAGTAAAGTGCACTGCAAGTGCCAGGGCCTATAAATCAAATGCTTTTGGTGGGCTGCAGCACTGGATTGTGCCACCCACGCAAACAGCCCATAAAGTGTAAATCTGGGCTGCCATTGCAGAGCCTCTGCGCAGCCTGGGTCTGCCATGCCGACTTGGCAAGGGCACACACTTGAAAGTCCCTAAACCTTCCCTTTTCTACATGTGAGGCACCCCTAGGGTAGGCCCAAGGTACCCCCATAGGCAGGGTGATTTGTATGTGAAAGGTAGGACATGCCCTGGTGTGTGTGGCGTGTCCTGATAGTGAATTACAGCCTACTTCGTTTTTCACTATTGCAAGGCTACCTGTTCTCCATAGGCCAGAATGGGCAGTTTGATCATTACATCCTATGATCCTAACTGACTCAGTGAACATGGTAGAAATTCGACCTTGGTATGCCTGAACTCAGAATGATAAAATGCATCTTTTAGTGAAGTTGGTTTTAACATTTTGGGTTTGAAAATACCACTTTTAGAAAGTAGGTATTTTCTGACCTAACCATCCAGCCCGCCTCTGTTAGCTTGTGTATTATCTGTCTGGTTTGTGAGTGACAGGGGCTGGGGGAAACAGGGTGAGTCAGCAGGGCTGAATAGGCACATCTACACATAGATGGGTGGGAGGAGTAGCACCTGGGTCTAAATATGGCAGGGCTCGCCTTCCACAATGCTGGCTCCACCTCCTGTGGTGCCTCGGAGGACCTTGGCCGACACTGACAAAGAAAGAAGGTGCACCCTGGCAGAGTGCACACCAAACTGGTTTGAACTAGGCCCAGGCCCCTCTGCCTTCAGAGAACAAAGGAATTGCTGGTAAATATTGGGGCCCAGACCGCAAGACTTTAGATCTCGCTGTAATCAAGGAACCTGCGAAGAAGAAGAGCTGGAAGAGCTGCCAGGAGGAGTACTGCCCCTTTGCTGTGTTGTTGCTTTGTTGGGTTGGCCTGCAGCTGCTGCTTCTGCCTTGGGCAGTGGAAGTACTGGACTGAACTTTCTCTACTTTTGCTGAGTATCTACAAGGGCCTAGAACTGAGCTGGCCTCCTGATAAGAAGTCTCAGGGACTGCAAAGACTTCACCAATCTCTGGGTACCGCTCCTGGAACCGCTGTTTCAGTTGCCACAGAGAAGAGGAAACCGCGACCAACTCCGTCAGCCGACTCTGTCAACCAACTTCGCCACTGGCCTTGTGTCCTGAAGGCACTGCAGGCAGCACCGACTCACCCTACACCACTTGCCTTGGTCTCACCAACGCTGTCTGCACGATCGTCAAGTCAAGACAAGCTTTATTCGATTACATTTAAAATCATAAAAGCGACAAAACAGCATATATTTAAAAGTTAATTACAATTTGATAAGATTCATGAAAGTTACAAAAGCAAAACAATTTAGTAAAATTCATGGAAGTTTAAAAAAGCAAACAATCACTGAGCTGTTGCCTGCACCGCATCGAGAGGCACCGCAACCAGCACCGTCTTGCTTCACTTTGCTGGCCTGGTCTCACCGACTCGGTTGCCGCTGGCTCGACACCCATGGCCGCCTTGTCATGCACAGCTGTCCGGCTCGGCCAGCACCGATTCTCACCAACCGGCTCTATCGCTGCATTGCAACATGCCAGCACTGCATCAAGCACCTTCTCGCCCTGCACCGCCTGCCTTGGTCTCACGGACGCCGTTTGGACAATCGTCACCGAGCCGCTGCTAGCACAGCATTGAGGGACACCGCACCGTGCACTGCTTTCACTCATAATCGCGAAGGACGCCACCACCAGCTCTGTCACCTGCATCGCAACCTGCCAGCACCGCATCGAGCACCGTCTCACCCTGCACCGCCCACCTTGGTCTCACCCACGCCATCTGGATGACCGTCACCGAGCTGCTGCTCGCACCGCATCAAGGGACATTGCACCGTGCACCGCTTCCACTTTGCATTGTCCACCATAAGCGTGGAAGGGTATGCTCAGACATGAGTCCCTTGCTCACTGCACCATCAGGATTCAAGCAAGCCGGGCCGAAGACGGCTGTAATGCCAGAAACCGGTCCCCGGAAGCTTGTTTCCTTTCCAGTAAAAGAATTGGCTTGGTAGTTTGGTCTGCCCTGTTCCCATGATGCACTGGGCCAGGGACAGACTAATTTACATGTAGCCAGGTTCTGAGCTGGGATGGTGCAGTGAGCTAAAAAACGGTGATGGATCAAGCCCTGATCTGTTGACTGGGTAGGAGTGTTCTGCTTAATTCAGATACTCTGTCCATCACCACCCCCTTTTCTGAATCGTCCGGCTCGGCCAGCACCGATTCTCACCAACCGGCTCTATCGCTGCATTGCAACATGCCAGCACTGCATCAAGCACCTTCTTGCCCTGCACCGCCTGCCTTGGTCTCACGGACGCCGTTTGGACAATCATCACCGAGCCGTTGCTAGGACCGCATTGAGGGACACCGCACCAAGCACTGCTTTCACTTTGCACCGTAACCGCGAAGGACGCCACGATCGGCTCTGTCACCTGCATCGCGACCTGCCAGCACCGCATCGAGCACCGTCTCGCCCTGCACCACCCACCTTGGTCTCACCCACGCCGTCTGGATGACCGTCACCGAGCTGCTGCTCGCACCGCATCAAGGGACATTGCACCGTGCACCGCTTCCACTTTGCATTGTAACCGTGACGGATGCCAAGACCGACTCGCACCTCCGTGTGAGCCGCACTAAATAAGGTACTGTTAACAAGTCTGTCCCGCTGTTGCTGGCCCGTACTGACGCATTCAGCTAGAACTGTGAGACTCTGTTGTATTCAGCATCACGGTAGACTCGGTCCGAGTTACCGACTCGTACGAACTGTGTTCTCAATGTAATGTTGCCATTTAACAAGACATCTGGTGAATCAACTATTTTTAAGTACTGTTTTGTGGATTTTTATCGTATTTGGTCTTGTTTAAGTATATAAAAATATTGGATATTTGTCTAAACTGGTGTGGTGTCCTTTTGTAGTGCTTACATTATATTACTGTTGGTTTTGTGCAAATGCTTTACACACTGCCTCTAAGATAAGCCTGACTGCTCATGCCAAGCTACCAAGGGGGTGAGCAGGGGTTATTTTAGGAGTGTAACTCCCTTATCCTGACTTGGGTGGTGGTTTCTGCCTGGCTTTGGTGCAAACCTTAGCCAACCAGAAATCCCATTTCTAACAGGAGGCATTGGGGGAATGGTGGGACTGAGCCAGTTACTAATCTTGTGTGTCAGCTGCTCTGCACTGTGACGGTCTGTGTAAAAACAGTTTTGGGTCTATATCACGCATTATGCTCTAGTATTCTAACTCCCCTCGCTGAGTTAAAAGCAAAATGTGAGCTGGACCTTGAACTTCAGATTGCGGATATGGACTGGGAGAGTATTTTGGTGCTTATACCCTCTGTCTTGCAAAATGCTTGGTTCAAATTAATATTTTTTAATTCTGCATGGAGCATATCTAACGCCTCGCAAGATCAACCACTTCTAAGCGACTACTGCAGCTAAATATCAGAGATGTGGGGCGTTGGAGGCTGAATTATACCACATGCTATGGTCTTGCCCGTCCTAGGCGGGGCTCTGGGAGGCAGTAATGGACTGTGTAATGAAATTACTTTACGTCCCTGACTTGCCTCCGTGGAGGGTTTCCTTGCCCTAAAAGAGAAAAATCAGACCTAGATTTACTTACTTATCGCTGATTCTGGCTAAGTGGGAAGTTGCAATGCACTGTAAGTCGGCATGTGGTCGTCAGTGGGCTAGATGGAGAAATGAACTAGTAAAGTGGATGTGGCTGGAGAGTTCTGTGTTGTTTCAAGAGTTGAAAAGAGGACGGGGAAAGATCAAAGGGCGCGTGCATGGGAACACCTTTCGAACTGCTTGGTGACTCCGGAGGGAGACTCAGACATGCCAAATAGTTCTCTGGGGTCTCTGGAGGAGAGGGGAGTAGGTGATTTGGCATAGATTAATTCAGAGTGGGTATGGAGCCACTGCGGTAGCCATACTGGCGTTTTTTATTCTGCAGCATGGCTAGGGGTAACTATAGGGGGGGCAGTAAGTTGTGTTTGTTGCCTGGTAGCTGTAACGATATGATTGTTACAATAACATGTTTGGCACCCAGATTACATGCAAAAATATCTACCAATTCGAAAAATGTATTGACTTGCTTGATTCTTTTTACCTATTTACTACATCTTTTTGCGACCTACACATTATTGATAGATTTCCTATAGGATGTATTTGTTTGCTTACATCTTTAATCTTAATTTTGTATGAATTTAGATCAGATGTATTTACTTGCATGACATTTTTATTTTATATATTGCATTTTATAGCTATTTATTAGATGTATTTGCGTGGCATTTTAATACTATTCATTGCATCATATATATGTGCTTACTGATTATTCCTGGTGCTCTATTTATTCTTTATTTATTCAATCCTTGCAACTGTTGTTTTTTACTATTAAAATATGTTTAACATGAAATAAACTTAGCCTCTTTCAAATTAAACTGCAGAAGAGCTTGTTTAAAGTTTTTAAGAAGAGTGTTCATTTATTGTGACCAAAGACATCAGAACATAAATAGACCCTAAGTGAGTTCACTACTATGCAAAAAATGAGCAACCCAACGTAAAGTAGCAGCCAAACCCATTACATAAGAACTTGGCAAGCCAATCTCCAGTCATAGCCGTTCAATTTAGATTTTCCTAAAACATTTACCTTCTTTGAAATGCATGATTTCCAATATTTTGTGTCAATTATTTCTATAGCACATAACAGTGTGGGTGAAATGTTTACCCGATAAAGAAATGTTCAAAATATCAGCACCCAGTGATTGATAAAAGGGCATTCATATGGGTCTGTACATTACTTGAAATAGCTGAGATATGTCTACCCTTTTATAAATTAGCAGAAAAGATGTTCCCTAAATAGGGGTATGTGATATGGGCATGTGTGAACTACTTCCATCTCTTGATTCCATAAAAAACATTTATACCTCCTAATCTTTTTACATTTTTAACCGCGGAGGGTCAGCAGTAGTGGCAGGTACCAGACCCGGGTGGTGTGGCAGGGAGGAGGGGTTTGGTTCGGGAAAAAAACACAAAGCTATGGCTGATCGTCCACCACCTCTCCTCCCTCCTCTTCTTCCTGTCTCCGGTCCCAGCAACAAGGACCGGAGACAGGAAGAAGGGAGCACCCTGGCTCCCCAAAGCCAATCACAACGCTGCAATGCAGTGTTCTGATTGGTCCGAGCGACGTGGTTTGTCTCACAGACAGGGAAGGGGAGGCTGGGCATGTTTCTCCCCAGGCTGTGCATTACAGTCTCATGGGGAAGATGCACAATGCACAGGATTTTTTGGCCTGCCCGGGAGGGCCGGCCAAGCAGTCTTGCCACTTAAGGAATGCAAACCACTCCTCCCCCTGCACTGGCCAACCCCATCCCGCCCGAGATCCACTTACTACAATATGAAAACGAAAGTGATAATAACAATATGTTATTATCATTTTATTTTTCCTCTTGAGCAGTGAGGTGAACCTCCTCCGCCTTAGCGGAGGAGCCGCCACTGAAAGAAAGCACTTTTTTGTGTATTGATTATCAACTACTGAGCATCTATGTATTTTTGTAAAGCCCAATTCAAAGAATATCAGTCCTGCAGAATACAGTCACTGACCCATTCAAAAAGTGAAGTCTTGTGGAAAAGTACTAGTACTTCCCATTCATTAGCACTGCCGACTTGGACAACCTCCTCGATCTAGCTGAGGGGATGTCAATAGCTGATCCAAGGGACTGGTGAAGTCTGCAAATTGCAACTGGCTTGACTGGAGATTGTTGGTTTTTACCCAGGGTTTATTTCCGAACGTTGAAGACAAAAATATTTCCGTTCCAAAACATAAAGACCAAAATATCGACATAGACATAGTAAAGCATAGATATACCAGTCTTAACGCCCACGTACCTTGGGAGCCTATATATCATATATGTACATATTTTTGGAGCTAGGACTATTAATCTATGCTTACTTATATAAACTTACCTTTAAGACGTTTTGATAGTCAATATTTGTGCCACAATATTTTGGCAGGTTCAATTAAAATCTCGATATTCTGGTAGAATACATTCACACAGAAGTGGGGGCCAGTCCTTTGTTATTCCCTACTCTGCCTATGGCTGAAGTCCTGGGTAGATGTAATGGGAGGTCCCCAGACGACATAAGGCTGGCTTGCTCTGGAGACCCATCTCTTGAGTGGAGAATCCGAGCACAGAGATAAGAACTCTTATCATACTTATTTTATGGTTTCAGCAAAACCCCAGGGGCAGGTTTGTGGGTATCAGTGCTTAATCTGGGCCGGTGGTTTTAGGTGCTCGGCACCGGCACTTAGGGCCGTACTTCGATTTTGGCGGACGGATTACCCCACAACTGTGAGAGATATCTGGTCCGCCGAAATATAAATTTCACTATAACCTATAGGATTTATATTTCGGCCGACGGGATATATCTGTCAATGTAATGACGGCGTGACCCGTTCGCCAAGATCTAAATCAGGCCCTTAATTCTCACCACCTCACTAATGGCAGTCCACCACATGGTGGCGCTGTCTTTTTAATTTTGAGATGAGTACAACAACAAAGTCAAATAATTCCATATATATTAAATATGAATAATACCTGCCGCCCATGGCATTCGTACAGCTTTGGGTGATCTGGAATATTCTGAATTGTCACATTGTAGGAATGTGATAGTAGGTGTGTTGGTACTCTCATTGGCAGAGCTGACAGGGGCATTGGGTGGTGCAGGCTGCAGTGGCCTACTGAGAATGGCCCTGGCACTTACTTTCCTACAAATTAAGCACTGGTGGGTTTGGTGCTTGCTGAAGGGTAAGGCTGGGCTGTTGTCAGTTTGAACTTCCAGTCCTATTGCAAGTTGCCAATGAAGGACTAAATACCACTGGGCATGGCGTGGCTGGGCACAGCCACAGGTGCCCAACTATGGGAAGGGGCCAGGACAAAGTTTCAGAACGTGGACAATGGGGGGCATATTACCAAGCAATAGCGATAATTATCGCTATTGCTTGGTTAGCGAGAAAAAATTATCGCAGAGCTGCGGCGTTTTTATCGCAGATAAACCTTAGTATTACCAAGGTTTATCGCAAATGCGATAAAAATCGGCCGCAATGCATGAATATCTCTGAAAAGTCAGCGATATTCATGCATTACCGAGCTAATGCTCTTAGCCATGTTATCCACCTCCCATTGGTTAACATGGCTAAGAACTGCTCAGGTCAGGTGTTAGCTTTTGGAGATATTCGCGCTTTGCGCGAATATCTCCAAAAGTTGGTAATAGGAGATAGCGATGTTAGCGACTGTTTCCAGTCGCTAACATCTTGGCATGCCCACTTTGCATGTCATTAGTGATAAATTTCTCTGACATGCAAAGTGGGGCCCAAGATGGTCGCTATCTCCTACTAGCTGTCGCTAACTGGTGTTAGCGACAGCTAGGTAATAGGGAGAAAATTTTATCTCCGCTTTCTTTGCTTTTAAAGCCAAAAAAGCGGAGATAAACCCCCTTGATAATATGCCCCTGGGTTCTCTATGAGATAGATGGGACAGTGGCTGTGATCTCCTTTCCGGTGGTTACAGCGCAAGGTGTTTTTGATGGAAGGTTTTATTGAGTATTGACAACACTACCACTGACCCTGCTTTTCAGGAGACATTTTAGCGCTTGATCATCATATTTTGAATTATGAGCTACTTACATAAAGTGTGTCTAGTTAAGACCAAGCGTCCGTGGCCATTTATTGGCATGGCTTTAGGATCAAGAACAGAACTTGAAGCGAGATGATGCTCTTCTGGTTGCACCTGCCACCAATTCCAGACACTGAGGGGATTGGATCACTGTTTAATTCGTAAAAATAAATAAATAAATGCACAAATAAGTGCCGGTGCCCAAAACCTTTCTTTGTAGGTGGCCGCCCGCGTCTTGCAGTGGCGCAGTCAGGCGACCGTACTGAACACCATGTATTCTGGGTGTGCTTCATAAACGTGTTTTTGTGCACTTTGAATGTTGTTTTTATGCTTGAGTGAGAAATCCGTGCAGAACTACATAAGCAAAATCTTTAATATCTATACTGAGTAATCTGGATGAACAAACCACATAAAGTCAATGCACAGTGACGAAGAAACTCTTTTTGCAGACTTTTTTCATTAAGTTTAAGAAGAGCTTTTCCTAATAAGTAAACATTTAAACTGAGTGTCAGTGAGAGTTGTGATATGTGGCTGTTGATTTAGGTTTTATGTTACAGCGTAGGTGGAGAGGCAGGTTGGTCTTCAGAGTGTTATGATGCTTGGGTGTACGGACTGGGCTCTCTGAATGTGTGCGTGGGGTATGTGTGGGGTTACAATGTGAGAGATGTGATGTGAGACGCGTCTTCTGATGCGCATGATGGGGGCTCGAAGGGACGTAGGTGGCCTATTTGCTATTGTGAGGTGAGGTTTGAATGAAAAAGAATGTGTTAGAATTTGTGTGGTGAATTGTGGAGAGTTATGACACAAGGGGTGTTAAGCTGTATGGTGAGACGCTGTGTATGTGTTGTATTTTTTCGTATAACTAGTTGTGAAGTTGGTGCTGTTATATGCGTTGATCTTGCATGATAGGATATTTCCAGGTTGCATTGCTGTGTGAGCTCGTCATCTGGTGTTAGGTGGTCTTTAGGATAGGGGAAAACTAGAGGGTGTAAAATGGAGAGAGATGAACAATATTAGAAGGGAGAAAGAAGAGGTATGGAGAGTGGTTACTAAAAAGAGGGAAAAGCGAGAGAAAGGGGGACAAAGCTACAAAAAAGAAAGAGAAGAAAGAAATAGAATGAGAGATGAATTGCAAGAGAGATGGAGGGGATAAAAAAGAGTGCAAAACTGAGCAGAGAGAGGCCCCATAAAGAGGAAGGAGAGACGAGTGCAAAGAAGAGAAAGACAGGAGACTGCTTGAATGGGAGAAAGAGAGGGCATGGCCAGAAAGAGGGAGTAGGGAGAAGAAAAGAGTGCAACAGAGGATAATCTAGTGAAGACAGAGAGAAAAGAAATTAAAGAATGAAGACTGGTGAAAGGAGTGTATGTGGCGAGAGTTTATGTTAAGTTGTGTGAGAGGGACAAGTGTGTAGAATGTGGTAATGGAGTATAGTTTGGTGATGAGTGTGATGAGGGCGTTTTTTGAATTTGGTAAATGAGTGTAAGATGTGTTCCGAAGCTGGATGAAAAAAAATGTGTGGTGGGTGTAATGGGAGTGTATATTATGCGTGATGCGTGAAGCAGGGAGTCAACAGAGACTGGGAAGTTTGAGTTTGATAATTGCATATGGGCAACCAGATTGGGCGCGAGATTGTAATGATATAGTGAAAGAGTGCTGGTGTGGTCAAGACGAGAGGCCATCCAGGGTGAGTTGTAAGTGAACTCAGGTCATTGACAAGAGTGTGGGGATTGATGAGAGAAGTAAGCTAACGAGAGTGAATTGGTGAGAAATTAAGCGTGAGTGGTGCTTTTTATCTCCCCCTCTCCAACATCACTCACCTCCCTTCGCTTTTGGTCTCCTAACCACGCACTGTTTTGCTTCCTTCCTTTGCATATATTTTCTCCTCTCTTCCTTCCTTTCCTTTTTTGTATTCTCAACCTCACGCTACAAGATTCCAGATCCTGTTAGATGAGCTGGGAAGTTTTTTTTTTAAATGTTTGCTCTCAGCTTAAACCCAGCACGTAACTGAAACAAACAACATCATATCTGCTGCAGGAGCGTCTCAGGTCAAGTTTGCCCCTGATCTGAGTTGCTTTGGCCTGGATGTAATGTAATGTAAGTCCAGGACGAGCATTTATCTTGGCAGTCGGTATAACATCGCCCCCTGCTCATGAAGAGCTCTCTGGTTGGGACTCCAGGCTGCGAGGACACCACAAGACCCACTGAAGCGTCAGGGAGTGGGACAGCGGCCAGACCTCAGGGTTCTGCAGCTCAAAACACTGTGCAGCCAGGCCCCCCCAGCCTCAGATGTAAGTGTGCTCTGTTACCCTGGCAACCTCTCTTCTCTAACGTCGCTGGGCTTGAAGTTTCAGGCTGCAGCGGCTGAATGCAGGGCTGCAGCCTACCTAACTCCAGTGACCGAGGCTAGTGCAGACTTTGAGACTTATTCGGTTGTAGCGTGATTCGTGTGAAAGACTGACACTGAAGTGGAGATGAGCTCAACTACATGACCACACACTTATATGGAGTAATGTTACACTACGAGCCCATTTCCGTTAGATTAACTCCTGATGAGGTACACTTGGCAGGGGTCGGAACTTCTTCTGCCCATTTAGAGTTGGGATAACTGCCAAGAGTAACCGCTCATCCAGAGGTCCATGTGTCACAGGACACCTGGATCTCAGTGACGATTGACCCGTGAAATTGAATGCACTGATTTGCCTGCCTGTGTCATGGGCAGGGAAAAGGTAGAATGGCCCGATGCGCAGGTATAAAAGTCCTTTCATGTTGGGGCCATTTGTTTTTGTTAAGACGAAGCAAACTCCCACTTAGTGAGTTTGTTTTGTTTCCTCTAAGCAAAAAAATGTGCCAAGTACTTGCTTTAAACATGACCCATGCTCTGCAAAACTGCAGGACTGTGAGGGGAGCTGCTACAGTGGGGGCTCCACTGGCAGCACAGAAATCCCTGCCAGAATCTCTATATAGGGCAGATAGTCCACTGTTAACCATCAGCCAGGCCTAAACAACCCCCTTGGAATGAGGCAATTTGCTATTTTGTTTGTTACCATCGTTTTATTTTTTATTGCTCTTGGGCAAGAATGATTTGTGGGAGAACTCCATACCTCTCGTTTCCAATTCAGAACCTTTTTTTTTAATGTTCGAGACAGTCAACCATAGTGCCCACACCGTCATCCGCTCCCCCCACCCCCAACATTATGTACATTCTGCCCATATTGATTACACTGGACGCATGGTTTATGGGTAAAGAACTGCTGCAGGTTTATTCTAATACAACAAGAATATGACGTTAGTGAGTTATCTTATGGGCGATCCAGGTCAGGCAGCCCCTCGCTGCCCCGCCCGCCTAAAGAGCCAACAAGCATGGTGGGTCGAAGCCCGGACAGTGCAGCACCTCATAGATCCTTATCTTTATACTCCCGCCCCTTTCAGGGCGGAGCCGTATGGCACACCCCCGGTTGGTTCAGGCCCCCCAACTGCCCGAAGGACTATCGGGGCGCCGTCGTGGTTTCCCGGAACCTCCTGCGGGTCCAGGTCTTTGGCTCAGGCACCCTTACTGTGCCAGGCAGAGGTACCCTTACTGTCCCTGTCTGCCTCCAGATCGCCCTGTAACTCCGCCTGCAACACGAGAAAAAACATTAAAACGTTCCAAATATTCGCGCCGCCTGTCCAGCCTCTGGGTAAGAGGATAGGGTGGGTTCAGCGCTCAGCGGACGAACAGCAGGAACAAAGGGCGATCCAGGGGCGGCCGGGGCTTGAGTACCCAGCACGCCCCCTCCCAGGTAAGCCCTCCCCTGGCCGCGCCTCATGGTGGCCATGGGGAGGTGCATGTGAGGCTTGCCACGCCTCCCTTCCTTGCCCCACGGGGGAATGGGGGGGCTCTGACTAGTGGCCACTAAGGGAGCTGCCCTGCCAATGTCACTCTGCGTGGGACGCGGGCAGCGGCATAGTGCCCACACCGTCATCCGCTCCCCCCCACCCCCAACATTATGTACATTCTGCCCATAATGATTACACTAGACACATGGTTTATGGGTAAAGAACTGCTGCAGGTTTATTCTTATACAACAAGAATATGACGTTAGTGAGTTATCTTACGGGCGATCCAGGTCAGGCAGCCCCTCGCTGCCCCGCCCGCCTAAAGAGCCAGTCAGCACGGTGGGTCGAAGCCCGGACAGTGCAGCACCTTATAGATCCTTATCTTTATGCTCAGGGCGGAGCAGTATGGCACACCCCAGGTTGGTTCAGGCCCCCCAACCGCCCGAAGGACTAACGGGGCGCCGTCGTGGTTTCCCGGAACCTCCTGCGGCTCCAGGTCTTTGGCTCAGGCACCCTTACTGTGCCAGGCAGAGGTACCCTTACTGTCCCCGTCTGCCGCAGAGGTACCCTTAATGTACCCGTCTGCCTCCAGATCGCCCTGTAACTCCGCCACAGCTCTGGTGGAGGCTACCGTCGATGACAGAGCCCCCCACCTCTGTATTCCCTACTTGCATCCCACAGCTTCAAGGGCATCCTGCACTTCCGGGAGAAACATATCCATCCCGACTTTGCCACATTGACCAGACAACTTCATCATTACGTTCCATTTATCCCCGGCACCCTGCCAAAGGGACACATCAGGTAAGAAGGAATAGTCCAAGGTGTCCCTCCTAAGACATTGCATATTTTGTGAAGTGCCAACCTACAGATGACCGGACCCTGTTATCCACCTGTGACCCTAAATACTTATACCAGTAATAGTGCCGGACTACAAAATCGTGGGTCACTTGTCTAACCATAGCCCTTTCATGGTGGATTCGCTGGGGACCCATCTGTGTCCCTACCAAAGCTGTTTCACCCACTTCGGCCCTAAAAGCCCTAGTCCGTCCCTTAAAGACACCTTGCCGCCTGCTCTCCCCCACTGCTTCGTGATGGGGTTTCGAGGCCCGGCACCCCTGTCTATGTTTCTAACCTTCATCCCCTTACAGGCTCCAGCTAGTGTGAGCGGCTGTCCCTGACCTGTGTAGCGCCGCAATGACCATCTCCCACCTTGGAGACTATCCTGCCATTCTGGCTCTGGCGCAGGCATCATTATCTGACTTGGTTTATCTTATGGGCGATGGGCATGACCCTCCTATTTCTTATTGCATGCTTGCCACCTTAATGTATTCGCCTTAGTCGTGTAATCCTGTCTCTTGACCAGACAACCCTCTTGGACATTCGTTGGATCCCCGGTGGCTATTTGACAAGCACCCTGTCCCGATGTAAAATCCAGTTGGGCAACTAGTAACACCATTACTAACTCGCTAAGCACTTTCGGGCAGACACTGCCAATCATTGTAGCCACGGTCTTTGATGGGCTTGAGCCTCCATCTCTTGGTGCATGCTTGCAACCTACTGTAATCGCCTTCGTTGCGCAAGCCCCTGCCTGGCGCAAGCATAGCTTGCCTGAGATCTCGCCACCTTAGAACCTGAATAACCATTAATTCACTCTGACTCAGGGCGCATGCTTACTGGTGCACCTAGCCCAGGGCCCTCCACTGCCTGTGAACCCTGCAGTTCGAATTAAGCTGTTTGGTATTACCTGTCCATATCTACAAGAGGAGCACTACATCTTCAATCCACCCAACTCTTGGCTTAGTCCATGCTTTTTAGTTGCATAACCTGAATAGGCTACCCTATAGCTTCCTTGCCTAGCCAACACCGCCCTCGCCATGTCTGCCCAGGTCTCAACTGCCCTGCGTGACATTACCATCATGTGGATGGGCTAAAAGTGACCTTAAGGCTAAGGATAAAACTTTATTACTGATCACTAAAACAATGAGGATAAAGGAGACCCCTTACAGTAATTACTCCCATCCAACCAGCAAGGGACTCTAGAAAGACCAAGGTTTGGGGCAGCGTTTGAGGGGACATCCAGATCTTGGATTGCACATGCCCGAGCCAGACATATATGCAATATTCCGGGCAACCTTCTACCCTTGTGGTTACTCCTCCTGTCACATATGAGCTGATGCCAGCAGCTGCCTAGAGAACTCGGGCACACTAGGGGCAAATGCCATGGTAATTTGCGCAAACGCTACACTTACACCGCACCACCAGTTGTTTAAAAGAAAACGCTTTTCAAATTATTAGGCAGGCATGCGTGGTTCCCCTTTGCTCTGCCACAGCTTCCAGCGAGAACACCCCAATTATTGCCCATCAAAACCCAATTGTACAAACTCAACAGTAGTTCTTTCAAGTTAGAACGTCAGACTATTGCCCAGGGGCTACCGAATCCCAACCCCCAGTAAACTGCCAGCATATCACTTTCATGGGTGTAACCTGAGCGCCCCACACCTGGGACGGTAATGAGAACTGGGGAGAACATGGGTCCCCCGACCCTGGCACACTGCCCCCAGTGTGCTACGACCCTTATCCTGTTGGTAGCATGTGGTCCCCCACTGTGAGTAGGGCAGTTCTCCAGCGCGGTTCCTGCTTTTAGAGACAGAAAACATTCATTAGAAGCCCTGCCCCCCCCTCTTCTACCAATCCTGATTTTCTGTAATGAGACAGTGGCCAACAATGTCCCACACGCTACCCAGGCCAAGCATATTTGATACATCGATGCAGCGTCTTGAAACTACGTCAATTATTACATGCTGAATCTGCTAATGACCAATGGACTTTGGAGTGTGTGATACAGCGTAACTTCCTAACTTGTCCTCCTACTATTCTTTTGTCTGATGGAAGACCTATTAATATCGAAAATACTATTCTCCTTCACTATGTAAGTGTCTTCCCGGAGTGTTCTTGTGGTTGGCGAGTCTGCGTGGTTTGAGGGTCTGCGATTTATTGCAGTATTATCCTTCTACCTGTGTTTGGTACTCTATTGTAATAAGCATGCGTCACTATTCTCATATAACCCCCGTACGCAACCCCTTACATTACCCATGGCTTCTGCTAGTTGCGCCAGTACCACCATAGCCTATGTAGCATTTGTTCTTGTGTTTGGGTGTCTGCCCTGTCTTGCATTATTGGACCTCTACTTGTACGCTTTTGTAACTTGCACCCATGTCAATTTTCCTTCCTATAATGCACTGTTTGCTACCTCTTAACTTGTTTGCTCACTTTGTCACTTTGCTTCCTGAAGCTTAGCGTTTGCTTGTGTAATGCGTTCACTCATAATGCCCTCATGTATTAGTTCTGTTCCTATTGTGAAGGCTCTGGCACCTCCGGTGAAGTCAGCTATTTTATAAGGCATAAATAGGAGCGGGATGCGGGGCCTAAACAAGTAGGAACCCGCTTCCCCCGCCACCTAGTCGGCCGTTTTCCGCCGAAAGGCCCCATCATCTCCCATTCTCAGCAAGGGCCTTACACGCTGCCATTCCTTGTTCGAGTAAGCTCCCTACACTAGCTTGCTGCCTAGGAATACATAGCGGGATGCAGGGCCTCGAACCAACCCGAACCCGCTTCCCGCACAACCTAGATGACCGCTTACCCTGTACACCTACGTTTAAAGTCAGCACTATGATAAGCATAAATTAAAGTGACCACGTGGTTGTCATCCTGCAGCGGGATGGGAACGTCAGTACACTCGACCTGTGTCCCCTGCATGAAAGCCGACCGCCTACCCAATAAGGCCACATCCTCTCCGCTAACTAATGAAGCGCTTTCAAGCAAAGTTTATACATTACGCATTCCGGCACGTGAGAGTTACGCGCTTTGTCCTGATTCGCCTAATTGGACGCGACCCTTATGCTCGAACCCTGGTTGTAGCACCAAAATCGGCCACGCGAACTTGGCCCCGAAGTAAGTGGCGCTTAAATGAGCAGATGGTTCATTACACATTCAAGGCACATGCAGGTGAGTGATTTGAAAAATCACTGCATGTGAACACGACCCTGAGGCCAGGAACCACTAGTAATCCGGCGCAAACTCAACCCAAAAGTATGGGGCATCCCCAAGTGGGTTTACCAATAACCAGAAAGGCTTGTGCGATCGATAAGTGAATAGGCCACCATCACCTGTGAACGCGACCTTGCGGCTTCAACCCCCAAAGCCGGCAGCGCAAACTCTGCTTCCTCCTCATCTACTCGTACTTGCTAAAAGACCAGTGCAGTGCTGCGATGCGAAAAGCGCTCCCTTAGCGGGCTCCAGGGCACAGAGCAACGTGCCGTTCCGTGTTCGTTGGGATGCTTGTCGCTCCCCTACTTCAGGATGACCGCAACTGCAAACGGGCCGCGGCGTGAGTATCATGAATAGCGCCGCCGGATCCAACCACCAGGCATGCATGCTCCCGGGACCAGGCATGCAGACTTATTATCCCCTGCTACATTTAAATGAGCAGATGGTTCATTACACATTCAAGGCACATGCAGGTGAGTGATTTGAAAAAATCACTGCATGTGAACGCGACCCTGAGGCCAGAAACCACTAGTAATCCGGCGCAAACTCAACCCAAAAGTATGGGGCATCCCCGAGTGGGTTTACCAATAACCAGAAAAGGCTTGTGCGATCGATAAGTGAATAGGCCACCATCACCTGTGAACGGGAACTTACAGCTTCAACCCCCAAAGCCGGCAGCACGAACTCTGCTTCCTCCTCATCTACTCGTACTTGCTAAAAGACCAGTGCAGTGCTGCGATGCAAAAAGCGCTCCCTTAGCGGGCTCCAGGGCGCAGAGCAGCGTGCCGTTCCTTGATCATTGGGATGCTTGTCCCTCCCCTACTTCAGGATGGCCGCAACTGCAAATGGACCCCGGCGTGAGTATCATGAATAGCGCCGCCGAATCCAAACACCAGTCATGCATGCTCCCGGGACCGGGCATGCAGACGTATTATTCCCTGCTACATTTAAATTTATCACGCGGTTCCATAAATCGATCTTGCGTCACCAAATCTTTCACATAATATCACTCTAAAGACACAATGAACATAAACGAGCCATTGCAGGGTACAAATACCGCTGTGATCCCTGAACAAGCACTAACGGAATCGCCAAAGATGCTGCCCGCTGCTGGGCCTGAATGGCCGTTCAGATAATATAAGAAGAGCTGCAATGCCAGCCACAAGGACAGGGGAGGCAAGTAAATAGCCGACGCAACTATAATCCCTATAATGACGCCCAGACAATGGGCCCTCGCCACATTTGGGAGAGAATTGGAAAGCTAGAGGTGCGCTTTACAGTTCCCTCGGCCAGTTTGAACCCCTGTGTCCCCCCGGAACGTTCATCGCGTCTGCACATTCGACGTCATACATGTGCTACAAAGATAGCTAGTAAATACCCCTGTTGCTCGCCTGGGTGAGTAAATATGCTACCTTCTACCATGGTGGGTGGAACCCGGGCTGCCTAAAGTCCACAAGAACCCACTCAAACCACCTGGACGCCCTATCATCTCTGGATGCGGCTCGCTTCTAGAACCATTATGTAAATATGTTGACGTTTTCTTAAAGCCACTTGCTGAGGCCACCCCTACTTACCTCAGAGATACTATGCAAGTCATCAATTTCATAGACCAAATACCTTTCAATAAGACCAATCCAATTCTGGTGACGATGGATATCGTTTCACTCTACACCAGCATACCCCAGAGACCTGCATTAAACTGTATCAAGAGAGTTCTTGAAAGACGTGAACAACCGGCCACAGTCCCTACAGAATTCATAGTGGACCTACTGGAAATTGCAATGACCAAAAACTATTTTGTCTTCCAAAGCAAATTCTTCATCCAGAGCAAGGGAGTTGCTATGGGTGCTGCATTCGCACCGGACCTGGCGATTCTTTATATGTCTGAATATGAACATGAATGTATATTGGCACCAACCAATCCTTATCGTGACATGATCTCCACTTGGCATCGATACATCGATGATGTCCTGATGATATGGACAGGCGATGAAGGCTCTCTACGTGCATTCCTAGTATGGTTGAATACCCAATCAGAAGATATAAAGTTCACCATGACGATGAGCAAAGAATCTATCGACTTCCTGGATATCACCATCAAAGTGGATAAGGATCATCTCTACACCACCCTCTTCAGGAAACCCTCTGAGCGGAATTCACTTTTGAGGTATACCAGTCACCACACAAGGGCCCTGAGAGACAATTTACCCTTTGGGCAATTCCTCCGCCTTCGGAGGAATTGTTCCCATAAAGAGGACTTTTTTAAGGAATCAGATGATCTAATCAACCGCCTGGTGGACAGGGGATATCCGCAACGCCTGGTAAAAAGATCACGGAAACGGGCTTGGTACCAAGACCGACCATCCCTTCTGACACCAAAGACACGGAACCTCTCAAATTCACGGATGATCTGTGTGACTACATTTTGCACTAAGAGCAATGCAATACGCAAAATAGTCAACAAACACTGGAACCTTATCGCAGACACTCTAGACAGCCCGGACCCTCCGATGCATGCTTTCAAAAAAGCAAAAAGCATAAAGGACCATGTAGTACGCTCAATGTTGGATACCCCTGCAGCACCTACTATACAACGGATGTGGAATCTCCCCGATGTAGTGGGCCATTTCAAATGTACAACATGCAAGGCATGTCCAACATGCTGGGAAACTAAACAACTGATGTACAATGATCTGACTATAGATCTCAAATCTTTTACAAATTGCAACACAAGTGGAGTCATCTACGCCATTCTATGCCCCTGCAATTTGATGTACGTCGGACAAACTAAACAGGAAGTAAAAAATCGAATTTTTCAGCACTCCAGCAGAATCCGATGTTCTACAGTTGGAGCGCCCCTTGTGGATCACTTCAAGGAACATAACCACACTCCTGAATCCATAAGATGGTTGGTCCTGGAAAAGATCTCTCTGGGGCCACGTGGGGGGAATTTAAACTCCATAATGAACATTAGAGAATGCAAATGGATGTACCTATTGAAAACCATCAGCCATGGGCTCAATGAAATGGATGCCAACTTTGCACAAATGGCCGGATGAAACCCAGAATAACCTCCTTCCAAACTGGCGATTTGACATTCTGAATAATAAGCAACCATGGGTTCAATTGAACATATTCCACCTGGGACCCCATGGCTAGAATCTTTCAAATGACTGTTTCTCTATATGACCAAAGAATTCTAATACAAATCAAAGTGGCTGCTAACACTGAGATTACATTTAGTGGTAATTGACAACATCAACACTAGTTTACACCATCTAATGGGAAGAGAGATATCTAAATTGTATTCTTTGATGCCATCCAATAATAACTACTAGTTTTGCCTGTGACCGTTGATTTGTATAAATTGTGCTTCTTGTTTCCAATTAATGCATTATCTGTTGTTTGTTTGTAATGCAGTCACAGTACAATCATTTGGGATTTGCTTACACCCAATCTGAACAACTTGGGTGGTCACCACGGTAGTATTTTCTACCACGGATATAGAGACACTTTGCAGACATTCCCTTAATCGCTCTACACGACGCCTTTTGTAGAGATTCCCTTCCTCATGCAGGACGCGTTAGAAGAGCACGGCGCTTTAAGCCCCATCTCTGTAGCGATTGGCCCTTTGCAGACGAGCCTCCAACTTGACTATCACTCAGCGGCTGCACCGCGAGTTGCTCATTCCAAGCCCAGAACCCCAGAGGTCGGACTTCAGACGGCACGTCTTAAGTAAGTCTCGCTGACAATCGACCCTGATGATTTGTTTTACTTATTATAGTGCACGCCCAATAGTGACTCGTTCACTTTCAATAAATTCGAACACCAGACGACACACTTGTGTCTGCGCCAGTTAATGATTCTAGTCTTTTTTAATCCATTATTGCATTTTTGCTCAGCGCGTTAAAGCGCATAGGATTCACTTGTTTTTAAATGAATTCTCTGACAGTATGGTGTTATACTCCCTTAACACACGATCCAGCGCCACAGAGCGCATTTTCTCGGCAGTTAATTGTCTTTTCTTTGAATATACCATAGTCAACAATTCGTGTGGTTATTCATTTTTTGAATATCTTTTCCACACAGCGCGCCCAGGAACCATGAATAACAGGACATAAGCCTGGAGCAACTTATCTATACTTGTAAGGAGCAGTTCCACAAGTAAGTTCCCCTTTCAGCCATGAGCTTTTCTCTACCTAGCAGCCTGGTCTAGCTAGCGACTGAATTCCAGTCTCCATTAATTTTTTAACAGATTTCCCAGGAGCACTACCAGGCCCATTCCCAGACGGCACAGATTTCTACCGTCCTGATGATGTATGTAAATAATCTTTTTACTGAATACATACTGAACTTAGCGCGCTCACCGGTCTACAATAAATAGGTAATTGATTCCCTTACTATTTTCATAGGCTCTCATACCTCTCAGTCCTGATGAAGACCCCAACATGAGGCAGCAGTTACCCTTTCAGCGTACTTTGGGGGTCGAAACGTAGACTACGCCACTCGAGCACAACATAGGATACAAAGAAATTAATGAATTTAAACCTATGTTAGATGCAGTTTTGGAACCATGTACATAATGATTGTAAAGGCATCTTGATTTCAACGTGATGTTCTTAAACCAGTCACACCACCTTTACCCGGTCCCTCACAACTTGCACACTTTCCCTTCCCTTTCTTCTGAGAGCACATTGAAATGTAATGACTATACAATTGCATTCTAGTATTTATGTGTTATTCACTTTCTTGGATACAAGCTCAAAGCTCGCAAAAATAAGATTGCGTCGATATGAACTATGCATAAATAAATGCATACAAAACATACACTTGGTTTAATGTATATATATTACCTTTATTTTTACGGATGATAAATGAATTTGTGGTGAGTGTTATTTTGATGTGTTCGACACTTGACACAGTGTATAAGTCGTAACCTAACCAGGACCACTGTTTTTCTGTATAGCCGTCTGGCAGCATGCAGGAGCGGGGGGTGGACTGAGGTCTGCTAGATGGGATAAATGACTGTGAGGTACTGTTTCCGCCTGCGCTTTATGGAGGCGATCCGTCACCTCCTGGCCACCTGATAGGCTGCGCATGCAGGTCAGCGAAGCGCAGTAAAGATCTGTGGCGCAGAATAACAGATGTTTATTGTTACCCAGCGCAACTTGCTTTATTAATTTTAAGAGGACACGCTGTATTTTGAATCTGTGTCCCAGATGCGACACAAGCCCCCTCTGCAGTGAGACATTTAATAGTACAGAGCCAAAACGCGCATTAGTACAGTGCAGGCGGAAGTTGAACCATATTAAAATTAGTTTGAACACTCTAATACCGATACCGCTATCCAACAATTGCAAGGCAACCATTGAAATATTCGGCCTTTTCCCCCACGCCACTTGTGACTCAAGTAGTTGACCAGTTAAACAAATACTTATGTTGAAAATTGCAAGTCATGCAGCAATTGTCTACTATGCGGCTGGAGCGGGGATCCCATGATTAACCAGAAAACACACCCTTTGCTCAGATGTGTCTAATTCTGACGACCCTGGTCCCTGCCTGCTATGGGTCAGCATTGTCCGGTGTTTGTTGACCTCACACGTTAAATGGGTTTCGCGGAATTCATGGCCGGGTTCAAAAGGGGTGGGGGAGCTCTCGAGGCGCTGTATAGGGCAAGCACCCCAGGCTAGTTGAGCGTCGGATGTGTGGGGACCAAGGGGGGTCGCGCGCGCAGAGCTGGCACGGTTCCGCTGTGCCAACTCTGCCCGCCCGCACATCACCACCCAGTCAGGCACGTTTAAAAATTGGGAAAGTCCCCCCACCAAAAGGCAAGCACCACAGCAGTCGAGAGAGAAAGTTTTTTATATAGCGGGGAAGTGACCCGGTATCGGGTTTTAGAGCGCTTTATATTTCACCAATCGCGTTACATGAGGACACATTCCTGTTTTTAGGCACAGAGCTTAAGTGCTTTGCCCAGAATTTCAAGATGTTCAGCGTCATTGCTGAAACTCGAACCCGGTTCCCCAGCTGCCCTGACCGTCAGTGGCGGGCGGGGAGGTGGGGGGGGCAGCGCGCTCAGGCCCCGGACAAAACCTATGCATGTGCTGCGTAATAGTCATACACCAACATGTTGAACTCCTAAGGCACGTCCATTGGTCTCATGGTGCCATAATCGCCAAGGGTATCCCGCTGCAAGACACGTCGATCCACCGCATGGACCGCACGGATCGGCACAGGAGCCCAGGGCCGCTCACGGCCCCACATTGTGCCACGGAGCTGGCAGGGGAGCGACGGGGGTACCGTAAGTTTAAACCCCCAACCCCCCCACCTCACCCCCCCGCCCCCAGCGCTCTCTCGCGGCCTGCCATTTGCTGGGCTTAGCTCGAGCAATCAGGCACAACACCGCAGGGAACGACCGGCACCAGGCTGTGTGCACACTGTCACCCTGGCGGTGTTGGTCTGCAAACATGCCTCTATGTTTTAAATATTACAACCAATTAAATGACCGAGAGACCCTAACAATCGTACCAAGCACCTGGAGTGAACCGCTAAGTTTATATTTAACGCGATTCTACCGATGGGGGCCATTGTACCCCGGGCCACTGGGCCTGGTCAAACATGCGGCCATTTTAGATCCCGGGGGACTTCAGCCTGCTGCATGGCAGCAAGCCACTGTGGTCAGGCATTGTCGTTATACTGGGCCCGACGCGCCCTCCCGCACATCCCAACATGCTTAAACGGCAGGGAATGCTGTCGATAGCCTATTGAGAAAAGAGCCCTCCGACGAGCACTTAACTGAGAACAATCACTTATCTGAGCGCCATCTAGCCTCTGAACCCGCAGTTGTTGCTGCGGCCACCTCTTCCTCCCCCGTGGCATCCTACCACAGGACCCCTGTGCAACCTGGTATTAGGCCAGGGACGGGCCGGGGGGAGGCGAGAGAGTGGCACCTACCTAGGACACACGACGATGAACGACGGTTCAGCGCTCAGTGGACGAACAGCAGGAACAGAGGGCGATCCCGGGGCGGCGGGGGCTTAAGTACCCGGCACGCCCCCTCTCAGGTATGCCCTCCCCTGGCCGCGCGTCATGGTGGCCATGGGGAGGTGCAGGTGAGGCTTGCCACGCCTCCCTTCCTTGCCCCACAGGGGAATGGGGGGGCTCTGACTAGTGGCCACTAAAGGAGCTGCCCTGCCAATATCCCTTTGCGTGGGACGCGGGCAGCGGCATACTTTCTCTCTGCAGCCATGTTTGGGAAGTCTGGTCCTCAACCTGCCAAAACACTGCCACATCTCCCAGCACCTGAGCACACTCCACTGGCTCCCCGTCGAGGCGAGAATCACCTTTAAGATGCTCACCCACGCACACAAGGCCCTCCACGGCACCGGACCAGCATACCTGAACAGCCGACTCAAATTCCACGCACCCCAAAGGACCCTACGATCAGCCCAGCTTTCCTACGTAGTGGTCCCCCGCACCAGAAAGACCAGATCGGGAGGCCGCTCCTTCTCCTTCCTCGTGGCCAAAGCATGGAACGCCCTTCCGCTCCACCTCAGACAGACAACATCGCTCCCCATCTTCGCAAGAAACCTCAAAACCTGGCTCTTCGACAGACCCCCTCCTTGATGGAATGGAACCTGCACCCCCCCAAACCCCCCATCCCTAGCACCTTGAGACCCTTACGGGTGAGTAGTCGCGCTTTAACAAACTCCTGATTGATTGATTGAGACCTATTATTTTCAAAAATATAACATAAGTTTAGAGTGGAATTTGAGTCAAGTTGTTCTTAATAACTGAATTACGTTTTTTGCCTATTGAAGATCTATGGACTCGATTACGTCTTGGTGCAGTTGAGCCAGCTGTCCGCCGACACAGCTGCACCAAACCTGTGCAAGGACCGCCCACCCTATTACTCGCTGAACTGGAAAACAGGCACCGCAATGGGAAACTAAAAAAAACCATTTAGCACGGCATGGACGGTGATGTCAATGCCGTGCTGGAACGTTGGGAGAAAACAGACATGGGGGCACATGTTGTGCCTCCCTTAATGTATGCCTAAGGCTAGGTCCATGGGGCTCTTTAGGGCCCTCTATGCTTCTGCACTGCCAGCCTTGTCATGGTGATGATTCCGCCATGAAATGGCTGGCAGCGCAGGAACTTATATTATGCTCAGTGGGACTATCGCAGTCCCGCTGAGCCTTTTAATTTGTGGCGCAGCTCAGCCAGTGCCAAGGAATGACTGTTCCCTGGGGCAGCTGGTGCCCACCGCCCGTGTGACTTTGAAAGTCTTAATCCGGTGGACCGCCACTGCAGCACCACCGTTAGTGCCCACACCGCCAGCGCTCGCTCCGCATTGCGCATGTTAACACTTATGTACCAAGGAGACTCATGAGACATATTTGTGGGAAAGCAGTGGTGCAGGTTTATTTCGTACAACAAGTAGCTGATAAGGTGGGTCATCTTACAGGCGATCCAATGCGGCAGCCCCTCGCTGACCCGCATGCCTAAGGAGCCATCTTGCACGGCGAGTCGATGCTCTGAAGGTGCAGTAAATTATCACTTTATTTCGTTATACTCCTGCCCCCCCTGTCAGGGCGGAGCGATGAGGCACACCCCCGGTCAGTTCAGGCCCCCCGACCGCCCGAAGGACTAACGGGGCGCCGACGCTGTTTCCTGGAACCCCCTCGGCTCCAGGTTCTTGGCTCAGGCACCCTTACTGTGCCAGGCAGAGGTATTTAGACTGTATCCTTCTGCCGCAGAGGTACCCTTACTGTCCATCTGCTTCCAGATCGCCCTGTGACTCCGCCTGCAACACAAAACATGACCATTAAAAGTTCACAACTTTCGCCCTCCGCTCTGCAGCTGGGTCAGGGTTAGGGTGGGAACATCGCAGAGCAGTCCAAGGAACTGACGCGGGAAGGAGAGGCCGAGCAAAGTTGTTGGGCCTGCTGTATACCCCCCGGGAACGCCCCCATCCCTAGAAGAGCCCTCCCATTGGCCGTTGGCGAGGAGGGCGGCTCACGGGGGGGTTGGCGCGCTGCAGGCTCCTCTCGCGCGACGTATGGGACTAAGACGCTGTCTCTCCCATGCTCCCCACCGTGTCGCGCGGCCAGCGGCATAGTGCCCACACCGCCAACGCTCGCTCCGCATTGCGCACGTTAACACTTATATACCAAGGAGACTCATGAGACATATTTGTGGGAAAGCTGTGGTGCAGGTTTATTTCGTACAACAAGTAGCTGATAAGGTGGGTCATCTTACAGGCGATCCAATGCGGCAGCCCCTCGCTGACCCGCATGCCTAAGGAGCCATTTTGCACGGCGAGTCGATGCTCTGACGGTGCAGTAAATTATCACTTTATTTCGTTATACTCCCGCCCCCCCTGTCAGGGTGGAGCGATGAGGCACACCCCCGGTCGGTTCAGGCCCCCCGCCCGCCCGAAGGACTAACGGGGCAACGACGCTGTTTCCGGGAACCCCCTAGGCTCCAGGTTCTTCGCTCAGGCACCCTTACTGTGCCAGACAGAGGTATTTAGACTGTATCCTTCTGCCGCAGAGGTACCCCTACTGTCCATCTGCTTCCAGATCGCCCTGTACTCCGCCACAGCTCTGGAGGAGGCCCCCGTCGATGACAGAGCCCCCCACCACCTAGCTACTTTCGGTCGCTGTTTAGTGCATCTTTATCATAGTACCCTTTTGTTTTCTCTCCGTATTGGTACCTGCCAATGAAGATTTCTTGCTATGGTTCTCAGGTCATGCTCTCAATTACATAGGCCACACCACTTATGAATATTTCTTAGAACGGGTCTTAGGACACGCCCTTAGTTACATGAGCCGCACCTCTTATGGCGATTGCTTAGACATGGTTCTTAGGCCACGCCCTTAGTCACTGTCCGGACATATTATACGGGGGATCGGCAAGTGACTATTTGCATTATTGTATCTGCTGAGAATGGAAAACCAGTGATATTCGTCCCAGCAAAGAGGTGGGATTATGACAGTTATCCTGTAGTCAAAGCATTTACTTGCTGCATGGGCACAGTGCTGCAATAATCATGACAGTGATTGTCCTGGCAAATCACTGCAAGATCATTATTTGTGATTGGTTAGAGCCAACTAGCAGATGCCCGTAACCGTCAATGTCACTCCCAGTTCTCAGTTTAAAGTGTTTGCCATTATTGCAGTGCTCTCCTTGTACCTGTGTTTGGTACTCTGTGGTGCATGCCACGCCACTTCTCTCTTATAACACACTGTTTGCTATTTCTCACGTGTTGTTTACCTTTGCACTTGCACAAGTGCCATCATTGCCTACGTAACGTTTGTTCTTGTGCCTGGGTGTCTGGTATGTATTGCGTACTATACCTCTAATTATACTGTATGTTCCATTGCAACCTGCACACTGTTGTACTGTTTGCTACCTCCTGCAGTTCATTTACTCACAATTGTCAGTCTTACCTCATGTAACTTGTCTGTTTTTGTAGGTTTTCCCCTGTCATTTACTTCAAAGTTTCTTGCCCGTCATTTTCTGTACCTATTGAGCCCCACTCAGGGTGACGTGTTTGCCGACCATGCATGGCATAATCGATTTTGCTGCACTCCCTTCGCCTGCCCAAAATAATAGGGGTACTGTCAACTCCCGGGGTTCTAAGCATTTATGATTACCCCAGTTTGAAATGTAACCCTCAGAAATTCGCTTTCTGGTTCTTCTCAGAAGTAGACTGTGTTTTGCCACACCACTAAAAATCGTCTGGCATTTGTGATCATGCCTAACAGGGATGATTTTGGTTTGATTTTGTTGGTATAAAGGCTTATTTGGAATGATATATAATTGGGGGAGGAGTCTTTATTGTGGATCCATTCAGAATTCTCTGGTGTAACACAGTGCTTAGCCTGGTGATTGATAAAGCGGATTTGATATGTGTTGAGGTCAGGAAAATCATACCCACCCATTGTGTGCTTAAGTACAGCCTGGGTAGCTGTTTTCGTCCCAGGAGGAAGTGTCTGCCTACAGTTCTAGTAGATTATATGTTGAAAGAAATTGGTTGGTTAGTATGTAAGCAAAACATTTGGAAACAATACACCTTTGCTAGCGCTAACTTTGTCTACAGGGACACGCCAAGGCAGTTCAATATGGCATTGGCTTATTTACATGAACACTCACTTGTTTAGCATTAATCCTAACTCCGATGCAGGTGTGTCTACGCCAGTCCGCCTACTGCCAAGGTTTCAGGTTGCTATGTGTGACATTTTATAATTTGAGTGTAATTATGAGTGACAGTTCAATAGCTATGAGTGACGCTTTCTCGTACGTAAAATCAAGCAATGAAGGCGAGGGAAACAGCAGCTGCTCAGCAAGGGATCGTATTTATCTGATCATTATGACTTGTGCCATAGCGTATACACCGTTTGTAGGCTTGCATATTCACACATCATTCACACACATACGTAATATTTATTTTAACTGCGAAACAAGTTAACCCCTGGTATTCCAAAGAATAGCATGCCTCTTGTTTAACTTACTGGAGTAATTGCAGTGACCTATACATAGCTGTCAAAGTTTGAGACTAGGTATGTGTGACATAGCCATATATCCAGTCTTTTTACGTGTGACATATAAATGTCTTATGTCTAGCACTTTACCGCATGTTAGAAAACCAAGGACTGAATAGAGATCGGCAGTTGTGCCTATTTAGTAAGATAATGACCTCTTTTGTGGTAAATTGAACCAAGTTATAACGTAAGTACTTTAAAATAATGATTAACATAAAACGATACTGGAGTTTCCTTTGAGAATACCTGCGTGTCAGTTGCAAGACAAAACTATCAAATTGGAGTAGTCATGCGTTGCCAAGACGTCTGGTTGCTTTTTGTAACATTGCCCGGAGTGCAGCATGATCTATAGCTGCGTTTTGCCTTGTTTACTTTGAGCGGGAATCGCAAGGTTTGGGTGCGGAGTGCACGCCTAATAGTGTAGTTAGTGTGTCATAGGCACTATTTCAAGAAAGGAAATGGGCCCTGGGATGGTGTTAGAATGATAAAATACAGCAATGATCAACTACAGCAACAATCAGGGTTCAAGTGTCCTCGGTGCCACTGCACCCGCTGCACCCACGGAAGGTACGCTCCTGTTTATGCCTGTCTCAGTGAGGGAGTTTCTTCCTATAAGAAACAGGTGTGGGGTCTGATTCTCAAAGTCACGTGTGCACCTAAGCTTCGCATGTGTGCGCAAAAGCCGCGATGAGATCGTTTACACGGTGGTGGCGTTCAGCCAATGGCGGCTACCCCGTGATTTGCTTTGTAGGACCAGGCTCATTGTTTGCAGGTCAGGCAAACAGAGCTGATCAAGTTAGTTCTGCAATTGCCGCTCTATGGATGCGGCCCTTCCCTTTTCAAAGGATGGCGGGTGGTCGGCAGTCCCGTCTCGCTCCATCCACTTCCACTGCAGTCCCATTCTTCCAAACCACCACACCGCCAGGCGCACAAAGAGCGACGCATTAGCATCTCTATCGATTCCTCATGCAGGTAGAGATGGCAAGACTTGAGATCTCCTAACAAAAGAAGCGCAGAGGGGGCCCTAGTTAACCCCCATTGAACGTGCTGCAGAATACAGTAGGTTACTTCGAGAACTCTTAACAAAAGAAGCGTGGAGGGAGCATAGTATTACAACTGGTTCTTTTGTAAAGCGCTCTGACACCTTCGAGTAATGTTCGCGCTATATAAAATCGCATTAAATAAATATACAAACCCGTATCGTATCAGAGTCGCTAAAACATCCCCCTCTGTCACCCCATTTCAGTGAAAGCGCGCTTTACGAACGTATAGAAACTTTGAATCCAGGGGCTTCCAATGTCTGAAACACAATGCAACACACCCCATCCCATGGAAAGCATGGAGGTATTGTACTCGATTGCTCACAGTCATAAGGCATCCTTGGGGAAGTAAGACTGGAACTCAAATGCGTCATGTAGAAGTAAGGGGTTGGAACCTACAGTAAGGAATGCTTGGACGTCTCGCGATCTGCATTTAAGCAATTATGAGAAATTGCGGTGAAATGCGACAGAATTATGCTTTAATATGCAAAATTCAACACCACTTATTGGTGCTGTCTTAATTATGGAATTTTGCATCACACAGTGGAACACACATTTACAGAAACTCTGCAAAGTTGTGTCGGCATAACAAACATTTTGCCTGGGCCGGTCGCTGCACAGGAGGAATATTTACAGCGGCAATATCGATCTTCCGTCTCTTTCATTGCCCCTTTTGTTTTGAGCCGCTTTCACTCCAGCCGAAGCAGACTCCACACAACAGAGCAGTGGTTAGCAGGGGGGGGTGTACAGTTACTGACTACCAATTGCCTCGAATATTCTAACTAAATCGAATAAGTATTTACAAGGCACCGAGCGGAAACGACATAGAAGTTACTACAAAATAGGGTGGTTGCTGAAGGACCGAGCCGCGGGCCTGGTATTTGCAGGGCCTAGAACAAAGGGCCGGAATGGCGGTCCAGGTTTTGGCGCCAACCACCGGTTACCTTGGTGAACGAATTTCGTTAAGTGGGTGCGACCTGTTCAATTAACCAAATCGCAGCGAGATTGCCCAAGGGGGAGTATTTCCACCGAGATTGCCCGAGGGGGAGTACTTCCACACCTTGTGGTGCCTACCGTCCAGGGGACAAGGCCCCATCCTCCCAGGCGACCCGGGCAGCCCGCTGGGCCCTTCACCCCCACTCGCGCAACTGGAAATGCCCAACACAAGTAAGATCGCAAAATCCTGTGCAAGTTGTCAAGAGTTGCAAGAGTGCTTCCCCGACAGACATCTCCGCGGAAAATGCATGAACATTGTTACATTATTGAGTATCTACAACATTGATTTCGCTAAAAAGCCAGCCTGCCCTCCGGCCTGCCCGCGCTGAGCACCGCGACTGACTGTACATCTGTTGGCGCGATCGTAAACACACTAGCAAATCAAGAAACATTTTTACACGCATTATTCTGTGGTACGTGAGTGCATACCTAACAATATTCGCTCTTTTAAAGCACTTAAATAGGTCCTTCCGCAAGCAACCCATTACGGCCAGTTCTGTGGACTTCGGAAGAATGAAAGACCGGATCGGCCCGATAGGACTCAAACATGCCCTGCTCGTTGAACACACAGCCCTCCTCGCTGCCGCCCCTGCCCAAAGCCAAACAACCCCATCCGCCGATAGTGACCCAAGCAGGTGCGGTGAGTGACTGGCGGAGAAGACGAGGGCCTGTGTAGCGCCTGGGGACTCGGGCTTCCAAGCACCGTCTGGGCGGTGGAGACAGCGTCCCGCGAACGGACAAACCAACGCTATGATGAGAGGACAAACCGCTGAGAATGCAGACGCTGTCCATGAATGGGGGATGGATGGCACAGAAGGCCGTCAGGGGGACAGAATCCGCGTCCGTTCGATGTACAGCAGAATGAGTGGTGCCGGGCCACTGAAGTACAGCGCCTCTCATTGGAAGTACCGGCAGGGCCTCAACATATACACTGTTTTCCTGCAGGGTCCCCCCACGCAATCTCCAGGAACACCTATGCAACTTTTAACTGTACAACTGCAAAGAGAATTACCTAGGGAACGGGAAAAAAAACAAGGTTCTTTGTGCCGGAAACACATGCCAAAAGGTGCGTCCCTTAAAACAAAACACCAAGCAAAGGTCATGAAATCGCCCCTGTTACCCATCTGCTTCCACGGGTTGGCACCAGAACCACAAGAGTGCACGCCTGAAAGTACCCCCCAAAACCTGGTGCCCCTCCTCATGATTATCTACAATTGGCACCGGAGCGTGCCGCACGCCGGCAGCAGTGCGGCTGACAATGGCGGCGGTTATCTACTCGAAACAATCTCTGTCTACGGCTCAAAACTCTCCGCGGCCGGTTCTATTTCCGTCCTGTTCGCGCAATCACAACGCTTAGAACGGGGCCTGTTGTCACGGAGACCAGTGAACGCCGGGACAAAAGCCCGAGCAAACACTCACACCCTGCAATGAAAGAAGCCTATAGATAAGCTGGCCCTCCACTCAGCCACACGGCATCCCGACCGCGTGCGAGGCCGTGCATGCTAGCCCGGGATAGCTGAACCTCCCCCCACCGCCCGTGCTCTCCAACGGTGCGCCCGCCCGCACGCACAACCAGCGTGGCCACCTCTTCCTCCCCCCGTATGTTCAACACCGGGGCCTCGTACTGGGCCCGACGTGCCCTCCCGCACATCCCAACATGCTTAAACGGCAGGGAATGCTGCCGATAGCCTATTGAGAAAAGAGCCCTCCGACGAGCACTTAACCGAGAACAATCACTTATCTGAGCGCCATCTAGCCTCTGAACCCGCAGTTGTTGCTGCGGCCACCTCTTCCTCCCCCGTGGCATCCTACCACAGGACCCCTGTGCAACCTGGTATTAGGCCAGGGACGGGCCGGGGGGAGGCGAGAGAGTGGCACCTACCTAGGACACACGACGATGAACGACGGTTCAGCGCTCAGTGGACGAACAGCAGGAACAGAGGGCGATCCCGGGGCGGCGGGGGCTTAAGTACCCGGCACGCCCCCTCTCAGGTAAGCCCTCCCCTGGCCGCACGTCATGGTGGCCATGGGGAGGTGCAGGTGAGGCTTGCCACGCCTCCCTTCCTTGCCCCACGGGGGAATGGGGGGGCTTTGACTAGTGGCCACTAGAAGGAGCTGCCCTGCCAATGTCCCTTTGCGTGGTACGCGGGCAGCGGCATACTCTCTCTCTGCAGCCATGTTTGGGAAGTTGAAAGGCAACTGTGTGCTTCTCTTAGGAAAGTATGAGAATGTTTGCCATAAATATCCTGTGATGCAATAAACAATACCTTAATTTTAGGTCGCGCTCCCAGACCTATTATTTTCAAAAATATAACATAAGTTTAGAGTGGAATTTGAGTCAAGTTGTTGCTAATAACTGAATTACGTTTTTTGTCTATTGAAGATCTATGGACTCGATTACGTCTTGGTGCAGTTGAGCCAGCTGTCCGCCGACACAGCTGCACCAAACCTGTGCAAGGACCGCCCACCTTATTACTCGTTGAACTGGAAAACAGGCACCGCAATGGGAAACTAATAAAAAACATTTAGCATGGCATGGACGGTGACGTCAATGCCGTGCTGGAACGTTGGGAGAAAACAGACATGGGGGCACATGTTGTGCCTCCCTCCATGTATGCCTAAGGCTAGGTCCATGGGGCTCTTTAGGGCCCTCTATGCTTCTGCACTGCCAGCCTTGTCATGGTGATGCTTCCGCCATGAAATGGCTGGCAGCGCAGGAACTTGCATTATGCTCAGTGGGACTAGCGCAGTCCCGCTGAGCATTTTAATTTGTGGCGCAGCTCAGCCAGTGCCAAGGAACGACTGTTCCCTGGCGCAGCTGGTGCCCACCGCCGGTGCGACTTTGAAAGTCTTAATCTGGTGGACCGCCACTGCAGCTCCACCGTGAGTGCGGCGGTCGGAAGACCATTGCACTCATAACCAGGCCCTATTTTCTTAATTTGATATCTTTCCTGCCTATTCTTGTGCTTGCCCCGCCCCGGAGATTTTCGCTCTCACATCGGAAGCATTTTTATTTTTCCACTGCTGCCTTGATGAGGCAAATGAGTCCAGCAATTTCTCGCCTCTCTCCAAGGGCAAAAGAAAATATTGGTCTGCGCTGACCCCTTTCTCAACCCACCTCTCCAACAGAAACAAAAATAGCATGAGTTAGGGATGTCCTGATTCTACAGTTTTTTTCAACTGAAACATCTGCTTGCAATGTGTACTTTACAACTCAACATTTTCCCAGCATCTACTTCAAAATGTGAAAAACGTAAGAAACATTACAGTAAAAGTTTATTTTCAAAAGCTGAAATGAGAGCTTGGTGGCACAAGGCATTTATTGTTATTTTTGAAGGCGCTGTTATTCTTGAATGACTGAGCAAGTGGGAAGCTTCTATTCGGGTTAATACTAGGGTGCTGCTGCCACCGTGTTGAAATACAAGACTTTTAAGCATAAAAGGTATGTCTCCATTTCTAAGATAAGACAAGGTTGATGCTAGCGTCAGGAAGTACAGCCTCTCAATGTTGCGACGGCCAGGGACAAGTACAAGCCTTATAAACCTTTGGCCCAATCCACAAAAGGCAAATAGCTGTATGTGAAGTAGTACTACTCTGCACTCTAATAAATGCACTTCACATAGGTATGGGGCAGCTCTACACCATACAGCGGCCCAGTACATAAGTGGATAGTTCCCATTCTCAAGTGTGTAGAAGTATCCACAAGTAGTTCTACTATTTAGGTGTAAATGTGTGAGTGAAAAAAGGGAGCAACTGTAAAATCAAGAATATCTACTATAAAGTCAGAGGAGGAAAGGGAAATTTAAGAAGGAGCACAGGATGAGACATGCAAATTCAATCAATTGCAATTGACAGTTGTTACATCCATAGCAGGCTACAGCCCAAATTGTCTCAACTCTACTCTAGCCAAGCTCCTCCTCACATATAACTGCAAGGGAATCACATATAAGTCAATGAAGAAAGGGAATAACACTACAGCACAAAATCCAACACCTACAAGTAAATATATGTTCATATAACTTTAGACATTCCAAACACCCATGCTCTTCACACTGTCAAGTTTAGAAAACATACTAAAAATAAAACACATGTAAAAAATGGCCATATAAATGTAGACATACACCCATATACATCACACAGATTAAATGTAAAGAAAGAAATACAATTAATGTAAAAAAATAAATAAACGTTATATCTGTAAGATTTCAGACATATACAAATCAAATTATATCAGAGAAAGGAGACTTTGGCCTTATCTAATAGGTTCTCCCCTTTGTCTCGGTTAGATGAGAACGATTGCCTAAATCCCCCAGACGCTACTTCCTAGTCTTAGTCTACATAGAAATTAATGCTGAGGCTGGCCCTAATTTTAGATTAATCAGTTGGAATATCGCAGGGCTTTGATCAAAAAAGAAGGATCCGAATTGGCTAAAGCTCATCAGAAATTATGATATTATAGCTTTCCAAGAGACTTGGGACAAGGAGAGTCATTTTTGGGTAGATGGTTTTAAATCTTATTTTCTGCCTGCCCGCCCAATGCCGACAGGCAGAGCAAAGTGTGGTTTGATGTTTCTCTTTTCTATTAGGCTAAAAGGGTTGGTAACGTTGTTGGAGGCAATCTCCCTTAACTGCCTGATAGCTGAACTTATTACCACAAACCATCCCAAAATATTGCTGTTAGACCTGACATCATTGGCCTGAGTCTCTCCTCCATTTTTTTCTGTTTGCCTCCTCTGTTCACGATGTTTTTGCTGGTATATTGCTTTGGGCACTGTGCCACTGCTGATCAGTGCAACAGTGCAAGTGCTCCCTATGTAAAATTGCTGTATTGATTGAATTCCATGTTTGGCCTATTTGGTTTACTGTCAGTCCCTAGTCTAGTGCACCAGGAGTGCCAGGTCTTGTAAATACAAATGCTGCTCATGGGCTTGCAGCACACATTGTGCCACCCACAAGAGCGGCCTAGAAAAAGTATGTCTAAAGGTCTGCCATTGCTAGACCTACGTGCAGTCTGGTACTGTCACACTGACTGCGCAAGTACACCTACTTGCCAGTCCCCAAACCTTCCCTTAACTTCATGTTAGTCACCCCTATGGTAGGCCCGAGGGCAGGGTGCATTGTAAGCATAAGGTAGGACAAGCCTGACCAGGTTGGCATGTCCTAATAGTGAATTACAGCCATATTCGTTTTTCACTATTGTGAGGTTACCTGCTCTCCATTAGTTAGAATGGGCTGCCAGGATTATTAATGCTATAATCCTAGCTGGCTCGGGGAGCATGGTGCAATGTCGAGTTTGGTATCCCTGAACTCAGGGTTTAATAACGCATCCATTTGGGTGGATGGTTTTTGGACTCTGGGTTTGAAAATAGCACTTTTAGAAAGTGGCTATTTTCTTGTCTAACTATTTCTGGTTTCTGCTGGTTTGGTGTGTGTGTGACAGGGGCTGGGTGGCTCCAGAGTTCGGAATGAGTCAGTGTTGGGTGAGTGGTGCATTTGCATTGAGAGTAGGGGGAGAGTAGTTCCTGATAGCCGGCCCTGCCTGATACAATGCTGGCTCCACCTCCTGCCGGGCGACTGATAGCTCTGCTCCTGCCAGTGACAATACTGGCTCCACCTCCTGCTGGGCGTCTGAGGACCCAGCCCTGCCCAGTGAATAGGCCAGGTGCCTCTGCCTGGCTACACCCACAACAAACCCAGGATGAGGGGAATTCCCCTGCATGGACAAAGGTATCAAAGCCAAAAAGGGGTATAAGAGAAGGACCCCTGGACCAAGACTTTAGATCAATTCTGACAAGGAACCCTGAAACCAAGGACAAGAAGCCTGCTGATCCAAGGACTTGCCTCCCCCTTCTGCCAGAGTGCTGTTTGCTGGAGGGAATCCTGCAAGTGCTTCTTTATTTTTGCCAAGGAACCAGGAGAGAGGAACTGTGTGTGTACTCTCAAACTTTGCTAAAGAAAATCTCCAAGGGCTAGAAGAGTGCCAGCCTCCTGTTGAAGTCACAGGGCTAAAAGACTTCATTTATTTGCTAAAAGTGCTTGTTGCTGGAACCTGAAAATCCAGCACCTCTGAAGAATCCAGCAATCTCGACGCCGACGGACGCCGCCGAATCCAGCTCGACATCGTGAGTAACGGCTCCAGTGTCCCGCTTCCTCGACGCCGGCCGCCGGGCCCGATCGACGCCAGTAGCGACGCCAGTGAGTAGCGAGTTCGGCTCCAGCTCCAAGTGACCCCATGTTGACATCGCCGCTGATCGCATCGACCCCGAGCCCTCTCGACTCCGTAGCGCTGCTCACTCTTGCAACATCATCATCGACATCGACGACGACGCCGTATCCTGCTTCGCCTCGGGAGCGCTGCTCCTGCCTGACATCTGTCGACGCCGCTGCAGGTCGCCCCGACTCCGAGGCCCGATCGACGCCGAAGACGCGACGCCGGACATCTCGACGCCGCTGATCATCGTGTGCTTCACTTTTCCAAGGTACTGTGTTGTGGGGGTCTGAGCGACCCCGGGCTCGACGTAGCGCTCCTCGCGGTCGACACCGAACCTTTGGATTAACTTTGCCTCGACGTCGTGTGACTCCTGTGGGGGTTACATTGTTGCCAAGAACTGTGATTTAAAGAAGAAGAATTGCTTTTGTTACTAAAGACTTTGTGCTAAGAAGAAACTACACTTGAACTATTATTTTTCCTTCCAAGAGTATCTATTAAGATTGTGGTATATTTTTGTCGTTATTTGGTCTTGTGCTAAGCCTTATATAAAACTCCTTATTTTTATAATACTACTGTGTCGTGTCCATTTGTAGTGTATTCACTTTATTACTGTATGTGGTCATAAATGCTTAACGCACTGCCTCTGAGATAAGCCTGTCTGCTTTGCCAAGCTACCAAGGGGGTGAGCAGGGGTTATCTAAGTGTGTAATCCCGTTGCCCTGACTAGAGGAGGTGAGTCCCTATTTGTCAGAAGTGTATACCTCTGCCAACTAGAGACAGCCAAGTCTAACAATTGCTAATTAATTTTTATAATTCAGGGGAAAGCAAATACAGTAATGAGCATCTCTTTTACTTGACACGTTTTTTAGAAACATATAGATCACAGCAAACCACTTACGTTCATATTACACTTATGGGTGAATTTAATATTCATTTGTGTATTTTTCATTGTCGTATTGATGAGGCCCATGGTCCATCCTACTCGTCGCCACCTCATTTTGAACACACTCCTAAATGGGAGGCTCTTGAAGATCTTCTTCTAGGTGCTAATCTTTACGAGCCAGGTTTTTATGACACCAGTGAGAGGGTAGCAACGTTCAAGGCAAGGGACAGGGAAACTGTTATTGATTATATATTTGTATCTCCCTCTCTAATAGGCATGTAGTTTTTTATAATGCAAAATGTTCTCCCTTTAGTGACAATAACCCTGTCATTCTTGAGTTGGATAATGGCCTGTACCTTTCTGACGCTTTAGCCAACACTGGGAGGCCTAATCCTGTGATAACCAAAGACCAAGGGAGGAGGTTAAAATGGGCTAAGGTAGTCCCTGATAATTTTTTTGCTAGTCTTTGTTTGAAGGTTAAAGACGACATCACAAAGTGTCACAAAGTTCTACCCCGGAGGACATAGTAATCATAGCCTTTGAAGCTATATGTGGACAGGTTGCTACAGATTTAACTATTACAAGAAAGCCAAAACCGAACCTAGGGGAAAGGTGGTTCGACTCTAAATGCTCTAGGGCCCACCAACACTTAATAAAAGCACTGAAAGATAAACCTAGAGATAGGGCACAGATAGCTAGGCTTAGAAAAGAATATAAATTAACTGTCCTGGCCCGCAAAAATAAATTAAATCAGAGGCCTTGGACTATTGTTAATAGCCCGCTGCTCTCGGGGCAGGCGAATGGCATCATTTATTTATTTATTTATTTAGTGTGTTTTGTATAGCGCACAGCTACCCCAATGGGGTGTCCCGGTGCTTCTGTGTGTATGCTGGATCTCACTCATGAGGAATTTAACAAAAGAGGAATGTTTTCAGTGCCTTACGAAAAGGCAATTCCTCCTGGATCAACCTAATGGAGTTGGGGAGTTTATTCAATTGATAGGAGGCACAAGCCTGAAAGTTTTTTCCCCCAGAACGTGCTTTTTTAAATCTGGGGGTACACAGCAGATTTTTTGAGCTGGATCGAAGGTGTCTCGCATTGCTGTAAGGGCGGAGACAGGAAGAGAGATATGCGGAGTCCTTTTCCTTGATTGCACGATGTGCCAAGGTGAGTGCTTTGAATTCTGCCATTTTTTGAACTGGCAACCAATGAAGGCTTTGTCGATGGGGAGAGATGTGCTCACGAAGGGAGATGCCACAGACCAGCCGGACTGCAGCATTCTGGACTGTCTGTAACCGGTGGCAAAGGCCAGAAGCAAGTCCAAGGTACAGACTGTTGGCATAATCCAAATGGGAAGTTAATAATGCCTGGACAATGGTTTTCCTGGTATTATTAGGAAGGAAATGAATGAATTTTTTAATCATCCTAATTTTTGAGAGGCATGCAGCAGTCACTGTCTGGACTTGGTTTTGGAAGGAGAGGCTAGAATCCCATCTAACCCCAAGGTTTTTTACTGATTTCTTAGGGGAAGGGGGCATGCTCAAGTCCAAAGGCCACCAGAGGTTCGAGTCCAGTGGAGAGGATTGGTGAAAAAAGAGGACCTCGGTTTTCCCAGCGATTAATCTAAGGAAGTTATTGTCCATCCAGCAGGCGATGTAGCGGAGACAATCTTTTAATGGGTCAAAAGTGATCTGGGTAGGGGTCATAAGAAAATAAGAGCTGAATATAATCAGCATACAAGGTTGCCTTGAATCCTGACTCAGCAATGAGCTCAGCCAAGGGGGGGGGAAATAAACATTAAACAAAAGGGGGCTCAATGAGGAGCCCTGTGGGACTCCCGATTTTAACGGACGACTTTCAGAGGTGTAGGGGGGGTAAACACCGCATGTGTCTGCTTAGATAAAAACGAGGACAGCCAATCCAAGGCTTTGCCTTGGATGCCTTTGGCCCGGAGGCGGTTAAGTAGGACGGGGTGAGAGACGGTGTCGAAAGCTGCCGACAAGTCAAGCAGCACTAACACCGCTCTTGAGCCCCCGTCCAACTTCCACTGCACGGAATCAGCCATCTCTATTAGGGCTGACTCGGTGCTATGACCTGGTCTAAACCCATGTTGTGAATCGTGGAATAAGCCATGGGTTTCAAGGAAGCCCGCTAGTTGTTGGTGCACTCACTTTTCAAGAACCTTAGCTGGGGCAGGCAGTAGGGAAATGGGCCTGTAGTTAGCTGGTTAATCAGGCGCTGCATTGATTTTTTTGAGGATAGGAACTAATTGGGCATGTTTCCATGCCTCCGGGAATATGCCTGTCTTAAGGGAGTCGTTCCAAATGCAGTTAAGTGTGGGGTTTAGAAGAGGGGCCAATGCTTTGTATTGTTTGGCAGGCCAAGGGTCAATTGGCGAACCTGATCTACATTTTAGCAGTTCTGCCAGAGAACATTCTAAGGTGATCTCCTCAAAGTCTGAGAAAACAGGAGCGGATTCAAGATGATCTACGGGTTTATCATCAGTATTGGGGCTGCTGTTACAGGGGAAGGAGTCATAAATAGAGGCAATTTTTTCCTCGAAGTAGTCAGAGAGACGAGTGCAATGGGATTGTGAGACCGGGGATTGGAGTTTGAGGGCCATAGGGTTAGTGAAAGTTCTAACTGTGTTGAAGATTTCCCTAGTGGATCCTCGTGCTCTATCTTCTTCCGATAGTCTTTAAGAGCTATTTTATATTTCATTTTACTGTCTGGGGAGTACGAATGTCTCCAACGGCGCTTCAAAAGTTTGCAAGCGGATTTACAGTTACGGAGTTCGACGGAGTACCATGGTGCCGAGGGGGCAGATCGAAAAGTTTTAATGGGCCTGATAGGAGCAATAGAGTCGATGACGGAGGTGACCCAGCTGTTGAAATTAGTCAGCCTGGAGTCCAAGTCATGGGCATCCACAGGGGCAGTTGTAGAAAGATGTACAGCAAGGCTGTCTGGGGAGATCTTACTCCAGTTACGGCCGACCAGCTTTGCCGGAACCCTAGGGTTGTCTTGGTGACAAAGGGGGAGAGAAAAAGGAATAAAAAATGGTCTGACCAGATCACTGGGTATGGTTCACTGATAGAGATGTCCACCAGGTTAGAGCAGATAAGGTCAAGTGTATGCCCAGCCTTATGGGTAGGGTGGGATACCAATTGATTTAATCCGCCATCAGTTAAGGTGGAGAGAAAATTGAGATTGGTGGAATCGGATGCGTCTTCCACATGAAAATTAAAGTCCCCAAGTAGGGTGAAATTCGCGTAGCGGGTGCTAGCCTGAAGGACAAAGTCCAAAAGAACGGGAAGGAAAGATACCTTGGATTTAGGAGGGCGACATACAAGTAGGCCTGAGCATGTAATATTTACAGCAAGTTTGATGCAGAATGGTAGTGCTTCGATGGATTCGATTTGGGTATAGGGGAAGGAAGAGATGGTCCATTGCGACCTATATATTATGGCTACATCCCCACCATGGTTGTGGCTTTGCCGGAGGGCACACAAGATGTTATAATCAGGGGGAATGGCTAGACATAAAGCTGGGTTGGTTTCATCCCCCAACCAAGTTTCCGTTAGGAAGAGGAGATCCCATTTGTTGTCCGTCAGGGTTTGGGCTATATCCAAGGAATGTTTTACTAATGACCGACAGTTAATTAGACCCGCTTTAAGAATACATTTTTTTCCAACAGGGGCAGGCCCGGTAACTACCTGTAGGAGGGGGCATTGAAGTGCAGGGTTGTCAACTTCCTGGCCGGCGGTGCAGGGCTTGCATGGATAGGAGGAAGTGGAGAGGTCCTGAGGGATGGTATGTGAGAAGGCACAGTGTTTAGGTTTTAGCAGTAGTAAACTCTCCCTACCGTAAGAAAAACATGAAGGGGTGCCAAAACCAACAGAGTCAGTGGCCACAGCCGCGTCATGGTCGCAGACGGGCAGGACACTGGCACGACTCAGGCGCAGATCCGGCGCTTCCACTGGTCGCGTCCGCTGCGTGGAGACATGCCCGTCTTCTTTTATGCTGGCCACTAGAATGCGTGCATACGCTTCCCCCACCCAAGATGGCCGCCACGAATTTCAGCCCGGCCGGGACAGAAATACCTCAGCGCCTGAGTCGGGAGAGACTGGCCCGGGTAGTGTGGGAGTGCGGGGGTGGGTAAGTAACAATTCACCGTTTGTCGATTCGAGCGGGATGAGAGGTGCCAATACAATTTTAAAAGGCTTAGTAAATCAAGCAGAGGTACAATACAAATTTAAAATGGCTTAGTGAATCAAGCAGAGGTAAAATACAATTTTAAAAGGCTTAGTGAATCAAGCGAGGCAATGATAATATTAATAAGAATAGCGCTGAGCAAGACCGCAACCTCCCGGCTTCCGCCTCAGGAGGAAATCATACACACAGCTAAAATAATGGAAAGTAATATCCCAAAGGACCAGTGGGTAACTCACTTTGAAGGCATTTACGGGAGTAATGAAGTGTCTGAGCCCTTTCTGGCCCCCGACACCGGTAATGCTTTACCTTTGTTGGTTTTCAAAGAAGAAGATGTTGAAAGGGCAATAATGGAATCCTCTAGTAACAAGGCTCCAGGCCCAGACGGTGTTCCTGCCGACCTTTACAAGGGTAATGATACATTTTAGGCCAAAATCTTAACTAATGTTTTTAATTCTACAGTTGTCCAGGGTTTTTTTGTCTCATGGTCCCAGTACATCATCATCCCTGTTTTTAAAAAAGGGCAGAGAGGGGACCCTAGGTGCTACAGGCCCTTTTCAATGATAGACTCTTCCGTTAAAATTCTGGGCAAAGTGATTTTAGCCAAGGTCTCGGAGTGGGTCGCTGAAAATGAGATCTTATCCAATCTCCATTACGGTTTTAGACCAGGCAGAAGCACTTTGTACCAGTGCCTTAATTTGTATTTATTGATAAACAAGTACATTGTTGCATCCAAGGGGTATATATTTTGGCTTTATGGATTTATCTACAGCCTTTGATCTTGTGAACAGATCAAGGCTATGGTCCATTTTGCTTGACTTGGGGATTGATCCATGTCTGGTATATTTTTTAGTTGATCTGCATCGGGACTTGTTTGGGGCCGTTAGGGTGACCCGGAAGGGCAAATGGACAAGACACTATAAATCCGGTAGAGGGGTTCGTCAACGCTGTCCTACTAGCTCGAATACCCTTAGGTCTTCGGAGATTATTAAATTCCTTTGGGGATTTCATGAATTCCCTGGATCTGGTGGTCAATATCGCCAAATCCTACGTTCTGACCATGGGACAACGTAAGAGTAAAGTTAGAACTTTTCATTGTAACGGGGTAGAGGTCACAAGGGTGAAAGTTTTTACGTACCTGGGGGTCTTGTTCGATGTTCCCGGGCTCCCCAGCTTATAGCTAAATAAAACGCTGTGGGGAGATCATCGTCAGCCCTACTCAGTTTCGCACAGCGATTGGGAGGCAATGCCTGTGAAGCTATTTTTGCCATTTACAGGGCAAAATGTTTGCCCATTGCGACATATGGTGCAGCCATTTGGGGGTACAAGCAAGCGGTAGGGGTGCAGAAGGTTGAAAATAAATGTTTTGGCTCTCTTTTGTCCATCCCCCAATCCACCCCAACCTTTGCCATCCATCAGGAACTGGGGATGGGATATGCGTTTGACTTGGTGAGTTTGGCCCCCCTGGTCTGTTGGATAGAAACTTGGCTGAACCCTGAACTTATGTTGAATCACCAGATTTTAAGGGATTGTGTCGCCCTAGACAAAGCTAGCGAAATACAGTGGCTGTCATATATTAAGGCTATGTTTTTTAAACTTGGGTGCCCAGACATTAATCACGCCTCAGACGGAATTATGAAAGCTGACATAAAGTGGGTTAAAACACACTTTTTGAGCTTAATGGGGCAGGAACGGGATGGCGAGGAAACAAAAAAACCTCTGGTCAGGGCCCATTACTTATTAATTTCATCTCCATCTATAGAGCCTTACTTAAGAATCGTAACTAAGCCCTTCCACCGCTGGCTCCTGACCAGATTTCGTTTCAACCTGATTCATTTTTCATTGGGCAACTTCTCAAGTTGAAGTAAACCAGAGGACCCAGCCCTGTGTAAATGTGACAGTTGCTCAATTCAGGACACTATGCACTTTATATTATTCTGTGATTTTTATAGTGACATCAGGAAGAGGTTTTAAATTCCACTTTTGAGAAGAAAGGGTTTTTTACAGGTCTAACCAGCCTTAGTGTACCTTCAATTATTGGACAATCCCTCAAACATTTTTAATATTGCTAGTTTTCTTGTAGCTGCTGTTCGCATGAGGAGAAAAAGATTCCCAGCGATGATTGAATCATGAATTTTATTTGAAATCTGAAATACTATGAAATTGTTCTATCTGAGATATTTCTCCTGTTTTAAAAGAAAATGTTCTTGTTTTTATTTTCCTGGTCTCACCCAAATGTACTGTATTGTTTTGTGACTTCTATGTGTACTTTTATGATTTTAATTTATCAAATAAAGTGGTTTTGACTGACTGACTGACTGAAATCAAATTATAAAAATGTAAAAATAACAGATGTGTGATAAAAATTGACATGTAAATTGAAAAGGGATTATAAAAACCAATGATTAATCTCCATCTAAAAACTACTGTACACACACTCAAAGACACACCATAACACTTTGAATGTCACACTCACACTCACACACATGCCCAAACACACGCACACACACACACACACACACACACATACCCCTTCCCAGAATCTACATTTGGAGAATTTACACCTAAAATAATTTCGGCCAAGTTAATAGCAGTGACCACAGATATAGCTAACAATACTGCAGCAGGTGCAGTGGCGCAAGAGTCCCTGCATATTAGGGGCCCAATGACTGTAATTTACTATCCAGTCAGAGGAGGGACATTTAACTAACTTGCACCAAGGTCAATGGCACCATTTTTAATCCACTGAACTGTACAGTAATATTTTAAATTGTGCATGCTCCCACTCCTCCTCATCTAAAAGGGTGGAAACATATACTCCTACTAGAAGGTGAATATCTCCACCTAGTGCAGCAGAATTGCATTGAGGGTGAGATTTAAGCATGCACTTATGTGTATATCTATTTGCAAAGACATTTACACCCAAAGAGTAACCTTTGGCCCTAACTATTTTCCCCCCTAAATCTGTACCCCTCCTTTATGCCTTACAAAATGCCTTTGCCTGTTACAAACAACAAGGAGCACAGGGAAGCTTCCCTAGCAGACAATTAGTGAACACATGTATGTGCATGGGATGTAAAAGACTGTGAAGACATTGCCATGCCAGTATTGTAACATGAAACTGAAGGAGGATGCTGTTTGCAGTGTGGTCGAACTTTACTTTTGTTGGTCTGTAATACCTGCAGTGTCCTTCACTTTTTCTCCAGTGCAGCCCACTTGGAATGTAGTAGCCCTCGCAGGTGAAAGCCCAAACCTTTAAGAATGTGTACATTTGTTGTTTTACCTTCCGGATGCAGCTACCCTCACTAGCTGCTTTTCATGAAGATATGCAATCCAGTTAAGTTATTGTTGTTTGTTCCTCAAGGCTGATGTTGGATATTCCCTCCAAAGTTTGTCGAATGTGATGTTGGGATATGTATCAGCAAATGTTTTAAATCGCACGTAATTGAACAACTACATGTAACCTACCTCCTGCTTGTTTTTCGCTGAGGTTGTCTCTGGTGCGTAAAGGACCGAATTCCCTCCCAATCCTGCATCCATCGAAGAACCCAGTCTGGTTGCTGGTTCACGGTCAGATTGCAGCTGGACTGCTGCCATCTTTTCTAATTGAAGAAAATGGACAATGAATGCATAGTACTGATTACCGTCTTATCCATTGACCCTTTGAGTACACCTGATTTCAGTGCTACCATCATTTCTCACAGCCAAAATCCTACCATCTGCAGAGTACATTGCAAAGAGTGTGTTACTTACCTGCTAGCCCTGCCCAAAGGCCCAATGAGTGCTTAGTTCCTAAAATAAATAAATAATTAAAAATAGGTACCCAACACTTCCTGCCTCTTTATTTCACTCTTGCAGGCTCCTTTTATCTCTGGGGTCTAATTTCGCCACTGTTTTTCAATATGCTTTATCCTCCTTTCTCCCTTTTCTGGCCTTCTCTGGGTCAATGTCTGATAATGAGAAACAAGTCCCTGTCCTAATAAATGAGTGCTGGTGTCCACCATCTGCAATCATAGCACAAAATTAAGCAGCCCCATCCTCCTCCAATACAATTGGGTTTTAGCACAGTACTTTGTTTTAGAACTTTGAGACTATTCTTAAATCATCCACAGTTGGGTATTTACAATTAAAAGAAAACATAAAGTAAAGTAATTCCCAGTGGCAGGTGTCCATAAATAACTGCAGCATGTGGCATGCTGAAATCCTACTGGATAGTCTGGGGGCAACACTATGACAAGATGGGTTTCAAGAGTATGTATCTTGTGTAATTTGTAAGATATCCTAAATGGGGTTGAGACATAAAGATGTGCTTATCTACGTAAATATTTAGATCTACCCTATTTATATTGAGCATAGCACTGTTTTATTCCCTGTCTGACATATATTTATATATTGGTCATCCTCAATAAAGAAATATCAGAATTAGAGGATAAACTAAAAGAAGGAAATGCCGTTGAACTCGGTAAGAAAAAACTTGAAGAGATCAATTTAGAGCTGGATTCCTTCACTGAGTACCTCTTTAAGAGGAAAACGGACAAATTCAAAAAGGATATCCGATAGTTCTCCCAAGAGCAAGCCTATCCATTTCTGGCTGGCAGGTTCTACACTAATAACGAGGAAGCCAACTCACGAAATCAAACCCCAAGATGGGGTAACAAGAGAATCACCACATTCTCTGACACCACAGACTTGGAGGGAGACAGTAATGAGGACTATGACCCTGATTTTGGTCAAGGATACAACCCGAACCCCCAAAATAGAAGGGGCCCCTTTGAACGAAATGCACCACAAAACCGTTTTTTAGGGAACCACAGGGGCAACTTTTGCCCAAGAACTCGGACCCCTATTCAGAGGGGCTACCATCAGGGTCAAGGCCAACCCCAAATGTACATACAAACACAACACCAACAGTATTGGAGAACGTAAAAGCAATACCAGTTTTCAATCTCTTCAATCAAGAGCTTGATCCCAGATCAGTTAATCTTTTATCTAGGGGCCTGTCTTTCGGCCCCACGGCCAATTTTGATAAATTTGAATTCACTAAGGACCTACATCTCTTTTTTAGGAAAATCAGACTTAAAATGTTTTTTCTTGACAGGCCTCCCATGGAGAACCTTGAAAACCGATCAGGTCTGAAGCCTCCCTCCACCTTTTTGCTAACCAGCGAAATGGTGGGTCCTGAAGTAAACATTTTTGAAAAAGCGGTGACTAAAAAGATCGAAAAAATTACTAAATATGTACCCATACCCCCCTCAAATCTCCCCAGACCTGAGGAAAACATGCTGAAGACTCTAAAGGAAGACCGACAACGGACGATAAAACCCTGTGACAAGGAAGGGGGAATTGTCATTTTTGACACCACTACATACATTACGAAAATGAATGCTCTATTATCATCCGTTAAACACTATCAAATGGTCACCAGGAACCCTGAGACTGCTGTGAAACAATGCATTCTCTCCCTAGTCCAGAGGGCGGTTGAATCTGGTTACATATGTGAACAGGAGGCGGAATTTCTTACCCCTAGCTATACCAGTATGGCTATAATCTCTGGGGTCCCTAAGACACACAAAAACAGTTCTAACCCTCCCTTGAAGCCCATTCTATCTACCATTGGAGCCATGACAGAGCCCCTGTCTAAGTATATAGACAGATTTCTAAAACCTCTGGTAAGTGACCTAGAGTCCTACGTCAAGGACACTGGCCACTTCATCAGTAAAATAGAAGGCCCGCCCTACCGAGACGACAGGGAACCGTTGGTCACTTTGGATGTGGAATCTTTGTATTCCAACATCCCCCAAAGTGGAGCCCTTCAAGCCATCAAAGAAATCCTGTCATTGAGACCTGACATTACCAATGCCCCGTTCATCCTAGAATGCCTCGAGTTGGTTCTGTATGAGAACTATTTTGAATTCAACCAAACGCTCTTCAAGCAAGCACGAATCGTCAGCATGGGGGCCAGTTGCGCGCCCAGAATAGCCGTACTATACGTGGGAGAATTCGAAAAAATTAACATCTACAACGAGATGGCCCCCTTCCATGAAAATGTAAGAATATGGTCACAGTTCATTGATGACATTTTCTTTATATGGAAGGGGGACCAGGACTCGCTGAACGAATTCCTTCTCTGGTTGAACTCTGCACGTGAGCAATGTCAAAATTAAATTTTTGGATATCTGGATAGAACACAGAGACCAAGAACTGAGAGTTTCCCTATATACTAAACCCACGGCAAGAAACACTCTGTTACAATACAGGAGTTTCCATCCCCACTGCCAAAGGGAAAGTATACCTTTCAGCCAGTTCCTACGGATTCAGAGGAATTGTACAGATATTAAGGACTTCTGATTCAGTCGGATACCCTCAAGGAGAAGGTGGCCTTTTGAGTCTACCCTCCCAAATTGATCAAGGACTTGTTCAAACGGGCCAGATATTTTAACCGAGAAACTATGTTCCAACCGAAAAATAAGGCTACCCAATGCATTACACGACATTCCAACCTAGACCACATGTTAATGAAAATCATTAACTCATGCTGGCACTTCCTAAATTTAGGAGAGGGTAAAACTCTGATCCCAAAACTTATTTTCGCCTTTAAAAGGAATAGGAATCTGAGGAACTACCTAGTTAAGGGGAAAATTTCGGATGTGCCCACCAGAAAACAAACTGCCGTGGACAGCTTTAGTCCCATCTTTGACAACTATAGGTGTGGCAATTGCCAAGCCTGCCCCCATGCCATTATTGGAGAGTCGATTACCACCATTGAACGCACCGTTTGTGTGGCACGAAACAAAAAATTTACGAACTGCCGAACTAACAATGTTGTGTATGTAATCCTATGCCCCTGCCAGCTACCCTATGTGGCCGAAACTGGTCGGGAATGTCGCATCAGGATAGGCGAGCTCAAGTCTAACATCCGGAATGAGAAGCATTCCGCACCCATTGTCACTCACTGGCTAAAAGCCAAACACACTGAAAGGGAACTTAAATGGTTCATACTGGAAAAGATCCAAGCCCAACCTGGAATTGACCCTAACACGCTACATAAAAAAAGAGAAGTGTTTTGGATCTTCTTCCTTGATTCAGTTAAAAAAGGACTCAATGAAGAATGCCCATGGTCGAATGCGATCACCTAGCCTGGATATCACCTTAGAAGCGTCAGTGGTCTCCAGCCCTTGATTCTAGGAAATAATTCTTCCCCTGTGAACTACCTCTCCCCATTCCCCTTGGACCGGAGAGATGTGCATTATCTGTAAACGCTCTGAATCATGGGGGGTTTTCCCCTGACAGACATTATATTTTGCCTTTGATTCCACAATGATGTTTATACCCCTTTGGATTATGGCCGTGGGCTCGGGTTTGATCTCTCTATGGTGGAGATACTGATTTTTTCTTTCATTGATGACATCAACACCAGTTTCTCCTTATCAGTTCCTTCTCTCTGTCTGATTTCCTTTGGCTGCCTATTGCTTTTTGGTGACTTCCTATACAAGCCTACTGTATATAAACTATCCACCGGGCAGACCCACCCCCCTGGCTAAACTTTCCTCACGTATAGATTTTTCTTTTTCCTCCATTTCTGAAACACTTACCTAGTAGGGTTGTGATTATGATTCAAGATTTATTATGTGGATATATTTTCGCTGCTCGCCGACCTCCAATAAAATGCACATCTCTTCAAGATGGCCGCCTCGTTGCCTCCCTTCAGTCCTATCTCTATATCTGACTGTGTATTCCGTAGTCTACCCTGATTGGCGATCCCTCCGGAAGCTCATTCCATAAAGATCTGGGTATCGGCCGGTATAACTCTTCGGCACATCACCGGTGAGAGTGGCGACCACTTAACTGTGAAGACGAGGCATTATCTTTCAGACCTGTTACCCGGTAAGTTCATGGGACCTTGGGTTGGATCCAATCTCCCCACCGTTATCTTGGGTGACGTTATCATGATTAGTCCCCTTGCTCCCCCTCTGTAACACTACTCTGGGAAGGTCAGCACTTATGGTAATTACTCGCTCGTTTTATGGCCGTGGCTGGACGGAGCACCGAGAATATTGTGGGATTAATCTTTGATCCCCAATCATTTTTTCTATAGATTGCCTCTTTATACGGAGGCGACGCACCCCATCGATTCATCCCGCACTGGAAGAGGTACAGGTCGACCATCTAGAATTCTTTCTGGCAGACCTTCTGCCTCCGGGGAATCTACAGGCATGCCCTCTATGCTATTGTTAGTCCTGCCCAGTGCTGGGAAGGGTTCTGCAATGTAAATAGACCTTGTTTGGTCCCCTGTCTAGCCTCCCATTCACTTTCCCTTGATCCGCTGACTCCTGGATACTTTACAAATTGGGACGAACAGTTTTGATTTTTATCTCCTCTATCTGTCTATTGTCCCCCAGATCCCGGCATTCTTCTAAGGTGAAATCGATCCCTCCGATATAGCGATGTTGCCAGGTGATTTCCGCTGGCACCTCCACTTTGTTGGTCCCCCGAATCACTGACTCTGTAGGATTCACAGGTAGGCAGAACGTATGGAGTATATCAATTAGGAGACTATGAGGTGGTTGGGGTCCCTGAGGGGTTAATATCTATATATATATATATATATAAAAAACAATGCGGAATGCATCCGCCACCCCTATCGCCTTCCTCCCTTTCCCAAAAACAACCTCCCCCCCTCTGCCCTTTGCCCCCCTGACCGATCCTCTCCCCGAGTGGTTCGCTTTGCGCCCATATCCCGTTGTTCTTTCTATTCTTGAGTACTTAATCTCTTATGTGGGGGCACTCATTCCTTTTCCTCTTTGTTAGAAACTAGATCCAGTTCTTCAGACCACGGTCGAGAAAGATTTGTGCCAAATAGCCTCTTATACCTGCCCTACTATAGGAGACCAAAGATTCTCCCTAACTCCGTTGCTGCATGGACAAACGTAAGTGAGCGAACATCTAACTGCCCCCTTATCAGAATCCTAGCTCTTTATCCCAACCCGGTCCTTTAAGTAACTAGATCTACCCCTTACCTGGATAACGTTCCCCCTCCCCCCCCCTCTTGAATCCATTTTTGTAAATAGCACCTATCGGAATGTATAACTGAGCACCTGGTATGTATTTAACAGATGAATGGTCCATTAAGCACAGAGAATGTTAGAGTGGTTTGTTCGTTGTTCAAAAGAACTGCTGTTCCAGTCCAAAGAGGAGCTTTTCTCCCGAGCTTAATAAATAACTAGCATGCGTCATTAGTTGGAGCCACTGTCGTTGCTAGAGTCCTATGGGAAAAGAAATAAACGTATCCCATATAATAAAATTAAATTGAATAAATGACTGCTCTCAGAGAAAAAGAAGCCACATAAATGTACTTCTATGTATATTTTATATTTACAGATTCACAGTCCCCCCTGTTCTTTAGCCCCCACGAGGTTCATCGTTCCCCTGAGGAAGGTGTGGTCTGGTTGGGCCGATACACCGAAACGCGCGTCGGCGTGGTTCCTGCTGGCAACAGGATTGCCTATGATCTGTCAATCCCTTTTGTTGTCATCAGTTGCCCAGCATCCCTTTGTCTTTTAGTTTCAAATGTATTTTATTGAATTTTTCAGCAGGCATATAGTGAGACATCTCAGCAAGTTGTACAGGCAGTAGGCATAAATAGCGGACGGGACAGACAAGCATGTCTTCCCTAGCATCAAGTAGCAAAGCGAGGTAAATATGCCAAAGGGACATTACGACGTCATGAGTGCGAAAGACCTGCAGTGCAATCAAATGACGTGAGAAGAACAGTAACAACCAACAACTCCCAGCCCACCCTCCCCTGAGACCCCCTCCCCCGCCCCGACCAGTGTGCCCTGAAGTGCCAAGAGGTACATCAACGTGCCAGCAAGGTTTAGTGTGTCTGTCCGGGAAATAACCGAGGGTCACAGGTGGCATTGGTAAGACGTAAGGTATTTGGGGCATGTGACTTCATTGAATTCCTTGGACAGGAGGGTCAGTTTTCCGAAAGGCATCGGTTGAGTTGGTGAGCGTGGCTTGAATGCGCTCCATCCCAAGTGTAAACCAGAGCTTGTGAAGCCACCCCGTATGTGTAGGTTTAGTTGTGGAACCCCACAGTGATAATATGTGCTGCGTGGCTGCCTGTATGGCAATGCCCATTTGCCGACCCCGCAGCGACTTCAAGGGGAAGGTTAGTGCGTTAGGTAGACCCAGCAGAGCATATGCAGGGAATCTCGGGATTTCAGTCCCAAAGGTGGAGTCTATATCGTCCAGGACCACCTTCCAATAGTCTCCGAGTTCCGAGCATTCCCATAGGAGGTGGGTTAGAGTGCCCTTTTCCCCACATCCCCTCCAGCAAAGCTCGCTGCGCGCCGGGTTCCCTTGTGTAGTCGGACTGGGGTGAGGTGCCAGTACATAGCCAATTTCACTGCCGCCTCCTTCGCCTTTGTATTGCGTGTGGTGTGTGAGGCCCTGTAGTAGACGTAGCCCCATTTTTTAAATGTCAAGGCCCTACCCAATTCAGCCTCCCAACTCTTCTGGCTTGGTGTTTTAACCGGGGCGTGTGGTGGTGTGAGCATTTTGTAGAGTTCTGAGATGAGGTGTTTATCCGTGTCCTTAGTAAGTAGCCATTTTTCGAAGGTCGACATGGGGCGGCTCACCAACGCAGCGGTGTCCGGGTCAGTGAGCCAGTGTCTAAGTTGAAGGTATTGGAAAAAATTAGGGTTCTCTATGCCATACCCCTGTTTAATGACTGCGAAAGGAAGGAATCCCTGTAGGTCAAAAAGGTCGCCCGCGGCACGGCATGCCGTGTCTCGCCATTGTAGGAATGCGCCTGCGCCATCACCCGGAGGGAAATCAGGGTTATCTAATATGGGAGTGAATGGGGAGGGAAAGGTTGTTAACCCGTGTTTGTGTGCCACCCTATCCCATATCTGTATAGTCGTGCGTGTGATAGGAGACCTCAACATGTACCTCGGCCTATGTTGCCTAGCGAGGAACGGAATCCTCCAAAGTGGCGTCCGTGCCATGGCCCTGTCCTGGAAGAGCCATCTCTTCTCTGACTCGGGTCTGTACCATTCTACTAGGTACCGGAGTTAAGATGCTTGGAAATATTGTATCAGGTTTGTAACACAGAGACCGCCTTCGTCCATGCTCCTGTACACCAGTAGTTTGTGGATCCGTGCGCGTTTTCCTTCCCAGACAAAGGCAAACAGGGTGTCCTGTAGGGTTTTCAGAATACCTGCCGGGGGCATAACTGGGATGGTTTGGAACAGATATAGGATCCGCGGCAGGATCAACATTTTCACCGCCGCTACCCTCCCCAGCAGGGAAAGAGGCTGTTTGGACCATCGCGCCAGGTCCGTCCGGATCTGGGTGATGAGAGTGTTATAATTAGTTGACACCGTGAGGTCCGTCGAGGGAGTTAGAGTAATCCCCAAGTACGGTACTTGGGTAGCTAGCTGAAGACCGCTCCCCTGGCTAACGGCAGGGGCGCGTGAGCATGCATTTTTGCCCAGTGGCAGAATTAAGGATTTATCTATGTTAATTCGGAACCCTGAAACGGCTCCGAATGAGGCAAGTTCCTCCATAAAGGCGGGTATAGAGCTATTAGGTTGGTCTAAGGCAGCTATGACGTTGTCCGCATATAAACTGATAGTATGGGGTTCGCGCCCGAAGTCGACACCCTTAATCCTTGGGTTATCCCGGACCTTCTGCGCTAACGGCTCTATATACATCGCAAAAAGAAGGGGGGAGAGAGGACACCCCTGCCTGGTGCCGCGCTGGATTTCAAATGGATTTGAGCGCAAACCTCCCAGGCGGACTGTAGCTTGCGGGTGATGGTAACAGCTTGCTATGCGAGAGCAGAAGCGGTCGCCCAGGCCAAAGCGACGCAGAACTTGTTGTAAGTAGTTCCAGTTCACGCGATCAAACGCCTTCTCTGCGTCGATAGCGAGCAACGCAGAGTCCGAGGCTTGAAAATGCGACTTATGATTGAGGTGAAGTACCCTCTTGGTGTTGTCGCTGCACTGTCGGTTGGGCACAAAGCCTGATTGGTCGGGCTCCAAAATTCCAGGAAGGCACGGGCCAAGGCGCGCGGCAGGAATGCCTGTAAAGAGCTTTAAGTCAAGATTCAATAATGAAATAGGGCGGAATGCAGAGCAGTGCGTGGGTTTCTTACCGGGTTTTGGCAGCACCACCACCTCCGCGGCCAACATGTCCGGAGGTATGGCGCCCAATCCCTCGAAGGAATTGAAAAGGAGGGTGAGCACTGGGGCCAATTGCCGACTAAAGAGTTTATAAAAACCTGCCGAGAAGCCATCTGGCCCCGGGGATTTGAGCGGACGCATTCGGGATATGGCCGCCAGGACCTCATCTTGGCAGATAGGGTGTCTAGAGCATCCGCGTTAGTCTTGGAGATCTCGGTGAGAGCAGTCGTGGCCAGGTAGGCCTCGATGGCCTCCGAAGAAGTCTCCTCCTCCCCATACAGTGAAGCATAGTAGGAGCGGAACGCCTCGGCTACCTGGGTGTCGTCAGTGAGCACCGCCCAGTTGTCGCCCACGAGACCATTGATCTTAGCCCGTTGGGTCTTGGCCTTTAGAGCGCTGGCCAGTAAGCGGCCTGTTCTATTAGCAGAGCAGTGCGTGGGTTTCTTACCGGGTTTTGGCAGCACCACCACCTCCGCGGCCAACATGTCCGGAGGTATGGCGCCCAATCCCTCGAAGGAATTGAAAAGGCGGGTGAGCACTGGGGCCAATTGCCGACTAAAGAGTTTATAAAAACCTGCCGAGAAGCCATCTGGCCCCGGGGATTTGAGCGGACGCAGTCGGGATATGGCCGCCAGGACCTCATCTTGGCAGATAGGGGTGTCTAGAGCATCCGCATTAGTCTTGGAGATCTCGGTGAGAGCAGTCGTGGCCAGGTAGGCCTCGATGGCCTCCGAAGAAGTCTCCTCCTCCCCATACAGTGAAGCATAGTAGGAGCGGAACGCCTCGGCTACCTGGGTGTCGTCAGTGAGCACCGCCCCGTTGTCGCCCACGAGACCATTGATCTTAGCCCGTTGGGTCTTGGCCTTTAGAGCGCTGGCCAGTAAGCGGCCTGTTCTATTACCCCCGACATAGTAAGTATGTCGAAGGTGGAGAGCCGCAAATTCTGCCCTATCTGTGTCTAGACTAGCTAATTGGGCCCGAGCTGTTTTCAACTGCTTCCACACGCGTCGGGCGCATGTGCGGCTATGAACCCGCTCCAGTTCCGCAACGCGCGCCATGAGGTCATCACGTTTACTTTTGCGGTCCTTGGCCTCGGCTGCTGCTATGGCAATGAGTTCACCTCGAGTAACTGATTTCAGGGCGCCCCAGAGGGCTGTCTTGGAGATTTCGGGCGTGTCGTTGGTGGCCAAGTAGGTAGTGATGCACTCACTGTTCCGTTTAGTAACGTCAGGCCGTTGCAGCAAGGTTTCGCGGAGGCGCCACGGGCCTCGGGGACGACGGGCCGCTCGAAGTGTGAGTGAGAGCTCTACTGCATCATGGTCAGAGATGGCTGCCGGTACTATGGTGATCTCCTCAAGATTCTTGAGGAAATCCGAGGAACCCATGAAGTGATCGAGTCTGGCATACGTATGGTGCACATGCGAGTAGTATGTGAATTGCGAAGTGTTCGGGTGTTTGGCTCTCCAGAGGTCTACTAAATCCCTATCTTTAAGCCATTCATGTCCATTGGGTGAGAGAGCACCAGTCCCTCCATAGCGGTGCCCCGATCTGTCAGCATGTGTGTCCATAACGACATTGAGATCCCCGCCTAGGAGTAGGGGTGCATGTGGGGTCTGAAGCGCTTCCGAAATTGCGCCTTTTAGGTAGACCTCCTGTCCTGTGTTTGGGGCATAAAGGGAGTCAATCGTAAGGTGTGTATCACCTAATTGAAATGTATGCACCAAGAGACGACCCTTGATCTCCCCCACCTTGTTTCCCACCCTCCCCTGGAAACTTCTAGATATTAAAATCGCAACCCCAGCGGTTTTCGTTGGGAGGGAGGAGAAGAATTGTTGTGGGAAGGCGCAGGAGCGCATCCTATGCCAATCATTTTGCAGTAGGTGAGTCTCCTGTAGTAAGCAGATATCTGCTCCAGAGTGCTCCAAGTAGGAGATAACAGCCCTTCTCTTAATTGGGTTATTCAGCCCTTTCACGTTAAGTGTTAATATCTTAAGAGTAATGTCTGTCATGGTGCAAAGGGCATGTAGCGCAGCGCAGAGTGGGCTTCCGGCATGTTACATGGGCGTGTGGTAGCAGGTATTAGGCCGTGTCTCTCCCGGTAACCCCGCAGGTCCATTCCCGGACCATGTACGCGAATGAGTGACAAACCTCAGAATCGGCACAGCAGTGATGTACCCCCCCACCCAATGATAGATCTAGTCTGGCACACTGGTCCCCACCCTCGAACCCCCCTAGCCCAACAAGCCCCCCCAAAACAACCCAAAACCACCATTGTTTGCATCTTTGCATACATAAGCTAAAGTTATTGTGAGCGGGGGCTCTGCAACAACCCCCCCAACCCAACCCCCCCTTCCCAGCCCCAACACCCTAGAACTGCTTAGTCCCAATCCCGTTGTTCCACACAGGATCGTGGTAGAAAATACTGAAGGGGTCATCTCCGACGGCGGCCTTTCCGGCCTCCCCTCCCGACCCACCCGCCGTAGATGCAGAGCGCGTGCAATACGGAATCTCCTTTGTGGATGTGTCTATTGCTCTGGGGGAGAGGTTTCTTTGGCTACCTCCGCCACCGCTGTTTCACGCTCTCGGGAGATGACAGAGGCATACGGTTTAAGGCAATGAGTTGAGGATCGCTTATAATTTACAGTCTGCCAGCCCCCCCTGGATGATCCTTGTGAGTTCCTAAACACTGGTTCAGTATCGACCTGGTCCAGACCCAGGTGTGCACAGGTGTCTTTGAGTGACCGCAGCTAATGTAGCCGTCCATTCCACTCGAATATAATCCGAAATGGGTGCCCCCATGAGTAGGGGATCTCTTTCTGCCTTAGGAAGTCCGTTACTTGTTTGAATTCCTTCCTCTTCTGGAGAGTGATAGATGAGAGATCCTGGTACAGGGCGATGGGATGACCCTGAAACTGAAGAGGCTGGGCTCGCGGAGCTTCTCTGAGAATCCGCTCTTTTAACGGAAAATCTGGGAGGAACGCCAGGATGTCCGGTGGCGGGGCCTGGGCCTTACGAGGCAGCCCCACCCTGTGCGCCCTATCAATGCGAATGGTGAAGTCCGCCGGTTCCCTCAAAACACTCCTGAAGAGGGCCTGCAGGTATGCGGTGACATCAGTCCCCTCCTCTTTCTGAGGGACCCCCCGAACCTGTATGTTGTTTCGACGGGAACGGTTTTCAAGGTCCACTGCGTCAGCCTGGAGGTCCAATTGTTGGTCAGTGAGTCGCAGGACCTCTTGCTGGAGCTGTTCAATTTCGTTACTTCTAGTTTGGTCAGCCTCCTCGACAGCGACCACGCGGTCACCTAGGTCCTCCACGTCGCGTCGAAGCTCTCGGACCTCACCCGCAACGTCCTGTTTTAAGGATTTGAAGTCTTCCCTGAGCGAGTTAAACAATGTTTCTAGGAAGGATCTGGTGATGGGCACTTTGTCGTCCGTTGTTGTCGGCGGTGGTTTCCCGGTCCCCGGTGATGGCGGATCCTTGTTAAGTTTGGACTGCGACTTAGCCAGTAATTCAGGGAGCGTCTGAGACCCTCTCTTCCCCCTCTGTGCCGCCATAGTGTGGGTAGCGCAGGATACCGGCAAGTGGCGGGTCCCGGGACCTTTGATAGATGCAGGGGGATGGCGACGCAGCTTGTTTGAGTGGGAAGCCCACCAGCGCAGTTCAGTTCACCCGGGGCCAGGACAAATGCGGCAATCTGCGCACCAACCAGCCAGGAGGGCAGGGAAATAGGCCTGTTCAAGGCAGCCAGCCGTCCCTCACCGGGTCACCGCGCAGTTCAGTGTAACGAGGCTTATGAAGTGCGACTCCACCGTCCCCACAGAATGCGCCCAGACCAGCCGCTCCCACAGTGCAGTGTCGGCTTCCTCAGCCAGCCCTCCGCCGGGGGCTCGATTGTGCACCCCGAGCCTTCCCTTGCGCCCTCCTCTGCTCTCCTCACCTGTGTGCTTGCTGCGTGCTTCGGGATCGTGGCCCACCGGGCCCCTCCAGCACCGGCTCCACTCAACGTGCTGCGGCCGTTCCAGACCGCTTGGGGCCTCCAGAGGCTGCGGGGGGTCGACGTCGTGTAGTCCGCTGTGGACTGGACCCACCTCGTTTGCTCAGGGCAGCTTCGATCGGCTAAAGAGTGCAGGTTGCTCGATGCGCAGGCCCAAGGCCGGGACCTCAATTTTCGCAAACGCCGGCCGGGTTTCACCCGGTCACCGGCCGGGTCGCCAGGGTGGCAGTGCTTCTCCTCTTGCCCCCTCGGATGTAGCCGGCTGGAGGCGCAGAGTAGATTGCTCCCTCGACAGGGCCTGCTCAGCCCGCGCCTTGTTGCTCTGCCCAGCCTGTGTTGTTAGGCGTCCGTGTCTCCCTGGTAGGCCCGGAGCCGGGGCCTCGAGTTTTGCGACCGCTGGCTGGGTCCTCCTGCGCACCGGCCGGGACTTTAGGGTGGCGATGCGCCGCTTCTGAGTCCCACAGCTCCAGCTGCAATGGCGGGGGTCACGGACCATGCCGCTCCACCCCCGGCGCCGTAGGCTCGGTCAGTCTGACTCGGGGATCGCAGGGCAGTGGCACTCGTCTCGGGTGCGGATGCAGCTACGGACCTCTGGGCGCCAATTCTCTGTTCGGCTCCCCGTTGATAGCACTCGGGGCGCCGGCTTCGCTCCCGGGCACCACAGCTGTGCAGCACGCCTCCCTGTGCTGGACCCCGGTGTCTAGGGGGAGATTCAGGCGTAATTTACGGCGTGTTGGCGGGATCGGGCAGGGAGCTCCGGAGACCTGCGTCCGATCACGCCGCCATCTTGGACACGCCCCCATCCCTTTGTCTTTTGAATTGTATTATCACTCTATCCAATTCATGTAATGGCATCTATGCATCAGTGGGAGTTTGTTTGTTTTGATGTATGAAAGAATGATGGTATGTGTGTTTAGAGTATGTTGAAGAGTAATTTTGAAAGTGATGTGGGGTGTGTGGGACTGTCTATGAGGTATTGAATTGTATATGCTTTTATGGACTTTTTGTACAATGAATTATTTTTATGTTGCGATATCAATATATGAGATTTTGGAAAAACATTTACTTATAAAAATAAATAATAAAAGTTGAATATAAAAAGTACATTATGCCTTGCTTGCATTTTGGGCTCTAGAAAGACAGTTACGGCTCCATTAGTTACCTAGGATCCTTATATTGGACCTTAGTATAAACCCTTAGGCAGGGTTCTTGTTCTCTATTTTTTGGATATTTCCTCCCCCGCTTATCTGCCTATATCTTTACCCGTTGGGGGGCCTCCTTCTATTTTTATATATTTATTTATTGCCCAGCAACGTAGCATTTTGACAAGCGATGCTTAACAAAAAAAATTATTATATATATATATATATACTGGAGAGTGCTGGCTTGTGCGGTGCGCTGTGGAGCGTCAGCGTATATATATATATATATATATATATATATATATATATATATATATATATATATATATTACCCACTGGCGGTTGCTAGTAGGTAGTTATAGTTAGAAACTAGTTTCCATAGGAAATCCGCCACATTCTATTTGGAATAACTTTGGCGCCGGTTGACGAATCTTCGCGAAATTCTCAAAGAAGATGGGGCAGTTCGTCTCCGCACCTTCCATGAAAGTTTCGGGGTTATTCGTGAAGCAGGGGCCGAGAAAAAAGGGGGTCTCAAAACATGTTTTCCCCATGCAATTTTGCAGAGGGACCTTTATGTGAGGCTATAGCCCGAACTGCTGAACGGATTTACACCAAATTTGGCAAGAAGGTAGAGTTTGGTTCGCAGTTTACGCTTTTTGTTAAATAGTGTAAATCCATGCAGTAGTTCCTGAGAAAATCAAAAGTAAAATCATAGATATATCTATAGACAAAGTACTGTACGCGTATCCTCCCGAGCACAAGCTTTATACTAATTGGCTGTCAACACTCTAAACCAGGAAGTGTTGGCAACCATCTTGTGCCTCGATAGAACCTAGGCACAAGAAAACAGAAAAAGAAACGCGAAAAACAAGAAAAGGGGGCAGGGTAGAAACACCCTGCCCCCCTAGGCGTGCTCAGGGGGTCCCACAAGGACCCCTAACGCCCCCCAAATTTATTAATTTTTTTAAATTGCGGATACGCGTAGGTTACGCGTACCCTGCCGCTCCCGCACTTTAAGGTTAATTAGCCCCCTGGGGTGCCAAATCCTGGGGACTTTATACAAATAAAGTGTGGGGGGCCCAATCCCCCCCACACTGCTCCGGGGACCACCAACCCCGGGGCAAAGTATTTATTATAGCAAGGGGCACACGGCCCCCGCAGCCCTGTGGACCACCACTCCGGGGTTTCCTTTTAAAATAAAAAAAATTTAAAACCCCGGGGCCTGCTCCTCCCCGGGGCATTACACATTTAAATTGGGGGGTCCGTGACAGACCACCTAGCCCTGGGGACCACCACCCGACGAGGCTTTACAAATGATGGGAGGGGGGCCACGCAGCCCCCCTCCTGGAGCCTGTGATGGCCCTGGGGACCGCCACCCCCCAGGGCCGTCTCCTGCAGTGTCCCGGGGCGCCTACCCCCGGGACACTGTAGTTTGCTCTTTCAAAAACCAAAGCCATTTGAGATGTCATCAGTGATGTCATGAGTGATGTCACTGACCATGTCATGAATGAAGTAATATGTGACGTCATCAGCAGTGCATTGCGGGCTCGCGAGTTATAGTTAGCTGAACTAACTATAACGGGGGAATTTCAATGGTTTTGTATGAGTGAAATGTCCAGCTAACTGTAACATATGTGAAACCTATGGTTTTTTTCAGTGAAAAAAATAAAATATATATATATACATATTACCTACTGGCGGTCGCCAGTAGGTAGTTGTAGTTAAGACCTATTATCCATAGGAAAACCGCAACATTCTATTGGGAATAACTCTGGCGTTGATAGATGAATCTTCTTGAAATTTTCCAAACTTTTGGCCAGCTCAGTTCCGTTCTTTCCCTGAAAGTTTGGGGATGATTGGTCAAGCGGGGGCCAAGAAAAAAGGGGGGTCCCAAAACGTGTTTTCCCATGCAATTTCTCATAGGACCTTTAGACACGGCTACAGCCCGAACGGCTGAACGGAATTACACCAAATTTGGATGAGAGGTAGTCCTCAGTTCCGACTTGTGCCTTTTGCTTATATGGTGTCAATCTGTTCAGTAGTTTCTGAGAAATGTATGGTTAAAGTCAGTTATATATCTATGGGCACGGTGGAATCGTGGATTTTGCGAGGATCGGCATTGTATTACAAGCGCACCGTCCCGATCACGCGATCAATGCTAATTGGCTGTCAAACGGTTGTAAACATTCGAAACCAGGAACTGTTGCCAGCCATTTTGTGCCTCGGTAGAAACGAGACTGAGTTAGTTAGTGGAATATGTGTGCAAATCGTGAACAGGAGCAGGGTAGAGACACCCTGACCCCCTAGGCCTGCTCAGGGGGTCCCATAAGGACCCGAGGGCAAAAAAAGTAAGAAAAACATTTTTTTTTTAAAGTCGCTGGATGCGAGTAGTATCCGCGCATTTCGCCACCGAAAAAAACCAAAGCATGTGTTTTTGAGATATAAATCAAGCTTATGTGTTTAGATCTTAGGTGGCTCTAAAAAGAGCCCTTGTGTTTATTGAGAGATTTTAGCACCTACAGGTAAGTACCGATGCAGAGTCTAAAGTTCATGAGGAAGACTCAGTTCCCTTCATCTGTAAAATGTACAGCATCTCTCCTATAGATGCCATGCATATTGAAATGCAGATTGTTGTGGTAAATGGACCCCATTCTTTAGTCTCTTTGGGTCAAGAAAATATAGTTGTGTTCCACAATTCACAGTCTAAGCATCTTGAAAGGAGGTCTCGATGCACTCAGATGGTCTCTGTAAATGAAATGGCAGTTCGAATACTAAGATTTTTCTAAAATGGTTGATAAGATGCAGTGTTGAAATACAGAAAAGAAATGATTGGTTGTTTGACAACATTCTACACTGAAAACTAGGGTGCATGTTTCTGTTTTTAAAAAGCATGATTCTTATTGGCTATCATAACGTGATTGAAAATAACATTGCGTAGGATAAGCTGGTATATTGAGAAGTCAAGTACACTTTCTGTTTTATTTAGCAACATTGTGTGACAAACTTTTGCCTTCTTCAGGAGCATTGCTTTTTCACATGGGGAGATGCTAATTTGTATGTGGAAATGCAATCTGCCTTGGATTTTGAAAGTGAGAACAGATTTCACTGCTCTGTCTTTCAAAATGCAAGCTAAGTTTGCTATGGGAGGGCGGGAGTCGTGAGACTCCAGCCCTGTCAAAGCAAACAGCAGTGTTCCGGGGTTAGGCACCCCGGTACACTGTAGGAGCCGGCCGTCGGGTGTAGCGGTTCCCAGGGCCCTCGAGGGCACCAGGCGGAGGGCCACTCAGTGTGCCTCCCGTAATACACAAATTCCCGGGGGTGGTGGTTCCAGGGGTTTGAGGGGGGTCGTTGAGGCCCACACACTTCTAATTTTGTAGGGGGGGTTGGACGCGAAAGTGGTGCAAGGGGGTTGTAAATCTGGTACACAGTGTTCTGTCTTACTTTGCTTTCCTTTCTGTCATGTAGAGGATCCTGGGTAAATATAACGGTTTCTGTCCAGCCAGTACCTTTCAACCCTACTCCCAAACTGCTTACTGCCTGTTACCATAGTAACAGTTCATGGAACACTTAAGAGAGCACAGAGATAAGAAATTCACCACACTAAGTTCCTAATGGTGTAGTTTAAAAGGTTTTCCATAGGAACCGTTAGTTGTAGCAATAGACTCTGGTAAGATCTGATAAAGAGTTAGCCTCAGAATTATACTTCAAATTGTAAATATAATTTCTATTGGGGACTGCTACCCTCACAAAAAAAAGACGTATGTACAATTTTTTTATTAACTTTTATTAAAACCATAAATAACTGGAAACATAACTAAAAGATAACAATACAATATATAACTACAACCATAACTTTAACAAAACAATATAATAAACAACATGTGATAAGAACTTATTATAGAAGTGCGGTAGGTAATCTGGAAAACAAAAAAGAAAATTAGTGTTTAAAATGAGATCTAAGTGACTAAATGAGGTGAAGCATTACAAGTCAAAGTAACACTTGCCGATATTTACTTTTTTTTTTTACGTGTGCAGTGTGCCTAATACATTTCAATTATCTTATAGGCTTGCGTTCAAGCGGTGTCTGTATAGAACTGCCTACTGCATCATATTTACATTACAGATCATCATGTCTTTAAAATGATTCAGAGATGAGAGAGAATTAGGTGAGAGATCAAGTCATTAAGCAGGACAATATTCTTTAGGGCTTATTTACAAGACTCTTGCGCCACTTTTGTGTTGCTTTTCTCATGTTAAAAGTGACGCAAAAGTGGCCCTAGGGGTTTGTAAATAAGCTCTTTTATTTCTAATACATTTAATTGTAGGTATTGTATATCTAGGCCTTACTTTGTGGAAACACTGTGACCAACGGAGTTCACAACTTCAACTCAGCTTTGGTTCTACACGTAAGAGTTGACAGCAGCGTCCATAACTTTAAAAGAGAAAGAGAAACAATGTGAGAGAGAGTGAGTGAGAGAGAGAAAGATAGAGAAAACAACATTAAAACTGTGAGAGATAAAGTTATAGATGGAGCAGATTTACAAACCCAGCCTCCACCACCAATGGACCTTTCCCCCGTTGTTGCCACCTCCTTTGCTATGCCTTATCAATCAAATCTCTTCACTTGATCTTGGGTGTACCCGCTCTCAAAACGCTTCCACTGGCCATTGTACATGCAGACTTTGATTCACCAAAATAAATGTTTTGAAATTAATTCCCACAAGTCTTAAAAAAGGTGAATGCAAGAAAAGATACTTGCCGCATATGCAAGACTGATTTCAAGAGGAGACCCCAATAAAAAGTACTGGTGTGGAACTGCAAGTATGCGAAGCACTTCCAGATCAAGCATCCGGTCAACTTTGCAAGGGAAGAGTTAAGGAGATTGAGAGAGTCTCCTCCTGCTTCATGAGAAGGCCCAAGTACCAGTGGAGCAACACCATCAACCTCTACTGCACAGGCTAATATTCATCCCTAATTTGGTACCCTTTAAGAGAAAAAGTAAGAAGGTTGGGAGCTCTGTATGCCATCCTAATACCTAATCATCCATTAGTTATACAGAGATCCACCCTGTATCAGACCCATCCGTACAATTGTGAATTGGAGATTATCTGCCACCAAAAACCCCTTAAGTACTTATATCCGTTACTTTTTAACTTCGTCGACCAGTCATATTGAGAGTATTTACCTTAACGTTATCCGTTAAAAATGTGTGAATCTTTTTGGTTCCATATAGTAGAGAAAGACTCTAAATGTAAAAAAGAAGTACATTAGCGCATCATAACAGCAATGGTAAAAATTGTAGTGCCAAATTTGCTAAATTTTCTACATGTTTTCAAGGGTTTACCGATCAAGTACATAGGACAGTCACAACTGTTCAAAACAAGTTCTAATGGCAGGATAAGAAACATAATTTTAAATTCACATACATAATGGAAATATCTTACTATACTATGTTCAAATTTTAAGCTGTGCCTTTTTATAAAAAAAATTCAAAGTCAAAACAAAGTACCAAGTAATACGAAGTTTATGACACCACTAGGGTATTATACATTTTCTATCATAAAATGTTAAAGACAAACCTGATGATTCCATTAGGTCCATTGCAATTTTGATTGACCTTCTCACAACTAGTGCGTTCCATGTTTGAGACATCGGTGTAATGAACTAGAACAGGAGGATATACTTTTTTCAATCTCTGCAATTGGCTGCTGACTTATGTAACATTCTGCAAACTGAAAAAAGAGTTCAAAATGTATATGTTGTACAAATGTCCGAGCTTAATTTTAATGTACATAAAAACAATTGTTCTCAATATGATAGGGGTTGAAAAGCATTATCAGAGTTTCAAACCAACCGCGTTAGGACCATACTAATGGTTAGACAAAATTATATGCGAATACCAATATGCTTCCGATGGGCACTATGGACGCACTCGGTAGGCGTTCATAAGTGCCATCCCTAAAAGCCCTCTTTCCTATTTACAACTATTCTAACGAAAACAATTATTAACATAAAATAACATCAAGTAATGTATGTTCATCAAATTAATGTTTTTGGAAGTATCATTACCAGCATGCAAAAAACACCATAATTATAGCTGTCCTGTTATCTTTGGTTAGATTCTATTACTAACTGCCATTAGTCATATTTGAGATGCTTCAATATCTGTAGGAAAACCTTTTAGAGACATACGAATGGTTATGTTAAATATTTCGCTTTGATTCAACATGTCGAGATTATAAGTTGTACGTAAAGGCATTTTGCTAGCATTATTGACTCATTTTACAAGCTTTTCTTGTATATCGACAATACGGTACGGTCCAGTAAACTTATGCTCCAAAATGCCTCCTTTTCTTGTTGTTCCCTTGCAATTTGTCAAAAGTACTAACTCTCCTTCTCTGAAGGTGTAAATCATTTGTCTGTGGGTGATAGGTTGCACTTACAGAACGTTCTATTTGTAAAAGCTTAGATAACTCTCAATTAACCTAAAACAAATAGGTACAATTATATTTGGCAAGCAAAATAGGAAATAGCATTGCATTATACAAATGTTAGGCCGACATTGGTCACTCACTTCATTCACAAACTCCTGGACTCGATCTGATAGAACCCTTTTTGGACTTCCATGATCTAGAAATTGAAAAATAAACATGAAGAAAAATTGAAACACATGTCTTCAAATAAAAAAATAAAAAAATAACTTTTTCACTTTGTATCAGTGCAGGCGGAATACTTGTAACAAGCATTTAAATGAGAAACATATGGGGTTCAGAAACAAAACCTCTATAAGACTATAACAATGGAGATTTACATTTTATAAAAATATTTATAGAAGCAAGAAAAATTATAATTCACATTGTTCAATTTCAAATGACATATTTGGCCGATAAAATCGTTCTGTTGATACTAGAATGACAACTAATTCTACCAAAACATGACAACAGCAGAGTTATCTGTCTGCAAACACATGAAATACACAAATGCTTGTCTTAGAAGGCTTTTCTATCCTGAAATGCTAAAGTCAAACCTGATAACTCCATTACGTCCATTGCAATTTTCGGCTGATAGCATATGGAGAGCAGTCAGTGGATCTGGTGTGTTGAGTTGTTGACCACCACCTGGGATAGTGCATGGGCAGGAATAAACTGCTTGTGGCGAGCAGTACGTCCCATGGTTGAGACATCTGTATAATCAGCTAGAACAAGGGGCAAATCAAGTTTAACGTTATTAAAAAACATGGAGAGGGGGCGTGGCTAAGATGGCGTCGGAGTAGGACGCATCTCTGAGCCTCTCCGACGCCGCTTCGAACTAGCCTCTGATAGCGGGGTCCCGGGAGTGCTGCACGGCGCTGCCTTGCAGGCGAGGGCTGGCGGAGAGCTCCGGTGCCGACAGCGGGACGATTTGGTGCCCGCGCATCCCCCCCGGAGCCGAACGGAGCTGCGGCCTGTGGAGCAGCGGCCTCGCGTGCTGGGAGGTCCGGCCCGGCTGGAGCGTCGCCCGGCCCCTCTGGGGCCCATCCTGTGCTGCCGGCCCCGGCGTGGGCGTGGAAGGGGTGGAGTGAACTCTGTCTGTGGCGGCGCTGATCACAGCGCGAGGTGGTGGAAGTCTCGTCGGCCACGGCGCTGAGAGGCCGAGGACGGACGGACGGACCGAGTTCCGGCAGAGGCAGACCGGACGGGAGCATGGTTCGCTCCCCCACCGCCACGACGCGCCCGAGGTGAGCCAGCGCGACTGTGGAGTGAGCGGAGCCGGCGGAGGGCGTGAGGAAAGTCGCAACGGCCGTGTCCTGGCCCGGGTGTGGATCTGAGGCGGCGACCTCGACTGGCTGGGCGGTAGCTCGGCGGCGGCGGCTCTATCGGCCCACCGGCACCCTGTACTGCGGTGGACTCACCCTGAACGTAGCTGGGCAGTGTGCGAGGAACCCCACGGACTGATCCGAGTGACCAGGACACTGTTGCCTGGGGCGGGCGGGCCGGCACCGCCATTTTGGATGTTCCAAACCTTTAGTGACTGCCTTCGAGGACGCTCCTCGTCCCAGGGGTGCTGCCGCGTGGGGGATTGAGGAAACAATTCACTAGCTTCCCTGGGAATCCATCACTCATCACGCTTTCTGCGACCAGGGGCGCCCCCCCAACGTTGCTTGGCCTTGCCCGGAGGAGCACTTTGCACGCACCAGCGGTCCGGACGACTAGCCGCCTGAGATGGGTGTCCCGACGTGCAGGCTTGCGCCGCCATCTTGATGAACCCCTGTTTGGCGCTCGCCCTCGCGGTCTCTCTGGCTTGACCTGCTGGATGGAGGCGCCCACCGCGTTCTCCTCGCACCTGCGACCGATTGACCGCTAACCCTGAGGGCCTGGCCCCTGCACCCTGCAGTAGACGAGGGGACGCGGCTGGAGGACTCGGAGACCGGATGGTGGCGAACTGCATTCACTGACCACCGGGTGGAGGTCCCTTCCCGCGACGGCCCACGTGGTCCTGTGAACACTGGAGGTGGGTGCCTAACGCCCTGAGAGGAGGAAGCCGCCCTGCCGCCGGGGCATGCCTGCATGAACGCGGGAAGAGGGGAACTACACCGCCGACAGGAAGCCCGACACTGTGAGTCCCTTGTCTGTGACTTGTCCTCCCGGTTGCGGCTGCCTACAGTTTGGTGGAAGGAGTGTGACGAAGTTCACGGCCATGTCCAACTCACAGCGCAGAGGAGGGAGTAAGGGGAAGGAGGGGGCCCCCAAATCATCGCAGCAACCTACATCGCCGGGAGCCGGTGGTTCCTCTAAACAGTCGGATGATGAAGCACCGGCGACCAAGGCCTTCATGAAGGAACTCTTCGCTACCATCAAGGAGGACATTACCGAACTTCGCACACAGTTGGCCTCGGACCTCAGGGAGGTGCGGAGGGATGTCGATGGGATCGGCGAGAGGGTGGCGACGCTGGAGGACCATGACCTTAGCATGGCGAATGATGTACACCAGCTCCAGCAGGACATCCTACGTCTCACGGAGCAGAATCTGAGCTTGCAGACCCACACAGAGGATTTGGAAAACCGCTCCAGAAGGAATAACATCCGTATTAAGGCGGTACCGTGGGATGGCGAAGCGGGGGACCTGCGTGGGTACGTCCACGCCTTGTTCCTTCAGATCCTGGAAGATGAAGAAGTGCGGAATATCCTGATGGACAGAGTGCACAGAGTGGGGCTACCCAGGAGAGGGGGGGGCCCGCCGCCGGACATCCTCGTCTGTGTGCATGACTTTCAGATGAAAGAGAGGATATTGAGGAAGGCTAGAACCATTTCTTCATTACAGTTCAGGGGCCATCACCCCCAGCTTTACCAGGATCTGGCGGCGACGACCTTGCAGAAGCGGAGGGACTTCCGACCTGTGACCGCCTTCCTCCGGGAGCGCGGGGTGTCCTACTCCTGGGGACACCCTTTCCGGATCGTCTTTCGGTGGGAGAATAGACTGAGACAGATCAACTCCCTACAGGCAGCGAAGGAGCTGCTGGGCATCGAAGAGACGATACCATCGCAGGAGGCACGGGGCTCGCCATTCCGTGGGCGACGGCGCTCTTCCTCGTGGCACAGAGTGGGCCCTTCGCCGGAGCGGCGGCGTCCAGATTCGGCGGCTAGTGCACAGGAGAGGGACGCAGCGGTGGCCTCGGTGGCCTCCGCCACTGTGGCGGACTCCCAGCAGAGCTCTGGAGCAGCTTGACCCCACTTCAGCGAGGTGGCGTCGGAGAGGGCTCTTGGCCTGAGGTCCTCGGGGTCCTAAGGTACTTTTGGAGAAGACACCCCGGATTTCGGACCTGGGGGTCCCGAGGTGGACTCCCTTGCCCCCATCACAGTCCAGTGGGGGACTTTTGAACCATGACCTGCTGGAACTGAAGACTGCGAGGTTCAGGTTCAGTGCCTTGAGAGGCGTTTTGTTGTTCTTTGTTCTTGGAGGGGTGCTGGGGGGGTTTGTTGACGCTTTGATTATGGATGACATAGCGGGGTGTTTTGGGTTGGGGCGGGGAGTTCGAGGGGTGGCGGCGACACTGTGTGGTGAATGTGGAATGACAGGTTCATTATCGTTATTTTCACTTGTGTTCTACGCAGGGATCTGGGAACTGTACTTGTTGACCCTTATGTGCCTTGGGATTGTGGTTGCCTCTTGGGACTCGCGGGGTGGCCGGGAGGGCTTCCTGAGTTGGTTGTGGCTGGGCTTCTTCCCTAGAGGACCCGTGGATGTTCTTTTTCTTTGGGCTTGGCTTATGGGGCTAGTACGAGTCTGGTGCGGACCTCGTGGCTGTTTGAAGGTGAGCATGGAGTGGGGTCTATATGAGCCCATATGTCTGTTAGCATAGGGACTTGGAATGTCAAGGGCCTTAACACCCCACAGAAAAGGCAGAAGCTCTGGAAGTACATCATAGACCACCATCTGGATATAGTGGCCCTCCAGGAAACCCATCTGGCTAGGAAAGATGAACTGAGGCTTCGTCATCGACAGTTCCCCCTTATCTACAGGGCCTCTGCGGCCACGAAGCACAGAGGGGTGGCCCTACTCTTTCGGGCTTCCCTTCATTTTCAGCCCATGGGTGTAAGTGCGGATAGAGACGGCCGTTGGCTTCTGGTGAAAGGCCTGTTGCGGGACCGCCTGTGTACCTTTGCTGTCTTGTATGCCCCTAATGCGGGTCAGAATGGCTTTCTGCAGGATTTGCTGGACAGAATGGGGGACTTTGTGGAGGGCCACTTGCTGATGTTAGGCGATTTCAATATGGTGTGGGATAGAGGGCAGGATAGCTCTGGGAGCCACAGGGCGGACGCAGGCGTCTTCTCGGACAAAACTAAGCAACAGTTGAGAGATCTAGGGTTGTTTGACGGTTGGCGCTTTCTTCACACACAGGCCAGAGACTACACCTTCTTTTCCAACGTACACCACACATACTCCCGTATTGATTATATCTTACTCAACCAGGCTCTTCGGGGGGATGTACAACTGGCGACTATTTTTCCGCTTTCGCTATCGGATCACAGCCTTGTTGTTCTGGGCCTGCGCTGGGCCGCGGGGGGAGATGGTTGGCGTAAGTGGTACTTTCCAGCGGCTCTGGTCCGGGATGAGACGTCGTGTAAGGCGTTACGTAAGGCAATTGGTGATTTCTTCCTCCTTAACCCACCCTCGGACACGTCGGTATATACCACGTGGGACGCTTGCAAGGCCTCCCTGCGGGGCACGTGCCTCGCTCTCAACGCAAACTTGAATAAACTGCGGCGCGAGGAGCGGGAGGCTTTGGAATTGGAATTGGCTACCTTGGAACAGGCCCACAAGGCGAACCCCTCTAGGGTGACCCTACGCCCCCTGACAGCGGTCCGAGGGAAACTGAGGGCCCATTACAATAACAGGGCGGAATTCACCCTTCTGCGACTCAGGCGTACCTCCTACTCCCAGGGTAACAAGATCGGGCGTCATTTGGCCCGACAACTGCGGGATAAACACGAGAGGGACTATATCGGGGGTATACGCGACCAGGCGGGCTCTATCCAGCATAGAGACGCGAACAAAGCGGCCATCTTCGGGCGCTTTTACGCGGCACTCTACTCGAGTGACACTCTCGATCCCGACGCACAGTCCAAATTCCTGGAGGGCCTGTCTCTCCCGAAGGTTTCTAAAGAATGGAACGAATCGCTATCCTCCCCCGTCACCCGGGAGGAGATCTTGGCGGCCATCAAAAACCTGAAGCTGCACAAGGCCCCAGGGCCTGATGGCTATACGGCCCTCTTTTACAAGACCTTTGCTTCTGAAATATGCGATTACCTGGTTTCCCTCTTCAACGCTATGGCGGTTGATGGTAGAACCACAGACTCTATGGCTGAAGCATTAATCAGCGTTATCCCCAAATCGGGGAAGGATCCTACCCTGTGTTCATCCTATCGCCCGATAGCACTTCTCAATATAGACGCCAAACTGTATTCTTCTATCCTGGCAACTAGGTTGCAGGACCTGATGCCGGCCCTGATCCATCCTGATCAATCGGGATTTATCAAGGGCAGACAGACCCATGATAATCTGCGCCGCGTCATACATCTCATCGAGAAGGCGGAGCGCTTCCGCATACCTGCGGTGCTTGTGGGGCTCGACGCAGAGAAGGCTTTCGACCGCGTCGACTGGGGCTTTTTACATCGGACGCTAGTGGCTTTCGGCTTCTCACCCGCGTTCGTGAAGATGGTTGAGGCTAATTACAGTGGTCCCACGTCCCGTGTATTGGTCAATGGCCATAGATCCACGCCTCTTCGCCATTCCCGAGGGACGCGCCAGGGTTGTCCCCTCTCACCCCTTCTCTTTGCTCTAAGTATTGAGCCGTTAGCGTTAGCAATCCGGGATAGTGAGGGGATTTTGGGCCTTCCCTTTACGGGCGAACAGCACAAGATCTCGCTCTTTGCGGACGATGTTCTGCTGTCCATCAGAGATCCGGCGCGGTCGCTACCACATGTCCACTCCATACTCTCGGCCTACGAGGAAGTAGCGGGCTTTAAGGTAAACTTCGATAAATCCTACATCCTCAACCTGACTCTCTCGGCGGGGGAGGTGCAAGCGGCCGGACTGCTTACTCCACTTGCCTGGGCCTCGGAGTCCTTACTCTACTTGGGCGTGCGCCTGACCTCTACCGTGAATGCCTTGTTCCGCGCTAATTTCCCCCCGATGCTATCCTCCGTGAGGGCTGAGCTGGAACGCTGGAAGCCTAAATACATCTCGTGGCTAGGCAGGGTGCACGCCCTTAAAATGGTGCTCCTTCCCAAACTGTTGTATCTATTCCAGGCGTTACCTATTCCGATAGGGCTGGACTACTTCCGCCAATTGAAGACCATGATGCTCCGGTATGTCTGGCAGGGTGGCCGAGCAAGGCTCCCATTCCACGTCCTGAGGCGCCCGTGCTCGGAGGGGGGGGTGGGCTTTCCGGACATGCACTTATATTACAAAGCTGCCCAACTGAGGGTCATGGTGGAGTGGTCCCAGCAACAGTCGGAGAAGCACTGGCTCCACATGGACCGTAGTGTGGCGGGCCGCTCCGTTTGGGATTTAGCCTGGAAACCTAAGGCGGACCGCCCCAGGAACGCCTACATTAGCACCCCCACGAGCACGGTGTTGAAGGTGTGGGACACGGTGAGCGGTGATGACCGCTGGACCACATTCCCGTCCCCTTTCACACCAATTCATTTCAATCCAGCCTTTCCACCGGCTCTGGAGGAGGGACCGTTTGACGGATGGAGGGAGGGTGGCTGTAGAGCGCTCACCCACCTGTTCCATGGCGCCGAGCCCCTCACTTTTCACAACTGTATGAGGGACTATGGGGTCCTCCCGACGGAGCGCTTCAGGCATCTCCAACTCCTGCATTGGGCTACATCGCCTGCAGTGGTGGACGCGGCTACCAGACCCTTGTCAAAATTTGAGTCCTTCCTTCTTCACACTACTACCATGAGAGGTGCAGTCTCTTTCCTGTACAAGCTGTTACTAGACTCTACCGTGTCACCGCGCCCACGATACCAAGATCATTGGGAATCCGCGCTGGGGAGGGATATCTCTGCTACCGAATGGCGGGCCCTATGGAGAGACGTGACAGCACACAATCACTCTGCTGACCTCAGGGAAGCGCATATGAAAGTCATCTTTGACTGGTACTTATATCCCTCCAAGTTGCACCGCATATTCCCAGCTACTTCAGATAGGTGTTGGCGGGGTTGTGGGTTGTTAGGTGACTTTAAACATATTTGGTGGGACTGCCCTACCATCCAGCCGTACTGGGCTGAGATTCTATCCCACATTAGAGACGTCTTGGGCTACCCGATACCGAACTCCATGGACTTTGTCCTACTGGGACTTAGAGACCCGCTGCTTGAACACCAGACCAGGGCGGATAAGCGAATGATGTGGTTATGCTTGGGGGCGGCCAAAAAGACCCTAGCGGCAGCGTGGAAATCCTCATCTGCCCCGGCTATCTCCCTGTGGCATGCCCGACTGTGGCGTCTGTTAAGCATGGAACGCCTCTCTGACATCTTCCTGGGGCGCTTTAAGAACTTCATGTATAATTGGGGCCCACTTGTGAGATTCCTATCCCGAGGTTTGCCCTCAGCTGTGTGCCCGCCAACACTGCGATCTCTCCATCTTTTCCAGGTTTGATTTCCAGAATGCCTGAGTTGAGTGCTATGTATACTGGTCGCCGCCACTGGGGGGAGGGTGATGTTGGGGAGGGTTATGGGTGGGGGATAGTTGGGGTGTTCGTCTTCTGTTCTCCCTTCCCCTTTTTCTCTCGTTGCGACTAACTATGCTTGGGGAGGGCTACAATGCCGCGAGCGGACTTTGAGCGCTGCCTCGCTCTACCACTACCTATGTTGGACTGGAATTCCTATTATGGATGGACTATGGAGCCTTATCGCCCCTCCCCTCCAGATGAGTCCCTCCCCCTTCTTTGCGCCCCCTGTGTGGGGTTTCGTGGCGGTATGTCGCCTGTTTTTTTTTTTTTTTTTTTTTTTTTTCTTTTTTACCTTACTGCAAAATAAAGTTTAAAAAAAAAAAAAAAAAACATGGAGAGCGTGCTAAAATACAACATTGACCAATCGATTACATGTGCACTGCATGGGGAGGAAGCAACACATGTCGCACTACTTAAAAAATGAAAGACAGCAGGATTAAGTGATTTGCCCAGAAACATCGGCTACCAAGGCAAGTTATTCGATGTATAAGAGTTGGAAACCGTGCTAAAATACACTATTGCCGAAAACATTACTTTTGCAATGCATGGGGCACATGACGCACCACTTACACGAGAAAATCTACATCACATTATCTTGAATAGCACATAGCACACTGCTGCGGAAGCGGCCATGTGGCGCTTGGCAAATTAAAGAAACACAGCAGGATTAAGTGATTTGCACTGAACAAAGGATAGCAAATCTAGTTTAACATTATTAAAAAACATGGAGAGTGTGATAAAATACAACATTGGTCAAAGGATTACATGAGCACTGCATGGGGAGGAAGGAGCACGTAGTGCACTAGTTAAATAATGAAAGGCAGAAGGATTAACTGATTTACCCAGAAACAACGGCTACCAAGGAAAGGTATTCGACATATAAGAGCTGGAAACCGTGCTAAAATACACTATTGCCGAAAACATTACTTTTTCAATGCATGGGGCACGTGACGCACTACTTACACGAGAAAATCTACATTGCATTAACTTGAACAGCACGTAGCACACTGATGCGGGAAGGGCCACGTGGTGCTTGCCAAATTAAAGAAACGCAGCAGCATGAAGTGATTTGCAAAGAACAAAGGATAGCAAATCAAGTTTAGCATTATTAAAAAACATGGAGAGCGTGATAGAATACAACATTGGCCAATCGATTACATTTGCACTGCATGGGGAGGAAGGAGCACATGGCGCACTACTTAAATAATGAAAGGCGGCAGGATTAACTGATTTGCCCAGAAACAACGGCTACCAAGGAAAGTTATTCGACATATAAGAACTGGAAACCGTGCTAAAATATACTATTGCCGAAAACATTACTTTTGCAATGCATGGGGCATGTGACGCACTACTTACACGAGAAAAACGACATCGCATTAACTTAAACAGCACGTAGCACAGGGAGCGGCCACGTGGCGCTTGGCAAATTAAAGAAACGTGGCAGGATTAAGTTAATTGTCAACTTTAACGATATAAAAAATCAGGAAAGAGTGCTTAAAAACAACATTGCCAAATCGAACAAAAATTCGCATTTACATGGTACTTAAAGATTGTTCAGATTAATGAATGTAATTATCCTTTAAAAAAGTGCTCACCTATGAAGAAGTGGATACGAACACTATCAATGGCTGTGACTGCGGAATAGGAAAAGTTCGAGAAAGTTGGAAGGTTATAAATGCTTTGCAGAACAATGATTGGTTGAGCATGATATCACTGGGTGTGAGAGCTGTGATTGGGCATGTTGTAATTGAGCATGCGCAAATAAAATAAAATACATTAGGGGTACACTGCCAGATGGTGGGACGGATTGTGCACATGCACAACATTAACACACATGGGATTGGAGACCCCCCCACAGTCCCCAACAGTGAGGGACAGGCCTGGGGGATGGGCTCCCCGGGACTACAAGTGGCTCGGGAGGAGGGCCACGTGGCCCCCCTCCATTAACAACAATACATTAAAAAATGGCCGGCCGTAGGGAATGGGGTCTCCGGGGCCTTGAAGAGGCCTCAGGAGGGGGCTATGCAGCCCTCCTCCATAAAAAACAAAAAAAATAATTGCCCATGCCCCGGGGGATGGGGTTCCCGGCGCCCGGAATTGGCCACGGGAGGGGGGCTACGCGGGTCTCTTCCCATAAAAAAATGAATATGGATCCTGCGCGCATTGTCATCGTACCATAAGCGCACCCTTTCGATCAAGTACTAAATGCTAATTGGCTGTCAAGTGGTTGTCAACATTCAAAACTAGAAACTGTTGGCAGTCATTTTATGCCCAGGTAGAAGGAATGATTCAGAAAAGGGGGTGGTGATGAACAGAGTGTCTGAATTAAGCAGACCACTCTTACCCAGTCCAAAGATCAGGGCTTGATCCATCACCATTTTTTAGCTCACTGCACCATCCCAGCTCAGAACCTGGCTACATGCAAATTAGTCTGACCCTGGCCCAGTGCATCATGGGAACAGGGCAGACCAAACTACCAAGCCAATTCTTATACTGGGAAGGAAGCAAGCTTCCGGGGACCGGTTTCTGGCATTTCAACCGTCTTCGGCCCTGCTTGCTTGAATTCTGATGGTGCAATGAGCAAGGGACTCACATCTGAGTATACCCTTCCACGCTTATGGTGGACAAAAATGATTCAGAAAAGGGGGTGGTGATGAACATAGTGTCTGAATTAAGCAGACCACTCTTACCCAGTCCAAAGATCAGGGCTTGATCCATCACCATTTTTTAGCTCACTGCACCATCCCAGCTCAGAACCTGGCTACATGCAAATTAGTCTGACCCTGGCCCAGTGCATCATGGGAACAGGGCAGACCAAACTACCAAGCCAATTCTTATACTGGGAAGGAAACAAGCTTCCGGGGACCGGTTTCTGGTTTCAGCCGTCTTCGGCCCGGCTTGCTTGAATTCTGATGGTGCAATGAGCAAGGGACTCACATCTGAGTATACCCTTCCACGCTTATGGTGGACAAAAATGATTCAGAAAAGGGGGTGGTGATGAACAGAGTGTCTGAATTAAGCAGACCACTCTTACCCAGTCCAAAGATCAGGGCTTGATCCATCACCGTTTTTTTGCTCACTGCACCATCCCAGCTGAGAACCTGGCTACATGCAAATTAGTCTGACCCTGGCCCAGTGCATCATGGGAACAGGGCAGACCAAACTACCAAGCCAATTCTTATACTGGGAAGGAAACAAGCTTCCGGGGACCGGTTTCTGGCATTTCAGCCGTCTTCGGCCCGGCTTGCTTGAATTCTGATGGTGCAATGAGCAAGGGACTCACATCTGAGTATACCCTTCCACGCTTATGGGGGACAAAAATGATTCAGAAAAGGGGGTGGTGATGAACAGAGTGTCTGAATTAAACAGACCACTCTTACCCAGTCCAAAGATCTGGGCTTGATCCATCACCGTTTTTTGGTAGAAGGAAGGCTGAAGAAGTCTGTGAAATATGTGTTTAAAACATGAAAAGAGGGAGGGTAGACACACCATGACCCTCTAGGTCTCTTCAGGGGGTCCCACCAGGACCCCCATGGTCCCCCAATTATTATTTTTTGAGGAAAGATTGCGGGGTGCACGTATGATCCACGCATTCTAGCGATATTAAGAAAAAAAGAAACGTGGGCTTCTGTGCGTCTTTCATAATTAGAATTTATTCAGCTGTTTAGACGAGATGCAGCAGTGCTGGATTCAGGATACACCACTGAGTAAGAAAAGGTAACAATAACACTGTTTACTTGGTAAGTGAATTTCCTTCCATAGGCTAACATTGACTGGTTTCACTTAGAAATTCTTCTAAGTATGGAGTTTTGGACCTTTAAAATATTCACCTAAAAACATCTGAACAAGGAATTCCAATTTACTCACCTGTTATCAGGAGAGAACCCAGTGCTGCATCTTTTAGCCCAGCACTGACCCAGAAAAGTAATTCTAAACATACTTACAAGTAACTTGTATTTCCTTCCATAGGAATCCCCTTCCTATGAAAAAAAATGAATACATTTAGATTTGCGGGTGAGGCCCTGGGGAATGGGGTCCCCAGGGCCCCCAAAAAGTAAATAGAAGGGGGGCGACACAATGTAATGTAATTTTAAAAATAAAATATCTAAAAATAAATAGTTTTAAAAAATGTAGTAAATCAGTATCAGAAAAATAAATAGAAGAATAAATGCATTTAAAAATTGTCATTTACAAAACTTTCGAAATTCACTGAAAAATCCCATAGGTTTCAGACATGTTATAGTTAGGAACTAGTATTTAAAAAACCTTTGAAATTTACTGAAAAAACCATAGGTTTCAGACAAGTTATAGTTAGGAATTAGCATTTAAAAAACCTCAGAAATTCACTGAATCACTGAGTGGGTTTTTAGAAACTTGTATTTGTGTGTCAATGGTTTCAAATATGGTACTCCATATTTTATAATGAGTGTTGAAAGGTTACACTAGTGTATGATAAGATGTATCAGATTGTCACATGGATGATGTAATCAATGATGTCATCAGTGATGTCATTTGAGATGTCATCAGTGATGCCATCAGTGATGTCACTGACCATGTCGTGAATGATGTATTATGTGACATCATCACCAGTGGATTGCGGGTGCGAGAGTTACAGTTAGTACAACTAACTATAACGGAGGAATTTCAATGGTTTTGTATGAGTGAAATGTCCAGCTAACTATAACACCCCTAAAACCTATGGTTTTTTTCAGTGAATTTCTAAGGTTTTTTTAAAAGCTAATTCCTCACTATAACCTGCTTGAAACCTATGGTTTTTTCAATGAATTTCGAAGGTTTTTTAAATGAAAATTCCTACTTATAATGTTGACCACTTCCCCATATTTTCAACAACTAACCAAATCTGCAATGCTACCTAAAAAATCAGGCAATAGTTCCACTTACCACTAACAAATTAACATCAACATTTAAGTACTGTAAGAATGTTGAATATGTACCGCGTGAACTACATTCAACTCACACCCATGTTTAAAGAGCAATATGTGATAGAGTTTCTAATTATACTTCGCACACCCAACAAAATCACAATACCCAGTGCTACGTTCACCACAACCATTCCCACGGACCCCTTTCCCTACTCCCTCAGAGGCAGCGAAAAACAGTACTAAGGACCTTTCTAAAATAAGATATCTCCTCAACAGTACACTACCTTAATCTACAGAGATGTGGCAACCAAGTATGTATAAGGGAAACACCTCGAACATCAACAATAATGTACACAACACTAAGACTACCGGTGAAATACTATACACAATTCACTATAGAAATCAAAAACCTTTTAGTGTGTACATATACCATTGAAACGTGTAGTGTACTAAATAGTGGACGCAACCATATTATCTCAGACACTGGGGAATATTTTGCTCATGTAGCTGTGTTCACCCCTCCCCCCTTTGAAACAGAAGCGAAGTGTGCTACTCCAATGTACACAACGTCAATGTAAGACTATAAATAATTAGGCGTTGCCTTGGGCGTGGTTCACTTTTGTAAAGAGAAGTAATCCTGCCACAGCGAAGGTCCACACCCTGCAGCAAGGCTGCCGCCATGACCGTGTGCTTTTTCAATACAGGCCCATTGCGAACTCAGTGCCACAGCACCGCAGACTTATGTCTGTATCGACTTCTGCTTTCGATCTCCATTGCAGACAGCAGGGTTCACAACTTGAATTCAGATTTGCATCTTCACTACGGACAGCGTTGAATCCAGACTTGCTTTATTTAAGGTAGAGAGAAATGGATTCTATGTCTTCTGATTTTTTAAAAGAATGTGACAAAAGGCATTCATCTATAACTGCTCACTACAGTCTTCAATCAACACTGCGGACAGCAGGGTTCACAACTTGAATTCAGCTTTGCATCAACACTACGGACAGCATTGAATCCAGCCTTGTTTTATTGAAGGCAGAGACAATTGTACTGTGTCCTCAGATTCTGTAAACTGTGACAAAATAGCATACATCGATCTTTGTGTCGACTACTGCCTTAAATCTACACTGCGTACAACAGGGTTCACAACTTGAATTCAGCTTTCCATCTACACTACGGACAGCATTCAAGATATCCTTGATTCATGTACGGCAGATACAATTTTGTTAATGAATGCCACAAAAAACATTCCTCAATGTCTGTACTAAGTACTGCCTTCAAATGTACACTGCGGACAGCAGGGTTCACAACTTGATACCAGAAGTGGTTAAGCACTTCAGACAACATTGAATTCATTCTCAATGTATATAAGGCAGAGATAATTCTACTGTGTCGTCAGATTTTGTTGAAGTATGTGATAAAAAAGCATTCGTCGATGTTTCTGTGGACTACTGCCATAAATGTACTCTGCGGACATCAGGGTTCAAAACTTGAATTCAGCTTTTCATCTACACTACGGACAGCATTCAAGAAATCCTTGATTTATGTAAGGCAAAGACTATTTTGTAAAAGGATGCCACAAAAAACAGTGAGTTCTGTTTTCAAACGTACACTGCGATCAAAAGAGTTTACAGCTTCATACCAGTGCCGCATAAGCACTACAAACAACAGTTGTCAGTTTTATATCAGCAATGAGACATACTATCACTTTCAAGTGGAATTCATGCGGAATCCAATCAACAAAACTCATTACTTCAATTACTTTCCCTCCTCCCCCCCCCCAGACCCCGCATCATCGCAGGATATGTACACGCTAAGCACCAAAGGTACTAGTAACTCAGTGCACCAAAAATGTTTATCACGTGGCCTTACTAAGGCACATTTCACAACACAAAAGCATTACTATCAATGATGCCTGCTTGGACCACGCATCATCGCAGGCTTCACAGAACCTTCTTGTTTTACATACCACTAACTCACTGTAAAGCAAAGTAAGTATAACACCTATCAAACCCTACACAATATCCCTTTATTATGCTTCCTAGAAAAACTTATTTTATATCACTTATAAATTTAGTTCAATAATAAAATGCACGCAGCATACACATTCCATCTTACACTTCAATCATAATTACAGATGATGCACTCCACCCCAAGATGTACACTGCGGACAGCAGGGTTTACAACTTGAATTCACCTTTGCATATACACTACAGACAATAGGAAGTTCAGCCTTGATTTATTTAATACAGAGTCAATTATACTGTATGTATTCAGATTTTGTTAAAAAAAAGTGAAAAAAGCATTGTGCTATAATTGTACTGACTACTAGCTTCTATGTACACGGTGCACAGTAGGGTTCACAACTTGAATTTACCTTTTCATCTACACTATAGACAGCATTAAATTCAGCCTTGATTTATTTAAAGCAGAGAAAAAATAGTGTTATTGCACTGCTAGTATGCGCAACCAACTTCAATCGTTGCATTCTGTGAACTATGATAACAAAGAATGTAGAAGATTGCGCCAAAATGTACCTCCACCACTGGCAATACCAAGTACCTCTGGGGTATCACCTTCAACATCGCCACCAGACACACATCCACAATTTGAGAAAGTTAGAATGCACAGAGTGAAGTGCAATCGTTTAATTTGTTATGGAGAGCATTCAGTAGACCTAGTTTGCAGAGCAATTGATAACCATTGATGCTACTATTTTTATCCCCCTCAAAGTTCATATAGTCCACTATACAACAATGAATGATTTCAGTACAGCCCGCTCAGATGACGCCTCATTGCAGGGTGAGCACACCATAAATGCCAGACATACCACTAACTCAGTACACCGTAAATAATCGCCACGTGCCCTTGTTAAGGCGAAATTCAATAGTCAAAACACATTTTTACCAGTGCGGTCTGCCTGGACCACACTTCATCGCAGGCTGCACACAAACCGCCCCTACCGCAGTGCACCACAACTCATGAATCCTTTACGATAGCATGTTCTGTGTATTATTTCACATACAATGCCCCTACATTTGTACAACAGAAGTCATAAATTGTTTATGATTAAATATCTGTGTATGATATCATGATTACTATTTTATTTGTTACCAACAACAACGTAATAAAATGGAGTTGAGCACACGTGCCCGAACCCACTTCAACTATCTAGCTGTGTCTGTGTATTTATTATGTTTCTAGAATTGCTGCCCCAGGGTCCTACCACATTATATTGTACTATAAATAGCGTATGCAACCACCTTACCTGTGACAGTCAGTGTGGGCTATTCTTTTTTTTTAAGCATATTTATATAGCGCAAAATCAACCCAAAAGTATATCAGCAATTTACATAAGCACAGTATTTACAGTACATTTTCAGGCACGCGTAGATTACGTCATATGTCTACTATAACAGGATGTGGTCGCAACTCCAAGACTCAAACACTGATTTCCAGCATCAAGTTCTTCACTCTACCTGAATGACCACATATGTATATATATTATCTGCCCTTCATGTGCCAAAAACTGCAACTTAAACCTTTCACAGCCCTGTATAACTACAGCTACAACACTCCACTGAATGTACAATAAACATTCATAATCGCAGAAATACGTCATGTCCACCATCTTTTATGTGTGCAACTATAAACGAATATAGAGTCAGTGATACCCTGTACCTTCCATGTTGGCCAAGTTGTGGAAGTTCACAGATATAATGACACATTTGCTTTTAAGACACGGGTGACGTCAACACTACAAAGCAGACACCAGAATCACTTGATTTCTCATATAGCTCCAAACGGGACCACGCCCATAGCTCCGGAATCATGGTTCAGAGCCTCGCGCAGCACTGGCATACGTCAGGCCAGCCCACTCCACTTACGCTACCAGGAACAAACAAAACGCAACATTTCCCAGATTTCCATTGTAGTGATTTCTTAGTTCCAGGTCTAGTTGTCAAAACGGCACACACACACTCCCTCATGGCTGGTATACACCCACACCACACCCATCCAGCACATGCGTCACTACACACGTGACCCTACCAATAAAAAAGGCACGTGCTCTACGCCATTTTAGAGTTGCTCCCTTCGCAAGCGCTGTGATGTCCCATCCTGGTGGTTCGTACGGATCACTGAAATTATATCGACCTCAAAAATATCGAGTTGACATAATATCGTTGACAAAATATCGATGGACAAAATATCAACTGGCTATCTTTAAACAGGTAAGTACAAAAATATCGACTCTAAAATATCGAGTTACTAAAATATAGACTGTAAAAATATCGTTTTTTTTGTCTTTAAATTAAGTTAAAACTAATGTAGTAATAAATATATTTATTATAAACTTACTTAAAATTAATAAATTAATGTTATATTAATAAATATTTATTGTAAATTAAAAAAATATATAAAAATAATACATATATATTTATATAATTATTTTTTTATTAAATAAACATATATAATAATTTTACCGTAGCATAGCAAAATAGTTAAATTTTATTGTAACAACTGTAGTGAATTCTACAATAGCTAAAGCGTTGGATAGCGTAGGGGTTAAAACTACTATTCCCACTCCAGTGGGTGCAACAGTAGGGAAAGCGTTGGATAGCGTAGGGGGTAAAATTACTATTCCCACTCCAGTGGGTGCTACAGTAGGGAAAGCGTTGGATAGCGTAGGGGTTAAAATTACTATTCCCACTCCAGTGGGTGAAACAGTAGGGAAAGCGTTGGATAGCGTAGGGGTTAAAATTACTATTCCCACTCCAGTGGGTGAAACAGTAGGGAAAGCGTTGGATAGCGTAGGGGTAACATTTACTATTCCCACTCCAGTGGGTGCAACAGTAGGGAAAGTGCTGGATAGCGTAGGGGTAAAAATTACTATTCCCACTCCAGTGGGTGCAACAGTAGGGAAAGCGTTGGATAGCGTAGGGGTAAAAATTACTATTCCCACTCCAGTGGGTGCAACAGTAGGGAAAGCGTTGGATAGCGTAGGGGGTAAAATTACTATTCCCACTCCAGTGGGTGCTACAGTAGGGAAAGCGTTGGATAGCGTAGGGGTTAAAATTACTATTCCCACTCCAGTGGGTGCAACAGTAGGGAAAGCGTTGGATAGCGTAGGGGTAAAATTTACTATTCCCACTCCAGTGGGTGCAACAGTAGGGAAAGTGCTGGATAGTGTAGGGGTAAAAATTACTATTCCCACTCCAGTGGGTGCAACAGTAGGGAAAGCGTTGAATAGCGTAGGGGTAAAAATTACTATTCCCACTCCAGTGGGTGCTACAGTAGGGAAAGCGTTGGATAGCGTAGGGGGTAAAATTACTATTCCCACTCCAGTGGGTGCTACAGTAGGGAAAGCGTTGGATAGCGTAGGGGTTAAAATGACTATTAATTAATTAACAATTAACAATTTTAATTAATTTCCATATTTAATTAAATATTATTAAATTACTTCCCACCCTATCCCCCTATAAACTCACAACCCACTACTGAAAATAATTTACTAAATATTAATTATTTATCAATTAAATATTTATAATTAATTACCAATTATATTTTAATTGATGACCAATTAATAATTAATTAACAAGTATTATTATTTTACATAATTAATTAATTATTATTAAATTACTTCCCACCCTATTCCCCTATTAACCCACAACCCGCTACAGAAAAGAATGTACTAAAAATTAATTATTACTCAATTATTATTTTTAACCAATTATACTTTAATTATTAACTAATTAATAATTAATTAATAATTATTAATAATTTACATAATTAATTAATTATAATTAAATTACTTCCCACCCTATTCCCCTATAAACCCACAACCCGCTACAGATTTATATTACACAATTATTTAAAAATATTAAAAACTACCTTATTTTCGATTTTTTTTTTATATTCTATCTAGTCGATATTATGTCTAGTCTATATTTTTGATTCGATATTTTGGCTATTATTATCGATATTACTCAATATTTTTGTAGTCTATATTATGTCTGGTCGATATTTTTGCTAGTCTATATTTTTTACTCGATATTTTGACCAAACGATATTTTGGAATCGATATTATGTCTGTTTACCGGTTCGTACGCCTCATGTAGGCCCAAACCACCGAACAGTGGGCCCACCACTACATGCGTGGCCTCTTTGGTCACTGAGTTAGTGGTACCGGAAGGACTGAGCCGGTGAAGAACCTGCGATGATGATGATGGGAGCACGAGCATGTCGTTAGCCATACCGATATCAAGACTCAGCACTATATGTGAGACATCTTAGTGGCAGATCGGGACTACATGATGTAGAAGGTGTCCTGTCCATGAAAAGGTGAGCAGTGAGGCCTGGGTGAGCATCTGAGGGAGTCGATGGGTTGCAGCAGACTGCATACAAAAAAGCGACGCAATGATTTAGACAAACGCAGTCCTATATAGTGTATCAAATTACATGTATATTTTTTTTCCAATAGCAGGAACGTTTTTATAATCGGACAAATGTCCAGAATATAAACCAAACAAATAGTTATTTTAAATGTGAGAGGGAACGTGTGTGAAAGGCCTATGTTATTCAACTCCACATTAAGATAGTAACAATTACCAATCATAACATCTTTCTTTTACTATCTTTTAGATGTAGAGCTTCAGGGTGGATTATGTTCTGGCACGTGGTGAAAAACACACCAGTGACAGAAAGGTGAGCTGCGAATATTCTTTGCAGTCACTCTCTCACTTCCTCTCTCCTTTGATAAAAAAATTACACACTTCCTTTTTATCTTACAGGTTGTGTTTCACAAATTGGTGTCCCCCTCAACACCTCTAAAACTCAACATTCGAAGATTCTGCGATGATGTGTGGCCATCGTAACAACTTCTGAGAAAGCTGCTTCGACACTTAGTGCACCCTCTTTGAATCAGGCCAATGGAACAAGGTGAGCAAAAAAGCTTGTTTCTGTAACAACAACAAGTCATCAGTAAAAGGAGAAAGTGGGAAGTGTGCAGCAGCTTCACTGCGTAGGAAGGTACAATTACCTCCGGCCAGTGAGAATAGATAAGTTTCAACAGTTTGAAGGGCAGATGTACAAGCCCCTTGCACCACTTTTGTGTCACTTTTAACATGGGAAAAGTGGCGCAAGGAGCTTCCAAATCTGCCTCTGACTTCCCAAGAAAAACACTCATCTCCGTACTCTGCAAGTCAATTGGGTGCAACAGTCTAGATACCCAATATTGAGAACTCACCGCTATGCAGTGAGAATGCATGGGATATAGTACTTTGGGAAAAAACTCAGCACAGACACCTCCTTACAGTGGAGCTTGTTGTAATATAGTATCCTGAGTGTACAAAAAAATTAACCAAAAATGTACGTGTGCATTTGTATGTACTATGCTATTACTAACTCTATATACTATCTTTCAGATTACTAAGCTGGAGTGTGCACTATGAAGCAGCACTTGCTTGGACACACAATGGAGGCAAATGGTGAGCTGCAAGTATTTTCTCCAGTATTAACTGCTCCATCTATAACTTCCTCTCTCCCAGGTTCCAATGGCGTTTTTTCTCTCTTTCTCTTAATCACTCTCTCTCACATCGTTTCTTTCTCTTTTAAAGTTATTGACACTGCTGTCCACTCCGCCGTGTACATCCTTAGTTGAGTACAAGTTGTGAATTCTGTTGGCCACAGTGTTTACAGAAGGTAAGCAGAGCGGCCTAGATATACAATACCTCTGATTAAATGCATTAGAAATAAAAGAGCTTATTAACAAGCCCCTTCCGCCACTTTTGAGTCACTTTCAACATGAGAAAAGTAACACAAAAGTGGCGTCAAAACTCTTCTAAATAAGCCCTAAAGAATATTGTCCTGCATAATGACTTGATCTCTCACCTAATTCTGTCTCATCTCTGAATCATTTTAAAGACCTGTTGATCTGTAATGTAAATCTGACACAGTAGGCACTTCCATACAGACACCGCTTGAACGCGGGCCTATAAGACAAGTGAAAAGTATCAGGCACACTGCACACGTAAAAATAAGGAAATATAATTTAGTGTTAACTTGACTTGTAATGTTTGACCTCATTTAGTCACATCGATCTAATTTTAAACACTAAATTTCTTTTTTGTTTTGCAGATTACCTCCTGTACTTCTATTGGAGTCCATATCACATTTTGTTTATTATATTATTTTGTTAAAGTTATGTTTCTAGTTATTTATTATATTGTTATATTTAAGTTACGTTTCCAGGTATTTATTGTTGTTTTAATAAAAGTAAAAAAAAATGGTATATACGTCTTTTTTTTGTGAGGGTAGCAGTCCCCAGTAGAAATGATATTTACAATTTGAAGTATAATTCTGATGCTAACTCTTTACCAGATCTTTACCAGAGTCTATAGCTACAACTAACGGTTCCTATGGAAAAGTTTTAAAACTCCAGCACAGTAACTTTTTCCATTATCAACATAGTGTGGTGAACTTCTAACGTCTGTGCTCACGTGAGTGTTCCATGAACTGTTACTATGGTAACAGGCAGAAAGCCGTTTGGGGGTAGGGTTGAAAGGTAATGCCTGTACAGAATCTGTTATATTTATCCTGGATCCTCTACAAGACAAGAAGGAAAGCAAAGTAAAACAAAACACTGTGCACCAGATTTACAACCCCCTTGCACCACTTTTGCGTCCAAGGCCCCCCTACAAAATTAGAAGTGTGGGGGCCTCAACGACCCCCCACAAGCCCCGGGAACCACCAACCCTGGGGATTTGTGTATTGTGGGAGGCAGGCTGCGTGGCCCTCCACCTGGTGTCCTCGAGGGCCCTGGGGACCGCCACGCCCAGGGCCTGTTCCTGCAGTGTCCCGGGGTGCCTATCCCCGGGACACTGCTGTTTGCTTTGAGAGGGCGGGAGTCTCATGGCTCCCGCCCTCCCATAGCAAACTTAGTTTGCATTTTGAAAGACAGAGCAGTGAAATCTGTTCTCACTTTCAAAACCCAAAGCAGATTGCTTTTCCACATGCAAGTTAGCATCTCCCCTTGCGGAAAAGCAATGCCGGCTCCCGAAGAACGCGGGAAGCCGGCGGGACCGTGGGGGAATAGTGGCTCCCTCTCGGTCCCCAACATTTTTTATAAGACCCGGGGATACGATCCCTGGGAATATTAGAAAGTACTGATAGGGGTTATTTTTTAATGGAAAAAGTAAAAGTTGCGCACCCAGCGCAGCGCTCAGTGCGGCCCCCTGGTGTGCACGACCTGGATGCACGACTTATAATCTGTAGGATGCGCGACTCCAGCGCCTTTGGTGCACAACTTCTACGAGTTTAGGAGCCGGCATTACTTTTCCACATCAGGAGGTACTAACATGCAGATCCCCATGTGGAAAAGCAATCTGATTTAGATTTTGAAAGAGAGAACAGATTTCCTTGCTATGAGAGGGCGGGATGGGTATCCTGGGACCCTGCAAAAGCCGGCCCTCCAACAATACATAAGGCCCCGGGGAGTGGTGGTCCCCGGGGCTTTGGAGACCTTACAGCCCCCCCTCCCCAACCATGATTTTTTTTATAGCCCCGGGGGTAACGGGGCCCTCAAGTACTCCAGGAGGGGAGCCATGTAGTTCCCCTCCCACAATACATAAATCCCAGAAGGGTAATGGTCCCCGCGGCTTTGAGGACCTTCGACCCCTCCGCGCACCATGTTTTTCTTTTCAGCCCTGGAGGGTGACGATCCCCGAGCCTGGGGTGCCCCTTTGGGCCCCAAATAAAATTTATTTAATTTTGCCCCCGGTATTTAATCCCCCGAAGATGAATTATAAAAAAAATTTCCATTTTATTTTATTTATTTTACGGTACAGTCCATGCACCCTACACGCACCTGCCGGTTTAAAAAAGAATAAAAAGAAATGTGGGCCCTGGGGGTCCTGCTGGGACCCCCTAAGCAGGTCTAGAGGGTAGAATTATTTCTACCCTGCCCCTTTCTCTGTTTTGCACACATATTCCACTGACTTCGCTAGAATGCGCAGATCATACGCGCACCCCACGATTTTTCCCCAAAAAATAATAATTGGGGGACCACGGGGGTCCTGGTGGGACCCCCTGAGGAGACCTAGAGGGTCATGGTGTGTCTACTCTCCCCTTTTCATGTTGTAAACACACATTTCACAGACTTCTTCAGCCTCCCTTCTACCGAGGCACAAAATGGCTGCCAACAGTTCGTGGGTTTGAATGTTTACAACCGCTTGACAGCCAATTAGCATTGAGAGCGTGTTTGGGACGGTGCGCTTATGGTACGATGCCAATCTTCGCACAATCCGCGGATCCACCGCACCCATAGATACATAAATGACTTTAAATGCAAATTTCTCTGAACTATGGAACAAATTAACACCATTTAAGCAAAAGGCACATGTCTGAACTGACGACTACCTCTTTGCCAAATTTGGTGTAATTTCGTTCATCTGTTCGGGCTGTAGTCGTGGCTAAAGTGAAGTGAAGGAGTGGGACTGAGGTGGCCAAATATTTGGAAAATTTCAAGAAGATTCATCAATCGGCGCCAAAGTTATTGCCAACAGAATGTTGCGGATATCCTATGCATAATAGGTCCTAACTATAACTACCTATTGGCGACCCCCAGTAGGTAATATTCACTGAAAAAAGAAGAAAACTGGTTAACTCTTGTCTTTTTCCAGTGGATTTATATATATATTTGCTGATAAAACCATAGGTTTTACAGACATTATAGTTAGGAATTAGCATTTAAAAAACCTTAAAAATTCACAGAAAAAAAACATAGGTTTCAGGGATGTTATAGTTAGTTGGACATTTCACTCATACAAAACTATAGAAATTCTGCTGTTATAGTTAGTTGAGCTAACTATAACTCGCGCCACCGCAATGCATTGCTGATGACTTCACATATTACATCATTCATGACATGGTCAGTGACATCACTGAAGACATCACTGATGACATCTCCAATGACATCACTGATGACATCATCCAGTGAATGTGTGTTTCTATAAAATGTAAATATGTTTTATATATATATATATATATATATATATATATATATATATATATATATATATATATATATATATATATATATATATATATATATATATATTCATTAAAAAAACCATAGGATTCAGGCCTTATATAGTTAGGAATTAGCATTTTAAAAACCTTGCAAATTCACTTCAAAATACCATAGGTTTCAGGCCTTATATAGTTAGGAATTAGCATTTAAAAAACCATTGAAATTGCTCCTATATAGTTAGTTGTACTAACTATATTTCGCACACCAACAATCCACTGCTGATGACGTCACATATTACATCATTCATGACATGGTCAGTGACATCACTGATGACATCTCAAATGACATCACTGATGACATCACTGATGACATCTCATTTGACATCACTGATGACATCACTGATTACATCATCCAGTGACTGTGTGTTTCTGTAAAGTTTAAATATGTTTTACATATTGAAGAATGAGTGTATGTATAAGTGTCTGGATGAAGGATTTAGTTGGTGCATGACTGACTGTATGAGTGAGTGATTAAATGTGTCTTACTAAATGCATGGGTTAGTGAGTAAACTGTCTGAATGTGTGCATCAGTATGTCTGTTGTTGGGTAAGCTGCTGCATGTGTTGATCAGTAGCTATATGAGTGGCTATATGGGTTATTGATTGGTTGCCCAAGTATTTGAATGGGAGACTGAGTATGTGTGTGGGTAGCTGGGAAGTTTGTGACTCTGTGCATAGATGTGTGAGCAGTTGATTCACTAGGTGTATGAGTTCAAGAGTGCATGTGGAAACAGCTATATGGGCGGTTTACTGTGTGCATGGGTGTGTTGGTGAGTGAATGGATATCTCAGTGCTACTTGTGCAAGTAAGTACATATGTAAAGCAGAGTGCATGTGAGAGTTGGCATATATAAATTACTATACATGAGAGCCAGTGAATGTGTGAGTGGCTATATGGATCATTGTGTACTTGTATCAGTGATTGTATAAGAGAGTAAGTATATGTTTGAATAAGTAAGGTGTTGTGTGTATAACTGTATAGTTGAGGAAATGGAAGTGTGATTGATTATTTGCATGACTGACTAGGTGTGTGAGTAACTCCATGGACGAGTGGCAGTGTGTGAGTGTCTGTATAGGTGTATGAGTGCATATAATAGTGTTGTATTGATGAGTGACTGTGTGTATGAGTTATTCTATGGGTGAATAAGTGAATGTGTGTGTAGACCTAGGAATCAGTGAGTGTGTATGTAGTAACTGGTATTGGAGTGAAAATGGTTTCAAGAATGGTAGTCTGTATTTAACACTGGGTGTATCAAAGGTTATATTAGAGTGTGAGGATGTGCATCGTATTATCACATTAATGATATCATCAGTGATGTGATCAGTGATGTCAAATGAGATGTCATCAGTGATGTCATCAGTGATGTCATCAGTGATGTCACTGACCATGTCATGAATGATGTAATATGTGAGATCATCAGCAGTGGATTGCGGGTGCGCGAAATATAGTTAGTACAACTAACTATATAGGAGCAATTTCAATGGTTTTTTAAATGCTAATTCCTAACTATATAAGGCCTGAAACCTATGTTTTTTTAAGAGAATTTGCAAGGTTTTTAAAATGCTAATTCCTAACTATATAAGGCCTGAAACCTATGGTTTTTTAAGTGAATTTGCAAGGTTTTTTAAATGCTAATTCCTAACTATATAAGTCCTAAAACCTATGTTTTTTTAAAGTAAATTTGCAAGGTTTTTTAAATGCTAATTCCTAACTATATAAGGCTTGAAACCTATGGTTTTTTCAGTGAATTTGCAAGGTTTTTTAAATGCTAATTCCTAACTATATCAGGCGTGAAACCTATATTTTTTTTCAATAAATTTCAAAGGTTTTGTAAATGCTAATTCTATTAGCGGATAACGTTTATATATGTTATCATCCTTCTGGGACCACCTGAGCAGCCATCTTGTTTCTCAGGAGAAGTGAGGCACAAGAGAGCACAAAACAAGAGTGGAAAATGCGAAAAGGGGGCAGAGTTGAGACCCCCTGACCCTCTAGCCCTTCTCAGGGGGTCCCAGAATGACCACCAAGTGCTACATTTTTTTAAATTTTTTTTTAAATCGCGGGGTACCCACACGGTACGCGTACCCTACGCGTACAGTAGTGTACCCGCACTTTTTGTAATTTTATTTTGCCCTTGGGGGTCCTTTTGGGACCCCCTAAGAAGGGCTAGAGGGTTGGGGGGTCTCTACCCAGCCCCCTTTTCGTGTTTTCCACTCTTGTTTTGGGCTGTCTTGTGCCTCAGTTCCTGGTTTGGACAGTTTGGAATGTTGACAGTTGACTGCTAGCCAATCAGAAACTCACTCGCGCCCGTAAGGGTACGCGCATGTACGCGTACCGTACGCGTACCGTACGCGTACGGTGCGCGTACGGTAAGCGCTTATAGATAAATAATTTGATCAAATTCAATTTTCTCAACAACTACTGGAGGGATTTTCACCAAATATAGAAAAGGCACTACTGCATACCTGTCCCTACCATTTTGCCAAGTTTTGTGTAATTCCGTTCAGCCGTTCGGGCTGTAGCCTTGTCTAAAGGTCCCATAGAAAATGCCATTTGAAAAATTTCAAATTCAATTTTCTTAAGAACTACTGGAGGGATTTACACCAAGTATACAAAAGGCACTGCTGCATACCAGTCCCTACCATTTTGCCAAATCTGTTATAATTCCGTTCAGCTGTTCGAGCTGTAGCCTTGTCAGAATGTCCCTATGGAAATTAACATGGGGAAAACACGTTTTGGGACCCCCCTTTTTTCTCGGCCCCCTCTTGACGAATCCCCCTGAAGGAGCGGAGCGCAGCGAGGTAAATTTAAGGAAAATTACAGGCAGATCCCTCAATCAGCGCCAAAGTTATTCCCAATAGAATGTTCAGAATTTCCTATGGTAACTAGGTCCTAACTATATATACCTACTGGCGACCGAAGAATGAATGGGTGTATAGGAGTCAGGATGGATGATTAAGTAGGTGTGTGACTGACTGTATAACTGAGTGATTAATTATGTCTTACTTAATGCATGTGTTAGCGACTGGTACAGACATTCACATTGTTTAGGTTGTCAGTTGGTGCGTAAGCAGATGTATAGGTTGGTTAGCAACTAAATTAAGATCTATATGGGCTATTGATTGGTTGTCTGAGTATCTGTATGGGTGCCTGAGTGTCTGTGTGGGTGGGGGGTATTGCTCTGTGCATAGATGTGTAAGTGGATAATTCACAGGGTATATGTGTTAAAGTCTTTATCTGTGGGAGAGTGTGTGAATGGGTGTGTTGGTGAGTAAATGGATGCCTCAGTGGTACATGTGTAAGTAACTGCTTATGTGAAGGGCAGTATACGTGAGTGTTGGACTATATAACTCACTATATGTGAGAGTGACTGATTGTGAAAGTGCCTGTATGGATCAATGTGTGCTTGTATTAGTTATTGTATTAGAGTGTAATTATGTGTTAGTATATGTTTAAATAAGTGAGGTGGTATGTGTATAACTGTGCAGGTGAGTAAATGAAAGTGTAATTATTGTATTTCCATTACTGACTAGGTGTATGAATAACTCTATAAATGAGAGGCAGTGTCTGAGTGTCTGTATAGATATGTGACTGGATATGATAATGCTGTATTGATGGCTAACTATATATATAAGTGACTGTATGGGTCAATGAATGGATTTGTGTGTAGACCTAGGAACTAGTGAGTGGATATGTAATAACTGGATATTGGTGTGTTCATGGTTTTAAAAAATATAGTCTGTATTTTAGAGTGGGTGTATCAAGTGTTATATTAGGGTCTGATCAGGTGCATCAAATTTTCACATGGATGATGTCATCAGTGATGCCATCAGTGACGTCATTTGAGATGTCATCAGTGATGTCACTGACCATGTCATGAATGATGTAATATGTGACGTCATCCGCAGTGCATTGCGGGGGTGCCAGTTATAGTTAGCTCAACTAACTATAACAGCGGAATTTCTATCATTTTGTATGAGTGAAATGTCCAACTAACTATAACTTCCCTGAAATCTATGTTTTTTTCTGTGAATTTCTAAGGTTTTTTTAAATGCTAATTCCTAACAATAACGTCTGTAAAACCTATGGTTTTTCAGTGAATTTCAAAGTTTTTCAATTGCTAATTTCTAATCATAATGTTCATTAAACATATCTTATTTTCTGTGATTTTTAAATATCATCCCAATCTCAAATGGTAAAAACTGCAAATCTCACCACTATTCCATCGATACCTTCCACCAACAAAATCGCTACAAACCAGAGCCACAACTAACGCTAACGATATGCAAACTCAGCTTTTCCGTGCAAAAAAAACACGAAAACACCACTTCCCCATATTTTCAACAGCCAGCCAAATCTGCAATGCTATCTAAAAACAGGCGATAGGCCGACTTACCAGTAACAAATTAACATCAACCTTTAACTGATGTAAGGACTTGAACTATCTACTGCATGAATTACACTCAACTCACACCCACATCTAAAGACCAACACGTGATAGAGGTACCAATGATACAGCTCCGACACCCAACAAGGCCACAACACTCAGCACCACCACTACCAGAACTTCCCCCTCCCCGGACCACTCCCCCTCTACTACCACCAAGGCAGCTCAAAACAGGGCAACGGACCTTCCCAAAATACCATATCCCCTCAACTGCACAACAGCTGAATGTTCGGAGATGTGGCAACCAAGTTTGTGTGAAGGAGGCAAGTCACCCTTCAATAATAATTCGTACAATGCCAAATGTACCAGTGATGTGCTGCACAGACCTCACTAGTCAAAGCACGAACCTCTCCATGTGGAGATAAACTATTGATACTTGTAGTGTAGTGCACAGTGGATGCAACCATGTTACCTCAGGCAGTGGGGATGGTCTCGGTCATGTAGCTGTGTTGTCCCCCCCTTGAAGCGGAAGTGAAGTGGGCTGGTCCAACGTACGCCACTCCAGCGTAGGAGTATGAATAAATAGGCCAGGCCCTGGGAGTGGTTCACTTGTGCGAAGACCAACGAGTCTGCCAGAGCGGCGGCCCTCACCCTGGCATGTGGTTGCCACCATGACCGTGAACCTCCTCCACACAAGCCCCCTGTGAACCCAGCGCCACAGCACCACAGACTTTTGTCTGCACCAACTACTGCCTTCGTTTTACACTGCGGACAGCAGGGTTCACAACTTGAATTAAACCTTGATTTATTAATTGCACAGAGAACTGTACTCTATGTCCTCGGATTTTGTCAAGAAGAAGTGACAAAAAGCATTCCTCGATGTCTTTGCTAACTACTGCCTTCGATCTGCACTGCGGACAGCAGGGTTCACAACTGGAATTCAGCCTTGATTTATTAATTGCACAGAGAACTGTACTCTATGTCCTCGGATTTTGTCAAGAAGTAGTGACAAAAAGCATTTGTTGATGTCTATGCTAACTACTGCCTTCAATCTACACTGCGGACGGAAGGGTTCACAACTTGAATTCAGCCTTGATTTATTAATTGCACAGAGAACTGTACTCTATGTCGGGTGATTTTATCAAGAAGAAGTGACAAAAAGCATTCCTCGATGTCTGTGCTAACTACTGCCTTCGATCTACACTGCGGACAGCAGGGCTCACAATTCAGATGCAGTGGCGATTGCAGATGACGCAGCCCAGTTTGCAAGACACGTTGCTCCCAGTGCGGCCCGCCGGGATCACGCCTCATTGCAGGATGCACACATGCTGTGTGCTTCAGGTGCTACTAACTCACTGAACCATAAATCATCACCACGTGGCCTTATCAAGGCAAGACATTGCTCCCATTGTGGGCCGCCAGGACTACGTATCCTTGCAGCGTGCGCACAAGCTGAGTACTCTATGTGCCATGAACTGGGCAGCTCAACTCAACGCCACGTGGCTATGCGCCCATCCTGACCACTGCCTGCGCAATACACTGGGCTTACACAGTTCACAATTCAACATTAGTAGCGACGCAAATTGTGTAAGAGACTATAATGGGTTAAGAAGACCAAATACTCCCAATCTGTGCAGCTCAAGTCAGCGTCACCTGCCTGTGGGCCTTTGCTGACTGCTGCCTCCGGCCTAAACTGTGAAAGACCGACGACACGTGTTGCCAACTAACCTTGTTCAACACAAGCCAACCCACATGTGTAACTGGTTCCTGATTCCTAAATGGCAGCGACCCCATCTTCGTGGCACCAATCACACCACCAAACTCCCTTCAATCAGTGAAGGATATGGGAAGCCAGCAACATGTGGTGCCACTAAACCTGTACTACGCATGCCGGTGGGGCCACCAACGTGGCTGTGGGCCCTTCCTCACCACTACCTCTAACCAACACTGTGGAAGACCATCGACACATGGAGCCCCTAACCGTCTTCAACACAAATGTACATGTGCAACTGTGTCCTGAGTCCTAAATATCAGTGACCCCATGTCCGTGAGTCAACCACAGCACCAGACTCCCTTCGATCAGTGAGACATATTGCCATATGGAAGACTGGCGACATGTGCTGACACTAATGCTGCCACTAACTCTGCCACTAACTCTGTTCAACACAAGCCGATCCCACATGTGTAACTGTGTCCTGAGTCTTGAATGGAGCGACCCCAACTTCTTTGCAGCGACCACAGCACCAGACTGCCTTCGATCATTGAAGCATATTTCCATATGCAAGACCGGTGATACATTGTCCCACTAACCCTCTCTAACACCAGCCGATCCCACATGTGTAACTGAGTCCTGAATGTCAGCGACCCCAACTTCGTGGCATGACCACAGCACCTCACTCCCTTTGATTAGTGAGGAGTATTTACAGATTGAAGTCTGCCAACAAGTGGTGACACTGAAAATGCTCTACGCAGGCCTGTGAGACAACCAATGAATGCACAAGACTGTAGACCCTTCCTCATCGCTACCTCTGACCTACACTACGGACAGCAGTCCTCACAAGTCAGATACAGTCCCGATTTCACATGACGCAGTCCAGTATGCAAGACACACTGCTCCCAGTGCGACCCATCCACATCAAACATCATCACAGGCTCATACACTCTCAATGCCTCTGATACCACTAACCCTGTTTAACACAAATACATTCCACATGTCGAACTGTGTCCTGAGTCCTGACCAGCAGTGACCCCAACTTTGTGGAAGCAACTACAGCACCTCACTCCCTTCGTTAAGTGAGGAGTATTTACAGATTGAAGTCTGCCGACAAATAGTGCCACTAAACCTGCACTACGCAGTCCGGTGGGGCCACCAACGTATGCACAAGGCTGTAGGCCCTTTCTCATCGCTACCTCTGACCTACACTACAGTCAGCAGGCCTCACAATTCAGATACAGTCCTGATTCCACATGACGCAGTCCAGTAGGCAAGACACATTTCTTCCAGTGCAACCTGTCCAGATCAAGCATCAGAGGCTCATACACTCTCAATGCTTCTGGTACCACTAGGCCTATTTGAGACAAACAAATCCCACATGTGTAACTGTGTCCTGAGTCCTGAACAGCAGTGACCCCAACTTCGTGGTAGCGACCACATAACCAGACTCTTCAGTCTTATTGGTTGTTCTTTTCTTTAAATACTTTTTCTTATCTGTAAATCTATACATGACTAAAATTCTTCTTTGTCCAACCTCACAGGGATACTTCTGGGCCCAAGAAGGTTGTTGGGGGTATGTTGGTAATGTGGGAAGAGGGTGCGTTACCTGCTAATGTGGGGAGAGGGAGCGTCAAAGGGGTATCACTCACAGAAAGAAATCCGATATCTTTTCACAAATGCCTCAGACAGATGCCAGCTGACGGACTGAATCACAAAAAGGTTTTTTAATACTTATGTAATGCGAGCTATGAACAGTTCGAACCCAGGCTCGCAGAGGGACAGCTGCGGTCAGTTGCTCGACTCCCAGATGCAGTACTACGAACGCTTCATTGTGTCTATCCCTGGCCTGTTCCGTCGTACGCCACGCCACACCACTCTGATTACATTCCAACGTAACTACCTTTTGCAGCCATACTCACTGTTTGTGTGCAGGTCAGTGGTCTAGTTTTCAACATCTCACAGCCACTCCCTGAGGGCAAGTTTGCACACATACCACACTCATCGGCACAGGCCATGTGACCACGCAAATATAATAGATAGACAACGTCACATCCTTTAATACCGGTGTTGACTAGCTGGCGAATAGTCCACGGATCTCAACCATAAAGAGTCCAAGAAAAGTTGCACATAAGGTTAGTCCCACCCTCACCTATATGCGGTCAGCGGCCTACCATCCCCTTGGTGCAGACTTCATAAGCTGCCACGCCAAAATCATGTGGCCATCTGGAGCCTACTACCACGTGCCTCGAACTTGAGTTCCACAGGCTTAGCGGCACCAAACCCTGAGGTGCTCTCCGCCATAGACGACTCAGCGACATGTGTGAGATATGCGAGGCCATGGAGAAGATCAAGTGTTCTCCACCATTCAGTTCTCAGCGTCATCTGTCAGATCCTCGAAGAAGCTGATGTGGTCTCCACCATTCAGGACTCAGCGACATCTGTAAGATCCGCGCACAATGTGATGTGGTCTCCGTCATTCAGGACTCAGGACTCTGCAACACATCCAAGATCGGCCGGGTTTTGACAGGCACGTGCAGTCCATCTACTGCTGCACATTCCAATGGCACCAAGCAATTATTTGCTAATCGATGCACAGAGGTGACAGTCTCTCTCTCTCTCTCTCTCTCTCTCTTTCCTTTCTTCTCTCTCACACTCTTCGTTCCTTTCCTTCTATTTCTCTCTCTATCTCTCTCTCCCTTCTCCCTTTCTTTCTTTCCTTCCCTCTCTTTTTCTCTCTGGCTTGTTTTTCCTTCTCTGTTTCTCTCTCTCAGTCCTTTGATAGGCACATTACACACGTCCTTATTTTGTGCTTTATTTTCCAAGCTCTGTCATCGACATCCATGGTCTCCACATGAATCTTCCACCTTGTTGTTTTCTATTATATTTGTTACATTTTATATATTGGTTTATTTTTTATATATATATTAATAAAGAATTAAAATTTGAAAATAGCATATGGTTTATATATGTTTTAAAAACAAATAAAGTTTGACTACAAAAAATTATAAACCTTTTCAATTGTTTTCTTAACTGCTGTGTGAGTCTTTCTTGTTCTTATTACAGTTATTTGTTGGTATCCACCATGGTTTTAAATTTTGGAGCACTTATCGCGGGAATACTATTGATCTCTCCAGTTTGCACCAACTTCTAAAAACTGTATTAGATTTATCTCAACTTTAGTTGCATTGAAGTGCTAATAATGAAATGCAGAGTAGCCATTCCCGTGCAAAAACACACGAGGTGTGAACAAACATATAAGCCCAAACACAATAGCGGTAATGCAATGAAATGTGTCTTGTTAAACATTAGATCTATGCCCAAGCACGAATACGAATTACGAATTAGAATCCCTGATATCAGATAATAACTTAGACCTAGTATTCCTCACAGAAACCTGGGCATCTACCACCTCGGGCCTGATTGGAACATGGCTGTTCCCACAGGATACTCAGTGGCACAAGTAGACAGAATAGGAGCAGTGGGAGGGGGCATTGCACTAATATACCGTTCACATTTTAAAGTGAAATCCTCATCAGAATCAGCACTGGAGGCAGAGGCAATGTCCTTTAACATCAAAAGCAATAACCAAGCCTTCATCACTGGCCTACTAATATACAGACCACCTGGAATGAAAGGTCCTTTCACCAAAGCAATCCAAACTATTCTGGGATCATGCCTAGACACCCCCACATACACAGTCCTAGGTGACTTAACTTCCATTTGGAAGACAGCAGGGATTCTGACACCTCGTCTCTGGCTGACAACCTCCATAGCTTTGGGCTGAAACAGTTAATCGCCAAATCTACTCATCAAGCCGGCCATACCTAGGACGGCATTTTTACGAATAACGACAATATAAAAGTGACGTCGGTCCTACCAGTTCCATGGTCAGATCACATGGCTATTCACTTTATAATAAAACACACAACTCAAACCTGCGGCTGCAGGAAACGCCCTATACTAGCCTCAACCAGGCCAGGGAAATGCATTCAGAGGGAAGGTCTAGCTAAAATCCTGTCAAACAATCCCCCTCATTCAATGATAGTAATGACAGGGCAATTAAAATCAGCCTCTGGATAAACACGGCAGTAAATGAACTAGCCCCTGAAGAGAGTAAGAAACCTTGGAGACAATCAGCCACCTCACTTTGGTATACGCCGGAAGTCAAGCGATTGAAAATCAATTGCAGGCACAAAGAACAGACCTGGAGATCTGATTACAGCTTACCCCATGGAAAGGAGTACACGAAAGCCCTAAATGAGTATAAAATAATGATACAACAAGCCAAATCGACCTACTTTACTCTTAAAATTCATGAGGCCACAAACTCCTCTACGGAGCTATTTAAAACTGTGTCAAGTTTACTCAAATGTCCGAGGGACATAATATGTGCCCCAGACCAACACTTTGTAGACAAGATGGCCTTGTTTTTCCAACAAAAGGTCCATGATGTTTATAATGAGCTTCATGAGGTATCCAACTCAGGAATTAATATCAACAGGGAACCAACAGTAGTCCCCCAAAACTGCTTATTCCAATTTCCATGGAGGAAGACCAGATATCTAAGATGATAATACAAGCCAAGTCGGGATCACCTCTAGACCCCTGCCCCCCCTACATATTCCATTTGGCCCCAGAAACAATCAGCAAGACCCTAACCCCGCTCCTCAATGAGATAATTAAATCCGGTGTCTTTCCTCAAAAGTGGAAAAAGGCTAGCATCAGACCTTTCCTGAAGAAGGATTCCCTTGATCCAGGGGAGACAAAAAAGTTATCGTCCTATATCCTGTCTCCCTGTACCAACTAAAATATTAGAAAAAGCCTTAAATCAGGAACTAATGGAGGTTGTCAATCTCAACAACATCCTCGACAATACCCAACACGGCTTTAGGTCTTGTCACTCCACTGAGACAGCTCTAATAATAGCCACGGAGGAAGCCCGTAGAACCATGGACAAGGGAGGCAGAGCTGTGCTGATACTGCTGGATCTTACGGCAGCGTTTCATACTGTCAACCATGGGGTCCTGATTGATAGGCTAGAATTAGTAGGAGTCAGAGATACTGCCCTGACCCTACTTAAATCTTTTCTAGGAAATAGAATTCAACAAATCTATTGGGAAGACCGGCAGTTGGAAGAATTCTCTCTTCCATGTGGGGTCCCACAGGGCTCGGCACTCTCCCCTACCCTTTTTAACCTGTATGTGACCCCGCTCGCCTCACTAATAAAAGCACATGGCCTGAAATTGGTGTTGTACGCTGACGACAGGCAACTGATGGTATCACTCACGCAAACGATTGAAGTCACTACGGAACAGTTTAGAAACTGCCTCCTAAGCTTATAGAGCTGGATGAATAAGAACTTCCTAAAACTATACACCAAAAAAACTGAGGTGATTGAGTTTGGATATAAGACATCCATCTGGAGCCAACTTTGGTGGCCGCCAGAGGCAGGTACCTGCCCTGTGCCTCCACAAAAAGTCAGAAACTTAGGTTTCTGGATAGATAAAGATCTTACTCTCACCTCACAAGTAAATCAAATGACATCTGCATGCTCCTTTACCATTAAAACCCTTAGAAAAATACTCCCCCTGATCCCACCTATATTAAGGAAAACAGTGGTCGGTGCTCTAGTTCTCTCCCGCATCGACTATTGTAACACTATGTACCTGGGAATGGGTGAAAGGCAGCTTTCTAAACTACAGTCACTGCAAAATGCCGCGGCAAGAGTACTGCTGGACCTCCCAAAGTGCCACCCAACATCTAAGGCCATACGCCAACTCCATTGGCTTCCAGTCCGTCAGAGAGTACAGTTCAAAGCCCTCTGTTTAGTTCACAAAACAGTAGTTGGAGGAGGAGCCGAGGACTTGAAAGCTCTTTTTCTGTGCTATGTCCCAAGCCGAACACTAAGATCTGCCAGCCTGGGCCTGATTACCATTGTGAGAATAAAGAGAGCACGCTGGGGAGGCAAGTCTTTCTCTCATCAGGCAGCTAAGCTATGGAACACCATGCCCATTAAGCTTCGCCTACAATCTAATAAGAGCTGTTTCAGAAAGACATTAAAGACCTTGCGTTTCACTACGCCCTAGTCACCCAGTAGTAGCCTTATCCTCCTTGCAGCGCCAAGACGCCACAGCCTAAGTGCGCTTAATAAATACTTCAGTCAGTCAGAGGTGCACCTTTTCGATTTATTCTAAATACTAAAATCCGGTAGTGAATTGCAATGAGGTAGTGCTTGCATTTACAGTGTACACACAAAATCAATGAAGAAATCTCATTGTATTTATATTGATTAGGAATAGTGCGTCAGGTGCTGGATCTTGAAGGGATACACTGCCCAGTCCGTATATTGTTCTGCACACAAACAAATGATATCACAACTTTCACAACTGCAATGCAAAATTAATTCCAGCTATAACCCACGTTACCACCAAGAATTTTACACCTGCATGCTGCTAGTGTTAAGCAGGATGACTACCTGCAGCATGAAAGAAAACACAGCGAAGAGACACACCAGAACACAAACAGGTGCCATAGAGTCAATTACCACGATACAGGGATACTCAGGAGGGCCACAAGACTCATCGCAACAACCCCAGGACCACCAACGGCCCCCAAACACGCATCTGAGCAAGTGTGTTTGTGTGGTCATTGTTAGCATGATAAGCAAATGCCCTGCAACATCACAGTGTGCCTGTCTTCAGCAAACGTTACCATATAACCGCAGCATTAGCAGTGACCCTGGACATGTAGCTACGCAAGCATCCTCCTGCAAGCCCAACACAAGTGTGCTGGTCCGGCCTACACAGGTCAGCGCAGGGGTGTGCCTATCCGGCAAGTGAAACGAGGTGTTTTGAACATGTCCGTGTGCAAGAAGTGTGGTAAGTGTGTCTCTGTGTTCTGGTGTGGCCTGCCACAAGGTCCACAGCAAATGATGTTGTAAAATGGCATACACCACCACCAAACGGCACTCTCATGGTGTAGTTCGAATGCCGTACAACATGCCAAAATACGCATTACAATGTTGTGCTTTACAAGTGCATGGGATACAACAACGTACCGTACAAAAGTATGGGGGCTCGAGGGAGGGAGGAGCAGCTATTTGGCAACGTAACACACATTGAACCGGCCCATGTGCCACGTGCTGGGCATCTCATCCATGATGACCACGGTCGCACACATCCCACAACACCCACGACCGGCCTTTGTACACATCCTATATGAATGGAGTGTGGTTTTCACTTTTATGCTCGTTCAGTGGTGTGATGTTGCCGGGTTGTGTGACTCATGCTCCTTGTTGGTGTGTTTCATTTTAGCCATTATTTGTCTATACTTGTGCTGTACTTGACTGTACATGTGTGCCATTGTGCCCATCTCCCCCTGTCCCCCCACTCCCTGCTTATTCCTCTTCCTGGTGCTTTTGTTTCTATAATTTTGCTCCTCCACACATAAATACATAAAAAGAACAAATTAGAATAGTTCCTTGATTCTTTTAGATTTCAAAATCTCTCTCTATTACGGTCTTTCTAATTTTCCATATAAGCAGTTTTTTAAATATTCAAGTACAAATAGAAGTCAGAAATGCAACGTATTGTATCAACACACTTTCTAGAACATTCTACAACACGTGGAGGTTAAAAGTTCATAATTTTTTTAAACCTAACGATATTTTTTTGCAACATTTTCTGGAACATTTAATGGCAAGTGCAGGTTAAAAGTTCACGATTGTTTTAAGTTTGAACACTGCATTCCAAATGCAAGTAGCAGGTGTAGTTGAGTTGAGCGCATTTTATCCTATAATATGTACTCCACCTTCAAACTGCTTTTTCTTAGCCAATCACAAAGATGCTTTTCCACAAAACGAATGTGCACCCTATTTTTAAAAAACAATGCTTTTCATCTCTCAATCAGGTACCGTTGTGTATGTGAAAAAAAACTAGTTCCCCATCTTTAAACATATGTCTTATTCTACGAAGGAACTGCATGAGCTACAGACATCTTTCCATACCTTCTAGCCATACCTTCAAAATGCTAGTGTGCATCATAGGTGCAAGAGGTATGCAGAACAGAGACGTATTGACTTAGACCTTGGTTTACAAAATTTGGACATTAAAAGGTTTGGACAGAGGATTGAAGTGGCACCAATTTTTGCCTTTGGTTAAAGCCTGTTTGCATCTCCAACACCCTGACCTCGTGATTGTGCACTGTGTTGGAAATGACCTTGGCACATTGACTGGGGTAGGTTTGTAAATGCTTATGAAGGACACCTTTGGACAATTGATGTTACTTTTGCCTCAAACTGTCTTTGTATATTCCAATATATTCCAAAGACAGAAGTGGAAATAGTCCAAACAATTTTGTCCTCAGATTAAAAAATCTTGGAAGAAAGTCAACAAAGCTGTGTCTCCATACCTCAGAGACCACAAAATGGGGTCCATCTACCACAACAACATACATTTTGATATGGCGGATATCTACAGAAGTGATGGAGTACACTTCACAGATCAGGGAAACCGAGTTTTCCTGAATAACTTGAAGCTGTGCATCTGCTCCAACTAATGAACACAAGCGCTCTTTTTAGAGGCACCCTATAACTTACAACTTAGGCATGCTATTTTAGGGCCAGATAACGGCAACTCCAGGACACTCGCCAAAATGTATTCTCCACACAGCTGTGGCGCAGTGACCAGACCATCTCACTTTGCAGCGCAGAGCTCTCGCTTTGATCCCCAGCTCTACTCACCCATAGGGGTGAGTAGTTTGCGCTTTACAAATACTGTATTAATTTGCCTTTGCACTCCCTATACAACACCACCTAAACACCATATACAAGTTGGACAGGTGGGGCACAGCGTCCAGAGCACATGACTTCACAGCATAGCACACACAGTTTAGGCTCACGGTTTCATCCCCGACTCCAGCAGCAGGTCAATTTAACAGCATGACAATCTAGACAATACCTCACTTAATTTCCGTCCCCCTCACTTTCAGACCTGTAGGGGTTAGTAGTTTAACGGCTTTACCCTGAGTCCGTCAGCAGCTCAGCTTTCACCCCCAGCGCCATTAGACCCATAGGAGTGAGTAGTTAGCACTTCACAAATACCAAATAGATTTGATACGCGCAACTTTACTTGCACACTAGTTAAGAGATGAAGTTCATAAATGGTTCGCTGCAAAAAAAATGACGTGCAAAATAATGCCGAAAGTGCAAATACATAAAGTGCATACGTTTATAAAAAAGTGCCAAGTATATTTGATTCAAATTTCATATATATTGATAACAGTAAAACTTGTTAATAGTAAATACAGTAAAAATCATATAAATATATTGCTAAAAATCATTATACTAATATCTCTCACAGATAATTATTAGATGAAGCAGGTAAGATGCTTAGAAAGGATCATTACTTCATGATCCATAAAAATCTATATATCTCTACCACCTTCTTACAAATCTTAAAGTTTTGAGAATATAATGGATGAAAAGAAGTTTTTCAAATGACTGTCAGAATTATGCCTATTGCTGCTAGCATAATTAGAGAAAATCGTGCATATCTTCAGTGTTTTTTAACCCATTGGGCCACTTACTATCGAATTCCAAAATGATTTTTGTTTCTAGCTGCCTCAATTGGCGCTCTCTATTTCCCCCACCGTGGTTTGAAGATGGCATTGATCACATAGTAAGTATGACAGTTTACATTATTGCCGCGTGTTTTCTTAAAATGCCTCGCTTCAGGGTACGCGCGATCACTGTGAAGGATAGCACATAGATGTAATATTCTGACATGCAACTGTAGCTTAGTACTACCAATGTAATTAAGGCCACAGGTGCATGTCAGAACATAAACTGCATATTCAGTTCTGTAGTTATAGCTGCCAGAAATGGCAATAGGTGTGTCACTAAATGGAGTAGAGTAGTGGGTCTTATTGCATCCAAATTTGCAGGCCATACACGATGAGCATTTTCTGAAACCCTGGGCTGGCTGTAACCAGTTGGTGGGTTTTCTTATCTCAGGGCAACTTTTATCAAGAATGGAGCCTATCGATTTAGCTCTTCTGAACGTAATCAAAGGAGTTTCAGCCAATCTATTGTGAAACACACTGTCGGTCAGGACAATAGGCCAATTCTTTTTGATGATTGTTCTGATTTTTCTTTCCTCATTACTGTAGGGAGTGATTAGTCTAGCAGTGTCATTTATGTTGTACAGATGTACCAGGTCATTGCCAAGCTGATGTGAAGCATTGTTACAGTTTTTAAATAAAGTATCTCTTGGCCTGATGCTGGCCTTACTCATGGCTGCCTTTAGAATGTTGTCACTGTATCCTCTAACTTTCAGTCTGTTTATCATGTTATGTAGACACTTAGTGAAATCAGCTTCTACACTACAGAAGCGTTTTAACCATTAAGGATTCTCCATAGGGTATGCTCGCAATGAGGTGCTTGGGATGAGCACTTCTGGCGTGGAGCGTTATATTTCCAGATGTGGGCTTTCTGAATAAAGTAGTTTCAATTTTGTCGTCCCTAATGTACACTCTAACATCAAGGAACTCAATGGTAGTGATGGAGCAAGGTTTCACACGTAAAGTGACTTGCTCGTACTCAACCCTCTTGAAAATAATATTGATGTACTAACTAACATATTTTGTCTTATTAATATTGCAATACACAACATATTAGGCATCTAGGGGAAGCTTGCCAATGTGCTTTTACTAGCTATAATCCGCTTGCACTAAAATGGCTGCTGCTACGAGGGATTTTCTTCTGCGCATGCTTCTGTCATGCCCACGTGACATGCTTGGTGGGAAACTTCTGCTTCTGCGCAATAGAACTAAGATGGTCGTTATGTGTCCTAACGTGCAAGAAGCTTGCATCGCTGTTTTGCTAAGGTGTTTCTTTTCGCCTAATATTTAATGCAATAGTATAAAATAAAACAATGGGAATAGAATAGAAAGAAGTGGTATACAGTGCATTTATTTATTCTGTGTCTCTAAAACTGTTTCTTTTCTATTTTTACATGTTACAAAATTATGGGCCTAAACTCCATCTTTGGAGAAACTGTGCCTGTGCAACAAATGTCCTGAAGCCACTGAAACTGTAGACTTGAATCATGGCCAAGACAGACATGGAAGGCGGAGAAGAGTGAACTCCTTGCCTTGCCAGAGGAAGCTGAATTGATTTAATTGTTTTAAAATGATCATTGACACATTTCACTACCGGGAGGAATAAAGAACAAGGGTAGATAAAGTTATGGGAGGGAATAATTTGAATACATGATTGACAATTTGCTTCAGAAGTCAATGGCGTGATGGTTACTCCTCGTTGTTTGTCAAATAAAATTGTGGGATTCACACATTTGCAACATTTGGGGGTGGTACACTGACCTGAAAAATAGTATAACTTGGGTAGGCTTAGCTAGTTAGTTTGTCCGACTTGTCAAAATAGCTGACCTGTCACTGATCCAACGCACTCAATAGATAATCAGGAGCAGAGTTGCTGGCGGAGCACTCTGTCAGAAGATTCGATAACCCAATCGGGGTTCTGGGGAGGAGATCAATGACCCAATTGGGGTTCGACTGTTAGCTGCAGAGAGGGTTTACAACTCTGGCATTTTTAACTTTAACTGTGGTGCTGGTCTTAGCCTGTGGTGGTCCTATCCTGATCCAATTTGGTCCGTAACCTGTCCTGATTCTGGCTTGCACCTGTTCTTTCCTGCCGGCACCTTTACTTTGGGTTCTTTTCTTTGACTCAGCCTATGACCTGGGTTGGTCATCAACCCGTTCTAGGTAACTATAAAGTGTGGGTTTGTCATTGTACTGTTTTCCCTTTTCTCTGACCCACCCTCTGTTTAAATGCTTAACAACATTTTCTCTCCAAAAATCATTTTGAAATGTTTATGTTTTAAAATCTGCATTAGTCTAAACAGAATATGAAATTAATTTAAGTTTCATGTTTCATAAGTTTTTCAAGATTTCACTTGGATAAAGAATCGAAACTTTCCTGAGTTTTTGGTAATTTATAAAAGGCTAAATGTTATTATTGCTACCTATTTTCTTTGCAACTCCCTTGATCCTTTAGGACTATAGGTATTAGTGACTTGGATTCGTAAGATAAATGGTATAAAAGTCAAACGGTAAAACCCCCAATTGATTGTGTGTAGGTTTACCTGTTTTAATGTATACATAGATATATGGGCCCAGGTGAGTATGCTGTTGAGCAGGTGAGCCTACGCTCTATCAGTAGTTTTATCAATATGAGATGTGAAGAATAGATTTATTAAATTATTGTTGATAGTTTCTATAAACTGTTGGGCTTCAGTTTCACTGCCCTTCCATAGAATAAAAACATCATCAATGTATCTAAGATAACATAGAACATGTTGGTCAAACATTACATGATGCAACTTTCTAGGAACCTGTTCCTCCCACCAGCCAACGTGAAGACACGAATAGCTGGGGTAGAAACAGGCTGCAACACCTCTCAATTACTTAAATACATCTTCATCAAAAAGAAAAAAGTTGTTGTTAAGACACCACAAGATAAGCTCTAAAATAACCGTATTGTGCTCATAAAATTAACAAGGTCTCACATCCAGGAAATGTTTTACTGATCTCAAACCCATGCTATGATTAATGCTAGTATAGAGTGAATCTATGTCAAGTGTAATTAAAAACAAGTCATCTGTCCATACTAGGTCCTTAGCTTTCATAAAAAAATATCCTGTGTCCTTAACATAGCTAGGCAACTCTTTGACCAAATCCTCTAAAAGGAAATTGATGTATTGTCCAACTTGTTCACCTGCACTGTCGACGGCCAAAATAATGAGCCTGTCTGGAATACGCATTTTATTTTTGTGTACTTTTGGAATCAGGTACAGTACAGGTAGAACAGGAAATTCTTTGTACATGAATTTGTATTCATCTGTAGAGATAAGACCTTCTTGTCTCCATTTGGCTAGTTGTTTCTGTAATGTATCTTTTGCTGCATTGTATTCTTTCAATGTAACCTTCTTGTAACATTCATTATTGTTCAGCTGTCTATTCGCCTCCTGAATATAGTCTTTTTTAGGCCAAATTACCAAGTTGCCGCCTTATCCAACTTTTTTATTATGATGTCATGATTCTCACCCAACTTTTTCATAAACCTGTCATATTCACGTTTCTTATAGTACATGTTTTTTCTCTTTTTGCTATTAACTTGATGGCACAATTTTTTAAGATCCTCAATGACAATGTCATGAAAAGTTTTGACCGCACCTTTAGGCATAAGTGGTACAAAGCAAAATTTAGGTTTAGAAGGGCTGCTCCCAGTCCCTTTCTGCAACAGGTTGATTTTCTCGCAGTCTCTCTTGTGTGGCTGCATCTATTTCAGGAAGTGAAGACTGAATTTCAGTTTGATCCTTCAGGTCGTGGATGGTTAACAGAGTTGGGATGTCAGAGACCGATAATATTTGGCCTACACCTTCATTCTCTTCAGGTACAGTGTTTGTCATATGTTTGCCAGATTTCAATGCAAAAATCTTTTAAAGTTTCAATTTCCTGATGAAACAATAAACATCAATTCTAGTGCGCACATAGTTGAAAGTTCCTCCTGGGCAAAAATTCAAACAAAGTGCCAACAGTTGTTCTTCAGCTTTGGTTAAAGTAACAGGTGAAAGATTAATTATGCTTTTATCCTTTTTCACCGCTTCCTCTGCCATTGTGTTTTTTTTTTTGTTTTTGGTTCCACCTTTTCCTCCTGTCGTGCCTTTTTGCATTTTTTATTTTTCGAATGGCCTGTTGTCTACAAAACAAAGTTAGATGCACTGTTTCCTTGTCTAGTTCTTCTATGTTTTTCCTGTTATCCTCTATCTTCTCAATTTATGGTCCAAATGACAATAACACACAATTCTAGAAGAGCCTCGTCCCTCAGGCAGGAGAGATAATACAGGGCAATTTAATAGTGGAAGGAGACTTCAGTGCTATCTTAGACCTTGTATTAGACCGATTCATAGCAAGATATCACACCTGTTCATACCTCCCTGTCTAACAGAAGGCATTCTAGATTGGTATCTGAAGAGGTACACATACAGGGGAAAGAGACACAAAATGCACACAAAGATTGGCTTTTTCTTAATCTCTGATTCCCTACAATCTAGAACCTTGGAGTCTTGACTTGTGTGCACGCCCCTATACTTCATCACATAATCACATACTTGGGATATCAGCCAGGTGGCATTTAAGGATTTAACAGTGAGAGACTCCAGTCATACTACCCTTTCTTGCCTGATATGTCCCTGTCCTAAAGTGTACTTGTCATGTGTTTATGTAGGATGCAGGATTGTGTCCTACTGCATTGATGTGTTTATACTTTTGGTTTTGACATTCTTTATGATTAAATTGACTATCCGGCTGGACACTCTTAATATAGCACTGATTGAGTCTATATTTATCCTGTTGACCATACTGTTCTTTTTAAGGACCATTGTTCTAATACTAAACTAATACGCATTGTCCTTATCTAAGTTGTGAAGCCTTCACACGTGCACCATCCCCCCTGCCCCGCACACATTACAGAACCGCGGGATATTACAGAACAGGCAGCAGCAGTTTAAGTTTCCCTCCTGTAAACACACATACAATTATATGCTGCACAAGTACAGTACATGCAACAACAATCAGATCTTTTCTCACACCTACCACGCATGCAAGGAACCGTCCTGAACATTACTGATTGCCCGACCTGCTACAAGTACTTCCACTAAGGCCTAAGCCTGGGGTTTGGCTGCCTTACGGCAAGGAGCTGAACCTGTGTTTTGTGTGTGTGTGTGTGTGCGTGTGCAGGAAGCTAGCACTTCAGCTGCTGTGATGTACCATGTGCATAACAAGGACGCAACATACTTTGCACGTGCTTTGGTATAGTTGCATACATGTAAATCACCTACACTGCTGTGGTCCATGTTGTATTTGTTCAGCGTGTGAGGTAGGCTTGTACTCTTCCTGCTGTCCATGCCAACATAGTTCATGTTTGAGGGAAGCTTGCACTGCTGCTGTTTACAATGCACCGTTCTGTGTCTGTTTAATATTGACGTTTAAAGAGCCCATTTACAAATTATAAAAGGCAAAACTATTGACTTTGTCAATGTTTGTTTTGCAGGGTAGAATCATGAAATATTGGAACGAATGTATTCCGTGTAGGAGAGTTTCTGCAACTATCCAGCATCGCAATGCAATCCCCCAGCCACAACACTGCCCGGTTAAAGGGCTACCCAGAAAGAGAAGTAAACTTCCCGAGTCCCCTGGGACCTTGTACTGGAAAGCAGTTGTTTAGAACAAAGGACAAAGGAAAGGACAAAAAAACTCTGTCTAAAGACTGGCACCAAGCTTGAATACAGTTTTCCCTCACTCAGAATCAAAAGGTCATGCGTTATTTGAAACTCTCTGAAAAGCACCATTTCAAATGTCTCTTTGTCACTTGTGTCCCCGCCTGTTCCACCTGCCGAGCTGAGGTAGGCAACACTACTCTGCTTGCAGGCTTCGATGACCGGTGAACCTACGCTCAACTTGCCTGCCTGGGCCACTTCGCTCTCATCTGCTGCTTCTCTTCTCTCCTTCCAGTTAGTTCCGTCTTTGTGAATGCAGTACACGGGTGTAGTGATTATGGCATACAATTTACCCCACATCCAGAGGTGAAGATAGTTTTGGGATGGGAACAATGGATGCAACAACGTGGGAGATCTCTTTGCCATGTCCTTTTGTGAAAACCTACACCAACTGCCCTGACTGCACTGTATTCACTCATTTATGAAATGTTACTGTTCTGAAAGTAGAATGGCCCGGAGTGGGGTTTGGAGAAGGGTCTATAGTCTAAAAAAACACGCACCTCTACAACCCTTGTGGTAAATTTGCTTGTTATAGCCATTTATGGGCCAAAAATGTGTGGTCATTTTCCAATGTAAAGGTGAACTTTCCATATGATAAATAAGTACATTTCTATTGGCTCTTAACCTGTGGTCCGGGGACCGTTGGTGGTCCGCGACTGCATAGAAAATCTAATATTATTAACAGATTAATAAAGTGTGTACAAACAAAGAAGCATAATTGAGAATTTTAAAACGTTCTGTACATATGAATAGGAATTTTAAATTGGAGACTAGCAAGCAAGTAAGCAATTTACTTTATTTGGCTCATCGCCATACAAGTGTATATAATCAATAATACATAATGTCTTTATCTGTGATACATGATTACATAATAAAAGTTATCAGATATAATTTGGTGAGAGAATAAAATATGATAAAAAAGCAACAAAAGAATACAATAAAAATGTAATAATTTTCCTGATTAATAAATCGTTTTGTATAAATTTATGGCCGCAAAACAGGTAGTTTGTGACTCTAATCATTGAAAGGATTAAGGTCCTTCTTTATTATTTCCAAATACCTTCCAATACAATGAAAAATCGGGCGCAAGAACCACATAAACGCTGAGCGATATAGAGTGCAAAATAACAAAGTGCTTTGTGCAGAATTGTTATCACATAGGCACTTTAGAAGCTTTGAAAACCAACTGCCCTGTTGTGGAAAAGCCACAGGAAAGTGCGCAGTGCCTACATGAAGATAAGTGAGGTAAAACCGATACTGAGATGATAAATCCAAGTTAAGTATAATTCAATTTCTATAGCAGTAATTAAAGCTCTATGCTGGACACCTGTATGCCTGGATTCTGTCTGAGATGTCCTTACTCTGAACCTAAAATCTAAAAATAAATTAAGAATATTCGCTTTTTTTTTTGGAGGAGGAGCTACGACACCAACCAAGATGGCCGCATAGTCTCCCGGCTCCGCTGACCTCCGTCCTTCGATCTATTATCCTTTTGCTTATCTTGGTTACCTGCACCGGATCCGTGTGTGTGATCCAACCTGCTCTCCAGTGGTGCAATCCCGCAGTTTCTCCACCGTTTTGGAGCGGAGTTACGTCGATGGTCGCCGGGGTCTCGAGTGCGGGCTCTGCCGGGTCCGAGTTGAATAACAACGGACTGCTGAATGTGGTCGGGTCCGCTCTCTGGAACACTCGGACTTTTTGATTGGTCTGCTACCACCAGCTGCCTGGTTCCCTACAGTAGGTGAGGTGACGAGTGACGCACGGTGCTGTGTCGCGGGGGTCCCTGACCGGGGGTTCGGCATTCGCATCGTCGATCCCCCCGGGTCGGTGCCTCGCTGCGTATTACTGCTTGCTAACCGTCAGTCCCTCATGGCTTACTCCTGCTCCGCCTAATTTTGCCCCGGAGAAGGCGCCTCTCCGTGGGGACCACCATGTTGGAGGAAGAAAGGCATCTAGCGGAGCAGGCTCGAACTGGCCCGTCACTGCGAACGGTGCTGGAGGCACTCATGGCACTTAAGGGGACCATTGAAATCCAGACTTGCAGTTTGTTGTCTGCGACGGTTGGCCTCACAGGCCTGAGAGCGGATTCTGACTCGACACCCGCGCCCCGGCAGCCAGCCTGCATTTCAATAGATGTTTCGGAGACGTATTTTGACCCGGCGCTGGATGCAGGGTTCGCCCCTATTGTATGGGATCTACCTGACTGTACTGTCCCCGATCACCCAATGGAGCCGTTGGAACCCCCGATTGAGTATCCCTTGGAACATTTACATGTCGTCCCCATTCTGGAACTTTCTACTTTTTATCTTTTGCTGTTTCAGACCGTGTCGACTCCCCTCCCCTGTCGGTCTTTCAAGATGGCGGATGGGGTAAAGCTTGGCCTCGGAGACAGGGAGGGGCAACATTGGCACCAACCATCTACATTGAGAACTGACGTTCTTTTCTCATCTGTTTACTCCTGTTCTGTAGATTCTTGCAGTAATTTGTGGAAAGGGCTTTCTTTAATTGACGACTTTAGTGAATTTGATCGACGGGGCCAGGGTTGAGATTGTTATCTGGGTCTCTCATTGTGGCACTAGGTTTAACGGGATTGTTTTCTTGACCTAACGGAGTCCGGGGCGGGGCTGGCTACGACGAGGGAAGGAGACCGGGAGTCCGTAGAAATATGCCCTCCTCCGATTTCACTCACCAAGTGGGGTTCTTTGCCTTTTCTTTCTTTCCCTTCTTCTATATTTCGGGTTCTGATTACTGGGCGACAGGCACGCTGCGAGGGGGGTGGCCGTAGACATCAGCAGGGGTGCAGGGTGGGGGGGTGTGGGGATGGGTGTTCGTTTTTATTTTTGTTCTATGGCCTCTTTTCTTCCTTCTCTTCCCTTGTCCTTTCCTCTTTTTCCTTTTCCGGGTTAGTGTAGTGGGTTCGGCTTTCTTACATCCTTGTTTCTATATCTGTACCTTGACTTTTCTGAGGTTTTGGTGCTCTGCGGCGGACAATAATGATGGAGTAGACGAATAATAATGTGCTAGTTTATCCTGATGTCGTATGTCTTAACTCCGTTGACTTATTTTATAGCGAGTTTATTTTGGACATGTTGTTTCTTTGCTCGCCCCCCCCTTTGTGATCCGAGACACTGTGCGACACCTGACTCTTTCTACTTATTATTTTAAAATCAAAACCTCCTATCCTGTGTCTAAATTGAACTACCTTTGCAACTGATGCGCTTTGTGAATGGAGATCCTATGCTCCCCAGGGAGGCGGGTTTGAAGTTCGCTGGTAATACCGTACTAAAATGCATAGCGGACAGCCCTGGGGGTTGTAGGCCCTTGTCTGTATTTGATTGCAAATGTTAAATAAAGGTTTTCAAATAAAAAATTAAAAAAAAAAAAAAAAGAATATTCGCTTTTGAATTAGGTAGTAATAAAGTCCGGGGTACTAAAATATTCTGGGACTCCTAAAAAGGTAAAAGTTTGTTTCGTATAATGAAGCCATGGAATCCTAGGCATATTTTCAAGGGTGACACAATCCTTTAGAGTGAGCCTGGAGAAAACGTTTCAGGTAAATAACAAATCTTGAGTAGTAAAGGGGCACTTTTTATGCTATCCTCCCTGTAGCTCATCGCTAGCTCAATACAGCAAACCTGAGTTGGGTGCTCTTTAAGATAGAAGGAAGCCTGCTTAAAAAGCTATTCTGTATCTTCTGTACTTTACCTGAATTCATGTGCGCACAAACCCTTACCCCATAGATGACCACTGGAATGCTTTTTCATTTATATAATTGCTGCATTTCCATTTTTGGTGTGTGACCTAGTTTTGTAGCAAACCTAAAGATTGCCACATTTGCCATCGTAAGAGATTGAAATCTCTGATTCGTTAGATATCCCCATCTCTTATCAGAATGAAAGTTAATGCCTAGATAATAAAAGGTTCTTACCTTAGCTAATTTTCTCCCATGTATAGTGTGTACCCTTATTTTGTATTTGATGGGCCGTTAATCATTACAAATGGCTTAGACTAGTTAACTTTTAAATCAGGTGCCTTCATACAACCATTAAACCATCTAAAATAGTCGGCCAGCCATTTGCGGTTCTCGCCAGGAGAACCACATCATCTGCTTATAAATGAATAGGTACTGGGTGCTTCCCAGCCTGAGACAAATCTTTTCCTCTAATCAGTAGATGTTTTTCTAAATCATTACTATAAAGTAAAAACAGGTATGGAGGCAAAGTACAGTCTAGCCTTACTCACCTTTTAGATAGTGTGGGTGATGTATACTCCCCTCCTGGCACACAGCGTACTTTTCCTGTTCTACAACGTCTCTGTATGTCTACTAGGGCAACTTTAACTCCCATGTTCTCCAGCACAGATCACAGCTTTGCACGATTTATCATGTCAAAAGCGCAGGAGAGATCCATAAAGGCCATGTGCAATGAGCCTCTCCTGGCTTTGACATATTTTCCTATCAGCAATGACAAGTTTAAGGACTGTTCCACTGTGCCCAGGCCGGGGTGAAATCCATATTGAAAATCAGTTCAAATACTGCTTTGTTCTGCTCAGTCCTTGAGTCTTGATGAGAGGTTGCAGCCTAGAATTTCCTTTTTGAATTGATCAATGAGATTGGTTCATAACAACTCGGCCGATTCCTGACACCCTTTTAGAAAATCAAGACTCTTGCCTCACGCCGGGGGCCAGGCAGATCCTCCCTAATCGATGGTGAAATTACATTTATAAGTAATGGGGCCCAGAAGGTCACATTCAGTTTAAAAAATATCCACCGGACCACCATGGGGCTTTGGGGCTTTACCTGCAACATTCTTGTTAAAAGCATTTATTACTTTAGCACTTTCAATGGATCACTTAGCTTTTGGGCTTCTTCCTTAGCAATTCTAGATTGTGTTTTCACTTTATCTAAGAGAGTTCAGCTACTTTATCTGAAGCAAAAACGTTTTCAAAGTGTACTACCCAAGAATCAGCTGTAATGTGGCATTGCATCTTTGCATTAATGTCTTCTGAGAAAAAAGGGTGGTTTATAACTTACTAGAACTTTTTGCAGTCCCTACATTGTTCTGCTAATTCTAGATTATCCAAAGAAGATATTCTGAATTCTTGATTCCGGTGCACTTGAGCTGCCTTAAACATCTGTCTAGCTTCTCTTATAGCAGCGCTGGCTCGGGGAACCGCTTTAAGAGCCACTTTCAGTTGCCTATGTGAATATGAACAAGCTACATTTAACCATCTATGTAAAGTTAGGATTCTCACTTGTTTCCTAACTATAAGCTTCTCTTACCTAAATTTGCAAATATGTCTATAATTATAACAAATAGACACTGGATTTGTTTCTAACGTGCATCATGTCACGATCTTCTCTCCATTATTTGTAATTAGATCTTCAAAAATGTTTGGATCCACCTTCTCCAATGTAATTCTCAGACCACTGTTTTTGGAATAATCCAAATCGAGTTCTTGTGAATAATGAGCTTGCTCTATCATGTTAAGATTCATAACACGTTATAATGCATTGTGATTACTTATGCAATTTACTATAACTTTAAAATCCACAATCAGGGGAAACAAAGCAAGGGACAGTAAAATAAAATCGATGGAGCTACCCTGGCTGAGGCAAGTAAAAGTGGGAATGTATGAATTTTCACCTAACAAAAAATCACAGGCAAACAGGGCCGGCTTTAGAGCTGGTGGCACAAGGTGAGACAATATTTGTTGGCGACCTCCTTCTCCACGTATTCCCTCACTACCACCCTTTAGTCTCCATAACTACTCTCTCTCATGCATTTCTTTTGTTTTACAGCACCACTCATACCAGTGTAAGGTGTCAGAGCACCTACATCACACACGTATTACACAGAGACAATGAATCATAACTGTCTAAATCAGTGTATAGGAAATATTACATCATACAAAGTACTACAACGTGTATGAGTCACAAGTCATCCCTACTGGTAGACTATGTAGTTTAAAAGTGCTTGGTCTGGAAAAGTACAAACTCAGAATTTAGAATGTAACACCATGGTTGGGTGTTGGCTTTACTAATAAGAATCGAATTCTCCCCAATTGAACCCTTTTTGGAACATTAGGATAATGAAAGTCTGGGGAAAAATTCATACCGCTGTAATCAATACATTGCGGTTTGCATGCAGCTCTATGATGATAGTTAATACCTCCTTGGTCTATATTAGATTTAAACTGCAAGTAACAAAAAAACGGCTCTCTGGCAGAAGCAGTAACTCACTGACCTATTTACATTGCATGCATTGTGTGATCTGCATGGTACAAGTGCTTTGCAGCAGGCATTTTAACCTTCTGCCCTAAGTAATGCTGGGTCAAAACTTCCATTAGACAAAACGCTGATCTCTCTGCAGCAGGTCCATCAGTCACCAGAGTTATGTTGACATTTTTATGGTTACCTGAAAATTGCAGGAAGCAAGGAAAGCAGCAGGTGCTTTTAAAACCATAGTGTACTTGAAAACAAAGCGCCCCACCTAAGTCAGCGCGTCTGGTGCTGTGGCACCGATCGCACCGCCCTAGAGTCGGCCCTGCCAGTAAATATCAGATTATTTCTCATAATCAGGCAGTTTAGCGCATCACTATATAAAGGGTGTTTAAAATGTGAAATGCCTTCTAAATGACCATCTGCTAGGCCCCAAAGAGGCTGACCACCCAAGCAGCATTTTGTAATATTAAAATGCCCTACCCACACAATAACGAGGCCACCTTTGCTTTTGTGATCGATGTCCGTTATCAATTCATTCAAGCAATCTATAATATTAGTGGTCCTCTGATTAAAAATACTATAATAAAAATGTATTATATCTGAAAAATGAGGCTGCGGTATGCGAAGAACATGATACCAGGCGGAATTACACATCACATCAACCTTAAAAGAGGTAATCCTCCTGACAACAAACCGCCAGGCCCCCCTGGTCTGCCTGTTGGGGAGGAAATTGCTGGATTACAGAAGGTTTGAAAACCATCTATGCAAAAACACTCTTGCATCCCAGTCTCAGGGCAACAAATTAGATCATAGTCCTTTAGCAGCCCCCTCTAGTTTTCATTCGCTAATTTGGGACAAAGACCACCTATGTTCCAAGAACGGACTTTAAAATTACCCTCAGGGGTGGGGGCTCTCTTGTATCTGTGATAGGTATAGTTTGGTTCATGTCATTGCCCATTTCCAACAAATCCAAACAAAGATCTTTATAGGGCGGCAGGTGAGGGTAAGATTTTGAGACAGACTTTTTAATATTGAGTCACTCGACATCCGCTAAATCCTGAAATGCAAAGAAACTCTTTTGGATATATACTTTGTAACAAGTACGAATTTGCTCCGTTTGCCTGGAGGTACATCATTCACAAAAGGGGACCTGTAGAAATATCCCAATGCCTGGGCATGAACCCTATCTGACCATCTCCTCAAATAACTCGAATGTTGTACCAGGGTTTTTACCAACCAGGGCCTTTTTAAATTAATAACAATGTTTGGGATGTGAACCACCCATCCTACTCTGCGTGCGCTAAGAATTTAGCTTACCAAGTCCTTGTGCCAACTGCATTTTCCCTGCACCAGCGAGCCGCTGTATACTCCAAAGCCTGCGTGTCCTCTTTTTTGCCTCTCTCGAGTGGGAGGGGGGTGGTGGGGGTAGGGGGGATTCCAAGACTATGACCCTCAGGTGGCAGCGTCAATCTCACACCTGTGTTTGAGTCTATGTCAGGAGGCATCTCCCCTGTAATCCTGCTCTACCCGACACAGGTTTGTTTCTAGTGGGAGAAGCGGTGGCTGGTCTGCCCCACACTGGTGTCAGAGCCCGAGTTACTGCCGCATCCATGTGATCCACCAATTGTGGTGGATGCCAGACCGGCTTATCACTACATGTGGAACAGAGGTATTTATATTGTGTTCCTGTTAATGTGGGAACTGTAGTACCATTTAACTCTACCATCTGATCTAAGATAACTTTGTGGAAGACCCTCAACATATTTTCGACTTTTCGAAGGAAAGCCTGACACTGTTCGGATGATCTAGATTGTATTTCGTTCAAGTGCAATTAAAAAACATCACTTTGTGCAGCCTTAGCAGGAGTTTGTTTTTTGCCGGTATTGTTACCCTGTTTATCAGTTCGTGTAGCTGCCAATTTCTCAGGCAAATGTGACTTCAGTTGTGCTTTCCTTTCTTCACGCTTTCTCTTTAATGGGGTGAGTTTACTGTTTTTGGTGCGGGATCAATTACATCTGAAATAGGGTCCACCATGACACACGTGCTTCCTAAAAGCACCTCCGTGATGCTTCCATTTACCTCTGGTGTTTCCTTAGTGACTTCCATGTAAGTGCTTGCTCCCTTCTTCCTCAGACTTCGTTCTGACTCATATACCAGCTCAAAGGGTGATACTTTAATGGTGATATTGGAATCATTTATTTGTCTCTGGACTGCATAAATTCTCTCTTCTACTAGCCTCATCTCAATATTTAATGCCCTCATAGCTGTTATGGCATAATTAGTTATCAATAAGTTAGTCATTGCTAAGTCTTTACTGCCTTTAGAGTGATTTATTTTCCTCTTGCACAAGATGTATCCAAGTATGTAACAAAATGGTGCAGCCTACTTTTGAGAGATGAACGGCGAGGCATCAAAGACCGATGTTCTTATATAGAGGCCCAGACTCGACCGGATGTGGACGGTCAAACACAGGCCAGCTTTGGATTGGTCTTTACTTAGGCCCGCCCAAGAGCGCATCCAGCACTTCTAGGGCCTACAGTCACGGTGTCTTAAATGTGCCTGGAATGCTGTGCTGGTGCTGCCTTCAGGGAGCTTGGGAGATGTATTCTTGCCCCTGGCTCTGTTTGTTTGTGCGCCCGCACCGCAGGGGTCTACGGCACCTTAAATGCAGCTGGTATGCTGTGCTGGTGCCGCTCCTGGCGGGAAGAGATTGTCTTCAGGGAGTCTGTAGATTGTAGTCCTGCCCCTGGTTCTGTTTGTTTGCATCCCCCACACTGCGGGGACTATGGTGCCTTAAATGCACTCCGTATGCAGTGCTGGTGCCGCTCCCTGGCAGGAAGAGATTGCCTTCAGGGATCCTGGGGGTTATAGTCATGCCCCTGCTTTGTACATTTGCGTGTCCTGTGCCACGGGGGGGCCACATTGCCTTAAATGCACCTATTATGCTATGCTGGTGCAGCCTCCTGGCAGGAAAAGATTTCCATCATGGAACCTGGGGGGTTGTTGTCTCGTTCCTAGCTCTGTTCCCGAAGGAAGTTGGTATCCTCAGACTGATAATAGGAGAAGTACAAGTGCATCAAAAATAAAAAAAGTACATATGATTGGTGGCTTCAATGGAATTTAGAAAAGCTTAAACCTTTCCATTAAAACTAGCATTTTGATTTGTTTTATGGTAAACAGATGCTGTCTGAGACCTATCCTGAAGATTACAACAAATAAAACACTTTCTGATGCAGAAGAATCTTATGCAAAGCTTTGTTCCTCAGCCCATGAATTTTCGGTGACAATGCCTAACAAATCTGGCATTTGAGAGTTTAACATTTTTACGCTGTCGAGATCAAAATTGACAGGAGCGAGTGTACCACACAAGTGCTTCTGAGAGTTATGAAGAAGCTGGTTCTACATTTAAGTACCTACTGAATTTTTCTAACTTCAGGATTTGTAGATCTCACAAGTGAACTGCTGCTGCAGTTTGGTTGGCCCTTGCTAGTAATCACAATGTCATATTATCTATGCTTTCTCAGGAACAACCTGGAACTTGTCTACCCTGTTTGTTGATGTAAAACCTTGTTGCAGTGTTTTCAGCTTGTAAGAGGGTAGAGTTAAAGATGATCACTGGCAGGGAATCCAGATGGACAACCCTTATTTACAGCATATTGATGTGGTACTTATGTGCCCTTTAGGACCACATCTCATGGACTGTGAGGCTGCTATATAGGATGTGTATCCTCCAATGATGAGTTGGTCACATTGGTCTGGCTTTCTGAAGCTTTCTGGAAAAGGGTTCGCTGAAGAATATGAGAGACACACAATTCAGGGGGTGTGCACATCCCAGTCACTCGCACTTTGAAATCACTGGTCCTTACGTCATTGTTGATTCCGCCTCATGTGTAGTCCAGCAGTGTTGTTTATGAAGATAATGGCTTTGGAGTAAAAGTGAGAGGAGACTTGCATGACTCATAGTCACGGGGGTCATCTTCATATGATGCGACTGTCATAGAATGCAGTCTGTACTCTGGAGAAACCACTTTTGTGATTCTTATGTCCAAAAGCGCTCCTAGGTATTGAGTGATCTCGACTGCTTGAATGGATGGGCTTTGCTGTATTGATCTGAGGTTCTAGATCTTGGAGACAATCTAACATTGTCTGCAGATCCTGCAACATCTTGAGCATCGAGATGGTGTTGAGCAGTCAAATGTTCAAAAAGGGATAGATGAAATTCTCTTGAGATGAAGAAAAGCTTCTCCAACAGTCATGACTTTTAAGATGGGGACAAAAATGGGGACAAACATTTTCCAATTTAAACCTAAGATTTTTTTTTATAGAACTTATTTAAAGTAAATATCCCTTCTTTCCTGCCATGGTGTTTTTGAACCTCAAGTGCATCCTCCAGTTCAGTAGATATAGTGAAGGCTCAGATGAATACTGAGCAAGCCGCTATGTTTGTTAGTTCCGCTCATGATTTTCTTTGTTGCTTACAAACTCTCAAAGAAGGGATTTCTTTGTTGAGTGATTGATTGATTTTTATTTTTTGTTAAGAGTGAAGTTGCCCTGGAGCAAAGTATCTTGGTGCTGATATTGCAAAACCTAAAAGTAATGCTACATCAGAAAAGGGAGATTCATATGAATTGGAGAACAGGCAAGTCTTCAGAAGTTTACAAAACATGAAAAATCTGCTTGCAGTCCACAGAGAGAGCAGAATGCGTTTCCATGCTTTTTCCATAAGAGGATAGGCCTGCTACCAAGCTGAGAATGCTGGAACCTCTGGAGAGAAAGGATTTGTCTGCACAGGAGCAAACTGTTCTCATAGTAAAGTTTAGAACAAAAAGCTCCTTTGAATAAAAAAGGGTTAACACAGATGAATCGTTTTGGAACAAAGGCAGAGTGCCTCAAAAAAGAAGTGGTTTTTTTGAGTGAGTAAGTGGAGTCAGACTAAAAAGTAGAGCTATGAGCTCTCTTACTCAGACCTACAATTCAAAGAAGGCACAGCAGTTTGAATCCACTGTGAACAATAGATCAATTATTGGGCAACATCGAGCATAAGGGAATTCCTGTACTCCAAGCAAGACAAAATCATTGCCTAGGAAATGATCTTGTTGATATGATGGATGAAAGAAAACAGAGTAAAAGATGACTCTTATATTCTGTAGATAACAAACAGGATCATGGGGAGCTGCAAGGACAGAAATCTACCAGATGCAGGCTCAAGGAGAATAGCTCAAAACAGAAGGGCATATTAACCCCTTCGATGCGTGTGACAAGGTCAGCTCGTCATGGGTGTTACCTGCGCTGTGCGTTTGACGAGTTGACCTTGTCACATAACAAGGGATTTTTAAAATTGCAGCACAGCACGGGAATTGCTGCAGCAATGATGCGGTTAACAATGGCCAGCGATAATTATTGGTGGCCGTGCTTAGCAATAATTATATTATTGCAGGCTATCTCTGGTATTTATCACCCTGGTAGCACGTAATTAACAACGTTTTACTCCAGAGCGATAAAAATTCCAGAGATAGCAAGTTATCACCCTTTTGCAGGGAACATCGCTGGTTTTCCAGCGATGTTCCCTGCAAAAGGGCAATAACCTTGCTGATATGACCCACAGGGTCGTAGCAGCATAATCCACCCCCTATGTTAGGGATGGCTAAGTCAGGATTTTAGCAGACGTTAGATTTTGGCGGAAAGGGCCGTTTTCGCCAAAATCTAATGTGTGCTAAAATCATGTGGGCTGCCTCGTAAATATCGTGATGTAAACATCAGCGATATTTACAAGGTACTCCATCTGGGGTACGCCCAGTAACGATCACCTTGCATCTCATTGGAGATGCACAAAGGGAGGCGTTGGGAAAAAGGTTGCAAACATGTGATTATGCATGTTGGCACCCTCTTGTAAATAGGGCACTGGTTTTTGGATTTTTGGCTTTATAAGCAAAAAAACGGAGATAAAGCCTTTGTAAATATGCCCCAATATTCTTTGTTTTGACTGAGTTGAAATGCAGAAAACTGAGATTCATCCAATCAGCAATGGAGCTCATACATGTACCTATCCTTAAAAAGCCCAATGCTGACCCCTCTGTGATGAGTAACTTTCGTCCAATCTCCCTTCTTCCCTACTTGAGCAAAGTGTTGGAGGCCCATGTCGCTAGCTCCCTGAGCTCCTTCATTGAAGGCTCCCTGTTCCTTGATCCGCAACAGGCTGGCTTTAGACCTGCCCATTCGACTGAATCGGTCATTCTCTCTGTGATGGAGGAATTGTGGAGAAGGGCGGACCTCGGGACCAGCCAGGCCTTGGTGCTCCCGGATCGGTCGGCCGCCTTTGACACGGTCGACCACGACATTTTGGTCGACCGTGTCGGAGAGGCCGGCATCCGGGGGACTGCCCTGGAGTGGGTTCGCTCTTTCTTGACCGATCGCCACCAGGCTGTCCGTCTCTCTAACTTCTCAGGGGAAAAGGTTAAGCTGACCTGCGGTGTCCGCCAGGGCTCCTCCCTCTCTCCCCTTCTTTTTAATTTATATCTGACCCCCCTTATTCGTTCCCTGCAAGGCAGTAAGGTCCCTGCATTTAACTATGCTGACGACATCCAGCTAGTTTTTGATATTGATTCCTCTGACCAGTCTATTTATAATTTCCAGTCTACCCTGTGTCTCATCTGCAACTGGATGGAGAACAATCATTTAAAACTCAATCCTGACAAGACCAAATTGGTCCTAACCGGTGGCGTCTCTAATCCCTGGATCTCTAATTTTTGGCCTTCTTGCCTTGGTTCCCCCCTTGCCATGTGGACTCCACCAAGAGCCTTGGAGTTATTATCTGTAAGGACATTTCTTTGAAGCCCCATATCAATGCTGGGGTCTCCTCTAGTTTCTTCCACCTTAGGAAAATTTGTAAGATCTCTCGCTTTTTAACCAAGGAGGCCCTTACTCTGGCTCTATTGGCCCTTGGTAGTGTCCAGGCTTGATTATGCCAACTCTCTTTATGTAGGCATCCCTGCGTATCAGCGAAACCGCCTACAGTTGGTGCAGAATCAGGCTGCGCGTTTAATCTTTCATCAACCCAGACACCATCATGTCCGCCCCCTGCTTAAAACTCTTCACTGGCTTCCGGTGGCCAAGCGCTGTGAATTTAAATTAGGCTGTATCACCTTTAAAGCATTGGCAGGCCAAGGCCCGGCGTTCATATCCTCTCTCCTTCATCACTACCTCCCATCACGTAATCTTCGTTCTTCCCACTTGGCTCTGCTCACCATCTCTACCTTCAAACGCAAAAAACATGGTGGCCTTAGATTCTCATTTCTTGCCCCTTCCTGTTGGAATGCACTCCCCCTGGAGCTGAGATTAACTAATTCCTACGCTCGCTTCAGGTCACTCCTGAAAACTCTTCTGTTTCATAAAGCCTAATATTAAACATTGTTTGTGTAACCTCACTGCTGAACTGTCTGCCTCTCCCCCCCCCGCTCATAGCGCCATGAAACCGTTAGGTGTAAGTGCGCTTAATAAGCATTTTTAACATCACATACAATCCTAGAACTAGATGTGAAGGATAGTTTAGACTCCACTCAGATGGATGATCAACTGGTTGCATGGGCATGGGCATGGAATCTAGTAAGGTAGAAAATAGGTAAGCCGAAAGTGACCAATATAACAAGCATTTGCAATACAATAGGTCTCGCATTTGCGAGAGTTTAAGCTATTGGCATTGCAAATGACAATGCCTTTTATTTATGTTTTTAAAATAAACACATTAATAAAAGGCATGGTCATTTATAATGCCAATAGCTCCAACTCTTGTGAATGCGAGACCTATTGCATTCAAATGCTTGTTTTGGATATTGGAGTCTGTGAACTTTACCATAAACAGTATTAAAGTGCCTGTGTTTCCCATCTAAAGCATGTGCTGTTCATGGGAACTACCCGTTTGACCTACTTAACTTTAATATAAGCCCATTGTAAATGGATGACCGAAATGCATGGAAAGTTAAATATCATATGTGAGCTGCAGTATACTTACACTAGCTATACAGGCATCCAAACATATTTCTGGGGGGTGCCAGAGTTCCTTGCTCCAAGGTGGCTGCACTCATGTGGGGTTCCTAGCGCTAGGTGCACCAACTGCAGAAATACGACCATCCTTGAGGCCCTGGGATACCCTCCTGCCACACAAGATGACAGCTTAAACCTGCAGGGATCTGGTGTCATCACCAAAACATCCAGTTGTGTGGCCAGCTGTCGATCTCTGCTGAGTTGATTGTCCCCACTTGTGTCCCTGACCTGATGGCAGCGTCCATGTTGCGGGCCACATAGGAAGTGTGGCAGTGCGACACCCGGTCACTGGTGCCAGAAATGGAGCACTTGAGACTGGGGGCTGTGTGGTGCACTCCCTGCTTGGAAGGGGCATGCTGCCAACCTGTTATTTGTATGTACATTCCTGTATTATCGCTACACTTCAATGGTAACATTAATTGTTATTAACGGAGTACAGTCCAACTTGGAAAATCCTTTCATACTGTTGCACATATTCCATGCAACAATTTATTTTCAAGGAAACGAACTAGTCCCATTCTTACAAAGCATTTTTAATGACATAGGGGTCTGGTTCTAGTTAGATACCTTTATTTATAACTTTTGTACATGACTCTTCTTGTTAAATACTATAGTTTCTAACTTCTGCATATGAGGCTTTGTCTCTCACAAGTTCTGATCATTCCCCACACTCAGCAATGGTAATAAAGTGTGTATTATATTTGGCAAGGCTGCATATATACTATATGAATATGGCACTTGCCTTTGGTTCTGCTCTTTCTGGTGAATACTGTATTTAACCACAGATTTCTCACCTTGTGAATCCCCGAGGTTCCATACTTGATCAGGAAATTCTTGTAATAGCTTTGCTGCTCTGGCAGGTGGCGCCATTGGCCTCCATTGCAGCTCTGTTCTCTCCAGACAAGAATACCCAGAGACACCTTTAGGTGCCACCACAGCGCTCTGAAATCAGTTTATTTATTGGTCTTTTCTGTGCCCTCAGATTTATATTCTGAAACTCTCTGTATCTGCTAGGCATCCTAACGCAGACTGCACCTTCTACAGCAGGGGGTAGAGGGCTGAGCAACCCACAAGGGTCCAAGGGTCGAGACTGCTAACATGCAGGAATGCTGTTATTCTCTCCACTGGAAGGAAGAGACATACCACTGGTTGGGATCGCTGGGACGAACAGTCACTGAGACAAGGAGGAGATGGATGCAGTGGTAAGTGCTAAGCACCCCCCTTTGGTGATTGTTAGGAGTGGCACCCACTGAATTGAAAAAGCCTGCCTACGAGAGGCGACTGGAGTGCGTGCCACACCCATCTGACCCTCTGTCAGAGCCAGGCATGCACAGGGGGTTGCCAGGGCCCACCACAGGCACAGGGGTTTGCCGTTGCTGCCAGATCCTGCAGGGCCCAGAGGTAACCTGTTGCCTCCGCTGAGGTGGGAGGCCTGGGACGTGGCGGCGTTACAAGAATTTGACTGGGCTGATTGGGGTTAAGGGTAGTGGATAACTGTCCTTCCCCAACTCCATCTGTCCCCTGTGAGTGCCTGAGATCTGCAATGTCTCACGGGACTGGTAGGACACTCCAAGGTTAGTGTGAGAATTCCTGGAGTAGCTACGTGGCAGTGGTCTCCCATACCCAGTGCAAGATGGTGAAGGCTTGCCAAAAACAATGAATGCTGGCATTTGACACAAACCCCCCCTAAAAGAGCCCCCTTGGCCACTTCTAGCCAAGCTGTTGACCCAGATGTAAAAACCCTTGTGTTCCTTACACAACTCAGTTTCACTACTATTGATGGCAAGCTAGATACCCTCACTAAGGGTGGAGGAGAACTCGCTGCGCTGCCCCACCTGGGTCGAGTGTTGCTGACTCCGGACGCGACTGCCTGCCTGAGCTGCTGGGACGTGGCGAGGAGGCTGAGAACCTCTGTGAGGATGACCGGGGCTGCTCAACGGCCAGCATGGAGTGTAATCTGTGAGGCCTCGGGCATTCCCCGTGGCACACAGGGCTGTGCTCGAGGGCCGATTGCGGTGGCGGAAGAATAGCGGAGTGACTCAGTGGGGCTCTGCTGCTGTGAGCAGCACTGAGGGAGACTCGTAACCCCAACAGACCCAGGTACTAAGCCCACATTATACAGAGGCCCCAAGGAGGGGGTGCCGGGCCTCTGTTAGCACTATGGTCTGCCGATTGGGCGTTGCCGCTAGGCCTTGAGACGCAGACTGTAATTAAAGCGGGACAATTACACCCAGCACACCCGCTCCCCCGTCTTGGAGACTAGTAAACAAAACCGCATTGCTGCAATTGGAAGGCAGACGGAGGGGGACCTAATATAGAGTACCTAGATATTGCTGGCTTGGCGGTGGGAACATAAAGCGGCAAATAAAACAAGCGCTCAGGCAGCAGCAGGGGGAGGGTGGGGGGGTCTGCACGATTCACTTGAGGGAGCGATAATTGCTACTATATGGCGGCTCTCGCTCCCACAAGTGAATCTCCAGACGTGCATGCGTTACCATTGAAGGCAATGGAACGCATGCACGTGTTTGGCTGAAAAGCCAAAGCAATCCCAAAAGGTCTTTTTGCCTTTGCAGCACATGCGTGCTGCACAGGCGAGACCTAAAAAGGGTAGGACTCAAGGTCGAGCTTGTTGGCATTTGACAAGTAACTGACAATGGCAGACCCAGAATGAAACATGAAAGTGGGTATCTTGTAAGTGTGTGGTGAATATTCTTTCTTTCAGGTGCAGGTTAGGAAAAATCTAGTATTGCACCAATTTACTTAGTCCAGACCTTTATAATTTACAGCTCCAAATTGTTTTTTTTCAATGCTCCAGGAGGAGTTTGAAGTAAAGATGACCAATTTTTCCCATCCAATAGCCTGGGATTAGTCCTCCACAGGTGGCAGGGGATAACAGAGGATATCTGAGTCCTACAGGCTATTAGGGGTTTTCAAATAGAATTCTTAAGAATTTCCATTCACCACTTGTGACTCAGGCCCCTTATGTTTTCCTAAGGCCAAGAGCCAATGGCTGAAGCTATGGATGCCTTTACCCAGGATTGGAGGAAGACTAATTTCTACCGTTTTTAGTACTCACTAAATTGTCTCCACAGGTATGGAAACGGAGGGTAGATGTGGTCCTAGTGACACTGTTTTGGAAATCATGTTTGATTTCCAGTTCCTCTGGAAATTTCTTGGGACTCTCTCATACTTCCCATCATCAGAACAGCTGTTGTCCATGTAGATAAGAGTGTTGGGGTGGTGAGACCATGTGTGGGGGGATTTTGACAGACAACGTCAAGGGAAAGTTAAATAAATAATTAATTTCCCCTCGTCGTCATCTGTTGAAATCCCCCCCCCACACGGCCACACCTCCCCAGCCCTCTTCCTGCACAGACCGCGGCTGCATCTGAACATTCTGCGGGACAATTAGGGCAACTTACACCAGTGAGTCCTGGAAGCATCGCTTCACCAGATGGTGGAGAAGATTACACGAGACCCTGAAAAGTCCCAGGACTTTTGTACCAGACTTCAGATTACATCAGGAAGCTCTTGGCAGAAACAATTGGTAAACATTACAGTTCAGCTTGGAGAAGATAATCCCATTGGTGTATGAGATGGAATTTTGATCCTGTGGAGACCAAGGTTAGCAACATTTGGATTTGCCTCTCCAAGCTATCCGAGATAGAACTCTCTAAAAGAACATTAAGTGTCTTTAGATCTGCTGTTTCGGCAGCACATATCAATGGGGTGCTGATTGGCAAACATCCTTTAGTCTGTAATCTGTTAAAGGACATTTATTTTATGTTTACACCCAGAAGCAAATATTTTAATCTTTGGGAAGCAAATTTCAAACCACCTCATGTTTTGGCTTCATAACAAGTTCCTTTCAAAGAGGCAACTTCCAGCCAAGGTGGCCATATTCAGCGCATTGACACCTTTGGGTATAGGAGCGCTCTATAAATATTATCCTATCCTATCCTATATTATTGTGTCTCATTTAGGAGAGTATGTAGCCTTTCGGCTAGAGCGTCGACCTCGAAGCTGGGGAACTGGGTTCGAGTCTCGGCATGGATGCTGAACATCCTATGATTCTGGACAAATAACTTAATCTCCCCATGCCTAAGAAAAATAAATATATCCATCTGTAATGAAACTGGTGCTCATGTAAAGGGATCTGATACCTGATATCTTCCGGTCTAGTTCGCTCTATATAAAACTCCCCCCAAAAAAAGTGTCAAAGGTTCAAACCATAAAGCCACATTGCATATTATAGATGGAGTAACCATTACAGTATCTAGGAGAACAAAACACAATACTAGAATTGTCTCCTATCTGGCTGCCTTCCTGGATATCCAAAGTTATGCGTAGTCAGGTGCCTTAAGGGATAGACCCAAAGAGGCCAGGCCTCCAGGGATTTAACAACTCCTGGTATCTATCTGGAAATCCTTTGGTCTGAGGTCTTCCTCAACATTTACAAGATTGTTATAGTGTCTCATGAGTGAAGCAGGAACAGATGACTCTATCTTTGGGACATGCCTCATTAGGGGCAATGGCCTTGACCGCTATTTCTGTAGGCAAGAACTGCTAAAAGAGGGCTGCAGAAGACATCTTAATAAGAGAAATGCCCTCGATTACATGGGTCAGTTTTGAGCAAAGGGTATCTAGACTGAGTGGGAGCATGTGTGCAATTCGGGTAAAGTGGAGGTAAAATACTGCAATGGGTTGTTGTAGAGAAAAGGGAATCCAAGTTTCCAAAAAGTATAAGGTCAAGGTTTGGAACTATAACAGCATCGGACCAGGATACCATTGACAGTGCAATTTGGAAAAAGCATGAAACTAGAAATTTCGGAGGGAAATCACATGACAGCTATTGAGAAATGTAGAATGAAATTATACACAATTGTTCACTCCTATCCCCATATCTGGACCAAGTCTGATACTCATCAATTGAAAACAAAGTAGGTTTCTTTGCTATCACAGTGATTTATTGCTGTGTTGAGAAGACACAGATTTATAGAGTCACCCAGGCAGATAATCCACTGTGCTTAAGCAGTCATGACCCCATTGGACATTTCATGTATTTCTCTTCTAGCTTGCATATGCTCCCACCCTCATTGCCACTACTCCATCATCCCTCTAAACCCATTCCGTACTCATTTACATTTACAAGTTGGAACCTGATGTTGGTTTTGACTATAGCACAATAACAACCCCAATAAGTTGTCAAAGTTTCACTCCAGTATCAGTATTAGCTGTATTGTATCTAGGCATCTGAACATTTAATCAATTAATCGGTGAGGGTCTCAAGGTGCTGGGGGAGGGGAGGGGTGTAGTTCGAGCAGCTCCGTGGTCATCTAAAGAGCCAGGTCTTGAAATCCTTTCTGAATAGGTGCAGTGTCTGGCTTCGTCTGATGCGGAAGGGAAGTTTGTTCCAGGTCTTGGCCGCCATGTAGGAGAAGGATCTGTTCAGGGTCTTACCCCTTCTCAGGCTTTGCTGTACTATTTATTTATTTATTTAGAAATTTGTAGAGCGCGAACAGCTACCCCCAACGGGGGTGTCCCGGCGCTGGAAACATGTGAAGTCAAAGAGGGTCAGTCAGAAGAATTCCGCAAGGCTAGATCAGAGAGAAGAGCCAGGTTTTAAGTTTAATTCAGGACACAGGCTCAGATGGAAGGAATCTGAGTTCCACTGGAAGTGAGTTCCACAATCTGGAGGTGGCTACAGCAAAAGCCCTACCACCTGTATGAGCCAGACGGAAACGTGGACAAAACATAAGGCGAAGATGGTTGGATCTAAGATCCCGTGTTGCGAGAATCAGCCTGATTCTATGCCTTAAATATGCCGGGCCAGGGCCATTGAGAGCTCTGAAGGCAAGGACCAGAGCCTTGAACTGAATGCGATATTTCACAGGTAACCAGTGTAGTTTGGCCAGATGAGGTGAAATCGAGTGGCGATAAGGAATGTTACAAATCAGCCGGGCCGCCGAGTTCTGCACTGTTTGTAGAAGGTTAATGAGATACGCAGGGGCACCGACATACAAACTATTTGAGTAATCCAAATGGGACGTGATAAGGGCATGTACTACTGTTCTGCGGGACTCAAAAGGCAAGAAAGGAATGATTTTTTTAATCATTCTGAGTTTTCCAAAACAGGATGATGAAACCTTATTAATTTGAGACTTGCAGGAAAGAGCTGTGTCAAATTGAAAGCCCAGATTACGGGCAACTTGAACAGGCACAGGAGGAGGATTAAGTTGAGATGGCCACCAAATATTGGAGGGAATGATAGATTTCTGATTAAAAAATAAGACCTCCGTCTTGTCGGTATTTAATTTTAAATTGTTGGTGGACATCCATGAAACGATGTTAACCAGACAGTGGCAAAAGCGGGCCAAAGAGCTTTCAGAGTGATCTTTAAAGGAAAACACAAGCTGAGTGTCGTCAGCGTAAAAGATCACTCTGACGCCCCAAGATTCAACCAGCTCTGCCAATGGCATTAGGTACACATTAAATAAGAGAGGACTTAGAGCAGATCCCTGCGGAACCCCCCATCTCAATAGTTTCTGTGTGGAAACAAAGGGTCCAAGGGAAACCTGTTGAAGCCTGCCTGTCAAGAAAGATTTCACCCAGGCCAGGGGAATTCCTCCAAGGCCCACCTCATGAAGGCGATTCAGTAAACTGTCATGTGAGATGGTATCGAATGCTGCGGATAGGTCGAGGAGGACCAACATGGCCTCCTCTCCCCTATCCACACATTCGCGAATTGATTCAGACACTTCCAACAGAGCTGATTCTGTACTAAAATCAGGCCTGAATCCAGACTGGGTGTCATGAAGCAGGTGATTAGTTTCTAAATATTCAGATAGTTGCTCTTGTACCGCCTTCTCTAACACTTTTGCAGGCTTGGGGAGAAGTGAAATGGGGCGGTAATTGTTAAAGCATAATGGATCAGCCCCCCTTTTTTTTAAAAAAAATTGGTATCAACAGTGCCTGTTTCCACAAGGAGGGGAAAAGGCCAGATTGCAAAGAAAAAATCCAGATTTCTAACAAGGGCTTGATCAGTAGGGGAGCTATGTCATTCAGAATATGAGCTGGAGCTGGGTCAAATGGGGAACCCGATTTACACTTCAAAAACAAAGCCAAGGCGTAATCTTCAGTCAGTGGCTTAAATGAGGTGAGCACTTCCGCACAGCTGGTGTCATAGGCTGGAGTAGCTGCTATGGGATTCTGCTGGATGTTTGCTGTGATATTCATGATTTTCTCGTAAAAACAAATCAGACAGTCCCTCACTAAGCAGTTGGCTCGGGAAAATAGGGCAGGCCAATGCGGAAGGGTTGGCAAAATCCTTAACAATATTGAAAAGGGTCTTGGTGGCATTTTCTGCACTTTTAATTTTATCCGCAAAATACTCTTTCATGGCAGTATGTTTGAGTTTATGAAACTCTTTAAGAGCAGATCTATAATGGGCTTTAGCCGACGGGTCGTATGCCCGGCGCCAAATACGCTCCAGTTTTTTGCAACTGCTTCTGTTTTCACGTAGCGTCAGGGTGAACCATGGGGCCGAAGGTTTAGATCTTAAAGAGGAGAGATTCTTCAAGGGGGCAATTTGTTCAATAGCAGCAGAGAGATCTTTATTAAGGGTGGATACGCATTCATTAAGATCATCAACGGGTAAAACAAAGGTACTCCTAAACCTTTGTTCCAGAGCCGTGCAGGTGACTTTATGCCATTTTCTACCCTTTCCTCTGCAAGTAGATTCCATCCTGGTTTGCTTAGATATGGACACCACAAACGGAATCAAGTAGTGATCGGACCACGTAAGAGGCATGGAAGGGAGAACTTTAAGGTCAGGCAGATTGGAGAAAATCAGATCAAGGGTATGTCCTGCAGAATGGGTAGGACCACTCACCCATTGGGGTAGATTCAAGCCTTGCATGGCGTCAAGAAGATTTTTAGCACGTGTACAGTCATGCAAATCAACATGATAGTTAAAATCCCCTAATACAGTAAAGTCAGGGTGCTTAAGAGAGAGATCAGCGATGGCGGCCATAAGCGAGGTCAATGCAGGCTGTGGGGTGTTCGGGGGATTATATACCAGCATGCCTGAAAATATGGCAGCAGATGACTCAGAAATAGAAAAATAGAGTGCCTCTAAAGGCCCTAGATTAGAAATTTTCCTAGAAGTGATAGTTAGATGATTCCGTAAAATTACGGCAACACCACCGCCAGGTTTCGATCCCTCGCGGCTAATTCCTATAAGGCGATAGCTGAGGGTCGTAGCCAAGGCAATATCTGGATTAGAGGTGTCCTTAATCCATGTCTCAGTGAGAAAAAGTAAGTCCCAGGACATCGATGATAGCAGCAGCCATATATCGCTTGAGTGGCATGGTAGAGAGCGGCAATTCAATAAACCGGCCGTGTAGGATCGTGTAGAAGTGGGGAAGGGCTTTGTAGCGGAAGGAGAAAGTCTTTTATTAATGGTTAAAGCAAAAGTACATTGATTACATTTAAAATGGGTGCAGCAAGGAGAGGCCAAATTGCACCGTGTCTGGGGGATACAGAATCCCTTGTTCCATGCCAACAGCTGAGATGTGGACCAGGATTGTTTTCGAGTGGAAAGGGATCCGGCTGCATGGCTGGCCCTAGGCACGGAGCTGGCGCGGACGGGCGCAGACGGGCTCGCCTTTGGCGAGCCTTCGGCACGCCGCCGGCGCACCCGTTGCGCTCGTCCGCTGCGCTTCCGATGCCAAGGAGCCATTATGCCTGTGGGGCAGGAGGGGCTGAGCACTTGACCGCTCGCCGGCTCCTCGCCTCACACAAGATGGCGCCCAAGTAGTCGATCCCAAGCAGTCCCTAGTCGTCTGCAATGGGGGCTACGGCGCTTCAAGGGGGCGATGGAAATTCCCAACAGGTGGATGCAACCGCAAAGTGCGCGAAAGAGTGGGTTTTTAAAATTTTAGAAAAGGCAAATGAAAAGCGAGTACAAATGTAATTACAGGTTAAAATAAAGTAAACAAATCACGATCTCATCACACACCAGCACAGAGTCCCGGCTTCCGCCTCAGGACCTTCACATTCAGCTGTAAATCGCCGAATGAGGAGAGTGCCAAGTTTTTATGCCTGTGGGGCGGGAGGGCCGAGCACTAGACCGCTCGCCGGCTCCTCGCCTCACACAAAATGGCACCCAAGTAGTCGATCGCAAGCAGTCCCTAGTCGTCTGCAATGGGGGCTACAGAGCTTCAAGGGGGCGATGGAAATTCCCAACAGGTGGATGCAAGGGCAAAGTGCGCAAAAGAGTGGGTTTTTAAAATTTTAGCAAAGGCAAATGAAAAGCGAGTAAAAATGTAATTACAGGTTAAAATAAAGTAAACAAATCACAATCTCATCACACACCAGCACAGAGTCCCGGCTTCCGCCTCAGGACCTTCACATTCAGCTGTAAATCGCCGAATGAGGAGAGTGCCAAGTTTTTATGCCTGTGGGGCGGGAGGGCCGAGCACTAGACCGCTCGCCGGCTCCTCGCCTCACACAAGATGGCGCCCAAGTAGTTGATCCCAAGCAGTCCCTAGTCGTCTGCAATGGGGGCCACAGCGCTTCAAGGGGGCGATGGAAATTCCCAACAGGTGGATGCAAGCGCAAATAGCGCGAAAGAGTGGGTTTTTAACATTTTAGCAAAGGCAAATGAAAAGCGAGTACAAGTGTAATTACAGGTTAAAATAAAGTAAACAAATCACGATCTCATCACACACCAGCACAGTCCCGGCAAATCTATCTCCAAATATGTGAACCCATGGGGTATTATACACAGGTTCAGGATAGGTTACGCTGTTTCCATATTTGGTAACGTTTTGGGAGTGTTTTCTGCCAGTCCCTAATGAAATTTACTTAGGGAATTTTCAGAGTCTAATACATGATCAGAAGATTTGTTGCACCATCAAAGACTAATTCCAATGTCAGGATTATATCTTAAAATCTGCGAGTTTTCAGGGTATGACCCACATGATTTACTCTGCTAACATACATGTGGATTGTCACACTTTGACTCCCAGTCTGACAATTTCATTTTTCATCTCCTGCTTCTTGTTTTCAAGGGAACTCGATTTCATTTGCTGTACTGCAATGCCTACGACAACGAACTTCCAAAGGTCATAGGACAGAACTCAACCTTAAGGAGTTGACGTGTTTTATTCCTACATAGGAACTTCTATGGTCTTGTCCTCAGGGCAGTGCCTTCAGCTATTTTTTTTCATCATGGTTCAGCTTCTATAAAACTAATTTCTCTCTTACACTGCTTCAAAGCACGGCTTTGAGCAAGAGAGAACAGGTGAGGAAAGAGTGGGGAGGAGAGGACAGAGAGGGAATAGGACACTTCTAAGCACTATGGTGATCAGGAGGAGAATGGAGAAGAATGAGAGGGTAGAAGGCTCTAAAAGGGATGTATGTGATGTTCCTTACTTTCCGCTTCTGAAAGAATGAGAATGAGAGGATATGCCAACTACCAGGATTAAGCACTATGTAGAAAAATAACAGCTACATAGCCAGAAAAAGGCTCCTGATTTCTCACATTAGCACTACTCTGCTGATTAAACCCATCCTAGCCCTTACTGTTCAACTTTTAATTGGTGAATATAAGAACATTCAAGCAAAGGTATTCAGGCTTAGTCTGAATTTCACTAAATACCTATTAGTACCTGATTTATGGCACACGCCTACACATTTTTAGGTCTAGTTTGACAGTGCAGCTGACCTGACCGTATGTGATTAACAGAAAAAGAGACTTAGAGACTCAGAAAGGGGTTTGGCTCCACCCACACCACTTGTTTTCCATGAATACAACAGTCGATTGGAAGGACGTTCTGTGCTTCCATTAATAAATGTGTGCTTCTATTGCTCTTTTTGCCTTGCGGGAAGGCTTGTGCTCAATACAGCAGGACTTAGATGGTTATTGTGTTAATTCAACAATTAGCCTACAGGCCTGATTCCATTATTATTCAAAATTATGACAAAAGTAGAAGGTTTGACATACATATTGTTAAAAATATATGGAAAAGCCAATAGGCATTTAAGAGTGGATTTTCATTACACTGTGTTAAAGTCTGTTAAAAGCTATTTTGTTACATGGTATCTCACAGATTATCAGTGTAGGAAAGTGTTTAGTGTTGGTTTCTTACTTTAACAAACCCTGTGGATAGAGGATTGACACTGTGGCAGTCCTTGTTTGGCCCTATTGGAAGGGTTATATGTTGTTTTCCAACTGTAATTTAGAATATATTTGTAACTTTATGACATTATGCCTGATGGTAGTGTTGGAGAAGGGTTTTGCGTAAATAAAACCTTCTCGGATTAAATCTTCTGTGGTGTAAGTTATTGACAAAGTTTGAAATTAATTGAAAATAATGAACATACAGTCAGGAAAAAGAAATTAGAAAGGTGTGTGATAATGAAACTGTGACTAAGTAGGTCACAAACTATTTCTGTACCATGAGTAAAAATATGAAAAAGATGTGTTTTGTTTGTTAACATAATTAAGCGAATATTAAGTACAGAATAATAGTTTAAAATGATTTAGCTCTAATTAAGAGGTTGAAATGAAATTAAGCGATGGAGCTTTTGTTTTTTAATATATAATAAAATCATGTTTATTCCTCCTACAGAAACTGCACGTTTTACAAGAAGGCCTTAGCATTGGCATTAGGGTTAATTTTGCTTTAGAATGTAGAAATTCAGAGATCGAGTTTAACAAGAAGGCTTCAGAATTGGCATTAGGGTTAATTTTGCTTTAAAATGTAGAAATTCAGAGATCAAGTTTATTTCTTCAAAGCTGTCTATTGTGTTCTTTATTCTCGAGTGGCTGTTATGTGTCCAGTGTATCTACAATGCTTCCTACTGTTGCAGGGAAAAGCGTGTTTCCTCAGATAAACTGTACTGTTAAATGTTTCCAAATGCATCTGAAAATATGTTCGCTGAGGAAGGGAGAGATTTGATTTCCATGCTGAAGGACGATGATGACAGCATGGAATTAAACAATGGACGTTTGAGAGGGAAGAGTGACGGAAGTGGTGTGACTTACCACCAAACGCCTGATAGCAAACAAGAAAAGGATTTTCCTGGATTTTGTTACAAGAAAAAGACAGTATTGACAGACATTAGGGTATAATTATTAGTGAATAGTAATAGATTGAGCGGAGAAGGTAGGAGAGAGGCAAAGGCAGAGAGAGTGAGGAGGGCGTTGCAGCTTGCCCTGTCAGCCGTAGGGTTGACTTTTCCAGCTATCAGCACATAGTGCTATAGTTTTCTAGGTTCGTATGAAATTCTGTATTTGCATTTGCTTTTACTGAAAAATGCTCTTTTGTCTCTTACACTATCGACTCAACTCATGCTCTGCAATTGAGATGTACTGTGATTATCTGTATTGTATTCTCGAGTGAATATTCAGATTTGATGTTGTGATACTGTTTGACCAATTCATATACCAATGGAAAGAAAATAGATAAAAATAAATTAGCAGAGAAACAGAGTCTGTCTTTATTCATTATAATGATGATAAAGTGATATATATAAATGTATATAGAAGAGTGTAAATATAAATATTCTCTTTGATCCAATTCCTTATAAGGGTAATATTTAATCTATGTCATTTGCCAAATTCCCTCGGAGGACCTGATGTAATATGGAACAAAATCAAGGGCCAGATGTAGGTGCCCCATTACTGGTCGGTAAACCCGAAATTCGGTAAATTTCAGGTTTACCGACCGGTATTGAGCCATTTGCTATGTAGGGGAGATCGGTATTTACCATTCTGTATTTACCGAATCATCATTTACCGAATTGGTATTTACCGAATCGGTAAATGACATGTAGGAAGCACTTTTAAGAGTGCTTCTGTGCTTTAAGGATTCGTTATTTTCCACCAACTATTAGTTGGTGGTAAATAACGAATACCTCTGTAAATACAAATCTGTGCATTTACACCAGTGCCATGTGGCACACATACATGCCCTTAGGGCATGTATGTGTGCCACATGTGCACACAGCACTATTCAGGGGTGCAACAGGGTGTCAATGTGACACCCTGCCACCCTTGACTCTTTCCCTATTTTACCGAATCAGTATTTACCGATTCGGTAATTCACATTAATTCCTATGGGCCTACATACAGAGCCTTTAGGTAGAGACTTGCTATGCGAAATGAACTGTACCATCTATTGTACACCAGATGGAATAGTTTTTCAAACTACGGATGAAGATGTCTTTAAGATGGCAAGGCAAGGGACAGAAGTGAATGGTTTGTATCCTTTATTTACAGCGAAGGATTTGCCTGTTGAATTGAGAGAGGCTGTATTGAGTGACGTGTGGGATTTCTCAGGGAAAGACATTGGATTGATGAAAGGAGTTGACCCTATTCAAATTACAGTTAGACAGGATGTGGAATTCTCAAAATCGACACCTTAAAAAATGAGTCCTGAAATGATTGCAGGAGTAATGCCTGTATTTGAGATGATGATTGAACAAGGATATTATAAAAGCAATACTAAGTAGTCCTTGTAATTCACCTATTATGGGAATTAAGAAACGGAGCAGAAAATATTGAATTCAGGATTTAAGAAAAATAAATCAAATAATGGTATCTTGTTGTCCAATAGTGCCAAACCCAGCAGTAATTCTTTATCAAATTCGAATTGATGCAGAGTGCTTGACTGTGATCGATTTATGTCAAGCATTTTTCTCGATACCCTTACATCCGGGCAGACAATATTTATGTGCCTTCTTGTTTGGAGACCGTGTCTTGGCATGATGCAGTGTTCCTCAAAGGCATACTGAAAGCCCTTCAATTTTCAATCAAATTTTGAAAAGGTGTTTAGAGTCATTGGTAATGCCCAATAAATCAGTGCTAGTTCAGTACATAGATGACTTGCTTGTTGCGTCAAAAATGAGAGAAGCTTGTGTGACAGATACTATTGGTCTACTGAACCATTTGGCAATAGGTGGGCATAAAGTGTCACCTAAACTACAATTTTGTCAAAAAGAAGTTATCTATTTGGGGAATAGAATTGAAAAAGGAGTCAGAAAAGTATCACAAGATCAAATAAATGCGATCTTACAGATGAAACCTCCAAAAATGCAGAAAGAAATTTGAGTTTTTTTGGGTATGGTTGGATGCTGCAGACAGTGGATCAATGGATTTTCGTTGATAGCAAAGCCATTGCAGAAACCGACTCATAAAGATGTGTTAGACCCGAATTAGTTGGATGAAGAAAACATGAGAGCATTTGTTGAGTTGCGAGACAGCCTTTGTTGTGCACCAGCACTAGGAATGCCAGATTTCAATAAAGAAATTGCATTGCTCTGTTACGAAAGAGATGGTTGTGCACTCTCAGTTTTTACGCAGATGCATGGAACTGCATGTAGTCCTGTGGCATATTTTTCAGCAGCACTGGATTGTGTAGCTGCAGCTTTACCAGGTTGTTTAAAAGCGGTTGCAGCTACTTGTGTGAGTTTGGAACAAAGCAAGGCAATTGTGAGGGGACATCCATTGAGAGTGTATGTACCACATTCTGTGAGATTTTGTTGACATGAAGTCAAATGCAGCATCTTATGAGTAATCTGTTAACAAAATATGAATGAGTGATACTGGGAGCTGAAAATGTGACAGTGACAAGATGTATGAATCTGAATCCAGCTACCTTGTTGCCTAATCCAGATAGCGAATTAGTGGTGAATGAAGTGGATCATGATTGTCTGGATGTGACTAAATAGTGTGCAAAACCAAGACCTGACATAGAAGACATTCCGTTGTCTGAATCTGATTGCGCGATGTTTGTGGATGGGTCATATCCAAGAGACGAAACAAGAAAATTGTGAGCTTCATTTGCAATTTGCACTGTGGCTAATGTCATTGAACTTCATGCTTGAAAGGAATAAAATATGCACAAATTGCAGAGCTAGTTGCTCTGACTAAAGCCTGTTATTTTGGAAAAGATTGGCGAGTTACCATATTTACTGATTGTCAATATGCTTTTGGGGTTGTCCATGATTTTGGACAATTGTGGTCCCAACGTGATTTCTTCAACTCATCAGATAAAAAATTCTAAATGGAGGCTATGTCAAAGAGTTTTTGTTGGTGCCACAATTGCCCAAAGAAATTGGAGTGGTGAAATGTTCAGCACACAAATCTGGCAGTGATTATATTACTGCAGGAAACAGGTATGCTGATGAACTCACACGTTTTTGTGCGCAAAATTCGGTTTCAATAAAAAAAGATACAGAAATCTGAAAAAAGTAAGTGCAATCTGATTTTCTCATCTGTTGAAACATGGGAGGAACTTAGACAATTTCAGGCGGAGGCAAGTTTAGAGGAAAAAGAGGTTTTGATCAAGGCAGGATGTTCACATAGGACAGAAGATGAAGTGTGGATTTATCATGATGGAAGACCAATAATGCCAGATAGTTTGTTGTCCCAAATGGCCAGATTTTACCATGGTCCTACACACATTGGTAGAGATGCTATGATTAGAAAAGGAGTACTGGTTCAACCCTAAATTCAGGGTCATTGCAGAAAGTCTTTGCCAGAGGTGTGTTTTTTGTCAGCTCAAAATGCGTGGAAAAAGACAGTTGTCAGTTGGGCATGAATTGGAAAAGAAGCAGGTCCTTTTACTCGATTACAAGCTGATTTTATTGAGTTGCCAAAATGTAAAGGACTAAAATATGTTCTGGTGATTGTCTGTCTGTTTTCACGATGGGTGGAATCCTACACAGTGAGAAGGAATGGTAGTCCAACAGTTGCTAAATTGCTTCTGAGAGAGGTCATCCCTAGATTCATATTTCCAGTCTCTTTGCAATCTGATAGGGGAACACATTTTAATAAGGAAATCATTCGGATTATTTCTTCAGCATTACAAATTGAACAAAAGTTACATTGTGCCTATCGACCAGGAGCATCAGTTGTGGTCGAACAGGTCTATGGAACACTTATATCAAGACTTGCAAAGGTGTGTGCGTCTACTGCAATGAAATGGCCAGATGCATTACCCCTCTTTCTGATGAGCCTGAGATTGTCTCCACATGAAAGAATCATGGGCAGAATCATGAGACAGCCAGTTGTTCCAGTAAAATGACTAATGAATATAACTGATGATTTGGTACTCGATTATTGCAAAGGATTGGCTTATGTGGTGTGTTCTGTGTCTCATCAGGTTGGAGAAGTTCTAACCACAACACAGCAAGAACAAGCACACGATTTGAATCATGGAGAGTGGATTCTTGTCAAGAAACAGGTGAGGAAGTCGTGTTTAAAACTGCGTTGGCATCGACCATATGAAGTGATTTTGGTGACAACGACAGCAGTGAAGAGTGTTGGATTGCCGAATTGGATTCATGGAAGCCATACACAAAGAGTCCCAAGTCCACTTGAAAGTGAAGTATCAGTCGAAGGTGATAAAGAAGGTTGCCGAAAAGAATCAGAACAGACTGTTAGTTGAGTAGAGTGGGCACCAGTTACTGGGCCTTGTAAAACTTCAGCTGTCAACACATTAGAGGATTGATTCCAGAACAAAGCAGTGAAAGACGATAAAAAGGAATCAATTAAAAGAAATATTGAAACAAATCTTGAACAGAACAAAGTAATGCAAAAGAAAAAAGCAAGAAAAGTAGATGTATGGCCAAGATGTGTGAAAAGACTGAAATATACATTGAATGAAAGTGTTCCAAATACTGACTCATTGTCAGTGAAATTGCTCTCCCTTCCTCGCACCTCCACCATTAAGTGAGGCCTTCCCCCGAGCCACTGCACTCTCGAGTGTTGGTGTTCCAGGCCCTCCTCCACCCACAGGTTTCGCCTGTGCCTCATCCCTGGTGATCCAGTGGACCTCTGTGTCCATTCTCTCACTCTGCTTTTTCCCTCCTTTTTTAACTTGTTTTTTTCCCTCACTTTTATCTCCCCCTTCACTCTCCTTCTGGGTCTTTCCCCCCTTATCTGTAGTTTTCCCCTCATCTCAATCTCCCCCTTTCACTCTCCTTCTGTGTCCTCTGTGTCTTTCCTCCACTCTTTCTTGCCCTTTTGCTGCCTTATTTGCACTTTTCTCTCTCTTTTTGCCTTTTTCCTTTTGCCTTTTTCAGCTCGATTTTCCCCACCCCTGCTGTCCCCGCAGCCCCTCCCCCCCAGCATGACCAGAGGGACCGGCCCAATCCAGCTCCCCTCCCCAATCCTGCCTCCCAGCTGTCCAGCCCTCCCCTACCACTACTTAAAGGCAAGCCCGTCTGCGCCCGCCCATGACCCGACTTCACCAGGAACCCTGGATCTCTGCACTGCCAATGCTACGGCCCAGCGACACTCCACGCTCTCAACCCGGGCTGCAACAACAACTGCAAGCTAGCATCACCAGCCAACACTCACGGACACTGCAGCTCTCACCGCTGCCGGCACACTTGCAGCACCGCCAAGACCATGGACCCAGCACAACCTGCCCGCAAGAACACAACCGAATGGAAGAACATACACTGCATCCTCCTCAACGTCCGATCCCTCCACAAACAAGCCACCGAAATCTGGGACCTCCTCGACAGCACCACCCCGGACGTAGCATTCTTTACCGAAACCTGGATCAACAAGATCTCCAGGAAGCACCGTCTCACCTGCCCAGGAGGAGGAATCGCCATCGTCCACAAATCCACCCTCCGCCTGAGCACACTCCCCGATGAGCCCACAGACCTGATGGAACACCTTCACTTCAAGATACTGAAAATTCAACAATGCTGTACATATATCCCTTATAAAATTAAGAGTCTAGAGGGATCTGTTGCTCACATTACACATTTGAGGGAATATTTAACTGAACTGAAGGTTGATGGTGCTAGGGAGAAACTTGGTAAGGGTTTCTCTTCTGTGGGAAGCTGGTTTTTAACATTTGGTAACTGCTTATTAAGTAAGATACTAATACCTTTCATTGCTATTGCTGCTGGAATATTAATGCTGTATCTAATTTATAGATGCTGCAATGCAAAGCGAAAATGCTAGAAAAAAAAGGAAGAGCAAAGAAAGGAAAGAGAGAACAAATAGAAATGGAAGACAGAAAGAGAAATTATTATGAGTTAATGAAAGATATTGATGGGGTTAGGTTGAAACAGATGAGAACCAGTGTATTCTGATACAATCAGATTGTAATCAGATTTTTTATTTTTGATAGCTTAAGTAGGCATCAAAAGGGGATTGATGGAGCAGGGTGTTTTGTATATAAAACCTGCTCGGATGAAACCTTCCATGGTGTGAGTTATTAACAACCTTTTAAATAAATTGAAAATTATTAACATACAGTTGGGAAAATGAAATTAGAAAGGTGCGGGAAAATTACACTGTGACTAAGTAGGCCACAAACGTTTTCTGTACCATGAGTAAAAATAAGAAAAAGATGTGTTTTGTTTGTTAACATAATTAAGCGAATATTAAGTACAGAATATTAGTTCAAAATTATTTAGTTCTATTATACTAATGAAGAGGTTGAAACGAAATTAAGTTGTAGTGCTTAATTAATTAGAAATCAGGGTCCAGTCCGAGTTCGTCTCCTTTACAGGCCACGCCGAACACGGACGCACCCACCCGTTTGCCTCATTTTACACGATCGCCTTATCCTCTGCTCGCAAGAATATCCGTTGACCAGGTTGGACTTATCACCGGTTTTTCGATCACGTAACTATAGCGCACAAATCAACCCTGAAGAGTAACAGGTTACCAACCTGATGACGAAACACATGCCGGCTGGCCTTTTGCTTTGACGAACTCTAAGCCTGCATAAACATCATTCAATACATGGAACCACCGGTGTCGACCTCTTTGATTTCCAATTAATTAAGCACTACAACTGTAGGAACTGTATCCCTATACTTGTGCCCAGGACTTGGTTTTAAATTTGTTTATGTGTGTTTTTTGCACACATTTTATGTAGGGGATTTTCGTGTCTTCCCTGACCTGGTTGCACCGTGAAGCACTTGTTCTTCTTTTCCTCGTTATACTCCACCGTTAACCTGCCTGAGCGCCACTATCCTGCTCATCCAAAACCCCTCACAGGGATTATGCCTCAGCATTGGTGTTAGGGTAAATTTTACTTTAAAATGTAGAAATTCGGAGATCAAGTTTATTTCTTCAAATCTGTCTATTGTGTTCTTTATTCTCAAGTGGCCGTTACGTGTCCAGCGTATCTACGATACTTCCTACTATTGCAGGCAAAAGCGTGTCTCCTCAGATAAACTGAACTGCTAAATGTTTCCAAATATATCTGAAAATATGTGCGTTGAGGAAGGGAGACATTTGATTTTCTCTGCTGAAGGACGATGATGACAGCATGGAATTAAACAATGGACGTTTGAGAGGGAAGAGTGACAGAAGTGGTGTGACTTAACACCTAATGCCTGATAGCCAACCAGAAAAGGATATTCCTGGAAAAAGACAGTATTCATTGACATTAGGGTATAATTATTAGTGATAGATTGAGCAGAGAAGGTAAGAGAGAGACGAAGGCAGAGAGAGTGAGGAGGGCGTTGGTGTTAGATCTATCTGAGGCGTTCGTACTTTGATGTACTTGGCTGAAGCATGTCTGTAAGCTGACTCTTAACTTTGCTCCTCATACCTCATGAGGATAGCCCCAGCTTTCCTGCTATGAGCACATTGTGCTATAGTTTTCTAAGTTTGTATGAAATCCTGTATTTGCATTTGTTCTTATTGAAAAATGTTCTTTTGTCTCTTACACTATCCACTCATCTCATGCTCTGTAACTGAGATGTTACTGTGATTATCTGAATTGTATTCTCGAGTGAATATTAAGATTCAATATTTTGCTCCTGTTTGACCAATTCGTATATGAATGGAAAGAAAATAGATGAAAACAAATTAACAGAGAAAGAGAGTCTGTCTTTATTCTATATAATGATAATAAAGAGATGTATATACATGTATATAAAAGGGTGTAAATTTGAATATTCTCTTTGTTCTAGGTCTTAATAAGGGGAATATTAAATCTATGTCATTTGCCAAATCCCTGTCATGTTCTCCGGTCCGTCGGAGGACCTGGTGTAATATGGGCCAAAATCTAGTCTTATCGTTATAGAGAGAAATTATAGGCAAATAGGCAAACTGATAATAGCGCATGGTAGAAATAGTTATTTGCTCTGCTTTGGTTACCAGAAACCTGATTTCCCGCTTTGCTGCCCGCTATCAGTAGCTTTGAGGAAAGATTATGTTTAACACAGTAAACTTGAGTTATGTATGGTGAAAACCCAAAAATAAAAGCTATAAGCCTCATTGGTTCAACAGGGGAAAGTTATATCTGATGCTAGAGGTCTGATCTGTTTACTTTGAAAAGCTATGCCAAAGGCAGTAGGCCTGTCTTATTCATTTTGAAAATTATTTATTAAAGGTAATGGGTCTTCAAACATAGATTATTACACTGTGTTAAAGACTATAGACAGTATTTTGTTACATCAAACCTCACAGGTTACTATAGTAGTTAAGGGTTTTGTGCTGGAAACGCCCACTGGTAAGCTCTTTCGGAAGAAGATTTTCACAGTGATAGTCCTTGTTAACCCCCTTCTAAGTGGTTAAATTTTTCTTTGCCAGCTGTAATTGTGTATATATTTTCAATTTCATTTAAAAATGCCTGATTTGAACAAACTGAGTTGGTTATGGTGACACCCCAATGAAAAAGACTATTGGCAAGAGATGGTTAACTGGGTAAATTATATTAGTTGACATTGAACTGACTGTTTATTAGTATGAAAAGTTGTGACATATGTAATAGTCCTGACCCATTTATTGTGAGAAGTATATGCAAAAACAATACCATTTTCATAGTGGGCTGTCATTACAATGTGTTAAAAGCTATAGACAGATATTTTACGACATGGAAAGTCACAGATTACCGTACTAGGCAAGGGTTTTGGTGTTGTTTGCCCACTTTGACAAATCCCTGGGGGTGAATATTTGAAGTGGTACAATACTTCTGGGGCCCTTTTGAGATAGGGTGCAAATTGTTTTGCAACAACAATGCTGTACATATTTGTAATTTTAGAATTCTATGCCTGATGGCTCCCAGCGTATGCATATGATTAAGCATGAGCAAGCTTTGGTGACACGTCAATGATAAAGGTAAAAGGCTTGATTGGTTCATACAGAAAAAAGTTATGCAAGTTGCCTTAAGTCTGATTTGATATTATGAAACGTTATGCCAAAGACAGTAGGCCTAACTAATGTATTGTGCAAAATATCTGTTAAGGCAAAAGGCCATTATGGGTGGATTGGTCCTACACTGTGTAAAAGACCACAGACAGATATTTTGATAAAAGGAAGGTCACAGATCCAGTGGTGGCCGCACAAGTAAGAGCGGTGAGGTTATGGGGGCAGGGCAGGGGGGGAGGCAGCAGACAATAGGTTAATTAAAATTAAATGTAAAAAAACACTTACCTTGCTCAAGCGCAAGGTAAGTGGTTTTATACATTTTTTAAAAATGTTATCTAGCCTGTCATCTGTGAACTATCTCCCCACCCCACCTTGCACCCACCCCACCGCTTTTACCTGTGCCAGTCATGACTGCACAGATCACCATGCCATTCAAAGACACTGGTGCTGATTACTGTCTTTGAAAACCCTGGGGGTAGAAACATCTGCACTGTTACAATCTATGTTAAGCCCTCATAAGCGGGGTTGTATATTGTTTTCCAACGGTAATTTTGTACATATTTATACTTTTCGGACTATGTGTCAGATGGTTGTCATGAGAGAAAGATTAGGCTCAATATAGCCGGTTGGAATTGGTTGTGGAGAAAAGTTAGTTTTAAATGATAGAGGCTAACTTGGTTCATTGGGAAAAGTTATGTAAGATACCATATGTCTGATCTGTTACAAAAAGAAATCTTAAAAAGGCAGAAGGCCTGACTTATTTATCATGAAAAGCATTAGTTAGAACTAATAGGGATTAACAACAAATTATTGTTACACCTCAGTAAAACCCATAGACTGGTATTTTGTTATATTTAAGCTCACTACTTACCTCAGTATTCAAGGGTTTTGGTGTTTATTACTCCCTTTAAAACTTGGCGGTGGAAGTTTTGCACTGAGACAGTCCATGACTTGCTCTTTTGGGAGGAACTGAGAAACTCCATTGCAGTATAGACGCATGAAACCTAAGCCAGCACGACACAACCCAGACAGGCTCTTGTATTAAGAACACATCAATAAAAAAACATGCATACACATACATACAGGGGTTTTGGATCAACCCTCTACTGCCTTTGGACTGTTTGAGTGTCATTTTCACTTTGCTTCAATCCATGACAGCATACAGCAAGGAGTCAGCCCACTTCAGTCATTGGCTCTATTGTCCTGTGAGTTTTGGAATTTTGCGATGACATATGAAGTTCTGTCTTGAAATGGCCCCTGGGCAATTCCTTTAGTTTTTCTTTTTCTCTACTTAAAGGTCTCCGTGCGTTTCGTTCCTTCTCATTTTCTGGTTTATTATTTTTTTAGAGTGTGCTGCAGCTCCCACGATAGTGCTATTCGGCCCAGTGCATACCTCTCATTTCATCTGCAATGCGTCGCACCACACATGGCCACTGCTTCTAAACTATGTGGACATCTTAGAATGGGATTGGCCTTAGTGAACAATTGTTTATCGTTCTCAGATAGCCAACATGAGGCGTCTAAATGTGGCATCCATGTTGGAAGTTTAACAAAATGATACACGATGCAGAGCATCATTGCAATATGGCAGTCCGCTGCTATGGTTAATTGTATTTTTTATTTTATGATATAAGTAAAAAATGTCTGCAGCATGTGTAATTGATATTGCGTATTGTTGAACTTTGTTGTGCTCTATTGTTCATGAGTAAGTGGGTGAATGCAAAAAGAAATTAAGGGGTAGATGAATGAATTAATGGGTGCAAGGATCAAAGTCAGGGTTGCACTAATGATGTCATGGGGAGTGCCTAAACTCACCAAAGGCTGTAGAGGCACTTTCAGTTCTAATCCACACCAATTGATGTTGGCAATGCTTGTTGTAATTTTGGAAACATTGAAATAGTCCCTTTAATCGAGGCATTTTTAAAAGAAGTAAATAGGATTAAACGTAAATGATGAAGGCATTACACGTTTCTTTGTTGCAATCGATCAGCAAACAAGCTATGCCAAAATCCCCTCTTGGCGATTCATTTCCTCGCAGATTCCTGATGCTGTATTGCAGTCTAGACGCGTGAAATTTAAGACAGTGCGACATGACCCAGACAGGGATGAATTCTCATCCAGGAACTCTGCAATCCTATCCACAAGGCTCACCTTTTCAACTCTCAAGAGCAGGCTTCCCAGACAGTGCTCGCTGCCAGCGTGGGAGAGAGAGAACTCACTGACATAAACGATGTGCAAGGTTTTCTAAAAGGAGGCTATCTTTCCAGTCCACCGAAGGCTTTTCAGGGGGCAGTTTCTTTAACTTATAGGGGTTTCTCAAATAGACCAGCGTCTGAGTAGGTAAGAGCGAGAGACACAAAGGCGCATGCCTGGGAGAAAATGGAGGCATAGGAAGGAGAGAGGGAAAAAGAGAGAGAGGGAGGGAGAAATAGAGAGAGAGAGAGAGAAAGAGAGAGAGAGAGAGAGAGAGAGAGAGAGAGAGAGAGATATGTGGAAGGCAGTTTGGATGTAGAGGACAGAGACGCGGCATGTGCCATTAAATGATTATTAGGCCCCATGAAAGTACTCCTGTTGGAGGGTGCTCTCTCACGTTTACAGTTGCCCTGCATTGAACTTTAGAGACCTGGGGGCTGTTTCTAAAAATGTTGGGACAGCTGTATCTAATGAACTGGAGGATGCATACTCTCACAGCAGATTACCCCATTAGTCCTTACTGTACGGCTTTATGTAAAGCCCTAGTTAATAGGGTGGTCTGTAGCACAAATGAATACATAATGCATAATGTATGAGTTGCACGCATGTTTAATACTAAAAATTTCAGATCTGGTAAGAATGTACTTGTGTCTCTACTTTACTTTTATTAGAAGTGTGGCTCAAATGGTTAGAGCGGCAGACCTTGATGCAGAGCTCAGGTCCGGGACCAGGGTTCGATTCCTGCTTCGGCGGGTCTCGGGCTCATTAATTCCTCTGACCTGATATTCTCGCCTCAGTGCCTATTCTAATCATGGGCCCCACGCTGCAACTCTGGGCAATAGCTTGCTTAATCTCCACAACGGCCCCCAACAGCGCTGGGGATGCCTGGTTTCACCATGGGGGTGCCCAGGAGTGGACACTTCACAAGGAAAGCCAGGAAGGGTTCCTCAGCGGTATGAGTACAAGCGCCGGGAGACCCTTGTTGGGTAGCTGTGCACTATACAAGTACAAAAACATTTACAAAAATGAGCTGTGTATCGGCCTTGGGCATGTAAAAGTTGTTTTGAATCACTGATTGGCTGGTGTGTGCTGTCCATGAGATTTGCGCATGATCAGAGTAGTGGAACTGATTGGCCAAAAGAATTAGAATGAGAACTTGAGCTTGATTCCGTTCAGGCCATTCTCTGCTACAAATGAGCAGTAAGATGTTAGTGGACTGTTGACCTAGTCTCATTAGTGGTCTGATTCACAAACAGAGTAATTACTTAAGCCATGCGTTCATTTATGCGATCACTGCTCATAATGTTTAAAACCTTTCCAATTCACATACTCATAAATTTACCAAGTTTGAGGAAAGATGGTGCAGCAAATTATATTTCCCGATACATACAAGACTGTTTATCAAACTCTAAGGGTTCACAGTCTATGTATCTTTAGACTTTAAATATTTCTATTATATTAAAACCTTATTATAGTTTTGAATATTTCCTGCAGTTTGTTTCTCCTTGCACCACCTTTGAAACCTCCAGTTACTGATGCATCAACATCAAATTGGCCAGCACGAGTGAGGAAAATCCACCTCTCGGCAAGATTTTTCCTCGTTCGCGATAGTCAACGTCAAGTTGGCGAGTGCGAGCATGGAAAATCAGCCTCCTGGTCGGATTTCTTATTGAAATAAATAAAACGAATTTCGTTGTGTGCACTGCATCACATTTGGTGATGCAGTGCACACAACGAAATTCGTTTTATTTATTTATACGTTTACTTACCTGTTATAGTCCGTAATCCATACAATACAAACCCCCACCCTGCCCCTCCCCTACGTCACCGCCCTGCAGTTACACCTACTACTGGCTGCGCCTGCGCTGTACATGGTGCCGTTCGCGATTAATGCAGAGTGGGGACAAACACCTGCCCATGAAAATCACAGTGAACAGCATTTATCTAACGCACTCTGCCACTTGCAGAGCTCATCGTAGTGCAGCTGAGGTTTTTTTGCACTTCACGGAACTCTGCAAACTCTGCCCTCAGTTTTACTAAGCCATGGTGATGGAACAGTGGCCAGCAGTGCACAGTTTCCCCACTATGTGAAATTATTGTTTAGCTGAGAATGAGCCTTGACTACAGATGCTCATTAGAATTGCAACAATACAGCACTGCACTGCACTGCACTGCTGACCCTTCTCGTGTCCCCTCTTAGGCCATCAGGAAACTTTGCAACTTTGAACAGACTGGAGCTAAAACCACAATGACACACTTATGTTTCCATATTTTTGGTAAATAGCTCCACTCTCCACACCCGAGCAGGGAAAGAATGACATATCCAGTTTATTGAGACTGGGAGAATACCAGAAGTGAGTTTTTGCTTTCTATTCAATGAGATGGAGTTCATATTGCGTACAACTTACAAAAAGTGCCTGGTGATGAGGGTAGTCTCTAGAACTGCTATTCGATTGGCTAATAGAGCGAGGAATGCAGCTGTCATGGCTCAGGAATGACTTTCACATGTTGAATCATTGTCTATTATTTTCATTGTTAGGTGCTGACGCTTCTAGAACTAAATTGTGTTAGTACCTAAAGCACATTCATTAAGGCATTTCTTGAGATAACTTCATGTGTGGCTCACTGATGTAATTATGGATTCAATGCAGACCTCGTTACAGTGATTGATTACTTGAAAACCGATGTGAGCAAGACATATGCTGTGCACTGGTTGTAAAATGCAAAAATTTAACTCACGTGAAAGCATGAATACTAAAATAAGATGCTCACGAACATTTATATCAGGAAAAGAAAACACATGTGTAGTACAGTCTTCTTATTTTTTTACCTTGTGAAATGTCAACTTTTGTTCCATTTTAAATCAGGAATGTAAAAGTACGTACATTTCTAGTAGCCTTGGGCACATTTTTAATTTTGCCAAATGCGTGAATGTGCCAGCTTGAGTAATTAAGAGCAATTTGGGCATAAAACCTACCGCAGTAGCACAGGAACAACGAACTAAGAGAGAGGGAGTGGCTGCTGGCTGCTGCTGTTCGTCTCCTGTAGCATTTAGTTCTATTTCGAATTGCAAAATTTATCCTCGGGCACATTTTGCATGTGAGGGTGTATTTTACACTGTGAAAATAGTGCTAAATGCTGGACTTTGCTTTAATTACAAGTAATTTTGTGATAATGATGAGTAATTACTCTAGAGAGAATTACTCAAGTTACACCCACCCCACTTTTTCACTCAGTTTGCTCCATTTGTGCTGGCCAGCTTGTCCTTGGTCTGTAGTTTTCATTTATATTAGAAACCAGTATATTGTATGTAGACTACTGACTGAAGTAACTTTCCATACCCAGAAAGGAAGAGACAATACAGACTGAGCGGTACAACAAAAAACCCTTTCCGACTCTACATTCCATTCCCTGGAGAATTTCAGCATGTGTAAAACATGCTACTGGAGTTCAAATTAGCTTGGACATTTTGAGCTCGAAGATGGGCCAATGGGTGTTGCTTGTGCAGGTTCCTGTGCATCCCTCCTTTACAAAGGGATGTGCTAAAATCTGTGCCTGGCACTTTTTATTTCCCTACAACAGTTCTCCCCTACTAATGCAAGGTTGCAGTAGGGAAAGGCCCAACGCTGAGACAGACACTGCAAAGCCCGTATTGGACTGCCCATGAAATACATCAGCAAAGGAGGGCATATTTCAACCCCCATCCAGAACTCAGAGGAGGAATCCTAAAACTACGCTGGGGTGACAGAAAGTGAGGGTAAGACATCAGAAGGCCCTCTGTGTGGCCATGTGCTTTGTGGAAGACAGTGTGTATCAGAGCAGAAGGGATGCATTGCTTTACATACAGGACTAGATCAAACCAGCAAATGTACCGCCTGTACATGCTTCCGGCCCCTCCTCCTGCCCACAGGTCCCAGTTATGAAAGGTGCACATTCACACATGGAAAAATATTTAACATCAGCTCATTTGGAGTTTGAAACGCTTCATGTGGAACTCATCCGTTACGTCATACATTTTGGTGATTTTTCTTTCTTATTTCAACGGTCAAAAAGGATGTCCTTGAAAGGAATAATTCTCTAGCTCTTGTGAGGGTGAAATTAGTTGGTGAAAGTGTCGGGGAATACCCATGAATGAGTACATTTGGAGCTGAACCCAAACTTTCCATGGGATACTTGCCCTGAAAAACACACCGTTTCTGCTCCTCAGAGATTTATACAACAGAAATATGTGTGAGAACATATTTTGTACAAGTGTAAAATCACTTCACAAATGTGGCTTTACACTCAAGGGATCCCCAGCAAAGATCATTAGGTACCCCAATGTAACTGTCAGTAGTAATTACCGAGTTTAGCACGATTAGGCTGTGATGCAGGAAATTATGCAGAATATGATACAATGACGCATTTTAATGTAACCAACAAACATTTTTTTACCTTTTGCCTGCTGTACACTCTCTTCGTTTGTTTGATCCTTGCTCACTTTTGCCTTTATATCCTCAATATATTTGGTAGGTTCTTCTTCACTGATAACTCCTCTCTCCATTTCCGCTAACGTCCACTGTTTCAGTGTTTCTTCTTTATTAAAAGTAGTATTCACATCACAATAATCCCTGTAACACAACATTAATTAATCAAATAATTTGGTGACTGCAATGAATAACATAACAGAACATGTGTATTTGCAAAACGCACGTTCACCCGTGGGCATCTTGGATCTGAATATTGTTACCCAACTCAATGGGGCTCAGTGAATGGCTGCTGTACACGCTCCTTTCAGATAAACGTCAGTGAGTTGTGAAGGAATTCATTTTTTATGAATCAATTATCTTTATTTTTTAAAGTGGGATATTTATATTAATTTTAAAATGTACAAATTAGTGTTATTTACAATTTGATGCACACATATCAAAACACAGATTTTATTACAAATATGGCGGCAGTGTCTATCATGGGAAAGTATTGTAAAATCAGTTTTTAAGATTAATAGTGGAATATAATTTTAATCCAGAGCACAGATTATCACACCAGAAGCAACATTTTATAGACAATCATAGATCTGATGGCAGACATGGCGGCATGTATAGAAAGGGTAATTGTTGTACAATTACAGTTTATTTTATCTTGGATTTTTTTCAATGTGAAATCATGTTTTCCCATTTCTCCATTTAAATAAAATTCAGTACAAAGAAAAGAAAGCAAATCTTTTGATGGTGATAAATTATATGCAGGTTATTTTTAAAAATGTATTTTGATTTTAATTTTAGAAGTAACATAGGACCTTGTAAATGTTTTTTTTCATTAGCAGCAATGTTATAAAAGTAATTTAAGAATTTAGAAAATCCTGGGGCTTTAAGGTAAAATGTTTAACAATGTTTAGTGTTTTAAAAGGCATAAAGCCAACATTTATAAACGGCAAAACACCAATTTTTAACAAGCAAGCTCATGTTTAGTAAGAGCTATTCAATTTGCAAAGGAGATTAAAACAATTTAACTAGTTTACAAACAGTTGTCAACCAATGTCCGCCTCGGTGAGGGTGGATTTGAGGCGTGCGCAGATCGGATGACCCCTGGCCATCCGACGCACACATCCACTGTAACGTTGGACGGCCAGGGACGTCCGACGCATGGCAGGGGTTAAATAATTATGGTATAAAAAGTATGACTTGTTTATCTTGAAAGTAATTAAAATAAATGGGGTAAAATAAACACATTTAAGATTTAAACAATAATAAAATATTCCTTGTATATTGTAAACGTATAGGGCAATATTTTCTAGAATTGTGTAAAATGAGAGAGAAATGTACCCATAAGACCATTTCCCAGAACAGGATGAAAAAAAGATGTACATCCCTTCTTTTACTTTAGGGAAATGGTAAATAAATTACTTTCCATTGGAATCCCACAGGAAGAAAATTAAAAGTTTGAGCTCTAAAGCATAGCACACATACAAAGATGGAAAAGGGTTAAAGACAGTCTATGCATAATATTTTGTACTGGAAGGTTACACTTACAGTACAAAATTTCTTCTAGACTCATAGAGGCACCCTTGCACTATGGCACAAAGGTGTCCCCGTGGGGCACGGTAGCTGATTTCAGTGCCAGCCTTAGGAAATGGAAAAGAGAGTGCCATATTTCTGTAAATATGACGTTCTCGTCCTCTCTTCTTTTCACGCAGAGAAGCAAAGCATTTATGGCTGCTGCACTGTGCTGTATGAATAAGTGGTAGATTTGGCCCACCGTGTCTAAGTAGGCTTGATGATGGACGAGGGGAAGAGGTGATATCTCTATGACATCTCTATAAGGTAATGGGGAAGGCTGATCAGGTCATTAGTAGAGACATGTAGGAAGGATTCATGTGGGAAGATGTCCTGAGGTCACATTAGAACAGATGTATGGTTCTTGTGAGAGGTGGTAAAGCTGAGATGCTGTTGATAATTCCATCCCTGTCAATGACGTTATTACCACTTCTCACTTTCCCAAATGGATGGGTGAGGATGTGCAGCATGTGACTGCATTGAATAGCACTATGCTTTTATACTCCACTACAGAATAGTTTTCAAATAGTGGGCTACTTTGGCTTATGGAATACCAGATGATTTAAAGTCAGAAAATGTGAACCTTGCTGCTTTGGTTGGCTCCTGGGGTGGATGATAAACTGGGTGTCAGGGAAGGGTATGAAAGAAGTATTGCGTGTGGAAAGAAGGGATTCAAAATCAAAACCATTTCAGGTATTTTTGAGATGGGGTTGAAATAGATGTGCTGAGTTCTTTATTGGTGTGGTCTGTGAAGGATTTTTCACCTGAGGGTGGCAGGATTAGGTGGTTCTGCAAGAGAGGCTTTGGTAGAGGTCAGGTGACGGGTGAAGTGAAGTAATCTGTACAGTAAGAGGAAGGTGCCCAGGATGTGACATCAAGTGGAAGGGAAGGTGTTGTACTTGTCTATAGCCGTCTTACCGTGTCTCGTGGGATTGGAATGTTTACTGTCGGAATCCTCTTCATGGTTCTGCCGTGACGGGCCATTCCTGGGAGACGGATGAGACGGACGGCAGGCAGGGATCCCCGTCCGCTTGGAGAGTCACCAATAAATACACTTAGAACCTACCTTCTCATCTCCGGATCTTCTTACCACATTTTGGGGATGTTTGCCTGCATTCCTGTCTCCTTCGGCTCTCCATTAGCGGCAGATGAACTCACGGATGCAGCACGCTTAGCCCAAGCATTACGCTGAACCTTCAATGAGCAACATTCATCATACTTGTGTAATCCGTTTGCTCAACGGAGGTACTGCAATTCTTTATTTACAGCCACTGCGGCTATTTATTCCTGGTTACAATTCTTCACACGCTTGAGCTACTCACGCTCACGTTTTCCTGGCTGCTAAGTTACGAGAGAGACGCTAAGCCTGACTACGTAGGTCAGCACGTCGACGTGACTCCATTTTGTTGCATCTTTTCCCCGTTTTACCGGAATGCCGATTTACTATTGTCTGTCAGCACATTATTTCGACAATTACTATCAACTCTTTATACGGTGATCTGCACACCCTATTAGCAGATGACTAGAAGTTGTTCTTTGTACATTTATTCCATCATGAACGGTGTTTTCTACACCTTCTCTGCCGTTCATGACCAGATTCATTATTCACGGTGATTTGCACACCTTTTCAGCAAATTACCATTGGCTTGATTATTCACAGTGATTTCCACACCTTTTCAGCAAAGTACCAGTAGCTTCATTAATCACAGTGATTTGCCCATCTTTTCAGCAAATTACCATTGGCTTCATCATTCATCATTCACGGTGATTTGCACACCTTTTCAGCAAATTTCCATTGCCTTCATTATTCACTGTGATTTGCACACCTATTTCCTTATATTGGTCATCATTTTTCACTTTTATTTATCAAAACATTTGTTGCTTTAATTTCAGACTAATTCATACTCGTTGTACATTCTCTTCCAGCTTCCACTTTTTATTGTTTACATGTCTTGCACAATTTTTTTTTTCTTTTCAATTATTCACTTTTCTGATAAATTCTTACCCAAAAACAATGGTGCTGACGGTGAACCTACTGATAACCCGTATATTGGAGCTATGCAAAGACTGGCAAAATATTTTGGAAAACACGTTAATATTGTCGTGCACCGCCATACATTTTACACTATTCCTGAAAAAGGTAATGAAACTGTGGATCAAATGGTTATCAGATTGAGAGAATTTGCTTTAAAATGTGATTTTGACAACATGCCTGACCAACTAATTTGAGAACAACTCATCATGCAGTGTAAAAATAAGAGGATGCAAGAAAAACAATGGGCTGCAAAAAATCCTTCGTTACCTAAAGCTTTCAAAAATGCTAAAGTAGTAGAAGAATCTGACAAATGTATGCAAGAAATGCGTTCTTTGGAACTTAAGAAAGAAGAATCTGTAAATGTCATTTCCAAGAAAGATTCACCTGTCAATTCTGATGTGAATGCTAAACAACCTTTGGAGTCAAAACCAAGAATATCTGATGACTGCAAAAGCAAATTCAAGGGATGTTATAGATGTGGTAGTGTAAATCACGCTGCAGACTTTGCTGGATGTTTTGCAAGGGATAAGTCTTGTAAGAGTTGTGGAAAAAAGGGTCATCTAAGTGCTGTTTGTAATAACTCTAGAAATAACAGAGTTGCTTTTGTTGATGATGAATCTATTTCTTCTGAGATGTCTTTATGTGTCGAAGATAGTGCTACTGGTAAATTACAAAGACCTAAAGCAACATTTACTTTGAATGGTGTGTCCTTACCCCTTTTGGTGGATTCAGGCTCAATGCTTACCATTATTCCTTTTTGTATCTTTAAAGAATGTTGGCCTGATTATACATTATCTCTTCCTGGTGTCTCTCCTAAAGGCTATAGTGGTGAAACCATTGATATTGAAGGTGTTATGGAAACCAAATTTGAATTTAAAGGGAGAAGTGCTACTGGCAAAGTTTATATTTCAATTGATGGACCGGCACTTCTAGGATGGACACAAAAACATGACTTACACATAATCATTGATCCTATATCTCCTGAACATGTATTAGTTTTTGAAGAGTATCCCAGTCTTAATTCAATTTTGTCTAAATTGCAAAATATTTTTTGTCTTGAATTAGGGAAACTGTCAGGGTACACACATGAGATAAAACTTAAGAAGGATGCCATTCTTGTCAGACGTATGCAAATCTTTGCTGCTTCAGGCCACAAAGTTTTCATTCTGTAAAAGAGGTCCACGGACCATCTACGCAATTTAAGAAAAATAAGACGTGCCGCTACTAAGTTACTAAGACCATGGGGCAAAATTTCAAACCAAGGAGAGCGTCACCTATAGGATCAGGCACCGATTAACGACGATTGAAAAGATTTATGATTTATTCTCAAATCCTTTTCACTGTTGGAGTCATTGTTTGCACATTGCCTCAAATAACGATTATTCTGCTCGCTATAAAGAGATCAAAAAGTGTATTATCGTTTAGTTCTGAAGATGGTCTCGTCAATCAATTTCTAGAGACCGAAACGTCGACCAACACTTTTACTTCCATTACTTTGTATTTATTGCAACAAAGAAGAATAGCACACACAATTGTTACAGTGAAGTTGCTTTAAATCTGTATTGTTTTCATCATGTAACATTGTTTAAATACTTTTCAGTACCCCATTCAAAAATATATAAAGTAATTTTTCTATATACACTCGTTTTTTGTTTTGTTTTTGTTTTTCACTCTACTTTGATTTTTTAACTATATACTGTTCTTGGACTATTTAGGTTGCTTGTTGTGACTATTAGCACAATCCATTTAAATAAGAAATAAAGGTAAACATTATTGCAATATATTAATAAGAACAGACTGTCATCTATTTGGGTCCCCAATTAAAAATCACAAATGATTCTAAAAGATCGCTAATTAAATCCCTTGAAGGTACTTTTAATTTATCATTCCTTTCAGACATCCTCTTAGGAAAATTCACATTTCAGTCCTTGAGGAAGTCAAAGAAATGTTGCTTGACATGCAAAAGCAAGATATCATTGAACAAATTAAAGTCTTAGAGTGGGTTTCTCCGATTGTCGTCACAAAAAAAAAGGATGGCAAACTTTGTTTTTGTGTGGACCTTAGATCCCTAAATCAAAACATCATTGTTGATAGTTTTCCCCTCCCTAACATTTATGAAATGGTTTTACTAATGGATAAGGCAACATTTTTTTCAAAACTTGATCTAACATCAGGTTGTTTTGCATCCTAAATCTAGAAAACTAATAGCTTTTTTTTTACGGTGAAAGGAGTATTTCAATTCAAAAGATTACCTTTCGGCCTAGCCTCAGCCGCTAGCGCTTTCCAATGTATGATGCATCACATTCTTAAAAACTTCACCAATGTTCATTCTTTTCAAGACGATATTCTCATCACTGGTAAAAATCTTGCTGAACACAATGTAACTTTGGATAATGTGTTGAATTCACTACAAAATGTTGGTCTTACATTAAGTAAAGATAAATGTTTGTTCTTAGCTAAACAAGTAGATTCTTTAGGGTACACCGTTTCCGAAGCAGGTGTGCAACCGAAAGAGGATTTGTTACATGCCATCAGAGATGTAGCCACGCCTACCACAAAACAACAATTAAAGTTCTTCATGGGGCTAATAGAGTATTATTCGAAATTTGCAGATAACTTTGCACACAAAACTGAGGCTTTAAGGCAATTGTTGAGGAAATGGGCACCATTTTCCTGGGACACTCTGCAAGAAAATGCTTTTCAGAATATCAAAAGCGAAATTATCAATGCTGGTATTCTTACACCATTTGAATCTGGCAAAGACATGTTTATCACTGTTGATGCCAGTGCACAAGGAATTGGTGAAGTTTTGTGGGAAAACAAAGTGGGTGTTAAGAAACCTGTTGCATTCGCTTTGTGTACACTCAAGAGTTCTGAACGAAACTATGCAGTCATCAAGCGTGAGGTTTTGGCTGCAGCTTGGGGTGTGCATTATTTTCGAACATACATTTGGGGGAACCACTTCACTCTCAGAACTGATTATAAGCCTTTAATTAGAATTCTCAGCCCGGGTGGTGCCGATAAAGGTTCACCTCATTTGATGAGGTTTGCATCGAAATTACAGGAGTTTATTTATAAAACAGAATATATTACTGGTTGGAAAAATGTTCAGGAAGACTGTTTATCAAGACTCCCTTTACCAGAGAAAGATGTTTTTAATTTTGATGATGAGGTAATTTGCTTAGTGTACAGCATTGATGATGTGGGTGTGGAAGAGTTCAAATCCATTTCTAAAGAAGAATGGCATCAAGCTGCTATTAACGACTCTGACTATTGTGAATTAGCTAGTTCTATTAGTTTAAGATGGAAACGTGAAGGTTTAGTGAAACCTTCCTTACGTGCTTATGTTAAATTACAAGAAGAACTCAGGATTGGAGTTTCTGATGATTTGATATTAAGGGGTGAGAAATGTATTCCTCCTAGTACTCTCAGAAAGAAGTAATTTTTTCTAGCTCACGAAGGACATCTTGGGCAAACCAATACTACCAAACAATTAAAAAGTCAGTTTTGGTGGCCAGGCCTTGATGAAGACATCAAAACTTGGGTTGAAAATTGTTCCTTGTGTAGAGAAATTGAGAAACGATTGAAAATCAATTCCAAATGTATGGGGTCTATTACTAGTAGTGATGGTCTACCTTGGGATAAAGTCTGCCTTATTTTTCACTGTCCGTTAGAATATGTTTCTGGTGATTTGCATTTTGGTATTGTTTGGGTGGATGTTTTTTCCAGATGGCTTGAAGTAAAAATTTTAAGAAATATCAGTCATTGAAAGTCTTAACTCTATCTTTATGAGGGAAGGTTTTCCACATACCCTAATCACTGATAATGGCACGCAATTAACCTCTCATTTTATGCGCAATTTTCTTCAGCATAAAGGTATAAAACATATGTGTACTTCACTGTACAACCCTCAGGGAAATGGTATAGTAGAATGTATGAATAGAGTAGTTAAGGGTGCAATTCAACTGGCTATACAAGGTTGGCAGAATGTTCAAAAGTGTGTACAAGATATGGCGTGGGCCCACAACACCACTGTGCATAGCATTACTGGCGAAATACCTTTTATACTAATGAGAGGTAGATTACCATAAACTAAATTGACACCTTTTTGGATGCATTAATGTGACACTATCGTTACAAAAACAAAACGTTTTGGTAACATTGAAGTTGGTGATTTAATTAAAATTAAGTATGGTAAAAAAAAGAGTGGTCTGAATACATTTTCTGACCCCATGAAAGTAAAAGAAGTTCATAAATGGCATGTGGTTCTTGAGAATGGTCAGAAATTGAATTTTCAAAGGTTGGCCTTGTACAAGAAAAATGACGATTTTTCTCATTTAAAGGTTATCTCACCTGCTTTTGTCGAAAGGAAGGGGGTGGGTGCTTGTGTTAGTGATGTTGTTATCAAGCAACATTTACCTGCCAGGTTGCGCCAAGTACCAAGAAAATTTGATGACTTTGTTATGACTTAATATATTTGCATTTTTATTGAAGTATGTGATATTATGTGATGTATATGTTTCATCTTAAGTTGGTTCTTATGCATTATATATGAATTTATTTCATATTTATTTTCACAATGTTTTGCTTTGCTTGTTTTATCTTCTGTTCTTTTCTGTTGTTTCATTTGTTATGATGAATGGGGATATGTTGTACTTGTCCAAAGCCGTCTTACCATGTCTGTGGGATTGGAATGTTTCCTGTCGGAATCCTCTTCATGGTTCTAGGGTGACAGGCGATTCCTGGTAGACGGTTGAGACGGACGGCAGGCAGGGATCCCCGTCCGCTTGGAGAGTCACCAATAAATACACTTAGAACCTACCTTCTCGTCTCCGGATCTTCTTACCACAGAAGGTTGAGCAAGCTACTTAAGGTTTAGTAAACACCTGTGACGAGTTCATCAAAGACTGGGGCAGCGGCTGGGGGGAGCCATGTTTCAGAGGTTTAGAGGATGGAGGATTGCGCTAAATGAGGCAGTCTGCAATTTGAAGTGAGTGTTTATGATAGAAATGCGAGTTGATGCACAGAGGCTGATGGCACTCAATACTGGACAATGCAATCAGTGTACGTCCGTGTATGATGACAGTCGGGGGGCACTTGCGAGTGCCAGGATGCTTGGTGTATGCTATATAGAATGGGTACTCAGATGCTGAGAGAGTAAAAAGGCGCTTTATTGATTTATGAGGATGGGAGGAGGTAGAAATTGTTAGTCTGGAAGCAAGTGTTGAGCGGAGGAGATTATGGAGCAGCACAGAAGAGGATTGTTTGGCCAGACACAATTGATTCAGATGCTGGTATGCAATACAGCTGATTCAAGTCACTGAGCAGAAATGAAACACCACAGATTTAGGAGCAGCAATACTATGGTATTGGTGTGCATCATGTTTCAATAGATGTTTTGCTGAAGGTAGATCATATGCTCGCTCTGTGGGTGGGTTTTGAGTTGTTCTGTCTTGCCTCTTTGGACAAGGACTGTTGTTGCGTGCTTCACAGAGATATTTTAGCAATTAGGAAATTGCCCGGATTCTGTGGAGAGCTGAACTCGCTGGACCGCGTGTCTCCTTCCCGCTATGCTGTGGAACAGCTGCCGGTCTGCTCTGCAGCATAAAACCTCATCTGTGATCATCTTGGAGCCTGGCCCAAACCTCAAGGCTTTCAGGAAATGTGTGCCTATCATTTTGTACTTTGTGGTTTCTCCAGCAGCTGGGATATTACAAAAGCAGCTATTTGGACAGGTCACGGATGGCCCAAGAGGGGAAAAATAAGTTAAAATGTGTGCTAAAATAAAATATGTGCACTTTTAAAATGTAAGCACGCATAACTGTTTTTCTTCCACAGATATGCTTATTTTTCCTTCCCGTATTTCAACACAATGCTGGGCTAGAAATCTGTCCCCCGTAGTTACTCTTTACCAGCTCAAACGAGAGCTGCTTGGATACAACGGACCAGTTACCGACATATCAGTAATCAAAATGCCTAGTAGTTCCGCTCCAATTGCTCAGCGAGTTGAGCACACCTTCTGTTAAGATTTCTGGAGAAACAGAAGTTGTATTTTTAGGACAACTCACGTCAATGCTATTGCGTTATTTAATAAAAGGCAGACATTATTTAAGTGTCATGAAACAACACATATTGTGACATGAATTATATACGTTTCCAATATTTTTATTTCAAGGGAACAAAAGCGTCAGTGCATGTCCTTCAAATACAAAATCCCATGTCTAGACAAATTCTAAGCATTCCACACATTGTTTATATGCTGTTCAGAACAGCATATGTGCAATGTGTGGCGGTGGAGCAATGAAATGATTTCTCAATGCTAACGTCTGCTTCAAGGACGGGTTATTTTTGATGCAAAGTTGTGTTAGCTATCTTGAAAGATGCGTCAAAAACTATGGGTGGCGCTCATCCACCCAAGTTAAACCTCAATAACACTCCCTTGACACAAAGTGGTGCAGAGCAGAGCAAAGCACGATTTGTACTGAGAACATGTCACTTTTCCAGCACAAAAAAACAATTTGAAAATACCCTTGCAAATGTTTGCACGGCTTTTCATCACTTTGCATGAGTTTGCCCCAGCACAACTCTTACAACATCTGACTCTGTTTCAATCATGTTTGGGTGTCAAATTAGAAAAATAAGACGTTTTATGAGCAACCATAATATAATAGGAACTTTGACTATCTCACTCACTTTATCATGGAGCTCATGGGCCCTAGATGTCCCACATATATTAGACAACAAAATAAAACATTGTAGAGAAATGTTCCAGCAGCATCAGCATCACCACACGGATACGTGGCAGGAGCACCAGTTTCACTTTGATACATTTGCTTGTGACAATGGATGGAGTAGAGTGTGCTATGTGAGATATCTTTGGGTGAGTTAGAAAACAGTATGGTGTGTTGGAGGGTATGCGGGTGGGATGAGGGTACTAGAATTAGGAGGAGCAAGCTTCTGACGAGTTGTGCGCATGGTATTACTATAACGTCTTTCCACCCACATTCATCTATTGCTCCCTTGCCATTACATTTTCATCCTCCTTAGCAATGTTTTTTTAAAGTATTATTTTTGCAAGGGCCTGGCAGCTGCGTGCTGCCAGCTGGCCAACAAATTTGCTGTATTTTTATGATACACTGCTCATACTTTGTTTCTTGTTTACCCCCCCCAAAATTGAGTGCATCATGTTGGAAGGATAAATTGGTAATAAAATGTAACAAAAAAATTATTAGATTATAGCAGCCATGTGTGTGCATGTATGCGCATTCACTGGTGGCCATTTTGGAATTTTTATTTTACTGTGAAAAAAACATTCCGACATAGTTGCCCATTCGTGAGTATCCATCTGGACATATGGCTGAACATATTGGAATGTTTTCCAAACTTTCAAAATGGTCACGTGTGCAGATGATAGTATTGTTAATATGATTTTTCTTACTCCATATGAAAAGGCTTTCCAAAATGGCGACCTTTTGTGCATGCATCTATACACATGCACAGTGGCCATTCAAGATAACGTCCGTTTTTGGGAAAGCATTAGAAAAGCCATTAACTTTGAGTCCACCTTTGAAAGGTGAGACTGGTTAGTAGTTTCCAATGCACATTTATTGCAGGGATAGGCAGAACTAGCAGTTTAACCCCCACAGACTCCGCTGAGTTACATAAAAACTCTGTGAGACTCCACCGAGTTTCTCAAGCTGGCAGAAAATATGCACACAGTGCTTTAATTTAGCTCTGGTAGTGTGAGTAGCGCTGATAAATCAGAGCGAACTGAACCATGCGGTGTGCAAAAGCACGCACCCATTCAAGTTGATTTTGCAGACGCTCGAGTAGAAAATCTACTCGAGCGGCAGCAAATTTACTCAAGAAACCGCCCTCTGACCTTGACAGCTTTTGACTGCCCATGTTAGACAATCATGCTCGGGGATGGCAAACCTCACTCGCCAACTCACGCTTCTCGAGCCTTGCATGAAAAAATGCGTCATGCAGGCATTAGCGGAATTTGACCATAATTCCGCATTACAAGCGTAACGCAGAGCCATCAAAATTCCACCAATTTTGTGGGCAGTTGATTGTTGCCACCATTATAAGCAGAAGAGGCCTCATTAGCATGGTGCATAGACAAAGTCCAAACGTGATGCCTGACACATGGATGCCACTTGCAGCTCCAGTTACAAAGCTTCAAATTCAAGACTGTATACCAAAGTCTCTTCTCGTGTTTTAAAGGACTTAGTGTGAATGCTCAAGCAGCACTCAAGTCAAGAAATATGTAAATTAAAGCACAGATACATAATGGCAAAGGCTAGCATGCCTTGTCTTGCTTGTAGTTAAATCCTAGCGAAACATATTTCCAAGAAGTACACCAGACTCACTTGTGGTGGAGGAATGTGTTGGGGTTCCTTAAGTTCCAGCTCTTCTCCTGCCCAAAGGTTCCTACACACTTCCCATCAGCAGTCCACATCTTGGCAGTTCTGTCTGAGGAACCACTGAGGACGAATGAGTCCGAACCAAATATAAGCAGCTGAACACTCACTAGGGTGCTTTTGTGGGCCCTCCAGGCACACAGCAGGGGTGGGGGCCTCTCGGATACCTAAAGCAAGACAAACAACATGGTTGAGACTTTAGGGAATTTAGAGCCTCAAAATGAGGCCAGTGTGTTTCATTTCCCCTTCCTCTCTGTGAATGAGTTGAAATACAGTGCCAGAAAGGTTCCGCGTGGATAGTGTTGTCACAGATATTCAGTGCTATTACAGTGGAAATATGGCAGCCAGTGCTTGAGTGCATAATGTTCCATCTCAGAGCATGGGCAGAAGAAGCATTCTATGCTCTACACAGAATTATTCAATGCAGGGTTTATGTAAAACGATTAGGTGTCATCAGTGCATATAGACACCTGTTTGCGATGAGTCGGATAGCAGCAAAAACAAATTCAGAACAACATATTGAAATACTTTGGTTCTCTGTTCTTGACACAGCAAACTCTACAAAGGACCACAATGCATTGACGCACTCATTTCAATTAATATTATATTACTTTTCCCTTCCTTGTCTTACCTTCCCCTTACATGAAAATGCAAATCAAGCTTCAGAGATAAAGGTATCTGCAGCAGGTGCGCAAGTCTTCGAACAAAGGGGCTCATTACGATGGCATAACAATCGCCTCTGCGACCGCTATTCCATTGTAACGAGAAATACCCCCCGCCATAATATGATGGTGGGGTATCGCGGCGGACGCAAAATCAATCTGCCCCTTTTCCGTCGATTTGCAATCGTTCCGATTGCTGGCCAGGCGGTGCTGGGCCAGTAATATATTGGCAGTGCCTAGTAGGCACCGCCACCCATATTATGATGTGGGTGGAATACTGGCCCTTCCATGATGGCGATGGCGCCATGGATCGGCTGGCGGGGATTGACTTTGGGGGCCGTGTGTGGGCCCCCGGGGTGATGGAGGGGTGGGGGATGCACTTGGGGGGTACCTATGCTAGCCCCCTGCAGTTCCCTGCACCAAGTAGCAGACAATAAGAATTTGACAGTCTGTGAGGTCCAATCTTCCCATCATATGCCCTAGACGGTATCTGTATCCAGCTTTTCATTATGTACAGTAAACAAACATTTAGAACTGTGTCTGACGTTTGGGTAAGAGAAAGCTATTGTTAAAAAATACATTCTTGCAAGGTGAGGGCAAAAAGGGACAAGATCTGAATATGATGCGCTACCTGCTCTGTAGGCTGCAATCCATACCCTGAAATATCCCAAATCCGGATCCATCCACCCGTGTCTCCTGAAACCAGAACAGTGTTGTCTGAATTGGCTGACAGTCCAAAAATGGATTCATCAGCTTCTTGTGGGGCATAGAAGGACACTGAAAAAGAAAGTGACATAATTCACTCAGGCAACATCATGGTCATCTGAAGTACTTGTACATTCTCTCTTGGCGTCAACATTATACTATCAATCATCATCAACGGTGACTTTAATGGAACACATCACTTTAGTTCGGAAGTGACAGTACCCAGTTTGTTTTCTTTCAAATACATACTAACTTGTTTCCCAGGAAAGGAAATAGCTAAGCTAAGAAGAGTTGGCACTAGATAATGGCTTGGTAACAAAAAAAGCAAGATATATTTAATTGAATGAGTGGTGCAGGACTCTGCTAAATGTACATTTACCATTACGAAAGATATCAGAGATGCTATAACATGAGCTGATGATGAGGACAATTTCCCAATGCTAAGCAGTATGGCAAATATTTGTGAAACATTTGTGATTAAAGTTTCTCACCCTATGTTTAAATAAAATGGAATCTGACTCTCTAGAACTACCCATGAGTGTAGTTTGGGTTTTGTATTGAGAAATGTACAAAATAGAACCTTATGTTCCCTGTCGCCCTCTCCAGGTGGTCCTGAAACATCTATTGACAAACTGGTTGAATCTCAGCATTCACAGAAACCATGATCAGAAATGTCAAGTACTACTTGATTAACCAACATTGGCAAAGCCAACAGGTCTCACTTATGGACCTATTAGCGTAGCCAACGCATTTTAGACATGCAGTGCAACAATGGCAAGTTCCTGTGCATCATGTAAAAAGCAAAAAAGAAACAAAGTCACAATGACGTGGCTCTCTATTACACATATGCCTCTCCAAAATTATGCAAGACTAAATAAATAGTGTGGGTCAGACTGGTATTCGTGGGAACCTGGGTACATATACAGAAAATCACAAAGATTGCCTTAGGAGAAGCTAAAAGCCTAGGCTTGTATGGCAAGATGAATGTATTGGTCATCCATATACATTCAAGCAGTGTATTTAGTTACTGCATATACAAGTCAGATATACATACACAAGTATCACTTTCACTGTGCTATATAAATATATACATATATACATACATAGATATATATAGCGCAGTAAACGTGATACGTGACTGACAGTATGGTAACATTTTCAATAAAAAAGACTCAGAGTTTGAGTTTAATTCAATCACTATAATTTATGACAGTCAACTCATTAGCACATCAATGTTTCTGTAGTCTTTTATGCAATTTGTGTTTCTAGAACTCTTGGATGTTGTTTGCTTAGAAAGGTATGCTAATTTGTGCTTAGGAATCCCATACCAGACCCTGCTTGGTGAGGTTCTCAATAGTTTTCTAGATTTCTGTCATGGAGTTATGGCCAATCTGTAGTGTTTGAATAAGAACACAGGAAACGCCGTCCATGTAGATTGTAGTTTATTGCTAGCTCGTAGAGAACACAACGACACAAGTGCACACCAGGCTTCAACTGCCAAGTCCTAACATTCTACTCGTAGCCCTAGAATCCTCAAGACGGAGGGTTCTATCTACAGGTGCCAGTGGGGCACAATACAGAACACTACATTATCCTCTTCCTTATAAACAGAAAGGAAAGAGCTCGGAGAACAGAAAAGAGAAACAGTGGAAAAGAAAGAGAGAAAAGAAACGTGAGAAAAATAAGAAAAAGAAAAGACAATGAAGAAAGTAGAGCAAGGATTAGAACAAGAACAGGAACCGAAAAGAGAACTATGTGGTTACCTAAACCTGGCAGGAATCCTAACAACTCTCGAACTCCTGCGAAGTCCAGGAAAATCACCACCATCATTGTTGACATCATAAGAGCATTTAGCATCATAGCGAGAATCAGATAGGAGACCACGATTGACACAATCAGGTTCCTTGGCATTGACTTTCACCACTTTACTGACATTCCACCAGTGATTATTATTGACACGTATGGCATTGCCACAAACTTTATCAACAACAAAAGACTCCGAGAATTTACTTCTTCCCTTGGTGACATGAACAGGGCTCTTAATACGAACAACATCTCCAGCATGAATACTATGCGGTATAGCTCTGTTTCTTTCATCAAAATAAGCTTTCTGCTTTGCTTGAACCTTCACAACATTGTCCCTTGCAAACCCATCAACCCCGTCCATTACATTCATCTTAACCCACTTTGACATCCACCCTGGACAAATTTTTGTGGATGGTTTTCTCCCTCTTAGGAGTTCGAACGGAGACACACCAGTGGATGAATGAGCAGTGGTGCGGTAAAACCACAACATGGAACGAACAGCATTTTCAAGAACACACTTGCAAGCAATAGCCCATTGCACACAATTATTTAACACACGGTTCATCCTCTCCACAAGGCCATTGGCCTGAGGGTGATAGAGTGAACTCTTCTTATGAGAAACACCACCTTGTTTAAGGAAACCTTCAAATTCTGAACTTACAAACTGCACACCATTGTCTGTCATAACAACAGAGGGGAACCCTTCCCTAAGGAAAACATCTTTAAGGAAAGAAATGACATTGGCTGAGGAAGGCTCACTGATAAACCGAATCTCTGGCCATTTGGAATAGTAATCAATGGCAACGATGGCAAAACGTGATGAAGAAGGCAAAAGATTTAAAGGACCGACTAGATCAACCCCAATCTTTTCCCACGCCCTCTCGGGAAAAACAACAGGTTCCAAAGGAGGTGTTCTAGGTTTATGGCTTTTGTCAGACGACCTACAGATGACACAACCATCAACTAGAGTGTCCACACACACATCCATCAGTGGCCACCAAAATACATCCCGTAATCTGCGTTTGGTGAACGTTTTTCCCAAATGTCCTTCATGCGCACCCTCTACAAGACGTTTCCTTAAACTCTCGGGGGGAATGAGTCTACCACCCCGCATAAGAATGCCATCTTCCACCGTGAGCTCATCAGCAACTTTGACAAAAGTCTGAAATTGTCCTGAAACATTTTTCTCTTTGGGCCAACCTTTTTTTAGAAAACTCAGGACCTGGACAAGTACCTCATCTTTCAATAACTCCTTTCGCCATTCTGCTTCATTGACAGCACACATTCCCTCAAGATCCAAAGCAGCAACAAAACAGTCCTCTTGGTCATCATCGTTTTCAAAATCAGTATCATGACCAGAAATGGGGAAACGTGAAAAATAGTCCGCTCTGACATTTTTTGAACCAGGCAAATAGACCACATCAAAATTATACTGGAGTAGCTTAGTCGACAACCTGGCAATGCGCGGGGTGTGTTCTTTAATCTTCTCACCGGACAAAATGGAAACTAAAGGATTATGGTCAGTACGTATGATGAAATGACTGCCCCAGAGAAAAGAGTTGAATTTCCTCACAGCCCACCAACAGGCTAAAAGCTCCTTCTCAATCACAGAGAAATTCACTTCAGCGCCACGCAAAACCCTTGAAGCATACGCAATGGTGTTGTCGACCTGACCACTCTTCTGAGTGAGCACGGCTCCAAGGCCAAATCCACTTGCATCTACAGTCACCACACACTCTTTATTGGGATCAAAAGCCTTAAGAACACTTTCACTCACCAATTGAGACTTAATCCACACAAAAATTTCCTGGCAGTTCTTATCCCAAACAAATGGCACATTTTTCTTCAACATATTGGTAAGTGGATGAACCTTGGATGCATAATCCTTTATAAACCTGGAATAAAACTCACTGAGTCCTATGAAAGACTTCAAACCTGCCTTGTCGACTGGAGGAGATGCATCTACAATTGCTTTCACCAACCCTGGACGTGGCTCCACCCCATTGTGTGAGACAACATGACCAAGGAATTCCATCTTTTCCTTCAGGAAAACACACTTTTCTCTTTTGAGAACAATACCCTTATTTTGCATTATTTCCAAAACTTGATTCAAAGAACTGTCATGATCCTCTTTGTTTTCGCCAAAAATTAAAACATCATCTTGGAAGACAATTACACCCGGGGTATTTTTAAACATTTGACTCATCAATCTTTGGAAAACAGCTGCCGCCGACGCAAGGCCGAACGGCATTCTGCAGTACTAGAAACTGCCAAATGGGGAGACAAATGCAGTTAAATGTTTAGAGGACTCACTCAAAACGACCTGATGGTATGCAGAAGCTAGGTCCAACTTAGTGAACCACTTTGCGCCTCTGGTAAGGGACAACAAGTCTGTGATTTTCGGTAAAGGGTGTGAGTCAATCCAGATCCACACAGACGCGCAAATCACCATTCCTTTTTCTGGCGACAACAAGAGGAGACAACCACAAGGATGACTCAATCGGTTCAATGATCCCTTTCTTGCATAGTTCAATAAGTTCGGCCTCTAGACTATCCCTTACACTAAATGGAACACTTCTGACTTTGTGTTTGATGGGGATGGCACCATCTTTGACCCTGATCTCATGACTAAAATCCTTGATCTTCCCAAGTCCCTTCCCAAAGACAAAGGGAAACTTTGAAGGGAGACTCTCAATGTAGTCATTGGTATCAGCAAGGCTAGCAATACAGTTATCAGGTTCAGCCAAGCTGACTTGCTCTTTTGCCCCAGGTCTCAAGATCAACCCGAACAAACTCCCATGAAACCACCCCAAAATGTTCAACCCCTTAATCGCGACATATATTTTCCCAAAGATTTTCCTGCCCCTGAATTGTAGAACATCTTCAAAATAACCAAGTAGGGCTATTCTTCGTCCCTCAAAAGAAACAGGAGCCCTATCAGGAGGTTCAAGTTTTCTCTCTGGCCATGTTTCTCCAAACAATTCTTGGGTGATTATAGTAACCCTTGCTCCTGAATCTACTAGCAGGGAAATTACTTTGTCTCCCACACCAAAATTTTCATAGGGATCAACGCAATCAGAGGGGTCACCCACAATGACACCATCCTCACGCACAGCTACAACCATAACTTTGCCATCTCCTTTAACATTATCAGACGAATGTGAGTTTTCATGTACTACTACAACCATGTCTCTAAGATCGTCTTGGATACTGTTAACTGGATTCATACCCATATTTGTATTATCTTGCATATCTGAAACATTCCCAACTCCATTGACATTTCCTACACCCTGAGGTTTACTGACAAATGTAGAATTTCCCTGCCTAGGATTTTGACAAATTTTGGCAAAATGTCCATATTTTCCACAATTCCGACACACAGAACTCCTGGCAGGACAAAATTTGTTGTTCTTGTTGTGAGAGAGATTCCCACATCTGTAACAAATGTCATTCCTAGGGAACGGATTTCTTTCAAAACGTTGATAATTTTGAACGTTATTCTTATCGAAACGTTGTTGACTAGGGACTGATCTGTTGTCCCTATTCTCCTTAGTTCTGACTACGGAAACTGCTTCTTCACTCTTTTTTTCTAGTTCTTTGACTTCCTTCTTAGATAACTCAATACTTTTTGCAGTTCGGATAGTCTCTTTAAGTGTAGGGTTTCCTAAAGTAAGCAGTTTTTGTTGTATCGCCTTGTCGGTGCACTTACATATGTATTGGTCTCTGATCAGTTGTTCCCTGAAACCTTCAAATTCGCATTCTGCACTCAAAAGTCTTAGACTAGATATGTAAGTCTCAACGTCTTCTCCAGGCAATTGTTCTTTTTAAAAAAACTTATGTCTGATCACTACAAGACTGGGCTTGACGTCAAATCTTAATTCTAATTTCATCCTTGTTTCGACATATTCATCGATATCTTCCTCTGCGTTGTTCCTTACTAGAGGTGGTAAGTGTTTGTAAATCTCTCTCCCTTCGAAGCCTAATGAATGTAGTAGTAAGAATTTCTTCCTTTCAGCGCGATATCTAGACGCCCCAATTGCCCCTATGTAGGTTTCGAACGCATCAAACCATTTCTTCCACGTGATTGGTGGATTGCCCGGTGTTTCAAGAAAAGGTGGAGGAGGAGAGACCGACTGCATAGTACACGATGAGGGTTTATTTACTAGTTTATTTTATCCCAAATCAACAGACTATTCGTGTTGTGTCGTTGTGTAGAATAAGTATTTGGGATGAGCACAAACCCTATGTTTGCCTCCACAGAAAAATAGGTTTAATTGAAGCACACCTTCTTCCAAAACGTGTTAGCTTCTTTCCTCTTTTTTTTAGCAGTAATTGATGTAGAAGAAAATACTCGTTTTTTCTATTACATTCTACTCTTAATATGGAGGAGGAAATTTCTTTTAAATTGTGTTTAATCTCTGTCCCAAAGCGTGTAGCACACAGCAATGAAGATTGCCAATCACGTCTTAAAATGGCCGCTGTGTGCGTGGTCTCACGTTGCCAACCACACACGTCAATGAAAACAGAAACTTCCGTTCAAAATGGCCGACAGGACGTCAGCGACGTAGTTAACGTTGCCAACCACGCGCTCTACTTCTGCGCCAACCACGGCCGTTACGAAGTGTTCCTCCGCCCCTCAGATGGACGCGCAGTTCTCTGCCTCTAAATGGACGCGCAGTGGTAATAACAGAAACGGAACACTTATCTGGTAGTGTCCGTCGTCGTAAGCTTCACTCTGGTCCAAGATCACCGCAGTTCCTTCGACGGAAGGAATCAGCAGATCAGCGCCTTGCCTGTCAGGTATGAGATGAATGTTATAGGGTCCGTTGTCCGCAGATCGTCGCCATCATTTTTGTAGTGTTTGAATAAGAACACAGGAAACGCCGTCCATGTAGATTGTAGTTTATTGCTAGCTCGTAGAGAACACAACGACACAAGTGCACACCAGGCTTCAACTGCCAAGTCCTAACATTCTACTCGTAGCCCTAGAATCCTCAAGACGGAGGGTTCTATCTACAGGTGCCAGTGGGGCACAATACAGAACACTACACAATCCTGTTACAACAATTGGTATCAGGTATCAGAAAGTTGACCAATAATTTCCACTCGATAGACAGCGGGGCTGAGGAAGACTATGCAGCCGGCCTTGCTGGGGTTTTATAACAAAGTCATGATTGTTTCTCAGGGTCCGAAAAGCTATCTTTTCAGTCTGGGAAATATTACAGCATGCGCGCTTTCTTTGTTTAATAAGAGTCAATGTCTCTCATGACAAGTTTTTCAAAAGCAAATATACATGGCACTGAGGTAGAATTTAATGAGCGCCTGCACTCAAATACTCAGTTAACCCTAGGTAAAGACTGAGGTAATTGATTTCCTCTAATTTCTCCATCCTCATAGGCTGCTTCCTCTGTTGTCCTGATGAAAACCGAGTTACATTTTACACAATAGGTGAAAACGTCAACATGCTAATGTGTTGACTGTCATAGAGGTGATGGTCCAGAGCTGTATGGGAAGACTGTTCTATGTCTTTACTGCGATGCATGAGAAGGACACTCCTTCTGTGGATAAAGGGCATGTGGACAAGTGATCTGGAGGCAGAGTGTATAGTATTCAATGGCTGGTGGAAGGTCAGGCGGTAATTGATGTAAGTGGGTCCTTGGTTGTGTAGCGCCTTGTGTGCGTGGGTCAGCAGCTTGCAATTACTTCTCTTCTGAATGGGGAGCAGGTGGAATTGCTTGAGGTGGGGTGTGAGGTGGGTTTGTTGGGGGAGGTTGAGGATGAGTCTGACTGTTGAGCTCTATATGTTAGAAGTCTCTGCAGGTGGTGTGTGGTGATTCCTATGTAGAGAGCATTGTTGTAGTCTAGTTGGCTGGTGATGAGGGCCTGTTGGAAATGGCACTTTTTGCAGGGTCATCCCAGAACTTTTAGCCTCCCTCCTGTATTTTTTCTGACCTGTTTTGTTGGTTTTAGGACTCTTGGCACTTTACCTCTGCTGATCAGTGCTAAAGTGCATGTGCTTTCTCTTGTAAACTTGGTAAGATTGGTCTACACCTGTTTGACATACTTAATATACCTGTAAGTCCCTTGTACAGTGGTATCCCATATACCCAATGCCTATAAACTAAATGCTACTAGTGGGCTGGCAGTGCTGCTTGTGCCACCCGCTGTAGTAGCCTTTCAAACCTGTCTCAGGCCTTTGCCACTGCAGGGCCTGCACGCCCAGTTTACTGCCGCAGAGCCATGGCATTTAAAGTGGTTGCCACGTCTGAGACTCCCCTTTTACTACATATAGATTACCCCTAAGTAGTCCTAGCGAGCCCTATGGGCAGGGTGCTGTGTAGGTAAAAGGTAGGACATGTGTCTCAACTGTGTGGCATGTCCTGGTGGTGATAAACAGCCTATTTGGTTTCTCACAGCTGTGAGGCTGCTCTCTCATAGGTTTGCATTGGGAATTCCTTGATATGTGCTTCAGTGGTAATTTATAAAATGAAAGGGGTAGGGTGGCCATGTTTGGTATGTTTGGAATAATAATAACAAATCCTGCTCATCGGTGTAAGCGGATTTATTTATTTCTATTTTAGCAATGCCACTTTTAGAAGTAGGCATTACTGTGTGCTTATGATTTTGTGCCCTGCCTGGATGTGTATTCACCATCTGGTTTAGATTGGCAGGAGAAGGGGATATGCATTCACTATGGACAGTCATAAGGAGGGTTGAGTATGTGCCCTGCCTTTCCTGGGTTACTCATTGCTGGGCTGAATAGACCTTGGTTGCATTAAGATGGGCGGTAGGAGTTTCCCTTGCACATGAAAAGGCCTGGTCTGAATTTAGTGTGATGGGAGGAGTTGCACCTGCCCCTGAATAGGGCTGTACATGAGTTTCATAATGCTGTCTCCGCCCCCCTGTAGTGTGTCTGGGGCCAGGCCTTAGGATGGGAACAGGGGTATTGTGCACTTCTTAAAAATGTGTGGACTGCCCCCAGAGGAAGAGTTTTGCACTATAAGTAAAGGGGCTGTGACCTCATGATAGTAGATACTGTGTGGACTTGTAACCAGACCCTGCTGGCTCTGCAGACTGCACCAGAGGACTATTGGGGTTGTCAGGGGAACCACCACTTGGACTTGGCTTTTCTGTGCTGACCTGCTAAAAAAGGACTGCCTCTTCACCCTCCAAGGGACCTGTGTGTTGGCCTACCTGTGGCCCTGCCTGTGTGCCCCACTTATCTCACAGGGCTTGGTAGCCTGCCCTGTGTCGCTGGACTAGCACATAGAAAGCATATTTGCCTTTATTTCCACTCAAAAGCTGTGGAGACCTGGTGCTTAGGGTGTCTTATTTTACTATTACTGGCCCTCAGATCGAGCGCACTCTCTGAGGTCACCCCGGGGCTCAGGCAGGCATCCACTTCAGTGCTCTCTCATGGAATGGAAGCCCTGTTTGCAAGGGGTTTCCCTGAGTCTGCTGGTGAGCGAGTAGCCGAGCGGGTTCTCTGGGACGGGAGAACTTCTCTATCTACACAGAAGGAGAGAGTGCCTGATGTGCGCTGGTCACGAAAGGCCCTTGCAGCACTTTCTTTCTGCCAGAAGGCATTGTCTGGTGCTGGGGGAAACCGTGTACCCAGTGGCGTGCAGAATCCACGACCGGAGGTCCCTGTCTTGTGGTTGCACCTGGAAAATATCCCTCAGCATGGTCCAATGAGGCCGAGAGTCGGAACGTGCCTCTGGCGCTGCCGGAGGCCGTCTAGCACCATTTTGTCTTGGCAGCTTATGGCTGCAACCTATCCCGCTCAGCCCCTGGTGATTGGAGATGGCGTTGAGCTTCACTACTTCCAACGGCTGAGCCGCTCGCTCACGGACAACCCCCCCCCTTTGGTGAGAAGAGGTCTGCCACCAATGTGGGCAGTGGAGTGCCCCCCCCCCCTGTTGGCACTGGTGCTCGATTGTTGGGACAGGGTGGAACCTTGACAGTGGCCCACACTTCCCTGTTAAAAGTACCACATTCCTCGCTATAGGTACGCAGGTGCTGCTGTGCCAGTGATGCAGGTGTTGATTACCTTATAACTTATGATAGGAGTGCTGGGTCTAAGGTTATAACCGTAATCGGTGGTGACCCCCCTGTGTTGCATTCATTGCCTGCTGCCTTGTAGGCCCTGGTGTAGTTACGAAGATTGTGGGGGTGAGTTGCATGCTTAGGCATGGACAACAGTGATGTTACATGTGTTTTTACCTTGTCTGAGATTGGTGTATGACTTTTTGGGGCCTTCTACTGGCCAAAATACTGAGAACTAATGTAGACGCTGCAGGATATGTGCTAAGAAGCTTGTGGAAATTGGTTCTCGTAGTGATGGGGTCGTCGATGACGGATAGGATAATTTCGATGTCATCGGCGTAAGATATTATGTTGACGTGTGCTTTGAAGATGTCCGCCAGTGGGGTCATGTAGAAGTTGAAGAGAGTATGGCTTAGGGATGAACCCAGGGGGACTCCGCAGACAATATCCTTGGGTTCAGAGGTGAAAGGTGGTAGGCAGACCCTCTGAGTTCTACTGGTAAGTAAGGATGTGATCCATCTGAGCGCGTCTGTTTGGATGCAGATGTGGTGGAATATTTTGATGAGTCTGTGGTGGGAAACAGTGTCAAATGCTGCTGAGAGGTTGAGGAGGATTAGTGCTTCTGATTCTCCTTGGTCGAGGAGGATCCGTAGGTAGTTGGTGGCTGCCATCAGGGCCGTCTCGGTGCTGTGATTGCTGTGTAATCTGGTTTGGATGGCTGTGACTAGCTCACTCGGTTCCAGGTAGTTGATGAGGTGCCTGTTTTTTCAGTTCCTTGGCAGGGAATGGAAGACATAAGCCAATAGTTTTTGAGTTAACTGGGGTCTGTGGAGGTTCGTTTGAGGATCAGTCTGACTTCATCGTGTTTCTTGGCATAGGGAAATGTTGCAGTGGTGGTCAATGTATTGAGTAGTTTAGTGGTTGATCCTTTGGTTTCCGAAGTTGAAGATGTGGTGCTGGCATAGATCTGTGGGAGCTCCTATGTGGATGGACCTCATGATTGAGGTTGTGTGCTGGGTGGAGCACTAGCTCCAGGCAGTCAACCAGTGGATAGTATGGGTTGAGAAGAGAGCAGATAGTTTGAGGATGTCTCTGGGTGGGGGGTTGGGGTTTTACATTTCTATATATTGTAATGATCTTGTACTGGAAGAAGTCGGAAAGATTTTCACAGAGATTTTGAGAGGGTATGATGACATTTTCAATGGCATCCTGGTTGGATAATTCCTTAATAAAGAGTTCCTTGCTGTTATTCATGCTGTTTTTAATGCAAGTGGTTATCGATGTCTTCTTGGTTGTCTTCAGCAAGCAGTGGTAGAAGATGAAGGAGGTCTTGAAGGCTGCCCTATAGGAAGTGCCTTTAGTGGTGCAGCATCTCCTCTCCTTGTTTGTTCTGAGTTCTAGACTGTACCAGCTAGCTTCCCTGTAGAATCCATTGTGCTTGTTATTTTTTACTGGGGGGGATGCTGTCAGCGCAGTTGATGATCAAGGAGTTGAAGCTCTTGATTCCTTATTCCAGATTGATGACGGTGGCTGGATGGAAGGAGTTTTGGGCATCCGTTCCAGCTGCGATGGGAGGTGGGGGTGTGGTTGTTAGCCCTCTTTGGTGAGGTGGTGAGGGGGCTGTAGATACTGAAGTGGATGATGGAGTGGTTGGTTCTTATGAGTTCTGTGACGTGGCTGTATGGGACGCAGTTGCTGGTGTGAAGATGGGGTCCAAGTTGTGTGTTGCTGTGTGAGGGGGATCACAGATGATTTGGGTCAGTCCAAGGATGCTCATACTGTTGAGGAGGTGGGCGGGATTGTTGTTGTGGCCATCGAGGTGGAAGTTGAGCTAGCCAAGGAAGATCTAGTCTTTGGATCCAATGGCGAGAGGCACAATGAAGTCTGCATTAGTGTTACAGAAGCTTGAGTGCGGGCCCAGGGGCCTGTATGCGAGGGTTCCTTTGATGGTTGTCTTGCTATGTGAGTGGAGCTTGAAGTTGAGGTATTCCCTGGAGATGATTATGTTTTTGGTGGTGGTGTTGCATTGTAGGGGCACCGTGTGGATGATGGCTCTTTCTTCTCCTGGCTTGTTAGTACGGATTTGGTGAGTGATTTTATATGCGTCAGGAGTTGCTGTGGTGATGTCAGAGGATGATGCTGGGTTGAACCAGGTTGGTGAGGAAGACAATGTCGGGTGCGAGGGTGGTGATGAGGTGCCATAACTCTGTGGCGTTTTTGCAGATGGAGTTTATGTTGAGGGGTAGCCAGTGGATTAAAAGGTTTTTTTTTCTTGCAGAGTCTCGCGAGGTAGGTAGGTTGCTCTTCGGCATAGCTGTGTTCCGTGCTGTGATGATTGGCATGCTAGTGCAGGAGAAGGTGCAGTTGGCGCAGGCAAATGGTCCTACCGTAGAGTGCGGTGCGGCCTGGTAGCAGTGTTCTTTGGGGCATTCGATGTCCAGAGCGCAGAAGGCGATGGCAGTGTACTTGTGGGTGGATCAGGAGCTAGGGGTCCTGGCACTGGGCACAATCCGTGCGCTGACACAACAAGACAGGCTTGCCTTTGGCATGCCTTTGCTGCACAGGCATTGCAGCCGCTCTGCAGCCTCCATTAAGAAGGTCCTGAGAGGAGGGCACGGAGCTGGGTGGTGGTAGTGGGGTTAGGCAATAGAATGGCAGGCCCAATCGGGTTGGCGGTTGGCAGGAGATGGGAGGAGGGAAGAGGTAGGAGGGGCGAGGGAGGAGGGAGGAGTGAGGAGGGACAAGACGGCGCAAGGAGGAGGCGGGGAGAGAAGGTGGCAATGAGGGCAGGAACGAGCAATATATTTGCTCCAAGAATTAATAAAAGGCACAAAGAATTAAGCAGGATTTAGCAGAGGAAAGCAGATAAAATGGCACAAGAGTTACGAACAAGGCAGGAGAATGAAGTAGAATTAAGCAAATCAAGCATATGAAATGGCACAATGATTAAGAACTAGGAGAAGGCACAAGAATTAATCGGAGGATAGCAAAGGAAATGGCACAGGAATTAAGAGAAGACACAAGAATTAAGCACATACTTAAACCCAGGAGAGCAGGAAAATTGGATAGCGACTCTATGCGAACTTAGAACACCACACCATACTCATTGACTATCAATTTGGTTTAAGTCAATGATGGGTGAATAAAACAACTCTTCTCATCACCATTGAAGAATCTCTCACACACATATACATTATACAGGCCTACACACTGGGTCTTACAGATCTCTCTGTCTGCAGCATGACACAACGCTTGACACAATGCACCACGACAATGCACCCCAACACAGTTCTGTAAAATGTCCCTCTTCCTTCGAATTGCTGTGGAAGTAGTAGAATGGCCCTGCAATCATCGGAGTAGTCCCTTCAAATCAACCTGGGCAAGTAAAACTGGGTTTTTTCCTCTCTGAGAAAAGTGGTTTAGTCCCCATTGCCCACGATCATTTCCATTGCCTAATAAACAAAGCTTAATCAATCACATCCTTAGATATCAAATATACACTGATGATGCTCTGACCCATGCCAGAATTTCTGATATACCAGGGAATCAACCTCTCCCAAATAGCGTCAATCATGCCTACTTCTGGTTTAGACTACACTTTGATCCATGGGTCAAAAAGAGGTGCTACTGATCATGTTTTGCCCCATTTGATTCCCTTCTGGATGAGCATTTCACCATTTCCTTCAAGATTAGTTCAAAAGCTAAATGTTGCCTGTCGGACATCAATAACATGACCAAGAATACGTCTGTTATTTGTGCTTCCCTGTTTGATCTTGGCACTGCCATTAATAGCTCAGATGAGGTCCTAGCAGAAGCCATCTCTCATGTCAATCTGCAAAACCAGGCTTGAAATGTCTTCATTGGCTGCCCATCAAGGAGAGAGTTAATTTTAAGGCTGTGTCTATTGCTCACTAGACGCCTTCAGGGAAGGGGCCTACCATCAATCACTCTATTGTCCGGCCTTACCTCGCCAACAGATGCCTGCGTTCGGACGATTTGTGTCTTGCAGCAGTTCCCAGGATTGAGAAGGCTAGAAGTGGGGGCTGCTTGTTTTCTTATAATGCCGCTAGGTTCTGGAATACGCTTTATCTGCGTAAGGAATCCAACTATCTGACCTTTCGCAAATTGTTAAAAACTTGGCTCTTCCCTTAGTATGGTTGTGCTGTCTATCACTTTGCCGTTGTCATCGCTGGGATGCCCCTGGGTAGCTACAGGCTCAACAAATGTTTTTTTTCATTTAATTTCATGTTAATTATAGCAGTGCCATCCACAGAAGCCTTCTGGCCACAAGACTAAGTTCTAGAACCCCAAATTTCACAGGCTGCTGTATCCTCTGTGTACATTGGAAAGCCCCATAACTTTACCCACTAGTGATTTCGCAGAGTTCAAAATACTCGACTTCCTTCACAAAGCTCTGCCTGGCAGTTTTTCTCATACCTATGAAAATTAAAGGGACTTTTTCTGTCAAAAACTAAGGTCCTCTACTACAAAAAGCCTGTTAGTGCGATTGACCACATTTAACTAATTTATAACCCATCGCTTCATGGAATTCCCTGCTATTCTCGGAGCCGAGGAGAGCTCCAGAAAGAGAACGAAAGTCCTGAAAACCTGCTTTTCCACATAACATTTGGTTTAGACTCTGCGGAAGAGACCTGGTAGCCTGCACTTAAACGTTAGAATTTCTCGCCCCAATCCCATTCACTAAGTGATCTAAAACAGTCAACAAGCAGAGCAACCAGAACACAAAAACAATAAATACCAAGAAAGAAATCTGCTAAAATGGCTTAATACAAACGAAGCAGAACCACTCTAAAATGTATGGGTCATTTCTTGGAATCTGGCCGTGTGCCTGCATTTTAGATCACATTTGACTCGGTAATTTGTGCCTCCAATTGTGGGAAAACCCCCAAATATTAGAACTCCACTCAGGAACTTCCAGCAAAAATCTTTCCACAAAATTCACAGCATGTGGAAAGGACTGGGTTGTGCTACTTTCACTCAAGTGCTTGAAAAAGTCAACCATATTCATGGACCCTCAATCAATAGATCTCAGATTAGTGTCAACACACATGGGCTAAAAGTGCATTTTTCAGTTTTCCACTCATTGCCTTTGGCAGATGGTACCTCAATCTGATGCTGTGAATAACAGGGTACCATGCAGCGCTTAAAAGATTTTTATTGGTAAATTGCAAACTATGAAACGAGAAGGATTGGGCCCTAATCTTGGTTTTCAACTGGACTCAAAAGTTTGATGAAGGTCAAAATGATCCAGCTCGCAGTCCAAATTATCTGTATTTGCCCCCAAAACTGGAAATTCTTAATATACAGACATTCTCATTCTAGCCCTTTACTGTCTCAGCAGACAACACATTGTACAAGTATAAATGTCCTCGTTTTAAAAATTACTTAATATCTGAGTCTATCTTATTGCTCAAAATAATGTAAAGTACAAGACATCATTTGCTAGGATGACAATTTTGTAAAAATTAGATGCCCGGTGAGGCAGTCACTATAGTCAGCTTCGCCACTTGATAAAACATGTTCCTGCTTTGGAAATGATGCTGAAAAATAGACAATGACAGAAAATAAGTACCTGCATCGCAATCCAGGCTATGCTTTTCCTGCCTACAGTTAACATATGGCCTGTAGTGTAACCTTGTTGTTTCTTTTTTCCAGTTTTCCATCCCCTGCCCTGCTGTGCCTATTCCAGATTTATGTAATTATTTTTCTTTTTTTGCCCCCAATACCCAGCTGGTTTCCTTCCACTGTGGGTGGACCTCCTAAAATGCTTCCGTGCAAGAAGTAATCCACATTGCATGTGACAGCTGTGTAATTTGTAGGCTTGTGTGGAACTTGCCAAGGATTTAAACTGTTCCCTCCTGTGGCACCGCTGCGGTAATGCTGCCCCTTGGCTTCTGGTCGCTCTTGGAGTGGGTGTCTCTCTCCTACTCGTGAGTGTGGCTGACATGTTTACTGTTAAATCTGCGGTTAGTTGCTTGACCTTTAGTTTAGTATGGCCTAATGTTTGTCTACACTGCGCAGCAGCGGTAGCATCTCTAAAAGTGAATTGTAGAGGAGGCACACATCGGGCTACGGATAAAACTGGTAAAGACATCTTCGAAATGTTCAAGTATGTGCAGTGCTTAATTTGTAAAAAAAAAAATGAAGTGCCAGGACCCTTCTCAGAAGGCCACTGCAGCATGCCCCACCCATACTGTGCCAGAGCTGCCAATGGCAGTACCAACATAACACCTAACCATCATACTCCTTCAAGTTTTACAGTTCAGACTATTTGAAGGCACACACAGCTATAACAATGGCATGGGAGGCTAGTATTATTAATTTCCAATGTACTGACTTAATAAACACGGTTGCCGTGCTCATCTGAAAATTAAAAGAAGACAATGCCACCATGTGGTGGACTATCACTAGAGCCGGAGCTGACAATTAAGTGCCAGTGTCGAGCACTGGAAACCACCGGCACAAATTAAGCACGTCCTCTAACTCTGGCACAATGTGTCATTGGGTGTGAGATACACAAGCCTCTTACATGTCAAAGGCACTGCACAGTAAAACGTTACAAATACACACTAACGCCGGATTGGTGAAATCACCTCACATAATTAATCCATTTTGTTTGCCAGGGCAAGCCTTTAAGCAAAGGAATTTTTTTTATATATATATATATCTATACTAATATAATAAAGACCCAAGCCTTTGAGGCAGGTAATCTCAGGAACCACAGCACCAATCACAACACCAAATACAGCGTTGGAAAGGGCAGTTGCAGCAGAAGGACATAGGATATGCAGACGCCCACCATATACATTTAAAAGGTAAAAGAACTGTGCCAGCAAAGTAGTCCCTTGTGGGCGTGTCTGCGTTATGCTGTGGGCGTGTGCTGGGGCGTGACAAATGCTGGGGCCGTGTGGTACGTTCTGCCCTTTATGCCATGTCTCATATTGTGTGCTGTGGGCGTGTGCTGGGGCGTGGGCGTGTGCGGGCGCGGGAATACGGGAAAAAAAAGCGAGCGTTGTGCCCAATATTTCATTGTTTTTTCTTCCCAGGCTCTGTACATTCCATCTCCCGGTGTCCACCCTGCTCCCTTTAAAACCCCCTGCACCCCATAATCATAACCCACCCTTACTCCTTAAAATTACCCCAACACCCTTAACCACTAACTCATCTTAACCCTATAAATATACCCTGTACCCCAAAACCCAAACCTATCCCTAAACCCTGAAAATACCCCTGTACCTCAAACCCAAACCTAGCCCGAACCCTATAAATACCCCTGTACCTCAAAACCCAAACATACCCCTGAACCCTAAAAATACCCCTGTGCCCCAAACCTATCCCTGAACCCTAAAAATACCCCTGTACCCCAAAACCCAAACCGAGCCCTGAACTCTTAAAATACCCCTGTACCCCAAAACCCAAACCTAGTCCTGAACCATAAAATTAACCCTGTACCCCAAAACCCAAACCTACCCTTGAACCCTAAAATACCCTTGTACCCCAAAACCCAAACCTAGCCCTGAACCCTAAAAATACACCTGTACACCAAAACCCAAACCTAGCCCTGAACCCTTAAAATACCCCTGTACCCCAAAACCCAAACCTACCCCATAACCCTAAAAATACCCCTATACCCCAAAACCCAAACCTAGCCTTGAACCCTAAAAATTCTCCTGTACCCCAAAACCCATACTTATCCCTAAACCCTAAAACTGCCCCTATACCCCAAAACCCAAAACTATATCTCAACCCTTAAAATACCCAAACACCTGAGTACCCCAAAACATATACCCCTATACCCATACTTACCTTATCCAAACATTAAAAAAAACATGCTTTTACCATTCATGCATTTACAACGAATTTCGTTGTAAATGTATGCGTGGTAAAAGCATATAAAATGTAATGCCATGCCTTATAACGGCATTGCGGAGTCATGGTGCTTTCGTAATGAAAGTATGCGGAGTGATGGGATGCGGAAAGAAAGTTGCGGAATAATGGGTGTTTACCCTCCCCCGGTAAGTACATTGGTGGCACGGCGGGCCACATCTCCAGCAACATACTCATATTTTTTCACCACTGATTTGAAAAATGCACAGGTTTTTCTCATTGATGGCCAGCACCGACATACACTTTGAGACGCACCTCCCGCCACAAGTTCTAGAATTACGAACTTTAGAGCTGGGGAGCTACGTTCGAATCTCGGCATCAGCTCAACATCCTGTGATTCCAGGCAAATCGCTTTGTCTCCCCGTGCCTACCACAAATGAATGTGTTTTTCTGTAATGTAAATTGTGCTCATGCCATGTTGTCGAGTTTGCGCTATATAATATTGTAAGGAAAAATAAAGTAGGAAATTCTAGTTCACACACTACTGAACGCGCACTGTTGAGTGCATCAGCAGTGCACTGTGAATCGGAGCGTTTCACAGGCCTGTCACAGATAAGAAATGCTATCAAAGCGAAATCCTACAAAATAATCTACTACTGGCCGGCAGCAATTCATACCTGGACAACGTCGGGACGGGCTGCTAGTATATATTTATACACACACACACACATATCTATATAAAATGTTTAGATATGACTTTGTAAGTATGTGTGCATATACATCTATATATGTATATTTAGATGTAGATATGTGCGCACATACAAACAAAGTCAGACTAACCATTTTGATTAGACAACGCTGATTTGCAATGAAAGATATCTGGACAAATTAACGTGTGTGGCAAGATTCGGCGACTGTTGTTTCTGTGTGGACTCCTGGCATATTAAAAAACAGTTGTGGTTTGAGGGCACAAGAGGGGGTGGGCAGAGCAAACAGAGCTAGGGCACGGGTCCCATCTGCCCCCTTCTAGGGCACCACTGTGGCAGCAACAACAAAATTAACATGCAAGACAGTCTGACAGTCTTCATGGAGAAAGAGGAGCGCGATTATCATACCTCGCCTCCAGCAGCCCAAGGCTGAGGAAAAAAACTTCATGAAGTTGATATCAATGACATATTTTAATTCTGTTAGTAAGGTTTTTTGGAGCTATGTTACTGACAATTGCAGAATGGCGGTGGAGTATGATGCAAACATTATAAATATCTGCAGTTTCACTAAATTGTTTGATTGCCAATTACACACAGATATCTGTCAGCGAGAAAAATTCCTGACCCTCCCGATTGCCTTCAGATTATTTTATTTACTGTGTGATCTTGAGCAGAATACTGGTGTACACACAAAAAAACATGCACCCAGTTTATAGCTACTGAAGGTAGCCCAAGGTGGGTACAAAGAGGAGTACAAAGTTCCCAAGGGATCGTGATACAGTGTGGAGAAGAGAGTAGATCCGAAGGGTCAAGGAACTAGGAAGGTTCCCTTGTCGGAACTAGAGAGCCTCATACACCCAGAGCGTTAGGTGTGAAACACACCCTGACTGCAGGATGTCCAGTATCATCATCGGCTCGCTGCCCCTCGTCAGACCGGCACTGCAATGTCCGACGGAGTACCCGAGGGTACTCTTTTGGCGGGGTTCTTTTGTTCCTTGCCGAAGGTGAGTGTGAGTGAGGCTGGAGTAGTGTGTAGTCAGTGTAATGTGAGTGAATGCTAAAAAGGGTAGTCAGTCCACAATAAATTTTATTGGCGTGGCTGATTCCCTAATTAAAAGGGGGGGGAGGGGAGTTAGAGGCTGAGGGGGTGTACAGACATCCAACTCAACCCCCTGGTGTGGTCAACATGTTTCTCGCCAGAAGGCGATTCGTCAGGACCTAAAGCAAGGTACTACACAACAAATTAAACAATGAAATGCTCATGCACAAAGTAACCAGCAAATACAACCTCTCCGGGTCAGGTGCATAGAGGGCCACAGGGTCCTGCTCTAATTAGGCGACCCTAGGGGAAAGTAACTTAGGCCTCGCAGCATGCTCCTGTGAGGCCAGCACTGTCTGGTCGGTAAACCTCAGTGTAGGTGCTGGCAAGGCGGGACACCTACCCCTCACGCTCGCGGCACCAAGGTGGGTGCCATCTTTTTTTTCTTTTTTTTTTTGAGTTTTATATAGTGCGAACTCAACCCAATAGTATCGGGCATCAGAGCGCTTTACATGAGCACTAGTTGCTTACACAAGGGACTTTCATGTGTGTTAGACACTGGAAGATTAAGTGATTTAACTCGAATTACACGATGTTGAGCGTAATTGCTGAGTCTCGACCCCATTCCCCAGATTTGAGATAGACCGCCCTAGCCGTTAGGCTACATCCTCTCTTCATTTTCAACAAGAAATGCAGATACATACAAACCAGTTGCTAGAAACACACATCAGTGCTAGGAATCATTTAAACATGACCGACCAATGACACTGTGGACCCGGAGGGACGGGAGAAGTTGAGGCACTTATGTTGTGGCACATGGAGAGTATATTAAATATCCACGTTCAACAATGACTGTGGCTTCAGGCAAAAGAAGAGGAACATAAATTAAAGTGTACAATTACAATGTTGTCCTTTGACTTCCCCATAATTGGCAAAGTAGTGAAAAGAACCCTAGGCTCACTACAGTGGGAGGTAGGGCAGCTTTCACCTACTTCTTTTGGCATTTGGAGATCCAATGATTAGATCCACCACCCTGACAACAGAAGTGTCTCCCACATCTGGAATTGTGAACCTCTGGTTTTATTGAGTTACCGAGCTTGTGTGGATCCGTGAACACGCTCCACCAGCAGAGAGTCCCCGCCTCTGCGCCTATAAGAATGGCTCCCTCTTTCATGGCACTGTGAGAAGATCGATGCTGGAGAAAGAGGAGTTTGTCCACTGGCGGATGTGACCTGCAATACAATGAAAGGAATGATTAGATCAGAGAGGAAAACGATGTGGCCATGTGTCTAAATTATTAACTGTGAAAACAGAAGACCCAGGTTATATTCACACATTCCTCGTTTGTTTCAAATGTTTGATGTTATTGAGCGGATTACTTTATGCACGTCTTAGATTCCACAACTGAGGCATGTTTATAAATGGTCTAAAGGCACGTTTATTCTCTCTCAGTCTCTCCTTTTTAGTCTCAATATGATTAAAAGAAAAACATTCGCAGTAATTTAAAACCTATTGTAAGCAACGGAGTGATACCGTCCCCTTACTGCATTGCTCAATACTTTAAACAGCACAGATGATACCACAACCAGTAACAATGACCTCACCTCCCCTGCCCAGAGTCTACGTAGCTGAACCTGTGGCCTGCCCAGAAGCCTCTGTGTCCAACACCACTTCTCCCCTCTGGTTTTGGGGAGGCCCTTTGCTCACCACTTCACCCACAGCTCACTGGGCTGAACATTGCGTCTTGTTCAACAGGCTCAGGGAGCATGTGTCCGACCTTCATCCGTGGCCTGAGCTCAGTAGCATGCCTTGCAGATCCTTCTGAGCATGGCCCGTCTGCCACAGCCCATGCACTCAGCCCACGGGGCTCGTCTCTGGCAGGCTCTGGTCTCAGGGCACCTTCGCGAGGTCTGCAGAAGCTGGTCACTGGCTTAGGCCTCGGAACAGCTCTATGTCCGTAAAAGGTCACATACGGAAACATGCCTTGATTTGCACTGTAATTTAACAAAACTGGTGCTTGTGTAAAGTGCTCTGATACGCCATGTCTCGGGTCTAGTTCGCGCTATATAAAACTCTAATAAAAAAACAGATGGGTAAATGAGTATGAAAGCTGATGTCGTTAATGATGATGTTTAATAGTGAGATGTGATGTCATCACTGATGTTATTTCTGATGTTATAGTCATCCACTATGAGGTTATGAACACCGCAGAAGGTCAAGGTATGATGTTGCGCCCCATCACTGATAGATTTAAGTATTTTTGGAGTTTTCTGGATGACAACCATAAGGTTCCTTTAACTGTAGTTTTAATGTGAATGCCTTATTTTTTGTTAACTTTTGCAATTTGCGTAAATTACTGTGACATTCGTCTGCGATTTCTTTGGCTGTATACTGATATAACTGGCCCAGGCTCCCCTGTGCACAGCCATCGGCCATACTCACCCACCTCAGAGCACAGAGCAAGGCCTTCTGCCACGCAGTGCCGAGTGCTCATTTGTGCCAGAACCCGCTGTGCTCAGCCTTCAGTCCTGCGCCGCAGCCTTTAGGAGTGGGTGCAGGGTGTGGCCATCAGCCATGGCCGGCACCTACTACCCCAACCTCTAAAGCCTTCTGCACGAGGCCCTTGCCTCTAGAGCACCTGCTACAAACCTCTGGCATCGCACCTTGCACCCATTGGCCCTCCAGCCTGCCTTATACAGGCTTTCGCCTTGCACAACAGGCTGTAGAACAATGATGTGGACTTTAGTCATGCCCTGTACCCAGTACTCTGTCCTCAGTGCTAGTGTGGGTACTGTAGGAATTCACTTTATTTCAAATGTTGCAACTCCTATGTGAACCACCACCATTTTAATGTGATGAGTATAAGCAGATGACTATGCGAATGTTGTGCACCTCTCCTCACTGCAATCCTTTCCAGTGCATCATCTTATCTGATAGTGGTGACACAGTGGCTGTGGACCTCATGTTAAGGTCTACACATCCCAGGCTGATAATTAGCACATTTTCTATCCCTTGTAATGTTCAACAGTTTTGCTGTAGAGCAGACAAAATCTGGATGCCCACTAGAGATTTTAGTGTCATCAAGTTAATCTCACAGATCCTAGAAAAAGCCTGGAGAGGGGATGTTAGTAAGAGTATTTATGGGAGAAATAGTTCCTAAAGCCGTGGGGCGCACGGAAGTCGAAGAGTGCTGATTTAATTTGGAAGGAATTTCGAAACCTTCCTGCTTGCCCTGTTGTTTCCAGTTCCCGTTTTAAAATAGGCGGCTAAAGATAGGCCTTCTACTGACATGGCATCTAAACGCCTCTTCACTACTTCCTGTAGGTAATCTACACGCGGGAAATACAGGTTGTTTATCCTGCTTCGCAAACACTGTTCACAAACAGAGAAGCAGAGGACAGATCAGCGCAGCAGCTAGGCACGAGCCATCCCGCGTCACTCCATCTCGAGCTCTACGTCACACTCCTCTGAAGGAAAGCAAAGCAAAGCAGAGCTGTGGTCAAGGACAAAACTATGAAAAGTGTAACAGGTGTAGTAGTGGCAAAAGGGGGGAAAATCTAGCTCAAACATATTTTAAGTCCTTTGAAAGAAACACATGTGTTTGACGTAAAATAAATAAACAAAAATAGTGTATCTGACGTGCCTCTCTGGGTGGTAATGAAATTCTGTGGCAACAAGTACACATTCTGGATCAAAGAGGTTTTTTTTTTAAAGCTCTCATTTGATTTGATGATTTGATCTATTATTTGTAAAGCACCAACATTTGCCCGGAGGCGTCTTGGCGCTGCCCATGACTGGAAATACGACAACGAGCTACAGACTTCAAACAGATAAATAGACAAATCCAAAGTAAAAATCCAAGACTTTAATCCCTTGCTTAAATTAAGACGGGAGATGGCCATTTTCAACTCCATAGTTAGACGGCTCCAATTTAAGGCTGAACAACGAACCAGGCTTCTCTTTCCCTAGATATCCAGTATGTGGGAAGGAACTCTCAGGTCTCGTGCCAGACTGGTATGGAACATAGTATTCCAATGTTTCTTATAGGGAGCATTGTTTGCCAAAACTGTGATAGCATATACCCACATGTCAAGTATAGTTTTATGAAAAACCAACATCAGACGTGAATCGCAGAGGGCTTCTCTTGGAAAGTGAAACAATCATTGAAAAAGCCAATAGGTCTTCTCTTGTCAATCTGGCACATTGCTATTTGTTTTATAATTTTATCGCAAGCTAATGCTTCAAAAATGAAAAGAAGAAAAAATAAAACATCCTGCTGCCTAAATATGGTGGCCACATACTTGCATTAAAAATGTTAAACTTTTCTTTTATAAACAATGCATATATTTTAATAGAAAAGTTCAGCTGCTAATTAGCAGGCAGAAGCACTTAGAACAGGCATAGGAATCGGCTTCAGTGTTCATGTACACCACAGGAATATAAACGGTTTTCATGTTTAAATGTGTTTATTAGCATGTTTGGTATCAAAAAACAATACAAAGGCACAGGCAAAAAGTGCAAGATAGCATACAATGCGCATAAATTCGTTTGTCAAGGAAAGCATATTGCACACCATGAAAATTTGCTAGTAAAACACTGTTAGAGCAAATAATGCATTGCATTGTAAGAGAGTTAACCTTTTGCTAGAAACCAATAACTTGAACACCCCCATCCTCGTCCGATATTCCAACATCTTGACTATCCGATCCTTGTCCCACAACAGTAGCATCGCCCTTAGGCAGTGGAGGATGGGTGCTGTCGTGTCCCCAGGTCCGAAAGCCGCAACACCCTCAGATATTTGGGCTGAATGATGTAGTTGAATTCTGCTAGAAGCAGCTTTAGAAATGGGCCCCATGTGGTCAGGAAGATTTCAGCGTAGCCGCTCAGTGTGGCCGAGATGCGTTCCATCCCTATGATATGCCATAATCTATGGAGCCATGCCACATATCTAGGAGAAGTGTTGGTCCCCCAGTGCATCAAGATGTTCTGTAATGCTGCCCCCAATGGGAGCCCCATCTGGCGCCCTCTCATGCTCTTCAGGGGAAACGTGATCGGATTTGGGAGACCCAAAATGACGTATATCGGGAGCCTAGGGATTTCAGTATCAAAGAACTCGTCTACCTCATCCAGGATTTTAGGCCAATAATTATACAGTAATGGGCAGTCCCACAGTATATGTAGCAGTGTTCTCTCATTGTCACAGCCTCTCCAGCAAGTGGGACTCCTATGTGGGTTGCCTCTCTGGAGACGTGCCGGTGTGAGGTACCAATAAGTAGCTATTTTCACAGCTGTCTGAATACTAGCTACGTTTCGGGCTGTGTGTTTTGCTCTATCATAAATTCCTTCCCAGTCTTTCTTTGTGAGGTCACCTCCTAATTCCCTCCCCCAGCGCTTCTAACTCAGAGTTGCTAGTGGGTATGGGCCAGGTTTGATCATATCGTACATTTCGGAAATCAACCCCTTATCGGTGATCTTAGCAATTAACCTTGTTCCCTCATCCCCGATTGAAGGACCCAGTGCCTCAGATGCAGGTATCTCAGTCTCTCGGGCTCGGGAATCCCATACTCTAGTTTCAGTTGGGGGAAGGTGAGCACCCCTGAGAGACCAAACAGGTGGCCCACCGAGCAACATGAATTATCCCGCCACTCCCCAAATGATTTATCGTACATTTCCTGCGTAAACTCGCTATTACCGAACAGAGGGGTCAGAGGAGATGAAAACGTCGTGAGTTTCTTTATTGTCGTCACCCTGTCCCAGACTTTCATCACTGATTTAGTGATCAGCAAGCCCATCAGGCCCCTTGGCGGCTGCTACTTCTTTAAGAAGGGGACTTTCCACAGTGGGTTAGCCACCAGTCCCCTGTCCTGGAAGAGCCACAGTTTTTCAGACTTAGACCTTGCCCACTCCACCGGACACCTCAGCTGGGCCGATTTATAATAGCTGAGGAGGTCCGGAATTCCAAGGCCTCCGTTTTCAGGATGTATATACCCTAATGCCTTACTCATCCGTGGTCGTGTCCCCGCCCATACAAACTGATTGATACTGCGTTGCAGTGAGGCGATCACTTCCTCAGGAGGCTCAACCGGTAGGGTTTGGAACAAGTAGAGCCCCTTCAGCAGCAGGGACATTTTGACTGCAGCTACCCACACCAGTAGGGAAAGATGGTGCTTGCTCCAAGCGCCCAGGTCCTTTCCAGCCTGTCGTGTCAACTTAGCATAATTCAATCGAGCTGTTCGTTGGACCGTGGCTGCTAAGTCTAGCCCTAGGTAGGGAACAGTGTTTACAACCTTTATGCCGGCCAGCCAATCATCTGTGGGATCCAAAGTGAGTGGTGCTGGTCTAAGCTTAGAATCAATGATTTACCCACGTTAACCCTGAAACCAGAGACCCGACTAAATGTTTCTAATTCCTCAAAAAAGGATGGAAGAGAGATCTTTGGTTCTATCAGTGCTGCTAGTACGTCTTTGGGTAGAGGCTAATGGGGTGTGTTTCCCCCCCAAATGGGATTCCCTTGATTCCAGGGTTATCTCTAACCCTCTGCGCCAAAGGCTCTATATACAGAGCAAACAGCAGCGGGGACAATGGACATCAATGCCTGGTCCCTCTTTGAATGTTAAAGGGTCGAGAGGCAATGCCATTAACTCTGATGCAAGCTGTAGGTCTAGCGTAACAGCAGCTTACCCAATCTCGGAATTTCTCCCCCAGGCCAAACTTCGCCATAGCGTGTCCCAGGAACCTCCAATCCACCCGATCAAACACTTTTGCAGCGTCTATCGTCAACAGGAGTGCGTCCATTAGTGTTTGGTGAGCCTTATCTATGAGATGGAGTATCCTTTTTTATATTGTCGCTGCATTGTCGGGATTGAGTAAATCCTGCTTGATTGGGTTCTATCAGATTTGGCATATGAGGACTCAGCCGAGACGCAAGGATTCCCGTAAAGAGTTTAAAAACTACATTGAGTAAAGAGATCGGGCCTTACGAGCCACATTGTTGCTTATCCTTCCCTTGTTTGAGCAAGACCACTATTGCTGCCGCCTGCATAGTATCCGAGATCGGGTTGGCGCTCCCAAAGGAGTTAAACAGCCTGGTTAAAATCGGTGCTAAGACGGGGCAGAATATTTTGTAGAAGAGGGAGGGGAACCCATCCGAGCCTGGGAACTTAAGCACTTTAAGGTGCGAGATCGTTGTGACGACCTCCTCGATGCGGATGGGGGCATCCAGTGATGATGCCTGTTCCAGGGTCAGCGTGGACATAGTGACGGATCGTAGATAAGCTGTTGTGTCGCGATCAGACGGAGTGTCCACTGTGTACAGCTTCTCAAAGAAATCCCGAAACATGGGGGCTATCTCTTGATCTCCACTGGCTACCCCTAATGCGTCCCTCTGCAATGAGTAAACCATTGATCGTTTTCTTTGGGCTCACAACCGGTTTGCCAGTAGCCGGCCCGTACGGTCCCCCCCAATATAATAAGAATGCTTTAGATGGACTGTTGCGTATTTCGCTTTATCCAGGTCTAATGGGGCTAGCTGTGCCCTGGCTGCCTTAAGTTGTCTCCATATAAACGATTTTTAGAGATGCAAAGAGAATGTACTATTGGCCTTGAATTACTGTAGCCTCAGGATATAGTTTAAAAGCAGAAAGATGGCTAAAACATATAAACAAAAAACATAATGGAAAGAAAAAACCTTCCTAGTGTAAATTATTGGTCCACCATCCCTGGCACTGAAGTGCACCTCTTTTTAGGCAGATGTGCACATGTGATCAGGCAAAATACTGTCGCTCCTAGCAAAAGAAAGCAAGTCCCTGAAGTGGTCTGCCCCATGCTCTGGCCGCCATAAGTGTGGCAGGGTATGCTCAGACGTAAGTCCCTTGCTCACTTTGCCACTGGATTCAAGCAAGCCGGGCTGAAGACGGCTGGAATGCCAGAAACCGGTCCTCGGAAGCTTGTTTCCGGTCCAGGGAAGACATGGCTTGGCAGTTCGGGCTGGACTGTTCCCATGAGGCACAGGGTCAGACTGATTTGCATATAGCCATGTCTGAACTGGGGTGGCAGAGTGGGCTAAAGAACGGTGATGGATTAAACCCAGATCTTTTGACTGGGTGTGAGTGCTTGATTGATTCAGATGCTCCGTCCATCACCATCCCCTTTTGTACCACACCATGCTCTGTGGTGGGCAGAGGCAAAATGTCAATGACAGCTGAAAAAAACGATGGATGAATAGAAATTTATGGTAATAAGTCCTTACAATGACCATCATCTAGATGCTATTTTCAGTGTGGCAGGCCTATCTGTCCTATGTAGAAAACCAGAGCACAGATTAAATTCTTATACTGAATCATGGAAATGGGACTAAATAAAAAAAATAATGAAACAGATATTTGCAATAGTTACTAAAGATGCAATTCAATGGCGGAGTCAGAGTTTTAATAAATATTACGGAAAAGTAATTTTTAGAAAGTTACCTTTTTCCTGTCTGAAGTTCTTAGAGGTTAATTTGCCTTGGCTCTCTAGCTTCTCCTAGCCAGTTGTTAGCTATGAATAGATGTGACATGCCTCCCAGGAGCAAACAGTAATCAGACCTAAACTGGCAGAAGTGACACTCTGAATATGCAAGGTTGGGGCTGTGGAAATTCTCTGACACTAAAGTGTCAAACTCTGCTTGAGTGTCAAAACCTGCTTGACAAGAATGTCCAATTCGTGTCTGACACGTGGGGCACTCTTGAAATGAGAGAGAAAAAGATGGCAAGACAATTTTTGTGGATCCACTGTCCGGTTGCTGAAGAGCTCTGCTTTTGTCATACCAGACCTAAGTGTCTGGATGTATATATAATCCTTGGGGCACACTTGAAAGGAGAGAGAACAGGATGCCAAGACAATTCTTGTATATCCACTGTCTGGCTGCTGAAGGACTCTGCTTTTGTCCTATCAGGCTTGCATCTCTCGGTTTGTTGTGGGTACAGTACCTGCATCAAACTGGATTTTAGTTTTATATTTCGGAGGACCTTAGCATTACCATAGTACACTCCACAGTCTTCATAGCCCAAGTTTAGGGTGGCTGAAGACTTTCAAAATCTTGAAAAGGCCCAGAGTGAATAGTGTTGCCCCAGGAACTTTTACCCCATTAGTTAGGGCATGCCCAGGAGTCCTTCCGAATCAGTAGCTAGTTCCAGGCATATATGTGGCACCTCCAAGCACCCACAGCTGAACACTTTCTGTACCTGGGGTAGATCAGAAAAAGACTGGACCTGGTATCTGTGACCTGGGAAGACCCCTGAAGAATTAGGCCAGCTCCCTCTTATACTAAAGACAAAGAAGTGGACTCAAAGGATCATAAGTGTGCACTTCTGTTCAAGCTACATCGATACAACACGCAACATTAGATGTTTTCCTGGAAGTATCCAGCCGACCAGTGGCAACTGGACCTGGACTGGGCCCTGCTTTTGGACTCTGCCTGATAACCTATACGTCTATAAGTGCCTCCCGTGAGGACATGGGAGTATTTGAAAGTGTACTCCAGTGGTACATTGGGGTTTAGAAGACTAAGTCAGACAGTAACATTTTTGATCAGGACAAACCATTATTCAACCTGCGCTCTATCGCGGTCAGCCTCAAATAACACCTAGATCGCAGTGTACCACGACAGTTGATTATCGTTGGTGCTTTGGGCTTTTTTACACTATTTCTACTTAAAACTTTAAACATCCATCTCTCTTGTTCCCCTTAATGGTTGTCATTTTAATGTCATTGGGTTTAATACATTTTACTCTATTTTTCTAATTCAGTTTGGAATTTTTATTGTTTTTGCAATTGTAATACTTTTTTGGTACTTCATAGATACTTTACACATTGCCTTAAGCCAAGCCTTTTGGCTCTGTGACATAGCTACCTGGGAGTTGAGATCGGATTAATATAGTGACTTTGAGGTTCACCCTGACAAGAGTTATGATTATTGAGGTAGGTAGTCACTCACTCTAAATAATAATCCAGTTTCACAGGGTAAAACTTTATCCTGCCTTGATTCTTTTCTAAACAACAGATCTCAGAGAATTCTGTGGGATAACTATATATCAAGATGTCATCTTGCCTCTTTAACACCTACATCTTATCTCTCATTAAACTAATTAGATGGTGATGTAAATTTTATGTTTACAGGGACTGTACCCAACGTGTTTCTCACCAACCTAGTACCGGCATTCATAAAGAAACGTTAATTGAACGCCATTGCAACATAAAAATTACATGGTAACCAATTGGCTAGAAATTACTTAGGGGAAACATACGAGCAGATTTATGAGGCCCTTGCGCCACGTTTATGCCGCTGTTGCGTCACGCAAGGTGGCGTAAACGTGGCGCATCCCTACGAACGATTTACAACGTGAAGCATCTAGGCAGATGCGTCACGTTGTAAAGCCCTGCGCCACTTGTGGGCGTTCCGGCGCAGGGTGGGCGTTCCGGGGCAGGTGCGCCTCGCAAAAGTGGCTGAGTGAAATCTATGAGATTTCACTCAGTCACTTTTAAGCCAATGCTGCGTCAAAAGCCTGCGCCTGCTTGAAGCAGGCGTAGGTCTTGACGCAGCATTGTAAAGATGGGGCACCCCCGAGCCTTGCTGGAGCTACGTCGCGCTTGTGACGCAACTCCAGCAATGCGCCACATTTCCGGCACAGATGCGTCACGCATCTGTGCCGTTTTTGCACCATGATGCGCCGCATTATAAATACGGCGCACCATGGCTGGCGGAGCTGTGGCGCACTGTGGCGCATGTTAACTGGCGCATCCCTGGGGATGCGCCAGTTAACATAAATCTGCCCCATAGTTCTCAGTGGTGAGTAGGACCCCTTCTGCCTGATCTCCAGCTTTACAGACCTCTTCTCTAGGGAGTTTCCACAACATAGGCTCCCCCTAAGAAGCCTAGATGTTAAGTTAAACTGTCATCTCAAATTGGACATGCAGTATTCTTCAATTGTTGCTTCCTGTTCTTTTTACCATTGGAATCTAAACCCAATTCTTCATCTTCTATCACAGAGAAGCAGGAGAACAGCTATTTAGGCTTCTATTGGATCTGGAAGGGACTACTGCAATTCGTTATATCTTAGCACATCCAACAGAACATCAGCATACTTCAGACAATTCAGAATCAAGCAGGTAGATCCCTAATTCTAGTTCCTCGTTTTACATCTACTAAACCTATTTTACAGAAACTCAATTGGCTTCCCATGCAGAATAGCATTGTTTTTAAATGCATCTACTTGGTTCATAAATCCTTTTATGGGTCCTCACCCAACTTTCATAAAGCTAACTTAGCTAAATACCTCCCATCTCGATCTCTTCACTCATCGTCAGCTAACCATCTTGGTGGCCCTCTGTTTACAAATCCACTTTGATGGAAAGTCTTTTTCGGTTCTTGCTCCTGAATTCTGGGATGACCTCCCAGAAGAGCTGCAGTCCATCTCCTCCTATCTTCACTTTTGGAAGAAACTTTTTCTACACTAACTTAATTATTCTGGTCTGATATCTCTGGTCTGAGATCAGGCCGTTTTCATTCTGTGACAAGAGACTTCAGGGTGAAAGTGTGCTAAATAAATGTATAACATAACATAACCTGCCTGCCTCTTTAACACCTATCCGCCTCTCTCTCCAGGCTCTTTTTATGTTGTTCTCTCTCCTGTTTCTCAGTAATGTCATCTCTCTTGACTGTCACTCTCTCATCTCGGCTGCATTTCTCTCTTGTTCACGTGCTTCTCGCTCTCTCTCCATCTCTCTCTCACACACACACACGCATGCACACCCAATAAACAAACACACGCACACACACACTAGTCAGACTTCCATGAACTATTATTCTCTCCAGCCCCTTTTGCTCCGTTGGTCTTATTACCCTTTTCTCACCTCTGCACTAGTCATTTTCTCTCCTCTCTCTCTGCTTTTTTCTCACCAGGCTGTCTCTTTATAACTTTTCCCACTAATTCGCCCTCTCTTTGTCCAGTCTCTTTTAATCAGCTATCTTTTACTCGCCTGACACTTTATGTCCTCTCTCAGGGCCTCCCTGTTATACCAGCTCCTCTGCCGTTTCTCTTTTGCTGGTTAATTTTCCATCCTATTCTGTTCTCTTCTTTCTACCCTTCACGTGCTCACTCAAAGCGAGTGAAACATCTGCACCTTTTACGAGGGCCTAAATACACTGCAGCATACACTGAATTTACAATACAAGGGAACAGCTAGGAAGGATCGGGAGGACAGATGACGGGTGACGTCTGAAAGGATGCCACCAGGTTAGTACAGTCGTTAATATTTTATGGGAATGCTCCCAAATCCAAATGTTTTAGAACAAAGTCAGAGATCACACAGATTACAAGAGAAACGGAGACGGAATATGATTTGCTGTTACAATTAGCGGTACTAGGGGTCTGGAAAACTCGAATATGATCAAAAACAATCAAATGTATAGAAATGTGTCGTTGGCCGGAATGGATGTAGTGTGTGTGGGTGTGCGTGCGTGCGTGCGTGTGTGTGTGTTCACGCGTGCGCAAGAAGGGGTGGGGGTGGTTAGAGGCAGACGGCTAACTGTAGAGAACTGGGAGGATGGGAGGATCACCAGGGTTGGAGAGAAAGAAAGGAGGAGAAGTGACGTTTTGCATCTTTAATTTGCAGACAGGCTTGAGTTGTAATGAAAGAAACCTTTAAAACCAAACAGTTATGCGAAGTGTTATACTAATAAAGTAAGCACTGTGTACATCAGTGAGAAAATCACCTTAGAGAATGACGTGTAAGTTTACAGAGTAAGTGCTGTGTACCTCAGCGAAAATCACCACTTAAAATGAAATATTTAAACTCACAGTGCTGTGCACGTTAGCATGAAAATACTTTATCTTCACTTAAATATTTTAAATTGTTGCAGAACAATTCTCAAAGAAAGCTGGACGTGTTAGTGACATGTGACACACAGAATGATTACTAAATTGCTGTGTGTGTCAGCGTAGAAAATATGCAGGCGACTTTTAAGAAAGCTGTGACATGCAAACTCGCAGTGCTCTGCACGTCAGCGTAAAATCAGTATACTTTCATTTAATTAACTAGCTGTACCTGACCACACGTTGCTCTGGCTCAGTCTGGTTAAATGGAAAAGAAAGAAAAGAGTAAGCACACGTTTCTAATAGGTTTAATTTCACAATGCTTGTGGGTATACAATATGTTTTTGTGACTATTGTCTGTATGCGTCCCTTGTAGTTGTTGACCAGCAAGCAAATCGATAGGGTCTGTTCGGCTTTCGATTAAAAACACGCGCGTATTGTACATAGGCGTATTCGAATCCAACGTTGTGTATATATAAACTTGTGCTAATGTTGCAAAGTGAACCAACTCCTCCCCCCTCCACCCACTTCCCGGTCTGTCATCCTGACACCACCTGTCCATCCTAATATATGTAGACTATTGTCTCTATCTGTCCCTTGCATTTGTTGCACAGCAACCAAATCAATAGGGTCTGTTCGGCCTTTCGATTAAAAACACGCGCGTATTGGACACACGCGTATCCGAATCCCACATTGTATATATATAAACATGCGCTAATGTTGCAAAGTGAACCAACTCCTCCCCTCTCCCTCCACCCACTTCCCTGTCTGCCATCCTTACACCAACTGTCCATCTTGGTATATGTAGACTATTGTCTCTATGCGTCCTTTCTTAATGTTGCAAAGTGAACCAACTCCTCCCCCTCCCTCCACCCATTTCCCGGTCTGCCATCCTGACACCAACTTTCCATCCTAATATATGTAGACTATTGTCTCTATGCGTACATTGTAGTTGTTGCGCAGCAACCAAATTGATAGGGTCTGTTCGACCTTTTGATTAAAAATACGCACGTGTCCAATACGTATTCGAGTTGGTATTCGTATTCGAGTGGGCCTAACGGCTAGGGCGCTCGACCTCGGACCTGGGGATCTGGGTTCGAGTCTCGATAACAACGCCAACCATCTTGTGATTCTGGGCAAATCACTTAATCTCCCCGTGCCTAACAAAAATGAATGTGTGTCCTCATGTAACGTAACGCATGTAAAGCACTCTGATACACAATTCGGGTCAAGTTCGCGCTATATAAAACTCTGAAAAAAAATGAAGAACGTTGTGTACATATAAACACGCGCCTAATCGAATCCAACGTTGTGTCAAAATTTCAAAGCAATCGATGAAGAACTTTCGGAGATTTAAGATTTTGAACAAACGAACATTGACATTTTTATGTGTCGTTCGAACTTTTGAATAATAACACGCGCATATTCGACATGCGCGTATTCAAATCCAACGTTGTGTATATTAAAACACGCGCGTATTCGAATCCAAAATTGTGTCAAAATTTCAAAGCAATCGGTGAAGATCTTTCGGAGATTTACGATTTTGAACAAACGAACATTTACATTTTTATTTATATAGATTTAGATTTGTTGTTGAACAATTCTTGAAGAAAGCTGTGTGTGTCAGAGATATACGACACGCTGGGTGATTACTAAATTGCTGTGTGTGTCAGCGTAAGAAAGTGGTAACATAAACACACAGCTTCCTGTGAGCATCAGCGCGATGAAAGATGACTTGAAGGCTTTAAAGAAAATGTTAAGCTGTGTGTGTCAGTGTGACAAAGTGGTAATGTAGACACACAGTTAGCTGTGCGCGTCAACGCGATGGTTGATGGCATTAAAGAGAGGCTACTCTTAACGTTGACACGCAGATATCAATGTCAACAGAAAAGTTAATTAAAGACGCGAGCACTAGGCAACCGGATTACTAGCACATACATTCTAGACTGTACAATTAACATTCTAATGCTAAAGGGAACTTTATTATGCAAGGGAATATGAGAAGATACCACTGAGTTTCAGCAGCATTAGCCACATCTGATCATCATCCCGTTTTATCCAATCTTTAACACCACAATTCATAATTCATGTATTGTCACAAGTACATTTTCCTGCGCAAGCAAGGCAACACTAGAGAGGTCGGGCCGAATGAATATGTCGGGTACGAATATGCCCAATTAAGCAGTGCATATGCCATGTGGCCCACAGTCAAGTAGAAGAAAGCGGCAATGAAGCATTAGATCTAGTTTTATATCTATTCTGGGCTCAGCCATAAAGTAGTTTTGGTCCAATGTCATATTAAGAACTATTAAACATTAATATGGAATTCTTTTGGTAATAATATGTGGAAAATTTACATTACCCAGTATTTTTGCTGTATCTACTTTCACAACGGCTGCGACTGAGCACTCTCGGTGTTGCATGATGATGGCTTGATGCCCTATAAGAAACAAAATGAAAAAAGGGATTATTATATAACAGTAAAAGATGGATGTCTGCGATAATGCAGCAAATCTATTCATGACTGAATGTAATCTTCCTTCACGTTTCTCCATTCCAGTCGCCAAAAGATTAGCTGTATTATCGCAGCCGGTGTCCTTAGATGGACAATTATGCAGATAAAATACAATACCTAAATCCAGACCCGATGGGAAACACAATATCCATGTCACCAGTGATGGATTAATAGTAATTGATGAGTTTTGCTTGACTAATTCCTCAATTTGTAAAAATAAACACACTTCAACCTTTGTGCAAGGAGGTTTAACGTCAACCATGACACTCTATTCACCCTCCTACAGAAATGTAGCAGGTCTGCGCTCTAAGGCAAACAGTCCTGAATGGTTGGGTCTTAGCAAAATGTTGACATCATTTGTTACCAGGAAACCTGGGCTACTGACCCTTAATACATAGGCAAGTTTATTTCATATTTTCTCCTCACAGGGCGTGTACGATCAGGTAGAGTCAAGGGTGGATTGCTTACACTAGTCTCCACTCTGTTCTGGGAGACTGTTGCGCAGTTATATTTGGGATCTCGGAATTTTCAGATATTATGGTGTGACTGCAGTTTTATGAAATTTCTTCAAATTAATTTTCAAAATAGCAAATTCGATCAGAACATCATTGATAATACAAAAGCCGTGACCATGTAAGTAGAGGGGTGTGTAAGTTTGCAGTGAGGATTGGTGCAACTTGTATGGATGGGAGACTTTAATGTTAGATATTGTGGTCCACCTAGTTTCAGTTCTTGTGGAATTGTGGGCATGAATGGGGAGGCTTTAACTCCTTGTTGCAATACACCATATGGAGAAATGCTCAATTTGCTTCTTGTAAAATATTGCTTGTACTTTGCCTCGGACTCACATTCCATGGCAGGGACAGCAGCAGCTATTTGATTTGCCGAGGCTCTTCTCCAACTACACTGTTTCAGAAATGCACATAGTGACCATAACATTTTATCATTTTCTTATCTTAGTAGGTTGGCCTGTCCTAAGCATCCAACCAGCGACCTAACAATGTGAGAGGAAAAAACATAAGGAGGTCCAAATGAGATGGATCGATTTGTCAAGGGAAATTTTCAAACTAATATAATTTTGAATAATAAGACAAAGTTCCTGCCGTGTCTGGATGAAGGTTTTAGTGCAGAAGCAACTATTACTTGTTATGCCACACTACATAGATCAATTAGGGAATTGCAACTGGCCCCTCAGTGGCCCCATAAAGCAAAACCTGCAAGATGGTTTGCTATGCATTGTTCAAAGCCCCATAGACATTTGATTACAGCACTCTTTTTTTCTTCTTTTTTTTAAAGCTTTATTCGAATTGTAAAAACAGTTCATAAAAGCATACAATAAAATACATCTATTTGAATGTCATCATGATTACAAACAAAGTCATAAAATACATAGTGAGTCATTAAAATATTTAGTATCTAAATTAAAATAGCGAAACCACCTATCAAACTACACAAAAATACATTAACATTTTGGGATGGGAGGCCAGTTAATCTAATACAATAGAGCGTTGTAATCTTAGTACTACTTTCAAAAAAGCCGTTACTGTGACAATTGTATGGTGATCGGCCAAACAACGCAATTTATTATAAGCCTCACGGGACTTTCGCACTCCCCAAGTACGCAGTAAGGGCCTTAAAATGTGTCTCCTTGGATGTGCGTAAAAGGTACAATAAAAGGTAAAATGAATGTTAGACAGGAAGGAAGACATGTCACATGGGCAGATTACTTTCTCCTTGGACCATTCCTTACATATTGGGAGCATAATTATCCTAAAAAATGTTTCCAACCTAAAATAAGTTAGTAGTCTACGGTCATAAAGAGGCTGAACTATTAAGAGATAGAGCTGGATAGTGTTATGGAGGATGACAGCATCATGATTTTTTACTGTTATTTTTAACCTCTCATTACAGCACTCAAACAACTCCGTAGGGAGGATGAATATGTACTCAACTGCAGGTCAGAATATAAAAGGATGGTCATGAAGAGAAAAAAAGTAATATGAGACTAGCCTTATGAATCCTTTCTGGCAGCAAGTACTAACAAAGACAGACAATTTTGTTGGCATGTAGTCAATCTCTCCGTTTTAAGGATTAGCTTGTCTCAGGGATTCATGTCATAATCTCACCTGATGACTGGATTTGCCATTTTTCTTGGGTTTATGATCGCCCATATTGAATGGTGAGTCAACATAGAGAGTAGGGCGGAACAGTTTGGCTGTCTTTGTATTGAATTACAATACATACTGGATGTCATTAACAAGTGTCCCAGAGGCAAGGCACAGGGACCTGATGGGGTCTCAATAGATGTATTCAGGGAGAATGTTGCTATATTGGCCTCTCTTTTGACCAATGTTGTGAAGGCTGCTGCCGTCATCGGCCCCTCACCTTGATGGTCAAATGCCATTATTGTTCTCATTTTTAAAAAGGGCAACAAGAGTGATCCAAAGTGCTAGCGACCAACATCATTGATCGAACCTACAACAAAGATAATGGTAAGGATCCTTTTAGAACATCTTGAAGTGTGGGCTCATAATACCAATCACATCTTGTATGACCTACAATGTGGGTTCAGACCTGGCTTTGGGACAATTGAGCAGTGTTTAAATCTACACCTTCTAGTTAGTAAACATGCAGTCACTAAAGGAGGGAGTGTTTCCTTGGCATTTATGTACCTGAGCTAAACCTTTTATTACTTGAATCGTCTAAACTTTGGGACATTATGCAAAATTTAGGGGCCGAGGCCAGCACTTTGAATTTCCTCAGGCAATAGAACAATGAGATAATGGCCAGTATCTGCTACAACTTGAACAGTGAGGTGTCCACCAGTGCTGTGTACTCATCCCTATTTTATTTATTTTACATATAAATGTGCTTGATACATTTTTAACGAAATCTCGTATTGATGTACCACATGTACACACACCCGCTGAGTGCCTTCTTTTCTTTATGTGGGCAACACGGTGCTCCTAGCCTGCACCCTGTTCGAGTTACTGAAACTCCTGGATTTTATTTATTTTTATGACAGATTTAAACCAAATAATAAATTAGTCGAAGATACACATTATGGTTTATGGACTGAAAAAGTATAAATCCCGGACATATTCCTTTTATATTTGCCAAGATCAGCTTTGTACCCACTTTTCCTTACCTGAGGGTTTTATTGTTTGAGCTGAAGCCCACTGTTATGCACTAGGGCAGCTGTCTTCGCAAGAAGTGTAGAGGCATTGTTCAACTTTACCTCAAAATTTGCGCAGTAAACCCATTGAAGAGCCCTTGGCAGTATACAAGTCGAAAGGCCTTTCAAATGCCACTTATGGTGCAGGGCCTTCTGGCACTCATGACTACACAGCCATTCAGAAGGTGGAGAATGTTTTTTTGAGACAACTGCTGGCAGATCCTGAGAGTACCTTTACTTATTTGTGTCACTCTAAATTGGGGTTAGATTATATTTCAGATTACATTAAACTCTGCCCCATTTTTTCCGGCTACCTATCTAAACAAAAAAGCTAATCTTTTTCAAAATTTACATTTATGAACAGCAGAAATATGTTGTACATAAATGTAAATTTTAAATGTTTACTGTGTGTATAATTTTTTATGTTTTTAGGCCAGATATTGGTTGTACATAAATGCTCATTTTAAATGTTTACTGCTCGTATAATTTGTAATGTTTTTTAGACCAGTACTTTCTTTAAAATGTCTTCAGGGCAGGCTAATGAGCTTTCTGGTGCCCGAGGGGCACCTTTTCTCTCTGACATGCTCCTGAGTTCTAGTTGACTAACACCCACCCACCCTATCATCAGGTATCAGGAGACATAGAGAGCTGATCCAGTGTGGTTGTGGCTGTGCAGAAACATTATTTCTCCTTCCTGTGCTGATTGCACAGGGTATATGAAGGGATACAGACTCTAGACGGCCTCTTTGGGACTCACAGGATACTACCACATGATTGTCCAGGGCTATAGGAACTGTGTTGCATCTTTCACAGAGATGATCTCATAGAAATAGTCAAAGAAATTGTTCTGGCCAGCAGAGTGTCAAGTCACCTGCCTTCAGTAAGGAGTCTGTGGTTCAGACAGAGTATAGAATAGGGGCAATGCTTTCCCACCTTAATAATGAAAGGCAGAATCAATCTGTAGCATTCATTAGCAGACGGCTACTAATCAGGGACCAGCACTTGAGTGACACGGAGGGGGGAACTTTGACTGTTGAGTGGCTGCTGATGAAAGTGACACCACAACAGTTTGAGACTCATTTTAGAGTTCAGACAACTCAGCTAGCTAATGCAAAGAGGGACAGGGGGCTGAGGATGAAGGTCTGGAGGAAGGAGAAAACTCTAGACTTGTGAGGTGATCCATCTAATTACAGGAAACTTACTTCTTGGTGGAACAAAACCCTGGATCCGACTGATCTTAATCTGATTGTCTATCCAAGCTCTTGCATCTGAGGTGAAAACCTCTAAGGGGTTGGGTATGAAGTGTGTTCTCCTTGCCTTCAGCTGGAGGGAGCTCTTGTGACAAAGAAAATCTTTTTTGTCCTTTCGCCCCATTTGTAGGTTTTGCCTGGCGAACAGCTGCGCAAGCAGCGTTTCGCGCAGGCGAAAACTTTTGTTTACCAGTATGTGGCTTATTCCTGCCTCTCTGTTCCATTGGCTAGCTCCATAAATGGAGGCTAGCCATTGGAAGAGAGAGGCGTCCGTCATTCTGCGAGGCGACTCGTGGGCGTTCCTGAAATTTTTTCTCATCCAGCCTCTTTTATCACGTCAGTGTGGCGGTGGGCGAGGTTTATTTTTTTGGTTGTCCATGTTTCTTTTGGTCATTCCGCGGCCGACCGCCGCCGGAGGAAGTCCAGGTCCAGGTGAGTGCTTTTGATTGTGGCCGTTCCCGCCGCCCCCCCTCCTGCTGTCCGTGTGCCCGTTTCCACACCCCTCTCCCGCTGTCCATGCTTTTCCCGCACCCCCTCCCACTGTCCGTGCCTTTCCCGCCCCCCTCCCGCTGTCCGTGCCTTTCCCGCCCTCCCTCCCGCTGTCCGTGCCTTTCCCGCCCCCCTCCCGCTGTCCGTGCCTTTCCCGCCCTCTCCCGCTGTCCGTGCCTTTCCTGCCCTCCCTCCCGCTGTCCGTGCCTTTCCTTGTTCCTTAAGTCAGGCGGGGAGTGGTTTCCGAAAAGAAGGCCTGGCCATGCCCTCTATAACACGGCCCCTGATTTATGCGAGCGAGACGTCCAAGGTACAGGGGCGAGTCCAGCACAATAAGTACTACGTCATATATAATGGAAACTGTGGCACTGACATTGCTCTAATAAGTCCACCAGTGAACTGGTCTTGCTGCCGCCCGCCCTCCACATGTTAGAACTGGACGTCCACAGCAGTGCACTGACCGAGCAGACAATGCTTTAAGGCGCTAGAACTTGACCTTCAACCGATGGAACTCATACATGGGTACAGAGGCCCAGAAGAGGTCAAAAGCCACATTGAAGAGGATTACAGAGCTAAGCCCATTACTCTATAACCTGCACCGTAACATGTTAAATTACAATCCTACGTCAGAATCGCAAATGATCCTGAAGCCCATAAGACACTTTTTCTAGCTTTGAATTATGTTTGCAGTAGTTGGTGAAAACATTATTAATTAGAAACGTGCACAAGGGCGTACTTTGGAGTGCTTTCATGAATTGCTACTCTCCCAAGAGAGGGGATGTGTCTAGTACTATTTAAATTTAATGTACCCCCATAATGGTAGCGAGAGATGAATGTCGGTGGAAGGGTGTGGCCCTAAAATAAACCTAATCTTAAAACAAAAGCAGCTGCCACCTTGGACTTGCCTATGTCTGTGTTCAAATGCAATGCCCTCTGTGACGTCCTCTTCTATGTTGAGGTCACTCGCCGATATTTTAGATGCTGAAATTACTGATATAAGTAAAGGCAGTTAAATATTGTGCGTATCTTGTCGCTCTGCGCCTAGAATACGATGCCGGTTAAGGGCGCTGTCTCACACTACATTGGTTATTGAGTTGAATACTGACTGCACAATGACATCTAGATACAAGAAAAATCCATATGCACCACACAATAATTGACACCAAAACATCTAACCTAATTCAGCAAACAATGCGGACTACAACAACCACCCTGATGTAAGGATTAAACGCGCAGACCAGGCTGACTGCCATGTGTTAGCAGTAACTGTTTTTTAACTAAGTAATCCGACATGGCTCGGACTCCATCCCAAAAAACAGACTTTCATTTTATATTCAGGACAAGGCTAAAGGTCCCCCACCCAACCCTGCTGATTGAATCCGAGATCTATTATCAGTTCTTAGGTATCACCTTCCTGACGCACACATTGTGAACTATCACTTTTCTGACCCACACAATGTGAACTTTCACTTTCCTGACCCACACAATGAGAAGTATCACTTCCTTGAACCACACAATTTAAGAACGTCACAAACACACACTCGCTTTGCCACTGCTGCATGCAGCCTCTGCACACACAAAGCCAATGTCACACATAAAAAATTTATATATTTGTGAATTAACCAGGGCTTGGTGACACCGTCCATGGTGCAACTGCACCACACGTATACTAATTAAATACAGAAAAAATGGCTATAGGTATGAACAGCTATTTATATAACAAAGAAAGGCAGTTCCTCTAACCACAGTGGATATCATACAACATACACATACAACCACCAAATATCATCACATGATCGCTTGCAGGATTGACAATCTTTTATTGAGATAATTTACCAGTGTTTCATCCTTTTGGATGAGAACACGTGGCTAGTGTTACACAATTCCTGCAGCAGTGACCTCTATGATTGACGCCCGGGAAGCACAAGTTATGTCTTTCAGATTTCAGCTTAGGCCACTGATCTCCATAATGTAATTGTCTGCTGAGGTCACTGTTCATTTTGAATAGGGGTGGGTGGTAAACTCTGCTCCTCTGGCAGAGTTTTGCCCACTTCGCTTGAAGTATGGAGTTTCAGGAATACTTCATCAACTGTCAAGTGGCAGAGTTTTTTCTTGCATGGCTTGCCAAGTAAGAAAATCTGCCTCCCTTTAAGATTTTTTAACACGGATGGTCACGGCAGGTCACTATCTCTCGCATTGAAAAAGCTGCCACTCGCACCGAGAAAGCTTCCACTCAAGTAGAAAATCTACTGTTGTGGCAGAAAAAAGCAGCGAGGGGGTGTAACGCAGCACAGAAGGTGCCCGGTTAATACTGCTTCCTGGAGCTATGGTAATTAGCAGGTGCGCGGTTTGCATCAGTTATTTGCATTTGAATTGTAATCAGGCTTCTTGATGGGCATTTGTAAGGCTTCAGTGAAGGCCTGTCTTCTAGAGCAGGGGTGAAGTTCAGGTCATGACTGCTGACTCCACTATCCTTCTGATGCGCGTTTCTCAGAGACCATTAACCAGTGCTTTAAGTGTGCCGGGTCTCGCCGGTGCTCAGACCCGGAAGTATTTATAAACAGACATCGACGCGAGTCCTAGTCTGGCCCTATGTTGATGTCCATAGCATAAACGGCAAAAACATTGATCGATTTCTGAACAAATGTAAATGTCATCATCTATTGGTTCCTGTGTATTTTCAGGTCCTGTGTATACACGTGGGTGCAACTCAGTTTCAAGTGTGCACGATACAGGAATAGTATACTACGCACACATACACAAAATACAGAACACAACATCCTGGAAATAGCTACTACTTTGTTCATCCCACGTATAGCTGTGCCATTAAAATTAGTAATTGCACCTCCTGCCAGTTACTGTTAGAAATGTCAGAAGCGTCGTATGAACCATATGTACAACTATTTCTTATTTTTACCTGTTGGTACAGCCTTACAAACCGGGGTCAGTGTGTCTGCCAGTTTTTGCAGTATTATCCTTCTACCTGTTTGATACTCGTTTGTAACATACACACACCACTTTTCTCTTGTAACACACTGTGTGCTACCTCTTACATTTTGTTTGCGTTAGATACTTGCACAAGTGCCACCATTGCCTACGTAACGTTTATTCTTGTGCTTGAGTGTCATAACTCTACTTGTACTTTGGGCGCTTTTGTAACCTGCACACATGTCACTTTTTCCTCCTGTAATGCACGGGCCCTGCGCTTAATGTCCGTCATCATTTTCCTACTGCCACTGCTCCTGCTCCCTTTGCCGTCACTCCCAGAGCAAGGTGAGACTTTTCATTAAAAATTGGTCAAAAGGCCGGGGGGGATCTCTGAAAGCTGCCTACAATATAGCACTGCAGTAGTCTAAACTTAAAATAAACGTGCACAACTGAATTCCATGTAGTGAATTTATGTATCTCATGCAGTGTAGCAAGTTCTCAGTGCTAAGCGTTTCAGCTGTCAATGTCTGAAATGTCATTATTTTTAGCTTCCTGTAATTTTGCCATTCAATATGAGGTTACAGGAGGGAGCACTAGCTTCTTGGAGTTTCTTGTTGCTCAAATGGCTGTAATTTCTGATATTTTTAAGTGTCCCTCGTCCTCATTGCATGATTTTTGTTCGTGATAAAGTGTCACTCATAGTCGCTGAAATGTCACTCATAAATTCGCTGAAATTATGAAAATGTCACACATGGCAATCTGAAACCTTGGCAGCTATGCGTCCCCCCCTCCCGCTGTCCGTGTCATTATTTTTAGCTTCCTGTAATTTTGCCATTTAATATGAGGTTACAGGAGGGAGCACTAGCTTCTTGGAGTTTCTTGTTGCTCAAATGGCTGATATTTTGAAGTTTCCCTCATCTTCATTGCATGATTTTTGTTTGTGAGTAATTGCTGTCTGCTGAGCTCGTCCGTAGGGTACAATAGGTCTCACATTTGCGAGAGATTAAGCTAATGGCAATGTAAAAGACAATGCCATTTATTTATCTGTTTTCAAAACCAACACATAAATACAGATTTTGTCATTTAAAATGCCCATAGCTCTAACTTTTCCAAAGGCGAAACCATTGCATTGTAAATGCTTGTTTCCTATTCCTGTCTTGTTTTTTTTTCTTTCTTTAGGGCTCTCTGGCTGTAACACTGCTAAACAGTGTCACCCCCGGTTTACTTTCCCCTGAAAACATGTATTGTGCATTGGTTTCAACCAAATGGCTTATTTATCTTTCCAGTAACACCATGGTAAACAGCAAAGAAAATGAAACAGTGACATGAGCAATAAATGTCACACATGTAAAATGTAAATGTAATGTAAATTGATACTTGTATAGCGCCCTACTCACCCGCAAGGGTCTCAAGGCGCTTGTACGAATACCGCTGTGGAACCCATCCTGGCTTTCCCTGTGAGGCGTCCACTCCTGGGCACCCCCAAGGTGGAGGCCAGGCATCCTTAGCGTTGTGGGGGCCGTTGTGGAGATTAAGCAAGCTATTGCCCAGAGTTGCAGAGTGGGACTCCATGATTGGAATAGGCACCGAGGTGAGAATTATCAGGTATATGGAATTTTTAGCCCAAGACCCCCCGATGCGGGGAATTGAACCCTGGTCCCGGGCTAGACCTCTGCATCAGGGTCTGCCGCTCATGTAAGACAGAAGTGTATGGCTTCAGGATGTACCATTGTGGTTTATGTGCATTTTTAATAGCACCCAATGCCAAGCATATATATATAAGTTTCATTCCTGAACGAAAGTTGCTAATTGTCTAATCCGTTGAAAGGGCTGAAATGGAAGTTTAAAACATAAACAGTGAGACTCTGGGACATAGCCACACTCAGACTGACACACTTGTCTTTCTTTTCGTGTTCTCTCTGCCATGCAAAAGGACTCGGAGGCATATTATCAAGGACCGGTGTTAAAATTATCACCGTTTTATCAGCAGGAAACTGCAGATAAAACAGCGAAAATTGGGCTTGATAATACGCCCTTGTTAATTCCCGTAGAAGCCCAGGTTCTGGTGTTAACCTGGGCTTCTATGGGAATTAACAAGGGTGTATTATCAAGCCCATTATCGACGTTTTATCAGCAGTTTCCAGCCGATAAAACGGCAATACTTTTAACACCGGTCCTTGATAATATGCCCCGTGGATGCATAATAAAATCTTTTGACCACAATAGAACTTTTGCCTAAAATAGAGCCATTACATTCCTGCCTTTAGAACAAGCTGGAAATGGAAACAGAAGAACTCTCTGTGAAGAACAAACGGCATCTGAGTGAAAGGCTTGCTGATTTAAGCACAAGTCTGCACAGTATTGCCCAGTGAAGAGACCATTCTTTATTGTCTGAGCCTCCGTTTTCATATTGAAACCTTCTTCGAAAAATCTTGGGCAAATACTTTTCTCTACAGCAAGCAGCTGAAATTTCCGTGGTGTGCCCAGTATGAGGCTGAGATCCACACCTGGGAGAGAATACTGCATTAAATAATTCTGTCTACTGATCCAAGACGTTTTGATCAACCATTTTAATTGTATTTCTGACAGCTAAACGATATTACAAATCCCTGTTTTCGATTTACATGTAAGGCCTGCATATAACTGAGGGTCATGTGGGGAGCCAACATTCGGGAATTGTCGTCTAATATTCAAATAATTATTTACAACCCCTTTCCCAGTTAATCAAATGGTCAATTCATTATATCATACCCCTACAACTCATCACATCCACCACAACAACACATTTACACCACAACAAGGCAAATTACAAGATTAGTTTCAGTACATTACATTTACAACATATGCAAGGGTGTTAGGGAGGGTAGAGCATGGTGGATGATGTTTTGGGATATTAAGGGGTAAGAGATCACTTGAGTTTTGGGGTGGTAAAGAGTTTAAGTGTTCTGAGATGGGAGTGTATAGGGTAGATAAAGGTTTTTCATGGTTCAGGAAGGAGTATTCTAAGGGATAATAAGGAGTTTTTAAGGTTCAGGTGTGGGTAGCGCATAGGAGTAGCAAGGGGTATTTAGGATTCAAGAATGGATAATGCTGAGGGGTAGTAATATTTTTCTGTTCAGGAAAGAGTAGTGTTGAGATGTAGTCAGAAAAGTTTGGGGATATGTAGTATTGAGGAACTTTGAATACATACACATATAAATAATAATAATAAAAATATTTATATACATAAATATAAATATAATATATATAAAACTATATTATACTAGCAGCCCGCCCCGACCTTGTCCAGGAGCAATCAGGCTTCCCCGACCCCCGCCCGCCCCGACATTGTCCAGCAGCCAGGACCCCGCCCGCCCGACATTGTCCAGCAGCCTGGGCCCCCGCCCGCCCCGTCCCCCTCCTGCCCCGCCCCCCGCCTGCCCTGACCCCCGCCTGCCCCGACATTGTCCGTGGGTCCCCCGGAGCCTTACCTCAGCCGTCGCTCCTCCCCCGCGGTCCTCAGTTCACCGCTCAGGCACTCGTTGCCGCTCGTCACCGCTCCTCCCGCCTGTCCGCCGGTCCTCACCGCCTGTCCGCCGCTCGTCACCGCACCTCCCCCGCGCCATGTCCGCCGCTCCTCCTCGCGCTCCTTGACGCGGCTCCTCCCTGCGCTCCTGACGTCAGCACGCAGGTCGCGGCCGGCGCTACTTCGAAGGGACTACTTTTTTTTTAAGGTACATTTTTTAAATAACGCATATTTTTATAGTTTATATAGCCTATCTCCATCTGCACACCCTGACGATTACAATGATGTATCGGGTGTGTGGATTGGCGCTGTGGTTCCCGAGTTTACCCGCCTCAAAGGTTCAAAGTTCTTTCTTTATAATAGTAGTATAGATATATATATATATATATATATTTGTAATATAGATGTATATATTATATTATATATATATATATGTGTTATATGGATGTATATATTATATATAGATATATGTTATTTTATATAAATATGTATATATCCAAAGTCCTGTGAATACATATATACATATATCTCAAACTACCCCATAATACTACATATCCCTAAACCGTAATATTTCAGCTTGGTGGGGAATGTCCATAAAGCAAACCGCACTCGGACAGCGAGGAGCTTCCCCAAAGCTTTATTAAAGGTACGAACAGTCGGTATCACCAGAAAATTTTAGCATCAGGCCACAGTCCGACGCGTTTTGAGTTGCCTCTTCTTCCAAGGAGATGCAGCCTACGAGCGCTTGGATGGCTCCGCCTCTTTTGTAGATGCTCCTATCTCCTGCCGTATTCGGCAACTCTGTATGAATGGCGTTGCATTATGGGAGACAGAGTCATTGATTGTAATCCACAAATGGAAGCGCTTGTAAATAATTGCCAATACAGGCTCTGTATGAGCTCCAGTGAATTTGACTGTTCTAATCCTCTCTCGTTGCCCCACAAGACAGAACCCTGGCATCAGCTGGCTCCGTGGCCCCAAGTGCAAGGGGTGGTGCAGATTCAGCGCCAGGATGGAAGGAACACTGGTAAAATAAAATATTTGCACGAAGAAGGTCTGCCCTCATCATTTCTGCGCGAAGCGGAAGAAGAGTGTCACGAGTTTGGTGATATTTACCGGTATTGGACTGTTACCGGTTTGCAGACCCCCTCGCAGGAAGGGGGTTTAGGGGGGGCAGCCGACCACAGGGAGGTCCCACCCCCAGACGGTTTGGGAGGGGCGGGTGGGGCTGACTAGCAGCCCTGCCGGCGGGTTTTTTGTATTTTGGGCTTCTTTCCTACTGAGGGGAGCCCAACATATAAATTAACGAGGCTCCTCCTCCCAGCCACAATTTTAGGCTTGGTGACCTTGTGGCCGGGAGTTGCTTCAGGAATTTTTTGAATTTAGTGGTTCATAGTTTTAGTCATTGTTGTCATGTCAGGTGAGGACTATCGTGTGCTAGAAGCGATTAGGCTTCTTAGCGAAGCAGGCAGGCTGGATCTTGTAATTGGCGACGTCGCTGGGCTGTCCCGGCCGCAGCGTCAGGCCTCGGCCGGTATGGCCGCAGTGGTGGCGGCCTGTTTGACCCCGAAGCGTTCCAGATTTGACGTGGTAAGTGAGCGGGGCCGTTCTCGTGTGAGGAAAACGGCCCCAGGTGTGAAGGTGCGGCGGTTGAAGGAGGGCATCCCGGGTTATGACGCAGGTGTTGCGCTAGTCCCTGCCCGGCCCTCTAATGAGTTGCCGGTAAGTTACATCGAGCCACTTGAGACTTGTCAAGTCTCGGCGGCACATAAGAGAGTAGTGTCAGCCCTGGCTCAGCGTGGGAGAAAGGGGGCGAAGCGCGGGGCTAAGAAGCGCTCGGCGTCGGCCTCCGCTGTTCGCGAGTTGCAAATTCCAGCGAGAGGGGCGGAGGAGGTTCTATACACTCAGGCGGCTTCGGCGGCTGATCGCTCTGTGTCGGTTATTTCTCAATTGAATGTTCAGGATGAGCTTCGATCGACCAGCCACGCCCTCGCCACCGTCCCCCGCATCCGAAGAGCCACAACAGGAGGAAGGTCCTTCTCCTACCTGGCTGCCAAGACTTGGAACTCCCTCCCGACCCACCTCCGCCTGACCCAAGACCACCTCGCCTTCAGGAAGCAGCTCAAGACCTGGCTGTTCGAGCAGTAGCGGACCCCCCCTCCCAAGCGCCTTGAGACCCTCCGGGTGAGTAGTGCGCTATATAAATGTTTTTGATTGATTGATTGATTTATTGTTTCTCCGGTAGGGATAATTTGGCAAGGGGCTTGCCTTCTGGGGAAGGGGAGGGTGCGGGCTTTCTTTCTCCTGCCGGTTTATCTCCCTTGAGGCAGGGGTCAGTGCTCTTTGAAGAAGGTTTTCAGCACCAGGCAAGGATTTCTGACACACAATATGTGTTGGAAGTGCCTTATAGTCCCCTGTTGTTTTTCCCAGCAGCTTCTCATAGGGAGGAAGTGGTGTCTGTTCATAGTGGCTCTGTTGGGGAGGGGGAGTGGGCACAGGATGGGGGGTGGGAGAGTGATGTTTTGCAGTCTCAGGTCCTAATTGTGGAATTTTACGTTCCCCTCTTCAGATTGTTCCTTCTACTGGGGCTGGGTCTCAGTTTGTCTCTAGGGTGGCTGCTGGTTTTCCTTCCCAGTTACGTGAGCAGACACACAGTGTGAGGAGTATGTCTTGGGAGGGGCTGGATGTTTTTCCCTCTTGGGCAGAAGGTATTCGTGAAGGGGGCTGGGGTATGGGTAGCAGGGAGCTAGATTCAAAAAGAAGTTTGGGTGTCACTTTGAATTTTCCAGGTTTGAAGGTAGGGAGTAGGGGGGAAACAGGGAGGTCATGAAGAGGTTTGTTTTGAGAGTGGGGATGGGAGTGGTCAAGTTTTAGGTCCAGCGTCGGTCATGGTGCAGGAAATGTTGGATTGGAGTAGTGGTAACGAGGAGGTTGCACCTTCTCCCCCTCTTCGCGGTGTTTCATTTCAGGCAAAGGTCCCAGTTTTTCAGCATGGTGAACAGGTGCAAGGGCAGCAGTCTAAGGCGTGTATGGTAGTAGGGTCTGGAGAGTTTGGAGTTTTTGGTAGTAAGGGACCCGGCACATCAGTCCAGCCTTTTTCTTTACAGGGTAGGGAGCGTCATGGAGCAGCGGACTCAGTAGGGCAAAGTGCGACCCAAGTGCGCCGAGGAGAAGGGAGGGTGGAGCCTAGCGCGGCACATTCCGTACCATCAGGGGATCCCGGCGCGGTCAGCAGATGCAGGTCTGGCACAACCTTGCTGGCCCCAACGTCTTCTCAGCATCAGCGGATGGATCTACCAGTGGATACTTTAATTAAGAGTGGTAGGCGCTTTGGGGAGTACCGGCGGGTACAGTCGGCTCCCCCGCCAAGAGTACAGGAAAGGGTTGGTAAGACCCATGCAGGCTTACAGAGTTATGAGAAAGCGAGTAAGAGTGTGTTGGTGCCATGCCCCCCTCGGATGGAGGAGTCTTTGGTATTGGACTATGATGATGATAGTCCTGAGGAAGGTGAATTGCGTGATGATGTGACTGGGGGGGGCAATTTCATGCTTCTCGTAGTCTTTTGCATGCACCAGTGGTGGTGCGACCAAAGATGGCAATGTCTGGACCAGGTAGAGAGCGCGGCCCTTCAGTGAGGGTTCCTCGGATGGTGGACAACGTGGAAAATATGGAATGGAGATCGGGTCCGGGGCAAGCCCCGTTTTTACGCCCAGGTGAGCCTTCTGAACCATGGGCCAAACCAAAAATGGTGTCTGTGGGGACGGGGGGAGGTGGTGTCAACGGGTAAAGACGGCAAATTACAAAAAGGTAGTTATGTTAAGGATCAGGGCGTGGGCACAAGTGATGGGGAAGGAAGTCTGGGTACTAAGGTGGAGAGTAGTATGAATACAGAGGCTGTGGAGATAGTTAAGGACACTCTTCATAGTAAGGAGATAAAGATAAAGAAGCTGCCTTATATGGGTGTTACCAAGCCTCTGGGTGCCCATTTAATGTTATCCACAAAAGAGAGGATTTGGAAAGGTAAGTATGTCGAAATATTGAAGTTGCTACACAGGGAAGTACGCTCTAAAGAAGGGTCAAAAGAAGAGGAGTATGAGTTGGCCAAGCGCCCTAAAGTTCCCTTGACAATTGAGAACTGGACGGCAGCGTTCTTGATATACGCTAGTGTATATTGTGAAAAGTTTTCTGAGCGCTGCGTTGCAATTTTCAAGTATATGGATGTCATAAGAAAAGCACAGATAACAGGTAGTGGTTTTACATGAGCACAGTATGATGAGGAGTTTCGTGCACGAATTGCATGGGATCCGGAGGCAAAGTGGGGTGAATTGGACACGGATCTATGGCAACATACGATGGGCGCCTCGGCCGGTGGTAAGACAATTTTTACTGCTAGTGGCTTACCATTAGTTTACCGGCCCTTTCAGGGAAAACCCACCCGGGGAGGGGTGGGTAGTGCAACCACACAGTCCGCCATGGGAGCATGTTGGGATTTTAACAAGGGCATGTGCACTAGAGAATATTGTAGATTGCGGCATGAATGCTCTCAGTGTGGTAGAAAACACCCAATGGTTAAGTGCTGGGGGCCTCGGCCTTCGAGTGGACAGCAGTGGTCACAGCAAAATACTAGTGCAACAGGTTCCTCACAGCAACCGCAGTCAAACAGGGGGGGAAAGAATAATGCAGGGGCTGGGCCCAAAGGCTCATACTCCGGTTAAGGTAGATCAGCTTGCGGAAGGGCTGAAGGGGTATGGGGATGCTAGGACTCGTCAGTTGTTACTAACAGGTTTTCAAGAAGGATTCCGTCTTGGTTATTCAGGGCCGCGGCTGCGGCGCTGGTCCAGAAATTTGAAATCGGCTGATGAACATAAAGCAGTGGTGCAAGGGAAATTGGACAAGGAAGTGCGGGAGGGGAGTATGGCAGGTCCTTTCGATGATTGGCCTTTGGTTGATCTGATTGTTTCACCCATGGGTGTGGTCCCTAAGAAGGAGGCAGGGCAATTCAGACTTATTCAACACTTGTCATGGCCGGAAGGGTCCTCGATTAATGATTTCATTGACGAGGAAGCTGCTTCAGTGTCTTATTCTTCAGTAGATGTGGCCATGTCTTTGGTAGTGAGTGCGGGTACTGCAGCAGAAATGGCAAAATGTGATATAAAATCTGCATTTCGATTGCTTCCAGTCCATTCTGAAGATTGGAATCTTCTGGGGATCCATTTCCATGGGAAGTGGTACGTGGACAAAGCATTGCCAATGGGTTGTTCAATGTCCTCTGCTCTCTTTGAAACTTTTAGCACTTTTCTGCAATGGTTTTTAACTCAACATTCTGGACATCAGTTAGTGACTCACTATTTAGACGATTTCTTTTTTGTAGGCTCTCCAGATTCTTCAGAATGTCAGTCTGCTCTGGTTACATTTCAAAAGCTTATGGACCTTTTAGGAGTTCCGTTGGCACCTGAAAAGACAATGGGTCCTTGCACGACCATGTTTTTCTTGGGTATTGAAATAGATTCACGTGCGATGCAGGCACGCTTACCGGTTGAGAAAAAAGACAAAATGCTGGAGCTTTTGGAAGCAATGTTGAAGAAAACAAAGGTTACTCTCAAAGAAGTGCAAATTTTGTTTGGCCATCTCAATTTTGCATGTAGAGTGGTCAGAGCTGGTAGACCTTTCTGCAGGTGCTTGGGTAGGGCTCTATCCGGGCATTATTTGCCTCATCATCATGTGCGATTATCAGCAGGGGTCAGAGAGGATCTGCGCATGTGGGTGTTTTTCCTGCACTCGTTCAATGGAGTTCCTTTGTACAGGGAGGAGGACTGGATGTAGGATGTGCAGATTTTCTCTAATGCAGCAGGCAGTGATGGTTTTGGTTTGTACTGGCAGGGCAAGTGGTGTGCAGAGCAGTGGCCAGTTGGATGGAGGAATGGGGGCAGGAGCATTACCTTTTTAGAATTTTTTCCAGTGGTGGTGGCTTTGACACTGTGGGGTCATGAGTTTGCTCACAAGAAAGTGCTGTTTCGCATTGACAATCTGGCTGTGGTAGAAATAATCAACAGGCAGTCAGCTAGGGATACCCAGATTCTGAAATTGTTGCGAGTCTTTGTGTTAGGTTGCCTTAGGCATGATATCAGCTTTAGGGCTCAACACATTCCTGGTGTGGACAATGACATTGCGGATGCTTTGTCTCGTTCACAGTGGGAGAGATTCCATGGGCTAGCTTCGGAGGCAGACAGGACAACGACCCGCATGCCGGAGCACCTTTGGAATGTAGGCGACACAGGGTCCTACAGTTGGTGGTAGGTTCCCTGTCAGCTTCTACTAGGGCGGCATATGAATTGGCTTGGAAAGAATTTTTGTCATCTGGGGCCTCATGACGAGATCCTGGCTGCAGTCGGTCAGAAGATGTAATTCAGTTTATCCTTGTTTTAATGGATAGAGGTCTCTCCAGGGTCACCATAGCAGGGAAGTTGGCTGGTATTTCGTTCATGGGCAAGTTGTTTTGGGGTTATTCCCCTTCTGCTGGGGAGGTTGGGAGGAGGATGTTGGAAGGCTGGTCCCGGGAGCGGGGAAAGGCCCATATGGAGTAGGAACCCTTTGTCTTGGCAGAATTTGGCCCGGGTTTTTGAGATGTTGCCATTTATTTGTAAGAATGAGTTTGAAGCTTGCCTTTTTGCAACACTCATGGTTTGGATGTTTTTTGGTGCTTTTAGAGTTTCAGAATTGTTAGGTTCAAAATTGCATGGGGGGTGGTATGGGGGGATGTTTATTTGTCAGAAAGGGGTGTGCATTTATGGCTATCTCATTCAAAAACTGACCAAAAAAGGAAGGGAAAAGGAATTTGGTTGGAGGCATCTTCTCCTTCTGCGACGTGTCCTTTGCAGTGGGCTCGGCGTTTGTGGCTTTTGTCGGGGGGGGGGGGTTCTTGAAGCTGGTGTGTTTCAGCATAATGATGGCTCCAGGGTTACAGACTATCAATTACGCATGGTGCTGCGGAAAGCGTTACGCTATATTGGTGTTGATGATAAGAATTATAGTACTCATTCCTTTAGGATTGGAGCTGCAACAGAAGCCAATAATAGGGGATGGTCACGCCAAGACATCATGCGCTTAGGGCGTTGGTCATCAAACTGTTTCCAGCGCTATGTACGAAATGAAGCAGGGGAAGTGCTTGCGTCCTACTCTGTGTCTTAAAATCTGATACTGCTTTTCTTTTTCAGGTTCTGTGGCTGGCCCCCGTTCAGCAGTTATGACCATATGGATTGTTGGGCACTCATTCGTGAAACGTGCCCATGTTCAAGCATGTAATAGCTATTTTGGTCCTCTGCTGGGTTTCAATGATCGATTGTTTAATGTTATTTGAAAAGGAAAAGGGGGTATGCGTTGGAAAGAGTTGATTCCTGCTTTAAACTCCTGGTTGGTTGGGGGTACCTGCCCTGATGTGTTGGTTATTCATCTTGGAGAGAATGATTTATGTGGGGGAAAAGGTGTAGTTCTCTTGAGGGCCATGAGGAAGGACCTTTCCCTTTTGAGACAACAGTGGTCAGGTTGTCATGCATTTTGGGCCGAGTTGGTCCCGCGAAGGTCATGGAGAGGTGCGATTAAACCTAGGGCGATTGATAAAGCACGTAAGAAGGTGAATCTTGAGGTTTCCAGGTTCTGCAGAGGTTTAGGTTTTGGTCGGGTGTCTCATAGCGATATTCGTTATGACACTTTGGAATTTTTTCGGGGTGATGGGGTTCACCTTTCTAGGATTGGTATGGATCTGTATCTTTTGGAGTTGAGAGAAGTTTTGTCTTGTTGTTTGCAAATTCAGAATTTCACAGGCTAGGTTTTGTTTTTGTTTTTCCCTTAATTTGTCTGTTTTGGGGGGCAGAAAGGGGGGTATGGTTTTCCCCCCGCTTTCTGGGTGGCGGAAATTGGTGGTTTTTGCCAGGATTGGCAGGATTGTAGTTGGCATTGGTTGATTTGGGGCATTGTCAAGAGAATTTGGGCAGGATGATTTGTTGAGGTGATTTCATAGTTTGGGGTACCAAGAGTTTTTGGAGGGTGAACTGGGGAGTTTGTGTTATGGTTTCGGGGATTGGATAAATTGAAATTATTATGCGGGGTTATTGCACTGTTTGAATTGTAATAATGTTATGTACGGGCGGGGCGGGTTTGATGACGTTTTAGGGGCGGGATTTGTGTTTGGGGGTTCCGGTAATATTCTATTTAGTGAGATTTAGTTTTGTAAGGCGTTTTGCCGAGGTTTTATTGTGTAAATGTGCACCTGTTTCAATAAAGCAGCCTTTTTCACACACAATTTTGGTCTGGTGGTCTGCTCACTCCCCCCACCCCTCCCTCCAAAGCAGGCTCTGTAGCAGGCTGTCCGTCTGCCTTTGTTGGTTCCCAGACGGCAGTATCGCGGGTGCGTGGTACTGCTACGGCGGGGACCCTGGGGGCACTAAGCAAAGTTTCGGAGAGAAACGGACGGAGCCCCCGATGCAGCAGGAAACATTGGAGAGTTGAAAGTATCGGAGAGTGACAGCGCGAGCGAGGATAGCTGCCCTATGTCGGAGTACACCGCTCGGCTGAGCAAGTAAAGGACAGGGCAGCTTCTGGGCATTTCACGCTGATTAATACCACTCCGTGTTACCGTGTATGCTGCTGGAGTTTTGAGGTGTGCAAGTCTCCGTGCTAACCTAGGTCACTGTTGAGGCTCTGTTCTGTTTTTCCCGGCAACGTCATTGGGATAGTTTTAAAGGAGACAATATATTTTCAGGAATTAACCAGTGGAATGTCTGCTGACGCTTTCATGACCCGCAAGCTCGCCGTGGAGGAAATGTTCTCAGATGCCATCGAGAACGAAGTGAGTGCCAATGCTGAAGTAATTGATGAGTCCAATTCCAGAACAAATGGTCTAAAAGCAAACCGTGCTCCGACAGCGAAGAGCTTCCTAAAAGCTTTATTAAAGGTATGAACAGTCGGTATCACCAGAAAATGTTAGCATCAGGCCACAGTCAAACGCATTTCGAGTTTCCTCTTCTTCCAAGGAGATGCAGCCTACAAGCGCTTGTATGGCTCTGCCTCTTTTGTAGATGCTCCTATCGCCTGCCAAAATCGACAACTTTGTATGAATGGAATTGCATTATGGGAGACAGAGTCATTGATTGTAATTGACAAATGGAAGCGCTTGTAAATAATTGCTAATACAGGCTCTGTATGAGCCCCGGTGAATTTGACTGTTCTAATCCTCTCTCGTTGCCCCACAAGACAGAGCCCTAGAATCAGCAGGCTCCGTGGCCCCCAGTGCAATGGGTGGTACAGGTTCAGTGTCAGGACGCCCGCTAAATACATCAGCTCAGTGGGGAATGTCCATAAAGCAAACCGCACTCTGACAGCGAGGAGCTTCCCCAAAGCTTTATTAAAGGTACGAACAGTCGGTATCACCAGAAAATGTTAGCATCAGGCCACAGTCCGATGCATTTCGAGTTGCCTCTTCATCCAAGGAGATGCAGCCTATAAGCGCTTGTATGGCTCCGCCTCTTTTGTAGATGCTCCTAACGCCTGCCGAAATCGGCAACTCTGTATGAATGTACATATATCAAAAGTCCAATATATACATATATCTCAAACTACCCCTCAATACTAGACATCCAAAAACCCTAAACTTTCCTGACTACTCCTCAACACTACTCTTCCCTAAACAGAAAAAAATGACTGACCCTCAGCACTATCCATTCTTGAATACCATACCTAATAAATATATGTTATTTAATATCTATATATCCAAAGTCTTGGTCCTCTAAGTTGGGACCCAGTGACCACGATCTGAGTTTGCGTGAGCCACCCATTTACACAAAATCACTCACCACCTCCCATGGAGATGCACACTTCTGTGCACAAAAACGATAAGGCACACACTTGGTTTACATATTTAGCCCAGTGCGATCACCAACCAAAAACTGCCAAATGCATTTCGGTGTCTTGATTAGGCGCGCAAGATGGCAAAACACATTGGGTGGTGATCTCACTGGATCAAATATGCAACCAAGTGTGTGACTTATTGTTTTTATGCACTGCAGTGCAAAACTCCATGGGAGGTGGAGTGTGATTTTGTATATATGGATATATATATCATGTGATCAAGACAGTGGATACTGTCGAAATGCGTAATGACGGGCATGCTGAGCAAAAACAAGCTTAAATAAACTCACTTTGTGTGGCACCAAGAAAACGGGTTCCTCTCTTCGTATTTTCCAGTCCGGTGAAACTTGGCAGGGGTGGGATTGTTTGGCGAGTTCTTCTTTTATATATATATATATATATATATATATATATATATATATATATATATATATATATATATATATATATATATATATATATATATATATATATATATATATATATATATATATATATATATATATATATATATATATATATATATATATCCACCTCCAATGCTCACCTCATAACAAAGTAAGCGGGACACATGCTCCGGGTCAGACAAAGGGTTTATTCGACGTAGCAGGCACAAGGTCTTTTCAAATCTGTGAAACGCTGTAGATTGCAGGCAGACGCGTTTTTGGCCATAGTGAGGCCGTCATCAGTGCCGGTCTCACAGAACACTGTACATCCCTGGGTTTGGATCAGTCACCACTTCCAATGAAGTAGTTCCGTGACTCCTCCTCCCGGCTGCAGGTGTGTGCTGATTGCTGATTCCTGTGGGTGAACTGCATGATGGTTGACGTAGTCCCTCGTGGTGCCAAATACAGTGATTGGTCCACCAAGCACCTCAAGGATGCCCCCAATGTTTGGCGTTGAACGGCGCTCCCTCCACACAGCACCCCAGTAAGTTGATTCCGTTGCACCCTTTGTCGTCCCCTTAATCAGGCAGCACAATGCCGCCTCCTCTCCCCCCTTGAGGTAATTCTCGCCTGGTGGCAATTTTCACGCGTGGGGGGGCGCCGCATTTAGCGCTTGCCGTACTAAGTCCGCAGTTTGTTTGCCGAAACAATGCGGAGCACCAGAACGAGAGGGCGTGCCCCCAACCGGTCTCAGCAAAACCGGATAACTATCCACCTCCAATGCTCACCTCATAACAAAGTAAGCGGGACACATGCTCCAGGTCAGACAAAGGGGTTTATTCCACGTAGCAGGCACAAGGTCTTTTCAAATCTGTGAAACGCTGTAGATTGCAGGCAGACGCGTTTCTGGCCATAGTGAGGCCGTCATCAGTGCCGGTCTCACAGAACACTGTACATCCCTGGGTTTGGATCGGTCACCACTTCCAATGAAGTAGTTCCGTGACTCCTCCTCCCGGCTGCAGGTGTGTGCTGATTGCTGATTCCTGTGGGTGAACTGCATGATGGTTGACGTAGTCCCTTGTGGTGCCAAATACAGTGACTGGTCCACCAAGCACCTCAAGGATGCCCCCAATGTTTGGCGTTGAACGGCGCTCCCTCCACACAGCACCCCAGTAAGTTAATTCCGTCGCACCCTTTGTCGTCCCCTTAATCAGGCAGCACAATGCCGCCTCCTCTCTCCTCTTGCGGTAATTCTCGCCTGGTGGCAATTTTCACGCGTGGGGGGGCGCCGCATTTAGCACTTGCCGTACTAAGTCCACAGTTTGTTTGCCAAACCAATGCGGAGCACCAGAACGAGAGGGCATGCCCCCAACCGGTCTCAGCAAAACCGGATAACTATCCACCTCCAATGCTCACCTCATAACAAAGTAAGCGGGACACATGCTCCAGGTCAGACAAAGCGGTTTATTCCACGTAGCAGGCACAAGGTCTTTTCAAATCTGTGAAACGCTGTAGATTGCAGGCAGACGCGTTTCTGGCCATAGTGAGGCCGTCATCAGTGCCGGTCTCACAGAACACTGTACATCCCTGGGTTTGGATCGGTCACCACTTCCAATGAAGTAGTTCCGTGACTCCTCCTCCCGGCTGCAGGTGTGTGCTGATTGCTGATTCCTGTGGGTGAACTGCATGATGGTTGACGTAGTCCCTTGTGGTGCCAAATAAAGTGACTGGTCACCAAGCACCTCAAGGATGCCCCCAATGTTTGGTGTTGAACGGCGCTCCCTCCACACAGCACCCCAGTAAGTTGATTTCGTCGCACCCTTTGTCGTCCCTTTAATCAGGCAGCACAATGCCGCCTCCTCTCTCCCCTTGCGGTAATTCTCGCCTGGTGGCAATTTTCACGCGTAGGGGGGCGCCGCATTTAGCACTTGCCGTACTAAGTGCACAGTTTGTTTGCCGAAACAATGCGGAGCACCAGAACGAGAGGGCGTGCCCCCAACTGGTCTCAGCAAAACCGGATAACTATCCACCTCCAATGCTCACCTCATAACAAAGTAAGCGGGACACATGCTCCGGGTCAGACAAAGGGGTTTATTCAACGTAGCAGGCACAAGGTCTTTTCAAATCTGTGAAACGCTGTAGATTGCAGGCAGACGCGTTTCTGGCCATAGTGAGGCCGTCATCAGTGCCGGTCTCACAGAACACTGTACATCCCTGGGTTTGGATCGGTCACCACTTCCAATGAAGTTGTTCCGTGACTCCTCCTCCCGGCTGCAGGTGTGTGCTGATTGCTGATTCCTGTGGGTGAACTGCATGATGGTTGACGTAGTCCCTCGTGGTGCCAAATACAGTGACTGGTCCACCAAGCATCTCAAGGATGCCCCCAATGTTTGGCGTTGAACGGCGCTCCCTCCCCACAGCACCCCAGTAAGTTGATTCCGTCACACCCTTTGTCGTCCCCTTAATCAGGCAGCACAATGCCGCCTCCTATCTCCCCTTGCGGTAATTCTCACCTGGTGGCAATTTTCACGCGTGGGGGGCCGCCGCATTTAGCACTTGCCGTACTAAGTCTACAGTTTGTTTGCAGAAACAATGCGGAGCACCAGAACGAGAGGGTGTGCCCCCAACCGGTCTCGGCAAAACCGGATAACTATCCACCTCCAATGCTCACCTCATAACAAAGTAAGCGGGACACATGCTCCGGGTCAGACAAAGGGGTTTATTTGACGTAGCAGGCACAAGGTCTTTTCAAATCTGTGAAACGCTGTAGATTGCAGGCAGACGCGTTTCTGGCCATAGCGAGGCCGTCATCAGTGCCGGTCTCACAGAACACTGTAAATCCCTGGGTTTGGATCGGTCACCACTTCCAATGAAGTAGTTCCGTGACTCCTCCTCCCGGCTGCAGGTGTGTGCTGATTGCTGATTCCTGTGGGTGAACTGCATGATGGTTGACGTAGTCCCTCGTGGTGCCAAATACAGTGACTGGTCCACCAAGCACCTCAAGGATGCCCCCAATGTTTGGCGTTGAACGGCGCTCCCTCCACACAGCACCCCAGTAAGTTGATTCCGTCGCACCCTTTGTCGTCCCCTTAATCAGGCAGCACAATGCCGCCTCCTCTATATATATATAAAACATATGTATTTAGGGATATGTAGTGTTGAGGGGTAGTTTGATATATATATATATATATATATATATATATATATTTTGTAATATATATATATATATATATATATATATATATATATATGTTATATAATAAACCTAATGTTAAAGGGAAGTTATAGTTAGGTTCCGATTTTACACACAAAATCATAGAAATTCATCGTTTATAGTTATAGTTATCTCCAGTAACTATAACTCATGCCCGATGGTCACTATAACAAGTGTCCCCACCATGCACAGTTTGCTCTTCAATAATTTTACGGCAAACGTTGCACTGATATTATCAATTATGTCATAGAAGATATCATGAGTGATGCAATATGTGGGGGAATTAGCAGTGCATGGTGGGGTGTGAGTTATAGTAACGTTAGGTCCATCCCTCATATTAATATTATGAATTCCCCCTGCCTATATGGCTCATCAGGTGGCCAAAAAAACTCTGCACTTTATTTTTGGCCCCCTCTTGGACCCCATCACCAGGCCTAGGGAGTCAGGGTATTCCAACCCTGCCCCCTTATGTTTTTTTATAAATTTGTTCTTGGACTCAGGACGAATCCCAAGATGGCTGCCACCACTTCCTGTCATGAATATTGTAATTTGAGATGTCATCAGTGATGTCACTGACCATGTCATGAGTGATGCAATATATGAGGTTATAAGTAGTGCATTACTGGGTCATTAGGTATAGTTAGCTGAGGTAACTATAACTGCTAAATCTGAGCCTAATTATAAGATCTCTGTAACCTTTGTTGTTTCTGTGAATTTCCAAGGTTTTTTTCACCATGGTTTTCTAACCATAGCATCCCTGTTGCCTTTGTGTTTTTATTGAATGTTTACTTTTTTAATGTTAGTTTCTAACTATAAAGTCCCTGTAACCTTTGTTTTTTTAATGAATTTCGAAGGTTTTTAAAAATGTTATCTCCTACCTGTAGCCTGTAAACTTTGAGAGTGGGTGTGAGTGGCCGTATAGGTCAGTGAGTGGGTGTATGAGTGCCTGTATGGGTCTGTGGGTGGGTTTGTGGGTGTGTTAATGGCTGTTTGGGTTTGTGAGCAGGTGTGTGAGTGGCCATATGGGTCTGTGATTGGGTGTATGAGAGGCTGTATGGGTCGTTGAGTGGGTATGTGAGTAGCTGTATGGGCCAGAGAATGGATGTGTGAGTGGCTGTGTGGGTCTGTGAGTGGGTGTCGGAGTGGACGTATGGGTGTATGCGTGTATGTGTGAGTTGTTTTGAGGGTGTGTGAGTTGATTTGTGAGTCACTGAGTGGATGTGCGAGCGGCTATTTAGGTCTGTGAGTGGGTAACTGAGTAGTTGTGTGAGTGTATGAGTGGGTTTGTGAGTTGCTGTATAGGTCTGTGACTGGGCATGTGAGTGGTTATATAGGTCTGTGAGTGGATGTCTGAGTGGCTGTATGGATCTGTAAGTTGATGTGCGAGTGGCTGTATGGGTCTCTGAGTGGATATGTGAGTGGATATGTGAGTGGCTTTGTGGGTATGTGAGTGGCTATATGGGTATGTGAGTAGGCGTGTGAGTATAGATGTGGGAGGGGGTTTGTGGGTGTGTGAGTGGCTGTGTAAGTGACTGTATAGGTGTGTGAGTGGCTGAATGGGTCTGTGAGTGGATGTAAGTGTGTCTGATTGGGTGTGTGAGTGGGTGTCTGAGTGTCTGTGTGGGTGTCTCAGTAGCTGTGTGATTGACAGGGCTAGAACGAGACCTCACCTGGCCCTTTATCCAACAGAAGTCCACAGTTTTGCACAAAATGTCTACTCATCTGGAGTACTTTCTACTCGTTAATTTGTAGGGCAAACACATTGGGTAAATGTCTAGTTCGTATTCTACAGTACAGCTGCGTAATTGACCAGGAAGAAATGTCTCCAGTGACCTTCAGTGCATTTCGTTTCGCCAATGTGATTGTTCCTTGTGCATCTTCTTCCAGAAATCTCGATAACATGAATTCTCCTATAGAAAAGATGACAAGACTACAAAGAAGCAAATTTCCACCAAATAAGGGTACTTCCTCTAAATTATATATAGTAAGTGCTTCTTTGTTTGGTGGAGATTTCCACATTTTCATTGCATCAAGAAGGCATCACAAAAATTGTCAGAAAACGCGCTGGGGGACCGTTTGGTTAGGTGTCCATCACATTGGGGAAAGGGGGGAAGAAGTTTGCAAACTACTAAGGTGGACGGGGTAGAGCCAAATGGTAGAGGCTTCCAGGTGATTTTACACATTTGGATACTCATAGTAGTTTAAAGGGAGAACAATGGACTTTGATCTCACCAGGAGAGCACAAAAAAGAACCCATTAGTCACAGTCACTACAGATTGGGCTCCGATAGATCAATGATTTCAGTTCTGTTTTTAATGTGGAATTGCGAGAAAAACACTGGCTTTGCCTTTCGCCAAGTCCAGGTAGTTTGGCTTATTTTTTTTTACTGAGGGTCAGGGGGCCACGCAGCCCCCTCGCTGGGCTAATATGGTCCCGGGGACACCATCACACAGAGCTAGGCCACTTGATGCTGGGTGCAGTGGGTCCCTTGAGGGCACCCTGTTTGCACAGTTGGGGACCGCGGGTTGAGCCTCAATGCCCCTGCAGTCCCTGCCAGCTCCCTGCCAGCTCCCTGCCAGCTCCCTGCCAGCTCCCTGCCTCCAGTGGTAGCCAGCATTGCTCCTGCATGAAGAGAGCAGCCAAAAACACTGTTCCCTGCGTGTGTGAGCAATTTTGTCATCTGTTTTCCTGACCGCTTGACAGCAGGCAGGTAAACAGATGAAAATTCTGCTCTTATCGGGCAGGAGCAGTTTTCCTGCTCTCATCACCTGGGAGCAGACTTACTGTTTGCTCTTGCTTGGCAGGAGCTGTCATAGCTCCCGCCAAGTGACAGCAAACTACTTTGTCCTAAGGGTGGGCACCTCTTGACATAGGGAGGTGGCCCTAGAGATGGAGGTACCCAGGGCCAATTATGGCTCCAGGAGGGGGGCTGTGTGGCCCCCTCCTTTGTCATTGCTGGGCCTGCAATGGGGAGGGGGTTGTCCTTGGGCTGAAAACAGCCCATGAGTGGGCCTGCGTGGGAATGAGTGATGTAATATGTGAGGTCATAAGCAGTGCATTGCAGAAGCATAAGTTATAGTTAGCTCAGGTAACTATAATTGCTGAATTCCACTGATGTTGTACCAGTGAAATCTGAGCCTAGCTATAATGTCCTTGTAACCTTCATTTTTTCAGTGAATTTCTTATTTATTTTCAAATTCAATTTCCTAGCTATAAAGTCCCTGTAAACTTTGTTTTTTTCAGTGAATTTCTAATGTTTTATTATGCAATTTGCTAACCATAAGGTCCCTGTAACCTTTGTCTTTTTAGTAAATGTTATTTCCTAATTATAACTTTGTTTTTAGTGCACATTTCTGAGGTGTTTAAAACTTTTTTTTCCTAACTGTAACTTGTAACATTTGAGAGTGAGTATGTGAGTTTCTCAGTGGGTGTATGAGTGTGTGTGTGAGTGTCTCAATGGGTGTGTGAATAGGTATGTGAGTGTCTGAGTGTGCCTGTGAGTGGGTGTGTGAGTGTTTGAGTGGATGTCTGAGAGGATGCATGAGTGTCTGAGTGGGTTTGCAGGTGCCTTCATGAGCATGTGAGTCAATCTGTGAGTGAGTAAATGAGTGTCTGACTGGGCCTGTGAATGGGCGCATGAGTCTCTGAATGGATCCATGAGTCAGTGTGTGAGTCTCTGAGTGGGTCTGTGAGTCGGTGCATAAGTGTCTGAATGGGTATGTGAGTGGCTGTGAGAGTGTCTGAGTGGTTCTATGAGTGGGTGTGAGAGCATCTGAGTATGTCTTTGAGTGGACGCATGAGTGTCTGAGTCAGTCTACGTATGCATGTGATTGTGTCTGAGTAGGTCTATGAGAAAGTGTGTGAGTGGGTATGTTGGTGTCTGAGTGGGTCTGTGAGTGGGTGCATGTGTGTCTGAGTGGGTCCATGAGCATTTGAGTCAGTTTGTAAGTGAGTACATAAGTGTTTAAGTGGGTCTGAGTGGGCCTTTGAGTGGCTGCATGAGTCTGTGAGTGGATCTGTGAGTGGGTTTGTGAGTCAGTGCATGAGTCTCTGAGTGGGTCTGTGAGTGGGTATGTGTATCTGTGAGTCAGTGCATGCGTGTCTGTGGGGGTCTGTGAGTGGCTTTGGGAGTGTCTGAGTGTGTCTGTGAGTGGATGCATGAGTGTCTGAGTGGGTCTATGTGTGCATGTGAGTGTGTCTGAGTAGGTCTATGTGTAGGTATGTGAGTGTCTGAGTGGGTCTCTGAGTGGGTATGTGAGTGTCTGAGTGGGTATGTGAGTGTCTGAGTGAGTACCTGAGTGTGTCTAAGTGTCTGTATCAGTGATTGGGCCACAACAGAACTGCACCTGTATCTTTATCTTAAAAAGTCGACAGTTTTGCACAAAATATCTACTCAAGTGGAGTACTTTCTACTGGTTAATTACTAAGTGTTACCTCCTTAGGTCAATGTCCAGTATGGATCCTACACTACAGCTGCATAATGGAGCATGATAAAATGTCACCAGTGACCCTGTGTGTGTTTTGGCAATGTGATCGTTCCTCATGCGTTCTTATCCAGAAATTTGTGATAAATGAATGTTTCTATAGAGAAGACAACAAGAGTAGAAAGAGGCGGCTGGAGTCCCAGGGGATTTTGCACATGTGTATACTCATAGGGGCATATGTATCAAGCACTTTTCCCGTTCTCAGAATCGGCCCGTTAGCGAATGGCAAAAAGCCTTTTGGGATGTATCATCCCAAAAGGCCAGCGCCAAATAGGGAATCACAAAATTCGCTGTTCCCTACTTTGCTAATGCATTGAAGAATGGAAAATTGTGATTCTTAAATGCAAAGTAGGTTGCACCCAAGTTGTGCGATTTTGGCTTAAGAAATCGCAAATTACCACCAACTTTAGGGTGGTGGTAATTTGCGATATCTTTGTAAAATGCACCTTTTTTCATTTTTCAAATCGCCATTTGCCGCACATACATATTTCAGGGGTGCTACAGGGTATCCTTTTGACACCCTTGCACCGTTAAAATTTCATTCGCAATTTGCGAGTACCTAATAGGTACTCGCACATTGTGAATGTCTTCTTATTCATTGCTATGGGCCTGTAGGCCCATAGGAATGAATGGGGAAGGTATTCCTTAATTGTGAACCGCAATTTGCAATTCGGCATTAAGAAATATGTAGGAATCGCAATTATTATTGTGATTCCTACATACATAGCATTTTGCGATTTCTTAACAGCGATTCGCTAAAAATCGCTATAAAGGACTCGCAAAATAGCTTTTTCATACATAGTTATTTGAAGGGAGAACCATCGACTCTGCTCTCACTAGGTAAGGACAAGAAAAAAAAACACTTGTCACGGTAACTACACCTTGTCCAGCAATAGATCAATGATTCATTCACCTCCACAAAGCACTTTATATTGTCTTTCAATGTGGAATTGCAGAAAAAACTAGGCTCAGGCAGTAAATTCTGTTCCGCTCATGGAATTTGCGGAATTTGGGTAATTTTGTGTTCCCCGGAGAACGTGGAATTCCACGAACCGCAGCTTCGTGGAATTGTTTACTTGTTTGCGCTTTCAAAATGCATGTTTGAAAGATATTTCCCCCCAAGCATGCAAATAGCATTCGCGAACAGGAAAAAAGCATCGCGAACGGGCGGAACAAGCAATTCTGTGTGTTCACTGAACATTTTGTGTGCTCGCTGAGGTTTTTGCCATTTTGCGGAGCTTTGCGTAGTGCGACTACGCAAATTCTGCCTACCCCTAGAAAAAAAAAGCATTTGTTCTGCCTTTGACAAACCCAGGAGTTCAGGTTCATTTGTCCTTTACAGAAGTGGAGCTTCAATTGGGTCACCTGTTAGGTTTATATATGTAAGTGTTTCCCATTGAGGTTTAATTTCTAGAAAAATTAAGCAGGTCCTTGTGCAAGCTTCCCTCGCAACAGTTCTCCTGTCCAGCTTGCCCACAGTTAGCTATCCTCTGCTACCTGTCTACCTGCTGCCCTCTGTTTGTGCCTCCTCTGCTTGTTTCTTGCTTTGCTTTGCCTTTTCTCCTCATTTTCTGGCCCTCTGTTTGCCTTTTCTGCTTGTTTTTCTGCCCGTTTTCTGCCCTCTGTTTTTCCTTTCCTGCTCACTTCTCTGCCATCCATATTGTCTTTTCTGCTTGTTTTCTTGCCCTCTGTTTTGCCCTCCTCTTCTCTGTTTAGTCTTTTCTGCTTGTTTTTCTCCCTTGGATTGCCTTTGTTGCTTGTTTTTGTGCCCTCTGTTTTGCCTTTTCTGCTGTCCATTTAGTCTTTTCTGCTAATTTGCCTGACCTGTTTTATCCTCATCTGCTCTGTTTTGCCCTTTCTGCCCATGTTTCTGCCCTCAGTTTGGCCTTTTTCTGCTAGTTTTTCTACTGCTAGTTTCTGCTCTTTTTTCTTCGCTCTGTATTACCTTTTCTGCGAGTTTCTTCTCTCTTTTTGCCGTTTTCCTCATCCCGCCACCCAGTCACCTCCTCACTGGACCTACTTAATGAAGGCCTTATGGTGATCCCATTGAGTAGGTCCTATTGCCAGCTTCCCCTGCAACAGTTCTCCTGTCCAGCTTGCCCACAGTCCACTACCCTCTGCTACAAATCTACCTGCTGTCTTCTAGTTGTTCCTCCTCTGCTCATTTCTTGCCCTTTTTTGCCTTTTCTGCTCGTTTCTCTGCCCTCTGTTTAGCCTTTTTCTGCCCTCCTTTTTTCCTTTTCTGCTCATTTTCTGCCCTCTTCTGCTTATTTCCGGCTCTCTGTTTTGTCTTTTCTGCATGTTTTTCTGCCCTTTGTTTTGCCTTTTTTGCCCTCTTTTTTTCTGTTTCTACTTGTTGTTCTACCTTCTCTGCTCATTTTTCTGCCTACTGTTTTCCTTTTCTGGTCATTTGTCTACCCTGTCTGATATTTTCTCTTCAGCTCTGTTTTGTCTTCACTGCTCATTTTTCTGCCCTCTGTTTTGCCTTTACTGCCCTCTACTGCTCTGTTATGCCTTTTCTGCTCATTTTCTGCCCTCTGTTTTGAATTTTTTCTGCCTTCTGTTTAGCCTTTTTCTGCTCATATTACTGCCCTCAGTTTTGCTTTTTCTGCTTGTTTTGCTGCCCTCTGTTTTGCCATCTTCTGCTTTGTTCTGCCCTTTTCTGCAAATTTTTCTACCCTCTGTTTTTTCCTTCTTGCTCTTTTTTGCCTTTCTGCTCCTTTTTTATTCTGCCCCCTGTTTTGCCTTTTCTGCTAGTTTCTTCCCTATTCCCGCCGGGCCCTGGCAAAATTCGATGGGGGGGTGTGGGCTGTGCAGCCCCTCTCAGTGGACCAATTTTGGCCCTGGGGATCCCATCCCCAGAACCCGCCTACGTCTATTGGGTGCCCTGGCCCAATCCAGGGCACCCAGTGTGCTTTGAAGGGACCACAGGGGGACATTTAATTCCCCGCAGTCCCAGCAGGCACCCCGCCTCCAGCAGGAACAGCTAAATATGCAACTCCCTGTGTGCAGGCACAATCTTTCATCTGTTTACCGGCTCCCATGATAGCAGGCAGAGAAACAGATGAAAACCTGGTTCCTAGCAAGCGGAGCAGTTTGACAGCTCCCGCTTGCTGGGTTTGGAGTTAGTGCTTGCTCTCGCTTGGTGGGAGTTGTCACAACTCCTGCCAAGCAAAAGCAAATTGTTCTCTCCTGAGGGCAGGTACCTTAGGGGATAACAGGGGCTGGCCCTGGAGGGTGGGGGTCCCAAGGGCCATTAGTGGCTCCAGAAGGAGGGGCCTCGCAGCCCCCTTTCTTTAATATACATGGACCAACCCAAGGAAGGTTGTGGTTCCTGGGGCCGTATTTTTTAAATATATATTTCGCCTGGGGAGGTGGTCGTCCCAGGACCCAGGGGCCCATGTGGCCCCCTACATCCATGTTTATTTAGCCCCTGGGAGGTGGTGGTCCCTGGGGCATATTAAATCCCGGGGGTTTGCGCAGATCCACACCACTATTATTAAAAAGCCCCAGTAAGGTTGAATTCTCCGAAATTCACTGAGCCCAATGGTGAGCGGTCCGCGCGACCCTCCTATATTTAGATAAAACCCTGAGAAGATGGAGCTTCTCAGGGCTAAGAAAAGCCCTGGGGGGGCCTCATGCACCCCGTCCTTTTCTTTTATAAAACACCCTCATGCTCCTGTGACAAGGTCCACCAGAGGGCAAATCTTCAAACAAGCATGGAAGCATGGAAGCATGGAAGACCACACACTTGTTTTTTCAAATAATTTTTCCTGCAAATTTGCAAATATTTGTGATTTCCCTGAGTTCCCTGCGGGACCCCAGCACCAGAGCTAAAGGGTGAAGATATTCCTACCCTGCCTCCTTTTCTTTCTTTTTTCATTTTGTGTTGAGACTCGGTTAAAGGCGAGTCCCCCAAAATGATTTCCAACACTACCTGGTTAAGGTGTTGACAGTCAATCAGATCTCTACATGAGATTGTTAGTATTTGTGAACCCTTTGCGACCCTAGATATAAAATTTGGATTTCCTTTAATATCTCAAACTACTGAACAGATTTACACTAAATTCCAAACAGCGTTCTTTATGGATCAACAGCTGCATTTCTGCCAATGTTGGTGTAATTCCGTCCCGCGGGCTGTAGTTGTGTTTAAAATCCCTATAGGAATTAACATGAGAAAAGCACTTTTTTGACCCCCCCTTTTCTCGGCCCTCTCTTGATGGATCACCCCGAACCTTTTCATGCTCAACTAGAATCATGGCACACTTTTTGGGGAACATTTTGTGAATATTCGTCAAACTGCGCCAAATATATAGCAAAGTCTAAAAGACGCTTTTCCCATGGAAACTAGATCCTACCTATAACTATCTATTGGCGACATCATGTTTTGATAAAAGGGAGTGGGCATGTATCCACCCCTACCAGGGTATAAAATGGCCCGGGGTTGAATCAAAAATAAGGGGTAGGGAGGCAAGCGGCGTCGTTCTATAAACTTCTAAGAGGCCCTGGTGCCCCTATACCCTGGCTCTGGGAGGGTGTCCCAGGGTATGCAAACCCTGGGTCACCATCTATTTCGCTGCCACCAAGTAGGGAAAGTGTAATGTACTCCCACCTGATGGGGGCACAAAGCAGCTCCTGCCAGGTGGAAGCACAACACCTTTTCCCTGCCTGCGCTCTCAGGCTGAAAAAAGCTCCCACCATCCAGAACCAAACAAAAACTGCTCCTGCTGCATATGGATGGGTGCATGAAGGAAGCTGGCAGGGCTGCAGGAAACCTGCCCCCCCCCTCAATCCCCAACGAAGGATTTACTGTTGGGTGCCCTGACTGGGCAATAGCACACCCTACTTTAAAAAAAGACAGCTTCTGCAGGAGCAGAGAGCTGGCTGGGCTCTCTGGGTCCTGGGACTCTCCCCGCAGCCCCCCAAAAAATATTGATGTGGGGTGCTGTGAATGGGCACTGGGACACCCCTTAATATATAAAAAAAAAAAACAGCACCTACACGGCCATCATGAAATGGGGCCACTTGCAGGGAGCTGGCAGGGCCATGGGGGCCCTAGGGATCATCCCCATGGCACCGTATTAAAATATAAATAGGTGTCCTTTTGGGACTTAGACACCCTGAAAAATAATAAAATATATGACGACAAATTGAATAATAAATGAGCGCCCACAGTTGTTTCTTGCTTCTTAAAGGAGTGCCCCATATATTATGCATGGGCTGTTTATGTATTTTTTTTAGTGTGAAGTCCCTAGAAGGAGCAGGGGCCCAACCAAACATTTTTGTTAAGGTTAGGAGGAGCTGCAGCAACATTAGAAAAAAAACAGTAAAAGTCTCCTGGGCCATTAAATTTATGACAGCAAAAGAACTTACTATGTTATTTTTAAGTACTTCCCAGGCTGGAGCTCTACAGCTTTGAGTGCCGTGTCCTCTAGGGGCTGGTTGTTTCGTTGTATTTCATGTGGCCTGAAGATGTATAGAAAAGAGGCTAGGACGTCTTGTGGTTGTTTTAATTCTTACATTTTTTAGATGAAAAATATCAAAAAAAAGATTCAGAGACATGTTTTTTTAAAAATATGTCTATTCACTCACACTTTTTACCCACAAAATGGCCAGGCGCTGCGGGTAAAACCCCACAAAGCATAGACAAAGGCCATGTGCTATGGGGGATTGGCGGCCAAACCCCAGCAGTAAGCCTACCCCATGCCAAGCACAGTGGGTTAGGTGCCTGCAGGGGTTTGGTCGCAGGGGTTTGGCCACAGGCCAGGCACTATGGAAACCCCCCTGCAAAGCATAGCCATAGGCAGTGCCCTGTGGGCGGTTGGCTGCCCTGTTGAAAAAGTACAAGAAATTTAAGTAGTGTAAAAAGTGCCAAGCCAAATTTTACAATATAAAACAAGAAATCATGCGGGCTCTTCATTTGGCTAATTTTAAGTTAGCTTGCAAAACCACAATTACATCTGTTGAAAATAGATATGGTGCCACGTTGTCCGGGTATGAATTGCTGCCGTCCAGTAGTATATTGTTTTGTAGGATTTCGTTTTGATAGCATTTCTTATCTGTGACAGGCCTGTGAAATGCTCCGATTCACAGTGCACTGCTGATGCACTTAAGAGTGCGGGTTCAGTAGTGTGTGAACTTGAGTTTCCCTACAATCCCACGCATCCACAAATCCACCATGGGGGGAAGATCCTTCTCCTACCTAGCGGCCAAGATGTGGAATTCTCTCCCCACCCATCTCCGCCTTACTCAGAACCACCTCTCCTTCAGAAAACAACTTAAAACTTGGATATTCGATAAATAAAGTACCCCCCCCCCCTCCTCAAGCGCCTTGAGACCCTCTGGGTATATAGGGCGCTATACAAATGTCAAACTTGAAACTTGAACTACTTTATTTTTCCTTGCCATATTATATAGCGCAAACTCGACAACATGGCATGAGCACAATTTGCATTACAGAAGAACACATTCATTTGTGGTAGGCACGGGGAGACAAAGTGATTTGCCTGGAATCACAGGATGTTGAGCTGATGCCGAGATTCGAACGAAGCTCCCCAGCTCTAAACTTCCCAATTCTAGAACTTGTGGCAGGAGGTGTGTCTAAAAGTGTATGTCGGTGCTGGCCATCAATGAGAGAGACCTGTGAATTTTTCAAATGGGTGGTGAAAAAATATGATATGTTGCTGGAGATGTGGGCCGCCGTGCCACCAATGTACTTACCGGGGGAGGGTAAACACCCATTATTCCGCAACTTTCTTTCTGCATACCATCACTCTGCATACTTTCATTACGAAAGTACCATGACTCCGCAATGCCATAACGCATGGCATTACATTTTATATGCTTTTACCACGCATCCATTTACAACAAAATTCATTGTAAATGCATGCATGGTAAAAGCATGTTTTTTTAAATGTTTGGATAAGGTAAGTATGGGTATAGGGGTATATGTTTTAGGGTACTGAGGTATATGTTTTGGGGTGTTTGGGTATTTTAAGGGTTCAGATATAGTTTTGGGGTACAGGGGTAGTTTTAGGGTTTAGGGATAGGTATGGGTTTTGGGGTACAGGGGTATTTTTAGGGTTCAGGGCTAGGTTTGGGTTTTCGGTTATTGGGGTATTTTTAGGATTCAGGGCTAGGTTTGGGTTTTGGGGTACAGAGGTATTTTAGGGTTCAGGGGTAGGTTTGAGTTTTGGGGTACAGGCGTATTTTAAGGGTTCAGGGCTAGGTTTGGGTTTGGGGTACAGGGATATTTTAGGGTTCAGGGGTAGATTTGGGTTTTGGGGTACAGTGGTATTTTTAGAGTTCAAGGCTAGGTTTGGGTTTTGGGGTACAGGGGTATTTTTAGGGTTCAGGGGTAGGTTTGGGTTTTGAGGTAGAGGGGTATTCATAGGGTTCAGGGCTAGGTTTGGGTTTTGGGGTACAGGGGTATTTTTAGAGTTTAGGGATAGGTTTGGGTTTTGGGGTACAGGGTATATTTATAGGGTTAGTGTTTAAGGGTGTTTGGGTATTTTAAGGAGTAAGGGTGGGTTATGATTATGGGGTGCAGGGGTATTTAAAGGGAGCAGGGTGGGATTAGCACACAATATGAGACATGGCATGTCACGCCCCCAGCACACACCCACAGCACAACGCAGACACGCCCACAAGGGACTACTTTGCTGGCACGGTTCTTTTACCTTTTAAATGTATATGGTGGGCGTCTGCATAGGCTATGTCCTTCTGCTGCAACTGCCCTTTCCAACGCTGTATTGGGTGTTGTGATTGGTGCTGTGGTTCCTGAGATTACCCGCCTCAAAGGTTAGGGCTCTCTCTTTATTATATTAGTATAGATTAAGGATAGTGAAGAAATGATTACTGCCAACACCTCGTCTATATTGTCAGCTACAGAACGCTATTCAGTAATTAAAAGAGAGACTTTGACAATGCTTAGGGTAGCAAGTCACTTTAGGATGCACCTTTGTGTATAGCATTCATAATAACAATGAACACAAACTTTGATTCATTTATTGTCTGCCAAACGCTCTGGGATGGTGTCCCCAAGAATTATTAGGTGGTTAGCAAATATGGAAGAATTTAATTTTACTATTCAGTGCATATCAGGTGATAAGAATGTTTTTGCTGATACTTTGCCGAGTGTTAGAATTAGAGAATATTGTTGGAAAAATTCTGACAATAACTTATACGTCATGTTATATTGGCAATAAAAAAATCTGTGTGCCTCAACATACTTTCCTACATACCCCTTCAATTTGATATCAGACTTGAGTAAAGACTTAGATTCCAATGTTCAACATCTTCTAAAATCCACTATATTATTAGGCTCTAGTGTCCACTAACATCTGAAAACCTTCACCAGCACCATCAATGTTAATCCTACATTTGGGAACCTTTATCTTCAACTGTCTTTCTTTGTCTTCATCATCAATAGACAAAAGTTGTTCATTGAAAAATTCATCTTGAATGCTCTTATCTAGTAGAATATGTATATATGAGTCATGATCAAAAGGAAAAATTCATTGACAGCTAGATCTTGCCAAAGAAAGTGATTTAAATATAGGCAGACGGCCTGCCGTTCCGTCATGGGGACGGAGTAAATTATTCCCTGCCCATGACGGAGGAACCACCCGCCTAATTTATAAATGATGGTCAAGTAGGCAGCCATTATTTATAAATTGGTCCGCGGTCCCTCTGTTATGAGGACAGAAAGGAATGGCATGCAGTGTCTGCATGTGGGGCCCTTTGTGGGCCCCCAGGGTGTTGGGGGGGTGGGGGATGCACATTTGCATGCACAAAGTGGCAGGCACCGCACGGTGCCTGCCACGTTGTGCCTGCAAATGCACAACATGCAATTTTTCCATTGCGGCAGGTGCTGCTGAAAGCACCGCCCACTGCAATGTAAAAAATGTGGGATGCGACCGCCAGTGTGGCGGGCACATCCTAATTTTCCAACCGGGACCGCCGCACATTTGGCGGGTGGTCCCATTTGCCGGTACGGTGGCAGGTGGATCGGAATAGTCCCCTAAGTCTCTATGCGCAAGACTGGGGCACAGATAATTAGGCCAATACTTAGGAAGCACTCCTACACAAACGGTTTCAAGCACCCTTATACTTTTATAGTGGTAAAAGAGACAAGCACATTCGTTTTCAGGCTCACAAACCATTTTTTAATTTTTAAATGTTATTATTACACATCAGAACAGGCACAAGACGACATCCGCAACCATTGCATTATCTAGACCATTATTACAAGCACAGTGAGATCATTTCTGATTCAAACAACATTATAAAACAGGATGGTACACAATGTGACCTAGAGCATAAACATCCTCCTACACTAAAGGAACAACTGGGGTCATGTTGAGCAAACAGTAAGCAGAATAACATGAAAGAACATCGAGTTATGTCTATGATTCATAAAAGGTTACCAAGTAAATAATATGGCAAGGGGGTGTCTGATTTAGTAGTTTGTTTGTGAGCTAGGTAGGAGTGTAATGTTGCACAGATATCACAGGCCTAGATTTAGTGGGTATCATGGCGGCATTGATATTGCAAGTCACTGCATAAAGGAGTCAGCCTCCTTTAGTGGGCAGCGGGTCCTTCATCCAATGGAGGGCCTCGTCTCGTTTTGCAAGTAGTAGAAACAATGCCACCTGCTGTTCTGTCAGATTATGCCGCTAAGCAGTGTACCAACTCTCCACCACGTCTGGGGTGGGAGGTATCTGATATCCGACGATTTCGGGAAACTTCTGCCAGAAGCGTCATCTGATGAGCTGCGTCCAGGCCACATTACCAAGCCAGGTGGAGAAATTAGATGTGTGGCGGGTGACATCGGGGGCACCTGTGTGGTGACCAATTGGTGAAGATTTGCCATGGCGTAGTACAGTCTGTACAGGAATTTAAATTGTAAGAGTTTAAGTCTATAGTTAAAAAAAATCAGTTGGGCACAGCAAGCTATTCACTTACATTTGATCCACAAGTCCCCTAAGTCGTTTTCCCATTGCATCATGCCTGGGATATGACCCAGTGGGAATGAATTCACGGTAAAATTATAGATATGTGAAACCCACTCCCTTGTGAGTGTAAGGTCTAAGAGATGAGTTAGAGGAGGAAATTCTACTGGTTTCTAAGAGAGCTTAAGGAGGTAGGTCTTCAGTGCATGGCGTAGTCTGTGGTATAAAAAAAGTCCAGGGAGTTTGTAGGTGCTCTGTTTCAGTATTGGTCAGTTGTCAGGAAGATTGCATCAGAGAATAAGAGTCCTGGATCTTTGAGGTCATGTTTAGAAATTGAGATTTTGACCAAAGTTTCAGATTTTATAGGTATCTCAGGTTATCGATAACTGGGGCACTGCGGCAATACGGCAAAGAACTGTCCACTGTATTACTTAATTTATGCCATACATTTACTGTCACCACTGTGTCTACTGTCTCTCTTGCATATTAAGATTTTGCAGAAAGAATCATACGTAGGGCCCTCCTGGTAGCATCTTTTGATTCCACTAAGATGTGGGGTCTTGAAAGTTGGAGTAGATACCAATAAATTACAAAGAACATATGGCAGCTAAATAGTACAGTTCAGGGTCAGGTACTGCCAGTCCAGCACGCCAATGTGGTAATGTCAGTGATTCCCAGTGTAGTCTAAGCTGTCCTTTAACCCGGCGAGCCTAATAATATCAGATTTATATGTGTTAAAAAATTGTATGTGATGGAGATATTGGCACATCATGAAACAAGTATAGAAACCGACACATTGCGGCCATCTTTATAGATGCAACCAGGTGGCTCAGTGATTGTGGCAATTTAATCCAGCAATCAATCTGTGTACGCAGACAGTATATCACAGGGAGAAAATTGTCAAGTATGACGACTTCCCTGTCTCTGTGAAATTTAATGCTAAATAACGAACGGAGGCTTCACTCCACAGAAGTGGATATTCCGAATTAAACTGAGGTGTAGAGGTTGAGTCGGTTGGTTTCCGATTTTGCCCAATGTATCCAAATGTCGGAATACTCACCAAAGTGTGTTATAGAGCGGAAAATCGGAGTCAGATTCACCTCAGGGTGTTTAATAAACAGCATGATGGCATCCGCTTCTAGCGATCTGTGAACTTCACCCACTGTGTACATTGTATTGTCTCAGATTGAAAGCCGAAGGTTCCATGGCGATAGCAAAAAGGGAGAGTAAAAGCAGGCATGAAATAGTCCCATTGATAAGCCCCACTAGTGGCTGGCATCTGCAAAGCATGCAAGTATTAAAATTGTAGTTCTAGAATGACATTTCCCGTCATGCTTTGGGCAGGGTTGCTCCCTTCTTTTTCCTATTCCAGACACACGCAACTTTGGGATGCGGGCTCTGTGGGTGCACCTCATGGGTCGTGTGATAGGTGCAGATGCTGACTGGCGTGTCATGACTGGGCATTATGCTGATACAGTCCATCTCCTTTGCTTGGAAATGTAATGCAGCTAACTGTTTAGAAAACGAAGGTTGCCCTTCGACTGTATCTTTATTAGGCAAAAAAACTACTGTAAATAACTCTGAAACCTGCTTTTGTTAAATAAAGCCTTTTATAAGATAAAAAAAAAAATAAGGACTATGGCTATAGGAGTGTGTACAGTAATGAAATCATATGGAGTTTACCCCCTCCTAAGCAGTACTGCTTGTAAGAAGGGCCATTCCACCAAATCAAATGCCTTTTCAGCATTCAAAAATAGACTAATGACTGAGAGACTTGGCTCAACCTCCGTGCAGACCACCCGGCGGGCAAGACAGGGGGCGGCGTGGCTCTTATTGCCCGGTCTGAGTACAATTTTCAACTTCTTCCCTCCCCTCTCATTACCCCCACTGAGCATCTTGTGGTTCGCTCTCTTACCTTTTCTCCCCCGCTTACTTGTCTGTTAATGTATCGCCCGCCCCAGTCTTCACATTTGTTCATGCCAGCCCTTCAGGACTTACTGGCCACTTTGGCGGTCAATTATGCCTCAGTCCTAGTGTTAGGCGATTTTAACTATTGGCACACGGACCCCCTAGAGTGTACTTCCTCCAAACAGTTTACTGAATCACTTCAATCCCTGAATTTTGTCTCCCACATACATGTCCCAACACACATACACGGACATGTGTTAGACCAGGTTTGGTCTCTCAATATTCCCGTTTCTTCCATGTCTGTGTCCCCGTGTCCCTGGTCAGATCATGCCTTAATCTCCTTCTCCCTCCACCTCAATCCTGTAACTAAGGTCCCGCTTGCCAAAAACACCTGGGCACGGAACTGGAACCGTGTCAACTTCCCTTCATTATCTTCTTCTCTCCTGAACTCTTCACCTAATCTGGCGGGCTTATCCTCCTCATCTCAAGCCACCGCCATTAACACCTGGCTCGCTGGAGGCTGCGACTCGGTAGCCCCCCTACGTCGGATTTCAACTAGACGACCTAAGGAGTCAAATCGGTGGTTCAGTGAAGATTTGAAGGAAAAAAAGCTGACCCTCCGGCAGGCTGAGAGACAATGGAGAATGGACTATGGTCCTTTACTGAAAATCCACTACTCCACACTATTAAGCGACTATAAAAAAGCTACACTAGGCGCCAAAACTGCCTATTTCTCAGCAAAAATTTTGGTGGCAGAGAATAAATCCAGGGAGATTTTCACAATCGTCCACGATCTAGCCTTCTCTGACAGGGCTACACTTAAACCTTCTCCTACCCAGTCCTTATGTGATTCATTGAATTCCTATTTTTTGGAGAAAATTACTAACATCAAGGCCAATATTTCACCCCCTTCTATTACTTTTGTTGAACCCCTTCCTCCTACTGTCCAGTGCTGTCTTTCTTCGATCCCCCCTCTCACTGAAGAAGTATTCTTGGCAATACTTCCTAAGGTAAAGTCAGGCTCCCCAGCAGGCATTTGCCCGGCCCGTATTCTTCAACAGATTTACTCTGTTTGCACCCAGCCCCCGATCTCTTTTCTCAACAGTTCCCTTGCTCAGGGGGTTGTGATCCCAGCACTTAAATCTGCTACAATAGTGCCTATTCTGAAGAAGCCTGGTGCGGATCTGTCCGCCCCAGTCAACTATCGCCCTATTTCACTGTTGCCCTATTTGGGCAAGGTGCTTGAGCGCCATGTAACATCGGTACTCAGCGCCCATGTAGAAGCAAATGGGTGCCTGGCGTCTCGTCAGGCGGGCTTCCGGCCTAGGCACTCCACGAGTCCGTCGTGGTGTCGGTCCTGGACAACCTCAGGAAGGGCATGGATCAAAATAAACACCAGGCCCTGGTGCTCCTCGATCTCTCCGCTGCTTTTGACACGGTGGACCACTTCATCTTGCTTTCACGTGTCAGAGCGGCGGGAATCGGGGGCTCAGCCCTGGTCTGGCTATCGCCCTTCCTGAGGGACCGCACCCAGGCAGTCCGGTTGGGGGATTTCTCGGCCACTCCACTTAAGGTCACTTGTGGTGTTCCCCAGGGCTCTTCTCCTTCTCCTCTTCTGTTCAATCTTTATATCTATCCCCTAATCTTTGCACTCCAGCAGCTGGAGGTCACCGTATATAACTATGCGGACGACCTCCAGCTCATCTTTAACCTTTCTTCTTCTTCCTATTCTATTTCTAACTTTCAGACTACTATGATTTTTATTAGGGACTGGATGAACCACAACCATCTGAAGCTGAACCCGGATAAAACAGAGCTGGTTCTCACGGGTGGTTCTTCCTGTCCCTGGAACTCTTCTTTTTGGCCCTTTTCCTTTGGTCCCCCTCCCACTCCCTCTTCCACAGTTAAGACCTTAGGTATCAAAATGAATAATCATCTCACTCTACACTCACAAATTAGTTCTGTTGTCTCTTCTTGCTTTCTCACTCTTCGCACTATTCGCACTGTTTCCCGTTTCTTTTCTCCCCTGGCACTTAAACTGATATTGTCCACCTTGGTGATCTCCCGGCTGGACTACGCCAATGCTCTGTACAACGGCATTCCAGCGTACAGCCTACGGAAGCTCCAACTGGTCCAAAACCAGGCGGCCCGACTAGTGTATGGCCTCTCCCGCTCCCACCACTCAACTCCTCTATTGAAGGCGCTCCACTGGCTACCTGTCAGGGAGCGATCCCTTTTCAAAACTGGCTGCATGGTCTTCCAGGCGCGCCAGGGCTCAGCCCCCGCCTTCATCACCTCTCCGATAAGGGAGTATGTCCCTGGCAGAGAGCTTCTCTCATCATCCCAATCACTTTTGCAGGTACCCCGCTACAAGCGCAAAAAGTGGGGAGGGGCCAATTTCTCATTTTTGGCACCCACTTTTTGGAACTCCCTCCCCGACCATCTACGGTCCGCCAAGCACTACTCTCTTTTCCGCAAAGACCTCAAAACCTTCTTATTCAATCAGGCCTTCCCTCTGTAAATTGTCCTCATTGCTCCCTCTCATTTTACTAGTATCTATTGCCTCTCCTCTGCTAATTTTGCCTCCATAGCGCCAAGAAACCGCACGGTGAATGCAGCGCTTTATAAGTATTTTAAATTCAAATTCAAATTCAACCTGATGCATCAAAGCAAAAAGTAAATGTATGTTAGCGGTGGATCGGGCTAGGATGAGCCTTGTATGGTCTGGGAGAATGAGGCCTTTTATGACTTGTGTTAGTTGATTTAGAAGAGTGATGTGTACTTACTCCGCCGTGTTGGGAGCAAGCATCCTTTATCAAGGACTTTGCTAAAGACCATGAGAAATTGAGGATAAAATATCTCTTTGAATGATTTATAAAACTCAACAGTATAGCCATCTGGGCTAGGGGCCCTGTCAGAGCCGAGGCTTTTAATGGCCTCAGTGATTTCTTCTTAAGATAGCGTCTCTAGCCAGGCCATGGCTAAGTGGTCAAGATATTCTGCTATCGGTGCCTGGACGAATCAGGTAGTGGAGGTATATAGTTGTTTATAAATGTCAGTAAAAACCGGTGCTATCTGTGGTGTTGCAGAGATCTCCAGCACTGTGGTGCTCTTTGCCCGGTTTTGAAGGAGCCAGGCCAGAGTTCTGCCTGGTCACTCACCCTCCATATATCGACAAGCCTGAGAGTCTCCAGCAAGAATGTTGGCCTCTCTCTCCGCCGTTTCCTGAAATCCATCAGGCTCACATGCAATTTTCTGTGTATCTCAAAAGTGGAGTGTTGTATTCTGCGGGCTTCAAGCTTACCGATTTCAGTATTCCTACCTGATTAGAAATACAAATCCCACAATACTGAATAGGAATCGACAGAACTGGAGTTCGTGCAGAAATAGTTTTAGACGGCCACAGTTATTTCAGCTCTAAGGGTGGAATCTAGTAGAGGGACATAAGAAAGATGGCGTCGCGGTGGGCCCACAATTAAATCCATAAATATCTGAGCCATCTGACCTGCAACTGCTGCAATCTACATGGACTAGTCTCCCCATGGCAGGCATAAGCTGTGAGAGCGACGTACCGGCCATTATCACTCTTAAACCTGAACTACAAAATTCTAGGAAGAGTATTAGCAAACAGACTGCTTCCCAAGAATAGCACCCTCATGCATCCAATATCCATCAAGGTTCATACCCGGGCACAGCACATTCCTCAACATCCAGTGCTTGTTATGCCTACTACAAGACCTTCCCCGAGACCTATGGCCAGGTAATGGTGTCTTTGGAGATCAAATTGGCATTCGATACCCTGAGCCCCAGCTCACCATTGAATACATGGGATTTGGTCTGTGGTACTTAGGTTGAATCTGCACACTTTACAAGAACCCAACGGTGAGAGTCAGGAAGGTACAGGTAATATTAGGCACTTTTGCAATCCAAAGGGGCACAAGGCAGGGGTGTCCCCACTCTCCACTGATCTTTGCTCTGCCAATGGAACTGCTGGCCTGTCTGCTGTGACAGGGTGCATACCAGTAGGGGATCCCGGAACAGGGCACACAACTCATCATCTCGCTGTATGCAGAGGACGCCCTGGTTTTCTTACAGGATGTTGGAGCTTCCTTGTCCAGCCTGATGCTCTCATTAGAATAAGTTGGTGACATCTCAGGGCTTAAAGTAAACTGGCCCAAACCATGACTATTCCCTCTTGCTTCAAACCCTAACCTGACAGGATTGCCCCAACTAGAACCCGGCTTCAGTGGTGCTACAACACCTCTAAATACTTAGGTGACCAGATATATAATTCAGAGGAGGACATTAAAGAGGGCAACATGGAAAAAACAATGGGATCCATCCCCAAGTCATAACCATTTTTAGGGTTGCTACCCCTCTCCCTTTTGTGTTGAGTTGCAGTCTCCAAAATATTGGTGCTACCCTGACTACTTTACTTTTTCACAGCACTGCCAATAGTGCTCCACAGGTACTTCTTCCATGAACTCCCTGGCCTCCTGCTGGAATTAATATGGGGTGAAGGCCGGCGACGGGTGGATCTCGCTACTCTACAACGACAACTGCTCAAGGGCACACTTGATGCATCTAATTTTGAGGTATATTATGTGGCAGCACAGCTACAGTGACCAATATACTAGCAACAGGCAACTGCATGCCCTGAGATGACAGCCGCAGGATCCTTAGGGGACTGAGTGTCTACACGTGGCTGACTGACCCACCTAGCGGCCCACAGTGGGAAAGGCAGCTGATGACAGTGGCTTGACTATGCTGGTGCAGATTTGTACATGGCAAAGGGCTCCACATCCGATACACCCCATCCACAGCGAGCATGTGGAGGGAAGCAGGGGATGTCCAATTAGGAAATCTTTATCACAAAGGCACCCTCATGTCCTATCAAGATATCATGGACCCATTTGGCATAGAATCTGGCCTATGTTTAATGCCATTCAGAACACACTGCGTACCACATGGAATGCCGAGGAAGTGGAACAACGTTCATCCTCCACTCTACACGCTCTTCTAACTTACAGAACCATGCACCATGTCATTACAACTTTATACACCTCCCCTAATCTTACCCCACTTGGATACGCGGAAGAGGCGCGGATCAGCTGGAACATCATCCTTCGGCAACCATTGTCAGACAAGGCCTGTTCCAAAGCACTCCAACAGGTGAAATAATTATCCCTTAACCTGAGAATCTGCTTCACACAATTTAACTATGTGCATCACGCCTACCTTTCCCCACAACTCATTAGGCGCACATTCCCGCCCTAACCCCAGAGTGTCCCAGGTGCAAGTTATCGGATGCTGGATTCTATTACATAACATTGGAGTGCCCCACATTACAAGTGGGCTGGTGGGCACTTGTCCCAAAATGAAGGGATCTCAATTCACTTGGAGCACAGGGGGAAGGAAGGAGGAGGCTGCCCCCCACTCAAAGCCTATTTATATACAAAAAAAGACTCCTCCAAACGGACACATAATCTTGTGAAAAAGTGACTCATGGGAAAATCAATTTGTCTTACTTCCCTTTTATAAGAATTTCATTTATTCATATACGTCACTGTGTCCAATTTATAAAAAACATACTGACTGCCCATCAACTGCCACCATCACATCCCACATTCCGTTCAAGTGAAAAAATGTGAGAAGCGGGAGAGAGCACCTCACGGAAGAACCGCCACAAGGGGTTACTGGCTGTTGATTACCAGTTTACCCACTTATCATCATCTGTAGCTCTCTCTCACCCGTGAAAAGAAGAGGAAAGGAAAGAAACAAATAGTGAAATCAACACATCATTTCACTAATTAGGACACATAAATAATAACTCCCATCTGTGCACATATCCACACAAACATAGACCCCACGTGAAAAAACACAAAAATGTGATTCTCATCGATAAAATTGAGAGGTTTGCATAGCCACTCTGACCTTTATTCTGGGCCGCAAGCCTATCAAATTAAAATTGGTTTCTGTTGTAACCAACCTATTGTTCATTGAACAATAGGCACAAAAAACGAGTGGAGCAGAGGGCAGAAAGGCACCAAAAACTAGTGGAACAGAGGGCAGAAAGGCACAAAAAACAAAGCAAAAACGAGTGGAACAGAGGGCAGAAGGGCACAAAAAAGAGGGAAAACGAGTGTAGCAGAGGGCAGAGGGGCACAAAAAATGAAGGAAAAACGAGTGGAACAGAGGGCATAAAGGCACCAAAAACGAGTGGAACAGAGGGCATAAAGGCACCAAAAATGAGTGGAACAGAGGGCAGAAGGGCACAAAAAAACGAAGCATAAACGAGTGGAACAGAGGGCAGAAGGGCACAAAAAACAGGGAAAACGAGCTGAACATTTATATACTAAAATAGACTCCTCCAAACGGACACATAATTTTGTGAAAAAGTGACTCATGGGAAAATCAATTTGTCTTACTTCCCTTTTATAAGAATTTCATTTATTCATATACGTCACTGTGTCCAATTTATAAAAAACATACCGACTGCCCATCAACTGCCACCATCACATCCCACATTCCGTTCAAGTGAAAAAATGTGAGAGGCGGGAGAGAGCACCTCACGGAAGAACCGCCACAAGGGGTTACTGGCTGTTGATTACCAGTTTACCCACTTATCATCATCGGTAGCTCTCTCTCACCCGTGAAAAGAAGAGGAAAGGAAAGAAACAAATAGTGAAATCAACACATCATTTCACTAATTAGGACACATAAATAATAACTCCCATCTGTGCACATATCCACACAAACATACACCCCACGTGAAAAACCACAAAAATGTGATTCTCATCGATAAAATTGAGAGGTTTGCATAGCCACTCTGACCTTTATTCTGGGCCGCAAGCCTATCAAATTAAAATTGGTTTCTTTTGTAACCAACCTATTGTTCATTGAACAACAGGCACAGAAAACGAGTGGAGCAGAGGGCAGAAAGGAACCAAAATCGAGTGGAACAGAGGGCAGAAGGGCACAAAAAACAAAACAAAAACGAGTGGAACAGAGGACAGAAGGGCATAAAAAAACAGGGAAAACAAGTGTAACAGAGGGCAGAGGGGCACAAAAAACGAAGGAAAAACGAGTGGAACAGAGGGCAGAAAGGCACCAAAAACCAGTGGAACAGAGGGCATAAAGGCACCAAAAATGAGTGGAACAGAGGGCAGAAGGGCACAAAAAAACAAAGCAAAAAGGAGTGGAACAGAGGGCAGAAGGGCACAAAAAACAGGGAAAACGAGCGGAACAGAGGGCAGACGAGCACAAAAAACAAAGGAAAAGTGAGTGGAAGAGAGGGCAGAAAGACACAAAAAACAAGTGGAACAGAGGGCAGAAAGGCACAAAAAACAAGGGGAAAACGAGTGGAACAGAGGGCAGAAAGGCACAAAAGACAAGAGGAAAACAAGTGGAACATAGGGCAGAAGGGCATAAAAAATGAAGCAAAAATGAGTGGAACAGAGGGCAGAAAGGCACCAAAAATGAGTGGAACAGAGGGCAGAAGGGCACAAAAAACGAGTGGAACAGAGGGCAGAAAGGCATCAAAAACGAGTGGAACAGAGGGCAGAAGGGCACAAAAAACGAAGCAAAAATGAGTGGAACAGAGGGCAGAAAGGCACCAAAAATGAGTGGAACAGAGGGCAGAAGGGCACAAAAAACGAAGCAAAATCGAGTGGAACAGAGGGCAGAAAGGCACAAAAACAAGTGGAACAGAGGACAGAAAGGCAAAAAAAATGAGTGGAACAGAGAACAGAAGGGCACAAAAAACAGGGAAAAACAAGTGGCACAGAGGGCAGACAGGCATAAAAAACGAATGCCACAGAGGCAAAATACAGAATACAGAAATATAGGGGCAGCTAAGAACAAAAGGCAGAACGGACAGAGATGCACGGGGGCAGCGAGGGTAACAGAAGGGAAAACCGGGCAGAGACACGGGGCAGAGAGGGGTACAGAAGTAAAGACCGGGCAGAGAGAGCACTGGGACAGCGAGGGGAGCAGAGGGAAGAAAAAGGGGCATGGACCACGTACAGGCAGCGGGGGAAGACAGACAACAGCAGTCACAGACACAACAATGATAACACAGTCAATACAATAAAAGCAATAAAACGTTGAAAGGCACATGTGTATAGGTTACCGTTACTTGGCAGGCAGGTAAAAATAGATACAGCCAGGATCAGCAGAAGGATTTTCGTGTTGCTGTCTGATTGCTCACTTTCCACAAGCCCTTGGGTACCACTGCCTCTTACAACTCTGCAGTTATCTGTGTCCAGTAGTCAAGGCAAAGCTCATGATGAGGCGGAGGAGTAGAAGGGTATGGGGCATGGGATTGAGGGGGCATGACTGTTAAGTCATGGTTCAGGGCCACTGGTATTATGTGGCATTGGGGGACCAAATTATGCAGCAAGTTTGACAAAATCATGCAGCAAAAAAGACAAATTATATGGTGTATTGAAGCTAATTTTGTGATAGTACTACTTTATCGTTTTGTAATTTGTACTCGTTAGCAGTGTCTCTGAAATTTCAGACCTTAATTTTGGACCTATTAATTGAAATGTCTTGAAGCGTCACAAATCCAAAGTCATTCCTTTTTGTGTTCTAGGGAACTCTTAAGTCAGACCTATCTTGGGTATTTTGTTCAAACCACAGTATGGGCTCTGATGAAATTAGGCTTAAAGTCAATGAAACTAGGCATGGGGGGTCTCTTGGAAAAATGTGCTTCGGGTTCAGTAGCTCACGACGATTTTCACTGGACAGAAGTAGCTCTGACTACACAAAAGGTTGGAGACCCCTGGTCTAGAGGTTCATCAAGAACTAAATTGAAGTCCCCGCCCCAAAGGAGCAAGTAGTCTGTGTGTTGGCGACATATGCATATGACTGCCTTGAATGACGAGGTGTCACCCATGTTGGGGCCATATACATTAACTGACAATTATTATGTGTCAGCCCTGTAGGTCTTGGTATGTTGTTCTGTGTTAGTAGTCAACACATTTCTGTATCAGTATGACTATCCCAGAGGAGTAGGATCTGTAGGATGCGAGGTAACAGTGCGCCCACTTCCAACTAAATTTGGCAGTATCAGTGTTGCAGAGATTTGTCTCCGGTAATAGAGCTTTTGACACCTCATGTCTATTCAGCATGAGATAGCGCCGGTGAGCAGGGCTCCAGAACAGAGGGCAGAATGATAATGATCAAGACCAGTGCCTCAGGTTTAACAGCTGCAGCAGCCTTCAATCAGTGGGTATGTACTGGGCCCCTCAGAGACAGCAGCATGGGAGCCATCAGCCGCCACACAGGGCTCAACGGAAATTAGGGCCAGAAATGTTGCATGGAGGTTCCGGCTGCCTGAGCACTGCAGTTATGCAGCCATCTATACTAAATTATTGAAACACGCACGCAAGAGGGCACGATATACACCACGTGAGTGTCTCCTCGAACGCAAAGAGAAAGATGAGCTAGACAAACTTGTCTGTGTGACAACGTTTGGTCCTCATGCCCATCAGGTGCGACAAACTATACTCAAAAACTGGCACTTACTAGAAGAATTGGAATGCCCATTTCCAAGACCAATTTTTGCTTTAAAAAAAACAGGAGCATAGGCCAACACATGGTTTGGGCAGATGTAATGATTGAAAAACCCAAACATGATCTGCTTTTGATATGGGGCATGAAACAGGTAAGAGGCCACCACAGATGTGGAAATTGTGTATCGTGCGAATCAACGATTGAGGGCAGTGAATTCATTCACAGAAATGTAAGATGGAGAAACGAAGGGTTCAGCAATTGTAAAACCAAGAATGTGGTTTACGCAATTACTTGTAGTTGTGATAAACTGTATATTGGTAAAACAAACCAGCAGATTAACACTCGCATTACACAACACAGATCACGCATCAAAAATAAAGTTGTGTCTGCACCCATGGTTCAACATTTTATAGAACAGGGTCATTCAGAGATTGATTTTAAATGGACAGTCCTGTATACAATAGGGCACATGAAAACAGTCCAGGATGTGGATGATGTCTTACTCAGAAAAGAAGCCTATTTAATACTGCGACTCAATAGCCTTCAAACTGGGTTAAACTCCATGTCGGAAATCTCCAGACTATAGATACCCTGTTTAAAACATAAAGTCAGATTGGGCCTATATCCACGACACCATGAGTAGACTACATATCTCAGAATCCCGAGGAGCATGTGCCTTATTGAAATATCCACGCCCCCAGTAAACATGGCGCATTGATGGACAGCCACTGCAAGCGATGTCTGCAGACTGAACAGAGAAGACCGGGTAGGTTCACATTCCGTTCCGCAAAATCGTGAGCTCTCTTTGAGCAAATTTGACAAGCAGTGTTTAACTGAACGCTTGTCATTTCTTAGAAACAGATTGCGAACACCCAGCGGACCCACGCTTTAAGCCGGGAGACTCAACGCGAGTAAGGTGTACCGCGTAAACAAACACTCAGCGGACCCCATCCCGGGAGAACCCACGCCAGTAAACCAGAGGCACAGGTACCTTCTAACATTAATGGGCCATGATTACAGCCGTTAACTGAGACAGTAAGGGTTAATTACCAACCTTTCTCTCTGGGCAGGCACACAGGATAATCGGGGGCCCTCACGGGCAAAGGGTGAACATTAAATCAGATTTCAAAGAAAGACAGAGTCAATCGAATAAGGTAGGAGCAAGGAGTGTGTTTGTTTGGTATTAGGTATAAGGCTCACTATTGGAACAAACAATTGAATCAACTCCATGGTTTCCCCTTTTCTCAGATAGTACGACGGGGACCTCCGTAGTAAATATTGAACCCTATCCACTGGTGACGATTTGTATAAGGTATGCATTTACTAGTTAGAGCTATCATATGAGGCTATCCAACACAAAATAGGAACTGACGTCATTCTTCCTTTTTTATTCATATTTTGCATAACCCCTGCAGGATAAAGTCATTACGCCCTGACGAGAACACGCAAAGTAAAATAGCGAGTTCGAAACGCGTCGGCCAAATGGAGACAAGTATCTAACAACTGCTAAAAATAAGTTGTTTTTTGTAGGACTGATGTTGTGATTTATTCCCTCAGTCATACTTGTATTATTTTTTACATATATTGTTTTCTCCATCTGATTTTTTCCCTATTTGAGTGTAACTATACTTCTTTCTAAGGAAAGATAGTGCAAATAATGAATAATGATGTTGATGCACATATTTGTGTTAATGTATATATGAAATTCAGATAGATGTTCTGTTTTTTATATGCAATGTGGTTTCTGTACATGTGTTTTTGAATAAGTGTATGTCAAATGTATTTGATATGTCTTTTTCGTACAAATGAATTGCTAAATCTAAAAAACAAAAAGTAAAAGGGTATAAAATAAAGAATACCAGACAAATTTTGAAATATTCTTTATTTGTCACTCCAAAGAAGGAGAGCACTTTCTGTATGGTCAGCACCTGTTTTTTCACAAATATTATATATGGTCCAGCTGACCGTACGTCCCAAGGACCTATCTCCCTGTTATACAAAGTTTAGAGCAGGTGTACACCCGCGAGAGTGGAAACACACCATAAATTGTCCGTGTCCTTAACTCTTTGTGATTAGTCAACTATGAGGGGCGTTCCGTTCCTCTTAGGTATGTCCGAGAAAGATACCTTGTCGTTCTCTGAAAATCCTATTCAGTCCTTAATAGCCTCAGCTCCATTTTCAAATATTGCCCTTAGCACCTCTGCACAGCAACAAAATGAATCTGATAAACTAATCAGATTAAGTAAAAAACACATCAGAACAGAGTTGCACAGCCACTTTCTCCTGAGGCACCTCAAGGGAGGCACCATCCCCTGGGGGCTACAGGTGAAAAATGTGCCCGTGATTTTTACGGAGGATGCAGAATATAAAAGGGGTTTTAGTTGCATAAATACAAAATGTAGCAGGGACCTGATGGTCCATACAATTGAGACTGCAAAACGTCTGTGCCTAAAAGAACTAGAAGAAATAGAGGAAGTTACCAAAAGTATCCAAGAGAGCCAGTTGGTCCCTGATGCCAAAGCACTCCTTGAAAAAATCGAAAAAGAGATTCTGTCCTTCAAGGACACTGCCATAAACAATAAAACCATCCAATACGAGAAGGATTCAAAATCTTTTACCCTAGACGAAGCATATCCGTTTTTGAAAGACGATTATTATTCCCAGGCTGACTCAAGGGGGGCACTGTATAATTACCAAGGCCGCTCCCAAAATAGGTTCAAAACCTTTTCAGAGACATCATCCTCATCGGACTCTTCTGGCCCTGAAACAAGAGGCAATAATAACAAGAAGCAGGTCTCTTTTTTAGGGAAGGGCCAGCAAGGGAAACCCAGACAAAAAATACCATGGGAGATGCGCACTCGGAAAAACTCCTACAAGTCGTAGAGGTTCCATCGACTATTGTCAATTTATCAACTAAAATTTTAACACCTGATGAGGAATCCGTACTAAATTTGGGACTGAAATTTGTTCCCAATAAAAGAACGGATTTTACAAAGATAAAAATGGAAATGATTTCCTTTTGTCGGAAGATACGACTAAAGGCTTTCTTTAATAATCAGCCACTTATAATAGACAATGAAACAACAGGGTTAAAAAATAAATCCTCTTTTATCCCTAACCAAAATATTCCAAAACAGATTTATGCCTTTGAGCAAGTTGTTCTATCCTCAATAAATAAACTTGAGAAAAAGAACAAGTATGTCAAGCCAAACTTAAGTAAAGGTCAACAGGCAGCATTGAAATACCTTAGTGAGGATAAGACGATTGTAGTGAAACCGGCCGATAAAGGCGGAGCTACCGTGCTGTGGCCGCGGGATAAATATCTGAAGGAAGGGGAATCTCATGTTCAAAATCAAACCTGGTATAGGAGACTACCAGTGGACCCAACCAAGGAAATTCAGTCCAAAATAGCTGATCTGATCCAAATGGGATTTGACGATGGATATGTGGGAAAGAAAGAACGGGATTTTCTTCTCAAAAAATTCCCCCGCATTCCATTGTTATATTTCCTTCCCAAAATACATAAAAACTCTGCCGAGCCCCCTGGACGACCAATCGTCTAAGGGTGTGACTCGTGTTTGGAACCACTATCAAAGTACGATGATTATTTCTTGAAATCTTTTGTGAGTAATGTGAAGTCGTATCTCCAAGATACCACTGATTTTTTTATCAAAATTGAGGGAATACATTTTAACCCCGCAACTGAGATCATGGTCACTATGGACGTTGTGGTATTCCATCATCATCTTATGTCATCTAGAACCTTCCCATGTCACTCAGTAGAGTGTTAGGTTCTTGGAATGTTTTCCCTTAACTGGTGTCTGTTACTGTCTCTCTGATGATGAGGACAACTCTTGCTACCTGTGGTTGTTAAGCTGTCTTCCTTATGAATAAACCTGCCTGAACCTACTTCCTGTGTAGTCTCCATTACTACACAATTATTGGCGACGTTGGGAGCAGTGTATTTCTTGAAGACAGCGTTCACTCGTTTACTATAGTTCCTGTTTCGTGCAAAATACGATTTTGCCAACTTAAAAGAAGGTGTTTTTCTACTTCTTGGAGGTGAGGAGCTTCTGTAATCATCCTCATCCAACAGAACTGATTTCCGATCATCGTCATCTATCAGAACTGTATTTCCTGCATTTCAGCTCAAACGTGAGTTATCTTTCTGGATTTAATTTTTCTGCTCTGTGCCTCTACTTTCCGACCGCATTATCGAGCGGTGTATAGGAATTACGAACTTCAATCCACTTATTTTGTGCATTTACAAGTTAGAGCCCGTTCCCTTTCTTGTTGACATTTGAAAGGACTCACCTCGAGCGCTTCTCGAGCGCCTGGCAGTTCGTTCATCTTCCGAACTCACGAGGCATTGCTCGAGTCTTCTTCATCTTGCTCCATCGTCATCGTGTACACGAATTGCATTCTGGGGCATACGCGTCATTGCGCACGTCATTGCGCAGTTCCGATGCTCTTGGCGGCCATCTTGGTAAAGGTTGAAGCGGAATGTTCGTTTTTAAGTGAAGTTCCTGAAAATTTCAGTTCTGTTTGCTACCATTTACAGTTTTACAGCGTTTCAAAACGATTTAAAGACAGATAAACGCTGATTTAAAAAGGGAACAACAGCAATCTTAAAAAAAAAAAACGATGCTTGAAGTTTGAAAAATTCATTTCAGCAAATCCTTTTCTACGGTGATTTGCACACCAATTACATTAATACTTCAACAAATTTAGTACTACTGTGATTTGCACAGCTATTACATTTTCATTCTTTTCATCATAGTTTTATGCTCAGGTTGTTTATTTTAATTCTTGTTTACAAATGTCTAACATTGCAGCACCACCTCATTTTCTTCAAGTTGCAGGTGATCCCCCTATTGAATGGGATCTTTGGTTTCCAATGTTCATTGCTTACGTTGATGTATTAGAAAAAGAGGATTGTTCAGCAAAAAGAAAACTTGCTCTTTTATGACATTGTCTTGGTGGTGCAGGAATAAAAGAATTCGATAATTTACCACCTTTGGAAGATGCCGGTGATATGGATGTGTTTAATAAGGCTTCTAAGCAAATGAAAATTCGTTTTGGCAGACGAATAAATACTGTGATGGAAAGATTCAAATTTTATTCTCGTGAACAGAAACCTGATGAGACAATTGAAGATTACGTTGCAGCTTTACGTTCACTTGCTGGCACTTGTTCTTTCGAAACTATATCATACGAGCAAGTTCTCAGGGACCAAATCATGATGAAAACAAAAAGCAAAAAGATTCAAGAAAGGCTTTGGTTGGGCACTGAGACTACTCTTGCTGCAGTTGTGAATATAGCTAAGGGTATAGAACATTCTGAAATGTTTGTATCTGAAATAAGAAGCAAAAATGTGAAAGGCAATGTTCCTGAAGTTGAAGTGGCCATTGTTAAAACTCATACCAGTAATTCCTCTTCGAACACTTTCAATTCTAGACCTAGCTTTAAGAAGGAATATGTAAAGAATTCTAGTGACAATAAGAGTTTTATTAAGAAAAGCACAATAGTTTGTTACAGATGTGGAAGCACCAACCACGTTGGCAATTACAAAGGTTGTCCTGCCTGGGATAAAATCTGCATCAAATGTAAAAAGAAGGGACATTTTGGCAATGTGTGCAGATCTGGTCTTAGAATTAATTATATTTCTCCTGAAGAAGAGGAAGTCTTAAATAGTCTAAACTGTATACTTTCTGTGGATGAATGTATCCAAAATAATTTTCCCTCCTGTACACTTCACATTGATGACAAACCCATTGAAATTTTTGTTGATTCCTGTGCTTGGTACACCATCATTGATAAGGATATTTTTGAACAACTTTGGAGTAAGAGAGAACTCTTAAATCCAGACATATATCCTGGTGGGTACACAGGACGCAAAATAGCTTTAGAGGGTTTCTTTTGGGCTAAACTGTTTTTTAAGAACTGGGATATCAAAGCTAAGGTTTATGTAGCTACCAAGGGTGTTTCCATTCTTGGTTGGCCTCATCAACGCGCTTTAGGAATAAAGCTCGATCCAAATTCTGTTCCACCAGTCTATGTTGATGAGCCCCGCTTTGAGAAACATGTTACCGACTCATTAATCAACTTAACTTTAAACACATTTAGCAACACCGATTTCACCAAGAGTATACTGAAGAACTTTCCTGAAATTTTTAATGACAAACTGGGAAAATATATTGGTTTCAAACATAAAATAGTTTTAAACGATAATGCTGTCCCTGTCAGGCATAGGGTAAGGAATGTCCCTTTAGCCTATAGACCCAAATTAAAAGAAATTCTAGATGATTTAGTAAACAGGAACATAATAGAACCAATCAAATCCTCTCCTTGGGTTTCGCCTATTGTGATTTCTCTTAAGAGTTCTGGCGAACTCCGTTTATGTGCGGATTTGCGCAGTCTCAATAAAGAGATATGGATTGATAAACATCCTTTGCCAAATATTCATGAGTTAATTTCCGCACTGTCAGGCGCTACTGTATTTTCCTCAATTGATTTGGCTAGCGCATATCACCAAGTAGAATTAGATGAAGACTCAAGGAAATTGACTGCTTTTGTTACCCCAGAGGGCATGTTTCAGTATTTACGCATGCCTTTTGGGTTGGCAAGTGCAGCCTCCGTCTTCCAGCGTCTCATGAAAGAATTATTAGCAGACTGCAAAGGGGCCATAGCTTTTCAAGACAATATTTTGATTTTTGGGAAAGACCATACTGAACATGATGAGAATCTTTCATGTGTTCTGGCTAGAGTCCGTTATAAGGGTCTTACTCTGAAATATAATAAGTGCAAATTCAGACAAGACAAAGTTGAGTACCTTTGACATGAAATATCAAGTCATGGAATCAAACCTAAGATTAATCATGTTCAAAATATTGTGAATGCCTCCTCTCCATGTTCAAAGGAACAGTTACTTTCCTTTTTAGGATTGACTGAATTCTATGGCAAATTTGTTAAAAATTATTCTGATATTGTGCATCCCTTAAGAATTCTTCTAAAGAAAAATGCAAAATTTGTTTGGGGGAAAGAGCAAGAGAATTCCTTTGGAATATTGAAGAAAAAAATTGTTGAAGCCCCGTTTTTGAAACCTTATTCTGTGGGTAAAGAATGTATCGTTTATGTTGATGCAAGCAATGTGGGTCTTGGGGCCGTTCTAATGCAAAAAGACAAAACTGGCGAGTTTGTTGTTTCTTACGCTTCTCGAGCCCTACGTGACGCTGAGAAAAATTACTCTACTATAGAGAGAGAATTACTTGCTTGTACTTGGGCTTCTCAGCACTTCAGACAGTTTCTGTGGGGAACAAAGTTTTCCTTAAGAACTGACCATAAACCTCTGATCACCATGCTAGCTGCTGGTGGTGGGAGAGTTCTTACTGCTCGTTTAGCGAGACTAGCAGCCAAATTACAGGAATACCGCTGTGAAGTTGTTTATGTTCCAGGTCGTTTAAATGTTCACGCGGACTGTATGTCCCGTTTCCCAGCCAGTGTAGAAGTTGGTGAAAGTATAGACTGTGATGTTGCGTACTCATTTGCAGATATCAACATAATTTCAGATCAAGAGAACTCTTTAATCCTTTCAGAAAAGAATTGGTCAGAAGCTATGGAGAATGACGTTGTCTTGAATCTAGTTAAGCAGTATTTGATTAAAGGTTGGCCTGAAGAAAGGAAGCTCTCTGGTGAGTTGGGATCGTTTTACAAAGTGAAGGATGATTTAATGCTATGTCAAGACATCATTCTCAGATCAGATAAGATCATACCTCCCTCTAGTTTGAGAGAAAAGATTTGCAAATTAGCTCATGAAGGGCACATGGGAATGTCCACCACCAAGAGAAGGATCAGGGAACACTATTGGTGGCCTCGTATTGATGCTATGGTAGATAATTGGGTCAGGAATTGTTCTCCTTGCTCTCTAAGTGATAAATCTGTGAAGAGTTTGGCTGTCGACATCACTCCCATTGAGTACGCTAATGGTCCTTGGCGTAGGTTAGCAATTGATATTATTGGACCTTTCAGTTATCAGTCTGGTAAGGAAATGTATGGATTAGTTTTAATTGACTACTTCTCTAAGTGGCCTGAATTAAAAATTGTTGAGAAGATTTCCTCGGAGCATGTAATTGATTTCCTTGATGAGATTTTTGCTAGAGAAGGTTTGCCAGAGGAACTTATCTCAGACAATGGGCCACAGTTCATCAGCAATGAGTTTGAGTGTTTTATGAAAAAATGTGGGGTCATTCACAAAAGGACTTCTAATTATTTTCCACAAGCCAATGGCCAAGTTGAAAGGTTCAACAAAGTCATCAAAGAATCTTGTCAATTGGCCGCTAAGAGTGGTTTGAAGTGGAAGAAAGCACTCCAGGCTACTTTATTAACTTATCGGTTGCCTCCCAATTCTGTCACTGGTCTATCCCCCTTTGAATTATTGCGAGGGAGGAAACCAGGTTCTGGACTCTTTCCCTGGTGGTTAAAAAGTGATACTCCCTACGAGGTAGATTTCAAGGCATTAAAGAATAGAATTGGGAAATACCAAGAAAGTATGTCCCAGCACTCCACCAAAAAGAAGTATAACACTTGTAGTGTAAAGGTGGGTGATCGAGTTCGTGTAAAAATGGGTGGTTTGTTTCACAGAAATGTCTCTAGATGGTCTGATCCCATCAAAGTAATTGAAATCTTTAGCAAAGCTGTCAGAGTTGAAGGAGGGAAAATATGGAATTTGAGAAGGATTTCCTTATGCAAACCCTTTGTCACTCCTCCTCAAAAGTCTTCTCTTCCAGAGAAACTTGTTTCTGATGGTCCAGAAAAACTCGTTTCAGATAGTTCTTCTGGTATGCAGAAACCCTGTGTTTCCCCTTCTCAAAGGACTACCCTTCCAGAGAAACTTGTCTCAGACAAGCTTGTCTCAGATCTTGTCTCAGACCATAATCCAGATGGTTTCTCTGGTATGCATGAAGCTTATGACAATTTAGAAAAGGGGATTGTAAATAATTCCGATGTTGTTATTAACTCTGATGTTATTAACTCTGATGTTCGACCTGTTCCATGCGTTTCTTTAGACAACCAATCTAATGTAGAGTGTGAAGATATCCTTTTAAGACGTAGTGAGCGTGTGAAATGTGCTCCTTCAAAGTTTAGAGATTATGTTAGATCTTATGTGTTTTTTTTTTGGTCATCTTGTTTTTGCTAAGGCTTTAGTTTTTTTTTTCTCTCTTTTCTTGTTTTTTTTGTGCTTTTTTTTAAAGGGGGGGAGGTGTGTGGTATTCCATCATCATCTTATGTCATCTAGAACCTTCCCATGTCACTCAGTAGAGTGTTAGGTTCTTGAAATGTTTTCCCTTAACTGGTGTCTGTTACTGCCTCTCTGATGATGAGGACATCTCTTGCTACCTGTGGTTGTTAAGCTGTCTTCCTTATGAATAAACCTGCCTGAACCTACTTCCTGTGTAGTCTCCATTACTACAGACGTGACCTCATTATATACACAAATTCCCCAAAGTGAAGCACTGGAGGTAATTGAATTATACCTTGACATGAGGGTAAGACCCCATAGGGTCCCAACTTCATTTATCCTAGAAATTGCAGAATTGACACTCAAGAAAAATTACTTTAGCTTCAATGACGAGTTTTATGCGCAATTCAAAGGGACTGCCATGGGCTGTCCTTATGCGCCGGAGATGGCCATATTGTTCATGGCCGAATATGAGAACAAGTTCGTGGAGAACAACAATCCTTACAAAAAACATATAAAACAGTGGCTTAGGTACATCGACGACGTGTGGCTCCTGTGGCAGGGGAGCCACACTGAACTGGTAGAATTCCACCAATGGCTAAACAATAAACATCCGGACATCAAGTTTTCCATTGAACAAAGCAACTCAAAAATGACATTTCTTGATGTTGAAATAAGCTGTGCTGACGGCTGTTTAAAATCTTCTCTCTTCAGAAAGAAGACAGACAGAAACACCATCCTTCACCATCGGAGTGCCCATCCCAGAAATTTGCGAACTAATCTACCTTATGGGCAGCTTCTTCGCATTCGAAGAAACTGCTCAGAGATTGGAGATTATGATCGACATGCACAGAGGTTCTGCGATGAAATGATCAATAGGGGATACCCTACTAAATTATTGAAACACGCACGCAAGAGGGCACAATATACACCACGTGAGTGTCTCCTCGAACGTAAAGAGAAACATGAGCTAGACAAACTTGTCTGTGTGACAACGTTTGGTCCTCATGCCCATCAGGTGCGACAAACTATACTCAAAAACTAGCACTTACTAGAAGAATTGGAATGCCCATTTCCAAGACCAATTTTTGCTTTAAAAAAAAAAAACAGGAGCATAGGCACACAAATGGTTCGGGCAGATGTAATGATTGAAAAACCCAAACATGATCTGCTTTCGATATGGGGCATGAAACAGGTAAGAGGCCACCACAGATGTGGAAATTGTGTATCGTGCGAATCAACGATTGAGGGCAGTGAATTCATTCACAGAAATGTAAGATGGAGAAACGAAGGGTTCAGCAATTGTAAAACCAAGAATGTGGTTTACGCAATTACTTGTAGTTGTGATAAACTGTATATTGGTAAAACAAACCAGCAGATTAACACTCGCATTACACAACACAGATCACGCATCAAAAATAAAGTTGTTTCTGCACCCATGGTTCAACATTTTATAGAACAGGGTCATTCAGAGATAGATTTTAAATGGACAGTCCTGTATACAATAGGGCACATGAAAACAGTCCAGGATGTGGATGATGTCTTACTCAGAAAAGAAGCCTATTTCATACTGCGATTCAATAGCCTTCAAACTGGGCTAAACTCCATGTCGGAAATCTCCAGACTATAGATACCCTGTTTAAAATATAAAGTCAGATTGGACCTATATCCGCGACACCATGAGTAGACTACATATCCCAGAATCCCGAGGAGCATGTGACTTATTGAAATATCCACGCCCCCAGTAAACATGGCGCATTGATGGACAGCCACTGCAAGCGATGTCTGCAGACTGAACAGAGAAGACCGGGTAGGTTCACATTCCATTCCGCAAAATCGTGAGCTCTCTTTGAGCAAATTTGACAAGCAGTGTTTAACTGAACGCTTGTCATTTCTTAGAAACAGATTGCGAACACCCAGCGGACCGGTGCTTTAAGCCGGGAGACTCAACGCGAGTAAGGTGCACCGCGTAAAAAAACAATCAGCGGACCCCATCCCGGGAGAACCCACGCCAGTAAACCAGAGGCACAGGTACCTTCTAACATTAATGGGCCATGATTACAGCCGTTAACTGAGACAGTAAGGGTTAATTACCAACCTTTCTCTCTGGGCAGGCACACAGGATAATCGGGGGCCCTCACGGGCAAAGGGTGAACATTAAATCAGATTTCAAAGAAAGACAGAGTCAATCGAATAAGGTAGGAGCAAGGAGTGTGTTTGTTTGGTATTAGGTATCAGGCTCACTATTGGAACAAACAATTGAATCAACTCCATGGTTTCCCCTTTTCTCAGATAGTACGACGGGGACCTCCGTAGTAAATATTGAACCCTGTCCACTGGTGACGATTTGTATAAGGTATGCATTTACTAGTTAGAGCTATCATATGAGGCTATCCAACACAAAATAGGAACTGACGTCATTCTTCCTTTTTTATTCATATTTTGCATAACCCCTGCAGGATAAAGTCATTACGCCCTGACGAGAACACGCAAAGTAAAATAGCGAGTTCGAAACGCGTCGGCCAAATGGAGACAAGTATCTAACAACTGCTAAAAATAAGTTGTTTTTTGTAGGACTGATGTGATTTATTCCCTCAGTCATACTTGTATCATTTTTTACATCTATTGTTTTCTCCATCTGATTTCTTCCCTATTTGAGTGTAAATATACTTCTTTCTAAGGAAAGATAGTGCAAATAATGAATAATGATGTTGATGCACATATTTGTGTTAATGTATATATGAAATTCAGATAGATGTTCTGTTTTTTCTATGCAATGTGGTTTCTGTACATGTGTTTTTGAATAAGTGTATGTCAAATGTATTTGGTATGTCTTTTTCGTACAAATGAATTGCTAAATCTAAAAAACAAAAAGTAAAAGGGTATAAAATAAATAATACCAGACACATTTTGAAATATTCTTTATTTGTCACTCCAAAGAAGGAGAGCACTTTCTGTATGGTCAGCACCTGTTTTTTCACAAATCTTATTTCAAGGCAGGCCATGCCCACCCCGGCATGATTAATTTTAAAACACATTCTTTAAGTGCCTTCAACTTTGTGAGTGTGGCTGATGGACTTCCATGTCAGGTAACACAACTGTAATTCTCGTGGCAAAGGTTCCCTGGCCAATTTGAATGACAGAGTAAGGCCCCTTCTGCCAGGCACTCATCATACTGAAGTTTTAGAATATGAACATCAGAAATGTTATCACACATCCTATGGTCACCCATGCAACCGATATTACCATCTTGTCATGATCGATGTGTTGTTGTCCGCTTTCTCTCCCTTGTAGGCATCTCTCTAGTTGTTTTTTTTTTGTTTTTTTTTTTTGCATCTTATTTATCTCTTTGCATCGCATGTGTACATGTACGTATTATTGGCAAACTAGAAAACGGAAAAATGGAGTTTCTAGAATGTGTTGCTCCGCTCATCATATTGTTGGTCACATCTAACCATGTTTCATTTTGCATTCCTGTTAATAGTGTCACTGATTTTCTCTACACGCTCAGTGACTGTTTGCTCCTATGTACCAACCTGATGCGAATAAAGAGATTTAAAAAAAAAAAAAAAAAAATGTTATCACAATGACTGGCTTGACTGTGCAGCTGTTGCTAGATCTTCTGTGATCACCATAAAAAGAGTTCTAAGAAAGAGGATTAGGCTCCTCCCACATGCCTATCCTCCTTGCTACACATTGTGATTGGGCAGAAGCTGAGTGCTTCCACTGAAAAAAGAGTGTTGTGTTTACATTTTTTTGTGGGAAAGCTTACACTAAGTACAGTGGGCTTGAGTAAGTTACGACAAGTCAATGATCAAAGGTGATTGCTTTATTATGCAATGTATGACAAAGGCAGGACACTTTACATATTTATTGCGAAAAACATTTGTTAAAGGCAGTAGGCCCATAAGGGTGGATTGTTAATACAATGTGCTAAAACCTGTAGACAGGTCTTTCATTACCTAGATTCTCAGGTGTCTGTTTTGAGCAAGAAAGTTTGTGTTGGTTACCCCATCTGACATACCCTGGGTAGGAGAATTGCACTGTGATAATCCTTGTTAAAGTATCTTCTTTCCCCAAATGTAACTTTGTACATATTTGTCCTTTAAATCAATCAAATAATCAATCAATCAATCAATCAATCAATCATTTCATTTGCAAAGCACACTACTTACCCACGAGGGTCTCAAGGCGCTGGGGAAAAAGCCAGGTCTTGAGGAGTCTTCTGAAGGTCAGCAGGTCTTGGGTCACCGTAGGTGGGTGGGGAGGGTGTTCCAGGTCTTGGCGGTGATGTGGGAGAACAATCTGCTGCCGAAGGTTGCTCTTTGGATGCGGGGGACTGTGGCGATGGTGAGGTCGGTGGAGCAGAGATGGCGGGTTGGGGTGTAGAGTCTGAGTAGTCTGTTGAGGTACATTGGTGCAGTGTTGTGTAGTGCCTTGTGTGCGTAGGTGAGTAGCTTGAAGGTTATCCTCTTGTTGACGGTGAGCCAGTGCAAGTCTCTCAGGTGGGGTGTGATGTGGCTGCAGCGAGGATTGTCGAGGATCAGGCGTGCAGTGGCGTTCTGGATGCGTTGCAGCCGTCTCAGGAGTTTGGCCGATGCTCCTGCCTAGAGGGCGTTTGTAGTCCAATCTGCTTCTGACGAGGGCCTGGGTGACCGTTCTTCTTGTTTCGGTGGGGATTCACTTGTAGATCCTGCGGCGCATGCGGAGGGTGTTGAAGCAGCAGGAAGAGACGGCGTTGACCTGTTTCGGTTCCGTGCGTGGTCAGTGGGTGTTGGAGCTGTTCCCAGTGCGGTTGGCCACCAGGAGTCATCCCAGGCAGAAGGGATGGATCTGAGGATGAGGACCTCCATCTTGTCCGAGTTCAGCTTCCGTCGGCTGTTCCTTATCCATTCGGTGACGGCCTTCATTCCTTCGTGGAGGTTGGTTTTGGCGGTGTGGGGGTCTTTGGTGAGGGAGAGGATCAGTTGTGTGTCATCGGCATAGGAGATGATGTTGAGGTCGTTAGGTCAGGCAAAGTGGGCGGGAGGTGCCATTTAGATGTTGAACAGCGCTGGGCTGAGGGATGAGCCCTGGGGTACGCCGCAGATGATCTCGGTGGCTTCGGAGCTGAAGGGGGGAAGGCGGATACTCTGTGTTCTGCCAGAGAGGAAGGAGGTGGACCAGTCCAGGGCCTTCTCTAGGATCCCGGCATCGTGGAGGCGTGTTCGTAGTGTGCTGTGACAGACCGCGTCGAAGGCGGCTGACAGGTCCAGAAAGATGAGGGCCGCTGTTTCTCCGTTGTCTAGCAGGGTCCTGATGCCATCGGTGGCGGCGATGAGGGCAGTTTCAGTGCTGTGGTTGCTGTGGAACCGGGACTGGGAAGGGTTCATAATGCTGTTCTCCTCGAGGTAGCAGGTCAGTTGTTTGTTGGCGCTCTTCTCAATGAGCAGGGAGGTGGGCCGGAAGTTCTGAGCTCCTTGGGATCTGCCTTGGGTTTCTTGAGTAAGTCGTTGATCTCGGTGTGCTTCCAGTTCTCCCGGAAGGTTGCTGTCTCGAAGGAGATGTTGATGACTTTCCGGAGGTGGGGTGCGATGGCTGTGCTGGCTTTGTTGAAGATGTAGTGTGGACATGGGTCTGACGGTGATCCGGAGTGGATGGTGTTCATGATCTTGATGGTGTCGTCATTGGTGATGTTGGTCCAGGAGAGCAGGCTGTTGGTGCGAATGGTTGTTGTGGTGGCGGAGTTCTCTGTGGTTATCGGGGCAGTCGTGGCATTGAAGCTGCTGTGGATGTCTGCGATCTTGCGGTGGAAGAAGGTGGCCAGTGTGTTGCACAGGTCTTGCGAAGGTGGGACGTCGTTGGTGTTGGAGTTGGGGTTGGAGAGTTCCTTCATGACATTGAAGAGCTCTTTGCTGTTGTTTGCTTTGTTGTCTAGGTGGTCTTTGAAGGAGGCCCTTTTGGCGGATCTGATGAGGTGATGGTGTCTGCAGGTGACATTCTTGTGGGCTGCATAGCTGTCCAATGTTCGTTCACGGATCTAGTTCTTCTCCAGTCTTCGTCAGGTTTGCTTGGATGCCTGGAGGTCTTCATTGAACCAGCTGGCTTTCTTGCTGGTGTGACTGTTGGAGGGTTTCTTGAGCGGAGCGAGGGTGTTGGCGCAGTCGTCGATCCACTGTCTAAGTTTGCGGGTGGCGGTGTTGGGGTCAGCGAGTGGTCTCTGGGCGAGGGTGGTGGTTAGCTGGTCTTCGGTTACTTTGCTCCAGCAGCGGCAATGCATCTGTTGGGTAAAGTGGTGGGCTTCTTGAAGGTGAAGTGAATGCAGCAGTGGTTGGTCCAGTGGAGTAGGTGGTGTGGTTGAAGGAGATGTGGGGGCTTGCAGAGAAGATGGGGTCAAGCATGTGCCCGGCGGAGTGTGTGGGTGTTATGATGAGTTGTCTGAGTCCGAGGTTGTCGAGGTTTTCGATCAGGGTGGTGGAGTTGCGGTTGTTGTTGTTCTCGAGGTGGAAGTTCAGGTCCCCGAGAAGGATGTAGTCTGTGGAGGTGAGGGCGTGTGTGCTGACGAAATTGACGATGGAGCCACTGAACTGTGGTCGGGGTCCGGGGGTGTCTGTAGATGAGGGTCCCCTGAGAGTGGTGTCAGGGTCTGTGTGGATCTGGAAGTGCAGGTGTTTGGTGGTGTTGAGGGTGTCGTCAGTGTTGGTCGAGACTCTAAGCGTGTTCTTGTGGACAATGGCGATTTCTCCTCCTACTCCATTGGTGCTGTCCCTGCGGGTGATCTTGTAGCCTTCCAGCATGGTTATGGTGATGTTAGGTGCCGAGGAGAGGTTCAGCCAGGTCTCTGTCAGGAAGGCGATGTCTGGGGAGGTAGAGACGAGTAGGTCGCACAGTTCCACGGCATGTTTGCGGGTGGAGCGGGTGTTGAGGAGGATGCATCTGAGGTGTTGGGTTCCTTCCTGGTCGGCGGTTTGGCGGGGCGAATGCTGGTGAAGCTGCAGTTCCGGCAGGTGGAAGGTCCGTGGGTGCGTTTCAGGGTGGCCTGAAGCAGGTGTGTGATCGTCCGGTGTTGAGTGCGTGGAGGGTGCTTGCATCATAGTGGTGTCGGGCCTTGTGGCCATTGTGGGGGCCAGGCGTTCTGGCGCTGGGCGCGGTCCATGCACGGTTGGTGCACCAGCAACATGCCCGCTGTGCGCGTCCACTGTGCGCGGCCTCCACATGAGGGGAGGTGGGTGGGTGGGAGGAGCAGCTGGGATGCGGGAGCGGGGAGGCAAATAGGAGAGCAGGGTGGTAGGGCCACAGGGACGCAGCAGCGGGAGAAAACGGTGAGGGACGTCAGGGGGAGTAAATGGGTAAAGAAGCAAAGGGAAAACTGGGCACAGAAGGGAAGCAGAAGGAGAATAAATTAAGGTAGGCAAGCACAGTCTGGAAAAAGCTAAATTAGGCGCATAGAGCAAGTCTGGCAGAACACTGCAGCAGTATGGGGAGCGACCTGCTTGCGACCTTATTCCTGAAGGATGACTGGTGAGAAATCTTCTTCTCAATAACTGGGTCTTAGGTGGTTAGTGACAAGGAAATAGTAAAGTGTCTGGGTCTCATAGGTTTGTTTGAAATAGATGAGCCAGATGTCATAGGACTGATCTGTTTATTATGGAAAAGTACAACAATGGCAGCAGGCCTAACTTCTTTATTATGAAAAGCAAATAATAAAGCTAATAAGCAGTGGAATCTAGGCCGATTATACACTGTATAGAAGGCTGTTGACATATATTTTGGTAAATGGGATCTCCCGGTTCAACATATTAGGCAAGGGTTTAGATGTTGGTTATGCCCTCTGACAAATCATGGCGGTAGAAGATTTGCACTGCGATAATCCTGTTTAGGGACTATTCATAAGGAATGCATATTGTTCTGCCAATTGTAATTTTCTTTATAATAGTGAATTTATGCGTACTATTTAGCTGTGTGTCCTGGTCTGCCAGTTTTAGTGATCTCTGTTCTTGCAATAAAAACTAAATCATATAAACACACACATATATACGTAGAGGGGCTTTGGGTCATAGGCTATGGGGCAAAGGGTCAAAGGCAAGCCCGTCTGCGTCCGTCCGCATCCGACCGAGCCTAGAGGTGGGAAATGCTGCCCAAATTGCACCTGAGGATATGCCACAGTCCATTTAACTTACTCGGGAACTGTATAACACGAAATAAGAACCAGAACATGCATCGACCAGGTACCTGAGAGTTGCTGCCCCATTACGTTTTCTTCTATGCTTGAAGGTCCACTAAATACCAGGACATGCAAGTTTCAGTGTGACCCTGGTGCTACGGGTTCCAATGAGTTTTTAAATGATTCAGCCCACTTTTCCAATTGCCCCAATTACATTCTGTGTAATGCTCGATCCTTAGTTAAACATCCGATCGAGATCTGGGACATGATTTCTTCCCACTCTCCAGAGCTTTGTTTCATGACTGAAACCTGGCTGACTCCTACTAACCACCCTTTGATCAACCTAGCAATACCTGAGGATTACAAATGTATTCATCTAGATAGAATCGGGAAAGCAGGGGGAGGTATTGCGATTGCCTTTTAAAACCATCTTAAAGTCCAATTGCTGTCCACTGTATGCAATGACACTTTGGAACTGGGCATTTTTTAAAATCACTATGTCCCCTTCGGAGACCTGGAACGGAGCCTTAATCTATCGACCACTTGGCCCAAAAACTAATTTTGTCAATCTTCTGTCTGAATTAATTGTTATGCAGGCTCTGGCTTCTAGTAAATGTATTTTATATGGGGACCTTAACTTTGATGGGGAGGACTCTGCAAACCCTGAGGTAATGAAGCTTATCTCCAGTTTGAATGACATTGGTTTATCACAAAGGGTGCTCGGGCCTACCCACCGAGCAGGACACACCCTGGATCTTATTTTTACAAACATGGAATGTCTAAGGATCTACCCCCCTCTCACTCTAACGTGGACAGATCACTGCATGATCCTGTTCACTCACCTACCCCTTATTGGTTCAACTCCTATGGTCCATCCAAAGCTGATAAAGAGAGAATGGCGTAGGCCCTGGCAGAAACTTACTTTGGAATCTTTCAAGGAGGAATTCCCTCTTCATATTAAGGACTACGGCTACAATGACCAGGAGGTCTCTGATCTTTAGGCTAGTTTCAATTTGGCCTTGGTAATGACATTAGATGCCGTCATTCCTCAGAGCAAAAAGAGCCCAGTCCTCCGGTGGCACTCTGCCCTCTGGTACTCAGGCGATTTGAAAATTGATAAATGAAATTGTAAAGCATTAGAGAGACGCTGGAGAAGCACAAAAAAACTTTGCCGATAGACAAATCTATAAATTAGCTTTATCTCGCTACCATCAAAAAATAAAAATGGCTAGACGAACTTATATTCTAAATCAAAAAGAACAATCTAACAACTCCTCTAAAGCTTTGTTTAATATTGTCAAGGATGTTGTGTCACCCCAAGCCTGTAAACAGTCACCACTGGAGTCCTAGGAACTTTGTGACTCAATAGCGAATTTTTTCCATGAAAATATTTCCTTGATCTATGCCAATTTTCCTATTACAGTCACAAAAAAAGTTGGACTTATTACTGATTTTGAAGACTCGGCAGTGTCTTCTGCCTGTCTTCTGAACCAGTTCAAGACAATTCCGCTGGAGGAGATTAACAGATTATTGTCTGCCGCTAATTCTGGCTCACCAGGTGATACATGCTCACCAAAAATGATGGCCCTTCTTTCCCCTGTGTGTGCACCAGAAATACAAAAAAATTTCAACTGTTCAGTTTTATGCGGTTTAATCCCTGCTGCTTGGAAAGAAGCCTATGTCTGGCCTATCCTTAAGAAACCGACTGCTGATCCCCAAGTCCTCAGTAATTATAGACCGATATCTCTGCTGCCCCTGCTTGGTAAAATATTGGAAACCTCAATAAATAAACAACTAAGTTTTTACTTAGAATCCAATAAGATCCTTGCCCCTTCACAGTCTGGCTTCCACCCTGGTTTCAGCATGGAGACAGCCATTTTGGCTGTCAACGATTCCATAAGACAGACTGGATGCAGGAGGATCAATGATACTGATCCTCTTGGATCCATCTCTCATCAACTGCTAGTGAAGAGATTATATGAGAGTGGTATTCGGGGCTTAGCCTTAAAATGGCTCACCGATTTTCTATCAGACAGATGGCAAACCATAATACTGGGTCAATTTCAATTTATAAACTTTATTCGGTTCTTAAAAAGACACCATAAAAGCACAGATACAATATACATACACAGGATAAAAAGCGATATTAATAATATTCAGTTTAAAAAGTATAAATGTTTAAAAATTTTTGTACTTTAGGGGAGGGCCAGGGTAGTTTTGGAAAATGTAAATGTTCAATTACGTTAAGGGACAATGTCTCTGGTAGTCCTCAGTCTTGTTGCGATCCGAATGAAGTTTATCGTGCAAAATAGGGTATAAGCGTCCTCGGCTTCCTGTAGGAATCTCAACGCCAGTTTCGCGTGCTTGAATTTTAGCTCTTTCAGGATACCCACCAGGAACTTGCGTCTTGGTGTCGCGTAGAATGGACACAGTAAGACAAAATGAAGGGTATCCTGTGGAGATCTATGATCGCAGCCGCAGGTACCCTTCTCCTCCACTGTGTGGGTAAACCCAGATGGCACTGCAAGGATGTGGTGTAACATGTTGATTCTAAATCGGGTTATGAGGTAGCGATCCTGCGCATTGTACATGACCCTCAGGTAAGGTTCCATGCCTTGCTTCGGTGTGAGGTTATTGTAAGAAAGATTGGTAGGTTTATGCCTCTCTTTTTCTGCCCTTGTTGACTTCAGCTGTGTGAGGAAGAGTTTTTTAACCAAGGTTTTACACTCCGGAGTTAAAGAGTCGGGGGCTAAGAAGTATTTAGAGCAGCCAATCTCTGTTAGCGACTCCTTAACAAATTTCAGCCAGGGGATTACATGGCCTTTGTCTCTTTTGAGGCAATCCTCGATAATTTGTCTGGTTAGGGCCGCCTCGGGGCTGGTCCATACCTTCACCCAAGCCAGAAGAGGTTTAATTTTGATTTTGTCCTCTAAGAAAGGTTCTCCCAGCTCTTCATGTATGATGTGGGCCGAAACACTCTGTGGGACTTTTAGTATTCTTCGTAGGAATTTGTTTTCTTCCGTCTGGAGTGGCTGAGCTTTTTTACCCAGGAAGCCCCACACTTCCGCTCCGTAACTTACTTTCGCACAGCAGATGGATCTGTATAAGGTCAGGATTTGTTCCGGGGACCATTTCCCTAGTCTCTGCCCATACCCCATGATAGCTCCTACTGCGGCCGCCAATTTGGTCGAGTGTTTTTCGATCAGGGGTTTGAACGATAGATCGTGATCGAATAACACCCCCAGATATGTGAAAGACTTGACCTGGTCTATTTTGTGTGGCCCGATGTTATAAGTAAAAGATCCTTTTGTAGGTTTCCCTGATGTCATAATGAAGGACTTTTCCAGGTTTGTTGCCAGGTCCAATTTGTCCATGAATTTGACAAACCCGTCAATTAGTTTTTGCAGGCCTATGGGTGTTCTCGAGAGCAAAACCGCATCATCGGCATAAAGTAGTACGGGTACAGCTCGATGACCGATTTGGGGTGAATCAACTTTAAGTTTAAGAAGGTCCTGTTCCAGTGCATTAATGTAAATGGAGAAAAGGAATGGGGCGAGGATACATCCCTGCCTTACTCCACTATTGCAGATGAAGGGATCGGTCTTTTTTCCTTCCTGGCTGTATCTCACACTTGCTGAGGTGTTACGATGTAGGTTTTGTAAGGTGTCAACTAGTGAGTGATCCGCACCTAGATCCATTAGCATAGCCCAGAGCTTACTCCTGTTTACGCGGTCGAAGGCCGCTGAGAGATCCATAAACCCCATATGTATTGACCCCCTCCCGGCGATGGTGTATTTTGCAATCAGGAGGTATAAATTTAGGCATTGGTCGGTGGTAGATCTGCCTTTCCTGAAGCCGTATTGGATTTCGGAGAGAATTTGTTGCTCCTCTGCCCAGTCTTGCAATCTTGATAGGATGACTCGACCCAGGACCTTAGCTGTCACGTCGATGAGCGAGATGGGTCGGTAACATTGGGGGTCATCCCGGTTGCCTTTTTTATAGATGGGGACTATGGTCGCCGTTGACCAGGACTGGGGGAGGCCTACCTCCACTGCCTCGTTTAGCACCCTCGTGAGTAACGGAGCCCATAGATCTGGTTTGCTTAGGAATAGGTCTGGTGGTATTCCGTCCGGGCCCGGCGCCTTATTTTTGCTCAGTCCGGTTATTCCTATTTCGACCTCTTTTAAGGTGAAGTTTGGTTTAGCAGGCTGATGGGCCTTCGATAACTCCTCTTGGGGTGCTTGGTTTGAATGGTTATATAAACTCTGGAAATGTTTCTGCCATTGCTCCGGCAAGATGGTGTTCATGATTTTTGGGGCCCCTTGGTCCTGGAAGCAGGGGGCATTGATCACTTTCCAGAAGGCGGTAGAGTCCTTTCTTTCTGCGGCATCCCTTAGGTCTTCCCAAGCCTGGTTTTGTATACTCTGCTTTCGTGCCTTCACGGCTTTTTTGTATTCGGCTCTGTTCTTTGCCACCTTCGTTTTGTCCCTTGGTTGGGCGTGTAGACTGACCTTCAGGTTTTTCAGCGCCTTTGTGCATTTTGGATCGAACCAGCGGGGGTTTGTGGAAGTATTGTTATTAGCTCCTTTGATTTGGAGGGAATTATTTACAACCTGCGCGATTTCTTCAAATGCCTTCACCACCGCACCTCCGGTTACGCAGGGGTCGAGACATTTATCGATCGCTGCTGAGGCTTCGAATAAGAGTTTTTTATAAAAACTGTTCCCGTCAATTTTGGCCCATTTAATTCTTCTACCCTGGTCCACTGCTCTTTCCAATATAACCGGTCTCTTTTCCGCTGAAAAGACAAAACCTTCCATTTTAATGATCACCGGATTGTGATCACTGAAGCTACTGGCCTCTATGAGGATTGTACTGATAAGACTTTTTAAATTAGGAGAGACTAATGCAAAGTCAATATAAGAATGACAGCCTCTGCCTTTGAATGTTGGAGTTAGTTCTCCTCTCTCATTTAAGATGGCAAGGTCCAGGGTTTGGGTGAGGTTGTGCCTTTTCATTAGTCTTTCTAGGTCCCAACCCTCTGATGAGTGGGTGAAGTGTGGGCCTTTCATAATCGTGCATTTTGACCAGTCATTATTAGAGGGTATCAGATTTTCGCAGAGGTGACAGTTAAAATCTCCCATTAGAATTAAATTCATGGGCTTTGGTGTCTTAGATAAAAAGTTCAAACAATTTTCAAGTTCGTTTATGGCTACGCCCTTCTCCGTTATAGCCGGTGTGTTATACCAGTTCATTAGCAGGAATGTTAAACTTGATGAGGTGAACCTTAGTACCTGAAGGTTACGTGTGACCCATTTGGTATTGGACCAGGTGCCATTAATATCTAAGTGGACGTAAATCGCGAGCCCCCCACTCGCTCTCCCTGAGGTAGCTTTTTTTGCAGGGACAAAGAAGCTTTTATAGCCCTCCATGCTATAATCATGCAGTTCGGTGGCCCAGGTCTCTTGGAGGCATAGAATGTGAAATTTCCTTATGTAGCTGAGCCAGTCCTGAGATGCGAACTTAGTCGCTAGCCCTGCGATGTTCCAGGTAGCTATTAGTAGGTTATCATGAATCATGACCTTGGGAGTCCTTCTACCTTCACCTGGCGATGGACTTGGTTGTTTGCCCTTTGCAGGTACGACGGCCCGGCTTGATTGCAGCCCGGGGGGGGGGGGGGGCGATTCTTCTGTCGAAATTTGTCCCCTCCCCTGTGCCCTGGGTACTGTTTGGTGGTATACTCCTACCTCCTGTGGTGTGCACTAGGCCCGTAACGTCAAATTGTCCATAGGCTGCTCCTTCTTCCGCCCCTAATGGTGTAAGACTTGGCTCATTCCTGCTTTGGATTTTTGGTGGAAAACGGTCCATTCTCTGTCAGTCCACCCCTTCAAGTGTGCTGAACCTGTTCCAATGGGCGTACTGCATTATTGAGGAGTCATAGGTAGGGAATACAGGGTTTAGCCTTTGCCATTGGGGTGGGCCATATTGGAAACCCAAGTGCGGTGTTCTATTATGACTGAAATTCTGCCTCGGCCTTTGAGGTGCCAGGGGGTAGAAGTAAGAGAGATGGACCGGGTGAATTTGTGAGCGGGTGTAACTCGGGGGGGCGTTGCAGATGAAGTTGACTGCTGCCATGTCTCTGAAATTCACCGTGATGATGTCCCCTGCGATGGTCTTGGTGCCTTTGCCGATCCACTCGCCCCTTCTCACTGAGAGGATTTCCCCATAGATGTTTGGGGGCAGGGGCCTATGTGTTTGCAGCCACTGTGCACATTTGTTTTTTAATTCAATTTGTGATTCCCTTTGGCCCTCCTTTAATGGGGGCACTCCTGTGAGGACAACTACAAATGGCAATGCCTCAGGGGGAAGATTAATTGTCCTGAAGCGTGTAGCGGTTTTCTTATCGTTGGTGGTTGTCGCGGTAGGGGTGCGGAAGGTCTTAGGGTCTGCCTTCGGGGTTAAGGCCTTATTTTCTTCAAGCGTTTGTGAAGATCCGGGTAGAGGTTTATTGTTACCGATCGGCGTTTGATTTTTATTTTTACCTGCTTGTGGGGTGGAGGCAGCCTTCTGTTTTTCCTTAGCTCCTTTCTGCAAGACACTGGTGTTGTTGACGTTGTTGGGTTTGGAAGCCCCATTGTGTACTAAAGAAGCCTTATCTTTTGGTAGACTTGTTGTAGTAGGGACCTTTGGTTTTGTCGAATCTCGTTCCTGCACGGGATGAGTTTTCGGGCTTATCCCCTTGTTGTTAACCAATGATGTTAGTCTATCTATTTTTGCTATGAGGGGTTTTAGCAGCACCGTGATGGAATGCTCTAGGTCAGATTTAAGATCCGCCACCATGTTGGTTATCCTTACCTGTCCCAAAGATTCTGGCTAGATAACATGTATATGGCTCCCCTAGCCAAGATTGTTGAACCATACGGGTCTGAAATAATATCGTTTGCTGACGATACTCAGTTGCTGTTCCCAATGCTATTCCCAATGGGTTCTAACCCTACAGATGAGAAATTGCGTTTCTCAGCGGGAATGCTTGCCATCTCAAAGTGGATGACAGAATGTTGCCTTCCCAAAAAAAACGAGTTTATGCTCCTGGGCAAAGCATCCAACATTTAGACGGCTGAGTGGTGGCCTCCTCATTTGGGAATGGCTCCCATTCCAACCTCCTCAGTAAAAAGCTTGGTATTGCAACTGGACCAAACGCTTACAATGAAGGACCATGTTACAACCACTATTGGCTCTTGCTATTCTAGCCTTCGTCTCCTGTGTAAGATACTTCCCTACCTGCCGCTGGAACATCGCAGAACGGTGGTCCAGGCGATGGTTATGAGTCGCCTTGACTACGGGAATGCACTATTGGTAGAAGTGGGCAAGACACTATTAGCTAAGCTACAAGCGATCCAAAACAAGGCAGCAAGGATGGTATTAAATCGTCCCCCTGGGTCCCCTTACTTCCTCTGCTCAGAGAGCTTCACTGGCTTCCAGTGAAAAAAAGGTCCTTTTTTAAGATTTGTTGCCTCACATTTAAATCTATGAGGGGAAAGGGTCCCTGTTACTTACAAAAGAAGCTTTTTAAACTGGTCTCGGGCCGCAATCTTAGGTCTAACTCATTAGCTCTTTTAAAAAAAACAGTATCTGTCTTACCTGCCTGGGAGGCAGTGCCTTTTTGTATGTTGTCCCCAAGTATTGGAACTCGCTACCAGAGGCCTTACGTAAATGCATATCCTATTTGGTCTTTAGGAAACAACTAAAGGCCTTTCTGTTTTAATCTGTTTGCTACACCTGCCTTCCTTTTTTTCCTGCCTCCTACTATCTGCTAAGCAAGCGCCAAGATGCCCCTGGGTGTGTCGTGCGCTATGTAAGAGTCCCCTAACAATAACAATAACAATAACTAAGCACTTCAGCCATTGGCTATATTGACCTTAGTGTGGGACACCCCCGCGCCGCACGGCCACCAGCTGCTGCGTGTGCCCCATTGCCTTGCCCTCTGCCTCGATGCCTGCCTCGCTGCCGGCTGCCGGCTGACTCTGCTGTTGGTTGTTTTGGCATTGTTTTGACCTCCATTTGTGCCTGTTTACTATTTCTGTGCCCGTGTTAGCGTCTTGATCTCCATTTGTATTGTTATTGTTATTTTGTGCCCGTGTCAGCGTTTTCCTTCCTGTTTGCCCGCCTACCTCGCCGCCCTCCGTCTTCCCTCCCCGCTTCCCGCCACCACCGCAGACCCCGCCCCTTTTTTCCTTCTGTTCCCTCCCCGCTCCCGCCTCCCAGCTGCTCCGCCCACCCGCGCACTTGGCCTTATATGGCGACCGTGCGACGCAGGTGAGTGTGACCCACTTGTGGGACACCCCCGCGCCGCACGGCCACCAGCTGCTGCGTGTGCCCCATTGCCTTGCCCTCTGCCTCGCTGCCTGCCTCGCTTCCGGCTGCCGGCTGACTCTGCTGTTGGTTGTTTTGGCCTTGTTTTGACCTCCATTTGTGCCTGTTTACTATTTTTGTGCCCGTGTTAGCGTCTTGATCTCCATTTGTATTGTTATTGTTATTTTGTGCCCGTGTCAGCGTTTTCCTTCCTGTTTGCCCGCCTACCTCGCCGCCCTCCGTCTTCCCTCCCCGCTCCCCGCTTCCCGCCACCACCGCAGACCCCGCCCCTTTTTTACTTCTGTTCCCTCCCCGCTCCCGCCTCCCAGCTGCTCCGCCCACCCGCGCACTTGGCCTTATATGGCGACCGTGCGACGCAGGTGAGTGTGACCCACTTGTGGGACACCCCCGCGCCGCACGGCCACTAGCTGCTGCGTGTGCCCCATTGCCTTGCCCTCTGCCTCGCTGCCTGCCTCGCTGCCGGCTGCCGGCTGACTCTGCTGTTGGTTATTTTGGCCTTGTTTTGACCTCCATTTGTGCCTGTTTACTATTTTTGTGCCCGTGTTAGTGTCTTGATCTCCATTTGTATTGTTATTGTTATTTTGGGCCCGTGTCAGCGTTTTCCTTCCTGTTTGCCCGCCTACCTCGCCGTCCTCCGTCTTCCCTCCCCGCTCCCCGCTTCCCGCCACCACCTTCTGTTCCCTCCCCGCTCCCGCCTCCCAGCTGCTCCGCCCACCCGCGCACTTCGCCTTATATGGCGACCGTGCGAACGGGCAGCGGTCACGCGCAGCGGGTGTGCCGATTGTGCGCCGAAGGCGCGCCAAAGGTAAGCCCGTCTACGCCCGTCCGTGCCTGGACCGCGCCCAGTGCGAGGACCCCTGGACCTCGAAGACCCCGGCCGACCCGCCAGACGTACTCCGCCGCCACCCTCATCGCACTCAACACCGGCCGACGACCAGAATGCCACCAAGCCACACCACGACGCACCCACGGACCTTTCAGCTGCCACGCCTGCAAATTCACCTGCATCCGGACCCGCCTCGCACCAGCACCCGCCAAGTCGAACACCAGCAGCACCCACCTCAAGTGCATCCTGCTCAACACCCGTTCCGTCCACAGACACGCCATCGAACTCTGGAACCTCCTAGACGCCACAGCCCCAGACGTTGCCTTCCTCACAGAGACCTGGATGAACGCCTCTTCAGCTCCCGACATCGCCATCGCTATCCCAGAGGGCTACAAGATCGTCCGGAGGGACCGCAACGCCAACCAGATGGGAGGAGGCATCGCCATCATCCACAGGAACACCATCCGTCTCACGACCAGCACCGACAACACCCTGACCACCGCCGAACACCTGCATTTCCAGATCCACACCGACCCGAACACCACCCTCAGAGGCACCCTGATCTACCGACCCCCGGGACCACGCACACAATTCAGCGAGGACATCGCCGACTTCGTCAGCCCGCATGCCCTCCCCTCCGCCGACTACATCCTCCTGGGGGACCTCAACTTCCACCTGGAGAACAACAACGACCGCAACACCAGCACCCTGCTCGACAACCTCGCCAATCTTGGACTCAAGCAGCTGATGTCCACCCCCACCCACCTCGCCGGACACACACTCGACGCAGTCTTCTCTTCCAGCACAGACATCGACTTCAGCCACGCCACAGAGCTTCAATGGACGGACCACAGCTGCGTCCACTTCACCTTCAAGAGAACGACGACCCACCACCACCAGCAACAGGCCGCCCGCAGAAGCTGGAACAAGATCACAGCAGACCAGCTCGCCACCTCCCTGAGCCAGCACCCTCCTGCCAGCTCAGCGAACCCCAGCCAGGCCGCCGACAACCTCACGAAGTGGATCAGCAACTGCGCGGACGAACTCGCCCCGCTGAGGACCCCGCCCAGCAGACCCGGCAGCAAGAAAGCCCCGTGGTTCACCGACGAACTCCAGAGCTCCAAGAAGAACTGCCGAGCCCTCGAGAAAGTCTGGAGAAGGGAACCTACACCGGACAACAGGACCACCTTCAAGCTGGCCACCCGGAAGCACCACCAGCTGATCCGCGCCGCCAAGAAAACTGCATTCAAGGACCGGCTGGACAACAACGCACACAACTGCAAGGAACTCTTCAACATCGTGAAAGAGCTATCCAACCCCAGCGTAGGAAACAACGACATCACCCCATCGCAAGACCTCTGCAACTCCCTCGCTTCATACTTCCACAACAAGATCGCGGACATACACAACAGCTTCAACAACCAACCAACGCACACCAAGACCGAACAACCACCCCCCACCACCACCCTCCACGCCTGGACCCCGATCACCACCGAAGACACCATCCGCACGATGAACTCCATCCACTCCGGATCACCGACCGACCCCTGCCCTCACCACGTCTTCAACAAGGCTGATGCTGTCATCGCACCCCACCTGCGAGACATCATCAACACATCCTTCGACACCGCCACCTTCCCTGAGAGCTGGAAGCACGCCGAACTCAGCGCTCTACTCAAGAAACCCACAGCGGACCCCACCGAACTCAAGAATTACCGCCCCATCTCGCTCCTCCCGTTTCCAGCCAAAGTCATCGAGAAGACCGTCAACAAGCAGATGGCCGCCTTCCTCGAGACGAATGGATCCCTCGACCCCTCACAGTCCGGCTTCCGAGCCAATCACAGCACCGAGACCGCCCTCATCGCCACCACCGATGACATCCGAGCCCTGATGGACAACGGAGAAACAGCGGCCCTCATCCTCCTAGACCTCTCCGCGGCATTCGACACTGTCTGCCACCGCACCCTAGTACAGCGCCTCAGCAACGTCGGAATCCAGGACAAGGCGCTGGAATGGATCATCTCCTTCCTCGACGGAAGAACACAGAGAGTCCGCCTACCACCGTACAAGTCAGAAGCCACCGAAGTCATCTGCGGCGTCCCTCAAGGATCCTCTCTGAGCCCCACTCTCTTCAACGTCTACATGAGCCCCCTCGCGGCCATCGCACGCCAACACAACCTCAACATAATCTCCTACGCCGACGACACCCAGCTGATCCTCTCCCTGACCAACGACCCCGCCGCCGCCAGAGCCAACCTGCACGAAGGGATGAAAGAGGTAGCCGAGTGGATGACGACCAGCCGCCTGAAACTGAACTCGGACAAGACGGAGGTCCTCATCCTGGGCTCCTTACCCTCCGCCTGGGACGACTCCTGGTGGCCTCCCGCCCTGGGCACCGCACCCAAACCGACAGACCATGCACGCAACCTGGGCTTCATCCTGGACTCCTCCCTCTCCATGACCAGGCAAGTCAACAACGTTTCCTCGGCGTGCTTCAACATCCTACGCATGCTACGGAAGATCTTCTGGTGGATCCCCACCGAGACCAGGAAGACCGTCACCCAGGCCCTCGTCACTAGCCGACTGGACTACGGCAACGCCCTCTACGCCGGTACCACCGCCAAGCTCCAGAAGAGACTCCAGCGGATCCAGAACGCCTCAGCCAGACTCATCCTCGACATCCCACGAACCAGCCACATCTCCGGACATCTGAGAGACCTGCACTGGCTCCCCGTCAACAAAAGAATCACCTTCCGCCTCCTCACCCACGCACACAAAGCCCTACACGACCAAGGCCCGAGCTACCTCAACAGCCGAATCAACTTCTACGCTCCCAAACGCCACCTCCGATCAGCCAACCACGCCCTCGCCGCCGTCCCCCGCATCCGAAGAGCGACTACAGGAGGAAGGTCCTTCTCCTACCTGGCCGCTAAGACCTGGAACTCCCTCCCTCCCGACCTGCGCCTGACCCAAGACCACCTCTCCTTCAGGAAGAAGCTGAAGACCTGGCTGTTCGAGCAGTAGCGGCACCCCCCCCCCCCCCCCCCCCACCCCTAGCGCCTTGAGACCGTACGGGAATGTAGTGCGCTCTATAAATGTCATTGATTGATTGATTGATTGATATCATTTGTCTCATCACAGGAGTACCTCCGCCTGAAAATGAGTGCATTTCAGCCCCAGAGCTGGTGAGTCCGTACTTTAGTTTACCATCTTCACCATCAGTAGCTTCCAAGAGGATGCTTTTGAGCTGCTCACTTCCGCTCATTTAATCACTGAGCGACATGCGCACAGCCACTGCTTCTAAATGAGGCAGCCATCTATGAAGGCTGCTGACCATAGTGTATCATTGTTTTGACATTCCATTATTATAGCTGCCACCTTAAAGAAGCAGCATGTTTGCCACCTTGAGTTTGTGGAAAATGATTCGCTAGGCACAACCCTATTCCAACATGGCATCAGTCTTGAATGTTTAAATTACTTCGTTTTAATTTAGAGCATACGGCAGAGGTGTATAATTTCTCTTTTTTTCTGCTTTTATTCTATTAATTGATCATAGCGCACGCTGATTGAGTCTGTGGATAGGTGGCTGCAAGAATGAGTCAGCAGGTGGATAAATGGATGTATGAGGGTTGAAGCGAGCGAGAAAGAGCATGTACGATGAGTTATGCAGTGTCTACATTTAGCAGTGACTGAATAGAAGCTTTCAGTATGCGGGATTTCTAACAGTAATTACTTTTTCCTTGGAAACGAATGTTTCCGCAGCAAACAGTACCCTGCCGATTATGGCACAGATCCCTATCACAATTGCGTGGGTACGTGCTTGCAAAAGTGCGATAATGAGATTAAACCCCATTCAAGAATCAGGTCATTCCCGGACAATGTTCTGAAGAAGAGAGAGTGGCAGGAAGCCATTTTCCCCTCCTTTGTCCAGCGTGCACTTTCCAGCCCTGGCAAACGTCTCTAGCTACCTCTGTAATACCATCAACAGAGTTTGAGCAGGTGAATTCATTGCTGAACATTAGGCATGGTTGGAAACGCCTCACACCCACTCAGATATACAGGTGGTCGTGACAGCCTATTTAGTGTGGCTTGAAAGTTTCTCAATCGCTCCACACTTGGTGAACTTCGTTTGCCTGCTGGTAAAACTCACTTCATACAAATGGGAAAGTGTTTGCACCTGGTGTGTATTATTCATAATACGAGCACTTCGTTGTTGACAGTTTGTGTGTCTTACCAGAATAAGCATATCAAACAAATACTGCAGTATTTACCTGCAGTGTGCCATCAGTCTTTACAATCACAAAGTGAACCGTTCACAGTCAGTGTGTGAGTCTCCTCATAGTAGGCACCTAATACATATTTTGCGGTATTACTCCTTACTGACAAAAAAGATGGAGAAAGCTATATATATCTGATTTGAACATTGGAATGTTGAGCGCTCCGTTAAAGACAATAGAGTGCTCTGGGCTTCTAATGGCTGGTAGAAGCCCGGAGTATCTTGTTCACAGCTGTAGCTGAGAACAAAGGCCTCACAGAGCCTGAGGGGATTTCAACTCCCTGGGCTTTGTGAGGCCTTTGTTTTACAAATTAGAACATTCTGCCCTGTGGGGCGGAATGTTCTAATAGCCATAGAGCCCTCTGTAGTGGGCTCTACCATCCATTAAAGGTCCACTCCATTGTTAAAGGCCCAAGCTGAACACTAGAGTGGGCCTTTAATGGATGGTAGAACCCACTACGAGGGCTCTAAGGCTATAATAAAGAAAAAGTATACCAATTGGTATGAATGAATTGAGTTAATTATTTAGCATTCATATCTGTTGTGCACAGCTAGATTACCGTCCGACGCTGTTTCCTTAGACAACTTCTTAAAACACAAGCCTCAACCTGTCATCTGATGCATTCAACTCAAATTAAACATATATTAGAACATTGGAATGTTGAGCGTTCCACTGAAGACAATGGAGTGCTCTGGGCATCTAATGGCTGGTAGAAGCCAGGAGCATCAACATTACAATGTTTGTTCACAGATGTTGCTGTGAATAAAGGTCTCATGGAGCCTGAAGGGATTTCAACCCCCCTTGGCTCTGTGAGGCCTTTGTTTTACAAATTAGAACATTCTGCCCTCCAGGAGCGGAATATTCTAAAAACCTTAGAACTCTCTGTAGTGGGCTCTGCGCGTCCACCAAAGGCCCAAACCCTTGTTAAAGGCCCAAGCCAAATGCTGCAGCCGGCCTTTAATGGCCGATAGAGCCTATTAAGGAAGGTTCTGAAGCTATATTAGTCAGTACATTTCTTACTTTGCATGGTAGCTATAAATACACTACTTAGGTGCAAATTCCAAACCATGTGAAAATTAAAAACAGAATATATTTATTTTCTTATCTGCAGTGCTACTCATCTTAAGAAATGTTCCTTCAACGTGGCAGTGTGTATGATGTCAGGTACCCCAGGCTCTTTGGTGACTTGAAGTTCACAGCAGGATGACCCTGCTTCATAGACTCCATCAAGCACAGTTTTGTTTTCTTCTTCTTTTAACATTTTTGGTGATAGGATTTTGTTTCAAGCAAGGAATTAGCTTCTTGTGCCCAGGTTCTGCAAGTTAATGTACATGCCCCTGCCTGATAAGGCTTGTCAGAATGAGTCATTTTATGTAATGAAATGACGTTTCTTACCCGACATAACCTTTATCTAAAACATGTAGAGCCTTTAAGTGTTGGCCAACGTGTCACCAACCGGCAGGGGCAGCCAGACACAGGCGCCATACCACATTTACAAATTTTGTTAGGTTGACATTTTTAAGGGCGTGCCGCTCACAGTGTCTTTCCTGCTTCGTGCTGCCTGCCGACGGATCAATTATCCACCATTCACCAACTGCTGCATCCTGAACCCAAGCCTCCCCACCGTAGCGGACTCGCTGGTGTGAGCGTGTCCTGCAATCGGCAGGACCCGATATCGCTCCCAGCTTGAGTCCTGTGGGTTGAAGGCTAGAGGCGAGTCTCTGTGCGACGTGCACCGACCGGGGGACTGCGAGGACCAGCATTCCACAATCAGCCCAGCTGGTGCCTCTTCCCCCGGCGGCCACGCCCACCGCCTCCCGGCCTCATAACTTTTCGCGACACCCGCTCCGCGGGTGCCGCTCACAGTGTCTTTTCTGCTTCGTGCTGCCTGCCGACGGATCAATTATCCACCATTCACCAACTGCTGCATCCTGAACCCAAGCCTCCCCACCGTAGCGGACTCGCTGGTGTGAGCGTGTCCTGCAATCGGCAGGACCCGATATCGCTCCCAGCTTGAGTCCTGTGGGTTGAAGGCTAGAGCTGAGTCTCTGTGCGACGTGCACCGACCGGGGGACTGCGAGGACCAGCATTCCACAATCAGCCCAACTGGTGCCTCTTACCCCGGCGGCCACGCCCACCGCCTCCCGGCCTCATAACTTTTCGCGACACCCGCTCCGCGGGTGCCGCTCACAGTGTCTTTCCTGCTTCGTGCTGCCTGCCGACGGATCAATTATCCACCATTCACCAACTGCTGCATCCTGAACCCAAGCCTCCCCACCGTAGCGGTCTCGCTGGTGTGAGCGTGTCCTGCAATCGGCAGGACCCGATATCGCTCCCAGCTTGAGTCCTGTGGGTTGAAGGCTAGAGGCGAGTCTCTGTGCGACGTGCACCGACCGGGGGACTGCGAGGACCAGCATTCCACAATCAGCCCGGCTGGTGCCTCTTCCCCTGGCGGCCACGCCCACTGCCTACACGTATTTCATTGACATCACCTCTACCGCGACGCGGGACGCGTGCGGGACGGAGATCGGGGCGAAGACAGGGGCAAAGAGCGGGCCGTTTGAGGCCGTTCGAGAACGTGAGAGATCGCACCGGGCCCTTGCCCTAAGCTCTGCTCAAACGGACCACAACTGTATGTACTCATTTAACTTATCGACATTGAAATTGTTCATCCACTCTTTAGCTACCCATTAAGTCTTAGTGAAACTCCCTCGCCAAATATGAATACGAGGGCTAGCAAATCAAAAAAGGTAAAAAAAGCTGGGGTCGGCGAGCAGCTGTTAGGGCCCATGGACGACTTCATCACTAAGGCAAACACCTTCATCGACCAAAGTATTAGTCTGATTGAGGGCAGAGTATCTACTGATCTTGCCATTGCAAGGCGATCATCCATGGGGCTATTGGCTGTAGCAAGAACCCCCGAGACAGAGGGTATTTCAGCACAATCATTACAAGGTAATAATAGACTCAGCCTTCCGAATGTCGTAGACCTTTCAGCTTCTCAACTTTCCCTATCAATCTCAAATTCTGACTTAGAAAAGACCCCTGAAATTCTACTCGATAACACCCCAGAGGAAGTAAGACAAGCAAGAGGGAGGAAGGAGGGGGCTGTTAAGAAAAGAAAGGAAAAGGTAGATAAAACTGCAGTCATTGATATGGCTGACTTAACTGATCCCACTGTAACTTCAAACCCGGTAGGGTCAACCCTCCAAACAGCTGATATTACTGACCACCACGTACTGATACATCATGCCCTACATAATATACCAGATACTATTACTTCAGGTTCACCTGCCTTTCTATCTCCTAGTAAAGAATCCGATACTCTGGAGTTGGTAAATAAAATAGCCTCACTATTAAACTCCTTCTCCCTTCCCTTAGAAAGCAGATTATTAAATATTGAGACCCAATTGTCTAAACTTGTAAATCCTATAAAACCTAAGTCAATTCAAGAACCTCAAAAAAAGGGGACAAATAATTTGGCTGTACCTATCTCACAAAAGAAAATTACAACCTTAGTCTGCCCATCTCCCAAACAACAAATAGCAGCAAAGGCTCCCATAGTGGAGAAACCCCCCCCGAAAGCTACAACGCTTACACTTCAGACCAACATGGCTCCAAAAACACCAGTAACAAAAACACCAGTCCTAAAAATGCCAGCCCCAAAAACTCCTGCTCCCAAAAAACAAATCCTCTAGCAGATAAAGGAAGCACGAGAGGAGCACATGAGGGCAGATTTCCTGTTAATTTGCCACCTGAGGCATGCCCATTCGTGGTAGTGATGACTTGTGTACCAGAATTAACGGGGGAGACTGTAGAACCTAATTGGTCCTTAAAAAATAAGGTCCAATACTGGTTAAATACAAACCGACCCATTCCCCCCAATTGGTCAAGCAGGATATCAACGGTAAGCAGGACCCCATGGGTGGGACATAGCAAGAAAGTAATACAGGGAGACTGCATTGTGATCACCTTTGAGGATCCAAGAGTAGTTGAGTACATTTGCTCCTGGGAACATCACAGCACAAGCGGCGGGATTGACACAAAGTGTCTTTCCTTTTTCTATCCTAAAAGACATCATAATAGCCACTTTAGTGAATTCGATAACATCTGGCGCAAAGCAGTCCCACCGCCCTGGGAATTCGACATCCCCAGACCAAAAATGGCCCGCGATATAATGATTATGATAGCCTCTGGTGGCCAGTGGACCCCAACTATCAGCATCATGAGGGTTCATGGCAGATCGCGGGAGCTCGGAATAGAGGTAGAGAATGGGAACAGTGGGGCGGACCCCCACAGTGACCATATAGACCTACCTATAGAGAAACGCCACATTGGGAAAATTGGTCGGGTATACCGACCACGAATCGGTTCAGTGGCCTAGAAATGGTCGACTGACCATCAGCTGAAATTCCAACTCCCGAACAAATTACACCAGTCCCAGATCCCTCACGGACGATGACCGCAGGGCCAGAGAATAAAATACAAATGTTGTCTGTTATTTTCTGGAATATCGCAGGCCTCCGCCCAAAAATAGAGGATGGCTCCGCTGCTCACTTCCTCGAGGAAGGCAAGATAATACGCCTACAAGAAACATGGGCCATGAGGAGTTACACCTTGTGGGCTATAAAACGCACTTCTCCCCAGCCCTTCCAAGTAATGCGGGTAGGCCAAAGGGGGGTCTGGTTACTTACATAGCCAATACAATACTAAACTTGAAGATACTAAAAATAGAACCTGCCCCAAACTTCCAACTGCTTTGCCTCTCGGTAGAGAAAAAAGCCACCATCATCCTAATAAATTTCTATAATAATTTAGAGGATGACCATTGTATCAACATCCTATCAATAATCCAGGAAAAAATCGTCCACTACAGACAACTGTACGAAAAAAAGGGTATCGTCCATTTATTATGGGGAGGGGATTTTAATTTACACCCTTGTCCGTGCTCGGGCAACCAGAGTTGCGGGATAGTGAATGAGTACGATAACCCTCTCGTGCACTTTCCCCACGTACGAACCGGGGCAGCTATGAATAATCTTCTCACAGATCTTGAACTGTCAATAGTAAACAAGAAAGACCCTATAAAGAACGCACTAGAACCAACATACCTAGGGAGGGGGCATGAGACTACCGTCGAATACATTCTTTCGACGGATGGATTGAGACACCTAATCAGGGATTTCACACTCTTGATAAATACCCTAAGCGATCACTCCGCACTTAGGCTGGTTCTCGACCTGAATAATCTAGTAACTCATACAACAATAATTGCACACACCTTATCCCAAAATAGGCTTGAACTGGGCAAAATAAATGGGTTTACTATAAAATGGGAAAAGATCGACCCCATTCAACTAACCTATAAATTAATAAAGATAACATACCCCAACATAATAAAATGTCTAGATCTTTCAACAGACGATGGGACGGTCCTCGAAAATTTTAAGACTATATTAGAGGAAACAAAAGTACTGTTGACTAGAAATTTAAAGCAAACTAAGTCAACTCTAACAGGATGGTTCAACCATGACTGTACTATGATGCAAACCAAGTTAAAAAAGGCCCTTAGACAGCCAAATAGAGATCAGCAACAGATCCAGCATCTCAGGCTCCAGTACAATAAGGTTAGGAAGCTGAGAAAACAAGAGCTGAAACAGGCTCTATGGGACGACCTTCATAAAAGTGCACTTACGAGAAATAGTGAGTCCTTCTGGCGGATAGTCAAGTCCCCCTTTTTATCCGATTCTAACAGACCTCAGATTGATGTGGCAATAGAAGAGGAAACCTGGGTAAATCATTTTTCAAATTTTTTTAAATTAACATCCCCAACAGAAGAATTACACCACTCTCTTCTCCCAGTTGAATTCCCAATTACCCTACAATTCGACATACTCGATGTAGTACAGACATTAAAACTAAGTAAAGGTGGTAAGGCACCTGGACCCGATGGGGTCCCCATAGATCTGTTCAAACATCTTCCGGATCTTTGGGCCCCCATACTTACAAGAGTATGTACTGCAGCAGCGAAACTGGGACTGATGGAGTCTTGGTCCAACTCCATCATGGTGCCAATCTTCAAAAAGGGGGACCGCCAGGACGTCAAATGTTATTGTCCCATTTCACTGTTAGACTCTCTGGGAAAAGTAGTCGATAGAGTAGTCTTAGAACAACTTCAGCAATGGGCAGACGATAGGAAGATTCTATCGGACCTACAATTTGGATACAGGGAAGGTTTTGGAACCGTAGAACAGGCCCTCAATTTAAGCATGATTGTATCTAAGTACATTCATGCAAAGCAGGGGACAATGTACATGGTATACGTGGACTTGTCCTCTGCGTTTGACTGCGTATCTCATACGAAGTTATGGACCCTCCTGAGAACCATGGGGGTGGATCTCCCCCTCCTGGATTTTCTAAGAGAGTTATACGCGGAAGCCTCTGCAAGAGTGCGCTATGGGACAAAAGGGGAGCTCACCGCGTCTTTTAGAGTAGAGCGAGGAGTCAGGCAGGGGTGTGTCCTGGCCCCCTTCCTCTTCTCGCTGTATACCAACGGACTGGAGGAGAAGATGCTGAGGGGGGGCAGGACCTCCCCAGACTAAAACAACGCCTAATCCCCGCACTGCTCTACGCGGATGACGCTGTCATCCTGGCCCGCACACCAATAGAGCTCCAGAAATCCCTGACCAAATATGCTGAATTTATGAGCGCCTTAGACCTACACATAAATGTTAAAAAAACATTTGTCATGGTGGCTGGTGGAGGGCGCAAACGTACAAAGAACATCTATTTAAATGAACAAAAACTTGAGAGGACTCCCCAGTACCCTTACTTGGGTATAATGATAGATGAAAGATTAAATTTGAGGGCAGCCATTGAGTTCAGGAGGCATCTTTTTAAGAGAGCAATTGTAGCATTGATGAACTTCTCACAACGACTTGGAAGGAGACCACCAGTCGAACTGCTAAAAATCTACGCAGCAAAATGTCAAGCTATTGCTCTGTATGGGGCCGGGGTATGGGGGCATGCTGATGTTGGCTCTCTCCAAATAGCAGAGAACTCCTTCATGAGATTTCTTCTATCTGCTCCAAAGTGTTCTTCCATCTACGCTTGCATGCGGAATTGGGTATCCCTTACATAGAAGATCTGATAAAGGGTCAGCCACTGTTACTTTGGAGACGCATCTGGCTATCGGATAAGAATGTGCTGACCAAAAACATCTTAGAGGATTCCATGGCACTGGACCGCGCGCACAAAATAGCTTGGCTTACCTATGTTAGGCACTTTTTCTCAGATTTGGGACTAGAAAAGTATTATACTACACCAGAGACCCTAACTGAAATAACCAAGAAAGAGTTGAAGAAAATAGCTATGAACCATCTAGAGACTCTCAGAATTACCCTGCTATCGACTAAACAATCCGTACTGCATGCAAATATGGTACAGCTCACCCCGCAAATCCAGCTCTACCTTACACTAGAAATCAGCACATACGATAAGATGCTCCTGACAAGGTTTAGACTCAGCCTTTTTCATAGACTAGTGGCCTTCCCAAAAAAAAATACTTGGGACTTAAATCTGGCTCATTGCCCATGCGACGACATGTCCCCACAGTCATGTATGCATACGATACTGTTCTGCAAATATTTTCATGCCCATAGAAAGATTTGGCTATTCCCACTGTTAAAGCATTGGGGCTTTAGACAGTGTCGTCCAGCTATGCTATCTTTACAGATGTTAGACTCTGAACGCACCTGCTACCATGTACTAAACTTTTTAAAATGCATTATCAGGCACAGGAACAACCTCTAAAAACTGAACTATTTGTATGAATTTATTCTTTTTTCCTTTTAAACCTTGGAATTTTACAAAAGTATATTATTTTGACATATCTGACAATTTTTTAACATATAAATGTATGAATTTTGCTGCTGCTTTTATGGTTTTGCAATGTCAAAAAACGAATAAAGAAAATTTATATATTTTTAAGGGCATTAGAAACCCTTAATAGTGGCAGCATCTTTGGCAAAGGAAAAAAATGATGTGATGGTTCATACAGAGGCAGAATTTGGTGCTTATTAACCTTAGTCTTAGCTACACTGGACAAACCTAATGGGCCTTTAGAAAATAAATTAAGCACTGGTAGTACCAAAACGTCTCGCCTATTTGAGGCAACATGGACAACAAAAGAGGCAACAAATACAATGGGAGGGTGGGGGAAGGGAGGGAAGAAGCAACACGGGCAACAGGAGGGTAGGCGGTGGAAGGAAAGAGGCAATGCAGACAACAAGGGAGAAGAAACAACAAAGATTACGGTGTGGGAGGGAAAATACAACACCACAGGGATAAGAAATAAAAAAAGAAGCAACATGATGGGAAGAAGAAAAAAATACAAATAGATCCTCAAACACAGTGCAAGCAGGAGAGGGACACTAATCACAATGAAGCCATCAGTACTTGGTCCTTGCTCCACACAAAAGGAGAGGAAGGGAAGCCTGATTATGCTGGCAAATTAGGAGGCTGCAAATGAGAGTCATAGTGAAGCCCACAAATGCTAATCAGTGGAAGGACTCTACTGCTTTTGAAGAAAACAATCTCTCTTGTATGCACTGTTGCAGGTGAGCATAAAAACATAGTCCCTGAGGCTACAAGAATTTTTAGAGGATGTGTGAGACATTTAAAAAATATCCTTGTGAAAAAGTGCCTCTTTTGCATGGTTAGCCCCCACGTTTGCCTGGTTTTGATGTGGTTTTAAATGTGATGCACAGGGCCCCTGTCATCCAGGTCCCCTGTAACAGTGCTCCTTCCCTAAAACAAACCCCCAATTGGTACTTCTGCCTCCTGTAAATCTGTAGTAAATGTTATCCTGGGTAACTAGGGCCTGGAAGCGAAAGGGGGTCCAATGGGACAACCCCTCACTGGGACAATGCCACTCCCCTTGCAGCCTGCATGCTCCTGTGAGGGAGAAAATGACAAAGTTGACATGGCACCCTGCCAGGCTGCCATGCCAACTACCACTGACTGACAGTATAGGTAAGTCACCCAAACTAGCAGGCCTCACAGCCCTAAGGCAGGGTGCACTATACTCAAGGTGAGGGCATATCTGCATGAGCCGACGTCCCCTACAATATTGGGCACCATTTCCCAGTATTGTTAGTGCCAGTGAAGCCACAGAGAGCACTTGACAACTGGAGTTCAACAGTGCTATGATGGCTTTACTGAATGTAAGAGTTTTTGGTACCAAACTACTCCTTTGAATAAATCCACCCTTAAGAATCCCACATTTTCGTGTGTTTATTTGCAACCTCCCATTATCAATATTGCGGGACTCTTTCGGATTTTTAGATCTGGGAGTATTAATTTCTACAAAACTGTACATGTTAGAAATTTGAAAAGTAGGCAGCTATGCATATTAAAATATTAAATGATCAAATATCAAAATTACTTGATATTTAAAAGTTTAGAACTCTCAAATAAACACTAATTACCCATCAGGGTGACATAAGACAAGAAAGCAGACCCGTAAAAGTCACTTTGAGAAAGACAGTCTACATTTTGTAAAATGGGAGTGCTGAGATGGTCTTTTAAAATATGTTAATATTCATTATTAATAGTTCCAGCTTCCAATGCAGAGTCTATACATATTTAAGACCTGAAGTAAAATGACTAATTGCAGAATCCATTCACACATTCTGACCACCTTTTCATGTTCTTTTTTATTTATATGCATCAGTGAAACTGTTTGTTAGGAGTTGTGACCTTACGATGATTAGGTTATACAAGCCACTGTATAGTTAGAATATCATCACCATAAACAAAAAAGTTGCAATTAAAATTCATTTTGTGTTATTCTGAGTTTGTTTAATTATAGTATGAATAAAAGCGTATTTCTAGAATTGTCATACTAGTTCTTGTTGGTGCTGATTAAAGAGGTTTTGGCGTGCTGTAAAAACCAGTAGTTGAATTAAGCGCAAACGCATGCCAGTTTTCATATCACACATAATGAAGTGTCTACGAAGATAATTAGCCTGGTCTTATAACAGAGTACCTGCTTGGCTGGCCCTTCCTGAGGTAGAGATGCGGTCTCTGTGTTTCTGTTTTCCACACAATAATTTCTCCATCGAAGCTACCAGTGGCGATGAGTCCAAGAGCCGAGCAGTAATCAGCAGCTAAGATGTCCTCTGTATGTAACTGTCCACCTTTCCATGAACGGTCAGCGGCGATGTGTAAATTCTAAAATAATGAACACAGAAAAAGTGGTATACAGGCTGCATAGTGTAGCTATAATTTAACTCAACTGACAGAAACTTCTGAGAAGCTGAACAAAGGAAGTGTAGCTGAGGCTGTGAAAAGCCTACTGACGTTCGGTGTGATGTGGTCAGTACCCAAAAGTCACTAGGGCTTTGTATTGTCCCCAATACAATGTCCACTGATAACCACTGGGCCAAGACCAATGTGTGGCAAGAGGATAGTCATGGAAGCATGTTACTTGATGTGCAATACCTGATAGCTTTTCAGCTCTAAGGTATCAGTTACGACATAAGAAATGCCTCATTTCCAAAATTGTTGAGAAGATGAAGAGGATTTCTTCAAGAACTGCTGCATCACCTACAGGCCACCCACGGTTTATAGTCGACCACTGTGACCAATATAACAGGATTATGGGAAGCATTCAACAGCCAGGAAATGTAGGAGTAATGTATGAAAGGGGCTTAACCATCCCTCCAGATCTATTATATCTTGGGTTTCATAGTCAAAAATTAGGTTGGTGCTTCCAGATCACACAGACAATATACTTTTCCTTTTTCTAGTAAATGTATCCTTACCATAACACTTCCATGGAGCTAGATAAAAGCAGCTTCTTATCCTCTCTTATGCAGGGTGTCATCATCACATTCCTCATCCCTTTGTAAAGGCCAGCTGGTATTTATAACTGTTTGAGGACAATAGCTGCTGCTCTAACAAACTGGTCCAGAATCACAAGGCTTTTCTTCATGATTACATTTGGCTTCCACATTTATAGAGAATATGGATACAAATAAAAAACACTTCGACATTCAGAAAAGTTGGCTTTATTTTGCAGGAACTGGATTTCCTCACACAAAGATATGTGTGTGGCTAAGTTTTCAAGAATGGCTGGGGAGGATAGGTTGCCGAGGTGGAAGGTCATGTTGTTATGTGGACTTCTACAAACAAACAGGATTGTGGATATTGAAGACATCCTTTCCCAATCCAGAAAGTGTGTGAAATGTGCTCCTGTCAAAGGCAGGAGTTAATCCATTTACAGGATGAGAACAGGGGAGGGTACCCATTTGCATGAGATACAGGAATAGGGGTTTTTCCTCACAGAAAAATAATTCTCCTTAAAGAAAGAAACAAAAGAAATACATGAGGTAGTAAACTTATGTATATCTAGTCATGCAATTTACAAATATTTTTAAGGGGTACACTTGGAAACCAGTGATAGGTTGCCATGCATACCTCTAGAAATGTGAATTTCTGAAAGTTGTGAATTGAGGTCGTAGATTCATGATTACCTTTCGGAATCAGGCTCTCTGTAACTATATATTTACTATACTTTGTAGATATATATATAATAGGCAAATAATTACAGGCCTTGACAAATGAACATTTCTTTTTTTTAAGATTGTCTGAAAATGATTGGACTACTGAAATAAATAAATAAATAAAAACATGTTTCATTACACATTGTATAACAGCCCCCCAGCTGTGGTAGTTTTAAACACGCCAACTTTTATAACACTATAATAGTATCAAGAAATAAACCTACCTAAGACTCACATCTCTAGTATTTTCTAAGTTGGTGTCTGTGCAAATACAAACATCACTTTTATAAATGCAATCTTACCGCTCTTAAATGCAGACACCCATGTGTAAAAAGCCTCTCGAGGGTGTACAAATCAACTTCAACATGCACATATAACAAACCTGTGCTGCAGCACCTAAATACAAATAACCATATTGGGGTCTATTTGCAAAAACATTTTTGATCATAGAAAGTAGTGCACCTGTAGTACTGTTTTGAGTACTCTTACATGCCTTTGTGAAATGTCCCCACATCTAAAATTAAATATTCACTTGTAATTATCTCAAATAGGACTGTGCTCTCATTGCACTTATGTGATGTTCTTAAAGGTAGTCAAGAGTACATAAAGATTACTCCTGCAGAACTAATTCCTCATACTCATGGATAAATTTGTGAATCGACCCATTACATTTAAACCGACGCTTCTAATAGTGCAATGTGTACTGAAGTAAGTAATTGTAGTAACAGAGCTGGAGTCTCTTCAAGGTAAGTGGAAGGTTTAATGACAGAACATAGACAAAGCGTACACCACACCGGCTGACCAGACATCAACTGGCAAGTCTGGAATGTAGCTTAGCTTAGAAGGATGCATTTAGAACATTGTAAGTATTCTAATAGAACAGTAAAGAACGGACACAAAGAAAGGGCTACATATTGAAACAGGTTGGTAACCATATTAAAGGAGGAGAACATATTTACAACACATCTTATCCCTTTGGAATGAAACAAATCAATAACATTAGAAATCTCAAATCATACATTTTAGGAAGAATAATAAAAATAAATGAACCAAAGATCTGTAAGTTCACAATTTGCTTCATTACCGCACATAATCATTCAAATAGACAGGAGGTCTGCGATATCTAACAACTCTGGTATCATTGGACTGAAGAGAAGGAACATTCCTGTGAATGACCTGATCATGGACACCAGAGAGATGAGAGGCATCACCACCACCTTCCTCCCTGCGACACATTAAAGCTGAAGTAGGAGTAAAATCTTCTGGGGCAGATGACATGTACCCACTATTTGACTGGCAACCTTTCGTCGTATGAGTGATGTTACTGGAGAATGTGGATTTACTGTATAAGGCCACTCTGCGAAGATTCCACTTCTCACCATTATCCAACACTACATAATGGGGAAATATTTGTTTGACCATGTAGGGACCTTTGAATTTAGAGAGTCCCTTGATCACCCTCCCAGGTTTGACTTTAACTATATCACCCACAGAAAACGAGAAAGAGTTACAGGCATGAGACTCTGAATGAACTCCCTCAACAACATAATTTTTTATCCAAGAGGGCGCACGTTTAGTGCTAGGACGTCTACCACGCATAAGCTCAAAAGGAGAATTACAATCTTGTTTGTGAGACGTGGTTCGGGATGCCCACACCATCTCTTGAACCATTTCATTGGCTAACCCACCTGAAGCACATGCCATTTGAATTATCCCTTTAACCACTCGGTTTGCCCTCTCGCACCCACCATTTCCTTGAGGATAATAGAGAGGATAATTCCACAACCAGCTAAAAACAAACGCATTTTTTTTGAAATAAGTTGAGTGCCATTGTCTGTGATGAGTACTGAAGGATAACCTTCATCAAGAAAAATATCTTTAAGAAATTGTATAGTGCGGTCAGTGATGATGTCTTTAACAAACTCCACAGTCAGTCATTTAAAAAAAACATCAACCACTACAATTGCAAATCGATGAGTGACAGGAAGTTCATCTATAGGCCCACACTATGCCATGGTTGGTCCGGAGTGACAATGTGACCTAATATAGAACCAGAAGCAACCTTGAGTCTTTTTCACCATCTCTACAAGCAGTGCAATTTTTTACCCAAGATGCCACTTGTGCATCCATAGCTGGCCACCAAAAGTCTGCCTTAAGTCTGTGCTGAGTGAGTGTTTGCCCTAAGTGACCTCATGAACCAGTTTCAACAATTTCAGTCTCAAACTAAATGGTGGGATGTATCTGTCACCTCTCATTAGAATGCTGTCACAACATAACGAAAGCTCATCTATAATTTTAATAAATGGTCAGACTGGGGTTTGAACACAACTCTCACGCCTTGCACCTAATTTCAAAAGCTTTATGCCCTCAGTGAGAACAGTGTCCTTTTTCATTGCTTCACATCATTCATGATATTTCTGTATAAGTACAGCACCTAACCCGGTAGCACTTGCATCCACCATTAATACAGAAGTGCGCTTCACATCAAAGGGGGTCAAGAGTTTAGCTTCAAATAATTCGTTCTTGATAGCATTAAAACACTGACTGTGACTATCATTCCATGAACATGTTACTCCTTTATTGAGCAAAAGTCTTAATGTCAGTGTTTTGTCTGAGAAGTTCGTCACAAGTTTGGAATAAAACTCTATAAGGCCCATGAAAGAGCGGAGTTGATCTTTATCAGTGGGACACGGAGCTGATTGGATGGCCTGTAAGAGATTTTGTTTCGGTTTGACACCTTAAGCTGAAATTTCATAACCCACATATTCTATGTGCTGAACAAGAAAAGAACATTTTTCTTTACATAATGTCAGACCTGCTTTGTCAATTCTTTGCAACACAGATTTAAGTACATGATTGTGTTCAGAGATGGTGTCACCGAAGTCAAAAATATCTTGAAAAAACACTGCATTTTTTTATACCTTTAAAGATCTCTGTTACCATACGTTGAAAAACACTGGCAGCTGAGATTAATTCAAACAGAAGTCTAGTAAACTGGAATGTGCCTTCCGTGGTTATGAACGCAGTTAATTGTTTAGAATCATCATGAAGGTGAATCTGATGATACATGCTTTTCAAATCTAATTTTATGAAGAACTTTGCACCCTGTAAAGTGAACAATAACTCTCCAATATTGGGGAGAGGAAAAGTGTCTGCTACAACATTTTTGTTCAATGATCTTAAGTCTACACAACATCTTATCTTGCCATCCGCCTTCTGCGCGATGACAACAGGAGCCACCCATGTGGAGGCTTCAACAGGTTCTATGACACCACCTTGTAACATTTCATTAATACCACTTTTAACCTCTTCTCTAACTGAAAGTGGAACTCTTCTCATTTTGTGTTGTACCGGAACAATCCCATTCTTTACAAGAATCGTATGCAGATATCCCTTTAATTCTCCCAATTCATCTCTAAACACTCTTCTTGTATCATGTAAAATATCACTGTGTGTAATTATCAACTACCATGACTTGGTTGGTTGTTCTTGGATTTACTATTATATGTAAGTTGTATTGATGAATCCAACCAAGAATTGGTGGTCCATCAATAGCAACATAGACTTTCCCTTTGATTGACCTACCTCTCCATAAAGGATATGTCTTTATCAAAGTATTCTAATACCTCTATGTTCACACCTTGATATCCAGTACGAGAAATGTCACTAGCTTTCAATGGCAAATCCCCCCATTCTTTCCTGAACAAGACTCAGGGATTATAGTATATGTTGAACCCGTGTCCACCATCAGAGTTACTTCATGACCATCAACCTTAAACTCTGCTTTGGGTATTTTTTCTCTTTTTTCATTACAAACATTGATGTCAGGATCATTAACTACCAAAATGTTGTCTCTCTCTCGCCTAATTTCTTTGGCCTCGTCCTCAATCACAGCCACTTTGGAACAACCTTTGTTCCGACAAATTCTTGAGAAATGTTCCAACTTCCCACACTTTAGACATTCTTTGTTATTTGCATAACAAAATTTAGCATCAGAGGTATGTGCATTGCTGCCACATCTTGAACAAAATCTAACAGGAGATTTTACAAAATTATTTTTTCTCGGAAAACTTTTCCCTTTAGTCTTTACCAGACCTATAGCTACTTCATCCCCAGGCTCATACTCACTCACGAACTTCTCAGACACTACAGAAATGTGGTGTTGCGAACTATGTTTTTGTAACTCTTTCATACATCTCTCAGCTTCTTCAACAACTTTTGCTAAGTCTATTGCTAACTTTAAAGAAGGATTATTAGCTACCCACAACCTCTCCTGTATTTTCCTATTGCTAAATTGTACAATGAGTTGATCATGGGTCAACTCATCGGTCATTGCCCCAAAATTACACTTTACTGATAATTCATGCAAACGTGCAACAAAATCATAAATGGACTCCTCACTACGTTGATTGTGAGTATAGAACTTGTCTCTGTTCATTAACAGATTCTCTTCCTTCGCAAATCTGACTTTGAGTCTTGATATAGCCTCTTTGTATTCATCTGGTATAGACTGTCCACTGCTTTGTAGCCCTTGAGGAAGGTACTGGAATACATGTTGACCTTCTTTGCCCAGAGCACTTAACAGAAGTGCTTTTTTGCATTTGGCAGAAAAGTCTTGCCCCTCCAAGGCATCCAGATAGTTGTCAAACATGACTATCTAGTCTTCCCATGATATTGAACGTCTGCCTGATTCGCTGAGAAATTGAGGAGTAAAAGGTACTGCTATTTGTTGACTTTCTTGTTGAGCCATGTTAATGTGTTACGTACACAAACCAGAAGTTATTTGATGTAAATATAAATACATTTTGACTGTGGACACTGTTTCTGGTATTTTGCACATTTACTGTGGGATCGATAAAATTGTAATGGCTAAAACCCTTTATGTACTGCAAGCAAAGAATGGTGAGTGTATCATCGTGTACAGGAAACACTTGTGTCTTTGGCTTTATATAGTGTATTAGTTATGCTCACACTTCCTTTTCTCTTTTTTTTTTTTTAATTGTCAGGAAAATGTAGTACTGAAAAGAAATTAGCTGGAGCTATAATCATATGTGCTGGTTACCGCGCTCTCAAAAGACACAGTAGAAGACAATAATGCAGCAGAAAAACAATTCGTACTTGAATCTGTAACTTTCCCAGTCCAAAATGGCCACTTTACGTAGCGAGTGACGTGGATGTGCTTGAACGTTCTGAGAGCGGGAACATTGTTGCTTAGCAAAGTTCTGTGCTAAGAAATGCTGATGCGCAGAGCGAGATGACGAAGCTGCTGCCTGCTGCCTAGCAACGTAGTTCACGTTAAAGATTTGAGCACGCGGGTGGCTAACTCACAATTTATTTGATGACGTCAGCTCCACTTCGAGATCGCCTTATTCCTGCCACAATTTCTCAGGATATTTTGGTAAAGTTCCTCACTTCAGGGATGAAGTCGCGTGATACGCAGTGGGTTCTTAGGAGGGGTGCCGCTTGTCTGATCCTCAACGAGAAAAAAGTATGATCAGCACTGAAGATCGTTGCCAAAATGACGTAAGTAATTGTAGTAACGTTGCTGGAGTCTCTTAAAGGTAAGTGGAAGGTTTAATGACAGAGGATAGACAAAGCGTACACCACACCAGCTGCCCAGACACCCACTGGCAAGTCTGGAATGTAGCACAGCTTAGAAGGATGCATTTAGAACATTGTAAGTATTCTAATAGAACAGTAAAGAATGGACTCAAAGAAAGGGCTACATATTTAAACAGTTTGGGCACCATAACAGTTTGGGCACGATATTAAAGTAGAAGAACATATTTACAACATGTACATTAAAAAGAAATTTGCGGGGGCAAACTGAAGGGTTCAGAGGATTTTGCGGCACTGTAGAGGAGATTCCTTACCATCTCTCTTATCAGATCTACTCTGGTAGCTTTCAGCAAATTGGCAGGGTTTGCCATTTTAATGTATTGCAGACATAGTAACTGTCAACAAGTACTGAAAAGTCTTTCATTTGTGGCCTGCACGATGTTTGATGAATTACTACCAGAACATTAAGGCATTAAGATTCCTGGTTCTAATTGTAAACAATTTCAGGGCTTCAATCCTTAGTCCACAAGCCCATGCGCCATGCCAGGTTTTTCAAATAAACACTGATGAAAATGTAAACAATTACACTTGGATTCAGGGGCATAGTTCACAAAAAACGTCAAAGTATGTTTGAGCATTTCCTTTGTCACTTAACGTTACTTTATACTTTTTGTCAATTAACATAAATTCCAAAGGCACGGCTGGAAAGCTATGCCAGTCGCAGATTTCTAGGCCTTCTCCTAGAAAGTCAAGTGACTTGATAGAGTGCATTAAGACATAAAGGGGTTTCTTAATCATCCCCACTTTAAAAATAAAATCTGGTTAAAGACTGTTCAGATTTTAGTCAGAATGTAAATGGATATTTAAAACATTGTTAAGACTCCTGATATAAATCAGTATCTACCACTTTGGGGAGAGCCAGTGCTCCAATATATTGTCTTAGATTCGATCATAAAATAGCAGTGCAATCTTGGCATACAAACTCTCTGAATTCACTAATGTATATGGGCTCAGGAGTTTAGATCACATTAAATAAATGTTTGGATTACCAGAAAATGAATGTTGACGTAACTCCAACTACATTAATTTATTACAGATGTAATCAACAAGTAACTGCTACAGGAATAATCTGAGAATATTCATACGGTCTTTTGTGACATATAATATAACTATTATTGTGTATTAATGATAGGGATGAGCAAGCATTGAAGCAACGTGTACAAAATGGAGCAGGGCTCTTGCTTTACACAAGCGGCGGGCACATTGGCCTGAGGTATACGGGCGGTTGACCTAGCGCAGGGCTGTAAGCTGTAGGGACAAAATACTCAGAGGCAGCATATGGTGGCATGAGAGCTCACCAATATGCGCACCACTGGCATCACATTCGCGCTGGCTCCTTTTTATCAATTGCCCCACGTGACCTCCCGACTACACCATTGAGCAAACAGGCTCGGGTGTGCATTAACACCGCCCCGGACCACTACCAATATTGGACCTAACTCGGGTCGCCCCTATTACGTCATGGGGGCCGACACTACATTCCTCCCCAACAGTATCAAACTATCCCCGTTATAGCAGCAGAACATATATCAACAATAGGCATGCATTACTGGAACAAGCTCACATGACATATTCCTTCAGCCGGCAGGATGGTGCACTTTTTTTTTACAGACAGTACTGAGAGATTCCCCGGCCTCCCGACAGACTGGGCAGATAGAGCACCATAGGGTCCCCTGGAGGGCGTCCACCGTTCGGCGGTGCTATAGGATCAGCTCAGTCCACTGCCAGACAGTTCACAAGCTGGATGAAAGGTTTTGAAAAAGGACACATTCCTTGTGACTGTTTCCACACCTCGCTGGGCAGTGACTCTAGTGCCATTCAGATGTGTGAAAGTCCATGGCACCTTTTCATTCCGCAGGCCAAATTTGCTGTTAGCAACTCGATTATGCAGAAGACCTGAATCACCCACTTGTAAACTAAGCGGCTGTGACTGTCGCCGTTGGCTGGTATGATCGTTTCGATGTACACAACGTGTTTGTATCTGCAGTTCTTGTGGTGAATCTGGACGCCTCTTCGGATTATGAGGAATCGAGCTCCACATAGCAGGCATCGTAGAACAGCTAAAATGCAATCTTGCCAGATTGGTCGGAATGATATAAACCATGTGGTATTTAATTCTCTTAAACAAGTTAATCCCAAAATTTGGACTATGCGCTCACGACACTTCATCGCCAGAAGAGTGTTCTCCATGGGGAACTGGGTATCGCTTGTGATTTGGCTTGCCATATCAGAGCAAAAGGAGCAAATATTGTATCCCTGCTGCGAGTCCCAAAACAAGAGGCAGTTCGTCAAACACTGATTGCACAAAGTTTGGAAATATTCCTAGGACTGCTTCAAAGGGTGCTAACAGTCCCGAAGAAATCGTTTTAAATACATATACAATACCACTCGTATCAGACATGTTTAAGATACAACCTAACATTTTTGAGAAATGTACAGGGCAGTTTGTAGTTAACAGGGTGTGTATTTCTGGCGAAGTCCTTGCGACTTGCAGATCATACGTTTCTTTGGCCGAGGTCAATGGCACAGTTTTTTGTAAAAGAATGTATTTCATTCTACTAAAAGTATCAATTCGTATAGAAGAGATGTTCAGTGAAGGACATAACGGCGCCTCTCGGTCTGTCTTGGTTTTTGGAAACAATACTTGCATACAGCAAGTGACCCTCGCTGACACAGTTACGAGATAGGCTAAACCTGGCAACATGCCACAGCAGCTGTGTTCATTCAACATAATGTAACTTCTATTAGAAAGTTGCCTAAAAATTGGATCAATCACTGCAGCTGGTGAACCTTGCAGGTGGCAGGATAAGTTATTTGAGGAACCATCACAGAACCTGTGTAAGTTTATACCCTGACATAGGAGAAAGCCGCTTAGGGTGTTTTCACAATTAATGCCACTAAGAAACACTTCTTCCCCCCACCTCTAGCATCTGTGTGTGTAAGGTAATTCCCAGGATGTCTTGATGTATTCTTTACCCAACCTTTCATATAGGCCTGCTGGTATACGTTTTAAGCAATACTGAAAATGGAAAATTGTAACAGGCAGAGTGATTGTACCGTGTATTATCCATTCAATGGCTGTTTTTTCAGCGACTGTACATGGCAATCTTTCCAGTTTTTCAATGCTCAGCACCATATAGTCTGCTCCCCTCTGTGCCAATTTGATTTGTTTATCTGTGAGATTAAATTCAGAAAACAATGACGTTGTGTTGATTAAACGCCAAGGCACATAGCCTGAACAAAGGTTTTGTAACGTCCAGCCTAATAGCATTATAGAACACAATTGCGACTGACCATGTTACAACATGACCAAGTCCTGTTCCATTATGTCTATAGAAGAGGATACTATGCTGTCCAAAGAATATATCCTGGATGACAGAGTTGTTAACCCATTGTTAACTACAGAGAGAGATTTCTCTAAATTAATCGATCAATTTCTCGTATTCGTTCTGCAGTCTCTGCTTGCGTAATCTTCCATGCTTCATTATACATGGCATAGATATCGGCGTATATAAAACGTTTATGACACCGTTTTTAGGGCCTTGTGGGAAGTCCCTCAGCTCAGCGCCATCTTTAAGTAAAGATAAGTGTTATTTCAGTTCCTTCAGTGTAGTCTTGTGTAGCCACTCAAGGCACACTTTCCCTACGCTGTATGATGTTACTATCCCTGGATGCTGTCTCTCAACATATCTTGGATCTGGCCTAGTGTATGTGAACTCTTTGTCTTATTCAGGAATCTATCTTGACAGTTATTTGTGTCTGTGGGCCAGATTAACAATTTTTTCCAGGAACTTTTCTGTTGTAAAGCAAAATAGTATGCACGTCGACCACCCCCTCTGAAGTGTTACTGCTATCAGTTGTAGGTGTAGGTATGGATTGTTTGTTTAAATCTTTTATCTTGGCTAACCCAAGACAAGATGTCTGCTGAACAGTGTCATTCAAAAACATTATTTGTCCTAGGATGATGCAGGCTCTAAATAAAGCTTCTAATCCCTGCACCTGCCAGTCTTTTGTGCCCCAGACAATTTTTGTCCCAATGTTGTCTTTCCAAAAGTCAAAACCTAATGTGGACAGCTGAGCATAAAAGGCCACAGAATAAATTTGCTTTGTATTCGTCAACATACTTTTCATTCCTGTCCTATTAACATTTTTAAGGTAAAATGATTCTGGATTGGAAACATTATACCCTGAAAAGTATGGAAATTTGTCATAAAATGTTTTTGAGCTACCCTTTGGTGAAGCAGGACAATTTTCCCATTGGTTATAAGTAAATACATTTCTAGGATTTGCAGATTTATGCAAGAAATGATGACAATAGTGATTATAACAATACATTTGTTCATAATCAGATGAACCTTCTAAGTATTCATGATTTGTAAATTTTGCAGACATTTCTAAATCTGACATCATAATATTCACAATCTCGAAGTCCCAATCATCAGAAAAGGTACTAGATGAAACAAAGTCACACAAGTAAATCTTGAATTGGTGTGGAATCTTCAACAGCTCTGCCCGACCAAGAATGTCATATTCAGTTCTGTCCCAAGCAATACCACCTGGTATAGGAATTGCTGTGATGTTCAGTGATGACAAGTTTCTTTTTTCACGATGAGATGATTTGTGTGGCTGGAGGAGTAAGTTGATGTTCTTTCTTGCTGTGTCCTTTTTAACATAGCTTCCATTTATCAGCATTCCCAAAGTAAATACAAGAGTCAACCAAAGTAGAAGAAAAAGTACACCCAACACATTCCAAAGTTCAATCCAATCCATGGTGAAACCAGATAAGTCTTTTCCAGGATCCTCGGAAAACGTATCAAAGTTAATGAATTAGCCAGAGGCAGTTCTGTCAATTGTAGGGATTGCATCAGGATTTGGTGAAATCGCTGGAACCACTTGATCACTGGTTACATTTGTATAGTCAGTTGCTATTTCATTGAAGACAGGCATTTCTTGGTGAACTGTTATTTGGGTCTCAAGAGGTACAAGTTCCATGGCTTTGTTGCATAGTCCTTCTTTTCGCACTGCAGATTCTTCAAAGGTGATGAGTCTCTCAGTTTGAACCTCTTGGATAGTAACCAGATTTGGGCATCTGCTACATCTTTGGAGTCCACTTAGCCTACTACTTATGATCGGCCACATGATGTGGTTTGACAAGGTCGATGGACACGAACCTGTTCTCCTTTTTACCAGCAAGGGGCGACAGTAAGACTGTTCTTGATCCGTGGATGGCTAGAACAGATACTGTCTGTCTGTACGAAGGCCCAAATTCCCTCTTGTCTGCGATCTTTTCTCTGACTAGATCCCCAATCTTTGGAATCCAGACAGGTCTTGCTGGAACGGATGGTTTCTCTTCAGTGGTTATTAGCTTCAGGAGTATGTTACTTTGTCTGGATCTTATTTCATTTAGGTCCTGCAAAACAGTCAAACGATCTTTGATATCAAAGGTTTTTTTTCTAACACTGAAGTGTGACAATTGAGGTCCTGCACAATCATTCTAGTTCCAAAAAGGATTTCATAAGGAGTGATAACCCCTAGAGAACTTCTTGGCAGATTGTTAAGACTACGTTGGACACTTATTAGATGTTTAACCCACCCATCACCGGAGCCTAATACCCTAGCTGTTATAGATTGCTTTATGTCTCATTTTTTTCTCTCCACTACTGAATTTCCCTCAGGATGGAATGGACTAGAATACCGCAATGCAACGCCCATAGTGGCCATGGCCTCTTTGTAATCTTGAGAGCTAAACACAGGACTCTGGTCAGAATATAGCGTGCCGACTGCGTATGTGCCGATAAAGACTCGCAACTCTTTTATAACAGTTTGGGCGTCAACGAGCACTGAGCCTACATCCAAATGAATCTTATCTTGACTGCATCTGTCCATAGGGATGTCTGCATGTAGAAAGACTAATGCTGTCTAACAATGGTGTCTGTACTGGGCTGTCTACACAGTAGTCAGGTATCTGGCGGCGTTCTCTGCTGTGATCTCTGTTGCAGTTATGGCAATTCATTGCAAATGTGTGAATGTGACCATTCATACCTCGCCACCAGTACTTCTCTTTTAATTCCAGTATCGATTTAGAGATCCCTTGATGTATCAGACCCTCTCCCAAATGAGCTTCGTGCATCAAAGCTACTCTACGTTTCCTGTTCGGAATCACTCTATCCCCCACTCCAGGAATTCGAGCGAAAGGAACAGAGTTTGCATCAGTTATGTATGAGTATTTGAGTGGAAAGCCTTTTGGTAATGTTTTGCCACTGTCTTCGCTTGAAGCATTGAGAGCTTGCATTATTTTGTTGTCTATTTTCGTTTTCAAACGAGTGATTGCAGCTACGGAAGCCATTTGTACAGCTTCCTTTGCTGCTTCATCAGCCAATGAATTCCCTGCAACGTGAACGCCATCACGTTGATGACTCAGTGTATGGATCACATGAGCTTTTTGTACTTCTTGTCATAACTGAACTACTTGTTCCCATAGCAACTTATGCTTAATTCTGTAACATTTTGCATCTTTGAACCCATTTTCAATCCAGTTCTGCAAGTATTCATTATAAGATTGAACACAGTAATACGAATCGCACACTATGAGTGTGGGGAATTTGCGATCAGTATTTTCAAGCACCATCTTGAATGCTTGTAGTTCAGTTCGCTGAGCTGTACAATCTCCTAGAGATTGCGTTTTAGTAACCATAGGTCGGAATTTACCATGGCGCCAGCGACCTTTAACAATCGCACACGCAGCACTATAAGCTTGTTTACCCCCAATAGCGGGCAGTGCTGATCCGTCTGTATAAATTATACATTCATACTTCTCTAGAGGCAGAATCTCAGTAGGCAGAGGACATTGTTGTTCATATTGTAGACATTCTTGTGTTTTCAAATAAGGGTCGAAAACGTATTCAACGTCTGTTGCAGCAAGATATTTAACCCATTGTATCCATCTCAGATGTAAAGCCTTTGCATTCAGAATGCTCGCTCTCATCACTGCCTCTAATGCGGGTACAGGAGTAACGACTATTATGCGTTTACTCTGTGTGAGGGCTCTCTCTTTTGCTACTGCATTTTAAATCGCTGTCAAAAATGTTTCTGTAGAAGTGAATTTCATTTCTGCTTGTGTGTACAAGTGTGATTTGTAAGCAATTGGAACTTTTTCTACTTCATTAAATGTTAAGTATGTGAATCCACATCTTCCTGGGATGATTCGGATCACTAAGTACGTTTACGCGTGTTTGCAAAATGTTTTGTTGCTTACATGTCTGTTTGGACTGAACACAAAATTTCTGTGTTTTTGTGTCCAATTAACTGTTTTGAATTCTTGTTTGATTAATTCGTAGAGAGGTTTAACCCTTTCTGCGCAATTTAGAATGTATGTTCTTCCAAAATTTAGGAAACCTAGATTGGACAGTAAGTTTTTCAGCGCTTTTGGAGGTTGGAGCAGCGCACATTTCTGTAGAAAGTTTGCTGCCAGGTTTTGCCTTCCCTTGATAACTCGTATTCTAGAAAAAGGACGTTGAGGTGGGCAATTCGTGATTTCTTAAAATTGAATTTGTACCCTTCAGAGTCGAAGCCAAGTATTATGGTGTTCACCCTGTTCAAGTGCCTATCCGAATCATCGTCTGTTAGATAGATGTTATCGACATATGATAATGCCTCATCATCATAGGTTTGTAGTAACTCTGTTACTCTGGCTGAAAATAACCCTGGACTATTCTTGAATCCCTGGGGGAGACAACAGAATTGACTCTGTGTCCCCATGATTAAGAAAGTGGACAAATACCTACTTTCATGTGCAATGTTTTGAGAGAAGAAACCGTTGGAAATATCTAATGTGCTTTTATATTTTTTACGCACAATGTTATTCATTAGTGCTGCACTGTGTGCATTTTGTACTGCAGAAGTTTTGCAACAAGAGTTTAAGTGTCTGTAATCCAAAACTAGACGATATGTATTTTCTGCTTTGGAGACAGGAAACAAAGGATTGTTCATGGACGAGGGGCATGTTTCAATCACCCCTTGGTATTCAAGTTGATCTAATATCTCCCTGACCTGTTTTTTAGCTTCTTGCTTAACTGGATACTGCCGTTGTGCAGTTAGTTCATTTTTTTAACTGGATTTTATGTTGAGGAGAATCCTCATCCCATCCTACATGATTTTTATATAATGGAGGAGCCTGGGCTACTGCCCATTTTCGGGCATAAGTATATTTTTTATGAATTGGAATGTGGTTGGAGAATGCTGGCATAATGATGTCTTGTGGGCACTCCCTGACAAATTCAGGTGGCCAGTCTTGTTCAGCTAAAAGATTGTCATAACCCTGAGAGAGCTTCTCCCAAAAGAGTGCTCTCTTTTTTCTAGTTATGTCCCCCTCCATCCGGAGTGTTCCATCATATAACTTATGTGGGACACTAACCCCGGTATCTGCACTTTCAACTTGGATGCACTCATTCAAGTCCACTGTCTCCAGATAATCCTTCTAGTTCTTGCGAGCTATCGTGACTTCTGCTGCGCTGTCCAACATCGTTTGAGCCCATTCCCTGTTCTTGAGTTGTGTCCTCAAGATCCTCGGCATGTCTGATCTTTAGACCTGCTACCTTCTTTTTGGTAAATTGAGGTTTCTTATTTTTTGGAACGTGTTGAACGTCTTTGGACTTCACTAGATCTTCCTTGTGTTTTGATCGTCCTCTTCTTTTGGATTTTTGTGAGGAAGTCTGAAAGGTACGAGAGGAACGTGTATCAGTATCTTAATATCTATCAGGTTTTCTCAAATTATCCCTATTCCGGAGGTTATACCTCCTTTCAGAGGGCTCCTTTTGAGGAGACCTACCTCTGGGGTTGGGGTGTCACTGGTTTACCACCCAAACTATCTCTACCTAGTTCTTCATAGGATTTTTCAATTATTCTGGCTAGTTCTTGAGGTTGCTCAGGTACATCAAATTCTCTTAACTTTTGGCGGGTCGTCACGGATACTGCTTCACCTTTAATATTGGCTAATATTATTGTTGAGACCTATTTGAAATCTTTCAGTAATTTCATAACTAAATATAAAGCAGGTTCTGACCCGTATTCATTTTGAATCTGTTTCAGGACGTCTGGAATTACCGCCATAGACGGAACACCATGTGTTTTGGTGTAGATTGCAGCAAAGACTATACCCCAAGTGTCGCAGTCCTCCAGGTGTGGTGCGATCCCTATTGGTAAACAGATTTTTTGAATCCTGAGTTTCTCATGAGGGGTAGTATCAGGAAATACTCCCTCGATTTGAGTATTCTTTGAGCTATCCAGAATGGAATTTGTTCCCGTTTTGCGGGTAATTTACCAATGAGTGATTGTATAGTCTGTGGTGTAATTTTATTTGTATTCCCCATGTAAGGGGTGTGTTTCGGAATCCTGATTTCCGGTTGGGTTGTAAGAGTCCGCATGACATATTGGACCAATTGTCTGTGAATTTTAATTAGCTCCTTTAGTTGAACTAATAGTTCCTCATCCAACATTTCTTCAATAGCAGGATGTGGTGTATAGCTGGCTAATACCGGTCAATTTGCTCCTGGTCTACCTAGTGGACCGAGCCTGGTAATGTGATGTATATGTTTTAGGGCACCTTAGAACCAGAGCGCCTGCTCTTGGTAAGTTAATGGAAATTCAACACCCTCGAAGGGAATGTATACCGTTGGAGCTTCATCTTCTTTGTAGAAGTGAAACAATTTAGTTACTGGGTTTGCTTCGGGGAAGGCTATCCATGAATAGAATATCTCTGTCTGATGATATTCATGTGCCTCTATCACAAAAACTACCCTACCACCTCTTGCCGATAGGCCATTTCTTATCCGTTTCATACTGATGGCTCTCTTTAGAAGTTCTGGAATGCCTATAGCATCCACGTCGGTCTCTTGGAAACCTGTTATATTAAAATCTGCAACAACTGGATCGGCTGCAGCTCCACCGGTTGCGGTGTTGTCGCAGTTAATCAACATTGTTTAATGAAAGTTGCAGAGCAAGTTTTAAGGAAACAAAGATAAGGTGCACAATATTTTGGAACACTGTATCCTTCAACTTTGAAAAACCAAAAACTAATACATAGGATTTTTGTCCTTCTCAGCTATGGCGGATATTTTATCCCTTTACCCACTCCAGACGTCTATTGGGGTATTTTACTAGAAAAAGGGGTCTCTAAGAAAAGCACAACTGAGTTACTTTAGTATCTAGCATTAAATTAGTGCCTTACCAAATGTTGGGCGCCATGTAGTGTAGTACCTATATTCCCAATAGGCTCTGCGCATTGGAATAATATATCCTATAGATTAGACATAGGACTGAGGTCGACTGGGTCTCTATCGAATATACTAAACTTAATAGTGAGTGCCAGCTAGCTCAGAGGTCACTAGAAACGTTCCCGAATTCACAAGAAGGGATTCGTTTCTGACAGCCGCATAAACATGACAACTTTGTTTCCCATGAATAAGAAATAGATCTCTAGAGTTGCGGAAACAATAGATAAGTATTTCACTCAGTCAATTGTGCATGCTTCGTTTCAACAGAGTTTGTAGAGAAATAGAGATACGGGGCGTTTTCAATAAAAGGTTTATTGAACAGTCTTCTTTCTCATACAAGAGAAGTGAACTGCTACAATCGTTAAGCAGACTACAAAGTATAATGCGTACAGCGAGAATAGTATTATAAAATAATACTGTAAAAGCATTGTATGGTTTGTAAGCCATATAAAAATACATACATAAATAACATTGACTAAAATACTCAACTGGTGCTTCTAAATACACCTATCCCAATGTACCTAACCTAAGTCTAGTACGAGGGAAGAAGTAAGTATTGGGTAGCATAGGTTTAGTTGTTTTGCCAAGAATCTCCCAAAGGTTTCTCTAGGTTCCAATCAGCTCCATACCTTGGTTAGAATGAAGGAGGTCTGGTATCTCTGTCTCAGGACTCGATTTCCCAACACCCCGCAAGGAGAGCTTGAAAACACCGGAGCTGGATTCTCGGCGAGAGAAAGGCAGCCTCTTGATCAGTGCGTCAGCTGGAGGGTTGGCTTCCTTCTGCACTTGCTGTAGCGAGCTGCGTCGGGCAAGTAGATAGTCGAACTGCTCCAAACCACCGTAGTTTGCCATAGCATGTGAAGATATTGTTATACCTTGAAGGTGTTTAGAAATGCCATAGATTGACGTATAGTCGGGCATAATAACATCAGGAAAGAAACCCTAGGGAATAGTTGTTCTTTGCAAAGTACATGAGTTCTTGGACAAATCAATATTCAAGCAAGTGGAAGTTCCCTAACTGCTTAAGCCGATTTTCCAAGAAATCGTTTGGTACGGGTGGAAGTAACCATGTCTTTATTTGGGTCGCATGGGCTATGCCTAAATAACGGATTGATTTCTATGCCTATATAAGGGCAATGTGAATTGTACCTATATAAGGGCATGAATCGGGAAAATTCAATGTTATGTTATGTTATGTTATTTTATTTTGTAAAGCGCACGGATGCCGCAGCCAAGAGGCGTCCCGGCGCTTAGGAGAAGGTAAAAAACACAACACGGAAGCTAGTGGTTAGAAAAGACTAAGCAGTAGAAAATAAAAAGGTCTTCAAGGCTTTTCTGAACGGGAGCAGATCAGGAATGGAGCGAAGAGAGGCAGACAGGGAATTCCAGAGAGCTGCTGCCATCACAGCAAAAGAGCGTCCGCCCATCCTTGCTTTTTTAAAACGTGGCACTACAGCAAGGTTAGTCCCTGAAGATCGGAGGGCTCTGGATGGCTCATAATGACAAATTAATTGGGACAAAATAGGGGGAGAAGCCAACTTCAAGATTTTAAAAGTTAGGCAAAGAGTTTTAAATTTAATTCTTTGCCCCACAGGCAGCCAGTGAAGATCCTGAATAGTGCGACGCACAGAAACAAACTTCGGAAGACCAACCAACATCCTGGCAGCCGCATTTTGCACCCGCTGGAGGCGCACTAGTTCGGCTTGATTAACGCCTAAGAATAAAGAGCTGGCGTAATCTAATCTAGCCAAGACTGTGGCCTGGACAATTATCTGTCTCGTGTCAGCATCAAAAAACTTAAAAATGGGTCGCAGACACCTCAGGGCACCTAAACAAGTTCCGGCAACCCGTTTAGTGTGGGCAGTGAATGACAGTTTATCATCCAACCACACCCCAAGGTTCCTAACTTCAGCCACTGGGGTGGGAGCAGGGCCTAATTCAGATGGCCACCACTGATCGCCCCAAAGCTCACTTTCCCTACCAAAAATAATAACCTCGGTTTTAGAGGCATTCAGTTGGAGGCGGTTGTTCGCCATCCAGCCCGCCACAGCTTTTAGCGCGGTCTGAAAAGAGGCAGCATCCATGTTGGTCTCTCCATTAAGTGCCACCGCCAGCTGCGTATCATCGGCGTATGACACCATGGAGAGACCAAAACTATGGGCGACCTGAGCCAACGGTTGGACATACAAATTAAATAAGGTAGGGCTTAGGGCCGACCCCTGTGGGACACCCTGCAGAATCGGACGAGGAGCGGAAACAAAAGGGGGAGTGGATACTTTAAAAGTTCGATCAGTAAGGAAAGATCGAAACCACTCGAGTGCTCTCTCTCCAACTCCGGCCTCCTCAAGGCGATGGAGGAGGATCTGATGGGACACCGTGTCAAACGCGGCACTAAGATCCAATAGGATCAGTGCCGCCGTTTGACCTAGGTCCAACATTTTCCTGATGTTCTCCACCACTGCTAGAAGAGCCGTTTCGGTGCTGTGACCCGCGCGGAACCCATTCTGCGATTTATCCAGTATTTTCGCTTCCTGCAGATGGAGTGACAGGATGCGGTTGGCATGAGATTCTGCTAATTTCGCTGGCCAAGGAAGCAGGGAAATCGGCCGATAGTGTTCCGGTTTAGTGGGGTCGAGGGCCGGTTTTTTTAGAATAGGAATGATGGTAGCCTGCTTCCAAGCACTAGGCACACAGCCGGTGTTAAAAGACAGCTCAATGAGACTGTGCATGGCCGGATAGCAGCACTCAGCAATTTCCTGGAATTGAATGGGTCTCATGGGGTCATCAGGTGAGCCGGATTTGACCTTTAATGTCAAGGCTTTAAATTCCTCTAGCGTAGGGCTGGGAATAGTCAGCAGTGGTAAGGAAGCCTTAGGTGTTATGTTATTCTCCTGGATGGTAGACTGGGAGAATGACCTATAAATGGCCTCGACTTTTTCAATGAAGAATGACGCTAGATCCTCACAGTGCTCTAGGGAGGCTGCCAGAGTGGCAGATTGATTTTGTTTACTTGTAAGGTCTTTGCAGACCTTAAAAATTACTTTCGTGGGATTGGAACTATTTTTTATCTCCCGAGAATAAAAGGCTGCTCTGGCAGAGCAGATGGCCCGATGATAGACTCTCGTGCAGGCCCTGTAGGCGGACTTAAGGTCCGCGTCATAAGTTTTACGCCATGCACGTTCAGCTTTTTTACAGGTAGATTTGAGCAGTCTAAGGGATTCATCATACCATGGGCTGGAAGGGCTAGATCTAGTCTTGCTCCACCTAGCTGGTAATCGGAGCCTAAAACGCTACACAACAGCGCTTTACACAAGCGGCGGGCACATTGGTCTGAGGTATAGGCGCGGTTGGCCTAGCGCGGGGCTGTAAGCTGTAGGGAAAAAATGCTCAGAGGCAGCGTATGGTGGTATGAGAGCTCACGTGTATGCGCACCACTGGCTTAACATCCGCGCTGGTTCCTTTTTATTATTAATTGCCCCACATGACCTCCCGACTAAACCATTGAGCACACAAGCTCGGGCATGCACTAACACCACCCTGGACCACTACCAATATTGGACCTAACTACGTCATAGGGGCCGACACTACAGGATCCTTCAACTTTATGGCGATATTTTCAATTCTTGCTGATCTTTGCTTTCTGCATTGCCATCGTTTCTCGCAGAGGAAAGAATAACTCGGTTTCACAACGGAGAAAAAGCCTCAAGGCCTACTTTTCATTTTAGTCTACAATGTCCAAACAGTAAATGGAAATTGCACTCTGGGTATCTCCGAGCATTGGAACTTCACTCTTGTATTATTCATGGAAAACGTTCAGGAGATGCACAATTGCCTGAGTGAAATTACAGAACTAAATGGAAAGGGGCGACCGCTCGGTCCCCCCGAACGTATGGTGGAGTACCCCGATCCCCCGGGAAGCCATTTTTGGGCGGGAGGCGAGTCTCGGCTGGTATGCCCGAAGTGGCGTAGCCGGGGGCGCGCCTTTTTCCCGCCCAAGGAGGGGTTGTCCTAGACACCTACACCGTTGGCCACGCCCTGGAGGCGGATTGGAGGAGGGTCCACGCCCGCCCGAGGGAGGATAAGAGGAGCGACGATCCAAGGAAGCATCCTCTTGTTCTTGTGCTCTGAAGCTGCACCTCCCCGTTGCACGTGAGCTCGAGACAGAACAAGGAGCCAATTTTGAGAATTTGTAATTCTTGTGTTTTCTCTTCTAGCGCTTCGAACTCTGGTTCCAGGATCTTTCGGGCGAATATCGTAAGAGAATGCCGGGCAAAAAGGTCGGAAAGAAGGTTAGCACCGACCAAATGCTCCGTATGCTGGTGAAGGACATGGCGGACATGAAGAAGCAGATGGCGGCCATGAACGGTACGGGCCGGCCTAAGAAAGTCATCGGACCAGCATTGCCGGGGGTAGTCCCTGCCGGGAGAGGTAAAAGGGCCAGGAACAGGGCGGCAGGGGGTGAGGCTCCGGTTCCCGAGTCACCTCCGGTGAGCCCGGTCAGGCCAGTAGAGGCCCCAGTTCCGATTCCGGATGCAGGACAGCCAATCCCGGTCGTAGTTACACCTGTGAACGAGGGGGATATGCCACCCGAGTTGGCCGCACAGTTGGCGGCGTGGTTGGGCAAGAATAATGAGGGTGCCATAGCTCCAGGGGATACGGCCGAAGAGGCCAAACTAATAATGAAGCAGTTGCGGCAGTCTCGAGATGCTGCGAAGGCACCTTGTCCTTTTGTTCCTCCTCAGGGTCCCGCGGAACAGCCGTCTTCGGGCGTTGGAACAGCGGCAGCAGCGAGTCCAGCTACTGATTCGGGTAAGAAGCCGTTGCCAATGGCTGGGGAGGGGTCGGTACCCTCAAGAAGGGAAAAGGTGGTACAACATATTCCGTTGGCCACAAAGGAAATGATATGGGCAGATAAATATGTGAATATATTTTCGCTATTAACTGATCATTATGAAATAGAGCACGTTCAAAATCAAAAGGAATTGTTGCATCCAAGTGTATGGCGAGCAAAGATGGCGGGTTTCAGAGTTGATGAGACAATCGCTAATTGAGCCAGGGCTTTCGGGATGTTCACTGCAATCATGGGGGAACGTAGGCCCGAGGTATTGACTGAGTTGGCTTGTTACCAGACACGAATAATGGAGTTTTATGAATCTTACGATGGTGATCAATGGTTGGGTTATGATAACAAATTTCGTAAGGCCAAGGAGCACGACTCATCCCTGACGTGGGATTGTTTCGACTCCATTTCCTGGCAGAAACAGGTCAGGTCAAATCCGACAAAGCCGTCTTCGTTTGGCGGGAATGGGACAGAGCCTTCCCGCCATTCCCCGGCGGTGCCCTTTCGAGCGGGCGCCGGTGGTGATCAGCACACAAGGAGTAATGGGAACTATGGCAAAAAGGGGGTCTGTTGGAGCTTCAACAGGGGCAAGTGCACTAGGCCACAGGGGTCGTGCAAATTTAGGCACGAGTGTGCAGGGTGCGGACAATCTTCACACCCCGAGAGTTCATGCAGAGCCAAGAATGGCGATTCGGGGGGCAGAGGCGGCGCCAAACAGGTCTAATGACGGCCGAGGGGCGCTGCTACCTACTCCCATCGACATCATGGCAATGATCCCTTGGCTGAACGTATACCCTGATCATGTCTCCGCTGGGGTGTTGAGGGAGGGTTTCTCATGTGGTTTCCGCATCCCGGCGGGGGATTTTCGGGGGGAATCGCTGTGTGAAAACCAACTGTCGGTTCGTCAGAATGCGGTTGTAGTACAGGCAAAGATTGCAAAGGAGGTGGCCCGAGGTCGGGTTGCGGGTCCATATGCGAACCCGCCTGTCCAGAATTTTGTTTGTTCACCGTTGGGTGTAGTCCCCAAGAAGGACCCAGGTGAGTTTCTGTTAATACATAATTTGTCCGCTCCTAAGGGTCTTTCCGTGAATGATGCGATTGACCCGGGAGTTTGTTCGGTGCGGTATGCTTCCTTTGATGAGGCTGTCGCCATGTTGAATCGCCTGGGGCCCGGAGCGCTGATGGCAAAGTCGGATATCGAGTCAGCATTCCGGTTGCTCCCGGTACACCCACAGGATCAGCGTCTGCTAGGTTTTGTGTTCCAGGGACGCTATTACATGGATAAATGTATGCCAATGGGTTGCTCCATCTCCTGTGCGTATTTTGAAAAATTCAGTGGTTTTTTACAATGGGCGTTCACCAGAGCCACAGGCTTTGCTCAGGTTATGCATTACCTTGATGATTTTCTGTTTTTGGGGGCAGCTGGGGACACGGAATGTGCACAAGCTTTGAGTAAATTTTGTGATCTCATGAGAATGTTTGGCGTGCCACTGGCACCGGGCAAAACAGTGGGGCCGGCTACTTCGCTCGAGTTTCTAGGAATTGAGCTCGATTCCGAAGAGGGGTGCTTCCGTTTGCCTAAGGAAAAGGTATGGAAATTTAAGGCCTCACTTGAGGCATGTGTTGACAAGACGAAAGTAACGTTGCATCAGTTACAGCAGGTTGTGGGTCAGCTTAATTTTGCCCTCAGAGTGATACCAATGGCTCGCCCTTTTTCTCGCTCTATTGCTCAAGCCATGGTTGGTCTTAAGGAAGGGCATCACCGCACAAGACTCTCGGCAGAGGTTCGCCAGGACATGCGCATATGGTTGGCATTCCTGGCGGAGTTTAACGGTCGTGTCCTGTGGAACAAACCAGCGGTTTCCTCCGAGGAGCTGGGTTTGTGGACCGACTCGGCAGGGAGTGTGGGTTTTGGCGCCATCTTTGGTAACCAATGGTCGGCACAAACATGGCCGGCATGGTGGCACGAGAGTGCACTCACAGGTAACATTGGGTTTCTTGAACTGTTCCCTATTCTAGTGGCCTTGAAGACATGGCCGGAGGGATTTCGTGATCGCACTGTGGTGTTCTGGTCGGATAATATGACTGTGGTAGAATGTGTCAATAATCAGGCAGCACGCCGCAAATTGATCTTGAGATTGATGAAAGAAATTGTCCTGCTATGTATGAAATTAAACGTCCACTTTAGAGCAAAACATGTGCCTGGGGTACTGAACCAGGCGGCTGATGCACTCTCTCGTTCCCACATGCAGGCCTTCCGGGGCCATCTGCCCTCTGCGGACTTGGTGGCGGCACCATTTCCCGAAGTTCTCTGGTCTCTCGGTGCCCCGGATTACAAAACCTCGTGGGAGAGAGTCTAGCCCCCAGGACGAGGAAGGCATATGAAGGGGCGTTCCGTTCCTATTGGGCATTTTTGGGTCCAGCTAGGGGGGAGCATTGGGGGCAGGAGGAGTATGTCCTGAAATTTCTAGTCTCACTGCATCAGGCAGGCCGATCAGTGGCAACAGCCAATAGACACCGAGCCGCCATTGCATTCATGGCGCAGGCTCATGGCATTCAGGACCCCACAGCGTCCTTTCTAGTAAAGAAGGCGTTGCGCGGGTGGCAACGCCTTGAGGGTCGTAAGGGGGACGAGAGGCGCCCGATCAGGCTAGCAATGTTGTCCAGGTTGATGTCCGTACTCCCTGCGACTTGTTCATCTCAGTCAGAGACAGTGCTGTTCCGGGCCGCCTTCGCATTAGCGTTCCATGGGGCTATGCGGATAAGCGAACTGGTAGCAAGGAACAAGCGGGATACGGGGGGAGGTCTGTGTCGAGAACACATACAGATTAGGGGTGACGCGATGGTAGTCACTATAGCCAAGTCCAAAACCGATCAGGGAGCGATCGGAGACAGTGTGGTTGTTCAGCGCATGCTGGGATCCCACATGTGCCCAGTGAAATGCGTGGAAGAGTACTTAGCGCAAAGGGCGGCATCATGGGGGGGGAGCTTGCTGAGACATACCGACGCCACCCCACTGACGAGGTTTCAGTTTCAGCGGGTGTTAACAATGGCAATCGCGGCAGCGGGCTTGAACCCGGGCGATTTTGGGACCCACTCATTCCGGATAGGTGCTGCTACGGAGGCTACAGCCAGGGGGTTGAGTGTGGATAAAGTAAAACAGTTGGGGCGTTGGTCCTCGAATTGTTATAAGAGGTATGTGCGGTTGCACATGTTGTGAAGCTAATGTCATGCACTCACGCTTCTTGTTTTGTTTGGTTTTCAGTTTCGCGAGCAGGCTTTGCGGGGCGGACTGTGCAGTTGACCCAACACCTGGGAACCAGCGGTCAAAGATCACCGGCTGAGGGAAGAGTGGTGTGGGTCGTCGGCCACTCATACGTGAGGCGCGCCGCAGACGTATTCAAAGCAGGTGATATGATTCACATAGCTGGGGAATACGGGTACAGGGTGACCTTCTACGGAAGGGGCGGGCTCTGTATTGACCAGTTTCAGAATTTTATGGAGGGTTTGTTAGGGCGGACAAGGTCACCGCCATCTGTAATCATAGTGCATCTTGGGGGCAATGATTTGGTGACCACTGGTCGATGAATACTTCTCGAATTGATCTTATCCACAGTAAGTTGGTTGGCGAGAAGGGTTCCGGGGTGCACGATTGCATGGTCACACATGATTCCGCGGAAGGTGTGGCGGGGGGCTATCTCTGTGTCAGCTTTAAATCAGTCGGTGAAGAGAGTAAATAACAAAATTGGTAGGTTGTTTCGTACACGTTCATTGCATTGTATTCCTCATGGGTGTATCCGGGGGGACCATATGTATCTGGAGGATGGGGTCCATTTGTCCCGGGAGGGGAATGTTTTACTCATAGGAGATTTTATAGCTTGGTTAAAGAGTTTGTGCAGCCATGACCTTTAGGTAGGAGTTTGTGGGGGGGTCCGGATAGCCGGTCAACTATCCGGCCTGTGGCGGTAAGGTCATGATCGGTGAGCAGTAATTGGAAGATCCCTAGAGGTGGGGGCGTCACCCATTATGGATGGGAGCGCCCGGGGGGAGGCGGCCATTGGCCCCTCAAACGGGGAGGCGGTCCCCTCTAAGGAGGGGGCCGCCGAAAGGGAAGGCGGTCATAGGCCCCTCCCTGGGGAGGAGGGGCTACGGGCCCCTCCTGGGAATTTCCCGGGGCCAGGACATCTGCGACGGCAGATGTGGTAAGCAGTGTGGGGTGGGAGGGGGGTCTACGCTACCTTCTAGACACCTCACACGAGTCCTCGGACGACCACTAAAGATGGCGTCGAGTAAATATGGGGCCCCCGTTAAGACAAGGGAAATTGTAAGTTGGCACAGAGGGACAGTCCTCTGTGCGCCCGCCCCTCACAAGTGAGGGGGGAGTTCTGGTTTAGGGATCTGACACCGGTTACGACCTTGCCGTTGGCCCGTAATGTTAGGATGTACAATTTGAATTTTTCAAATGCATTTGCAGGATGTTTTAGAATCGGCTAGGAGAACCTTTGTATTAGAGATGTGTTAAGGTTAGCCCATGAAACATCGTAATGTGTAAATGAAATTGTACATGATATGAAACTGTTATTTTTAAACGTTTTAATTTTGTTTCATATTTTAATAAATACGGCCGGGAGGGTAACTCCCTCCCGCCTTCCAAAAGTTCAAGAAAACGTTTCCGTCTTCCCATTCTTGGGGAGTGTGTTGGGAGGGGGTGACGGGTATCCCAACCATATGGAAAGGGGCGACCGCTCTGTCCCCCCGAACGTATGGTGGAGTACCCCGATCCCCCCGGGAAGCCATTTTTGGGTGGGAGGCGAGTCTCGGCTGGTATGCCCGAAGTGGTGTAGCCGGGGGCGCGCCTTTTTTCAGCCCAAGGAGGGGTTGTCCTAGACACCTACACCGTTGGCCACGCCCTGGAGGCGGATTGGAGGAGGGTCCACGCCTGCCCGAGGGAGGATAAGAGGAGCGACGATCCAAGGAAGCATCCTCTTGTTCTTGTGCTCTGAAGCTGCACCTCCCCGTTGCACGTGAGCTCGAGACAGAACAAGGAGCCAATTTTGAGAATTTGTAATTCTTGTGTTTTCTCTTCTAGCGCTTCGAACTCTGGTTCCAGGATCTTTCGGGCGAATATCGTAAGAGAATGCCGGGCAAAAAGGTCGGAAAGAAGGTTAGCACCGACCAAATGCTCCGTATGCTGGTGAAGGACATGGCGGACATGAAGAAGCAGATGGCGGCCATGAACGGTACGGGCCGGCCTAAGAAAGTCATCGGACCAGCATTGCCGGGGGTAGTCCCTGCCGGGAGAGGTAAAAGGGCCAGGAACAGGGCGGCAGGGGGTGAGGCTCCGGTTCCCGAGTCACCTCCGGTGAGCCCGGTCAGGCCAGTAGAGGCCCCAGTTCCGATTCCGGATGCAGGACAGCCAATCCCGGTCGTAGTTACACCTGTGAACGAGGGGGATATGCCACCCGAGTTGGCCGCACAGTTGGCGGCGTGGTTGGGCAAGAATAATGAGGGTGCCATAGCTCCAGGGGATACGGCCGAAGAGGCCAAACTAATAATGAAGCAGTTGCGGCAGTCTCGAGATGCTGCGAAGGCACCTTGTCCTTTTGTTCCTCCTCAGGGTCCCGCGGAACAGCCGTCTTCGGGCGTTGGAACAGCGGCAGCAGCGAGTCCAGCTACTGATTCGGGTAAGAAGCCGTTGCCAATGGCTGGGGAGGGGTCGGTACCCTCAAGAAGGGAAAAGGTGGTACAACATATTCCGTTGGCCACAAAGGAAATGATATGGGCAGATAAATATGTGAATATATTTTCGCTATTAACTGATCATTATGAAATAGAGCACGTTAAAAATCAAAAGGAATTGTTGCATCCAAGTGTATGGCGAGCAAAGATGGCGGGTTTCAGAGTTGATGAGACAATCGCTAATTGAGCCAGGGCTTTCGGGATGTTCACTGCAATCATGGGGGAACGTAGGCCCGAGGTATTGACTGAGTTGGCTTGTTACCAGACACGAATAATGGAGTTTTATGAATCTTACGATGGTGATCAATGGTTGGGTTATGATAACAAATTTCGTAAGGCCAAGGAGCACGACTCATCCCTGACGTGGGATTGTTTCGACTCCATTTCCTGGCAGAAACAGGTCAGGTCAAATCCGACAAAGCCGTCTTCGTTTGGCGGGAATGGGACAGAGCCTTCCCGCCATTCCCCGGCGGTGCCCTTTCGAGCGGGCGCCGGTGGTGATCAGCACACAAGGAGTAATGGGAACTATGGCAAAAAGGGGGTCTGTTGGAGCTTCAACAGGGGCAAGTGCACTAGGCCACAGGGGTCGTGCAAATTTAGGCACGAGTGTGCAGGGTGCGGACAATCTTCACACCCCGAGAGTTCATGCAGAGCCAAGAATGGCGATTCGGGGGGCAGAGGCGGCGCCAAACAGGTCTAATGACGGCCGAGGGGCGCTGCTACCTACTCCCATCGACATCATGGCAATGATCCCTTGGCTGAACGTATACCCTGATCATGTCTCCGCTGGGGTGTTGAGGGAGGGTTTCTCATGTGGTTTCCGCATCCCGGCGGGGGATTTTCGGGGGGAATCGCTGTGTGAAAACCAACTGTCGGTTCGTCAGAATGCGGTTGTAGTACAGGCAAAGATTGCAAAGGAGGTGGCCCGAGGTCGGGTTGCGGGTCCATATGCGAACCCGCCTGTCCAGAATTTTGTTTGTTCACCGTTGGGTGTAGTCCCCAAGAAGGACCCAGGTGAGTTTCTGTTAATACATAATTTGTCCGCTCCTAAGGGTCTTTCCGTGAATGATGCGATTGACCCGGGAGTTTGTTCGGTGCGGTATGCTTCCTTTGATGAGGCTGTCGCCATGTTGAATCGCCTGGGGCCCGGAGCGCTGATGGCAAAGTCGGATATCGAGTCAGCATTCCGGTTGCTCCCGGTACACCCACAGGATCAGCGTCTGCTAGGTTTTGTGTTCCAGGGACGCTATTACATGGATAAATGTATGCCAATGGGTTGCTCCATCTCCTGTGCGTATTTTGAAAAATTCAGTGGTTTTTTACAATGGGCGTTCACCAGAGCCACAGGCTTTGCTCAGGTTATGCATTACCTTGATGATTTTCTGTTTTTGGGGGCAGCTGGGGACACGGAATGTGCACAAGCTTTGAGTAAATTTTGTGATCTCATGAGAATGTTTGGCGTGCCACTGGCACCGGGCAAAACAGTGGGGCCGGCTACTTCGCTCGAGTTTCTAGGAATTGAGCTCGATTCCGAAGAGGGGTGCTTCCGTTTGCCTAAGGAAAAGGTATGGAAATTTAAGGCCTCACTTGAGGCATGTGTTGACAAGACGAAAGTAACGTTGCATCAGTTACAGCAGGTTGTGGGTCAGCTTAATTTTGCCCTCAGAGTGATACCAATGGCTCGCCCTTTTTCTCGCTCTATTGCTCAAGCCATGGTTGGTCTTAAGGAAGGGCATCACCGCACAAGACTCTCGGCAGAGGTTCGCCAGGACATGCGCATATGGTTGGCATTCCTGGCGGAGTTTAACGGTCGTGTCCTGTGGAACAAACCAGCGGTTTCCTCCGAGGAGCTGGGTTTGTGGACCGACTCGGCAGGGAGTGTGGGTTTTGGCGCCATCTTTGGTAACCAATGGTCGGCACAAACATGGCCGGCATGGTGGCACGAGAGTGCACTCACAGGTAACATTGGGTTTCTTGAACTGTTCCCTATTCTAGTGGCCTTGAAGACATGGCCGGAGGGATTTCGTGATCGCACTGTGGTGTTCTGGTCGGATAATATGACTGTGGTAGAATGTGTCAATAATCAGGCAGCACGCCGCAAATTGATCTTGAGATTGATGAAAGAAATTGTCCTGCTATGTATGAAATTAAACGTCCACTTTAGAGCAAAACATGTGCCTGGGGTACTGAACCAGGCGGCTGATGCACTCTCTCGTTCCCACATGCAGGCCTTCCGGGGCCATCTGCCCTCTGCGGACTTGGTGGCGGCACCATTTCCCGAAGTTCTCTGGTCTCTCGGTGCCCCGGATTACAAAACCTCGTGGGAGAGAGTCTAGCCCCCATGACGAGGAAGGCATATGAAGGGGCGTTCCGTTCCTATTGGGCATTTTTGGGTCCAGCTAGGGGGGAGCATTGGGGGCAGGAGGAGTATGTCCTGAAATTTCTAGTCTCACTGCATCAGGCAGGCCGATCAGTGGCAACAGCCAATAGACACCGAGCCGCCATTGCATTCATGGCGCAGGCTCATGGCATTCAGGACCCCGCAGCGTCCTTTCTAGTAAAGAAGGCGTTGCGCGGGTGGCAACGCCTTGAGGGTCGTAAGGGGGACGAGAGGCGCCCGATCAGGCTAGCAATGTTGTCCAGGTTGATGTCCGTACTCCCTGCGACTTGTTCATCTCAGTCAGAGACAGTGCTGTTCCGGGCCGCCTTCGCATTAGCGTTCCATGGGGCTATGCGGATAAGCGAACTGGTAGCAAGGAACAAGCGGGATACGGGGGGAGGTCTGTGTCGAGAACACATACAGATTAGGGGTGACGCGATGGTAGTCACTATAGCCAAGTCCAAAACCGATCAGGGAGCGATCGGAGACAGTGTGGTTGTTCAGCGCATGCTGGGATCCCACATGTGCCCAGTGAAATGCGTGGAAGAGTACTTAGCGCAAAGGGCGGCATCATGGGGGGGGAGCTTGCTGAGACATACCGACGCCACCCCACTGACGAGGTTTCAGTTTCAGCGGGTGTTAACAATGGCAATCGCGGCAGCGGGCTTGAACCCGGGCGATTTTGGGACCCACTCATTCCGGATAGGTGCTGCTACGGAGGCTACAGCCAGGGGGTTGAGTGTGGATAAAGTAAAACAGTTGGGGCGTTGGTCCTCGAATTGTTATAAGAGGTATGTGCGGTTGCACATGTTGTGAAGCTAATGTCATGCACTCACGCTTCTTGTTTTGTTTGGTTTTCAGTTTCGCGAGCAGGCTTTGCGGGGCGGACTGTGCAGTTGACCCAACACCTGGGAACCAGCGGTCAAAGATCACCGGCTGAGGGAAGAGTGGTGTGGGTCGTCGGCCACTCATACGTGAGGCGCGCCGCAGACGTATTCAAAGCAGGTGATATGATTCACATAGCTGGGGAATACGGGTACAGGGTGACCTTCTACGGAAGGGGCGGGCTCTGTATTGACCAGTTTCAGAATTTTATGGAGGGTTTGTTAGGGCGGACAAGGTCACCGCCATCTGTAATCATAGTGCATCTTGGGGGCAATGATTTGGTGACCACTGGTCGATGAATACTTCTCGAATTGATCTTATCCACAGTAAGTTGGTTGGCGAGAAGGGTTCCGGGGTGCACGATTGCATGGTCACACATGATTCCGCGGAAGGTGTGGCGGGGGGCTATCTCTGTGTCAGCTTTAAATCAGTCGGTGAAGAGAGTAAATAACAAAATTGGTAGGTTGTTTCGTACACGTTCATTGCATTGTATTCCTCATGGGTGTATCCGGGGGGACCATATGTATCTGGAGGATGGGGTCCATTTGTCCCGGGAGGGGAATGTTTTACTCATAGGAGATTTTATAGCTTGGTTAAAGAGTTTGTGCAGCCATGACCTTTAGGTAGGAGTTTGTGGGGGGGTCCGGATAGCCGGTCAACTATCCGGCCTGTGGCGGTAAGGTCATGATCGGTGAGCAGTAATTGGAAGATCCCTAGAGGGTGGGGCGTCACCCATTATGGATGGGAGCGCCCGGGGGGAGGCGGCCATTGGCCCCTCAAACGGGGAGGCGGTCCCCTCTAAGGAGGGGGCCGCCGAAAGGGAAGGCGGTCATAGGCCCCTCCCTGGGGAGGAGGGGCTACGGGCCCCTCCTGGGAATTTCCCGGGGCCAGGACATCTGCGACGGCAGATGTGGTAAGCAGTGTGGGGTGGGAGGGGGGTCTACGCTACCTTCTAGACACCTCACACGAGTCCTCGGACGACCACTAAAGATGGCGTCGAGTAAATATGGGGCCCCCGTTAAGACAAGGGAAATTGTAAGTTGGCACAGAGGGACAGTCCTCTGTGCGCCCGCCCCTCACAAGTGAGGGGGGAGTTCTGGTTTAGGGATCTGACACCGGTTACGACCTTGCCGTTGGCCCGTAATGTTAGGATGTACAATTTGAATTTTTCAAATGCATTTGCAGGATGTTTTAGAATCGGCTAGGAGAACCTTTGTATTAGAGATGTGTTAAGGTTAGCCCATGAAACATCGTAATGTGTAAATGAAATTGTACATGATATGAAACTGTTATTTTTAAACGTTTTAATTTTGTTTCATATTTTAATAAATACGGCCGGGAGGGTAACTCCCTCCCGCCTTCCAAAAGTTCAAGAAAACGTTTCCGTCTTCCCATTCTTGGGGAGTGTGTTGGGAGGGGGTGACGGGTATCCCAACCATATGGAAAGGGGCGACCGCTCTGTCCCCCCGAACGTATGGTGGAGTACCCCGATCCCCCCGGGAAGCCATTTTTGGGTGGGAGGCGAGTCTCGGCTGGTATGCCCGAAGTGGTGTAGCCGGGGGCGCGCCTTTTTTCAGCCCAAGGAGGGGTTGTCCTAGACACCTACACCGTTGGCCACGCCCTGGAGGCGGATTGGAGGAGGGTCCACGCCCGCCCGAGGGAGGATAAGAGGAGCGACGATCCAAGGAAGCATCCTCTTGTTCTTGTGCTCTGAAGCTGCACCTCCCCGTTGCACGTGAGCTCGAGACAGAACAAGGAGCCAATTTTGACCCACCCACCAGCCCCTGATGACAGCGATTTGTTTTGGAATAAAGTCGAGTGACACAATACTGTTTCCTTTTTAGGTTGTTTTCGAATAAAGTTCGTAATTTTGGTATGTAAATAAAGTGGTTGCTTTTTCTGCATGTATGTCGTCAAAGCTTAGTAGGAGTTTATACTTTGAATCGCAGTATGTCTGTCTTTTTCCATCCTTTAGTTAAAAAATGTCGTATTTATTTTGGTCGGGCGGTAAGGTCATGATCGGTGAGTAGTAATTGGAAGATCCCTAGAGGTGGGGGCGTCACCCATTATGGATGGGAGCGCCCGGGGGAGGCGGCCATTGGCCCCTCAAACGGGGAGGCGGTCTCATCTAAGGATGGGGCCGCCGAAAGGGAAGGCGGTCAAGGCCCCTCCCTGGGGAGGAGGGGCTACGGGCCCCTCCTGGGAATTTCCCGGGGCCAGGACATCTGCGACGGCAGATGTGGTAAGCAGTGTAGGGTGGGAGGGGGGTCTACGCTACCTTCTAGACACCTCACACGAGTCCTCGGACGACCACTAAAGATGGCGTCGAGTAAATATGGGGCCCCCGTTAAGACAAGGGAAATCGGAAGTTGGCACAGAGGGACAGTCCTCTGTGCGCCCGCCCCTCACAAGTGAGGGGGGAGTTCTGGTTTAGGGATCTGACACCGGTTACGACCTTGCCGTTGGCCCGTAATGTTAGGATGTACAATTTGAATTTTTGAAATGCATTTGCAGGATGTTTTAGAATCGGCTAGGAGAACCTTTGTATTAGAGATGTGTTAAGGTTAGCCCATGAAACATCGTAATGTGTAAATGAAATTGTACATGATATGAAACTGTTATTTTTAAACGTTTTAATTTTGTTTCATATTTTAATAAATACGGCCGGGAGGGTAACTCCCTCCCGCCTTCCAAAAGTTCAAGAAAACGTTTCCGTCTTCCCATTCTTGGGGAGTGTGTTGGGAGGGGGTGACGGGTATCCCAACCATACGTATTTGTACTTCTAGTTGACAAATGTTCCACAAATGTAGCCACTTTCTTTTTTGCCATGCCGTTTGCCTTTATTTAATACTATGACCCAACTTGGGAAACAAAGCATTGTTTGTGTGCGAGTGTGTGTGTGTGACCACTGCTGGGCTCTGTTTAGCTGCTGGTGATTGCAGGCAGGTGACTTTAGCTACTGCGCAAAACCTATTGTATTTTCATGCCCTATAAGCTATTAAATGGATACTACCTTGTGTGAACTAACAGCGCCGAGTTCCTTCATGCCTGTCAATGTTCTTGAAGAACAGTTCAGGTCATTCCGCACACAGATTTTTAGTGCCTAAAATGTACAAGGATGAGTGCGGGTGCTCACAGCTCTGCTCAGAAGTCTGCTGCTAACGGGTGTAATTAAATACAAGCAGACTGAATACCTAAGCTGGTAGTCTTAAATCCACCTCATGCCTCTTTAATACATTACCAGACTCTCCCTGCCCCTTTAAGCTCACTCTTTCTTTGTGTTTCTTTGTGTGTTTCTTCCTCTCTTGTTCTCAGTGAGGAAAAATAAGTGCTGGTCCCCAAAAGACGTGTCTGTGGCCCCCACCGGCTCTCATTAAGCACCGACAATACTTGCTTACAACATCCTTTTGAAGCAATTACTGGCATTGAAAACTCATCCCTTATAAATACCACAGAGATAATTTATGAGAGAGTAAGTCAACCCCCAAGTTGCACCAACACGCTATTTGACACGGTTTTCAATTCGCAGATCTATTTTTGGTGACTGAGTCTCTGAAACATGTGAACACGCAAAACAACTTTGGGTTCAAGCTGGTACCATTCCACCTACTAGTCGGCTATAATTTTCTGATCTGTGTATGTCCTACCGCATTCCACCTCGCGGCTTGAGACTACAGCTCCCAGGGAGCTTTGCAGCCACTTCCCACTTCCGGCCACAGCGCGCCCCGGAGGCGCCATTTGAACAGGACACTCCCTCCGCGTCACGGGACGCGCGCGGGCGGGCGCCGGGCTAAGCCCGGGCAAAGGGCGGGCCGTCTGTGGCCGTCAGAGGCTGAAGGAGGCTGGGCTGGGCCACCCCCCTTGGCTGTCCATTCCAATTATCCGTGGAACTTACGTCAGGTCAGTGACAAAGTACTATATATTGTCTATATAATAGCTTTTGAACTATGGGGAAAAAGACACCGGCAGTATCCAGGCCAAAAGACTCCCTTAAATTGGCCCACCCATCAACTACTACCACCCCGCGGCCAACACTGACCACCATTGATAAAATGCTTCAGAAAACTATTGATGTTGTTGCGACTGCCATTCAGAATACAGAAAGGCGTTTCTCACTCCCATCCAGCCTGCCCCCCCTTCTGCTGAATCATGATAATTATTATTATTATTATTATATGAAATTTGTAATGCGCTCAGCTTACCCGGGGGCATCCCGGCGCAACAGACCAAAGAGGGAGGAACTCGATAGCTCACTACTGTGGAAACAAGTAGGTTTTCAGAAGTTTCCTAAATACTAGGATCTTGTGCTCTGAGCGAATCTTAAGGGGCAGAGAATTCCACAGAGATGCCACCTGTACCGAGAAGCGCCTGCCCCCAGTCCGAGCTCTCCTGACTCTCGCAGATTGCAAAAGATGTTGCTGGTCTGAGCGCAAAAGGCGGGGAGGTTTATAAGGACGGGCCATATTAAAAAGGATGGGGGTGCCTTTGCCATGAAGAATTTTATGGGCCGTACACAACGCCTTGAATTTCACCCGCTCCTTAACAGGGAGCCAGTGAAGTGCTTTCAGGGCCGGGGCAGCAGACTGCCTTCTAGGGATCTCCATCAAAACTCTGGCAGCTGCATTTTGCACCTGTTGGAGGGTTTTAAAAGTGGCTTCAGGGGCACCAAGAAACAGGGCATTACCAAAGTCAAGCCTTGAAAGGATTAAACCACGCATCAAAAGCTTCTTAGCTGGATCCGGAAGCAGTGGGAGTACCTTTCGGGCTGACTTCAGTAGACCGAAGCAAACCCCCGCGGTCTTTCTGGCGTGGGTCCTAAAGGACAGATCTTCCTCCAACCATACTCCCAAGGACTTGATCTCCTTCTTGGGAGATGGAGGGTCGCCAAGAGACCGGGGCCAACAGCTGGCAATGATGGAGGGACTGGAGTTGCCCAAAAGCATCAGCTCAGTTTTTCCTCCATTAAGCTTTAGAGCTGAGTTGGACATCCATTGATAGACATTAGCCAGGCAGTCATGCAACAAGTTGGGTTGTTCCGCCAGCTGAGTGAGGCCTACCACCAGCTGAGTATCATCAGCATAGCTGATGATCTTCAGTCCCGAAGGGGCTACCACTCTTTCAAGTGGAGTCATATATGCATTGAACAAAGTAGGGCTCAACGATGAGCCCTGAGGGACTCCACATTGAAGAGGGAATAGGGAAGACTGCTCTGCCCCTTCCCAGACTTGGTAGAAACGGTTGGAGAGAAAAGATCCCAACCATTTCAGGGCCGTCCCTGAGACACCTACCTCTGACAGGCGATGGAGGAGCACCTGGTGACTCACGGTGTCAAAGGCAGCACTCAAGTCCAGGAGGATCACTGCCACTGATCCTCCAGCATCAAGAGTGCTCCTTGCTTCCTCCACTACCGCCAGCAGGGCTGTGTCCGTTCCTTGGCCGGGACGGAAACCAGTCTGGGAGTCTCCCAACAGGTGGTTGGACTCAAGATAGTAAGAGAGCTGACGGTTAACCAGTTTCTCTGCGATTTTAGAAAACCCCGGCAAAAGCGAGATAGGCCTGAAGTTGGTCAGATTGGCGGGATCCAAGCCTGGTTTTTTCAGTAGGGCTTTAACTACTGCCTTTTTCCATCTCTGAGGGACTATACCATGAGAGAGAGAGAGGTTGACAAGGTCGGTGAGAGGAGCTGACAGAGTATTAGCCACAAGTTTAAGATGTTTCATAGGCACTGGATCACTCGGAGATCCACTCTTCATCTCCATCAAGACCTTTGTAACCTCCTCCTCTGAGAAAGGACCAAAAGATACAAGTTCGGTCGGGCAGCTTATAGGACCAGTAGCCGGCTCAGAGATTTGAGGCATAGCGGGCAGAGAGGATAGGATAGTATCTATTTTAGAATGGAAGAAACTAGCCAGTTCTTCACATTTGTCTTTAGGATTGGAGTGCACGACTGGCGGGACTGGGGCTTTGAGGAGTTCTTTAAAAATTTTGAAAGATTCTCTTGGAGAGTTACTTGCCCTCTCAATCTTATCACTAAAGAAAATCTTTTTGACATCCTTCAGTGCACTTTTGTATTTTCTCATCTCTCTTTTATAATTAGCCCGGCTTTCTTCCGTCTGCTCTCTCCTCCAGGCACGTTCAAGCCTTTTGCAAGAGGTTCTGCAACTCCTGAGTTCCGGAGTATACCAGGGGGCAGAAGCAGTTCTTCTCTCCCTGATAAGCCTCCTTTTTTTAGGAATCAGTCGATCAAGAGAGTTAGTGAGCCAGTTAGCCAGATGTTGATCAGCAATATTGGGGTCATCTACAGGGTCAGGGCGAGTTATCGCTAGCTCTTCAACCCAACTTTCAACCGGCAGCTTCGACCAGAGTCGTTCCACAGTGTATTGTCTAGGCACGGGATCTCCCCGGTTCTTCAACAACCAGCTGAAAGGAATAAGGTGGTGATCCGTCCAGGGAAGGGGCAACATCTGGAGGGCTTGCAGGTTGGCAGTATTAGCAAAAACAGCGTCAAGCTGATGACCTCTGTTATGAGTGGCTCCCAAATGAGCGAGGTGAAGATCGAGAGCATCAAATGAGCTCAATAAATCTCTTGCCACCACGTCATTGGGGTCATCAAAGTGAAGATTAAAATCCCCCAGAAGTACAAAGTTGCGTGAGGCAGCGGCTAATGGAATGATGGCCTCAATAATAGAGTCCACAAAATTCCCTAGCGCAGCAGGAGGGCGATACAAAAGGAGGCCGGAGATGGAAACGGAGGAAGATATGCTAAGGGAGAAATGACAACTTTCAGTGTTGGTAATACCGCAGTCTGCAGCTTTGCACACGAAAGTATCTCTATAAACGATGGCCACTCCACCCCCTCTCCCATCCGGCCTATCAAGATGGAAAATGAGGTAACCTGGTGGGAGAGCATTGACCATATCGGGACCTGAACACGCGGTCAACCACGTTTCCGTTAGGAATAACACATCCAGACAGTGGTCCAAGAGGAGGGAGTGTATTTCTATTGCGTGACAAGGCAGTGATCTGCAATTAAGCAGAGCCATAGTGAGTGTGTTTAAAGCCACACAGTTATTAGACACTGGACACCCGAGACAGTGTTTGAAGGCAGTACCCTCAACCCAATTATAATGGCAACTAGGCAGTTTAGTCGCGCAGAGAATTCAACTGACTCTTTACTTGCTGCTTCTTATGCAGGACTACCAGGCACAGATCCAAATGAGAACTGTATAATTGTGGACACGGCCTCAGCGCCACAACTTACCCCAGGCAGTAGGTTATCATCAACTCCTACCCTGCTCAGGCTTGACACGAAGATCAGTCAAGATTCCTGTGCATTACTGGCAAACGACCATCCATGTTTAAATTGTAATAACTCACAAGTGGATTCTGACATATCAATCACTGAGGGAGACAAAAGTGACAGCATCCCCGTGCGAACCAGGGGCCAAAAAGCCAAAAGAAAAATGAAGCACCTAAATACTGAGTCTCCATTAAAAACATATAGAACTAAAGGAGGGCACAAATGCAATCGGAGGGCTCCTGCCCCCGTAGAACAGGAAAGGATTAAGGGAAAAGATGAAATCATGGCAGCCAAAACCTTACCCACAGAAGTCATCGCAGCATCAGGGAATGAGGCATTTTGGGGGAGGATGGAGACTCTATTGTCCACACTCCTAGGTCCAATCAACCAACAAATTCTAAATCTGGATAAAAGGTTGAAAGTGTTGGACGATCGTGTATCAAAACTGGGTACAGGGCAGACTTCTATTAATAAACCCGATAACGGGACACTAGGCCCTACTAAGACCAAAAATAGTGCTCCCAATATTAACACCAATTTAAAAACAGCGGGCCATAATAAACCAACCCTAACTGTGCCCACACCTAGCACTAGTAAAAATCAACCCCTACCAAAACAGGCCCCCAATTTGAACACAACCAAAACAGCCAGTGCGCCAAGGATGGACCCTGACATTGATAAAAATAAAAGGGCTCCAACCCATCAACTTAAGGACAATCCCCAAAATTACCCCACAGGCCAACCTGAATCCAACACACCAAATTATAGGAAGAAGATGCCCACCTGCATCAATCTCCCCCCTGAATGCGGGGCATATGTGTTGATTTTGGTGAATGTGCCCAAACTAAAGAACGACCAAGAGGAAAACAACACAACTCTTAATAATAGGATTCTCCATTGGTTATCCACTAACTGTAACTTCCCAATGGAAGGAGCAAGGGAGATCATCCAAACACAAAGAGTCGGGTGGGTGGGTCCACTGAGAAAAAAGTTCGAGCGAGACTGCGTAGTTATAAACTTTAGGTTCCCACAATGGGCCCACAAAACACTCGCTAACGCACCACTACCCTCACCCTAGAAATTTAACACGGCCTTGCTTCCCCTGGGTTATTTTTATAGACACCTAGCCCCAGCTCCCAATCCCATGTTTAATCCGGCCGCACAATTTCAGGAGAGAAATCTTGGACTCAGGGATTTATATCCATCCCACCAACTGAACCAAAATTTCAATCCTGCAAACGGCCAAGGCCAGTGCTATCAGGCTAAACTCATGGGACATCCGACGTCATATCCACACTTCCCCATTATGCCTCGGCATAACTACAGCGAGAGGCCACACTTCAGTCCCAATGTAAATCCCAATCCAGGGTACAATGAGTTGAGGCCCATATATAACATCCCAATTCACAAATTTAGAAGAACAGGACTGACTGGGGATAAAGGGAAGTAGTAATGAATGTCGAGATGTAAGTGCCGATATTGAGGAACATTCACCCCCGGTGCCAGTTATCACGACTCGGAAAATATTGGCACAAAGCCATATTATTAGATCTGCAACTATAGTAGAAACTGTACTTCCGACTTCAACTATCCCTATGCAGAGTACAGCTAAGAATGTTAGAAGTAAACTAACTAGACATACTAAACACTGTGATCTATCCATTCTTAGCTGGAATGTTGCAGGCCTAGAGCCGAGATTGACAAACCCAGAATGGACCAAGATACTGGATGGCAAAGACATTATTATGTTCCAGGAGACCTGGGCCGTGGAGAATCTATATATTGAAGGGTATCAATGTTTCAGTGTGACAGCACCCAAACCAGACTTTGGACGTGCAGTGGGAGGCTTGTTTATTGGCATTAAGACAGAGGCCGGTGGTACAATCACGGATCTCTCAAGAGGACACCCGAACATTCAGATTTTAGAGTTCAAGCGAAAGACCCGGATTTATTTAATTAATTTTTATAACAATGACTTTTGTTCTGTTCCCAACAAAAACTTTGAAGCACTCTCTAAGACTTTACGGAACCTTGAAACTAGTTTTGCAACTGGGGAGGAAACAGGGATCCTTATTGGGGGGGATTTTAATGCAAAAATTGTCAGTAACTGTAGCACTGAGGAGAGGAATCACTCAGACCTGTTTGAACGCAGGGGTATTGAGCTAGCTAACATACTAACCGAGCACAATTTAAGCAATGTTATGGACACATGCCATACTCCCAGCGAATTTAATGCCCCTACTTTCAGAGGGCGGGACTGTTCCTCTGCTATTGATTTTATTTTCATGACACCCCAATTACAAGACTGTGTGATAAAATCTACAGTGATAGAAACCTCGTTCGGTGACCACAATCCCCTCAATGTGATGCTAAAACTAGGTTGTAACAAGGTTTATGAAAAAATAAAAGAGGCAAGAGACATTACACCCACAGGCGACGGCCTGAGCCTTAAATGGAGGGGAGTTGATAGCGGGGCCGTATTAGAAAGTGTAATCAGGGTACACCCTAACTTAATTACTTCCTGCCTAACTATGGATGGGAACTGTCACAGGATAATCGATGATTTCGGTAAACTGTGTTCAGCAATAAAAACTTCTTTGTCAGTCCCATTACCAAAAGAGCGGAAAGAACCTAGTTGGTTAGACTCTGCCTGCTCACTAGCAAATAGGGAGCTGTGCAGGGCACTAACCACTAAACCAAGGTGTCTAGCAGAGGTTCAGGCAGCCAGGAAAATTTATAAATTAAAGATAGCCGAAAGGAAGGCCGCATTACTAACAGAACAATGGGAGTCGTTGGTTCGGAGCGCTAATTTGAAAAACAGCGGACTTTTTTGGTCAGCTGTCAAAAAAACGTGTGAAATGGGCAAACAACTAACCCCAATTAGTTGCAACATAACTAGCAACTCTTGGGAGGCCCATTTCTCTAAAATATATGCTGCCCCACTCCCCTTGTGGCCAGCCGTACGGCCTAAAAATAGATCTCCATGAGGTGGTGATAGCCATTAAAGAGAGCCTTGGAAACAAGGCGCCAGGTCCCGATGGCTTACCCATAGATGTAATTAAGCATAGTCCAGACCTATGGGCACCAATCCTCCTTAATGTTTTTAACAGCCTCCCCACAGTCCCTATGCCCAATACCTGGGCCACTAGCATCATAGTCCCAATCTTTAAGAAAAGGGAGAGATCGGACCCAGTGAACTATCATCCGATTTCTCTTCTGGACAACACTTTAAAAATCTTGGGACGAGTAATTTACAACACGGTGGTAGAGTGGACCGAAGACACGGGTGTATTGGACCCGTGCCCGATGGGATTCAGAAGCAGGGTGGGGACTGTCGAGCAATGCTTGAATCTGAAACTGATCATCGATAAGTATAGCATTGCCCGATCGTGCCCTATCTACCTTGCATTCATGGATCTCTCATCCGCTTTTGACCTAGTGAATAGATCCAAACTATGGGCAATTCTTCTGAATTACGGACTGGACGAGGCCCTTGTTAATTTCCTGGCATACCTCCACACCGACCTCAAAGCACAAGTCAGGATCGGGGCGGGCGGAGAAGTATCGGGACCCATCAAAATAGGCAGAGGGGTAAGACAGGGGTGCGTTTTAGCACCCCTGCTGTTTATCATCTATATTAACGGCCTGGCCAAAGCCCTAAAACAAGTGATTAGTGATGTACCAACTATCCAGGGGCTCCCATTGCCAGTTTTACTATACGCTGACGACGCGGTCTTGATGGGACGAACACCCAACGCCCTTCGTTCACTTGTTAAAGGCTTTGTCCAGTACATGGAGGGCTTAGACCTGCGCGTCAATTTTTAAAAATCTTTTATTATGCCATGTGGCCCCGGGAAACGCAAACTTCAACACTTTACATATAGGGACAGATAAATTAGAATCTGTAACTTCATTCCCTTATCTTGGTTTGGTTTTCGCTGCGAACGGCTCATGGAGTGGGCATAAGGCCCACGCCATGAGCAAGTTCTCGAAAGCCAACAATTCTATTTTGAGTTTGTCCCGACCCAAGAAATTAGGCGCCACCAGAGCTATTTTAAAATTTTTTAAGTTACAGTGCCTACCAGTAGCCACATACAGGGCTGAGGTCTGGGGATTAGGTAAAAGCCCCGGCATCCAGCGTGAAGAAGCTCGATTCTGTAGGAAAATCCTGGGTGCCCCAATCTCCTCCTCTGAATTTATTTGCAATAAGGAACTTAACCTCCCCTACGTATGTGACTTTATTAGATCTAGACCAGCTCTCTTTTGGTTAAGGATCTGGAGAAATGACTCAGCAACCCTAACTCAAAATATAATAAAAGACTGTCTTAAATGTGATCATGGCATGTCAATCCCATGGCTCTCGGATGTCTTAAAAACACTGAGCGATGTGAACGGGGAAGATCTATTCTCCGATCCTAGTAAGATTGAACCTAAAGATAAAATCGAGATCAGACAAGCACTGTATGCACTTTATAGCTCAGATCGAATGGAAAGAGAAACACTCAAATCAACTGTTGTGATTTATCAGAAAAATGATCTAAGCAGGAGTAACCTTGCACAATACCTCACCTTACCTATGATGAACTGGGAGAGATCACTGCTGTTCCGGCTAAGGGCAGGCTCTAAAAAATTCCTGCTGGGATTTCCCCTGGGCTATCAGCACACAAAAGATTATAATCCATGCCCATGTGATGGTATCAGTAAACAGAATGATTTACACTTTCTATTCTTCTGTAAATTTTACTTAAAATATATCAATTGGTTTTTAACTCCGTATTTTAGGAAACACAGACCCCTTTTGTTAGGGGAATCTTATTCAATGCTATTGTCCCTGGATACAGATGAATTAATTTTCCGCACTAGCACTTTTCTGAGATTTATAACATGTGTACGTAAAACAATGGAAAGCCCCTGAAAATTGTCTTATGAGAAATGTATCAGTTTTTAACAATTTATGAATTTTTATACTTGTCTTTGCTGTGTAAATGTATGTTTTTATTGTGGTACTTTTATGAATTTTACGAAATTCAAATAAAGGTGCAATAATCAAGTTGTGTTGCCCACTCGATCTGTGCAGAAGGTTAGGGGGATGCCAAAGGTCTAGTAAATGTGAAACACTCCAGTGACAAAAGTAGTGGAAAAAAACTTAGAAGTGTGGAAATATTTAAGGGACTTTTGAGAAGAAATCTACTTCAAAAACTATCAAGATCATGCTAGTGACTCGTAGTATGGCGTGGGCACAAGGAATGAGGGAAGTGGAACTTGCTTTGTACTAATCATTTTTGTTGTAATGTTATAGGATCAAATTAATGCTTTCCTGCATAAATGCTGTTGCATTGTCTTTAGCCAGCCTCTAAAGAGCGTTTCTCTTTTTTCTGTAGGGTCTGTGTTTTAGCTCTTTACATTGGACAATCAATCAATCAATCAATCAATCAAGGCATTTGTATAGCGCGCTACTCACCCGGAGGGTCTCGAGGGTCTGGGGGGGGTCCGCTACTGCTCGAACAGCCAGGTCTTGAGTTGCTTCCTGAAGGAGTGGTGGTCTTGGGTCAGGCGGAGGTGGATGGGGAGAGAGTTCCAAGTCTTGGCTGCCAGGTAGGAGAAGGATCTTCCTCCTTTGGTGGCTCTTCGGATGCGTGGAACGGCGGCGAGGGCATGGCTGGTCGATCGTAGTTGGCAGGTGGGAGTGTAGAAGGTCAGGCGGTTGTTGAGGTACCTGGGGCCCAGGTCGTGGAGGGCCTTGTGTGCGTGGGTGAGGAGTCGGAACGTGATTCTCTTGCTGACGGGTAGCCAGTGCAGGTCTCTCAGGTGTCCGGAGATGTGGCTGTGTCGGGGGATGTCAAGGATGAGTCGTGCGGAGGCGTTCTGCATGCGTTGGAGTCTTTTCTGTACTTTGGTTGTGGTTCCGGCGTAGAGGGTGTTTCTGTAGTCCAGTCGTCTGGTGACGAGAGCCTGGGTGACCGTCTTTCTGGTTTCGGTGGGGATCCATCGGAAGATCTTTCAGAGCATGCGTAGGATGTTGAAACATGATGCTGAGACGGCGTTGACTTGTCTGGTCATCGAGAGGGAGGAGTCCAGGATGAAGCCCAGGTTGCGTGCGTGGTCCGTGGGTTTGGGTGAGCTGTGCAGGGCGGGGTGCCACCAGGAGTCATCCCAGGCAGAGGGTGATGATCCAAGGATGAGGACATCCGTCTTGTCTGAGTTCAGTTTCAGTCGGCTGTTCATCATCCACTTGGCTACATCTTTCATCCCTTCGTGAAGGTTGGTTCTGGCGGTCGCTGGGTCGTTGGTGAGGAAGAAGATCAGCTGGGTGTCGTCGGCGTAGGAGATGATGTTGAGGTTGTGTTGGCGTGCGATGGCTGCGAGGGGGCTCATGTAGACGTTGAAGAGGGTGGGGCTGAGTGATGATCCTTGTGGTACGCCGCAGATGACTTCGGTGGCCTCGGATCTGAACGGGGGGAGGCGGACTCTCTGGGTTCTTCCGGTGAGGAACGAGATGATCCATTCTAGTGCCCTCTCTTGGATTCCGATGTTGCTGATGCGCTGCACTAGGGTGCGGTGGCAGACAGTATTGAACGCTGTGGAGAGGTCCAGGAGGATGAGGGCCGCTGTTTCCCCGTTGTCGAGCAGGGCTCGGATGTCGTCAGTAGCTGCGAGCAGGGCGGTCTCGGTGCTGTGGTTGGCTCGGAAGCCAGACTGCGAGTGGTCGAGGGATCCCTTTGTCTCGAGGAAGGCGGCCAGCTGTCTGTTGACGGTCTTCTCGATGACTTTGACAGGAAAAGGGAGGAGTGAGATGGGGCGGTAGTTATTGAGGTCGGAGGGGTCTGCTGATGCTTTCTTCAGGAGGGAGCTGAGTTCGGCATGCTTCCAGCTTTCCGGGAAGGTGGCGGTTTCGAAGGAGCAGTTGATGATGTCCCGGAATTGGGTGCGATGACGGAGTTGGCCTTGTTGAAGACGTGGTGGGGGCAGGGGTCGGTTGGTGATCCGGAGTGGATGGTGTTCATCGTGTGGATGGTGTCTTCGGTGCTGACCGGGGTCCAGGCGCGGAGGGTGGTGGTGGGGGGCGTAGGTTCGGTGGTTGGGTGCGTGGTTTGTGCACCGAAGCTGTTGTGTATCTCGGCAATCTTGCGCTGAAAGAACGAGGCGAGTGAGTCGCAAAGGTCTTGTGAGGGTGTGATGTCGTTGTTTCAGGCGCTGGGGTTGGAGAGCTCTTTGACGATGCTGAAGAGTTCCTTGCTGTTGTGTGCGTTGTTGTCTAGTCGTTCCTTGAATGCTGTTCTCTTGGTGGTGTGGATCAGCTGGTGGTGTTTGTGGGAGGCGTGCTTGAGGGCGGTCAAGTTGTCAGTGGTCCGGTTTTTTCGTCAGGCTTTCTCGAAGGTACGGCAGTTTTTCTTGGAGTTCTTGAGGTCGTCGTTGAACCAGGAGGCTTTCTTGCTGCCGGGCCTGCTGGGATGGTTTTTCAGAGGTGCGAGGTCGTCAGCGCAGTTGGTGATCCATTGTGTGAGGTTGTTGGCTGCTTGGTTGGGGTCCGTTGAGCTGGCGGGGGGTTCTTGCTCAGTGATGTGGTGAGCTAGTCGGTGGTGATTTTGTTCCAGCTCCTGCGGGGAGCCTGTTGCGGGTGGAGGTGAGTCGTGGTTTTTCTGAAGCTGAAGTGGACGCAGCTGTGGTCTGTCCAGTGGAGTCCGGTGGTGTGGCTGAAGGAGATGTACTTGCTGGAGGAGAAGACTGGGTCCAGCGTGTGTCCGGCGTAGTGGGTGGAGGTGTTCACCAGTTGCTTGAGTCCGAGGTTGGCGAGGTTGTCCAGCAGGGTGGTGGTGTTGTTGTCGTTGTTGTTCTCCAGGTGGAAGTTGAGGTCCCCTAGGAGGATGTAGTCAGCGGAGGGGAGGGCGTGCGGTGCGATGTCTTCGCTGAATTGAGTGCGGGGTCCTGGGGGTCTGTAGATGAGGGTGCCTCTGAGTGTGTTCTTGGGGTTGGTGTGTATCTGGAAGTGAAGATGTTCGGCGGCTGTGAGGGTGTCGTCGAAGTTGGTCGTGATGCGGATGGTGTTTTTGTGGACGATGGCGATGCCTCTTCCTGTCTGGTTGACGCGGTCCCTCCGGGTGATCTTGTATCCGTCCGGGATGGCGATGGCGATGTCGGGCGCTGAGGAGGCGTTCATCCAGGTTTCTGTGAGGTAGGCGACGTCTGGGGATGTGGTGTCGAGCAGGTTCCAGAGTTCCACGGCGTGTCTGTGGACGGAGCGGGTTTTGAGCAGGATGCACTTCAGGTGGTTGCCGCTGGTGCTCGGCTTGGCGGGTGCGGTACAGGTCTGGATGTAGGTGAACTTGCAGGATTGGCAGGTGAATGGTCCGTGGGTGCGTCTTGGGGTGGCTCGGTAGCAGTAGGGGATCCGGCCGGTGTTGAGTGCGATGAGAGTGGCGGCATCATAGGTCCGGCAGGTGGGCTGACGGCTGCGGGGGCCAGGGGGTCTGGCGCAAGGGCGCGGCGCGGGTGCGGACAGGCGCAGACGGCTGCGAGGCCTGCGTGGCGGAGAGGGGAGCGACCTGCCTGGGAGACAGGGTCAGAGGACCATGTTTCAAGTGGTCCCACTGACATGTGTTCCTTTCATTATTATAAAGACATTTGATACCGCAAAGGTAGAGCACGATTAGGAGGAGGACAGATATGTGGTATTCTCCAAAAATTGAAAGATGTCCCATCTGCCCCCCTCCCTTGCATCCCGGCTCATTAAGAGGCCAAGGAATGATTTTTTACTGATGGCAGAGACACCTTGGCTCCACCTCTCAGGAAAATACATGGGTGGACCAGTCACTGGTGAAAATCCCATTCGAAGGGTCAATGAAGTCTAGCCCCTCTAGTATGTTTCCCGTCCATGACCATCAAGGCTGTCACTGTGGTGCAAAACATAAAACGTTATAAAATATATCCTATTCATTGGGGAAAACTCCTAGCCAGCAGGGGGACATTAGATTTCTATTTGTTAAAAAGACAAATGTATTAGAGTGCTAAATTTGGCAGAATAATGTGGCCAGAGGCCCACCTTGTTGAGTCGCCATGTCATGTTCGCCACTCCCCACCCCTGAAGCAGTTCCTGCCATGGATTTGGAAGATGCTTCGGGATCATGGAGTGGCTGAGACTGAGCCTTAGCTTCCACTGCCATTAAAAGTCTGGTCTACTGAACTTTAAATGAACCCCTTAAACAGGGAGAGTCCATAACTGTGTGTCATATTTTTGCACCACTTTCCGAAGCTCCACCAGTTTTATAGTTTAGCAGAACCGTATCATGGTTATTAAAATCCACAGTGTCCGAATTCCGCCCACACATTAGAAGGGTCCAACATTTCACAGTCTGGAAAACACTGTATGTTAAGACTACCTTTCTACTATGGATATCATCTCGTTTGAACATGTGGTATATGCGCTCCTGGCTGTCTTGCTTCTCACTCACCTCAGTCTGTGAAATGTCGTAGGTCAACATTTTTCGACTCCATCCCGTGGTCAGGAGCGTAGAATCTCGCAGAGGAATGATGGCTGTGATCTCTGCCTCTTCCACTGCCTCCAGTCTGTGTAGGTTGTGCCCATTCTGAATGTTCCAGACCTGTGAGAAATTAGGCATCCAATGCACATTTAAAGAAATCATAATAAAGTTATACTTACAGCCATAGATACTTATGGCAGAGGAAGGAATTCAAAGTCCATCTAGCCTGCTCCCTTCCTGCTGCATTCCCTTAGACACCACATGGGGTTGTCCCCATACAATATGTACTGCTGAACTGCTACGGATCCTCATTGAGTCCAACAATGCAACTGGATTTTATACCTGATGTGACATACAGGAACCACTTGTCTGAGTGCTTCTGTGAAAAACCTAGGAGAGTAACATTTCAAAAGTAACTCCCTATTCCTGTAGATCTCCTGTAATGTTCTATGGTTACAAATTCTATATTCATTGTGAATTGCCCTAGAATATAACTTAAGTCATCTTGTCATTCATGGCATATGGTATTTTGTAGTCTTCTTGCTACCCGTATTAGTGCAGCACACATATTATGCTTTAAATCTTGATTCTAATGGTTCTAGTGTAAGGCCCACTTGGTACTCTATTTCCCAGTGTTATGTCACAGCATCAGGACATTTACAATTCAACTCCGAAAAAGGTATCTGACAAGCGATACTTGGTGTTTGCACCCGCCATTGAGAAATAGGTGCAACAGCAGCAAATGGAAGAACGGTGTCCCTCATACAACAGAGCTGCATGGGGGTCAACTCCAAGTGGGAAGGATTCATCAGCAACCAATAGCTGGAGCCCAGGGTTGCACTTGAAGGCATTGGGATGCATAGAATGGTAAAACATTCAGCTCTTGAGCCACAGACAGGGCAATGCCACTTCAGGGACTGTGCGTCAAGTAGGTGGTTGGTCTTGTCTTTTCAAAGCTCCACGATGCGACTTGTGGGTCACACATGAATTTAGAACTGTGTAGCACACAGAGCTCACAAGTATGTGTTTTATATTGTGCATAATAAACTAGCACAAGGGTAAACTCACCTTTGTGGTCCCATTCCTGGCTCCTGTAATCAATTTGCGTTGTGAATCATCGAAGGCCATGCAGGTTATTTCTTCATTCCCATGAGCATTGTCTAGGAGCAGGTATTTTGTGCCTGTTTCTATGTCCCACACAATAATGGTGGAATCCTCAGCCCCCGTCACCACCTGTGAAACAAAGGTTGGATTGAGGTGAAGGTTGCTGTGGTTTCCTCGGTGGAAAACTCTGCACCTCAACATCCTCAGAAATGTGTTTGTTTCGAAGGATGACTCAATTCTTTTATACATAAAAGGTTTGTAACCAAAAACAGCATGAACGAACATGGTTTTAAATGTATCCTGCAAATTATCCCACTAAAAGAGGCAAAGGCACGTCATGTAAAAATAAATGATTCTATCAAATGCACAGAAAAATGTCACCAAGTTATCCCGAGCGGTGAAACCTTTTACGCGTAGTCAGACTATCACCTACATAGTGTCTTTGGTTCTACTATCTACATGACCACACGCCCCTTTTGCAAGCTCAATTCTCAGAATACATTACAGTTTTGTCACTGCGTCACAATTACCTGTTATTATTCTACGGCTTTGGACCCAGAGATCCAATGTTCTTGCCAATACATATTATCCCACTAAACTGGAATCTTGACATTTTACCCAACCAGTACACTGTTGTAAAGACTCATAGACCACTCATAGACCACACAGTGCCCCTTTCTTAACTGAGAATATTAACTTATGGTTCTGCAACTTAAATGTCTTGAACCATTCACTCTGCCTTTTCTTTAAGCTTTGCCGTAGGCTCGTCTGCTAGGCCACATCATATCCTGGTCAAATTGTTTCATTATTCCTTTCCCTCAACACACTCCCTTGATTTGTGTTATTCAATGGATGAGGCTGATGGCAACAGGCTAAATGCAAGTAGTGGTCGACTTATCCTACAACTTACCGTAATACATTTTAAGGTGCTTCTGAGCTTCCAAGGCGTGGTGTTTTTTTTTCCTCAAAAGGAGTTTGCCATCATCCTCGAAGAACTCATTCTAAGGAATGATTCGATCATTTTACTCCCTTTTCTACTCAAAACTTGAATCCCTCTACAAGTACATGCCACCAATAATGAACAGTGATGCCTATACACTTGGACCCTCTCACTTGCCCTAGCAACTGAGAATATCAGAACATCTACGCACTTAGAAGCTCTGCCCCTTGTAAACGTGGAAGGGATGTTCAAAATCATCAATCAAGGGGTTTCTGGTGCTGGGCTTCTACTTTTTTGCCATCGCCCACAGAAACACTATCCGCATCACGACCAACACCGACGACACCTTCGCCACCACAGAGCACCTGCACTTCCAGATTCACACCAACCCCAAGACCACCCTCAGAGGAACCCTCATCTACAGGCCCCCGGGACCATGCTCACACTTCAGCGAGGCCATCGTAGACTTCATCAGCCCACTTGCCCTCGCCTCCCCCGACTACATCCTCCTAGGAGACCTCAACTTCCACCTGGAGAACGACCAGGACAACAACACCACCGCCCTACTAGACAACCTCGCCAACCTCGGATTCAAGCAACTGGTCACCACCCCCACCCATTACGCCGGCCACACGCTCGACCCTGTCTTCTCCTTCAGCAACCACATCTCCTTCAGCCACACCACCGAGCTCCACTGGACCGACCACAGCTGTGTACACTTCAACTTCAGGAAAACAACGACCCGCCACCGCCCTCAACAAACCCCCGAAGATGCTGGAGCAAGATCACCAACGACCAATTCACCACCTCCTTGCGCCTAAACCCTCCCACCGACACCACGGACCCCAACGAAGGAGCCCGCAACCTCACACAGTGGATCACCGACTGCGCCGACACCCTTGCTCCACTGAAAAACCCTCCCAGCAACCTCAACAGCAAGAAAGCCGTGTGGTTCGCCAACGATATCAAAGACTCCAAGAAATACTGCCGAGACCTCGAGAAAGCCTGGCGCCACAACCAGTCAACGGATAACACGACAGCCCTCAAGAACGCCACCCGCAAACACCACCAGCTGATCCGCACCACCAAAAGGTCATCCTTCAGAGTACGACTGGACAACAACACCCACAACAGCAAGGAACTCTTCAACGTCATGAAAGAGCTCTCCAACCCCAACGCCAGCAACATTGACATCACGCCTTCTCAAGACCTCTGCAACTCTCTGGATACCATTTTTCACCGTAAGATCGTCGACATACACAACAGCTTCGGCGCTCAGAACATGTACGCCACCACCGAACCTACACCCCCCACCACCACCATGTGCGCCTGGACTCAGGTCAGCACAGAAGATACCACCCACACGATGAACACCATCCACTCGGGCTCCCCAGCCGATCCCTGCCCACACCATCATCGCACCCATACTTCGGGAAATCATCAACAACTCCTTCATATCCACCACCTTCCCGGAGAGCTGGAAGCACGCAGAGATCAGCGCCCTCCTGAAGAAACCCACCGCAGACCCCTCAGACCTCAAGAACTTCCGCCCCATCTCGCTCCTCCCCTTCCCTGCAAAAGTCATCGAGAAAACCGTCAACAAACAGCTGACAGCCTTCCTGGAGACGAACGGCTCCCTCGACCCATCGCAGTCCGTATTCTGAGCGAACCACAGCACGAGACCGCCCTCATCGCGGCCACCGACGACATCCGGACCCTGCTGGACAATGGAGAAACCGCCGTCCTCATCCTGCCCGACCTTTTGGCTGCGTTCGACACGGTCTGCCACTGCACCCTGACAACCCGCCTCCCCCACGCCGGGATCCAAGGAAAGGCCCTGGAATGGATCACCTCCTTCCTCTCCGACAGAACCCAAAGAGTCCGTCTCCCTCCCTTCCTCGCAGAAGCCACCAAGATCATCTGTGGCGTACCTCAAGGCTCCTCGCTCAGCCCCACCCTCTTCAATGTCTACATGAGCCCCCTCGCAGCCATTGCACGCAAGCCCAACCTCAACATCATCTCCTACGCCGACGATACCCAACTGATCCTCTCCCTCACCAACGACCCCACCTCCACCAGAGCCAGCTTCCAGGACGGAATGAAAGACATCGCAGACTGGATGAAGCTCAGCCGCCTGAAACTGAACTCAGACAAGACGGAAGTCCTCATCCTCGGCCCATCCATCTCCGCCTGGGACGACTCCTGGTGGCCCCCTGCTCTGGCCCCCCCACCCAAGCCCACGGACCACGCACGCAACCTGGACTTCATCCTTGACTCCTCCCTCACAATGGCCATGCAAGTTAACGCCGTTACCTCCTCCTGCTTCAACACACTCCGCATGCTCCGTAAGATCTACCGCTGGATCCCCACTGGAACCAGGAAAAGGGTCACCCAGGCCCTCGTCATCAGCCGTCTGGACTACGGGAACGCTCTCTACGCTGTTACCACCGCCAAACTACAGAAAAGACTCCAGCGCATCCTGAACGCCTCAGCACAACTCATCTTGGACATCCCCCGACACAGCCACATCTCCGCCCACCTGAGAGACCTGCACTGGCTCCCCGTCAGCAAAAGGATCATGTTCAGACTCCTCACCAGCCTCGCCCTCGCCACCGTCCCACGGATCCGCAGAACCACCACCGGAGGATGATCCTTCATCTACCTGGTGGCCAAGACCTGGAACACCCTCCCCACCCACCTATGATTCACCCAGGACCATCTCTCCTTCAGGAAGAAACTCAAGACCTGGCTTTTCGAGCAGTAGCAGCTCCGCCTCCCCTCTGCCCCCCAGCACCTTGAGACCCTAGCGGGTGAGTAGTGCGCTTTACAAATACTCTTGATTGATTTCTAATTTGGTGGCAAACAGACGAAGAGAAGCACCAGATAAAGGGCACCTCTACCTCAAACAACACTCAGCTCCCCTCAAAGCTGCACTAACATGAGTGAACATGAGAAAGCAAGGCCAACCAGGGGTAGGGTACCAGGAGCAGGGTTTTAGAGATTCCAGCAAACAAAAAGGATAAAACAATACACATGGCAGGTGCAAGTATCAGAGGCCAAGAGAAGAAAAGTTTTATTAGGATTTCCTCAGCACAAGACCCATTCCTGGAGGCTGTCAAAGTCAATGTGAGAGAAATGCCTTCAAAGCCCATCATTTTTAGTTTTTTGACAACATAGTTAGTGTTATTCTCGTGACAGCAAATCAAATCAAAAACAGAAAGCAAGTGATAACATTCCAAAACAAAAAAAGGTTCTTATCTGCGAGTACATTACAGGGGGTGTAGAGCTAGAAGTCTACACAGAGCACAATGAGAAGTCCGGTTTTCACAGAGTTTCCACAGGATAAAAAGGCAATGCAATTCAGATCAGCTAGGTAGATTTTATCAGAGGGGATTGGAGCTACCATGTTAAATTAGGGCTTTTCTCTTGGATTGCGGACAACATCAAGGATTGAGGACACCATTCTGGATTGTGCCAGGGACTCGAAACTGCCGCCCAATATTTTTCACCTCCTTCCTGCTGCCGATGCTGCACCTGTGAAATGTCAGCCACTCCTGTATCCATCTACTCACCAACAGACAAACAGCAACCAATAAGACCAGCATGCGTACCACGGCTCACAGACATGTAAAAGAGCAGCCAATCATTGCCACACATGGTATTCCAATATATTTGCCAAGCAGGTCTATGTGTCATTTGCAAAAAAGGCCACCTGGGGGGGAAGAAGCTTTGTAGTCAATGCAGCCAAGGCTTTGAATAAGCTTCCTCTATACCTCAAAGGTCTGACCAGCTTACTGCTCTTTCGAAAAGCTTTAACAACTTGGCTGTTTACAGGTTAGCTGGACCTCGGCTCTGAACCTCGGGCAAGATTTCACATAGAACCAGGACACCCACGGGTAATAGTAGCACTTAACAAATGTTATAATATTCAATTTTATGTTGGTATTTAACGTCGTCAGATTTTCAAAATATTTTCGCTTAACACACTAGTGGCTGAATCACTGGACGAAGACCAAAGCACCTTGTTTTTATCTAATCTTGTTCCAGCCTTATTCTCACCTCCAAACCTCATAGTTATGTTATCAGACCACTAACATACTTTCTCTACAATGCATGGGAGCAAACTATATTTGCCACTTTAAACTCTCTATTGTGAAAAATAACTATTTTATTTCTCTGCATGCACGTTTTTATGCAAAACAAGACTGCTCATTCTTTTGGTTATTGTAGGAAAGTGCCACTTTTCGAAATGGTCATCCCCACTTTTTGCTCACTGGTACTGGTGTTGCTGATTAGTAGCACACTGGATCCCTGCTGACTAGGCCCCAGTGCCAGTGCTCTTTCACTAAAAAGAGACAAATGTTCAATTGTGGTCTAATGGACAAGGGCTTTAGCACTTTAGCACCCCTCTAAGTAACTAGTAAATGGTAACCATGGAGCACAGGGCATGGGTGCTAAAGAGGGTCCCTAAGGGCTGCAGCCATGGACGTCAATTCAGCTAAAAGCCTGGAGTAGTGGTAGTGATATCAAGTGCCCTCTGACTCCTGAATATCATCAAAGGAAGTGACATAACATGACCTGTAACCTGATCATGTAATTAGAGGCAACATTTTACTATGCTGAAATCACAGCATGTGATATCACGGAGATGGATGAAAATGTAAAAATAAACATCTTAATTTGGTAGGGATAAATTATGAACCTCAAACAAAAACAATTCACCAAATCTTACTAATGATATTACACTTGTTGCCAAGGCCTGACAACACACTCAGGCATAGTGCTGCAGTGAAACAACAGTTCTTAATTTTGTTTGCACTTTACATGGTGGTATGATTTATCAAATATCTATCAGTGAGGCTTCAATGAGATGTGCAGTGCCTGCCATTTTTGGCAGCTCATTTCATAAGATAACTGGTCAATATGTACACGAGGCCACCATCATCTTTGTTAACCACTGCTAATTGTCAATAAGAAAGAGAGCAAGAGAACAGGTTTACCCCCTCCATGGCAAGAATCTGGTGCGTTGCTACAAATTTAACCAAAGATCTATAATTCAGGCAGAGTATAATGCTGGGACCGTGCTGTGCAGCAATTTCTTCAAATATATAGCAGACTGTGTAACTTAGCACAGACAACACAACGCTTTGTAACAAAGCTGGACCTTGAGGATTAGTACCCATCGGTTTGCATTGGCTGCAGTCTAGCATTAACAAAGGAATCTATACCTACTCATTTCATTACTAAGGACAGATTCCTTCATCGTTGCATTTCAATGGAAAGCTATGTTTCAATAGGGTTTAAACCAACAGCTACCTTATAACAAATCTATCTACAAATCTGCATGAAAGAGCCCCTTTTTGACATGGTCACCCCCATATTTTGCCTGGTATTTGCAACTTTGACTGAAGTGCACTGGGTTCCTGCTAACCAGGTGCCTAGTGCCAGTGTTCTTTCCCCAAAACAAGGTAACTGTGCAATTGTTTCACAATTGGCAAGACCTTTAGCCCCCATAAGTCTCTAGTGAATGGAACACCGGGTACCATTGAACTCTGCACAGTGTACCTCGTTTTGGAGCACTATATAGAGAGCCAGATCCTACAAAATCTAATATGCCATGGTTAATTTCTGAAATGGTTTTAGTGGGTCAGAGGTGTGCATCAAATTATTAAAGTGAAATGGATGTAGTAAGAAACAAGATCAAAGCAGCACTTTGCATATGTGTCCAACGTTGGGAACTGCAGTCATTCACATGCACTGGCATCCATTGTGTCAAAGTGCCTGGTCCTAATATGAAGGAGAGCTGGTGCGCGCTGTACATTTTTTTTCTGAACCATATTTACATGACTACCTCAAACATACACTCAAAATGACTCTGTTTTGCCGTCTCCATGTGCCCAATAAATTCACCCATTGAAACCTTATCTTTGGTTGGGATCCAAATACTTCAAAGCAGTGCATTCTAGAGGTGGCAAGCCAATGAAGGCTCAAGTCATATCCTTTGCTTCTGGCTTAGCTATGGGTCTTCAGAGACCAACGAGTCCTAAGTGAGCAGAGCTTTCATATAGCTTCTTTCTGCACACATCTAGTGGATGTGGATGAAAATAAAAATCGTTAACTCAATACCGACATCCTTGCTTGATCACAGTGTGTGATCCTTGGCAAATATCTTATTTCTTCCTTCATTATCACACATGATAGCACCTTGAAGTTCGCGAGTTCAAGATGAGCACTTGTAAAGAAGCCTTTCTGCTGCGTGATTTTGATACATCATATTATTGCGCAATAAATAATAAGAATCTGGGCTATATATAGGGCGCACATGAAAACTAATGTGCCTCTTATTTCATTAATTCTATTGGGAGGAGGTGGGTGATGCATAAATGTTTGTAAGTTCATATTTAAAAGCTGTTGAGAAGATAAAATGACTCTCAATGAACTGATTTAATCTGACCTAGTAAGAAGAAATGCTTCTGCCCGTTAAAGATGCAAATATTGACATCATGTTTAAATGTCTTTTTCAAGCATTTTCATGACATGTTTCTATGGCTCAACTTGTGTACAAGCTCTGAGAGCCAAGCTAGACCCATAGCTCGGCTCTCTCTGTTATTTTGTTGCTACACCCACCTCTAGAGTGTAATAAAAAAATCCACAATTTCATCAGCAGAAGTTTCATGCAGGTTATTATAAGCTTGGTGAATGCAAACTTACTCACCATTCATGCAACCCTTGAAACTATGTGGCTGCTCACAAAATCCCTGATCTGCACGTACCTTACAGTCCTCATACAAGCCACCACTAGGTCGTATATACAACTACCCTAATTATTTTAAATATCCATTGGCTGCTTACTTTTGTACTAAGCTGCTTTGTGCTTTCCATTATTCTTCAGTGCTCCTGTTCATGCCACTCAGTGCCATGTTTTAATTTCAGGATTGGCAGGCTCAGCAGGTAAAGTAGTATCAGGCAGAATCACACAACTGGAGGTTTCTTTTGGCCAGATAGTGCTGTGCTTACAAGGACTTGGGGAGATGTTTTGAGCAGAATGGATCCATTTGCTATTTGTCATCTTCTGCATTACTTTTGCAGACAGGGCATGTGTGTAAGGATTCAGACTTTGTTCACGCTCTGTAGATAGCCGAGAAACAGACCACAAGCTAGTGGCATACTCCACAGTTCCATCCTGAAATGTGAGCTGGTGCAGGCTGCGTCTGTACTGCAGGAGGATAACCAAATATGTTCGGGTAATTTAACTAAATATAGGGGTCACAAGGATCATGCCAGGGTTTGTGGCAAGCTGAATATCAGAGGTCGCAGCTGTAACATCTGGAGACCCCGAATTGACATCTATGGCTTTAGCATGTATTAAGCCACCCTAAGGAACCCACACACAAATAGCATGCATACTACCATTGTAAGATGCCTGAAATGGTGCAAACCATTCTGAAAAAACACAATATGGTACACTCACTGAGTGCCATGCCCTTGTACACTACATGTACTAAATGAAAGTCACCCCTACAGCAGGCTTTAGAGTCCGTAGGCAGAGTGCACTATATTGCATGTGAGGACAAATCTGCATGAGCAGATGTGATTCTGCAATACCTAGTCCATTGCTAAGCATTGCTGGTGATCAGGAAGCCATTATAAGGTATGCACTGGGCACTGGCCATTACGAGTTACCCAGCGACATATTAGCTTCACTGAAAATACTGATGTTTGGTATCAAACATCTTGTCATCATAAATCCATTCTGGTGACAGTACCGGATTTATTTTGCCATGCACCTGAGAGGTACCCCCTGAAACCCTTCTAGTCAAATAGTGTGCTGGCTGACTGATATATTCCAACCTGAAACCACAGACAAGTTTCTGACCCCCTCAGGTGAGAGCCTGTGCTCTCTGAGGCCAGGAACGATGCCTGTCCAGCAGAAGGTGACCAAACCTCCTCCAGCAGGATGGCTAGCAGACTAGCATTTCAAGACCAGAGTCTTCAAAGTCTCTACCGTCTTTGAACTGCAATCATGACTCCCCCGACACTCACCCCCACCCCCCCCCCCCGCAACCTGGGGATTCACATTTCCTGTACTGAGGCCCATTTGGCACCAGAGCAGATGGGAAATTAGATAGTCAGAAGGCGTGTCACACTTACAGGCTAGGCATACCCCTAAGGTGGGTCACTTGAAGTAAACAGTCAAAGAAGGGCTTCTTCATCTTGGGTTTGTTGCAACTAGGAATTCTGGGTCAAGATTATGTAGAACGTGGTCATAGAGGGGGTGTAGAAACACCAGGGTTAAGTAGCCCATTGGCTACTGCTCTACACTCCCCTAAACACCCCTAAATTCAGTATGTAGGGGCCCCCAACACCAGAGCTTAGATTTGTCTACCTGGGAACAGAAGAAGGATAAAGAAGAGCTGATACTGTAAGAACAGAGGACCTGCTCCAGAACTGGCGCCAAAGCCTGCCTGGCTACTGGTGACCTCAGAAATTGCAGGACTGACTCATCCAGAAGCTGAACTTTCCCCCTAAACCCTGGGAGAACAGTCCAGCATTTCAACAACCACTAGGCATCTCCGTTGGGGTGGAGGAGACTTCCCCCTGCATCTGCAGGCACTGACCACACATGTCTGGTACTTTCTTTTGCTAGCCATCGGGTCCACCGAAGGAGCATCACACCAGAAGTAGGTCACTATGGTTCCAAGAGGTCAGCCCCATCCATTCAGCAAGTTACAAGATGCTAGACCATCCAGGAGCCCACCTGTACCAATACTCTGGGTACCAGAGCTTTTGCCACAACCAAGGTTTGTTGAGTGTCCAACAAAACTGGCCTGGTCACCGAGGGACATCAGGACCAACGAGGCACACCAAGAGTGGCCCTACTGTGTGTTTTATTCACCTCTGCAGGTCAAGACCAAAAACCATGAGAGCCTACAACTGAAATGGACAGCCAGCCAAACACCTGTGAACCCTAGCCCCACAGCGCGGTTCATGAAAACCAAATGTGCCCCCTTGCTTCAGAGACCCTCATGAGCCATGCCCCTCCACACTTGCAACCTTTGTTTTTACAGGTACTTTGGACTAACCTGTGTAATATTCGAGGCTACGTTCCAGACCAGCACCTCTGCACCGGGACACACCAGGGCAGGTAAACCCTAATTGCTGGTGGTTATTTGGACCTTTGGCCCCAAGCACATTAAATCCTAAAGTGCACCTTCTACAACTGCTTGCAAGTATATGTATGCAGTATGTGTCTCCCCTCCCATATGATAACATTGGTGTCTAGAACATAAAAATCTGTGTTATTATTATAAGTTGGTCTTGGATTTCTACTTGAGTGTGTGCACCATTTATTGACTCTGTTTGTGCAACAAATGCTTAATACTCCCCAATGGTAAGCCTAAGCTGTTTGAAGGGAGGTGTCGGAGGGGAACATGGCGGCAGCTAGCTGAGCGGCTGCTGTACTCCGGCTTGGCTCACGCATTGACATCTTGCTCCCTGTGCTGATGCGGAGATGAGCTGATTCTCTAGGATTTTTTTTTAATAGTTTGAATGGATTACGGCGTGGCTTATTTTGCGGGTGGTTTTAGCTAAGCGATTTTGATTGTTTTTATATTTTTTTGCGGGTTGATATCGCCGCCCGCCACAGCTCGCTACAGCTCGCTACGCACCCGTCCCGCCCCGCCTCGATGAAGCTCGGAACTGAGTAAAAAAAAAACGCCGGACTTCTATTTTGCCTCTTTTGTCCCCCAAGGGCTGTGCGTGCTTCTGGATGTGCTTTGGGGTCAACTCCTCACCACCGTTACCTGGACTGTTGCAGTGGAGCGCGGCAGCACTGGAGCTCCGGAGGGGTTGTAGGGTTCGGAGCCTCCTCCTCCGGGGCGCTCAAGGCAGCGGCAGAACTGGTGCTTCCGGCGTTTCTGAAGCTACTTCAGGCGGGGAAAAGGAGGATTGGGCCGGCAGTCAAGAGAGGTATGTGGACACAAGAGACACAGGGGAGCCAAGGCAACCACAACATCAAGACAGGAGAGAGTCACCGGGGGATGTCTCAGCCCCAACGTTGCCACAGGTCAGATTAGCCACCTTGAGTTCTTGTGTCTCAAAGAAGGGCAGGAAGCGTGGAGTTAGGATTCAGAGCCCTAGGGGGGTTTTAGGTGGTGCAGACTGCCCACTTCCTGAGACCAGTAAAGCTGCTAAGAGTCAGGGCCCCCCTACAGGTTCAGTAGAGGCAATACCTTCACCTTTTTGTGTGATGAAGTCAAGGCAAAAAGGGCAAAAACTCGCAAGCCTACAAAGCCTGCTCTGGCCCTTAGTACAAGAGTGACACCTTCCTTAAGGTCATACTTCAAAGTTTTGCAGCAAGTCTTGGATTTATTAAAGAGGGGGTAAAAGAGCCTCCTGCAGAGTACTATCTGGGTGGGTCTCCCCTCCTTCCGGAGCCCCTGATATGGAAGAGCAGGCAGGGTCATCATTAGTGGCTGACAATCAACCCAAAAGTGGGGTTCCAGATACCATCTCTGATGAAGTGAGTTGCACAATGGTGACTGCCGAGATGGTTTCAAGACCGGAGCAGCCAACAAGGGCAATAGTAGTGTCTTAGCAGGATACAACCTCACAGATAGGTAACCCCCAAGGTGGGGAAGGCCCCTCGGTGGAATCCATGCTTACAGCTCTATCTTTGGATATTAAAAGGGGGTTTGAGGTCTCCACAGCTAACCAAACAGAAATCAGGAGCTTTTGTGAGTCATTGGAGAGTAAAATTGACGTGTTAAATTCTAGAACCGTAGCCTTGGAAGATACTGTGGCGGGTTTGTCTGTCCATCTTGGTAAAGCCAAAGTAGATATCATTAACCTCAAAAAAGAAGATGTTGTCCTCTCTGAGAGACTGGAAGTATTGGAAAACAAGGATCGGCGTAACAATCTTCGTATTCTTAATGTTCCAGAGGGGAGCAAGGGAACTGACATCAAAAAGTACGTGATTACCCTCTTAAAGGAAGCTCTAAACCTCGACCAATCCACAGAAGACCTGGGGACAGATATTCAAAGAATACATAGGGACCCTTTTGGAAGGAATCCACAGAGGTCTAAAACCAGGAAGATCCTGGTTAATATTCATACCTACTCTTTGAAAGAACAGATTCTTAACCAAGCATTAAAACAGAAGACTCTGAGTGCTAAAGGTTTCCCATTTCAAATAAGATCAGACCTGTCCAGGGCAACCCTGTACAGGCAGGGGGAGTTGGGCAGGAGGCTGGAGGCCTTCAGAAAGCTTGGGGCGGTCGCACAACTTAAGTTCCCGGCTGCCCTTAAAATCATGCACAACAATAAAATGTACAATTTTAGATCTGTACAGGCAGCCGACGAGCTGTTGTCGGACCTAGGCAGTGAGGAAGGTCAGTCGGGATAGATCCTGTTTCAGTTCCTAGTAGCCCTATTACCTCTGGTCTCAGGTGAATTTTGTTTGGCCTAACCAGTTTTGTCACTTGGTTGTGGTGCAATGCACATTCAGCATTGCCATGAAAAAACAAAAGGAGGGAAGGAAGGAGGGAATCCCTATTGGTTAATGGCTTTTTCCCCTCTCCTACTTACTGCTAATTTTTAAAAATACTAAGAAAAAAACTGGTGGCTTGAGAGCAGGTATGTAATTGGCATTTAAGAAAGTATAATTTCATATGACTTCTATATGTAATGAAAAGTTGGCATTTCCGCCCATGTCTTTCTTTTCTTTTTCTTTCTTACTTTCAGGGAGTGAGGGTCAGTGGGAGCCTGCGGGGTGCAACTTTCTGGACTCAATCCGGATAGTTGGGGCAAGGGTTCCCCGGGGGAGGGGGGGAGGGGGGAGGGGGGAAGGGGAGGAGGGGGGAGGGGGGGAGGAGGGGTTGGGCAGGGTTGGCACATGGTACAGGGGTGGGTGTTGCAAGGTAAGAAACTTAAACATTTTCATCATTCTCTCCTTAATTCTTTTTACGAATCTACCTATGTTGTAACTAAGGCTGGAGTAGATAGGCCTAAGGGGAGTCTGTATCAAAAATGGGCACGATGCAAGGGAGGCTATCCTTTTATGAATAGTTTAGAAATTCTCTCCTGGAACGTCAATGGCCTGCGCACTAGACCTAGAAGGGACAAGATTTTGCAATATCTCCGAGATTCTAGTGCGCAGGTTATTGTGCTTCAGGAGACACATTTATTGGAATCAGAGATATTTCTACTGGTTCAGAAAAATGAATGGATAGACTTTCAAGTTTCCACAACTTAGACTATGAATATCAGGGGGGTTTCAATATTCTTTAAGAGATCAGTAAAGGCTTGCCTCATTTCAAAATTAGTGGACCCAGGTGGCAGATGGGTCATTGTAACTGTTAATATTTCGGGTGCCCAGATTTCCATTGTCGGATATTGTGGCCCGAATCAGGATGACCCTTCTGTCCTTAAATCTATTTTTTCTCATCTATTATCGTTTCCAGAACCAATTATTTTGGCATGAGACTTTAATATTGTTTTGGACCCTCATCTTGATAAATCGCCTAACAGTCGTGCTTCAGTTCCCTCTAAAACTAGGACCTTTCCATTGGATGCTATGAAGCAATTTGCCTATTTTTACATTTGGAGGCTAAGGTCAGGGAAACACTTAGGATTTTCATTCCGTAATTATAAATACAGGCATCAGTCCAGGATTGATTTTATCTTGGTTAGTCGGCATTGAAAGGTTTAGTTAAAAATATCTTATATCTTCCTTCTCATTTATCAGATCACTCTGCAGTCTGGCTGGAGCTGGAGGGCATGGTCCCTGTTTCCTCTAGATCATGGTCTTTTGATCGCTCATTACTCTTGGAAGATGAGGAGATCTCATCTTTAATTATGGAGACAGAGTGGTTTATGAGAACAAACATCGACTCTGCCTCAATAGGGTGTGTATGGGACGCTTACAAAGCTTTTTTGAGGGGCCAAATCACAAGCAGGGCTGCCTCTAGGAAAAAAATATATAGAGGGGAGATCTCTAATATAGAGGCTGGAATCGAAAAGTTGCAATCTCAATTAGATCATCCCACTAGTACTTCTGTCGAAACTCCTAAGGAGATACCAAACAAACTGATAAGATTAAAAGGACAGTTGGAAACAGTGTTAAACACACGCTTACTTCGTAGGTGGGAGGCGAGCAAAATTGCTCATTTTGAGTACGGCGAAGGCGCAGATAGGCTCCCTATAAAGAAGATAATTGTATTGACCCTTCTTGTATTGAGTCCTGGTTGAGTAAAGTTTTGTTGCCTTCCTTAACCACAGAACAGGTTCACCTTGATCAAGTGATTACACAGGAAGAGGTTAATGCAGCCATTGCGATTTGCAAAAAGGGGAAGGCGGCAGGTTCTGACGGCCTTCCCTCGGAAATTTATAAGGCCTTGGGCAAGGAAATTGTCTCTATCCTGACTGTTCTCTTTAATCAGATACTTCAGGAGGGGGTAGCCCCCCCCAGCTTCGTGGGATAATGCTTCTATAACCTTGATTCTAAAACCGGGCAAGGCCGCATCCAATTGCGGGTCCTATAGACCAATATCTATACTCAATGCCGACAATAAACTCTTTACTTCTGTTATGGCCAAAAGATTTGGGCTGGTGGTAGGTGACATCTTGCATCAGGATCTGAGGGGCTTTGTCAAGGGTCGACAACTTAGCGACTTGACTTATGACTTGATTGGTGCTATCGATATCGCATCCACCGAATCTCTTCCTCTGGCCGTTCTGACTCTCGATGCTAGCAAGGCCTTCGACAGGGTCCACTGGTTATACCTGTCGGGGGTCTTGGGTAAGTTTAACATCGGAGAAAAATTTTGTCGAGCGATAAGGCTGTTATATCAGAATACCTCTGCTTGTGTACTAGGGAATAGAACTCTTTCAGACCTGTTAAAAATCGCTAGAGGGACGCGTCAGGGCTTCCCACTCTCCCTTATCCTATTCGATTTATACATCGAACCCTTTGCTCAACTACTGTGGGATGACCTTAACATCAAGCCCTTTAGGTATGGATAGTGGGAGAGGAAGGTAGCCCTGTATGCAGATGACATCTTGATTTTCTCGTCTGAGTTGCATACTGCCCTCCCCTCGGTCATTAAACTAGCCCAAGACTTTGGAGCGGTCTCTGGGTATGAGATAAACGCCTCCAAAACAGAAATCATGGTTTGGAACATGGGGGAGATTCAGTCAGGATTGCAGCTTAGTTCTGAAATGAGTTATCTTGGAATTAACATACTTCAAGATGTCTCTAAAATAGTTTAAATACATTTTTCAGATGTGGCGAAGGAGTTTAGGAAACTTATGCGCGTATGGTCCTTATTACCCTTTTCCGTTTTGGGAAGGGTAAACTTAGTAAAAATTTCAATCTTGCCTAGAATTACGTTTCTCTTCAATACTATTCCCCTTCACTTTGAGGCAGTCTCCTTACTTAAGTTACAGAGCGACATTGATTCATTTATTTGGGCTTATCACACACCTAGGATCGCCTGGAAAAAACTATGGCGGCGAAGAGAAAAGGGAGGCCTAGCCGCTCCAGATCTTCAGTTGTATGCATAGGCTTTTCAACTCTGCCATTCTCGCATGCTACTGAAAAAAGCCTACTAACATCGGGGCGGGTTGGATGTTCCGGACCATGCTTAGAGGGGCCACGCTACCACAGGAAGGTTTCTTGTTCAAATTTGGAGATCCCAAATTTTTCAAAAAAATAAGTTAAAGGTTTTACACGGCCTGGCTAAAACATGGGCTAAGGTGAGAAGTGCGGTAGCACTAGGATACTTTTCCAGCATGGCTCCTTTGTGGGACACACCAGGGGGCCCGGGATGGCTTAAGGATAGACTGGTCTTACCATTGAGGGAAGCTGAGGTGGAAGTTTGGGGAGACTGGTTTGTGGAAGGGACCCTTATCTCGTGGGAATCCCTTCGGGAGATTGTTGGTCCTGGTCTCTCTAGGTTTAAATACCTGCAGATGGCTAGCTGGGCCCAGTCGCAGACAGCCACCCAGAGTAAATACCCAGTTGGAGGGGGTAACCATTTAGAATTCCAGCTTGTTAACAAAGCCCCGGTAAAGAAGGAAGTCTCTTTTTGGTACCACACAATTTTGGAAGAGGTAGAGGGTGAATTTCAACTGGCTAACCAGCTTTGGGATAGTTCCCTTCCGGATCATGATAATGAACATCTGTGGCTAAACTCCTGTAAAACACTTTGGGAGGTAGTTAAACCAGCATGGCTCAGAAGAAATCATCTTTTCACCCTGCACAGGGCTTATTATTCACCTCAGAGACTTTCAAAATTCTCAAAGGGCCCCCCTGTACCTTGTATGAGGTGTGGGACAATAGCCGCTTCTGACATCCATATGTTTTTTGATTGTCCAGTCCTGTCTCCTTTTTGGGATTCTATTGGTAAATCACTGACAACATCTCCTGGCTGCCCCATCATAATCAATCTTTTGCTAGTTATATTCGGCTTGTTGGAGGGCGTTACAGGTCCCGCTAAACAGCTCCTCTTTTATGTAATCTTGCTGGCGAGAAGAGAAATATGTAAAAAATGGAAGGAATCTTCATCTCCCTCTTTTCTGGATTGGCAGTCATCAGTTCTACAGGTTTCCAGGTTGGACCTTTTGAGAACAGGAACTCATAATAACCGAGCCTTCTGGAATCTTTTGAAGTGGGGGCAATATTGAGACAGTGGACAGGGGTGTTTTTTTTCCCCGGTCCTATGATTACGTCACCCTGCTACTATGCAGATACCTCCGGAGTTATCAGGTTGCGCCCTGATACCACTTTGTTGGCTAAACCCGGTAAGGCGGCTCCCCATAGGTTTCCATTTAAGCCTTTTAGTATCCGGTAACACTGGTAGGCGAGTGCCGTAACCTCCAGCTGCTACATACCCAGTATACTGTGGTAGTGTGTGGATGTCTCCAGGGTAGAATGGAGCTAGTTGGGTGGAGAATGAGGACAAAAAAAACAAAAACAAAAACAAAAAAAAGCCTAAGCTGTTCGACTAACTACAAATAAACCACTTGTGATTATTAAAAGAAACCCTATAAATCAATTAGGGACATCTGAACTTTTGCATGGTGTGCCCCTACATTGGCACACTACATAAAAAGCCAGCTTTCTACTGTTATGAATCATTTATCAACAGGGGTTGATTCTAGATCTGTACTAGTCTTAATTTTACCCAGCCTCGTTGCATCATTTTAAGAATTGACCACTTAAATCTGATCATCCTTAACTCCTAGTTTAAAAATACATTTCCAACACTGACCCCGTGCGAATACATACTTGAGAATAAATTAGATCCTATTTCCATTCCTTTATTTGAATCTTCTTTTCTACAAATTAAGTAAAAATATCCTGCTTTTCAGACAGTATTATTTAAAATGGTTCAAACCATTGCTCCAAATTGTCAGAACATTTTAGCTTTATTCCTCTGCAGACGAAACTGAAAGCATTTGAAAACTTTCCAATTAGTTTGCTGACATCACAATGAGGTTTACTGATTTTCCTAATATTGTTCAATATTTTAATGTGTGTACATTAATTGAAATTGAACCCTTCCAACAAAGGACATCCTTGTCATTGGCCTTCATCTTAATTGGACAGATGGCTATCCATTCAGCCACATTTAAATACTGCTTCATTTCTTCTGATTTTGGTATTTAAGGTTCATGTTCCTCCCACCAATAACTCCTCTGTTATTAGAACGGAGTTCTTCATTTGATGCTTCTCAGGTTGATCTTCCCTACACTTACCTATCATCAACTAGTTACTATAGTTCCCTCGCACGTAATGTTACATTTAGTTTATGGCAACTGTGTGTATGTTTTCCTTAATGTATCCCTCCTCAGATATTGGTAGGATGTCCAGACTTGAGGTTTGCATGCTTCTGCAAGAAAATGGTTGGGATTATCTAACCACCCCATTGAGCTAGGTAAATTAGCTGCCTCCCCCTAGTGAATTACCTTCAAAGCACTTCGTTTTCCCACAAGAAACTTTGCAACAATATCCTTTCTTTATCATTGAGAATATTATTACTTAATGTTCATGAATTGCCTGAAAATCCTGTGATACCCCTCCAGTGAAAGTGTCACTGTTGTGTTACACACATGTAGGAAAGTGCGCTTTTTGGATGGTCACCACTCCCACACTTTTTTGCTCTGGATGCTGTGGTAATAGATCGGAAAGTACGCTGGGACCTGCTAACCAGGCTCCAGTGCCAGTGCTTTTTCCCTCAAAGGTAATGTGAATTGGTACACCCAATTGGCAAGATACTTTAACCCCCTTATATGTTCCTAGTATTTGGTACCAGTGGTACCCAGGGCAATGGTGTTAAAGGGGTCACCAGGGCTGCGGTACTATTTGTGCCATTCTGAGTGACCCCAATAAAAGTAAAGTCTGCAGATCTGCCCAAGCAGCTCCCCTGGTCAAGCTAGACTCTGCACAGACCCCTCGCACTGCCAGTAATATACATACTTCACCCCTAAGGTAGTCCTCCTATAGCACAGGAGGCAGGGTGTAGTATATTAATGGTGCAGACATATATGTGCAAGCATATCTGTCTCCACAGTAACCTTGTCATTCAAGATTACTGTAAGTGAACAGTGATCCATATGTTTACACGGACTGGCTAACGGGCGACCCTGAGATAGCCGGCTCCAGTATGGTACTACCGAAATCTGTTGCGTTTGGGATCAAACACCATGATTTTCCCCCCTGATAGGATTCATGTGTAGATGGTGAATTGGTATGTACCCAGGTGGCATCTTTGGAGGTTGCCTCCGAGATGCCTTTGTTTTCTTGTAGCTTGGCAGGCTTTTCAAGCTGATTGCCACCAAGACAGAAGTCTTACCTCTTGCTGGGAAGTGCTATCACAGAATATAAAGACAAAAGGCCTGGGCAGGAAGGAGGTCATACCTCTGCCCTCCCAGGATGGGTAGTGATTGGCACATTGAGGCAGTGAGCTTCAACGGCTACATCTCGTTGATATTCTAGTGACTTGACCCCAGCTGAGTACAAAGCCCACTTTGTTTACAAGCAGGTGGGTAATTATTCGATCAGAAGACATACACTCCCTAATGGCTAGCCACACCTCAAGGATGGTCTACTTAGACTGTACAGCTGAAGATAGGTCGAACCATCTTACAAAGTCCCAAAAATACTGGAATCTGGGTAGATAAGTGACCTGCACCCACTAGATGAGGTCCCTTCAGGAGGCTATGCATTGCAGGACCAGTAGCCTATTGGCTACTGGCCCTCACACCCGTAGCATCCCCATAAATTAAGGATTTAAGGGGCACCCCTGACACCAGAACTCCAGCTCTGCTCTGAAGAAGAAAAGGACAATGAAGAGACCTGTGTCTGCAAAAGGTAGAACTCCACAAGAAGTACGACACCTGTGGCAGAGACCTTCCCCCACTGTACTACGACTCGTCCCGGACCACAGACTGGTTCCAAAAGGAAGGAACCCCTCTGCAACCAAATGACATCATCAGAACTCCCTAGGATTTGAGGAACTAGTCCCCTGCAGTTGGCAGTCACAAACCACACTTCCAAAGACCAAATATGGACTGCTGCCGGTCTCCATTGAGGACCAGCCCACAAGGAACTGGCCAGGTGCCTTCTTGGAGGTGTAGTCCTTCACCTCACGGAGTCTCAGCCTCCTATAGCATTCCCAGGACCGCTGGAAGAAGATCTGTTCACTTGCTGCACTTGCCGTGGCCAAGGTTTGTTGGTGGTCTTGCTCACTACTGACTACTTTACTCAGGTGATGTTGCAGGATGCTTCCCTCTTTTTGGAGTTACACTCCAAAAAGAGGGAAGCATCCTGCAACACCATCTGTTTGCTTCTGTGACACATGTGGATGAAGCTTCACCTGGGGAATCTTTTTTGGTGGTCTTCTCACTTTTTCTCACAAAATGTACTTTATTTTTTCGATCTATTCAGTTTTATTGGTTTGCTATTTGATTTCTGAGTAGAAATCTTTTTTTGGACAAATTTAACAGAATTACTTCTGAGCACATATTTCTTTATTATTGTAGCCCTGAGGAAGTCAATGGGCGACAAACCCAAGACGAAACACGTGTTGGCTACATCTTTAACATCTACGGCTACATCGTCAACAGCTATGTGATGATTTGACCTACATGTGAAGACAACAAGAAAATAAAGAAGAACATTAAGAAATTGACTACGGACTAAAACTTCTTTTTTGTAATTTATTCCTTCTTTTAGATATACTCATATGTTTGCTCGAGAATGGCATTCAGTTTTGTATTTTGCTCTTTGTGAACCCTGTCCATGGAGAACACCTGGAAATGTGGGTGGCCGTTCCCTTCTTTTTCCCTTGAGCACTTATTGTACACTACTAACGTTCTTGTAATATTGATAGTATTGCGCAAATCTTAACCCAGCTACGTGCTGAAGCTGCATTGCTTCTGTGACACAGTTGTTGAGTATTTGCAGCCCAAACCTGCCTGCATTGGCACGCCTGGTAAAGACAGCCTACACAGCTCCCGTTCAGCACCACAGCTAGCCAGGCACACCTCTGCACCCAAGAGGCCCAAACTAGATTGTGCTGTTCTGCCTGATAATTCCTGGTCCAGGGGCCTGACCAAGCTTCACCTCCAAGGGGCTCCCCTGAAATCAACCAGCAAGTGACGGAGTGTCACAAGAGTTCTTTTTCAGCAACTGCGGCTCCTGCTCAGCATCAAGGACAGCCAAGTGACCCCTGCACCTGGACTCCCTGGCAAGGTTATATTGTTCTGACTGTCAAAGGTTGGTCTGTGGACCTGCAAGACCTTTACTCCAAGTAGGTTCCATTGAACTCACCCAGCAAGTTCCGAGCATCACTTTGTGTTATCTCCATTGACCGCAACGGTAAAGTTTGACAGCCCTGCAAAGTATTAGTTTAATTCTCACTGTAAAATCAATAACTAGGGTTATACGGACTGAATCTGTACCTAAATTTATATAAAAATAAGCTCCAGTTTTATAAATTGGTGTCAGAGATCCTTTGAGTGGTGTCAATTACTTATCGTCCTTGTCGGTGCTTTGAAATGCTTAACACACGTTCCCCTAAGTAAGCCTGCCTGCTCTTTGCCACTCTACCAGGCCTGAGCTAAGGATTACTAGTGTGAATCTGAGATCCACTTTAGGTATGTTGTTAATATTACATGGTAAAGCTGCCCAGCTATATCACATATTATTTTGACCTTCCTACAACACACCTTGGTAGCAGTCCCTTCTTTGTAATGGTTTTGTGTCTCTGCATTTCGCTTCAACTGACATACATCTGGCAGAAAGAAATCATAAACCTCATATCATGTCCTAACAAACCCCCAGAAATGTCCTCCTCCTGTGAGAATCAGTTACACAGTCTAAAGTAGATGGGGATATCAAGAGGTCTTCAATATGGTGCACTTAACAAACTGAGGGGCATATTATCAAGAACGGCGTCAAAAATTATCGCCGGATTAGTGGCAGAAAGCTACAGCTAAAACGGCGATAATGGGCTTGATAATATGCCCTTGAGAATACCAATAGAAGACCATGCTCTGGTGTGAACATGGGCTTCTATTAGAATTATCAAGCCCAATATCGCCTCTTTAGCAGCAGTTTTGAGGGAAACAGATATGGGTTCACAGTTCATAATAAAATGTAGTGTAATCATACTGCATTACTTTCACTGCAGGAGACAGTTTGCAATGATGCCTTATCCCAGATGGGAGTCACTGTTGATAGGGACATTACAAAGTGAAAGTCAAAGTCAAACAATATTGCACGACTTGGAAATCTCATCTTGTGAGATTTTATGGTGGCGGCCATCTTGAATCTTCAGTGTAAAAAGAGAAGCAATGGGAATGAAATCCCTTCACAAATGTACTGCTGGAGTCTTGGAACCCCTGGAGAATTTGAAGTCACATTTTGTTTTTCATGTTGTCACAGATGCCTGTTTCCCTGGTCACTCTTACAGGTCTTGGAAATCTGGACTGAGTTTTGGAAGGATTTGCTTGTGGACTTTATGCACCCAGTGGAACGAACATTGCTGAACTGGGAGTCATTTTATATGGGAAGCATGTTTGTCAAACACTGAACTTTCTGCACACTTAACTTTGTGATCTTCAGTGGGTGGTGAGTGGTGTAACAACTCCTGTGATACAGTGACAATTCATTTATTGTTATAGAGTGTGTTAGAAGTACAGGGATTTTTGTTCTAGAGTCCATTTTCATTATTTATATTTATAGAGGGTGTCACCATAATTTGTTATCTCAGTGATATTCTGTTTATGATTACACTCTTGTGTTATAGAAAATATAAGGAGGGTAGATAGGAAAGAGACGTTGGTGTACTATGTTTCCGCTATACAGAAAGTGATACTGGAATGTGGAAGTGGCATCATTCACTGACATCACATGAAGTACATGAAGAAAAATGCCCCTTTTTGTGTGGCCAACCCTACTTTTATGTTAAATTTTATTGCTGTATTGTGGACTCTACACATTGGTGCACTGCTGTCCAGTGTATGTGCTAATACTCCTAAAACATGGCAAATTGGTATACACCGACTTGACATATTTAACATATCTATAAGTCCCTACTATATGGTACAACGTGTACTTAGGGCCTGTAAGTTGAATGTCATTGGTGGACAGCAGCACCCTTGGTGCCACTGACTACAGTGAAAGTGCAGATATCACTGCAGGACTACCATTGTAGTCTGACTGCAGCAGTCTTATACTGCAAATACGACCTGTAAAAATATCGCTTTTGATAGGCCTTAACCTTTCTTTTAAATACTAGTAAGTCACATCTACATACACCTTTGGCCCATAAGGCAGGGTGCATAGTGTTTGAAAGTAGGACATGTACATGTTTAATATTAAACATGTCCTTATAATGAAAATTCCCCAAGAGCTATTTTCACTGTAGAAGGACTGGCTGTTGCCATAGGATTGACTATTACATTGAAAAGAATTGGGATACAATATTAAATAATGTAATCTATGGCATGGAGACAGCTACAAATACAATTAATGGACTTCTTGAACTATTGATTTCAAGCCCAATTCCCTGTGGAAGTCAGATATGTAATACATATTTTGGAAAATGTACTTTTAGAAAGCAAACTGATCCTACTTATAGCTTCTGGAGGACCATCTGCATGAGCTTTAACTGTCACCTGGCAGCTGAACCCCACCTTGATTAGGTATGAAAACTGCTTCCAGAGCAAAAGAAAGGCCTTAGGTTTGGGGGGGGGGCGTTGTTCCACTGTCAGGATGACCATCTGGGCTGGGCCCAGGAATTTGATTAACTCCCCTGTCACAAGCAACTTTAGCTGACACAAGGGCAAGGTTTCACGCCTGGGCATCTTTTTCAGAACACTATTGGAACTGTGGAAGACAGTGAGGAGACCTGAAAACCTGGACCCGCTCCCACTTGAACCCAGGACAAAGAAATGAACTCCAAGGGACAATTAGCTGACCTATGGTTAAGCTACAGGGACACAAGAAGCTGCTAGAAGACCTTTTCCTAGAGTGCCCAGCTGACTAGCTCAAACTGGACATGCCCTGGACCCTGCTGGTGGCTTCTTCTGGAGTGATTTTGTCCCCCCAAGTGTTGTTCCTGAGGTCCTGGCTGTGTCGAAGTGTACTTCTACTAGCGTACTGAAAACCTGGAATTAGCAGAATGTTTTTGTCCAAAGCCCTTCAGAGGACCATGCACTAGGCCAAAGATCCAGGTTGTTCCAGTTCAGCAAATGGTTTCAGTAGAACATCATGGAGAAGCAATCCAGCCTCCTGGAGTCCTATTCGGATAGAGCTTGCAGCCTTGCCCCGCTGGAGAAATCCAAGCTCCAAGAAAGTGACTAAGTATGAACATAGAAATATTCACCAGGGGAAGGTGGCAAAAGCATCTGGCTGGTGAGGGACCTATGTGGGGCAAACATTTTGAATTTCTCCTGGCCAGAGGTTTCTCATAGAAAGTAAATTGCTTCACTGGGACCTTGTCCAATGGCTATCCAGCTCATTGTGCCCTTGAAACCTTCCTTGCCCTGCTTAGAATTTTTGACATCTGTATCCGACCCGTGCTTTCTCATGGTCCCTTCAGGGAACATATGCCTAACACCAGAACCTTAAATGAGAGCAAACTCACGCAAGTCACCACCATGCTACCCGCGCCAATAGACGCCATCATTAGTCTTAAATGCATGTTCCTAAATTGCAGCTAAACATGTTGTGGATATTGCCGACCTCACCCTGGCGTAGGATCTTGTCCTTGTAATGTTGACGGAAACCTGGCTAAATGACTCAGCTGCCCCTTTCCTGGACCTCTTAATACCTCTCAACTATGATATCAATAGGTTGGACAGATCCTGCGGACAAGATGGAGGCATCGCATTTTTACATCGGAGCAATCTTACTGTAAAGGTACTACAGACTGACCTACTGTTGTCCTGTGAATACCTATGCATTGAAGTGTCTGGTGGCAACAATCACTCCTGCAAACGGCACAGGTTTTCCCACCCCCCTCACAACAACCTTCCCTTCACAGAACAGATCATGGACATTATCTTGGCCAATGCAGACTTTCATGGCTCTCAGATCTTCCTGGGAGATTTCAACCTCCATTTGAATGATGTAAACTTTTCGCTATGTTGAATATTTGTGTTTGCATGTACATGTCCTACTGCACAATCTGTAAAGTGCTCTGATACCTTCGGTGGTCATAATCGTGCTGTATACAACTTTCTAAATAAAATAAAAAGGTCATTCTTAAATGGCGCCTAGGTACCAACACATTTAACATGGTTGGCCTAAATGTTTTTTTGGCGTTACTTTTTCTTAAACTTTAAAAATTCATAACGCCATTGGTATTTTGTAGCTTTGGTGTTATTTTCAATTTGAGCCGGTGGTTTCCATTACTCGGTACTCAGCATTCGCATTTAATTGTCAACACTGGCGCCTGTGACAGCCTGCCACAAGATGGTGCTGTCTGGCTAATTTAGATATGACCACAACAAAAGTCAATTCTTATGTTAATATATATTAGAAATGACTATTACCTGCCGCCTAAGCTATTGTTTTAGCTTTGAGGTCTGGAATAGTCTGAATTGTAACACTTGTAGAAGTGTGCTGGTTAGTAGTTGTGCTGTTACTATCATTGGCAGCATGGCAGGGGAAATGCATGGCACAAACTGCAATGGCTTCCTGCCAAGATCCCTGGCACTTATGTTTTTTACAAATTAAGCCCTGTTCATTTTGTTAATTGAATTACCCTCTATTTATATAATTTGGAGCGTGATTTTATTTTACTTCATTTTTGACGTTTTAACTGTTTTGTTACTTATAAAAGCTTTACACACTTTTCTTAAGTTAGGCCTTTTTGCTCTGTGCCATAGCTGCCAAGGGTTGAGCTCAGGTTTAAATGACAAAAGTCCTTACTGAACAAGAATAGTGAAATTTTTACTTGTGGTAGGCTACCATCCACTCCTATTTCTCACAGTAATATTCTCTGACCTTTTAACCTAAATGCTATCACAATAAGTGAAGTCACAGAAACTTGCCCACTATGAAGTCCCAGGAAGTGACTTCGATCAAGCGACAAAAGATTACAGTATGTGCATCTATACATATAAAAAAGAAAGTGTTTGTCCTTTATGCATTACTACACCATTCATCTGATCCCCATGAAACTTTGGGAAGTTGTTGAGTACACTCCCGCGAAGGTTTCTGGCAAAAAAAAAAAAAAGTTAAAAGTTGTTGAGTACGGGGGCGTGGCTTAGCGGGCTACAATGGCGGACGTCGCCTAGAAGAGCTCCGTCCAGCCTGTAACAAATCCGCCAATTTATCCTGTCTTCCCCCATCCTTCCCGCTGCCCTGGAGGACGGAACGGTGCCCCGAGCTGGATAGCAGAGCTCCGGTGTCATCAGCGGAGCGCTGGGGGTCCCGCGGGGGAGCGGCGGCGAGCAGAGGAGTGCGGCCGGAAGGTGCCGGAGAGCAGGGCCGTGCCCGGTGACATCGGGGGACTCCTTGGCAGTGGGGGCTCGGCTATAGAGGTCAGCTGCTCCGGAGAGGGCCGGCCCGGGTGTGGGTCTCTCCCCTGTATGAGCCCGGTGGCCCGTGGATGACGCTGCTGGCAATGGACGGAGGGCCCCTGGGACACAATGAATAGCGGCGGCCTTCCTCTCTGGTCAGTGGTGATGGGGCCGATACGCGGCGTGCCCTGGTGAACAGTGGTGCAATTAGGGACCGGAGTCGGGTGCAGCCCGGGACATCGGCCCCAGTGGTGGCTCTTCTTGGCAGGAGATTGAGAGGTGGGCCGACTTCTGTGTGAGCCATCGGGGAGTGTGTGGCCTGTGCAAGACACAGCAGTGCGGGTCGATTTCCTGGAAGTGTGTGAGCCTAGTGAGAGACATTATCGCAGCACATAGTTGGAGTGCAGCTGGGTCACACTTGTGCAAGGACATTGGTGGAGGGCTAAGGTGACCGCCCGGGATAGGAGCCGTAGGTCCAGGTGTATAGCGCCAGTCGGAGATACTGAGGACGGGATCCTAACATATAGGCAACAGATCATCGTGGTGAGTGTCCCCGGCCAAGGCCTACAAAGACCAAAGGTGGGAGTGGCGGAGGAGCTGCGAAGTAGGGGCCCATTGATAAATACACGGGCCGAGTGGAGGCGCAGGGGCTGCCGGGGGCCAGCAGAGCACGGGTCCCGACAATGCAGCTTTGATGGCTCCCATAACCCAGTCAAGGGATATGCTGGACGCGAAAATAGGAGCAGTGGGCGCGGATGTCACACTATTGAGCTAGGACCTGCGGAATGCTGTGGCCCGCATCACAGAGGCGGACCCAGAATATCGGGTGTGGAAGATGATGTGGCGACCCTGAAGCGCAAAGTGGCAGACATGGAGAGTATCCAGAAGGGGCTAGCACTTAGAGCGGAGGATGCGGAAGGGCGGGCCCGGAGGAATAACCTTCGCTTTGTAGGGTTTCCGGAGGGCTGCGAGAAGGGCAACATGGAATGCTTCTTGGCCCAGTGGCTGGAGAGCTGGCTTCCTCCTGACTCCTTGTCACGGTGCTTCATGATAGAACGGGCGCATAGAGCTCTGGTACAAAAGCCGCCGGTGGGGGCCCGTCCTCGGCCTGTGATAGCTAAGCTCTTGAACTACCATGACCATGATACCATCCTGCGAGAGGCAAGGGCGAAAGACCCCCCATGTCTGACAATCAGAGAATCCTGATCTTCCCGGACTACACCAGGCTTGTCCAGCAGCAGAGGCAGTCGTTCACAGCGGCCAAGGAGCGCCTTCGCGACCTTAAACTTCCGTATGCCTACTCTATCCGGCCCGCCTGCGGGTAGTGTTTCAGTCTCACGCCCACTTCTTTGACTCCCCGGAGGAAGTATTCCGCTGGACAGATGAAACGGTGAAGGTGAGGCCACATACGCCGCCGGGCCATGATTCGGACTCCTCCACGAACGAGTACACTCACAGACCGCCAGGAGCTCGCAGAGCAGAGGGAATTGGAGGTCCCGATCCCGGAGGCGCTCCTCCCCGGGGGGCGCTGCGGGTAGCAGTATAACAGGCCCTGAGCAAGTGATAACGGATCCTTGAACATTCGGCCATCGAAAGGTGGACCTATGGTGTGCATGTACCCCTATGGGGTGTGGAGGACGGGGGTAGTCCATTGGTGTGGCTCTGGGTCCGAGAGGAGTGGATGGTACATTTAAATTACAGTAATTCTGCCTGCGAGAGATGGAACATTGGAGTAAATGTATCCTTGCAGGGTGTAGAGGGCGGGGGCTATCCGCCGGAGTGGCCATAGGGCTGAGAGGGGCAGTTGTGACACTTTAACGACATTGATTGTGACGATATGGGGTGGCGGGGAGATTGGGGGGGTTAGTTGAGGGGCGGACCGCTCCCCCGGGCTTCAGGCTCGTTTTTTGGGGAGGGGAGTTGGGTGATCGGGTTGTTTCATGGGGATCCATTGGCTTGGACGGCCCCAGGTTCTGCGTTTGGGATCAGGGGCTGCCCATGCCACGACAGGTACTTCAGCGTTCTTGAAGTAAGGGGGTGGGTGTTTGGGGGGAGGTGGGTGAGGTGGGAGTTGAGGGGGGGTGTGTTTGGTTTGAACTGCACAATGATAATGAGGTTTCTACAGTTGAAGTGTACACGTCTGTACACGTCTGTCAGGCCCGTCTTTTGGGCACTTGATCTGCATGCCACTGGATGGCAGTTGAAGGTACCAGGCCGATGATTCCCAGGGCATCCATACAGATTCTTAGCTGGAATGTGCGGGGCTGCTTGACAAGATAAAGATTGCGACTAGGGAAAAGGGAAAGAGCGGATGTCTTGCTACTGCAAGAAATGCATTTGCTAGGCAACAAAACATTTAGTTTGCAGCGCTATGGATACCAACAGGTCTATCATTCTGGGTTTGCTAAGGGGTCCTGGGGGGTGGCCATTCTGGTGCACCTCAGATTGTCCTACGTTCACTCGACGCAGTGGGTTGACCCGCAAGGCTGCTACGTATTTATCAAGGGGAGGATTGGGGTGGAACCCCTGGTGTTGGGGAGTGTGTATGCCCCACCCCCACTACAGTGGTCGCTGGTGGAAAAGTTGTTTGCGGTGTGGGTGGATATACCGGAGGCTATGGCGGTGGTTGGGGGTGACTGGAATGATGTCATGGAAGGCAGGATGGATCGTTGTAGACCCGGGGGAGGACAGGTTGCTGACACGCCCACAAAACTTGGCGATATGGTTAGGGGGATGGGCTGGGTGGGCACGTGGCGATTCCTACACACACATAGTCGAGAATTCACTTATGTTCCATAAGTCCTTTTCTAGATTGGACTATATATTCATTCCCCGCGCAGTTGTAGGTAGAGTGGAATCAGCGTCTATATTGCCGCTGAGGCTTTCAGACCACTCTCCTGTTGCAGTAGACCTTTTGCTAGATAAAGGGCGGCAACCTTTCCAATGGCGCCTCTCCACGTGGCATCTGCAGCAGGAGGACTATAGGAAGCACATGGGGGAGGCTATAGCTCACTACTGGGAAGAAAACAATGGATCGATTGCAGATGTCGTGACACTCTGGGAGACCTTGAAGCCCACGCTTTGTGGGGTTGATATCGCCTGGAGCGCGGCCGCCAGTAGGAAGCGTAGAGAGGACTTAGAGAGGGCTGCAGAGCATATTGAGACCCTGGAGGAACGATGCAGTGGAACTGGGGAGACTAGAGAGGTGGGGCAGCTTTTATTGGCACAGCAGTCCTATGCGTCCTTGCTACTTGACGAGGCTAGGCAGGTGTGGCTGGCGACGCGGAGCAGAATATATCAATGGGGTGATAAATCGGGCACAATGCTCCATAGGCACTGCCAAAACACGTTTCAGGGGCAGACACTGCTGGGGATTAGGGATGCGGCCGGGGCCTCGATTACAGATCCAGAAGCTAGCGGAAAGCTTCGCACTATACTGTGCTGATCAGTACGCCCAGCGGGAGTGCCTTCCTGCGGAAATGGTAGATAAGTTTATCGCAGACCTACCCCCTTGCGCGGTATCGGAGGAGGCACGTGAGTGCCTCGAACTTTCCTCATCGGCTGAGGAGCTGGGCACGGCCCTCGGGGAGCTTAATACAGGAAAGGCCCCCGGACCTAATGGGTTCCCAAGTGAATTTTTTAAGAAATATCACATCCAACTCAGTTCGCACTATGGGGCAGCGTTGGAGGCGGCTATGGAGCAGGGTCGCCTGCCGGTGGACTGGAGGCATGCGGAGGTGGTGGTTTTCCACAAGCCAGGCAGGCCCCCGGACAGGCATGAATCTTATCGTCCCATTTCTCTCCTAAATGTCGAAGCTAAGATATTGGCCAGGGTGCTGGCAAACCGCCTCAGTCCCTATATAGCGGAGCTGGTTCACCCGGATCAAGCTGGGTTTATGCCCCATAGGGCGACGAGACATAATATTAGACGTGCATATGTCGAAGTGGAGGCGGGGAGCAGGCGGCGCTCCTATTGGCGGATATAGACAGGGCTTTTGACTCATTAAGTTGGGTTTACCTGTTTGCACTTCTGCCTGGTCTAAATTTTGGTCCCCGTTTTATGTTGTATCTAAACTTATTAAACACAGACCTGATGGCTTCGGTGGGGGTGGCTGGGGCCACATCTATTAAATTTCCCATCGGGCGAGGTACTTGGCAGGGGTGCCCCCTTTCGCCATATTTGTTTGCTCTTGCCATGGAGCCGCTGGTGGCGTGGGTGCGCATTGACGCACAATTGCGAGGCTTTGAATGGGAGACCGGACCGTCGGATAGAATTGCGCTGTACGCAGACGATGTCCTGTTTTTCCTTACTAATCTTGATAGGTCGGGCCGCGGGTTTTAGAGATAATGCAAATATTTGGTGAAACATCGGGGCTTTACCTGAACCAGCGTAAATCTACTCTATGGGTGCTGGGAGACCGCACAGGACTTGGATCATGGGCGTCTGCGTTGCAGGTAGCGATGGGGGGCATTAAGTATTTGGGAGTGTTTCTAACGGACTCCTCCATGGTTTCCTGGGAGCGCAATATAGTGCCGGTCTGGGACCGGGTCCGGACAGAGATAAAGACATAGTCCTGTATGCCCCTCACTATCTACGGCCGGTCAGCTATTTTTAAGATGGTTGCCCTCCCACGTCTGCTATACCAATTGCAAAACCACCTTTACCCGATTACACCTCATTGGTTTCGGCAAGTTAACTTAGTGCTGGGACAATTCCATTTGGGCGGGGGGTGCGGTGGGTGTAGCTCTGCGCACCTGCTTTTTATCAACATACTGCGGAGGGCTGGCAACGTCCGATATCCTATCGTATTATCAGGCGTCCCATCTCCTGATTCTGAACGAATGGTGGTATGGGAATAGGGGGGACCCGGCGTATGCTCTTGAGAGATACTTTATGGGGTCTGATACTCTGCACACAATTCTATACTCGGCGAGGTTGAGGAAGAGATTGCCACAGGCTACCCAGGTAGGCTTCTGTATCTGGAGGCAGGCGCTGCGTGGTATTGGTTGGTGGGGTACGCTAACTGAGGAGACCCCCCTATGGCATAATGGTCGTCTGCCAGCACTGACGTCTTTGCAGGGCTTCCGGGGCTGGGATGGCATAGGAATTTCAACGTTGGGAAGTGTCATGACCGGCACAGCCCTTAAATCATTTCAGGATCTTAGCGAGGAATATGGCATGCCTCGGACCCAATTCTTTAAATATTTGCAATTTCGCCACGCCATTGCGCCTAGTCTGGAGGGACTCGACTCCCTACCCGAATTTAGCCCACTGGAAGCAAAGGTTTTTATGGGCGATCTGGAGGACAAGAAAATATCCTGTATATACCAGACCCTAGTTACACACTGTTCCTCCTCTCTACACAAATTTCCGGAATCCTGGGAAGGGGAAGTTGGAGCGCTGGAGGAGGAGGATTGGCGGGGAACCCTTGAAGCCCCCAGAGGTGCGGACATAGCAATGCGCCTAAGACTCATCCAATTCAAATACCTCCACAGAGCTTATTACACTAGGGAGAGACTGTGGCGGGCGGGTTTAATTGAGTCTCCAGACTGTCTGAGATGCGGCCAAGAGGTGGGCACCTTATTTCACACGGTATGGAGCTGTAGTGCTCTGGTCAGGTTCTGGAAAGGGGGGTGGGACTGTTTGTCTGAGGTGTTGGGTTGGGATCTTCCTCGTACTCCTCAATTAGGCCTCCTACATGTATTGGAAGGCATTTGTTGTTGTTGGACCTAACCGTTGCCAAGAGAGATGTGGCTCAGGCCTGGAAGGATCCACGGGCTCCTCCAGTGGTGGTGTGGAAGAAGGGATTCGATTTTTGTATGGGGCTGGAGCGCCCGATCTTTGAGGCCAGGGGTTGCCTGAGGAAACACTATAAAATATGGAAACGATGGGCGGATTACAGGGGTCTATGGTTAGAGCCACCAGTAGAACAAGAAGATTGCACAGGAATGGTGTGAGGGGGCCAATTTTGAGGATCTGTGTACACTGTTCTACATATGAGACTGCTTTCAAGAATGAGACGTTATTGTGCAGTGGGTTAGGGTGGGATCCGGGCGGGGGGAGTTGGCAGTGGGGGGGGGTAGTGGGGGGCGGGGAAAATGTTGTGTATAGATTGCCACTGATTTGATGCTGTCTACTTGTTTACAGTTTTCTCCAGAGCGCGGGGTGCTGCGGCTTGTGTGCGATCTATCAATAACATTTGTTTTTAAAAATAAAAAAGTTGTTGAGCACACTCCCGCGAAGGTTTCTGGCAAATAAAATAAAAATTGTTAAATATCGGCCCCCGGCCCGCCAGGGCCCTCATAATCTTTTGAATACTGAACGTTTACAGTTTCCGGTGCGACTCGCTTTTGCAATGACCATCAACAAAGCACAAGGAAAATCGCTGCAAGTGTGTGGACTACATTTGGAGAATCCGTGCTTCTCACATGGACAACTGTATGTGGCCAGCTCACGCGTCGGAAAACCTTCTGATTTATTTGTGTACACACCAGACGGAAAAACAAATAATACCGTGTATCCACAAGCACTCGAATAGATAAACAGAAATAAAACAACACTTTAAAATTTTTTCCATATTAAAATGAATAAGTTTCAATAAAAATGACACAATGTAAATTGAATGTTATCATAACAAGATTCCTTAAATTTACTTTCTTCTGAGATCGCAGCAACGCGCGACGGGTAAGCTAGTAGTTAATAACAAAGACATTATCAAATTTCATTGGCATATTTCATTTTCAACTCACATAACAACTAGGTTTCTGCATGACATTTCAGTGAAGAACCTATAATCTGCAGGATGCCTCTATCACATACCCATGTACCTTCATAATATGCTACACATAGTCATAGTATGTAAAAGCTTAATCTCAAATGTCAATGCACAGCTCCTAAACCCAGGGCACAGTGCCATATGCCAGTAGAGGCTCAGCTACAACCAGAATCTGCCTATGCATATCATCAATTGCACTGCTTCAACAAGACAGATGTAGTCACAATCACAATGATGATATGCCATGGTAAAACTTACTATGCCATGGAATAGACTTACATGTTCATTGCAACCTCATAATATACAGGCAACGAATAATGTAGCTTAAAATATCCAGTGCCACCTTACCAAGTATTAATGATTCAAGAATGATGCTGAATTACCACTGTGTCCTTTCTGTCCTCATTTACATCATAACTAAATACGGCATGTTGCCTTCTTGACATACGCTGAAACTACAAGCTTCATCCTGGATTCCTTGAGTTATTCCTCTTGAGCCTAAGATCACCCCTTCCTAGTTTGTTGTATGACCGTGAACAGAGGTGTTTTCCAAAGGTTCGGGAAAGGTGTGGTGTTGATGGGGCCAACATCAGAGTACTGCCAGCCAGGTCTAGGAACAGCAGTGGCTTCCCCTAAGAGCCACCAGGGCGTAGACCGGGTGCCTTCAATCCACAATACTGCTTGGCATATTACAGCTTTTATGTGACAGCAAACATTCTCACTGATCATTTGTTTGCATATAAAAGCTGTAATATTACCTTGCCAGCAGAAGAGGGCTCCACTAGATGTATTTTGCATGTGTCAGGTGGTGGCTGTTACAGCATGGCCTCACACATAGACAATACATATATGATATGAGGCACTATGTTTATGTTTAGGGAATTTATTAAGCACACATATACCAACCGTCTCTTAGTGATATGAGGAGAGGGAGAGCCATCCTCCCGGGCTCTATCAGTAGGTTAGAGTGTATAACCATGTTTTAGGTTTAATCCTAAAACTGGTATATTCCGGTTGTTTATCTGATTTCTATTGGCAGGGAATTCCAGAGTGTGGGACCCAGTACCGAAAAGCGAAAGCCAGCCATTCTCTTTTGCTTGAATCTCGGAATAGTCAGCATATTCATAGTGGCTGATCTGAGATTCCATTTGGGTAAGTATCTTGAGATCTTAGTGGATATGAACTTGGGGCCTGTTTCATGAAGTGCGTTAAAGACCATGCATCCGGTCTTAAACATGGACCGCTGCATTACAGGAAGCCACTGAAGCTGCTTCATAAGCGGTTTAGTGTGGCAGTGTCTCGGTTGCTGAAAGACTAGCCTGGCCCCTTGATTTTGGATAAGCTGTAACTTGTGAGTTTGATTACAAGGGAGCCCCAAATAAATGGCGTTGGCATAGTCCAGCCGTGACATTATCAGGGCAAGCAAAATAGCTATGCTTGCCTCCCTGGAGAAAAATTTCCTTATTTTCTTAAAGGTCCTCAATTGATAAATACATGAGGACGAGACCAGATTAATTTGTTCCTGCATGGATAGATTAGATTAGATTAGCATTTATCTTGATGCCCAGACTTTTGACTGAATTTTTGGGTAAAGGAGTGGTACCTAGTGCAACTGGCCAGTTGGAAGGTGTCCACTGTTCTATTCTGTTATTAGAGATGATTATCTCTGTTTTCTCAGAGTTTAGTTTGAGATATTTATGGGTCATCCACTCTTTGATGAAAAGCATAGTATGTTGGAATAAGTTTTTGGAGTAATTTGTTTCATCAAGCAGGAAAATCAGCTGCATGTCATCTGCTTAGTTATATACCTTCACTCACCTTTTTTGAAGGGCATGAATCAGAGGTCATATATATATATATGTATATTGAACAGATGGGGGAAAAGAGATGACCCTTGAGATACCCCACAAGTGGTGTTTACCCGAGAGGAATTGAAGGGTGTCAGTCTAACGGACTGGGTGTGTTCCCCTAAAAATGAGAACATCCAATCCAGAGCTGTGCCCCTCAGACCTGCTGCTGCCATTCTATTCGCTAAGATGGAGTGATCCACGGTATCGAATGCAGCGGACAAGCAATGCAAAACAAGCAAGATGATGGACGGAATGTTGCACAATGGCAAAACATTCACCCCCAGTCACAGATCTGGGTTTAATCCATCGTTATTTTTCTCACCAAGCAACCCCAGTTTAGACATGGCCATATGCAAATCAGTCTAGACACTGTGCCTCATGGGAACAGTCCAGCACAAACTGCCAAACCATGTCATCTCTGGACCGGAATCAAGCATCCTAGGACCGGTTTCTGGCTGTCCGCCGTCTTCAGCCAGGATAGCTTGACTCCAGTGGCGCAGTGAGCACGGGACCCATGTCTGGGCATACCCTTCCCACATAGGGTGAACAGCAAAACTAGCAAGATGATGGACGGAATGTTGCACAATGAAAAAACATTCACCCCCAGTCACAGATCTGGGTTTAATCCATCGTTATTTTGCTCACCAAGTCACCCCAGTTCAGACATGGCCATATGCAAATCAGTCTTGACACTGTGCCTCATGGGAACAGTCCAGCCCGAACTGCCAAACCATGTCTTCTCTGGACCGGAAACAAGCATCCTAGGACCGGTTTCTGGCTATCAGCCATCTTCAGCCAGGATAGCTTGACTCCAGTGGCGCAGTGAGCACGGGACCCACGTCTGGGCATACCCTTTCCACATAGGGTGAACAGCAAAACAAGAAAAATGATGGACGGAATGTTGCAAAATGGCAAAACATTCACCCCCAGTCACAGATCTGGGTTTAATCCATCGTTATTTGGCTCACCAAGCCACCCCAGTTCAGACATGGCCATATGCAAATCAGTCTTGACACCGTGCCTCATGGGAACGGTCCAGCCCGAACTGCCAAACCATGTCTTCTCTGGACCGGAATCAAGCATCCTAGGACCGATTTTTTGCTATCAGCCATCTTCAGCCAGGATAGCTTGACTCCAGTGGCGCAGTGAGCACGGGACCCACGTCTGGGCATACACTTCCCACATGGGTTGAACAGCAAAACAAGCAAGATGATGGACGGAATGTTGCACAATGGCAAAACATTCACCCCCAGTCACAGATCTGGGTTTAATCCATCGTTATTTTGCTCACCAAGCCACCCCAATTCAGACATGGCCATATGCAAATCAGTCTTGACACTGTGCCTCATGGGAACAGTCCAGCCCGAACTGCCAAACCATGTCTTCTCTGGAACGTAATCAAGCATCCTAGGACCGGTTTCTGGCTATCAGCCGTCTTCAGCCAGGATAGCTTGACTCCAGTGGTCACAATCACAATGATGATATGCCATGGTAAAACTTACTATGCCATGGAATAGACTTACATGTTTATTGCAACCTCATAATATACAGGCAACGAATAATGTAGCTTAAAATATCCAGTGCCACCTTAACAAGTATTAATGATTCAAGAATGATGCTGAATTACCACTGTGTCCTTTCTGTCCTCATTTACATCATAACTAAATACGGCATGTTGCCTTCTTGACGAACGCTGAAACTACAAGCTTCATCCTGGATTCCTTGAGTTATTCCTCTTGAGCCTAAGATCACCCCTTCCTAGTTTGTTGTATGACCATGAACAGAGGTGTTTTCCAAAGGTTCAGGAAAGGTGTGGTGTTGATGGGGCCGCGCAAGTGTAGTGGTGTGGCACTCTGTTTTTTAGTTCTGGTTTAGTTCAATCCTAGGGTAGCTTTGGTGCTGATCGGTTTGCTCCCTCTGACCAGTGGGGAGTTGTCGAATGTATCAAATTGGATACTGTCAGGCTTGACAGGGTGGCCAATCGCACTCCTTAGGGAGATATAAGAATCCCTCCAACGTTTCAACCAAAGTTCAGGGAAAAAGTACTTATGAAGTATGCCAAAGAAAACGACTTTTCATTCAAATTTATTCATCTGTCCAAAGTTATTCTCAATGTGTGCTGTTACATCACAGCCATATGAGGATTCCATAACGTTCCAAGAAATTTAAACAATCCATTCAATCGACATTATAATCCTCCAAATACCCAGTGCATTTCATGCTGTCCGCACTTCATCAGGGGAAATACATTTGTATCTATAAAGTAAAGTCAAATGAAGTATTGTCAGAGATATAGGAGCAGACCACAGTCTGTCAAAGGAGAAACAATGAAAACATTTTGTGCGTTATATATTGTCAACCGATCTATTTACATGCATGTTAAAGGAAAGTAAGAGTGTGCGTAAAGAAAATAATAAGACATAACCAAAATGAAGCTGAAACTAACGAGGTTGCCTGTAATTTAAAAAGCCGGTGGATTCACATGTGCAGTGAAAAATCCCAACATGTGTTGTGAATGAAGTCGCCATGTGGGTAAAGTTAAAACAACAGTGATGTGATACACAGCTGTTCGCTCACTAACCCCATAAACATAATCACCGTGACGGAAATTGTATCACGCTCTCATCGGATGTTTAAAACAAAGCGACTATGCCGAAGATGCTTTCTAAGTGTATGCTGTGTTTCACTTACCAAGCGGGTAATCAGGAAAATAGCGTAGCTGGTCTTCAGGTCCTAATCGGAATTGAGTTTGTACGTGAATGCGCATGCACTTAAATATAGTCTAAGTGGTTCCCTCGTAACCCGGAAGTGTATTGCGTCTCCTTTCAAGCGTGAATGTGCGATTAATTTACAATGGTAAAACCATGAGACCTGACGATAATGGTTAATACCGGATATAACAAATCAAGTAAAATAAAGTCAATCACATTAAGGTCATTGTTGTTGTCAGTGCCGGAAAATATGTGGAAAGTGGCGGCCATGTTGGTACAGTGTAATTCGCATAAACAAAAATGCTGTTGACTAAAAAAGAAGGAGGGTTTACAAAATCAAAGAGTGAAGGTTCAAGTGATGCAACAATGTTATAAATGGGAGATAAATTAAATAAATCTGGATAAATGACGGTGTTCACATAATGATACTCTGTACATAGCAAAATAATGAAAAGTTAAATTGCAATCTGAAGGTTATTCAATAGTTTTGGAAACCTGTTGAAAAAAAATTCTGTGCTATAGAAAGCAAATATATTCGAGCCGTTCATTTAACCCTGTTGGGTTGCAGGAATTTAGTTTTTTAATCCAAAATATTTCACGTTGAAGCTGTCTTTTTTTGTTGTCACAGCCTTGCTTCACAGGAACACACTCCAAAACCATGAAACAAATCTGGCTGATGTTGTGGCTGTTGGAGATGTAGTGTGCGGCTACAGGAGCCTTGATGGATTTGTTTCTTATAGTACTCTTATGTTCAGTCATTCAAGTTTTTATTTTCCTCTCTGTCTTTCCCACGTAGGGGAGTCCGCATGGACATTTTAGTAAATAAACCACATTTTTGGAGTCACACGTGGCATTGGTGAAAAGTTTAATATGTTTTCCTGTGGTGGGATGGTTGATACTGTTGCCACGGATTATGTTATTACAGTGTCCACCGTTAGCACATGGGATCGTCCCTGTGTACTTTCCATTTTTGTTGCGTACATCCTTTTCAATCATATCCTTAAGATTCTTTGATCTTTGATAGGCGAACAAAGGTTTTCTGAAGAGTCCTTTGAAATCAGGTTCCTTTTCAACCATTTCCCAATTTCTCAAAATGATTCTCTTTATCTGTTCACTTACGTTTGAGAATTTAGATACAAACACTGGTCTGTCCTGATTCGTGTCCTTTGGGTGTGTCTTAAGTAACTCTTCCCTGGGAATGATTTGTATTCTCACTTTAGCTTCCTCAAGAATATTATCCGAAAATTTACGCTCACGAAATTTTGGGATCATCTGATTTGAGTTTGTTTCATAAATTTGATCACTTGATGATATTCTTTTCATTCTTAGCAGCTGAGAATAGGGTAAATGACGTTTCAATGACATGGGATGACAGCTGTCAAAGATCAACATATTGTTTCTGTCCGTATTTTTAGTGTATACATCTGTCTGAAAACAATTATTCTGTAAAGAAACTAACACATCCAAATATGGGATGGATCCAGTGTTGATGGAGTGTGTAAACTGTATGTGATCATCAATGTTATTGACGTATTTGATAAATTCTTCAATTTCAATGGGTGGTCCTTTCCATATGAGAAAGATATCGTCTATGTATCTCCAAAATTTATGAATTTTGTTCTGCCATCTGGGATTTTCAAGAATGTTCTCAAGTTCCAATCGGTGCATGAAGAGATTTGCGTAGCTGGAGGCCGCACAATTCCCCATGGAAGTTCCAGCTAACTGTTGGAAATGTTGTTCGTTCCAGGAAAAATAACTATGGCACAGGGTGAAATGTAATAATTCCAAAAGGAACACTTTCAGATCTTGTTTAATGTCGTGGTTGATTAAGAAGGACTCTATGGCTTCAATGCCTCTGTTGTGTCGGATAGACGTGTAAAGTGAACACACGTCGATGGTACAAAGTGTTACTTCCATAGTCACATCAAGCTCCGTTTCATTAAGTTTGGTAAGAAAATCTGTAGTGTCGCGAAGGTATGTAGACATTTTCTGAACTAGTTGTTGTAGGTGTCGGTCTAGATATTTTCCTATGGGTTCATGAATTGAACCCCTTGTCGACACAATCGGTCTAAAGGGTGGTTTCATTAAGTCCTTGTGTATCTTTGGTAGCATGTGGATGCTTGGGCACTTTGGATGATCTTGTAACAAAAATCTTTTGTCTTTTTCTGTGATGGTTCCCATCTCTACCGCTTGGTTGATGATGATGTTCAAGGTGTCTTTAAATGCCATGGTAGGGTCATTTGGTAATACCATGTATAACTTTTCATCAAATACATGGCTGTTCACACTTTCGAAGTAAAACTCCGAGTCCATTATAACGAGGACACCTCCTTTGTCTGCGTTGCAGCATTTGATTTTCCCGTTCTCAATGATTTGGTTGATAGCTCGAAACTCATAGGTGGAAAAGTTGGAGCGTTTAGCAGGTGGTTTCTTAAACAATTCCTTTATTTCATTAGTTGTAATTGTTTCGTATGAGTCAAGAATTTTATGACTTGCCGGGGCTAAAAAAGTGCTTTTGCTTTTCAATCCTAACAATGTGTCTTCTGTCTGTGTTGGTATCGTTGGTTCAATAACAATGTTTGTAAAGAAATGCCTTAAGCGAAGGGTTCTCATGAACTTGAAAAAGCTCACTTCCGTTTCCAATTCATTGGGTCTGTAAGTAGGCACAAATGATAAACCACGTTGTAAAGCGGAAAGTTGATTCTTGGATAACTTCTCTCTCGAGATATTGATTACTAAGTTGTTTTGCTGCGTGTCGATTGGGCTATCGAAGAGCTTGGCTCTCTTTGTGCTCTTGCTCCTCCTGGTTCGATGTTGTGGCTTTGGCCTCTCCCTAAAAAAGGCCTCTGATGTTGTAGAAGCGAGGTGTTGGTGGTGTTTTCCCTGTTATCAGTTTGTTTTCCTCGTTTGTCTGATCTGTGTGTATCTTTTTGGGTAGAATCAAAAGATGACGAACTTCCTTCATCCGAAGATGGATTTTGAAATGGTCTTTGTTGTCTTCTTTGGGCATAAACCTCAGCCCAATTATACGCCTCCCCAAGCTTGTAGTCAATGGTATCGCGTTTATACTTGCACATTTTTCTGTCATTTATCTCTCTTGTATATTTCTCAAGCTGTGTGTTGATATCCGTCAAGGCACGATCAAGATCATCTCTTGATAGATTGTTTTCCAAATTCGTTTGAATTCTTTTAATGTCTTTGTCAAGATCTTCAATAACTTTAGATAGTTCATCCACGATAAGTAAAATAAGGTCTAATGAACATTTGTTCAATATTTCATACCACCGTTCTGTGAATTTTGGATTATTCCTGCAAAGTGTTGGCTTAAGGGCTATCCGTAGCCCTCTCGGTATTCTTTGATCTTTATGATACCTTATTAATGTTCCTGCGTGAAGTTTCTGGTTTATAATCCTTGTAGAAGTGTATAGCAATTGTTTTAATAAACTCTGCGATGAGAATGTACCTGCAGCTGTGGGATCTGCTTCCTGTATCAATGCGTAGATTCTATTGGTTTCCTCAGATGAAAAAGCAAATGTATTGGCTCTATTCTCAGTTAAATTGGAAATATCTTCGTATTCCATGATTATTGCGTAGTATTCGGTAGGTGCCCACACGAGTTAGGTCAGAATACGTAAATGAGCAAGTGTAGTGGTGTGGCACTCTGTTTTTTAGTTCTGGTTTAGTTAAATCCTAGGGTAGCTTGGGTACTGATTGGTTTGCTCCCTCTGACCAGTGGGGAGTTGTCGAATGTATCAAATTGGATACTGTCAGGCTTGACAGGGTGGCCAATCTCACTCCTTAGGGAGATATAAGAATCCCTCCAACGTTTCAACCAAAGTTCAGGGGCCAACATCAGAGTACTGCCAACCAGGTCTAGGAACAGCAGTGACTTCCCCTAAGGGCCACCAGGGCGTAGACCGGGTGCCTTCAATCCACACTACTGCTTGGCATATTACAGCTTTTATGTGACAGCAAACATTCTCACTGATCATTTGTTTGCATATAAAAGCTGTAATATTACCTTGCCAGCAAAAGAGGGCTCCACTAAACGTATTTTGCATGTGTCAGGTGGTGGCTGTTACAGCATGGCCTCACACATAGACAATACATATATGACATGAGGCACTATGTTTATGTTTAGGGAATTTATTAAGCACACATATACCAACCGTCTCATAGTGATATGAGGAGAGGGAGAGCCATCCTCCCGGGCTCTATCAGTAGGTTAGAGTGTATAACCATGTTTTGAGTTTAATCCTAAAACTGGTATATTCCGGTTGTTTGTCTGATTTCTATTGGCAGGGAATTCCAGAGTGTTGGACCTAGTACCGAAAAGCGAAAGCCAGCCATTCTCTTTCGCTTGAATCTCGGAATAGTCAGCATATTCATAGTGGCTGATCTGAGATTCCATTTGGGTAAGTATCTTGAGATCTTAGTGGATATGAACTTGGGGCCTGTTTCATGAAGTGTGTTAAAGACCATGCATCCGGTCTTAAACATGGACCGCTGCATCACAGGAAGCCACTGAAGCTGCTTCATAAGCGGTTTAGTGTGGCAGTGTCTCGGTTGCTGAAAGACTAGCCTGGCCGCTTGATTTTGGATAAGCTGTAACTTGTGAGTTTGATTACAAGGGAGCCCCAAATAAATGGCGTTGGCATAGTCCAGCCGTGACATCATCAGGGCAAGCAAAATAGCTATGCTTGCCTCCCTGGAGAAAAATTTCCTTATTTTCTTAAAGGTCCTCAATTGAAAAACGCATGAGGATGAGACCAGATTAATCTGTTACTGCTTGGATAGATTAGATTAGATTAGCACTTATCTTGATGCCCAGACTTTTGACTGAATTTTTGGGTAAAGGAGGGGTACCCAGTGCAACTGGCCAGTTTGAAGGTGTCCACTGTTCTATTCTGTTATTAGAGATGATTATCTCTGTTTTCTCAGAGTTTACTTTGAGATAATTATGGGTCATCCACTCTTTGATGAAAAGCATAGTATCTTGGAATAAGTTCTTGGAGTAATTTGTTTCATCAAGCGGGAATATCAGCTGCATGTCATCTGCTTAGTTATATACCTTCACTCCCCTTTTTTGAAGGGCACGAATCAGAGGTCATATATATATATATTGAACAGATGGGGGAAAAGAGATGACCCTTGAGATACCCCACAAGTGGTGTTTACCCGAGAGGAATTGAAGGGTGTCAGTCTAACGGACTGGGTGCGTTCCCATAAAAATGAGAACACCCAATCCAGAGCTGGGCCCCTCAGACCTGCTGCTGCCATTCTATCCCCTAAGATGGAGTCATCCACGGTATCGAATGCAGCGGACAAGCAATGCAAAACAAGCAAGATGATGGACGGAATGTTGCACAATGGCAAAACATTCACCCCCAGTCACAGATATGGGTTTAATCCATCGTTATTTTTCTCACCAAGCCACCCCCGTTCAGACATGGCCATATGCAAATCAGTCTTGACACTGTGCCTCATGGGAACAGTCCAGCCCGAACTGCCAAACCATGTCTTCTCTGGACCGGAATCAAGCATCCTAGGACCGGTTTCTGGCTGTCAGCCGTCTTCAGCCAGGATAGCTTGACTCCAGTGGCGCAGTGAGCACGGGACCCACGTCTGGGCATACACTTCCCACATAGGGTGAACAGCAAAACAAGCAAGATGACGGACGGAATGTTGCACAATGGCAAAACATTCACCCCCAGTCACAGATCTGGGTTTAATCCATCGTTATTTTGCTCACCAAGTCACCCCAGTTCAGACATGGCCATATGCAAATCAGTCTTGACACTGTGCCTCATGGGAACAGTCCATCCCGAACTGCCAAACCATGTCTTCTCTGGACCGGTTTCTGGCTATCAGCTGTCTTCAGCCAGGATAGCTTGACTCCAGTGGCGCAGTGAGCACGGGGCCCACGTCTGGGCATACCCTTCCCACATAGGGTGAACAGCAAAACAAGCAAGATGATGGACGGAAAGTTGCACAATGGCAAAACATTCACCCCCAGTCACAGATCTGGGTTTAATCCATCGTTATTTTGCTCACCAAGCCACCCCAGTTCAGACATGACCATATGCAAATCAGTCTTGACACTGGGCCTCATGGGAATAGTCCAGCCTGAACTGCCAAGCCATGTCTTCTGTGGACCGGAATCAAGCATCCTAGGACCGATTTCTGGCTGTCAGCCGTCTTCAGCCAGGATAGCTTGACTCCAGTGGCGCAGTGAGCAATGCAGCATGTCACCTAATGGAGCGCCAGGGCTTGTCAACCACATGTCCTCATGCCCAATGGAATAGAGAAAAAGGTCTACCCTGCTTCTGATTGGGTGGAAGCTCATGGGTGTGCTTTTGAGATAGGAGTTTGAAATCGTGGGCTGCCCAGGTAACTTTTTGTGTTTTAAAGTGTGCATGTTTGTGTTTATCTGTGTGATGGGGAGTGCATGTGTATGTATGTGTGAATGTCTGCTTGTGTGAAGCCCAAGGCATAGTGCTGGGTAGTGCTTTTGGGCCCCACCGTTACCCACCAGCCACCACAGTCTATGAATAGAAGAGAGACTGTTATGAACTAAACTAGAGACTCCTGTGTGGCTGCCTCCCCCTGTACACTTTTGAAATAGGAATGGGGTGAATTACGGTAACCTTTATTTGACAATGATAAGATCTGGAAGTCTATTTTCCTACAAGCTTTACAAGAGCAAGGTAGGTGTACCACTGCATTTATACTGACATTTGCTTTTTTAGCAGCAATCGCTGGCCGACGGTGCTGGAGCAGCAAATACACTGTGTCTACCAGCCACTGGAAGCAAGATGCCTGCTGTTTGTAAATGTAACACTTTGAAAAGGGAGAACATGTAATTGAGGAGTTAGCAATCATTAGGTTAACTCTTCATTTTAATATTGTCCCATTATAGGCATTCATAAATATCATTTTGTTCTCATTCTCTGATATTGGGTTGGGAAAAACTATTTAAGAGTTAAATACTTCAGTGCTGAGCCTCTGTGACCCAACTGGGCCATAAATCTGAGTAGAGCACTGCTCATTATCAGGCTCTATTATCTGCAGCCTGACAATAATGTAAAAGAAACATAGCCTTTCCTTAACCTTAAAAGGAAAGCACAACACATATTTATTGTGGTTCTTAGTGAATAATGAACATAAGGCTGGCAGATACTTTGAAGTCGTCTGCGAGCTACTGGTAGCTCACGATGGACTGACAGGAGACACCTGGTTTAGGGTGACTCCCAGAGACTTGGCATTGTCAACATTGTTGGGCTTACTGTTAAAGATGTTGTGTGTGTCCATTCAGGATTGCAGCAGAGGTGTTAAATTTGAAAGGGAGATAAGGAGAAATTTAGTTTTAGAAAAGTTTACCTGCAGCTTATGAGTGCTCATCCAGTCATGAACAGCATTTTAGGTGAGCAGTGAAATGTTGTTTTGTGAAGAGACCTTTAGATACAGCTGTGTGTCATTGGTATATTGGTGATAGAAGTTCCCTAACTTCTTAACCCCTTCGAAGCTAATGACGAGCTGGGCTCGTCATGGCGCTTACCTGCCGTGCGCTGATGACAAGGCCAGCTCGTCATGAATAATGGTGATTTTGGTTCTGCAGCGCAGGACGGGAAAACGCCTAGCAGCCATGTGGTTAAGAAGGGTTCTGAGTGGCTCAATGTATAGGTTAAATATAGTTGGGGCAAAGATGGAGCCTTAGGGGACCCCTCAATCCACCGCAATCAGCAAAGCAAAGGGAAATCGTTACCAATTTTTACTCACTGTGACCTGACCATGAGGAATGACGCAAACCATTTCAAGACCATGCCTTAAAGGCCCATTGAATCTTTGAGTGTGTCTAGGAGCATATGGTGGTTGACCGTGTCGAAGGCTGATGATAGGTTGAGAAGAATCCGGAGGCAATAGTTGTTGGTCTTTAGAATTCAAAAAGCATTGTCAACCACCTGTAATAGAACGGTTCTGTGCAAAAGCATTGATTGAAGCCAGATTGGAACTGCCTGCTGCACTTGTTACAATGATTTTTGAGAGGAAAGGCAGGTTGGAGAAATTGGAGTAGAGAAGATTTGGTGTAGCTGGGTGCTGTGGCTTGCACATAGGTTGGCAATATCAGCTTGGGAGAGAGTGGGCATTAAACACATAGAGGGAGGTAACCTAATAGTCCTAGCTATTGAGCACCGAGGATTGCATGCCTTTGCCTGGTGGGAGATAGTCTAAGAGAGATGATAGTCTGGACTTTAGCTGGAATACAGTCTCATCGAGCAGAGAAAGTTTTAGGCCATGACTATCTAGTTTGTGATCTAGGTCTGGGTTTCGGGAGACAGGGGATGCAGGAGAGGGGTTTGACAGGAGGCAGTGTTGCCTGTGATGTTGGTGTGGGGGAGGAGAATTTGTTGTGTGGGTGATCGAGTGGAGGACAGAAGTGAACCTCTTCCCGATTTCTTTCCTTCAAGGAGAAGGATCGATCAGTGGAGAGTGTCAGCCTCTCCCCCATTTGAACAACAGAGAGACTGCTGCCAGTTGTTGGGGCAGTTTGCCTCTTTATTATCCCTCACCCTTACTCACTACATGGTGTACCAATGATATTAACATAGGGAACAGAACACCTGAGAAAAGTAAAATTTACAGGTTATGTGATAAGGTGAAGCCCAGCATCAAGGAGGAGGTCTTCAAGATGTTGGAGTTAGGGGCGATTGAGACCTCAAACATCCCTTGGTCCAGAAGTTCACTTCCACTTCAGAGTGATGCCATTCGGTTTGAAGAACGCCCCTGCTAAGTTTCAGATGTTGGCCAACCAGCTGCTAACTGGGCTGGAGAACGTCAGTGCTGCCTACTTAGACGACATTGCAGTTTTCAGCTCCAGCTGGGAGAATCATTTGTGGGACCTCAGGAAAGTGCTTCAGGCTCTGCAGAGGGCAGACCTGACTATCAACGACAGTGTGTGCCAGATAGGGCAGGGTTTGGTGGTCTACGTATTCCACAAAGTGGAAGGATGCAAGGTGAAGCCCCTCCGGGGCAAAATTGAGATCATTCTTATTTGGGAAACCCCCAAGACCTAGAAAGAGGTGAGAGCCATCTAAGGCCTCACTGGCTAATAAAGGGGTATGGCACCATTGTTACACTCTTGACACAGCTGACTACCAAGGAGAAGCCAAGTCTGGTGATCTGGGCGGAGGTGTGCCAGAATGCTTTTGACAGCCTGAAGGAGGCCATGTGCTCAGCACACATGCTCAAGGCCACCGACATCTGCCAAGGATTAGTCGTCCAGATGGACACATCAATGCATGGCATGGGGGCCTTGCTCTCACAGCTAAATGAAGAGGGCCTAGATCAACCTGTAGCCTTCATCAGTAGGTGGTTACTTCCCCGGGAACAGAGGTGGAGTGCAATAGAGAGGAGAGCCTTTCGAGTGGTCTGGACACTGAAGGAGCTGAGACCATACTGTTTGGTGCTCACTTCTGGGTTCAGACAGACTACAGACCCCTCAGATGATTAATGCAAATGAAGGGTGAAAATCCCAAACTGTTGAGGTGGTCCATCTCCCTACAGGAAATGGACCTCATGGTGGAACACCACCCTGGAACAAGCCATGCCAAAGATGATGGTCTCTCTAGGATCCCTCGCCAAGGGGTTGGTTAGTTCTCCTCACTTTCAGCTGGGAGGACACACATAGATCTTGCATCCTTGGTGTGCTTTTCCCCCTAACCTTTTGCCTTCTGATCTCCTGTTTTTTCTGACTTTGTTTTTGCTGGCCTTAGGACTCTGCACACCTTACCAAATGCTAACCAGTGCTAAAGTGCCCTCTCCTTAAAACATGTTAGATTGGCTTATACCCAATTGGCATATTTAATTTACCTGTAAGTTCCTAGTAAAGTGGCAATACTTGTGCATATCAAATAAATGCTACTAGTGGGCATGCAGCACTAATTGTGCCACCCTCTTAACTAGCACATTAAACACGTCTCAGGCCTGCCATTTCAGTCTGTGTCTGTGCAGTTGTAAACTGCTATTTCAACCTGGCACAGAAACATTTGTTACTGTTGAAACCACAGACACCCGCATAGCTCCCCTGACAAGCTATATCATTTGGGTATGCAGATTGAAGGTGATGTTAAATGCACCATTAAAGCAATCTTCTTGGACAATTTGACTACATCTTATAATATTCACTTAGCGGAGGTCGACTTGCCTCCACCTTTTTTTCTTGCATGCCTACAGGGAGAGGATGTGATTCTCCCTTCTTTTTCCCACCTTTGCCTGACAAAGTTAAACAAGCTTATGCACCCGAATCAGGTTCAACCACAGTATCCTATCAGAGGGATGCGAAAGCACCTGTTAAAGACATGCATTCCCAACTGAAGTACCAGGGAGTAATTGAACCCTGTGTATCTCAAATGAACAATCCTCTTTTCCCGGTTTTAAAGCCTGACCATTCCTATCGTATTGTCTTAGATTCCAGACATTTGAATAGTCATATGTGCATTTTGCAGTTCAGAATAAACATAGTACGGCACTTATTAATATCGTCAGTAAAAAATATAAAACCACTTTGGATATTTCTAATGGTTTTTCAGTCACAATTTAGCTCCAGAGAGCAGTGACTGGTCCGCATTTAGCACCCTCAGCTTTCAGAAGCGCTACGCCAACTTCCTACGGGCCATAAGAACAATACAGGAGACCTTGTGGCATGCATTACATCAATTCTACATGAGATCGACCCTGATGCATAATCCTATGTTGATGATTTCTACCTAACTAATGATGAATTAAACCTCCCATTTGGCGAGAGTGGATCGCAATATTTTGCGTTTTACTGAACTTGGTTACATGTTTAACTTCAAAAAGTCTTTCATAGCTTTTCTCAGTGTTCTTCTCTTAGGATATGTACTGACCAATGAGGGAAAAGTCTTGCCCCTCATTTTCTAGAAAAGTGTGCTCAACTCTAGCCTCTAAATACACATAAATTGTAAATTGATACTTGTATAGCACACTACTCACCCACAAGGCTCTCAAGGCGCTTGTACGAATACCGCTGTGGAACCCACCCTGGCTTTCCCTGTGAGGCGTCCACTCCTGGGCACCCCCAAGGTGGAGGCCAGGCATCCTTAGTGTTGTGGGGGCCGTTGTAGAGATTAAGCAAGCTATTGCCCAGAGTTGCAGAGTGGGACTCCATGATTGGAATAGGCACCGAGGCGAGAATTATCAGGTCCGTGGAATTTTGAGCCCAAGACCCGCCGAGGCGGGGAATTGAACCCTGGTCCCGGGCTAGACCTCTGCATCAGGGTCTGCCACTCTAATCATTGAGCCACACTTCACCTAAAACAATGCAGTCTCCTGGGATTTTTTAATTTTAGTAGTACAGACGTACCTGATTATGCCCAACGTATTAACTCTCTTTATACCTAAATATGTCCTGATTTTTCCACGTCATGCTGGATGTCAGTCCATACTGAAACGCTCAGGTCTTTACAGTCTGACTTACTGGAAACACACCATTTGCATACTTGTCAATTCTACAAATGTGGTCATCTCGGGTTTTGTCTGGTCCGATTGGATTTACTTAAGTCACCTTTAATGGAGGTGAAAAAGTTCCCATTGCATATAAATTGCATTTGTATTCTTCGGCAGAACTGAGTTTTGCTTCAACTGAAAAAATTCTAACTGCTGTCCAAAAAACCTTCCTGAAGGAAGGCCATTTTCCCAAGGTAAATACATTATTGTAGTTTCTCAAGTGCCTGCCTTAGAGGCCGTCACCGAAGCAGCGTTTCTAATGCTAAAGCCCTCCACCCTTGGTGGATACAATGGGCTATGTCCTTATCAACTGTGAATGTCAACTTTGTCTTTTATCCTTCTTTGCAAACACAAGAATTATTTTTGCAATATGAACATGTATACCCTTTACCTTTTCCACTTCTGCCTCTTGATCAATATAGATACATCATTTGTACAGATGGCTCTGCACAACCGGCTATAGGTTCTAAGCAGCAATATTCTGCTGTGTGCGCCATCATTTTAGGTACTATTACAGATGGAGTTTTTCACGCACAAAATTGAAGGCTTTTCATCTGGCTCTTGAAAATATAGATCATACATTCCCTACTCTTATAGTGTGTGATTCGTACTATTGTGTACAATCTTTTGATGACAATTTACATTGTTGGAAACAAAAGGAATTCAGGGATTCCAAAGGTACCACAATCAAGCACAAACTGATTTGGATTAAATTGGCAGATTTAAAAGATAGTTTGCCACACGCTCATGTAATACATACTTTGAGTCATCAGCGTGTGGGAACACACACTGTATGGAATTCTCTGGCTGATGAAGAGGCCAAATCTGCAGTAGTCACAGTTAAAATTGCAGCAGTAACCCACTCTATAACTCATATTGACAAAGATAATCTTAGTTGCCGTGAATGCTTTACAAAATGGCAACCTTTTGCCAAACAACTTCCCTTTAAAAGATTTCTATCATTTATATGACCAAAATGTTCCTTATGTAACTATTCCTAGTGTTGGTGATTGTGTGATTCCCCATTCAGAATGCAGACATGATTTAATAGTGACCGCACATGAAGGCATAGCTTTTGCACATGCCAGTGTGGCAGCCACCATTTCACCGTTACAGCAAAGGTATTGGCGACAGGCCTTATACCAGCAAACCAGAAAATATGTTTTAACTTGTGACATTTGTCAACAAATCAAAAGTTCCACAATGCCACGTCCACCACAGAAACATCTATTTATTTCGAACCAGCCTTTTGGCTGTATTTATTTAGATCACTGCAGTCCCCTGATTTCTGATACTGCAGTGTTCAAATATATTTTACAGGCAGTTGATGATTCCTCTGTATTCCTCTGGGTTTATCCACAGCTCTCATCTGATGCTTGAACTGCTATTAAAGACTTGCAAGTCTATATCAGGACATATGTCTGTTGCACATTCCACTCAGACCAAGGTCCGGCTTTCGCTTCTGAAGTGTACTGCAATTCGATGAAATCCATGGGTGAATAGGTGTGTATATTTTTCTTCTCCGTATAGACCAGAGAGGAATTCTGTGGTGGAGAGAATGAGCCAAGACTTAAAAGCAGTCCTTAACAGCTAGAGTATTAGGAACAGGGCCTGGCTGCTTGAACTATCTATATGTGGTTCAACGAGCTTTAAATAACCTCCCTAAAAGATCTCTGGGTGGGCGAACCCCGTAGGAAGTAATTTTTGGCATCAAGATGTATGTTCCAGACCTTGATGGCCCAGAAGTTGTGGCGACTGCCGAAACCTTTGATGTAGATAACCATTGTGCTGTCTTATAGGACCTACTATAGTTCTGTGAAGCTAACTCATGCAAACGTTTGCCTGTATCTCTCCATTTTGCTCGTGCAGTTGCTCTTCTAGCTTTTGGCTGGCTTCCAAAAATTGGTGATCTGGTTTGAGAAAAGGTGGCCTTCAAAAAGGAATTCGGCCCAGCGTACTATGCTCCTGTTCCAGTCCTTGGTCTTCAAGGCACCAGAACTGTGATTTTACTACCTCAAGCTACACCATGTGGCCAATATTTCATTGTATGCCATGGAATAGCAGTTCTTTCCTGCAAACTTTTCTATGCAGCCTGTGAGCACAATCAATGCTGATACTTCCTGGCTGGGGAAAGGGGAGGCTGAGCCCTCCGTCGACAATTTCACTGACATGATACCTGCTTCTAATATAACATCTTCTACAACAGGTGTCATTTACAATGATCCACCATTGGCGAGTCCATCTGAGTTGGCCTTTTCAAGTCCTCCTGCTGAGAGCCACCCTCCTGTTTTTTTCAGCTGAGTAACTCCTGGTACTATAAGGATCAAAATAATTTTTCTTCAGACAATTCTTCTGTTTTGTACATGCCTCCAGCCCAGATTTGAGTATTTATTTCATGGTTAAAGCGTCTAATCCCTCCCTGAGGATATGTCTGGAACATACTTGTTATTTTTTATTTATGTAGATTGGATTTCAGGCAGTTTTTTTTTCTATTACTCAATTGCCATTACCTACCAGAACTTTCTGCTACAAAACTGGTTGATGGGGGTTGGCATCCCATTCTTCATCACATAAAAAGAAGAGACTTGTCCCTCGTTAACATTTCAGCCGTTCCAATGACTGATGGAATTGTTTGGGATATAGTTCCTTCCGACATATTTGGTCTGACAGAGATCCTGCAGATATCATATGTGTTCAAAGTTTCTATGGGTGATGTAATAGAACCTGGGTTACATTCAGATGATTGGGATGTTGACACTGTAAATTCAATGCTTTCTGAATTAGAATACTATACTGTTTTTGAATCAGAAGATCTATATACGTTAATTCCACTAACTATGCTGATATGTTCTGCTACCATCATTATGGGCACCATTTCCTACATAGAACTAGTAAACTGCATCCCCATTTTAACTATTCTGAATGGGAACATTGTCCAATTCCACCTCCAGAAAGTTCCAAAACGCAAAAAGTTACGTATAGTTCACAGGATATTATGCTTCAGATCTCATGACATATTATTTTAAATTAACTTCTACACTACCAAAGATATATACTTACTGAAACAAAATGTATATATACTACCATGTTCGTTAATCAATTGGCCCTTAAAGATTATGATTCCTGGAAGAATACCATTGATTTGAAATTGATTTGGGGTAGGAAGTCCTGGCAGGTTCAGGGCATGGAAACCTTGTTCCAAGCCTGTTAAATTCCCACACAAATGATTTTCCTGAATGAAACAATCCAGAAAACTACTTGTTTAGGATTGGCTAAAATTAAAGGAATGAATACCCCGACCATTTCCCCTGTTGCCCGCTTTAATAATTGGCAGAATCTTAAAAATTACTGTGAAGAACAGTTAAATAACATGGTGCAAAACGGTACATTAAATTCTTCATTTTCGAGTTCTGGTGGGTGGATATTGTGACCAGTAGACATCTCAATTCCACGGCTGGATTTAATTGAAGTAGACCTGATACCCCCAACCAATGTTTTGCAGTACCATTACCACTTATTCGGTGGAAAAGTTTGGTCAGCAATGGTTGGAGCATTCTACACTGTCTGCAGCTAAACAATATCTTTCTCTCATAACAGAGGACATGAACTTTTCAGATTTTCTTTTGGTTCCCAAATCCCCACATTCTAAAAGATTTATATATGCTACTTATAATGAAATTTGGAAATCATCCAAAATGGAAACTGTTGCACATTTGATACGAATAGACCAAGATAATTTGGACATTGTGTTAGCTGTTGTCGAAATAATATTAATACATTGGCATCTCTTATTTATAATTTAAATAACATCGTATTGTCTGTTATTGATATTGTGCAGAGTGACATATTAACATTGTATCTTGGGAAAAGTCAGCTCAGATCTATTATGCAATTTAGCTGAACACTTCAAACATTTAAAAATGGGTGCATTCCATGGCATTACTTGAATTGTACTGATTTATTTTTACCTTTTAAGTTAACACTTAAACAGCAATTGATGGCCATGAAAGATGCGACCTATGAAATGACACTTAGAAAAATTAGAAGAACTCCTATTTACTATAGCTGAAATGCCTTTGGCAGTGTGGCTAATACACAGCTTTATTTCACTACCCATTTCGACATTTCAATTCACATCTTGCATGAAACATTTTCCTGTAGGTAACACATGAACCCCTAAGTAGCAGTTACATACATGAAGTATGGTCACTCCCCTTTGCTTATCTTTGTGAACATCCGTCCCGGACTGGCTACCGGGCATTTTCAAGTAAACAATGCAAAACCAAATGGTTTTAACCCCTTGCCTGCTTATGACGGAACCACGCCGTCATGAGCCACGGGTGGTGTGTTCTCATGACGGCGTGGTTCCGTCATGCTGCAGCCGCCCCGCCCATGCGGCATTAATTCCCCGCCGGTGCGGGCAAAAATAATGAGTGGTCGGGGCTGTGATTGTTCTATGCCATCATGAGCACACGCCGCTCATGGCTCATGATGGCGTGGTTCCGTCATGAGCATAGCAGCGCCATGCTCACCCTTCAACCCCCCCACACCCGCCCTACCAGCGCCGCAGCGGAATTCGTGCCATGGCCAAGAGTTAAAGTATGCTTTAAAACCTTTTGCTTTGCTTTTTTTTATGTAGAAGTACATATGGGTCCCAATCCACCGAATCAGTTACCACTGCAGTGGAATCCGCCCCCAGCTTTGCAGCCCACCAAAACGTCTGTCACCAAGTCCGGCCCTGGGGAACATAGTGACAAGGAAGTTTTTATCTCTGGTGAAGAATGCGACTCTACTGTCAAACATTCACTTGTTTGTAAACATGTAGAAATTCATGGCACGTGTAACACTTCAGCATCATATTTAGTTTGTTATTTAAAAGGAATCACAGTTCCCACAATTTACCACTTCATTTATGTACTCTCTAATGGGAGTTATCTCAATCTTAGCAATCAAGTCTATTTCCCAGTTAGTCACTTGTTGCACCAATATTCTTGTTTTCCCCTCCACATGGGATTGCAGATAGCTCATTATGGCTTCTATTCTGACTTTGAAGGCATATTTCAAAAAATTAAGCAGACCCAAAGCATTATTGTTACAGCAGGAAGTAGCTCTTACATTGGGTCGCAAAACCTTCGAATTACAGGTGGATAGAACTTCTAGTGAAAGACAATCATTATTAAACGCTAACCTTCCCCTGCTTTTTCGGAGAATTAATATTTCAAATCTTTAATGGTTCCAGTAAAGCTGGCCCTGCACCCTTCTTCAAAGTTCTGGGCTAGGGCCTCGTTAGTTCTTTTCAGACCATCTTTGGAGTAATCCCGGCTTTTAGTCACAACATTTTCTCTAGTGTATTCGGAGCATTTCTCCTGCTGTTATTCCTCATTTGAGACATTCTCATACTGTTCCTGCTTCCCCGGAATAGATGCTCCTCTAGTTGGCACTCTTGAGCTGGCGTCGCTCCAACATTAATGTGGGCGTATGAATCAAATCTTAGGAATGCGTCTACATCAAGAATTGGATCTTGATTGGTGTTTGGTATTTCGACCTGCCTGGTTTAACTATGTGCAACCCATGTTACAATGCATCTGATGTCCCTTTGAATAGGCACTGGACATATGCATGCCTTCGCAGACCCCTGTGCCTTGGACTCTAACTGCTGAGTCCCTTAGAAAACCATTTTCAGAACTGTCCTTTGGGCTTGTGGCTTCTACACAATGCAAAGTTTAAGCCTTTGGCCTAGGAGGAACCATGTACATCGGTGCACGTATAACAAGATACAGGCTCTTTTAACATGGATGCAGGTTGCCTAGTAACTATCTCAGCATCGGCTCAGACCGGAGAGCATGTTTGTTCTTTGGAGCTCATGACTGGGGCTGTGGACCAATCGTTATGTGGGGAGTCAGTTGCCGTCATGGATTCTTTGGCCTAAGAAATGGTGAGTAGCATTATGGATTCCTCCAAATCCCCTTGATTAGATATTTTTTTCCAAACTGACATTTTGTTTCTTATCTTTTTAGTCTATAGACATTCATATTTCTGTTACAATGCTTTGCGCATGCTTACTTTGAATTTACATTAAGGTGCTGTCTGTTTCCTGCATGGCCCATTGTAGTTTTGCCTATGCCGTTACTATATGAAAACGCTTTTGTGCCTCATTGTACTTTCACACGGAACCTGCATATGTTTTTGTGTTCTGTATTTTCCTGGGATTTAGTCTGAACACTAGGCACTGACACCTAGACATAACACAAGAATCCAGCTGTGTATGTACACACATGCCCGATCATATAGATGAGTACATGAGCAAACAAGACACACATGGAAGGAGAGTTCTGTATCAAGAGCACTATGCGGAGGTATAGAAGGTGCATCTGTGTATGCCAGGGTCCGTGGTCTGCCAGTAATGCCAGAGATCTTTGATATATAAATATTTAGCTTCAGTAGCAAGGGGGGTTTAGGGTATTCTGTCCTATAAAATGACAGGACTTTTCATGATATATAGAACATTACCATGCTAACAGTATTTGTGGTATGCAGTGTCATGCATACTGCATTTCAGAGCATGATAATTAGAAAAAATATTCTAAACTACCTTAATTCCCCCAGGTTATTTTATTGTGGACAAGTATGAGTTAGAGAGCGAAAGGGTGCTTCCTATTACTGCAATCCCTGAGAGGATCGAGAGTGTTGTGTTCTGGGGTGGCAACTCACTTGGTTCTCTGGTAAGGTTAGGAGGGTAAATGAGGTACTATAGCTAGTTGGACTCGGACCCAATGATCCCTACATTCTGGTGTTCCATGGTTCTAAGCATAGTTCAGTTCTAAAAGCAGAAAATCCCAGCAACACACTTTCCAGTGAGATGTTACAAATCATAGTGTTACCTCCCTTCAGCAATATATCTATAGGTGCCAAACTCAGAGGCGAGCCGGAATTGACTGCATTTGCTGCTGCCATCATGATGTTATTGTTAAATTGGGGAAGAGTTGACAAATCCACTGAAACCTCTTTAGCTGGGATGATTTATCTGATATTAATGTTTATATCCAGGTCTCCTACCAGGCAGTCAAATAAGGCTAAATTTCTTAAGAAAAAAGTTAGCGAACTGCTCACAACGTACCTTTAGGAGTAGGTACTGCTCTCACAGCAGTCAAATGTTTTATTTGTTGACAAATGTTGCATTGCTGCACATTTTGTTTCATAGGCTTTGGAAAATGTTGTCACAATTATCCTTGCTGAAGGATTGATACAATAGTGCTGATGCCAGAATGAGCAGAAGCTCTCTCTTCATGCCCAGCCCAGTCCTGATCAAATCTAATTTGTCTCTCTCTTTAGGAATATGGTTACACCAACCCCAGGTATAAAGGACCATAGGGTCATTATCTTCTTTGAGACTGTTTGAATATTTATAGGGGAAACCATCAGAAGGTTTTTCTCCTTTCGATCTTGCTGTTCCAGTGGGTGGTGAACTTTGCTTCGCCAGCAGAGTTTGCAGAGTTTTGCCAACCCAGCGCTCCATGGGAGCATGGAGTTCGGCAAACAAGTCCAATTCCGCCATTTAGCGGAGTTGCCTCCACTGCCCACACCTAGTGTACACCTGATTGCTCCATGTAATGATGAAGCTGGAGTGCATTCCACGTCTCTGAAGAATCACGTGCAAAATAAAGTGACCAACTTCTTTAAATTTTGCCAAATCAAACTTGAGCATTGTTTCCGATGTAAGTTTGTTTTCACACAAGGAATACAGCCAGTAACCAATGACGACATGGCGCTAACTTCAGAGGATCTCCTTATCAATATTTAATTAATTAAAAATGAACTACAGTAGATTACATGTGACTTCTCTAAGGGCCTCCATTTGTTACACGATGTGTGACAAGGACACTTAGACTCCAAGACTCCCCTCTAGTTGTTCACACCACAGAGAGGGTCTGGCCTGAGCACAGAGACATGCTCACAGCGCTTCCAGCTGCTTCCAAGGGGGAGGTGATCCGCGGTGTCTCACTTTCTTCTACTCTGTAACTAAGGAAAGTAAGAAACCCCTTCCTTGCATGACTTGCGACAACTGTGCATGAGTACGCATGGAGAGTGGAGATCGGGTTAAGGTCTCCACTCTCAATGTGCAGTCTTTGCAAGTCTTACAAGGTTTGATTAGTTGCAGAAGAAGCAAAACACTGCGGATCACTGCCATGGCAGCTCGAGGGGTGGCTCTGGCAGCACATTGCACCTAGACCAGCCAAGAGGTAAGTGACAGCAGGAGGCAGTCTGTGACTCTGCTGCTAACATAGAGCGGAGCGGAACTCCACGGAATTCCATGCAGTTTTAAGGAAGGGAATGTAGTAGTGCCAACTTTGCCAACTCTGCCCACACTTGGTTGCCTATATTGCCACTAAAATGTCTGAACTGATCTCAGTGCGGGATCGAGTTACAGTAAATAACTCAAAGGTTTGCACTGTACAGCCAAATCTACTGCACAGTTCCCTTTAGCATGACTTCTTTCACTTTTATGGGGCATGGTGTGCTGCATGTGGACCAAAGGAAGCATGCCCTGTAGAACAGCTCCCTTTCTCCAAAGTTATTTTCTTTGACTTTCCCCATGAATCTCAAATGTTCAAATGCCAATATAGTATTTTTACATTGTAGCCTTGAACACAGAATGTTTAATCCAACACAAAACGTGTGAGAACTGACAGATCGACCTTTTGAAGGGCAGGTGGTAGGGCATGTATTTACGAAGGCTGTGTAGTGGAGTCACCCGCAATTTTAGTGTGTGTGTGTGCATGTGCACAGTGCCTTGAAGTCGCAATTTTAAAAAACTTCCTGCACTGCAGCACATGTGTAGTATTTAGATGCCACAAGCCGGTTATTTCAAAGATGTTTATTGGGCAAATGCAGGTGTTGCGCAGCAGCAGCGTCACATTGGTTAAGCATGAACCAACTGTCACATATTTCACAGACCATTCTGAAAGTGGAATGATGGAGTTCTTCTGTTTAGTGCCTGTCGCTGACTGTGCAGAGACACGTTTGCAGAACACTTACATACTTATGTATCTGTAATATATCTGGAGTTTGTTAACCCTGGGCGTAGTTCGCAAAGTAGCGCTACGCGTAGTGCACTTTGCACTACGCGAGCTTTGTGTAGCACTACGCGAACTGCGTAGTAGCTTGTTCGCACTGTGCAAGATGCCGTTTTCAATGATTGCACCGTGCGGACAAGCATCTGGCCCTGTGCAATCATTGAAAATAACACAGTGCAAGCTGTAATCTTCTGCCGCTCAAGTAGATTTTTACTCGAGCTGCAGCTTTCTCCAAACGGAACTTGATGTTGCTGATCGCGAATGAGGAAAAGGTCATGCTGGGATGTCATTTTGCTTGCAACTTGACGTTGAGGACCGCGAGTAAGCAAACAATGACCGCTGTACTACTCTACTAGTGTTTGCACTGTGCTATTGCAATTCGCGTAGTGCGAAGTCGCGGAAACTTCGCAAACTACGCAAGCATAGCGTAGTGCTATGCCCAGGGTTAGAGTTTGTGGAATATGTTGTGCATATTGCAAACATTCCTGAGTTTGAAGTGTTGAATCAGAATAACATTTTACATCAGCGGCATTTAACAAAGTGCTTACTGTAGTAAATTATTGGGTAGAGTGTGCACTTTGGGAATACTAATTTTGGTAATGCTTCCGTTGTAGATACGGGTGAAACTATAATAATTTGTTTTCCCTGGGCAAGAGGATGCTCTTTCTCATGCATCCACCCACTCCCAGATTTCAAATTATATACAAAAGCGCATGGTATGGCACACACATCAAATCATTTTTATACAGATTTTCAGGATCCATCTCATCTATATTTAATATAGAGCTATCTCGAGTGTACTTCTAAGAAGACATCCCTGTGCGAGTACCCTAAAAAGAACAAAAAAGTCTTTACTTTGACTATGGGTTTGTGGGTGTATGTGCTACATACAAAATGTGTGGATATTCATCCTGTGGATCTTCATCCTGTGGTTCCCTTTTTTTTCCCTACATTTATAGGTCCAGTTCACTTATGGGTGATAAGAGGTCTTCCTGTCCTGAATAAATTGCCAGGAAATATGTAATGGCAATGAAACATGTCGGCCATTCAAGTAATATGGTCTAAACATGACATTGTGTTTTTAACTATGAGTGCAGATATTTGATAATTAAAGACGAAAGCTTACTGCCTTGCAACACATTTTTTACTTTTTCTTGTGAGGAAGAAGCTTCTCCTCCCTCTGTGGGGACCTCTAGGGGAGAGCAGGGTGTTGAGATGTGATGTTCACACAATTTAAGCAGAGACACACAAACAACACTTGTTGGGGTGTTAGTTCCTTCCCATGCATAGGAGAGGTACTGATGATGATATAGTGAGCAATTTGTTGGGAACCTGCCAATCACTCCTGGGTGGTTGCTTATGTGAGGCAGTCCCTAAGTTTTTCTTCCAAGGCTGTTTTATAGCTCCACTCTACAATCCCCATGGCACCGTAGTTTTTTGCTTTTTTATTTTTACAGTACTCACACACAGAGATGTCTCTTTATATGTACACTAGAGATAGCACACTATCTTAAATATAGATGACGTGGACCCTGAAAATCTGTATAAAAAGGATTTAATGTGTGTGTGTCATACCAAGGGCTTTTGTGGATAATGCAATTAGTTGAGTAGAGGGCGCCCTTGGTATGTTTCCCTCTCTTGCTCCTCTGTGTATATGCATTCCCAGATTTACCAAGACTGAAAAACCTGGGAATGTGTCACAATACTACGCCTAAACAGAGGTGGTGCAACATGAAGAAATATCTTTGTTTCTCCTTTCAAGTGTGTTGCAGATATCCTTTCCTGAACAAAAACAATCCTGCCTGCAAGGCAGGCATCCTTTCACTGTGATGCAAGTGTGCCTGAATTGGCGCTAACGAGTGCAGGCATGCAACATATATTGGTAAATATGGCGCATTCCTGCCGTCTCCATTTCAAGCAGCGCAGCAAGTTGTTTTGCTGTGTTGCATTGTGGGAAAGATTGATTAATCTTGCCCCATGCCTCTAACAAGTCTGCTTGCAGGTAATGTAAGAAGGCTGTGTGTGTGTTTCCATCAAATTCTTTTCAGAAAAGGTGGGAGGAGTTAATTCATACAAGGACTTCTCCCAATAAGCATAATGTGATACTGATGAACAGATTTCTGTCTTAGAAGACATCATCTCCACTCCTGCACACAATGTGTCCCTTAGTCTGCATGCATGCTTATCTCTCGTATGTTAAGTTCTCTATATGAAGATATAGACTCTTTATGAAACTCTCATTAATCAAAGGCATCCAGCATCTAAATAGCACTCTCTCCATGGTTTGTTCTGGTTGACCAGTAGCCATCTTAAGCTAAACACTAACAAAACTGAACTCCTTATCTCCAACCCAACCTTTTCCGTAGATATCTGACTTGACAACCTCACTGCAATAAACTGCAAACTATCCTTATCCAACTCTGTTAAATCCCTGGGGATTATACTTGACAGACACCTGAGGATGAAAGAGCATATTAATACCACTGCAAAAAGTGCCTTCTACACACTGAGACATATTTAAAAAGTCAAGCTCTTCATCCCTACCAAAGACCTGAAGACTGCGGTGCAATCCTTAGTCCTCCTCAAGCTGGACTACAGTAACACAATGATTAGGGTACACCAAAGACACACTTAGTCCCTTTGAATGCCATACTCCACGCATCGGCTAGATTACTGTCGGGTGAGAACTGATTCGACCACATCACTCTGACTCCCACTCTCAAGAAACTGAATTGACTACCAATCGAAGCAAGAGCTATACTTAAAACTGCTTGCATAACCCACAAAGCTCTCTACATAGAAAGCGTACCTCGGAAATAAATTATCAGAAGCTGCTCAAAGCTCTGACAGTCTACTCTTGATTCTGCCCAAAATTCAAGCCGGAAATCTTGCAACCATTCCTTCTCCAGGAACACTCCTAGAATCTGGAACTTGCTGCCTCAGGATTTATATGACAATCAATCATTCCCTTACTTCAAGAAGAAACTAAAACTACTTCTCATCCACAAATATCTAAATCCTCCCCCCTATTCCACCCAATTGATCTGTTGGCTCCCACTCCGCACTCTCTAAATAAATCTGAGCATCACTAACTCGGGGAAACTGTGCCTCTACTCTTACCACCTTTCACAGCACCCTACCATAGATACCTCAAAATGGATATCGTCCATCTATTCAATGGTCCATCTAAAATTTCTCCTTCATATATTAAATATTTTATTTACGTTACATGTAATCTGTGTACTTGCTGCTGTATATATAATATATATATATATATATATATATATATATATATATATATATATATATATACATATATATATATATATATATATTCAACACACTCCAGGTATAAATTTCATTTGGAAAAAACCAGAGTCGGAGCCCAAGTTCAGAACGGTGTTGTCAGAGTTTAATTGACAGACCAGAAACACCCAACGCGTTTCGAGATCAGCCGATCTCTTGCTCACGGGTCCGTGAGCAAGAGATCGGCTGATCTCGAAACGCGTTGGGTGTTTCTGGTCTGTCAATTAAACTCTGACAACACCGTTCTGAACTTGGGCTCTGACTCTGGTTTTTTCCAAATGAAATTTATACCTGGAGTGTGTTGAATAATAGGGGGCTGGCGAACCCCGTCGTGAGCCCGCCGTGGAAGTGGCTCGAGCACGCCAATCCTTTGTGTGTTGAATATATATATATATATATATATATATATATATATATATATATATATATATATATATATATATATATATATATTCACCTATTAAATTCACTGAAAAAACCATAGGTTTCACACCAGTTATAGTTAGCAGGAAGTTTTACTTGCATAAAACCATTGAAATTCCCACGTTATAGTTAGTTGGACTCACTATAACTTGCGCGTGCAATGCACTGCTGATGACGTCACATATAACATCACTCATGACATAGTCAGTGACATTACTCATGACATCACTGATGACACCATCCAGTAAATGTGTGTCTTTTTGAAAAATAAATTTGTTTTATATATGTATATGTAAAAGTTGATGGAAGAATTTTTTTTTAAATAAGTGTCTAAATGGATGTTTTTTTTAATAAAAATTGATTAGTTAACTGGCTTATTAAGTGTTTCTTAGTGAATACATATATTAGCGAGTAATGTTGAAATATTTATATATATGTATTAGTGTTTCACTTTGTGTGTAAGTGGCTGCATGGGTTGGTGAGTACGTACATGTGTAGGTAATGGGTTATTAGATGTTTTTTTAGTATCAGTATGAGTGTTTGTATGGTTTCGTGGGGGTATTACTTATCACATAGATGCATGAATGACTAACTCTCTCTTTGTATGTGTTTTGAAGACAGCATATGTGCAGGACTGTATGGGTGGATGAGTGTGTATATGTGTGTGTTAGTGAGTGAATGACTGTCTCACTAGTGTCTTTATCAGTAACTACATATGTTTTAATCTAGTATATGTGAGTATTGATGTATATAAGTGAGCATATGTGAGAGTGAGATATTGAAAGAGTTCCTGTTTAAATAATTATGTGTTTCTATAAGTGATTAAGAGAGTAAGTATGTGTAAGTTTCCTTAGAAGTAAGGTGGTAGTGTGTGTATAGCTGTATATGCAAATAAATGGATGTTCAATAGTTTACTTGCATGTGTGAGTATGTGTGAGAGTAACTTTTGGATTACTGTCGATGTGTAACAGGATGTATAGGTGAACAACTATATATGATGAGTGAGCGTATGTATGAGTGACCATATAGAACTGTTGGTGAATGAGTGGATGTGTATATAGATGGTGGAATTATTGGATTGGTTGTTGTAACTGGTATGGGTATCTCCATTTTTTTAAAAATGTTAATTTATATTTTTCAATATGTGTTTCATGGGTTACATTACAGTGAAAGGAGGTCTGTCACTCTGTCAAAAGGAGGTGACTATGGCTTGCTTGTTCATTAAAGGGCTCACCTGACCGGAAACACCCGGACCTCCCAGTCCTTCGGCCTCTTTCACCCAGCTCCAGATCTGTGGGCGCCCCCATGCATTCTGTGGCAGAATTTATACAGTTCGAAAGGCCCTGTGGGAGGGAGGCTGTTACTATGGGGCCAGCACTCTCAAACCACTGGACACGAAGATTTCCCAGAATACAAACTGAGGTGCTCATGAGAAATGTGGAGAGAAACACGTTACAGTCTCAGAGACAGTCCCATCTGTCTTCCACTTTCAGAGGCTGAGAGTCAAGTTAGACAAGGGAGGTCGGCCGGGATGGTGCGCAGCGCACGCGTGCGCGCATGGCGGCGTGCTTTCACTTTAAACTGCATTTAAAGTGAAAGCACGCCGTGTTTAAAGTGAAAGCACGCACATGATGGTGGCGGAATGTCCACTGTCCTTACATGCACCCGCATGCTGTTAGGTTTCAACAAATGGCAAGAGCATCCATCTTTGTCCAACCCTGCGCGTGCATGGAACGCTTTGGGAGAAACGATTGCAAAAGGTCCTTTCTAGCGAGAGCAGCGCTGCTTTCTCCAGGCGAGACCTAAAATAAGACTCCAGTCCAGACACCGACCTGCAAGCAACTAGCTGATCGCGCTGCCGCTGAAAACCTAATTTGCAGTAGGCCAGATGACCCCCCCTCCGTGCCATCGGCATATTGCTAGTGTCAGTGCGGGAGCACAGAAAACCCAATCAGTTGCCGCGAGGGTGTGAAATCTTAGTCCCCAGGTCTCTCTCCAGTCCTGCCTTGGTGTGGCAACCAGCTGAGCCCCCCTCATCAGCCCTCTTGTGATCTGGGCTCAGGGGGCTACTTGTGCACAGGACCTCCCATACACCCGCCTCCGGAAGCCTCACCTATTTCAGTTCACAGGCTGCACTCCCAAGGCCTGCCTCACCTACTCTGTCGGGCCACTTCAGCAATACACTAAAAAGCTAATTTGTGGATTAACACTCGGCTGCACTGAGTCTCGCACTTCACGTAAAACAGTCAGAAAATAGGACTCCAGTACAGAGGGTTCAGTGACCTTCTAGCTACACACATGCATTAATGAATATTCAATTAAAAAGCAAACTCATTATTTCACTTTCGCTGTTCTCAACTTGTCTGTAAATATAAACACTATTAATCTTCATAATTGAAACAGAAAACAAAGAAAATGGCCTGTTTCCAGGATGAAAAGCAAGATAAATTCAACTGACCATACGGCAAAATATATTTATAATTATCATTGGTTTTAACTATTTGTTTAAAAAATGCATTACTTTCGGTACAAATAAATATTTAAAAGCATTTTTTTCAAGGTAATATCTAATGTTTTGGACATATAATTTTCAATAGCTGTATTTTACTTTGTCTCCTTACGACTGCACTCCTGTTGGGGTAGCTCTGCAGAGGTACAGGAAAGGCCAGGCTGTCTCTTCTGTAATGCCAAATACACAGTACACAAACCCTCCTAGTGAGGTGACATTTGTATCAGAAGATGGCTTAGAGTGTCACTTGGTACAGGATGTCAATACACTGCTTGTGCTGGTTCGTGCTGGGCCTTCTCAGTACAGTTTGATCAGTTCATACAGAGGGAGGATGAGGCACGTGGTTCTGCCTAAGTCCACCCATGGAAGATCTATCCTGTTTTCGTCGGTAGTGTGGGAGACAGAGCTTTATGGAAGTTGAGGCTCATTTACAGGCAGTATGATCTCCTCATCCTGTTTGGTACAGTCAGGTCCCACAGTGCCCTTGCATTTCTGGTGATATGCTGCAGTTTTAAGATCTTCTTAGGGTTTCTCGTTGCTCAAATGGTTGCAATTTCTGGTATTTCATATATTTCCCTCGTCTTCATTGCTTGATTTTGCTTGTGAGAAAGTGTCACTCATAGCCATTGAAATGTCACTCGTAATTACACTGAAATTATGAAAATGTCACACAAAGCAATCTGAAACCTTGGCCGCTATGCCTTTAGGGTCAGCTGTGCCTCTTAGTTGGCGGTAAAAAATGTTGGTCACAATGTGTATGTAATAAAATGGAAGTCCCACTTTATTACAGAAGTCCTTCCTTACTATAGACTTGGCTTTAAACTATCAGGGGTATATTCACAAGAACGTGTGCTAAATATCACCAAAACATGCTAAAACACCTTTACACATCGCATCCCATCACGGGAAAATAACCCTGTGTTGACGTGGAACTGACAACACCGCGGTACCATGCGATAGTTCGCCAAAAACGAGGCCAATGTCTGCGATACAACCACCACGACCGAGATAAAAACACAAACCCCAACGCGGAAAAAGACGCGATGGGCCAAAGCGCAATGAGGAAATCAGAGTTAATCAGCATCAGGCCTGCAACACACACATGGAAGGGGTGGGAAGAATCACTATAAAAGTAGAAAAACACACAAACACAAACCGACAGCACCCAAGCACCATGGAGGCAGCCAGAGCTGGCGCAGAGCACAAGAGCAACCCCACAAGCACCCGGGACGACCAGCCCAGGACCTTGGGGACAGGGAAGGGCAAGGATAAGAAGAAGAAGAGGAAGACAAAGTTCAGTCCGTAGGAAAACAGGATCCGGATTACGGAGGTGATGGAATACCATCAACAACTCTTCGTCACCTCCAACGTGTCATTGGGCACCTAAAATAGGATATGGAGGAACATTGGCGCTGATGAATGCTGCTGCACCCACACCTTCCACACCTTCCACATCCCCGCCCCCTGGTGTGTCAGTGCCTCACAGTGAGGCAGGTGTCTACTCCGGTACCTGATGTGTCACTGCCACACAGTGCGGCCGACAATCCTCCTCTGGCCCCTGACGTGTTAGTTGCACACAGTGCCGCAGCCGGTACTGCAATACCCACAGGTGGGGCAGAGCACACATACGAGGACATGGTTGGGATTGTTGTCAGAAGGAGGCACTAGCATTCATTTATGCCACCTGGCCTGTTTTTGCTTGGTGCCGCACATGGCCCATGGCCTTCTACTGGCCCCCGATACATTATGCTGCACTCACCTTGGACCAGGACATGGATTGCCATATCCTGTTTGATGAACAATAACATGGCGACCAGACTGCGGACTGCACCCTTCCTCTTCCACAGTACTTGTCATCCCTGGATGGACTCTGGCTTGCCCTCTACGGACCCATAATGTATGGTGTGCTAGGCATGGCCCTGTACCGCTCCAGCTGCATAACTCCACTGTATGTACAATAAACATCCAATTACGCACTGCTGTGTTGTGTCCTTCATCATCCATGTATGTATGTGTGGATGAATGTAGGGACAGTGATTCCCCTCACGTCAATGATGCCCATCTAGTGGGATGCCTATTTTGAACCGTGTGCTATGGACACTGCAACAGGGACACACGCATTAGTCACTTCCTGATCCGGACATGGACTGAACCACTCCCAGAGCCCCCGAGTCATTGTTGCAAGCCCTGCGCTAGCACAGCGTACGCCAGACCACACTACTCGCTCAGTCTCCGAGGGGGGGCCACAAAGCTAGCTTTCGCTGACGTTCACGCTGGTGTTGTGCAGGTCACTGGTCTAGTTGTCGGCATGTCACGGCCACTCCCTGAGGGCAGGTGTGCACTCACACCACACCCACCAGGCACAGGCGTCACAGGTCATGTCACCACGCAAATATAAGGGGCCGAAGACATCACATTCCCCTCTACTGGTGGTGACTGGATGACGGACCCTCCACAGTGCTCAATCATAAAGGCCCCAGGAGAAGTTGCTGACATGGTTAGTGGTACTCAAGGCCTTGCGGCCCTCACGGTACTGCCACCACGTGATGCTGACTTGGGTTGCACAGGGTTAGTGGCACTCGAGGCCTTGCGGCCAACACGGGCCTGCAACCACGTGGCACTGACTTGGGTTGCACAGGGTTAGTGGCACCTGACTAGTTGAGTGGGTGTGCAGTCTGTGATGATGACGTGTGCACTGATGTGGTCTCCGCCAGTGAGGACTCAGGACTCAGCGTCATGTATGTGCCCTGCTGGTCCGCAGTGTAGGCCATAGACAATGGGCAGCGTGGGCCTACCGCCACGAGGCTTCGCATCCGGGATCACAGAGTCAGTGGCACCTATTGGGCTGAGCGGGTGGGCAGTCTGCGATGATGCCCTTTGCACGGGCATGTCTTTCTCCATGGTGTAATCAAGACGCATGTGGGACCTGGTGGCCAGCGGAGCGGAGCTGCATGATGTGGAGGGTGCCATGTCCGTGGGCCCCCTGCTTGTGGCTTGCAGCGGCACGTGGTGGGACATCTTTAACAGACGCCAGTGGCAGAAGGTGAGCAGTGCGGCATGGGTGCGCTGAGGCGAGCATGTTCCGAAGGGCGGCTGGAGGGGCTGGGGTGCCTCTGCCTGGGTGCGCAGGGGTGGGCAGGCGATGATATCTTGTGCAATTGTTTGTTCTGTGCCATTGATGTATCTGGACTCTGTTCCAGTTGACGGGTCTGTCTCAGATGTGGGACCTGGTGAACTGCAGGTGGTTGAAGACACACCGGTGGCAGAAGGTGAACAGTGTGGCATGGATGCGCAGGGGCGGCACTCTCTCTCTCTCCCCCTATCTTCTTCTCTCTTTCCTCCCTCTTCTTCTCTTTCTCTCCCCCTCTTCTTCTCTCTCTCTCTCTCTCTCTCTCTTTCTCTCTCTCTCTATGTCCCCCTCTCTTCTAGTCTCGCACTCTCACTCTCTTCCTCTCTCTCCCCTTTGCTCTCTCTTTGTCCCTTGATGTGCGCAGGACACCCCTTCTCATCATAGTTTTTGTCTTACAGGCTGTGGCGTACAGATGGTCCAGAGGGGAGCCGCCAAGTGTCTTCATTTCTGTTCAGTTTTTTTTAATACATTTTCAATTGTTGCTTCGTAAGTGAATGTGTGCTGCTCATTTTTGTGTTGGCATATGCATGTCATCAATGTGATTGTGTGACGTCATGCAGATTATTTGGTACATGTTTGTGTGTAGTTGATGTGGCATATTTGTGTTTGGGGGGTGCTGGTGAGGGGGGCCCTGGGGGTGTTGGCGGTGGATGTTGTGGCCCTTTTGGGGCTCTGAACTGCACAATCGTTGTCTCCATGGCATCTGTGGGTCTTCAGGTGGGGCTCTTGGCTGGGCTCCCTTTTATGCTCTGGGTAGTCGTCCTGCTTAGCACCGGCAAAAGGCAGGTGTTAAATCCCTGCTGCTACCACGGCTTATCGTCTGTTTTTGCTTTGCATCGTGGATCTGCCATTTCATTGTGAAAGTGGTTTTGTGTTTTTTTCGTGTGTTTTTGCACGGGAACGCCTACTCTGCATCTCATTAGAGTTAGTTGGTGGTGTCCGCTGAGGAGGTAAATTTTGGGGCCGTCGCAGGAATACTGACGATGTCCGCAGTTTGCACTAGCTTGTGAAAGGGGTGTTAAATCTATCTCTGCTTTTGATGCGGTATGGTGGGGATAAATCGGATTTAAGTCCTTGTGAATATACCCCACTGTTTCAAAGCTAGTACATTTCAGTGCACAAGGCCTTAAACACCAGCATAGTTTTATTATGTGTAAAACAACTTACAGGTATGCTTTTGTTTTCTGGCAAGACTGGTCAGTAAGTGAAAAGTGATTACTAACTAAAATGCTTATGGTAACCTGAATTGCACTAAATCAAAACCTGCAAAGATGCAACTCAAACTTAACCTTTTCAAGGTCGATAAACAGAATACATTACATTTGGAAACTGGGACGTCTGTTGTTTAACAGCACCCAAAGGCTGCTTACAAAGTCGTAAGAAGCATTACATATAACACTGTTGTGCAACTATATGTTCCACTTCATGCAGAGGCCGGTTTCCCCAAGCACATGATAGTTTCTGTAATCCAGTCTCGACGGGACTTTAAGAAGAACCGCGCCCTAAGTTAAAAGTTTCGTGAGTGCTACCAAGATTTGTAGTCAAACGCTTGCCTCTGGAGAGCTAAACAAAAACACAATCTAGAGGGTGTCTGTGAAATAGCAGTCTTAGACTGCCATCTAGAGGAATGGTGCGTATGCCATACATTCAGGGCTGAAAAATAAACTTAAATGGAGATGTACCGTTTCTTTGGTAAACCAGCGCCATGGAAAACATTAGTAGTGGTACAGAAATTCACCATATTCTCTCTTTTAAAAGCACCTGTAAACAGACGGATCCGTATACTACTGGCTAGAATAATCGCCAGAAATAGTAATGTATCTAACCAGAATGTCATCACCAAATCAGGACCCACCTCCTTTAAAATCTAATTCTGGCCCAATATCTCCAAATATGAATGTAAGAAATGTAAACAGTGAATGCTGAAAGAAATTTTAGAAACACTCATTTGCTACCATTGTCATTATTTGAGAAATTGAGACACTCCAGCCTGATCATCTCTCACAGTAGCTGTCTATGACTCAAACTCTTCAAGAAAGAAATTAATGCAGTACGAAACATACAATTGAAAGATATTCCTTGCAGTTTGCTGCAGTGCAGGTTCTCAGAAACAGCAGAGAGACGATAAGTAAATAGAACCTTTATACTACCACAGCCTGTGGTGTGGTGAGCCCGGGGCCAACATGCTACTAATAATGGGCACATACACAATGCAGTATGGTACTGGAACTAGCCCCGGGCAAGTGCGCCCAGCCCCTTTTATTGGCAGGGTCACCTGACTGGTGACGCCTGTGATGACTAGGTGTACAGTGTTGGCTGACACCAGGCAGAACACAAGAACGTGTCTAGTAGGAAACTACATCCCTCCCAAATTTTAATTGAAAAATAACAAACAAAAGTCCAACCTACAGGAAAAACAACATAACGAAACTAATGAGTCTCTTCATGGCCATCTGCCAGGCGGTGCTGGAGCTGTGGACTGCAGGTTCAGGAGACTTTAGTTCACCTCAGCGATGTAGTTCCGTCTGGCCTGGTGTCACAGTGTTGGAGGCCTATTTACACAGTTCAAATAGCGGTGCATCAGGAGCGGTGGTGGAGCCCACTTTGGAGATCTTCTCGCTGGCGCTCAGGTTCCGGTGGACAGCCAACCTGCAAATATGGAGGATGAACTTGTTGGATGAGGGCTTCCATTGGAAGCAATGATGCTTTCAATGTCCCGCTGGCCGAGCAGCTTCAGACTTGCCTCTCCTGCCTGGACTCCCCTCTCACAGGAGTCTCCTGGAAGCAGTGGCGTAACGAAACTTGAGGGGCCCCCCCTGCAGAATATATAGAGGGGGCCCCCCACGGTCCAGACCCAGTCAGGAGCTTTCAAGCCAGAGACCTGCTGCCTGTGCACAGAGCCGACTAGAGCTTGGGCCCCCCACATATATATGTTGATAGGTTTCTGCATTGTCTCCAACCAAAAAGGGTAAAAGGAATTTGTCAGGACTTGGAGCACTGGATATTGCTAATCTGACCAGCAATAAGTCATGGTAGTCCTTTGCATCTTAGATAGTGTTTCCTTTCTGCCTGGTCAGTCTATTTGTGTCAAGTACGAATGTCTGGAAATAGGTTACTCCATTTATCGGAATCAACAGTTTGCCTAAATGTGTCTGGCTTGACCTTTGTCAGAATAAGAGAAGTTTGGTGTGTGCCTGTTGGCAAAATACAAACGTTTTCCTTTAGTTCTCCCCTTCACTGGATGTCTGAAATGAATACATGTTCATGGGTGAGTTCAGCACAACCAAGACAATAACAACCTAAACCACCCAAGGGATCAGCAACCCCAAAAATATAATGTAATATATACCCACAGCCTCAATTGAATCTACTTTTAAATCACAATATTGGGTTCCACACGTGTACTGACAATGCACAGGTCGCTCTCTAAATAGTAAGAGACCCAACAAAAGAATCAGACACTCTTGATGGTGATCTTTTGATCCCCAAACATTTAAAGGGTGCCGATTGGTATAGTCTCAGTGGTGACTAACATTGTTACCACACCACCCTTACAAAACTCACAAAAGTGTAGTCCCACATAACCTTACCCAGCAGCACCAACTGTGGTCCTGATAACGCCATGGGAACTCTCAAAATCCTTACCAAAAAGAAGCCAAACAAGAGGAAGCATAATACAACAGCATACCCAACACAACCATAAACCATCTCCACTGGAAACTGCAAGGTTTAGAATAAAGATAGTGGAAGCCAAACGTCTGTGGGTGATCATTTGGCAAATGATAAATCGTGAAAACATTCTTTACATGGCATGCCAAAAAAAAAATAATAATAATCATTCCGAATACCACTAGGAGCTCTAAATTTGCTCATACCACTCCAGTTCTTATGAAGGTCATCTGCCTAAAGATGAAACAAATAAAAAACATGTTGTTATCAAGATTCACAAGAGCCTATACTTGCATCCCCATTTCAAAAAATGTCCAAAAATGTGAAAATACATTCTACTACAACATATGACAAAAATATCACGTTAGCAGTCCAAAACACAGGGACGTCTATATAATGTGATTGAGAAGCAATATGTGGAAAAATGATCTGTACACCGATACAGGGTTTGATTCTCCAGCCCTTTTTGCATACATTTAATGTAAATAGCTTTTTTACAAGTGTAAAAATATGTTTCATATTCAAGTCATTTTTGCACTCATAAAGGGATTCATTCACAGTTTCCTTGTGTGTAAGTGCATAGCTGCCCAGGTTTCAGATTGCTTATGTGTGACATTTTCATAATATTAGTGTAATTATGAGTGACATTCAAAGGCTATGAGTAACACTTTCTCGAGAGCAAAATCAAGCAATGAAGACCGTGGGAAACCTATAAATATCAGAAATAACATCCTTTTGAGCAACAAGAAACTCTAAGAGGATCTTAAACTTGCTGCAAAGCACCACAAATAGAAGGGCACTGTGGGCCCCAACTGTCCCAAACAGGATGTGAGAGGCCCCAGCACTGATAATCTCAGATGCCTGATAATAAATTACCATAATTACTCAGTCACTACAGTCAGTTGACTTGCGGACTCTGAGCGCTGTCCAGCTCGTCGCAGTACCAGGCAAGCCTCAGGAAAGTGAGAGGCTGAGGCACATAGGCTGTACTTTTTTCAAAAGACTTTAGCTTACCTGCTAGCTCTCTAAAATGATTCAAATCAGTTTTACTTTAAGCAATAGGCCTAATCCATTTATTATGAGAAGCTATGAAAAAGTGACTAGGGATATAATCAAGGCCACTGGAATTATGCATCAGGAGAGGGCCAAATTATGTGGCATAATGTGACACATTTTGTAATAGTATTACTTCATTATTTCATCATTTTAAACTTGGTAACACTGTATGGTCTTTGATTGCATCTCATTAGTACCATTTTAACACCCAAATATAGCAATATTCAGTTATAATCAGTTTTGCAAAGGGCCTTTCACTGCGCAGCAACGCATGATGCTGCATTTTAGCACTTTTTTAACCGTTTCAGCTAGAAATAAAAAATGTTTTTGTTAAAATCTGCAGATTAAGTGGCAAATGCGGCAAATCAATAATTATTCTAAAGTCGCTGCAGCTGCACAATCGCATAATTCCAGTGACCCTGGATATAATGTAAAATTTCTATTACACTGCAATCAACCCCGCAGAGAGGTATTTTGTGACTCAGAATCTATCATATTAACACAGTACACTCACATTGCCTCTAGTGATCGGCTTTGGCAATAAAGGTGGTCTCAAAGAAATGAAGAATGTAATTGGTGTGGTCTTTTAACTATAGCTTTTATAAAAGGGACCTGCAATTAAAGGTCACGTTTTTCTCCATAACAAAAGCATGTCACTTAAAAATCCATACATAGGGTCAGTATTTGTTTGTTTTTATTAGTTAACTCCTGCTACTGTGATTTAATTGAGGGAAAGTTTGCCTGGCAATTTGGCGCGGTGGTAGAGTTCACAAGAGCCGCAGGGGGTGCTTGTGCCGTTCTCCCTTCCTTGGCAGTATCTCCGCTGTGCTGCTGCCCTTGGCCTTCTCCTTTCCCGTGGCGACGCCCTGCTGTTTAGAAATGGAGTCGGTGCTTGAAATGAAAAGTTACCAGTTTCTGAGGAGGACCAGTTTTTTTTACTTAGTGGTAGGTGCTGGGTGGGTAGAGGCCCGTGCAACTCGTTAAAAATAGCGCGAGGATGCACACCACACCCCCGGGCAGTGTGCATCTATTTTTTAAATTACACTGCTTAACTTGCCCTGTTGGAAAAGCGGGAAGCTACCACAGGGGTTGGAGTTTAAAGAAATACTTTATTTTAGCAGATGTTTGATATTTTTGTGTAAACCGAGTTTCGCCTTTGAGAGAGTAACGCAAATTTCCCTGGGTTGTCAGTATCTGCGCGCAAAGATCGAGCAGCTGCCTGAAATACGGACTACCGAGATATCTATTGCTATTATGTGTAGGCAGTGATTTTTCAGGTCCGAGCTATCGTATGTGCTGCGCTACTGGCTCAACTGAAGGAACAGCTTAAATTAGCTTTTGTGTCTGGTGCGCAAATATTTATTGATTTTCCAGTCACACTTGCAACTAAATAATTTGGAGTGTAAATTTGAATTGAAACTTACAGTTCTAATTAAATGTAAAGGCCGTTGCTTATAACGTTGAGTTAGGAAAATGATACCAATACCCTTAAAGTTAAACACACTGTCTGTGGGGGGCGGGCGGGGGGGGGGGGGGCACTCGGCATGTCGGTTATTTCTGATATTTGTTTCCCTGGTCTTCATTACTTGATGTCAATCATAGTTGTTGAATGTCACTCATAACTACACTGAAATTTTGAAAATGTCACACATGACAATCTGAAATCTTGGCAGCTATGGGGGTACTCACAGGGTCCTTCCTGATCCATTCGCACATTAGAAACAGTTGGAGATACACTCCTCCAGGCTGTCAAGCACACTGGAGGCCCTGCCGACGACGGACTTACTTCGGAGTTCGGACAGTCCTGAGCGTGGGCGTGCGGGCGGGCCTGGATTTGTCTTCGTTCTTCTCTGTCTTCTTGACTATGGCTATGCGCGCCCCTGGTGATACCACACGCCACACCTTACTCAAACATGTGAGCTCATTGCGTGCAGCGCCGCCGGCGTTTGCGCATGTGTTGTACCCCTGGGGCTGCCTGGCATTGGTCACCACTCACAGCCCTGCCCCCCCCCCCCCCCTGCGCGAACGCGGCAACGGAAAGTGAAAGTCAGGACTCTCAGTCTCTCGGGAGTAAACAAGTGTGTGCGCGCTGCGCTCGCATGCATCCACTCTGTCCACGGCGCCGCCATTTCATAGATTCGAGTGGACTGGTGATAATAATAACTGCTCACACAAAAGTGCCTCACTCAGACACTCACACGGGCGACGGCCCCGGCCCGTCACCATTTGGGACTTGACTCTCGGGGCCCTCCGCACCATTTCGAAGACTCTGGCCCCGGTCAGGGCCCGCATCATTTCGAAGACTCCCAGGGGCTCCAGCCGGGGCCCCCCGCACCATTTGAAAGACTCGCGGGGCCCCGGCTGGGCCCCTGCACCATTTCAAAGACTCCCGCAGGGGCCCCAGCCGGGGCCGTGCTGCGCACCATTTTAGAGTCTACAGTGCGTCACATGTGTATTTATTACGTGAGGAGGGGCCCGGCCGGGGCCCCATGGAGCGCGTGGCCCCCCCGCAATGCGGGGGCTTGTGTTACGCCCCTGCCTGGAAGGCCTTCCTGCCAGGCTACCATGGGACCCTGTGGACTGTGCAGACCTCTCATGGGCCGCTTGAAGGTGCAGTTGCAAGCCTGCCAACAGGACCACATCCAAATCCCTCATGCAGCCACAAAGGGTGGTGTCTCAGAGCCTGAGTGCTCTTGCCATTAGGACTCTGGTTCACATGCATCCATCAGATGATCTTTATGTTACGAGTCTTCGTCTGTGACCTCCATGCGTCTCGGTGCCTGTCGCTGAGCTGCTGGATGCATCTCTCCGGTTCGGATTCCCCTCTCACAGGAACTCCATTGAGGCCCTTGTCCCTGGATTGCCACGTGACCGCTTGGGGTGTGCATGCCTTTCATAGGCCGCGCTGAAGGGGGTTGCTGCAGAACTCCCAACAGGGCCAGGGCCAAGCTTCGTGTAACCCCAAGGGTGGATAGTCTAATGGTTGGGTATGCTCCTCTTCATCAGGCTCAGGTTTTCGGGGGCACACAGAAGGTGTCTGGGTGGCTAGCCTCCCACGAGGCTAACAGCTTATGGTTAGTCCTCCCGTGAAGCTATCTCCAGTGATGTCGGTACACCCTGGTGGCTGGCTTGTGTTGATGAACACCTTCTCAAGTTCTGGCACGAGTCCTCTATCCTGTCGCTCTTCTCCTTTTCCCTCTTGGGCGCATGTGGTGGTTGTTCGCCCTGTGGCATCGTGCCACTATTCTCTCCTCCTTTGTGGAGTGGCGTCCTGCCACGCTCTTCTCCTTCGCTATATGTAAATGTAAATGTAAATGTACATGTATTTATATAGCGCAAATCACTGACCGGGGTCGGTATCTAAGCGTTTGCTTAGGGAACCCGTCCTGGTATTCCCCTGTGATATAACCCCAGCAGGGTATCCACAAGGTGAAAGCCAGGCATCCCGCCGCGAGGGGCTGTTGTGGAGATTAAGCAAGCTATTGCCCAGAGTCGCAGGGTGTGAACCCGTGAGTCGAGAAGGCACCGGAGCGAGAATTATCGAGTCCGTGGAATTTTTTAGCCCAAGACCCGCCAAGGCGGGGAATTGAACCCTGGTCCAGGGCCGATCTCAGCTTCCGGGTCTGCCGCCTCTAACCCACACTTCTCCACTACGGCATCCAGCCACACTCTTTCCCTCATTTCGACCAGGTTCCACACTCAGATGTGTGGTCCTTCAGCATGTCTCATTCTTGCGCCACATGGACATCGAGGTGGTCGTGTCCAGTTCTTAGGACTGCCGTTCTTTGCTGTGGATCTGTCGCAGGTCTGTCCTGTCACTAGGTCATGCCGTTGTTCCTTGTAGACCTTTCGCTGACCCCATTCCCTCCTCAGGGATTTTAGCAGTGCTCCTATGCCAGGATGGCAGGTTACCGTCTTCGCTCGAGGTGCCTCGAGCCTATGCCTTCATGGCGCTTGCTCCTGCCTCATTTCAGGCATGCTTGGTGGGATCGGTCACTTTATGTGACATGCTTCTCGCTTGCTGTGCGATGTGGCATCTGGCCAAGTGTTGCATGTGTTTGGAGCACATGTTGCGGTGGCAGCTTGCCATGGGGAGTGTGCGACTCTCCTCTTGCCTGTCTTCGGCCACAGCCAACTCCATCTTGAGGCAGTGTGAGGGATGATACTCTGTGTTGTCTTTGGCCCACTGCGGGGTTTCACTGGTGCAGTGAAGATGTAGAGGCTCCCCTTGTTGCCTTCAGCATTAATTCTTCTCTGTGGAGAGGTCTTGTTGTGTATCGATTTAGATTCTGTATGAATTTCCGATTCATGCCCCTTATATAGGTACAATTCACACTGCTCTTATTTAGGCAGAGAAATCCAGCCCTTATTTAGGCATAGCCCATGCTACCCAAATACAGGCATGGCTACTGACAGCTGTTCATCTACGTTACAACGAGTTCCAGGAAAACCAGACTCTTAAGCCTTTAGGGACTTTCCCTTGCTTGAATATTGATTTCTCAAAGAACTCATTTATAAATGCATAAACATCTATTCCTTATGGGTTCATTCATGACGTTCTTATGCCTGACTTTTAGGTCAATATTAGCATTCCTAAACACCGTCAAGGTATAAATATACCTTCACTTGCTATGGCAAGGCACAGTGTGGCTCAACTACCTACTTGCACAACGCAGCTCGCCACAGCAAGTCCCGAAGGAAGTCAAGTCCCGAACTGACACACTGACCAGACGCGGTTATCATCCTCGCCGAGAATCCGATCCTGTGTTTCTGACTCCCCTTGCGGGGTGTTAGAAATTGAGTCCCTGGAAAGAGATACCAACCTCTCTCATTCTAAGGTATGGAGCTGATTAGAACCTAGAGAAACCTTTGGCAATTCTTGGCACAACTAAACTAAACTATAGCTAAAACAGTACCTACTTCTTCCCTCGTACTAGACATAGTTTAGGTACACTGGGGTAGGATTATTTTTAAGCATGGGCGGAAAATCCGTTCCGCTCGTGGATTTTGCGGATTTTCGGTAAATTCGCAATCCGCAAACGCTCGCAAATTTACCGAAAATCCGCAAATTCGTATGCAGCGGATTTTTTTTTCTTGGTGATACAATTTTGCGGCGCGCGCCGTTTACTTACCGTCATTCAGCGTTTGCCGAGTTGTTTTTCTCGATATTTTGCGAGTGCTGCGCCATTTTGGATCTTGCTGCGGGATCCCGCGGGAATTTGGCGAGCGCAATTTCGTCATCGCGGCTTGCCAACTTGCACAGCGAGAGTTTGTCAACGCGAGTACGCCATGATCACGTATCGCGGGACTTCGCAATTGCGAGCTTGTAAATGCGGCGAGCAGCAACAATCTCGCACTCGCAAAAATACAAAATTTGCAATTCTGCACAATAAATCCACCAGCAAGCAGCATAAACCTTCTGGAAATGATGATTTTTATCTGAATAACTCCTCAGGTTGACATTTGCCTGCACTTTATTTTGCGAGGAGTCCATTTTGGGGAGGGGGGGGTGGGAGGAAGGAAGTGCCCCACAGTCTTCAACTTCCTGTTCCTGTCCAGCAGGCTCCTCCCAGTGCTTTGTCCATCTCCTGGTCACTTTTCATTTGGATCTGGAGCTGGAAGGATTACTTTTTGTGGATGCTGCTGGATATTTGGATTTGAGGCCTTTATGACTTTCTTTGGATCACTTTTGGATTAGAAATTTCACAAGTAAGTTTGTTTGGGGCATTACAGTTGCTGCAACTACAATTTTGGAATTTTCGATTTATGGGCTGTTTTGGGGCCTTTTGCCCAGGGGTACTCAGTGGTGGGTGCACTGAGTCTTTCTGTGGGGTGTTTTGAATTTAAACATCATGGAGGGGCTGGATGGCTTGGGATTGTGCTGATTTTTCTGTGATTTTTGTTTTTTTGGCCTGTTGTGGCCTTTTCACCAGGGGTAGTGAGTGTTGCATGGGCCTAGTCTTTCTGTGGGTTATCTTGAATTTAAACATCATGGAGGGGCTGGATGGCTTGGGATTGTGCTGATTTTTCTGTGTTTTTCGATTTTTGGGGTGTTCATGGGGACAGGCCATGTGGGTGGGGGCCATTTTGAGTGCTGATACAAGCCCTGTCCATGTGCTGGGAGGGAGGGGGCCATTTTGAATGCAGCAGTGTTGTTAGGCCTGCAACCATTTTGCCTAGTTTTCAACCTTTATGCCCAGGGGTAGTGAGTGTTGCATGGGCCTAGTCTTTCTGTGGGTTGTCTTGAATTTAAACATCATGGAGGGCCTGGATGCTTTGGGATTGTGCTGATTTTTCTGTGATTTTCGTTTTTTGGGCCTGTTGTTGTGGCCTTTTCACCAGGAGTAGTGAGTGTTGCATGGACTAGTCTTTCTGTGGGTTGTCTTGAATTTAAACATCATGGAGGGGTTGGATGGCTTGGGATTGTGCTGATTTTTCTCTGATTTTCGTTTTTTGGGCCTGTTGTTGTGGCCTTTTCACCAGGGGCAGTGAGTGTTGCATGGGCTAGTCTTTCTCTGGGTTGTCTTGAATTTAAACAACATGGAGGTGCTGGATGGCTTGGGATTGTGTTGATTTTTCTGTGATTTTCGTTTTTTGGGCCTGTTGTTGTGGCCTTTTCACCAGGGGTAGTGAGTGTTGCATGGGCTAGTCTTTCTGTGGGTTGTCTTGAATTTAAACATCATGGAGGGGCTGGATGGCTTGGGATTGTGCTGATTTTTCTGTGATTTTCGTTTTTTTGGGGTGTTCATGGGGACAGGCCATGTGGGTGGGGGCCATTTTGAGTGCTGCTACAGGCCCTGGCCATGTGCTGGGAGGGAGGGGGCCATTTTGAATACAGGCAGTGTTGTTAGGCCTGCAACCATTTTGCCTAGTTTTCAACCTTTATGCCCAGGGGTAGTGAGTGTTGCATGGGCCTAGTCTTTCTGTGGGTTGTCTTGAATTTAAACATCATGGAGGGGCTGGATGGCTTGGGATTGTGCAGATTTTTCTGTGATTTTCGTTTTTTTGGCCTGTTGTTGTGGCCTTTTCACCAGGGGTAGTGACTAGTGAGTGTTGCGTGGGCCTAGTCTTTCTGTGGGGTGTCTTGAATTTAAACATCATTGAGGGCATGGGATTGTGCTGATTTTTCTGTTTTTTTCCGATTTTTTTGGGGTGTATAACTGAACTGATGTTCCTCTGTCTTCCATTGCTTTTAGGTGCACAAGACTCAAGAGAACCACCAGTGCCAGGAAGAAGTCCTGCAGCGGTGTGTGTGTGCAGCATAACGTCATGCGACGTCACGTCTGGCCACAAACAACTCTGCAACTCGTGCAACTGCGGCCTGCTGTTCTGACCTGCTCTGAAGAAGATGGCCCCAAAAAAAGTTCTCCGTAGCTCCTCTAGCAAGAAAGTTGCCAGTAAGGAGCGGAAGAAGCAAGTTACCAAGGAGGCAGGTGTGCCGGCCGCCGCGTTTTTTGGGAGTAAAAAAAAAGTACGCCTGCAGCAGCAGCGGGATCTGCTGTGGACCAAGCTGGGAGCAGCACCCCCGCTCCATTGGGCTCAGTGCCTCCACCACCACCACCACGCCAACTTAAGTCCAAGCCCTTGAGTGCTGCAGAGGCAGTCAGTGTACTTATTCAATCACCATCGACCAGTGATGTTGGCTCATCGCAAGAAAGTAGCAGCAATGTCCCTGAATCAACACAGGTTGTTGTAACTCATCTGACAAGTGTTGAACAACCACAGCCGCAACAACAACCACATGTGCAAGTACAAGCCCAAGTACATGTGGAAGGAGAGGCAGCGCAAGGAGATGCGCAACCAGAGGTGCATGGAGGGTCACAAGTGCCCACAATAGTTGTTCCCCCCGAAGTAGGGGCACATCAGGAAATCGACAATCAAGCCGAGGTTTCATTGGAAGCCACTCCTCCTGATGATCATTCATTGTCTTCCACATCCCTAGCAAGGAAAAGATCAAGGTTGGTGTCTACATCTTCTTCAAGCCCACCTCCTTCTGATGATATGGATGAAGATTGGGAACCATCACGGCCGTCTGAGAGTGAGGCACACCATGATCTGACAAAGGTACTTAAGCGTAAAAGGAAGGTCGTCGAAAAACTCATAGTTATGGAGTATGATGAGGCTCAACAAGAAGTGGTGGATACTCCTGCTGATGAAGACTCTCACGACGACGACGCAGTCATCATAAAGGTCACTGCAGCCCCATCGGGCATGCAGCAAAAAGACATTTTGACCCTAGCTCGAGAAGCTGCTGAGCGTGCTGATGTTGTCGACGAGGAGGCAATAGAAGAAACACCACAATCATTGGAGTTAACTAGTACACCAACACCTACCGCTTCCATATTTCTTAGTCGCCAGAAGGGACCTCCATCCACCTCGACCTCAATTAGTGGTGGTGAAAGTGCAAAACGTACTGAAGTTCGGCAATCCACATCCTCCACTTCATCTGGCATTAGCAGCAGGACCACCACCACCAGTATCGCCGCCTCCTCCGGCCCCCAAAGACATTTCAAGTCCGCAGTTTGGGACTTCTTTAGTGTTTGCCCAAAAAAGGAAAACTTTGCCATTTGTAGCATTTGTAAGTTGGCAGTTAGTCGTGGTAAGTTTGGTTCCAACTATGGTACCGGAGGCCAGAGAGGTCATCTTGAAAGAAAGCACGCTGTCAAATGGTTTGCGCACCTACAGGCGATCAAGGAAGCCCGAATTGCACGTAATGCTGTTTCATCTGATGATGACGAGGAGGAAGAAGACGTGTCAAACACTTCACTTACACCCAGTACCCCTGTCAGCAGCACACCCCATGTGAGCCACACTAAGAGTGTGGGAGAGAGTGAAACACCAATGCGAAAAAGTTCATCAGCGAGCGTAACTGGGTCGAAGATATCATCATCATCCTGTAAATGCTTGGTCCAGGGCAACATTAAAAAGATGTTGTTTACAGAAGCGCAATATGAACGCAACCACCCACTGACGCGTCTGTATAACACTAAGCTGGCTAAAATGTTAGCTCTGGACCTTCTCCCTTTTTCTTTTGTAGAAGGGGTTGGTTTTCTAGAATTAGTGGCAGCGCTCTGCCCTAAATGGAAGGTTCCTAGCCGGTTCTATTTTGCCAGAGTTGTGGTTCCAGCACTACATGAAGATGTGCTGGAGGTGATTGGGGCAGCTTTGCAGAAGAGTGCTGTTCACACTATACATCTGACAACAGACATGTGGACCAGTGGCGCAGGCTCTGATTACATGTGCATCACTGCACACTGGGTCTCTTTTTCAGGGGTTAAAGCAAAGCTAAACGCAGGTGTTGACCCGGACCAAGTTTTTAAAGCTGCTCGGAAACATGCAACACTAGCCATGTTTGGTTTGGAGAAACGTCACACAGCACAAAACATTTTGGATGAGTTTAACACAAAGGTCATTGACTGGCTGTCCCCAAAAAAACACCAGATTGGTTATGTTTCCACGGATAATGGCGCCAATGTAGTTAAGGCCATGGAGCTGGGTCAGTATTTCAGAGTGCCGTGTTTGGCGCACTGTATAAAGCTGGTTGTCAAAAAATTCTTGAGTGATAAAGACAGTCCAGCGTACAAGCTAGTGGAGACCTGCCGAAAAATGTGCAACCATTTCAGCCATTCTTTTAAGGCCCGGAAGCATCTGAGGAGCCTGCTACATGAACGTCGAATGCCAGTGAAAGCACTCATCCAGGAGGTGGCAACACGTTGGAACTCAACCTTCTACATGCTTGAGCGTCTGTATGAGCAGTATACGGTACTCGATCAATATTTCTTAACACAGGGTACAGCTCAGAAGGACCTGAGGATGGGTGCGGAGCAATGGGACATAGTTAAAAGCCTGACACGCATGCTTCGTCCTTTTGAGGTCTTCACGCGTGCAGTCAGCAAGGAGGACTGTAATTTGGGAAAAGCTATCCCCATTGTTGTACATGCTGGAGCACCAACTGAAGGAGGTGTGTTCAGTGTTTCAAAAAGATGAAAAAAACAAGGACCCTTTTGTTTTGGTGGAGAAATTATTAGAGCGCCTACAAGGTGATGAACGTCTGAAAATGATCCACTCAAACCAGCATTACATTTGTGCTACTATTCTGAATCCACGCTACAAAAAGGCGCTGGCAGGCCGAGCATTCTTTCCTTTTGATGATGAACATGTTCCAAAGTACAAACGTTGGCTAGCCTTGTCAGCCAAGAGGTTTGAAAGAGAACGGCAGAAAATTGAAGGAGAAGGCAGTACATCAGCATCAGCAGGCCATCCCCAGTCAAAACAATCCACTTCTGCACCTGTGGCTGTGGCACAAGTGACCTCTCAGCCGTTAAAGACACCGGCAACCGGATCATCTGCACCAGACACAACAGAAAGATTGGAGGCTGAAGAGGATTGGCTAGCTCGGCTTGGGTTTGGTTCTCAAAAGGTCACAGCAACAGCTAAGCAAAGTGGAGGAACCTTGGAGGAGGACCTTGAGTCGATGGTGAAGGACTATCTGAATGACTCAACAGAGGTCTATGTTAATGCTGACCCATTGGCGTATTGGCATGGGAAAAAAGAATTGTGACCACAGCTCTCCAGACTACTTGTCTTGCCCACTCGCAAAGCGTGTCTTCTGAACGTGTTTTCAGTGCTGCTGGTGCCATTGTAACTCCCAAACGGAGCCGCCTCTCGCCCAAAAATGTGGAGAGGTTAACAATGATCAAGATGAATCAGCACCTCATACCACCAGATTACAGAGTACGAGAAAGCGCGCCGGATGAAGACGAGGTGTACAGCAACGTAGATGAGGGAATTTCTACTCTGTCAGGTGACACTGAGCTCACCCTGCCTGAATTCGCAGAGTATGAAGGCGAAGCCTTATTCTTATTCCTGGACCTTAACACCGAGCCCTGAAAATGAGACAATGAATCAATAACTTTCTTTTTCGTCCTTATTCACTTTCATTCCTGTGTGTCTGTCTTTCTTTGTTGTGCACAGTTAATGTAATTCAAACTTTAATCACCTAATCACAAAAACAAGCCCATCAGCAGAACTGTCTTCACTTGTTTGCTTATTGATTTGAAGGTGCCGCAGTCTGCATTCCTCAGGTTCACAAGTTCAGAAGAACATGCTCCTCTATCCTCCTCCTCCAGACTCCTATTTCCATCAAAGCAGAGGGCTGGATTACGCCCAATGAAGAAAGACTCAGCACTTGTGGGGGTGTTCTACTTCTTTGCGGGTGAGTTGACGGCTCTGGGGCCATTGCTGGGAAGCTCCAATACCGGATAAAAGTGGTTTGGACCAAATCGGAGGCGGAATTATTTTGTGTTTTGGATGACTTGCTTGCCTTTGAGGAGCTCTTTGGGGTGGTTCCGGCTGTTTGTGGGTGAGTTTTGGGGTCTGGGAGCACTGCTGGGACAGTCTAATCTTGATTGCATTTGCTTTTCAGGAAATCCGTGGTGGAAAACTGGAGTTATGGCCTAGCTGCACTGCGCGCTTGGACCGAAGGCCGAGAAATATTGTAAGTAGGAGATTTTGCTTTTGGGCTGTTTGGGGGTGTTGTGCTTTTTGGCGGGTGGGTTGGCGGGTGTTGGGGCATTCCTGGGAAGGTCTAATACCGGATAGAAGTGGTTGGGACAAATTCCACGCTGATTTGTTTTAGCTATTTCTGACATTTTGCTCAATGTAGCGTTTTCGGGGGCCTGTTTGGGGGGCTTCCTGGTGTTTGTGGGTGGGTTTCGGGGTCTGGGAGCAATGCTGGCTATGGATACTTTAGTTTGCAAGAGGTTTGATGCAAATCCATGGTGGCAGAGGGGAGTTAGGGCCTAGCTGCAGAGCGCGCGCGGAGTGATTTGGGAAATTGGCAAAAAAATGACTAAGTCCCCATTTTTGTACTTTTGCTCTTTGGCTGTTTGGGGGTCTTCTACTCGTTTTCTCCTGGGTTGACGGCTCTGGGGCCATTGCTGGGAAGCTCTAATACCGGATAAAAGTGGTTTGGACCAAATCGGAGGCGGAATTTTTTTTGTGTTTTTGATGACTTGCTTGCCTTTGAGGTGCTCTTTGGGGGGGTTCCGGCTGTTTGTGGGTGAGTTTTGGGGTCTGGGAGCACTGCTGGGACAGTCTAATCTTGATTGACTTTGCTTTTCAGGAAATCCGTGTTGGAAAACTGGAGTTATGGCCTAGCTGCACTGCGCGTTTGGACCGAAGGCCGAGAACTATTGTAAGTATGAGATTTTGCTTTTGGGCTGTTTGGAGGTGTTGTGCTTTTTGGCGGGTGGGTTGGCGGGTCTTGGGGCATTCCTGGGAAGGTCTAATACCGGATAGAAGTGGTTGGGACAAAATCCACACTGATTTTTTTTGTGCTATTTCTGACGTTTTGCTCAATGTAGCATTTTCGGGGGCCTGTTTGGGGGGCTTCCTGGTGTTTGTGGGTGGGTTTCGGGGTCTGGGAGCAATGCTGGCTACGGATACTTTAGTTTGCAAGAGGTTTGAAGCAAATCCATGGTGGCAGAGGGGAGTTAGGGCCTAGCTGCAGAGCGCGCAGAGTGATTTGGGAAATTGGCAAAAAAATGACTAAGTCCCCATTTTTGTACTTTTGCTCTTTGGCTGTTTGGGGGTCTTCTACTCGTTTTCTCCTGGGTTGACGGCTCTGGGGCCATTGCTGGGAAGCTCTAATACCGGATAAAAGGGGTTTGGACCAAATCGGAGGCGGAAATTTTTGTGTGTTTTTGATGACTTGCTTGCCTTTGAGGTGCTTTTTGGGGGGGTTCCGGCTGTTTGTGGGTGAGTTTTGGGGTCTGGGAGCTCTGCTGGGACAGTCTAATCTTGATTGCATTTGCTTTTCATGAAATCCGTGGTGGAAAACTGCAGTTATGGCCTAGCTGCACTGCGCGTTTGGACCGAAGGCCGAGAAATATTGTAAGTATGAGATTTTGCTTTTGGGCTGTTTTCGGGGGTGTTGTGCTTGTTGGCGGGTGGGTTGGCGGGTCTTGGGGCATTCCTGGGAAGGTCTAATACCGGATAGAAGTGGTTGGGAGTGGACAAAATCCATAAGGAAAAGCCTTTTGGCACTTTTTGTAACTTAGGGTTCGTTAGGGTTAGCCCTAACAGCAGGATTGAATGTGTTTTGGGGTGTTCTAGATTTTTGCAACTGAGTTCTGGGGTCTTAGAGCACTTGTGAGAATTTGTAATTTTGGTTGCAAGTCATTTGAAGAAAATCCATGGTGGGAAAGGGGGGATTTGGCATAGTTAAAGAAAGCCTCTGCCACTATTTTTAACTTAGGGCTCGTTAGGGTTAGCAGTATTTCTATTGCATGTGTTTGGGTGGGGGGGTTTTCGAGTCTTGGAGCGATGCTGGCTATGGATACTTTTGCTTGCTTGCAAGTGGTTTGAATACAATCCACGGTGGGTAAGGGGGTATTTGGGCCTACTTTTACTTTCAAAGTACGTTTTGTCACCAATTTTCTGCTAGGCCTCGTTTTTTGAGATCTGATTGGGGGTCTTCTACATTTTTGCAACTGGCTTTAGTAAGGGTTTGGGTGGAAGCACTGCTGGGAAGGTCTAATTTTGTTCTAAAACACAGTTTACAGTACACCTAGCTCGAGTGGAAAGATCCGCTAAATTAATTTGCCCATACTTTATTCTTGAAAAGGTGACTCAGACAGAGTACGCACTTTCGAAAATGTTGTACTGTCTATTAGGAAAATCAAAGTTTGACTTTTTGCATGACACAGCGTACATACCTTATATTTATTTATCAGTGCTGTTTTTCGTTCAATAATTACAGGCCGGGTTTCAGTCTGCAATGGGGAAAAAAGGATGGAGTCAGGCTTCACATTAGCAAGCCGCAATTCAGCATCCGCCAGGCAGGCAGTGGACAGTGTGTCTTCTGGTCACCAACATTGATGGACGAAGCGTCAGCTGGAATGGAGGAGTGCCGCTAATAAGAGGAATTGTTTGCTGCATGCAACTTACTTACCAAATTCAACAGGACAACTACAACAATACAGATACAGTATCCATTCTTTTATTCAATGAGTGTGTGTGACTGCATTTCTTGGATCTCTCTCTGCTTCTAAATTGATCCCTACAGCCATTCTATAGGTTTTACTTCGGCTATTTTTTAAACCTAATTTAATGTAGCCCTGTACTGTCGCATTCTGTCATTCACGGTTGTCAAAAGTACTACTTACTTTTCTGTAACAATGCATTCAGTGGTGCATGCACTTCCTTTATGTCACGTAAAAGATTTATGGTTAGCTTTGTACCCAAAAATTTCTTTATGTTCAATTATTGTTTGTCCATGCTGTGCTTTTTTTTTTTTTCTCTCAACAAAACCTACCCAAAAAGAAACCCCCATTCCTATCCATTTTACAAACCCTAACCCTCTTCCCCCGGGTTGTGTGGTTTTGCTTGATGTGTGACTAAATGACATCAATAATTCCACACACTTGCTGGGGAGGATAAGGTCATAGCAACAGGCTGGTGAAGGAATCCGAGGATATATTCTAGACTTACTCAGCTTCAGTACTATTTCTTGTAGTAGTAGCCAATGTCAAAGAAATCCTACACAAGGACAAGTTATACTATCAATACTTTACCATTTGTTAGGCTACATTGTGGCACTGTTGTAGTCTAGTGTACTGTCACCTGCTATATTCTCTATCATACCCTTGTAATGCTACAGTAAGGACAAACCAGGTTTCATTTTCTTTTTTTCCATAGCCATGCAACTGCCACTGTGTCACACCACTAGTACCACCGCAATGAGGAGGAAATTTCAGCCGCCCTGGATTGCAACCTTAATCGCCATTTCCCGTGGAGCCAGCCCTGGGCCTAGCCCTACTTTCAAACAGAAATTACAGGTAAGATAAGCGTTTGGTTGGAGGTAGTATAATGGAGTATTAGGAGAGACGAGAGATTGACGGTAGTACTACTAAAGTCCTAGGACTATTCAGGAAAACAAACTTACTGTTAAACCCCCACCCACCAGACTCAAAAGCAGTAAAAAACAGGTATGGTCAGATAAAGTTTCAAAAAGTATATTTTTATAGCCCTAACAAAATAATCTCCCGCAAGATCCTCCCTAACCCTAACGATTGTCCTTCAAAAGTCCCCAAAAAACCCAACTCCCAATTCCCACCCCCCAAAAGTCTCTAAAAAAGGGGCAAGGGACACTATGGCAGGGTGATGTTGACTTTAGCAGCCAGGGCATCATGCTCCTTGCGGAGGGTGGCATGTTCGAAGCGGAGGCCCTCCACCAAGTTCTTATAGTTCAGGACCTCCTGCTCCAGGTAGGACAGTCTGAGGGATAAGCGGCGCAGGCGTGCCTTGCAAATCCTGTGGGGGGCAGCTGCTGTCTTTGCTGCTCGGCGGTGGCGTTTGGCTTTGGTAGCCCGGCTCCGTACCGCTGGAGCACTGCGCTGGCTGGCAGCCCGCACGGAGGAGGATGCAGCTGTCCCAGTGGACGTTGTTGTAGTACCAGACTGCGTCTCCTCCTCCTCCAGGGCCACCAGCCGCCAATATTCAGCGACCATGGCATCCAGCCTCCGTTGCCGGGTCATTCGAGCCAGCTCCTTCCTCCTTGATGGTCTCTTGGATTTGGAAGGAGCAACTATATGAAGAAAGAAAGACATAGTCTGTAACCAATGCTCCTTAAGATTAACACAAAATGATTGAGCAGAAAGTTGTCACAGTACAAGTAGCAAATTGAAAGCACAGTACATAACTATTGAGGACAGTATCTATGTAACCTCCGACTTCTTCACCCTTGCTCTAACATTAGTGGGAGTTTAAGGAACAAATTCTACGAGCACTATGGACTTCCATTACAGTCGACTATGACAGTACACCAGTCTTATTCTTCTTCTTCTCTCTTGTTTAGGAAAATTGGTACGTTATCTTATGCAAGCCGGCATAATGCCAGCGCAGTGAACTTGCACCCGAGAAAAACAGACGCACACCATGGTGAGTGAGACAGACTTGCGTTACTGTACCGGTCCAGTACATGCAGGTGGTGAAGCTCTTACTTTTCTACTACGGGTGGCACTGAGAATACTCTGTTAAAAGGGCTACTGCTTAATTAATTTAGCTTTCACCCTACAGTGCAAATGAGTATTAGAAAAGGAAAATGAAGAAGCTAAATAATCTGATTATCTATCACTTCACATGGGATGTATTTGATGACATATGGGATGACTTTAGGTGCTTTGCTTATTATTGAGTGCACAGTGATACACCCACACATGAATGACGTACTACTACTAAACTAAAGTTATTAAGAGAGGTAAGGAGTGTCCACCGTAATAACCGGATATATGCTGTGCTTGCAGTTGCAATACAAACTACTGCTACTATTCATGGTAGTATTTGGACAAAATTGCAACTTCTTTTCCTTGCCTTTCCTACACTGGAACGGACGTGCGGGTGCGGTGTTACATGCTCTTCAAAGTAACACTTAGTTCATCCAGTGACCGTCTACTCTCTCTAAATACACATATGCTATCTAAGAGTCAGATAGTACCATGAATAGTCCAGGCATCCATCCATTCAAAGTATATGCACACATACAGTTTCTGTTTCACCCACCCAGGCTGTTCCCCTTCCACCCATCCTTGCTTCATCATTCACCCAGCCATGCACCATACCATATTCTTTCCTTCCCAGCCACCTCGGGGACCAAGCAAACACATATCATTCTTCTTTGCCAGTCATCATTACATTTCTCGTCCTTCCAATCTTACTTACACCCTTCTTTCGCTTTTCGTTCATCCCATCCATCAAGTTCATCTCAGATCTGATTGGGATTCTTCTCGCCAAAAACTTCACAGCTAAGTCGAAGTACATTTAGAGGAGGCTACTACCTGGTTTATTTATAATACACCCGTGCAGAAAGCACACTCTGCAGTCTTCAATCTCAATGAGTAAGGAATATATAGCTTACCTCTGCCCGCCACCACCGTGTCATCCCCCACAGATTTGTCCGGCACTTCCACCGCCTCCTCCCCAGAGTTGTCCTCCTCGTCCAATGCCACCACCACCTCCGCACTGGCCCCGCCTCCAGATGTTCCACCTACAAAGTACATTTAATAATGTTAGAATACACCACTCACTACTATATAATATTTGGTCTAGGACGAAGAAAGAAATGTGAAAAAAAACAGTATACAATTTAATAATTTGTGACTGTCTACTCTAAAGTAAAAATGTCCCTTTTTCCAGGAAAGGCTGTTGTCTTGCTGCACTTTTTGGCACAACTGATGAATGCTTGCTTTTTATTTTTAACACGCACCACTTTTTCTCCTAACAGACAGAAGCTTGACTTCTAAGGACACGAGCATGATCAAGTTCAAACCAGGTGAGAGCTCGGCTCGACCACAAGAAATGTGTCCAATTAATCGTCAGCACTAAGCACTTTTCCATTTTCAGTTAAACGTTTACTTTTATGACAAACTTGATTTTAATAAATGTGTTTACTTTTAATAAAGCTTTTAAACTTAAATAGACTCTGTGGTTTTTGGTCCTCCAGACTAGAGTGGATGAGCTAAAGGTTTTGCAATTTTTTCAAGCATTAGTCCGTGCCTCTGACATCATTGGGAAATAATCATAATCATCGGTGACTTTGGGAGCTAAATGACTCTGCCACACTATCTAGTCAGTAAGGAGATTGGGCGTTCAACTACAAAGTCTGTTATCACTGAGGTATGCGGAAAGTCTAACAGCACCTATTATAATTGATAAGCTAAGCAATGCATTATTTAGTGTCCATAGTTCTGTTTGTGCAGATTTGTCCCTGCAACAGTAGTAGAATGGATTGTCCTCCTATCCAAACCAAAAGTAAAGTAGTATCTTATTCTTTCTTGGTGGTCATTCACCTTTTTATTGTTGGCAATTGCCAAAGCATAAACATTTAGAAGACTTGAAAAGACATTATGGACAATCCCAGAGGACTGCACTCTGTGCATAGAGCTATTGCTGACTAGAATGGGAGTCCAATGGAATTGCCAAATGTGCAATCTTAGTTAGCTACACAGACAGACTAATAAGAATAATCTAGTAATACCACACGGAGTCATAGTCGAGGCAGGATAAGAATTTAGATCCAGTCTACAAGAATATCAAAGACGATTTAGAAAAAATCGAATGAGGAACACTGGGAAAAAATAAGTACTCTATATTAAAATTAAAACTTACTGGGGCCAGCAAAGGAGCCCTCGCCTGCCCAATCCTGGCCTGCATCCTCAACAGCACCCTCCTCCTCCTCCTGTGTCCTCCTCTTGCCCCAGGGGGAAGCTGATGTACAACATGAAAGAAAGAAAAACAGAAAACATGGATGATATTTGTCAACCAAATCAAACATTTCAAAAGAACTAACAAAATATTTTGGCGAAATAGCAAATAGACAACTATTCCACGGGATATATTATTGACCAATCTCATGTGGTCTACTACGTTATTAGTATTGCTTGATTTGCGGACCGTCGAATTGGAAACTTCTTATTTAACTCACTACACAAAGTACTAAAAAGGTTTGCCTAGGATTGGCAGGCAGCAGTCCGCAGCACGCGAAGTGACAGCCAAAGTCCATCGTGATTGCAGATCAGCGACAACACTAAAGTATCCTACTACATTAACCAGTCATTAAAATACTCAAACTATCAATCCACCACCACAATTTCTTCTTATCGCCATGTGTACAAAGGAAGGACTGGACTTGAGTCTGTAGGGGCTGATTTAGAAGCCCCTTGCGGCTCTTTTGCTCCATTGTTGCGTGACTTTTGTGACGCAGCGGCAGCACAAGAGGCGCAATGGTGCGGCGTATATTAACAATGTGACGCATATGGGAGATGCATCACGTTGTAAAGCCCTGCGCCATCAGGGGGTGTTCCGGTGCAAGGGAGGGCGTTCCTGCGCAGGAACGCATCCTAAAAGTGGCTGAGGGAAATCTACAAGATTTCAATCACTCACTTTAACGACAATGATGCATGACTCAAACCCTGCGCCTGCTTGAAGCAGACGTACGGCTTGACGCAGCATTGGGGAGATAGGGCACCCCAGAGCATTGATGGAGCTGCGCCATCGTTGCGACCCAACTCCAGCAATGCGCCGCCCTTACTGCACAGATGTGTAACGCTTTGGTGACGTTTTGGGCCCATGGTGCGCCGCATTGTAAATACGGCGCACCATGGGTGATAGTGGCGTGGCGCACAATTACTGGCGCATCCCTGCTACTTTGCAGGGATGCACTGGTAATTAAAAATCTGAACCTTAGTGTGTAGCATTACGCAGTTCTTTAAACTACACTCATACATAATTTCACAGGCCAATGAAATGAACACAAAATCGAAAACAAATAAGCATAGTAGCAACACTACTGAGAAGGAGAGCAGTGCACCTGAAATGCACAGAAGATTTTTAAATATAATTTACCTACAATGTAATGAGCAGCATTATTGCTCTTGGTAAAAAAAAAAAAATTGCAATATAATAACACAGCAGGAGAAAACAGAGTAGTAAAGAAATAGCTACTACTACTACTCACCAAGCCCGGGGATCTCGAGGCCAAGCAGGTCGAGCAGATCTCGTTCACTGGTCAGGACATCCGTCCAGCGGTGGGTGGCTTGGCTGTAGGTGCGCCAGACCCGAGAGTGGTGGTACATGGCCCGGCACACCTTATCCCACAGCTTCCGGCGATCCCGCATCCCGTACCCGCCTCCGATCTTGCCGCCTGCCTTGATGGTCCTGGGGAGGTGGCGCTGTACATAGAACACTAGTGCGGCCACCTCCTCCGCGCTAAAGATCTCCCATGGCATCACTAGCTCCCCCCTCAAACGCCCGCACGGGAGCCGGGCACGGGGTGCGGGACCCTTCCCCTTCTCGGGATGCTTCCTGCTTCCCTTCACCATGGTCTGGGTGGAAAGGAATAAAGAAAATAGAATAGGGAAGAGAAGAAAAGAAAAGAGTTTAAAAAAGTAGTTTAAAATTAACAAAAAGTAGCAGTAAACACAAAAATATAGGGCTAGAAAAATAGAGGGATATATAATAAGTAAAATAGATCAAAAAAAACTTCAAACAAGCAAAGGATGGCAGAGATTTAGAGAAGATACAAAAAGCATGCCCAGAACCATAGCAATGAATGAGAAACAAGATGGCCGCGTCCGTTCACGACCGCGCGGGTAAGTTCGCGCGAGATGTTCCTCGCGAACACTCGCGAAATTGTACTGGCGAGTCGCACACTTTGCGAGATTACACTTCGCGCCCGGAAACGGAAATACGTCATGCAAACAAGATAGCCGCGCCCTTGAACGACCGCGAGGGTAACTTCGCGCCTTGCGCTACAAGCCGCTCGCGAAAACGCACAAAACCTTGCGAACTAACACGCCGCAAAAAAACAAATTGCATATTCGCACAAATTCGCGGCTTCTGAATCCGATCTCGATCGTGTTCACGCCCTGCGAATCCCGCGAAATTGCAGAAAAACGACTTTTGCAAAACTGAAAGCACTCGGCAGGTGCAAGAGTTCAAACTCATCATTAGTAACCATTCCCTGTAGTGCTTCCTGACTGGGGCCCCTCCAGAGTTCAGTTGCTAGTTGCAACAATTGTATGACCCTGCTCTGACCCTCACAGCAGGCTCATAGAATAGCTACAAGTAGGCCACAAAGGTCCTGGAAAAAAAAATTGCACTGCAACAGAAAGCAAATTACTGATAAGGAAGCAGGTGCCAGACCTGGAATTTTAAAACAGTGACACATTAATAAACTAACCCCAAATTAATTGATGTCAGTTGAAGCAGGGCAGGTGTTCTTGCTTTTCCCCCCCATAATCTACACTGATGATGAACCAGAGGGTGGCATTGATGTAACAGAGGGTGGCATGGGTGATACAGAGGGTGGCAGTGGTGAAACAGAGGGTGCTGGAGGCTGTGATGATGAACCTGACGTAGAAACAACATAGTCACGACCGTTGCGAGCCGACAAGTAAGTTCACAATTGCGAACTAGTACCAAACCCTTGCGAACTGGAAGAAACCCTTGTGAACACAATTAAAAAAAATCCGCAAATTCGCAAGAATTCGTGGATTTTGCGGATTGCAAGTTCGCAAATTGCAAAATTCGCGAACGCCAGATTCGCAAAATTCGCCCATGCTAAATTATTTTAGCCTGTGTTATTTATGTATGTATTTTGATATGTCATAGCTACAAACCATGCTATTACAGTAGTATTTTATATTACTGTTAACGCTGTACGCATTATACTTCGCATTCTGTCTTACGATTGTATCAGCTCATATCGCTTACATGAGAAATAAGACTGTTCAATAAACCCTTTTTATTAAAACGCCCGTCTCTCTATTTCTATGCAACTCTGTAGAAAGGAAGCATGCACGATTGACTGAGTGAAATGGTTATCTATTGTTACCACTACTCTGAAGATATTGTTCCGACTCTAAGGTAAACAAGTTGTCATGTTTATGCGGTTGTCAGAAACGAATCCCTTCTTGTTCATTCAAGAAAGTTTCTAGTGACCTCTGAGTTAGCTGGCACACACAAGTAATTAAGTTTAATGTACTCGATAGAGACATACTGACCTAAGTCCTATGTCAAAACTATAGGGTATATTTTTCCAATGCGCAGAGCCTATTAGGGATATAGGAACTACACTACAGTCTCTCTCCTAGACGCCTCTCTGTTCTGTGAGGTTCACTGGTGTGCCACTTTGTGCACCCTGGTATTTTGCGTATGTGTCTTCTAGCTTGAGGTGGTGTTCGTTCACCACAGGGGCCTCTTGGCGCAAATTCCTTTCTTGTGGTGGCTTTGGACAGTCACTGGTGTTTGCATAGTACTCACATATCTTCTCGGAGACTTTTCCTACTCTTCTCAGGCTAATACTCGGTAAGCCTTTTCTGAGGAAACAGATCTAAAGCTGCATGCGGTGGCTGCAGTGCATGCTGGCTCTAGCAGTGTGTGTTAAAATGTTCTTACTCCCTTGGGGACTGAGGCAACCTTGTTGATGTTATGTGCTGTAAGGCTCTTCATAGGTACCAGAACCTGTGACTCAGTGGTTCATGCTACTTTAGTTCTCTTCTCCTTGCTAGGCGATGCATTTCCTTGTGCTCTTCTGCATGGAGCGTCTTGGGGATCTTTGCTGAGAACATATAGTCTTGCCCTTTCAATTGGAGTTATTTAGTTATTTGTAGGGGGGTGGGCACTGCAGGTAATAATGTTTTCTGCTCATTGCAGTACATCTTGGTTTCTGAAGCTTTAGGCTGAAGGGCTACTTGCACTGTTCATTCCAGTGGACATGGTATCCATTTGGGTTCATGATTCATTCTGCTGTAGACAGGATGACAGCTCAGTGGGGCCCTCCTCTTTCTGTCTGTGCCTTATTGATTGGGGCATTGCCGGCTTGAACCTTTGACTGACTGCCTCTCTCCTGCTTACTGTGGCTGTGAGGCTAATGCAGCAAACATATTGCTGAGGCATAGTTGGTGTGACACTAACAGTGGTCTGTTTCCTTCACTTTAGGCCATGGCAGCCTTCACAGTGCTGCTGGCATTTCCTTGCAAGGTGTTCCTTTTTTTCTTGACTGGTGCATTAATGTCCGGTGGCCACAAGGTGGCAGTATAGCTTTCCTGATGTTGCGGGCCAAGCAGGACATCGAGGCCCTCTGTGTCCTAAAGAGACATCACTGGGCAGTGCTGCGCAGAGGGGCGTCAGGAGCCTACATCTGGTGGAGTCACAGGTCGTTCAGAGCAGGTGCGAGCTATTACTGCTGGGTGGCTTTGTGAATGGCATGGATGTTTTCTATCACTGTATTGTCAAGGTCCCGTTGTTGAGTCACGTGGGTGGTGTATTGGGCCTCAGCTAGGTGATGCTTCCCATGCTAGTTTTCAGGACGGCAGTATTTAGGGAATGCAGGCCGCACTGGGGCTAAAACTGCAGGCTGGATCTCTCCCTGCAAAAGTGGCTTCTTCCACACCCTTGCTGGGTGGTGCTGAGCAGGTGAGAGTCATGCCCTGAGGTGGCAGCGCCTAAATCTTCTATACCGCATGGTGCTCTGGAGGTACGTGGCAGCCTGTCCTAATTGCTGCAGCCTGCTGATGTGTACTGTGGACACGTGGGGTGGAAACAGAAGTTGGTGGGTGGCACGGAGATATGCTGGCACTGGCTGGAGCTGCTCTCTGCGTCACGCTGTTGGTTTGGGCCGCCCCCTTCTGTATCCTGTGCAGCCGGACCGGCTCCTGCACCTGGGCGCTCTTCAGCTCGTGGTCGTAGGGCAGACTAGGGAAGAGGTGTCCGTGTTGGGCATAGAGCCGACATGAGGAAGGTGCCGGTGCAGGGCTCTATAATATGCTGGTGCAGTAGATTAGCTTGCTTGTGACTGGGAAGGGAGGTACGATAGACGGGCACCACTGTTGCCTATAGGACCACTGGAGTTCTGCCTGCGCGTCTCCTTTTCGTTCTCTCTCTGCCAGAGCAGACGGTGGCATGTGGGGTACTTTTTGAGCTAGGGGCTTCCCGCAGTGCTGATTGGCATAGTGCGGGCACCTCAGAGACGGTGCCGGCTGCGATAAGCATGCAGATTTCTCCCCTTAGTCTGCTGCATCTTGTTCTACCCCCGGGCCCACCTTATGCCCGGTGAGTCCTGAGACACAGCTCCCGGTCCACTCCTACCTTACAGGGGTCACGGGAGGCAGGCGATTATAGCACATGGAGGCTGAGTGCCGTCTTTTTGCTCATGGAATGGTGGGGGGTTGCCCTAAGCAGAGGCTACACTTCACCTCCACAATGAAATGGAAACTACAGCCGGCTTACATGTGGGGTCTGACCCGCTCGTCGCCATTGTGGTGTGGTGGGAACTGGGCCCACATGCTAGTAATAATGGACACATACACAATGTAGTATGGTACTGGAACTAGCCCCAGCCACGTGCGCCCGGTCCCCTTTTATTAGGTCTCGCCTGATCCAGCGCATGCGCTGCTCTGGCGAAACATTTAGTAACTAGGTTTTGAAAGTGCTTCCCAGAGGCCGGCCACCAACTTGCTGTCACGCGCATAAGCGCGCGCGCAACGTGCACAGCATCCACAGAGCGCGTCCTCGCGATCGCGATCACTTTCGCTTTAACAGCCGTGCGGCTGTTACTTTTACGGCCGCACAGACAATGCTTGTTTAATTGAGACATACATCCTGGCAGAAACCGGTCTCGGCGCATGGCTTCCACCACTAGGCGTGCGAACCTTTGCCTGGGTGTCTATGGCTTCTGCCAGTTCGGAGCTCCATGGCGATGGGGTACATGCGTGCCAGTATGCCCGGGTCTCAGGGGCTCGCGCTGAGTGCAGACACAGGCAGCCGCTGCTCACCATTCGGCACCAGCAGGCCTTCGCCGACAGGCCATGGAATCGGTGGTTTTTGATCACGGGAACGCAGCTTTGATTCCGAATATGATTAGGCACGTCCAGTGTTGAAAGCATAATATCGGGTGCCAGAGCTTGTTTGAGATCATTTTACTGCTGCAACGTTCATAATTTGGCAATGTAAGCTCTTGTGGCCACAGATTCCGCTAACTAAATAATATCTTGCATGCGAGTTTAACCAAAGGGAACAATGAAGGCGAAGACAATAATACCTTTACGTTAACAGTCCTGTTAGACACTGCCTTAGTTCAATTTCATTTGTAATCTGTCAGTCAATAGTTTAGAGCTTGTTTAGGGTGATCTTTTCTTCACACCCTTTCCCCTTGTAAAACAGCATAAACGAGTGAGAGCAAACCGATAAAAAAACAAACAAACAAAAAAAACACTGCAGCTATTATTACAGACCTCAACAACGACACTATTGCCAATCAATAATTACAAATACGGTTATAAAAGCACTACGTTATTAAATGTTAAAGTTAGCAATCTCAGAACACATGAAACCCAAGTTTGTGAGACTTGACTAATTGCAGGCATTGAAGGTTTTCCCTCTGAGTTGCATTCTTAGCGGATTCAGTCACATAACCCTTTAAATCAAGAACGCTACTGTGCTTCTGATCACACAGTGCACAGTGGTTCAGCTCCACGAAGCAAAGGTCCTGTCCCACCATACACTGCAGTTAATCACCCTACTGCCACCACGTATGTGCCCACCCCAGCTCCCTCTGTGTCTGCCAGAGTACCAACCAAAACAGTCAAATACAGCTTCCCACAGTTTACATCTGTTCATAGCCTGCAACAGCGCACCCGGAAGCAGGGCCGGCGCTAGGCATGGACAGTGTGGGCAGCTGTCCAGGGCCTTGCGCTCTGCCAAAATACAGGGGCCCCCATCAGTGTGAAAGGCCACACTTTAACAATTAGCCAACCTATTCCTGCCCCACCTGATCACATTACATCTTGACCTTGCTGGAGAGGGCCTGGTGAAATTCTTGAGAGTGCAGGGGTGGGGGGAAGGTACAAACAGAATGAGGGGCAGCACACCAGCTGGGCCAGCAATTATGTTGGCTCAGTGTCAGGGGCGAGGCAGCGCCTCTGTTAGGTACAGGCCATTCTAGGCGCCCTTTGTGAATTTTGTATCCAGGCAACAAAATGCTCCTTTGTTTCAGGAGCAGCCATACACAGGTAAGAGGAGGTGGGTAAGGGGAGGAGGGGAAGCCAGATCAACTGGCTTTTGACCTTTCTTTGTGTCTAAACTGTGTGTTTTAGGAAGTATGTCCTTACTGTTTCATGGCCCAGGGGAGTGGGTCGCCCTCCCTAGTCCTCGAAGCACTGGATCAAGCTGCAAGGTTCAGGTGTGGGGGCCCCCTTCCCTGGGTCTTGTAGTAATTATGCAGTGCCAGTGTTGGATTGGGAAGGGAGGTATTCGGCTGGTGCGAGAGGCCCAGTCCCTGAGGCTTAAGTGCGACGTTTTTTACCCCTCATTTATGTTCAGGCTTTCTCTGCTGCTGTGAACTCCAGAGGCCTCAGCAGCTCCTTTCGTGGCCCGTTTTCATATACATAATTCGTTTTTCGTTTGTCCTTGAACAGCAAAAGAACTGAATGGATTTTTGGCATTGATTTAATTTTAAATGTTGAATCTACGCGCTCCATGTAAAGCAAGCATTTGCAATGCAATAGGTCTCCCATTTAAGCGAGTTTGAGCTTTTGACATTGTAAATGACAATTACTTTTATTTATATTTTGGTTTTTAAAACATAAATTAAAGGCATTGTCATTTACAATGCTAATAGCTTAAACTCTTGCAAATGCGAGACCTATTGCATTGTGAATGCTTGTTTCCTTCTGGCACTCCGAGCGCAGCAGAAGGAAAGTAAAACTACAGGTCCCAGAATGCACACGTGGGAGGCAACTATAAAGCTCTTAGTATCTGCTTGATGCCTGCTCACTACGTCCAGTTAAGCATATTAGTTGCACATAGAGCCAGTGATAACACTGTTCACCTTTGGAGCTGAAATCATCCAATATAATTACTCAGTGAGATTTATCATGACATACTCATCCTCTTTTGTAACGTTTGAACCACAGTGTGTCCGCCTTGCATGACATCTGGCACTGCAAGTGAGAGGCTGACTTTACCTCTCTATTAATTTTAGAACTTCTTCCAAAAACTCTTATTTTGCAGCCATATTTAAGTAATATGTCCCTTGTGGTTCTCGCTGAGTCATGGATTAGGAGCCTGTGGTCCCAGACTAGTTATCTGATCTGCATAAATGAGCTTTGCCTGAGGCTTTTGTCTAATTTAAAAAAGAGAGAAGTCTGACAACACCAGCTGCATGTCTGTATTAAGTGGCTATATTGCTTCTTGGTACGGGACCTGTCCTTTCACAAAAAACACACGATGTAGCATGCAGCCTTTCAATATAAGAGACAAAAATAAACACGCCCAGCCAGCAGTGGTCTGCAGTAGTTTATTTATAGCTGGCAGAAAATGTTCAAAGAGCAGAGCAGTCAGTACTTAATTTGAAACAACATAAGTGCCAGGGCTCTCATCAGGCGGTCACTGCAGCTTGCACCACACACTGCCCCTGCCAGCACTTCCAATTTTAATAACAACACAGCCACTAACCATCACACTACTGTAAGTGTGACAATTCAGACTATATCAGGCCCCAAAGGCTATAAGAATAGCATGGGTGGCAGGTAATAATAATTTTTAATGTATATTGAATTAATAATGAACTGTTGTTGTGGCCATCTCTAAATTAGATAGCGCCACCTTGTGGCAGATTGTCACAAGCCCAGTTGTCAACAATTAAGTGCGGTGCTGAGCACTGGAAACCACTGGCCCAAACTGAGCACGGGCAAAGCTTTTGAAAACATCTAGAGTGATCACTGCATATTGAAATCTATGACCAACTATTACACACACTGCCATGTCTGTGCAGGGCTGTTTTAGCAGCATTATAGGCCTTCGTGCAAAGCAGTGCACTGAGCCCTGCCTACACAACCACTCTCAGGAATAAATTTGTTTAAAGGATAATCAGTGTTAAATTCTGGTCTGCATGAGGGCCCTATGCATTGAGGGCACTGTATCTGCGGGTCTCATGTTTGACAGCACTGGTCTTCAGCGCTCTCTTTACTTTTACACATTGCCTACTGCAGCTGTTTCTGTGGTCATCCCTGGAATTATGTAAATATGTATTTTTGGTATTTTTGATGAGTTTATGAAGCACAGCATCTACCCTTGCGATTTCTGCTGCAGAGTCAGAAAATGTTTTACAGGGAGAGGGCTTAATTTGAAGTAGGCGTTTGAAGCCTCCCTGGGTTTAAGGAGGGATTCTTCCCAGAGTGATGACAAGGGAGTAGGCTTTTGCAGCTGGGCTGCAGTGACGGAAGAAGCCTGGCTGCCAGCTAAACACCTCCTGTACTTGGACACATCCTCTTTGAGTTATGGACAGGCACCTACACTAAAAACACTGCTTTTTGCAAAACCATACTAACACAGTCATAATCTAATTAAATCACAAGACACCTCCTCATGCTTAACATAGACCTATTTAATAAAAAAGTACAGGAGTACACTCTGACGTTGTTATTACTGGTTCTAACAAGAAAGAGGGCAGCGGCGTTTAATAGTGGGGAGATGGGTGTGTATGTCAGTTAAGTGAATCTGTGTCATTGTGGTGTTTTCACACAGCTACCAGTGAAATTGTTGCATTCTCATAGGTTGACCATGCTCTCCTGGTGAAGCTGCTAATGGGTGAGAACAACAGTGGTTTCTCCTTGTGTAAAGTGCTTATTTGACTATAACCTGCAGAATAATTTTATATATGAGCTTCCCAGTCTGTTATTTTGATGCATATTTTTTTGTAACTAGAATTTATATAGTGCTTACTCCCCCTGAGGAGGCGTGTATACTATTTTAAGGTGACACCTGAAAATTACACCAATGTGTAATGTACTACCTAGAAAAATACACAATCTCCTCACCAAAGCATCCTGTAATCTGAGAAAACAGGAGTTTTTCGGATGTTCATATTCTGAGCAGATGATGAATACTGGAGTTATCCAATTAAGCCATTGGTATTTTTTGTCAACAATCGGTCCTTTTCAGCTAAAGTGTCTATAGGCTTGCTGTTGCAGTGTTAAAGGAACTGGTCATGAACCTGTAGGGCAACATTTTGCATTCCCATAGTAGCCTCCCATGCACTCCCATGCCTCCCAAGCACACTCACTAGTGACATATTTCCTCTCCTTTATGGTGTCTATAGATCTTCCAATAGAAGAGAGTTTTTGAGGTTACTTTGGGGTCAGCCCTACCAACATAGTTTGTCATGTGCTTGGTAGATCTGTATTATTGCTCAGTTGTCACGCAAGTTGCAATCTGTCCTATTCTCTGCATCAACTTTTCATTTGCATTTATGTTATTGCTGACAGTGTTTTTGGGAAGTGCCTCGTAACTGTTTCAAGGCCCAGTTGAGGGGTGCCTTGAAGCATTGGATCCAGTAGCAAGGTCCAGGTGCGGGGCTCCCTTCCCTAGGCCTTATATACATCTGTTGGACTTGGCCCTTTTGGCAGGTTCACCCCTGAACTTATTGCCTTGAACTCTGACATGATGTTGGTTGATTTCTGGTCTCTGCGCACTTTAGCACTGTGGCCCAGTGTAAAGTCTGTGCGCTCTCTGAGTGTGTGTGGTGAGACTGGCCTGCCCTCCCATAGGAATGCATTGGGAATATGAGTGTCCATGGTAGTTCCTGATGTGTGGGGAGTGCAGGGGTGAGTTTGGTATGTGCGAACTCGTGAGATTAAATGCTGCGCGACGGTGTGCACAGATTTAATGTGTCTAGTGTAGAAGTGCCACTTTTAGAAGCTGGCATTTCTGTGTGCAGTGAATGTGAATTGACTGTCTGGCTTCTGATTGACAGGAGCTGGCTGGTGTGCTGGGCTCCAGGAGTCAGGATGAGTCTGCCCGGTGGTAATTGGAGAGATCTGCATGTTGATGGGAGGGAGGAATTGCACCTGGGACCTGAATAGGGCTGGGCCTTCCCTCCATAATGCTAGCTCCACTCCCTGTGGTGTGTCTGATGTCCCTGGCCTGTCCTGTGAATAGGGAGAGGGAAGTGCGCATAATTGGTTCTAGAGCCTAGATGGCTCAAACCTTTTGGCGCAAGTTGCTTTGAGGGCCAGTGAGAGCCCATGCAACATTTGTGACTTTCCCAGCTGCCCAGCAAGTAGTGGGCAGCTGCACCGTTTAGGCGCAATTCTGAGTGAGAGTCCCTGAAAGGTACCGAAGTGGCACAGAGGTGCCAGGCCTTTCACAGCTGTGCATCACTTAGTGCCAGCTGCATCGTTTAAGCCTCCCAGTCATTGCTCTCAGCTGCCCAGCAAGTAGTGGGCAGCTGCAACGTTTAGGTTTTGGCGCAGTGGCGCAACCTTGACTTTCGCTGCAGAGGCAGCAGCCCTGACTATGTGGACATAGGGCGTTTGAGCCCCCTCGTCAGATGGCCAGTTGGGCAGGGGGATGGTTACTTGTACAGGGCGCCAGGCTCTAATGTGATTTATGTGCTAATGCTTTTTGGTACTAGGAAATGTATTGTGTATAGTATGTTTTGCGCACCCTGTCTGATACCTCTAGATATGGTTTATGCTTATGAAGTTGTTTTACCTATTTAGGTTTCTGTTAGGGAGATTATACTTCCCTGAGTGATTTACGCCCCTAGTGTAATTTTTACTGAGGTGGTTAGGGTCTAATGTATTTAGACTTGTGGGATACTGTGCCTGTTATGATTTATATTACAGGCTGACAATGAGTATATTGTCTGCCAGTGATTACTGGCTGTGTTCTAAGTTCATATGTTCTTTTACTATTTCTTTACCAAGTTCTCTCTGTGATAATTCTGACAGTGGCCCACGTGGCGCTGTCATGTGTAAATAATCCCTTGTAAATATTGCCCATGCCAGTTGGCACAATGTATATTGTGTGATTACTATCTGATGTGTTTTGAGAATACAAAGGTTATTTTCGATATAACCTTGTGTGGAGTTCCTTTTGTGGGGGGCCTGGGATATTGTTGCTGGTGGGTGAGTGCGCAAATGCTCTACACATTGCCTCCGGGATAAGCCTTACTGCTCGTGCCACGTTGCCAAGGGGGTAAGCAGGGGCAATTCTTGGCGTGTACCTCCCTTGCCCTGACTTGAGTGGTGGTCTCCGCCTGGCTTTGGCACAAGGCTCAGCCAACCAGAGACCCCATTTCTAACAACATCATGTAGTGCCAGGGTTGGATTGGATAAGGAGGCTTAATGTGGGCCGTCTTGTTTCTCATTAAAGTTTGGGCTCGCTCTGCTGCTGTGAACTCGAGAAGCCTCAGCAGCGCCTTCCAGACCCAGCACAGATTATCACAGACCATTGTCATATATAGAATGAGAATGGGCCAGCCCCAGCAGGCCCATCATGTGTTGTGTGCTCCCGCCCTGGCCTTATGGTATGATGATGCGGCCTCGCCATGGGAGATGCTGCTTTTTAGCAGCAGAGTTTTCACTCCCCTTGGAAGGGGAAGTCATGGTGACAATAAACAGGGTTCTGCTTTTGTCTCCGCAGTGGATGACCACACTCCCATTCATGGTGGCCAGTCATGGAATCCTCGCTGCTCTACCCACCTCCTGTCTCAAACCCATAATTTAACTGGAAAGCAACACCCTGCCTTACCACTCTTTTGCAGATTTGGCTTTGTCAGCAGATGGCCTTGGCAGTGAGTTTCCTGAGCTTTAGTGCCACCCCATTGCAGCTTTTAAATGACCATAGTCAGGACAGCCCTACAGAAAGTGTTACTATTTTTCAGAGCGATCAACTGATTGATTATGTACTCCTTTCCTTAATACAAAGCTCTTTCAAACAAAGCCAGTGAAAGTGTTTACACCTGTAGCTTAATCAGTAAGACAGCACAGTCATTAACGTGCTGTCTGGTGGGGTGTATTGATATAATCAGTGCCACTGGAATGATGCAGCAGTCGAGGATCAAATGATGCAGGGTCGTCAATACAGTGGTGTGCAAGCTCGAATCTTAAGAGAACAGATGGGCTTTTTTTACACCGTGCGCCTGTCGCATTTGGAACCAGGTCTTGGGATGTAGGCGAAACAGGCAGATGCGGCCAGTGACCTTCAGATGCGTACAGGACATGATATGAAGAAGGCTATTTCTTTTTTTTTCCATTCCTACCCCAACCCCAATTTTCCCCAACTTGGACAACCCCATAATGTTGGAAATATAAACAGCATTGGTGCTGTCTTTTTGGAGAGTTTGAGAATTGACATCAGAATCCTGCGATCCTGCCTCTACCATTTCCTATAGTTCTAACACCAAATTAAAAATGGTGAGTTGAAAACCCCTTAAATCTGCAGCACACCTTCACTTTAGACATACCCAGATACTTGGCCTTACCTAAATGAATCAATGCCAGGGAGCCACTCAATGAGAATAATCTAGAACGTTGGAGTTACTCTATTTATATTTCACTGGAATTGTATTTTCATCAGTTCATTCTCTCCTTATTGTTTGATTGCAATCTTTCCTTTTAAGAAATGGATATTTGCTTACCTGCTTTCTATCCCCTCATATTTCAGTCTGTGTTACTGATATCCACATTAGGTCGATTAAGTGATGTCAAATAAGATCAATAGTCCTGCAATGTCACTTTCTGTGATGTCACTTCTTGGGATGCAATATGCAGTTAGAGGGGCCTCACATTTTCCCTTTCACCCGGAGCCTCAGAAGTCCTAGGACCTGCCCTGCCCGGAAGCAACGAACGGTCAAAGATGATGCCAAAAAACAGAAATTTGTTGACTAGGTTTGGATTGATTTCTTGACAGCAATTGTGGGTGACGCCGTTAAAGTTATAGTCTTTTTTTAGTCAACAATCTGCCAATCTGGTTTATCTTCATATTACCGAACAGAGATTTAATGTACATCCAATCTGATGATTTTTGCAAACAACCTGCATGCTTTTGGGAAATTTGCTGTTTTACTGCTTTACTGCATAACAGATTTTCACATTTTCTGTGATGGTTGTAAATTTATCGATGAACGAGTTTACAGGTCTGAGACAGAGCTTGAACATAGCGGGAAATGAAGTGGTTACCGAGTATACTGAGATCAGGGTACGTAGCTGAAGTGATTATTTGGAGAAGAAATAAAGAAAACATTGGCGTGGGGAGAGGGAGTGTTGCCACTTCAAACTCCACCACTTTTTAATGCATTTTAAAATTGTGCGGCAACCACTGATCTGAAGTCTGCTGAAAGATTGAAGAGGTTTAGAGTTTTTCTCTCGCCTTATTCCTTGGATGCCTTGTATTCTCTGTTGCAGGCTTGAACTAATTCCATACGGTATTTCCTATGATGGACTACCTATTACATAGTATGACTGGATTTCAAGAAAATTTCTTAGTTGTCTTTTATTTCCAAGCATGTTGCTACAAGGGGTGCGTTTGATACCAGTTTGCTCAATACGTTCAGTGAGAATTTTCTTCAAGATGTAGAGGACACTGGATTTTTTATGACAATGCTAACAACCCTGCTTTGAGGGAAATATATTAATAAGGTCATGGATTACGGGGCCAAAGATGCCTGGTGTCAGTTTTGAAATTTTAGCTGCACGCTATCCATGCAGGGAGAGACTAGGTAGAATGATGCAACTGTCTAGTTTTAACATTATGTCCAGTGTGATTGGAATTCTAAAGTAGGATGATTTTTACTAATCTTGGATATTCATCAGTCTTAGTTTGCAAATTTTCTTAGCGAAAAAATGTGTATTCTCTTTAAGCATGGGTGGAATTTGCAAATTCGTGATGCGTGAATTCATGCAAATTCGCGATACGTGATTCGCAAAAATCCACCAAATTCCGCGAGCTTGCAAAATTCTTTTTTTTGCAAGTTCGCAAGATTTTTTTACCAGTTCGGGAACGAGAATTTGCGCATGCGGTCGCAACGGTCGCAAACATGTTTCCACTTAACCAGCCTGCTTGCGATGCCTTTTTCCTGTGTCGGGTCGCAATGACGTGTTCGCGTTCGCAATTTCCTGTTTCGGGTCACAATGACGTGTTCGCGTTCGCAATTTCCTGTTTCGGGTCGCAATGACGTGTTCGCGATTGCGGCGTCGCTTGGCCAGCTACCAAAATCTTGCAGCGCACGCTAACAGGGAGGAAAACTCATCAGCGAACGCAGAATCATGGTAAGTCAATGCCGCGCACAGGAGATTGTATTTTTGAAGAGCAAACAAGAAAAAAAAATTCGCCAACTCGCAAATTACAAATTTTTGGGCAATTTTGCACGCTTCGCGGATCGCGAAATTGCCAAAAATTCCCAAATTCCGCGAGAGGAACGAATTTTCCGCCCATACTTAATTCTCTTATTAACCCCAGCCTTTTCTGTTAAGTCGCGACTTTGTTGCACATATGATATTGAAGACCCTGGATTACATAAGAGGTTACCTTGAATATGTTAGAAGTTGAAGCTAGTCTCGTTGCCGAAACAGGGCGTCGAACAGAAAGGAGACGCTGGTTATCTAATGTCCTGCTCCCTGTACTGCAGCTATAAACAGCGTAGGCCAAAGGCTTGATTTTTTTGGTCACCACTTTAATATACACTCACACAATTCCAACATGTTTCGTCCAGTAAACCGCTCTCCGTATGTTAGGGCAGGACAAGTGTGTCAATCCTGTGATCTAGTCAGTACGGTTTGATTTAAGTCCCCAGCATAATGTCCTGCTTCATACAGGATCTTATACACTCTATATCATGAAGACAACATGGTTACTAAATTTGTGATAACACACGTGATCTTAAACACCTGTGGCTTGATGACAGTGTTATTGAATAGGCAGGTACGCACAGGATCTCATAAGCCCTTATGCCTGAGGCTAGTGTTCTTTAATATGCTAGTACACACATGATACTGTACACCCTGGGGCATAAGAATAGTGTCACTTATTATCCAGCAACATACATGATCTGTATCGTAATGACTAGATAGTTCAACACAATGCTCCACCCAGATCCTGTAGAAGCTGGTTTACCCTCTTTGTCTCAAGCACGGAGTTACAAATTATCAGAAAGTTTCCCAACACCAACATTAACAACAACCAATGAAAAGTTCTTATTTGGTGAGCGAAAATATTCAATGGACATGCACAAAGGCAATGCGGTTGAAATCTAAACAATCTGAAACATGCTTAATTTGTAAAATATGAAGTCCAGGTGCTCAAATGTTTGTTGGAGGCCACACCCACTTCCCCCGGTTCCACCCACTTACTATACTGGCTCCACCCACCTCCTCAACTGGCACTGCTAAAAGTAAGATGTAATACCGATCTGAATTTCAGCAAGGGAGCCTTCCTCATAGTAAGGTTTTGATACGAGGTTCCCCTGCCCTGTGAAATTTTTGAAAAAGATTACATCAAATGAGCATTTAAAGCACAATTTTGGAATAAACTCGTTAAAATGACTAATGCTTAGCAAAGGGAAACTTGAAACATCCCTCTTTCATGGGAATCACAGTGCTAAACCAAGACAGGGGGGGGGGGTGGCTCCACTAGGCTTGACAACACTTTGTTATAGCTGGGTGAGTGGTGGAAGGGGGCTCTCATCCCCTGAGCATCGAAGTGCTACCCCATGGCAGTGAAACCCAGGGTAAGGAGGTAGTGTGCCTCACAGTGCAACCCCATCACTGAGAGGAACAAGGGAGGAAATCCCTCTCTCCTGAGCATTGCAGCACACAACAATGGCTCCTTCTCTTCCATTCACTTGCCCTATTCTACCCTGGACCTCGCAGAACTGAGTTATAGCTACCAGGTCCTAGTCCAGCGAAGAGGGCATACATCCCTAGGGCCTCATATGGTAACCTGCTCCTGTGGGCCTCTGAGCTAGAAAATGGCTCTGAGGCCTAGGAGAGGATCCCTATCCTGGACGTCACTAAGTTGGCTATGGGCCTCAAAGCACTAAGTTATAGCTGCAAGACAAGATATAGGTCACCTACGTTGATTTAGGCTGCCTGAAGGGCATAATATTAAGAACTGAACAAAGTCTCCACTGGCCTTCACAACAAAATGTAAATGTTTTTAAATGTTGTCAATTAATGCAACAGACTCTATTCTATAGAAACCACAAGAATAATTTAACAAATGACCATCATTTCGTTTAGTTGTACTCTGAAATATCGCCCCAAAAATTTATAAAACCATTTGATGCAATAAAAACACATCCAAAGTTTAAATCACAAAACAAAGTATGCAAAAATATATCCCTCCACAATTTTATGCAGATTGATATTCCAAAACTTAAGGCATGAATTACAACAATACGATCGCAAGGTAAAACACATGATCGAACCAGGGCAACAATTTAGCTCAAAATCAACGTGCCGCATTAAAGGAAGATGTTTTCATCGTTTCGATCTCCATACGCACATTTCAAACAACACAGCCCAGCTTTTAATATTTAGTTTCACATAGTATAAATGACTTTGGGGTGACTGTTGATGTGTTTCCCTCACCTTAGGTCATGGCTGGGGGCTGGAACCTTCCCACTGGGGTTTGCAGCGGTAAAATATGGTTACAACTGCAAGGCCCACTACTGGAGACCCCTCCCATGGGTCTCAAAACAGTAGACCTTGGCATTGTACTAATTGAACTGTTAAGTACATTGTCCAAGGCCTGTCCTAAGCAATCATGCCGCGCACGTACAATGCCGAGGTCTTCTGGTGTGAGACCCCATGGGTCCCCAGTAGGCCTCGCAACCGTGTTTTACGGCTCCAAAGCCCAGGGCGAGGCAGGGGGAGGGGCCCCAGCCTCGGAGCCATGACCTAATGCAGGGAGGCCCAGGTGAGAGAAACATGTATAGGTCTACTTTCTGCTACTGCCCAGCCCGGGCAGGGAGAAGGCTGGGTGAAGGGCAGCAGGGGCCGGTGCAGGGCCTTTAAAATTTTACCCAGGAATTCATTTCCGCACCAGAGCTAGCCTACAAAGCCGGTGACCGTCACAGACAGTGTCACAACACCCACACACAACCAAAACCGCCAAAACATCAATTCTTCTTACGGTTACTTCTGGTGCTGTCTGACTTTCTTGAATAGGCGGCATAGCCTGCTGCTGCCTCCATTCGACGTCGGGCTAGCCAACTGCCTGAACCGCTGATGACTCGGGGCAGGCATAGTGCATGCAAGTGTGCCGGGGCGTGGCATTTAAAAAAAATCTACGCACACTCTGCTTGCTGCACAGCACTGCCCTACCCCTTTAGAACCAAATCCAGCCCCCTGCCCAATCAGTGTCCCGCAGCCCGCCCATTGACAGCAACACAGAAGGGCTGCAGAGTGCCACCCGCTGCCTAAAGCAAGTTTGAAATGCGCATTGACGGTCTCTGCAGTCAGTAATGAATCATATTTGATGCGTGCGCCGAGCCTGAGGTAATTTATCTATACTACTATAATAAAGGAAGAACTTTCAGCCTTTGAGGTGGGTAAACTCGGGAACCACAGCGCCAATCCACACACCCGATACACCGTTGGAATGGTCAGGGTGTGTAGATGGTTATAGGCTATATAAATGTTAAAAAAAAACATTATTTAAAAAATTTACAGTAAAAAAAAAAGTAGTCCCTCCGAAGTAGAGCCGGCCGCGACGTGCGTGCCTACGTCAGGAGCGCGGGGAGGAGCGGCGTCCAAGAGCGCAACGAGGAGCGGCGGACATGGTGCTGTGGAGGAGCGGTGACGTGAGGAGTAGCGGACAGGCCAGCGGCGGTGCGAGCAGCGGACAGGCTGGAGGAGCGGTGGCTGAGGTAAGGGAGCGGCGGACATGGCGCTGGGGAGGAGCGGTGACGTGAGGAGCAGCGGACAGGCCAGCGGCGGTGCGAGCAGCGGACAGGCAGGAGGAGCGGCGGCTGAGGTAAGGACCCATGTCAGGGCAGGCGGGGGTCGGGGCAGGCGGGGGACGGGCCGGGTGGGGCTCTGGGCTGCTGGACAATGGCATGGCGGGCGGGGGTCAGGGAAGCCTGTTGCTCCCGGACAAGGTCGGGACGGGCTGCTAGTTTTATATAATGAGTGTACTAGTATCTAGCCTACGCCACATTCACATCGTGCAGAATCAGTGCATAACCGTGGTCTTATGTAGCCCAGGCTCTGATAAATAAATGCCGGTGCTAAGCACCGGAAAGCACTGGCACAAATTAAGCACTGACAGCGTCAAGTCTGGAGGAGGCACTTACGAAGCACATCGAGATATCGTATATGTATTGATCCAAGTATTCAGGCTCTTATAATCTAAATCTGTGTCTAGACTAGCTCAGAATTAATCAGCGCCTAGACCTGCATATGCACTACAACTAAATAAACATTACCTTAGCTATAAATAAAGTGATGAAGGAAAATATTGACTTTTTTGTTTCTTTAATTCATGATGGAGGAGCATCTTGTTTTGTTCTTCAATTTGATGCAGTTTTTTTTTAAGCAACAGGATTCACTTTGGATTAATCGGATTCAAAATGTGGTTTGATATTTTGTATTACTTCGGGTACGACTGACGCATTACATTACTGTACTGGCTCCATGAACTGATAAGACCAAACTTTGTTTTTACTCTTATTTCAGCTTGAGATAGGCAGGATGTCCTGTCTGAGCATGGAAATGTGTCTTTTCATGCACTCAGCGTACAGAAAGAGCTAACTCCACCAAGCCAGTTAAAGGAGCTCTCAACCCAATAACTTGGTATCTGACCTTAATGGACATGATTGTATCGAACATATCTTAGGAGAAATATCAAGGCAGGAATAAAGGTGATAGTAGAGACGGCAAAGCAAATGGGTCTCATTCAGATGTCTCACCATCTTCAAAGTTGCAAAGTTGCGTGTCTCTGCAGGTTTCTGTTTATCTCATTCAGATTATTACATTTTTAGTCATCAGCATCACCTCCTAATCATTGTATCCTTTATGGCATGGTTTTCTTCGCAACTTTATATTTTCAACAGCCGTCTAACCCTGACAAGAATCCTGCTGTACCACGTTTTGTACCGCCAATCACTATCACTTCATTGACACCATTTCACTTATGTACTCTTATTATACTTCCTGGACCCTGCAGTCCCCTGTGATCCACTCATGCTGTCAGGAATCGCCTATATCTCTCTCCTGCCTTGCGCTTCGCATGACCAGGTATCAGTTACACATACATTAGTATTGTATTGTATTGTGGCATACTTGTATAGCGCAACCTGTCACCACCAAGGGCATCCTGGCGCTTTGACCGGTACTCAATGAAAACAGTAGCTCAGCCTATCCTGGGAAAAAGATGAGTTTTTAAAGCCTTTCTAAAAGATAAGAGATCTTCAAGGCTTCTCAAGGATATAGGCAGAGAGTTCCAGAGTTTGGCCGCCGCTACTCTGAACGAGCGGCCCCCCATCCTCACTCTCTGGAATCGCGGAACTACCAGTAGCCTGGATGACGAGGAGCGTAAAGCTCTAGATGGACAATACCAGGCAAACATTTGCCGCAAAGGAATAGGGCCCAGGCCATGAATAGCCCTGAACACAATACACGCTGCTTTGTAGCGCACCCGTAGATGGACTGGCAGCCAATGAAGTTCTCGCAGTGCTGCCGTAGAAGAGCTGTGATAGGGGCGAGAAAGGGCGAGTTTAGCAGCAATATTTTGCACCCTTTGCAACTTGCCCAGAAGTGTTACCGGGGCCTCCAGAAGTAGTGCGTTACAATAGTCAAGTCGACTTAGGATGGTACAGCGCACTACTTCTGGTCTGGCTTGCACAGGGAGAAGAGGAAGAACCTTGCGCAGCATACGAATCAGCATCATACATGTAGAAGAGGTCTTATTCACATGTAGATCCAACTGCAGGTTAGGCCCAAAAGTAACGCCTAAATTGCGCGCTGATTGTGCCGCAGACACCGTCTCTGAGAAGGACGGAGGCCAGAAGTCTACTGGGAGATCGCGAGGGATTCGATCAGTGGAACAGTGTAAGACCTCCGTCTTTGTTCCGTTGAACTGTAGCGAGTTCAACCGGAGCCATTCCGCTGTCGCCTGCATGCACCGGTGAAAAGTCTCCAGTGTGACTGCATCCTGTCCCTCCAGAGAAAAGACCAGCTGGGTATCATCCGCATAGTTAAATGCGGAGATACCAAAGGATTTGATGAGCTGGACTAGGGGGCGGAGGTAGACATTAAAGAGTATAGGGCTGATGGCTGAGCCCTGAGGTACTCCTTGTCCCACTCTCCGCTCCTCTGAACTGAAGGGGGGTAGCGAGACCCGTTGCTGACGGCAGTCCAAATAGGAGATTAACCAATCCCTGGCCTTGTCTCTGACCCCGCATTCCTCCAGCCTAGAGATCAGGGTGGGATGGCTGACCGTGTCGAACGCGGCCGACATGTAGAGCAGCACCAAGAATGCTGCCCGACCACTGTCGACTCGCGCCCGCAGATTGTCTAGCACGGTCACCAACGCGGATTCCGTCCCATGCGCTGGGCGAAAGCCGAATTGCAACTCATCCAACCAGCTGTTCCCCTCTAGGAAGCTGGACAGAGCGCGGGTGACCAGTTTTTCCATAATTTTAACCGGAAAAGGGAGCAGGGAGATTGGCCGGTAATTAGAAAGGCAAGCAGGGTCGAGCGTAGGTTTTTTTAAAAGCGGGGATACCACTGCCTTCTTCCAGCAGCTTGGAACAGTAGCTGTCTCAAATGACTGACAGCAGATGGCGTGCAGGGGCTGGAAGAGGTCCTCCTGAAACACCTTCCATAGTCTTGGAGGGAGAGGATCCAGAGGCGAACCAGAAGAAATCGTCAAGGCTAAGTCGCCGAACTCCTTCAGGGATGGAAGGGGAAAACTACTCAGCTGGGGTCGACTGGCCTCGCTCGCCGGAGCTCCCAAGCTGAGAGCCGGCTCCAAAGAAGAAGAAAAAGGACTACTCTGCTGGGGTCGACTGGCTGCAGTCGCCGGAGCTCCCAAGCAGAGAGCCTGATCCAAAATGGGGACGGAGGGGCCACTCAGCTGGGGTCGACTGGCCTCTCTTGCCGGAGCTCCCAAACTAAGAGCTGGCTCCACAGAAGGAGGAAGAGGGCTACCCTGCTGAGGTCGACTGGCTACAATTGCCGGAGCTCCCAAGCAGGGGGCCGAATCTGGGGCTGCGAGGGAGGAGCTGTTCAGCTGGGGTCGACTGGCCGCAGTCGCCGGAGCTCCCAAGCTGAGAGCCTGATCCCAACGAAGGAAAGGAGGACTACTCAGCTGGGGTCGACTGGCTTCCGCCGCCGGAGCTCCCGAGCTGGGGGGCTGCTCATCTGGTTGGGGTCGACTGGAGGGCATGTCCGGAGCTTCCTGACAGAGATTAGTAGCCCTCTGCAGGGGACGACTGGCCATCTCCTCCGGAGCTCCCTCCTCAGTGGTGGAATTCCGTGGGTCCTGCAGACCTGCTAGGATTTTACGGATTTTTTCCTCAAAGGCATCCGCAAGAGAGTCACAAAGAACTTGCGACGAGGGGACTGCACTAGCCACAACCGTAGGGTGAGCCAGGTCCTTAACGATTTTAAAAAGGGCCTGTGCCTTGTTTGGGGCCTGATTCAAAGTGAGTTCAAGAAAGGTCGCTTCCGCTATCTTAATTTGAGCTTTATATTTATGCATAGCAGACCTAAATGCAATTTTCTCAGAGTCTAGGTACTGTTTCCTCCAGACCCTTTCCGCGCGTTTACAGTCGAGTTTGAGCTGGCGAAGTTCGCTCGTGTACCAAGGACTGGCTCGGTTCACTCTCCCTCGCGACTTCCGAAGGGGCGCTAACTTATCCAGCGAGCTAGCTATGGACTGGGAGAAGAGAGTATAACTTTCTTCGACTGTATTACCAAGTTTGAAGTCCTCATCTAAGATGTTCGGCAATGGAACAGTATTTAGGATACGGGACCAAGGTCTCTCTAGCTTAGCTAGAGGTAGTCCAGCCTTACGCGAAGTAGGGTCCTCCAAACAAAGGGAAAACCTAATCAGAAAGTGGTCCGTCCAATATTGGCACTTGATGTCCCCGAATGATGCCCATTGAGGATCCGCAAACACCAGGTCCAAAATATGGCCTTTCCGATGCGTGGAGGCGTTCACCAGCTGTACTAAGTTGATATCTGTACAAGCTTGGCTAAGAGAAAAAAGTGCATTATCCAACGAGCTGCCTGCCCACAGGTTGAAATCTCCAAGAACTAATAACCTGGAGTGGGAGCTAGCAAGTTCATAGATCAAGTCAATGAGAAGAGGAATGGATGGTGCTGGTCCCGGGGGACGGTAACAGAGAACACCCGAGCAGCAGATCGACTCCTGCTGTTTGACTGAAAAACCCATCAGTTCAAATCCCGGTACCTCTCGAGTCTTTAACTGGGAGAGGGTGAGCGAGTCTCTATAAATATATCCGATTCCCCCTCCTCGAGTAAGTGGGCGCGGTGAGTGGCTGATTTTATATCCTGAGGGGCAGGCTAAGCCCAGCTCGACCTCACAGTCCTCCCGAGTCCACGTTTCTGTGAGAAAGAGGACATCGAGCTGTTCAGACTCAATGAGGAAGGCTATTTCCGTGTGGTGCTTACAGAGGGATCTAACATTAAGCAAACCACAGGTGATTGGCCTAGAGGTTGAAGGTCTGACCGGGTCCTGACCAGGTCTGAGTTCGAATAGCTCAGTCCGAGTGTAAGCTATGCGATTTGGACCGGAGGGGCCAGAGGTAGCGGCCCTAAGCGCGTCCGTTGCGCGAACGGGCGCAAACGGGCTTACCTCTGGCGCACCTCCGGCGCCCCTACGGCGCCCCCGCTGCGCACCATCGCTGCGCACTTGTCTAGCGGCCATCTTAAATGGCCGACTGGATGTCACGTGGGTCCTGGCAGGGCGAGTGTCTCTCCCTCACCAAGATGGCGCTGAGAGTGGAAGGACTTCTCCCCACTCCAAGATGGCGCTCAAACCGGCGCGATGATGCTGCAGAGCCCCCGAGTCCCTTCTAGCCCACAAATGTGGGTATGTGGCGGTTATGGTGCGGGTAAGACTCCCTTATTTCCCCCTAGGCGGTAGAAGAATGCTAATTTAAAAGCGCGAAGCGCTCGGCGCAATTTACTTAAAACGAGGCAGGTGAAGCTTTAAAATTCTACAGACAAGGAGCGATATGCGCGCAGCGCTGGAGCAGCGTTAGCACTAAATAAAGGTCTGACTGAACGAGGTAGGAGGTCCTACTAATAATACCTCCTCCTCCAATGCGTGGGTCCTGGCAGGGCGAGTGTCTCTCCCTCACCAAGATGGCGCTGAGAGTGGAAGGACTTCTCCCCACTCCAAGATGGCGCTCAAACCGGCGCGATGATGCTGCAGAGCCCCCGAGTCCCTTCTAGCCCACAAATGTGGGTATGTGGCGGTTATGGTGCGGGTAAGACTCCCTTATTTCCCCCTAGGCGGTAGAAGAATGCTAATTTAGTCATCTGGCTTGGCTGAGCTTCATTACAGTATCGAAATGGGAGTCGAACCCTCTTGGTGTCCGAGTACATAAATATGATTCAACCCTTCCTCCTCAACTCCAAAAGATTCTCAATTACCACTCAACTCTAACTAAGGCCCTTGCTCTTTAAGTCTCTGTTATACTGAGCACCTTATGAAGGCCTCATTCACACACAAGCCAATCACAAAGAAAGATGTAGGCACACTCAATTCTTGAATCACTAAACATAATTTACTGGGATCAGCATCGCTTATGACCTGTATAGGCACAGGTAGAAGAACACTATGTATATTCAGCAAAAGTGTGAATCTCTGCAGACAGATCTCTATATCTCAGTGCACAGTCACAACTTATTGTGACCAGCAAAGGAAACAGGTGACATCTTAATATGGACGCAACTCTAACTTTGTAGTCATCACAAGATCTGGGATTTCCACATTCATTTTCAGGAAAACCATCCTACACCTGTCTCAGTTCTCAAATCCTTAATGTTCCCATAGTTATTCTCCCGAATGGATGAAATAGGTGAATTCCATGTGTTTTGGTTTGCTTCACTCAGAATTACACCAATACTACCAGGCACAGTAAAGCGAAAACATCTCTCTGGCATGGAGAAGCCAGCAAGTAATGGATATCCTTGATTTAGGGAACTATTTTAATGATACCATGTTTAGATTTAATTGCAGCACAGGAAAAGCATCGGACAGATTAAAACTATCTGCACTGGCCAGTCAAATGTCATCTTAAGGACATGGGGGCAGATGTATCAAGTTTCCATTTTGTGATTTCTAAATAGCGATTTTTAAGGAATCGCTATTTAGAAATCGCAAAATGGGATGTATGTAAAAAATCGCTATTTTTTAGCGATTTCTTAATCTTCCTTATTTTCGAATTCGCAATTTGCTAATTCGCAATTAAGGAATAATTTCCCATTCATTCCTATGGGCCAGGAGGCCCATAGGAATGATTGTGACATTAATCTCAATTTGCGATTCGCAATTTGCTAATCGCAAATTGAGAATAATTTCAAGGGTGCAGGGGTGTCTCAAGGACACCCTGCTGCACCCCTGAAATGTACATGTGCGTGCATATGGCACACATACATGCCACCTTCAAAAATGCCAAATTGTGCATTTTTAAAAGAATTCGCAAATTAACATCAATTACAAGTTGGTGTTAATTTGCGATTTCTTAACCAAAATTCGCAATTGAAAAATGCTACATACATAGCATTTAAGAAATCGCAAAATTGCAATTCCTTAAATGCTATGGCAAAATAAGGAATCGCAAATGTTTGCGATTCCTTAATTTGCGAAATTTTGATGCATGCCAAAACATGCAAATAGACCGTAAATTCTGCGAATTTCGGCCTTTGCGATTCGCAAATGGCTTGATACATCTAGGCCATTGTCTTTAAAAAAAACAACCTAAATATAGACTTCAAACTATAAGAGAGGAGGGTCTTCACCCTCCTCTACCACCCTCTAGTGTGAAGGGCTCAGCTTTCTGGGTTATCATTAAAACTGAGAAAAAAAGACGAGAAACATCCTAAACACACAGCCCTTTAGTTTATTTATTTAGAGTTTTATATAGCGCAAACTAGACCCAAAGATATCAGGTATCAGAGCGCATTACATGAGCACCAGTTGCGTATCAGACGAAAACATTCATTTTTGTTAGGCACTTGGAGATTGAGTGATTTGCCCAGAATCATAGAATGTTGAGGGTCGACGCAGAGACTCGAACCCAGTTCCCCAGCTTCAAGGTCCACCGGTCTAACCGTAAGGCTACATCCTCTCTCCTCTCAGTTTTCAGCTAACTGCTCTTAATTGTTCGTTGAGTGGAGAGACTTTGAGGGGGGCAAGCGCAAAAGATGCACTCCCTTACCACTGGTGCCATATGGTGTTCAATTCTGGAAACCTTTTATAAACTTAAGCAGGAACCAAGCATTGGCATAGACAATAGGTCTCGCATTTGGGACCTTATAAGTGTTTAGCCATGCAACAGTTGGTGTTGTTGCACCAAGACTATTCTGCTGCATAACTAAATACTTATAGGGTCCAAAAAGCGAGCCCTATTACCTATGCCAATGCTGGTTTACGGGGTCACCTGACCAGTGACGCCTGTGATGGGTAGGTGTATAGTGTGGGCGGACACCAGGCAGAACTCTAGAACGTGTCCAGCAGGACACAGCACAGCCCTTTAGCTCTCCAGGAGTCAACTGAATCATAATTCAAACAGAGTATGAAATAAACATTCTAAATTGAACTCTAAATGGGGTGGGCGGGCTTCGCAGAGCTGTACTCTGAGGAATTCTGCGGCGTTACTTAAGAACTCTGTGATATTCCACAGGGTTCTGTCTATCCCTAATAAAGAGGTAGTGTAATCTCCTGAGATGAAGTCAGGTCCTGGCACAAAGCTAAGAATCCTATGAATGAGAACATAATTCGTACTTCCAAAATCACCTATCTGAACATACAGTGGGCGAATTACAAAAGGAGGGGCACATTGACAAAAATAGAGCAGAGAATAGGGATCGATCAGGAATTAAAGCCTGCCACAGATCTGATTTGTTTTCAGTAATCAGCGCATATGAGGTAACAGTCAAATGGATGATAAACCATTCCTGGAATTGTAATACTATAGGTCCCCCTTTGCCCACCTCCTCCTCGTGAAATATTGTTTTCGGTGGCCTTAGGCTCCACCCCTTTGTGATGTTGTCTGAGAGGGATTGAAAGACACAGCAGGATACTCCTGAGTGAACACATCTCACAGAGCCGTTGCAAATCGTATAGGCTCCACTACAGTCGCGCTCTATACAAAGCGACTGCAAGCTACTTTTACAACTAACGTAGGAGTGCATGTTCTACATACTTTCCATAACCTAACAATTAAAACCAGGCATGCTGATTGGCTAGTAATCCACTATTCTCTGGGCACTAAAAATTAATATGTGAAGGCAACAATAGCAGAGATACAATCCTGTTTTTTAAAATGTAATTCAGCACTCTTGACCCTTTACCAGATCTGCACTGCCACTAATGCACAATAACATTCTAAACTGACAGCCCAGTTACACGGACAATTTACAGACCCCCCAGGATATTGCGGCATAGATTTGAAAATTTTGAGGCACCACAATAAAAATGTAGCGGCACAAAAATTGAAATTTTGCGGCATTATTGCTGCACTTTATTTTACTTGTAATCATTCCTTTTCAGTCTTAAATCATTGAAACTGTTTTAGCAGAGCATTCCAATTTGAAATAGACATGTTTAAAGTGTATGAAAGTGTTTGTTTGCCTCATTCTCCTTTGAGGTAACATTCTGGATCATAGGTTAAGCCAAGCACAATAGCCCAGGGTTGCTAGTCCTCCTGTTTTCTGTGGCACTGTGCTGACTTGGGGCTAGAGGTTCCAAGCCACAAAGGGAAAGAGGTGGCCTGTGGTCGCTTGGTGCATGTAAAACACGTCTGCAGACTACTTGGAGTGAAGCCTGGCTTCGAACCTGGGTGACTAAGGGTGTCAGTGGTGCAGATGGACGGGACCCTTGACTTGGGAATGAAGAGCCGGCCTATGGACTACTGGAACATGCAGAGCACATCTAAATGCCCCTCAAAAGGCAGCCTGGCATCGGGTGCGAGTGATTAAAGGTGGAAGTGGGACAGATGGAAAGGACCTTTAACTTGGGAATGAAGGGCCAATCAATGTCTGGTGCATGCAGAGCATGTCTACAGATTCCTCGGAGCATGTCTAGACTCCTTGGAGTGCAGCCTGGCATAGGGCATGGGCTGTTGATGGTGGCAGTAGGGGGTAGGTGGTACTATCACTGGAAGGGAAAGGACCCTTGACTTGTAATTGTAATTGCATTGATATAGTGCTTCCTACCCTGACAAGGCGTCAAGGTGCTTTTCGGTGAGTGCACGCTATTACGGAACCCAAAAAGGATTAGTGGTGACTTAGTATAGGGAAATACTAAATAAATTTGAGCTGTGGACGTGTGAGTCTGTTAGTTGGATCGAATAGATAGTAGAGGAATAGACGAGGGAAGGATCTAAAAATTGTGTATTTGGAGATCATAACTTTAGGAGGTTTAGGATGAGTAAAGAAGAGATGGAGGGGCAAGGGTCTAGAAGTAGATTAGGGAGAAAGATGAGGTATTGCATGAGTCTAGGAGGGATACATGAGGAAAGGTGTAGACAGGCTTGTATTTATGTAATTATGTATATAGCAGTAGTTAAAAATAAGCTCAGCACATCACAGTAACAGGAGAGCTTGAAATACATTCGTTTTATTTCGGTGAAAGACACAGGCACGCTCCTAACAACTTTTACCCATGTAACTCATCTTGCAAATGTGCCATCCTTAACTGATCACATTTTGCCTCTACAAACTCCTGCAACAAGAGCAAATTTGCAGCAAATAAGCATCATGCCCCTAAATATTACATGGCATCCTGTAAGGATGCGCAGGATTCGCAGTTCTCATTTAAAAATGGGACGCCCAAAAACAAACACAATAGAACGTACAAAAAAGATTGGCAGCCACCTTTGAAAAAAAGTATAATAACCCTATTCAACAGGATTGATATTACAATTTGAGCAAATGTTACCCTTCTAACAGCTACTTAATTTATCACACAAAAACCAGCACATCAACAGAACAAATAGAACAATGGCAAGCAAAAGAATGGAACCACTGCAGTCAACCTTAAATTGTGGCAAAATTACCATTACTGTGCTGGTCTCTACACGATTGAAGTGGCCATGCATTCACACAAATTAGAAAAGCAAATACTGTCCTGGGAAACTCAAACTTTTAAAATTCCAAGATAGAAAGATGGATTACCACGCCGATAAGTCCTACGCAGGAAAGAAATAAACCACTTTCCATGGAAAAGTTGATATTTAGAATAATGCCTTGCTTGCTCCTTACTAAAATCGCAGAACACAACTCTCCCTCTTCTGCCCCAAAATCTCTCACCTAAATATGTACCCATCCATCCTTCAGCCCCACAGCTTCATCTCTAGTCCACCTACAGCTCTCAGCTAAAAGGACTCGTAAAGTTACTAACATATTTTAGTGCTGGCTTTAGGTCTGCCCATATCAACCAATTGAAACTCAGTTGTATTATCGACCTTGAAAGGATGAAAGAGTAAGTTATAACAGCTCACAGTAGAATCTTGCCACATACAGACCTGTTTTTCCTGTACTGGCTGAACCTGAGACCTGCTCTGCCCCAGTATACACATCAGATGTCAAGAGCAAGGTCAGGCTGCCTTGTTCTAAGAGGACGCAGTTCCGACTATACTCGGTTTTACTCATTTACAGGGATGTTTGAGCTGCCTTTGAAGACATGTTTTGCGTGCAGAAGAGAATCTTCCTTGGGTGCCATGGTTTGGATTGTTGGTGTGATGCATTTGTTTTAGCTATGCTGGCTGTGCAGTATTTATAGGTTCACTGAAACAATATCGATGGCAAAAATATAGAATTACAAAAATATCGAGTAAAAAATATAGAATGCCAAAATATCGACTTCCTATCTCCAAACAGGTAAGTACAAAAATATTGAATTTTTTAAATAGTTAAAAGTAATTTAAAATTAATGAAATAATAAATATAACTAACTTAAACATACTTAAAATACTTAAATAACATTAATATTAATAAATAAATCAAAAAAAAAAAAATATATATATATATATATCTGGAAACACTCGAACCACTTCCTGATACTCCGCAGCAGCAGACAGGCGAGGAAAGAGACACAGACCTCCGAGGTATTTCAAGTGGGCAGTGATTTTATTTTAAGTGACCCAACACAACGCGTTTCAAGCCCGTAAGCCCTTGATCACGTGTCACAGTTTGAATACACCATAGTCTACATTTAAAGTGCAAAGTGCCCCTCCCACTTATGGCGTCATAGATCACATGTGCACAAACATAGAAAACATCCTAATGCGTTTTCACTGTCCGCAATCACAACGTTTTTTAAAGAAGGCATATGGCTATGGACATACGGCTAGTATTTTACACAAACATGCTGATTTAAAATAACATGTAAATTGTCCGAGTGTCCTTGAACTAATTAATATAATAAATACAGTTCAATTCTTTAAAACAACTTTTCTACAAGGGATGAATCCAATTGTATTTGCCATTTCTTTACAACGTAAACATAGGAAAATATATAACCGGTTAAATCCTTTTATAAACAACCTACATTTTTTGTGATGCGCTTATATTTAAACCATTATTCTTATTTTTATGATCTTTAAGTTGTTTACTCACACTATGTGGTCTCAGGTGCTAGAGAGGCAACAAGAAAGTGCAAAAAGTGCATACCATAACCTTAAATATATAAAGTGCCAATGTGAATGGTGTAAATTTCTCAAATTATTCAAATGTATGTACTAGGTCCAATCATCTGTACACCAGAAACTTCATAGAATCGTCAATTGATACAGATAAAATGATCCCCTTGGATCCTAAAAACATCTGAATGTAAATTAAAATATAAACAATATACTTTAAGAAATTTCATATGAGGAAAAGTGAAATATACTGACTTGTCTTCAATTATATATAGTTTCATTTACAAGGACGAATTTGATGGTACTATTTACAGACAATTCAACTGAAGAACCGACATGTCAAGGTAATGGCAGCTAATCATATTCTATAAAAAACTGCGCATGTCTTCCGTCGTGTTCAATCCATTGGGCCATTTGCAATCTAGATCCAAGATGTATTTGGTTTCTAGTTGCCGGAGTTGGCGTTCTCTCTTGCCCCCTCTCCTCTTTCTACTTACAGCGTCAATTACATAGTAAGAAAGGCAATTGATGTTATTAGCATGCACTTTCTTAAAATGTCTCGCAACAGGATATGTTGCGTCGCTGTGTAGGATGGCCCTAATATGCTGCAATATCCTGACGTGCACCTGCAGCTTCGTACTACCCACGTAGCGCAGCCCACAAGTGCACGCCAGGACATACACAGCATACTCGGTTTTATATATATATATATATGAATATAGTATTTATAAAAAATATACAATATATTTACCATAGGATAGCGAGAGAGTTAAATTTACTATTACCACTCCAGTGAGTGCAACAGTAGAAAAAACATTGGATAGCGCAGCAGTAAAAATTACTATTCCCAGTCCAGTGAGTGCAACAGTAGGGAAAGCGTTGGATAGTGGGAGGGTACAAATTACTATTCCCACTCCAGAGAGTTTAACAGTAGGGAAAGCGTTGGATAGCGTAGGGGTAAAAATTACTATTCCCACTCCAGTGAGTGCAACAGTAAGGAAAGCGTTGGATAGCATAGGGGTAAAAATTACTATTCCCACTCCAGAGAGTGCAACAGTAGGGAAAGCGTTGGATAGCGTAGGGGAAAAAATTACTATTCCCACTCCAGAGAGTGCAACAGTAGGGAAAGCGATGGATGGCGTAGGGGTAAAAATTACTATTTCCACTCCAGTGAGTGCAACAGTAGGGAAAGCGTTGGATAGAGGGAGGGTAAAAATTACTATTCCCACTCCAGACAGTGCAACAGTAGGGAAAGCGTTGGATAGCGTAGGGGTATAAATTACTATTCCAACTCCAGTGAGTGCGACACTAGGGAAAACGTTGGATAGCATAGGCATAAAATGTAATATTCCCACTCCATTGAGTGCAACAGTAGGGAAAGCATTGAATACCGGGACGGTAAAAATTACTATTCCCACTCCAAAGAGTGCAACAGTAGGGAAAGCGTTGGATAGCGTAGAGGTAAAAATTACTATTCGCACTCCAGAGAGTGCAACAGTAGGGAAAGCGTTGGATAGCGTAGGGGTGAACATTACTATTCACACTCCAGTGAGTGCAACAGTAGGGAAAGCGTTGGATAGCGTAGGGGTAAAAATAACTATTCCCAATCCAGAGAGTGCAACAGTAGGGAAAGCGTTGAATAGCGGGAGGGTAAAAATTACTATTCCCACTCCAGAAAGTGCAACAGTAGGGAAAGCGTTGGATAGCGTAGGGGTAAAAATTACTATTCCCACTGCAGTGAGTGCAACAGTAGGGAAAGCGTTGGATAGCGTAGGAGTAAAAATTACTATTCCCACTCCAATGAGTGCAACAGTAGGGAAAGCGTTGGATAGCGGGAGGGTAAAAATTACTATTCCAACTCCAGAGAGTGCAACAGTAGGGAAAGCGTTGGATATCGTAGGGGTAAAAATTACTATTCCCAATCCAGAGAGTGCAACAGTAGGGAAAGCGTTGGATAGCGTAGGCATAACATTTACAATTCCCACTCCAGAGAGTGCAACAGTAGGGAAAGCGTAGGATAGCGTAGGGGTAAAAATTACTATTCCCACTCCAAAGAGTGCAACAGTAGGGAAAGTGTTGGATAGCGTAGGGGTAAAAATTACTGTTCCCACTCCAGTGAGTGCAACAGTAGGGAAAATAAATACTTCATATATAAATAAAAATAAAATAAATATTAATACCAATTGCAAATTAATTAAAATAATTAACACTTTTATATAATATATTATTTAATCAATTAAAAATACAAATAAAAATGACTTATTAAAAATAATAATCTACTAATACAAATTATTTACCAATTAACAATAAATTAATTAACAATTCAAAAATAATTCAAAATTAGATAAAAACAAAAAAGAATTTAACATTTGAATTACTTACAATTAAATTACTTCCCACCCTATTCCCCTATAAACCCTCAACCCGCTACAGAAAATAAATTACTAAAATTAACATAAGTATCAATTAATCAATTAATTAAAATTAAATACCAATTATATTTTAATTAATTAACAATTAATAATTAATTAACAATTAATTCAAAATAAATACCAATAAATAAATGAACATATTTAAATAATTATAATTACATTACTTCCCACCCTATTCCCCTATAAACCCACAACCCGCTACAGAATTATATTACGCAAAAATTAAATACCATAAAAAATAATTAATATAAATAATAAAATAAATATACACTTTTCAAACATATACTAACAAAAAACACTTTAAAAATTGATATTAACTTACTTACCTCAAATTCGATATTTTTGTAGTCTATATTCTGTCCATTCTACATTTTTGTTGTCTATATTCTGTCCATTCTATATTTTTGTTGTCTATATTCTGTCCATTCGATATTCTGTCCATTCTATATTTTTGATTCGATAGTAATGCTATCCTATTCGATATTTTTGTAGTCTATATTCTGTCCAGTCGATATTGTGTCCATTCTATATTTTTTAATCGATATTGATGCAAATCGATATTAAAAACTCGATATTTTGAGTGTATACCGTATTTTTAACAGCTATCATGGTATGTCAGGAGAGAGATGGATGCCCCAAAGTGTCGAAATACTTACAGATTAGTGGAGCACGAGGACCTCATTGAAACCGGAATGAGTGAAGTTACAACCGATTTTCGCTTTGCACACAAGGGAGATCCGCTTGCCTCAGAAATGTATGCAGGCTGCTGCAGTTGATCTTTAGGTCTGACTCGCCTTTCAGCTTTTCAATTGCACGTGTTAAACACAGTGCCTCGTAGCTGGAAGACTGATGTGAGTGCTAAACTGAAAGCACATTGTTAGTTGTGATTGCATTTGCTGTAATGCAGCAATACAAATGTGTACTGTGAGCCCAGGGCCTCCACTCGCTAGACTGGTGTCTAGTCCCGCCCAGGTTGCAATGGCCGAACTTGAATGAGTTATCACTCTCAGACCTGGTGTCAGGAGCCCGCCTTTTTCGATACCCCAACTCACAGGTGAAAGTCTTGCTGGAGCCATGAGCTGTCCTGGCCCCTCTAATCCGCACACGTGTTAAATTACTCATCACCTCTAAATTAGCTAGTACGGCAAGACGTAGTTACGTGCGTGTACAGCCAATCAGAGGTCACAGTTTTGTTTGCTATTTGCCAAGACCTTTTTTTGCGGTCAAAAACATAAATATCGTGGTCATCGCGCTATTCAGCTGATTTTGTGCTTATTTTGCGAATCGCGAAATGCTGGAGGGTCTGAATTTAAAAACATCAATCACTAAACCATTCTGGGTACAAATTACTTGTTTGAAAGAAATGGAAGATTCTGACAGAATAATAAAATATAAATTGGTACAAGCAAAACAGAAATGCAAAAAGTAAAAACCTTAAGGGAGCTGCCATGAAGAGTTATTAAGTCATCGAGGAGAGGAAAGATTAGCAGAGTGGTGTACCCCCGCTCTCAAGTGCAGGAGTCCATGGAGCAAAAGTTCTTCTCCCAGGATCTCACCAGAGACTGAACTAGAACATATGTGCATGCTCTGTGCCTTCAAGTCCTAAGAGGCTGCCATCATAAAACCAGGCAAAATGTGCAAACCTGTGCTGCTTTTAGGTAGGAACCAGTAAACTTTGCTACATGGGGGATGGCAGAGTTTTTGCTGAACTCTGCGCTCAAAGAGTGCAGAGCGGCAAAACTCTGCAAACTCTGCCGATGGAGCGTTGACAACAAGCGTGATCTCTACCCAGGCCTAATGATAATAATAGACATAGAAGTAATAGCAGAGCAGCATTACAACAACATCTAATTTTCTTTGCAACAGAGAAGAAGCATAAACTAATATATTTAAAAAAAACAAAGGAACAAAAGAACCTATTTAAAATAGGTACACTGAAATCTAATGGTTGAATTTGCAAGATCTAGAAATTGAATGTATAATTAACATTAAAAAATGCAGCAATGATTTTAGACCTGACACCATTGGCGTGGGTCTCCGCTACATTTTTTGCTTTTGCCTCCTGTGTTTTTGCTGTGTGTTGGAAGCCGTTTTGCTGGTCTAAATGCTTTGGGCACTTTGCCACTGCTGTTCAGTGCCACAGTGCAAGTGCTCCCTTTGTAAATTGTTATTATGGATTAGTGATTCTATGATTGGCATATTTCATTTACTAGTCAATCCTTATTACAGTGTGTGTGCCCAGGGCCTGTAAATCAAATGCTGATAGTGGCCTTGTAGCACTGGTTTTGCCACCCAAAGAAGCAGCCTGTTAATTGTAACTCTGGCCTGCCATTGCAGAGCCTTTGTGCAGTCTGGGACTGCCATGTCGACTTGGTACGTGCAAACACCTCTCTTGCATGTTAGTTACCCCTAAGGTAGGCCCAAGGTACCCCTGTGGCAGGGTGCATTGTATTTGAAAGGTAGGGCATGCTCTGATCTGCCCATTTCATTTTTCACTATTGCAAGGTTACCTACTCCCATAGGAGGGAATGGGAAGTTTGTTTATAACATCTTATAAACATAACTACCCCTGGGAACAAGGTAGAAAAATAAAGTTTAGTTTTCCTGAACTCAGAATGTTAAAATGAATCTTTTAGTGGGGGTGATTTTTACATTCTGTGTTTGACAATACCACCTTTAGAAAGTAGGTTTTTTCTCTCTTAACCATCCAATATGCCTCTGCTAGGTATGTATATTACATGTCTGGCTTTCTGATGACAAGTGATGTGGAGGAGCAGTGGCTCCAGAGAGCCTGATGAGTCAGGGCTGGGCTGAATAGACCTGGGCTGCATTTAGAGTAGGGGGAGGAAATTTCCTTTTACCTGAATGGGCTTGGTCGGCCTTCAATATTGCTGTCTCCACCTCTTGCCAGGAAACTGCACCAGTGAGGACAGAACTGGTTCTGGCTGGGTACAGACACTCTCTGCCTTCGAAGAACAAAGTATTTTTGTGTATAAAAAGAGGGGCCCAGAACCTAAACGTTTAGATCACTTCTGGGAAATCAACCTTTGCCACGGAGAAGAGTCGGAGAAGCTGAGGAGGAATACTGCCACTGTGCTGTTTGCTGTCTGGGGTTGGCCTGCAGTGGCTACTTGCTGCCAAGGAAAGAAGTATAGGACTTTGCTGTTCTCTTTGTCAACTGCTTGAGGAAAAGATCTCCAAGGGCTTGAAACTGAGCTTGCCTCCTGTTCTGAAGTCTCATGGACACAAAGATGTCACCTTCAGCTCCCCTGAACTGCATTGCTGGTAGTTCTGACCTGCAAAGTTGTGCCTGCTGTTGTTTTGGGCCTCTAGAGAACTGTTTTCTGCAGGGAGCTGGAAAACCAAGACAACTTTGAAGAAGCAAGACGCATCCACACCTGTTTCAGATGCATCGCCGAAGAAACCGTCGAAGTGCCTGCTGCGGCCCAAGAAATCACTGCACGCCGCATCGAGTGCACCAATCTCCGACATCTGAGATCATCACACCTAGTTTGATGCAAGGCCTGCTGTGTGGCTGCAAGAGTTAACGCATTGTTCTGGATCATCGCATCAAGGCGCCAAGTTTGTTGCATTGTTGGGGGACGCAGTAAGGAATCGATGCATTACCTCTACACGCAGTAAGAAAACAACGCATCACCTCCTTTCCGATAAGGAACCGAAGCATCACCTCCCCTGCCCAGCAGTAAGGCACTGACACATCACCTCCACCGGAGCAAGGAACCGACGCAACACCTTTCCTGAGTGTAAGGATCACCTTGCCTTTGGCCCGTTTTGTTTGTTTGCTTGACGCATCCAAGGTACTTTGTATGAAAGTGTAGCATCTGCAATTTGCTTTGAACTATTTATACTATTTAAAAGTCATATTTCTATTACTATATTGTCGATTTTTGTTGTTTGGTCTTGTTTTGGTTTAGATAAAGATTACTTATTATTCTAAACTTGTGTGGTATTGGTAGGGTTTTCACTGTATTATTGTATGTGTTCACAAATGCTTTACACACTGCCTCTGAGCTAAGTCTGCCTGCTTGTGCCAAGCTACCAAGGGGGTGAGACGGGGTTATTTTAGAAGTGTATACCCCTTACCCTCACTAGAAGCAAGAGTCCCTATTTAGAGAAAGGTAACTATCTCTGCCAACTAGAGACTCCCATTTCTAACAAATGATAATTAAAATTCATGTGCAAGTGTACATGAAAATAAGAAAATAATACATTGGAAAATATATCATAATAGAGTACATTAACTGATCATCTAAACAGTTTTTTAATCCCATCACAGTCTATGCAAGCTTTTCAGAATTCTTGCACTTTTAAACTAACCATGCACAGGTGAAGTATGAAAATTCAAACTACGAGTGTCAACAGTCCTGTCATCGTTTCCGTTTTCATTGAGAGATTCCTTTTTTAGAAACTCTAGCTACATTCTGCCACTATTTCCCTCTGACTTTGACAACATTGCCACTAATAGCTTCTATATAAACCGGTACCCCAAATTTCAATTGGCACAATCTTTGAATACTTTAAATGTGTATTTAATCCTGACCCAGTAGGCTTTTTTACTTTAGAAATATGATTTCTCACATTGTTCTGAACATTATACCTTTCTCTCAAATTTCATTGTCTTCATCCAGGCAGGACACATTTGAAACAAAGCTTTCCACCCTCTAAGGATTTCATAAGATCTTTTGACAGTGACCACATTTGTTGTTGTATGATAAGCCTACTAATTTTATACACAAAAGGGCAACCCAATAATTCCCTGAGAGCTTGAGTAAATATAGTCTAACAGGTACGAATACTAGCAAGGGATTTATTTAAACATATGTATTTATTCATAAATTCATAAATCATTTCGGCGTGCCTTTAACTGACACTGCAACTCAATTGAAGGTTCATATCTAATAGACTGAAAACAAGATAAATTATTAAGAACAATTATTCAGAGCAGGAGTATATATTCATAATTGTTTTATATTGAAAGAAAACAAATCTTCATATATACAATAACAGGGGTTATATATGTAAATCTCATGATACATAACCATGGTCATTGCTTGGGTATGTACAGATTCAAATACCATATGGTAATGTATCCAAAATTCACTTCCTCTATATAAAAGTTAGGCCAGTCAAGCCAATTATACTAGGCTCTAGACAATCTGTCTTAAAATAACTAAGAAGTAAGATGGATTGTTGGTGTGTGCGTCATTATGAATATATACACCTGATCTGAATAATATTTCTTAACAATTTTTCTTCTTTTCAGTACATAAGTAGGAATCTTCAATTAAATTGCAGTTAAATACACACTGAATGATTTATAAACATATCCAAATGGTGCAACATGCAGCGTTCAGACTCGTGCTGAAACTGCCCAGATGTAGTTTTGCCTCTGCAGCTCTAAAAACTTTACAATGGTTACTGCTACATAAAAGGATCCTCTTTAAGATCTCCTTATTCTGGTCTTTAGAGCATTTAAAGCCACTGGACCTAAATACTTGCTTGCTAGATTCACTCACTTTATAACCCAAAGAACTTCAAGATCTTCCCAGGCTGATCTTCTCTAGCCCGCCCCCCCTATTCATACTTAAAACCAGAGGCAGCAAATCCTTCTCGGTACTAGGATCCAAGGCATGGAACCAACTCCCCAGCCCTTTGAGGTTCATAGAATTGGAAGCCCTATTCAAAAAGCATGTGAAGATCTGACTCTTCATGACCCCTGATGCACTCTGTTTTACCCTTATCTAACTCATCTCCTATTTTCCTCTTATTATTCCTCTCAAATGGGTTTTGGATTCAAAATTTAGCTCCATGATGCTCCATTGTGTAGTAGTTCGCTTTATAAGTTTTAAATTCATTAATCCATTCATTCATTCAATTTCAATGTTTAAAAAAAACCCTTAAGATCCTGTCACCATACCTCACTATAACATCACTTAAACGCTTGTTTTTTTCCAGTGAAGTGTTCTTTTTTTATTATATTCAAAATTTAGCAAGCGCACAACTCACTCCGCCAAACTAAACCCAATGTCACCGCTGTGCATGGGCCATAACCAACGGAATTTAGCCACCGGGGTCCCTTATAGACAGCAAGCCCCCCACTGGAGCCAACCGAGCATTTTCTTTGTCTCTTTCTAAAAAAAATATTTTTGGGGATACCATTATCACCATGCAAGCTTCCAATCCACGGGACCATAGTATTGTGCAAGTATCCTCATGGCTTCCTTCCACGGGGAGGAAGCCTCTTCAGTGGCTCTCACTGTAGCACCATTATACCTCACGAGAGAGTAAGGACTCGCAGCGGAACTGTGGCACCAGCACTTTTTTTAAATGTGGCTTCTGGTGTGATCCCTCTGAATCAAGCACCTGGGGGGAGGTCAGGGTATCCTTCCCAAGTCCACTTATATCCTTACTTGAAAACTCTATGAGGACACAGGGACAGAGTCTCAGAGTCCTGTAATGGTAGGTGCAATATATTATTCTGAGTTGTGGGCAACTAGTCAGATTGTGCAGTACTGTGGTACTAGCTACAGTGCCATGGCACAGAAGTGGCCAATAGGAGAAAAAGGTCCCTCAGGCAATCAGAGGGAACTCGTTTTTTTAAACATTTCTGTACCATGGGTCTCCCAGCAGAACCAATCCTTTAGATATACCTAACTATTTAACTCCTTGAAATCCAATCCATGCACCTCTTTAAGCGTTCATTTCTCGGAAATGGATGAACAGAGTTAAGACAAATCACAAAAGCAGCCTTTTTGAGTAAAGTTCTAAATTTTTGTCAAATCTGGTGTAATTCTGTTCAGCCTTTTTTGTATTGGCGAGCAACGTTTCCTATGGGAATTAACATGGGAAATAAAAGTTTGGGTAAGTAAACTCCAAGCACCCCATTTTTCTTGGCACCCCCTTGCAGATAGGCTTTCCATGAAGTTGCTGAGGTGGATTAACTATTTCTGTGTAAAATGTTATGCAGATTCGTCAAATGGTGGCAAAGTTATTAGTGAAACAAAATAATACTCACCCAATGGAATGAATACATTGATTTGTCTGTGGCCCATGAGCCTCCTCTTTTAATTTACTCCCTTCTTGGTCACATCAAAGCTGCTAGACCTTTTTTGAGCAGACATCAGTAGACCATCCTCATTGTTCAATTCTGGCTTGGAGAGACCTGGTTCCCGATCCTCTGCCAGATATAATCAGCTCAGGGGTGGATTAATCTTGTGTGTCCATCCTCTTCGCTCACATCCCTCACTCCTAAGAATGTGTTTTTTTTGTAAAGGTTGAATAATTAGTCCTTAAAATCTCAGTTTACTTGAAGTTGTGGCACCTGCTGTTCATGCTTCCAGAAAGTTACCTATTCAGAAGGTGCACAATCAGCGTTGGCCCTCCTTTCAGAAATGGTGTTCTGGGAAAGTGTGGTCCCCTCGGAATGTGACGCAGTCTAATATTGAAATTCTTGCAGGGAGGTTTTGTCCGGGGATTGAACACTCAATGAACAGCCTAAAGCCTTTACACAGCTTTGGGGTGGTTTATACTCTAAACAAATCTTTGTCTATGCATGTTTTTCACTGGCTTGGTGTCCAGGTAGTGGGAATTCTCCTCCCTGGCATCTTCAACTTGTTCTTTCTGGGCTTCATGTCGGCATTTGAATGAAGTTTCCTTGAAATGTTCTACTTTAAACCGTTTTTGTGGGTGCCATAGTTTCAGCCAAAAGGTTAGGAGATTTAGGATCTTTAGTCTTTGAGGCTCCCCACCTGTGTGTCTCTCTCGATAGGGTGGCTCTTCATGTAGCTCCAGGATTTGTACCCAAGATTATGTGCAAATTTCACAAGGAAACTGAAACTGTTCTTATGGCATTCTTCAATAATCAGTCCTTTCCAGATAAGACAGCCTTGCACTGTGTCCATTTACCTGGCCTTTGTTCTGAGTGTTCAGTAGCCTGTTTGTGAACTTTGATCCTGGAGGCAAATTTATTTATTTATTTATTTTGAAAGTTTTATATAGCGCGGACAAGATCCTTGCAGATATCAGAGCGCTTTACACAGAGAAGTACATGAACATGGTTAAACAGATACATCAATAGGTCAAATAATACAGGTAGGTGGCAACTAAGCCCAAATAGGTGGCTGCAGGGCCACACATGTGAATAATAGAGCAGTTAATATATAATCAAGAGGGTCAAACAAGTAGTATAGATCGTTGCAGAGTACTAACAGATAGTAGTTCAGGTGTATTTAGCCATGAGGATAGCTTTTACTTCATTTTTAAAGAGTGTGGTGGAAGAGATAAGTCTTGTTTCGGACGGGAGAGAGTTCCAGATCCTGGGCGCCATTCCCGAGAAGGAGCGCTTATATGTTTTTTCCTTCCGGAATCTTCGAGGTTTCAACAGAAGATTGTTTGAGCCTCTGGTATTTCTAGCTCCTCCGGAGATTGTCAGCTTCTGAGCGAGGTATCTGGATGAGTTTAGATGTACCGCCTCGTGTGTCAGGCAGGCGATTTTCAGATGTATTCTAGCTTCAAATGGCAGCCAGTTCAGGGATCTCAAGTCCGGGGTAATATGGGAATGTTTTTTTGACCCAGTGATGAGTCTCGCTGCAGCGTTTAGAGAAGCTCTTAGGGGTGCGGTTGTAGTTATGGGGAGTCCACAGAGGGCGATGCTGCCGTATTCAATTTGAGGGATGACTAGTGCTTGTACTGCGGTTTGGAAGTCTTTGGCTGGGAGGAAGGGTTTAAGTTTCCTCAGAGTGTTGATCTAGAAGTTTGCTCCCTTTGTTGCCTTGCTGATATGTTGCTGCATGCTCAAATTGGTGTCGAGTGTTATGCCTAGGGATTTTGCTGAATCCACGATGGTGGGTTGGACATTGAGTGCAGTTAGGTCTTTAAGCCAAATTTGAGTGGTTGAGGCCTTCGCTGGAGGTGAGATCAGAAGGAATTCTGTTTTCAGGGCATTGAGTTTGAGATGATTATCGGCCAGCCAGGATTGGGTGCATCTGATCGTTGAGTTCAGGAGCAATATGTCCTTGGGGGACTGTAATTTGAGATAGAGTTGGGTGTCATCTGCGTACATGTGAAAGTGTACATTGGATGCTTGTAGCAGGGTGGTGAGAGGTTCCATGACTAGGTTGAATAGAGTTGGGGATAGCGAGGATCCTTGGGGGACACCTAGCGTTACGGGTATTGGCGAGGACATCCTGTTGTTGCTCTTGAATTTCTGCGACCTGTTGTGAAGAAAGGAGGTGAACCACTTGAGAACAGTTCCAGATAAGCCCATTCTTGTGTTTAGGAGCTCTAGTAGATTCTCATGTTTAACAGTATCAAATGCTGAGGAGAGATCAAGGAGGATGAGGAGGCAGGTGTCGTTCCGGTCTAGCATTTGAAGTGCGTCATCAATTATGTGAGTCATAGCCGTTTCTGTACTGTGCCCTGCTCGGAAGCCTGATTGATGCGGGTTGAGAAGATCAAATTGATCAATGTGTTTGGCCAATTGTAGTTGTGCACATTTTTCCAGCAGTTTGGTGAGGGTGGGAATGTTGGTAATGGGACGGTAGTTGTTGAGATCAGAGGGGTCGGCTGTAGGTTTCTTTAGGAGAGGTGTGACCTGACCAACTTTTAGTGAGTCAGGTATGCTCCCCTGTTGGAGAGAGCTGTTGATAATTTTAGTCCAGAGATTGATAAGCAAGGGGGTAAAGTCTTTTACTGCTGCAGCAGGAAGGGGGTCCATGAGGTGATTGGATGGTTTCAGGGTGCTGAGCAGTTTGCCAATTTCTTCTTCTGAGTATGTGCCAAAGGTTGACCATGTGGCATTGTTTTTTGGTTCAGTGGCTGCTAGGCACTGTGGTTTGGAGTAGAGGCTAGCGTCAATAAGGAGGTCGCTCTTTATCTTGTCAGTTTTTTGGGAAAAGAAAGCAGCGAAGTCTTCACATGAAGGCGCCTCACGCGCAGTGATGAGTGGTTGGGGTTGATCCTTGGATTGTGATCTGATTAGCTCAAACAATTTTCTCGGACGGTTTTTTGCTTGGTCGAGCTGGAGGCTGAAGAAGTCTGCTTTTGAGCGTTTTATTTTCCTGAAGTAGGCGTTTCTTTTCCTTTAGGTCTTTTAGGTGCATTTCCGATGGAGCTGATCTCCAGGTACGCTCTGTCATTCGCATGTCTCGTCTATCTTCATTGAGTCTCCCGTCGTACCATGGTTTGGAGATTTTAGTAGAGGTTCTTTTTAGCTGCAAAGGTGCAGCCTCATTAATTATGGAGGTCATAGCGTTGAGATACTGGTCAGTCAGTGTTTGAACGTTCGAATCGCCTGTCGGTGGCAGTAGGAGATTGCACCTGTTAGGGGGCAGAGAGTCTGGGTTGAGTTTTTTCATGTCTCTTTTCCAGACTTTTGGCTTGGATACTTGAGCCGGGTTAACTTTAAATTTTTCATTGATGAAGAATGTGACAGTATGATGATCTGACCAGTCACAGGGTTGGATGGAGTCGAGTTGGATGGATTCCTCTTTGGAGATGACCAGGTCGAGGATAGAACCTTTCTCATGGGTCGGGCTGTTACATATTTGGGTGAGGTTGAGGGCATCGAGGAAGTTTTTAAGACTATTTACCACCGCGTCCTTGCCGTCATTCCAGTGGAGGTTGAAGTCACCAAGGTATATTTGGGTGAGCTGCTGTCCAGAATTGTTTGAGATCATGTCCATGATTTGTTGAGAAAAGGTGGAGTTGGAGTTGTCCCTGGGTGGGCGGAAGATGCTGTGAAGAGAACATATCGGTTTGCCCTCACTGATAATGTCAAGGCAGATGTATTCCCAGGTTGTTGGGGATGGTAGGGAAGTAGAATTGACTTTCTGAACAGAGAGGTTATTCCTGTAGATGCATGCGATTCCACCACCTAATTTGCCTGTTCTGTCTAGCCTGATAATGTGGTAGTTGGGAGGGACCAGAATGTCCATTATAGGTGTCGAGGATTCAGTTAGCCATATTTCGGTCAGGATGATTAGGTCAAGGTCCGTTAATAAGAGTAGATCAGCAATTGCGGCAGAGTGTTTCGAGGTCGATCTACAGTTGAGGAGGGTGCATTTGAGACGAGGTGTGATGCGGGTGGTAGATTGTTCTAGCGAGAGAGGGACTTTTCTGAGGTTGTTGGGGATGGAGAGTCTGCTGTTTAGTGTGGGGGGTCTAAGGGGATTTGAGTGTATCGTGGGAATGTTGAGGTGTGGGGTGGTTATGTGATTTTGGGGGGCTGGGTCATAAGAGCGTAGAAGGGTGAGAGTGTCACGGTCAGAAGTAGAGTTGTGGGTGCGACGGGGCGGTTGTCGCGATTGCTAGCTGGGAGTGAGTTCAGGTTGGGGGAGAGTTGAGTGAGAGAGTTAGTCCGAACGGTGGGGGACCCGTTGGGCGGGGAGGTGTAGTTGTGTGAGGGGGGGTTGTAGGGGCGACGAGGGAGACGGGGGCAGTTGCTGCGCCTGTGGGCAGTAGTTGACACCCGGTTTGGGGCGTGTTGAGTGAGAGAGTTAGTCCGAAAGGTGGGGGACCCGTTGGGCGGGGAGGTGTAGTTGTGTGAGGGGGGGTTGTAGGGGCGACGAGGGAGACGGGGGCAGTTGCTGCGCCTGTGGGCAGTAGTTGACGCCCGGTTTGGGGCGTGTTGAGTGGGGGAGTCAGCTGGAGGGCAAGGGGACAAGTTGTGCGGGGAGGTGGGTGCTGGGTGCATGTGGTGGGTGGCGAGTAGTTCCTTGATGTTGTGTATGTCTTCTTTGATCTGAGTGAGGGTGGCCATGATGATGTCCAACGTGGGGTAGGTGGTGGAGGTGGGGGCGGCAGTCGGAGGTGAATGGTTGACCAGGGAGTTCGTGTGCAGGTGGGAGCGTGGGCTGGTGTACGAGGAGGTATGCGTTGTGTTAGTGTACGGGAAGGTGTTAGGGAGGGGAGAAGTTTTGGGCGGGAGGGGTGTGGATGAGGTGGAGAGGAGGTTGGTGGTAAGAGTGAGGGCATTGGTGGTAGGCGGGGGGGTCAGGGTGTATGCTGGGAGCTTACAAGTCGTGGTTGGGGGGGTCAGGGTGTATGCTGGGAGCTTGTAAGTCGTGGTTGGGGAGCAGGAAGGGTAATGGGGGCTGAGAGTAGGAGGGGAAATGGGATAGGGGATGGTCCTGTTGTGTGGAGGGGAGTTAAATTAAGAGAGGAGGTGTGTTCTGCGTGATTGGCTAGAGGGTAGTGGGGACTGAAAATGCGGAGGGATGAAGGGGGGGATTCATCGCCGTGCGTGTTGTCCTGGTGCTGGACTAGGTTAGGAGTGTTGTGTGTGAGAGCTGTGCTGTTAGGGGTGAGCGGAGTAATGATGTCCGCTGTAGGTGTGAGAGGAGTGTTGATGGTATGTGTGGAGGTCTGGGGGTTGGTAAAAGGGGTGAGGGTGTGAGTGGAGTATGTGGGGGAGCGCTCTGTGTCTGTGTTTGAGGCGTGCGTTACAACTGCATGGTGCTGGACTGGGAGAGAGTGGTTGTGGGTGAGAGATGGGCGATCAGGGGTGGTAGGTGTGACCCTCATTGAGGAGTATGTGGCTGTGAGGTCATGGTCGGTGGGACTGGAGGGGGTATGAGTGTTGGACCGCGGATGGGAGAGGTACTCTTTGAAGGTGGGGAACAGGTTGTCAAGCAGTTCCAGGTTCCTGTCTGTGGATTGAGCTAGGATAATCCCGTTATTGTAAATGGTGATGGTGGCTCTGCCTGGAATGAGTTGGGATGATGTGATGGAGAGAGTTAGGCTGTGAGCGGATTTCCTGGAGGAGGAGACGGTGAGTAGGGTGAAGAACGCTTTTCTCCATTGCGCTCTGTGTGTGGTATGGAATAGGATATCAGTGTTCAGGGATCCATTGACTGGTGAAAAGTAGGTGTCAGCAAAGGGCGTTTCTGGGTGTGACCTCAGGAAGTTGTGTTTGAAGCGTTTAGCTGCTTTTTTGGTGAGTGACGGTGGGTAGTTGATTTTATATGTGTGATTGCCGATAGGATCCATGTTGCGAAGATGGTTTAGGAGGGAATGGGGGAATGTAGTATAGTGGTACACATGTGCGGGAAAACAAGTGCATACATACAGTAGGTTACACAGTGCAAGAGTATTACTACTGATAAATCAGCATAGCCCACATGTAAGAGTGTGCCTAGGAACATATACATACAGTGTGCGACCCCACCCCCTTTTGAAATATACATACAGTAAGTTATAGAGTGCAGGAGTGGCACTAGTGTTCAATCAACATGATCAGGATATACGAGTGTGCAGCATAGCAAATACATACAATCAACATGACCAGGCTATACGAGTGTGCATCATAGCAAATACATACGATATTACACATTAGAGCAAATATATAGGCATTACAAAGTACCAAAGTGAAGTAAAATACTGGGAAAGGGTACAGATACACATATCAAGTTACATGGCTCAAAAGTGACCCTAAGAGGCAGAAGTGACACTAGTGATCAACCAGATATGTATGGCTCAAGAGTGACCCTAGGGTGCAGAGGTGACACTCACGTGCAGCCAGAGGTATATGGGATAGTAGTGGTGCCTTAGAGGGAAGAGTGAAAATTGATGCCGGTTGAGTAGCTGTGCAATAGTGCAGGATACATTAGTAGTATATTAAGTATGAGGTAGCAGTCTGTGCAAACAGGAGGGAGAGAGTAGGAATAGGAAGGTTATATAAGGTGAATATTAAGTATGAGGTAGCAATCTGTGCATAACAGGAGAGAGAGGTAGGAACGGGAGTAGGTTACGGAAATGTGCAGAGTAGTGCAGAATATAAGTGCAAGTGGAATACTGATAGAATATAGAGATAGGATCCAGATACATCAATTAACGTGCGTCAAAACTCGAGAATCTAAAGTGACATTGGTTGTCAAACCAATAGTATGAGGTAGCAATCCGTGCATTTACAGATGTTCAAACATACAGGTAATAGTGGCACTCGTGAGGAACCCAAATATATGCGGTAGTAATCTGTGCGTTGCAAATGTTCAAAATACCAGTATAGGTATAATGCTGCAATGATATGCATATACTCTGTTATATATAAGGTAGCGATCTGTGCATTACAAAAGATCAGGATAAGGCTAGGAGTGTAATACTGCAATAATAGGCAGACATTCTTTCATAAATGAGGTAGCAATCTGCACTAAGCAATGTTCAAACTATAGGTAGAAGTATAATACTATAGGCTGGCATTCTTCCGACAAGTCTAAAACACAATAGTCCAATAGATAGTCTAAAAAGACTAGTCTAAAATGGCCGACAAATAGTTCAAATCGAGACCGTAGTCCTCTGTTTGTTGCAGTGCAGGCAGGGGAGATAGGGATATTAGTCCTCTGTTTGTTGCTATACTTTGAGCACAGGGGAGGAGATTCCACTTCCTGTTTAAGTAAGCAGAGCTCAAGGATAGCTGGGAGGAATTCTTATCTCTGTGTGGGGGAGTTAGGCTGAGGGGCCACGTGGACAACAGAGGTAAGGGGGGGATTTATTACTACAGTTTTATGGCCCCAGCCATTTTGAACAAAGGAGTTAGATTTTTTAAAAAGAGAGCAGGCGGGTGGGAGAAATAAATACCTGTCTGTAGATATTGCCAGTAGAGTTTTACAGAGGCACTGCTTTTAGCCCATGATTAGCTCAATCCCTTCCGCTTCGTCGATGTATGTGGCTGAATGTACTGTGTGAACTTGATCTCAAAAGTAGGGCTCTCAGCCTGTGTTATTCTGATGAGCAGCTCAGCCAATTGCCAGGTATGGCCATTCAGCTCCTGCTAGCTCACTTCACTCGCTCGCTCCTATTGAAAGAGTTCGTTTTTGAAGTTTTTGAAGTTGAGCTGTGCTTAGCTCTCGCAGTCCTCCAGACCGCTAGTATTCCTCTGCTGCGGTGTGGGCGGGAGAGGGGGGGGGGGGTTGCGTTATGTCCCGGTGCTGATTTCCGTGTCTTATGCTGCCGTCGGGATGTGTTCCTTGCTTCATGTAGTGAGAGGGGTCCTGTGTTCCTGGTCCCAGCTGTCCGCTCGTATTCCTCTGTTGCGGCGGGAGGTGGGGTAGGGTCCGGTGTTCTTCCCGCTTTAGTCCAGGTGCCCGCTCGGATTCCTCTGTTGCGGCGGGAGATGGGGTAGGGTCCGGTGTTCTTCCCGCTTTAGTCCAGGTGCCAGCTCGGATTCCTCTGTTGCGGCGGGAGGTGGGGTAGGGTCCGGTGTTCTTCCTGCTTTAGCCCAGGTGCCAGCTCGGATTCCTCTGTTGCGGCGGGAGGTGGGGGGGGAGGGTGGGGCTTCGTTGTTCCCGGTGGTCCTCCTGCCGATCCCAGGGCTGTGACCAGAGTCCTGTAGGGTGCTCCGTTGATGTAGCCTCGACCCCCTTCGGTCCCAGAGTATCCGCTGAGCATCAAACCCCTAGCTCACGATCCCCTAGCTCATGATCTCCGCATCTGCCTCTGTTCGGGGGTGGGGGAGGGGTCCGGTGTCCGTTCAGTATGTGCTGGCTGCGGAGGATATTGGGTGGAGATTACCGGCATCCCGAGCCTCTCTCAGCCCTCCGCTGTCCCTTGGGCTCATCTGCTGTGGTGCGGACCGTTTCCAACATTGTTCCGCGTCCCAGTGCTTTCTCAGCTCTCCGTTCCTGCAGGGACTTCTCTGTTGTGGAGCTGGCGGGTCACAACGGTGTCCAAGACGTTACTCCTGTAACTCCTATTGCTGGAAGGATCGCTGGCCGCTGCTAACAGGGATATACCCGGTTAAGGGATCCCAAGCGCGGGGAGCTCCTTCGGGAAGCTCCTACCAGGCGGCCATCTTTAGAACATCCTTGTTGGATGGTTAGTTTATGGTTGGATTATGCTTCCTGTATCTTAGGATACTGCTTACGTTCAACCATTTCAAAGGAAAGAAGTTACATGAACATATTCAAGAAAGTTCCACCAATACGATACAAACAAAGGGTTTACAAAAAAACAGCTTATGGTTCACCGGTTAGAGTACTGAAAGGTGCCTCAGGTCCATCAATTGAGGTGAATATGATGCGGGGTATTAAGATTAAGAGCTATCAGTCAGGATCACAAGTTTGCGTTGCATTACGGTCCACACCTAATCCAATTGAGGATTGGAGTTGGCTTCCCTCAATACTATGAAAGGTTAACTCTGCAAAGATGGACTGAAGCCGATCTTCCTCTGAAAAAAACATTTAAATCTCTAAAGTTTTGTTCTTGGAACGTAAACGGTCTCGAAACACTTCTTGAGGATCCGAGTGTGACGAGTTTTTTGTACTCCTTTGATATTTTAATATTGCAGGAGACCTGGCAAATGTGTAGTGAACCTATTATTGGTTATTATGAATATCTGAACATGGCAACTCGTGAGGCCTCTATAGGTTGCCCTAGTGGAGATCTCTCCATATATGTTTCCTTAAATCTTGATGTTAAACACTTTGAGATAGACCTCTAAGTAAAATGGATCTTGTGTGTTAAATTTATTGCCAAACAATCATTTATTTTCCTAAATGTCTACTTGAGTTCAAAGAAAAAGATAAGGTCCTCTCAACTCGATCTATGATGGGAAATGGTAAAATTGTTATATTACGACCATTTGGACTCGATGATCATTATAACTGGGGATTTTAATATGCATCTTTTTTCATATAAAAAAAGAATGGCACCATCATCCACCCTATTAGAATAGTCTAATTGTGAGTTCAGAAAATATAACTTAAATATTCTCAAAGATTCTGATAATACTCCTACATTTAGGAAAAGCGTTAATCCTTATATAATTGACTACAGCATAATTTCCGAAAATCTTGTAAAGGCAGTCCAAAGTTATCAAGTTGTACCAAGGATCAAGAGTGACCACAACCCACAAGTTATTACCCTTGCTTTAGCATTCAATTATCTGCCCGAGTCAAGAACAATTAAAACATCATCTTCCGCTTTTAATTTAAAAAGGCTCATATGGAATGATAAAATTAAAAAGGATATCTTGGACTTGCTGATTTACAAGATGCGATACTTGAGGGAAAAAATCCGGTAGACCTTTGGCCTTGTTTATGTACTACACTTTTGTCAAATTTTTCTAAATTAAAATCTACAGGTGGTAAGACATTAACTCAAAGGAACCCAGGATGGTTTTCCCCTCACACTCAATAAAATCATAAGATCACTATATAGGAAAGCGAAAGGGTCTATTTGTGCTGTGGTCGCTCAACAAATTAGACAATTAAAAAAGATTTACAGGAATGAAATTTGGAAGTCCAAACAAGCCTATTATGAAACAATTTGGTCCAAATTACATCACACCTGCAAATAGAAAGACCCTATGCTCTTTTGGAGTTTAATGAATAATTTAGAAAATGGAAACAATAGAAGCAACAGCGCAAATATTGATGAATCAACTTGGGTATCTTTTCTAAATAACTCTAAAATGGCTCAATTAGGCCCTCAGTTTGTTCAAGACAAAATTATTCTTAGGCGTAATAAATGACCAGAAATAACCGTAATATCTGGGCAACCCCCGATAAATATCCCGGTTATTGAGCCATGGACAGTTGATAAAGTAAAAAAGTGATACATAGGCTTCAATCAAATGGTGCGCCTGGGCCTAACGGAATGCCAAAGGCTATTTTTAAAGCTATCCTGAAGGATTGGCCAGAGGTTCTTACCCTTATCTTATCTTATCTTAGGTGCTATTTGTAAAGCGCGCTGACGCCGAAGCTTCCTGGCGCTAATAGACAGAGTAGGTGAGGGGGAAGCGCAGTGAGCGAGAACCTAGCTAAGAGGGGGAAAGAGGTGGGTTTTTAACAATTTTCTGAAATTGAGAAGGGAAGAAGAAGATTTGATAGAGAGAGGGAGAAGGTTCCAGAGTACAGGAGCTAGGTAGGAAAAGCGGCGGCCGACGAATTTCTTAGTTTTGTTTTTGGGAGTGACTAGCAGGTTCCGGTGAGCTGATCGGAGGTTTCGTGTTGGGCAGTGAGGAAGGATGAGGGATTTGAGGAACCCGGGGCCAGAGCAATGAAGGGTTTTAAAGGTGAGACAAGCCACCTTGAAGGCGGCCCTTTGGTCCATTGGGAGCCAGTGAAGGCTGTGAAGCAAAGGCTTGGCTGATTGCCATCTAGGGGTTCCATGGATCAAGCGGCCATCTTGATTCTGTACGACTTGGAGGCGGTGTACCAGAAATTGTGGGAGACCGTGGTAGATGGAGTTAGAAAATTCCAAGCGGGAGAGCACAAGTGGGATGACGGTTTGGGAGAGTGCCGCGGGGGGGAGAAGGTGACGGACTTTGCGGATCCTCCGAAGTTGGTACATGCAAGAAGAAACTACAGCTCCAACTTGGGCTTTGAGGGAGAGTTCGGCGTCAATGATTACGCCCAAACTCTTAACTGTTTTTGCTAGAATAGGGGGAGAGCCGAGCTCGGGAGGCCAGAACTGTGGGCCCCAATGGGCATGACTGAGTCCGGGGAGAAGGAGCTCGGTTTTACCGGGATTCAGTTTTAATTGATTCTGGTTCATCCAGAGTTGGATATGAGTCATGACTGCGTGGAACGTATTGATGGCCTGTGGAGAATTAAGTGAAAGTATGAGTTGCAAGTCGTCGGCGTAATTATAGACTATGACGTCCCATTTGAAAAGGTATTGGATCAGTGGCTGGAGATATAAATTGAATAGAAGCGGCGATAAGGAGAAGCCCTGGGGGACTCCACAAGATGTTGGGGATTTTTTTGCGGTGTAAGGGCCCAGGCGGACCACCTGTGTTCTTCCAGTGAGGAAGGACCTGACCCACTCAAGAGCTGTGCCCTGGATGCCTGCCTGCTCGACACGGTGGAGAAGAATGTTGTGGTCCACCATGTCGGACGCGGCTGATAGATCCAGGAGGACGAGGGCTTGGGGACGGCCCGCATCTGCGTTGCTCCTAAGTGTGTCAAGGACTGCCAAGATGACGGCCTCTGTAGAATGGGCAGGTCGGAAGCCAGCCTGATTAGGCTCAAGATGGCAGGAGAATTCAATAAAGTGAGACAGGCAGCGGGTGACAAGGGCCTCTAAGAGTTTGGAGAAGTAGGGAAGGAGGGAAATGGGACGATAATTCGATGGCTCCGCAGGGTCGGCACCGGGTTCTTTGAGGAGGGGTACTAAGATGGCATCCTTGAACGAGGTAGGAAAGGTGCCACTACTAAGGGATCTGTTAAGTAAGTGTAAAATACAGTCCAGTAGGTTGAGACATATGCTCTGCAGGACAGATGGTGGGCAACAGTCGTTAGGGGAGCCAGATTTCACACGGGTGGCCAGTTCCGCTAGGGAAGTCGGATCCAGAGCGGGAAAGGTAGTGAAGGGCAGGGAGTTGTTGGAGGAAGTATCCAGTGGAGATGACTGGGGGAGGGAGGGGATAGACTTTTTAATTTTTATGATCTTTTCCAGAAAAAAAGAGTTCAGAGTGTCGCAGGCCTCCTGGCTGGGGGTCTGAGCTGGGAGGGTTCTGTCATCAGCGGTTAGCTCATTCAGGACTCTGAACAACTCTTCGGATTTATCTGCTGCCGATGAGATCCTTTTAGAGAAGTGTTCCATTTTAGCTGGCCTGATGGCTACTTTATATTCTTTACGTGCGACCAGATAGGACTGTCTGGCTGAGTCAGAGTAGTCACGTCTCCAAGTGCGTTCTAACTGGCGTGTTTTTAATTTGTGAGCCTTGAGGTCATCCGAGAACCACCTATGAGAATTCCGATGCCTGGTGCGAGGAAATTTAACTAGGGGAGCAAATAGGTCAATAGCCGACTCTAGCCAGGAGCCTATGTCTTGTTCTAGTTCGTCGATGTCCTTGGAGGGGGAAGGGCCTGGGCAGGAGTCGGCAAGGGCGGTAAGGAAGACCTGAGCATGGTATGTGCTCCATTTCTGTGACAGACCACCGGCCATCAGGGGGGTGGAGGTCTGGCCGGCGACCGCGATGGTGGTGTACACCAGGTGGTGGTCTGACTAGACACAGGGGAGTATGTCTGGTAGGGACAGGGCCAGGTTGCAGGACCAGATCTGGTCCAGAATGTGTCCCTTAATATGGGTGGGTTGGAAGACATGTTGAGTGAGATTCAGATTATTTAGAGTCTCGAAGAGCTCAGTAGCATGAGAGCCGGCGTTGGTGTCGTTAAACCAATAGTTTAGGTCGCCAAAAATGGCGAAACAGGAGTACATCATTAACAGGGTGGACAGTTGTTCACTCATGATGGAAGAGAAAGAAGGCATAGGATAGAGAGGCCGGTACAGGAGGAGGAGAGTGAGGGGGCCGGTGTCAGTTTGCACACTGATAAGTAAGTTCTCCACCTCTGGGAGGGGAAGAGAGTAAGAGGAGATAGAGGGCAGACGTTTAGCTATGATGGCTGCCACCCCACCCCCGGGCCGGTCGTCAGGGCGATCGGCGTGAAGAATATAGTAGTCAGGGGGAGGGCAGCCAGAATATCTGGAAGGGACTCTGATGTTAGCCAAGTTTCTGTAATCAGAAGCATGTCAGGATTGTAGTTAGTTAGCAAGATAAAAATGTCATCAGAGTGCTTCACTAGCGAACAGGTGTTCAAATATAATACCCTTATGGGCGTGGAGTTCCTAATCGGCACAGGTGAAGGTAAACGTTCGCCTAGATGGAGTTGGTCAGGGCGCGTGAGGCCGACAGCAGATATGCGTCGAATAGCCGTTGGGGGTGGCGTGATGGCGGTATGTTGCAGCTCTTTAAGGGATTGAGCAGAGTACATGATCAAATGGTCAGCGTGGCGTGCCCTAAGGCCCGTCCTGGCGCGGACTGGCACAGACGGGCTTGCCTTAGGAGCTCCCGCTGCGCTCGTCCGCTGCGCTTCCGGTGAATACACATGTTTATGCCGGACGAAGGAGAGTGGAAGGGCGTGGCCTAAAAAGGGGCGTGGCCTCTCTCGTGGCCGGGAATGGCGTTTGTGGTAGGCAGCGCGGCAGCGCTAAGGTCCGCTGTGCGCACCTGATCTGAATCGAGCGGTACTCAGAAGGTGCTCACACTAGCTGGTGAGTTTAAAAGAACAGGTTATTTTGTGACATTCAAAGTTTTAAAAATTACAAGGAATGTGCAAGTACAACTCCAGGCTTCCGCCTCAGGAGGTGGTCTGTCTAACAGGTCGCTTGTATTCAGCGAGTGTTTATATACGGCAAAGATGGGCGTGGCCTGCTGTATAATGATGTACTTAGAACCAGTAAAATTCCAGACTCTTGGCAGGGTAGTATCGTTCAACCAATCTACAAAAGCGGCCCCCAAGATGATCCAGCAAATTATAGATTAATAGCCCTAACTGATGTTGATGCTAAAATATTCGCAACCTGCTTGTTAGAGGAATTGGAATTATGGGCCTCAAAAGAAAAACTGATACCAAATTTACAAACTGGCTTCAGAAAGGGAGAATCAACCTATTCAAATTTAGTTTTATTAACTCTATTAGGCGAAAAAGCTAAAATGAGGAAACAAAATCTGTATATATGTTTTATTGATTTAAAAAGCAGCCTTTGACTCTGTGCCCCGTGACATATTATGGTGAAAATTAGATGATTGGGGAATATCTGACGCACTTTTAAAAATGATTAAACTGCTATATTCGGATACTTGGGCCCAGATTAAAGTAGGCGAAGGTAGTCATTTAACCAGACGCCTGGAAACAAACATCGGCTTGAAACAAGGTTGTGTTTTGGCCCCTTGCCTTTTTAATCTTTTTATGTCTGATCTCCCTGCCCATTTTAAAGATATCAATGCTCATTCCCCTTTTGTGATGGGCCAAGAGATTAAATATTTACAATACGCTGACAACACTATATTATTAAGTCAGACAGTTATTGGCCTTAAAAGATTAATAGACTCTTTTAATGTCTATGTTGCAAGGAATGGTCTAAAAATAAATATTAAAAAAACAAAAAAACAAAAATAATGACTGTTAGAACCGGCTGTCTCTAGTTGGCAGAGGTATGCACTTCTGACAAATAGGGACACTCCTTTTCTAGTCAGGGCAAGGGGATCACACCCTTCGATAACCCCTGCTCACCCCCTTGGTAGCTTGGCAGAGCAGAACAGGCTTATCTCAGAGGCTGTGTGTTAAGCAATTATGACCACATACAGTAATACAGTGAATACACTACAAATGGACACGACACAGTAGTATTATAAAAATAAGTATTTTTATATAAGGCTTAGCACAAGACCAAATAACGGCAACACGGTACACAATCGTAATAAATACTCTGGGAAGGAAAAAGGGATAGTTCAAAGGTAGTTTCTTCTTCAGCACAACAAGTCTTTAGTATCAAGCAATCTTCTTCTTGGCAATACAGTTCTTAGCAACAGGGTAACCCACACGGGGGCTACACGACGTGGAGGCAAAGGTAATCCAAGGGTTCGGCGTCGACCGCGAGGAGCGCTATGTCGAGCCCGGAGTCACACGGACCCCCAACAACACAGTACCTTGGAAAATGAAGCACACGATGATCAGCGGCGTCGAACGATCCGGCGTCGCGCCTTCGGTGTCCCGCAGGCCTCAGCAGGCGTCGTCGATGATGCGGTTGCACAGAGTGAGCAGCGCTCACGGCGTCGAAGGGCACACGGTTGATGCGATCAGCAGTGGTGCAGACACGAGGTCCTCTGGAGCTAGAGCCGTACTCCCACTCACTGGCGTTGCTGCTGGCGTCGGTCGGGCCCGGCGTCCGGTCGTCGTGATTGCTGGTTCTTTCAGAGGCGCTGGATTCACACTTCCAGCAAATAGCACTTTAGCAGATGAAGTCCTTTAGCCCTGTGACTTCAGCAGGAGACTGGCACTCTTCCAGTCCTTGGAGATTTTCTTAGCAAGCGTGAGAGTACACACACAGTTCCTCTCTCCTGGTTCCTTGGCAAAAATAAAGAAGCACTGCAGGATTCCCCCAACAACAGCACACTGGCAGAAGGGGTAGGCAGTCCTTAGATCAGCAGGCCTCTTGTCCTTGGTTACAGGGTTCCTTCTCAGAAGTGATCTGATTTCCAAGTTCAGGGGTCCTTCTCTTATACCCCTTTTCGTCTTTGATCCCTTTGTCTATGCCGGGGATTTCCCAACATCCTGGGTCTGTGGTGGGTGGAGCTAGGCAGTAGCACCTGGCCTATTCATTGAGCCGGGCTGGGTCCTCAGACGCCCAGCAGGAGGTGGAGCCAGCATTGATACTGGCAGGAGCAGAGCTATCGCCCTCCTGGCAGGAGGTGGGGCTAGGATCGTCCATGGCAGGCACAGAGCCATCAGTCGCTTAGCAGGAGGTGGAGCCAGCATTGTATCAGGCAAGGCAGGCTATCAACAACTACTCTCCCCCTACTCTCAACGTAAATGTCCCACTCATCCCACACTGACTCATCCGGACCTGCGGAGCCACCCAGGTCCTGTCACACACACGCAAGACCAGCAGAAACCAGATATGATTAGGCAAGAAAATAGACACTTTCTAAAAGTGCTATTTTCAAACCCAGAGTCCAAAAACCATCCACACCAACGGATGCGTAATTAAACCCCGAGTTCAGGGATACCAAACTCGACATTGCACCATGCTCCCCGAGCCAGCTAGGATCATAACATTAATAATCCCGGCGGCCCATTCTAAGCAATGGAGAGCAGGCTACCTCGCAATAGTGAAGCACGAAGATGGCGGTACTTCACTATCAGGACATGCCAACTTGGTCAGGCGTGTCCTACCTTATACGTACAATGCACCCTGCCCGTGGGCCTACCATAGGGGTGACTAACATGAAGTCAAGGGAAGGTTGGAGGGGCTGGCAAGTAGGTATACCTGCGCAGCCTGCGTGACAGTACAAGACTGCACGTGGGTCTCGCAATGACCGACCCGTAGACATTCTTTTACGAGGCCGCTCCTGTGGGTGGCACAACACGTGCTGCAAGCCCCCGAGCGGCATTTGTATTTACAAGCCCCCGCACGCCTGGTGCACTAGACTAGGGACTGACAGTAAACCAAATAGGCCAAACATGGATACAATAGATACATCAATTTAACATCGTGAGCACTTGCGCTATGGCACTGATCAGCAGTGACACGGCGCCCAAAGCATATACCAGCAAAACATTGTAAAACAGTAGAGGCAAACAGAAAAAATGGAGGAGAGACTCAAGCCAATGATGTCAGGTCTAACACGTGTCCCCTCCAGCTGAAATGTGGGGAGAACTACCCTTGACCTAGGGAGTCCTCAGCACTAAGGCGGAAAAATCTGGACAGACCATCAGCATTGGCGTGATCTGTACCAGGGCGGTGTTCCACCGTAAAGTCCATCCCCTGTAGGGAAATGGACCACCTCAACAGTTTTGGATTCTCACCCCTCATCTGCATCAGCCATCTGAGGGGCCTGTGGTCTGTCTGAACCCGGAAGTGAGTCCCAAACAGGTAGGGTCTTAGCTTCTTCAGCGCCCAGACCACAGCAAATGCTTCTCTCTCTATCGCACTCCACCTCGTTTCCCTGGGAAGTAACCTCCTACTGATGAAGGCTACAGGCAAGTCTCGGCCCTCTTCATTCACCTGAGCTAGAACAGCCCCCACGCCATGCTCTGAAGCGTCCGTCTGAACAATAAATTCTTTCGAAAAGTCGGGTGCCTGGAGAATGGGTGCTGTACACATTGCAGTTTTCAGGGTGTCAAAGGCCGTTTGACAGGCATCAGTCCAGATCACATTTCGCGGCTGCTTCCTGGAAGTCAGCGAAGTCAAGGGGTGCACAATGGTACCATAATCCTTGACAAACCTCCTGTAGTAACCCGTGAGACCTAAGAAGGCTCTCACCTGAGTTTGGGTTTTGGGCGGTGCCCAAGCCAGGATGGTATCAATCTTGGGTTGCAGGGGGGCCACCTTACCGCTCCCTACTTGGTGCCCCAAGTACACCACAGAACCCTGCCCAATTTGGCACTTACTGGCTTTGATTGTGAGGCCTGCTCCGCGCAGGGCCAACAACACTTCCTGGAGGTGGCGCAAGTGTTCCTCCCAGCTGGCGCTGAACACTGCGATGTCGTCCAGGTAGGCGGCACTGAAATCCTCCAGTCCAGCCAAGACCTGGTTGACCAACCTCTGGAAGGTGGCGGGGGCATTCTTCATCCCAAAGGGCATCACCCGGAACTGGTATAGCCCATCTGGTGTGGAGAATGCTGACCTCTCTTTTGCCCCATCAGTCAAGGCGATCTGCCAGTACCCAGACGTTAAATCGAATGTACTAAGGTACCGGGCAGCCCCCAACCGATCTATGAGCTCATCAGCTCTGGGGATGGGGTGCGCGTCAGTCTTCGTGACCGAATTGAGTCCTCGGTAATCCACGCAGAACCGGAGTTCTGGTGAAGCACCAGGCGCTGCAGCCTTCGGGACCAAGACCACTGGGCTGGCCCAAGGACTGCTAGAGGACTCAATCACCCCTAACGCGAACATTTTGGAGACCTCCTCCTTAATGTACGCTCTGACCTTGTCAGTCACCCTGTAAGCCTTGTGCTTCACAGGAGGGCTGTCTCCGGTGTCAACGTCATGGACACACCAATGAGTGACACCCGGCACCAAGGAAAACAGATCCGGGAATTGTCCCAATAGGTGGCGACAATCCTGTTTCTGTTCAAGAGTCAGTGTGTCAGAGAGGACCACACCATCCACTGACCCGTCTTGCTCTTTAGCACACAGGAGGTCAGGAAGAGGCTCACTCTCCTCCTCCATTCCATCATCTGTAGCTAGGAGCATGCCCACTTCGGACCTTTCTAAGTGGGGCTTCAAACGGTTGACATGCAGGACCCGCAAGGGGTTCCTGGGAGATTTCAAGTCCACCAGGTAGGTGACATCGCTCTTCTTCTCCACAACCTTAAACGGTCCAGTCCACCTGTCCTTGAGCGCACAAGGTTCCACAGGGGACATGACCCACACTTCCTGACCAGGCTGAAGCTCTACCAGAGTGGCATTCTGGTCGTACCAACGCTTCATCTCCTCCTGGCTGGCCTCCAGATTTGCCTGAGCAAGTTCTCTGAAGCGCCGAGTCTGGTTCCGAAAGGCCAGCATGTAGCTGTATACATCCTGGGGAGGTTTCCTGGGAGATTGCTCCCAGCCTTCCTTGACCAGACTCAAAGGTCCTCTTACCGGGTGACCGTATAAGAGCTCAAAGGGGCTGAACCCTAGAGCCTTCTGCGGCACCTCATGGTAAGCAAACAACAGGCATGGCAAGAGGACGTCCCATTTCCGCCTCATTGGTTCTTCAAGACCCATAATCATGCCTTTCAGGGTCCGGTTGAATCTCTCAACCAGCCCATTTCCTTGCGGGTGGTAAGGAGTGGTGAACTTGTAGGTTACCCCCCACTCCTTCCACAGAGACTTCATGTAGTTCGAAATGAAGTTGGTGCCCCGGTCGGACACCACCTCTCTGGGGAACCCCATCCGGGAGAAAACACCCATCAGTGCCCGTCCCACCACGGGGGCCGTCACTGTTCTGAGAGGGATGGCTTCCGGGTACCTCGTGGCATGGTCCACCAAGACCAGGATGAACCTGTTGCCCAGGGCTGTCTTGGGGTCTAGGGGCCCAACAATGTCAATACCCACCCGGTCAAAGGGGGTACTGACCACTGGAAAAGGTTGGAGGGGAGCCTTCTGCTTCCTCCCGCTTTTCCCACTTGCCTGGCAAGTGCGACAAGTCTTGCAATGGATGTCTACATCCCTACGCATCTGAGGCCAATAAAAATGGGTGACAAGCCTGTCATAGGTCTTGTCCTGCCCCAGATGTCCAGCTAAAGGTACGTCATGAGCCAAATCCAGTAGGAAGGCTCTGAAGCGCTGGGGTACCACCAGCACACGGGCTGATCCAGGCTCAGCAGCCTTAGGCTCGCTATACAGGAGGTCGTTCTCCCAGTACACAAAATGTGACCCTGACTGATCACCTGAGGATTGGGCTGAGGACTGGTGCCTCATGCCCACAAGAGAAGGGCACTCCTTCTGTTCCGCACAGAATTCCTCCCTGGAGGGACCACCATCCTGCTGCCAATGGGTCAGCTCGGGCAAGTCTCCCAGTTCGGCAATTTGTTCCCCCGTGGGCTCCAGGGCATCCCCCTCAGGGTCTACCTCCTCCTGGACCACGGGAACTACGGGGGCCGGTTTCCCGCGCCTCCTGCCTCTTCTCTTCACAGCTGGGTCCTGGGCCGTACTTTCAGGCTCCGGGACCCCATCAACACCCTTACTCGCTGTCATGGATCGAGTGGTTGCACACACCCACTCTGGCACACCCAACATTTTCAAGTGCGCCGCTCTCTCCACCTTAGCCCAAGGGGAGTCTTCTAAATCATTGCCCAGGAGACAATCGACAGGCATGGCGGGCCTCACAGCAACCTGAAGAGTACCTGAAACTCCCCCCCATTCAAAGGAAACCTGAGCCACCTCACACTCTTTCTGGGAGTTATCGGCAGCTATCACGGGGTAGAATGCGTGGGGAACCACCTGCTCTCTGGACACTAAGTGACACTTGACAGCTGTCACACTCGCTCCGGTGTCTCTGAGAGCTTCCACTCTATGGCCATTAATGGTCACCCACTGCCTATATTTACTAGTGTTACTAGGCAGAAGGGGTGGAGGGACCATTTGCATGTCTCCTAGCGAGACCAGGGACATTTCTGCGGGACCCCTCCCACCATGGACAACCATCTCCTCCCCTCCCAAGGCTACACTCGCCAACTGACGAGGGGGTGCACGCGGCGGTGCATTCGAATCCTTTTTGGGACACTGGGGGTCATAAAACCGGTGTCCCACCTGCCCACAACCGTAGCAGGTTAGGGGGCCCCTATGAACAGGTTTACCCGTCGGGGCCCCTGGCTTCTTCTCAGGGGGAGGCTGGGAACCTTTCCCTTGGTTCCCTTGGGGATTACTTTGGGGCCCTTTCTGAGACTCCTTCTGTTTACCCTTGTCCCCCCCACTCTTCTGCTGGGGACCCTGCTCACCTTTGGCTGAGTCTCCCACTGGACCCTTGTGGACCCTGGTACTGACCCAGCGGTCCGCCTCCTCAGCAAGTTTTCTAGGGTTAGATATCTTGCTATCAATCAGGTGCTGGCGCAGCTCTGGAAAACAGTTATTAGACAAGTGCTCCCAAGCAAACAAATCATAAAGAGCTTCATAACTTTCCACTTTGCTGCCCTTTACCCAACCATCCATGGCTCTGCAAAAATAAGACACATATTCCACCCACGTCGTACCAGGCAACTTCTTACATTCTCTAAAAGCTTGTCTGTACTTCTCGGGGGTTAAGCCATATCGCAACATTAAAGCATCTTTCATATGAGCATACGACATCCTATCCGCAACAGGCATGTCTAACAGGGTATCTCTTCCCTCATTCACAAAGCGACCCCACAACCCCGCTCCCCAATTCTTCTCAGGGACCTGGTGGGCCAACAATGCTAGCTCATATGCTTTAAACCACTGACCAATATCTTCGTTCCTATGATAATCTTTTATCATATCTTTGGGAAAGTAAAACTTACTCTCTGCAGGCCCAGATGGAATGCTGCCACCAGAGGGATTCAATTCTAACTTCTTAGCTTGGATATCCAGCTCCCTCAACCTGGCTTCACGCTCCAAAGCTAACTTCTCTCGTTCGAACTCCAACTTTTTGATCTCTAAATCAGCTTCCCTTCTACCTCTTGCATTTTCTAACTCCAACTGCCCATTTATTTTTAGCCTTGCCATCTCCATGTTGTAAGCTCGCTCTTTCGCCCTTTCTTCTCTTTCTTCAGGGGAAAGACCTTTGGAGGAAACACTGCTACCGGGAGAGGACACAGGCCCATTCACTGGCACCTCCTCATCCCCTTCCTCTGTGGGTACCACCACCACATCAGAGGGATCTCTGGACTCCCACCAGGCCTGTAATGCTTTACGAAAATCATCTTTTCTCGAGAGGCCTGTGGTAGGAACTTTGAACTGGTCCCAAAAGTGTTTCAGCTCATCTTTCTTGTATTTCTTAAGCTTATTTCTCTCGAACTCCTCCACAACAACGATAGCAGGGGCAGTGACTCCGTTGTCACTCATGGTTAAAACTGGCAGTGTTCAAATAAATCAAGTTTCAGGAAAGCGGAGAACAAAAATAGGATCCTTCCGAATTAGATTGTGACTGCGTTATGGTCTGCTTTCACTACGTAGCGCACACTAATCACTGTACATGGGTCATAAATGCAAGGTCCAAATCCTCACCGCTGCATCCAATGTTAGAACCGGCTGTCTCTAGTTGGCAGAGGTATGCACTTCTGACAAATAGGGACACTCCTTTTCTAGTCAGGGCAAGGGGATCACACCCTTCGATAACCCCTGCTCACCCCCTTGGTAGCTTGGCAGAGCAGAACAGGCTTATCTCAGAGGCTGTGTGTTAAGCAATTATGACCACATACAGTAATACAGTGAATACACTACAAATGGACACGACACAGTAGTATTATAAAAATAAGTATTTTTATATAAGGCTTAGCACAAGACCAAATAACGGCAACACAGTACACAATCGTAATAAATACTCTGGGAAGGAAAAAGGGATAGTTCAAAGGTAGTTTCTTCTTCAGCACAACAAGTCTTTAGTATCAAGCAATCTTCTTCTTGGCAATACAGTTCTTAGCAACAGGGTAACCCACACGGGGGCTACACGACGTGGAGGCAAAGGTAATCCAAGGGTTCGGCGTCGACCGCGAGGAGCGCTACGTCGAGCCCGGAGTCACACGGACCCCCAACAACACAGTACCTTGGAAAATGAAGCACACGATGATCAGCGGCGTCGAACGATCCGGCGTCGCGCCTTCGGTGTCCCGCAGGCCTCAGCAGGCATCGTCGATGATGCGGTTGCACAGAGTGAGCAGCGCTCATGGCGTCGAAGGGCACACGGTTGATGCGATCAGCAGCGGTGCAGACACGAGGTCCTCTGGAGCTAGAGCCGTACTCCCACTCACTGGCGTTGCTGCTGGCGTCGGTCGGGCCCGGCGTCCGGTCGTCGTGATTGCTGGTTCTTTCAGAGGCACTGGATTCACACTTCCAGCAAATAGCACTTTAGCAGATGAAGTCCTTTAGCCCTGTGACTTCAGCAGGAGACTGGCTATCTTCCAGTCCTTGGAGATTTTCTTAGCAAGCGTGAGAGTACACACACAGTTCCTCTCTCCTGGTTCCTTGGCAAAAATAAAGAAGCACTGCAGGATTCCCCCAACAACAGCACACTGGCAGAAGGGGTAGGCAGTCCTTAGATCAGCAGGCCTCTTGTCCTTGGTTACAGGGTTCCTTGTCAGAAGTGATCTGATTTCCTAGTTCAGGGGTCCTTCTCTTATACCCCTTTTCGTCTTTGATCCCTTTGTCTATGCCGGGGATTTCCCAACATCCTGGGTCTGTGGTGGGAGGAGCTAGGCAGTAGCACCTGGCCTATTCATTGAGCCGGGCTGGGTCCTCAGACGCCCAGCAGGAGGTGGAGCCAGCATTGATACTGGCAGGAGCAGAGCTATCGCCCTCCTGGCAGGAGGTGGGGCTAGGATCGTCCATGGCAGGCACAGAGCCATCAGTCGCTTAGCAGGAGGTGGAGCCAGCATTGTATCAGGCAAGGCAGGCTATCAACAACTACTCTCCCCCTACTCTCAACGTAAATGTCCCACTCATCCCACACTGACTCATCCGGACCTGCGGAGCCACCCAGGTCCTGTCACACACACGCAAGACCAGCAGAAACCAGATATGATTAGGCAAGAAAATAGACACTTTCTAAAAGTGCTATTTTCAAACCCAGAGTCCAAAAACCATCCACACCAACGGATGCGTAATTAAACCCCGAGTTCAGGGATACCAAACTCGACATTGCACCATGCTCCCCGAGCCAGCTAGGATCATAACATTAATAATCCCGGCGGCCCATTCTAAGCAATGGAGAGCAGGCTACCTCGCAATAGTGAAGCACGAAGATGGCGGTACTTCACTATCAGGACATGCCAACTTGGTCAGGCGTGTCCTACCTTATACGTACAATGCACCCTGCCCGTGGGCCTACCATAGGGGTGACTAACATGAAGTCAAGGGAAGGTTGGAGGGGCTGGCAAGTAGGTATACCTGCGCAGCCTGCGTGACAGTACAAGACTGCACGTGGGTCTCGCAATGACCGACCAGTAGACATTCTTTTACGAGGCCGCTCCTGTGGGTGGCACAACACGTGCTGCAAGCCCCCGAGCGGCATTTGTATTTACAAGCCCCGGCACGCCTGGTGCACTAGACTAGGGACTGACAGTAAACCAAATAGGCCAAACATGGATACAATAGATACATCAATTTAACATCGGGAGCACTTGCGCTATGGCACTGATCAGCAGTGACACGGCGCCCAAAGCATATACCAGCAAAACATCGTAAAACAGTAGAGGCAAACAGAAAAAATGGAGGAGAGACTCAAGCCAATGATGTCAGGTCTAACAATGACCATGGGAAAAGGTAAACTAGGTGGTAAAGAATGGAATATCAGAATGGAATATCAATGGTATGGTTGTTGACTGTGTAAAAACCTATAAATATTTGGGTATTACATTTGATCATAATTTATCTTTCAAGAAACATTTTAACAACCTAGAAGCTAAAGGCTTATCTCTTACATTTGCCTTTAGACAATTGAGGGATAAGGTACAATGCCCAAATCATGACCATTTGATGAAGGCCATGAAAGTGAAGTTAATTCATTCATTGGACTATGGTTCTGTTATTTTTCGGGGTAAAGATGCAAAACTTTTAGATGATATTGAAATAAGATCATATAAATCGGTATTTAGAATCCCAAAAACATCAGTCGAGCGAATGTCAGACTGGAATTTGGATTGAAGAAACAGTGTGGAGTTATAGAGAAGTGTGGCTCAATGGTTAGAGCGGCAGACCCTGATGCAGAGATCTGGCCCGGGACCAGGGTTCAATTCCCTGCCTCGGCGGGTCTTGGGCTCAAAATTTCACGGACCTGATAATTCTCGCCTCGGTGCCTAGTCCAATCATGGAGTCCCACTCTGCAACTCTGGGCAATAGCTTGCTTATTCTCCACAATGGCCCCCACAACGCTAAGGATGCCTGGCCTCCACCTTGGGGGTGCCCAGGAGTGGACGCCTCACAGGGAAAGCCAGGATGGGTTCCACAGCGGTATTCGTACAAGCGCCTTGAGACCCTTGCGGGTGAGTAGTGCGCTATACAAGCATCAATTTACATTTACATTTAGTGTCTTGTTAGGCAATCTACATTTTTAAAATCTTTATTGTTATTATCCAGATCAGAGGAAGGCTCGCTGGCCAACCTCTCTTGGCTTGAGATTCAAAGAGGGGCCTATTCGGGAAGCAGGCGAACGTATTTAAACGAATGTTTGCTTGCCTTTGATTGCCCGAATTTAGAGGATGAAACAAGGTGTAAAATGTTTTTTTTAAAAACAATCAATCAATCAGCAGCACATTTGTCTTGTATAACGGATAAAGACGATTTAAGGGGAAAAAAACTTATTTGGACAATAGCAAACTCTTTTAATAATTTGTATCCCCAGCCTTGCTTGAAATTTTATTTAAAACCTTATATTAAAAATAAATTTATGTTGCTACGGTTTGGGAGATACCCAACCAAAGATGAAATCCCAAAATGGGAAAAAAATTGGCCCTCTAATGTCTGTAGATTATGTGGTAAGAACGAAGAAACTCTACAGCATATTGTAACTTTGTGTCCAAAATTGCTTGTTGAACGAAAGATGTTTTTAAAACCGCTTTTTAAGGAAATGGGAGTAAGAACGTGCAGAACTGCAATCATTGTATGTTTAAGAGGTATTACACCTAGATTAGTTCATCAGTTTGTTAAGTATATCCTTATAGTGGAAACAAAATTAAGTAAGGAAGACACTGCAACCGATGAAATCCATGTAAAGAACGCTATCCAAAATGTCAATGACACTATAATAGTAAATGCTTTTAGGGATCACGAGGAAATTTTATAGAAATTTTTAAATTAAATTGTTATAAATGTATTACTTGATTTTATAGATCATATTTGCTGTTAGCATATGATTTTCTAATTTGTTGCCTTAACCCCTTTACTGCTAAGGCATTATTAGTGATGCCATATAATTTCCATTGAAATCAATGGAAAGTCCATGACGAGTTACCCTTGTCATTAGCGGCGAAGAGGTTAAAGTACATCAAATCAGTTTGGGAGATAGTATATTAATTTTAGTCTAAGTTTAAAATGGTTTTATCAGAATTTTTTGATTAGCATCTAAAGTATTTGATATGGAACTAGAGTGCACATTGCACTTTACTTAACTTTTGCTGCTAAATCGTTTATTGTCAACTCGTTGCACTTTATTTCACTTTTGCTGCTAAATTGTTCATCCTACTACAGCTGAACTAAGTATGTATATGAGCGCTGGCTAATTTGGTTCTGTGTTTATATCGCTTTTCTCAAATCAGGTTGTAAATTGAATTTGCTTTTTGCTGTTTGTAATGGTTTTAATTTATCAACAAAATAAACTTTACTGCTGAAAGAAAGTTCCACCAGAAGCATGGCTGTCTCATAGGCAGAGACTCAAGTAATTTCTCTCACGCATATTTTCTTGGGGGCCATTTAGGTATTACCTTCTACGTTATAGTTTTCTACAGAATTCATATTCATGTTCAGAATGGCTCTTCAGTTGACACTGATGTTGTCTGCTGTCTCAATTCACCTCTGTGTCACTCTTTTTCCAAAGCTGCTCCTTGACGATTGCATAGTAACATATGTAATGACAGGGATGTAAGCATAACTTAGAAATTTTGATTTTATACCTATGTGCTATCTGGTGTTTTTGTATGATCAGAAATTTAGCATACAGATCATCATAGTTGATGCTGGAAGCCTTGTCAGGAGGCTATTCCTTTTTTAATGCTAACCTCCCAGGAGTTATAAAGCAATCTTTGTAAGTCAAAAACCTGTCGGTTGAAGCAATTATAGATTTGGAACTAATGTTATATAACTTGAGGTGTGAAGAGCTGGCATTCCCGTTTTAGTAGTGTACCAGCAACCTTACTATATGGGTGCTTTCCCATCGCTTTTTTATGATTTTACATGTTCATTATTGATAAACTATAACAAGATGATTATTGTGGATGGTTTTAATTATTGGGCATATGACAGCGACTCCATTGAAAAGTCAACAGTTTATGGAGTTTATGATTTCCCTCAAACTAACGCAACATATAAATAAATCTACCCATCAAAAGGGCAACATTCGGGGGCGTGGCCAAGATGGCGGTGTGAGCGGTCGCACTCTCTGCGAGCTCCCCGGAAACCTGGGCCCCTGAGCCCTGTCCTGATGCCGATCTCCCCCCGAGCGGCCTCATTCGGACAGCGGGGGCTGCGGTAATCCTGGTGATCCACTGTGAGTCCACAGCAACCTGGGCGAACGCCACAGAAGAGCTCCGCGGCACGGGCCGGTATCCACACCGAAGGCGAGGTAGGCCGAGACCCGGAGCCTGCCGGGACACTAGGCAGCAGTTCCGCGATCAGAATCAAATAGCGGTCCGGCGGACTGAGCTTGGAGGCCTCTGCGGAGCCGTGGGAAGAGGCGGAGAGCACCAAAACAACAAAGCAGCTGGAGGGGCCCGGCGGCATCGCAGGTACTCCCCCGCAGGCGTAGAGCTGGTACGCGAGGTCGGGGACGCGGCCTAGAGGCGGAGCGGCCAATTTCATCGTACTGGGCCGTGAGATCGTGGTGCCAGTCATAGCCGCCATAGAGGTGCCGGGCTGGTGGCGGCAGGGCAGCTGGAAGGACCCAAACACCCTGGGACAGCGAAGGCCTGAAGAGCGCTGAAAGGAGTGAAGGCCCCGATCGGGCCCCGACATGGGCGTTCGGCCCCACTGAGACACGGCCGAGGGGGAGGCCGGTCAAAACACCGACGGCCGGGAACGCCTTTAGAGACCTCATGTGGATGGCTTGGCTTCCGGGAGGTATGGAGGTGAGGCACCGATGACAGCACGCGGTGTGTTAACGGCCAGACGGAGCAAGGAGCGTGGCGGAGGAGAGGCCGGAGGCGGATACCTTCGTGTGGACTGGGAAAACTGGAGACCCCGGCCGCGGTGGGCCGAAGTGCGGCGCTCATCCTGACGCCACAGGAGAACCCTGGGTGTGGCTGAAGAGACCCCGCGGCGGAACTTGAGGGCAACGGCCGACGAGAGGCGGATACACGAGGCCGGGGACGCGGCCTATAGATGAAGCGGGCAGGCTATTGAGCACACGCGGTCACGGCTGCTAGAGGAGGGCAGTTGAGAGGTCGCCAACAGCGTGGGAGCTCAGGGGCATGGTTGCGGTCGCCCTGTGATCGAGATCGCTATGAGGAGAGAGAGTCCGGTGGGAGACCACGCGGGCGGCCTGCATGCACCGTGCTCACCGACGAGCCATAGCACACCTGAGCAGGCCTGGCTGGACTCCGGAGGCTGCGGGGTGCGGCTGTCTGCGGACGGTTCGCTCCAGGACATCGGCGACCGAGTGGTTGAGGCACCAGGAAGGGGCGACGGGGCCCGCCTTTTTCTCCCAGGGCCTTTGACTGATTGACTAGGGGGTCGCCAAAGTTGGGCATTGCCCTACGAACGGAACGGGCCTGTGAGGTGTCCACGTTTGAGATGGCCAACAACAGAGGAAACAAGAAAGGGGACCGGACCTTGCCGGAGATGATGAGTAGGGGGCAGCGAAACAGGAGACAGAGAGCCAACGGTCACTAGGTCCTTCCTAGAATCGCTCTTCAGTTCCATACGGGACAATTTTCAGACGCTAAACAGGAAGTGGCAGGAGAAGTTAGGGAAATACGGAGAGAGGTCGATAGCCTTGGTGAGCAGGTTGCCACCATGGAAGGCTCGGGGCATTCCAGGGACGAAGAGATTGGACAATTGCAGCAACAGGTGCTACGCCTGAGGGAACAACAGCTAGACTTCCAAGCGCACAATGAGGACCTTGAGAACCGGTACCGCCGGGACAACATCCGAGTCCGGGGTGTGCCATCCAGGGAGGAAGGGGAAGATGTAGCTGTATATGTGCAAGGCTTATTCAGGGAGATACTGGGTGAACCGGAGGACTTCCCTATACAAATAGACAGAGCACACAGAGTGGGTGCGACACGCCAGACCTCAGCACCCACGCCTGATATACTGGCCTTCCTACCGGGCTTTCCGCTCAAGGAGCAAATCCTTCGTGAGGCGCGGAAACAGCAGTCACTGCAATTCCGGGGGCACCCGGTGGCCCTCTATCAGGACTTGTCGATGATCACACTTCAAAAACGAAGAACATTCAAAATCGCAACAGACTTTTTGAGGTCACATGGGACGCAGTACTCCTGGGGTCACCCTTTTCGACTCATCTTTAGGTGGAATGGCGTCCTGTATCAACTTCGGTCCCTTCAGGACACGTGTGAGGTACTGGGGATCACAGCATCAGATGAAGAAGCGCATACACCACGCCGTAGGCAGGCTACCAGAGTAGGATGGCAGAGAGTCCCTGATCATCGATCGTCGGCCTCTTTGGCTAGACCGAACTCGCCCACTATCAGAGCTGGCATGGAAGGGGCACTGCGAGAGGCAGCCGGGGAAGCAGCCCCGAGCTAGGTTGCACTTACGGCCTAAGATGGCGGCGACGGCGCGGCCATCGATCTAGCAGCCGGTGCTCATGCACTGGCGGCTTGAGAGAACTCCGGGGGGAGATCCACACAGCTTTTCAACACTGCAGGTTTGGGGGTCCGGGGAAGGGGAGGCGGCAGGTGGGAGTGCAGTGGCTGGACGTCCACTTCTATAACTTTCAACAGACTTGTCCTCTGAGGACCGGACTTGGACAATGGAGTTCTGGGGACAGTTGGGGAGTTGGGATGGAGGGAGTGGGGAAGGGGGGATGGGGAAGGAGTGGGGAGGGGTGGGCAGTTTGGGGGGTTTTCACAGGGAATTGGAGGGGGGAGGGTGGGGATGGGGATCCGGGAGTTGGGAAGGGGGGGAGGGTCATCCAGTGCACTGCGCGGTTACTAGATACTTTGACAACATTCATACACCTTAATTTGCCCGGGCGGGGATGCTACACGATCGCTTACACTTTCTTCTATGCCTTGCAGCTTCGGGTAGCTCATACACCTTGCCTCACCCGAGCGGGCCTTCACGCTTTCTTCTACATCTTCCCCTATGCCTCCTGACACTTTTAAAGTGGTGACTCTGAATGTCAGGGTTTGAATAATCCGGTCAAACGGCGGGCAGTGCTTTCTCTCCTGGAGAGCACACGTGCAGACATATGTCTCCTTCAGGAGACACACCTGCTGCCACAGGACACACACAGGCTGCGCTCACACAGGTTCCCGTCACAGTTCTTCTCTTCCTGTACCACTAAGACGGCGGGGGTGGCGATACTGGTGGCCAGACACTTTAAAGGGGATATCCTCCACAAACTCACTGAACAGAAAGGCCGACTGTTAGCATACCGGTTTAGGATTGGAGGTCTTACTTTCACGATCGGATCCCTGTATAGCCCTAATGAACAGCAGGAACGTTTCCAGCAATCGGCGATTGTAGATATTACTGCCTCATTATTCTCGTGGAGATTTTAACATGGTTTTTGACTCAGCTGTGGACAGATCGGCGCAACGCTCCCCGCAGGTCGGGGAGTTTTCCGCCGGATGTAAGGCACGGCTGTCGGAGGTAGACTTACTCGATCTTTGGCGACACATGCATCCCACAGACAGGGGATATTCATATTATTCCCACGCACACAAAACGTATGCGAGGCTCGATCACCTCCTCGTCACGTCCCCGGTGCAGGCACTAGTCTCGGGGTCGGACATGGGAGTGTTATCTTTATCGGATCACGCCCCGGTCTGTGCCACTTTGTGTCTTGCGCCGGCAGCTAGTCCTCCCAGAGCATGGCGCCTCCGCGACACCCTGCTGCACAGGAAGGTGGTGGTGGGCCGCGTCGAGGACGCGATCCGGGAGTACCTGACCCACAACGACAACTCTGACACCAATCGGGCAATGCAGTGAGCGGCCTTGAAAGCAGTACTCAGGGGGGAATTTTTGGCGATCTCCTCTGCTGAAAATAAAGAGTGACAGGCCGAATTCACTCTTGAACAGATACATCGCAAGACAGGGGCCCCCAGAATTTGGCGGCAGCTTAAGGAGGCGAGGAAACTCCTGGCGGCCCTGGACTTGGACTGTGCGGAATATGCTGCGCTCCGGCTGCGCCATACCTATTACACAGGGGGGGACCGTTGTGGCAGACTGCTGGCCAACAGGCTCCGAGTAGCGCACCAGAGTCAGCTGGTGAAGGAGATCTCTGACCCTTCAGGGGCGGCGGTGATGGAAGACGCCCACATAGCAGATGTATTCCGCAGGTTCTACGCAGATCTCTATGCTGGTGAGCCACCGGACGAGACGGCCATGGCCGCATATCTGGACTCAGTCACTCTGCCCTCCCTGGATCCCCTGCAGGCGGAGCACTTAAATCGGGACATCCGGATAGAGGAGGTGATTTCTGCCATCGCCAGGCTTATACATGGCAAAGCGCCAGGCCCGGATGGATACACCTCACTCTTTTACAAAACATTCTGCACGTCACTAGCCCCTATCCTTACTCGTCTTTTTAACTTGTTTGCCGAACGGGGAGCCATTCCGCCTGATCTTTTATGGGCTTCCATTATGGTTATCCCCAAACCTGGGAAGGACCAGAAGTATTGCAGATCTTACAGACCGATATCCCTTCTGAATGTCGACTTAAAATTATACACGGGGATCCTAGCCGCCCGACTAGCCCCTCACCTACCCGGTCTTATAGATCCTGATCAGGCCGGTTTTGTCCTGGGGAGGCAGACGGTTGACAACACGAAAAGGATCGTCCACCTGTTAGAGCAGGCCACCCGGATTCCGGGGGAAAGAATGATGCTGGCGGTGGACGTGGGGAAGGCGTTCGACCGGGTGCACTGGCCTTACCTAGAACAGGTTCTGGTGAAGGCGGGCATAGGGGATAAGTTTCGCTCCATGATCTTTAACTGCTACAGACTTCCAACTGCTGTGGTTCGTGTGAATGGGTATAATTCAAGGAACTTCAACATCGAGAGAGGTACTAGGCAGGGATGCCCACTTTCGCCCTTGCTCTTCGCCCTTTATATGGAACCGTTCGCCCAACGGGTCCGTGACAATCCGGCGGTGACGGGGTGCGGATGGGAGGTTTCACGCACGCTATAAACCTCTACGCGGACGATGTCATTTTATCGCTTGATGAACCCCGGACGGCCCTGCCGGCCTGCATCGAGGAGCTGGCCTCCTTTGGTGCGGTCGCGGGTTTTAAAATGAACATGGGAAAGTCGGTGGCTCTAGATATCTCCCTTGAGCCGGCCACTAGGACCTACTTACAAAACCAATTCCCCATGCTTTGGTCATCAGAGGCGGTGCCCTACCTGGGGATCCAGATAGCTCCCACCTTACCGGCCATGGTATCGGCCAACTACACAGCCATGGGCACAAAGATTAAAGAGGAATTGGGACGATGGAACCGCGGCACTCTCTCCTGGTTGGGCAGGATAGCCGCCGTCAAAATGACGGTCCTGCCCCAGGTGCTTTACCTGTTCCGGGCCCTACCGCTCCAGCCACCAATCGGGTGGATCCCGCAACTACAGGCGGACCTCTCGCGTTTTATCTGGCAGGGGAAAAAACTCAGAATGCGCAGGGCCCTCTCACTGTTGGCCCCAGAGGCGGGAGGACTGGGAATACCAGACCTCCGTAAGTATTTCCAAGCAGCACAGTTGCGCTATCTAGTGGAATGGAGTAGGTGAGAGTCAGATAAGAAGCACTGGCTCTTCCAGGATCAGGCGGTGGCGGGCCGACCCCTGCAGGAAATCCCATTTCTGCGCCGGACTCACCGGCCCAAGAATTTGTACGCCTCCTTTGTTACAAGGGTGCCCTTGCGGGTCTGGGACGCTACCAACACCTCGTCCAGCCTCACCTTGTTCCCATCGCCACTCACACCGTTGGTGGACAACCAAGACTTTACCCCCAGGAATGGAAAGGGGAGCATTCACACACTGGAGGCAGGTGGGGTGTAGAGCCCTGTGTCACATTTATAGCCCAGAGGGGGTCGTCCCCTTCCCGCAATTTCGCCAGGAGTTTTCACTCCCTGAAACCGAGAGGCACCGCTATATGCAGGCTCGCCACTGGGCTCTTCAACCACAGGTGCGGGAGACGACCGATAGGCAACTCCTTCCATACGAAAAATGGCTTCTGACGCGCACGTCGGACTCGAAATTGATTACGGATCTCTATAGGCTACTACAACCGCCTTCTACACACCTCTATAACCCAGGGAGAGAACGCTGGGAACGGGAATTGGGTAGGACGCTGAGCCCTAAAGAATGGGAGCACATATCCTATAGGGCCAGGCACTCGGCATACCACATGGGCCTCACTGACACACTAACTAAGTGCTCCACCTATTGGTACTATACCCCGGAGCGGGTTCACGAACTGGACCGTAGCAGGGAGGACACATGTTGGAGAGGGTACGGGCACCGGGGTACACTGACACACATTCTATGGGATTGTCCACTCCTAGAAACCTATTGGAGGGAAGTGCTAGATGAAATCGATTCCCATTTAGGCATCGAACTACCACGCTTTCCCGTGTACACCCAGCTAGGGCTCCCGAATGGACTGACGTACCCACTCAGATCTCGCAGGGGTAGGCAGATAGCCATCGCACTATGATCAGCGGTCCAAAAAATCCTGATACATTGGCACACTACCACGACACCCTCTATCACGGGCTGGCTCCAAAGATTATGGCACATGTTGGGCATGGAGAAATTGTCGCTCACAGTGGCGGGGGATATAGATCAATGTAATGAGATTTGGCAACCATTTCACTCTTTGCTGCTTACAGAATTTAAAGAACTTACTTGTCCCAAATACCTCCACCTATTACGGCTCACGAGCCCAGCAGCGCCAGCCCCTTGACTTGATGTGAGACTCACTCCCCCTGTAGGAGGCGACTTTGGTGAATAACTTGGACAGGGTCTGTGCACTGGACGGAGGGTGGGAAGGGGGGAGGGGGGAGACGGGCCTGGGAGTTGGGAAGTTGGGGTTTTGGGGGGTGTTTGCAATGGAAATGTCATTTCATACTGCGACAATGCATATCACTCACTGCTGTGATGGACTACCGCAAACGAACTGCATCTGATAGATCTTCGCGGTGGATGCGGCTCTGCCCGCCCTAACAAGATGCTTCATGCTGATGTATGTTTGTCCTTGTATGTTGTACTGAATAAAATACTTTAAACATAAAAGGGCAACATTCTTGATCTAGTGTAGACCTTTGATTGTCCTGTGGGAAACTGCATCATCGAACCATGTGTTTGGTAAGGGCACCATCACATACAATTAGAGCGTTTAACTCCTTGTATACACAGTGGTCAAACGAAGGATTCAAGGATTTTTTGAGAATAGGATAAAACGATTAAGAAGAAATTTGGGGAAATGCCAGAAGAGACTAAATCAACACTTAGGAATGATGTGAATGAAGCCACCCACTCTTTCTATAATTGGCTAGATAAAACTGGGAAGACGTTTGCTCCCACCGTGGAAAAGTATTGCACCGAGGTAAGGTCCTCTGCACTGTAGTTTTCAAAAAACCTAATTGAGGACATACAGGAGCTAAGACAACTAGAGAGGAAATGGCGTATAAACTACGAGGCAGACCTTAAGGACTTATATAAGAAAGCTTGGCGAGTTATAAAAACTGATTGTTCAAACAAAACAGGATTTTTTTCAACTAGGATCTGTGAAGCTCGTAGCCCACAGAGAGAGATCTTTAAAATTATGTGGGATCTTTTGTCGATAGCTAGGATGAGCAAAGTAGTGGCATCCTTGTAATCTCACTGCAATGAACTAAATAGGTTATTTATAGATAAGATCTGCTGTATTAGAGGATCTATTATAGATTGCCCAAAGGTTGATTTCTTTGTACCTTAGAAAAGAAGGATGCTGAAACTGTACTTGATAATTTCAGCCCTCTGAGCTAAAACGCCCTAACATGGTTAATGGTCAAGATAAAATCAGGATCCTCTAACAATCATTGCCCACCAAGAATTATGCAGACCTTACTTCGGTCAGATCCAAAACACTCAATTGTTTGCTTTAAATGTCCTTTCAGACAGGGGTAGTATAGTCCCAGATGTGTTAACAAAAAAGCCACAGTTACTCCCCTGCTTACGAAACCGAATGATGGCCCTGAGACACTGAAAATTACAGGCCCATATCCCTGTAACCCTATTGTGCTAAAATTTTAGAATCGCGTGTAGCTCAGGAACTGCGCACCCACTTGCAAACATCAAATTATTTGGAAACCCAACAAGTAGGTTTTTTGGATAAAATATAACACTGACGTAGTATCAGTCATTGGTGACTTACGGAAGTAAATAGATGCAGGACAAGTCATGGCCCTAATTCTTCTTTGCTTATCTGCTGCCTTTGATACGGTTGGCCATAGGTTATTACTTGACTGTATTAGGGCCGCAAGTATTTCCAAAATGGCCTACAAATAACTAACCCCCAGATGCATCAAGCATCCATTTTGCGATTCCTTATCAGAGAAAAATAAGGAATCGCTAATAAGGAATAGAAAAATGCTATGCAAGAAGAACTCGCTCAAATAATAGCAAATTCTTAAAATTCCTTAATTGAGACTCGCAAATTGCGAGTCGCAGTTAAGGAATACCTCCCCATTCATTCCTATGAGCCTAGAGGCCCACAGGAATGAATGGGAAGACATTCTCAATTTGCAAATCGCAATTAGCGAAACGCAAATTGAGAATGCGATTTCAAGGGTGCAGGGGTGTCCAAAGGACACCCTGTTGCACCCCTGAAATTGATCTGTGCACATGTGTTGCCCACACACATGCCCTTATCGCAATTTAGCGAATTCTTAATTTGCGATTTTTGCATTTGGGATGATGCATCCCAAATGCAAAAATACCGATCGCAAAGGGGCAGATTCTGAGAATCTGCCCCTTTGCGAGCTGATTTTACCTTGATGCATCTGGGCCTAAGGTCCTTTCTCAGCATCCTTCAAAGCTCCTGAAGTCCAAGATGACTGTGGAGTTCTGGAAGGGTCAATCCTTTCTCCCCATTTGTTCATTATTTATATGCCACCATTAATAAAGGAGCTGACTAAAACAGGATGCCACTTCTTTAAATATGCAGATGATTCTCATATATTATGCTTGGAGAATCAAATGATGTCCCATTCTCTTTTTCAAGAATAAATGGGCCACCTGCATACAGTAAGTAATTGTGATTCCTAAATTGCGATTTGTTAGAAATCGCAATTTAGGAATCGAAATTACTTATGCATGTAGGAATTGCAAAACAAATTGCGATTCCTACACATTCCTTAATTGTGACTCGCAAATTGTGAATCAAAATTAAGGAATAGCTTCTCATTCATTCCAATGGGCCTTGAGGCAAAAAGGAATGAATGAGGATTGCTTGCGCACTACCAACTAGGTATTCGCAAATTGCACATCCAATTTCAGGGTGCAAGGGTGCCAAAAGGACACCCTGATGCACCCCTGAAATTGCCATGTGACCACATGTTGCACACACACATGCCCCAAGGGCATGCGAAATCGCAATTCAAAATTGTGTCTTGCATTGCATTTGGAGAATCACAATTTGCAATTCCCTAAATGCATTCACAATTTAAGTAATTGCAAATGTTGTGATTACATAAATTGCGAATGTGCATTTGGGTTGATGCATCCCAAATGCTAAAATACCGGTTGCAAAGGGGCAGATTCGCAGAATCTGCCCCTTTGCGACCAGTATTTAGAATGGAATGATGCATGTGCCCCAAAGTGTTTTATCTATGGGTGGATGAAATTTCTTGAAATTAAATTCTAAATACAGAAATTATAGACTTCAGTGGTAATCCTGGAGCCTGGAACGACAACTATTGGCCTATGGAAATGGGTCTGCCTCTCAACACCTAAAGTGGCTGCAAAAAGCTTGGGAATAGTAGTGGACTACCAGCTATCTTTGGGACAGCAAATTAATAATGTTGTATCAATAAGAGTTTTCACTCTCCAGACAGTAAGGAATTTCGACCCTTACCTATCATCAGAAGCCATGAAGCAGATTTTGGCAGCAACGATTGGAGGTAGAATAGACTACACCAGCCGCATCTATCCGGGCCTCCCAAATTGTCAATTAAAGCGACTTGAACTACTTTAATATGTAGCAACCAAGTTGGCATTTAAGGTCCCTCATAGGTCACATACATTTCTTCTGTTAAAACAATAACATTGGCTGCCAATAACACAGTTTATTCAATGTAAAGTCTGTTGTTTAGTCTTTAATGCTACCCACGGCTTAGCCCCGAATTTTCTAGCTAGGCGAATTGTGAGATAGGGCTCTGTGTTCATCTGAGGCTAATCACTTAGTGGTACCTAGGTTCCGCAAAAAAGAATTGGAGGTCAAAAGTTTTCAGTTTTGGCTTCCATGACTTGAAATTCCTTGCAGATATCTATTCGATCTAGAACATAGCTGGAAATTTTTAGATTTGCATTGAAAATCTGACCCTTTTTTAGGTCTCGCCTGCGTTGCAACGCATGCGGTGCTCGCTTCCGAGATCTATTGTTGTTGGTTTTCTGGTGGGCTTCTTTGGAAGTGGGGTTTGTGCACACCCTGCCACCCTTAGACCCCGCCCAGCCATTGTCTGTTGCTTGTTATGCGTGCGTTTTGTCCTTGCCTCGCGCTAGTTTTATTTTGTTCGCCACGTTTCAGGCGCGCTATCACTTTCCAATTGTTTTTTTTAATTTTAGGTCTGGAAGAGGACTCCACAAACCAGGCTGCTGGTGGACCCAGACAACTGCCTGCACCGGTTGTGCCCTTCCAAGAATAGGTGAGATACGGTTCCAGCCCTCGCTTGCGCAGACGGGAGCCGGAGGTTGTTTGTGTGTGTGTGTGTGGGGGCTCTCTGGAGCCAGTGACAAATGGGGAGTCCAGGGAAGCAGGCCCGCCTGCCGTTCTGCCCCTCTCACAGCGTGCCTCACTTCCGCATCAGAAATTCAAGATTCCAAAGATATGACAAACAAGAAGTGACCTGTATTAATTGCAAAAAAACCCCTGCTATTTAGAATCGTCAAACATTAAGAAATAAAGTGAGCGCCATTTTTGTAATGAATTAAAAAATATTCAGCTGTGTGAGGGAACGTGTCATTGGCTCAGCGCTTCAACAGTCAAACAAGAGGAAGCCCTTACAAACAGCGCTTCTTACTGCTAGTTAGTCTGCGAGGCACTCTCCTGAGTGGACAGGTAGGAGGTGAGTTTGGGAGGAAGGTGCCTATGTGGGAAGCATTGGGTGCCGGCCACGAGGCTGGACGCGTGCTCCAGTTGCGGCTGTAAATGGTCACCGCGCTTGTGCGTGAGGTGGGGCGGTAGCATGCGCAGGAGAGAGAGATGTACTTGTAAGCCTGCTGACCAATGGATGGAAAATAGGGTCAACTTTGGAGGCGCACTTGTGTACTCGTTAGCTCTTCAGATCCCGAGTTGCATGCATAGATGTCTCACTCTGGCTGGGAGGGAGTTCCGCTGGAAGAAGTCTCTCGCAGGACTTTCGGGCCCAAGGAGTGGCCAGAAGTGGGTCCCGTCCAGTTCGATCCAGTGCCGGGGATTGTCCAGTGGAAGAAGCAGAGATCCCTAAAGGAAGGACTGCTAGCCACACAATGAGAGTGCTAAGGCCGGGGAATGTCAATGAGTTACAGAAAAGGGGTAGAATAGACAACTGGAATTTACAAACAGGCTACAAAGAAAAGATGGCGTCTCTTGATGGATTGGTAAGTTAAATCCTCACTGCTAACATCTGGTGATCTGCATGTCGAATCCCATTTTACCCATCTCAGGCTTTCGAGATTGGTAGAACAAGGACCCTTAAATTGGTTAACAGTAACAACTGCTATCTGCAGCACTTAGAAACAAAAGGACTGTAGGTTTAAGCGCTACATAAATACATTGTTAACATTATTATAGGCTGGGGGTCTTTTGAAAAGCTTTCCGACACGGTGGGGTGAGGTGGGGCCTAGAAGAACCTAAAAAAAACGCCCCCTCCCTGCCAGGGAGGAACACTAGGGCAGGAAATCTTTTCATCTTTCTTTTTTTTGTGAACTTTCTGCTGGAGTGAGACATCTCTAAGCACTCCGCACCACAGCCCCCAGCATCTAATGCAAGGGTCCCTGTGCTTATCAGAGGCTTGGAGGGCTGCACACCAGGCTGAGGCATGACTAAAGAGGCTGGCACAGACCCGACTCCAGGAATTTTATTTGGGTGGGCCAAGGGTGCATGTGGGGGGGCCGCTGCAGGCTCGATTTGTCGCATATATGTCTAGGCAGGCCTGCTTCAGAGCCCTACTTTATCTCTTCTCAGTCTTACAAGGCCCAGTAAAATGCACTCTTTTCCAAATCTCTTTCTAAAAATGACCACTCTCAAACAGTGTTTTTTCCTAGTAATGTTCCTTTGATGGGAAGATGAGGCTTCTAAGGTGGGAGTATCCGGCAAGAGACACTTCTCTGGCTCCCTCTGATCGAGGATTCAGAAAGAATCCCTCTTCCTTACTACCTCCACCTGACCACAGACTCTGCAACGCACTCCCTTACAGGCTTGATTATCCACTACTCCTCTCCAGTGCTCCTTATCTAACAGCTGACCTTGTGCCCCAGCCCCATATCAGGCACCATCTGGCTCCACTTTCATTTTTCTCAGTAAGAACATGAGTAAAATCACCTTCAAACTTAAAACATTGAATACAGCAGTAAATATAATAAGCACGCACTTTAAAGTATGTTCCACAGTAGCCCTTATGACCCGAGTGCTAATTAAATAAACAAAAACAGAAAGCCCATGACAGGGCCGGCTTCAGCGCTGATGCAAAAGTCTTTTTTGGCGCCAAATCAATAACCTCTTTCTCCGTAAATACCTTTACTACCACCTTTCAACAGTGCCCCTCATCCCTCCATGGCCCCCCTATTGACCGCCTCCTCGGATTCCCTCACTACCACACGCAAGTAGTGCCCCTCATCTCCCCATAGCCCCTCCTTCTTATGACCTCCTCCTCGGATTCCCTCACTACTACCCTCCACCAGTGCCCATCATCTCTCCCTAGCTCCTCCCTCTACCCCATGAACTCTTCGTTGGATTCCCTCACTTCCACCCTCCACCAGTGCCTCTCATCTTTCCCTAGCTATCCCTCCACCCCATGACCTCTTCTTCGGATTCATTCACTTCCACCTTCCAACAGTGCTCCTCAGGGCCGGACTGGGAACCAAAACCGGCCCTGGCAAAGAGCTTGGCTGGTCCCCCCCTCTGCCCACCCCTGGGGCTGTGGGTGCCGCTGAGCTCTTTCCTGGGGCCGGTTTTCGGCTGATTTTGTTACAGGGCCGATGTTGCAGAAACAGCCCTGCAACAAAAACGGCCCCCAGGGGCCCCAAACCTGCCCCCCACCCGTGCAGCGCCCCGCCAGTCCGGCCCTGGTGCTCCTCATCGCTCCATACCCCCTCCCACTACCTCCTATTCGGATTCCCTCACTGCAACCCTCCAACAGTGCCCATTATCTTTACATAGCCCCTCTCTCATATGCATTTCATTTGTTGCATAGCGCTACTCATATCAGTGTAGTGAGTGTCAGTACTTTACACCACACCCACATTATACAGAGACAATGAATCATACACCTATGTAAATCAGTCTACAGGGAATGTTACATAGGCCAATGAGGATTACAAGGTGTATGAATCACATGTCATCCATACTGGTGGGCAGAATATTTTAAGAGGGTTTGGTCTGGACAGAACACAACCTTAGGATTTAAAGAGTATTCCATGGGGGGTCAGTTTTACTGATAAAAATGTATATCTGCCCAAACATACTCATTTTAGCAACATTAGAATAATGAAAGACTGGGGAATTTCTAATTATATCACAAAACAAAAAAAGCGAAGTTCTAACTGTACCATTCATTTTTGTATGCAGCTCTTTGATGACAGTTCATTGGTCACTGTCCTATGTTAGGACTGTAACTTCTGAACTGCAAGTAACACAAGGATCTCTGTGACAAAGGCAGTAACCCACTGAGCTATCCACATAAAATACAGTTCATCTTCCTTTAAAAACTACTAACAGACAAATGATTGCTCTCCAGCAGGATCATTAATAACTAGCGTTATCTGGACATTTTGTATTGTCTTATTGTTGTGCTGCATCCGCCATGATAATGATAAAAACTGTTTAAATGAAGCACACAGACATATGTGTCCTGCTGGGCCTGTACAGATTTTATAAAGAAAAGAAATTAGTAGCACAGTCTCTTACCTAATCCATTAGTCAAACTTTTGTGTCACAGCCTGATGTGATAAACTGTGAAAGGGTTCAGGAAAGGTGAATAGGAATAAACAAACTTCTTTTCTCCTGCACTGCATAGAAAAAGAAATATCCACACAGCAGAAGAGTGGGCAAAGGTTACAGTTGTTAAAGAAAGGATTTGTCACCTTTCGCCATGTGGAGATGAAGGGGTGAAAAAATAAACAAAGCCTCGTTAACATGTAAATGGTCTTTTAACCCCTTCCATGCTGGTGACGAACCCCAGCCGTCATGCACTACGGTGCTCGTGTGCTGATGACGGCTGGGGTTCGTCATGGCCCGCCCGTGTTCGGCCGGCGGCCGCACACGGGAAAAAAAGCGGCCGCATCGAAGGGGTTAAAGACCTGTGAACTACTCAAGCTATCTCGGCCCGGGCTGACACACACGACAGGGGAGGGTTGAAGCACTTTGATCCCCATGGCGTTGCACCCCTGCCTTCAAGTCCCTCACTGTGAGGGCCAAGTCTCCTGTATGGGTGGACCAGGTTCATGTTTGGGTGGGCCTGGCCCACCCACTAGAACCGGGCCTGGCCGGCAGCCGAGGCCGCAGGAGGTGAGCTGTCTACAGATGATAAAGAGGGTAAGGGGGCTGCATAGCTGCAGACGAGGTCGTGCCTTGATTGTGGGGAGGAAGAGGTATCTGGAAGAGAAATTGTGAAAGAAACAGCTTGGAATGTACTGTGTAGGAAAACATAATGAAATAACCAAGTGGGTGATGTGTCTGCTGTACACATCTGTTTGCTTCAATCAGGTCATAGTTCTTTTTCTAGTCGGGTAGCTCAGTAGGTCAATAGGGCTGCTAAAAAGATGTGTTTGTACCCTGCATGTCATTGTTCAATCTGAGTAAGGTTTCTCAGTGGGTTAACGTAGCAGCCAGGATCTCTGTCACCTTCGACCAGTTCGGTCTTTGTATCCAACACCACTCTGTATTCTGAGACGTCTATTAACGTGAAAGCACAGCATGGAGCGCTTGTAAACAACAAGCATTTGCAATGCAATAGATCTCATATTGTAGAAACTTTTACCTATTGGTATTGTAAATGACAATGCCTTTTATTATTGCAGGTTTTTTAAAACACATAAATAAAAGGCATTATAATTTACAATACCAATAGCTCAAAATCTCACAATTGCCAGACCTATTGCATTGCAAATGCTTGTTGTAATAGTGCAAATGCTTTAATTAGGGTTATGAAAGGATTCCATGTCACAGAGGATGCACCAGTTCAGCTCTTTGCTTGTACAAGTCATTGTAATCCACCGCTATAGTCTCATTGGATCAAATAATGTGAATCTACAACTCCCAGAAGGCAGAAAGATGTTAAATACAGGCCTAGGACCGGACAATGTATCCGCAGTGGCGTGGATTAGACGTACGACCACACAACTTAATTGGATTTTTTTGCTAAACTGTTATTATTTCTCGACTCGATGGGGCAGATTTATGTTAACCGGCGCATCCCCAGGGATGCGCCAGTTAACATGCGCCACAGTGCGCCACAGCTCCGCCAGCCATGGTGCGCCGCATTTATAATGCGGCGCACCATGGTGCAAAAACGGCATAGATGCGTGACGCATCTGTGCCGGAAATGTGGCGCATTGCTGGAGTTGCGTCGCAAGCGCTACGCAGCTCCAGCAAGGCTCGGGAGTGCCACATTTTAACAATGCTGCGTCAAGACCTACGCCTGCTTCAAGCAGGCGCAGTCTTTTGACGCAGCATTGGCTTAAAAGTGACTGAGTGAAATCTCATAGATTTCACTCAGCCACTTTTGCGAGGCGCACCTGCCCCGGAACGCCCACCCTGCGCCGGAACGCCCACAAGCGGCGCAGGGCTTTACAACGTTACGCATCTGCCTAGATGCGTCACGTTGTAAATCGTTCGTAGGGATGTGCCACGTTTACGCCGCCTTGCGTGACGCAACAGCGGCGTAAACGTGGCGCAAGGGCCTCATAAATCTGCCCCTTTGTATTTTACCTCAGTAGGACGTAAGGCTGAGACCTACTGGAATCAAACAACAGGCCTGCATATCACAAAGTCATATCAACAGGTGCCAGTGCCGCACGTGGACCACCGAGCTATTTTATTCCCTCCTAAATTTGGCAGTAAACCTCAAATTGCAAAAATAACATAATATAGAAAAGAGGACAGACCTGTTGGAATAAACTATTGTAGAGGGCACCACAAAGAGGCGCGTCGTGAGTGACAGGAAGTTCTTCTCCGGGTGCCGAATGCACCAACGTCAACATGCCGATGTAATCAGCATAAGAGATCAAAAGCACGTGCAGAGGCTCGCGCACAAGCAGCAACGGGAAATCCCCCTGCTCCAACATCCGGCCAGGCTGCACACACGGGAACTTCAGTGCCATCGTCTGCAAACATGTGTGCGAGAAAATATCCCAGACCTTCAGGATCTGCGGAGAGAAAAACACTACCTTATATTCTCGCGTTTGCAGCCAAAACATCCGTTTATCAACGGCAGAGAGTAAGAAATGAGAAACGTTGCTATTTATTTCAAAATCTAATTACGTGATCATACCATTTTCGGACTTAAATATTTCAGTTCATTAGCCGGTGAAACTGCATATTTTTCAGGTCTTGTATTTAGGAATAATAATGAATGAGCCTCTTTCACATGTGCCCTGAAAGTTGCGAGCAACTAAGTATTGTTGCTCAAAAAATGGGGCGAATTCTCCAGTTACGCTTGGACCTGAATTCATAGATGCACTTGTCTCAGAGCTAGCAGGGGAGGATCCGAGTATGAGAGGGAAATTAGTTTTCTGGAGACAAAGCTTCAATTACGGTTTCAGAGGGTAAATTTGCAAAGATTGCGCCACCAGGATAGCCAGCCCTGACTAATATGGTATGGGGGCAGAAGGGAATGGATAATTTCCTTTCGAAGGGCATGAACTGAGACATGCTTCTAATGAAGGGCGGGCAAAATGTAATGTAATAGGGATGTTTATAAAGGTCATCTGAGCTTCATGGGGATTAGAAACTCTATCAATGTTTTCCGATCTCTGCAAACAGGAGCCATTTTGGAAAAAGCAAGGTCTTCACTAGTTTCCCGCATTTCGCAAGAGAAAAACTAAGATCATAGGAAGTACATTCCAAAGTGTCATAGCAGCAGCGACAGAGAATAGTTAGTGTCTGCACCTGGCCTTATGAGAAGCTGGCACCTGGAGCAGATTGAGAGATCCGTGTGGGACCCAATCGATGAATGGCTCAGCACCAGTCTACTATGGCACCATTGGTCCCTAAAAATTATCCTAATTATGCTCAGAGATGCAAAGGAGTTGCCAGGAATTCGGACTCCAAAGCCAAAAACACGTAAGCAGCAGTAAGCGAGCCACTGAGCCCTTGTTTCTACATGTTAGGGATACCAACCCATGTCTAGGAAGTGGACCCTGGCCCAGGCATGGCACTCAGCTAAGTACTACTAACCGCTGGTTTCCCAGCCGGGGATACCCGGCATGCACTTCTTTCGATGGACCATGAGGGAAAGCAGGAGTGTTTGCCCTAGCCACCAGCTCACATGCACCTATTTTGCATTACTGCATGTACCGCCAAGAAAAATGGATGACATTCCTGCATTACCAGAAGGTCTGTTAGAAGACTTTACAGTCTAAAGGTGAGGAACAGATACCAGTAAGCTATCTCAGTCTATGAGAGAGCCACAAAGACCAGCATGAGTGAAGGCTCAAATATGTTGTCCGAAGTAACCCAGCATTCCATAGAGCTGATGAGTGTAACATGTATAGTTTCATCAACTTTTTGCTCGAGATATTACAGCCTCTTCTGTCTCAGGAAACCCCTTTTTCTTTTGAGAATGAGCACCAAAGTACAGAACCCAGTCAGATAAGTATGATTATTTATTAGCGCAAGGTGTATAAATGTTGGGTTCGAGGCAGAGGTGTGGGACTTAATGTGACTAGTGAAGTTGTTGGGATGTCTATGGGTGCAGATGAGAGTAGCCATTGAACATGTTTTCAACTATACTGTGAACCTGGACGACTGCCCGCTCCTCTAGACGTTTCACCAAATTGGCATATCCCTACAGGAGTGGGAGTCTCCCTTACAATGTAATTATTTTTGGTATGTACAAAGTTCAGATCACCAACAAGGATGACTCAACATTTCCTAAAGCAGTTTAGTTGTGGTTGGTGTATTAGTCACTTTCTATTGGCCTGAGTAATGGCACATTGTGAATCCTCTATTTAGTAATATGATGTCTGTCCTAAAAGGATAGGAGCATTCACAAACTGGCCCCATCTTGCTTCAACAGCAGGATAATGTATGAGATCCTCGACTGAATCGCTCTGCCAACTTGAAGCCAAACCTGTTGCTGCATACGTCCCAGAATACAGATCAAGGAGGTCCCTGCTGCTCCTCTACATGCATCCATTGTATTAGAAATTTCCCCAATTCTGTAAAACTTTAAAATAAATAATTCCTATACTGTCTAGATGGCTGCGATTATGATTTCCAGAAGCTTACCGAATCCTTGGAGTAGCTGAAAATCTGCCCCAGAGGCTCACAGATCACCATATCCAGGATTGCCGTATTGTGTTCCTGGAAGACTGCAATGGGCCGACTAGTGACATACTGGTTCCACAAGCAGACTCTGTGATCAACACCTCCCGTCACCAGCAGATCCAATGAGCTACTGTAGTCAAAACATCGTACTCCCTAAAATGTACAATAAAATCATGCTTTTTAAATTCTGTTTCATATACCCCTTCTATTTACAGCATGCACGCCTATAAAATGAGTATGGGGATAAAATAGCATTTATATAGTATGTACAATCAACAGCTTCAATGTAGGGAGCAAGATCTGTAGCTGTTTGCACCCTCAGTCCCTGACTCAACCCTTATTTTATTTGGCTCGTCTACGTGACCAACCAGACATCCACTTAATCTGCAAAGTATTCTTCAGGAAGCATTTCTATTTGTGCATCTTAGTTTGGGGACCTTGTGTATGGCAGAAATTTGATAGTTTTTTGGGTTCAATACGGCTGTAATCCATGGAGGTAGTTTATCCCTCCACCTCCTCACAGTAGTATGTAGGTGGTCCTCTCATTGTGGTTTTGAGGGTTGCCCTGTGGAATAGGGATGTGTGCTACAGTATCCTGGATGTGTTATGTTAGTAAAACACATAGTCACACAAACCTCCTGCTTCATCTGCCTGTTAGATCCATAACCCTTCCTGCCCAGTCAGCCTCTTCAGGCAGCTCACATGTAATCCTGCCGAAAACAGAAATAGTGTTGTTCTTCTCAGCAACAGGATATTTCCAACAAGAGATACCTGCCTGTGTATCCGATTGCCACAGTCACCGCTCTGAAAACCTTAGGAAGCCTGCAAAGGGACACACTGCCCCATTGGTTGGCACCTGGTATTTGAAACCTGCAAGTGGCTGGATCGGCAGTGGGCTGCTGTACAGAAGTGAGGAATTGAAAATAAATGCTGAATCTGGCTCACTTATCTGAAAACTCCAGCTTGCTTGTACCTGTCGTCCTTTATGGACTGTGAGCTGAGTATTGCTTATTACTCTTGACCCTAGTGTTGGCAACAAAACTGAAAATCTACCTGTGGACTGACTGCTATTTTACCTATTTGCCTGTTTGCATCGCTGCCCACGAGGGGTTCTTCTCTCAAGACCATGAAGCTCTCTCTCTAGCCCAAGCATCTGCCCTGAACCCATCTGCTTTCCTGCCACCAAAGACAGTGATGCTTGGCTGCAATGATGATAAAGCGGGGGTGAGCTCATCCCAGGAGGAGTGACTCTGTCTCGATGGATGGTATACCTTTAAGCACTTCAAGCGACCTTTTAATAGACTGGGGAAGAAAAAGCATGCCTTGTCCTTCTTTGCTAAATTTCCATATGACAACTTTGGTCATTTGCCAACCCAAACCATAATTCTGCAAACTATGCAATAGTCTAACCCTCAAGCTATTTTCTAAATGATTTCTTTACCAGTTAGAGCTGCTATAGATGTTTTAAGTCATGGGCAAAGTGGACATTTACATAGGGACCCCATCTTCAAAAGGGCCCCTGGGAAAATGAACTTTCTCCATAACCTCTGCCTAGTTCTCAATCTCAGGCTCTCATGCATTAATTACTATTGTTTGTCATAATGGGGTTTGAATTAATAGAGAAAAAGTATGTCTTGTCTAGGACCTTCAAATATTTTTAGATGACACTGAGAGCTGCAACGTTTTAGAATATCACTATTCTATATCACTACTACTGTACTTTTCTGTAGTGAACACTAGCCTGTCTGAAAACCATATGCCATTTGGACCCAATATTACATTACTCCCTATCCGGATGCTGGTAGTCTTTCAAAAGCAGCCACTTCCAAATTCACCTCTTTGCTTGCCATTGTTGATGTCCTCTGTCTTATTTGCTCTCATCCCCATCTTTCTAGGCAGAGCCTGGGTCCAGAGGCACTCCCATGTGTCCTGAATCACCTTCATGTCCCTTTTCAGCAGCACCAAAACAATCTGCTCGACAAGATTATTTTCCCAAAGGTGTATTAGAATCCCATGAGTCCTCTCCTAGCTCACAGTCAATAGCAAATTGGCTCTAATAAAGGCACACATTCCATCCCAGAACACTGCTGCAAGTTCCTCATCTAAACCCAGTCCTTGGACATAAAACCGCCTTTTCACATGCTCCCCTTCACATGGAGAGGCCTCAAATCCATGCCTCCTCTGCGTTTCAGTCATTCATTCTACCTGACAAAAATAATGCCACTTTATATCTTCCAGAGTTCCACCGGTAATGACATAGTTCCATGCACGCCTGGACCTCCATCAGCCCAAGATCCTCAACGAGTCTTCCCTAGATCAATCTGCACCCTCATGGTGCTGCTCCAGTCGTAAACGAATACAGGAGAACTGAATGCAATGTCAGGAATGGCAGAAACAGCTCCAGTCTCTTTGAAGTAAAAATGTTTTCTTGCAGGCTTCTCGTTCGTGACCATGACAGCTGCTTCATGGGTAAGTTCAGCTGAAACTAGACGAGGAGGCTGGTGATGAGGAAGCGTGTCTGAGAGGTTCCCGGCAGCGTCCAACCGCCCTTAATTTTTTATGGACTTTGGGTTAGAACTTGGAGCAGCTTTCAGGTGGCAATGGGCTTGAAATTGAAAACATATACCTGAAAATTACCTGAAAGCAGAGAGACAGTCTGGAAAGTAAATGCAGCAGTTGTAGATACGCCGCTGGAAGGCTCCTTGCGGTGAGGCAAAGTTTACTCACCTGCTGGGCGCACCTGTGCCGCTGGAGGAATCGGCAGGTGAGTGGAATCGGTAATGCCTGAAGTGGCAGCGGCTGCAAGGAGCTGCATGTAACATGAGAGGAATCACTCGCCGGCTGGCGTGTTAAGGTTGTAGCAGCAGTGGTAACTATAGGGCTCGAGTCGGGGTACCACGTGGGTGGACGGCGTCCCCCCACTTATTTTAGCGGGGGACGCCATCCCCCCTGCCAAACAGCTGGACTTCACTCTTTGGCCTCTCTGGGACGAGGAGCTCGCCACATTTCATGACATCACTTCCAGTCGTGACGTCACTTCCGGTGACAGCGTCCCCCCACTTCATTTTTTTATGACTTGTGCCCTGGGTAACTAGGAGCAGATTGGTTGGCGAAAGCTCGAGAGTGGCCAGGTTGTGTTTCCTTGCCCTCTTTTGATTGTGGACAAAGACTCGAGAAGGATGAGAAAATAAAAGAAAAGACACGAACCTCAAAGTTACTGGGTGCAGCTGGGAAGGCAGTTGTAATATACTTTAAGTGTAGACATGCCGAGGGGAGGCTCTCTCTGGTAGAATACGCTTGTTTTTTGGCGTGCTGTATTGGCAGTGGCAGCAAGCAGCTGGGATAATTGAGGAGACGAGAACAGCCAAGCGGGGGACGCCACAAATCAGCACCAGCACTTTATTCGATCCTCATCCCTACACTTCATTAGTGTCCCTAGGATCAAGAAAGCAACCTGCGGGGGACGAGCTTTCAGCATTGCTGCAGCCCATCTTTGGAACAACCTCCCCATCGACATCAGAAAAATCAATGACCTTTTGACCTTTCGGAAAAAAGTAAAAACTTGGCTTTTTCCAAAAAACTCTCCCAAAACTCGTCACCATAAATAAATTCTTTCTGCCCCTTTCTCCTGTCCATGCTCCTGCCCCCCATAAAGCGGTAGCCATATAACCAAGCGCCAGGGTGCCCGCAGGGTTACAGAGCGCTCTATAAATACCATAAATAAATAAATAAAATAAAATATTACTTACTCAGCCGTGAGGAGAACGGCTCTCCTTCTGCCACTGTTGTCGCTTTCACTGGGCACCTTGGGACACTGCCCCCTCGCTGGTAGACGTTGGCGCCCTCGCAACAGTGTGCCGCTCTGCTTTGGGAAACTTCATCCCCCAGCAGCCATTGAGCGGCGCGACCGGAGGGCGTCAGAGGAAGGCGCCAGAGGCCCATAACTTCAGCGCAGCTCCCCCGCTGTGCGGGATGCGTGTGGGCGCCCCCGGGCCAAGCCCGGGCCAAGGGTGTGCCCGTCCTTGCCCGTCACTGCCCGGAGGTGGCCGGGCTGGGCCATTCCCTTTTGGTCTGTATCCCGGGGATCAAGGTAACTATATAAGATGCCTTCAACATATGACCCCGCTCGTATCCAGGGGAAACATGCATGTGCAATAAAATAGCCTCGCGCACAGCCAAATAGTCCTTCCCCAACTTTGCCTACAGGTATTGACTTAATGCTGCAGAAGGCGATTGGGGTAGTTACCTCGGAAACTGAACTTACTGAAAGACGATTTTCCATTGCCCCTGACTTTTCTTCCCTGGTATCACCGACTTTAGCAAATATTGTGAATTCCCCGGAATCCTCTGTTCACGGAAATGCCCCCTCACCTGATTCTCTGTCAACCCTTGTACCTAGTACAAAAGTCAGTGTAGAGGGTAATGCTGTCATGCCTAGGAAAGTCAGAAAAAGAAAGCAGGGGAATTGTAGGAGTTTTAAGGGAAAAAAGCAGGAGGGGGAGAATGCGAAAGGTATAACAAATAGATCCAGCACAGAAAACCCCATGGGTAATAACCATGCTTCCTTACCACCCACTCCTTATCCATCTTGGGCCCAAATTTTCCTATCAGATCTTCTTACCCAATGCAGAATCATTGGGAAGGAAGAGGTTGCTCCTATTCTTGACCACATTCAAAAGTTAGCAGCTAGTGTGGGTAAAGCACAGATAATTTTCCAGCAAAATCCCAATCCTAGCATAGCACCTTTGTGTCAAAAAATAAAAAACAAGGCCCGAGAATATTCAGAACTTACCCGAAACTCGGCCAATTCAACTAAATACAGAAGCCACTCTGTCCCTAGACCAAGCTACCTGTAGTAAGCCAGTAACCAATATCAAAGCTTTAGAAAAGAGTATTTCTGTACTAGATGGGCAATCTCAATTAGGACACCAGGGTCTGATAGAACCTAATCCGCACCCAGGGAGGGAGGCCCCAATGCAAAATCAGCGTACAGGGGCAAACTCAATTAGCAATGCTGTAGAGGCCAATACACCGACTGAAGGGTATGGAGGTGGTGGCCTCTCATTAAGAGAAACTCAGACACTGCCCCTCCCAACCATCAACCTACCTCCAGCTGCAGTACCATATGTGATTGTCTTGGCTGGAATTCCAGAACTCAAGCATGGACAGAAGGAATCACAGCCAGACCTGAGAAATAAGATCTTGTTTTGGATGGCCACACACAAACAATTCCCTTATAATAGGGCTGGTTAGATCCTGAGAGTACGAAGAGTGATACTGATACTGAAGAGTGATGAAGAGTGAAGAGTGATGAAGAGTGAAGAGTGATACGAAGAGTGATAGTGATACTGAGAGATACGGAGAGTGGCTTGGGTGGGTCCTACAAAAAAAAACAATACCAAGGGGCTGTGTGATTGTTAATTTTAAGCACCCAGAGGTTGTATGCAGATTAGTATCCCAAAATTCTTACCCCTCGGAACAACAAACAGCCATCAGAGTGTTTTTGTTGGATTTTTTCTATCCCTCCCCCCGAAGCATGAGTGAAGCCTATACTGCTATGGACTGTGGCAGATGGCGAATGCAATCCTATAAAACCCCTACAATCCATCCACACTACTCTTCATCCTTTAATATCCCGGTCTCAAATCGGTTTGGGCTGCGGGAGGATGTAGATTGACTGGGAGGGCCTGAAGTTTTTAAACATGATAAATCTGGATTATGGGCCCCTGTTGTATCACACTATCCAAGTCAGGTCCACCAACATCTTATAGTCAGTAGCGGGGGGGGGTTTGGCTATACAAAACCGGGACATTCCTCTTTGTAAGAAGTCCGATGAATCATCTAAAACGGATGGACCCCCCCTCAAATGTTGTCTATAAATTCATAGGGGTACACACTGAGAAATAATCTACTAGTGTCTGTGGAGGAAATAGTACTATTTTCCGTGCCACCCTAGTCTCTGTGCACCCTGACCTTCCGGGGGGGGGGGGGGGGTGGGGAGTCAACCCCGGAGAATAATCTCAAAGTTTTGTCATGGAATGTGGCAGGCCTATCTAATAATTTAGCCTGACCTGACTGGGGGCTATTTATAGACCAGTTTGATGTCTGCCTACTCCAGGAGACATTGGCCAGGGAAGAGATAGCAAGGTTGGGTTTTGCGTCCTATAACAATACGGCATCTATAGGAGAAAGGGGCAGACCTTATGGGGGATTACTGATATTGGTAGCATCCCATTTGTGCTGCTCGGTGACACAATTAAATACTTCAACTATAGATCTCCAATGTGCCACACACAAATTCCCGTCTAATCTAAGGGTGACTTTTATTAATGTCTATTCTCGCCTGGTTAGGCTGGGGAAAGAATCCCCCACTTTGGCTTTGCTGGACACCCTTATTTCCACTGTCTCGGGAGAGAGTAGACTGTTTATTGCGGGGGATTTTAACTGTCAATATGAGCCTTTACCTGGCATTGAAAACCCACTTACTAGAGAAGAAGATGAGCAGTGGTCAATCCCTGAGCTTCAGATTGCTCCTATTATGGTTTGGTCACCACTGGCTCTCCAAATAAATTCTATAACTATGGCCCATTCTTTGAGAGCCTGTAATGGACGTGCCCACTTAGATCGGGATGGGAATACCACGTTTAATCGTGTTGGTCAGTCCTGCAGGTTAGATTATATCTTGGTAGAGACAAGGACATGGTCTTGGGTCACTGATGTTGAGGTTCTTTTACGTCACGACAGTGACCATAATGCCCTGGCCCTTAACTTAAGACTTCCTGAGACAGGCATCGCCCCAGGGGAAAAAACTAGGAAGGAAAGTGTTTTGATTCTTTCTAATGACAGAAGAAGGCTTAAATGGCCATTGATAAAACAATCCCCAGATAAAATTAGTGTTTTATACTCAATTGTCCATAAGTTTTTTTGTGGAAATAAGTGCTTTTATTGAGCTTGGACAGGAAATTATGATGGATAAAATATATAAACTACACACAGGACTGGTGGCTGACCTAGCAGATTTACTTAACCCAATAGTGACCAAACCCAGGCTGAATCAGAAGACCCAATCGTGGTTCAACCACAAGTGTAAAAAGGCAATGTCCTTATTAATCGAGTCAATCAAAGCACATGACAGGATCCAAATTACGTTTAGGAGGCAGGAGTGTAAGCAGGCTATTTTAGAGGCTAAACAGCAATGGAAAAACTCCAAATGGGACAGTATAAAAAGTGCTCTGGGGAATAGGACTATGCGGGAATTCTGGACAATAATGAGAACAGGATGTGGATAAGGTCAAGTGGCAGACGAGCTGAATATTGCGCCCGAGAAGTGGATCGAACATTTCCGGCTGCTGTATTCAACTGAAACGGTTATTCTTATGGTGCCGACTACCTCCCATGTAGAACACATCGGTCTCTTATACAGCCCTGTGCATGCTCCCACATTGCCCAGAATGGAAACTGATGTAGGTATAATGATAACACTATTGGAGGTGGAGGGTGCGATCAAGAGACTCCTGGCGGGCAAAGCACCGGGCCTTGATAAAATTCCCGGGGATCTCTTTAGGGATCAACCAGTAGTATGGATTCCATACTTTTACTTGATGTTTAATGCCATACTCCAGGGTTCCCCTATACCAGAATCCTGGCTGGGGGCCGAGATTGTACCAGTGTTTAAAAAGGTCCCTCCATTAATCCCCGCAAATTACCGCCCGATCAGTTTGATCGACGTTAGTCAAAAACTCTTTGCGCGGATTATCCTCAACTGGCTTCAGACATGGATGGAGGAACATGAGATATTGAGCCCATACCTAGCCAGATTTAGGGAAAAAACATCCACCGTATACCAACTTCTTAGATTACAACTTTTGTATTGGAAAACGGTCAAAGTAGAGGGTGGCAGCCTCTACTTGATTTTTGTTGACCTTAAGAGGGCGTTCGATCTGGTACCTCGGGAACTCCTGTGGGTGTTATTGGAGGATATGGGGATCCCTACCTACCTCCTTGATATTATCAAAAGACTGTACTTAAATAACTTCGCACAAGTCAGGAGTGGCAAAAGGGATGTTTTGACACCTAGGTTTTCGGTTAATAGTGGAGTCAGACAGGGATGTGTTCTGGCCCCCATCATTTTCTGCCTTTTCATTAATGCCTTAATTGTCCACCTTACGGGGTCAAAGACATTGATGCCCCAAAAATAAGAGACGAACAGGTAGTGGCATTGATGTTTGCCGATGACACCCTTTAATTGTCGAAATCCCCAATGGAAATACAGCGTGCCCTAGACAGCTTTTCCAGTTTCTGTAAGAAAAGGGGGCTGGAAATTAATACACAAAAGACAAAGTATATAGTCTGTAATCCACCTAAGACCACCCGTCCCAATCCTTCTTTAAACGGCATCACTCTGGAAAGGGTAACGGTATTCGAATATTTGGGCGTCACCCTCACAAATAATATGGAGTGGGTTCCCCAGATTGCTAAGGCCAAACTCAGGCTGGCGCAGACCTCGGGGGTGTTCTAAAACTAAACAGGGAATCCACCTCTAAACCAGTTGCCTCCATTCTTGAAATCTACAAAGCGCAAGCTAGGGGAGCTATAATTTATGGGGCGGAACTGTGGGGGCACTCTTCAACTGAATATATTCTCAAGGCAGAAAATTGTTTCTTAAGATCTTTATTGGCTCTGCCAGCCAGCACTCCCCTTATTCCCTTGAGAATGGATTTAGGAATCAGACCAATAGATGAAAAAATTGGTTTAAGTCCACTAACATATTGGCGCAGATTGTGGGTTACCCCAGAATTGAAGCACTTTAGATCTGAAGTTAAAGAACTTATGGGTCTACCTGGAGTAGAAAAACTCCAGTGGTTTGCTTACATAAAAAATGAGAGCAAGAGTCTGGGTAATTTAGAGCTCTAGAGCAACCCTGAAGTTGCCTATGCAGAGATGGCACGTGCTGGCCTGGTGAAACTCCATCGTAACCATCAGATGGCGGATATTCTTAGTAACTCTACGCTGGGTTCTTTAACCATGGAGTTTCTCAGTATCAAAGAGGAGTATAAATTGGAGCCCTTTTTGGACATGATTTTACCCAGTGTAGCGAGGAAATTCTATGTACAATTCAGACATGGTACACTACCACTTAGGGGTTTCTCTCATAAATGGTCCCAATCTAAGCTCCTAGAATGTCCAGTGTGTAGTGTACAGGAGGAGACCAAGCCCCATGTCTTCTTCTTCTGCCCATGTTACAAGCTTAATAGGCAGCGTTGGCTCATCCAACTGTGTAGAAATTTGGGGTTCAAACATTATCATCAGACATTTAGAATCCTGAAATGTGACACTTCTCCGTCTGTTGTATTTTCAGTCTCCCTTTTCTTGCTCGCCATGTGGCGCAAGCGCTGGTCATTTATTAATAATGTCTACCGGTGAAACTGTTACCTCTAGTCCATCTTGAGGTGTGATACCTGCGTCTCGCTTGGTCAGTATCTGTCCTTGTTGTACCTCTTTTTAACCCTTTTAACTTTTGTACTTCATTTTTAACTACGTTTTTAGCTTTTATGATATCCAATTGAGTATTTCTTTTTAATGTTGATGAATGTTGTCATAATGAGGTTTTATATCGATTGTATTTTTGTATCTTTTATGGTCTATGACCGAAATAAAGATTATTTGAAGTTGAAGTTGAATACATCTCAAAGCATTTTCTCACAGCAAATAATGGCGTAAACCGCGAATGCATCTGTCCATGTTCTATGTTGGTGGGCACTTGAGGCTCCCTCTCTGTGAGGAAATGGGGTTTATTATATGATGTGGCTGTGCCACCTCACCATGTAATACACTTATGTACCTCTTTAGGACCCTTCTTTTTTTTTGTCAGACCTTCAGCTCAACCATAGGTAGCTGTGGCTTTGAGCAGCAAGGCTTACTCAAAGGAGCAAGTGTGAAGCTTTTAAACAGCACCAGAACAATTGAAGAGTCAACAAGGCAATTGACACCAACTTATAAAAATAGACTGTATTTTTAAAAACCACATTGAAAAAAATCCATTGAAGGATTCCAGAGATGTAGAACTTACAAGGTATAGTAAATCAAAGCATTTCATCAAATGCAAACAAGCATTTGTAAATTGAACCAATTTCACACTTAATAAAAACTTTTTCACAAAAACGTTTGGGATAGTTGTAATGTAGGTGACCAACTCCAGTTGTGAGCCATTCAGGGGGCCAAGCAAGGTCCTCAGAAACAGTTATCTCAGCAGGTGAAGCAGTCTTCAGGCAGTTACCAGCGCTTTTATCTTTTGCAGGGCTTTCCTTTAGAAGGGTCTTGATGCAAGTGATGAAGGATACTGAAGATGCTCAAGGATGCAGGAATGTAATGTTGTGACAGGGGTTTTGCTGTGACTACTCCTCGGTCTTCAAAGGGGATGAGGGTCACAATGTTGATGTCCCTTGAAGTCCTCTAGGTACTGGCAGAAGTCCAGTCGTCACTGAACTACCAGTCACCCAGTATCACTGTCAGTGGTCAAGCCTTCCTGGGTCGATTACTTGTCCTCTGGGGGTCTTAGCTGCACTCCGACAACACCCCTGGGGTCAGCAAACTTGGGTGCAACGTTGTGCATTGGATCCTGGTCCCTAGTTCTGCACGGCTGTAGTTGGTGGTGGGTTGAAGACTTTGGGCTACCAACTTGGACCCAGCAGGCTTCTTCAGCTATAGTGTCCCTGTGCTGAGAACAGTAGGCCAGTCAGCAGTTGTTTGTAGGCTCTTTGATTTGGCTGGGCTCTGGAGACTACTTCTCCTTGAGCAGGACAATGAAGGCACAGTCCCTCTCCTTTGCTAGCCCACAGGTGCAACAAGTGCAGACCACAACAGTGCAGCCTCTCTTTACCAGTTCCACAATGTCACAGGATAGTCCTCCCTCTGTCCTTCTTCCAGTCCAGTCAAGCTCTGCGTTCAGGGTGCGAGGGGTGCAACTACTCAGGGCAGGATGCAGTTGGTAGTCAATAGGCTACCAGATTCTCTCCCACCTGATGACCACTTCCTGCAAAGTGTAGCATCTGGGAACACTAGGATGCACCTTTCTGCCCACCATTCTGGCTACCAAGGGAGCTACACGCCCCTAGAAACCAGTTTGGCAACTGGTTCCCCCTGTTGTCCCTAGTGCCAGCCTGTCTGACTGAATTATGGAGTGGCCCCTCCCCCAAGTGTTACCCATTTGCCCTTCAAAGGTGGCTTCTCCTTTAAAGCTCGAATTTTGGGCCAACAGCCATGTGGCTTCCTGCAGGAGGGAGGTGACAACTCCTCCTAGAGCAAGCCAATATTGTATCCTTTCCTGGGAATCGTTAGTAAGTCTAACTAGATGGCAGAAAGCTGTCTCAGCTTCAGAACCCCATGTGCAACCGGTATGGGCAAATGGGGCTGAAGGTAACAAAGTGACAATTTTGTAAAAATACACATTGCAACTTCAGATCTGCCAACTCACACGGTGCCACTGTGTGTCACATGATTTCTGATCCCTTTACATAGTCACCCGGTGAGGAGCCAAAGTCACATGGTGGCAGGCAAGGCGAGCTGGAAATCACCACAGAGAGTGAATTTCCAATTCGTCTTTTGTGGCTTCAAGCAGGCGATGTCCATTAAAGGGTGTAAAAACACCCCAGGATATCACCAGCAGCCTCAACAACCTTTTTGTTCTCATTTTGTTTTGTGGAAAGAAAGGTCAAAGCATCAGAGGACAGGAGCAGAGGTCCCTCTCTGGAAGTTCTCGGCATAAAGCCGCCCCCATCCAAGGCCATGCTCCCTCCCCACACTTCTGATTTAGTTCTCAAGTTGGCAGGTCTGCAACTTGTTATATAACCCACTTTGGTCGCCACCCTTCCAGAGTTAGCACAGCTGAAGGGTCAGTGTGTAACTGTATACTCACCAATTGGGCGACCAAGCCTTTCCACAGTAAAAACTGTTATGTGTTTTTTACTATCAGAATATATGAAAATACACGTTTTCCCGGTGAGATATGTTGCACCCTGCCCTAGGAGTGACTTACACATATACCAGAGGGAAGTCCAGCGTTGCTATTACTTTAAATGGTGAAGTCGGGCTAGCAGTTTAAATGCTCTTCCAGCCTGCAAATGGTGATCTGAGAGTTTTGTTATATTCGTGTCACATCCAGGGTGGCACAAACAGTACAGCAATCCCTGGGGGACCACTAACTTAGATTCCTTGGGAAACCAGGGTACCTTTTACCAGGGACTTACAGGCAAGTTGGCTTAGCCAATTAGGTATGACCCAATTCGACATACCTGTTTATGGGTAAGGACACAGGCACTGAGGTCTGGTTAGCAGGTCTCAGTGCACTCGGAGTCAAAAAAAACAGCAGCATCAATCCATGTGTAGAACTTTAAATATTTCCATATGTTTTACAAATAGCAAGTCTTTTATAATTTTACAGAAAATGTAAACATACAATTTTCATGGCATGACATTATGGAAAGAGGCAGCACTAAAATGTTACATGCACAGCAATAATCACGTTAATAATTTCAAAACAACATCTACTTGCATATAATTTTTATTGACATATAGAAGTATGACGTTGCACAGAATTAATAGTATGTTTTAATAATTCAAAAACAAGTGAAAAAAAAAGAACCGATTCTGTACATTCATAATATAGAGATGGCAATGAATGTTTAGCTCATAATCTTGTAGTGTCACAAAACACTTTGTTGCAGCCGAGATAGCTAGGACAATGTTACTTTGGAATATCGAGATAGAGACAATGACTTCAAGCTTAATTTTGATGATTTTCTGAAAGAAATTGAAACATAGCTCGTGTACAACAAATAAACATGCACTTTCAAAACAGTTGCTTAGGGCAAACTGGTTAGGCTAATTAAAACAAACCTAAGCTAAGTATTATTTTCCAATATAAAAGTGTTTTTTTTACGCACACTTCCTAATCATAGCCCCAAGCACCTGTGCATGTGATACTCCTTCCCATCTGGAACTGGCCCTGCCTACTCTGGGCTCTCAAGTTGTTTCACACTCTATGCAAACCTGCTGGTGTGCTCTGCTGCCATTTGTTTTTTTTTGCCTGGACCAGACCTGTTCACCCTATTCACTCGTTGGGGCCCTCGTCTTCGTACTGGTGGTACCCCCAATCCCTCCCCACCCATTTGCAACACACTGCTGTGCAGCCTACTTACTCTCATTAGCTCCACAAGGAATCGCTCCCTGATCCAGCAGCCACCATCCGGTTGTTCGCATGGTCTGTACCTCAGTCTCTACTGCATGGGCTGACAAAGATCCATGCAAGGCCATCTTCATTGTGGCTGCACAGAGGCACTAACTAAGCCCTCTTGTGCAGGGGCTGGACAGCCACCTGTGTCTGACACAACACCACAGGCCCATCTTCCACAGTGTTCATGAGAATGGAAAGCAGTATGTATATGATTTTTTATTTTATTTCTAAAGTTTTATATAGCGCAAACTTGATCCCAAAGGATATCAGAGCGCTTTACAGTTTGAGGGAAATGAAGGTAACAGATCAGTACATGAGTCAAATAGGGAATATACATAGGCATTGAATCAAATAGTGCACACATAAAGGACCATATATGAACCTGGGGTAAGCGAAGAATGGCCTAGTCAATGAAACAAAATGACAAAAGGGGAGCAAATACAATAGTAAAATACAAGATTGACAACCAATACTGTAATATGTCAGATGCGATTAGAGCTGATAGTCGTTCTCTTGTTAAGGTAAGAACTTATTCATGAGGAATCTTTTTGCTTCCAGTTTGAAGGCAACACATTTAGGCGTGAAATACATTCTGCGCCAAACTCACCAGCATAACTCGCATTAGGGGTATAATTCACAGTATGAAATAACTTAAACATAAACACAGTATGCACAACCTCATAACATTATACCATATTAGAGGCATAAATCAGGGTGCGTAAATCATAATACATGCATCACATTTCCTAGCACAACATAAATCACCGTATGGCCTGGCACCCTATAAACCGAACAGTCCCCCTGGCCAACTGGCCTTCTCACAGGGGCTCAAACGCCTTATCTTTATATAGACTGAACACGAGGCTAAATAGCCCTCAAGGAACCACAATGCACATAATCACAGATTCACTTCAAAAGCAATAAAGGCACTCAAAAAACGTGTGGAACAAACTTAGTTCGAGGCCGGGGTCCACGCGACCCGGTGATGAACAATGTACCTGAGATATAAAGGGGCATGGCACACAGCCTCACTAGGAAGTTGCAATGATGACAGGCATACTTGCAGCGGCCACAGATCCCGGCTGTAGCGGTCCACGGCGTGCACTCATGATAATCCTGGGACGAGGCTTAAAGGCGGGCGCCCAGCGGCACACACAGGTTGTAACAAGATCCTTGAAGTGGTGACTAGTGCGGGCACTCAGCGGCACAACTCTTCAGCTGCAGCGGCCCACAATAGCGAAAGTGATGATTCTCGTAGGACGGCTAATGCGGGCACTGTTTTTTTAGGACAGTGGCCATGCCTTCTGGTGCACCTGACTGCCTCTGGGATAGGTCAGTGGGACTTTTGGTCTGGTGCCACAACTGTCTTTAGAGCCTTATGGGTTCTTCCCAGCGCCATCTCAATTCAAGGCCCTAACTCACCTGACGTCGGTCCCGATCACACTCAGGCTTGTGCTGAGAGCCGGCCCAGCATTGACTTAAACACAGCAATAGACTCTCCACCTCAAGTGCATTTGATCCTAGCACCGAGAATGATGCTGTGATCAGTGTCGGAACTCCAAAAGATAGAGAGTGGTCCTACTCACCAAAGGCGGCAATTGCAAACAAAACAGGTGAGGGACAGAATGTGGATCAATGTCACACATTCACCCCAGTCCAAAGATCTGGGCCCAAATCCATCGTTTTTTTGCACTCCACACCACCCTGGGTTAGACAATGGCGATATGCAAATCAGCTCTGACCCTGTGCCCCATGGGAACAGTCCAGTCCGAACTACAAAAGCCATGTCCTTCCCAGAACGGAATCAAGCATCCGAGGACCGGACCGGTTTCAAGGTAACACCTCTCATCAGCCCGGCTAGCTTGACTCCAGTGGTGTGGAGTGCCTGGGACCCACGTCTGAGCATCCCCAGCGCACTTATGGCGGCAATTGCAAACAAAACAGGTGATGGACAGAATGTGGATCAATGTCACACATTCACCCCAGTCCAAAGATCTGGGCCCAAATCCATCGTTTTTTTGCACTCCACACCACCCTGGGTTAGACAATGGCGATATGCAAATCAGCTCTGACCCTGTGCCCCATGGGAACAGTCCAGTCCGAACTACAAAAGCCATGTCCTTCCCAGAACGGAATCAAGCATCCGAGGACCGGACCGGTTTCAAGGTAACACCTCTCATCAGCCCGGCTAGCTTGACTCCAGAGGGACAGGACATCAAACTGACACCATGTCGAAGAAAATCTCCTTTTAGGAAACCACAATAGCTTACTTGATCAGTCACTTCTCACTCAACCCTATTCACATTAAAACTCTAACAGTAGCCAAAGAATCAAATATATGAATGCTTTATTCACCAGGTGAATGCAAAACGTTAAAAAAATATATATTAAAAATATATTTAGTAAGCAAAAAGGAGTTAATAAACTTCATTTGTTATAAATGATTTCATGATTAGAAGTTTTATACAATATACATCAAAAAGATTTGGGACAGAATACACAGCAATTTTATCAAATCAGCATCAATAATTCATTCACAATGCAAAACTATAGTTGACAAAAAATATACAAAAACATCAATAAATGTACACCAATCTAATATAAACGAAGACCAAGAAGCAATACGTTTCGGTGGCAATAACAGGTCCAAACCACCTTCTTCAGGCTTTCAATTAAAAGTATCCCGGAACTTTAAAATCGTAATATCTACGTGTGGACATCAAATGGGATGTATCTCCCAGTCTCTAATGGCCAACCGGTCCCAGACTTCACGAAAAAAATGTCTCCTCACAATAATCAAGAGTATTTTTTTTCAGTTTGTAATCAAACTGTCAGGATCAAACCAAAGAAGCTGCCCTCATCAATAAATCACAATTCCTTTATTGGAGCATGATTCTTATTCATTTAAATTGCTTGTGGGCTATGTTTATTTCCACTTCAGCAAAAAAAATGGTCATCTTTATTTTGAGGAGTTAGCACCGTGATCGAAAATCTCCGCATCCTCAACAACTGTCTCAAAAAAATGTGCAGCAGACACTACTGGGATTTAAGAGACACCAGTCCGGGAGAAAAGATTTTCATTTTCTAGAAGAGGTAAGACCTTCTGAGGAACAGCAATGGACTCAGATGATCAATTTCACCAAAGAGACGACGATGATGATGATGATGATGATGATGATGACAACGACCCATCATTCAATACCCTGGCACTTCAGGAGGCAAGTGGTCTGGATATCTCCCCAGACATTGATATGGATCCCTCACCATGTCCTGCTCTGACTGAGATGGCTTCTTTTCATCACAAGAGCTTCTTGAGCTGCCATTATCTACTGTGAATTATCATCCAAACATCCCTAGAGTCTTTGTCAAAGCTATTATCTTCTTTGGCAGTCCAGAGAACCATTTCTTGCTGATACAGATCAGACCCTGGAGAGCCAGCCTTCCACTAAACATATATCCATGGAATATTCAGTGGGTAAAAGCTCTTCCACCTCCAGAGTCAACCTGGGAGATTTTCCTACACATCCATCAGATAGTGAGTCCAAAAAACTGGAAGCTTTGGAAAAGAAGTCCTCTGCATGAATTCCTATCCTCAGATCCCTATAGGGAGCTTGGCTGCTTAGTTGCTACAAGTATGCTCTGTGTGATATGGCAGCTATAGTTGCACCCAACCTCCCAGGCTAATGAAAGGGCCACTTCATGGAGAGGGTGATGGATAGGCAGGATGTATCAAAGCATATTATAAAAGCCTGCCTTGACACTGCTGACTGCGCAGCAAGGGCCATAAGATTGTCCATCACCCTAAGAAGGGAAACAGCGGTTTCCACATGGGTAATACCACGCGGATAGGTTACAACGCAGACGTCACACCGTCCGCGCTGCCACCACACATGGAACCACATCGCAAGTCTCTTCAACGACTTGCCCCAGATGGAGCACAACAGCAGGGAATGTGCTGGATTTTAAATCCAACACATTCCCCGCTGCTGCACTAACTGGAGTAGGAATAGTAATTTATACTAATCCTAAGTCCAGCGCACCATCTAGTGCAAGTCGCAGAAACGACCCGCGATGCAAAGCCATGCGTGGCAACAACGCGGACGATGCAACTTCTGCGGTGTAACCCACTGCATGGTATTTGCTCACGGTGCAAAGAGGCATATTCCCCTAAGAAGGCATACCTGACTTTGAGCCACTTGGTTGTCCACAGACGTACAAAATACACTGATGGGTTGTCTTCCGACAGATAATGTAGCATTGGCCAAAAAAGTAGTTGCTGCCCTGGAACAATTTAAACCTGGCAGGGGAGCAGCCAGGTCACTAGGTCTTCCAACTTAGCCTGGTTCTTTGTGTGCCTTTGTGAAACGACACACCTTTGCAGAAACTTTCAGAGAAAGAGAAAATCCAAGTTCCTGGCGAGCAGCAGAACCCTTTAGTCCATCACATAGAGGATGAGGGAAAGGACATACCAAGCAGATCCCATCAATCTATTCCTTTTTCCCCGATCCACCAGGGACACACCATTAGCTCACCTGTGAAGGAGCACGTTATGTCAATGGGAGGAAGGGTGTCTCCATTTCCTACAGGCCTGGAAGGCAATTATTCCAGACCACTAGGTCCTTTCCATGCTGGAAAAGGGGTATAACCTACCTTTCCAAAGGCATTCACCCAGACGCCCCGCCCCCCTATCGTGAGGAACATCAGCGGAATCTGAAGCATGAGGTGGCTGTCTGACTTCAGAACAGTCCAGTTAGTGCCAGAGAAAGAAACTGAGCTGGGGTGCTACTCTTGAACCTCCTTGGAAAGACACTAGTCTTCATTTAAAACTTTAATCTCAGGTTCATTAATTGGTTTTTAGAAAAAAGACATCTGATAGAGAAATCCCTTACCTTTGAATTCCCCTGGCGTCAGATTGGATCAGGAAGATTTTTTGTGAGCACTACTCCTGTGCGCCAGTAGGTGGCATTGGTCGGCTCCACATGCTGCTCACTGACAGCTGAAGGGTGTCCGTTCTTGAAACATTAAAGCTTCTTATCCTTTTTCTGCATTGCTGGGTGCAGAAAACCCACTGCACTGGCATATTTTTAGGTCAAGCATCAGGGCGCATGCGCTGTCTGCAAGACCTGCTGTCATCAATAATTCCACTCAATTCCCTCCTGCTACTCACCATTGGGCAAACTCCTGTGTCGCTCTTCTTTACTGCCTCATAACTGGTACAGCCAGCGATACGTCACTTTCCTTGTTCAGCAAATGAGCACCGGCTAAGTACAGTATTGTTCCTCTTGCAATGCTTTTCTATTAGTTTAAGCAAACTATTTTTTTTTCCGCCCGGTGCTACTTTTCGCCCGGTTTATGAAGCAGTACTTTTCAGATGGACTTGTTCATTTTTTATTATTTTTAAATATGAGGAGATTAAGTAATGTGTCTGCAATCGCAGGATGTTTGAACCTCCTACGTGACTCGAACCTGGTTCCCCAGCTTCAAAGTCATCCTCTATGGCCATTAAGCCACATTCTCCTAACTCTCTTAAAAATAGAAATCATAATACCTCCGTGTTTTCCTTTTTCACCTGTCTCGTGGCCTCTGGTGATGCTGCTGGTGTTTCACCACGGCAGGTGGGTTCAATGAATGTGGCTTGCACGGCGTGTCTTACCAGTATGGCGCTGATGGTCACAGCATAGTCTGTTGATGCTAAAATCCTATTCACCACAATATGTTAAGCAGCAGAGTCAGCCCGGGGGACAAGTGTGTGTAAATGTAAGCAACAAGGAGATTTTTCTAATCAACCAGGGAAATTGGGCGCACACCAGTGTGTCCGCACGGTAGAGAGCACCGTAAAGTGGTGGGTACAGGCAAAAGGGCGGGCGGTAATCTCACAAAAACCGCCCAAAGTTGGATCTAGAGGATCCACACAAGTAACATAAACACAGCAATGCCCCTGCACTATACAAGTATATGAAACATTAAAGAAATGACATATATAGCAAAAGAACTAAAGTTAGTATATATCCACACTTTAGGAATCGTTTTTTGAGAATCAGTTACTCCAGGTTCAGGTACAAAAGTTCCGAAAAAAGAAAGAGAAATGTTCTGTCCTTGATGTTAAATCATTGGTTTATTGTTCCTTTGTTAATGCCAACACGTGTTTCATCGCAGGGAACATACTGCGAATCTTCAGGGCTTAAGTGAGGAAAGTTTGACAACAAATATCAGATTAAAAAGGCAAGTCCGTATCAGGACCGAATTCGTGTAAGTAGGTTCGGGGTATGTAGCACGCTGCCTGCGTGGTTGGGGGATCTTATTTAGTTTGGTGTGAGTCAAAACCCGGGAGGAGTTATTGTGCGTCTACGAGGTGTCTCGGTATGAGACCAGAAATCCTTTGACAGGCGGGTACACCTTGTCAGTGTTGAACTCTTGGGACAAGTGCTATTATTGCAAGACATACAGCCCAATCTTTTCCGTAATGTGGGCCAGTGAAGACTGGGCGTGGGAGGGTGCGGTATTGAGGTTGGAGAGGTATAGGGAGATACTAAAGATGCTGAGGCGGCAAAATCTGGAGACAACTGTTGCTTGACAGATTATGAATACATTTCAGTTTTAGAGAAACTGAAATATACGCCCTTCATGTTGAAGGACGTGTGTGTTGGTGTGCCGTTTCTTTTCAAGGGATTTAATGAGGATGTGCCCTGCTGTATTTCTTAAGTGTGGTGATTCATACATAACCTTTTTTGGCCTAGCCTAGAGATAGCCAGCTTCGTATAATTAAATAAAAAATGAATACATTAAAACATACATGCATACCTATAGAGTGGCTTTGGACCAGCCCTCTTTATTAATTGCTCTATCCAACTGTCAAATCGAGTTTTGCTTCTACCATGGCAGCAGGCAGCATGTGGTAATTCATGGTCAGCTCTCTTGCACTGTGGGTGATGTATTTTGCCTCAAAATGTGCACATCTGCCTAAAAAGATGCACACTTTAGGGCCAGGATAGGTGGGCCAATAATTTACTTTGAACTGCTTCCCTCCATTCATGGATTTAAGTGGGGTGAAAAAACTAGGAGGTCTCTCAAAGGGGAGTGGCCGATGTAATGAAGGACGTGGTTTAAAACACAGTAGCTAAAAATCTGTGCTCAGCATAATGTGCCGCCAACTGGTATTTTGCTGCTTCTGTCATTGCATCCAGCTATATGATACAACAAGTAACATTACACCTACAACAAGCCAGGACTATTGGCGTTGCCAATTGCTGATAGTAGCATCAGATAAAAAACACAAAACAACAACTATGGCTTTGTTGCATATAATATTGAAAGTGCTTCATTTCGAAAAATATGAAACTGTGAAAGAACTATAGCCAGTCTCTTTGAAGTTACATTAAAGGCAGTGAAGGGTGGTACTGCTGCAAATGTATGAATTTTTGCTGGTGTTCAGGACCTTGTCCACTTAAAGCCCTGCCCCCATTCTTTGTCATTTTTATTTTTTAGACTTGTGTGTTAAAACGTATATATTTCAGAAGGGTTCAAAGCCAATAGTTTTTTTCTGTGCATTGTTAAGAATCATATTTTCCTGTTATGTGCTTTAACACTAAATTATGGTTTCAGAGCACCTTCCTAATACACCTGTCGGCTAGGAAGCACACGTACTGTATTACTACAATTATTTGATATGGTGAATTCTTTTTATTGTAATTATTGTAATTAAACATTTTTATTGGAAGTATATATGCACCATATTTAGATCTCAGCGTCACATCTGTTCTTTTTTAGCACCATGTGGCATGTGCATTCAATATAAAACAAGCATTTGCAATGCAATAATCTCGCATTTGCGAGAGTTTGAGCTAGCGGCATTGTAAATGACAATGCCTTTCATTTATGCGTTGGTTTTTAAAACATAAATGAAAGGCATTGTCATTTACTATGGCAATAGCTTAAACTCTGGCGAAAGCGAGACCTATTGCATTGAAAATGCGCGTTATATCTGTAAATGCATTTCATTCTCAAAATAAGGCTCTAAAATGTGTGAGTAGAAATAGCCAGAATGTACAGACCTTGTTGATTCTCCAAGTGTAGCCTTTCCTCTTTCGATGGATATCTGTTATAGCTACCGAGACCGTGGCACTGCTTGATGATGTAATAAGCAGATCTCGCTCCGGTACATATAGAACCTTGGTAATGGCTTCTGGGTGCACGTCTGGGATCTCTTCGTAGCTCAAAAGGCGGCTATGATCCTTCAAATCCTAGGAGAATAAAAGTATAATTTGGAACAAATGACAGCTTTATGGGCCCCACAATCGTACTTAGGCAACACCAATAGACCAGTGGTGCCTGCCTGTATTTTGGCTTTGTCAATGGTTGTATTTTCTCATTGTTTTTCTAAAACTTTATTGTTGGGAAGCTGCCAGCTCTTCGCCAATATACAAAAATTGCTGAAACCTATACAATATTTTGGTGTCAAAAAGCAAACATTGTTACAGTAACCCTCACAGTTAGCCAATGGCGGAAATGGGCTTCTCCATTAATCAAGGCTGTGTGCTGAAATGGGTTGACATAAAACGTGATTGACTCAATATCAGACCAATGGAGGATCAGAGTTTGCAGAATTCCCCCATAAGAAAGTCTATATATATATTTTATCAAAATCTAAAGGTCTTGGCTAACACCAGACCTAAAAAATACTTTAAAAATGAGCCAAAAAGAAGTTGGTTCATTTTCGTTTAAACTAAGTAGCTATAGCTCATGGTTTGAATCATGACTTCTAAACCTTTTGTTTTATTACTAGATATAACAATCATAAACAATTAAATATATATAACTAGAGGCTCCATTCTGAGTTTGGTTCTTTATTCAGCTGTTGCGATCTCCAGGCGAAACATCACAGTTTATGTAATCCCACTGGGGCCAACATCTCTGGTTCCTAGACCCATCGGAAATAACTGGTTAATTAGAATGAGGGACCCCAGTGGTAGATATTATAATCAACATACACACAATGAAAAACTGAATTGCACCCACCAAGACCAGAAGCTGTAATGTGCTCTTTCATGATTCATTTTTCCAGGAAAAACATATACCCACTGAGCTACCTAACCCACTTCAGCCAGAAAATCACAGAAGGAGAACAAACACACAAGTGTGCTGTAATTGCTGAAACACAAACTCTTGCCAGGGACCAGATCAATCAATAAGGCAACCAAGGGCATATAGTGGGGGGAAAGGGTCCATAGGACAGCGAAATGTTGTTTTTGAAGGCAAATACTTCGAATTAATTCTGCTACAAGTGGAGAAGCAATGCATGGAGACACTGTTGTTGCCAAGGGAGCAGGATGGACGTCCTTCACCACATGCCGTTTGGGCGTGTGCTCGCTGCTGTTGATGAACTTTTTTAGGTTTTGCCTGCACAGACAAATCTATTGTTTTTATAGTAATTTAAATGGCTTACATCCTGCCTCCTCTCTTTCTTGGCTTCTCATTGGTTCCTGTGCGTGTCACTTATCTTTCCTCCATTTTTATTGGTGGTAGCATATTTGCCTGCATTTATCAATGCTTGTTCCTTGTCTGCTTCACTTATGAGTTTCCTGCTGCCGAAATACTGTTAACATTCACTTTGGTGGAACTATATTTTCATAAAGTTTTGCCTTTTATTCTTGCAGCATTTTCATATAACAATTTATCAGCTGGAGAGATTAAGCAATTTGCATAGAATCACAGGATGTTGTGCAGCACTGACGAGGCTAGAACCAAGATCCTCAACTTTTGAGTAAGCAGCTATGGCCAATGCGCCACATCTTCTCCACTCCAGAGTTATATGTCATGGAGCTATTTCCTTCTCCCAGACGATTATTGATGAAAACTGCTCTTTTTTCATTACACAGGCAAAACCGATACATTACTAATACTTGTTATCTTATCTCACAAAAATAGATCTATTTTATATTTTAGAGTATTGGGATTTTAAATATAAAATCATGACACTTTTTGTTAAAATGTAGTTAAGATCATTAGAAGAGAGGAGAGAGGACAATACAAAATCTAAAAAGATTGGAAATTCACCATTTGAGGTAGCAACACAGCCTTAGAGTAAAAGGGCATGCGTATATTTTGCCAAAGATTGGCAACAGCTGGCATATCACTTTATAGCACTACTGTTGGCTCATTGGTTGGACTCTTTCAATGCATCAATGAAGCAGTCAAAAGTCTGTCAGACTGCCACAAAACTTGAGTTACTCCCTTCTACTATTCTAACATTTGGAGATTAGGAAGACATTGAGAGGTACAGTCATTTGTCGTACCTCAATTGTTAGGGAATCTCATGCATAGTAACCACCAGTATATCATGTAAACCTGGGCCAGGGCCAAAAATGATGCCTCCTCAAAGCAGGCGTAATGAGGGGAAATGTTTACATTTCTCTTGTTTTTCCTCTTTCCACGTTTTTAGGTTTGATTGAGGGTAAATGTTATGCGGAGGTTTGTCCTGGAATATCTGGTGGAAAGTCAACAAGATGTTTATCATGGTGCCTGGGAAAAAACATAGCATTTCCACGTAGAAAAAAGCAAACACCATTTAGCCACCACTAAAAGGAGAACAACTCTTTCTGCTGATAGAATTGCAGCATAGTTGCAAAAGAAAAAAATCCTGCTGCCGGATGGGTAACTAGGGAAGAGCCGGGTATCTACTGGAAACACCCATGCATTCTCAGAGAACGCCAACTAGCATCTCTGATTCACCTGCACCCACAAAGCAGCCCACTAACATGCTCGTCCCCTCTCCTTGTTAATGGCTAACAGACCCGCCAGTCTCCACCTCCGACACGTATGTAGCGCTCATCTGACACTATGGTTCTGGCCCCATGAGCCTGCCAAAGCCCAACTTTATGCTGCACTCGAAGCACAACCAGGGACGTCTTTGACCTTAGCCTCCCATCCTCATACCAGTGCCCGTGTGTGAAGCCTGAAGTGGCAGCCTCAACAGCCCCCTCACCTCCTAGTATGGATGCACACCTGCTCTAATGTTTGTCCCACGAATAGTATGTCTGAAGCATCAGCCTAGGATACCTATCATTTGTGTTCATAGCATTCCTCCAGGTCACAGATAGATTGTGGGGGTTTGCTGTGTCTCCTCAGGTAGGGTATCAGACTGATAAACTTTGATGATGGGGCTTAGTGAGATCATATGTGTTGCCTGCTTTGAATCTTAAACAGAATAGAGCTTGTTTAGGACTATTCATGCGGCATGAGGGGAGGTGATAGAGGGATTCTGTGTAGAGAGTATTCAATACTATATGTGCTGTATTCGAAAGAGGTTGGTGGCCTTTTGCTTGACTGATCTCACCTTCTATTAGTGCTCTCATTCCTATTCCTTGGAACTTTGGTTGTGTTTCTCCGGTTCTCTCCACCAAGGTCAACATGGTGTCATTAAACACAGCAGCAAATATAGCAGGTGTACTTCTAAATGGAGAGTAACACAGGTTTGTCTGGATTTTGCAAGGATTATCTTCTGATGTGGAAGACTAACAAAAGAGAACCGTTCTAAACAAATTTTCTCAAAATGAAAACATTTTAAATTCATAAATAATGCTGCCATTACTTTGCTTCTCAAATGGTCTCTGTCCCAGTACTCCCCTTTCTCTAACTAATGAAAAATGCTTTTTCGGGCTTCCCACCCCCATTGATGCTACCCGGCCTATCAATGTGTAATACAGTATGTGACTGACAGCACCACAGGAACAAACTAAGCTATTGGCTTGGGTGTGGCAGGTCTGCGAGCATTTGTAGGCACTGAGTGGTTGAAACCACTTTTCAAATAGTGTGTGCATCACCTGTCACGGATGTGCAGCCTATAAGGAGTTGTGCAGCACAACCTCAGTGATTTCTGACTTTTTAGTCCGCAGCCCTTATAAAAAGCAAAATAATTTATCCTAGAATGCAGCAGCGGTGACTCTTCCCCAATGGAGGAGTGTCAGCCCACTGACTCAGAAAAAATAAAATGCTGTTTTACTATGGTTTTAATTTTCAACTGCTGGCTGAATCAGCGTGTGTAAGGAGAGGTAGGGCCAGGCCATTGGAGGGTGGAGGAACGGAGTGGTATTTGCACTTTTAAGTACGCATGTCTGTTTGGCCGGCCGTATTAGGCCCACCAAACAGACATGAGCAGTTAGGTTTTTCCAACCCATCTGTATTGCACAGCCTGTTTGCAGAAACAGCACAGCCCCCCTGTGCCTGAGTGAGCATTAAACCAGCATGCTCAGGCCACTCCCCGTGCTGCTTTCCTAGCATGAGAGCAGCGCAGGAATTGCACAAGTGGTCTCTGAAGCTGTTTCAGTGTCTGGTGGGACCAGGAAGCACAGGAACACCAAGGCGTGAGGCAGCTGGCAGGTAAATGTAAGTTTTTTTTTATTTTTTTTTATTATCAACCTTCCCCCCCCCCCCCCCCCCCCCCCCCCCCACCATGCTTGCCCTCCCACGCTTCTCCCAACCTGCTCCATCACTTTTTGACTTTTTGTTTGTGTCACCACTGGAATTCAGTAGCTAGCTCAAACTGACAGCGCTATCTAAATGTCTCAGACATTATAATTGGAATCACCTGGATGATTGTTGATGACTGGGTTTTTCAGAAAGGGTTGGATGAGGCCAAACCTAGTGTATTTATAAATGCTTGTTAAATAATGGTGGGCATGACTGAGGTCTGTTCTGAACGCACTGCATTCAGGGCCCTCAATTATTTGGCAAAGATCTCTTCGTCAAACTGTCCAACCCTCCAGCCTGCCATTTGCATTGAACAGCTGCGTAAAACATAGCAATTTTAAAGTGACCAAATGACAAGTCGGACGAAACAATATGTCCACCACTCACCTGCATGAAAATATTTTGTGGTCCAGGCTGTTCAGTAAATGGCTTCTGGAAAATTCCGGAATTAGGGCGGAGCAGCCACAGCAGGTGCAAACCTCCATGGTCGTCCCCCCAGATCATCAGTGAGCCTCTGCTTGGAGACTTAAAAAACAAATACAATTTAGAGCACAAGAGTACAGCTGCACATCCTTCCAAATGGCTGACATATCCTGTAGCCCCTTTAATGCACTGCATAGCTCATTGCCCCTTGAACACTAACTGTGCTACAGTGGCGGACGGTGACCCTCAACACTGGGGGGGTGGAGGGGGTGTCAAGAGGACCGAGAGCCAAACCGAGGGGGGGGGCAAAAAGATGATAAATAAAAAAATCTACTTACCTACGCTCCTCTCCGTGTTTGACTTTCCTCTGTATTTTCTTCTTTTTTCGTGGATGCCTTCAGCGTGACAGCACCTCATGGAGCCTCAGGCAACCCCCTTCAGCAAATCTCAATGCTGCTCTCATGCGGCAGATGAGCAACATGAGAGCAGCGCCAGGATTGGATGGAATGGGCTGCATCGACGCTCCGGCAGGCACAGAAGGCCTGTGCATGCTCTCCACCCAGCTGCCTGAGAGAGCTAAGGGGAGAGGTTTACACTGTGAATGTCAGGCTGGCCGTCGAAAGACAGCCGGCCAATGTGACTTGCACAATGTAAGCTGGAGTGAGTACCACTCCCTTGCTGCCAGAAAGCACCAATACCCCACCCCTAAACACTGCTCTGGCTCGGAGCAGTGAAAAATAAAATGGTAATTCCATTTTATTCAGGCCCGGACTGGCCGTTGCGGGCACCGGGCAATCCCCCGGTGCGCCGCAAGGGTGGGGCCGGTTTTGGGCCTTTGGGGGCCGTTTTTTTGTTACAGGGCCGTTTTTTGCAGCAAAATCGGCCAAAAACCGGCCCTGGCAAAGAGCGCGGTCGCATCCCCAATCCCCAGGGGTGGGGGGGGGGGGGGGTACAGAGCACTTTGCCAGGGCCGGTTTTGGTACACAGTCCAGCCCTGATTTTATTACCATTTTATTTTTCACTTTTGCTGCACTGGCCACAGGGAGACGACACTCCTCTGCCCTAATGGGGGGCCGCTGCTGCTCTAGCACATTTACTTGCAAATGTTGCCAGTTCTCCTCAGATGATGCATGCTGTGTACTCAGTGTTGAGATTTTAAAGGCAAGCTTGCAGGAGAGAACTCTTAGGCTAATTATTGGCAATGAATCTATTTGGGTACATTAAAATGCCTCTCGGGGACAGCATAGGCAGGCCTGAGATGCACTGGAAGAGTTGCAAGCAGAAGGAAATGCATCTTTTCCCGCAAATGAAAAAATACTCTTTTGTCAAAACTGCAGCATAAATTGCAGCAAAAGGTGTCTTGTTAGTGAATTCTGCTAGAACAGCACTGGTGACATTAAGCTGCTTTCCTTCTAGATTGAACTGCACCCAGGGCTGGCTTTAGCACTGATGGTGCCCGATGCAACAATCTTTTTTTGCGTCTCCCACCCCCATGACCTCCTCCTCAGATTCCATCACTACCACCCGGCAAAAATGCCCCTCATGTCTCCATAACCCTTCTCTCATATTCATTTAGTTTGTTTTAAAGAGCTGGTAAAGGCTGGTTTCATTGATCTGATCCACTCAGCTGCCCACAGAAAATACCGATCTATTTTTCACAGCAGGCATATTAACCCTCTGTGCTACTTTATGGCGAGTCAAGACTGCCACTACACAAAACATCTCTCTCTCTCTCTCTCTAGCAGGAACATTAACCACAAGAGTTATCTTGATATTTTTATTGCTGCCAGAAAGCTGGACGCCCAACGAACTCTGCAGTAGGTGCTTTTAAATCTTAACCTATTCTAAACACAGCACCCCCACCATCAGGTCAGTGGCCCCCTCGTGCGGCCGCACAGTTCTAAAGTCAGCCCTTACTGCATCATTGTGCAACAATGATGGGGGATGGGTGGTGGAGAGATACATTATTCTGTGCTTTGGTCTCCTACCGGAGAACCTTCTTAAACTCTTGCAAGTGGTACTTTGAATGTTTATTGTGACCTATTGATTCTTTTCAGTTAGCTATATGTGATTGGAAATTCTAAATGGGGAGTGGATGTGCCCCTTCTCAGTTGTGCAAAGTGACAATATTAGTGAGCTGCTCACTTTCCACTGATACTGTTGAAGTCATACGATAAGAAAAATTAAGACCCTATACAAGGAAAGAGAGAAGGATCAGCTGGAATAGTTCTTGGGGTCTGGATGTAGCATCTTGAATGGGTAACGGACAGAGGTTTACTTTCAGCAGCTGAAGGAACTTTAAGGTGCTCTGCTTGATGTAGCAGATAAGGTTGTATTTAACCAAGGTGATTTCTCGCTATCACCCACATAAAACACCCTAAAACGTAAACGCTAGAATGTATTTGTGTCAGTCCAAAACTTTTCTCCACTTCGCCATATACCCCTTTACTGCACACATGCCAAAAATATCATTAATGTAAACGTGGGTCTCTGTTATGAGTGCCTCGTTGAATGCTGCCACTCCTGCTGTTTGCGTGATTTTCTGAGTTATGAGTTAGTCGATAAGAGCCAATCGTCATATCTTACCTCTGAATTCAATTGGTGTTATTTTATTTATTGCATTAATAAATTACGAGTATTGTAGTATACGGGTTGCTGTAAATAATGTACCAATAACGTAGGACTCCTGATTGAGTCTGTCTTTTTGATACATCCCGGTATTCACCTGTTGTATTTAATGCTGAGTAATGTGGCAGGGGAGTTGAAGATCTCATTTATAAAGTGCATTGTTTCTTGAGCGGGGTCTCCGTGCTCTACATGTGCTTGTAGCATAACATCATATAAAGAAAAAGAACCATACCTTTGCATTGTGCCAGTAGTATAATGTTGTTGGAATATTGTTCAGCGCTGTAGAGAAATAAACCAAGAAGTAAGTGATTGCATGCTTCTGCAAAGCCTGACATGATTCCATATTTAATGTGGTGTGCTCGAAATCAGTGCTTTTAACTGGCAAATTACAAGTTACTACATCTACAGTTGAACAAAAATTGTAAAACTATTTGAATGTAAAAGGTGAATGTTTCTACTTATCAAGGGTATGATGGGCTATATAACTTCTCCAATATAATAATACTCAGTTTTGTGACCAGGTGTCCATGATGGTTTAGTATTGATAATAGAAAAAATAATCGAAGCCTAGTGCAGGAGAAATAGTGAAAACACAGGGAGCAGGAATCGTAACAGAAGAACGGGTCCCGCCTTAGATAGAATGTGGTTATTGCAAATGACATTCATCTTTTATTTTATTCTGAAGCTTTGCCCCCCGTCCCTCATCCCCACCAATCCAAGACTCCCTTAGCTAGACGTACAATTGTCAAAGAAGCCAAAACCACTTTTTAGGTCAAGCATTCAAGACCTCTTATATATACTTTAGTATATACTTATATGTGTATGCACTTTGTGGGCTCTGGAGATCAGTCCTAGTACTTGTCTGGTTCCGCTTAGGGACTTTTTTTCTGTTCAACTGTCTCTATTTAACTGTCTTGATAGGGAACGAACAGTAGAGGTCAGTAAAATACCAGAATTGGTTTCTGCTTGTTAAACTGCCTCTATTTAACTGTCTCGATAGAAAACGCCCAGTAGAGGTCAGTAAAATATAAGAATTGCTTTCCGCTGAGGCGCTTTCTTTTTTTAATTTTTCTGGCAACTGCCTCTATTTAACAATCTTGATAGAAAGCGACCAGCAGACGTCAGTAAAATACCAGAATCCCTTTAGCATTCTCTAGATTCCAGTCCTTAGAAATTGTCTTCCACGAGCACCCGTAGACAATAATATATTTTCAAATCTTGTATTTTCAATGATATGACCACCGACAGCCCTGATTTAATATTAAAAACAGAACTTTGAACTATACCATATCCTGCTGAAAGGCAATATTTCTCTCTATGCGTTCCCATACCTGGTGTGTCACGCAGTTTGGTGCTCACTTTCCCTCCATGTTAAAGAACAGTAGATGTTTCAGCTCCCAGGCGAATATGCTGCATAGCTAAATACATATAAGGTCCCAAAGGCAAGACCGATTGCATTGCATTTGCTTGTTATACTAGTCAGGGCTCTGCTTCATGAAGCTGTCAAAAGATCTTTTTCATGTTTGTTATTTCCCTAGCCCAATTCTAAAACCCCCAGTACAGATTGATCTCCCTAATCTGAATTATGCTTTGGTGCAAATTTTATTTTTGTTGGTGTTGAAACCTCTCCAAATGAATTTGCACCAATTATCTTTGACTAGTTATTGGGCTATTTTAGGTTTTGCTAATGAACGAGCATTACTAATAGTTTCAAAAAGTAGATAAATGAAGTACCACAGAGAGAGTGGGATTTGGGTCAGCCTACTTTAGTCTTTGGCTCCCATATGTTTTCATGGTTTGCCATTGCTTACATGGGCATCAAACACGACATTTTTTCCCACTAAGAATTTATGCGAGGACTGGTGTTCAAATAGTCATTATTCGGTTCCCGGTTCATTCACCATCTCCCTCACTGGGCTGCATCACTCTTGTCCCTCCTCCTCCAACTGTCTTCCTTTCCTTCAACTTCTTCCTGTCATCTCTCCACCTCTTCAACGAGGTTATTTGTTCGTAATTTTAGCACTGTTCTCGGATGCTGCCACACACACCCAATCATGTTGATGAACATATTTCCTGGTTCACCTGAGAATTCTGTGCACAGTAAGCTGGGCAATGAATTGCTTATCATGGAGAGCTTGTGCAGTTCAGCCAATTATTGTGCTGCACAGACAATTACTGTGTGCATATTGGTTACCAGCGTGAGCAAATGTACCAATGAGCACTGTTCATTGGACTCCAAGCTTGCTTTATACCAGCTGACAGTGTCAGTACCTGGTGATGGTTGCTGGATAATACTGCAGGATGTACTGGCGTATTTCATAATAATTCTTTCTACCGGGCACCTCCACAGACCGTCAGCCATCTTTTGGTGCGCATCAGGTCATGAATGATACTAGTCAATCGTGTGTGTGGTGAGAGAGAGAGACTAGTGTCCATCTGTTCTGGCACTGGTGGGATCAGTGAAGAAGACCGAGATATAGGAGCAGAGTTGGGCTGAACCAGCCTCCATTAAGAGAGAATTAATGATAGTGCGCAGTGATATTCTATAATTTGTAGGGGTACATCATATTCACAGATAGTCCGTACCAGCATATACTCTTATGTGTGTTAACTTAGTTAGTAATTTATGTTGTATTAATCAATGGTAAATGAAATGTTAGAATGAGTCATGCTATTCAAGAAATGTAAAACGGCATTCAGAAGAAATCATGTAACTCTCGATGTTCATTGCAAACGCTTAATATAGTAGCTCATGTGTAATATAGGGCATTAGATTTAATTGTGCACCATAAAGTATGCACAAGTCGAAATGGTTAATTGTGCCTTAAATGTGATGAAATGTAGTGCTTGCAGATGCAACATATATAAATGCATGTTTAAATTGGTGTCAAAGGCCTAGTTGGAGTATTTGTTCTTTCGTGCTATGAAAGGCCTATTTGTATTTCTTATGTTAGCTGGTTTTGTGTAGGCCTGAAATGCATTTTCTCCTGGTAAAGCTCTTATTTAGAAAAAGTCAGCAAAATCCATGTGCATGCCAGGTTGTTCTGTTCTCAAGGCTCTGTTGCAGGTGCAAGGACACCGTCCTCGTTAATTAGACTATCGCCTTTGTTTTAGGAGTTAGATTTGGAGGAGACCTGATACATATTTGTCGTATCGTTATGCCTGACCCTGACACTCAGACAGGGCAGGCAAGATGGGAAAAGGAAGAGTCTGGAGGGAGGCGGAGGGGAAGTAGAGAGAAGGGCAGTAAGACGCTGTAGAAATAAAGAAGTAGATTGTGCTCTTGCGTCCCGTGTCTTCCTTGGGGGGCAAGAACACCAAACTCGCGACGAGGGAGGGATTGGATGACCTACTGCACTTGCCCCCAAGCAATTACTGCAGCGCAAGAAGAGCCCACAGCTAGAGAGGCGCTGCCGAGCGTCTCAGCAGCTGAAGAGGAGCGCAAGCACGACGCCGACTCGCTGAAGCGGCCCGCGACCTGCCGTGCGTGACCTGATGTCTACAATGCTGGGAATCAGGGTGAGTTTAGCAAATGACTACCCTGTAAAGAAATAAACACCCAAGTCACTTGGTGGGGGTGAAACCTTCACGTACACCCGACGGCCATTTTGAAGTCACTCACCGTCCATAGGATAGCATTGGGCCCTATTACAGCGGCCATCTTGAGGTCAGGCGAGATACAAAAAAAAAAACCTACAAATCTTGAGGATTAGAAGCCCCACGGCCTGCCGGAGTCATATTCCCACTCACCATGTCGGTAGAGGCTGATTCCACACAGCCAGCAGCCACTGGGTCCTCCACAAATGCCCTGCAACTTGGACCGGTGCTCCCTTGGAGTACCTTTCCTGCACCCTCCTGAGCCCCTAACACTGACGTCTGGGAACAGCATGGGGCCCAAATGGAAAATCTGGGCTGAAGATTTTAAAGACTTCATGACGGGGTCGCAAGTTCGTGATTCCAATCAGAAACTCATAGCCCTGCGGAATCTAGTGGGAAAAGACATTGCGCAAATAATCAAGGAATTACCGGCCCTTAATACTGCGTCTTACGAAGATGTGAAAGTTTCTCCACAAATGGAACCTAGACTATGAACGCTACACGTTCAACCTCGCCTCACAAGAAAATGAGGTGTCAATGAGTGACTTCATTGCCCGCATCAGACGCCTTGCTCGATACTGCGAATTCGACTAATTCAACACTGAAGATGCACTCTGTCTGCGCATCATCAAGGGATGCCAATCAGAATCGCTACGCCATTGACTACTAAAAAAGCACTATATTCTTGAAGAGATAGAAGAACTCACCTGCATCAATGACCAAGCGGAAGAACATGTGAAAAAGATGGAGACTAGAAAAAACGAGAAAAGAGAGCAAGCTCTTCGAGTACACGCCCACACCAACTTGAGGCGTCACCCTGACCGTCACAAATCTGGAAGACTCACGAGAACACATCGCACAAACTCTCCTCGTGGCAGGGCCCGAAACAGCCAACTTAAAAAAAAATCACCGCAATGCTATTGGTGTGGCCAAGACTACCCTCACACAGCTCAGTGCCCTGCAGTTGGTCAACAGTGCCACTGATGCGGAAGAGAGAGACAATCATTTTGAAGCTGACTGCCAAACTCGCCGTTGGTCAACAGTGCCACCGATGCGGAAGAGAAAATCATTTTGAAGCTGTCTGCCAAACTCGCCGTTCGGATGTCAGACAGAACACCGAATCACGTCACCATGCCAGAGCTGTACAAGGACGGAGAGACCGCGCCTCCAGCTCATCAAGGTCAAGCGCTCAATCAGTAAATTCCTACAGATCCCAGCGGTCGACGTCCAGAGAATCATCATCTCTCACTCCTATATCTCAGGACAGTGATGAATACGTGTGTATGATGGCAGACCAGATAGACTAAAGAAATACCCACCGCTAGATAGCCAAATAGTAGGACACTCCGCCAAATTTGTACTGGATACAGGCACATCACTAAATTACATCGGTACCACAGAATATTAAAGCATTAACCCTAAACCGAAACTAGAACCGGCAGCATTACGAGTTTACACATGGATGTCCAAAAAACAATTGCCATGTCGCGGACAGTTCCACACCACCCTGACATACAAAGACTGACAAATCCAAGCACATATTCATGTGATTTAAGGCACTGAAGCAGCAGACTGCCTACTCAGCCTGCCAACAGCAGAATGCCTGAAGCTGGTCGAAATCCTTTACAAGGTGGATGACTCGCCGGACATCGTCAACAAATTCCCAAAACTATTCAGTGGATTAGTGAAACTAACCCACTTCAAAATCACACTACATATCAATGAACAAATAACACCCGTAGCGCAACACCACAGGAAGGTACTATTCCATTGGCAACAAGCAGTAGATGATGAGCTGCAAGACCTACTGAGAGCGGACATCATAGAGTGATCGACGGGACCCACCCCTTGTGGGTCACCAGTTGTGGTTGTGCCCAAGAGAGGTCAAGACAACAAGGTATGTCTGTGTGTGGACATGCTAGCCCCGAACACGGCTATCAAAAGAGAGCGGCACCCAGAGCCCCACATCAGCGACATGATCATGCGCCTAAACGGAGCGACGGTCTTCTCAAAACTGGATCTTAACAAAGGATATCACCAACTAGAATTACATGAGAAATCGAGATACATTACCACATTCACCACTCACCAAGGCCTCTTCAGGTACAAACGTCTTAACTTCAGAATCTCCTCAGCAGCCGAGATTTTTCAGGAGGGCGTCCAGCGGGTGATTCAAGACATTCCAAACGCATTTAACTACAGCGACGACATCCTGGTCTTCGGGGAGAATCAGAAAGAACACGACAAAGCACTTGATCGGGTATGTCATGCCCTTCTCAATGCCAACCTCACACTAAACCAGGACAAGTGCGAGTTTCATAAGTCAACACTCAAATTCTACGGCCACATCTTCTCAAAGAACGGCATGAAACCTGACCCGGAGAAAATATCTGCTCATTCGGACACTCCACAACCAAGTGATGTCAGTGACCTCCGTTCATTTCTAGGGATGGCCAGTTACTGTGTCCGCTATATCAAAGACTATGCCACCATCAGCTATCCACTCAGAGAACTGACACGTCAAGGACAGCAATTCCTATGGTCAGTCACCTGCGAGCACGCTTTCATCAAAATCAAAGTGGCGGTGAGCACTGCAATCAATTTAGCCTACTTCAACACCAAACGGAAGACCAAAATCATGGTAGATGCCAGCTAGTGGAGCTAGGGGCAATCTTGGCACAATATGATGACGAAGCTGACCAACGCCACATTGTCGCATACACCAGTCGCAACCTCACTGACACAGAAAAGGCCTACTCTCAACCGGAAAAGGAAAGCCTTGCGGTTGTGTGGGCGTGTGAACATTTTCATCTCTTCATCTAAGGGAAACACTTCACGCTCATCACTGATCACCAGGTGTTGACAACTATCTTCAACAACCCGTGGGCCAAGATGCCCCCACGGATTGAACAGTGGGGAATTCGCCAACAAGACTACACTTACACCATTATTCACAAACCGAGGAAGGCGGAAAACCCGGCGGACTACATGTCACAACATCAACACATAAGAACACAAGTGCGGCGTTCCTTGGTGGAGGAATACCTCAATTTCATCATTGACCACGCCTGTCCACCGGCGGTCCCGCTAGAGTCCATCCGAGAATGCCACAATTCAGAACATTATGCATCGAAAGCTTACCAACTCGTGGAATCACTTAGAGGACGCCCACAGAGATGAAGCTGTCAACACTCAATAACTCGCAGCGTTCAAACAAGTCCAAGAAGAACTATCTATCAGTACTGACGGACTACTACTGAGAGACAGAAGACCTGGCACATGAAGGACACAGAGGAGTGATAGCCACGAAGAAAGCATTACGAGAACGCGTCTGGGTCCTGTCACTCAACCAGATGGTGGAAGCCACGCTACAAGACTGTACATCCTGCCAACTAGTGGGAGGAGATGAACCCCAGCCCCACTGCAGATGTCGGACCTCCCGGACAGTGTATGGCAACAAGTAGCCATTGACTTCTTCGGCCCGCTGAAATCAGGAAAGTACATCGTCGTCATCATGGACGAGTACTCTCGCTTTCCTATTGCTCATCAAATTTCTTCCACCAAAAGCGAGGCCCTCATATCTATTATTGACTAAACATTTGCAGCATGGGGAATACCTGCGGTGGTAAACAACGGGCCACCATTCAATGGACAAGAATTCGCAGACTTTGCAAAGCACCTGAACTTTAAAGCCAACGGGATGGTCGAACGCTTTATGGGGACAATCAAAAAGACCATACAACAAGCTGAACTGGCTCGCCGTGATATTTAACTAGCACTAAAAGAAGTACTACGAGCCTATCGGACCACGCCACACAGTACTACGAATCAATGTCCCCCTACTCTAATGCTTGGGCAAATTCAACGCACCCGGCTCCCAACAACAGATGCTATTACACCATTCTCACCATTCTCTTACACCATTCTCGAATCGTAACCACAGATCATGACACTTTAGTAGAACTTGACCACGTCAAGAAATCCAAAATAAAGGAGTATGCTGATCGACGCAGGCACACAAAGACATCCGACATCCGTGAAGGAGATTGGGTACTGGTGAAACGGGACAAGAGAACCAAACCAGACAGCCGCTACCTTGCACAACCCATGCAGGTCACAAGAAGTACAGGGACCATGGTCACTGCAGAGTCTGAGGGCAAGCGGATGACCAGAAACATATCACATTTCAAAAGGTGCAACCCCTCTGCCCATCCCGAGGTCGAGAGCCTGATCGTGATACAGACTTTTCAAGTCAAGAAAGGAACAGTGATCATGAGTATCGGCGAGCACTGGAGTTTGATGGCACGAGAGACAAGAGCCCGCCTTGCCAGATGCAAGCAGCCGACCACGAAGGACAATTCGGAGGCCTGCTCGGTTCATTGAAGAACTTTGAAATGTAGCAAACACTTAAAATACAAAGGGGGGAGGTGCCGTATTGTTATACCTGACCCTGACACTCAGACAGGGCAGGCAAGAGGGGAAAAGGAGAAGTCTGGAGGGAGGCGGGAGGGGAAGTAGAGAGGAGGGCAGTAAGACGCAGTAGAAATAAAGAAGCAGATCGTGCTCCTGCGTCCTGTGTCTTCCTTGGGGTGCAAAAACACCAAAATAGTATTCAGGAATGTTGATAATTGGGAGCCGATATTCTTTCTTGCTGAAGAAGCCTGAGACTCAAGGAGACCCCAACCGTCATTGGACTGAGTACAAGTTTTGGTGGAAAATTACCTACAAGAGGTGCCTGGCCAGAGGAGATGTTTTAGGGGCGTGTTCTTTTGATTGTGCATTTTGTATTAGGGACAGTGCCCAGAGGGATTAGTTAGCAGAGAGCCATTAGAGGGGTAGAAGGAATGGGTCGATTCTTAGAAGGAAGACTTAGAACAAACCCTCTAGCTTTGGCTACTGACCCTTACAACGAGTGTAGTTCTTAGGAAGTCTTCATGAGCTGACACCTTTTCTTGATCTTGCCTAGGAAATACTAAGTAGGAATGCCACTTTAGTGATAGTGTAGGGATAGATTAACGGATTTCTTTTTCAGCCACTAATGAAGACTAATATCGATGTTGGTGCAGTTATTGCTTGCTTCGTATTTTTGGAGTTGCTCATTCTTTTTATGCTGCACCGGATTAGACTGATTCATAGGATGAACTTTATATTAATGCCTACGTATTTTTACAACCTCGTCATGAGGTGCTTGTATGTTCAGTTTTTTTTGGCTTTGTAATAAAACCACTAAATTGAAATGGAGTCAGTGATCCTTTCCGAGTCTTACTTGATTGGTCCATGCTAGTTAGTCGTGGATATATGGTTTCTCCTCTATATACTTTTCAGCAGGTAATAAAGATCCAGTCGACTGAGGATTCTCAGAGAAATTTTAAAGTAAAATCCGACGTTATCATTAGTATTAAGTGAAAAGCCCAGCCGGGTTTAATGCCATGGCCCAATGCTAACCTTCTTCACTTCAGTAAGCAGTATTACTTTCACAAGTAGAAAAACCAATATATCCTCAAATGCTCAGGTATACACGGTATCCTATGCCTTTAATTTCCCTATCCCAAACCATCCCAAACTACAAAGGCCCTGACTAAAACACAATGTTTATAAACCTAAAGGTTACAACCAATGGATCTTTACATAATGAGCGAGCAATTTCTTGGCCAAAGAACTCTCCTTTAAAATGTCAACCACTAAATTCAACAATTAGCCACAATGCCTAATGATTCTGTAAGTTTGACATGTTTCATAAGTGAACTATCTATAAATTCCTTGAACGTTGTAAACTTTGACAGGTGATTAAATTTAACAGGGGGGATTAAATTTAACAAGAAACATGTAAACTGTCAAATTCATTGATATCGATTTTTACTACCCATGAAATCTTGGCAAAGAAGAATGATTCGGGGAGAACCAGTGTGGGGGTTGCTGATCAAGCTTAGTAACACACTTAAAATTAAGCATGGGCGAATTTTGCGAATCTGGCGTTCGTGAATTTGCGTATTTGCGAACTCGCAATCCACAAAATCCGCGAATTCTCGCGAATTTGCGGATTTTTTATTTTTTTTGTGTTCGCAAGGGTTTCTGCCAGTTCGCGAGGGTTTTGTACCAGTTCGCAATTGCGAACTTACTTGTCGGCTCGCAACGGTCGCGACTATGTTGTTTCTACGTCTGGTTCATCATCACAGGTTCCCAGCACCCTCTGTTTCACCACTGCCAACCTCTGTTTCACCCATGCCACCCTCTGGTACATCAATGCCACCCTTTTTTTCATCATCATTGTAGATTATGGGGGGGGAAAGCAAGCACACCTGCCCTGCTTCAACTGACATGAATTAATTTGGGGCTGATTTATTAATGCGTCACTGTTTTAAAATTCCAGTCTGGCACCTGCTTCCTTATCTGTAATTTGCTTTCTGTTGTAGTGCAATTTTTTTTCCAGGACCTTTGTGGCCTACTTGTAGCTATTCTATGAGCCTGCGGTGAGGGTCAGAGCAGCGTCATACAATTGTTGCAACTAGCAACTGAACTCTGGAGGGGCCCCAGTCAGGAAGCACTACAGGGAATGGTTACTATTACTAATGATGAGTTTGAACTTTTGCACCTGCTGAGTGCTTTCAGTTTTGCAAAATTCGTTTTTCTGCAGAACAGCAACTGTAATGCCCCAAACAAACATAGGCAACTGAACTCTGGAGGGGCCCCTCAGGAAGTACTACAGGGAATGGTTACTAATGATGAGTGAACTTTTGCACCTGCTGAGTGCTTTCAGTTTTGCAAAACTCGTTTTTCTGCAAAACAGCAACTGTAATGCCCCAAACAAACTTACTTGTGAAAGTTGATTTCTAATCCAAAAGTGATCCAAAGAAAGTCAAAAGGCCTCAAATCCAAAAAAGTGCAGGCAAATGTCAACCTGAGGAGTTATTCTGATAAAAATCATCATTTTCAGAAGGTGTATGCTGCTTGCTAGTGGATTTCATGTGCAGAATTGCAAATTTTGTAATTTCGCGAGTGCGAGATTGTTGCTGCCCGCCGCACCTACATGTTCGCAATTGCGAACTCTAGCAATGCGTCACCAAACTCCCGTGGGATCCCGCAGCAAGATCCAAAATGGCGCAGCACTCGCAAAATATCGAGAAAAACAACTCGGCAAACGCTGAATGACGGTAAGTGAACGCCGCACGCCGCAAAATTGTATCACCAAGAAAAAAAAATCCGCTGCGTGCGAATTTGTGGATTTTCTGTAAATTCGCGAGCGTTCGCGGATTGCGAATTTACCGAATATACGAAAAATCCGCGAGCGGAACGGATTTTCCGCCCATGCTTACTTAAAATGAAAAGAATCAAATGTAAATATTTCACTGATTATATACTAGCAGCTTTATTAAAACGCCATAATATTACAATGTCCTTGAACATAAACGTCTGCTTCCGCCACACCTCTTAAAATATAAATATAAATATTGTGCTGCCATAGCTTACCACCGTGTTGACTGTTTCGATGTCTGAAGTTTTTAAAAAAAGGAATCAATGTGGTATTTCCCTTGTTATAGCAATGTTATGTTATAAATTGCCTTATCACATATTCACTAGGTCAAAGTAGCCATCCTTGTAATGTTGAGTAATATCCTAATGTTTAAGACATGCAGCACTGCAAACCTGCTCAGGGAAACTGAATGAATCAAAAATGTACTCTGGTACAACAGTGTAACCTGATGTGAATCACAATTATGAAACTCAATAAACAAATAAAAAATAAAAAATGCTGCCATAGCTGAACTTGACTTTTATATTGGGAAATATGACCAGCTATTTATCATTAAAGCCAGGGATTTTAATCAATACCTTTTGGCACCAGCAACCTATACCCCAAGCTCCAAGAATCTGTATCTAAGCTATAATATGATAGCCCCTTCCCCAATATAATGTGGTCAGGGAAGTCCCAGCTTCCAGATACTCTGAATGGAAACACCTCGGACTTCCTGCTTGATTAAGGTTAGAGGTCTCTTAATGCTAGGCTAGTAGATTACAAGCAGCTAAAAGAACTTTTCGGATTCTGACTTCACACACCAAAATCGATTATACTTTTGTTCACTACTCCGACTTTCAAACTTGTCAGAGCTTTGCAATAATACAGAGGACTGAAAGTGACCATGACCTGCAGAAGATAGTCCTTACTATTAATATAAACCATCTAGAATCAAGGAAAACCGCAAATAACAATTGCATGTCAGTTATACATTCAATGAAACTCAAATGGTAGACCAAGTTCGAAAATAAAGCCTTGAATTTAAGAAACAAGATCATTCTGTGACTACGAACAGTCCTATAGCATCTTTAGTAAGGACTGGATTCGAATTTAGTAACAGACCTTAGAGGGCATCTCAACTCTTTTCATGGCAAAATTATCAAATGTGCGAAATAGCCCTTGATGGAAACGACTATCAGCCAGGAAATAAGTAATGTAAAAAGCATTCATCGCAAGACACTGAGACACCCATTAAAGCAAGTCCCTTCGAAGGAACATGACACATCAGGTAGACATTAGAGGTTCTAGCTCAAGCAGAGAATAGCGGAAATAAAGCATGACAAGCAAGAAAAAGCTAGGGCCAAATTAATGCATGCGATCTCAACTCTCAATGAGAGGGCGCTCTGGACCCTGGTTGGAGATGGTTCCAGGATTTTTCTTCAGTCTAATGACTTGTATCTATCGAATGAAAAATGGGAATTCCACATAAAGACCCTGGACAAAATCAACCATCAGTACCTTTTTTGAACATCCACCACACTTTGTATCACTTGTACCTGTTATAGATAACAAAATGAATCAAAAGGGTGTGCCCCTCAAAAGCTGCGGTACCACATGACATATAGACTTGGTTAAACTTGATGTGCCGTTCTAAAGCTCACTATTGAACGGTTTCTTATTGTGACCTTTGGGATGGTTCCTGCATCTTGGAAAAGCACAGTCACTCGTCCTTTATACAAGCAAGATCCAACTAGTTATCACTTAATAGCCCTGTAGGGTTTTAAGGGGAAACTTTTTGCCACACACACACTTACTAAATACTTTGGCACATTAGACAACAGAATATTGTTTAACCCCTTCGCTGCTGATGACAAGCTCAGCTCGTCATCAGCCACGGTGGTCGTGTGCGGATGACGAGCTGAGCTCGTCATGTAACGCGGCTTTTAGAAAAAAGCCGCACATCTGAAAAATAACCGCCGCACGCATGTGGTTAATAACATTACCTTAAACAGGATTCCACCTAGGCTGCTCCACAGTCAATAATTTCGAGGCACTGACCCTCCTTGCAAAAAAATTGCTAAAAATAAAGAAGATCTGTACGCCTGCTATGTTGATTATTTTGATAAGATGAATTGCTAAAGGGTTTGAACTAAGCTCAGGAATTGGGGGATTGACCCTTCATTATTACACGTTCTTATTGAATTGCATACAGATACCTGTTTACAAGTAAGGCTTTCTACTGACAACGTTTTGTCATCTAAATATTACACAGAGAATGGCCTTAAACAAGTCTGCATCCATTTATTATTCTCCTTATTTGTTCCCGGCTTGTCAGAGTTTCTTAACAGAGAACATAAAGTACCACCAAAGATGAGAAAGGAGGAGGGTGACAAATTTGGTCAATGATGATGATCTGGTGAAACAGATGCATACTCCTGAAAGGCTACATCGTTCAAATGACTTTATTTTGGGGAATGGACTAATTGCTAATTTACCAAAACCAAAATCATGATCTTCGGAAAGAAAGTAAAGACTGCATCCTGGGTTTTAGCACATACCACAATTTAAACAGCCAAACAATATGATTATCTTGAAGTTTTGATTGACAATAGGCTATCTTGGATAAATCAGCTGTTGATAAGGAAGCTTAAATCTTCTATGATCCCAAAATCTATAACGAGATTTTCAAAACTATTTGGAGGTAGAGCAATCATTAAAAGTGTTAAAAATGATACTTATCATTTCTTTGCTTTATGCATCACCTGCGTTAAATAGTACGGTCATACCTAATCTTGATAAACACTTATACCCGGAGTGTACGAAACCTTCTGCATCTTCACACAGCCACCCCTAACTGTGTCTTGAGGCTAGAGCTGAACCAAAAAACTTTAATGTCACTTAATCGTAGGGCTACTTTGAATTATCCATGTAATTGCATGGAGGCCAATCCTACAACCTTTAAATCCTTAATCTACTCGGAAATTAGGTAAATATCCTACAAGGATATGGAATTGAACATTGCATCATCAAATAAGGTTCTCGAAAAGTATAACTGCTTGACTCGTTAACGTATGTTACGAAAGACCTTACTCAGCTGGCAAATGGAGAAAGTCCTGGGTACATTAAAGCAGCATTAACATATGGATTTAGTTTTGGAAACCTTTGTTTATCCAATGAAGAATATATCAGATCCCCTCTGCCTGCACATCTTAATCCTAAATACCTAAGCTGTATCCCTATCTATGAATTTGAAGGGACGTGGAACCAAGTTCTCAAAGGAAAGTCTGATTGTCGACTGTGAGGATGTACATCTTCGACTCTTATGCACATTTTATGTATTTTCCCAAAACATTTGTATTTAAGAAAATTCTACTAGCGACAAATTTTTAATAACACACAAATAGGATCTAACTTGGAGACTGCTAGATACTGTTTTACTATCAAAGACAATCGTTTTATTATAAAATTTATGAAATTTTTAGATCATGCCTATAAAGTGTTTAGCTGTGTGTAGTAAATTTTATCATATTCTTATTACACATTTATGTTAGTAAATTTTAACCTCATTTTACCAGCTATTTATGGTGATAATGAAATGCTTCTCTTGTTGTGTTCTGTCTTTGGAGCTCACCAGGTGTCAGAACAAATTCCATTCAAAGTAGCTTGCTCAAAGTTCCCCATTGCTGACCAGTGTATATATTGTACATCTGGATGTATCTGGTAAAATCACTATCTGTGTTAGTGTTTCTGCCTCAACGATGCCCATATGTGGTATTGAGGTGGGGAGACTACCTTTAAGTTGTGTTTGAAGATACCACCAATGACTAGTGCCTGCAGGGCACATTAAATGGGGGTATCCATTGGTATCTGGTTTAGAGAGGACCTGCATTGGAAGTTCAGCCTTCACTGTTTCTATTGGAGCAAGTCCAAGACTGTGTCGAATCAGAGGTGACATGTGGGCAAAAGAACAATTTTTAGGAATGCAACCCTGAGAGACTACAAGTGGTTAGCCAAATGACAAGCACTCCTCCGTCTCCTTTTGTGTGTTTATAGGCTAAAATATTAGCATAAACCTCTGTCAGATCAGAGTCGGTGTGACTGATCATGTGGCAGTAACATTAGGCACAGTTATCAGGCTGTGACTTTCAGTACTTGGGTTAGATAGGTTGTCAGTTTTGGATCATACTGTGGATGCACCAATTACGGAAAAAAAGCTTTTATCAAGGAAATTAATAGCTCACAGATTGTGTAAAATGAAATCTAATCCTCTGAGTAAAAAAGCATGCCATGTGGTGTCAAAGCGATATGCCACCGAACAATTTTTTTTGTATTTCAGAGTCATACTGCTTTTTTCTGGGACACCGAGATGGCTGTTAGCTGCCTGAGATCCTTCATGCCCACCATCTAGGTTTCATTACCAACTTACGTCCCTAGAGACACCATGGCACTCAGATTCTTCTCCATACCCTTTTGAATTATTACAGATTTTCGAATTGTAATAATTTGTTTAGATTTTGGTCCTGGTATAGGTGGAATATATATCAGGCATTGTCCACGAAACACGAGTCGAAACTTTGAATTATTCACTGTTGTCCGTCTTGAGGAATTTAAAATTTCACACACTTCCTCCTTATCTCTAGGACTGACAAATCAGGAACCAGGGGCTTGCCGTAGGTAATCGATAGTGAGGCCACCACTATCAATTTGGAAGTGAGGAGCCTGACCATTTGTGCGACATTGCGGATTCGGCTTTTGCTGTGAACCCCAGAATCTACGGATCGGATTGTGTAAAAACCTCTACCTACAGCAAGCCCCTGGTTCCGGATCAAAGGTCCGTGTGCTGTCGGCTTTTGATATAAAAAAAGATACCTCTTTTCAGGATCGTGCCTCATATAGGAATCTTTTGGAAATTACTCGTTTGCCTGAACAGAGCATCCTTTCTTGGCATCTAGTGAGGTTATTTTCCTGGTGCCTCTTACGTTGCGTCCCGCAGGTTGGTGGATCATAACTTCCCTGCCCCTTGGATTCCTGTTTTCCCACCCTCTTGTTATTTATTGTTTCGCTTTTTGCCCTGAAGAAGGTGTAGCCCCGGCTGGGGCCACACACCGAAACACGCGTTGGCGTTTTCTGTGAAGGGGAAGCTGGACGATATCTACCCCTATCCCCTTTGCTATAATGAGCCGTATTACTCGGTCTCAGGGCCACCTTGTGGCGTTGATCCATCTTTTGTGCCTGTGTGAATGTGATTAATTGTGTGATTGAGATACAGAGTTTTGTGTTGAGCGGTGGCAATTATATAGGAATGAATGTGCAGTATGACAGAGGAGTTTGGGATGATATATTTTGACATTTTCTGCTTTTGATGTTTTTATATGTATTATGCTAAACAAGATATCCCTTTGAAATATTTGTTAAAAACCAAATAAACTTTATACTTTTGTATTATTTGGTGAGACTGATCTTTCATGCACTTATATTGCTCTGGTGACAGCGTGTTTATTTAAGGACCCCGCCCTGGGGCCTTGTTTCATCCATTGGGGCAGATAGTTTTTGTTGTTAGCATTCCTGTTGTTTCCCTGTCTACCTGCCCTCATTCTTTCAGGGGTCCCCCTTCTTAGTAGCCTGTGCCTCATGGGAACAGTCCAGCCCGAACTGTCAAGCCATGTCTTCCCTGGACCGGAAACAAGCATCATGGGACTGGTTTCGGGGTCATAACCCTCATCAGCCAGGCTATTTTGAATCCAGTGGCAAAGTGAGCTAGGGACCCACGTCTGGGCATACCCTACCAACTTAGAGCGAACAAAGCGATACCAAAGGGTATGATGGACGTGGTCCCTTGCTCACTCTGCCACTGGTAAATATTGTCTTAACAGTCAAAAAATTATATGATCAAAACTGAATATTCCTTCTGGACACCATTATAATGATTCTTAATCAGGGCATCTATAAGCCTTGGGGTTCTGAGTACATCTGTCATATGGATTACCTGTCTCGGTGATCTTACCAAAAAGATGGAACTCTTCAAAAATGTTCATTGCAGAGACGTCAAAAAAGTGGATGTCCCGACTGGTAGTGGCAACCGCTATTTTGTGCACATTTGGCATGTACACTGCATCAGTCGTCCAAGACTTGAATCTCCTTTTCCCGGCTTGTGTATTGCTGGCATCATCTGCAATCTGCAACAATAGTGCGGCATTAAAAGTAGAGCTTGTGCAATGTATGAGATGAAACAAAATGTTGGTTAGGTTAATTGATGCCAGCTCTTATCTCACATGCCAGAGGTGAGACATTTTGAGCTGCCTTGCTCACTTAACCTGCCTTTTTTTAGGTGTTAGTGATTAGTGGTACTGGAAGATTGAGTTTTCTATATCAGTGTGAGCTCCTCACACTTTTTGTCAGTGTGCATTGCATCAATACAGGTACCTCAAAGAGCCCAAAATAGGTAATGTGGCAACCATATAGTATTTTGTGACCCTTCCTTATCTACAGGTTGTAGGACAAGTGACCATCTTAAGGCAAGCTGCTACTGTTATCGATGGAGCTCTGTCCTAATCGCTCTAGCCCAGTAACCATTCAATTCTGCATTGTTTGTGAGAATGGGTCCACAGGTCTGGACTGGTCAATGGTAGGTGTTTGGCTTCCAATCTAGGGTGACTCACCACCAGGTCTGTCAAGGATATCTTTGTAAAAAACACCATGTCAGATGTTCTTTGAAAGTATAAGTATATTGTTCTCAACAAGCAGGGAATACCTTGAAAAGTATTTTAGGAAGACCAGTTATTTATGTTCATGTCAAAGTGTAAAACTCTATTAAGAATAATGTATTAGGTCACAACATATTTTTAACCAGCTAACTGTGTAATTATTGGTGTACATATTGTAACAATAAAGTATGTAGGATAATAACATACAGTACTTACATATTGAGGTCTATAATACACAGTAGGAAGTGTCCCCATAAGATGACACTTACAGCATAACATCTCATCAGCTTCTATCAAAGGTGCAACTAGAACTTCTTATATGACTACCCAGCATTAAGAAATAAATAAACCATCAACTAACAAAATGCCTTGGTCTCTGGCTATCAGAAGGTACTGAAGTGTAGGCTTGCATGATCTAACCATGACTGAGCAAGCATGGGATAATGAAATGTCTACATAGCTTTAAATGCCAGTGAAAGAGATCCTCACTGGAAAAATAGACCTCAGAGAAGTATTAGTATTCTGCTACCGCGTCTGGTTACCCAACGGTGGGAGTTTGGTTAATTTAGGCTTTATTATACTGACTATCACTTTTAAAAAGAATGATATCAAAGTGTATTTTAGCATTTAGATTTACATTATTCATTGATGATGACATGACAGGGAAGAGAGCTAAATTCAGATGACCTCTATTGGAATTGAAGACTTCAATAAAGATTTATTTTCTTCTGAAAATTAATGCGTTGATTGAACCAATGGCACAGTTGAGGTTTGGTCCTCTGGCCATCCTGATTTAAGCCGGTTTATAACTAGTTTAGCTTTTAAGATACATTTTATTGGTCAAATACACAATTCAATTCATTCAATATCTTCTTGATAAGAATCAATGTAACACCCACTCCCATTTCTGTGTTCTCTCCCATCTCCCTTGGATTTCTGTGGAGAAGAAAGACGTAGATTCTATTTCATTTCCAAACAAGGGAGATGTTGGGTACATTGGTGGCATATTAACAGTAATCTTGGCTTTTGTCTAAACTACCTTGGTCCTTGCTAATAGAAGTAGCTGTTATAAACTGATTCTGAAAGAGTCCACAAGCTCATAAGTAACAAATGCACCTATATCTTATTTATATATATATGAGATCTATAATAAAGTAGGATGTTAATCTGCCATTTCACTTTATCTTATTCGATTTGTTGTTTCTTTTCATGGGAGAAACAGTCAGCCGAAATCACTACAGTACTTAATAATTAAAGAAACATTCCTAAGGAAAGTGTTCATGTTCTGTTCCTTCAATTCCTTTACACCAGATATATCAACTAAAATAGGGGCCAGAAATAAAACTATGGTTAAGAAGGGACGTCGGGCAACCAGATAAGTTTGGACATTTCACAATTTGATGTCTATTTACTACCTCATTTGAAAGTATAAGCTGTTCCGTCTCGAGAATTTAAATAACCTGCATACTATATTATTGAAATCTGGATATGCAAAAAAGCATCCATTAAACATCAAGTCTCCATCATCTCCTAATCAATTTAGGCATTTGTCAGAATGCCTGCATGTCTGGCATTGAGATCACCTGTTCGCAAAAACAAACTTCAACAGAAAACAGGCTCTTCAATTTAGCGAGCTAATTGATGACAACCTTGCTTTCACTCCCTCTGACAGATAGAAATGCACCAGAAATATTTTCTTGTATGAACATAAAACTCCTGGAATATCCTAACAGGCATATCATTAACACTAGTAAACTTCTAAGCATCTCTACTCAACAGCCAGGGCAAATGATGTGAAAAACAAATCACACCATAACATCTTCAACTTAGAGGTGATCTTGGGAACCCAGTTGGCTTAGTGACGATGTACTTCAAGTTGTTGGGCACAGAATGCTTTCAGGTAAAATGCATAACACAAATTGCATTTGCCAATGGCAAAATTCAAACACTTCAGACACCCATATGTTTTCTGTTTATGCACGTAGGATCATCAGCGACACCCTGTTTTATTTGGACCACCGTAACCCTGTTCTAATTTAGGAAAGAGTTGAAGACACATCTCTTTAAAGAACACTTCATCACAATGAGTTAGTAGTGCACTTCAGCGCCTAGAAATCAGCTACCTCTCCAATCACTTGCTGACACATTCCTGTCTTTAATACTGCACAAGGCTCCACTGCCTTTTAATTTGGTTTAAGGTATACAAGTAACACATCCATACACATACATACAAACCCATGCCAAACAATGTCCATGCTATAGGCAGGATTTTTGGGCCTGAGGTCTACTTGAGGGTCCCCTTAAAGTGATTCTAGGCCCACTAGGATGCACTGGGATTTATTTGATTGGCTTGCTGGAAATATTGGCCACAATGTCTTGGGCGGTGTCAAGAGACAAAGTCTTTAGTTTCTTTAATAACTTTATTTGGAAGCAAAGTCAATGACCAATGGAGAATAACAAAATTTGGATATTTGCGGATGGGTCCGGTCGCGAATGAAGCCCCGCTGCGTCAGCGGATCTTATGCTGACGTTTACAGCGTCAGCACCCAAAAGGGCCAGAGGCGCGTGGATGCAAGCACCACAAAGCAACTGCAAAGCTCAGGACAGTGATCTTCAACCCACTTGGGTTTTATATTGTTTTAATCTCGGCACCCCACGAGCCTCTCACTGGAGCAACACTGCACAGCACCACAAAGACCAGCAGGCAGTTCGGGCTGGCACGCCCTCTAGGGAGGGAGCTATTTAAAATACAGGTGCTAGCAATTGACTTTTGGGACTGTCATGCAAGAAACCAGCCTGTGATCAACTGCTTAGGAGAGCACGAAAACGCGTTGGGCGATGTTAATGTGAGGACATTGTTCTGGCATGCTAGCGGCTGCTTTCCTCCTTAATAAAACTCAGAAATTGAACCTTTGGCTTGCGACTTCATTCACAAGGGCAACTTTGTGTGATTTGGATATATATATATATATATATATATATATATATATATATATATATATATATATATATATATATATATATATATATATATATATATTCACTGAAAAAAACATAGGTTTCACACCAGTTATAGTTAGCTGGAAATTTTACTGACATAAAACCATTGAAATTCCCACGTTATAGTTAGTTGGACTCACTATAACTTGCGCTCCTGCAATGCACTGCTGATGATGTCACATATTACATCACTCATGACTACCATATGCAGTACTGGTAGTTTGTCCTCTCTTTCCATAATCACGTGGTGTTAAGCAAAAAAAAACGGGAGAAAAAAATGCATTTTCACTGTTAAGCATTAAGTATTTAAATGTGGCCATTTCCAACACTGACTGTCTGTGAGCAAGGGCGGATGCCCGAAACGCGTCAGATTGTTTGGTTCAGCTCCTAATAAAACTTGTGCCTGAAGTAAGCTACATTGGATCTGCGTGATTTCCTGGGTTGCTGTGCTCGGAGCCTGGGAGGTTGCACTTGCTGGATATATATATATATATATATATATATATATATATATATATATATATTACCTACTGGCGGTCGCCAGTAGGTATATATAGTTAGGATTATTTCTCTATGGAACTTTTGAAAATTCGATGTCTAATAACTTTGGCATTTGTGGACGGAATCGGCTGAAATTTTCAGGAAAATGGCACATTTTGTTTCTGAGCAGCCCTTGAAAATTTGGGGGGGGTTCGGCAAGGGGGGGCCGAGAAAAAAGGGGGGTCCCAAAACGCGTTTTTCCCATGTTAATTTCCATAGGGCGGTTGGCCTCACTTTTAGCTCGAACGGCTGAATGGATTTCCACGAAACTTGGCAAAATTGTAGGGACTGTTAGCCCGATGTGCCTTTGCTAGGTCTCAATATATGTGCTTCAGTGGATTTTGAGAAATTAACGTTTAAATCAAGATATATATCTGTAACAGCGCTCCGGGCAGCGATCCGGTTAGCGAACTTTTCGCGTATCGGAACTTTGCGATGCGAAGCTGATTGGCCCTCCGGTGTCTGTCAACATTCTAAACAGTCCGGAGCGGCCGCCATCTTATCTCTCGGTAGGATCGAGAGAGAAGAAGAGGTGAAAAACGAAGGGGGAATTTAATGAAAGGGGGCAAGGTATACCTCTCTTGACCCCCTAGGAATGATGTTGGGGTTATTAAAGGGTCTCGTGGGGAAAATAAAAAAATATATATTTTTCACGGTAGAAGCGCTTCCCGAGCCGCGAACTGGGCCGCAAACTGGTAGCGAAACGGGAATTCGCCATTTTGTGTTTCGTTTTAATTAAATTACTAGGTATAAGGGGGTGCGGGAGACGTATCCTGACCCCTTATGTTTTCTGAATATGTTGATACATGTCTTCCAGCGGCTGTGCGTGAGCTTTTTTTTTTTTTTTTGCTGCGTGACGTCTGTTAACGTTCGATTCGATGGAAATCAGGAAGTGTTGACCACCATTTTGTCACTGCGAGTAAATATTTTGTTATAAATGAATCCTTATTGATAAACATTGTCTGCGCCATCTTGCCTTTTTGTCCAATGCCACAATTTTGTCGTGCACGGCAGCCATTTTAGATGCCTTGACCAGACCCACTCTCTGCACGCCGTCGATTCTCAGCACGGCTCCCCACCCTCGCAAGCATCTCCCCCACGCACTGGTCACCCCCGCTCTCTCTCTCATGCATGGGCCATATACTTCCCCCCATCTGCGCTGCTCTTCCCTGAGAATCACACCCTGTGCCCGCCCAACACCTCCCTTTCACCCTATTCACTACCGCACCCTCTGACACTCCTCTTCCTCTGTGTCCGATTGTCCAGGCCGGACCCAGGCTATCACCTAGCCCTGCGGATGTAGTTTATGGCCCCAGCTGTAGAGAATCCAGACATGCCAACCCTCCCGATTCAGGCGTGAGACTACTGATTTCAGTGCTAGTCTCCCGCCTCCCGATTCCTGCAAGCAAAAACCCGGGGGCATATTACCAACAACTAGCGATAATTTTTGTCTCTAACTTGTTTAGAGACAAAAATTATCGCCGCACATCGGCGATTTTTATCGCAGATAAACCTTGCTATTAGCAAGGTTTATCGCGAATGCGATAAAAAACGGCCGCAATGCATGAATATCGCTGAAAAGTCAGCGATATTCATGCATTATCCAGCAAATGCTCTTAGCCATGTTATCCACCTCCCATTGGATAACATGGCTAAAAACTGCTCAGGGCAGGTGTTAGCTTTTGGAGATATTCGCGCTTAGCGCAAATATCTCCAAAAGTTGGTAATAGGAGATAGCGATGGTTAGAGACTGTTTCCAGTCGCTAACATCTTGGCACGCCCACTTTGCATGTCATTAGTGATAAATATCACTGACATGCAAAGCGGGGCCCAAGATGGTCGCTATCTCCTTTTAGCTGTCACTAACTGGTGTTAGCGACAGCTTGGTAATAGGGAGATAATTTTATCTACTTTTTTTGGCTTTTAAAGCCAAAAAAGCGGAAATAAACCCCCTTGATAATATGCCCCACGATTCCTCGGGGGTTTCAGCTGACAGGGTTTGGTATTGTGTTACGTGCTAATTCTTCCAGGAAACGTCAGAGGGTCGATGCAGGGGTTCTAGAAGGGGTGATAAACCATTTAAGCCTCATGAACAAGCGCATGGTCTTTTAAAGATTTGTGAAGTACTCGGGGCGGCGGTGTGTGTGTGCCCTCTTTCAAGAGCGGGCGGGGGGGCACTGCCAGCAACTTGCCAGGCCAGGCAGTGTTCAACACGTGCATCACCCTTTCTCTGCCTGCTATTGCGCTCCATGCTTCGGAAAGGTAAGAAAAAGAACGTGCATTTGAGTTTGAAATGTCCGATCCTGTAGCAGTACACTTGCAAAGCCCACACATGACAATAACCCGATTCAAGGCCCCATTCACCCGATTTTTAAAAAAAATATAGTACTCCAAGACAGTTGGATTATAAAACTTTATTAACTTTTAAATATAACGAACGCAACAAAAACTGTAAATATATTTAAACATTTTTTGATAAAAAAAAACAACCATGGTCAGAAGCTGTCTTTTGTGCGAATAGTCCCAAGGCAGCACAACGTGCTGAGTTGTGGAAGGCACCCAGGTGAAGAACCATCCCTTCTTTAAACCCCATGGTGACCAACTATAGTTTCAATGAGTGCTATGTCCCAGGTTTTACATAAAGTAGTGTTTACCTAGAGTGGTGCTGTGTAGGACACTCTGAATGGAAATTAACTAGAACTATAACGATAACAACAACAACAACAACAATAATATAACTTTTATGCCTAAATTACGCAAACATTTAGCTAATTTGCTAAAGGGGGGAGTCGCCATTTCTTTACAATAATCAATAATGAAAAATCAACATCAATAGGGTTGTCCGTATTCCCGATGCAGCACTATAGTGCAACATACACAGCACCTGAGGTGTCAAGAGTGAACAGGTCCTAGCTGCTTAACCAATGACTGACAAATGCTATATTAAACACTTACTATGTATAATACTTGCGTTCACAATAGTTTTACTTTACAAAACAGAACAAAAGATGTCCCCTGTAAGTAAACCCATATTAGCTGTTTCAGTTATTGAACATCCTAAGGTTTTATGACATGGGGAACAGTGGTGATATCCTGGGCGGGTGATGGAACTGGGATTGTTAATGGGAAAACATCTACAAACAAAACTATTGGTGAATTATACTTAAAAGGAAACTATAACCATAACAACAACAACAACAATAATATAACTTTAATGTCCAAATTACGCAAAGATTTAGCTAATTTGCTAAAGGGGGGAGTCGCTATTTCTTTTGATAATTTATTTATCCATCCGTAGCCTCTCTAATCTCCATTACAATATGTTTCTTGCTGTCGCTAGCTGATGAAAAAACTAAAGTGATAACTTCCTCATCCTTATTTTGTCTTTCTTTGTTCCTTAAGATGTTATCTGTGTCAATCTCTTCCGAGAATGCTGATGCGTTAGGGATTTCCTTGTGTTTCTTAATAGCATTGGTGTCTGCACACTTCTTTGTCAATTCTGTGAACATGATAACTGCTTCATAAACAGACGATATCTTTGTTTAGTCATTAGTGTTAAGTGTGTCTGAAACTACAGTGCCCTTTTGTTTTTCTTTCTTCAGGCTCTATAGAGTTTTGTGTGTTGTTCTTTTGAGCGACAATTATTCCAGAGGTTTCAGGTTCACTTGTTTTGTCCTGCAGTGAGTTAACAGCTTTAGAGACTTCATGTTTATTTGCTATGTCCTGCTGTGCGTCAACTGCTTCAGAGACGTCAGCCTCATTTGTTATGTTTGACTAGATCCTGGACCTGCCCGGCCGCGCCCAAAATGGCGCCGGTGTAAATGGGACTCGTAACTGCTTGTTGTGTACTGATTGCCCAACCTTGATATCACGAGATACGTATGCAGTTTTGAAGCACATGGCGGAGGCTCGTCTGCTGTAGTGGGGCGCCCTTTTATCGTTTCAGTCGCCATTCCGCCCGCTTTTGCTACACTGTGCCTTTTCCGCCATTCAGCTGTTTACCGCCCGCTTTTACGGCTACAGCGTCTCGCTCACCATGTAGTTGAGTTGCTCCCACTCTTGCGGTGCAGCGCTAGGCGGCTGCCACAGGACTCTTAAAATGGCGGCCGGCTCTTCGGATTTGGGCCTGGTCCAGTAAAATGGCCCTGGGACACCTTGGAACTCGGACGCTTGTCTGCCAGGGCTTGGGTTCCATTCTCGAAAGCGTCCCCTCAGCCTTGAAGATTGTACAAAAGTCTTGGGGGCCCTCGACTCCCGCAGGCTTCCGGTGGGGAGCGGCTGCCATGATTGCTTGCGGAATGGCCACGACGGAGCTACGAGATGGTGGTGCTCTCATGGTGACGCCAGCTTCAGTCTGAAACATCCAGAAACAAGGTGGGGCTTTCATCGTTTGGGAAAAAAAATGTTTTAATCCAATGAAAAGTGTTATTTTTAGGTCACATGACCTAGTCTTACATCATTAAGAAAACAAAAGTAAAATGAACCAATGAAAAGTTTTATTAACAAGTCACATGACCTGTTATGCTTACGTTACGCGCTGCGCGGCGCGCTCTGGATCGTTTCCGGGAAGCTGTGCCTTGCGCACCGGAGCACTTCCGGGTGCGCTAACGCGGCGCGTCATATGACGCATTACGCGAGAACGCAGGTCCAGAATATAGTCAAAATGTCTCCACCAACCAGTGGTCGGAATACAACCGCTTTCAGCAGTCCAAAAAGTTCGGTTAAATTTTAAGAGCGGGAGCAACTCAACTACATGGTGAGCGAGACGCTGTAGTCGCAAGAGCGGGCGGTAAACAGCTGAATGGCGGAAGAGGCACAGAGTACCAAAAGCGGGCGGAATGGCAACTAAAACGGTAAAGGGGCGCCCCACTACAGTGTGTCTTCAGGTCAAACGGATTGTGGGACAAGGTCCAGAATGGAAGAGTCATCAAAAGGGAAAAAATTCCGCCGGACCCCGGGAGCCGGCCGCCTATGTCGGGGGCGATCTCAGGCCACACCAGGGCAACACGACTTGGGGAGGGGGCAGGAGCCAAGCGCCCCCTCTCAGTCCGCGCCATCTCACCGCCCCTCGGGGGCCTCCGTCAAGCGGTTTAGGGAGGCACCGTATCACATTTTTTTTTCCAATGCAGTCAGGTCCACAAACGGACCCCACTTACTTTGAATAGTGAAGCTGCAGCAGGTGCAAATAAGGTTTAAACAGTGTTACAAGCGCTGCTTAGAACTCTGAAGTATGGCACTCAACATCCAGGACTTATGCCATTTGTGTAAGGCAGTGACATCGAAGCAACTCAGGGACAAAAAGCATGAACGAACATTCACGTATGAAAATCTTATTTGGGGAAGGGGCAGGATCCAAACGCCCCCTCCCAGTTCGCGCTACTACACCGTATGTGGAAAATCTGAAGCCATCGTTCTACAAACTCTCAATGCTTGCTATCAGTGCATGAGTTTCATGCTCGATCGATTGAGCTAGCCGGATCGGGCATTAAAAAGTATAAAATAGTTATGTAAATAGTTATTTAATAAAATGTTTTACCCTGTTTCTTTGCTGGTGTGTTGTCTATATTTATAATATTTGCATAGGGTTTGTCGTTATTTTGGGCGGGGTGGGTGGCGGAGTCGAGCTGTCTTGCAGCCCTCATGGTGTGGAGCTCAGTTCATTTCACTATTTTCGTATTTCTCATGAAGGGTTGTTCCTAATGTTTGTATTTTACCGAGGTCAAAAAGAGATCGAATTAGTGGTCTACTGATTTTGCTCGATTACTTTTATTTTTTTACACGATTTTTCACTATCTGCAAAGACTAAACAGAGTATTGCGACTTTGTGCTTGTTTGTAAATAGAGAATGATCCAAAGAGAACCAATTCTAAAACAGTAAATGCTTGGATAACAATCAATCAAATGGAGAGACAAGCAGGTACGACGGATTACAACGGGGGTAAAGGTCTGCGTTAACTACCGTTCACTATCTGCAAAGAGAGAGTACTACTAAGAGAAAAGAAGGGAGGGGGGGGGCAGCGTTCAAAGCACATCAGCGTGCATAAACACGAAAACGTTTTTACCTATCACGTACTTCACATTTGACAGCTTTTGATATTTGCTATTAAAAAACCATTGAAATTCACAGAAAAAACCATAGGTTATAGTCCATATATAGTTAGGAATTTGCATTTACAAAACCTTGAAAGTTCAATGAAAAAACCATTGGTTATAGAACATATATAGTTAGGAATTTTCATTTACAAAACCTTATTTTACTCGCATAAAACCATTGAAATTCCATATATAGTTAGATGCGCTAACTATATATCGCGCACCCGCAATCCACTGCTGATGATGTCACATATTACATCATTCATGACATGGTCAGTGACATCACTGATGACATCACTGATGACATCTCAAATGACATCACTGATGACATCACTGATGACATATCAAATGACATCACTGATGACATCACTGATGACATCTCAAATGACATCACTGGTGACATCACTCATGATATCATTCATGTGATAATACAATGAACCTCTTCAGACTCTAATATAACCTTAGATACAATCAGTGTAAACAGACACTCACAGACTGTCACTCATCCATGGAGTTACTCACACAACTAGTCAGTCATGCAAACAATCAATCACACCTCCATTTCCTGAACTATACAGTTATACAAACTTTACTTATTCAAATATATACTAACACATATTTTCTCTCTTATACAATCCCTGATACAAGTTCACAATGATCCATACAGCCACTCACACATTCACTGGCTCTTATGCACAGTTATTTATATATGTCAACTCTCACATGTACTGTCTTTTACATATGTACTTACTTTGACATGTAGCACTGAGATATCCATTCACTCACCAATACACTCATACACACAGTCAACCACCCATACAGTTGTTTCCACATGCAGTTTTGAACCCATACATCTAGTGAATCAGCTGTTCACACATCTATGCACAGAGTCATACACCTCCCAGCCACCCACACACATACTCAGTCTCCCATACAAATACTTGGGCAACCATTCAATAACCCATATAGTTACTCATATAGCTACTGATCAACACATGCAGCACTTTACAGAACAACAGATATAATGATGCACAAATTAATACAGTTTAATCACTAACCCATGCACTCAGTGAGACACATTTAATCACTCCCTCATACAATCAGTCATGCACCTACTAAATCCTTCATCCAGACATTTATACATCCACTCATTCTTCAATATGTGAGACATATTTTAACTTTACAGAAACATACAGTCACTGGGTGTTGTCATCAGTGATGTCATCAGTGATGTCATTTGAGATGTCATCAGTGATGTCATCAGTGATGTCACTGACCATGTCATGAATGATGTAATATGTGACATCATCAGCAGTGGATTGCGGGTGCGCGATATATAGTTAGCGCATCTAACTATATATGGAATTTCAATGGTTTTATGCGAGTAAAATAAGGTTTTGTAAATGAAAATTCCTAACTATATATGTTCTATAACCAATGGTTTTTTCATTGAATTTTCAAGGTTTTGTAAATGCAAATTCCTAACTATATATGGACTATAACCTATGGTTTTTTCTGTGAATATATATATATATATATATATATATATATATATATATATATATATATATATATATATATATATATATATATATATATATATATATATATTCACTGAAAAAAACATAGGTTTCACACCAGTTATAGTTAGCTGGAAATTTTACTGACATAAAACCATTGAAATTTCCACGTTATAGTTAGTTGGACTCACTATAACTTGCGCGCCTGCAATGCACTGCTGATGATGTCACATATTACATCACTCATGACATCACTCATGACATCACTGATACGTCATATCAGTGCTGTTAAAAATGCACCTTATTGAGTCATATTTACAGAGTGACGCATCTAGGTAGATGCGTCACTTTGTACTTTTACGCCACCGGTACGTCACTTTTTGCGACGCATCAGCAGCGTAAAACATGCACCTTATTGAGTTATATTTACAAAGTGACGCATCTAGGTAGATGCGTCACTTTGTAAACCCCTGCGCCACATTATACCTACGTCAGGTGTAATGTATGCAAAAGGGGCGTCTTGATGCAAGAAAGGGTCATAGAGGTGATGCAGTGAATAAACTGGGTTTTCCCCATGCTACGCTCCCCGGTCCGCTCCCCGGTGCGCGTATCGGGTGCTCCCCCCGTGAAAATCGATTTTTTAATTTTTTTAATTTTTTCTCCTGTGGAGCCCTTTTATAGCCCCCACATCAAACCTAGGGGGTCAGGGGGGGGTCTACTCTGCCCCCTTATGGTCATTTCCCCCTTTGTTTTTGCCTCCTCTTGTGTCTCGATCTTACCGAGACACAAGATGGCGGCCGCTCCGGACTGTTTCGAATGTTTACAGACACCCAAGAGCCAATCAGCTTTCCGCGCGCAAGTCGCGTAGCGTGCCCGGAGCGCTCCCCGGTGCGCGTACCGGAGCACGGCCATAGATATATATATTTTTTTTAACCTAAATTACTCAAAATCCACTGGAGCACATATCTTGAGACATAGCAAAGGCACATCGGGCTACCAGTCCCTACAATTTTGCCAAGTTTGGTGGAAATCCATTCAGTTGTTCGGGCTAAAAGTGAGGTCGACCGCCCTATGGAAATTAACATGGGGAAAACACGTTTTGGGACCCCCCTTTTATCTTGGCCCTGCTTGACGAATCCCCCCCAAACTTTGAGGGAAGGACCGGAGCGCCGCGAGGCAAATTTGAGGAAATTTTCACGCAGATTCCTCAACCGGCGCCAAAGTTATTCCCAATAGAATGTTGAGATTTTGCATTGAAAAAAATCCTAACTATAACTACCTACTGGCGACCGCCAGTAGGTTTTATATATATATATATATATATATATATATATATATATATATTAAAAACATGTGTTAGCGGGCCGTTATAAATAGGATAACATTTTTGTTGTAATATACCACTGAAATTCACCAGTTATAGTTATCTCAAGTAGCTTTTACTCGAATGCTAAAATAACTATAACTCTCACCCCACCATGCTCAGTCTTGTCATCAATGATGTTATTTCCGATGTTACTCATGCAATTAATGATGTCATAGAACATGTCATCAGTGATGTGGCAAGAGCATGTGTATAATTACATTAGGGCTCAAATAACTGTTACTGTAAATAACTAAAACTGCGATATTTCAATAGTTTTCTTCATTTAAAAGATAATGTTTTAACTGAAATATTCACTTAATTATAACATCACTTTAACATTTGTTCAGTGAAATTCTCTTGTTTTTTCTTTACTAAAAATAATATTGTATTACCATACATAATGCCAATCCCAAAGGCCTTGCTTGGCAGGAGGTTGACTGCAGGGTCCCCCTCCCCTTAAATAAATGTTTTGGCCCCAGGAAATGGTCTCCCTGGGAATTCGAGCAGGCTTTGGCAAGGGGGCTGTGCACCCCCTCCTCTCAAAATAAACTAGTGGCCCTGGAGGATGGGGTCCCTGGGCATCAGGCAGGCTCAGCAAGGGGGTGTGGGGTGGGCATGCCTCCATAACTACAAAATTGATTTTGCTGCTGTACTCAGGCTTTGGCCAACTGTGGAGGGGTTCTTTTTTGAAAGCGCACTCTACCTCCGCTCCCCAAGTCTTTTAAGATGGCTGCCATCACATTGCTGTTGATGTGGTGGCAGCCAATCAGAGCTTATCTTGGGGTCTGTTGCCTCTGCTTATCCTCTGCAGCATGAAGTATATATCTTTTTTTATTGTTAATTTCTCAAATGGGTTCACACCAAACCACAAAAAGCAAACTTTCTGGTCCAAGATCTAGCTTTCTGCTAAATTTGATGTAAATCAAGTAAGTGGCTGGACAGTGGCTGTGTCTAATTTTCCTAAAGGAAATTATTTGGGAAAACACATTTTGGGACCACCCTTTTTTCTCAGTCCCTGCTTGACGGATCATCCTGAAACATTGTAGTTAGGAGCTGAGGTTGAAGAACATTTTATTCTAGAAAGTTTTGTGAAGATTCAGCAAACGGCACTAAAGCTGGTAGAAAAGGATCCATGCAGCAACAGCAATGCTGTGATCGGCTGCCTGCAACCTTATCTTATATTATCTTGACCTATAAAGCGCATAGGTACCCTAAGGCTTCCCAGCACTGTGAGAATCAGAGCGTATACCTGTGGGACTAAAAATGTAACCAGAAAATTACTGAGAGTAAAGCCAAGTTTTAAGACGCTTTCTGAATCAGACCTCATCCAAATCAGTTTTTAGAATGATTGGCTTTGAGTTCCAAAGTTTGAGGGAGAGGTCAGAGGTCAGACCCGGGACCAGGGTTCAATTCCCGACGCGGCAGGGTGTTGAGCTCAAATGTCCACGGACTTGATAATTCTCGCTTCGGTGCCTGACCTAATCATGGGTTCACACTCTGCAACTCTGGGCATTAAGCTTGCTTAATCTCCACAACGGCCCCCTGCGGCGGGATGCCTGGCTTTCACCTTGGGGATGCCCTGTAGGGGCTATCTCACAGGGAAAAACCAGGGCGGGTTCCCAAGGCAAGCGCGGAGATACCCTTTCGGGGGTCGATTCTGGCGCTATATAAGAATATAATAATAATAATAATAATAATATGAGAAAGATCTTCCACCCCTTTTGGCCCTTTGAATATGTGGAACTATCTTCATGTGGAAAGATCTTCATGTCCTGCTCGGAACAAAGCTGGTCAATAAGACTCCAACCATTTGAGGTTCCTTCCCATTTATTGCACTGTGTGTAAGACACAGTGCCTTGAATTTAATTCTCTGCCCCACAGGAGCCAGTGTAAGGAAGTCAAGGCTTTCTTAGCAGAGGAACGTTTAGGTATTTTATAGATGGTTCTGGCCGCAGTATTTTGCAGCACCTGGAGTCATTTTTTTAACTGATTTGGGGGAGCCCAGAAATAGGAAGTTTCTATAGTCCAGGCGTGAAGCATCAAGGCCTGGGCTACCACTCTTCTGCATGACAACAGCAGTAGAGTCAGAATTTTCCTCAGCATCATCAACATGACAAAACAGGTTTCCATCGCAAGAGAGCTGTTCAACCATATCCCCAAGCTTTTCATAGGGGAGGACGGGATGGGTTCAGTCCCTAGACTATCTGCCCAACCAAATGATAATACTGGGGGAGGATTGTTCCCCAGTACCATCAGTTCCGTTTTGCCCCCTGACACAGTCCTGGTGCCTTAAAATGAAAGTGTTAATCTGATAAAAGGGGTCAGGGTACCTTTATCCTGGGTGTAATACTGAGGTCGCTGAGGGACCCCTGATGAGCAAGACATTACCCAAAAATATTTTTTTTCCATGTGTAGATCAGCAGATATACCATGGTGCTCAGTGTAGCCCCCGTGTGAATCCGGGATGGATCTGCAGTTCCAGTGCCCAATTAAAAAACAAATACAGCCACTCAAACACACTTACACATACTGTCATATCCCCAAACTACCACTCATACACCCACTCACGTACCAATAAGACACTCACACACCCACTCATAAACCCATACAGCCACTCACACTCCTACTCCCACTCACAGACTCATACAACCATTGTTATGTTATGTTATGATAAATTATTTTTATAAGGCGCACAGCTACCCAAAAAGGGTTTCCCAGCGCATGCATGAAAGGTGGAACGAAAGTAATGATGTTATTGATTAAACAGCCTTGTCTTTAGACCTCTGTGAAAATTTGTGAACCTTTTTTCATGCCGGAGGAATACAGGTAGAGTATTCCACAAAGTAGGGCCGAGAAAGGCAAAGGAGCGGCCTCCCATCCGTGAAAGTCTGGCCCTAGGTACCAAAAATTTTCCCTGTGTGGTGGAAAGCAGTGATCGTGAAGGTTGGTAAGGTTGAGCTAAGGCTTGCAGATATTGGGGAGCAGTGCCGGACTTGATCTTAAATAGAAAGCTCAAGGCTTTGAACTTAACAAAGCTTTCCACTTTCAGACAGTGAAGATCGCAGAAATAGCTAGAGATGGAAGTGGCTTTAGGAATTCGGCATAGTAGTCTAGCTGCAGTGTTCTGCACTACCTGCAGCTTCCGTAGTATATCTTTGTTGGCCCCTAGATAGAGGATGTTACCATAGTCTATTCTTGAGGTCACAAGGGCTTGGACCAAAGTTCTCTGGGTGGAGCAAGGGAGCATCCAGACAACTTTTTTGTAGCCATTTTAATAAAGTAAAACTTGCAGCTGCCACCTTTACTACTTGCTGTCTTATGGACAGCTGATCTTCACTGATAAAGCCCAAATTACGGACCTTTTTTTCCAATTTCGGATTAGATCTTTTTTATTTACCAGAATGAGAACCTCAGTCTTGTCGCCATTAAGTTTTAGCATGTTAGTTTGCATCCATGCTGCAACTTTCCTTAGGCCATTCTCACATCCGCAACATACCATCAAAATCTCTCATGCAACCCACACACACAACCACAAAACCACTCACACACCCAGTGACCGAACCCATACAGTCACTCACACACCCACTCACACCCCTACATAACTAATCGCAGATCCATATAGCTACTCACACCTTACTCACAGTCCCATATAGATACTGACACACCCAGTTGCATAGCCTTTAAGCCACTCATATACTCACTCATACACCCACAAATTCTCTCATAAACCAACAAGACTACTCACACAACCACTGATAGCCTCATACAGCCACTCACACACCCACTCACTACATAAAGCTACTCCCATAACCATTCATCAATGCATAAAGCCACTGACTGACCCACACAGCCACTCACCCACCCGATGATGTAAACAGTCACTCAGCCACCCACTCAACAATGCATACAGACATTCACACACCCACTCACAGACCTATTCAGTCACTCTCACACACACACACACATCTCTCAGCCACCCACAGAACCATTCATGCACCAATTCACAGACCCATACAGCCACTCACATACCCATTCACTGACCCATACAGCTGCTCACACAAAAACACTCTCACACCCTCTCACAGACCCATATAGCCACTCACACACCTACTTGCAGACACATGCAGCTATTCTGACACCTACTCACTGACACATACAACCACTGACACCCTCTCAAAGACCCATACAGCCATTCACACACACATAAAGCCACTCTCACACTTATACACACCCACAAATTCTCTCACACTCCTCAGAAACCCACAGAACCACTCATATACCTATTCACAGACCCATACAGCCACCCACACATTTACTCACAACCCACAAAAGCAAAACCACTCACACAACGACTCACAGACCAAAACAGCCACTGACATACCCACTCATGATCCATACAGCCACTAAAACACCTATTCACACATCCATATAATCACTCGGACACTCACTCAAAGACCCACACAGCCACTCTCAGACCCACTCTGAGACCACAAAAGCATGCACAGACCCACTCACAGACCCATACAGCCACTCAAACATTCACAGACCCATACAACCACTCGCACACCCACAAAACCAAAACCACTCAGATGACCACTCACAGACCCATACAGCCACTCAGACACCCAGTTACACACCCAAAAACACTCACACATATACTCACACACCCACAAAACCACTCACACATACCCACTCAGACTCATGCAGCCACTCACACACAGACCTGTACAGGCACGCACACACACACAAAAAAGCACCCATACACCCATTCACAGACCCAAACAGCTACTGATATACCCACCCACTGACCCATATAGCCACTCACACACCTGCTCACACACCCATTTAATCACTCACACACCCACTCACAGACCCACAAAAGCACTCACACACCAACTCACAGACCCATAAAGCTATGCACACACCCACAAAACTACTCACACATCCACTCAAAGACCCAAACAGCCACTCACTTATCAAATCACAGACCCATACAGTCACTCATATATCCACAAAACCACTCACACACCCACTAACAAACCCATACAACTGCTCACACACCCACATAACCACTCCCACTCATAAACCCATACAGCCCCTCAGACACACAATAACAGACTCATACAGCCACTCACACACCCACATAACCACTCACACACCCACTAATAGACTCATGCAGCCACTCACCCGCCCCCAGACCCATACAACCACTCACACACCCACAACACCACTCACATGCACACTCACAGAACCATTCACACATACACAGAAACACACACAAACCACTCAAACACCGACCCACTCACAGACCGACACAGACAATCACACACCCACTCATACAGCCACAAACACTTCATTTGGCAAAGGCTGGGGTTTGGTTGCATCCGGGGGGCTTGGCTAAAGGGCTGGGCCATTATCTGTGGCCAACACTCCACGGCCGAAGGCGGTGCACATTTGCAGTTGGATTAACGTATGGCAATCAAATATTACTTGATTGATTGATAATAACACTGCAGCATGTGCAGTAAAATTTTTGATGAGAAAACAGTTCATAGCAGGGGCGCGAGTGTATAATTACACTAGGGCATGAATTATAGTTATTAAGCTAACTATAACTAATGAATTTCTATGGTTTTGTGAGTGTAAAATCTGAACCTAACCATACTGTCCCTGTAACCTTTGTTGTTTTTTTTGTGAGTTTGTGTGTATATATATATATATATATATATATATATATATATATATATATATATATATATATATGTATATATACATACATATATATATATATATATATATATATATATATATGTCCTTTAATCCTCGCTGTCGCCTCCAATTCGTTTTATGGAAAAAACGAGCCTAGACCCAATTTCTTTGTGCATTCATTTATTTAGCCATTCGCCACCATTACGCGTTTCGGGAGAAACCTCCCTTGATCACATGACAGCTCAAATGCTTCACCAATCCCCTTTTAAAGTGCCAGTGCAAAGCAGCCATACATAAACATGGTGGAAAGACTGATATTAGGGCACATTTCAAACATAATCACCAAATTAAAAACACTATTAAAATCGTTATTCCAGTGTTTCTAAATTAACCCTCAATGGGTACTTTTCTTATTACCAATATGTTAGAAAAATTGAATACTTGCATAAATGCCTGTAGTGCCTTTGTATGCCACCCTGCATATAAAAACACCTTATTCAGTGTCATTAAAAAATAATAAAGTTAATAAACAGTGCAATACCCTAAAGTGATAAAGAATAAGTAACATGTTACATTTATACAGTTTGCCAACAGAACGACATGACCTGTGTAAACTGGATTTTTTTAAAGTGCAAAGTGCAATCCGGACAGTATCTTAAACATATCTATTCACATTGACCAGGGTAAATCCTTAGATAAAACCATCTTAAATATAAGAACCTTCAAAAATATATATATACTTTCTATTCAGTGATTCTATAAAAATAATCCCTAATTACAATAAATATGTTAAAAGCTAATACTATCCATAAATAAATTTACACTCTAAAAAATCATATATTTACATTGTGGCAGGTGTGGGTAATATCTACTTAAGTGCGCGAAAATAAACTGCTCCTTACTCACCTCAACTATGCCTCTGAAGAAAGGATGAGACTGTCATATAGATATATATATAGCCTGTATGCTGTGTTAAGTTAGCATGAGCTTTTTAGGAGTTTAAAAGCCATTTTACCTTTCTGCTGCTTTTGCACACAACACATAGCTGTTGCTTTAGCTTTGAGCCTAGTAGAATGTTTTTAATTCATGCGAGAATAATATGTTGTTACTCTGATATCAGCCTTGCTTGGCGAGCTGTGTCTGTACAGTGAGTGCAGAAACCTTCAAGGATATCTCAACACAGTGGTTGTTGTGAGCACTGATCTTTGCACGTTCCTAGACATAACATACATGCAGCTGCAGCCAAGTTCTGGCTTTAGGCGCTTTTTATATTGCTTTGCACAAGAGCATACAAACACACTTGATGGTGCTTCACATGCAGAGAGCTGGTGGCTGATGATGTGATCCCTTACCACTAGGATCTTGAGGTATGGGGCCGCCCTGCTAAAACCCAAAGAGACCTTCTAAGATATAATATAATATACTAGCTAGGGAGGGTGAGAATTAGGTTTTGTTAAACCCTATTCATTTTAGCATAATACCATGCTTTCACCATTTGTGTTCTAGTGACTATGCTGATTACTTTGTTTCTTATAATATGTTTGCTAGTATTAGCTAAGATACTGCGTTTGAGAACACTGCATTAGTGAATAAACATTTCAAATATGCACGTGTCCTCTTTTACTCCTTGTTCTGGATTGAAATGATTGTATAACGAAAGAGTGTTCATGTGTTCCACGTTACCTGAGGTGTACTAAGTGCATGTTCTGGTTTGTCTAAGCATTGGGAGTTTGTGATAACCAATGAGACACTCTAGCTAGTCTGGTAGGGGATTTTTGGGTACTAAGGTGAGTTTTGGCATACCCTAATTCACTGAGGTTCCAAGCCTCTATGTACAGTTCTGTATGAGAACGGAATCCATGCGACATGGCGCCCAATCGTTGGTTTTCTTATTACATGAAACTTGAGTAGTACATCATTCAGTCCTTAACCCCTTCACTGTTGTTTCCGGTTAACGGTGGTGTCGGACAAACCCACCTGTATTCGTATAGGTCCTTTCGAGCTTGAATCTTTCTAAAACGGTTTCATTGAGTTACTACCCAGTTGTGCTACAAAGTTTCCTTTGTGCCTTTTTCTTTCTGTGTCACTATGGCTGCGGTGGACATTGCGCAACATAGCCGCATTTCGGTGCGCAATCATTTACAGAATTATAATGTCCCGAAGATGGCTTGGCCGTGATAATGGTGGTGAGTGCAGAGGTGGCTTACCCGTATGAGATTTTTTACTCATGGGTGACCTTCCCAGCTATGAACGCAGATACGTGTGTGTTCGACATGTACACTCCCACGGCTGTGCCGCAGGAATATGCACCGTATAGGGCACAGGAGATTCCTATAGATACTTGGCAGCATCGAGTTTGATTTAATGGCGCACTACCCCATACTTTATCAGCTCCGAGGTTAGGTCCTTTGTCCATTCCAGGCGCAACTTGGCCTGTTTTGGCTGGATTTACGCCTCATCCTCAGCACGGAGCATGTAACGTGGCTGAGTTAAGACAACTACATGTAGTCGCAATTAGCGTTATTCCGTCGTTGGTGCAATACATTACCCGTAATCTCCCGGGCGGGGCCCCGGGGGATGCAGCGCTTCCTGCCGGACAGGGCAGAATGAAGCTCAGTCCCGTTATGGTCAACGCTGTGATGGGCAAGCGCCTCCAAGAAAAGCATGATTTTCCTTTCTGGCTTTCCGAGAAGTTTGACCAGCTGGAAGCAGTATTTCCTAACACGTCTCCTGGTGAAAAACGCAGGATTCTGACAATTAGCTTACCGAAAGACTTGACCCCCGAAGTCGGTGACTGTGAGACCTGGGTTAAGACATTTGCGGCGGTCTACACGAGGTGTTACGGCACTCCGTCTATGACTGTCTTGCCGACGGTCCTTAAAAGTGTTCAGGATGAGCATGGACCAGAGGCAGCGGTTTAATTGGGTATGCGTCTCTGTGGCGCCTTTGATGTGGTTTCCGATCTCGATCTTGCTAATGTCAAGGGGGATGCGGTGAACTTTCAGGTTGCCAATGCTTTGCAGGTGATTCCCGATTTCGAAAAACCCCGGCAGTTGGCGAGGATTATTGTGGCGGCTTATAAAACCGTGGGCCGCAATAGTAGGGGTCTCAAGCCTTTTTCTACTAAAGAGAAAAAACAACCCCAAGGGCAGAAGTCAGAAACCGACGACCAGCCCAAGACCAAAAAACAAAATTGGCCTAAAAAACAAAAAAGGTAAAGCAACAACAACAACAGAAACAGGAGTCTCGTCCTGCGTCTCCATTGTCTGCGCCTATAGAACGTGTTTATGACTTGCGCGACCGCGCGATGATAAAATCACCTGATCGTTTTCAGGTTTCTGACCAACGCTCTCCTCGTTCTTTTCAGGAGTCATTAGCCTTTTCGACCGGTGTTGGAGGCGGTGGCAGGGGTCGTGACCAGCCCCGCCCGGAAGACGGTAAAGGCAAGCAGGACGATTCTGCACCGAAGAGACCCCAGTTTCAGAAAAAAAAAGTCACCGCTTTAACAGCACACAGATATGCCACAGATAGTGAGAACACCGCTTCGGAATCTGACATGGGCTCTGACCTTGCTGGACAGCGCGGCGGAGATTACCATAGTGCGAGAGGCCCTGCGTCCACTACTGAAAGTGACAGCGACTGACCGTTATGTTGTTGTGGAGACAGCTGACACTAGAGTAGCTCCCCCTGACAGATTCTATGAAATTGTATTATTCATTGAAGGTGACATTCAACGTACCATAGAGGGGGTATTTTGGGAGAATCTTACGACTACCTATGACATTTTGTTAGCGGAGGCTGATTGGCCCCCACCTTTTGTGCACGCGGCTCCAAGACAGGAGGAGGTAATCCTCCCTAGTTTCGCACACACTGTCTCGAAGGAGCATGCGCTGAATTTTGCAGAAGAGTGGGCTAAAGCCCTTGCGCCGTCTTTGTACCGTACACACTGTGGATGGGATATATTTTCCCCACACCAAGTCTATGCCACAGCCTCAACCTCAATATCCCATAAAGCGCGAAGCGAACGCTTCAGTTGCGGAAATTCTTGAACAATTGAAATATCAAGGTGTGATTGAAACTTGTGTGTCACCAATGAATAACCCTCTTTTTACTGTGACCAAGCCTGACGGTTCGTATCGTTTGGTATTGGATTACCGGCATTTAAACTCGCATTGCCGTACCTGTGCAGTAGAGATTAGAGAATACTCACGGATCTGCTTTAGTGGATAGTTTTGTGCGCAAGCGGTTTAAAACCACGCCTGACATTTCCAACGGTTTTTATGCCCACCATTTGGATGGCCTGAGTTCCCAATGGACCTCCTTTACTTGCGGCGGTGTCAAAAAACATTTCAAGCGTTTACCGATGGGCTACAAATTGTCCTGGAGTGTTTGCTGCCCGCATAGTCTCTCTCTTGTTGACCCAGATGCTTGTTCATATGTGGATGACATTTATCTCACGGATGATGAACTGTGGGAGCATCTGTGTCGAGTTGACCGCTTAATTTGTAGCTTTGCAGACTTCGGTTACAAATTCAACTTTGCAAAATCGCACATTGCAGAGTACACAGTGTTGTTCTTGGCCTACGAGCTCAACAATGAAGGTCAAGGATTAGCTCCTCACTTCTTGGAGAAATGCACACAATTGCGCGCTCCGACAAACTCTGAAGAAATGACAGTCTTTGCTGGGATTTTTGAATTTCGGGAGGACATACATACCTGAATATGCCCAGCGTATAAAAGCCCTTGTATGCTTCGATACAACCAGATTTTACAAAATCAAACTGGCTGCCTGAGCACTCGACTGCCTGAGCACTCGGCTATACTGCAATCTTTGCAGGCTGATCTGCTCGCTTCTAAATACTTATTGACTCGTGATAATCACACCAACCTGGTGATAAGTATCATCCCTGGGACGTTGGGTTTCACATACTTTACTTTTAACGAAGGAGATACAGTACCTATTGCTTACAAGTCACACTTGTACACTTCAGCTGAAATGCGATTTTCCACTGTGGAGAAAGTTTTGAAGGTTGTACAGATGACGATTCAGAAGGAACGCGCTCTGTCACAGGGAAAACGCATGTTGGTGGTTACCCCGTGTCCTGCTTTGGAGGCAGTTACGAAAGCCAGTGTACCTAATTCTAAAGCTTTGCACCCTCGGTGGAAACAATGGGCAGCATCATTGACGTCTCCGGATGTCACGTTCATTTTTGATGCCTCCTTACGGTCGCAGGAGTTTTTGCAATATGAGTTTGTTCATCCTGCACCTTTGGCTATGCGGCCTTTGGAGGATTTCCATTGCATCATATACACTGATGGTTTGGCGCAGGTTGCGCATGGTTCTAAACACGCCTACGTTTCCGCATGCGCCATTGTGGTAGGTGCCATGGTGAACGATGAGTTCAAGTCCAGAGTCGTGCACACGCAGGCTCTAGGGGACTGTACCGCACAATTGGCAGAGCTTTGTGCTCTGATACTTGCATTGGAGTACGCTGATCCTAGTGTGACAACACTTATCGTAAGTGATTCTGACTACTGTGTCCAGTCTTACAATGAGAACTTGTTCTTTTGGATTCAGAATGATTTTCATGATTCCAAAGGTAGCACAATAAAACATAAAATGATCTGGGTCCAAGTGGCTGAGCTTAAAGAGCAGTTGCCACTCGTGTTTGTAATTCATACTCTCACTCGCGTAGGAGTCCACGCTGTGCCATGGTGAACGATGAGTTCAAGTCCAGAGTCGTGCACATGCAGGCTCTAGGGGACTATACCACACAATTGGCAGAGCTTTGTGCTCTGATGCTTGCATTGGAGTACGCTGATCCTAGTGTGACAACACTTATCGTAAGTGATTCTTACTACTGTGTCCAGTCTTACAATGAGAACTTGTTCTTTTGGATTCAGAATGATTTTCGTGATTCCAAAGGTAGCACAATAAAACATAAAATGATCTGGGTCCAAGTGGCTGAGCTTAAAGAGCAGTTGCCACTCGTGTTTGTAATTCATACTCTCACTCGCGTAGGAGTCCACGCTGTTAGCAACTCGCTTGCTGATGAAGCCGCAAAATCAGCAGTATCGACATATTTAGTTGCAGCATATTTAGTATGACATTTTGTTAGCGGAGGCTGATTGGCCCCCACCTTTTGTGCACGCGGCTCCAAGACAGGAGGAGGTAATCCTCCCTAGTTTCGCACACACTGTCTCGAAGGAGCATGCGCTGAATTTTGCAGAAGAGTGGGCTAAAGCCCTTGCGCCGTCTTTGTACCGTACACACTGTGGATGGGATATATTTTCCCCACACCAAGTCTATGCCACAGCCTCAACCTCAATATCCCATAAAGCGCGAAGCGAACGCTTCAGTTGCGGAAATTCTTGAACAATTGAAATATCAAGGTGTGATTGAAACTTGTGTGTCACCAATGAATAACCCTCTTTTTACTGTGACCAAGCCTGACGGTTCGTATCGTTTGGTATTGGATTACCGGCATTTAAACTCGCATTGCCGTACCTGTGCAGTAGAGATTAGAGAATACTCACGGATCTGCTTTAGTGGATAGTTTTGTGCGCAAGCGGTTTAAAACCACGCCTGACATTTCCAACGGTTTTTATGCCCACCATTTGGATGGCCTGAGTTCCCAATGGACCTCCTTTACTTGCGGCGGTGTCAAAAAACATTTCAAGCGTTTACCGATGGGCTACAAATTGTCCTGGAGTGTTTGCTGCCCGCATAGTCTCTCTCTTGTTGACCCAGATGCTTGTTCATATGTGGATGACATTTATCTCACGGATGATGAACTGTGGGAGCATCTGTGTCGAGTTGACCGCTTAATTTGTAGCTTTGCAGACTTCGGTTACAAATTCAACTTTGCAAAATCGCACATTGCAGAGTACACAGTGTTGTTCTTGGCCTACGAGCTCAACAATGAAGGTCAAGGATTAGCTCCTCACTTCTTGGAGAAATGCACACAATTGCGCGCTCCGACAAACTCTGAAGAAATGACAGTCTTTGCTGGGATTTTTGAATTTCGGGAGGACATACATACCTGAATATGCCCAGCGTATAAAAGCCCTTGTATGCTTCGATACAACCAGATTTTACAAAATCAAACTGGCTGCCTGAGCACTCGACTGCCTGAGCACTCGGCTATACTGCAATCTTTGCAGGCTGATCTGCTCGCTTCTAAATACTTATTGACTCGTGATAATCACACCAACCTGGTGATAAGTATCATCCCTGGGACGTTGGGTTTCACATACTTTACTTTTAACGAAGGAGATACAGTACCTATTGCTTACAAGTCACACTTGTACACTTCAGCTGAAATGCGATTTTCCACTGTGGAGAAAGTTTTGAAGGTTGTACAGATGACGATTCAGAAGGAACGCGCTCTGTCACAGGGAAAACGCATGTTGGTGGTTACCCCGTGTCCTGCTTTGGAGGCAGTTACGAAAGCCAGTGTACCTAATTCTAAAGCTTTGCACCCTCGGTGGAAACAATGGGCAGCATCATTGACGTCTCCGGATGTCACGTTCATTTTTGATGCCTCCTTACGGTCGCAGGAGTTTTTGCAATATGAGTTTGTTCATCCTGCACCTTTGGCTATGCGGCCTTTGGAGGATTTCCATTGCATCATATACACTGATGGTTTGGCGCAGGTTGCGCATGGTTCTAAACACGCCTACGTTTCCGCATGCGCCATTGTGGTAGGTGCCATGGTGAACGATGAGTTCAAGTCCAGAGTCGTGCACACGCAGGCTCTAGGGGACTGTACCGCACAATTGGCAGAGCTTTGTGCTCTGATACTTGCATTGGAGTACGCTGATCCTAGTGTGACAACACTTATCGTAAGTGATTCTGACTACTGTGTCCAGTCTTACAATGAGAACTTGTTCTTTTGGATTCAGAATGATTTTCATGATTCCAAAGGTAGCACAATAAAACATAAAATGATCTGGGTCCAAGTGGCTGAGCTTAAAGAGCAGTTGCCACTCGTGTTTGTAATTCATACTCTCACTCGCGTAGGAGTCCACGCTGTGCCATGGTGAACGATGAGTTCAAGTCCAGAGTCGTGCACATGCAGGCTCTAGGGGACTATACCACACAATTGGCAGAGCTTTGTGCTCTGATGCTTGCATTGGAGTACGCTGATCCTAGTGTGACAACACTTATCGTAAGTGATTCTTACTACTGTGTCCAGTCTTACAATGAGAACTTGTTCTTTTGGATTCAGAATGATTTTCGTGATTCCAAAGGTAGCACAATAAAACATAAAATGATCTGGGTCCAAGTGGCTGAGCTTAAAGAGCAGTTGCCACTCGTGTTTGTAATTCATACTCTCACTCGCGTAGGAGTCCACGCTGTTAGCAACTCGCTTGCTGATGAAGCCGCAAAATCAGCAGTATCGACATATTTAGTTGCAGCAGTCACACGGTCCAAAAGTAAGATTGATGATGATATTTTGGCAGCTGTTGCTGCCACTGAGAAGGGAAGTAACCATCCTCAGGGGTTCCCTTCGAAGTACTCATACCACTTAAGTCCCGATAAGGTTCCTTATGTGAAAATTCCTGAAGTTGGGGAGAGATTGATTCCTAACTTGGACCGCAGAAATGCACTGATCACAACGGCCCATGAAGGTGTTGCGTCTGCGCATGCGGGCGTTTCAGCCACTGTGTCTCAATTACAACAACGTTTTTGGTGGCGGGGACTGTACAAACAGACGCGTGACTATGTCCTTCAATGTGACATTTGCCAGCAGATTAAGCCAGTTGTTCATTTCTAATAAACCATTATGTCGTGTTTATTTAGATAACTGTGGTCCAATTTCTTCTGATACTGCGTATAAGTGCATCTTAGTATCAGTTGATTCATGCACACGCTTTGTATGGGTCTGGCCTCATCGCAGCGCTGAATCACTGACTGTCATCAGGGATTTGTGTGCTTTGTAGGGATTTTTGCCTGTGGTACCTTCCATTCGGATCAGGGTCCTGCTTTCGCCTCTAAGGTGTATAGGGATGCCATGGCTTCAATTGGGGTCCAAGCCAGGTTTTCGTCTCCATACTGACCTGAGGGTAATAGTGTTGTGGAACGAATGAACCGTGACTTAAAGCAATCACTGACAGCTCGAGTTATAGGCACTGGCAGAAACTGGCTGGCCCATCTTAATGGCGTGCAGCGTGCTCTTAATAATCTCCCTAGAAGGTCTCCGGGTGGGCGGACCCCATACGAAATGCTCTTTGGTATCAAGATGTATGTCCCAGACCTTGACCGTCTAGACACGGTTGGTTCGGTTGCCTCCTTTGACGTAGATGAACATTGCAATGTTTTACAGACTCTACAAGAGATGAGAGACAGTCTTGCAAAGGAACATTTGCCCTCCACTTCGGATGATGCGTTGCAGATCCCGGTAGTTGGCTGGCTACCCCAAGTTGGAGAACTGGTTTGGGAGAAGATCGATAACAAGAAGGAATTTGGTCCCTCATACCGTGCTCCGGTTCCCGTGCTTGGTGTGAAGGGCACAAGAACAGTCATTTTACCACCACTTCCAGGTCGTAAAGAAAACAGGTATATCTCCATTGACAATGTCAAAATACACAGAATTGCGGATTTTTATTATCATGACACCGGCAGTCTCATGTCCTTCGATGGTGAGAAATTCTGTATTGGCCTCTGCTTCGGATCATGCACCGGAGGTGGCCCTTGAGATGCCTGCAGTTTGAAGTCCTTTATTGAGTGCTTTGCCTGGTACTCGCCTTGATGACACAGACTACACCTACCCAACTGACTTATCGATGCCTGATTTGCAAACTCGTTTAGCCACAGAATCCAGACTTTCATTTGACACTATTTCACAAACTTCAGGGAAGCCCACAAGGCTTAGGGCCTATGCGACTTTGTTTAAAAAACATTTCTTGATTCCCCCTTGGACTTATATTTGGCTTGGGCTTTTTGCGCTCTACCTTTTTATGTCAATTGGTGTTGTGTTTTATTTTTTACGATTCATCAATGGACATTATGTTGAGGAGAGAACATGCATTCGACATCTAAATGGAACATTGGCTCCCCACTCCTCATCACATTCTGCCCACATATTGAAGAGAGACTTGGCCTTTGTTAACATCACCGCGTGGCCTGTCCTGGATGGGATAGTCTGGGATGCAGTTAAATTTCAAATCCATGGCCCGACTGAAGTTATTAATGTTCCTAATGTGCTTAGAGTTAACATGGGGGATGTGGTTCAACAAAACATACGTTCTGATGATTGGGATGTTCAGGCCGTAGAGGCTTTGTTTGCTGATTTGAAATATTATGCTGCCTTTGATGCTGAAGATTTATATTTACAATCTGCTAATTATGGGGATTTGTTTTGCTTCCAACATTTTGGCAATCACTACTTACATAAAACTCATTCTAGGAGAAGCTGATTCTTACAATCTTTAACGCGTCCTCCACGTCCTTCACTTCGGAGCTGGCTCATTTTTTTAAGGTAGTGAGCAGTGGTCTAGTGACTTCTTTCCAAAAGATATTTGGAGTAATTTGGAGTAATTCCTGCTTTCTTCCATTCGATCTTTTCCAGCCTATTTGGTGGATTTCCCGTTTTACTGGCGCTGGCTGCTGGCTTTTTGGTGCTATTTTGGTTTATTCAAAATGGATGCCCGTCCTTTGTTCGCAGACGAGCAGTCGCAGTTAGCTCTGTTTCGCAACAGGATGCTTGAATACTATGGTGCGCTGCCACTTGCCACCTTTAGTGCAGCATATGGATTATCGTTTCGATTTTCCTATTTCACATGTGTGGAGCCTGTTTTTCATTGCCTGAGCTGCGATTTCGACTGGGCCCTGGATTTGTGTCTCTGCAATTTGGTGTCTCCTGAAGTGGATTTTAATCATCTCATGAGTCCCTTAGTTACTCATGAATTGCTTTGTTCTGACGGAGGGATTATGGCCTTTGCAGCGATGCATGGAGTACTGGGTCGTTGGAATATATTCGCAGCGGCGCAAGATTTCTTGGCACACAGCTTCATTGAAAACCCACCGAGTTGTCCTCTGATGGTACTAGAGGCTCCAGTAATTGAAGAGCATGTATGTTCTTTCTCACTATTCAAGTGGATGGCTGAGTTATTTTCGGATGATAACAGTGACTTCCTTTTGGAAGCTGTTGCTGCTTATTTCGCATACTCAGTTTTAGGCTGACTCCTATTGAGGCCTTTGATATCATGATTTTTTTCTTTTGTCTCTCTAAATTTTTTTTCGAAATTATGATGGACAATTTTTTTATATCAAACTTATTGGCTTTAATAAAAGTGGACATTACATTGTCATGCTGGTGAGATTTTGGATTTTTGGGCAGACTAAATTATTTTTCCTCACCTACTCGAATTTGAACTAAATACTTTATTGAACTCTGCTTTCAACATTGAGTCCCTTATCTTATCTTATCTTATCTTATCTTATCTTATCTCATCCGTGCTCGGATCAAGGGAGGGTGTCATATAGATATATATAGCCTGTATGCTGTGTTAAGTTAGCATGAGCTTTTTATGAGTTTAAACACCATTTTATCTTTCTGCTGCTTTTGCACATGACACACAGCTGTTGCTTTAGCTTTGAGCCTAGTAGAACGTTTTTGATTCATGCGAGAATAATATGTTGTTACTCTGATATCAGCCTTGCTTGGCGTGCTGTGTCTGTACAGTGAGTGAGTGAGTGCAGAAACCTTCAAGGATATCTCAACACAGTGGTTGTTGTGAGCACTGATCTTCGCACGCATAACTAGACATAACATAGATGCAGCTGCGGCCAAGTTCTGGCTTTAGGCGCGTTTTATATTGCTTTGCACAAGAGCATACAAACACACTTGATGGTGCTTCGCATGCAGAGAGCTGGTGGCTGATGATGTGATCCCTTACCACTAGGATCTTGAGGTATGGGGCCGCCCTGCTAAAACCCAAAGAGACCTTCTTAGATGTAATATAATATACTAGCTAGGGAGGGTGAGAATTAGGTTTTGGTAAACCCTATTCCTTTGAGCATAATACCATGCTTTCACCGTTTGTGTTGTATGGACTAGTGACTATGCTGATTACTTTGTTTCTTATAATATGTTTGCTTGTATTAGCTAAGATACTGCGTTTGAGAACACTGCATTAGTAAATAAACATTTCAAATATGCATGTGTCCTCTTTTACTCCTTGTTCTGGATTGAAATGATTGTATAACGAGTGTTCATGTGCTCCACGTTACCTGAGGTGTACTAAGTCCATGTTCTGGTTTGTCTAAGCATTGGGAGTTTGTGATAACCAATGAGACACTGTAGCTAGTCTGGTAGGGGATTTTTGAGTACTAAGGTGAGTTTTGGCACACCCTAATTCACTGAGGTTCCAAGCCTTTATGCTCTTTTGCATATTTTCTTACTTGGGTCAGTCCCCCCACTTCTTTTTATAGGACTTGTGCCCTGATCCAGTGGTTTGGAGAGCTAGAGTGTCTGGCTAGGTCAACTAGACGCAGGAATGCTACATTACTTACCGGTAATCCTCATTACTCCTGGTCCCGTTGTCCTCGGCCCATTCAATACTTATGGAGATTACTATCTCCTGACAGAAAATAAAAACAAGAGGAATGCTGGGATATACCTACTGCCCCTCCCCCCGGGAGTATAAAGGTAGGACCTACCCAGCAGACCTCCTGTACTAACAAGCCCAGACAGGAAGGCCGGCCGCCCGGGAGGGAGGGAGGGGCGTATGAATGGGCCGAGGACAACGGGACCAGGAGTAATGAGGATTACCGGTAAGTAATGTAGCATTACCCCCAGGTCCCTTATGTCCTCGGCCCATTCAATACTTATGGAGAAATACCAAAGCAGAAAAAGCCGGCCTTCCCAACCCAAACAGAAGCCAACCCAGGAAACCACACCAAGGCAGCAACCGCAGAAGGAAAAAGGAAGAACCGGGGAAACCCCAGGCAGAGCCCCCGACAAGAGGGACCCCAACCCGACCAGCAGACACCCAACAAGAGCAAGGGCGCACAGCCAGAAGACCAGACCGGCCACCAGTGAGGCCAACCAGCCCACCACCGGAACACCCGACAGCCAACCAGCGACAGGGCGAACACAGACACCCAAGCCACCACAGGCAAGGGGACAACAGCAGAAGAGAAGCCAAACGAAGAGAAAGGCCAAGAACCACCAGGCCAAAAAGCCAGAAACGGGCAGGAGAAGACAACCCACGCCAGAACCGGCAGGAGACAAGCGGACCAGAGGAACCAAAGGCCCAACCAAGAACAACAGCTGCAGCCCACCAGAACCCGACCCGAAAGCCAAGACCGAGCCCAAGGCCAGGGAAAGAGAGAAACCTCAGACACCAGGGAACGAAGAGCAAACCCGAGGAAGCCAAGCCACCAGGTCCCGCAAGACGAGGACACAAGGCAAAGGAAACCCGCACCTCCCGGAAACCCGAGCAGGAACAACCAACAAGGGCAACCAACCGGGACAAGAGACCCGGAAAAAGAGGAAAGGGAACCGAAGGAATCCCAGGAACCCCAAAACAGAACTCCAGCCAAAGCGGAGGAAACGGGAGCAGGAATCAACAGCCCGAAGAAGGCAAACCTGAACACCAAAGCAGGAGAGCAACCGGACGGGCCAAGGACCCAAGACAACAGCAAGGGAACCACGAAGGACACAACAACCACAGCCAAGCCAAGCCAAACCAAAAAAAAGGCCAGGCACAAAGACCCCAAACAGCCCAAGCAAAGGGCCGGGGCAGAAACCCAGAGGCCAGAGAGACAGAGGCAAAACCACCCCAGAGGACCTCACAGAAGCAACCGCAGCCAGGGAGGAAAGCACAAGCAAACCACAACCCACAGCCCGGCAAGACCCAAGGCAGGGCCAGCACAGGGGACGAACCCCGCACGGCAAAAGCCGCAACCAGGGATACAGGCAGGAAGCCCAAGCCGAAGCCAAAGCAACCCGCAGAACCAACCCAAACAAGGGAAGGACAAAGAGGGCAAGACCCCAACAGAGCACAGACCTGAGAGCCAACAGCCCCGCCGAAGCCCCAACGAACCCCAGAAGAGGCAAGAAGGGCAAACAAGAAGGCAACAGCGTGACGGCCAGAAACAAGAACCAGACCGGAACACACCACAACCATAAGCAACCGGAACCCCACGACGCAGGGACCAGACACCCCACAGGCATACAGGGCACCCGCAAAGAAGCGCCAAGCCACCCAAGAAACACCCAGAAGACACTCCACCAGGCAGTCCAGGACCGCAGAAAGAGCACAACCAGGCAACCCAGAGCAGGACGCACAAACAGAAGGCAGACCAGCCCAGAACAGGAGCCAACAGGGAGGAAGCCCAAGGCAACAGGCCACCACAGAAAGCCACGGCCGAAAGCCAAGCAGAAGCAAACGCAGGCCACAGCAACCAGCGCAGCGCGCCTCCCACACGGCCAAGCAACGGGGAGACGCGCAGAGCGACCCCGAAGAAACGGGGAGACGGAGCTCCCGCCCCAAAGGGCCGAGAACCCGGAACACCGGCCAGGAGGAAGCCATGCCACCCAGCAAGCCCGGCAGGCCGGGAGGCAGACCCAGCAGACATCCAGCGAGAAAAGAAACCATAGGCCCAGGAGAGGCAACAACAACGGCCACCCCGCACCACCACCAAAACCAGAAGAGGCAGTGGAGAAACCCACAGGAAGAAGCCAATCGCACCCCACCGCTCCAGGCGGCCAGGCAGAAAACCACCAGGCCAGACCAAGCGACCGAGCAGACAGCGGAGCGCGGGGACCACACACCAACCCCGAGACAAGGAGGTATGACAGGACCCCGCAGCCGCCAGGAGACCCCAGGCAGCCAATACAGCCGATACAGGAGGGGATGCCAGGAAACAGCCAGCAAAGGGCAGGCCACAGCACCAGAAGGACCAAGCAGTCCCCCACAACGCACCACGCCCGACAACAGGAGCAGGCCGGGAGGAGCAGAACCGCCGCACCCAAGGCAGCCAAAAAGCCACCCAAGCAGAGGCAGAGGGGAGAGAGCACCCCAAAGAACCAACGGCACCCACGAGAGGAACCAGGCGCAGCCAAGGCAAAGGAGGGACAGGACCAGGAACCCGGAAGGGAAGAACCAGGAACCCCAGCAGGGCAGAGGCCACAACAGCCAGTCTGCAGAGGAGGCAAGACCACCGAGGAAGAACAGGACGGCAGGCCAACCTGAACGAGGGGAGCCCACAGGACCCACCGTGCAGCGGTCCGAGAAGCAGGAACAACGACCCAGCACCAGACGGGGCAGAGAGCCGGATCAGAAGGCAACCCAAACAGGCCACCGAAAAGAAGAGACACCGGCACCAGAGCACCAGAGGGCAAGGCGCAAACCAGCAGGCAGGGAAACCCCAACCACACAGGGAACCCACGAGCAAGCAAAGGCAGGAGCAGCAAAAAGAACCAGCCACCACAGAGGTGACGGGAACCCAAGCCAGAAACAGAAAGGGCAAACACCCCCAGAGCGCCAAGAGCAGGGGAACCCCCGAAGAAGAGAACCAAGGGAACAGACCCACGGAACGGCCACCACCGGAGAACCGGGGTCAGCCGAAGGGAGCGCGGACCCCCGAAACAGCAGCAGCAGGAGATCCCAAAAGGGAAGGTAGCACAGAGCCCACAATCAAGCCCCGACACCAAACCGCCAGAGCGGAGGCCAACCAAACGCCGCACAGGGGACCGGAGGACCTACAGAGGGCAAAGCGCCAACCAACACAGCGAAAGGAAGCGCCAGCCAAGGCAACCCAGGAGGCGGACGAGCAGCAACACGGCAGTGAGGAGCCCACGACAAGGAGAAAGGCATCCACACCCAGCCGCAGCGGAACAGGCAGCAGGGATAACAAGGAAAGCACCCCACACAGCCACTCACACAGACCCCCGCACAACAAGTGCACAGGAAGGTCAAGGAAACCCCACACCCAGAAGGGAAGAGGATCACAGAGTCACCAGACCCACAACAAAACAGGGGCCAAAGAACAGGCCACGGCAGGCAGCAGCGCACACACCCCAGAAACCGAGACCCAAAGCCCAGCGCCCCACCAAGAAGCGCGGCGAGTCGAAAGGCAGGGAGGCAGGGACAGAGCAGCCCCACCACAGAGGCAGCCCCTCCCCCCCAGAAGAGAGCAAGGGACAGCATCGGCCCATCAGCCACGCAACTGACGCAGCAAACGCGCTCCCAACAGTGCATAACCACAAAAGGGAGGCAGTATAAAGCAAACAACTGTACAGTGTGCACCCTGGACAGAAAGCCACAGGCCAACATCACACCGACGTCGGGAGCAGAGAGTGGCAACACACAGGAAACCCCGCCAACACGACAAACTCAAGAGGATGGGCAAATCCAGCACAAGGACAACAGCAAAGTACAGGATGTGGGCCCAGGGTCGAATCCCCGCCTCAGCAGGTCTCGGGCTCGAACACCCACGGACCTGACAACCTCCAATGGCAGGGTACAGCAGCCGGAGACCGAGCACCACGCACCCCGGCAGGCCACAGCGGCAGCCTCGCTCTTTCACACCAAACACACAATGGCCCTGGAAGCAAAAGTGGAAAAGCCGGCAGCATGTGCAGGAACGTCACAGGCACAGGCACCACAAGAAAACAGCCGAGAAAAACGCTGCATCACCAGGCAGGAGACAGCATCGGCAGGCAGGAGACATCCGAGGCAAGTGGCACAGGCACCCCAAGAAAATGCCCGAGAAACGCCGTCTCCCCAGGCAGGACTCCGCAGTGGTAGCCACGAAACATCCGAGGCAGGAGAGCAAAACCTGCATGGAGACAGAAAGCCAGCAGCGTAGCACAGCAGAGACAGAGCAACCGGCAAGACACGCTGCAGCCGTCCGACAAAACTCGGCTGCAGTGGCCAACAGCAAAACCGGCACAATGCATGGACAGGGGGAGCAAAAGAAAACACCGCAAAGCGGGACTCACCCGGAGCGGGGGCCCGAGCAGCTCCAGAAAGGCCCCCACACCCACAGCCGGATCCGGGAACGAGACATCAGCGCAGCGCGTCTCCCACCCGGCCAGGCTCGGGGAGACGCGCTCAGCGACCCGGAAGGAACCGGGAGGCGGCGCACCAGCCGCAAAGGGCCGGAAACCCGGGAAAAGGCTGCAAAGAAGACAATCCCCCCCCAGCAAGCCCGGCAGGCCGGGGGGGAGACACAACAGGAACCACACCCCTGCCCGAGAAGCCAGGCAACCGGACAGGAGGAGCCATAGGAGGACCGAATGCCACTCAAGCCCAGCAGGAGCAGGTGCAGTCCCCCACACCAACAGCATCCATCAGCCATTCTGTCGAAGACAGAAAAAAAGAACAGGAGGTCTGCTGGGTAGGTCCTACCTTTATACTCCCGGGGGGAGGGGCAGTAGGTATATCCCAGCATTCCTCTTGTTTTTATTTTCTGTCAGGAGATAGTAATCTCCATAAGTATTGAATGGCCCGAGGACATAAGGGACCTGGGGGTAATATGTTGCGGCCTCAGCTACCTCTCTGAAAGCGTTATTCTAAAATTCTAAAAGGGCAGTGTTTTTTACGTCTTGTTTGAAAGCAGATTGCTTTTGCGAAACACTGCTTTATGATATAAAAGTACTTAAAACCTCCTCTCATACCCCCCCTCCGCCCCCAAACAAGGCCACATTAAAATGAGGAAAGCTAGGACAGTCATCTCTTGAATCTGTATGCAGAGCTATCGCAAGCAATTTGCCCATATTCATTAAAAAAATTACCTCAAAAGATTTCTGAATGTGCAAGTCACTGTCCCATACAGTCAGAACACCCCCTTTGCTGACGGTCACAAACCACACTGGTGGAGGAGAAGAGATGGCCAAAATACGGGTTGTGGGCTCCTGCTGCAAATGTAAAGAATACATTAATTGAAGACTGAATAGTTGCACATGGTTTTGTTTTACCACTAAAGGCAGGATAGTGTTGCTTACATTTGACATGTAATAATATTTCAAACTATAAAGACATGTAACAAGCAGTAATGGTCTAGTGTACTATTTTAAGGACACTGTGTCTTGGCCATCCATTTTATTTCTAAAGACCCATCAATAATCTCTGGCATCAAATGCACTTAGCCCAATAAACTATTTTGGGAAACTCCACAGCCCATGAATTCAAAAGACCTTCAACAAACTGTTTCGATACACATTCCAGACTTTGGAATTCCCTACTATCAGAGTTATGTCTTACTCTACATTTGTTATCATACCAGAGAATAATTACATAAGATCTGTTTCAAAAGCCTCTCTCAACTAAGTTTATTTTACCAAATGTTGTCTGTCTTGTGACTTTGTATGTGCAAATGCATGTCTAATACAGAGATCTGCGGCCCAAGGTACTAGGTTTGTGCTATTTTGAAACATAAAACAGAAATTCACTATGAGGGATGAATTTAGTTACACTTGAATTCCCTTAGGATTTTAATTGATGTCAGCGTCCTTCCCAAGAAACAACAGTGGTAGTTTGGTGATACCAGAAATCACTTTATATTTGCAGAACTTGTTTTCATTTCTCAAGGGTATGATATGTGCTGTTTCAATGTGTATGTCCTATGCAGGTCCACAAACCCTAGCTTTCAGGAAGAAAAAACGCAAACAGTTAATTGGTTTAAATAATGGAAATCGACAAGGCACGCTAAAGGCCTGAAGTAGTAAAATTATAAAGCAGTCCTAATGCAAACAGTGAGAGTGATGTAACAAGCGAATAGAATGTAATAAACAAGCATAACGTGACATGGCCTCGATAAAACAAGCAAAGATGGCCATCATGGGGACTGCTAGACCCTGAGGGGTAGTGATGTGGTGACAGAATTAGGGGTGGGTGAAGAATTCTGCTCCGCGGGCGGAGTTTTTCCCCCTTAGTGCGGATAGCAGCATTCTGAAAAACCTCACGAAGTAACATGGAGCAGAGTTTTTTCTCTCAAATGCGAGTGCTCCAGAGAAATAATTGCGTGCTAGACTTCCTCCCGGTGAGATTTATCAATACCGGCGGACTCAGCAGGTCACAACTGCTCGCATTAAGGGAGGAAGCTGCCGCCTGAGTAGAGTGCCTACTCGAGCGGCAGGAAGCAGCAGGGCCCTCTAGTGCAATGCGAAGTGCAATGAACGCTGATTGTACAGCGGGACAAACTCCCAGCACTAATAATCAGTACGGGCAGCGCAACTTAACAGACTCCGTCACTGGTGGAACTCCACGGAGATGTGGCCTCTGTGAGTGTAAATCCACATTGAGTATGGAAATTCCAAAGCAATGGTATATGTTTGACATAGAGAGGTTACCTCCCATTTTCCATACAAATGGCACAGTGGTATTCGCAAGAGTACACTCCCATTTCCATTGCACACTTAATGAGCTCAGGTTAAACTTGCATTACTCCACCCTCTTGCTGGAAATTTTTCAAAAGGCAGTATAGTCACTTGATAAGCAATTCCTTAAGTTCAACCGTCTCCTTTGTGTGTGTGGTGGGCTAGCAGAAACACTAAGCTCTACTGAACCAACTAAAGTCCGAACTCTTTACTCGTTAGTGAGCTAGTTTATGCTAAAGTTGGTGCACGCAGGCTAGGCTTTAGTTAAGCTGCCTGATGCTCATCTTTTGACGAATCTTTAAAACGAATTTTCATTTGACCAGTTGTAGGCTTTCCAGATTGCCTATCTAGATTGCCAAAGGCATAGAAGGATCCAGGCCTCTCAGTTCCTGCACTCCAAGAACAACATGGCAATTCGGTGAGGGTGGTGCCTCCTATAACCATCCTGTCTACAAGTGAGGAACCAGCTGAAAAAATAAGCCTGAATAGCTGATTTAAACCCTGAGCCTACAATAGTTGTGAAATTTACCAGCATGGCTATGTGGCACGGCACAGTAGCCAGATGACTGAAGGCTAGGTCTGTGACTGCCTGACGCGGGACTCTGAGGCAATTGAAATCCGTTTTTATGGACAGCCTGGCTTTTTGCAGGATTTGTGAAAATGGCAGTACCTGCTATTGAACATGCAGAACTGGGACTCCCTGCTACTGGACAAGTAGTAAATGATACTTTCTTTCATCAGGGAATTCCCAATACCTGTGTATTGTACTCTACTTAGAAAAAAATTCTGCCAGTATATTTGAGTATAAAACTTTATTGTGTTTATCGAACCTTTAATATGCAACTGAAACTTTAGAGGTCACAGACTCTGGTGGACTGAAACTTTATTATATTTTTCCCTTTAACTTACTTATGTAACCTCTGGAATGGTCACCCCTTCCAGTATCACATGCTCCAATACATCATTGCAAACCTGTTATCAGTATACCCGTAACATAATAATTTTCCATATGAGGCTTCGCTTCACCATCACTCTAATAATTTTAATAATAATGAGATCATCTTCATTTGCCGGCCCTGACCATCAGGTGACACAAGAGAGGGGCAACTAGACTGCACTAGTCTCTGCACTTCTCTTTTCACGGCCTTGCACTGCCCCAGTAAAACGTTTTCATATATAATAAATTCTCCTTTTCTGCTTTTGTTATAGAACATGTTGACAATAATGCTAGAGCCCGCATGAACTTAATCACTTGAGCCCCACCAATGTTCTCACACTTCTACTTAATGGACATGTAGGAACTGGCTATACCTCAAACTGTGTTTGTTAAATCTGTAAAAGAGTACTAAGGATGTAGAAACTGACAACGCTTGTTACTGAGGGGGCCGAAACTGTCAGTACTCTGGTACTTGGCAGATGAAAATATCTGAATTACTAGGAGTAATATTCAGAACACCTAATGGAAACTGTTAAATTGTCTTTCAATCAAAGTCACATTTTAACCAATTTTATTGGCCATATGTTATTTGCTATGCACTTTTCCCCAATCATTTTCGAAAAGATTTTATTTCTGACACCCCCCTGTGCCAATGTCAGTTAGCCTCACTCACTAGTAGACAGTCTCACATGATGGGTGGTTGTCTTTATTCACAATACCTTAATAGCTCATGTGTTGGTGCAAATCATACAGTCCAGCGCACACTTTAACTACGATTTCCACACCTCTGAAATGGATCTCAGTGAGGGTTAAGGTTGCATTGAAGTGTGATGTGTGTGGCTCATAGATTGTTTTAACGTTGATGCTGCTTCCTTGTCTCTTATTAAGATCAACAAATCTCAGGCTACCTTACATTGACACTCATCTCAATCTTCAGTGATTCTGACTTCACACCCCCAGTTGAGCCTGCAACTTGACTTCTAGTTCCTGGCTATCCTCGCCCCTTGCGTAAACTATGTTACCTAATCTCTCATTCTCTGAGCTTCAAGGCTGTAGTGTCCAGTGTTGTAGACTGACCATTTTTTCGTAGCTTTCCCACATTTTTGCATTTTCCATGGACTCATTGTGGCTCTGCAGTTACATTTTAATGTTCAGCATCTGTGTAATGGGAGGTCCTTTCTCTCTCAACCACTTCACTTATGGACGGCAGTGTTCAGGGTGTTACAACTGAGTACATGCCTCTACCTTCTGCTTTTTGTTTTGAAATTGCGACTTCCTAGGGTAGAGGCAAACCAGTAACAGTAGTACAAACCCAGAAACGGATGAGAAGGCACTGTCTGAAGAGACGTCAGCCATTATTCTCCCTTGTATTCAATCACCCCTATATGGATGCCTATTGGGAGATATATCTCCTTGGGCAATGCCTGCAACAGGATCTAGTGGTCAGGCTAGGTAGGCATTAGCAAGAAAGGTGGACTATGATTGGAAAAGGTACAATGATTGAGGGAGAAAGCCATGCCAAAGGAAAGAAACCTAGGGCCTTATTTATTATTTATGAGGCCTTGCAACAGTTTTGCGCTTCCGTTGCGTCACTTTTTGGGACGTATCAGTGGCTTAAAACATGCCTCCTGGTGTGCTCTATTTACAAAGTGACGCACCTAAGCAGATGCGCCACTTTGTAATTCCCTGCGCTACATTATACCTGCCTCAGGTATAATGTATGCAGGGTGGGCGTTCCCACGTAAGTAAGCCTCGTAGAAATGACGCAGTGAAATCTATGAGATTTCACGGTGTCATTTCTAGGGTGCAAATGCTTCAAAATCTTATGCCTGCTTCACGACAGGCGTAAGACTGATGCAGGCCCTTTCACATGGGGCTTGCCCATGTGAAAGTACACATTGCTGGAGTTACGTCACTTTTGTGACATACTCCAGCAATGCGCCACTTTTGCACCTACAGATACGTCCGAAATACAGACGTTTCTGTAACTCCTTGTGACATGATGCGTCATACAGTAAATATGATGCATCCATCAAGTCGCAAGGAGGGCGCACTGAGAAGTGACGCATCGCTGCTTTCACGCTGCGATGCGTCACTTCTCATAAATGAGGCCCCTAGTTGCTAAATTTGTTTAGTCAGAAACTAAACAAAGGTTTCTTTAAATTGGCAGGTATTCTTGCAATTTGATGGAAACAAGTGAGTTAAAAACAATGCCGCTTATGTGAAATTTACTTCAGGGTATTTAGAAAACAGGATCTTTTGAAAAAGCATTTTAGGATGGGAATATTGGCCAAATGAGGTGATCATTTCCTGCGCTCTGATCTCTGTTGACACCTATAATAAAGTAAAACTGTTGTCACACATTTCATGTATATTATTTGAAGTTGTCAGTTTACTAACCTTATTCGGCAGGCAGAGCCTTATTGTAGGTTGTTGGACAAGGAATGTCTCCTTTTTGGTTTTCACATAGTCCTTCTCTTTGTACTGCAGCAGCATAAATGTACAAAACTCACTCCAGTCAACAAAGCCATCACAAGATGTGTCAACCTTAAAGAACCAGAAATAATTTACAGATGAGCAGATTAATGGATATACAAAATGCTAGACCTGGTCCACCTCTACCCCATCAAAATCCCACCAAGTCTAGGGATAGTCATAGCTGTTAAATAAAACAGTTTTGGATTATCAAGTCATGATGTGCAGATACAGTTTTTTACTCCCATTTCAGCACACAAAATACAGTAGTTGTCCTCTTCATTGGTTAATACAATGTTTTTTGCTTGTCCATAAGGCTCTAGGAGTGGAGGACAGTTTCACTCGTTTTCTGTGCCAATCCACAAATAACTCTATTAAGAGCAAATACAGAGGCTTTCAGAAGAACTGAAGATGAGCAGTAATACTGCAAAGTAGATAACTCCAGCACAGGTAAAAACTAGTTCTGCAAGAATATTCATTTTCATACATAAAGGTCACAAGGGTCCTTGACTTTAGGAGTCCCTCACATGATTTCCCATCTTTCATCTCTTAGGTGAGTTTAGGGGTTAGTAAGGGTCAGAAATTCAAACAGGATTCTGTCACCCAAGCTGTCCTTCCAGATTTTTACAAATGTAGTTCTCACACAGATTTCAGTCAATTCCAGTTTCTTCTGTGCACCTATGGGGTTATCTACTTCAATAGCTGTCACCTCACTGGCATAAACTTCCCATTTTCCCTCTGAGAAAAGAAAATCTCAGACAGGAGTATAACTATCATGTCTAGAGCCTCTTCTCCTTGGTACTGTTGCAACCCCACTCCCTTCATTGTCCTTCAAAACCCCAACATTCTCCCTTTAATTACTAATGAAAAGAAAAGGTATAATCAGGAGGCTGCCTGTCAGGTCAAGAGCTTCTTGTGAAGTGGCAAAGAAACCATCCTGAAATATATCCCTAATACTGGTAAGTCCCAACACTTAAGCTGCGGCTCAGAGTTTGTCCAGGATGGTCCAACCCACTTTCTGTTTGTGGCTTTCAGATTGGGTAAGGGAATATAGGCTTGCCTCCTAGAAAAATTACTCCTCCCCAGGAATGTTCTGAGAAGAATGGGGCACTCCACTGCATCTTTTACAGTGTCCTTGGGTGAAATCCCCATACCACGCATTTTGTGACTGTCAAGTAAGTAGACATACTGTTTTATTTGAGTGGGATGACTCCCAAAGCCCCCATTCTCCTTTACTCAATTGACCCTCTTACAGGTATTGAAGTAGTGATCCACATTTTTACAACAATGATCAACATGACCTCCCTTTTAAACATTATGCTAACAGTCAGCATGAACTTAGGTGAACAACAAAGACTTCATCTAGCAAGTTATTTCAGTGAAAAGTGGAAGGAGTTGCACAAGCTGTAATTTATTATATGCTTGTACAGACCAGAACAAATTCACTTAGCAGATGTCTCCCATCTTTACTGTCAACTGCTGTCTCAGTTATATCATTTCCCCATCCTCCAATGCTTCAACCAATATTAGATACAGAAATGGGATTAGAAGAGAGTGATTTGTGTACAGTGAAGTATGGACACTTCCGAAAAGGTAGGTGCTTTTTAAAGGTCTTCATAGCTAGGATTAAAATGTTTTTAAGACAGATTATGCCAACCTGGGCCACAGTTTGACTTATAGTGTATGAACACAAAATCAGCATATTGAGGTTGTTACGGATAAGGGGGTACATCATTGGGATTAATCTATAAATGTAATCTCTATGAGACTTGTAAGCAATCATTCCATTGAACTCTCTGGTGTATCAACACACAGGCTCAATGCCTATAAAACAACAAACTATTCAGTTGGAAAAGGTTTCAAAAATAAGCATGGAAGTAAAAATAAAATCAGTACAACATAATTCCCTCTTGAGGCATTAGAGGAAAATAGCTCCTCACCAGCTGTCCCTATCCCTCTGTTCAGCCTTAAAGACTATTTTTGTCTTCATATAGAGCAGCAATATACAAAGTAGGGTAAGTCCCTAACAATCAAGGGGACTGTAAGACATTGGATTAACATTTTGGGGTTAGGGGTTGACTATCCACCTCAAAGAATAATCACAAGATACAATGCAATAAAAAACAACAAGCTAAATTAGAAAAATAGAGTGGAACTGATAAACAAACTGACACCTAAGTGACAAACATACCATGTGGAGAACCACAGATATGTTTTTTTAAAGTTTAAAGTAAAAATATTGCCCACGAACCACAAAGTTCCAGTGATAGTGAAGGGCGGTGGTGTACCTGGCCTGAGGCACAATTTGACACTGACAGCAATAGAGCGTGGGTCGAATACACCAATCATGTTGGTCCTGGTCAAAGATTTTCTCTTTTGACTCTAATCCTATAAGTTCAATCTACCACAGGGGAGGCACATAGAACCTCACAGAAAGTCGTTCAGAGGCCACACAGCAGGGTCCAGTTGCTACAGGTCAGTTGTAGGAAAATGCCTAATGTAGCTTGTTGTATCCCTGCAGCTTTAATAGGAGATCATCCTACTGACCAGGCCACTTCTTTGTTCTCTATGTAAGAGAGAGCAGGTTCAGTACTTCCAGTGCTCTTCTCGGGTCGCAGACAGCAAGATAGTCCTCTTCAGATCTTCGTACGGTCCAGGCATGTTCTGAAGTGGGTGCTTAGAGATAACACAAGCTAATGGGTGGGAATTACTTCTGGGCACACTCTAACCAACAGAGTAAAAGTTTTCGGGCCAACCTGACTCACCTTGGGCATTATCAAGATGGTGGAAGTCTTTGCCCTCACAAACCTTGGGCTTGAGTGGCGGGGATGAGTGTAGGAAGTGTACTATGGTAATCTTTGTGTCCTCCAACATTTAAAACTATAATCCAATTTTGGGCGGTCACTGTACACATGATAAACCCAGAGACAGATGTTTATTTGAGAAGAGGAGGTTTTCCCAGAATGTGGATACACAAGAATTGTTTGTGCGTCTTGGTTTTGTTTTTAGACGTGTGCCCTAAGTAATTTATGTAAAGCCATAATGGACTTGTCAGGCAGGATTTGACACTGCAATGTGAAGAAGGCTTCTCATAGAGCAACCCTGAATATTCTGGTAGATTCAGAGGGTTCATATGTGCCCATTCAGGTCAGTCTATTGTTTTCTCCAGGGAGACATTCCACTACGTATCCACACCTATTTGAATGCTAATTACTGGCTCCCAGAAGTGGGAGAGAAAATGTAAATGGGCCTCTAGAGGATTTAGGAAGGTAAAACACAACTTTCTGAATGTTCTTTTTCCTTAATATTTATCGAAAAACCAACTTTACCATTTGAATTGGATTTTATTAATTATTATAAATAGTCAATTATTTTTCTTGCTGTTTTCTAATTGTAAATCCAGGGCCACTGGATTATGCAACAGGGGATGGACAAATCATGGGGCAGGGTTATGTGGTAAGAAAGGGCAAATATGCAGCATAATGCAGAGCCTTTTTGTATAGTATTACTTCAATATTTGGTCATTTTTACACTTGTTAACACTTTATGGACATTGGTTGCACCTTCTTAGTACCGGTTCTTACAGTCATGTTTGCACTGTCACTGTATTGGATGGCAAAATGAGTGCTGCAGTCCTCTAATGATATTTAACTTAAATGCCCTGAGTACACTTTGTTCTATATATTAGGAGCTTGCAGATAAGTGAAATATGCCAATCTGAGATATGCCAGTTTCACCATGTTGAAAGAAGGAGGAGTGGATAGCAGGAGATGAGGGCATTTAGTTCTACAACCAGCAAAAACATAGGGTTCGGCAAGTGGTGAAAAAAAATCATGGGTGACCAACCTCTGTTACCAAGAAGGCTCTACCTCTAACTTGGTACTTCACTTATTTATACAGATTAATCAGTTTCAACAGGAATTGAGGACATGCTGATGGATCACTCCCCAGGACATATTTGGCACTCAAACTTAATTATTTCTGTCACATGCTGCCAATGCAGAGAGCAAAGGGCGTGTATGCTATTGTTGTTATGCTTTTGACTTAAGTCTTGCAATTACATCTTGTTTTCTTATAACATTTTGAAATCCAGTATTTTGGACACACTAAATGTTAAAATAGTCGACCAGAGATGACATGATTCACAATGCTTTCGGTATTCTTTAGAGGTATTCGGGAACCCACATTTGTTTTTCAAAGGAAAAATCTGTTTTTCACCACATGGGGATTTTGTTTGCTGATATTCCTCCACCGTTAAGACATTCAAGTGATTTGCTTTTGGCAACTAATGACCAACTAGGTCAAAAATAAAATGGATAGGCACCTAGTCGTACCATTACTGGTGTTAGACAACAAAGGGAAGCAAATTTACATACACCATATCAAGGGATTTGACAATCAATGTTTGGTAGAATATGGTAATCTTAAAATAAATGCAGTAAATAAACCACACAGAGATTTGCAGGGAATCTGAAGCCCTCCGAGTCCTGATCCTAGAAGTGCTTGTGGCAGAGCATTCAGTTGCTAATTAATGGTGGGGATAATGGACACCGGTCAGGCAGAGAATTTCGTCTAAAAGGGCCAATCAAAGAAAAACTGAAGGAGATTTCTTTGTTTTCTAAAAGAGGGTCTTTCAAGACAGAAAGGGTCAATATTGCGCAGCACATGTTCCATGAAGGTCAGCTTCTAGGTCATCTATTTGGGTGTATTTAGCTAAATTGCTTTGTTAAGGCACACAGATAATAGAACATTATTCTACATTATGTAAGGAGACAATCTGAAGAGCATAGAATGGAAACATGTGGCTACTAGGACTAACATTTCCTATTTCCCGGACTTCCTAAAATTGGCTTTTATTTGGATTAACGTAACATCCATTGCACAAAACTATCCCAGCCCATCTATGTTTCTTTTTTACCAATGCAAGTGCATCGAATCGAGAAAAATCTGAATCGGGTTAAGCCAATGTTCACATTTACCCTTCCTGGTGACACTGGCTAAATCGCTGGCCCCATTCTTCCTCAGCTACTAGGTAACATTCAAAACCAGTCCCAATCTCGAAGTAAAGTTCCATCTCAGATAAAGAAAGCAAAGGACGTATCCTTGGTTAATATAATCCTTGGTTAATTAATCAGGCTTAGAACCCAGCTAGCCATCAAATATCTGTCCTGCGTCACTTCTACTGACAGGACGCTGTAGTGTTGGAATTGCATGGCAAGTCAACTGAGACACTTCTGGAATCATACAAGATCTTACACTCGGCAAAGGTGAACTTCCACCACTGTTGGGAAAGTGCTTCCAGTAGTCTTATTTTTTCTAATATATTTTTGAACCCCACTTGTGTTTTTATCAGCAGATTTCAAGCCCTACTGGGTTATAAGGTACGCCTTCCTCAGTCTGGTATTTGGGCATATTGTCATAGACCCCTTTGTGTATAAGTAGCAGCATTTTAAATTTCATACAGGAGGCTACTGGACTCTAATTTGAAGTCTGCAACATGCTGTTCATTAAGCAGCTAGTTTGTAACACGATATTGCTTAGGCAGATTAAGTACTGTTCTAATTACGTATTCTGTAAACTGTTTTTTTATGAAGACATTGCCGGTTCCAGGCAATCAAGCTTTCCGGTAATATAATGTTGTAGTAATAGTTGTTCTTGCTACAGTGAGCCTGCCTGTCTCTGAGAGGAGGTATCTACTTTGGCGAACCTCTTTAGATAAAAATGCAGTGCAGAGGCAACCCAGCTTGAGAAACTGTGCATGGGCATTTTCAAAACTAATGTGGCTCTTAAGGCTCTAAACATGGAGTCAGAATGGCAGTCTTGAAAGAGGTCTATTGAACTCTTTTCGTGTTTAGTAATCAATGCCAACATAAACTCTGTTTCAGCTGCGATGAGGCTAAGCAAACTGTAATCATGCAGTTTTTCAATTTATTTTATTTTATTTTGAAGGTTTTGTATAGCGCAAACAAGACCCTTGCGGGTATCCGAGCGCTTTACAGAGCAGATGTAAACAACAGAAACAGGTGTAGAAAAATAATGGCGATACTGATATAAACTAGAATCTGATATAAACTAGTAGTAATAGTACAAGAAATATACATAGTTCGAGTGAAATTAGCCATGAGGATAGATTTCACTTCTTTTTTGAAGGATGCAGTAGAAGGATTCTGTCTAGTTTCTGGGGGCAGCCCATTCCAAATCCTGGGAGCCATCCCCGAGACGGTCCTGTTGTATGTTTTTTTCTTGGCAAATCTTTGTGGTTGTAGTAGAAGATTACTTGAACTCCTGGAGGATCTGTTACCGCAAGAGAGTATCAGTTTCTGACCTAGGTAACTTGGGGTGTTGTGATGTAGTGCCTTGTGCATCATACATGCGATTTGTTGTTGAATTCTGGCCTCGAAAGGTAGCCAGTTAAGGGCTCTAAGGTCAGAGGAGATGTGACAGTTCCTTTTGGAGCCTGTTATGAGTCTAGCAGCTGTGTTGATTGAAGCTCGTAGAGGGGCCATCGTCAATCTGGGAAGACCACAAAGGGAGACACTCCCATATTCCTCTCTTGGGATTACAAGTGCTTGGACTGCCGATTCGAAGTCATTTACAGGAAGGAAAGGTTTCAGTCTTCTCAAGGTGTTCATCTGAAAATGTGCTCCTTTTGTAGAGACGCTGATGTGTTTCTGCATATTTAGATTTCTGTCCAGCGTTAATTCCAGCGATTTCGCTGAGTTGATAATAGGAGGCTGACAGTTGAGTGCTGTTAGGTGGTTCAGCCACTCAAGAATATTGTACGATTGGTTAGGTGGAGCGCTTAGGAGGAATTAAGTTTTGAGGGAGTTTAGTTTCAAATGATTTTCGGCAAGCCAAGTCTGAGTTTTTTTAAGCCTTGCAGTGAAAGATTTGATGTCGTCAAGTGAGTGGATTTTGTTTTTTGACACACGTTTCTCGCAATCCTACTCCGTGTCAGTCCAGTTCTTGCAGGTGACCGGAGCGCACGTGTGAGCAGAAATGGCTTCAGCGGCAAGGCGGGGCAGCGAAGCAGAAGCGGAGAAGAGTAAAGCAGAAGGATGCCGGGGTACCGCAGCATGCAAAACCGCAACCGCCACCGCAACTGCCAAGCAGCAGGCAAGTGGGAAAGACGCTTTGGGGCTGCAGCGCTGCCTGCTTTGTCTGCCTACTCGACTTGCCTGGCTGCCTGTGGCTGTAGTGGCGCGGCGAAGGCGCCGAGGCCAGGATAAGTCTGATCCTTCCTACCCTCGGCACTTTGAGCGGAGTGAAGCAGCCAATTGAGCTTGTAGGTTGCACCCGCTCTTGCTTCTGAGCCGCCCTTGCCTGCGCTCCTCCAGTACCTCACCCTCACCCATGCACCCAAGTTCAGGGGACACTTGAGGATAATAGGTGCAATTGGGTCAAGCTGTGAGAGCGCAGAATGGGCTAGGTGCGGGGAGTTCCGGTCCTAGTTTCAACAATAACTAATAGGAGACTCACAAAACGGAATAGCAAGGCTAAAAGGGGTATTAAAGAGATAGCCTCCCCTCGAGTAGCACAACCAAACTTCCACGAAATCAAGGGCATGCACTAATACCACCTATTTATTCAATTTTCGGCTCAATGAACCCAACTGGCAAATTTACATTCTTAAAAGATCCAGTTGCAGCCATCTACTCAATGCCGGAAAACGTTAACGGTCTCTTAAAACCATTGACTCTGCACAAATAAACTCCTCTCAGATGGATGACAAAATAGCCACGGCAAAACCCGCGAATGGTACACCATATACTACTGAAAAAGAAGTGCCAAATATGACCAAGCCAACAGCGCAAGAGGGCGAAAAGTTACTTATTTGGTGCAATAACAAGCAAACAATTCAAATACAAGTACAAGTACACACAAAACCGGGAGATAATGGTCATGAGGAAGAACGAGTACAGTGTAAGAGTCCAGACGGTATCTCGGACCGCATTCCGGACATCATCCTGGAGAATGCAAACACAAGCACAAGTCAAGCTAGAATATTATTAACATCTACATCAACATCAATTTGTGAGATTAACATGGGTCAATCAGGGGTAGCAAATCATCATTCTCCCATAAACCAGGATTTAATACGTGAGATAGGCACAAGAGCATATAGTAATATGGATGTCACCTGCAAAGAAAAGCCCAAAAATCAATCCACACCGAGACAGCAGATAAAGCAACTCAATAAAAACGAAGAATTCTGTAGCATAGATGATTTCTGCGACTCATGGATTGAGTCACAATCAATATTGAACAATAAAGAGATATTACAAGGGGTATGTACTACATCCAAACCCATCAAACAAACAACAAACAAACCAACATCAATGCATCAACTAGGAACACAAAAAACAACAGAAGATTTGTTATGTACCTCAGCCCAGGTAACATCAAGTGGGAGAAACTTAGTAAGCAGTTATGTTAAACAAATAAATAACAACACATTTAGTAATGAAGTAATAAACTTGGAAGGAGAAACAAAATCCCAGCTAATCTAATCAATCAACAACATCACAGTACCAGCAAACGGCGCATTGGATAAAAACCTAAAAGAGGGCTATCAAAGGAAAAAATTTACGTTGGAACTAAAAGTCAAACAATAATTGAGACATCAGGTTCTTCTGAGCAGACAGAGCAAGCACACACTGAACCATCTACCAAAACACGCAATAAAAAGGAACCAAACCTGGAACAGAGGGCCCATACAGACATGGAAAATTCTGTGGAAAATAAAAAAAAGTACAGTTAATCCGCAAAATTATAACACCGACTGGGGCCATCTGGTAGATAATAACGTCATACAACATCCAACAGAGGGAAAACAGGATTCCGATTACAATCTGGAATCCCTTACAAATTTACATGATGCTTTAGTAAAAACATTAAAAACATCAATTAAAACCCTGAACATGAAGTGTGATGAACTTGATATCCGAATAAACCTAATGAACATCATAGCCGTATACACCTCAGGTTTACATAATAAATTCGACACCATGACGAACTTATTAGTAAATATTCAGGAGCCTTCAACTGCCCTTGTTGTCCCATTTTGGAAAAACTAAGGGACTTACCAACTTTACTAACAAGCATCTTACGAATGCAAATGTGCGAACTGTTCACTCGAAAACAATGTATCAAACAGCAAAAATTGTACAATTGGAGGAAAAAACATAAACAATGCAGAAAACGACAAAGAGAAAAAGACGAGAGATAAAATTCCTCAAAACGTTGCTCCAAGCAAAATAGAACAGATCAACCTACAGTAAATTGAAAAAAGCCAAAATTAGGAGACCCAAATGAGGATGTAAATACAGCAGATCATCCTATGTTAGAACCGATCAAAAGTAGACACGTTCCCTGTACTGAAGCATACCACCAAATGTATAAGCAGACAAATACAACTAATAATCTTCCACCTGCCTTAACAAAATGAAAAAAAAAACGAGCTAGGAAAGTCAGGAATCGCCTGCACACCAGTAAAACATTAAATAAATATGCACTGGATAACTATCCAATCTTTAATCTCCACAACGGTAAAGGGAGATCACCATTGACATCAGGGAAACATCAAAAACAAAATGAGGAAGAGGAAGAAAATCTATTAGACCTCTCAGGATCAACTGAAACATCACACCGATCGAACAAAGCTCTGCCGGTAGCAAAGAGTCTAGTGGTGAGAAATCAGAGCCTCGAGTGTAGTGAGCTTGATTCAACTACAATACATACACTCAAGGGGAGAAGTATAAATAGGAGTCTCGAGAGTAGTGACCTTGAATCAACAACAACAAATAAACCCAAGTGGAGCACAATGGGACAATTACAGGGTACTGGAAATAAAATAAAACAACCCGCCAAGTCATCAAAGTCCCAACCGAGACAGACCTCGATCGCACAAGTAAACGGCGATCTTCCAGACAGAAAAAAAAAATAAAAACCTAAAGCAGGGGCGTGCAGACAAGTATCTCCAATGGAAACGATAAACAAATTTAATGACGTTAGAGGAACAATAAGCCTCGACCAAAAATTGACCATCCATTCACAAGAAAATGACCCCCTTACAGGAACTCCAGGTCCAACTTACAAGTTTATAATAGCAACACCAAACAAGATAGGCAAGTCATTGTGAAGGTAGATCAGAGTTTGAGAACCATTAAGGAAAATCTGCTACTGATTAACATAACAACACAGCGTGACGATGCAAATAGGAACAGAACAACTGAAATGGAAAGAAACTCAAGGCCCTTTCGATCGATAACATCTTATCCCCAAGGCCAAAACAGCATTTAGAGAAGCATCAAGAGAGGCAACAGGAAAGTTAACTCAAAGATAGATCAGCCTCAAGAAAAAGGCAAGAAAGATCAGCGACTGATTAACATAAAAAGGCAGTGTAATGAAGCAAACTGTGGGGACATCGAAGAGCTGAGAAGAAATCAAACAAACGAACAGACGCTATCTTCTTACACGCAAAGAAAGGAGAATAAATCAAACCTAACAAATGGGATCCTATTCACGCCACATTATTATTCACAGGCTCCTCAAGATTATCTGAACAGAGGAAACATCCTACGCCTTATGGCAGAAATCCCAACACTACAACATTTAACATCTGCGGATTTAATAGCAATAACATTTGTTAATCCTGGAAACAATATAGGAAATGAAGGCACCATAGCAATATGGAGAAATTAAGAAATAGTAACAGACATTTTACAAGAAACCACAAAATTTGAGGACTGGGGAATATCACTTACTATATCAGTAATACAACGTTATCCGTCTCCATTTCTAACGGTAAGTTTTCCCCTGTGAAAAAAATAAATAAATAACATAGGGCCAGATGTAGGAGCCCGAATACCGTTCGGAAACGGCCGATTTTGGCCGTTTCCGACAGGTATTAGGGTTTTCAGATGTAGGGGGATAAAAATTACAGAATCGGTATGTTTACCGATTCGGTAAAATTACCGATTCGGTAAATTACCGAATTGGTAAATATACCGATTCTGTAATTACAAATGTAGGTGGCACAGTTTACAGTGCCACAGGCCCTTAAGAGTCGGTATTTTACCACACAATCCTATTGTGTGATAAAATACCGAATTCAGGTGTGCATGCACATCTGTGCATACACACCTGTGCAATGTGACACACAGACATGCCCTTATGGCATGTATGTGTGCCACATTGCACATAAGCCTGTATTTGGGGTGCTAGAGGGTGTCAAAGTGACACCCCCTGCACCCTTGCTGGAATCGGTATTTACCGAATCGGTAAATACCGATTCAGTAATGCCCATTGGTTCTTATGGGCTCCAATGCCCATAGGAATCAATGGGCATTACCGAATCGGTATTTACAGAATCGGTAAATACCGAATCTTAACGATTGAGTATTTACCGATTCTGAAATACCTACCCCCTCCCCCTCTATTTTACCACTTCTTAAATACCGAATCGGTAAAAATTCAGTATTTAAAAAGTGGTAAAAGGAGATTACCTACATCTAGGCCATATTCCCCTCGGTATAGTGAGGTGCCAAAGGTGCACAAACACACAGCAACAGAGAAAAATTAACTTAAGATTGCCCACTCCCGGGTGGACAGGAGAATGAAGCTACAGTACACCCGGCAAAACAGTGCTTTCCCCTATAAAAATCCTATCCTGGAACATCGCAGGAGCAAACGGTATCCTACAGGATAAAGGAAAGACAGAGTCCTGGGATAGCTATGAAATAATTGTGCTCCAAGAAACCTGGTTGACAGCCCCGGTAGAGGTCCCAGGTAGGATAGGTCACCACATGAATGCAACAAGAACACAGCAATATGGCAGAGCTAAGGGGGGCCTCGCCGTTTAAATCACTACAGCATTAAATATTTTGTCAACACAGCTGACATCAACAACCTCAGCCATGCAAATAATAAAAATGGACCTGGGCACACATTCAGGGGTAAGCACCATCATTCTAATCAATATCTATGCACCCCCGAAATCTAAGATAGAAAAAGATCTTTTCAAGAAAATAAATTGATGCCATCGTGGAATTCCATTTCGAACAGCCAACTTGGGAATAATCCTCACGGGAGATTTCAATGCAAATCTACTACACTTTCAAGAAGAGGAAGATAATATCATTGCAGCAAACGAAATCTGGGCTGTAACAACGCAGTTGTTTCCCATTCAAAACCGCAATGACAAAGTAGGCCAGCTATTTATAAGGGACCTCGAACATCTAGGCATGCGTGCAATAAACAGGAGAATAAAACAGTAAAAACCTGGCATCTGTACGTATATTTTGATCCCCCGCTCAAGATCAATCATGGATTACACAATAGTAGCCCTCCTTCTTCTAAGGCAAATAAATAGTTTTCAAATCAAATGCTCACCCGATAGTGATCATTCTGCTCAGCATATCAAACTTAAAATAACATCTTTTAAACACCCAGAAGCTCCAGTAATAGAGGGGGAAATATCAACAATCAATTTGAAGCATCTGGGGTGGACATAAACCACATTACCGCATATTGCTTTGAAAGCTAAAAATCTAATAACAATCCTCGAGTCAGAAAACAAAATGACTATAGAAACATGGACCACTTTGTTGGCAAGTCCCCCCGAAGCAGGAGCATATACCAAACAGACAAATAAAAACTGAGCAGATAACAACAGTCATCCCAGTCAAACCTCACGAAGCTTAAGAAAGCACCTGAGAAAGGCCCTTAGGAAGGCTCAACATCAAAGTCCACGGTCTAAAGTATGGGAGGAGGTACGTCGGTTAAAGATAAAATACAAAAAACAAATTTGGATCGATAAAAAAACTGAAGAGAACAACTTCTGGACAAAATTATTATATAATGCTAAGAAATCTGATTCTCGAGTGTTCTGTGGGCTGGTGAATTCTATGAATAGAACCTCCAAAATCATAAACATGACCTGCGTCCCCGAGCATGTATGGGTACAGCACTTAATCTCCACGTTTTCGATAAACAATTTGGATCAGCTGCCCTCTGTTGCAACTATGACACATGAAAAGCAAAAATAAGAAAAAGTCGGCTTGATAGTGCACCAGGACCGAATGGTGTGCCACAGGCAATTTACAAACAAGACCCCAACTACTGGGCAAGTAAGATTTGTAGTCTGTTCCAGATGATCGGTACTACCAGTCATATCCCAGAAAGTTGGAGAGGTGCGATTATTAATCCAATATATAAGAGCGGGAAGTGCACAGATCCAGCAAACTATTGCCTAATTGTGTTGATTGATGCGGAGGCCAAATATTATGCATCTCTGATCTTAACCAATCGGATAAAATGGTCAGATGAGAATTAAAAATCCCTATAAACCAGTCAGGCTTTCAACGTGGCACAGGCACAATTGCAAATGTTCTAGCAATAGGGCTAATTGCTAGAACATTACAACAGCGACAGCCACTCCATCTATGCTTCGTGGACTTTAAGGCGGCCTTTGACCGTGTTAGCCGATTCACATTATGGGCTAAACTGAAGCACCAGGGTCTACCAGACACAATTTTAAATCCAATCATGGATCTTTACACCAACACCTGGTTGCAGTTTAAGATCGCCAATGGCCAGAGGCTCACAAGGAAGATCCCCACCAACGAAGAGCTAAAACAAGGTTGTGTCTTGGCCCCGCACTTGTTTAATTTATTTATGGCCGATCTAACACCAAGGCTAGACGGGGTCAATTCACACCCGCCACGGCTGGGCACACTGCCTCTAACACATCTGTCCTACGCAGATGATGTTGTACATCTAAGCCAGACAAGAATTGGACTGAAACAATCTATCCATGAGTTAGCTGATTTTGCTAAAACAAACCTGATGGAAATAAATATAAAAAAACAAAGGTCATGATAATAACACATTGTCGGCCCAAACAGCCAAAATTTACAATCAACAACACTAAGTTGGAAGTAGTCGATAGCTACAAATACTTGGGGATATATTTGGACTGAAGGTTTTTTCATTTGCCACGCATTACGAAACAATAAAAAAAATAGGGAACTGCTTTATTGTTTACATTCTTCAGCATATCAAAACAGCTAAAAGGCCCATTGTTTACTCCACTTCTGGCAGTTATCAAAGCAAAACTACTTCCAACTATTGCCTATGGAAGCGTGGTCAATCATGGAAACAGTGCACCAATTCTAGAAAAAATTCAAACACGAGTGTACAAAAGAGTATTTTGTTTGACATGTGATGCCTCACCAGCCCAGGTACGTCTAGAGTTCGGATTACAGCACCAACCACTCCATAAAAGGTACAAAACAATTACATTTTGGTACAAAATATGGCTTAATCGTCACCTAGAAATCAACTTGGCACTCTGGGAAGCCTTGCAAAACCATCCAAAATCACATTACGCTAAGTACATAAATGCTTCCTTGAAAATAACCAAGATGGCAGATCTCTGGCAACGGAAACTACCCTGGACATCATTCCAGCTGATCATGAAAAAAGCGGCAAATTCGCATTCACTAATTGAAGACAAAGCAACCCTAAGTCAACGTGCGCAAGCATGGATGGTCTTACAATCTAATATGAGGTTTGAGCCAGCGGCATACCTGGGCCACGCTTTCCCCCCTCATCTAAAAACCAAGTACTTAGAGCTGCTTATGGGGAAATTGCTTTCCAATGCGGATCAACCTAATTGGAAGACCCCTGGCCCAAAAGATTGTAACCTATGTGGAGCATCAGTACAGGACTTCATACATCTGATATGCATTTGCCCGGTATTAGGGTGCCCCAGCCAGGACTTGCTTAGTAGGAAGTTTAATGAAAGAGGTATCCACACCTGCAAATATTAAAAACTTTGGACTCAAAGGACCCACAAACAATTTGTCAATTAATTAAATTTTTTACCTATTTTGAGAATTTAATGAAATAACAATATAGGTTATCACCATAATTCAGCAATTCCTGCTTGTTTTTTTAAAAAGGTATATATTTTTTTAATTGAAATCAAATTTTAAATGTGGTATTAATCGTTTATATCTATTCTATCATAGCACATGAAGGAAATATCTTTTATGCTTTGGGATATTGTAATGGTTTTAATTAACTACACAATAAAGAATTTCTTTCTTAAAAAAAAAAAGTGAGTGGATCTTTATATAGAGTTGTGTGTCATCTGCGTACATGTGGTTTGGTGAGCGGTTCCATGAAAAAGTTGAAAAGCGTAGACGAAATGGAGGAACCCTTTGGAACTCCTAAGGTGAATAGGACAGGCTTGGATAAGGATTGATAAACCTTGAATGTTTGTGATCGGGTTTGAATGTCAGGATCCCTACTGCAACATTCTATTGTAGCCTTTTTCTTGCCTGTACCGCACCACTGCCTGTACCAATGTGTGTGTATTGTAGAATCTTAGTATATTATTCTGTGCTGTGCCAATGCTTATGTTAGTGCTTTACTCTGTGTTTTACCAATGCTTATTTGAGTCTCTGACTCTTGCCAATGCTTGTTGCAAATTCGCTTGGTGGATGTCTTTGCGTGTTACCGCTTTACCAATGCTTGTTAGCCCTTAGGCTTCTGGAGGTTTCGTTTTGGATTTGCTGCCGAGGTCTTTTTTCCCTCTGCAGCTCCTGTACCTTCAACTGGGACTATAAAAGATGCCACGCCCAGGACGCCGTGCGGATTATTCTTTGCCGGTTCCCGAGTTCGGAGGTCTCCTGTTTCCTGTCTTCGTTCCTGTGCGCAGAGGACTTCACCGCTGTTCCAGATCCCGATTCCTGTTGCATGGTAGTAGCCTACCACGAATATCCGCTTGCTGAAAACGCAGGTAGGATTTATCCTTTTCTGTTCTTCGTGCCGAGTCAAGAGTTGCCGGCTGGTGATTTCTTCAAGGGGGCTCGTCAGGCTACACGCGAGGGGCGTTTCCATAACAACTACACGCGAGGGGCGTTTCCATAACAACTTTAAATGCTTTAGCTTGCCGAACGATGTCATTTGACCCCTGCTGCTTAATTCAGACTTTGCCTGATTGTCTTTCACTTCCGTATCATTTTTGACGCCTAAAACAGTATTTAAAAGGCCAAAGAACTTGGTTCTCATTCAGACTTCTTTTGGGATTCATCAGTCAGTCCTGTGAATTTAACAGAGCGGCTACAATATTACAATATTACATAGAATCTTGAGTCAAGCTAAATTCTATTTGCTATGCTGTGAGATTAACAGTGGTTAGCCTTTCAAGGACATTTCATGTGAGCTGAATAACAATGTTGATTGCATGTTTAAACCTTTGACCTCTCAGTGAGACTAGAGCCATAGCTCATGTTATTATTTTGTATCTGTGCCATCTTACTTATCTGATTATAAATACTTCATATTGGAATGTCAACCATTCTTTTGCCTATATAGTAAGATGATATTAGTTCCAAGTTATTTCTATTATTGAAACTCACCATATCTGGTCAAAACTAAGTTTTATTCCTAGGTTCAGGAACATGGTCCATTTTAGTTTCTAAATAAGGAAGCAGAGAAGTTCTAGCGTTCCAGTGTTTTCTTCTCGTTCCAGATCTCCCTCCCCGCAGTACCCTCCCTTACCTCCCCTCGTCTAGCCACTTTGATCCTCTGCGGAACTTACTAAGTGCAGAGTCGGAGCTGCTGGAAGGTGGGCTTTTGGGTACTGCTCCTGAGGAACTCGAGAGGACTTAAAAAAACTAAGTCCCTGACAGAATAATCCGCCCACGAATTTAGTTCCTCCCGAGCAGTATCCAAATGAACGCCACCATGAATGATCTGTGTGCCATGATAGGGAACTTACAGACGGAATTACAAGCTAGTAGAAATGAAACAGCAGCCTTAGCCAATAAGGTAACTCACTTACAGTCACGTTTAGACTCAGCACCGTCATTGGGTCAACTTCAAGCAAATGTATCTAGTTCGTCACCTTCTGTGTCTGTTACTGTTCCTACTACTGTTCCATTGGCCCAGCCTGAGAGGTTCGCTGGGGAACCAAACAAATTTCAGACCTTTTTAACCCAGGTTCAGTTACATTTTATGGTAAAGCCATCTTCATTTCCAAATGCTCAATCACGAATCGCCTTTCTGATTTCCTTTTTGAGTGGTGACGCAGCTATGTGGGCGGTTCCTTTGGTGCAAGCTGATGATCCTCTGTTGTACAATTGGGTGCAGTTTAAACGTGAATTTGAAAGAATATTTGATAGACGTACTATAACTGGATCAGCTGATAGAGAACTGTTAGAGTTGAGACAGGGAAACAAGGAGCTAGTACACTATCTTACTCAATTCAACCGCCTTGTAGCCGAGACTGATTGGCCTGAGGCTAAGAGGGCGGCTCTTTATTATCAAGGGCTAAAAGATGAGTTGAAAGACCTTATAGCACCAATTGATCCTCAACCTCGAACTTGTGCAGATCTTATAGCACTTAGTCTCCGTTTGGACCATCGAGTAGCTGACCGCAAGGGTGATAAAAGAAGAACAGACGTCCGAATCTTTTCTAGAGCAAAGGACAGGTCACATCCAAATACCCAGGAAACTGCTGAGCCCATGGAAATCGGAAGTCTGAGGAAACCCTTAACTTCAGAAGAGAAAGAGACTCGGCGAAAAAATGGTCTGTGCCTCTACTGTGGAAAAAAGGGGCACTTCGTTAGAGAATGTTCGCTTAAACCTAAGAACTCTTGGTCTCGAGACAAAAAGGAAATTAAGTCGGAAAACTAGAGAACTCGAATTTGGATCAGGAGACTTTTTCGAGTTGGCTATCTCCTCCTGAACAGTCTATTGCAAAAACCTTACAGTTAACAGTGCCTCATTTGACTTTGAATGTTTATTTTAGCTTACCCAATCTGAAACGAATTATGGTAGCAGTAATGATTGACTCAGGTGCCACCGGAAATTTTATTGATTCCAAGTTTATTGCAAAGTCAAGCATACCTATAATTACAAAGGAAAAACCCGAAATCGTCTACGCTGTCGACGGAACTCAGCTAACTTCTGGAATGATCACTCACTGTACCACTCCCATTACTATGGTTTGCAATGAAGGCTCCAGAAGGCACCAAGAGACCATATCTTTCGATGTAATCGATGCACCCCAATTCGGAGTTATCTTGGGCATCCCCTGGCTGACTCTACATAATCCAATTATCAACTGGGTAGAACGTTCTGTCGACTTCACTTCCTCGTGGTGTAAACAGGAATGTTGTGGCGATCCTGAAAGAGACTTTAAGGACTCTCCAAGTTCCCTCCTGCATTCTGCCTCTGCCCTTTATGTCTCCACAGCTGCTGAACAAAACATAGACTTGCCACCCATATATGAAGAGTACACGGATGTTTTCTGTGAGCAAAAGGCCGAAACTCTACCACCACACAGAGACTATGATTGTGCCATTGATCTAGTACCAGGAGCCAAAATACCCTGTAGTAGAATTTACGCCTTGACCGAACTGGAGAATATTCATCTTCGTGAATACCTAGATAAATTTTTGAAAAATGGGTTCATTCGGCCCTCCAAGTCCCCGGCAGCCTCTCCGCTTTTTTTTGTGCCTAAAAGCAATGGAGAATTGCGCACCTGCATAGACTATAGAGCTCTCAATAACATCACTATCAAGAACCGATATCCTTTACCCTTGATCCCGGTACTTCTTGATCAAGTGAGCTCAGCCACAATTTTTACAAAGCTCGACTTGCGAGGCGCCTACCATTTGGTACGAATTAGACCAGGCGATGAGTGGAAGACTGCTTTCCGCACTCGCTTTGGCTTGTTTGAGTATTGTGTAATGCCTTTTGGCTTATGCAATGCTCCGGCTGCCTTTCAATTTTTCATCAATGATGTCCTACGAGACTTCTTAGATAGGTTCGTCATAGCTTACATTGACGACCTTCTAATTTTTTCAGCTTCAACAGAGGAACACATACGACACGTCAAGATTATATTAAACACCTTAAGAACCCATGGTTTGTTCTGTAAATTGTCTAAATGTGAGTTCCATACTACAAAGGTTGAATTCCTTGGGTTTATTCTCTCTCCATCTGGGATCACTATGGCTCCAAGAAAAATCCAAGCAATTCTTGATTGGCCGACTCCAACTTCGGTGAAGGATATCCAACGCTTTTTAGGGTTCGCTAACTTTTACCGACGTTTTATCAAGGATTTTTCAACCTTGGCCACACCTTTAACCCAGCTACTAAGGAAGAATGTTAAATTCATTTGGACCACAGACACTAACTCTTCTTTTCAAACTCTTAAGAGAACCTTTACTCAAGCACCAGTTCTGCGACATCCAGATTCAGATATGCCTTTTATCGTGGAAGCCGATGCTTCTGACTTCGCAATTGGGGCTATTTTGTCTCAAAAGGATCAAAACACCAATGAACTACATCCTATAGCCTTCTTATCTAGAAAAGTTTTGCCTGCAGAAACCAACTATACCATTGCAGAGAAAGAACTCCTGGCCATTCGTTTTGCTTTTAAGGAATGGCGCCACTACCTGTTAGGGGCTAAACATACAGTAACCGTATACACGGACCATCGGAACCTACAATTCCTGAGATGTGCAAAGGCTTTAACTCCCAGGCAACTCCGTTGGACATTGTTCTTTGCAGAGTTTGACTTTATCATAACATTCAGACCCGGCACTAAAAATAACAAAGCAGATTCTTTGTCACGATATGATCACAAGCCAGATGATATTCTTCAAAGTCCCAAACCTACAAGCATGCTTTCCGAAAATCAAATAATAGGTGCCACAATGTCCGATGTTTTCTTCCAACAAATAAGACAAGCAATGCCAATACCAAAACTGTTATCCTGGGTTCGAGAAGGGTCTAATAGAACTATTCATCAAAACCTGCCCTTTTACTCCAATCTCTTATTTGTTCCAACTAAGAAGATACAAACACAGGTCTTACAGTGGTGTCATGTTAGTCAATTAGCAGGTCATCCAGGAATCACAAAAACCAAAGAATTGCTACAAAGAAATTTCTGGTGGCCAACTTGGAGTAAAGATGTAGTCTCTTTTATACAAGCCTGCGATGTTTGTGCTCAAGCTAAAGGGGAACATGGTCGAAAAAAAGGTCTTCTGCTTCCACTCCCCACCCCGACACAGGTCTGGGAGGACATTGCGATGGATTTCATAACTGATTTACCTGAGGAGAAGGGTATGACTGCCATTCTTGTAGTAGTGGATCGTTTATCTAAGATGGCCCACTTTATTGCTTGCTCTAGACTTCCAACCTCTTCTCAACTAGTCCAATTACTGTTGGAACATGTGGTACGTCTGCACGGTCTTCCCAGATCCATAACTTCAGACCGTGGATCACAGTTCATCTCGCAGTTCTGGAAGGCCTGGTGTAAAACTCTTCACATTAAAACTAACACTTCCACTAGTTTCCATCCTGAGTCAGATGGGCAGACAGAACGAGTTAACCAAGTCCTGAAACAATATTTGAGATGTTTTCTGTTCAAAAAGCAAGGTTCCTGGTTAGCTCTGTTATGGGAAGCTGAGTTCGCGTACAATAATTTACAGAATGCTTCTACAGGTCTGTCACCATTTTTTGCTGTCTATGGCCGACATCCTCATTTCTCGCCTTTACTACTAGCTCATCCAAAAACCAATATACCATCCTTGGATTCACATTTCCGAGAAATGGAACGAGTTACTAAGGTCTTGCGAACTAATGTGTTGAAAGCTAAGGCCACTTACAAAAAGTTTGCGGACAGAAAAAGACAAAAGGGTCCAGATCTTCATGTAGGAGACATGGTTTGGCTTTCTACAAAGAACTTTCAGTTCAGAAGACGTTATAAATTCCACCCAAGGTTTATTGGTCCATACAAAATTATTCAGTGTGTGAACCCCGTGACTTACAAACTTCTCCTTCCAAAAGGCATGAGAATTTATCCAGTATTTCACGTTTCCCTGTTGAAAAAAGCAACTGCCAAGAGGAGGGCTCGTCCTCAGGCATTGCATGTGAAGGGCCAGGACGAGTTTGAGGTGCGTTGTATAAAGGATTGTAAACGCGTAAAGGGGAAACTGTGGTACCTACTTTCCTGGAAGGGCTACGGGCCTGAAGAGGATTCTTGGGTGTCTGAGGTGAACGTTCATGCTCCTCGTTTGGTACGGTTGTTTCATGCCAGGCACCCGGTCTCCCGGTTTTAGGCCTCAGGGGGGTGTCTCCATTTTTGTTGGGGGGCACTGTCAGGATCCCTACTGCAACATTCTATTGTAGCCTTTTTCTTGCCTGTACCGCACCACTGCCTGTACCAATGTGTGTGTATTGTAGAATCTTAGTATATTATTCTGTGCTGTGCCAATGCTTATGTTAGTGCTTTACTCTGTGTTTTACCAATGCTTATTTGAGTCTCTGACTCTTGCCAATGCTTGTTGCAAATTCGCTTGGTGGATGTCTTTGCGTGTTACCGCTTTACCAATGCTTGTTAGCCCTTAGGCTTCTGGAGGTTTCGTTTTGGATTTGCTGCCGAGGTCTTTTTTCCCTCTGCAGCTCCTGTACCTTCAACTGGGACTATAAAAGATGCCACGCCCAGGACGCCGTGCGGATTATTCTTTGCCGGTTCCCGAGTTCGGAGGTCTCCTGTTTCCTGTCTTCGTTCCTGTGCGCAGAGGACTTCACCGCTGTTCCAGATCCCGATTCCTGTTGCATGGTAGTAGCCTACCACGAATATCCGCTTGCTGAAAACGCAGGTAGGATTTATCCTTTTCTGTTCTTCGTGCCGAGTCAAGAGTTGCCGGCTGGTGATTTCTTCAAGGGGGCTCGTCAGGCTACACGCAAGGGGCGTTTCCATAACAACTACACGCGAGGGGCGTTTCCATAACAACTTTAAATGCTTTAGCTTGCCGAACGATGTCATTTGACCCCTGCTGCTTAATTCAGACTTTGCCTGATTGTCTTTCACTTCCGTATCATTTTTGACGCCTAAAACAGTATTTAAAAGGCCAAAGACCTTGGTTCTCATTCAGACTTCTTTTGGGATTCATCAGTCAGTCCTGTGAATTTAACAGAGCGGCTACAATATTACAATATTACATAGAATCTTGAGTCAAGCTAAATTCTATTTGCTATGCTGTGAGATTAACAGTGGTTAGCCTTTCAAGGACATTTCATGTGAGCTGAATAACAATGTTGATTGCATGTTTAAACCTTTGACCTCTCAGTGAGACTAGAGCCATAGCTCATGTTCCAGATCTCCCTCCCTGCAGTACCCTCCCTTACCTCCCCTCGTCTAGCCACTTCGATCCTCTGCGGAACTTACTAAGTGCAGAGTCGGAGCTGCTGGAAGGTGGGCTTTTGGGTACTGCTCCTGAGGAACTCGAGAGGACTTAAAAAAACTAAGTCCCTGACATTGAAGGAAAGAGGTGGACCAGTTTAGAACCAGGCCCGATAGTCAGATTCTGTGTTTTGGGAGATCTAGCAGGTTGTCGTGTTTGACGGTGCTAGGTTACCCCAAGGGCCCGAGGTGAGCTGGCTCCCTGTTGAACATAAAGGTTTCTGGAGAAGTTTCAAGCGAAGCGGTGGTCATATTTTGTGGCAGCTTGAGGCCCTTGGAAGGTGTCCCCTGTGATCTTGGACACAGGGAGGAGAAACGAGACTCTGACGCACATCGTGCGTGTCATGGTGCACAGGAGGTGTTGGTGAAGAGCGCCTCATCGGCGTGTGCATTGGAGGTGAAGTGAGACTCGGACGCGCTGGGTGCGTGTCGCGGTGAACTGCAGGCGAAGAGTGACTGGTCGGGGAGTGCATCGGCGCTGAAGTGAATCTCGAAGCGCAAGGTGCGGGTCGTGGCGGAAAGGAGGCATTGGTGAGGAGCGCCTGGTCAATGTGTGAATTGGAAGTAGAGTGAGTCTCAGACGTGCAGGGTGCGTGTTGGGGTCCACCAGAGGCGCTGAAGAAGAGCGCCTGGTCATCGAGTGCACCGGATGAGAAGTAAGGTTCTGACACGGTGAATGTGTTGGGGTGCAGCCGAAGGCGTTGATGAAGAGAGCCTGGAGTAAGTCTCAGTGAAGCAGTGTGTGTGCTTTGGTGCAACCTGAGACTGTGGAGGTGATCGGCTGATCATCGTGTGCACCTGAAGAAAGTGAGTCTCAGCAGCGCGGTGTGCGTTTCTTGGTGCAACTGAGACCGCAGAAGGGAGTGCCTGGTGAACGTGCACTCGGAGTCAATGTGAAGTCCCATTAACATTGTATGTGTGGCTTCATGCCCGAGGAGACCTGGAGGGTGCTGTGGTGACCGTGCACCAGGAGTAACGTAATCTCAGAGGCATGGGGTATGTGTGCCCTGTGGCCACCTGAAACCTACCATACAGTCGCGGCCCGGACCGGGAGCCCCATAGGAGCTGAGCTGCCATGCCCAGCCGCTGAGGCCCTTTAAGGAAATTCAGCACGGAAAGCCCAGTTCGCTGAAGGAGAAGAGGGGAATGAGGTCGCGCCCCCCAGGTAACGTAAATCACTGCCTGGGTGGGGTGCGGGCTCGGAGGGACACTCTCTCGGCCTCTCAGTCCTTCTGGCGACGTGAGCCTTTGCTTCTGTGCGGATTAGGACCCGTACTGACCAAAGGAGTGGAAGTACTGGGGCCAGAGTGAGAAGCTGAACTATATGTTTTGTTGGAATTTACTCTACCTACTCCTACGAGACCCATAAAGAATGTCCCCTCCCCCCCCTCTTGGAGACGTCAATGGCACAAAATTAATATTGATATGGCCCATGAGGTATGGATAGATCCCATTTTTTTGCAATCCGATACAGTTGATACTGCATTAGCCAAACTTAATGAATCTATCAAAAAAACCATTGACATTATTGCTCCCCTAAAAAGACACAAACAACACCGAGTATCAAAACAAGAAAAGTGGTATACAAAAGAACTGAGAGCAGAGAAACAAAAATGTAGACGTTTTGAGAAAGCCTGGAGAAAAACCAAAACTGAAAATAACCGTCTGATTTTCCTTAAGGCCCAATCAGAATATTATAAAAACATTAAGTCAGCGAGGAAACTACAATTGACACAACAAATAGAAGAAGCAGGTAACAGCCCTAAAGAACTTTTTAACATTCTACAAAACTTTATAAAACCTATAGCGTGCGAAAGTTCAGACGACTTTTCACAGGAATTGTGTGATAAAGTCTCGCTGTTCTTCGAGGACAAAATTAATACTATCTATGAAAAGATATTAGTTGCCAACAATACCAGTAAAAGTCAAACTAAAATTGGTCCCACCGCGACTTCTGTTTCAGACAGTAAAACCTCCCTGACGCTTTTCCCTTCCATTACTTATACAGAGCTTCTTACTCTATGTACTCATATCAAAACAGGATCCCCCAATGACCTTGTACCGGCTAAAATGGTCAGCCCTTTGATCCCATTACTAGGCCCCCATATTCTCGAAATGGTAAACACCTCCCTCAGAACAGGCCAAGTCCCGGCAGATTGGAAAAAGGCAGTGGTGAACCCAATAAGAAAGAAGGCTTCATCTCCCTGGACAGACCTATCCAACCTGCGTCCCATCTCCCTCCTACCTTACCTAGGCAAGATCACGGAGAAGCACGTGAACACCTATCTCTCGAAACACCTTGAAGCAACGGAAGGCCTGGACCACTCCCAATCTGGGTTCAGGCCTAACCACAGCACAGAATCGGCACTTCAAACAGTGACCAATAACATCAAAATGGCGCTGGATGATGGTTGCTCTATGATTCTGGTGCTGTTGGACCTTTCCGCCGCTTTTGATACGGTGTCTCACAAGGTGCTTCTCCATCGCCTGAAGGAGGTAGGAATAGGGGGAGAGGCTCTGGCATGGTTGGAGAGTTTCCTGTCCGGGCGTTCCCAAGAAGTTAGGCTGGGCTCCCATAAGTCCACCTATCGGGAGCTCAATAAGGGGGTGCCTCAGGGCTCCTGTCTGAGCCCGACACTTTTCAACATATATGTGGCCCCCCTTGCCAACCTAGCAAGATCTTTCGGGTTCACCCCTGTATCCTACGCTGACGACACCCAACTTCTTTTTCTCTTTTTCCCTTCAAAACTCTCACACCTGCAATAAAAAGATCTTTTGCAGAGGGGATGAGAGCCATTGCAGACTGGATGTCATCGAACTGTCTGCAGTGCAATGTCGGGAAAACTGAGGTTGTGCTGTTCGGTCAAGCGACGACACACTGGTCATCTGATTGGTGGCCTCTGGAACTTGGTCCTGTCCCCACCCCCAAGGTTAAGGTCAAGAACCTGGGAGTTTTGTTTGACCAACAACTTACTTTTAAGGACCATGTTAATCAAGTAGCCGGCACCTGCTTCCGGGCTATGGGGATGCTCAGACGTGTTTTTCCCTATCTCCCGGATCACCACAGGAAAACTCTGGTGCAGGCGCTTGTTATTAGTAGGATCGATTACTGCAATGGATTGCTCCAAGGAGCCAATGAGGAGCAAATCAAGAAATTGCAGGTCATTCAAAATACAGCCGCAAGGATCATCATGAATGCTCCTCCTAGGACTCCATCCTGCCCCCTACTGTCTCAGCTTCATTGGCTTCCTGTGAAGAAGCGTGTTCATTTTAAGACTCTGTGCACCATACACAAGAGTCTAATAGGGATGGGCCCTAAGTATTTTATAGACATTTTTAAGCCTTACACCCCAGGACGCTCCTTGCGTTCCAGCGACCAGCTACTACTCAAAGTACCTAGAATTAAGAAAACTAGGCAAGGTGGACGTGCACTGGCCCATACCGGACCTGTTTTATGGAACTCATTGCCGCTCGGACTGAGGTCAATCACTAATCACATGGCGTTTAGGAAAAACCTAAAAACCCATTTGTTTCCCAGCTATTAATTAACTATCCTCCCATCCTTGGACACATTCTCTTACTCTCTCTATACCTGCAGTTATAGCGCAGAGATACCCCTTCGGGGGTCTAGTCTGGCGCTCTATAAGAATATAAAATAAAATAAATAAATATGTCATCGTTGATATGTGTGGGGGGCAACTGTTAATGAAGAGCTGACTGTCGCAATACACCTTGCCAATATTGCTGCTAAAGAACTGCCAGACTGTCTTATGACGCCTGACATTATTTCTGCATAATAAAGTACACAATTGTAGGTCTACGCATTGCCTTATTTCTCCATTGCAAAGTACATGATTGTAGCCGGCCCGCATTGCATTATTTTTTTATTGCAAAGTACATGATTGTAGCGGTGCACATTGCATTATTTCTTCATTGCAAAGTACTTGATTGGGGTGTGACGCATTGCATTATTCCTTCATTGCGCAGTACATGATTGTAGCGGTATACATTTCATTAGTTCTCCCATTGCAAGGTACCGGTGTGAAGTAGTGTGGCTCACTGGTTAGAGGTGGCAGACCCGAGAGCAGAGGACGGCCCAGGACCAGGGTTCGATTCCCGACGCAGCAGGTTTCTGGACCAGGGTCAGCGGACTTGATAATTCTCTCGCCTCGGTGCCCACTCTGATCAGCGATCACACTCGGCAACTCTGGGCACTAGCTTGCCTCATCTTCACTAACGGCCCCACCAGACCGCCGGGGATGCCTGGTCTCACCCTGGAGATACCCATTAAGGGACCATCTCTCAGGGAAGCCAGGAAGGGTTTCACAGCGGTCGAAGCGCGGAGGTACCCCTTCGGGAGTGATTCCTGCGCTATATAAGCACACAATTAATTAACAATTAATCGTTACCCATTGTATTAGTTCTCCTTTGTCCAGGACAGGATTGTATTGTTACGCAGCACACTATTGTTCGTCTATTGCAACGTGTATTATTCTAGCATTACGACCAGCATAGCATTTTGAAAATGGTGGTTGGGATTTGAACCTACCAGCCAGCCGGAATGAATATTACCCTATTTTCTATGTTGGCTTTTGTATCGTGTGGTCTGATTGTATATCTTTTTATATAAAGTTTAACTTGTTTTATCAAAATCGTGTGGAGTCCTTTTGTGGTGTCACCAGTGGGTTGCTGTGAGTGTGGTTGCACATACTGTAAACTTGTGCCTTGGAGATAGGCCTGGCTGCTTGTGCCAAGCTACTAAGGGGGTGAGCACAGCTATATCAAACAATGTCCTTACTTGGCCTAACATTAAGTGGGGAGTCCCAGGTCTTGGATTTGGTGACAGTGGTGTGGGACTGGGACTCCTTCAGGGGGGAGAAGGATGTTAGGACTGGCAGTTGTGAGTCAGGACCGACATTTTGTTAGATTCCTCTTCCAAATTTTAGTTCTCATTTGTAGGGCAGAGAGAAGTTTAACTGATTCATTGATGTAGAAAGTAATGATGTGGTGGTCTGTCCAGTCACATGAGGGGATTGTTTCAAGATGAGTGGAGTCGGCTTTGGGAATGACTAGATCGAGAGCGGAGCCTTTTTCATGTGTAGAACCGTCCCAGATTTCGGTAAGTCAAGGTCTAAGAGGAAAGCTCTGAAGCTATTGACCCTTGAGTCATCAAGGTCATTCCAAGGGAGATTTTGTTGTCCGGCATTTGTAGATAGAAAATCCATGAGATGTTCAATGAAGGTGACGTTATCCCCTGGAGGGTGGTAGAGTGTGTGCAATGAACACACTGGTTTGTTATTACTAGTGATGTCCAAACAAAGGTATTCACAGGGGTATAGTGCCGGTGAGTGGGAGTGATTAACTGAACGCTTGTTCCGATGTATGCAATCGATACTGCCACCTGGTCTATCAGTTCTATCAAGTCTTGTGATGGCATGGTTTGGGGGAACCAGTATGTTTAGGATGGGCATAGATGATTCATTTAGCCTTGTTTCTGTCAGAATTAGTAGGTCAGGTTCATTAGAGAGTATGAGGTTGGCTATATCAACTGCATGTCTTGAGGCAGACCTATAGTTTAGGAGTATACATTTTAGACGAGCCTTGATGGGTGTTGTGTTGGGTTCGTGTATGAGGGGGACTCGCAAGTGGTTATTTTCAACTATACCTCTAGAGGTGTGTCTTGTGACTCTATGATTATTGGAGGGGATGGATTGGATTAAGGAATGTTATGCAAGTTGTCTTAGTGTGCAGTATTAAGGGTGAGATAGGGTGGATCAAAGGAATGGAGTAGGGAGATTAAATATTTGGATGATAGAGGATTTTTCCTACAGACTTGATGGGATGAGGCATTGAGGTGGGGCACTGTTCTCCACCTTGGGGGCTGATGTTTCAGGGAGCTTGCGTGCGGCTGTTGGATAGGTTTCTTGTGGTTAATGTGGAGGTATGTCCTGGATTCTAGTTTGGAGCATTTGAACTTAGATTGATGTAGAATCAGGTCATGTAGAGTTTGAAGGTCTTCTTTGACTTGGGATAGGGAGAGTAATATCTCATCGAGTCTGGGGTCAGGAGTGGGTGGTAACATACTTAATGTTGGAACTGTGGGTAAGGGAAGTGACCTTGGGCCATGTATGTGGTTTGGGGGGAATCGTCATCTGGTTTGTTGTATATCGATCTTTCCGTGTGAGTATCAGTAGAGGAGGTGGAAGGGCGGATGTGAGGAGGAATGGATGTGGGGTATTATTGGGACAATGGGGGTATTAGTGAGGAGAGAAGGAGCAGGTGCGAAGGCGGAATGTGAAGAGGAATAAATGTGGGGTATGATTGGGACATAGGGAATATTGGTGGTGCTACTAGTGGAGTAGGAGTTAGGGGAATGTGTGTCGTCTCCATGGGTGTCTGTTAGGTCTGGGGTGTGTGTATATGCCAAATGGGTCACCGGAGGATAGTGTCTTGGTGGGGAGACAGGCAGGGAATTGGGAAGTGAACTGAGATTATGCTCAGCTGGGGAAGAGGGATGGGGGTCTTACTACTTTTTCCTTGATGAGAGGAAATATATTATCAGTAGGTTTAGGTTACGGTCCGATGATTGCATGAGGATGAACCCATTATGATAGATGGTGATTGCTGCTGCAGATTTGTAGATTGGGAAGGGGATGATTGATATTGTGAGAACATGCACTGTTTTCCTAGTGGAGGAGATCGAGAATAGGGCGAGAAAGGCTTTCCTCCATCGAGCTCTTCTTTTAGTATAGAAGATGATGTCATTAGTTATGTGTCCTTTGTTTGTTGAGAAATATGGGTCAGAGATTAGGGTTTCGGGTGTGATTTTAATAGATTATGTTTAAAGCCTTTGCCTGCTTTTTTTGTAAGGTGTCAGACATCTCAGAAGCATTCTTTTGATGTACAATTAAATCTTAAGACAAATGTAATATAATGTATGTATCTTCTGCATCATTTTAAAACCCAAGACTAGGTTTAGTAAGTGTTGGTGAGAAGGTTGTGCATGCAAAATGAAAATCAAGAGAGACAGACTAGATGCCTTTGTAACTTAATTCTCAACTATGATCACCTGTGGCCTCTCTGAACAAACTACCATTCTAGTTTTCCTTTTACAGAGAAAACCCACCAATTTGAAAAGCAAGGGAGACAAAATAGATGCCTGTGTAACCAATGTTTAAACTGATCACCTCTGAGCTCTCTGAACCAACCTTTAACTCTAGCGTACCTTTTACAGAGAAATCACTTCAATCAGTTAGTAGAGACCTGTAACATTGCAACCAGGATTCTAACGTAAGTCAGTAGTATTCTGTTATTTATTGTGTCAAACTATTCTGACCGGCCTTGAAGCGTGATTCAGGCAGGGATAAATGAATTCCATGAAGTTCAGCACAGAGTTCTGGTGCTGACACACAGCTGCTTATTACAGTGGTTTTACCAAACAAGGAATAATGAAAGTAGGTTGGTATTTTTTTGATCTGATCTGTCACCTGATATATATTTATTTTTTTAGCAAAGGAGTAACCCATGTCTAATTCAATGTCTCTGGAATGTGGGCAGTCCTTAATAAAGCGCTTATGATGTCACATGGGCACCATGGAAAGAGGTAGCATTAGTAGATTTTTACAAAAAACACAGTCTCCTAGGTGATCTTTTAAAACAAAACATTGAGACTCAGACACAGAAAGTCCCGAGCAGAGTCCTCCAAAGGACTTTTCTTTTACTTGAGGTGCAATTCTTCCATTTAATTAATAGTATTTTTGGACTAAACTGTGCCCTTGCATTGACCGAATCATTACAAAAGTATTCAGCGAGATCTTTCAATGGCCTAGTATATTCTTTACAGGTGTTATTAGCATCCTTGATTTTATTCAATAGCTATTATCTATACTAATATAACAAAGAGAGAGCCCAACCCTTTGAGGCGGGTAATCTCAGGAACCACAGCACCAATCACAACACCCAATACAGCGTTGGAAAGGGCAGTTGCAGCAGAAGGACATAGGCTATGCAGACACCCACCATATACATTTAAAAGGTGAAAGAACCGTGCCAGCAAAGGATTCCCTTGTGGGCGTGTCTGCGTTGTGCTTTGGGCGTGTGCTGGGGGCGTGACAAACGCTGGGGGCGTGTGGTACGTTCCACCCTTCATGCCATGTCTCATATCGTGTGCTGGGGCGTGGGCGAATGCGGAGCCTGGGATTACGGAAAAAAAAGCGAGCGTTGTGCCCAATATTTCATTGTTTTTTCTTCCCAGGTTCTGTACATTCCAGCTCCGGGTGTCCACCCTGCTCCTTTTAAATACCCCTGCACCCCATAATCATAACCCCCCCTTACTCCTTAAAATACCCCAACATCCTTAAACACTAACCCATCTTAACCCTATAAATATACCCTGTACCCCAAAACCCAAACCTATCCCTAAACCCTAAAAATACCCCTGTACCCCAAAACTCAAACATAGCCCTGAACCCTATAAATACCCCTGTACCTCAAAACCCAAACCTACCCCCTGAACCCTAAAAATACCCCTGTACCCCAAACCTAGCCGTGAACCCTAAAAATACCCCTGCACCCTAAAACCCAAACCTACCCCTGAACCCTAAAATACCCCTGTACCCCATAACCCAAAGCTACCCCTGAACCCTAAAAATACCCCTGTTTCCCAAAACCCAAACCTAGCCCTGAACCATAAAATTAACCCAGAACCCCAAAACCCAAACCTACCCCTGAACCCTAAAATACCACTGTACCCCAAACCCAAACCTAGCCCTGAACCCTAAAAATACCCCTGTACCCCAAAACCCAAACCTAGGCCTGAACCCTTAAAATACCACTGTACCCCAAAACCCAAACCTACCCCTGAACCCTAAAAATACCCCTATACACCAAACCCAAACCTAGCCCTGAACCCTAAAAATACCCCTGTACCCCAAAACCCATACTTATCCCTAAACCCTAAAACTACCCTTGTACTCCATAACCCAAAACTAAAACTGAATCCTTAAAATACCCAAACACCCCAAAACATATACCTCAGTACCCCAAAACATATACCCCTATACCCATACTTACCTTATCCAAACATAAAAAAAACATGCTTTTACCATTCATGCATTTACAACGAATTTCGTTGTAAATGTAAGCATGGTAAAAGCATATAAAATGTAATGCCATGTGTTATAATGATTCAGAAAAGGGGGTGGTGATGAACAGAGTGTCTGAATTAAGCAGACCACTCTTACCCAGTTCAAAGATCAGGGCTTGATCCATCACCGTTATTTATCTCACTGCACCATCCCAGCTCAAAACCTGGCTATATGCAAATCAGTCTGTCCCTGGCCCAGTGCATCATGGGAACAGGGCAGACTAAACTACCAAGCCAATTCTTCACCAGAAAGGAGACAAGCTACCGGGGACCGGTTTCTGGCATTTCAGCCGTCTTCGGCCCGGCTTGCTTGAATCCTGATGGTGCAGTGAGAAAGGGACTCATGTCTGAGTATACCCTGCCACACCTATAGTGGCCAAAAACGATTCAGAAAAGGGGGTGGTGATGAACAGAGTGTCTGAATTAAGCAGACCACTCTTACCCAGTCCAAAGATCAGGGCTTGATCCATCACCGTTATTTATCTCACTGCACCATCCCAGCTCAAAACCTGGCTATATGCAAATCAGTCTGTCCCTGGCCCAGTGCATCATGGGAACAGGACAGACTAAACTACCAAGCCAATTCTTCACCAGAAAGGAGACAAGCTACCGGGGACCGGTTTCTGGCATTTCAGCCATCTTCGGCCCGGCTTGCTTGAATCCTGATGGTGCAGTGAGAAAGGGACTCATGTCTGAGTATACCCTGCCACACCTATAGTGGCCAAAAACGATTCAGAAAAGGGGGTGGTGATGAACAGAGTGTCTGAATTAAGCAGACCACTCTTACCCAGTCCAAAGATCAGGGCTTGATCCATCACCGTTATTTATCTCACTGCACCATCCCAGCTCAAAACCTGGCTATATGCAAATCAGTCTGTCCCTGGCCCAGTGCATCATGGGAACAGGGCAGACTAAACTACCAAGCCAATTCTTCACCAGAAAGGAGACAAGCTACCGGGGACCGGTTTCTGGCATTTCAGCCGTCTTCGGCCCGGCTTGCTTGAATCCTGATGGTGCAGTGAGAAAGGGACTCATGTCTGAGTATACCCTGCCACACCTATAGTGACCAAAAACGATTCAGAAAAGGGGGTGGTGATGAACAGAGTGTCTGAATTAAGCAGACCACTCTTACCCAGTCCAAAGATCAGGGCTTGATCCATCACCGTTATTTATCTCACTGCACCATCCCAGCTCAAAACCTGGCTATATGCAAATCAGTCTGTCCCTGGCCCAGTGCATCATGGGAACAGGGCAGGCTAAACTACCAAGCCAATTCTTCACCAGAAAGGAGACAAGCTACCGGGGACCGGTTTCTGGCATTTCAGCCGTCTTCGGCCCGGCTTGCTTGAATCCTGATGGTGCAGTGAGAAAGGGACTCATGTCTGAGTATACCCTGCCACACCTATAGTGGCCAAAAACGATTCAGAAAAGGGGGTGATGATGAACAGAGTGTCTGAATTAAGCAGACCACTCTTACCCAGTCCAAAGATCAGGGCTTGATCCATCACCGTTATTTATCTCACTGCACCATCCCAGCTCAAAACCTGGCTATATGCAAATCAGTCTGTCCCTGGCCCAGTGCATCATGGGAACAGGGCAGACTAAACTACCAAGCCAATTCTTCACCAGAAAGGAGACAAGCTACCGGGGACCGGTTTCTGGCATTTCAGCCGTCTTCGGCCCGGCTTGCTTGAATCCTGATGGTGCAGTGAGAAAGGGACTCATGTCTGAGTATACCCTGCCACACCTATAGTGGCCAAAAATGATTCAGAAAAGGGGGTGGTGATGAACAGAGTGTCTTAATTAAGCAGACCACTCTTACCCAGTCCAAAGATCAGGGCTTGATCCATCACCGTTATTTATCTCACTGCACCATCCCAGCTCAAAACCTGGCTATATGCAAATCAGTCTGTCCCTGGTCCAGTGCATCATGGGAACAGGGCAGACTAAACTACCAAGCCAATTCTTCACCAGAAAGGAGACAAGCTACCGGGGACCGGTTTCTGGCATTTCAGCCGTCTTCGGCCCGGCTTGCTTGAATCCTGATGGTGCAGTGAGAAAGGGACTCATGTCTGAGTATACCCTGCCACACCTATAGTGGCCAAAAACGATTCAGAAAAGGGGGTGGTGATGAACAGAGTGTCTGAATTAAGCAGACCACTCTTACCCAGTCCAAAGATCAGGGCTTGATCCATCACCGTTATTTATCTCACTGCACCATCCCAGCTCAAAACCTGGCTATATGCAAATCAGTCTGTCCCTGGCCCAGTGCATCATGGGAACAGGGCAGACTAAACTACCAAGCCAATTCTTCACCAGAAAGGAGACAAGCTACCGGGGACCGGTTTCTGGCATTTCAGCCGTCTTCGGCCCGGCTTGCTTGAATCCTGATGGTGCAGTGAGAAAGGGACTCATGTCTGAGTATACTGCCACACCTATAGTGGCCAAAAACGATTCAGAAAAGGGGGTGGTGATGAACAGAGTGTCTGAATTAAGCAGACCACTCTTACCCAGCCCAAAGATCAGGGCTTGATCCATCACCGTTATTTATCTCACTGCACCATCCCAGCTCAAAACCTGGCTATATGCAAATCAGTCTGTCCCTGGCCCAGTGCATCATGGGAACAGGGCAGACTAAACTACCAAGCCAATTCTTCACCAGAAAGGAGACAAGCTACCGGGGACCGGTTTCTGGCATTTCAGCCGTCTTCGGCCCGGCTTGCTTGAATCCTGATGGTGCAGTGAGAAAGGGACTCATGTCTGAGTATACTGCCACACCTATAGTGGCCAAAAACGATTCAGAAAAGGGGGTGGTGATGAACAGAGTGTCTGAATTAAGCAGACCACTCTTACCCAGCCCAAAGATCAGGGCTTGATCCATCACCGTTATTTATCTCACTGCACCATCCCAGCTCAAAACCTGGCTATATGCAAATCAGTCTGTCCCTGGCCCAGTGCATCATGGGAACAGGGCAGACTAAACTACGAAGCCAATTCTTTACCAGAAAGGAGACAAGCTACCGGGAACCGGTTTCTGGCATTTCAGCCGTCTTCGTGTATAACTGTGTTATAATGGCATTGCGGAGTCATGGTACTTTCATAATGAAAGTATGCAGAGTGATGGTATGCGGAAAGAAAGTTGCGGAATAATGGGTGTTTACCCTCCCCGGTAAGTACATTGGTGGCACAGCGGCCCACATCTCCAGCAACATACACATATTTTTTCACCACCGATTTGAAAAATGCACAGGTCTCTCTCATTGATGGCCAGCACCGACCGACATACACTTTTAGACACACCTCCCGCCACAAGTTGTAGAATTGCGAACTTTAGAGCTGGGGAGCTACGTTCGAATCTCGGCATCAGCTCAACATCCTGTGATTCCAGGCAAATCGCTTTGTCTCCCCGTGCCTACCACAAATGAATGTGTTCTTCTGTAATGTAAATTGTGCTCATGCCATGTTGTCGAGTTCGCGCTATATAATATTGCAGGGAAAAATAAAGTAGGAAACTCGAGTTCACACACTACTGAACGCGCACTCTTAAGTGCATCAGCAGTGCACTGTGAATCGGAGCGTTTCACAGGTCTGTCACAGATAAGAAATGTTATCAAAACTAAATCCTACAAAACAATATACTACTGGCCGGCAGCAATTCATACCCGGACAACGTCGGGGCAGGCTGCTAGTTAATGCTATAAAGGAAAAACCTATTTTAAAAATGTTATGTTCTTCATTTAGTGATGCGAGGGATTTACCATTCATTTTCTTCAGCCACAGACTTTTTGCTTTCTTGGACTGAGACAGGATCTCTCAGACGATGAAAATTAGAGTTACTATTTCTCTGCTTGTTGATGCCTTTTAATGGTACATACTTTGTCACAAATGTCTGTAAAGTACTGTTATATCAATAGACAAAGAGCCTTTGTCATCATTAAATCGGTGTTTCAACACTTCTTTCTCAATCTGAAACTTTAACGCTATGAGGTTGGTGCTTTAAAATGTCTATATTTAGAAGTGGGTAGTCTTCGATTATATTTATCCGTCTTCTCCAAAACCTTGACAAAGGAGATCAAATTTTAATCTAGCCAATCAACTTACTGAACTTTAAAAAAATCATCCCTGATTTATGGGCCCAGTCTAAAAATTGTCTTTTATCATGGGCTGGTCTAAAGGCTTTTTCACAGAAACCAAAACTCTCTATAGACTATCCGGGGAGGTGGGGCTTGGCAGAGAGTATCAAAGCTGGCTCTCGATAGAGCACCTCAGTGCTGAGCCGTCTACATTAACTAGGATATAATGCCTCACCCTTTACACGAGGTGATGGACGCTTACATTTGAATCCTATATGGCCATTTAGAGACATTGGACTGAAGAGCAGAGTAACGGAAACAGACAGCTGATTATCCAGTGAAGACAAGATATGGTGCACGCACGCTGGCCCTACTCGTTCAGCATCATTTGACGGATTTGATAGACTAAACCAAGATCACCCTGGCTGTCCCAACTGTGTGACACCGGGGGACTGTGTTGGATGCCTCACACTGCCCTCCAACTGCCCAAGATCAACCTGCATGTCTGCTGCCACCGACTGCCTCAATAAGCTATTTGGTGCACATGCTCGTATTTCCATGTGCAAAATGATACGTGGGCAGCACAAAGGTGAGAGTGAAAGAATGTATATTACAATATAAAAGAGCAATTAGAACTTAAGACTTTACATACCCAGCTTTGGACTTGGCCCTTTCTGCAGGGTCATCCCCAAACATTTTGCCTTCATTCCTCCTATTTTTGTTGAATTCGGTTTTGTTGGCATTTAGGACTCTGCCCCCTTTACCACTGCTAACCAATGCTAAGGTGCTTGTGCTCTCTCCTTAGAACATGATAGAATTGGCTTATACTCAATTGGCACATTTAATGTACTTGTAAGTCCCTAGTAAAGGGCAGTACCTATGCTCATAAATTAAATGCTACAAGTGGGCCTGCACCTCTGAATAAGTAGCCCTTTAAACATGTGTCAGACCTTCCATTGCACCCTGTGTGTTCAGTATTAAACTGCCAATTTGACCTGTCAAAACAAACCATTTGTCAGGCCCAAATCTTTCTTTTTAATACATTTAAGTCATCACTACGGTAGGCCTCGACAGCCCACTTGGCAGGGTGCAGTGTACTTAAAAAGTTGGACATGTACTTTTAATTTGTACATGTTCTGTCCTGGTAGTAGTTTTCACTACTGTAAGGCCTGCCTCTCCACTAGTATAACATTGGAATTATCTTATTACATTTAATAAGCTCTAACCTCCAAACGGGAAGAAGGTACCCATATTTTGGTGCCTTTGGAATTGTAATAAAAAAACCTCCAACATGGTAAAGTCTGATTTTAAATTTGAATTTTGAAAATGCTACCTTTAGAAAGGTAATAATAAATATACAACTTGCTCCCCTCACACTTCTTTGTTGCTTGATAATACAAGTACATGAATCAGGAGTACTTCTGATTATGTAGGTTTATTTAGTTTCACCCTTTACTTTTCAATTTCAAATACATAAAGAAGGCTACATAACAAACAGGATTTACTGCGATTTGGACTCATTGATTTGTATCCATTTAGCCTTCTTTCAGACTCTTTGTCCTTCAATGATCTTATGAAAAGTAGTATTTTTTGATACCGGCATTTCTGTTTCCAATTTGAGTACTTGAACAAATGCCGTAATACAAAAATAATGTGCAATGTGTTGTTTCATTTTTGTTGAATTTGATGTTTTTGAAATTATTGTGTTGTCATTCATGGTTTTCATATTTGTTATAAAGTGTTACATGTTTCGTGTGTTTCTCAAACATGCAATGGAAAAATCTTTTTGTATTTGAAATTGAAAAGTAAAGGGTGAAACTAAATAAACCTACATAATCAGAAGTAGTCCTGATTCATGTACTTGTATTATCAAGCAACAAAGAAGTGTGAGGGGAGCAAGTTGTATATTTATTGTTTTGAGAGGGTCCAGCCCCCCCCCACGTCCCGGGACCTAACTCCTAAAGCTTTAGCAACCTTTAGAAAGGTGGCATTTTCCTTCCTTAATGCAACACAAAAAGATGATAGATGGAATGTTGAACATTGTCAAACATTCACCCCCAGTCACGGATCTGGGTTTAATCCATTGTTATTTTGCTCACCACGCCACCCCAGTTCAGACATAGCCAAATGCAAATCAGTCTTGATCCTGTGCCTCATGGGAACAGCCCAGACCAAACTGCCAGGCCATGTCATTCCTGGACCGGAATCAAGCATCCTAGGACCGGTTTCGGGCTTTCGGCCCCCTTCAGCCAGGATAGCTTGACTCCAGTGGCGTAGTGAGCACAGGACCCACGTCTGGGCATACCCTTCCCACTTAGGGTGAAAATGCAACACAAAAAGATGATAGACGGAATGTTGAAAATTGTCAAACATTCACCCCCATCACAGATCTGGGTTTAATCCATCGTTATTTTGCTCACCACCCCACCCCAGTTCAGACATAGCCATATGCAAATCAGTCTTGACCCTGTGCCTCAAGGGAACAGTCGAGACCGAACTGCCAGGCTGCTGTGGTCTTCCACCAAACCTTTTGCCTCATCACCATGTGTTTGCAGAAATTGATTTGTGTTAGGTTAAGTACTCTGTCCCTAACTAATGCTAAAGTGTTTGTGCCTCTTCATTAAACATGCAAACAAAACAGGTGATGGACCGAATGTGGATCAATGTCACACACTCACCCCAGTCCAAAGATCTGGGCCCAAATCCATCGTTTTTTTGCACTCCACACCACCCTGGGTTAGACAATGGCGATATGCAAATCAGCTCTGACCCTGTGCCCCCTGGGAACAGTCCAGTCCGAACTACAAAAGCCATGTCCTTCCCAGAACGGAATCAAGCATCCGAGGACCGGACCGGTTTCGAGGTAACACCTCTCATCAGCCCGGCTAGCTTGACTCCAGTGGTGTGGAGTGCCTGGGACCCACGTCTGGGCATCCCCAGCGCACTTAGGGCGGAATTTGCAAACAAAACAGGTGATGGGCCGAATGTGGATCAATGTCACACACCCACCCCAGTCCAAAGATCTGGGCCCAAATCCATCGTTTTTTTGCACTCCACACCACCCTGGGTTAGACAATGGCGATATGCAAATCAGCTCTGACCCTGTGCCCCATGGGAACAGTCCAGTCCAAACTACAAAAGCCATGTCCTTCCCAGAACGGAATCAAGCATGCGAGGACCGGACCGGTTTCGAGGTAACACCTCTCATCAGCCCGGCTAGCTTGACTCCAGTGGTGTGGAGTGCCTGGGACCCACGTCTGGGCATCCCCAGCGCACTTAGGGCGGAATTTGCAAACAAAACAGGTGATGGACCGAATGTGGATCAATGCCACACACTCAATCCAGTCCAAAGATCTGGGCCCAAATCCATCGTTTTTTTGCACTCCACACCACCCTGGGTTATACAATGGCGATATGCAAATCAGCTCTGACCCTGTGCCCCATGGGAACAGTCCGAACTACAAAAGCCATGTCCTTCCCAGAATGGAATCAAGCATCCGAGGACTCCACAACACTGGAGTCAAGCTAGCCGGGCTGATGAGAGGTGTTACCTCGAAACCGGCCCGGTCCTCGGATGCTTGATTCCGTTCTGGGAAGGACATGGCTTTTGTAGTTCGGACTGGACTGTTCCCATGGGGCACAGGGTCAGAGCTGATTTGCATATCGCCATTGTCTGACCCAGGGTGGTGTGGAGTGCAAAAAAAACGATGGATTTGGGCCCAGATCTTTGGACTGGGGTGAATCTGTGACATTGATCCACATTCGGTCCATCACATGTTTTGTTTGCAAATTCCGCCATAGGTGCGCTGGGGATGCTCAGACATGGGTCCCAGGCACTCCACACCACTGGAGTCAAGCTAGCCGGGCTGATGAGAGGTGTTACCTCGAAACCGGTCCGGTCCTCGGATGCTTGATTCCGTTCTGGGAAGGACATGGCTTTTGTAGTTCGGACTGGACTGTTCCCATGGGGCACAGGGTCAGAGCTGATTTGCATATCGCCATTGTCTGACCCAGGGTGGTGTGGAGTGCAAAAAAAAAAAAACGATGGATTTGGGCCCAGATCTTTGGACTGGGGTGAATGTGTGACATTGATCCACATTCGGTCCATCACCTGTTTTGTTTGCAAATTCCTCCATAGGTACGCTGGGGATGCTCAGACGTGGGTCCCAGGCACTCCACACCACTGGAGTCAAGCTAGCTGGGCTGATGAGAGGTGTTACCTCGAAACCGGTCCAGTCCTCGGATGCTTGATTCCGTTCTGGGAATGAAATGGCTTTTGTAGTTCGGACTGGACTGTTCCCATGGGGCACAGGGTCAGAGCTGATTTGCATATCGCCATTGTCTGACCCAGGGTGGTGTGGAGTGCAAAATAACCGATAGATTTGGGCCCAGGTCTTTGGACTGGGGTGAATGTGTGACATTGATCCACATTCGGTCCATCACCTGTTTTGTCTTCATTAAACATGGCAACATTTGCCAACACCTGATTGGCGCATTTAATCTACTTGTAGGTACTTAGTAAAATGGGACTAGTGGGCATGCAGCACTCATTCCGCCACCAACTAAAGTAGCACTTCAAAACCTGCCTCAGGCCTGCCACTGCAGCCCGTAGTGCAGGTTTAAACTGCCATTTCGACCTGCCAAAATAAACTTTTCACCTGGCCTAATATTTGCTTTTTAATACATATGTCACCCCTAAGGTAGGCCTTAAAAAGCCTGTAAGCAGGATGCAGTATATTTAAAAGATAGCACTCATATAAATGTGGATGAAGGAAAACCAAACTACCCTCTAAGGAATCGCTTTTGTGGGGGAAGAAATGCCCTCACCCACTATTCGTGTCATGCTTCATCAATGGGCTGCTTCTACACTCCCTGTGTAGCCATCAACAGGGGTGGAGCATGAAATTGTTTTGGTTTCAATTGTTGAAGCAAGATCAGGTTTATAATAGTTTGGATTGATTAAAATTCCCTTGAGGATACCCAATTAGTTATGATGCTTTATTTCTCGGTCCCACAGACCGGAATAAAAAATTCTCAGTTTGATGTTCTCTGTTTTTTTTCCCACCCTTTCTTCCACCCTACCATCATGAAAATTATTGTCAACTTGTATTGGCAAACCATCATACACCACTCAGGGTCACTGGCCTTCATCAGGACCATATGACCCTCTGCCTACCAACTGTCTTGGTCAGTCTGTCATGTATTTTATTTAAAAAAAACAGGGGGTTGAACATGCAAATACCTAATGTGTGGTATGAGCAATTTCACAAAGGAGCATTTCTCATTGAAAACAAGTATCATGCATGTCTGTTACTTTTAGAAGGTAGACAAGCCAGACCACTGAAGAAATGTGGTCTGATTTCCATTCTCCACAATGTTTTACTATTCTTGTCAAGTTTTAATAAAATAAGTACATTGCAAGACAATGCAAATCATGATGCACAGCACACAACAGGTAAAGCACTTTGAGGAACAGACACAGAACCTGTAGTCAACTTCACCGGTACGCGTACCCATTTGTCTGGTTAGCGAATCCTTACCCGGAGTGGGAGTGGAAGCATTGTCCTGTAGTCACACACTATGCACATGTAAGGAAATGCCTCTATTTTCATTATAACCCTCAAAGATTAGGACAGATGCTGCTGGTTTTTCGATTCTGAAAGTGTACTGAGGCCTGCTAAGCAGTTCTCAGTGCCAGTTTTCTAAACAATTAATGTATGTTGAATTGGCTACCCTCAACTGGAATAAACAGACTTAATGTACGTCCTTAGTACCGGGTTCAAAGGTACCCAGACCATGTAAATTCGAGAGACCATCCAGGGCTGCTGCCTGTGGCAAAGTTACTAAAGGCTCCCAGGCTGCCACTGAAGATGGAAAGTGCAGTTTTAACACTGCTAGTTTGACTTTGCTATTTATACTAATGGCAAAGCTTCCACTTCCCTTAACAATATATATAAGACTCGCCTAAGGAAGGCCTGTTAAGCTCTGAGGCAGCGAGCTGTATATTGTTAAGTAGGACATATACTTTTAATATGTCCTGACAGCAAAACTTCCAAATTGTCGTTTTGCTGTAGAAAGGTTAGTAGCCTCATTGGCTAACACAGAGTGACTGGCTGACCCTCAGTCCAGTTTACCTCTGAATGAGAGTACTAAAATGGGTACTTTAAGGCATCAAATTATTTCTAGCATTAAACCTACTTCATGCCCAAGTCGTATTTAATGTCCCCTCTAAAGACAGGCAACTCTTAGGAAGTTTCCCCTCTGATGCTTAGTTTGTCCAGTGGCCACACACAGTTGTTCGCCATCAGACAGCCTTCTGCCCTCCTGGGGAGAGGTGTGAACAACTCCCAGGCTCAGCACCAATAGTAGTCTACTACAGAGGGAGGTGTTACCTCTACGTTGCAGGAAGCTACAGAGTGTTGGCCCAAAATGTGAGCTTCAAAGGCGAAGCAGCCTTTGGTGGGCAAACTCATGCAGGGCTGTCCTTGGTTCTGGTAGACAGGCTGCCTACGGGAGCAGAGATGGGAGGCCAGTGGCCAAATCAGTTTTCCCGTGGGTGTGTAGCCCACAGGTAGCCATACCTCTGGTGTAGACTGCCAAGCTCCTAACATCAAAAGAAGGGTTAAGGCATCAAGAGAGTGGGCAGAATAGTGCACTTTCGGATTGCTACATGCCACACATGGCCTGAGGTCATTACAAGGCAGGAGGTATCCATTCGCTATGACCGTATTATCATCTTACAGGGCACTTTCTCGGCATAAATATGGTGCCCTGAACCTCAGATCATGATAGAATTGGAGAAACAACCAAAGAAGGACTGCCCTGTTTATCCCTAGACATGGCAAAGTGAGCCTGCTTCAACTGCTGGTCTGCACCTGCCACACCTTGAGCTAGCAGAGAGAGGACTGTGCATGCAGCTTCTGGCTCATGGAAAAGATGCTCCCGAGCCCCAGACCAAAGAAGTGACTCCATGGGTCAGTCAGCTGACCCGTTAGAATGAGCACCAAGGCCATCAAAGCTAAAGTAGCCCATTGGGCAAGTAAGTGGCCACATTCTTTGAATCGCAGTAGACCACCACTGGGCAACCAAAGAAACCAATTCTTGACATTCAAAGTTTTTACCTGAGTCTTCTGGACCTGGGAGTGTCATCTGGGTCCAGATTGGCCACCAGACTCTACTAAAGGATACCACTGGACCCTCTGTGTATGGAGACTGGTAGCACAACTGTTGCTAGTGTTCTACTGGCTGGAAGAGGACTTCGGGGGACATCGACCCCTGTGGCCAAAGTCACCACACCTTACCTATAGAGTAAGGATTGAAAGGACACCCCTGTTGACCATATAGCACCCAGAATTTCGTTCTGCATCCTGCATCCCCAGCATAAAGACCACTCCATTGAAGGCTAATGAATGTATGATGTTACTATGCGATCATGTTGATCGCGGTATGTTACAAAGCAGGTTTTACAACCCAAGTTGTTTCAACGACTTGCGCTGGAGGGCGCTGGACTTAGGAATAGTACGATTTACTATTCCAACACCAGTCTACGTACAGTAGGGAAGGTGTTGGAATAGTAAACCATACTATTCCTTAGATTACAGCGCCATCCTGCGCAAGTCATTGAAAGGACTTTCGTTGTAAAGCCTGTGTTGTAAACCTACCGCGGTGAATCGCCCGCGTTGTAAAGGTCATCTCCCAAGGCAAAGGTGGTCTTAATGTAAAGTGTGGAACTGGAATTGAGACTACTTTGGTGACCAACCTTCTCTCTATCTGAATGGGATTCCCCATTTGGGCCTGAGGCGCCGAACACAACTCTTTCAAACTTTTCAAAACTTAATGATTACCAATGCTTCTTTGTGATTTGGTCTAGAAAGCTGGGATTTACATTTCTACTTAACAATCTATACCTTCAGAACCCTCTGTTGAATTTTCCTAATCTTGGTATCTAAATGTAAATGTAAATGTAAATGTAAATGTAAATGTATATGTAAATGTATAGGCATTTATATAGCGCACTACTTACCCGGAGGGTCCCAAGGCGCTTCGACCGCTGCGAAACCCTTCCTGGCTTCCCTGAGAGATGGTCCCTTAATGGGTATCTCCAGGGTGAGACCAGGCATCCCCGGCGGTCTGGTGGGGCCGTTAGTGAAGATGAGGCAAGCTAATGCCCAGAGTTGCCCAGTGTGATCGCTGATCAGAGTGGGCACCGAGGCGAGAGAATTATCGAGTCCGCTGACCCTGGTCCAGAAACCTGCCGCGCCGGGAATCGAACCCTGGTCCCGGGCCGTCCTCTGCTCTCGGGTCTGCCGCCTCTTTTAGAAATTGGTGTGAGATTTCTTTCATGTTGCGTGTCTTTCTTATGTCCTTGTTTGGTACTTGTAAATGCTTTTCACTTGTTCCTTTCTTAAGACTTGCTGCTGGAAGCCATAGCTACCCAGGGTTGAGCTAAAGGTTTGACAAAAGAGCCTGACTGGACGCAAGACAGATTTGCAAGTCTATCACACAGTGAGGTCACACAACCATACCATACAATACACCACAATCCCTACAGTACATAAATAAATATGGTTTAATGCATGTATTATTATTGTCAATTCATCGATCTTTTTCTTGCTCTCCTGAGACCATCCATATCACTTTGTGCTGGGCTTTTTTTGTATTTCACTTTTTTATTATGATCCTAAAGTCTCTATGGTCCCAAATATGTGATGCCCATAAGCATTAACTTCCTTTTACTCCTAAAAATCATTATTATAACCACCTCTCTTAGCGCTGTTTCTGTGAGGAAGGAGGCTTAAAGATATGTCTCAACTAACTTTCTTTATCAAGAACCTATGTAGCTGCCTTTATTGCTCTAGATCCTCTGCAGATGACCACAATCTCTGAGATGGAGGGTTATGAGCAGTTGATGCGGGACATGTTAGAGTGGCTGGTGTCATGTTGTGAATGGTTCAGAAACTGAAGATACTAGACCTGCAATCGTAGTCCAATAGGAGCGGCTGGCGTGATGATGCACAAGCATCATGATATTAAAAAGACTAGACCTCAAACCCTTGCCAGCTTAGGACACCGTATGTCTTTATGAACACGTATCATGTATTTATGAAAAAGTGAACCTGCAAATACCATATCAGTTTGAGAATAACCATATTCCTGACATCCTGTCATATGACTCAAAGGAAATGTGCTAGTTACAGGAAAGGGCAGCATGCAGTGTATTACCAGAGACATTAGAATTATTTTTGGTGATATAGGAATCATGTGGCTGATCAGAAAAGAACAGTGAGTAGGATTTTGATTCTTCATGAAATGCTGTGTGTGAGATAGAACAGGCATTCAGCTATGATCAGGTGAAGGAATTGGTTTTGTAAGCAAGGGTAAAACTGGAAACCACTTGTCAATGTGACAAGTACAGAGGTACATTGGGCAGACTGGACGGGTCTCTTGTATTAAATGCACACATATATTGGGCAGGCTAGGCTGATCTAGGGAGTCAAGTTCATAAATACTTTGGACAAACTGAATGGGTCTGGTGTATCAAGTAGAGATATACATAGGGCACACTTGGCTGGGCCTAGTGTATCAAGTGCAGATAGATCTACATTAGGAGGACTAGATGGGTCGAGTGACATTTTTTTTCTATAATCAAATTAGATGTTTTTATTGATGCTACACACCACAGTGCGTCTCAATGAGAAAATATTAATTCATTGTGCCTCAGCTGCTCAGAAGCAGGACAAGATACATCCATTTAAGCATAAACATTACCCAAAGCATGGCCCAGGAGGCTTACCTTATTGAACAACACTTCCATTTGATTGTTCCAGCTATCAGATCCGAGCAGTTCTGAAAGCACCTTCTGAAATTCTGGCAGAGTTAAGTTTCCAGGCTGTTGGACTCTTTGCGGGCGTTTTCTACAGCAATGTTTCCCACTAGGTTCATGATCTTCCTCCTCTTCCAACAGGTGGTGGTTTGCGAACGCCTCCTCCAGGAGTTGCAAGTCGGCCAGCTGCAGTAGCTCTTCCAGTCGTAGCTGCTCATTTTGGTCAAAACTATGAACATAAACAGGTGTGAGGAATGACTGATCAATACCCGGTAAACAAAAAGTTACTTAAGTCAGTGGAGATGATGCCTCTGCCTATTATTTGGGTATGTTTGAAGAAAAATAATAATACTGCCACAGAATGTTACACATAATTTGCATATTTGTTCATGATGTAGACATCCATGCTACATAATTTGACCCTTCATCCTGTATAGTTCAAGTAGCCTTGACAGTTGTTAAGCTCTAAATAGCTTTGCACAATGGTTTTGGAAACCATGAAATATTTGATGTTTCACAGTTCCCTGTGAAATATGGATTTATATATCACTCCATGTTGTGCAACCATAGCACTTAAGGATGCAATTAATAAGTATTAACTTAAAAAAAACAAAATGTAAAGTGACATTTTGGTTACAGCACATTAACATATGTTAAGAAAATATTTAGAAATTCACTTTAAAAAACTGCACTTCAATTGTGATTTTTATGGACTAAAACAAAAAACAGAAACACTAAAATTTGCAAATTATCACTGACTTAAATCCATACTCACAAAAAACCTACGCAAAGCATAACTCACACCCAAATAAGGTACTCCTGACCTCTCACCCTTAATTAAACAAATCCACTTACACAACATATGACATTACATATCACATAACTCTTACCACTTTGACAGAGCTATGAATGTAGTGTCTTTAATTGGTGTGAGCATGGGTTGTAGTTCAATTACATTATGGGTTTATGTATTATTATTAATTGGTTTAAATATTTTGAGGTCATTAACATTTCATTTTGTGTGCCAGTTATGGTTTGCATGGCTGTTGGGCGTGGTGTTGTGTAATCAATCCTGAAATGCAGAGACTGTGCTGGTGCAGTTGCAAACTAGGTACTATTGTCTGGTGTTAGACCTGATACCCTAAGGTGATCTTTCCCCCACCTTTTCTCCTTCCTTATCCACTTTTCTGACCTTGTTTTTGCTGGTATTAGGACTCTGTGATCTTCAACACTGCTAACAAATGCTAAAGGGCTTGAGCTCTCTCCCCTAAACATGGTAATATTGGTTCATACTCAATTGGCATATTCAATTTCCTTATAAGTCCCTAGTAAATTGCACTACATCTGTCTGTAAATTAAATGCCACTAGTGGGACTGCTTCTCATCGTTGATGCTTTTTCTTTATAGCAACGGTCAAACACCAATTATTTTTGTTTGATCAGGTTATTTATTTAACCTTGTCATTCATTGATATTTTGTACTTTTTTCCCACAAATAATTCGAATGTTTGAAAAGAATAACATTAATTCCAAAGACATACACAATAACAAATGACAAATTCAATGAAGATCAATATTCATAAACAACAAACATTAAACATGTGACATCACTACATCAAACAAATGGCTAACATATCTTGCACCATTTCTTATGTATCAACAAAAAACCTGGATGCTGTCAAATATTCTGCCTCTCCTTAATAAACTACAGGGAACATCAAATACAAACAGAGGATGGCAGTTTTCATTTCATTTCCCTCACATTGAATTAATTATGATTCAAAGTTCCTCTGTGTCTCTAAATGGCATTTGAATCAAAATAAACTAAATTTGACCTGCGCTCCATCACAATCTCCCTGAACTTGTGACTTTGTCCTGATCTGATGCAACCAGATGTCCCCAATAGCGTTTTGTGCTTCTTGGTGCTATTTTTCACTATAAACTTTAAAAATTAATCATGATAATTTTACTAATTGGATTTTTGTTGTTTTAGTCTTGTTTTATTTATTTTGATCTAATTTTCTAACTTGGTGTGGTATCTTTTTGTGTGGTGTTTTTACTGTTCTAGTGTTGCACAAATACTTTACACTCTGCTTTCAAGTTAGGCTTGATTGCTCTGTGCCAAGCTACCAGAGGGTGAGCACAGATTAATTTAGGGTTTGTCTGCCTGTGGCATCCTGCCTCCTTCTCACTCATTTTTCTAATATCATGGATACCTGGTCTTCCACTCAGCTGTTGGTTTCCCTGCATTGAAATGTACTGTTTGAATTGCTTGTAACTGTGATCCCTGTCTGGCTGAGTACTTGGATAAGTTACCTCTTGCTTAAGAATAAAACTTTGATTTGAACTTTAATAAAACCTGCATTGCGTGATCCTTTCGTCTAACTCAAGGATCTTACACTGCCTGAATAGGATTGTGGTTGCTGTTTGACCAGATTTCATACCCCAGTCAACTAGTTCCCCAATTCCAACATCCAGTTTTATTAACTTTAATTTGATCATTGGGGTAAATCTCTTTTGTGTATGTCTTTGTGTTATTTTATTTTTTTCACTATATTCTTATTTGAGAAATTAATAATTTATCCCAATTCTTAAAATTGTTGGTGTCTGTAGATCTACTTATCTTACTGATATATCCCGCTTTATTTATTTGTGAGCATTGTGTCGCTGTGCCTGTAGTTCAGTATTAGTTGTGTCATGGTGGACATGTTAAGGAGCAGGCCCCAGCTTACTGGAGACAAGACACTTTGCCCGGAAGGGGGTCAGCTCGGTTCAGAATCCACCTTCCAAGTCTATACGATAAAGGGTAACAACCCCAACTTACTGGACACACTCTCTCGGGGAGGGCTTCAGGAGTACCAGTGCCCTTGTTTGCACACCTTGACCCTCTGATTTCTACTCTCATTGAGGGCCTTGATGTGAGACAAGAACTGGACCAGGGCAGAGAGACAGCCGGCACTACTTGTTATTCTGCACTCAGCAAATATTTCATAACACACGTCAAACTTTCTTTAGGTAAAGGCAGGTTTCTAACCACCTGTTTCCTTGACATAAAAAAGTTAACTAATTATGGATGGGCTATTTGCAAAGAGTAGGCATTCCACCCTTAGTCTAAAGTTGGGGTTTCTTTTTGTGTGTAAATGTACCTCATGTTTAACTGTTTTGGGCACTTTTGCTTTAGGTGGTGTTGTGCATTCAATTACTTTCTTAACTGTGGCTAGGCCTCCACACGTCCTAATGAATGCTAATGATATCTAAATTGCTTTAAAATGAGAACATGGGGCTGCTTCCCATTGAATGTTAAAAGATCACATCCACCCATCCATGTATTGTAATACAGTGTTTATGCCCCCAGTTATAAAATAAGAATTAGGTGCACACTATAAGCACTTTCTTGGCCTCTTAACAGTATATGAATTTAAAAATAACAAGCATTGGCAAAGCCAATAGGTTGTGCCTACGTGAAAGCCATAGGCTTTGCCAATGTCTTTTAGCCATGTTATGCAGCAGAGTGGCTGCTGTGCAGCATAGGTAAAAGTTAGTGGTATGACGTAGAGGAGAGTGGAGTAAAGTGGCATAGACTGGAGTGGTGTGGAATGGAGTATCATAGAGTAGCACAGAGTGGAGTGGCGTACAGTAGAGTGGAATAGAGATGAATGTTGGCATAGAATTTAGTGATATAGAAAGGTATTGACTTGAGTGATGTAGAGTGACATAAAGTGCCATGGAGTTGCATTATGAGGAGTGGAATGGTGTGAAGTGGCTTAGACAGGTGTCAAGTGGCGTGAAATGGCATAGGGTGGGATAGAGTGCCATGCAGAGATACAGTAGAGTGGCAAAGAGAGGCGGGCGGTAGAGTGAACTAGCATAGAGTGGCCTGGAGTCATGGCAGTGGCATGGAGTGTCATAGACTAGAGTGCTGCAGAGTAGAATGGCAATGAGTGGTGCAGAGTAGAGTGGAGTAAAGTGGTGTGGAGTAGAATAGAGTGGAGTGGTGCACTGTCGAGTGGTGCAAAGTGATGTTGAGTACAGTGCTGTAGAGTGGCATAGAGTAGAGTGGGTGTGAAGTGGCATAGAGTGGAGTGAAGTTGAGTGGCCTCGAGTAAAGTATCCTGGAGTAGAGTTGCCTGGAGTGGAATGAAGTGGGGTGGTGTAGAGTGGTATAGAGTGGGTGTGTAGAGTGGCATAGAGTGGGTTGGAGAGTAATGGAGTGGCACAGAGTAGAGTGGAGTGGTGTAAAGTAGTGTGGCATTGAGTAGAGTGACATAGATTTCCATTGTATGGAGTGGCATAGAACAGAGTGGAGGAGAGCGACGTACAGGTGAGTTTAAAGTATACACGTGAGTCTGGTAAAGAAATACTATCATTCAATGTATTCCTGTGAGGCTAAAACTGTTTGTAAACAAATGTCAAAGGTGCAGAGAAAAGTAGCTCGTGAAAGGACTCACAGGTTCTATGGCCATGCTTCAGGGAGGGACAAACCACACAGAATACAATCGAGTGTAATGCGCTGACCACCTAATATAAATCAATTCAGAATGACAATGAAACAAACCAATTTTAAGAGATGGGGCTATTTGCCCATTGTAAGTAAACCGCACACCTCACGAGCAACAGCACATGCACTGGCTCAAGCTTAACCTACAGACGGAAAATCAATCGGGAAGGCCACATTCACCTTTATATACATAGTAATACCCAGGCTTCTGCTTCTGCTTCTGCTTCAACCTTGAATGTTCTGCACACAAATTGGTAAATGAGCATCACCTATAAACATGACTGTGATCTCTCAAAGTGGAGGGCAGCTTAGTCTTGCATTCGGGACCAAGGACCTTGATTTAAAAAAGAAAATGTCACCATAACTTGGCTTTGGAAGACATTACAATAGTGTAATTGTCTTACAGTATTATACCTGTATGTGCCTCTGTGGTGTGCTTTTAACACGTCAATTGGGTTCCATTTGAACGTGCTTAGCAAGCACTTTAAACCATACGTACCAACGTCTAGACAATGTCCAGTGGTTCACTGACTTTCCATAGAAAATGAGCTAAGAAGGAATCACCTAACCATGCTGGGTTTGCACCTCTTAGAGGTACAAAAGGGGGTGTTAAGGGATGGAGCATCTGAACCAATCAAACACTCACACCCAGTCAAAAGATCTGGGTTTAATCCATCACCGTTCTTTATCCCACTCTGCCACCCCAGTTCAGACATAGCTATATGCAAATAAGTCTGACCCCGTGCCTCATGGGAACAGTCCAGCCCGAACTGCCAGGCCATCCCTTCCCTGGACCGGAAACAAGCTTCCGAGGACCGGTTTCTGGCATTCCAGCCGTCTTCAGCCCAACTTGCTTGAATCCAGTGGCAGAGTGAGCAAGGGACTCACGTGCGTCTAAGCATACCCTGCCACACTTATGGCGGCCAAAAGCGGTACAAAAGGGGGTGGTAATGGACGGAGCCTCTGAACGAATCAAACACTCACACCCAGTCAAAAGATCTGTGTTGGACTTGGCCCTTTTGGCAGGTTCACCCCTAATCTTTTTGCTTTTAATCTGTGATCTGTGTTGATGATTTTTTGGTCTCTGCGCACTTTTTCCCTGTGTCCCAGAGTAAAGTGCATGCATGTAGTTAGGCTGGCCTGCTCTCCCATAGGAATGCATGGGGAATGTGTGTGTCCCTGGTAGTTCCTGATGCGTGAGGAGTGCAGGCTCGAATTTGGTATGTGCGAACTCGTGAGAGTGAACGTTTCCCAATGATGTATGTGGCATGAGTGTATCTTGTGCGGAAGTGCCACTTCTAGGAGTTGGCATATTAGTATAAAATATGCATGGCGTGTGATTGGCTGGAGCTGGCTGGTGAGCCTGGCTCCAGGAAGTCTGGATGGGTCTGCCCTGTGGTGAGTGTGAGATTAGCATGCTGATGAGAGGGAGGGGCTGCACCTGGTTCCTGATGGGGCTGGACTTTCCCCACACAATGCTGGCTCCGCCCCCTGTGGTGCGACTGATGACCCTAGCCCTGCTAGTGAATGAAAGGGGTGGTTGCGCCATCAAGGGTGCTCCAAAACCAGCTGCGACTGGTTTCCCCCCACCCTGCACCTACACACAAAGGATTTAACTGTATAAAAAGGGGCTGTGTCCCTAGAAATGTTGTTCTGCTTTTGGATCCTAGCTGAGGGGGCTGCTGCTGTTGCTGGGGCCAGGAGGACCGCCACTTGGATTGTCTCCCTGCCTGGAGACCCAGTGAGCTGGCTCTGGCCCAGCCTTGCCCCCTGCCTGCCTCCAGACCTTGCTGGAGCTTTGCCTTTGCCTTTAGCGCTAAGAGCACTTTATCCTTTGCCCTAGCGCTTGAGAGTGCGGTATTTTTGCCAGCTAACGCTGGGAGCGCTTTGCTTTCTCCCTAGCGCCTAGGAGCGCTCCATGTGCTTTCGCCTGTGCCCACCCGGCATCGGACCCATTTCACCAACTTTCGGCGCGGCTCCAGCGCCGCTCATTGCTGCATCCTCGTTTTGTTATTTAATTAATCACGAGGGAGCCCCCCCTCGGATAGTGATCCCCCGCCTGCCTGCCTGAAACGAGCCGCCGCACTGCCCGCGGCGACCCGGAAGTATTGGGCCGGCTGGCCAATTGCAGCGCGGCCCGACCGGGAGAAGGACTGGAAGTCCCGCCCTCGGCGCCGCAGCGCGAGCAGGAGTCTTCGCCAGCCGTCCGGGGCCTAGAAAGGCTCCCTGAGGGAGAGGAGCCCCGCCCGCGGCCCCAGCAGTGCCGCAGACCTACGGAGACCCGGTGAGTGGGGCCCAAAGATCAGAATCGGGGAGGAGGGCGTCGGGGCACATTGCCGGTTCCCGCCCCTCCCCGTCAGTGTGTAGAGCCGATTGAGGCTCTTGGGGCATTTGCATTTATTCTGAGTCCCCCGTGAGGGACTCCAACGACGCCCGCATTTTTGATTAGGAGCCCCGAGGCTCCTGGGGGAAATCTGTGTATTTTGAGCCCCGAGAGGCTCCACGCCCACAGTGATTTTGCAAGCCCCAGAAGGCTCGAGGGGGCAGTTCTTGTTCTTGAGTCCCAAGAGGCTCCAAGCCACCAGTAATTTACGTGCCTGCGAGGCTCGAGGGGGCAAATGCAGTATCGAGTCCCCCGAGAGGGACTCCAACGAAGCCCATAGTTGATTTAGAGCCCAGAAAGGCTCTGGGGGCATTTCATCGTTTTAGAGCGCTGAAGCTCTTTAGTGCCAGTCTATTTGCTTTGCGAGCCCAGGGAGGCTCTTGGGGGGACACACGCAGTCGGTCAGAGCCCACGCTGTGTTGCCCTCACCCATGTTCTTGAGCCCACGAGGATCCAACGTTGGCCATCATTGATTTACAACTGTCCAGCACTTAGTGGACAGTTGCTACGTTTAGGCTTGTGTTCTTGGCTGGCTGCGCAGCCTCCCTGACATTTGGACTCAGGGCATTTCAGCCCTTGCATGGGCAGTTGGCCTGAGGGACAGTTCTAGTGTTGTGCTATGTGCGACCTGCGCATTTTGAGTTACTTGCTTATGTGATTCCCGCGCAAATGTTCTACCTTCACCTCTGAATGTGTGTTAATGCCTCATGTGCAATGTGTTTTATGTTTTATCCCCTTTGCTAAAAGTGACCTGCTTAGGTGATTGTTTATGTTCCTTCCCCTTTGCTAAAAGTGACCTGCTTAGAGGATTGTTTATGTATTACCTTTGCTAAATGTGACCTGCTTAGGTGATTGTTTAGGTTTCCTTCCCTTTGCTAAAAGTGACCTGCTTAGGCGATGGTTTTCCTTCTATAGGTCCTGATGATAGGGTCTTAGTTCCCTGCGTGATTTTCCTACAGTGTTTAGGGTTGCGTAGGAGGTATTTACCCTTATCAGTGATTACTGGTTGTGTGCTACATTTACTATTTTGGTACTACAGTCATTATATGTTTATGTGCTAAGTGTTATACCTACAAGTATTGTTTCTAAAAAGTGCCTACCCCTGACAGTGGTCCATGTGGCCCTGTCCTGTACATAATCCCTTGTAAATTCTGCCCGTGCCTGTTGGCACATTGTAAAGTGTGTGGTGTTTATCTAATGTGTTTTTACTATAATACAAAGGCTATTGTTTATATAACCTTGTGTGGAGTTTCCTTTATGGTGGGCCTTGGGTGTTGTTGCTGGGTGCGCGCGCAAACGCTTTACACATCGCCTCTGAGATTAGCCTTGCTACTCGCGTCACGTTACCTAGAGGGTGAGCAGGGGTTATCTTGGTGTGTAACTCCCTTGCCCTGACCTTAGATATGGTGATCTCTGACTGACTTGGCGCGAGCCTTGGCCAGCCAGGGATCCCGGGTCTAACATTGGTGGCAAGCGGTGTGGATTGGACTTGCGTTTGCGCTGTACCACAGTGGCGACAGGCCGCACTACAAAACTCTACATTTTTAGATAACCACATTTTGGGGATTATTGTTTTTTAGGTGAAGTTTCAGTATTGCTTCTCCTTAAAGGTGTCATTTTGTAATTGTGTCCAGTACCTTGTTCCCCTCCCTGCTCCCAGATTGGTACCTGTGTCGCTTATGGTCAGGTTGAGAAATCAGGGGTGGTAGAAACTGCCTTACCGAGGGGGGGGGGTGTGAGTGAGTGGTGTGTTACACTGGACAGAGGAGTGCAAGTTCTCTGAGATAGGAATCTTGCTGATTTTTTTTAATTGTGAAGTCCTGTTAAGCTCAGACCCCCAGGTTCCCTGTGTCAAACTTTTCTTGAGAACGTCCGCCAAAATGGAGCCTACTTGTGATTTCTGTGATCTGTTTAGATACAATATGTTGGAGTTGGTCAGATTCTGTGAAGAGAGAGACAAAGGGGTGGATGAGTCAGATACTCAGTCCGAACTTAGGAGCAGCCTGATCCTATGGCAAAAGGATCAGTGGGATCGTGAGCACAGTGAGAGAGATAGGGCCCGGGCCGCACGCCATGATGGTGGTGAGTCTGTGGGAAGCCCTGAAGATTCTGATGAAGAAGATGATGACAGTGGAAGGGCACCAGCAGATAGTGAGGACCCCATAGGTAGGGAGTCCCTTGCTGGGTCCAGTGTTAGTACCAGCACCCCATCCATTGTCCTGTCTCCAGAGGAGTGGGAAGATAGGGAGAAAGAAAGGGAGTATCAGCTAGCTATGGAACAGCTCAGGTTGGAGCATGTACAGGCTATGGTGCAGCTGGGTGTCAAGAAGCAACCGCTAGAGATCGAGAGAGTCTTAGCATGGCAGAGGATAGAGGAGGAGAGAAGGGCCATCATCCGTGAGAGAGCAGCCCTAGAGGATAGACTATCCCCTGCGCACAGTTGTAATTGTCTGGATTGCCCAGGGAGGGTTGAGTCCAGTGGTGGCAGCGATTTAAATTTCAGGGTAGACAGTCCCACTCCCAGTTCCCCAAGTATGGTACCTGTTTCCCGAGAAGAGGAGTATCGGTTGAAGTTCAGGAACCTTAGGAAACTGTCTCACCAGGTTTAGGAGGAGTTTGTGGATGACTGTTCAGATGCACTGTGGGATTGGATGATGACTAGGCCAGACCAGAAGGATGGGGGAATAATGGATTTGTTCCTCAAAGAACAGTTCCTCAGCATCTGTTGTCCAGAGTTGCGCCAGCACCTGTTGAGGTTGGAATGCTTTTGTCCTTGGGACCTTGCAAAGGAAGCAGACAGCTGGGAAGGTGCGAGAGGTTCTTTAGAGTCACTGGTGAGTGATTCCAACAATAGTGGGTCAGGTGTCCTCCGGCCCAGCGTGGTGGAGGAGGTGAGAGTAGCCCAGCTAAGTCCCAGTATAGTGAGGAGGGTGTAGGGGCTTACTGCCTGTCTCAGTGGAGCGGGAGTGAGTGTGAGACCGAGAGTCCCCAGACGCCCGAAGCCCTGCCTCAGAGCCTGGATGGTTTCTTTAGGGAACACCAGGATGGGGACCTAAGCTTACCTGGTAGTTCACTTGAGGGAGATCTCCTAGTGTGCACAGGACCTGGAGCATATGTAAGCGGAGCTTCTATGGTTCTAGAGTCTGGCAGTACCACTCTAGTAGGGAGAGTACAGGAGTCCAGCGAACGGAGTGATTGGGGGATAGTATGTGAGTCCCCAGAAGTCCTGGAGTGCCAGGCAGTGATTCCACCAAAGGTTCTAGACCAGAGGTTGGGAGGCCAGGTTCAGGATTCGCCTGACCTGAGGGTGGGACTACTGTAATCAGTGTCCTGATCACTTCTTCCTCCAGAGGTACCGCCCCGGTTGGGAGGGTGCAGGACTCTGGAAGGGGGAGCAGAGGGTGGGAGAGCCCACCTCTGACCCCAGTACCACCTAATGGGTTAAACCCTAGGTTGGGAGAATGGTGTTTTGAGGGTACCCCTCGAAGGAGGAGGAGGAACCCTAGGAGAAGAGGTAGGGGGAGGAGAGCCTTCCCTGAGACTCCTGGTCCACCTAAGGTTGTAGACCCTAGGCTAGAGAACCAGTGGCAGTCTAGCCCTGTCTTGCAAGCAGGAAGAGTGGAGAATGGCTATTATGTGCCAGGGGTTACTACCCCCCACTTTGTGAGTAGGCAGGAACCAGTGGCATCTGGGTGGCCTAGGGCCTGGTCCTGGCCGAGGGCAGCTGGAGAGTACCAGTGGAGTAGCCCAGTTAGTCCCTACAGTAGTTTTAGAAAGACCCCCAGGGGTTCACTGTGGCGTAAAACAGGAGGGTGTTCCTGCAGTTGCGGGCCCGCGTCCGTGTTTTATCGCCCCAAGCAGGGAAGCCCATCACGTTGGTCATTGGTCTGCCCTGTGTTTTGGCTGGAAGGGGGTTGTGTTGGACTTGGCCCTTATGGCAGGTTCACCCCTAATCTTTTTGCTTTCAAACTGTGATCTGTGTTGATGATTTTTTGGTCTCTGTGCACTTTTTCCCTGTGTCCCAGAGTAAAGTGCGTGGATGTAGTTAGGCTGGCCTGCTCTCCCATAGGAATGCATGGGAAATGTGTGTGTCCCTGGTAGTTCCTGATGCGTGGGGAGTGCAGGCTCGAATTTGGTATGTGCGAACTCGTGAGAGTGAATGCTTTGCAATGATGTATGTGACATGAGTGTGTCTTGTGCGGAAGTGCCACTTCTAGGAGTTGGCATATTAGTATAAAATATGCCTGGCGTGTGATTGGCTGGAGCTGGCTGGTGAGCCTGGCTCCAGGAAGTCTGGATGGGTCTGCCCGGTGGTGAGTGTGAGATTAGCATGCTGATGTGAGGGAGGGACTGCACCTGGTTCCTGATGGGGCTGGACTTTCCCCACACAATGCTGGCTCCACCCCCTGTGGTGCGACTGATGACCCTAGCCCTGCTAGTGAATGAAAGGGGTGGTTGAGTCATCAAGGGTGCTCCAAAACCAGCTGCAACTGGTTTCCCCCCACCCTGCACCTACATGCAAAGGATTTAACTGTATAAAAAGGGGCTGTGTCCCCAGAAATGTTGTTCTGCTTTTGGATCCTAGCTGAGGGGGTTGCTGCTGTTGCTGGGGCCAGGGGGACAGCCACTTGGATTGTCTCCCTGCCTGGAGACCCAGTGAGCTGGCTCTGGCCCAGCCTTGCCCCCTGCCTGCCTCCAGACCTTGCTGGAGCTTTGCCTTTTCCTTTAGCGCTAAGAGCGGTTTATCCTTTGCCCTAGCGCTTGAGAGCGCGGTATTTTTGCCAGCTAACGCTGGGAGCGCTTTGCTTTCTCCCTAGCACCTAGGAGCGCTAAATGTGCTTTCGCCGGTGCCCACCAGGCATCGGACCCGCTTCGCCGACTTTCGGCGCGGCTCCCGCGCCGCTCATTGCCCCTCTGTGTTTGCGTGTGCCAAGTTGCCAACCTCGTTTTGTTATTTAATTTATCACGAGGGAGCCCACCCCTCGCATAGTGATACCCCGCCTGCCTGCCTGAAACGAGCCGCCGCGCTGCCCGCGGCGACCCGGAAGTATTGGGCCGGCTGGCCAATTGCAGGGCGGCCCGACCGGGAGAAGGACCGGAAGTCCCGCCCTCGGCGCCGCATCGCGAGCAGGAGTCTTCGCCAGCCATCCGGGGCCTCGCAAGGCTCCCCCGAGGGAGAGGAGCCCCGCCCGCGGCCCCAGCAGTGCCGCAGACCTACGGAGACCTGGTGAGTAGGGCCCAAAGCGCAGAATCGGGGAGGAGGGCGTCGGGGCACATTGCCGGTGCCCGCCCCTCCCCGTCAGTGTGTAGAGCCGATTGAGGCTCTTGGGGCATTTGCATTTATTCTGAGTCCCCCGTGAGGGACTCCAATGATGCCCGCATTTTTGATTAGGAGCCCCGAGGCTCCTGGGGGCAATCTGTGTATTTCCAGCCCCGAGAGGCTCCACGCCCACAGTGATTTTGCGAGCCCACAGAAGGCTCGAGGGGGCAGTTCTTGTTCTTGAGTCCTGAGAGGCTCCAAGCCACCGTTAATTTACGAGCCTGCGAGGCCCGAGGGGGCAAATGCAGTATCGAGTCCCCCGAGAGGGACTCCAACAAAGCCCACAGTTGATTTAGAACCCAGAGAGGCTCTGGGGGCATTTCATCATTTTAGAGCGCTGAAGCTCTTTAGTGCTAGTCTATTTGCTTTGCGAGCCCAGGGAGGCTCATGGGGGGACACACGCAGTCGGTCAGAACCCCGTGGCTCCCACGCTGTGTTGCCCTCACCCGTGTTCTTGAGCCCACGAGGCTCCAACGTTGGCCATCATTGATTTACTACTGTCCAGCACTTAGTGGACAGATGTAACGTTTAGGCTTGTGTTCTTGGCTGCCTGTGCAGCCTCCCTGACATTTGGACTCAGGGCATTTCAGCCCTTGCGAGGCCAGTTGGCCTGAGGGACAGTTCTAGTGTTGTGCTATGGGCGCCCTGCGCATTGTGAGTTACTTGCTTATGTGATTCCCGCGCAAATGTTCTACCTGCACCTCTGAATGTGTGTTAATGCCTCATGTGCAATGTGTTTTATGTTTTATCCCCTTTGCTAAAAGTGACCTGCTTAGGTGATTGTTTATGTTCCTTCCCCTTTGCTAAAAGTGACCTGCTTAGAGGATTGTTTATGTATTACCTTTGCTAAATGTGACCTGCTTAGGTGATTGTTTAGGTTTCCTTCCCTTTGCTAAAAGTGACCTGCTTAGGTGATGGTTTTCCTTCTATAGGTCCTGATGATAAGGTCCTAGTTCCCTGCAGGATTTTCCTACAGTGTTTAGGGTTGCGTAGGAGGTATTTACCCTTACCAGTGATTACTGGTTGTGTGCTACATTTACTATTTTGGTGCTACAGTCATTATATGTTTATGTGCTAAGTGTTATACCTATAAGTATTATTTCTAAAAAGTGCCTACCCCTGACTGTGGTCCATGTGGCCCTGTCCTGTACATAATCCCTTGTAAATTCTGCCAGTGCCTGTTGGCACATTGTAAAGTGTGTGGTGTTTATCTAATGTGTTTTTACTATAATATAAAGGCTATTTTTAATATAACCTTGTGTGGAGTTTCCTTTGTGGTGGGCCTTGGGTGTTGTTGCTGGGTGCGCGCGCAAACGCTTTACACATCGCCTCTGAGATTAGCCTTGCTGCTCGCGTCACGTTACCTAGAGGGTGAGCAGGGGTTATCTTGGTGAGTAACTCCCTTGCCCTGACCTTAGACATGGTGATCTCTGACTGACTTGGCGCGAGCCTTGCCCAGCCAGGGATCCCGGGTCTAACAATCTGGGTTTAATCCATCAGCGTTCTTTAGCCCACTCTGCCACCCCAGTTCAGACTTAGCTATATGCAAATCAGTCTGACCCTGTGCAAGGGACTCACGTCTGAGCATATCCTGCCACACTTATGGTGGCCAAAAGCGGTACAAAAGGGAGTGGTAATGGACGGAGCATCTGAACCAATCAAACACTCACAACCAGTCAAAAGATCTGGGTTTAATCCATCACCGTTCTTTAGCCCACTCTGCCACCCCAGTTCAGACATAGCTATATGCAAATCAATCTGACCCTGTGCCTCATGGGAACAGTCCAGCCCGAACTGCCAAGCCATGCCTTCTCTGGACCGGAAACAAGCTTCCAAGGACCGGTTTCTGCCATTCCAGCCGTCTTTAGCCAGGCTTGCTTGAATACAGTGGCAAAGTGAGCAAGGGACTAACGTCTGAGCATACCCTGCCACCTTTATGGCGGCCAAAAGCGGTACAAAAGGGGGTGGTAATTGACGGAGCATCTGAACCAATCAAACACTCACACCCAGTCAAAAGATCTTGGTTTAATCCATCACCGTTTTTTAGCCCACTCTGCCACCCCAGTTCAGACATAGCTATATGCAAATCAGTCTGACCCTGTGCCTCATGGGAACAGTCCAGCCCGAACTGCCAAGCCATGCCTTCCCTGGACCGGAAACAAGCTTCAAAGGACCGGTTTCTGGCATTCCAGCTGTCTTGAGCCCGGCTTGCTTGAATCCAGTGGCAAAGTGAGCAAGGGACTCACGTCTGAGCATACCCTGCCACACTTATGGCGGCCAAAAGCGGAACAAAAGGGGGTGGTAATGGACGGAGCATCTGAACCAATCAAACACTCACACCAAGTCAAAAGATCTGGGTTTAATCCATCACCGTTCTTTAGACCACTGTGCCACCCCAGTTCAAACATAGCTATATGCAAATCAGTCTGACCCTGTGCCTCATGGGAACAGTCCCGCCGGAACTGCCAAGCCATGCCTTCCCTGGACCGGAAACAAGCTTCCGAGGACCGGTTTCTGGGCTTCCAGCCTTCTTCAGCCCAGCTTGCTTGAATCCAGTGGCAAAGTGAGCAAGGGTCTCACGTCTGAGCATACCCTGCCCAACTTATGGCGGCCAAAAGCGGTACAAAAGGGAGTGGTAATGGACGGAGCATCTGAACCAATCAAACACTCACACCCAGTCAAAAGATCTGGGTTTAATCCATCACTTTTCTTTAGCCCAATCTGCCACCCCAGTTCAGACATAGCTATATGCAAATCAGTCTGACCCTGTGCCTCATGGGAACAGTCCAGCCCGAACTGCCAAGCCATGCCTTCCCTGGACCGGAAACAAGCTTCTGAGGAACGGTTTCTGGCATTCCAGCCGTCTTCAGCCCGGCTTGCTTGAATCCAGTGGCAAAGTGAGCAAGAGACTCACGTCTGAGCATACCCTGCCACACTTATGGCGGCCAAAAGCGGTACAAAAGGGGGTGGTAATGGGTGGAGCATCTGAACCAATCAAACACTCACACCCAGTCAAAAGATCTGGGTTTAATCCATCACTTTTCTTTAGCCCACTCTGTCACCCCAGTTCAGACATAGCTATATGCAAATCAGTCTGACCCTGTGCCTCATGGGAACAGTCCAGCCCGAACTGCCAAGTCATGCCTTCCCTGGACCGGAAACGAGCTTCCGAGGAACGGTTTCTGGCATTCCAGCCGTCTTCAGCCAGGCTTGCTTGAATCCAGTGGCAAAGTGATATTTAATCCTTGTGTCTGTTTTCCAATCATATTATCTCCATGCAATGTTTCTCAGTTTGTGCAAAACTTAAGTAATTATCTTTTACAAACTAAAGACCTGTTTATCATTGGGCAGTACTGGAAAGTCCCTGGTTTTTGGTGGAAGTACTAAATCCAGAGCAGAATCAGCGCGACTGCTGGAGGAAATTCCACCAATGTATTTACAAAATGTATCACTTACTTCAGAAATCAGTATTACACAAGTAAGGTTGTTGAGTTAAGACAAATACCACCAATCTGCGCCTTACAATAAAATAGGGAAGACCAGGGATTTAGCAGTCGGGGCAGGAGCAGTTTCTCACGATGAGCTGTATGGAGTTCAGGGTTTTGCCCACCAGTAAATGAGGAGGCACAACCAGAACACCGTGACAGCAATACGTGGCTTCTCTATACCGCTGCACAGCATCAGTCTGTTCTGTCTTTGGATTTGCAGCTTACACACTATCTGCTCTCCGTTTGTTGTCATGATGTCTTCTTTACACTCGTTGCTTTGTGAAGGGGACCTTTGCAAATTTAAGCAGGGATTTTTACCCACTGGTCTGAAAAATGTAGGCTTTCATTGCCCCTCAGCCAAATGAGTAGTGGAGACAGCACACTATGACAGAATTTACACAGGCCCGTTGTATATTATGAAATTATAGCAAAACAAACTTTTCTACTGTTGGACAGGTTTAGACCTGTCAGTTTTAGGGTGGTCTTCCCCCAAACCTTTTGCCTTTACCCCCTGATGGTTCTGAATTCACTTTTGCTGACCTTAGCCCATAGGACTCTGTGCACTTTACTACTATTAAGCAGTGCTAAGGTGATTGTGCTCACTCTCGAAATCATGGTAAAACTGGCTTACAACTGATTGTCATATTAATTTTTTTATAGGTCCCTAATAAAGTAGTAAAGTGGTAAAGTGGTGTACCGCGGGCCAGCAGCACCGATTGTGCAACCCACTTAAGTAGCTCTTTAAATAGGTCTCAGACCTGCCATTGCAGCCTGTGTGCGTATTTTAAACTGCTATTTTGACCTGGCAAAATAAACCTTTTGCCAGGCTTAAACCTTCCTTTTTATTAGGTTTTCCTTGCAATCTCATGTAATCAATATACAACTTAAAAGGGACTCATAGTCTGCCCTTACTTTGCATTCATTCGTATGTTTGCCACTTTGTTTTCCTTGGTTTCTGTTGACTATAGCATGCTATTTTCTGTTATTCTTTGTATCTTTTTCTTATTAGTGGAGCTTAGCCTAAGGCTACTTTTTAACCTTTCATCTGCTTTTTTCACCTAATTTTTTTCTTTATGAGCAAGGTGTTGGCCAACTGCATGTGATGTGTGCTTCCAACTAATTTAAGTATTGTACTGGAATATTTTGAACATATTTTTAGACTGAACAATTAGCTTAGGAGACTGTTTGTTATTTTTTTTATACTGAGGGTTGTGCTTTGTTCTTTCTTTTACACCGAGTGTTGCGCCTCCCTCCCGATGTTAATTACTAACTCGCACATCCCGTTGGTGCAGCATCCACAGATTACCCTCCACCTCACACAGTCACTGCTTTTTCCTTCCTTGTTTATCTGACATTACTCATTGGTGTGTTTAGGCAACACTATTTTAAGAACACGTTTGCTTTGTAACCAGAGCCCAGCCTCGTTCTAAGAGCAAAAGCTAATACATTATTTGTACAGGGCTCGGTTATATCAAATCCTTGCTTCGTGTGTACAGTTTAAACTGGAAGCTTGCCCAGGGAAGAGATCAATGGTCTGACTTTATAGCTAGATGTCTGTGTTTGTGCATATTTATGTGAGGAATGAAGTACGATTGGACCGTCACAGGCTCTTGAAAATCTTCCGTTAGTCTGTTTTTTTAGCAATATAAAGAACTTAAAAAAACGTGCAGTTAACTCCAAATCACACCAGGTGCAGAAAGGGAGAGGTTTTGATGTTATGGTCATTGATGCCTCTTTGGAATTCGGAAACCGTTTCGAGTCTCGGCATAAATCACTGAATCTCCCCTCTGCCTATAAGAATAAATGAATGCGACAGTGTGTAATGTTACTGGGGGTCTAGCAAATTGCTCCAATACCTTGTGTTCAGATATTCTTTTTAAGGCACCGGTGTTATGCACTCTAAGACCATAATATGTCAACATCAGTGTCTGAACCATGAATCACACTATACTAAGGCGTCTTACTGTTTTTCTGTCTGTTCTTAGCAATATTGCTGGTCAATATTGAATACATGATTGTTATTTTATTGTTACAATTATTTTAACCTGTGTTAAGCAGTATACTTTGTTTCTGCTTTTTTAACTTTACTGTATACAATACATTTTGTCAGTTTTTTACTTTACATTTTCTTGTAATAGTTATTGCTTTTTTCCATTGATGGTGTCTATATATATGATCTTGCTCAAGGGAATTGTTGTTTTTATTGGTTGGTGAACCCTATTTCCCTTGACCTTAGTTAAGGGGTACCTCTCCTTTTTCACTCACTTTCTCTGTCAAACAACATAGCTTGAAGAAGATGTTTGTCCATTTTTATGGACAGCCAGTCAAGGTCCCTTAAAATGGGGCCACAGAAGTACGGAGCAGGAAGCAGGAGCGGAGCATATTTTTGAATGGGAGCAGACCCCGAGCGAGGCAGCATGCTACGGGCTGCGGAGAGCTACAGAGTTTTGCACCAGCTCGAGTCACTGTGTATTATACACTGAGAGCACCAAAATATGGATGCCGGCATGGAGGAGTGCAGCGCCCTATGGGGCTTTTCCAAACTATCATCAGCGACATGGAGGTAAGAGAGGCTCCTGCGTGCATCAGGAGGGGTTGGTGAGGGATGGGCGCCTCTCCGGGGACAGGATGCAAGGAAGTTCTCTATGGAAGTGGCCCACTCCGTGTCTGCTTCCCCACACACACTTGAGCTGTTGTGCAGCATAAGGGCCTATTAGCAAAGGTCCCTTTCTTTATGCGGAGACCATGGGTGGTGTAATTTAGAGGGACACTGTCCTCGCTCAATGGTGTATTTGATTAGTTTCTTGAGCCCCCTAGCTTCAACTCATCTATAGCTCTTGGTCACTCTTGTTCGAAGGTATAGCCCTATTGCGTGCAGCTCTTCGTTGCTTTGTAGCTGGATACCATTTCATAAGGCCCATGCATAGGAGAGTACAGAGGATTTTGAAGGAGCGCACCTGGAGGCGAAGGGTTCTAAATGAGGTTCTTGTTCGGGCACCCAAGGGTGGTAGGGGATATAATTTCTCTGGAGTTGTTGGGGGTCTTTTGGGAACTCTCTGGATATCGTGATCAGGGCGTTCTCTTGAGGTAATAATCTCTGGACTGGGATATGTTTAAGTGACAGGCCTGTCTGACGTGGTGGGAGATGTACCGAGACAAGTTCTGGTTCAGAATCGGGAGGTTGTGTATCTTGTCCTGTATGAGTAAGGCCGTATCTTAACTACAGCACTCTGGCGCAGAGTATTTTCCTGGAAACGATGACTGCAACAACTGTTGAGTTCAAATTCTCACTCTGATACATCGTGTAACTTTTTTTTAAAAGCGTGACCTCTTTTACTCCATTTTAGTTTCTGACAGACCGCTCAGCTGGTGCAACAATACACTTACCATTCATTTATGTTTAATGCTGATGTTAAAAACCATACTAAAGTCTACAGAGCATGAAATATAAAATAGGTAAATATTCTTTCTTCTACTATAATGGATTTGCTTTGCTCTGCTAGATCCAGAACTTTAACATCTCAATCTATGATCTGTTTTACTCAAATTGTATGCACCTTGTTTAACTACATTGGCTCTTGGAATTATGCTCTGTGGCTCTGTGTGTGTGTGTATGTGTGGGTCTGTGTGTGTGGCTCTGTGTGCATGTGGCTGTGTGTTTTTGAAACATAAATAAAACGTGTTGTTATTTGCAATGTCAATAGCTCAAACTCGCGTAAATACGCGAACTATTGCATTGCAAATGCATTAGGTCTCACATTTGCGAAAAATTAATCTATTGGCATTGGAAATGACTGCCATTTATTTATCTGTTTTCAAAACCAACACATAAATAAAAATGTTGTCATTTACAATGCCAATAGCTCTAACTTTTGGAAAGGCGAGACCGTTGCATTGTAAATGCTTGTTTTGCAGTAGCTGCTGTGGTGCAGCATGCCTTAATGTTTAAAAAAAAAAAAAACTCTATGATGCGGTCACGGCTGCCCGGGTCATAGCTTTTAAAAAAAAACTTTAATCCATGTTGTACAGCAGCCAGCCAGCGCCACTGTGCAACATTCCTTTAAAAAACGGAAAAAAATAATTGATTTCTTTATTTTTATTTTCAACTAAAAAGGAGACCAGTTCCTTGCATTGAGGATTATCACATCACTTCTCCCGCTGGGTCCTCAATGTTTAAGTACAACAAAGCAGGCAGCAGGATGGTGGTCGATGCCGCAGGCTAGAAGGGGCCTTTGCAGACCCTGGCTGTGTCACAAATCAGAGGTGAGGGCTTGCACAGGGCAGTCTGCATGGAATGTGTGTGGTGAATACATACATTGTCAGAGCTGCACCGGACTAGGCATGAGCGGATTTTGCGGATTGGCAATCCGCGAATTTGCGGATTTGCGAACTCGCAATCCGCAAAATCCGCGAATTCCCGCGAATTTGCGGATTTTTTTTTTTTTGTGTTCGCCCGTGTTTCTGCCAGTTCGCGAGGGTTTTTACAATTTCGCAATTTGCGAACTTACCTGTCGGGTCGCAAGTTTTGCGAACTTGTTGTTTCTACGTGTCCAACCTGTTTGGGACACTCTTCTTCATCACTGCCACTCTCTGTCACCACTGCCACTCTCTGACTACTCATGCCACCCTCTGGCCCACCCATGCCACCCTCTGTTTCATCACCACACCCTCTGGTTGTCCAGTGTACATTATTTTCGGCAAAGCAAAGCACACCTTCCCTGCCTCAAGTGACCTGAATTAATTTGGGGCTGATTAATGTGTCACAGAATATTTTTTTAGCTGGCACCTGCTTCCTTAGTGCGCCCTGATTAGTGATCTTTTGCACTTGCTAAGTGCTTTCATTGTTGCAAAATTAGTTACAACACCTGCCCTGCCCCAACTGACAATAATGAATTAGGGGCTGATTAATGGATTTTAACTTCCAGCCTGGCTCCTGCTTGTCTCCCTTAGCTGTAATTCATGACCTTTGTGGCATATGTGTAACTATTCTGAGGTTCAGAGCAGGGTCACATAATAGTTTCAACTGGCAACTGAACTCTGGAGGGGCCCCTCAGGAAGCACTACAGGAAATGGCTACTAATGATGTGCCTGAACTTTTGAACCTGGTAAGTAGTTACTTTCAGTTTTGCTTAGAACGTATTTCTGCAATTTCGCACTTATTCGCGGGGCGCGAACTCACGCGAACAGTGCGAGCAGTGCAAGCAAAATCCGCTGCTCGCGGATTTGCGGATTTTGCAGGAAATTCGCAAATCTCGCGGATTGCGGATTTCCCGAAAATCCGCAAAATCCGCGAGCGGAACGGATTTTCCGCCCATGCCTACACCGGACATGCCTTCAAGGTTTATGCTGCATCTATGAGGGTTTTTTTGGCATTCACCGGATATACAGAAATGATCAGATTTGGAGCATGTTCTCTCAATTTATTTTGCCACATCCCCTCCCCACTCTTAGAGCTGTGCTTGTTGTCAGTTAGTTTCTTTTTGGATAATAATCAACAAGGGGGACAGGGGAGCTGCGTGCAGCATTACGCTGCAAAACGTTGTAGCTTGCAAAATGGTAATATTGTTGTTTTGTACCTGCCAAAGTTGACCGATAAAGACGCGATTGCTTAACCTACCGCGTCTTGTGCATTTACAGCGTACCTGACCCCGCAGTAAACAACGAGGGACAACGGGAATTCGTTTCCTTTTTTGAATATTACGCCCCAGTCGGGGCCCGAGAAGGGGGCGCGAGGACCAATTGCCTAAATCAACTTTGGCAGGTACAAACAAAAGGTCGATCTTTGTGCCTTTATAAGCCTTGGCGCTTTATGCCCTAATATAATGGAGTGACATTACTTCTTTTAGGCGGCAGCAATGAAGTCCTGTAAATAGGCGACACAGCCTCACTAGAACAAGAGATCCACTCACGAACAAGGTAGGAGACACGGTGTGTCTGCATATAAGGTAGAAATGCCTAGTGCACTGATAAATGGGACTAAAAGCCCCATGTTATTTTGTCATGTAGGGAAAAGACAAAGAAACATAGACACTCCTCCGCCCCTCCACACAGCACCGTTTGCATAGACAGAGGTATGAAATTCTCCAAGTCTATTGGCTTTCATCTAGTCTAAGACTAGTTTACTAAAACAGAACCTACATACAGCAGTATTTTGTGATTACCCTTTTAGAAATATACGGTGCACCAGCTACTACTTGATGAAAAGATTCCATATTTATTGACAGAAGTTACCATTGGTTCCCTGCACAAGGAAATACAGGTAAAAACCTATGTGGTCCAAATGGTGAGACAGGTAGAAAAGAGGCCATAAAGGGTTATCATTAAAACCTTGTTTTTCTACATCCCTTACAGATCAGTAAAAGAGCCCTGATGAGGGTTGGGGGAATAATTACTCTAACCTGAAACGCGTCGGCAAAACAAACAAGAGCCAAGCATTTCATTTATTGATTTGGATTAAGAGACAAAAAGCGTTGTTTTGCTCTTGTTAAAACTTTTGTCTATATAGGAATGTGAATAATGAAATAACCTAATGTATTTGTTGAATTGTTGAAATGTATTTTTGTACATGTTTGTTTGGATGTAACTTGAATGTTTTTTCTTTAATTGTCGTTATGATGTTCTCTCTGTGAGCTCGAAATGCTTTTTACTAACGGAATAAGATTGAATTGTGTATCCTTGGTTCTGCCTTTCAAGAACTTTAAGAGCAATTAAGTCTCTATTATACCATAAGTAAAAGGTATAAATAAATGTACCAGACCAGATTCAATGAATTTTTTTATTTGGTCTTTGTTCTGAATCATTATATGTAGTGTGAGAAGGGGGCATTTTCTATGTATGTTACAATTTTAAAAATGGCACTTTTGAAAAGTTTGTATTTTCATGCCTCATTTTGTGCCTGCAGCCTCTTCCTGGGTCACATGAATGGGTTTAGTTGGCCTTTCGACTTTGTTTCATCCTCCCAGTCAGCCACACAATAGAGGGATTAGGTGTGTCACTGGCAGGATAGATGATCGGAGCTGGTCACAGCCCCACTTGCAGCTGAATAGGCTGTGCCCTGCCTTTACACAAAGGACTTAACACTTCCTCATTATTAATGTAGTAAAGAGTGGAGAAGTGTGGCTCACTGGTTAGAGGAGGCAGACCTGGAAGCAGAGGTCAGCCCTGGACCAGGGTTCAGTTCCCGGCTCGGCGGGGTCTTGAGTCCTAAAATGCCCATGGACTCGACAATTCTCGCTCCGGTTTCTACTCGATTCACGGGTTCACACTCTGCGACTCTGAGCAATAGCTTGCTTAATCTCCACAACGGCCCCTTGGGGCGGGATGCCTGGCTTTCACCTTGCGGATACCCTGCCGGGGTTACCTCACAGGGGATTACCAGGAGGGGTTCCCTAAGCAAGCGCTTAGAAACCGCTCGGTGATTTGCGCTATATAAATTCCTGTACATTTACATTTAAAGCTGACGGCAGGGGAGGCAGGAAACTCCAAGCTCTTCCAAGAGACTTCTCTAGGACTTTCTCCTACTTATAAGAATGCCCCAGGTATAAAAATAAAGCCCTCAGACCCACTCTTCTGTACACTTTCTGGACCTGCAGAAGGACAGCCTGCTGCTGTGGTGGGCTGTGTACTTCGAAAGATTGCTTTGCTGCACCTGGAAGGACTGCTCAGCTGCCTGGAGCTTGCCTTGAACACTCAGAGGTCTGCTATGCTGCTTGAGCTCAGTCCCACTTCTTGAACCCACGACTATCAGAGTGACTCCAAATGATAGTTGGCTGGCCTCTGTCCTGATCAGAGCCTTAGGGACAGAAACGTATTCAACCATCTGGACCCACCCAGAATGAGTCCTGATCCTCCAATTGGTGCCTCTCCAGTCCCAGACCCTTGCAAGTGGTGGTAAAGTGCCCAGATGGTAAAATTCAAAACTTAGGACTTTGAAAGTGTTTGGCTTAAAAGTGCTCTGAAAACTGATAGGAGACCAGGACCTACCTGCTCGTCGAGCTGCCCAAGGTGCATTTACGGTTGGCCTGACTTTGCAGCAGCTCCCGCTACGTTCTTCTCTGTAGCAGCAAATCCCCTTAAATGGTCCTTCGTATAAGGGGTTTCCAGCCTTATGGAGCCATTGTCAATTACAGCTAGCAGCTTCATCCCGCTGGAGATTCGAAAAAAGAGACTGATACTGAATGTAGAAATCTTCACCGTAACTTCATCCAACTGCTCCCCGAGGACAATGACTCCTCCTTGGACACTGCCTGCAGCCTTTCCCCGCTCAAACTTTACCTTCTCAGACAATTTTTGTTTAAATTTCTTCTAAGTCCAAAGGTAAGCGCTGACCAGGCTCAATCCACTTCTTGTGTCCGACCTTCGCTACATCCCCGTGGGCCATATTTTTTTACTTTGACCTGGTCTCGCTTGACTTAATGCACCCTGTTGGCAGGGGGATAACAAAGGCCATCGCAGCCCTTGCGGTGTGGGGGGGCCCGAGTTGCAGGGGGCCTCCTCAGCACAATACTCAGGCCCAAGAGCTCTGGATTACATCCAGATTGGGGGCCCCTCCATGTATGTGGCAGGGGGGCCCCTTCAACTTTTGTTACGCCACTGCCTGTTGGTGCTTTAATCTTTTAAGAGCTAGTTTTTTACCTTAAATTCATAACTCCGGTTCTACTAATTGGATTTTTGTCATTTTGGTGTCAAATACTTTATCAAACTTTACTCTCTTTTTCTAAATTGGTGGGAGATGTTTTTTCTGATGTGTTTTCAATTTATTATTGTCTGTATGCTGCATAAATACTTTGCAGATTTCATCTAAGTTAAGCCTAACTGCTTTTGAGCCAAGCTACCAGGCGGTTAAGCATAGGTTAATTTATAGATTTTTGAGGTTTACACTGACAGATTGTGGGTGCTGCTTGAGTAGGGTTTCACCTCCCTTAACAAGTAACAAAACCTCTTACAATAAGCTATTGGGAACCAAGTTTGTCACAGAAATAGTTTTAAGACGACATGGTAAAATAATATTTATTACAATCTTAGCTGCTGTGTCATATAACACATGCAATAGACTTTGTAAAGTGTACTATATATAAAAATCAAGAAATATGCATTTTGAAATCCTGATTAATTGATCAAGGATTCAGCATAGTGTATGTCATAACAGACTTCAGCTTTGTAGCCCTCGGTGCTGAAGTTTATTACTGCCTCCAAGTAATCAAGTGGCCACAGGACCCAAAGGTGTATCTAATCATTCTTTTATAACTAGTACAGGGATTGTGGCTGTTGTTTGAGCAGAGTTAACACTTCGCTCAACCCACAACCCGATTTCTCACAGACATTAGTCGATATTTTTTTATATTTTAGCATCCATTTTTTACCAGAAGGCTATCATTCCCCTGCATTTGTTGAATATGTCAGCCCTCTATGGCCACTGATTTGCTCCATCTCGCAGCTTCCCTTCCTAGCTCAGTGTACACCTGGAAGAAATCGACCTACTGACACTTCCCGATCTGGCTTCCAGTCTAATCACAGCACCAAGACCACTTTGAACGTCGCAACTGACCACATCAGATCTCTCCTCGACCGAGGTGAGCGAGCAGCCCTGATCCTCCTCGACCTCTCATCAGTCTTTGACACAATTTTACATCAAATCCTCAACACCAGACTCCACCACATCGACATTCGTGGAAACGTCCTCAAGTCGATCACCTCCTTCTTCACTGGGCGCATGCAGAGAATCCTCCTTCCTCCCTTGACCTCCAAGACCAAGAGCATCATCTGCAGTGCCCCCAAACGCTACTCCCTCAGCTCCACCCTCTTCAACATCAACATCACTCTACTGGCAGACACCATGCGAACCCACGGACTCAACATCATCCCATACTCCGACAACACCCAGCTCATCCTCTCTCTTACTGAGGGCCCGCTGCCACCAGATCCAACTTCTGGAATGCAAGGACCACGTCTAAAGGATGAGGTCTAACTGCCTGAAGCTGAGCTTGGACAAGATGGAAGTACTCATCTTGGGGAGAAGCACCTCACCATGGAATGACACATGGTGGCCCACCAAACTCGGACCCTCACCAACCCCACAGACCACACATCCTGGACAGTGAGCTCACCATGAAGTGCCAGGTCAATGCAGTATTTTCCTCCGGCTTCCACACCCTACATGCTCCAAAAGATCTTCAGATGGACCCCCTGAACACTAGGAAATCAGTCACTGAAGCCTTTGTCATTAGTCGACTTGACTACGCCGAAACCACCGCTCAACTTCTCAAGTGACTCCAGACAATACAGAATACCGCAGCCGTACTCAACCTCAACCTCCCCAAATGGACCAGCAGCACCCCTCACCTCAGAAGCCTCCACTGGCTACCCGTCCAGAAGTGATGCCAGTTCAAGCTGCTAACCCACGCCTACAAAGCCCTCTGCAACATCAGACCTACCTACATCAACCACCGCCTGACATTCCACCAACCCACCAGATAACTCCTCTCCGCCTTTCTTTTTCTCGCACACATCCCCTGCTTCTGCCAGAGCCATAGTGGTAGTTGTTCCTTCTCCTACCTCGCCTCAAGTCCTGGAATGAGCTCCTCCTCCACCTTCACTTGCCAATTTCAGGAAGGCACTCAAGGCCTGTCTCTTCGACTAAGGACCATGCGATCTCAGTGCCTGGACACCCCCAGGGGTGATAAGCCCCACAATATAAATACAGATTGATTGATTGATTGATGTTGTCACAATCCAGAGAAGTATACTACCATCACCCCATCCTAGTAGTGGCTTGGTGTATTCTTCCACCTCCAAAGGAGTGTTTCTATTGTATTTGTTCATGATGTACATTATTTTCCGTATGTGACTAAGACTATTTGGTGAATGCAGAAGACAGCTTGCAAAGAAGGATTTCCCCATCTAAAGTAGCAAGGTTTGCATTGCAAGTAACTACTTAATCACAGTATCATCCAAATAAGTATATATATGCTATTTACCAGGTGAATTTGGGTTTTTTAAAACTTATTTTGGGTAATTTTTATGATCTGGGGAGAACATATGAAAACATTTTTTAACACCATGCACGTGGGCCGTTTTCCCGCTGTGCACTGAAGTTTTCAAAAACCCGCGGTTCATGACGAGCTCAGCTCGTCATGACCGTACGACAGCTCGTCATGAGCGTTGAAGGGGTTAAACTGTTTGTTTTCATAGTAAGCAACCTTTTGCATGTGTGTTAGGGGTGCACTCTTAAGTAAAACAGTAGCACTAATTTTCAAACATGTTAAGAATTCAAAACAAATTGATACACTTTCTAGATTCTTTTCAAGACCATGACCTGGAAATGGGTTCTCTAGGACCTATAGCACAAAGGATTTAGTAACTATGCCAACCCCATACAGAAAAACTACTGAAGTGAAACAATCCTTCAACTAACTCACTGAGGGCTACTTGAGTTAGATGTTTTCTAGCTAACAAGTAGTCTTGTGAGATTTCACAGGGATAATTAATGAAACCCAAACCCTCTTTCATCATGAATGGGCACACTCACAAATACTAGGAAGCAAGGGATATATTTTCACGATTTATGAAAATTCTATCCTAGTGCACACAATGTGAATAGTAACTATTAAAAAAAAAAAAAGATTGCGGCAATGATAATCAGCAAGAGGTAGAGCAGTATAAATCTTCTAGCATTATGATGGTTTCATGCAGTTCCTTTTGATCAGTAACACCAATCACACCTTTCTCTCAGCCAACTAAGCTAAACTTAGCACCAAAAGAGACATACTTTGAGTTTGATAGATGGTTAAGACCTGCATACCTTTATGAACACTAGAACCATTGTTCAGTGAAGAAACGGCCGTGGCTCCCTTGTCTGCATTTGTAAGCTGGCGGATAAGCTGTTTTAAGGGTGGGTGTGCCTTCTTCACAGTCTTCACCAAGGAAAGATGATTACAGTCCCAAATGACTCTGTCTCAAGTCCCCTGGTAAAATATTCTTCATCTTAATCCCATATCACTCTGCTCTAGTTTATATATTCTGTCTGAAAATTGTTGAACATTTTCAATATGAACAATTAATAGGAAGCGATTCTAACCGTTCACTAACTTACATTCTGTGAAACTTTGCTTATTGTTTTAAACAATGCGTGAGAAGTTGTGATATCAGTTTCTATGAACTTTTGTTCATTTTCAAAATCAATGACTGGAAAGGCAATTCATGACCATCCAGGAAAGAATATATATATTCAAGGAAACTAAATTATCACATTGCAATGAATAATGACGTTAATGAAGGTGCATTTATGTTTGAAACATACACCTGAATAAATTAGCATATATAATTCAAAAAGGGAATACTTAGAACAGAAAACATATGATAATGATAACATACCCAAAATGATAATGAGATCTATGCTATGAATGCATATGTATGTATTTATTCACAAGGACAAATGGAAAAACTAGGCTATTTTTTATTTTTTCAGCAACTGCAGCCGAGTTTAATTAGTCCTAAGTTTAATCAAAGAGGGATGAAAAAGCACAAAGTTGATTTAAAAGATGTATATAATTGTTTCACTAAGATTCACTTTATTTTGAAAACAAGGATGACTTCTCTGTAATATCATGGAATAGACCAAACATTTTCAGAATTTGGATTTCTGCTAAAATTCATGACTTTTCTCCATATGTAAATGATGGTGAAATTGTAGTCAGTGACCGACAGCGGCTCTGGGGAGGCAGAGAGGCTGTCGGCTGCATTTAAGGGGATAAGGCATGGAAGATGATATGCGACAAATCAGCAAAATGTTTTGGAAAATGAGACTGCAGAAGCTGTTGGATTTCAGATGCATACCGGGCTGTTTGCAGGGCAAATATGTCCGTTGCGCAGTTTGAATACACCTCTTTCTGTCTCAGAATTGCAACAACTTTAGTTAATTTATCAGAACTTGTATTTACTATGTCTACATTTCAAATAGGAAGCCTCAGTGATTCCAGGAGGATTTGGGAAGGGGCTGCTTCCTCTGCTAATTAAGTAGACTTGTCATAGAACAGCCAATAAGAGGAGGCCCTTCTCTTATTCGTCACAGAATGGGATGGGGTCAGTAAGATTTGCTGACCCCACCTCACTCTCTGACGAGGTGTCACTAATAAACAGTTGGCCCTGGGCACCTAAGGTCTTAAATCTAAGTCTATCTGTCACATGCCCCCTCAGGGGAACAGTGTTTACAATGCAACTATTACAACGCAGTACCTTTACGACGCAACCATTACAACGCAAGTCATTACAACGACTTGCGCTGGGGGGCGCTCTAGGATAGGGAATAGTTTTAATTTAATATCCAACACCTTCCCTACTATCCACGGGGACTGGAGTTGGAATAGTAAATTAAACTATTCACTATCCAGCGCCCCCCAACTCAAGTTGTTGTAACGACTTGTGTTGTAAAAGTTGCGTCGCGAAGGCATTCGTTGTAAAAGCATGCGTTGTAACGAAGTACATCCGCCCACTCATCATGAGCACCTGGTAGGGCTGTGCCGAGCTGAGGAGGTCACATGCACAGGACTGTCAAATCTGCAGGCCGGCATAGTTCACCTGACGTAGCCAGGCAGCTGCAAATTTAGCCTTTATACAGCATCTGTCTGCTTGACCCAAAAATATGAATAGTGTCTATCAAGCTGACCTTTGCTCAACCTGACAGACACTCTTCATGTTTGAAACAAGGTAGGGGTGGTGGAGGCCCTCTGCCGTTAATAATGGGCTGCACGGCCTGGTCTGTTTGATAAAAGACCAGCGGTTTAGATAACAACCTGTGTATACATCAAGCAGTATCTATTGGCCATAAGGCTATTCCATCTAAACTAAACATAATTGCATTAGAGGTTCCATTTTCACCATTTCAGTTAAAACACGATCAGTAATATTTCCTTTCCAATTTCGACCTGAATAATGGGTTAGATTATTTTTTGCAGTTTTCATATCAATAAAAGACCTGAAGCTCATGTATGTTGTCTGCTACACTGTCTTGTTCAACATTTTAATTTCTCTTGCAATTATGCATGCCCTAAAAATGGAATCAATGACCTTAATTTTTTATAAAGTTGCAGCCTGATTCATCAAAGACCCGTTTTGCGAGTCTATAATAGCAATTCATAAGGAGTCGCTATTACAGACTCGCAAAACGGGATTCATGTAGAGATTTGCGATTCCTACACATTCCTTATTTGCGATTAGCAAATTGCTAATCGCAAATAAGGAATAACTCCCCATTCATTCCTATGGGCCAAAAGGGCCATAGGAATGAATGGGGAGTATTCCTTATTTGCGATTAGCAATTAGCTAATCGCAAATAAGATAGCGATTTTAAGGGTGCCAGGGGTGTCCAAAGGACACCCTGTAGCACCCCTTAAATGCAAATTGAAACAGGTGTTGCGCACACACATGTCCAAAGGACATGTGTGTGTGCAACATGCAACTTAGAAAAATGCTTTTAAAAGCATTTTTCTAAGTTTTCTCTATTTACCACGAGGTTTGACCTCACGGTAAATAGCTGGCCGAAATTGCGAATTCGCAATTTTTAAATGGATGATGAATTGTATTTAAGGAATCTCAAATAGAAATTCCTTAAATGTAATTCCTCGCAAAATAGCGAAATCGCTATTACCGATTTTTGCATTTGGGATGATGAATCCCAAATGCAAAAATAGCGCTCGCAAAGGGCCAGATTCTCAGAATCTGGTCCTTTGCGAGCCGATTTCGGCTTGATGACTCAGGCTGTTAGTTCCCTATACACTTTTTCATATATGTTTTCTTTCCAATTTTCATAAACTTGCTGTGCAAATGATTCAATAAACTGTGAGGAATAAATGAACCTATGATTCATAATCAGGATGGTTTTGAACTTTTCTTGATAAGCAGACCTTTCATCCTCATTGTAGAAGGGAAGTCTTCTCTTGAAATTTCTAGGGCTATTTATGAGTAGGGTCGGACGATGCTCCCACTGTATATCATAATGTATTTCTCTAAAGCTATTAGATTGATGAATGTCTATCATGTTAAAAACAAAACCGCTCTTGCTGTTTTGTTTTAATTTAGATATCTGTCCATATTGCCCAGTGAGGCATGTGCACTCAAATTGTTGATTCACTGTCTAACAGCAGTTATGGCCCAAGCCTTTGCAAAAGGACCAAGAATCATAATTCCATCCAGGGATTTTTTTTTTAAAACATTGGAGCTGTGAAATCAATCCTGTGAGACACACAATTTGATAAGGAACCCTTGCTCAAACAACACCGTCCAGCACAGCATATGCAGTGATGTTCACAGCATAATAATCACGTTGTGGTCTGTGAGAAGAAGAATGCAGATGCAATTCATGAACCACGAGAAACTGCACTGCTTTATCACAAATGTGGTTCCCTTGTACCAAAAGCAAAATTATAATCAGCATTATGATCCACATTAGAATGGATTGAACTCCAGAAGCAACCCAGATATGACCATTGTCAAAAAAGCTATTTGTCATGGAACCTGCAGGGAGCAAGAAGCCACCTGTTGTGCCGACTGACTGAACGGTTCATTATTTCTATTGCTTCAAAACCTGAATCTGTCATTTTCTCATAGGCCAATTTCTTGTAGCAGTATAATTTCAATTGATGTGGGTTTTGTTAGTAGCTCATAATATACGATGATTGCGGAAATTGCAATTGTTAATGTTGCAGCATCTGCTCACTTGTTTAACATGACACCTGTTTTGCGCAATTTGATTACTCATTCAATGTCATTTGACATGGTATGAAGCTGGAGACACAGCAACCTCATCAGTCCCTGGAATGGGATTGAAGATTTCAACATGGTTGTACACCTTTTGGGATAGTTCCTGTGGAGTAGGGACAGGATATATTGATCTACTCTGGAGGCACCTTGGTGTTGATAAATGTCTGCTGAACAGCATCGGCCACATAGTACTTATTGATGTGGTCGATCAACAATTTCCTGTTCGTCTGTATACCAGAAAGTAGCGGCAACATTACTAACCAACTGCCTTCTACCTTAAGTACTGGAACAAGTGGTCTGTACGAAGGTCCAAAGACTATTTGTCAGGGATTTGTATATGAGACAAGACAAAAGAAGGGGGCTTCCCAAGGGTTTTCTTAATGATATAGGCAGGCCAAGGGGGGAAAAAAACCTGTATAGAAAATGAAAGAAGGTACCCTGCCTAATATTTATAGAGGTCCTAGTTAGAGGATCCAAAAGTGATAAAAGGGGGGTGATTAGCCCACGGGCTGACGCTGCACAGGACAAACACCAGGTCAATCAAAGCAGACTAAACAAGATATATTAGAAAAATACATACTTTTTATTTTTCTTCTTTTTAAATATATTATTAGTAATTTTCAGAGGACAGACATATACAAATTAGATAGTCAAAATGATATATCACAAAATACATAGCAAAAGTTTTTTTTATAAGGTTAAGAACTGCCCAGTACTGACCACACTTCAGACAAACTTACACACTCATTCATACAGGGATTGTCTCTAACTCTAGTTTAAGCATTCAACTACCATTCATCCATTCATATAATCCTGGCATAGGCAACAATAGATATTCAATAAGTTGCCTAAATCGGGAAGTTCATCCAGGTAGATGGTATTAATACGGGTCCTGATGTAATTAGGACAGAATGCCGTATTCCTGGGAAAACATGCCGACGCGCGTTTCGGTGAAAAGCCAATATGGCCACACCTTCATCAGGGCCAGGGTAGTATGCTGGGCAGGGGGAGAGAAGTAAAAACTGGAAATAAAAAAACTTTGTCTTAGTCCCGTATTTCCAATATATAAGCACATAAACATTTCATTTTCACAATATTATTTGCTTTTAGAAAAGAGGAAACATATATAAACCTTCTCTATATGATACATATAAGGTTGACATTTTTTTGACACTGTGCAGCAACAGACCGGTTGGAGACACTCCCATATCAGATTCCCTATTCCGTGGAATCTAGAGAAGGCAAACTGATAGCCTAAGCTAAATGAACAGTAGAGTCTACTTCACAATACTAGACACACATTTAATAATCACACACTCATTGTCGTTTACCTAAGACCCCAGCGCTTTAGTTCGGCCACTCCATATTTGTGTTTTTAATGAAAAAAGGTGCAGGTGGAAGGTTACAAGACCCAATTGTCCTAATTTGCCCCAACTACTCATAGGTTCTTCTAAACTAGTGTAACATTGATAGTTTCGCTTTTATTCGTGTTTACCTGTTTATTTTGTTTAAAGTGGCGTACGATTTGAGGACCACCTTCACGACTGCAAAGGGAGATGGATTCCAATTGTAACCTTAATGGGGAGGTATAACCGATTATTCTCTTTAATCATAAAATTCTTTTTAATACTTAGTGTAACAGTTATAGACCGAAGAAAACAATTTACCAAGGTATTTAATCTGGACTTGTGGTTCCTTTGGTCGGGCTTAAGCGGCGCGTTGCTCCACCAAATAGTTAACATAGGTCAGGTAACCCGACATGTAGAGTTCTCTAGATGTAAAAAGATAGGTCACTGTATCTATGTTCTTAATATTTAAAGAGGCACTCAAGCCCCCCTATAGAGAAACAAACTAATAGGAAGGTACCTTCTATGATGTTAAAATGTTGAATATTGTCTCGTCTCTTCAAGGCCGTCCTGTTGGTCAAGTCAGGAGTTAAACCTGTCTTCTCGCTCTCTGTAGTGGTTATATCGATAATAGGTGCTCCTGTTGGTCACGCAGCGCATTAAAAGACGCCCATTAGTTATGTTATAACCCTTCTTTAATCTATACTCTAAAGTGATTGTTTTTTAGAAAAATTTATTTAAAACCCAGGTTCAGTTACCTGCAAGAGCTAATGTTGTGGCTTCGGTACCGCTGGTGAAATCAAAGCATATGAATCAGAAGCTCCGGTAGCTGGTAAATCAGGGAAACAAAAAAGGGGGGATAATAAACCGATTGTGAGAGGTCCCAAGGGCAAATGAACAGAGTGTAATATATCAACGGGTGGCGGGTTGCAGAACTAAGGGAAAATCCCCTCAAGATTATAGCCTGGTTCGTTTGTAGTTAAGGCTCCTATAAAGTACGTAGGATAGTCACAGGTTATGGCGGGCTGATAGCGAAAGGGTGTAACATCTCAACTGTGAGGGGGATAGCCCTTTAAGGGTATCAAACAGTCGTGCTAGAGATTGCAAAACCCTTTAAGGGTCTCGGACAATCGTGTAAGAGAATAACAACACGGAGCTTATTAGAGATAGCTATATTCGTAACCACATTATTAAGTAATCTTAAAGAGGCGATTACCTTAAAAGAATCAAGTCGGGCTTTATCACGGGGATTCCACCAACTAAGAAGTATTCAGCACGGGAAACTGCTCACTCGCATTCCTAAAGACGGACACCAGAATTACATATTGTCCGTTACATGAGGGCATTTGCAGAGGCTCCGTTGTGTGGACTAAGCTGGACGCTTGGGCTTAACCACGATGTTAGGTAATTTTAAAAAGGTAATTACCTTCGTTGAATCACGTATGGCTTTTTCACGGGGATTCCACCAACTAGGACGTACTCGGGACGGGAAAAGGCTTACTCGCATTCCTAAGGAAGGACAACAAAATTACATATTGTCCGGTATGTGGGGGCATTTGAAAGGTTCCGTTATGCGGACTATGATGGTCTCTTAATTCAGCTTACCGTCACAAAGTCGGTCGTCATCTTCATATGGGGTTCCGCCGGCAGCCTTGGTCGGCCAATTGCACGATACAGGACACTCGTCTGTGCGCTTATTGGATGACGTTTAAATAGGTATTTTCTCGCGCTTTTTTTTGGAACTCTCCCCAGCCGTGTCTCATTTTTAGGAAACACTAAGGAGGGACTTTTTACTATGGAGGAACTGTCCCCGCCATGTTGGTTAAGTTATATAATGTTTGACCGAGCGCTTTTCAGATGACGTTTAAGTAAGTATTTTTATCGCGCTTTAACTTGGGACTTTTCCCAACCGTGTCTAATATTTAGGAGAACACTAAAAAGGGACTCCAGACTATGCAGACACCGTATCCGCCATGTTAGTTGAAATGTCTAATGGGGACCGAGTTGTTCTTACCGTCTCTCCTCATTTAAAGGAGAACCTGCTCAATCATCTTAAGTGAGCCAATGATATGCCATAGAGGGGAATCATATGGGGAGATGTAGTTATGGTTATGTGACCAGATCATATTATTTCACTGTAGCCCAGTATCGAGTGGGATAAAATAAAGAAGTTGATAGCGCTCAAGACTAGACAAGCTCTAGTACTCCCATCCGGTTATAAGTGGTCTAATATGCGCAAGCTGTATCACAGTTCATTTCCTTATATTCCCACAGGTTATTGTATTCAGTCGGACTATACTGTATTTCATATATATTGACCAATGGTTTTCCAGCATATTTTTACAGAATTGCTTGGTGCCAAGGACATTCTTCGTTAAGCCCTTTTTCCACCGCATTTAGAAAAAAGATCCAAAATACCTCCCGTTTTTTTCGGAGGTTTGTGGTGTTGGTTCCTGGGCAGGTTTTTATTTTTTCTAAGATAAACCACCGAAGCTCTAGCTCTGTGTGGTTTTTCTCAGCCCAGTGAGCTACCAATGGAGCTGCTTGTTTTTGGTTCCTGATATTGGATTTATGTTCTCCAATTCTTGCCCTGCATTCTCTGCCAGTTTCTCCAACATAAGGGAGATTGCACGGGCACAATATCAAGTAAATGATATTGCTTGTACGGCAATTCGTCATATTGGCATTGCGTCGTACAGACACAGTACGGGTGTTGGTAGTGACAGTCTCTCCAGTAATTGCCTGTGGGCAGATGTGACATGTCCCACATCTATGGTTGCCATATATTGGTTCCAGTCCGGTGATGGCTGTCTGATTATTTCCAGATATCTCCTGAAATTTACCCCGAACAAGATGGTTTTTAAGGTTGGCGTTCTTTTTAAACGCAAAGATGGGGCGGTTTAAATGTGTTTTTTCGTGTTCCAAATTCAGGATTTGCCAGCTGGAGTTAATCGCTTGTCGTATTTTGTGGTTCATCTCAGAGTGACGGGTCATGCATACAAGTTGCTTTAGTTTCTCCGGTCCTCTTTCTACAAACATAGCCTCCCGGTCGGTGTATCTCGCCCGTTTAAACGACTCCTTGATGAGTCTGGGTGGGTATCCTCGGAAACGGAGTTTCTCCTGAAGAATGTCAGCCTGGATCAGGAAGTCATCCAGATACGTGCAGTTCCTTCTAATGCGAAGGAACTGACTGTAGGGGATACTATCCCTTTGGCTCCGCGGGTGGTAACTGGCATATTGAAGTAGTGTGTTGCGTGCCGTAGGTTTGGTATATAGAGAAACTTTGATGGTGTTATCTTGGTGCTCGATCCAAATGTCTAGGAATTCTATTTTGGTTGTACTTAGGTGGCTGGTAAATCTCAAGTTGGCGTCCGCTGCATTGAGCCACTCAATGAATTCGTGCAGTTGTTCCTCAGCCCCCTTCCAAATAAAGAAAATATCGTCAATAAAGCGTTTCCAGCTTTTGACGTTTTCGTAGAAGGGGGCCAATTCATTGAAGATGTTAGTTCTTTCAAACTCCCCCATGTACAAACAGGCAATACTAGGGGCGCAACTTGCTCCCATACTTACTCCAGAGGCCTGCCTGTACATGGTGTTGTCGAATTCAAAATAGTTCTCGAAAAGAACTATCTTAAGACATTCCAAGATGAATTCCTTGTTAGTGATCTCGGTGTTTCTAGAGATGACAGTTTCAATCGCATCATATGCTCCTTTTTGGGGGATGTTAGAATACAATGCTTCCACATCTAGTGTGACCATGACTTCAGAGTTCTCAAGAAATTGAGTGCCCTCCACCTGCTGAATAAAGTGTCCTGTATCGCGCACATAGGATTTTAGCTCGATCACCATTGGATTTAGGAATTTATCAATATATTTGGACAACGGCTCGGTAGCCGAGCCAATCGTCGAAACAATTGGTCGCAGTGGTGGATCCAAGCTGCACTTGTGGGTCTTAGGAAGCCCATAAATTATGGGCATTTTAGTGTTGCTAGGAGTTAGAAACTCTGCTTCATCCTCACAGATTTGGTTCTGTGATACAGCTTTCTGGACCATTTTTAATATACGCTTTTTTAAGGCGTTCTCAGGATTCCGGGTGATCCGTACATAATGGCCTGAAGAAGATAATAAATCAGTCATTCTTTTCTTGTAGTCAGATGTATCAAGTATTGTGATTCCTCCCCCTTTATCACACGATTTTATTGTGATATTTTGATTTGTTTCAAGTTCTCTGAGGGCTCTGTTCTCTATGATGGACATGTTGGCCTTAGGTATAGGTACGTACTTGGTCATTTTATTTATTTTTTTCATAACTGTTTTTTCAAAGATATTGACCTCAGGGCCCACCATTTCTAAGGTGGGAGTAAACGAGGACGGGGGTTTGCATCCTGATTTATTATGGTCATTATCAGTAGGTGGTGCCTCTTGGAAAAATTTCTGAAGTCGAACCTTCCTGAAGAAAAGCTGTAGGTCTCTATTCAGTTCAAATTTACTGAAATTAGCAGATGGTACAAAGGACAACCCTCTTGATAAAAGTTTAATGGCTGCAGGGTCTATATTCTCACTGGAAAGATTGAACACAGGGAGCCCCCTTATGTTCGCCAGTACTGATGATGGCGGGTCTGCACATACATTTGCGGTTGACCCCGACCCTGATGGTAGTTCCTCGTCTGCGGTGTTCTCGACGGGGGTCGGGAATTGCCCCGGCGGTTCCCTAAAAAACGGTTCTGTTGATGGTTGCGCTCAAACCCTCCATTCCTATTGCCTCTATTTGGGTTATGCCCACGGTTTGAACTGTGACCTTGATCATAATCTGTATCAAAACTAGGGTCATACTCATCGGGGGCATCTCCCTCAGAGTCAGTGGTCTCTGAGAAAGTTGTGACCTTTCTCCCTTGGCCCCATCTGGGTGCCTGACCGCAAGGCGCACTTTCTTCTTGGGTGGTATAAAAGTCCTTCCCTAAATATGGGTATGCCCTTTCCTGATTGAACATTCGGATGTCCTTTCTCAATTTTTCTGTTTTCCTCTTAAGTAGGTAGTCGGAGAAAGATTCAAGCTCAAATTGGATCTCTTCTAGTTTTCTTTTTCCTTCCTCTACTGCATCCCCTTCTTTCAGTTTGTCCTCTAGCTCGCGAATTTCTTTATTCAAGATGTCAATAACGGTGCGAGCCGTTTCCACAATCAACATCATCCAGTCCCTGGAGCAACGGTTCGAGATGAGAGCCCATCGCTCCAGGAACTGTCTGATTTCTATAAACATCCCTGGGATGTTACGGACTCTAAGTCCGATAGGGATCGTGCCAGCTCGTAGGTAATCAAGCATAAATTTGGCATGAAGTTCTGTTCTTTTAGATTTCTTACGGAGATTAAGTAACTTATTCCAATCTCCGTTTAGCCCTCTAGGTACAGTAAAGTCTTGATTGCCATCAGTAGGGAGGCCAAGCATCTTAGCGAAATCATCGTCAGTAAATCCAAATGTTTTTATAGTATCCATTGGTCCAGATTTAGATGGAATTTAGCAATATTCAAATATTTTGGACGCCTGGTTTATTCCAGGCCGAACTAAATATCAAGAAGGGTCAAAGGTATATAGCGGTTAAGTACACATTCATACCATCTCACATGTATCTCTCATTCACAGTCTCTATTAGTTCATTTAGCGAGGGAACCCAAATGTGACCCCCACAGCTCAGGGCTGTGAGAAACAAGACAAAAGAAGGGGGCTTCCCAAGGGTTTTCTTAATGATATAGGCAGGCCAAGGGGGTAAAAAAACCTGTATAGAAAATGAAAGAAGGTACCCTGCCTAATATTTATAGAGGTCCTAGTTAGAGGATCCAAAAGTGATAAAAGGGGGGTGATTAGCCCACGGGCTGAAGCTGCACAGGACAAACACCAGGTCAATCAAAGCAGACTAAACAAGATATATTAGAAAAATACATACTTTTTATTTTTCTTCTTTTTAAATATATTATTAGTAATTTTCAGAGGACAGACATATACAAATTAGATAGTCAAAATGATATATCACAAAATACATAGCAAAAGTTTTTTTTATAAGGTTAAGAACTGCCCAGTACTGACCACACTTCAGACAAACTTACACACTCATTCATACATGGATTGTCTCTAACTCTAGTTTAAGCATTCAACTACCATTCATCCATTCATATAATCCTGGCATAGACAACAATAGATATTCAATAAGTTGCCTAAATCGGGAAGTTCATCCAGGTAGATGGTATTAATACGGGTCCTGATGTAATTAGGACAGAATGCCGTATTCCTGGGAAAACATGCCGACGCGCGTTTCGGTGAAAAGCCAATATGGCCACACCTTCATCATGGCCAGGGTAGTATGCTGGGCAGGGGGAGAGAAGTAAAATCTGGAAATAAAAAAACTTTGTCTTAGTCCCGTATTTCCAATATATAAGCACATAAACATTTCATTTTCACAATATTATTTGCTTTTAGAAAAGAGGAAACATATATAGACCTTCTCTATATGATACATATAAGGTTGACATTTTTTTGACACTGTGCAGCAACAGACCGGTTGGAAACACTCCCATATCAGATTCCCTATTCCGTGGAATCTAGAGAAGGCAAACTGATAGCCTAAGCTAAATGAACAGTAGAGTCTACTTCACAATACTAGACACACATTTAATAATCACACACTCATTGTCGTTTACCTAAGACCCCAGCGCTTTAGTTCGGCCACTCCATATTTGTGTTTTTAATGAAAAAAGGTGCAGGTGGAAGGTTACAAGACCCAATTGTCCTAATTTGCCCCAACTACTCATAGGTTCTTCTAAACTAGTGTAACATTGATAGTTTCGCTTTTATTCGTGTTTACCTGTTTATTTTGTTTAAAGTGGCGTACGATTTGAGGACCACCTTCACGACTGCAAAGGGAGATGGATTCCAATTGTAACCTTAATGGGGAGGTATAACCGATTATTCTCTTTAATCATAAAATTCTTTTTAATACTTAGTGTAACAGTTATAGACCGAAGAAAACAATTTACCAAGGTATTTAATCTGGACTTGTGGTTCCTTTGGTCGGGCTTAAGCGGCGCGTTGCTCCACCAAATAGTTAACATAGGTCAGGTAACCCGACATGTAGAGTTCTCTAGATGTTAAAAGATAGGTCACTGTATCTATGTTCTTAATATTTAAAGAGGCACTCAAGCCCCCCTATAGAGAAACAAACTAATAGGAAGGTACCTTCTATGATGTTAAAATGTTGAATATTGTCTCGTCTCTTCAAGGCCGTCCTGTTGGTCAAGTCAGGAGTTAAACCTGTCTTCTCGCTCTCTGTAGTGGTTATATCGATAATAGGTGCTCCTGTTGGTCACGCAGCGCATTAAAAGACGCCCATTAGTTATGTTATAACCCTTCTTTAATCTATACTCTAAAGTGATTGTTTTTTAGAAAAATTTATTTAAAACCCAGGTTCAGTTACCTGCAAGAGCTAATGTTGTGGCTTCGGTACCGCTGGTGAAGTCAAAGCATATGAATCAGAAGCTCCGGTAGCTGGTAAATCAGGGAAACAAAAAAGGGGGGATAATAAACCGATTGTGAGAGGTCCCAAGGGCAAATGAACAGAGTGTAATATATCAACGGGTGGCGGGTTGCAGAACTAAGGGAAAATCCCCTCAAGATTATAGCCTGGTTCGTTTGTAGTTAAGGCTCCTATAAAGTACGTAGGATAGTCACAGGTTATGGCGGGCTGATAGCGAAAGGGTGTAACATCTCAACTGTGAGGGGGATAGCCCTTTAAGGGTATCAAACAGTCGTGCTAGAGATTGCAAAACCCTTTAAGGGTCTCGGACAATCGTGTAAGAGAATAACAACACGGAGCTTATTAGAGATAGCTATATTCGTAACCACATTATTAAGTAATCTTAAAGAGGCGATTACCTTAAAAGAATCAAGTCGGGCTTTATCACGGGGATTCCACCAACTAAGACGTATTCAGCACGGGAAACTGCTCACTCGCATTCCTAAAGACGGACACCAGAATTACATATTGTCCGTTACATGAGGGCATTTGCAGAGGCTCCGTTGTGTGGACTAAGCTGGACGCTTGGGCTTAACCACGATGTTAGGTAATTTTAAAAAGGTAATTACCTTCGTTGAATCACGTACGGCTTTTTCACGGGGATTCCACCAACTAGGACGTACTCGGGACGGGAAAAGGCTTACTCGCATTCCTAAGGAAGGACAACAAAATTACATATTGTCCGGTATGTGGGGGCATTTGAAAGGTTCCGTTATGCGGACTATGATGGTCTCTTAATTCAGCTTACCGTCACAAAGTCGGTCGTCATCTTCATATGGGGTTCCGCCGGCAGCCTTGGTCGGCCAATTGCACGATACAGGACACTCGTCTGTGCGCTTATTGGATGACGTTTAAATAGGTATTTTCTCGCGCTTTTTTTTGGAACTCTCCCCAGCCGTGTCTCATTTTTAGGAAACACTAAGGAGGGACTTTTTACTATGGAGGAACTGTCCCGCCATGTTGGTTAAGTTATATAATGTTTGACCGAGCGCTTTTCAGATGACGTTTAAGTAAGTATTTTTATCGCGCTTTAACTTGGGACTTTTCCCAACCGTGTCTCATATTTAGGAGAACACTAAAAAGGGACTCCAGACTATGCAGACACCGTATCCGCCATGTTAGTTGAAATGTCTAATGGGGACCGAGTTGTTCTTACCGTCTCTCCTCATTTAAAGGAGAACCTGCTCAATCATCTTAAGTGAGCCAATGATATGCCATAGAGGGGAATCATATGGGGAGATGTAGTTATGGTTATGTGACCAGATCATATTATGTCACTGTAGCCCAGTATCGAGTGGGATAAAATAAAGAAGTTGATAGCGCTCAAGACTAGACAAGCTCTAGTACTCCCATCCGGTTATAAGTGGTCTAATATGCGCAAACTGTATCACAGTTCATTTCCTTATATTCCCACAGGTTATTGTATTCAGTCGGACTATACTGTATTTCATATATATTGACCAATGGTTTTCCAGCATATTTTTACAGAATTGCTTGGTGCCAAGGACATTCTTCGTTAAGCCCTTTTTCCACCGCATTTAGAAAAAAGATCCAAAATACCTCCCGTTTTTTTCGGAGGTTTGTGGTGTTGGTTCCTGGGCAGGTTTTTATTTTTTCTAAGATAAACCACCGAAGCTCTAGCTCTGTGTGGTTTTTCTCAGCCCAGTGAGCTACCAATGGAGCTGCTTGTTTTTGGTTCCTGATATTGGATTTATGTTCTCCAATTCTTGCCCTGCATTCTCTGCCAGTTTCTCCAACATAAGGGAGATTGCACGGGCACAATATCAAGTAAATGATATTGCTTGTACGGCAATTCGTCATATTGGCATTGCGTCGTACAGACACAGTACGGGTGTTGGTAGTGACAGTCTCTCCAGTAATTGCCTGTGGGCAGATGTGACATGTCCCACATCTATGGTTGCCATATATTGGTTCCAGTCCGGTGATGGCTGTCTGATTATTTCCAGATATCTCCTGAAATTTACCCCGAACAAGATGGTTTTTAAGGTTGGCGTTCTTTTTAAACGCAAAGATGGGGCGGTTTAAATGTGTTTTTTCGTGTTCCAAATTCAGGATTTGCCAGCTGGAGTTAATCGCTTGTCGTATTTTGTGGTTCATCTCAGAGTGACGGGTCACGCATACAAGTTGCTTTAGTTTCTCCGGTCCTCTTTCTACAAACATAGCCTCCCGGTCGGTGTATCTCGCCCGTTTAAACGACTCCTTGATGAGTCTGGGTGGGTATCCTCGGAAACGGAGTTTCTCCTGAAGAATGTCAGCCTGGATCAGGAAGTCATCCAGATACGTGCAGTTCCTTCTAATGCGAAGGAACTGACTGTAGGGGATACTATCCCTTTGGCTCCGCGGGTGGTAACTGGCATATTGAAGTAGTGTGTTGCGTGCCGTAGGTTTGGTATATAGAGAAACTTTGATGGTGTTATCTTGGTGCTCGATCCAAATGTCTAGGAATTCTATTTTGGTTGTACTTAGGTGGCTGGTAAATCTCAAGTTGGCGTCCGCCGCATTGAGCCACTCAATGAATTCGTGCAGTTGTTCCTCAGCCCCCTTCCAAATAAAGAAAATATCGTCAATAAAGCGTTTCCAGCTTTTGACGTTTTCGTAGAAGGGGGCCAATTCATTGAAGATGTTAGTTCTTTCAAACTCCCCCATGTACAAACAGGCAATACTAGGGGCGCAACTTGCTCCCATACTTACTCCAGAGGCCTGCCTGTACATGGTGTTGTCGAATTCAAAATAGTTCTCAAAAAGAACTATCTTAAGACATTCCAAGATGAATTCCTTGTTAGTGATCTCGGTGTTTCTAGAGATGACAGTTTCAATCGCATCATATGCTCCTTTTTGGGGGATGTTAGAATACAATGCTTCCACATCTAGTGTGACCATGACTTCAGAGTTCTCAAGAAATTGAGTGCCCTCCACCTGCTGAATAAAGTGTCCTGTATCGCGCACATAGGATTTTAGCTCGATCACCATTGGATTTAGGAATTTATCAATATATTTGGACAACGGCTCGGTAGCCGAGCCAATCGTCGAAACAATTGGTCGCAGTGGTGGATCCAAGCTGCACTTGTGGGTCTTAGGAAGCCCATAAATTATGGGCATTTTCTATAACTGTTACACTAAGTATTAAAAAGAATTTTATGATTAAAGAGAATAATCGGTTATACCTCCCCATTAAGGTTACAATTGGAATCCATCTCCCTTTGCAGTCGTGAAGGTGGTCCTCAAATCGTACGCCACTTTAAACAAAATAAACAGGTAAACACGAATAAAAGCGAAACTATCAATGTTACACTAGTTTAGAAGAACCTATGAGTAGTTGGGGCAAATTAGGACAATTGGGTCTTGTAACCTTCCACCTGCACCTTTTTTCATTAAAAACACAAATATGGAGTGGCCGAACTAAAGCGCTGGGGTCTTAGGTAAACGACAATGAGTGTGTGATTATTAAATGTGTGTCTAGTATTGTGAAGTAGACTCTACTGTTCATTTAGCTTAGGCTATCAGTTTGCCTTCTCTAGATTCCACGGAATAGGGAATCTGATATGGGAGTGTCTCCAACCGGTCTGTTGCTGCACAGTGTCAAAAAAATGTCAACCTTATATGTATCATATAGAGAAGGTCTATATATGTTTCCTCTTTTCTAAAAGCAAATAATATTGTGAAAATGAAATGTTTATGTGCTTATATATTGGAAATACGGGACTAAGACAAAGTTTTTTTATTTCCAGATTTTACTTCTCTCCCCCTGCCCAGCATACTACCCTGGCCCTGATGAAGGTGTGGCCATATTGGCTTTTCACCGAAACGCGCGTCGGCATGTTTTCCCAGGAATACGGCATTCTGTCCTAATTACATCAGGACCCGTATTAATACCATCTACCTGGATGAACTTCCCGATTTAGGCAACTTATTGAATATCTATTGTTGCCTATGCCAGGATTATATGAATGGATGAATGGTAGTTGAATGCTTAAACTAGAGTTAGAGACAATCCCTGTATGAATGAGTGTGTAAGTTTGTCTGAAGTGTGGTCAGTACTGGGCAGTTCTTAACCTTATAAAAAAAACTTTTGCTATGTATTTTGTGATATATCATTTTGACTATCTAATTTGTATATGTCTGTCCTCTGAAAATTACTAATAATATATTTAAAAAGAAGAAAAATAAAAAGTATGTATTTTTCTAATATATCTTGTTTAGTCTGCTTTGATTGACCTGGTGTTTGTCCTGTGCAGCGTCAGCCCGTGGGCTAATCACCCCCCTTTTATCACTTTTGGATCCTCTAACTAGGACCTCTATAAATATTAGGCAGGGTACCTTCTTTCATTTTCTATACAGGGATTTGTATATGAACTAACTCTCTCATCTTAGGGAGTCACCCTTCAAGCAGCCTTAGCCACTTTATTTTCTATGTCAGAGTCTGAGATTTCTTCATGTTGGACAAATTAGTTCTAATTTCTTGATCTGTCTGTAATAAATTGAATCATGAAATAAGGGCCGGTGCTTTATCTTTCGACTCTTCCATCTTTTCAGGGAAATTAAGAACAGGCACAAGCCTTGATACTCTAAAGAGTAATTCATAATGGGAGATGGCCACCCAATACTGCTCTAGGCAAATTATTTAGTGTACTCAGAACTTTATGTAGACTAAGCAGCCATGCCAATCCTGTACACATTATCCTAGTGGTTAAGGCTTGAACAAGTGTATCGTTAGCTCACTCTATAATGCTGTTGTATTCATGGTAGAATGGAGGCAAATATAGCAGTCATACTCCCAGAGCAGCTGCAGCATCCCAATTAGCTTTAATGGCAGAACGATTGTCTGGATGAAAGGTATGTACTGGTCCCATTGCAACTAGGGATTGAAAGTCCTTTTTATAAACACTCTGGAATGGAAGGATATGATAGAGAAAGATCACTCTCAACAGTTTATCGGAGATAGAAATGGGAGTAGATGCTGGTCTTACAACAGTCAAATGTGTTTGTTTGTTGACAAATGTTGCACATTTTTTTCACAGGCTTTGGAAATGTTGTTACCAGTATCCTTGATGAAGGATTGATACAATAGTGATGATAGCATGAGCAAAAGCACTCTCCTCATGTGCAGCCCTGCTTAAATCTAATCTGGCTCTCTCTTAAAGAATATGGCTATACCAACCCCAGGCATAAAAAAAACCATAGGGTATTATTTTCATTGAGACTGTATAAATATTTAAAGGGGAAACCATCAGAAGGTTTTTCTCCTTTTGATGCTGCCTGTATGCCAATAAAATGTCTGCACTGATCTTAGTATGGAATTGAGATACAGCAGCTACCTCAAAGGTTTGCACGTACAGCTACATCTACTACACAGTTCCCTTTAGCATGACTTCCTTCACTGTTATTAGCCATGGTGTGCTGCACCTGAACCAAAGGAAGCTTTCCCTGTAGAACAGCTACCTTTCCCCAAAGTTGTTAACTTTTGATTTACTTCCCCCATGCATCTCTGAATCTGTTTAAATGCCAATGCAGTATATTTACATTGTAGCCTTGTACACAGAATTCTAAATCCAATACAATAAGTGTGGGAATAGACTGATTGGCATTTTGAAGGGCAGGTGGTAGGGAATGTATTTCTGCAGGCTGTGTAGTGAAGTCACCCACAATTTTAGTGTGTGTATGTGCGCACAGTGCACAGTGCTTTCAAAGTCGCCATCTTAAACACTCCCTGCACTGCAGCACACGTCATGGAGTACTTCTGTTTAGTGCCAACCGCAGACTGTGCAGAGACACTTGTGCAGAACACTTTTATACTTATGTATCTGTAATATAGCTGGAGCTTCTGGAATATTTTGTGTATATTGAAAACATTCCTGAGTTTAAAGTGTTGAATCAGATTTAAATTTGACATCAGTGGCATTTAATGATGTGTTTCTTGTAGACAGTAATGGGGTAGAGTGTGCACATTGGGAATATTAACTTTTGTTGATGCTTCCGGTGTAGGTATAGGTGTGAAACTATAATAATTTGTTTTCCCCGTGCAAGACTGACATACTTGAGAATGTGTCAAAATGCTACACGTTCCCAGGGGAGGTGCAATGAGGAGAAATATCTTAATTTCTCCTCACTGTTTCCTCTTTCTAAGTGTGGTGAAGATGTTCTTTCCAGTACAAAAACAATCCTGTCTGCACCATATTGCAAGGGTGTCTGAATTGGCAAAAGGCAGCAAATTGTACACCAGTGCAGGCAGAGAGTAGGAATGCAACATATATTGGTAAATATGGCACATTCCTGCCTTCTCCATTTCACACAGCACAGAAAGTTGTCTTGCTATGTTGCATTGCGTGAAAGATTGATAAATGTGGCCCAACGTATCTAACATGTCTGCTTGCAGGTCATGTAAGAAAGCTGTCGGCCTAACAATCACAACTACTTATTACATTTCAAGTCAACCATCTAACAGACTGCCTTATCATTTTTGGATTTGGAGATTGTAGCAAGGGAAAGAATATTTGCCACACAGGTTTACCACAAACCTACTGACAGAAATGGGCTGCTGTTCTTCAAGAGTTTGTACCCTAAATCCCTCACGGAGAACTTATCGGTGGAACATTTCCTTCAACTTAAAAGGAACTGCTGAGAGACATGTGACTTTAAGAAGGAATCTAATAGACTCTTTGGAAGATTACAGGAAAGGGACTATCCTGAAAGAGTGATCTAAAGAGCCCAGAAGAGAGCATTAAATTCCAATAGGGACGCCCTACTGGAGAGTAACGTGAAACCAAAGGTAACCAATATTATCTGTGTCACCACCTTCAATACAAAGCGATACAAAAGGGGATGATGGACGGAGCGTTTGAGCAAATCACCCCCAGTCAACTGATCTGGGTTTAATCCATCACCATTCTTTAGCTCACTCTTCCACCCTAGTTCAGACATGGCCATATGCAAATCAGTCTGACCCTGTACCTCATGGGAACAGTCCAGCGCAAACTGAGTCCCTTGCTCACTTTGCCACTGGATTCAAGCTAGCCAGGCTGATGACGGCTGAAATGCCAGAAACTGGTCCCAGGATGCTTGTTTCCGGTCCAGGGAAGACATGGCTTTGGCAGTTCGGGCTGGACTGTTCCCATGAGCCACAGGGTCAGACTGATTTGCATATGGCCATGTCTGAACTGGAGTGGAGGAGTGAGCTAAAGAATGGTGATGGATTAAACCCCGATCAGTTGACTGGGGGGTGAGTGTTTGATTTGCTCAAACGTTCCGTCCATCATCCCCTTTTGTATCGCTTTGTTCGCCCTAAGTTGGCAGGGTATGCTCAGACGTGAGTCCCTTGCTTACTTTGCCACTAGATTCAAGCTAGCCTGGCTGATGACAGCTGAAATGCCAGAAACCGGTCCCAGGATGCTTGTTTCCGGTCCAGGGAAGACATGGATTTGGCATTTCGAGCTGGACTGTTCCCCTGAGGCACAGGGTCAGACTGATGGCCATGTCTGAACTGGGGTGGCGAAGTGAACTAAAGAATGGTGATGGATTAAACCCAGATCAGTTGACTGGGGGTGAGTGTTTGATTTGCTCAAATGCTCCATCCATCTTCCCCTTTTGTATCACTTTGTCGCCCTAAGTTGGCAGGGTATGCTCAGACGTGAGTCCCTTGCTCACTTTGCCACTGGATTCAAGCTAGCCTGACTGATGACGGCTGAAATGCCAGAAACCGGTCCCAGGATGCTTGTTTCCGGTCCAGGGAAGACATGGCTTTGGCAGTTCGGGCTGGACTGTTCCCATGAGGCACAGGGTCAGACTGATTTGCATATGGCCATGTCCGAACTGGGGTGGTGGAGTGAGCTAAAGAATGGAGATGGATTAAACCCAGATCAGTTGACTGGGGGTGAGTGTTTGATTTGCTCAAACGCTCCGCTTTGTTCACCCTAAGTTGGCAGGGTATGCTCAGACGTGAGTCCCTTGCTCACTTTGCCACTGGATGCAAGCTAGCCTGGCTGATGACGGCTGAAATGCCAGAAACCGGTCCCAGGATGCTTGTTTCCGGTCCAGGGAAGACATGGATTTGGCATTTCGGGCTGGACTGTTCCCCTGAGGCACAGGGTCAGACTGATTTGCATATGGCCATGTCTTAACTGGGGTGGCAGAGTGAGCTAAAGAATGGTGATGTATTAAACCCAGATCAGTTGACTTGGGGTGAGTGTTTGATTTGCTCAAACGCTCCGTCCATCATTTTGTATCGCTCTGACCACCTTCAATACAGCATTGAATGGGGTGAAATGAATTATAACAAAGAACTGGCGTATTTTGAATCCGAATGGTCTCACTCTTGAGAAACCTCTGTTCTCCTTCAAATAAAGTGCCAGCATGATGGATCTACTAGTGCATACAAGACCTTCACAACAGACCCCTGAGCAACAACACAGACTATGGGACCACCCTCCTGTACAAGATGTGACTTGTTTGATGTATGCAACTTAACCAATGACACAAAATATATTGATTTGGAACCTCCTATATATAGGGAGGACAACTCAGGAGATAAAAGTGAGGATCATGGAACACAGGAGCAACTTAAGATGGCAGAAAGCCATGACAAAGTTTATCACACATTTCTTTGAAAAGAAACACTCAGTGAATGACATATATTGGACAGTGTTGGATAAACCTAATACCCCAAACACAGTGAAAGATACCAAGAAGTTCCTATTACGTAGGGAACAAAAATGGAGATATCACTTCCGCAGCCATGAAAGGGCCTCAATGACGACATTGAGTGGCACCTACTGAGTAGACTTTAGGTACTTACGAAGGGCTTTGAATCCAGCTATCCCTAAACACAGAGTAGATTGGGACCTAGAGACTTATTACATCTGAATCGGTGTGAGGTGTGTTGACCCAGTCTTTTTAAGCATTAGGGCTTCTCTAAAGATATCCCCCTGAGAGGCAATACATTGAAGAGGAGTCCCGCTAGTAGACACTGATGCAGCATGGGTTGGAGTAAGCCATTAATTTTGGAAGAAATTTAGAACACAAAAAAGGCATATTCCTTCATTTTAAGGAGTAATGCCTGGAAATAAACACACATAAGGTTTGACTTTAATGTGCCATCTGATTTGGCAAACCAGGAGATTGTCATATTTTACACACACATATGTATTTTTTATACATATAAAAAAAATGTTTCCGTTCCCATTTGAAAGGGGTAGCATCTAAAGTGGTGACCGTGGAACTGTGATAAATATTCTAAACTACACGGTCCAATGTCCTAGAACCACGTTCTTGAATCACTTCTCCACATACAAAATGGTGGCGGAGAATTGCCAGAAGGACTGGCGGAGTTTGAGATACCAACGCTGGTCAGATATCACGGGACCAGGTCCTGGGTAATGTGAGGAATATGGCACACATAGGAGGAGAGCCACGAGTAGCAGTCGGCAACTACACGATTTGCCGTGAGGCTGGCGGATGTGATGGTTTCATCTATAACGAAGTAAGGAGAGAGTGGCAGGTTCAATAGGCAGTAAGCACAGTGACCCACTTGGGGTTTAAAAATGAGATCCCAGTTTGGATTTTAACCAAATTCAGCGATAAGTATTCATGTTTTTGTGTAAATGCATTCCCGGTGCATTTGGAACCATATCTTCTTACAACTACAGTGTGTGACAACAGGGAGACGCTTCCGCTTACACACTAATTCAAGTGACTGAATATATGAAACTCGATAAGCATCTATTTAAATTACAACTTTACTTTTACGTTTGTCCCTTCCTATTTTAATATGACACACCCGGGGGCTTTTCCGGGAGAGGTTTCCACAACATGGAGTGATGCAGACTTAGGTGTTCTCCAGGTGAAGGTGTGGCTCATCGCTTTGAACTAAATAAGAGGGACTGAATGCTTGAGTCAGCAACATAAAATTGTGTATTATGTAATTAAGTAGTGAGTGAATCGTTTGGGCACATTACGTTGGACCAATGAAGTTTTTTTGTCTTTTAGAGTATTGTTGAGAGTCATTTATCTCGATGTGAAGTGTGTTTTGTTTATTTGTGTTATCTTTCATTGCAAGAAAGACTGCAGTGTGATTACACATTATCAGAAAGGAATTGGTCAGATCTCAGTCCACCGACTAAGTAAGGTATTAAAGTAGGGGTTACACAGGATCTATAGTCCTGACAAAGGCCGGATAGCCCTTATGGGCTACTAAGAACAGCTGGCACATGTTGACAATCATGGAGATAGGAGAGGTGCAGGGGTAATAATCCCCCCTAATGCCACCGTCCTATATATTATATATATTTTTTTAATACAGACCATGAAATCCATGCATAAAATATAGAGAGGATATTCCTGAGCCAGCTTTACACCTTATTTCTGCACATTTGATGCATGAAATTATTTGTTTGTATTGTCTACCCCACACTCATGCTCCACCCCAACAGTTTGTCTGTGCAGGGATGGTTAACAAACTGTGTTTGTGTGACATTCATCATTTGTGTATTTCTCTTGCCTCCTACTCCTTTTTGTGTGTTTGGATGTTTGATTTGGAGGACGGTGTAGGAGAGCACCTCTTTCCCCTTTATTTTGTGTGGTATTCTGTTTTCATCAGTTTTTTTTTAAGCAGGAGTAGTTAATTCATACAAGACTAGGCCCACTCAGTATAATATGGCAAGTAAGCTCTTCAAAAGGTAGGAAACCCTATTAGGTATGTAACTTAATGTGTGGAACGTTGTAAAGTAGCACACTTCCATAGCAAGTCAGGTGCCAACCCTTTACCCTCACTGGCTAATGTATATCTAAGGAAAATCACATCTGTTAAACTATGTTAATTGTTTAAAAAAACAAGTGAGAAGTCCTGATATCAGTTTCCATGAAGCCTTGTTCCTTGTTTAAAATCTGTGGGCCTGATTCATAAAGGTAACTTACCCTTTTGAGTCAGTTAAACTTTGGTGTAAGCATGCTACTTTTCGCTATTCACAAACTTCAAGTGTAACTTTACTACAAAACCTCTGTGTATGCATACACTTCCCTAATTTCCATCTCATTTTGTAGTAACTACCTATTTTTCTACCCACTTCCTTCAGCCTCTCCCACATTTAGTACTAAAACGTATGTGTATGTGTTAGAAATGGCATCCCTGGCTGGCCAGGGCTTGCGCCAAAGTCAGTCAGAGACCACCACTCCTAAGTCAGGGCAAGTGAGTTACGCGCCAAGATTACCCCTGCTCACCCTCTAGGTAGCGTGGCACGAGCAGCAAGGCTAAACTTGAAGGCTATGTAGGTTAAGTGTTTGCGCGCGCACCCAGCAACAACACCCAAGGCCCACCACAAAGGAAACTCCACACAAGGTTATATATAAAAATAGCCTTTGTATTATACCAAAACACATTAGATAAGAACACACACTTTACAATGTGCCAACAGGCACGGGCAGAATTTACAGGGGATATGTACAAGACAGGGCCACATAGACCACTCTCAGGAATAGGCACTTTTAGAACTTAGCACTGGGTAGAATTAGCACTTAGAACATAGACTATAAATCACTGTAGCACAAAATAGAACATAAAGCACACACCCAGTAATCACTGGTAACAGGTAAGTAACACCTATGCAACCCTAACCACCTTAGGAACAGGTCACGCAGGGAACCAGGACCTCACTAGCACCACCTGTACTAGCAAGAACAACCACCTAAGTATCACAATACCTGTAGGGGTATATGCATGAACATATTACACATGATGCATCAACTAACACATTCAGAGGTGTAAGAACATGGCACATGATGCATAAAAACACATTCAGAGGTACAGGGAAGGAAAACACATGATGCCTAAAAACATTCAGAGGTGTAGCAAAAGAACAATTGCGCCAAACTCACATAAGTCACCACCTGTGACTGTCCATAGGCCAACTGACCTTGTGGGGGCTAGGACGCCCTGTGTCCCAAAGTCAGGGGGCTAAACGGAGCAGCTGCCCACGAAGTGCTGGGCATCTGGTGTAGAGAATGGGGGGGCCAACTTGGGAGCCTCGCAGGCTCTGAACATATACTTGTCTCCTTTTTGGAGCCTCGCTGGGCTCTGAAAACACACCTAGAACAATGGTGCCCCCGGGGAGCCTTTGCGGCTCGAACACAAATATGGCCCCGTCGTTGGAGCCTCTCTTAGGCTCGAAACAGAATGCGGCCTTGTCGGAGCCTCGGGGTTCAAGAACAACTTTGGCGCTGTAAGCTGGAGTCCCCCTCCTGGGGACTCCTAAAGGCAATGGTGTGCTTTGAGCCTCCCGGGGCTCTGAGGAAAGGAATGCCAAACTCGTTGGAGTCCCTCCTGGACTCAGAAGGTGACTGCGCATGTTGGAGCAGCCCGCTGCTTTCCGGGGACGCTCTGTCACCCCCGGGATGCCTGAAGCCTCTACGAGCAATGGACCGCCTACTTGGTTGGAGTCCCCCTCCTGGGGACTCGACAAGACAATGACCCCTGGAGCCCTGGGCAGAGGAGCGACCCCGGAGCCCGCCCGCACTCACCGGCTACCTGGGGAGGCAGCGTCTCCTGGCGGCGTCAACTTTCCTGCTGGGCTTCTACCAGTGGGGCTCTCTCCTTCTCTGGAGCCTCGGCTGCTCCGTCTCTGCTGCGGCCGGCCTTCTTTCGGTGCGGGGCTCTCCTCTCCTCATGGGAGCCCGCGAGCGCCAGCAGTCTTCCTCCTCACAGGGCAGGAGCGTGGGGAAGCCCTCGAGGTCGGGCCAATCCCTGCACGGCCCCAGGATGACACGATGGGAACCCTGACAGCCTGTAACCAATCCCAGCGCGTCCAGGAGGCGGGACCAGCACTCGGCTCGGGATCTCCCGGGCCGGTGAAGTTTTTGGGCACAATACGGGGTAGGCTCCCGTTCTAAATAAATAAATCAAACAAATATGCGGCTTGGGCAGCCGCTAGAGCAGCAAAATGCAGGGTGGGCACCTGCCTTACAAAAGCGCTCCCAAGCGCTCTAAGACGATGAACAGCGCTCCCAGGCGCTGCTGGACAATAAAGCGCTCCCAAGCGCTATAACCAGAAAATAAAGCGCGTCCAGGCACAAATAAAGCTCTTCCAAGCGCTAGGAGGCAATTCCAGCGCTCGCAGCACTAGAGGACAGCACAAGTCCAGAAAAAGTCCTTGGAATGCAGCAAGGCAGGGGGGGGCAAGGCTTGGCCAGGGGCCAGCTCACTGGGCCCTCCAGTCAGGAAGGCAGTCCCAAGTGGCGTTCCTCCTGGCCTCCAGCAGCAGCAGCAGCCCCCCTCAGATCCTGGAAGAGAACATTTTGTTAGGGGACACAGCCCCTTCTTATACTACTAAATCCTTTGTTCTGGCACAGGGTGAGGGGGAAAACCAGTTGCAGCTGGTTGGTGAACACTCTTGAAGTGCTCAGCCCCTCACTCTATTCACTGGCAGGGCTAGGGTCGTTAGACACACCACAGGGGGCGGAGCCAGCATTGTGTGGGGAAAACCCAGCCCCATTCAGGACCCAGGTGCACTCCTCCCCTCACATCAGCATGCTAATCTCACACTCACTACCGGGCAGACCCATCATGACTCATGGAGCCTGGCATCCCAGCCAGCCCCAGCCAATCACATGCCAGACACATTTCAGTAGCAGGAAAGTGCCTTTTTTCTTACTTTATAAATTACTTTGGGAGAGTCGAGGGGCCAGCTAACTACGCTCCTTGATCGCAACGGAAAGCGGAGTATGCAAAACTATGTGAACTCCACTGACGGAGCGTATTTACCTGCCCGGGCTTAGAAATTATGTAAAAAGAAAACATATAACCGAGCATTCTTAGGTATTCCCCCAAGAATCTGAAACCAGACTGAGCTTCTCAACTGCTTCATTCAAGAAAGAAGTTAAAGTGATACTGATAAACAAATGTCTACCTTAGAATCCACAATTTCTACTCCTGAATACGATATGTCCATTAGTCTGCAGTCATGCTAATCTCTTGCATGTTATGTTCTCTATATGAAAATATATACTCTATATGAAAATCTTGTCAGTCAAAGACATCCAGCATCTAAGTAGCACTCTCTCCATGGTTCAATCCTGGCTGACTAGTAGCCATGTTAAGCTCAACCCTAACAAAACCCAACCCAAAGAATAAACATTTCCCATAGATATCTGCCTTGACAACCTCACTGTTTAACTGCAAACTATCCTTATCCAACTCTGTTAAATCCCTGGGGATTGCACTTGACAGGCAACTGAGTATAAAAGAGCATAATAATGCTACTGCAAAAAGTGCCTTCTACATTCTGAAACACTTTAAAAATGTCAAGCCCTTCATCCTTTTCGAAGACCCGAAGACTGTGGTGCAAAACTTAGTTGTCCTCAAGCTGGACTTCGGTAACGCAACAATTGCAGGTGCACCAAAAACAGACCTATCCCCTTTGAATGCCACACTCCATGCAGCTGCTAGACTACTGTCGGGTGAGAACCGCTTTGACCACATCACTCCCACTCCTAAGAAACTCAACTGGCTACTAATCAAGGCATGAGCTATACTTAAAACTGCTTGTATAACACACAAAGCTCTCTACATGGAAAGACCAGCCTACCTCACACATACATTATCAAAAGTTTGTCAAAAGAGACCTCTTTAAACCTCTGACAGTCTACTCTTGATTCTGCCAAAATTTAAGAAAGAGAAATCTCGCTTCTCTGGGAACGCTCCTAGAATCTGGAACTCACTGCCTCAGGATTTTCGTGACAAAAAATCCTTCCCTCACTTCAAGAAGAAACTAAAACTTCTTCTCTTCAACAAACATCTAAACCCTCACCCTTAATCCACCCAATTGGTCTGTTGGCTCCCACCCTGCACCCTTGAAATAAATCTGAGCATTATTATCTCAGGGGAAGCTGTGCCTCTACTCGCCCTACCTTAGCTACCTCAGCAAGAATGTCTCCTTTACATTTGGTTATGAAATATTTTATTTACTTCACATGTAATGAGGGTACGAGTGTACTTGCTGCTGTGCTTACTTTGTAATGCACAATGTATATATATATATATAAATATATATATATATTACCTACTGGCGGTCGCCAGTAGGTATATATAGTTAGGATTTTTTCTCTATGGAACTTTTGAAAATTCTATGTCTAATAACTTTGGCGTTTGTGGACGGAATCGGCTGAAATTTACAGGAAAATGGCACGTTTTGTTTATGAGCAGCCCCTGAAAATGTGGGGGGCTTTCGTCAAGGGGGGGCCGAGAAAAAAGGGGGGTCCCAAAACACGTTTTTCCCATTCATTTTTCCATAGGGCGTTTGGCCTCACTTTTAGCTCGAACGGCTGAATGGATTTACACGAAACTTGGCAAAATTGTAGGGACTGTTAGCCCGATGTGCCTTTGCTGGGTCTCAATATATGTGCTCCAGTGGATTTTGAGAAATTAACGTTTAAAAAAACAGATATATCTGTGACAGCGTCCCGGATAGCGCTCCAGATCGCGTACTTTTCGCGTAACGGAGCTTTGCGAAGCGAAGCTGATTGGCTCTCCGGTGTCTGTCAACATTCTAAACAGTCCGGTGCGGCCGCCATCTTGTCTCTCGGTAGGATCGAGAGACAAGAGGAGGAGAAAAACGAAGGGGGAATTTAATGAAAGGGGGCAAGGTAGACTCCTCTTGACCCCCTAGGAATGATGTTGGGGTTATTAAAGGGTCCCGTGGGGCAAATAAAAAAAACTGATTTTTCGCGGTAGAAGCGCTTCTCGGTTCGCGAACCGGGTCGCAAACTGGTAGCGAAACGTGAATTCGCCATTTTGTGTTTCGATTTAATTAAATTACAAGATGGAGGAAAAGCAATGTGAGTATTGGGTATAAGGGGGTATGGGAGACGTATCCTGACCCCCTATGTTTTCTGCGGGTGGTTGAGGAGGCTCATATATGTTGATACTTGTCTTCCAGCGGTTGCGCATGAGCGTTTTTTTTTTTTTGCCGCTTGACTTCTGTTAACGTTCGATTCGAAGGAAATCAGGAAGTGTTGACCGCCATTTTGACACTGCGAGTAAATATATTGTTAAAAATAATTGTTATAAATTAATCCGTATTGATAAACATTGTCTGCTTTTTTTCCAATGCCACACTTTTGTCGTGCACGGCAGCCATTTTAGATGCCTTGACCAGACCCACTCTCTGCACGCCGCCGATCCCCAGCATGGCTCCCCACCCTCGCAAGCATCTCCCCCATGCACTGGTCACCCCTGCTCTCTCTCTCATGCATGGGCCATAAACCTCCCCCCATCTGCACTGCTCTTCCCTGAGTATCACACCCTGTGCCCGCCCGACACCTCCCTTTCACCCTATTCACTACCGCACCCTCTGACACTCCTCTTGCTCTGTGTCTGATTGTCCAGGCCGGTCCCAGGCTATCACCTAGCCCTGCGGATGTAGTTTATGGCCCCAACTGTAAAGAATCACCCCTGTTCAAAGGAGTTACAGTAGATCAAGGCCCCCACCTCATGAGATCCGTCACACCACACGCGTTCCTACTATCTGATAACGATCCTGTATTGTGATTGGGGAGGGGATTCTCACTGTATGGGTGTGTGGGACCGAGCCTGAAGCGGAAGATTCCAGGGATGCCTTTTTGTACATCAAAGTCTTCACAATTATATGTCACATTAAAAATATATAGTACTCCAACAAAGTAGTAGAATTATAACACTTTAATAACTTATAAATATATACAACGCTCCAACAAAGTAAACACGTTAAAAAAAACCTTTTTAAACAACTATTTACATGACATTGCTTTAACCAGGATAGACAAAGAAATGACACAGTGATGTAAAAGTTTCTGAAAGAAATGCCAAGAACGTCCCATGTGAAAGTGAATTTTATCTGGCAATTTTTTTCTTTTCCTTCTCATGAAAAGAAAGTTAATGCCAGGTTCGTTACCTGCCTCATCTGCAAAAAAAAAACTCTCGAGAGGGACCGAAAAAAAATATAGCTATGGTAATCATACTATGCATCGGCACATGGAGAGGTGGCACCCTCTTAATTATTCTAAAGCACAACTTCGAGATTTGGTGGATAACCCCCGACCGGCAAAAACATCCACCAATGACTTAGCAATAAGTGAGTCAGAGGCAAGCGAAACGGTCCCAAATCTGCAAAAGAACTTTGGGCAGATGAGATTGACTTGTGTAGCATGTGGAAAATTAATTTCATGCGGAGAGATGAGTATTACTTTAATAAATAGATCATATGAAAATCATCAATGTCCAAAACGTCCTAGAAAGTAATTTTTGTCATTTTTGAGGAAGAGAGATAACCTACAGTGGTACGGGGTCGTTTTCGTTCGCACTAGGGGGGCCAGGTGACATTCCTTCGGGGTGGCTTAGGGGCATTTAAAACAACTTCCCTGATACAGGTAGCATATAAAGTAGAGGCTAAATACCAGGATCTTTATCGATTGCTTTATGCTGTACAAAAATGAAAAACACATACAACAAACCTGGACCATTCATATTTTCAATGTTTCTGCGTACTATACTTTTTAACCCTTAACTAATTGAGCTGCTTCATTTCACCTGCTTTTTAAAAAAAAAAAAAAAAATCGGAAACAGTGGCCATTTATTCGAAACTTACCAATCTACGCGTTACAACTACGTTTGCTTTTTCAAAAACCTTTCATAAAAATGTTGGTGCCCAAATACGGGCCTACAACCCCGTGGGCCGGCCACGGAGCAGGCTGGAACTGTAAATGGGGGGGGGGTATTTATTTGTGGAAAACATAACAGAGAGTCAGTGGTCGTTGATTTCATAGTAAAAAGTGCGACAAGTGCAACAAAATCATATCGATAATTCATTGTGAGCAAGTACCAAAAGTGTCGACAATTCGAACCTTCAATAATAAATACAGTAATCAATGATGCATTAGAACTTAATATCAATTCATTGTTCGAACGTGTAATCAGTACCCGTCCCATGTCAATTCATTGTTCGAACGTATAAACAATACCCATCCTGGATCAATTCATTGTCCGAACATATAATCAGTCTTATCCCATATCAATTCATGTGCTAAAAACTGCATACATATCTCATGATTTCAACGCTGAGCAATCGGGGCACAACAAGGAGTTGAGAGTTTCATTTGTACCGGCGCCATTTTGGGTGAGGTCAGGAAGGTCCAAGTATAGTCAAAATGTCTCCACCAACTTGTGGTTGGACCGGGACCTCTTTCGGCAGTCCAAAAGTTTTCATTGAAGGGTAGCAGCGGGGACTGCCGACATGAACTATCAGTCAAAGTGGGGTGGGAGGCAACAATCTCTCCTACCGGGTCATACTGGTGTCCCACCGGAACTGATCAAGTTGGTAGTCTTGCAGGATTTTGGTCATTTCAAGACTGAGGCCGGCGCCGGCATGAGCGCGCTGACGTCCCGCGGCTACGTCGTGGTCGTTCCGTGGGTGATCATGGCAGTCATTCCCCATCGGGGGTGTCTGCGGGGGTCGGGGGCCCCCGTGGCTCTTATAGAATCTTTAAAGTTGAGGAGAACGTTTCTGGACGCAGGACTCATTTTCTAGTTGAACTCAGAAGCGCCGTTGCACCACAACAGTGGACGAGACCCCCGCTGGGTGAGCGGAGCATCATTGCCTCGCAATAGTGGACAAGACCTTTTGTCGGGTGAGTGCAGCGCCGCTGCATCGCAAGAGTGGAGGATCCCTTGTCGGGTGAGTGGAGCGTTGGGGGTGCAGCTGAGGGGCCCCCACCTGGGGGGGGTGGGAGAGGCTCGTTTGCGCCGCCTCTCCCTCCCAGCGCACCCCACGCCGACACCTGGCGTTGATATCCGTGATGTCCGGACCAGGCGATAAGAGGGGGGGGGTCGGAGGAAGAGGCAAGACATCCCCCCCGTGGCCTGCAGGGCGCCGCTTCAGGACCGAACGGGGAGCTCATACCAAGCCGGGGCCAGACCAGGAGATACGAGGGGAGGGGGGGGGGGTCGGTGGCATGTGCTAGACATCCCCCCCAGTGTTGTCGCAGCCATTATTGAAAAAAGAAGAAGATACCGTCGGCCTCGGCTCCTCTCCTGGTCCACCTTATGCGACGACCCTTTTGTTGGGTGAGTGGAGCGTTGGGGGTGCAGCTGAGGGGCCCCCACCTCGGGGGGTGGGAGAGGCTCGTTCGCGCCACCTCTCCCTCCCAGCGCACCCCACGCCGACACCTGGCGTTGATATCCGTGATGTCCGAACCAGGCGATAAGAGGGGGGGGGGGGTCGGAGGCAGAGGCAAGACACCCCCGCCCCGTGGCCTGCAAGGCGGCAGAAGAAGGGAATCGGGAGACCAGTACATTTCGGGCCATCCACCCCACGGCTGATGGCGGTTAGCCAGGCCCCGCCCTGCACGTGTCGAGTCCTCATCTTCCGGATGGGCGTAACCGTGGCCCTGTTGCACTTCGGGAGTTTCCGGAATGGGGGTAGGTATCTGCTGATTTGTATCTATTTCATGTTACCGTTAATGGGCGTGGCAGGCGGTGGGACAGACATGCTTGGAGCAGTGGGGGGGTGGCGGAGCCTAGCTACCTCGTGGCTGCCGTAACGTCAAGCTTGGCTTCTTTCACCACTTCCATGTTTCTTATTTCTAGCGAAGTCAAAAACTCATCAGTGGCCTACTGATTTTGTTCGATTTCTTTCCCTTCCTTTTCAAGTGTGTTTCCTGCTAAAGTTTCTGTTTAACAGGATACAGTGATTACTTCGTATTTTACATATGTCTTCTTTATTAGGGGTACTCTCCGGTTGAGCCAGATGATGTACCTCTAATAAATGGTGTGGGTGGAACTAGTTTCTCAATCAGTGGGGAGTAGATGGGCATGACAGATTACAACGGGGGACAAAGGTTTGCATTACCCACCCTTCACTACTTGCAAAGACTAGACAGAATATTTCTATTCCGAGTTATTTGCAAACAGAGAATACCTCGAAAGAACTATTCCGTGAACAATAAATGTCCAGCCAATCAATCAATCAGTGGGGAGAAAAACAGGCATGACGGATTACAACGGGGGACAAAAGTCCGCATTACCTATCCTTCACTATCTGCAAAGAAAAGAGGGGGGGGGGGGAGGGCAGCGTTCAAAGCACATCAGCGTGCATAAACACGAAAATGTTTTTACCTATCACGTACTTGACATTTGACAGCTTTTGATTTTTGCTATTAAAAAACCATTGAAATTCACTGAAAAAACCATTGGTTATAGAGCATATATAGTTAGGAATTAGCATTTACAAAACCTTAATTTACTCGAAAAAACCATAGAAATTCGAATATATAGTTAGTTGCAATAACTATATATCGCGCACCCGCAATCCACTGCTGATGATGTCACATATTACATCATTCATGACATGGTCAGTGACATCACTGATGACATCACTGATGACAACTCAAATGACATCACTGATGACAACTCAAATGACATCACTGACAACATCACTGATGACATCAATCATGTGAAAATACGATCACCTCTTCAGACTCTAATATAACCTTAGATACACTCAGAGTAAACAGACACTCACAGACTGTCACTCATCCATGGAGTTACTCACACACCTAGTCAGTCATGCACTGAATCAATCACATCTCCATTTCCTCAACTATACAGTTATACACACCTTACTTATTCAAACATATTCTAACACATATTTACTCTCTTATACAATCACTGATACAAGTTTTCAATGATCCATTCAGCCACTCACACATTCACTGGCTCTTATACACAGTAATTTATATATGTGAACTCTCACATGTACTGTGTTTTACATATGTACTTCCTTTGACATGTAGCACTGAGATATCCATTCACTCACCAATACACTCGTACACAGTCAACCACCCATACAGCTGTTTCCACATGCAGTTTTGAACCCATAGATCTAGTGAATCAACTGTTCACACATGTATGCACAGAGTCACACACCCCCCAGCCACCCCCACACACACACTTACTCTCCCATACAAATACTTGGGCATCCAATCAATAACCCATATAGTTACTCATATAGCTACTGATCAACACATGCAGCAGTTCATAGAACAACAGATATAATGATGCACAAATTAAGACAGTTTAGTCACTAACCCATGCACTCAGTGAGACACATTTAATCACTCTCTCATACAGTCAGTCATGCACCTACTAAATCCTTCATCCAGATACTTATACATCCACTCATTCTTCAATATGTAAGACATATTTTAACTTTACAGAAACATACAGTCACTGGATGATGTCATCAGTGATGTCATCAGTGATGTCACTGACCATGTCATGAATGATGTAATATGTGACATCATCAGCAGTGGATTGCGGGTGTGTGATATATAGTTATTGCAACTAACTATATATTCGAATTTCTATGGTTTTGTGCGAGTAAATTAAGGTTTTGTAAATGCTAATTCCTAACTATATATGGTCTATAACCAATGGTTTTTTCAGTGAATTTTCAAGGTTTTGTAAATGCTAATTCCTAACTATATATGGTCTATAACCTATGGTTTTTTCAGTGAATATATATATATATATATAATTTCTTCTTCATTTTCAATGGCGCAATCTACCATCAGGTCAGAGGTGTGGCGATGGGGGCCTGTTTCTCACCTAGCTACTCGTGTCTTCACATTGGGCTATGGGAGGAACAGGTCCTAGTCGGTGAGCACCATGATTTCTTTTCTTACAACATTGTTTTATATTTGCGTTATATTGATGATGTTTTCTTGATTTGGAGGGGTAGTGAGGAAGAGGCCAGAAAGTGTGTTGATTTGATTAATTTAAACATCATTAATCTTAATTTCACGGCGAACTTTAGCACTGAGTCTATCTGTTTCCTAGATGTTGAGGTACTTGTGGAGGGCACTGGTCTCAAAACCAGATTATACAGGAAGCCGAGTGCAGGTAATACTATCTTGCACTCCAATAGTCAACATCCAGCACACTCAATTCGGAGCATTCCCTTTGGGGAAATGCTCCGAATAAGAAGAATCTGCAGCACAGATGCCGAATGCGCGGCTGCGCAGGAGGCATGCAGATTACGCTTCCTGGCAAGGGGCTATTCCACTGAAATTTTGGCCAAGGCTATCAAACGTTCCAACTCAGTGAGCAGGCAGGAGGCACTAATACCCAGAATAAGGAATGCTCAACTGCATAAAGATGTGACTAAGGATGCTCAAACCTGTTCCTCCAGAGCTATTTTAACATTCAACCGACAACACGGGGCTCTTCGTAAGATTATCAATAGAAATTGGAATCTAGTTCGCAGTGACCATTTGATTGGTCACATGGTGGACACTAAACCGATTCTTACTTTTAGAAGATCCCCTTCAATGTCCAAGGCTCTGGTTAACAATACTTTGGAACCAAAGATTTCTACTACCTGGTCTGCATTGAAGAAGGGTTTTAAGACTTGCCCCCAATGTAAGGCCTGCCGCTTTGGCAGCAATAGGACACATTTTAAAAGTCCTTTTTTCGAGCATCCTACCGCCATTTCTAAGTGGCTCACATGCAAAACAGAATACGCCGTCTATGTGTTGGACTGCCCATGTGGGCTACAATATGTGGGCAGCACTAAGCTGCCCGCCCACAAGCGAATACTCCAACACATACGGGCAATTTCTGGACATGATCAGAACTATCCGGTTGCCAGGCATTTCCAGGACAAACATCTAGGTGTCCCTGATTTACTTCTATTATTTTTAATTGACTGTGTTGAGGCCTCGAGGAGAGGAGGTGACCGTGAGGCCAAGCTCCGTCTCCTGGAGACTCGATATATTCTGGAATTAAACACCAAAAATCCGAATGGCCTCAACGACAGGGAAGACCTTTATACTTGCCTTTAGAACTAACTCATATGCCTATCCATGCCTGTCCGGATATTTTAATAATCAATTAACTGTTCCCTATAAAGCTGTTTCCTGATGTACATATGATGAATATTTCTCTTTTTTATCTTCAGTATATAACCGTTTCTGATTTTAACTTTGGAATCATTAATGATTAATATTTTGCACTTTGCTAAACTTTTGCACTTCACATTATGCACTTTATTTGCCTATGACAATTATTGTGACTTGCCCACTTGGGCTCAATTCTGAATGCATATTCTTATTGTGTCATCCATTTGCTGCTATCAGATTTTCATTATTTGCACTATTTGTAAATATTATACTCTTTTATACATATCGGAATACTTGGGTTTTTAACACTTCAGAATGTACATAGATGAATTTACTTGTCGTGTGCACATATATGATAGTGTTTTATACTGATCAAGTTTTGCAATTTTTACATGTTTTTATCTTGTACTTATGGATTTATGTATATAATTGGTTGAAAATGTGTGAATTGCCTAATCTTGAATCATGGTAGCCCACTTGGGCTGTATTTACCATTCCGTTGTATATGTATGCAGCAATTACGTTATGAAGTATTTCCTTCATTTCCATGGCACAATTTAATGCACTGTCACTTTAAAAGTCCAGCTTGATACACGCTGTTTGTCATGTGATCAAGCCTCCCTGGAGGCGAAACGCGTCATGGCGGCAGCGCTGGCTTCCACGAAATAAAACACCATTCACCAGCACCTTTTGGGTCGGCTCTTTGTTACAAAGCATTCGGACATCTGTTGCTCTGTGTGACAAGATTCGCCATATATATATATATATATATATATATATATATATATATATATATATATATATATATATATATATATATATATATATATATATATATATATATATATATATATATATATATATATATATATATATATATATATATATATATATATATATATATATATATATATATATATATATATATATATATATATATATATATATATATATGTGTGTGTTTGAGCAAAGCCCAGGAGCTTCAGAGGAGCACTCGATGCTGTCCCTGGCTTAAAAGGAGCCTGTATTTGCCTCACTGTGGTTTGCTTCCTGCGCATCTTCCCTCATTATTTCAATCCCTCCCTTTCCGACGTGTTTCGAGGCTGAGCGCCCCGTAATCATGGAGTGTTTCCCAGAATAGTCAGACTGCAGCGCTGTGTTAAGCATTCCTAAGAAACAAGATCTAACCAGAAATCAAACAAAGAGCAAGGAAGGTCTATATTGTTTCAACCTATCTTCTTATTAAACTCTTTTAACTATATATTTTCACAACGTAAGATGTTTTAACACTGGTGTCTCTTCGTGGGTGTCGACGCATTTCAGCCCATTGACTACGGGCCTCATCAGGACAAGGGCTAATGATAATCCGTCGTAGTTAGTGTACTCCAAACGATTTGCAGACAACGAACGGCAAAGAACTTTTCCAAATGAACTGATAAATAGCGAACAAAAGTAGTGCCATCGGAACACCTCTAGAGGAGGCACCAGTTTCATCAAGCTCACCAATTGATCTGAACAAAACGGCGACGGAAAGGAACTTTTCCTCTCTGCATCAGCATGCTGTCTCAAGGGTGTTGATCGTTTGCATGCCTGGCTATTCCCGCCTACTCATGGTACTAACGAACATTAATGTGTGAACTTGCCACAGAAAGGTGCTTTACTTATTTAGGACCATACCGCTAATTTTTAACAATAGCTGGTTCAGGGAGTTAGAGAAGGTGACAAATAGATTCATTTGGGCTAAGGGCAAAACACGCCGCAGTCAAAAAATGTTGTCACTCCCAAGAGAGAGAGGTGGGCTGGCGTTACCGGATTTTAAGGCATATTATTGGGCAACGGTCCTGCAATACATCAGAGGTATGCTGGGGGGAGTGTTACAGACAGATGGAGAGGTAGAGATGGTGTCCCAGACGTACACAAACTTGTAGTGAAAGATTCTAATCAATGGTTACTTACATATGAGGAGAGGAGTTATTACAAAAAAGTAAGGTTCAAGACTTTGGTGGCCGCAAGGTTAGTCTGGTCTGGGATAAGGAGAAAATTAAAACTAGGGAGATTGAACTATTATACCCATCGCTGCCGGGGGTATTTCATGACCCAGTGATGAGGGGCTGGGATGCATTAGGGGTTAAAATTATTGGGGACCTTATAGGGGCAACCGGTCTGATCTCTTTTGAGCAGGCACAACGCTTATATAATTTAGGGCATAGAGACTTCTTTAAGTACCTACAAGTGAGGTCAGTTTTGCTAAAGAAACGGGGGAGACATGAACTTTCAAAGAATTGAATTGTTGGAATGTGTAAGGGATGAAGGGGGATCCTCTATCTCGCAACTATACGGGGAAATTTGTAAATATAAAGAGGGTGATTGTGGTAGAATGTATGAGAAGTGGAGAGTCAAACTAGGTCTAACAGGAAACGAGGCAGAGAAGTCATTAAAACTGTCAAATTCGGTTCTAAGAGTGGCAAACTTACAATCTCAACAATATAAGACTATGTTTGAACTTTACTACACTCCTCATAGAATAGTGCAGTGGGGGGGGGGGGAGCCGGGGCATCTGTCCAAGATGCCAATCCACGCAAGCAGATACAATTCATATGTTTGCATCATGCCCCTCTCTAGATATAGATAAAAAATCTTTGGAACAATTTTTTGCTGATTCTCTGGGGATTCATTTAACTTTGACTGATGAAGTTATGATTTTGGGTGTAGTGAGGGAGGGTGTAGATGTTCTTCACCATGAGTTTCTGTATTTAGCTATGACCCTCAGTAGACTATGCATAGCCACACTCTGGAAGGATCCTAACCCCCCAACATTACAGCAATGGATCTCTCTGGTATTGGCCATATTTATCTTAGAAATGGCCCTATATGAAAAAAAGGGGAGGGGAAAAAAAAGAAGCTGGACGGAGGATATGGGCCCTAATAATTGAATGGAAAAGGAGGCTGGGTGAGATATAAGATGAAATGGGGGGAAAGTGTAACGCAATTAAGATTGTATGATATTTCATAATGATGGCTTTCTATTGTTCTTGGGATGAATTTTTCCCTTTTTATAACTCACTTTTCCCAGCCTATAGCTCTTTGTGTTTTTGAAAAATGCTTTATTTGTTTTGAACCTGATGATAATGCTTTTTGAATTGTAAGTTATTTTTGTTTCTCTGGCAATGTCTTATGAATTTGTAATTCTGATGTTGATGAAAAATAAAAATTTTAAAAAAGATAAAACTCGATAAATTGGTTGTTGGATTTTTAGTTTTTGTTTGTCTTCGACCCTCCGGTGGTTTCCCTTGGGACTCTGTCGTGATGTGTTCCGTCCTTGATGATGATGATGTTGTTCTTTATACTACCTATCTCCTTGAATGCTGTAAAGTGTTCTGAGACCCGCAAGGGTCATGGTTGTGCTATATAAAACTTTATAAATAAATACAAAATACAAAAGTAAAAAGTAAAGGTGCAATGTGCCACTCTACTACAGGGTGTAAAATTCACTTGGCATACTAGTATATGGCCTGGAGGTATAGCTGCTCCTGTGTACACTGACCTTGTGGAATTTGAGATCCAGTGCCCTTAGAATTGACCTACATTCATAAGCAGAATTCATTAGTCTAGTTGCATGAAGTTCAGCTTATGTGGTCCAGCTGCTATTCATTCTTGGTGACCTCTTAGTCCGCTATTGTTAGGCCTGGCATTTCTTGGCATGATTACGCCAGACGTTTTGCCTCTACCCCCTCTATTATTAGTACTGTGATGGATATGGTGTTGCCAACTTAGATGCTTTGGACACTTTGCCACTGCTAAACAGTGTTAAAGTGCAAGTGCTCCCTGTGAAAAGTGTAATGGAGATTAGCAGTCCAAATGGGTGCAGTTTCCTAAACTGCCATGTTGCTCCTGCCCTTCCCTTTCCATACACATCAGGCACCTCTACGGTAGGTCTAGGGTACCCCCTGGACAGGTTGCAGTGCATGTGAAAGGGGGGACATGTACCAAGGTGTGTACCATGCCCTGGCAGTGAAATAATCTGCATTTCGTTTTCACTGCTGAAAGGCCATCTTGCCCATTAGAATAGAATGGAAAAGCTGTGTAATGTGTTTACCAGCCTATCTTCCCAAAAGTTTAAGGTGGAAAGGTGCAGTTTGGTATGCCTGAACTCACTCTGCAATAACACATTGTTTTATAAAGATGGTTTTTGTTAGGACTCGCTGATCTAAAGCGCATGCGTTGATCTGCGAGAGTTTAGTGGGACTTTTAAAAATGCTCCCAAAGTCTGCAGGCGGATCGGGCACAGTGCATGTGCACAGGACGCGCGCACCATTTGTCCGCCTGCAGCTTTGGGAGCAATTTCGCGCCCGCTTTGATGTTCTCAGTGAGCCGCGGTGGCCACTGAGAACATCAAAGCGGCCGCAAAATGCTCACCATTTTCCACCCCTTCCTGCTTGTTTTGTTTTCATTCAAGCTAATTACAGTGGAGGAAGAAAGGTGATTCAGTCTATTGACTTTGTCTGGTTTAGACTTTTGTTTAAAGTGCGTGTACAAAAGGTTAAGGTAATCTATGTCATTCGTATTTATATTTCACATACTTTCCTTAATATTGCATTTTCTAACAGTGTTAGCTATTTACAAGCTGTTGTGCCGCAATACGTTTTTCAGACAGCATATCATTCTGGTAAGTGCATGCTTTGAATTGTAAGACACCAGGGTGATTCTAGGACAACAGCTGAGTTCAGGCTGAAGGCAGTGTGAGTTTCACTCAATGCCTGTAGTTGGGTCAAAAAGGTGTTCAAGAACACGTGCACATCTAATCCTTGACCTCTCTGCAGCGCGCACAGAACAATGATCTGGTACGCCAGCTGCATTTGTGATGCTCTGCAAATGTGTGGGTAAGGTGGTAGCTATTTCACAGACTGACGCCTGTACTTTCTGCCACTTTTATTTTTTTTTTAAACATGCGATTATAGTTTTGCATTAGCCTGCATTTGATGGTGACTACAACATTTTACAAGAATAGCAAATCCTTGTTCTTGAAAAGTTGCAGAGCAGGCGCCCTTTTTTGATGCCTTCTGTTGTGTGGTGTGGTTGGTTGTGTGAGGAAATCTCGCGGCAGGGAGTGGACTCTTTTCCTGATGTTTACTTCTCAGCACGCGCTCTGTTTACACTCAAGTGGCCTTTGATGTGTGGGCTTTGCCGCTTTTAGGTTTTAGGGGTACTTTTGCTGTCGTTTCGTGTGATTCACAAATCACTGCGAACGCTTCGAATTCCAATTATTATGACTTGTTTTCTCTGGCATCTTTCATTTTCAGTGTTGTTGTTAATGTGTAGCCAGTGGGGGATGAAATCCGAATGTCAGATCGGTTTTCAGTTTGGCATTCACACCATTGCCCTGGGGATGAAAGTGTAGTAAAATGTGTAAATAGCAGCAATTTTGTGCGGGTACTTGAACCCCGAGCAGTCTCGTTTAAACCCACATCATCAGAGTCTGTGAATAAACCACTGGCTGCACGTGTTCCTTCACCAGCACTATATACATTGTTTTCTTCTGCTTTAGCTTCATTCTATAATGTATCCCTCTCCACAGGGCTGTAACATTTTAGTTTGCAGTGTGCACTATAGAAACAAAAAAAATATATCATAACCACAAATCACCTACATTTAAACAAGGGTGAGTAAACGCTACTGCACAAAATGGTTCCTTTCTCCCGGTGCACGCTGTGTGATGCACTATTACTCCTGTTGCAAAACAAGTGTATACACACTCAGGCCCAAACCCTCTTCCAGTAAAGAAAACACCAGGGAGGGATGTCGTCAGAGTAAAAATATCCCTTCATCTTTGGCAGCAAGAAATCTTTCACCCTGGTTTTCCACCACTTCCACTAGTGATCCTTCCCACCAGCCATATTCTTCCCATTGTCCTGATGACACTTAAGACAAACTTCTACTTGATGTAGACATCATATACTTGACGTGGTGCTACCAGATGGAGTCTCATTCAGTTTGTGGATGAGTAGGCTAGACCGGAGAGCTCCAATGACTGTGATGCAGAAAGCAGGCCCACAAGAGATAGGGAGCCAGCAGCAATCTATATCCTAAACCTCAGCACAGCATAATGAGCGTTCTTGACCACTGTGTCTCTTGATTCAGAGGTAGGCCGTCAGCATCAGGCGATATAACCATCAGAGAAAGGTCTCCGAGCATTTCTAGATTCACAAGCAGAATCTACAGCTTTCACAGAAGATGTAACCGTGAACATTCACACAGTAGAGAAGGTATGTGTGTTCCTGCTACTATAATTCACGATTTCCAAATCAATGACTTACTGTGTACTGTACATTGATGTTTTCTAGCCTGGATATATCATTGTAACTTCATACAAAAAGACATACAAACAGCCATCCACCCCAAGTTCAAGGATTCCAAAACACAGCAACTAAGTTAACGCCTTCAGCCTTATGTTACTACATCAGTCCAATCATCTGTCATTTTCACTGGTCTAGGGACGTCATGTATTGGCACGCTGTTCGCCAAATCATTCATGTTGAAGTCTCACCAAACTTACAACTTCTGAACAGCACCAGGCCTCCCCAATGAGGGAGTGTCTTGTACGTGGACCTAGCTCCTAAACTGAGAAGCAAAACACACAGCTGCTAGAAGCTTCTCCACAAAGCGCACTCCCAATAGTATCTGTGAGCAACGGCATCATTTACAATGGAAAACATAGTCTACAACACATTGTTTGCAAATACAAGCAAATCCAGTTTAAACCCAGGGAACTGACGAGATGAAATCTAATCTGCGTTTTACTTGACTGCTCTCTCCTTATTTTCCAGCACATGCTGCAAGGACCCTCACCCTGTGTGTGAAAGAAGCCTTTTAAAACAATGAATGAATTGTAAATGACTTCTAACAAGCACAACGATCTCACAAATCTTTCCTCTCTTGCAAGGTGTGCATTTAAAACAAGCATTGGCGTAGCCAATAGGTCTCGCCTTTGGGATCTTATGAGTGTTTAGTTATCCAGCACAATACCCTTGTTGGTCCTGGACACATGTCTCTAATCTGCAGACTTGTTACAACAACAGATAAGGCCGTGGAAGGCTCCAGGGCGGACTGTCCTTAGTTTTACCACAGACCCCACTCCCCCCCCCCACTCGCCTTAGCCTATTTCTAGGCAGTCAGATGAGGTGTTTGTAACCAAGGCCTCGTCTCCTATGGTGCGTTGAAAATGCATATGTGTTGTTTGGGTTCACGTTGGGTAGCGCTGCAGTCATTGACTCTTCCCCAGCCCTAGCCTCCACTGGCTTTTATAGTGCACCGTTATATTACGGTTATGGTGGGCTAAAGACAGGCCCCTTCACCAAAACTAAACACACGTTTATTGTAATCCGTCTGTTTCAAAGTGTCAAAAACGGTAACATTTTGTAAACCCCATGGGATTTTAAATATTTCCTTAAAATTTATAAAGGTTCTCCTAGAAAAGACTTGCCTTTAAAAACGCGTCTGTTGTTTATTATTGGCTTATGTTACTTTTTGCAAAAATATTCACCTTACTAAAGCAAACAAAAGTCCCAGCACAATCCCAGCACTCCTGGCTGTGCCACTAGACCCATACAGGGACTTAATTTAAACTGGAGTTTACCGAAACGCTGTGCAGTAAAATGCATTTACACATGCCATATACCATGCGATAGGGCGGTTCACACAACCACACACACCCACACACACAACCACACACACACAACTACACACAACCACACAACCACAACCACACACATAAACCCATACAACCACACACATAAGCACAAACAAACACCACAAACACACAACCACACACACAAAACCACACACACACAACCACCACACACACACAACCACACACACACAACCATCACACACACAACCACATACACAACCACACACACAACCACACACAACCACTTACACAACCCCACACACAACCCCACATACACAACCACACACACACACACCAACACAAACACACAACCACACACACACACAACCATACACACAACCACACACACCCACACAACTACATACACAACCACACACAACCACTCTCACAACCACATGCACACACAAACACACACACAACCACAGACACACACACAACCAAAACCACACACAGAACCACAACCACACACACAACCACAACCACACACACAACCACACACACAAACACACACACAACCACATAATCAATGCACACTTTCACCAGGCACAGACACCATCAGTCATCAGTGCATGCTTTCACCGGGCACAAACACCACCAGCCGTCAGTGCATGCTTTCACCAGGCACACACACAACACCAGCCGTCAGTGCACGATTTCACCAGGCACACACACGCACCACCAGCCGTCAGTACACGCTTTCACCAGGCTCACACCACCAGCAGTCAGTGCACGCTTTCACCACGCACGTACACCACCAGCCGTCAGTGCACGCTTCCACCAGGCACACACACCACCAGCCGGCAGTGCACACTTCCAACAGGCACACACACTACCAGCCATCAGTGCAAACATCAATTGTTTACTCATCCACTATTAACTATTGTAGCAATTGCAGTATGGCGCACTTTACTTTGAAACATATTCATCTAAAGCGCAGCATGCCACCATTGCTACAAAAATAAATACACATTATTTTGGCCTAAAATTCATAGACTTTTGTTGCAGTTGGTGTTGCAATATTTAGCAATGCCAATAGCTTAAACGTAATTGATGCGAGACCTATTGCGTTGCAAATGCTTGTTGCATTCTGTGTTTGGAAGCCACTCTTTCAGAAGTGGTTGGGTTTTTGTGCTTTTAACATTTCTGTGTGTCCCTGCCTGGTTGTGGATTGAATGGCTGGAATTGAGAGTGATAGGATCTGGGGAATGTCTTGACCCAGGAGAGGAGATGAGACAGCAGAGGCTGACCTGCATCTGGGGTGTGTAGGGGGAGGAGTAGGCCTAGAGGTGAAGAGGCCTGGGCTGGTGCTATAAAACAATTGTCCTATCTCCTGCTGAGTGATTGAGAATCCAGACCCCCACTAATCAAACGAAGAAGGTGTCAGTGGTAGGGAGGTACCCAGAACTGGTTTGAGCAGGGGTCAGTGTCCCCTGTAACACAAAGACTCCAAAGCCATTGAGTGGTATAACTATGCGTACTCAAGCCCCTGAACTTTGGAGAATGGCTTGATCAAGTGTGTACAAGACTGGAGCTACTTCGTGGATCAAGAGGAAACTTTGCCAAGGATGAAACAACTGAAGAGACTGTTGGATAGGACTGCTCTTGCTGTGTGATCTGGGGCTGGACTGCAGTTTGTTGTTTCAACTAAGGAAAGGCTGTAGGGACTTTGCTTTGCACTGTGTCCCCCTGCTTGAAGGATTTTTCTGTATGCTGTGTCCTTAAGTAACTATCCCCAAGAGCCTGAGGTGAGCTAGCTCCCTGTTTGGAAACACAGGAACACAAAAGTTTCCAGGGAAGACTCTCAGATATGCTGTGGGTATATGTGCTCTGTCTAGCCTGAGACCTTCACAAGTCGTGTCCTATGATCTTGGGCACCTGGAGTTCCAAACGAGACTCAGAGACGTGGTGTGCGTGTGCTCTGTCTAGCCTGAGTCCTTCGAGAGGATCGTCCTGTGAACGTGTGTACCGGGGAGCCAAGTAAGTCTCAGTGACGCAGTGTGCATGTGCTTGGGGGCAGCCTGAGACTTTCGTGTGGATTGGCCCGTGATTGTGTACATCAAAAGAGCAAGTGTGTCTCAGCAAGGCTGTGTGCGTGTGCTGTTTGCAGCCTGAGAACCTCGCTGGAGGTGTCCTGTGATCTGGGGCACCTGAAGATAAAGTGTGTTTTAGCCAAGCTGTGTGCGTGTACCTTCTACCGGCTGAGTCCTTCACAAGTTGTGCCCTGTGATCGCGGGCACCAGAAGATCAAGTGTGTCTCAGCGACACTGCATGCATGTGCTGTACGCAGCCTGAGAATATCTGGTTGTGTGGTTATTGTGCACCCGGAGTTCCTGTGAGTCTCACTGACACTGAGTGTGGGTGTAGTGTGCAGCCTGGGATCCTCCCATTGCCCGGAAATTCAGAGAAATTGCATTGGAGTCCCAAGTCGCTAGACGAGGAGAGGAGAGTGGGTTTGCGCCCCCTAGGTAATGTGTGTTGACTCCAGGGGTGGGGAGCGGTCTCAGAGGAAGATGCTCTCGGCCTCTCTCTCTCTGTCCTGCAGAGTGAGTCCCTGATTCGGCTCGGATTGAGGCCCGTGTGCCAAGGGAGTGGCAGCACCGGGGCCGGAGTGCGAAGCTGCATTTACTGTGTTCTATCCTACCCGTGTGGGGGGGGGAGACTGTGGCCGGAGACTAACTGCAAGCCAGCATGAGTGGCGGAGAGACCCCCAGCGGCATCGTGAACGGTGCCAGAGTAACTTACGTATTGCATTAATTCTGCATACTGGAGTATCTGATGATTGTGTAACGCATTACTTTATTCCTCCACAACGGACTGCCTGTTTTGTTGCATTGCCCATTGCATTAGTTTGCCTAACAAACTGCCTGATATGTGTGTTACGCATTGCGCTAGGTGTGCATAACAAACTGCCTGATAGATGTGTTACGCCTTGTCTTAGTCCTGCATCACGATCTGCCGGATTGTCATATTACACAATACGTTAGTGTTGCATAGTGAACTGCCGGATATATGTGTTCCGCATTGCATTAGTTTAGCATAACAAACTGCCTGATAACTGTATTACACGTTGCATTGCTTTTTCCTCACAGAGTACCTGAAAGGGGACCGTACGCATTGCATTACAGGGGCATAACAGTTCACCACGTTGTTTCTTTACGCATTGCATTACAGTGACAGTACAAATCGCCAGATAGCCGTATTACGATCTGCAATATTCTGATGTTGTGAAGCACCTGATTCTTGCATAACAAACTGCATACTACGACATAAGGATTATGTAGGGTTGTTTAGTTTAGCTCAATAATAATAGGCCAGGGGAAGTATTAACCCAACGCATATGTTGGTTTAGTATTGTGTGGTCGCATCGTATATCCTTTTTATAAACATATACTTGTTTTTCCATGAAACTTGTGTGGAGTCTATTTGTGGTGTTGTCATTGGATTGCTGTGAGCGTAATTGCAAATACTTCACACATTGGCCTTGAAGATAAGCCTGGCTGCTCGTGCCAAGCTACCAAGGGAGTGGAGCGGGCGCTATCTCTACAGACGACCTGTCTTTTCCCTAACGTTGGGGCTCACGGGTCCCTGTTTGGCCTACGGTACCTACCTCACCCAAACGGGATCGTGGGAATTCTAACAGCTACCAAATACAGATATGCCACCATGACCTCGAAGGGTCAGTGTGATTGGTTAGAGAGTATGTGGCTGTGTGATTGGAGCACCTATTTTCCTTGATGTCTATGGCCCCTACAAGGATTGCATCCGTGGCTGCTCTCAAAGAGGTAGCGCTGGAAAGGCAGTGTGTTCAATTTCCAGCTGTCCCTCTGCTGTGTGCTGACTGCCAGGGAGTGGAGATGTGCGCCAAAATACACTTGCTCAGCTCATCTGTGATCTCAACTTGTGGCCAAAAGGCCTGCTAGTGACATTGTCGCCCGGGGTACTCCCAGAACCCATTTTAGAGATTTCAGTAGTGCAGAATTTGCTTCAAAACCAGTTCATTTTGTAACACGTCCCCCATCAACATTCTCAACACAGAGTTTTGAATAAATGGAAATTTATTTCAGGGTCAAATACCCAACCAGGCTCTACCTCTTCAGAGCCCATACTCCGTTAGTACCGGTACCAGGAGGATGCCACTACAAAGAAGGACTACTTTAAAATGTAGCTTCCAACCAATATTTACGAATAACGCTTTTCGGGAGACATACCATTTAATATAGTGATTATCGGAGAAAAGTAGGCGCAAAACTCCAAACTGGAAGCTAGTTTACGAATTTTCGATGCTTGAAAACGCATCAAACATCCCACTACATTGTAGCAGATGCTTTCCCATACCCGTGGCACTTGTTTTTTCAGCATAAGAAAGATAAAAGGCAGAGTTTTCTTTGTTGGTGTTCACCCCTGTGATTCACCTATTACACACAAGTCCCTGCCGCATTTACTCAACCCACCTGGAGGTTTCGCAACTGCCCTTCAACTGTTAAGCTACTGCCCAGAAGTGATTCGCGCTGCTGGTCTATTCGAATCACCCATTTGAAAGAAATACAAAACTTTGCTCATAAAACCATATCTTCGAGGAGCTATATATAGATACTTGGGGTTGCAGAAGGACCTACCGGGTGACTGCAGCCGACGGTTCCCGAGTGCGCACACGATGCCAAGGACGACCCTCTTTGCCTTTTTTCATCACCAGTTTTTCGACTCGTCCCACAAATTTTGACGAATGGTGTGGTAAATCACCACCGAGCTGGTAGGTTGTAGCAGCGGATGTTTGTGGACACGTTGTTAACACAGAACTCGGACCATGAAACCCCTGTAGAAGGTCACACACTTCAGGGTCGTGGGAAGAGACGCTGTGAGTACTCGTGCGCTGTGTTCCTCGGGCTGTGAAGCCCTGATGGCTTCATTAGAGAGAGGTATTTTGAAACGGAACGCTTGGATGGTTCGTTCGCGCCGAGCCTGCGCGCAGGGTTCTTCCCATGGTACAAACTCGTCACCCCCGTTACTAGTGAGAAAACAAGCAGACACTTCGCTACCGAAATTTTACTAGTAAAACCTAGGAACTGAAATGGCTCACTACTTAAAGAACAGTACTCAGGAACAGGGCTTTAATTCGGGGAGTTAATTGGGTCTGGTAAACAACCCGGTAGTAATTTAAAATGAACATTGGAACGGGTCCATTTCGGCCCTGTAATTATGTCCCTAACTTTTGATGCAAAACATTGATCTATTTCTGAACAAAGAGAGTAAAAACGCTAAGGTGATCCATATTGTACATTCTTATATTTCACATGCAGGGACATCTTAAGGATTTTGGAAGCCCTGGGCCAAACGTATTTTGGGGCCCCCTATTCAGAACAGCTTTCTAGTTATGATCTAATTAAAGCTCTTTCAAGCCCTCTTTGACCTGGTCCCTGACACACTGACAGGCTTACTGATCAAAATTCTAAATATGTTTCCATCTAATATTAAGGCTAGGATGTGTGTTTCAACACTGTCATACAGCAGCAGCTCACTAATATTATAGCAAATAATCTCTGTTAACCTCTCCCGTTTCGAATTCTGAAGTCCTGTTTCTGATCTAAAAGACACTTTTTAGATGTTGCATAGTGTTGAAAAACATAGCAACATTTCTCAGCAAAAATGTCTGTAACAGACTCCCACACATTATTATTAAAAATAAATTAAAGGGGAAAAGTATTTAAGATCATCTATGTTTAAGAATCCTTCAAGTGCAGGGCTGTCTGCAGAACAGAGCTGGTTCTATCAGGAGTCCCCCTAAAACGCTAGGACCCTGGGCCAAAGCCCACTTTGCCCATGCCTTAAAACAGGGGTCACCAACCTTTTCTGTAATAAGAACTACTTATGTGCAGTAAATACATTTCATCCCAAGCTGCTGTTATTACTGTTGGAGCAGTGAGCATATCAGACAAGATTACATTAGTGGCCACTCCATCCAAGATTACTAGCAGTGATCACCTCAGTGCCTTAAAGTTGCCACCAGTAGTGAAAAAAAGGATTTATCAATTTGGAATGCCTCTAAATTGGTGATCCATATTAGCCATTGCTGTAATGCCCCTGGCCCCAAGGTAATGATAGGAGTAATAGGTCACCCAGGTGCCACATGATTTATCATTCAGTCAGTCAGTCAAAATTCTTTATTGCGATAACTTAATATCATACAAAGACAATGGCATGAAATCACAAACAACAAATACCATGAGTAAAAACAGTTAAAAACAGTTAAAAAACATTTAAAAAGAAACATTTTGGTTAAAATCATTGTACGCCATGTTACATTTTTTTTGATAAAATATTAGTACGAGGTACTAAAGTGCAAAGTGCTAAAGTGCAGAAAAAAGTGCAATTTTTCCATAGGTGGGTCCCCACATAGATATTAAAGTAAGGTAACTACAAGCCCTGATACACTATAATCTAGAATTCTTGACCAAAAATTACCAGCAGCCAGACTAGTTAATAAACGAGTCTGGGCTACAAGAGGAGGTAGGCGCATTTTTAAGTCTGATGTTCCTACTTCTTATAGCTCTCACCAGGAAACTTGCCACATAAAACATGATCCTGGGAGTTTGCAACATTTGTAAGTAAATAAGAGCAGATCTGACTAAGATAAATCCTGCTTCCTTGAGTATAGGAACAAGAAACAACTTCCGGGCATCGTTATAATAACTGCAGAACATTATAAAATGCATTGTACTCTGCTCCGAAAAGAGATCACAAGAACAGGGCGGGGCCTTTTCAGGGGTGCTCCACACAGGAAAAGAACCCAGGTTAAAATGAATCAAATTAAGTCGAAAACGGGTTAAAATGAACCTGTGGTAGGGATGAGTCACCACGTTGAGGTAGTTGTCAGGACCACTAGGTATAGCCAGCAAAAGACTGGCCCTAACACAGGGTTTCTTTAGCTCAGTTTCTTCCCTCTCCAAAGAAAGGAGCTCCTTCATAGCCACCTTAGTATAAACGACGTCATTGGATGTTATAGAGTCAATGACCGAGTATAGTTCAGGCCTCCCCAACCTAGAAAAGCTATCCTTAATGTACATCAACCATCCAATCCTATGTACATTGTCTAGAGTCAGACAGTCCCTTATTATAGTATGATTTAGGGGAATTTCAGAATTAAGCCACATCTTAAGCCAGGCGATTAATGGTGCTGTTTTAATCAAATCAGCGATGTAGCCTTCCCCTAATTCCTGATGGACAGTATAGGACGGGGTTGACTGCGGAACACCCAAAACAGATCTAAAAAATTTGTTTTCCGCAGTCTGGATGGGATCAACTCTTTTATAACCCCACAGTGAGCCACCATATGAAGCTACTGAGATGCATTTAGCTTTATATATTTTACTGATAGCTGCGAATGGCCTACCCCCCAGTTTTTTTGAAAACCCATGGAGGGCAGCGGAAGTTCTGGCCAGCGTGGCTACTCTGCTTTTTACATGGGGACCCCAACTACCTTTCTCATCAAAGGTGATCCCCAGGTAGGGGAAAGAGGTGACACGAACAAGTTTTTCCTGGCCACAGAAAAAAGGTTTTGTGGAAAGATTTCCTTGAGGCCCGGCCCATGAGCATAACCTGCGATTTTTTCGCATTTATTTTCAGGTCTAAGGAACCCATAAAGGATTCAAAAGCGTCCAAAAGCCGTTGAAGCCCCACCCCTGTTCGGGCAAGGAGAACCGCGTCATCCGCGTACAGAAGAACTGGTATGCCCTGTTCCCCTGCACGTGGAATGTCGCTTGTAACGCCCCTTAGGGCGGGCTCTAGAGCGTTCACATACAGCGTGAACAGTAGTGGTGCCAGTATACATCCCTGTCGGACTCCCCTTTCAGATGCAAACACATCAGTGCACCTTCCGTTAGTGGAGACTCTAATTTTAGCAGAAAGGCCAGAGTGGAGGTCAGACAATAGATTGACTATGGATCTGTCCAGGCCCATGTCAACTAATTTACCCCAGAGCTTAGATCTATTAACCATATCGAATGCAGAGGAGAGGTCCATGAACCCTAGGTACATGGACCCATCCTTGGCTCTGGTATATTTCTCAATCAATAGATGGAGGTTGAGACACTGGTCCAGGGTACTTCTCTTGGGTCTAAACCCATATTGCACATTGCTCAAGATATTATTCTCAGAAGCCCATTCATTCAATTTCGCTAATAGGACTCTCCCTAGAATCTTAACTGAGGAGTCTATCAATGAGATGGGCCTGTAGCATGCGGGGTCCTGCCTATTACCTTTTTTGAAAACAGGAATAATTGTTGATGTTTTCCATGACTCAGGAATATTGTCACGATTTAAGGCATTGAAAACCCTGCAAAGCAGTCTTGACCAGAAGTTAGGGAAGCATTTAAAGGCGTCAGCAGGAACACCATCTGGTCCTGGTGCCTTTTTGGTCAAAGTGCGATCAATAGCAACTAAAACTTCCTCAACTTCAAAGTGCAAGTGATTTCCTGGTATAGTAGTAGACACTTCCTGTACACAATTCTCGACATGAAGATGGTCTGAGTATATGTCTCTAAAGTGTTTAATCCAATCCTCATCTGGGATATTGGTTTCTAGGGGAGAGTTATCCTCGCCTGTAAGAAGGGGTTGGTTAACAATCCTCCAGAACTCACCACTGTTTTTTATTATGGCTGGATCTGTGAGTTGTGCCCACGCTTCATCTTTAAGCTGTTTCTTTCTAACTGCAATGGCTTTTTTATATGAAGCCCTGCTGGTCCTGATGAGGTCACGGTCTTTTGGATCGGTTTTAAGAGCATCAAGCAGCGCAGAATGTGCTAGGGAGCAACTGTGATCAAACCATCTTTTAAGAGGTTTTATTTTGGGTTTGCTGATCACAGAGAGCCTACCGTTTATCTTACAGCATATACTGCTAAATGCGAGGATCACATCCCCATCGTTAGCTTCATTAGATAGGCACACTCCAACCTCTTCCTCTGCCTCTAACAGAATTTCTTGAATGAAGGGTTCTGGGATTATACTGTCCCATTTCAGTCTACGTCTTTGGTCCTTAACTTTAAGTGGTCCATCTATATATTTTGGACCATGGTTACGTCCTAAAAGTTCACCCTCTACTAGGTCCAAAGAAACTGGGTTATGGTCGCTAAAGGCGGATACCACAGTTCTATACATTAAAACCTTAGATAAAAAACATGCAGAAATAAAAATATAATCAATGATAAAGCCATTGTCTGAACCCTTAAAAGTAGGGGCCCTGCCCCCCCCCTCCCCACAACTAGATTCGTATAGGTTCCAATCTAGCGAGAAAGTTTTCAAGACAATCCCCCTGTTTGTTGTGCTCCAGATGGACCATTGCACTGTTTGGGGGGGAATCTGCGTCATCGCAAACACACGAAAGTAAACAAGGATGTATATTAAAATCCCCTAAGAAGATGATTTCAAATGCGTTAACATCTTCGCTATAGACTGACAAAAAATCATCCAATCTACCGAGACTATATGACGTGCAATCGGCAGCATTGGAATTATAAAAATTAATAAACAAAATATTAGGAGAATCAGCTCGAGACAGTTCAACAATAAGACAATGCACAGATCCTGAGTCAAGTAACTTGAGGCAACCCTTGATGTCAAGTTTGAAGAGGCTAATCAGGCCCCCCTTCGCTCTTCCTGCTGAGCTAGCCACAGCAGGAATACTGTAGTAACTATAGCCATCAAGAGAAAAACTATTGTTAGTGTCCCAAGTTTCCTGTAAAGCGATAATGTCATACTTGGATATAAAATTTAACCATATTACATTATCTGCTTTTGTCTTAATGCCAGCGATATTCCAAGTAAGGAAGCTAAAAACAGGCACATTATTCCCAGACTGTACAGAATGTTCTGACTGAAGTCAATCATTGTGGTCCAAAAAGGATAGGGGTGCAAAACGATTGGACAGTAAGAGGGGTTGAGCAAAAGGATTCTGAAACCCTTGGGGTACTGGTTGATTCACAGTGTTGCGAGTATGTTCAAAACCCCATCTGTGGTGTAAATCAGAGTTAGAATCCCAACCAAAGGCTGGTGTTTTAGGGTATGTAACATTCTGTTGTTCACCATAAAATAATTTTAAGGTTAATGGTACAACAGAGCCCTGCCTACGTTGTGGTGGGAGTAAGTTAATGAGGATATTAGGTAGCACACCTGTGTGTGTAAAGCTAACTGCCACACAATCCCCCTTGAATTTTTTGGGGCGATTACCCAGCCATGAAACCCTCTTAGCGGTTTTGATCTCTTGAGCTAACTGCTGACCACCCCCTGGAGCTAATCTCATATTTGTTGTGAGCCACTGTAGGGCTTTGTTAGACAGGGAGGAAGAAGATTCCTCAATACCGGCTTCTAATGGTGGAACATTAGCCAGAACTAGAACAACAGGAGAAGCTTCAACTATAAATTGAAGAGGGTCGGTTGGTTGAGAATGTACAGAGGGTATCTCAACCAGTAAAGGACCGTCCCCACTGTTACTACCAGAACCGCTACTTGTTTGGTTAGGAAGCTGGGGTGGTGGGTTATTTGGGGCAGCAACTGTGTTCTCCCCCTCTTGATCGTCATCCTGCCTGCTGTTATTACCCATGTTTGACACTGTTGTCATGACACTGTCAACACCCTCAGTTAGTTTGCTCATCTGCCCTCCCAGTTTTTTAACTTCAGATTGAAGTTTGTCAATCTTAGAGAGCAAAGGCTTAACAATGGATTTAATTTTCATGTCTATTAACTCAGCAAGTCTGTCGAATAAATCCTCATCAAGACTGATGATAGGCTTGGCTCTTCCCCCTCCAGTTTCCTTAAGAGGAGCTTTTGGGGTGTTTGCCCTCTTCCTCCTAGTCCCAGATCTTAGTCCCCCCCGCCTAGGCGGGTTTTTAGTTTTCCCAGAATCCGGGCGGGAAGGTAGTTCAGTGTTTGAAGTATCTTCATCTGTAGGGGATGCAAGAATTTCCTGGTCCTCATCACTGTCCAATTTATTTCCAAGGTCCACTATAAGAACCTCAGAACCAGATCCAGATGGTGCATTGGCAATCAAAGGGCCGGATTCCTGTGTTGTAGGACAGTTAAAACAAGCATCAGGGAAAGTCTGCAAGGACACTGAATCCTCAGGTGAAGGGGTTAAAGAGGGGGACAAGCAGTGTAAGTCAGGTGACTGACTAAGTCCCAAAGATTCTCTCCTTTGTGAGTTAATTTTTTCCACTGTTTGCACCAAATAGTTCTTCATGTTGTTAGCTTGTGGTACTGAACCCTTTTTTGACATTATGGGAAATATAGCAAGGTGCCTGGGCACCTGGGGGTACACAAAGGGCTAAAGAAAACAAAACAGTCTTACTTGGTCCGTAGAATGCCTCGTGTGCCTCTAGCAGGGTTTCTGGCCCTGCCCCTGCCTCCTCCTGCCGATGAAGGCCGTAGAGGGCCCGCCCTTTGCCCGGACTTCGCCCCGGGCGTCCCGCTCGCGTCCCGCGTAGCTGGCCCTTCGGCGCTTTTGTGCGCCTCCCCTGGCGCCCTCGCGGTGTCACGACGCGCGCCGCCGCGTAGGCTGCCGGGAATCGTAGTCCCGGAGCGGCGGCGCGACCAGACTGCAGAGAAAGTGACTCTCGGCGGTGGCGGCGTGGGCTGAGTGTCCTGGCGTGCTGCGGCGTGAAGCAGGTAAGTTTTCCGATTCCGATTATCATTCAAATATTGGCTTTAAATATGTTTTACAAAGTCAACCATTTTTCATAAAAATATCAGCCTATGAGTTCTTAAAATAAAAACATTTTCAACCCAAATACAAGTTTTTCAATTATGGCATGCATATATTAAATCAACCAAGCAAAAGCTTATAATTTAGTAGGCTGGGCAGAATGTCGGAGAGCTCCTTACAGTTATCTGGAGAGCTTACCAGTAGCTCAGGAGCTTCTCACTGGAGAGCCTGCCTTAAAACATCTTTGTTCACATGCTTTACTTAATTTGCAGGCCCTGTGAGTGTTTGCTTTTTCTAGAATGTTGTGCTACATTGTGTTTTTAAGGCAGCATATTTCTGTCGCCTAGTGCATAATTCGGCTTGAGTCACAGTCAGGTGTTTATAAAGGGCCACAATCGAGTTAGGGAAAGGCAGTGCAAGTTTATCTCAATGTCTGTCATGGATAAAAAGGTGTTCAGAATACGCTGTGATCCAATTCTTGGCCTCTCTGCAAAGCGCACAGATGCCAGTTGCGATTCTATGTAAAGGTGGGGTAGGGTGGCATTCTAAGGACATTTTTGTGCATATGCTTGAGCTGCGCCCTTTATTATATAGACCTTGCCCCTTTCAGGGACTCCCCACTTTTTTCATTCCCTTTAAAAGCCCTGCCCATGAGGGTTGCATTCCGGGACTGTACCTCGTGCATTCACATTTTCAATCAGGGCCTGTTCCTAGGCAGTGGGTGAAGTGCATATAAAAGCACAGGAATTGTGATTTTTATTTTCGTGTAACAAGGATCCTGCAAGTCGTGTCAAGGGTCACTCAATAATGAGTGAGAAAAACACCACTTTCTGATGTGCTATGCATAACCTGAAGCAGATATGTAGCTACGGGTACTGGCAGGAAGGCCTCCGCTGCTTAAACCTGTCAGATTACATCCATCTCATAAAGCAAACACGGGCATCCTTATTAGGAATCATATTTGTGAAATTGAGACGATGTAGTAGTACACTGCAAACATGGGATCCTAAGTGAAGGCATACAAGCATGTTATTTAAAATCGCATGGGCAGCTGCCAATTGAAAGCTGCATTCAACCTTGCACTAAGAATCTTCGGATGTGATTTCTACGAAAGTACATCTCAAAAGGTTTCACTTCGGGACATTTTATCAATTCGGAGGAAGCGTCCCACGTGTCAAACGTCAGTTTTAGTCTAGCACATTAACAGGACTTTAAAGTTGCCTGCCTGCACTGAAGTGGTAATGCGTTTAAAATTACACCTGTGGAAGCTGCAAAGCCACCCGCAACCTCGAATATTTATTTAGCCTGTATGCCACCTGGGCCCATTTTATTTACTTTTACTGTGGACTTGCATAAAAGTCAAACAATAAAATTGTTTGGCATGTTTACACTATATCTTTAGGTAAGGCACATACATAGACTGAATGGCGTTTAGCACCCCCCAACCCCCAATGCCCTTAATTCCAAATATGACAGAGCATCTCTTACTTAAAATATATTAATAAATCTCCGGGGCGGGGGGGGGTGGTTTGGGGAGGTGCACCAACGCAAAAAGGCGATTCCTACAGCCACCAAATATTTCCAAAGTGCGAATGAAATGACAGTTTCTAAATCCCTATATGCCAATACATTTATTTGGATAGCATTTCTTTCAGGGCACCCCTAAAATGCCTGCTCTGTGCCCATAGCACCATATACGTTGAGCCATATATCAAAAAAGTGGTATAAGAACCACGAATGGCATAGAGACAGGGCCTAGAGCCTGTAGAACTGCTGGGGCCACCACAATGGCATCAACCGAACTGATGGTCACATCAATAGTGGGAAGCTCTACACGTTAAGGACTTCTTTCCTGAGGTCTTGATATTCCTACACCCTGGCCCTTGTTGTCATACCTTCAAAGGTATCCCGGCGCTCAGTTGCAGCATCAATTAGGCAGTGGGGGATCGGTGTCTAAACCCCTGGGCTCCATGTGCTGGTAGCGACAATAAGTAGTCATGAAAGGGCTATGGCATTCACTGTGGTATACAGGTTTATTATTAGGCAAGGTTATACTAATAGGCACACCACGGTAGCATTGAGTTAAATGCGCTACATGTGACACAAGCTGATGCTATGCTGACCACTCGCAATTGGCGAGTAAGGAAGGGAATACATAAGGGGTTAATGCCAGCTAGGGCTTAGCATCTGAAGACAATGAATGCAGACACGGGTGGGGCAGCTGTAGTTGGGAAGCCAGGAACCCTACCCATCATACAGCGCTATTGCACAGCATTTCACACTGTGTATTGTCATGAAGTAATCAGGGATGGGCTATTGCATTTACGGTGGACTACAGGTCTAGGCTTTCACGAAGGTCATACTACCAGGCACCCTCACGGTTGCCATGGTGTAAATGCCTCGCAGGTGGCACAAGACGGATGCTATGAGACACACTGGCAGTTGCAGGTTGGTTGGAAATGCATCTGGGGGCAGACTTTAGCTAAGGCTTAGCGTGTGACAAACAACATAGTACGGGCATGTGTACTGTATCTTTCGTACGGAAACCAGAAACACTAATCGTTCTGTGTCTGTTTTATTTTATGTCTAACTAGACCCATGGTTGATACCTGGGAAGAGCTCCACACCACAATTGCAGGAGGTGGAAATCCAAGAGGATCAGTACACCGGCATCGGGAGTGTCGAAGAAAAGCATCAAGTGTGAGGAGCGGCCATTTCAACGGTGAAAGCGGTGCCGGCTGGTAAAGGTGCTACCCATGTATCATAATTGTAGTGTGTGATGGTCACGCATTTGGGTTGCCAGGGGCAGGGCCCCAGTAATGTAGCGGGATGTTGCATCACATAAAATGGCATGCCTTATCAGAAAAATGTATTTCTACAGTAACGGCGCCCGTGCTCGCAGGGCCACCAGGGTCATCATGGTTTATTCATAGGTTACCAATTGGTAGGGCCAGCGATAGGGATGTGGCAGTGCACAGTGCTAGCCTGGGCAAACCCAGGAGTAATAGGCTTATGCAACACCTCAGCACCCGGACGGCGGAGGCCAGGTAGCATCACCGAGAAGGGGCGTTAGGTGCCTATGTGTAGGCCAGCCCCGGCTTTAGACCCTGCAACTTGGGCAGGGTACTGAGGTAGGTTGGGTGTACACATATAGGGCCAGGATACCCCTGGTCACAACAACTACAGGGACCCAAAAGATGTGTTTGTCTGTCCAGAGTGGGGAGTGAGAGGTACTCAATAGGCACACCCCCACCTCCCTCAGTATTTAACATGCGGGTAGGGACGATTTGGTTCAACTGGGCAGGTGGTTTCTGGTGGAAGGGATAATCTCAGTAGTAAGCAGGTTTGCAAAAATAAACCCAGACGGCACCAGGGGGGTCTCAGTTGTTTCCTAGGTAAAGGGGGCTGGACTCTGTTAGTGCGCTGAATCACGTGGTAAAGAACCACTCGGTAAAGAGGACCAACACGTGGATTGAGAAATTATTTCAAACACCTCAATTGCAGTATACTCCACATCGGGGCATCTAAAAGGGACAATTTCGATTAGCAGGGTGGGGCTCACTTGAAGGGGACAGGCAGTGAGCTGCAGACAAAGAATAGTTGGCCATGGTTGGAGGGTTGCTTCTACTTACAGGATGGGGCACATTTGACAGTCAGGGAAGGCCCTATTGATAGGGAACCTACTAGCAGGGGTAGAGGGTTTTTTATTGGGAAGATATGACCTTTCAGGGTAGGCTGTTGGGGGGGCTAGATAGTCGGTCAACTATGCTGGCCTGTGGCGGTAAGGTCATAATCGGTGAGCAGCAATTTAAGGTCCTTAGGGGGGGCGGTCCCATTCACGAAAGGGGCCGCCCAGGGGGAGGGGCCACTGGTCTCTCCCAGAACTTCAGGGGCAGGATATCCATCGCTTAGAAGGGTGCGGGGGAGTGAGTCTACGCTTTCCTCAGGCTGGTAGCCACCCCGCACATACACTATGACGTCATCAAGGTGCGCGAGTGTAAGGGCCCTCCTGTTATGGTTAAATGGAGTTCAGGGAGCGCACGCGGGTAAACGGGCCCTGGTTGCGCATGCGCATCTCGGACATGAGAGCGTAGCAGTAAAAGGATCTGACACCGGTTAGCGACCTTGCCGTAGGACCAAAATTATTAGAATGCACACTTCATTTCAGGATGTTGGATTCGGTTAGGAATCACGCTCTACTAGCTACTTGTTAAGGTTAGCCCATCATATCATGTCAAAATGGATGTAAATCTAATGTTCTGAAGTTTGCATTTAATAATTGTGTAAATGTTTATTTTATTAAATTTTTTAATTTTGTTTCATATTTTAATAAATACGGCCAGGGGGTCTCTGACTCATGTGTTGACTTGTTAAATTGGTAATGTAGTCTGTGTGTTAAGGCGGGGGGTGGCCGGTAGTCCCAGACCATGCTAACAAGGGCAGTGTAAGCGTAAGGGGTACCAAATGCATCCCTAGCTACTCCTAACTGATGTGTATGCCAACTTGTGAAGAAAACTTCAGAACTCTGGGAGTCCTATAACATACATCTGAGGGTGGTTCTTCCATAAGAGGAGCGTAGGTAACTTTATACGGCCACCACTAGGTAATGTTAAATTACCTAAAAAGTCCCCAAAATAGTAATTTGTGTGGGTGCAGGTTGTATTTCAACAGAAGAGTACAGTTTGACTGTAGAACTGTAAATCTATGCACCTTTCCTAATTATGCGGTAATTCTTAGACCTGTCTTATCTTCCTATGCTTTGTATGCAAATATTCTAATTACCATTGCAAAATAGCGTAGGCGTAAAGTAGTGAATTTCAAATTTTTTTCTAGCCAGGCCCATTCTGAATTACATGATTTTGTAGAACCCCAGGAAAAGGGCCTATAATCTCACTATTGGTATGTTCAATAGTGTAAGCAAGCTAAAATTAAGGGTTTGCAAAACGTTTAATTTGCTGGCAAAGTTTTGTCCAGTTTTTAATGTTTGCCCATCAAGAAGTTTGTGAGGTTTTCAAATTACCTTTGCCTTCAACCGACCAGCTGAAGAAGTATTTTTCTGCACAAGGAGAACGCAATATATTTTCACTGTAATCAAACACATCCACCTGAAACATGCATTCAAGCATTTAATGCTCTACCTCAAACCGCGTAACACTCACTGGCTCTCATGTAACAGGGAGTAGCTTTAAAAATGTTGTCCGTCGATACCAAGTACTAATGGGCTCAGCCATGTGAGTCAGTACACCAAAGTGCTAGAAGTAGTAGAGAGCATTACACACTATTTGCCTTAGGCCCCCCGATTACATCACAGGGTTAAAGCCACTCAACAGTCTCCTATTGCCTGCTACGTGGCAAGTGGAAGGGCAAATGGTGGAAACTTCTGAAAGCGACTAGGGCACTTGGGATCTGATCACATAGGGGAATCCCACTGCTACTAATTACAAGCAGCTCTGGGCTACCACCCTGACAGTTTCAGAACACCAGGCCCAATACGCGCCCAGTAAAGCTGCTACTAAATGGGTAATTGGACTGTGGACATCCCTTTATCGCGGCTTATAGCTCCACGAGAGGTGCATGGAACACGGTCCGCCGCCTGGCAAAACACTCCCCCACCCCAGACTCCACTTCACCTCAGCACCCAGAGTGACCCCAGCTTCAAAATTGAGAACAGATGGTGAATGGGATGGAAAAGGGACTGCTGTCAGTCCAGAATAGGAACCCCCATGAGTTGTTTGGCCCGGTGAAACCGATGCTGTATGTTCTCCATTCTGGGCCAAAAAACTTGTACCAGCCAGAGCTAGGTGTTCGGATAATCAGAGAAAGTGCTAAATCCAGGCACCCAGAATCCCCGCATCTCATTCATCTTCTTAGAGCCCAGTTTACTTTCTGTTCCTGCTGCTGCCATCATGCTAACACAGGCCCCCGCAGCCCCCACAGTGCGGGGAGCCCCAATCTCTAGGGGGCACTCTGGCCGGAGAGCTCCTGATTGACCCCGGAGGGGGCCCTCTGCGTGCCATGCGGGGAGGCCCCCCTCAATTTTCGTTATGCCAGTGATGACTCCTGGGGGCAGGAACACCAACGCAGTGCCAGTGATATTAAAAATAACAAGCATTTGCAATGCAAATTGGTCTCGCATTTGCTAGAGTTTGAGCTATTGGCATTGTAAGTTACAATGTATTTTACGGAGTTTCTGGCATGCTGGTTTGGGTCAGATTTTGTGGGAGGTACGTGTGGTGGCATTGCGGTTTTGGAAGACACCCTCTGACAACTTGGAAAGAACATGTATAGGAAGCAGAAGAAATAAATGATCTGTGAAAGAAAGACCCCCAGGATATAGTGGCATGGATTAGCAAATTTAGCGGCACAAATATGGAAATTTAGCTGCATAAATATGGAAATTTAGCGGCATTTTTGAGGCACTATATTTTACTCATCATCATTCATTCTCAGCCTTAAATCAAAAGAAACTGTTTTATCAGAGTATTCCGCTTTGAAATAGGCAACCTGGGATATGGAACAAAGGAAGCAGCCCATAGGTGAAGGCTGTTATCCCTTGGAAAAGCAATCCTCCATTTGCTTTGGTATAGGTTCTGAGAAGCCCGGAAAAGATGGGCTGGTAGCATCCCATGGGAAATGGTATTCCAGAACCTACCTTTGTGAAATGAAATTTTTGCCTAAGATCACACAATTTCAGCATGGAAGCCACGATTTTTTCCACATTTTCTAGCTTCACTCTGTAGTGCGGTGAGAGGCCCCCGGGCATTGAGAGTCAGTGCCCCCTTTGTGGTGGGGCGGGGCCCTGTTGTGCGGTGAGAGGACCCCGGGCAGTGATAGGCAGTGCCTCCTTTGGGGTGGGACCAGGGGCACTGGTATGCAGTGAGAGGCCCCGATGTACACCCTTTTCAGTGCGACCTTTGTGATTCCGGCTTGCAGGGTTTACTAATCTGTTACTGTTTGTCTTTGAAGATCATTGCACCCCCACGGGCTCGCGCCCGTTTTGCTACCACAGCCCTTCATGACGCAACAAGGTAGGTTTTGTGGCATGAATATTTCTTCCTAATGTGGACTCATTGGAGAATGAAGCACTGTGTAGGCATTCAAGGACGTAATCCATAGAACAAACATAGCCAGACAGGTATCCCGAAAACTGTCTGAGGCCATTGTACTATCTTCAAAAAAAGATCCTCTCACATGAATAAACCTTTTTTGTGGAGCAAGACACAGTGGTGCAGGCTGCGATCCACGCTAATCTTGGGGGAAAGAGAGAAATAACGGAAGGAGAGATCTGTTATTTGGGCATGGGGGCTAGAGCCAGAGGATATGGAGAGGGTACAGACAGGGCAGAACCTTGGCTTGCTTACTTTCTCACTCATGGACCAAGTCCACGTTATTGAAATGCCCCAGGAAGACTACACCACTGCATATGATGCTGAGGAAATTTTCAACTGGTCTCTCCCCTATATACTGACCTTTACCAATCTAAGTCTGACCTCAGGCAGGCACACATCACCTTCCATTTTGACACTATTGGTAAGGGGGCTCACTGTCATTATCTTGACAAGCTCATATCGATTGAGGAGATTGTACAGGTGAATCGGAGCCTTCCCTCTGGCAAGGCCCAGAGGACAAATGGTCTGATTGTGAAATTCTGGCTCCACAACTCCTAGCTGTCTTGGTGGATTCCAGGCAAACGGTAGGTCTGTTTCCCTTTTACTACAAGAAGCGCCAATGGTGACAATTTTGAAGCCTGATAACCCCCCCCCCTGTCAGCTGTGATCATCTTCATCCTCTCTCAATAATTAAAATAGACAATACCATTTTGACTAAAGTGTTAGTGAACAGAATTCTTCTATTAATTCCTAAACTAAGCCATCTGGTTCAATCGGGATTCATCCCAGGGCTCTACCACTCATACACCCCACAGACTATAGTCACTGTCCGACACTAGATAAACCCTGATTTAGACAGTGTGGTGTATTGCTTGACACCACCAAAACTTTGTATTCACTTGAATACTGCAACGTTTTCAGGGTATTGGAGTGCACAGGCTTCAACAGGTGAGGGTGATCTATAACCAGCCTGCTGTGCAAATTAGATTAAATATGTGTTCAGGTCATAGGCACCAGGGCTATGCTGTAAGTCCACCAATAATCCTCTGACAGCTCGGGGAATTGCGCCACACCTCAGCCGATATTGCATGCTTCAGGCCTTGGAGGAGGCTGATATGCCCTGTGTCACAGCAAGCGCACATCCTGCATCTCACCTCAGTGCGCGATGGAAGGAGATGCAGTCCCAATGGGGCGAAGGCACAGTCAGAAGTCTCTTTGGCCCTGCTACCTGCCTTGAAGTGGTAATTGCACCTTCACTCCTTCACTCACAGCTTTAAAAACAGTCTCACAACCACCACCACAATAGCTCTGAGCTCCACCAAGCCAATACCATAAATCGTGAAAATGTCTTCCCCAACAATAAGGACAACTAAGCAGTTTTATTTTTGTCCTTACTTCAGCAGTATTGTATTGAAATTTTAAATGCTAAAGTATGTACAAAATGCACTTGAATTTCAAATAAAAGCCTTGACCCCTCGGTTGTCGTGAAACTCATGAACAGATAGGTCACTTCGAGCTGTAGAAAGAAAGGCTTCCAATATCTGTGCTCAAATCTTGGGGATCTTTGGAAGTTTATCTGCCAGTTTCTGTTAGCTCAGCTCCAATTTTATGAGATTTCCGGAACAGACTTGCACCTTGCACCTTTGAGTATGTGAGCCTGCTAGGAAAACCTACCCCTGCCTATAAATGCAAATGCTATGAATTCCTTCCTCAAACTGAATATTTAAAAAAACAAAATATTGCTGCACACCTCTTATGAGATTATCAAAAAGTGAAATAATAATTTGGGAGAGGGTGACCCAACAATTCAATAAATACATTATTTTTATATCACAACACAGTACACTGAGAAACTGCTTAAACCCTGGTAGGTTTGGCACGAGCTAAATGCTACTCCCCAGAGAAATATGTTAATTTCAAGCAGTACCAAACAGCATTAAAAATAGGAATGGAAATTCTCAAGCCAATTCAAAAAAAGTTAATTAAAAAATAATAAGGAAAATAACACATAAAGTGTTCACTGCAATGTTAAGCAAGCCAGTTTGGCAATAGCCTACTGTACCATGTTTCATAGTTAAGGAGAAAATATGCTCTGACCCGGACTGTCAGTCATAAGCACTAATGCGAGCAACAATCAATTCATTAATAGACAAAAAAGTGACGTTATTAGAGGAATACATAACATTTAAAATAAATACATTTCTCAGAAACTACACGTATGTAAAAATCAGGGCATTTTTACAAAAGTGCCGATTTTGCAGGCACTTTTGTAAAAATCGCGGCATTTTTACATAAGTGCCGATTTCATGGCAAACCGCGAAATCCTGGAGGGTCTGTTTATATGCTGGTGGCCAGGTGTGTTTTTGGGTAGAGAGAGGTTGAAATGAATCACAAGAAGGGGTTGCATAATAGGCCTGGGCATATTAGCGGAGTAGTTCTGGAATGTGGGAGCAGGTGAGTGGATTGTAAGAATTAGTGGGCAGGGTGGACCAGTGAGTCAGGAGGTTATTTGAAAGGGGAGAATCAAGATGTGCGGTCAGTGGATGTAGGTGAGAAGGGAGAAGTAGGTAATACAAGGAATGTTTAATAGGTATTCAGCAAGAATCAGGGTTCAGCAGGCCCCTTCAGACTTCTGGGCCCCAGCGCACTGCAGCTGCTGCACCAATAATAAAAACAGACTAAATCTCACAGTGTGTGCAGCTGTACATGTGAAAGCCGCCCATAAATGTAATCGATAATGCGGTATGCAATCAAGCTGAAAGGTTTATCCCAGATAGCTTCCTTTTGGGGCCACTGGTCCATTTGCACCTTTACCTACTCATTACACTTTGGATCCTTTGTAGAGGTTTGCTCCAGCTCAAAGGTAGACGACTGCTCTGGCTGTGTGCACCGTGTTTTATTTAAAATAACTGTAAAAAACAAGAGTAAACAGTAGAGGGAAGAAAGCTGTGGGAATCCATCTTCACCATCTCCTGCCTGATCAGTAGTGTTCCAGACTTTCTGCTTCACTCCACTTTCAATGAAAGACACCATCATAATTAAGCAAGGGAAAACTGCGTTTAATAATGTGTTAATTAGCTTATTATTTATTATGTACATATTTGTATCTTTCCTTTAAGTAATGCCTTAAGTTCCCTTGTTATCTCATAAGTATCTCCATGGAGAATCTCCATTGAGATAGAATACTGGGATGTGCTTGGAGGCAGTTTAACTTGACTGCTCAGACCTGATGGATGGGATCTTTTACTCTCTTAATAAACTTTACTTGTTTTCCCATTTAATTAATTTCATGTACTTAATTACTCCGGATTTTACACTGGCGATGAGGATGGGATGAAAGAAGAAAAATGGCGTGAAGAATGTGAAAGTGATGGTGTTGCCACAACTAAATTGTATGTGTGATGTACACTAGTTTAGGGCTAGAAGTCCTTAGCCTTTTTTGAAACATATATGTATTCTAAGCCTTATGCTAAGTGTTATTTATAATTCCCATCTAACTAGTGAAATAGATATTTTATACATTTAGCTTACATCTGTGAACTTTCAATTTTTTTATTATTCATAGAATTTAGTTTCATCATGCAGAACGTAGCTACTCCACCCTTCTTCTTGTCTAACCCTGGTGATCCACCTATTAGGTGGCAAAAATGGAAGAAGGTATTCGAGAAGTATGCTAAGGTGTGTGGGACGAATTTGAGTGCTGAAAGAAGAACTGCACTGTTATTACATTGTTTGGGGTCGGAAGGTCAAAAGGTTTTTGACCATTTACCTGACGTTGATGACTCAACATTGAATGAGTATGAAGTTTGTATTTTAAAGCTGGATAGACACTATCCGCCGAAAGTTAGCACTGTACTTGAGCGTTATCATTTTGGGCGGCAGAATCAAAATTAAGGTGAGTTAGTAGAAAATTATATTACTGCACTCAGAAAGCTGGGGTCTTCTTGTAAGTTTGGATCTCTTTTAGAGGAAAGAATAAGAGACCAATTTATGTTGGGTTGCAATGTACAGAAAGTAAGAGACGACATTTGGCAGAAAGATGAACCTTCACTTGATGAGGTTATAAACATCGCAAAACAAATTGAACACTCACTTAAATGTGTTGAAGTAATCTCCAAACAAGAAAAGAAAAATGAAAGTATACAATAGGTAAAGCTACATTCAAAAGGGCAAATGAATGTGAAAGAGAAAAGTGAAAAAAAAAGATTTTAAAGTCGATGCTGGAAAAGGGTCAGTTAAAAGATCTGAGTCACACTTTAAATGCTTTAGATGCAGTAACCCTAATCACTTCGCTAATGATAAAAAATGTCCTGCTTTAAAGGCAAAATGTGGTATCTTTAAAAAGATTGGACACTACACGTCTTCTTGCAAAAGAGAAAGTAACAGTGGTAGATTCCCAAAAGGACAGCACCTAGTCAGTTTATTCTCCAAAAAATCTCGCCCTCTTGTACATCGGGCAGTATGTGTGCACACTTCAAAGAACACCCACTGTCACAATGCAGGTTCAAACATGAACTATAGTAAGATTTGAAAAGAGGCCAAGGTGCACCACATTAACACTTAGGGAAATAACTATTTTCAGTGAAATAAACAGTAATAATCATATCAGAGAGATTTTTCTTCATGTAGTTTTGAGAGTTCTTTATTTAGTTCAGATGGTTAAAATATACAGGATCTACAGCCGACGCGTTTCGTCCACAAGGGACTTCTTCAAGATCGCACCATTAATATCAGGTGTTGCAATGTCTTGTGTTCAAGCCACATCAAAAGTGAGGACTATACTCCAATGGTAGTGGAACCAGGGTGGAAAGATATAGGAGACCTCCGTATAGGATCTACTTAAATCTTTTCTCTTATATGCGTGGAAGGACGATAGCGTCTGTCGAGACGTCCCTCTCCGTCTCGACAGACGCTATCGTCGCAAGCCACGTAGGAACCAGGGGAGGCAGCAGAAAGCTTCATTGAGAGCTTTTCTGGCAATAGAATTTTTCCCTATCCTTCCCCGCATATAAGAGAAAAGATTTAAGTAGATCCTATACGGAGGTCTCCTATATCTTTCCACCCTGGTTCCACTACCATTGGAGTATAGTCCTCACTTTTGATGTGGCTTGAACACAAGACATTGCAACACCTGATATTAATGGTGCGATCTTGAAGACAGTTGAACCCTCTTACGCCAGTTATACAATTGGATTTATACCTGAATTACACATGATACCTTCGGATGATTAATATAGTTATCCGGATTGATTCATTTATCCTTCACCTACGGTCCAGAAACCAGGGACACCATCATCATCTGACTATCCTGCCCTGAAGAAGTCCCTTGTGGACGAAACGCGTCGGCTGTAGATCCTGTATATTTTAACCATCTGAACTAAATAAAGAACTCTCAAAACTACATGAAGAAAAATCTCTCTGATATGATTATTACTGTTTATTTCACTGAAAATAGTTATTTCCCTAAGTGTTAATGTGGTGCACCTTGGCCTCTTTTCAAATACTACACGTCTTCTTGCAAGGCGAAGAAAGAAAAAAACAAAGTTAATATGGTACACAAAAGTGATGAAAATGAAAGTGCGTCAGATTCTGATTGTGACAGTGGGCACATTGTTTCCCAGATATCTAGTGATAAGAAGAAAGGGCCATATGATGAGATTGTTGTTGAACATTGTGGTACAAGTGTTCTGTTTGACTCAGGAGCTAAGATTATTATTATATCAAAGGAATTTTACTCAGTTAATTTAAAAGACAAAGTCAAACTTTTTAAAGCTGATATTAATCCTTACGCTTATGGTGGAGAACCGATAAAACTCTTGGGGCATTTTATCGGGTTGATTGAGGATAAAGGGAGATATGTCTCTGGGAAAGTTTATGTTTCTCATAAAGGAGGCAGTATTTTGAGCTGGCTAAACCAAATGGATTTGGGAGTCATGCTGGAGTCTAACAGTGATCCACCAATTCTTTTAAAGGGGAACATTGTTGTCAATGAGGTGTTTATGGTGATAATTTTACTCTAGAATTGAAAAAGTCATTTCCTAAAGTATTTAGTGATGATTTAGGATGTTTAAAATATTATACACAAAAAATCAAGTTGGTTTCTGGTGCAGTTCCATATGTAAGTAAAATGAGAGGGGTTCCCATTTCATTAAGAGAAGAAATGAAACAATAATTGGAAATGCTCAAGTTAGAAGGGATCATTGAGGAGGTTGAGGGGACCCAGTGGTTGGCTCCAGTTGTGGCAGCGCGAAAATCAGATGGGTCCCTCCGTCTCTGCATTGACCTCAGTTACTTAAATAAACAAGTTATTGTAGATAAGTATCCTCTTCCAAATATTTCTGAGATGCTAATGCTACTTAAAGGGGCTAACGTGTTCTCTACAGTTGATTTGAAATCGGCGTATCATCAAATTAGGCTTGATGAGGAGTCAAAAGATTATACCTCATTCATCACACCTTTTGGAACATTTAGGTTTAAACGTCTACCTTTCGGTTTGGTTTCAGCAGCCTCTGTCTTTCAGAGGACTGTGGAGAAGGTTTTAAAAGATCAAAAAGGTGTGAAGATATATCAAGACAATGTTTTAATTTGTGCCAAGGATGACAAAGAACATGACATGAGACTGAAAGAGGTATTAGGGAAATTTGACCTACGTAATCTCACAGTCAGAATTGATAAGCGCAAGTTTAAAAGATCTTCAATTGATTATCTGGGTCATTCCATTTCAGGAAAATGGGTTGAACCCAAACGTGATTTAATTGAATCAAAATGCAAGTTTAGCTTCACCCAACAGTAAAGAAGATCTCATGAAGTTCTTGGGAACGGCTGAATATTACAGCAAGTTTGTTAAAGGGTTTGCGGAAAGATGCATTAACATGAGAACTCTTCTTTGCAAAGGTGTTGACTTTGTTCGGAGTGAAGAGTGTGAAAAAGAGTTTGTCAAGATCAAGAAGTTACTGAAAGATACTCCCAAGCTGAGAAGCTTTGATCCTGAAGGAAAAACTTTTCTTATAACCGATGCGAGCATGAAGGGGTTAGGAGTAGTTTTACAACAAGAGTGTAAGGATTAAATAAAAGTCATACTTTTTCTTTCTAGGAGCCTCAGGAGGGAAGAATTCCGATAGTCTGTTATTGAGAGTGAGGCGTTAGCCGTACATTGGGCCACGAAAAAATTCAAGAATCTGTTGTGGGGTACAACGTTCATTGTTCGTACAGACAATAAACCTTTAGTTGAAGTCTTTAATAGAAAAGGTATTGATACAATTTCCAGCAGAATTTTAAGATGGGTGGTTGATCATCAAGGGTATGATTTCAGTGTTGAATACTTACCTGGTGTACGCAATTGTACTGCAGATGCTTTATCCAGGTTAGTTACACCCAATGAAGGGGCACTGAGCAGAAGAAAGTTGAAGAATTAGAACGGGTGTATGTTATAGAGAACAATGGAATAAAAGAAGAAAAATGGCGTAAAGAATGTGAAAGTAATGGTGAACTTTTAGAGTTGTCTTCTCTTATTAAGAATGTTTGGCATAAAAAGAGATAAGGTGTGTCTAAGAAGTATTGGAATGTTAGACATGAAATCTCCAGTTCAGATGGTTTGATCTTCAGAGGTACCAGGTTGATTCCACCAAAGTGTTTTCGAAAATAACTGATTGAGTTGGCTCATCAGGTTCATCAAGGAATTTAAAAAACTGAGGAGAGTATCAGACAAAGTTATTGATGGGCTGGAATGGATATGGAGACAGAGAGACTAGTGAGAGAGTGCCTTCCTTGCACGTTGAGTTAAAAATGTCTAAAATCAAGAGAACAACCCATGATCATAAGAGAAAGACCGAAAGGGCCTTGGGAGGAATTGGCTCTCAATATTTTAGATCCTGTTAAATGCAAGGAAGGTGATTTATTTATTTTCATTTTGATAGACCTATTTTCAAGGTGGCCAGAAGGAATTGATACCAAGCATGTTATAAAGTTCTTAAAGAAGTGTTCACAAGAGAGGGGCTATCTGGTTACTTACTTATCACTGACAATGGGATACAATTTGTATCTAGGGAAATGGAGGATTTTTTGGATAAGTGTTCTATTAAACATAAGCGCTGTTCTTCATACTGCCCAGAAAGTAATGGAAAGGTTGAACGCTTTGTTTGTGTACTTAAAGAATCCATTGCATTATCTAAACAGAATAATGTTGATTGGAAAGATGGAATTTATAAAATTGTTGAAATGTATAGAATTAGACCTCATTCTACAACAGGGTGCACACCGTTTATTTTACTTAAGAGTAGACAACCCAATACCCTCATTACACCGTTCTGGGTTAATGAATTGTTCTCTAAAAAAGGAAGAGATAAATCCATACAAAAAAATGGAGTACTAGAGAATCAAACAAAATTAAGGAGCGTAAGCTGAAATTTGACGATAAGAAAGCTGTTAAGAAGACTCAAGTAAGTGTGGGAGATTCTGTTATGATTAGAGCACCTGTTGGACGCAAATCTTCAGAGTTGTTTAAAAAGGTTCATAGAGTTGTCAAAGTTCTTACTAATGCTATTAAGACAGAGGACTCGAGGATTTTGAACCTCAATATAGTTGTTGTCTTGAGGAACTCTATGATGGATAAAGAACATGTCTTACCTCATACTAATACCAATCCTGGCTTTGCTTTGAAAGTCAAACCTGGGAGGATCATCAAAACTCCTGATAAATTCAATGATTTTGTGATGAAATGACTATATTAATATGTGCTTGTATTCTCGTAATTATTTTGGTGTTGTTTCTTTTTGTTATATAGGAGGAAGGTGCGTAATAATGTGTTAATTAGCTTATTATTTATTATATACATATTTGTATCTTTCCTTTAAGTCATGCCTTAAATTCACTTGTTATCATATAAGTAGCTCCATGGAGATTCTCCATGGAGATAGAATACTGGGATGTGCTTGGAGTCAGTTTAACCTGACTGCTCAGACCTGATGGAAGGGATCTTCTACTCTCTTAATAAACTTAACTTGTTTTCCCATTTAATTAATTTCCTGTACTTAATTACTCCGGATTTTACACAGTGCTAGCACTCATTTTATGGACCCTACTGCAAAACATAAGTGCAGATCGGAAGGAAGCAGACACTTCCCAGTCTAGGGACCAACTCCATGGAGCGTTGCACTGATCACAGACCTCACCTTCAAGGAAAAGTTAAAAACTCACCTTTCCTGAGCACGTTGTTCAGCCACTACTTTCAACCGTGAAGCACCCAGAGTCGGTCCAGCTCAGGCCTGCGCTATATTCATAACTCAGTTACTATGCAGTTCTAGGAAGGTTGTCTGATACGCCAATTTTAAAACAGAGTTGATGAATGGCGGGAAAGCGCAGAGATACAGGCTCTCTCTGATGAAATAAGTTCAACAAAGTCCACTTGCTTACAAAAAGTGAAACATGAAAAGTTACAGCAGCAGTAAAAATAGAGCAGTTAAAAGAATAGATATTTCTGACCAGACATATTTTCATGTTCATGTAGTGGTATGCAGTCGGCTAGGGGAGACAAGATTGTTTGGATGGGAGAAATGTTTACATTTTTGTGCTTTTCCTCAGAGTTCCGCCTTCTAAGTTTGGTTACACCAGATGTTCGTATCCTTTCCTTTGCCGTTAGCTACATCTGGAGCCCTTTAAGTGCTGCACTCACACATATACATTTTCATTGTAAAATAAACCTCACTTCGGCACAACAGGAAGATGATTGTCATTAAGGGCAGTAGCTGAGCGCACAGATGATGAAGAATTGTCCGGTTATTACTGCGGCTGGAGACACTGCCCTCAATAAGAAGGTACTGAATTATATCTTTTCAGCGGACTTTGGTTCTTATTATTCGTACACTGGTAAAGACGCTTCCAGATACAATAACGTTATTTCAGGGTCCCCTCGCACATGCCATCATGAAGTGGGAGGAGCCATCACACCCCCTGGGACACCCATCTCTAAGGAAGCACCCCTACTTCCCGCTAGTGGGGAGTTTATTGTTAGGCATCTGCCTGTATTGTTTTTTTCAATGGACATTATCACCAGAAACTCTAAATTACCTTAGAAAGAATCGCTCTTGAAACTGCTATGGCTTGGTATAGTTATGTTCCTAGTTTGGGAAATACAGCGGCCATGCAAGATGTATAATTCATTAGCACGTTTAAAATGCCACATAATCAATGTTATGGTGATGTATATGGTGATGTATATGTCCCGAATGTTGAGGTAATTTGGGAGGGATTCACAGGGCGGTACCAATACACGGCAAGTTGGGGACACCGATGTGGGAGGTATGTTGGGGTAAACAGGTAGACACTACTCAAGCGACGATATTCTAATTAGACTCAGACACTCAACTCATGGGGGTACCACACAGTCATAGGCACTGGGTAACCCCAGCTAGATCATACATATCCGAGTTAAGGGGAGATGGCGGATAACAGCCGCAAGACTGTAGTGACACCGTGACTCATTCGCCTCACCTGGAACGTTAGAGGGTTCGGTAATCCCAGGAAGAAATTACATATTCTGTCCTATCTAGACCAGCATCACACTAGCCTAGATATGCTGCAGGAAACGCACACATTCCCTCAGACACGGCCCCAATTTGCCACGCAGTGGTCTTCGCATAGATATTTCTCTTCGCACTCTGCCTACTCTAGAGGGACAGCCATTTTTATTTAAAAAACGGTGCCATACATAGAAGAGGGATCCGAGATCGACTCACAAGGGAGATACTGCATAACATGGGAAAATCTGGCATCAGCTTCCGTCACATTGTGTGCAGCTACAGAGCCAATGTAGATGACGAAGATTATTTTATCACCCTCTGGGAGTGCAAAGTAACTATAGGATCAACACATCTCATATGGGGAGGATATTTTAACCTAACACTGTATCCACCGTACGACTGCTCACACCCACTGCTGCATCACTACTCCAAAGCGCAGCGCCAACTCCAGCAAATAGTCGCCGATAATCTCCTTGTGGATGTATGGTGTCACCAGCACCCGACACAATATGAAGGCACTTTCCATTCGGCTTTACATAACACGTGGTCTAAGCTGGACATGTGGTTAGTGTAACAAGACATTGCTTTGTGAGTCTTCTCCTCCAGCCACCTAGCGCAAACTTACTCAGACCACTCCCCGGTGATTATCTCGATGACCCCCCCAGGGAATGTCCCCCCAGGCTAGGCAGTGGCGCCTGCAATCCACGGCATTGCTATGTACCGTGTTTATGTCTGAATTGGGGGACACCCTAGAAGAATATTTACTAGTCAATGTAGGCTCTGACTCTGTCCCGTCCCTGGCTACGGTGTGGGAAGCACTAAAAGTCACTGTGCGGGGACACTGCATGGCCAAGACGGGGGTATTCTTAAAGACATATGAATGACGATAGCGCGACTGGAATGACAGATAAAGCAACTGGAGTCGGACATGCGAGGAACAGATGACGGCTCCATGATGGTCAAGATACGAGGGGCTGTAACTGAATATCAAGCGGAAGCAGAAAGCAAATGTCTGTTCCGTGGCAAATACCACAGGGCACAACAGTATGGGGAGGGGAAACACCCCGGCAAAGCACTTGCGGAAACGATTCGGCCACCCAGAACAGCGTATCATGTTTTGGCGGTTTGAGACAGAGACTGCGTGATGCAGCGAGACACGAAAGCTATAGGCCAAGTATTCATCGCACATTACCAAACGCTATATACCTCGTGTATGACACGTCAGGGGGAGACCCCACAGTATTTTCAGCAAATAAAACTAGATTGGCTCAGTAATAGTCAAAGGTAATTCTTAGCGGCTGATTTGGAGCTGGACGAGATAAGAGAGGCCATAATACAGATTAACAGTGGCAAAGCACCGGAGCCGCATGGCTTACACATTGAATTTTAAAAAAATATGTACACACACTAGACCCCTCCCTGAAAGCAGTCTATGAGGAGGCCTTCGAAACAGGATCACTCCCGCCTGCAATGCGAGAAGCAATGCTGGTCTCATTACTGAAACCTGGGAAACCCCCGGAATCCACAGACTCATATACACCACTATCCCTGATAAACTGTGACATCAAAATATTGGCCAAAGTTCCCGCTAATAGGCTAACCCTGCTGATGGATAGGCTTATCCGCCCTGACCAGGTAAGTTTCATACCAGGCCGCTCAACATCGCACAATTTGCGGACTCTTTTTTCTATCCTACATGAAATCGACCAGGACGAACAAACGGTGGGAGTTTTTTAGGACGTCACCAAAGCATACGATTCCCTGGAATGGGGATACCTCCTGGCGGTATTGACACACATGGGATTTCCACAGGGATTTCTCCTGTGGATCAAATTGCTGAATACAAGCCCTGCGCCTCAGTACTTCTAAATGGGGAACGCTTCCCAGCCTTCGACATCACCAGGAAAACACGACAGGGTTGTCCTGTTGCCTTTATTATCCGCGATTGCCATGGAACCGCTTGCGGTCATGCTCCGCCAACATCATAAACCATATGCCCTGGACTCTCCCACATGGCCCATTTTAATATCATTATACGCAGATGACATCACATTGTATTACGTAACCCTATTGATGGGCTTAATGTCATGATAAGAGAAATAATAAAATTCAGGCATTTTTCAGGCATAACCATTAACTTGGGCAAATTCCAAGTCATGCCACTAACAGACTCTACCGCCTCATTCCAAATGGAATATCCACTGCTGTGGAGCACTGACGAGGCTCGGTACCTGGGGATCAACGTTATGAGAGATAAGGGGGAATTAATACACACAAACTATGGGTGAGCTCTCACCAAGGTGGAGATCCTGATCAGCAGAAGGATCGCCCTTCCCCTTTCTATGGCGGGGCGAATAGCTCTAATGAAAATGGTCATAATGCCCATATTTTTATATTTATTTATGAACATTCCCTTCCCCCCTGGACGTCCATTCTTCACTAGACTAAAAGGTCAACTCATATGCCTTGTGTGGGGGGGAAAACAATCTAGGATAAAATGGAGTACCCTCACGCTACCGTTCACACAGGGAGGATTTGAAGTGCCGGATCCCAAACTATACTATCTCAGTGCCCAGGCACATTTCCTAGCATACTGGTTCCCCCCCCCCCTTTATGACACACCTGGCAGTGGAACAAGGGACCCTGGCGCCAACGGCACTGAGGGGATTCCTAGGTGTAGATGACAAGACAGCAGGGAGGAGAAGTTCCACTGTAATGTGTATGAACAGTGCATGATGTGCCATCGCGAACATATCTCAAATCTCCATGCTGTACTCCCCCTTACTTCCCCTATTCAACCAACACAACCAGCCGGTCACACAGGAGGGGATCTGTAAACGCATGCTACTCCGACTGTGCCTCAACACATGTGTAGATATGTACCATCAGGGGCAATTCAAAGATGCTACTACATTTTTGGGCGACATACCTCCCACTACAATGGATAGATTCCTATATATCCACTTGCGACAGGCTGTCAAACCTGCCACCCATGTGTTTCCAGAGGAACCTCCCACATTGCTTCCATTGCACCAACTCATACGGGGAGGGGCAACACATGTCATGCCCTGCATATACAAAGCCTCCATAGGGGCGGGACACATAATACCATGAAAGCTAAACAAGGATGGGAGACAGAACTGGGACACCCTATCACAGACGAGGCTTGGGCATACAGCTGCCAACAAACCAAACGCATTACCGCTAGCAGCAGGTTTAGGATTATTCACTTTAAATTTCTCCACAGAATGTATTATACTCCAACACGGTTACATAAACTCAGGTTATGAGACAGTGATAGATGTGACCGCTGTGGGCGGGAAGGAGCAGGCTTTCTACATTTAGCATGGGAGTGCAAGAACGTAGTGAACTACTGGGCAGAGATTGGCAAAGCATTGGGCGACATGCTGGAGGTACTCTTGGATTTGACACCCGAAATGTGCCTCCAAGGATATCTTCCAGGGCACAAAGGTCAGGCTAAAAGATTCCTGGTGATAGGCTTACTAATTGCCAAACGCAAAATAGCCTGCAGTTGGGGGTGGGAAAGAGCTCCCAAGTTTAAGGAATGGCTGACAGATATTACTTATAGTCTGGAAAAAACACATTTAAGCAGAACTACTACTCTCTCACTTGAGGCCACGAGACATCTGGGAACCACTCACTCGGTATATGCTCAAAATGGCCACCACAGACACAGACGATGAGGGCACACCACAGCAGACTACCACTTACACCGAGACTCATTGGCCCAAGAAGGACACCTGAGGGATTTTATGTATTTAAACAGTTGATATATGCTATCCCGCAACTAGCTGAGAGATGCGTCAGAGAGAGGTAAGACACTGCTGCACTTCAGAAGGTTACTTGCATAACGGGCAGAGGTGGGGCACGCCAGACGGGGGATTGGAGAGTGCTAGAATTACACCTTATGAGACACCATTGCCAATAGATAGGCCTTAACTGAAACCACTGGGACATCTTCCCCACTTCTCACACTCCTGAGAATTGCCGGACCTCGACCATAAGCCGGACTGTTGTGTTCAGGAACTGCCAAAATGTAAATGTATTTGAGCTTATATAGCGCACAGCTACCCACAAAGGGTTTCCCGGCGCTTGCTTAGGGAACCCGTCCTGGTATTCCCCTGTGAGATAACCCTGGCAGGGTATCCACAAGGTGAAAGCCAGGCATCCCGCCGCGAGGGGCCGTTGTGGAGATTAAGCAAGCTATTGCCCAGAGTCGCAGAGTGTGAACCCGTGAGTCGAGAAGGCACCGGAGCGAGAATTATCGAGTCCGTGGAATTTTTGAGCCCAAGACCCGCCGAGGCAGGGAATTGAACCCTGGTCCAGGGCCGATCACAGCTTCTGGGTCTGCCGCCTCTAACCCCTGAGCCACACCTCTCCACAAAGTCACAAACACCCCTCTGGTAACTATTAGGACATTGCTATCTTGAAAATGGATGGATCGCAAGGGAAAGTGACTACTCAACCAGGAGATTGCCTTGATACTCGTTTTTCTAGTTATGCTACTGACGATTGTATCTTAACACCAGTAATGCACTGTAATGATATATTCAGGAATGAATAATGTAGTCTCTACCACACTTTGTAATTGCTGTATCGTTGTTCTGACAAAATACCAATAAACAAAGTTAAAAAAAAAGTAAATATGTTGAGTGGCACAAACCAGGGGAAGCCTTTGGGCAGGCTGAATCCCGCATATTGAGTACACTATTTGTCTTTGAGACAGTGCATGCACTGTCTGGCCATGAACTAAGAGATACCAGACTAATTTTGGTATCTGAAGAAGTCTTTGGAAGTAAGCACTTAAAGTGAGGTACATGAAAACTGTGAAATGATTGCATAAGTTTGAGTCTTTTCTGGCACTGGAGCAAAGCATAGTTCCTGCATCTGCACGGTTCTTTATGGAAAATGCATCCAAGTTTTAGATCTAGAATCCAAGTGTATGCAATGCAATACAGAAATCCAGAATGGTACTCAGAAGAAAATGTCTGGCACAGGCCACTGGCCTAATCCTTGTATTTCATAATGCCCTAAGAGACTATTTTTGGAGCAGGAACACTGCTTGGGTTCATCAGCCAATGTAAAAATGGCAGAACACAGGATTGAGAAGATAGGAATAGGTCTGAAGCTGTGTTTACCTGGGGCTGCCCACTAGGCCCACCTGGAGAAGGAAACCATTGGGGAAATGTCAAGTATGTAAAAATGGTGGAGACAGAAATACATTACTCATACTCCGTTCCTCCTTGGGCTTGCCCATTTGTTGTGGAGAGTATTGAGGACTGCCGGGTTCACTACTTCCGGCTGCTTCTGGTAGCAGCACAAGCGGGTTAGCGCACTAGCTCCCGCTTCCTACTTCAACCTGGCATTTCTGTCGCGCAGCGGACGCGCCGCTGGCACGCCGAAGATAAGCCTGCATGCGCCTGTCCGCGCCTGTTCCACGTCCAGCGCCAGCCATGCTCCTGGTTGCTGCCCCCCCCCGGTGCCTGAATTTATTGGTTCAGGTCTCAATTGCTTGAAGTGAGAGATAGGTGCTGTAGCGCCCCAACATTATGTGAGTTCTCTGGGCCCTTGTCTCAATTTAATTGTGCCCCCTGTCTATTCACTTTTTAAGCTAGATCCCGCAGCTCTTTCCAGGCTGCACCCAAATCGCCTTGGTGCCGTAAAGGGGCAAATTGGTCTTCCACCCCCCATCAAAGCCTCTCTACTCAATTGCAGATCGCTACCCCGCCATTCGGATGACATTTCACTATCTCTTGTAACTCACGCCTGGGATATAATGTTTCTTACCAAAACATGGGTTAGGGATTCTTCTAATCCCGACCTCATTCTTACTATCCCCCCTGACTATCGTTTTGTGGGAATATATAGGGTCAACAACAAGGTGGTTGGTGGGATCACAGTGATCCTATGTTCGGGTTTGGATATCTCGCCTAGGAAAATCCTGAACCTCGGCCCCGTAGAAGATATGTATTTGACCATATGCTGCATCGAATACAGCCTTGGCTGGAATTCTCAGTTACAGACCCCCTAACTCCCCGCCTCCACATTTTACAGATTTTCATAATATTGCAGCTGACCTGCCGCTTAAACATACACATTTTATAATCCTTGGTGATTTTCACTTATATGTGGATGATACTCATTGCACTAAAGCAGGCCAGCTCCATGAAACCCTGGAAGGTCTTAATCTAACCCAGCGGGTTAGAGGCCCTACCCATCGGGCCAGCCATACGTTAGACTTACTGTTCACTAACAACTCTAATCTGATCACAGCACCGCCCATACCTCTTAAATGGTCAAACCATTTTTTAATCCAGTTTAGTTTGGCTACTCTCTCTCAATCAACTAATTCCTCTATGGCCTGGGATCACAGTAGGAAATGGTTTAAAATCACTTGTAATACTATGGCTCCTGCCCTTTCTAGCACCCATTTGCAGTGGGGGGGGGGGGAATTTGGAACTAGATGTATCTAACTGTAATAGTTGTCTCTCCTCAGCCCTTGATACGGTTGCCCCTAGCAACCTATTGTCTCCTCTAGACAAAAACCATCAGCCCCCTGGTTTACCCCTGCTCTGTCGTAATTTGACAATGGCCGGGTTAGCGCTTAGCTTTGCTACACGTTATTTCCCTTAACTTGGCCTTACTCGAAAATGCCATTTTGTATGTTACGGCGGCCATTTTAGGGAATGAGCGGCCTCGTGGTCAGCATGCCCCTTAGTCCGTTGTCCGTACCACTGACCACTCGAGTTTGCCCAGCAACAGGCTATTTTTAGTAACGGTCAAGCCTGTACATGCGCAGTTCCAACTGACCAGTCACCCCTCAGGAATGTTCCGCCAAACTGACCAGTGGAGTTGTAACCCCTCCCATGAGTTGGCTGTGCTCCAAAAATGACCATATATGTACATAAACTCTGTAACCTTGTACCGCCTATCTTTTTATTACCTGTAAAGTGTATAAAAGAAGGACTCACACCAACGCTCGGTGTGATACTTCTTGCATTGCCGAAGGGTGCTGTAGGAATGTACCACCACCCCATGGGGTCTTAATAAACTTGTCTTTTGTACTTTTCAGTTTCCGTGCCAACAGTTCTTTCGGTGTAAGTGGGTTATCTGCGGAGCAAGTAGGCCTTGGGAACCCAATACCACAGCTCTACACGCTGAAATAAGTCGGTGCAAGAAACTCGAACGGAATTGGAGATTATCTAATGATATGGAGACTAAATCAATTTACGGAGCTGCAATTAAGAACTTTCACAAACTTAAGCGCTCAGTAATGAGAGTGTATTTTGACAAGAGAGTTAACTCCGCCCCCAATTCTGCAAAAACTCTTTTTAAAATTGTGAAAGATTTTACTAAACCGTCCGCTTTATCTAGCATATTTCCCCCTACTCAGGACCTCTGTAATGGACTATCGGACTTCTTTCATGACAACATTTTAGACATCTATTCTATGTTTGGCCCGACCCTGAATAGTTCGGTCCAAAACTCTGTGGTAACCAACAGTGACCCATTCACGTCCTTTCACCCAATCCCCACTAATATAGCACTCCAAAAACTGCTCGCCTGTAAATCAGATTCTCCAAAAAAACCCTACCTAGGACTTTTATTTAGCTCTCTAGCCCCCCCTCATTATTTCTCCTTTGAATTTGATTTGGAACACCTACCTGCGAACTGGGGTTTTCCCCTCGACCTGGAAACAGGCCATGTTAATACTTATTCTAAAAAAAACGGACGTTGATTCTTCTGTTTTTAAAAACTACTGCCCTATTTTCCTTCTACCTAAACCTGTCAAAGTCCTGTAAAAAGTAGTTCAGGAGCATTTATCGAGCTATCTCAAGTTTTGCCATCTCTTACATGACTCACAGTCGGGGTTTAGATCTGGATAGAGCACTGAGACTGCGCTGCTAGAGGTTTGTGAAACCATTCGCAAATGCGGGAACGCTGGTGAAGCTGCGATACTGGTCCTCCTCGACCTGTCCGCAGCATTTGATACAGTCTCTCATGCTATCGTGCTTGAGAGACTTTATAGCGTCGAGATTCAGGGTACCCCTCTGTCCTGGATCAGATCCTTCCTAAATGGCCGCACTCAACAGGTCTCTCTTCAGCCATTTGTTCCCAAGAAGAAACCACTGAATTGTGGAGTCCCTCAGGGCTCCGAGGTGAGCCCACTATTCTTTAATGTATATCTCTCTCCTCTGGCCTCAGTGGTAGAATCTTGTGGTGTCAGGGTGATTTCTTATGCCGACGACACACAATTGGTGTTTTCATTTAAGGATCACTTCGAAGCAGCCTTCTCTAATTTCAGACACTGTTTGTGAAACATATCCACCTGGATGGCATGAAAAACACGCCTAGGCTCAACTTTGATAAAACCGAGGTGTCGTTTTTTAATTTAAATAAATGTCCTCTGCCTCTATTGCGGTGGCCATCGGGGTTGAATCTCCCTCTGGAACCTGTGGACTCAGCTATGAATTTTGAATACCGGTTTAACAACGAGTGATCCTGTAAATCTCAAATTAACCAGGTTTCCTCAGCGTGGTTTGATAAACTGCACATGATTCGCAAAATTCTCCCTTTTCTCCCTCTGGAATCTCGCCAGACCATCTTTCATGCCCTGATCACCCCACATCTGGACTATGCAAATAGTCTGTACGCTGGGGCTCCTGCTTACCTGATCAACCGCTTGCAGATTGTTCAGAAAGCGTCGGCCAGGCTAATCTATAACATCCTCCATCGCCACTCGATCTCTCGCCACCTGAAAAGCTTCACTGGCTTCCAGTGATCAGAAGCATTCAGTTCAAGTAATTGATTTTAGCTTTTAGAGCAATGCCTGGGCCGGGCCCAGCCTACCTTAGAGCTCGACTTAAGCATGCTCAGTCTAACTGTTCACTCAGATCAAACCATCTCCGCCTCTTGGTGACTCCCCGTTTTCACAGCTCCAGAATGGGTGGCAAAGCTTCCGCAGTGATTATGGCCAAAACCTGGAGCAGCCTGCCACTATCCTTGTGGATGGCTGAATCTGAATCCATTTTTTGACGCGACTTGAAGACCTGGCTGTTTTCCAACTCTTAGCCCTCTATTGATACTCGCATCTGCTGCCTGCCTTAGCGCCAGGACACCCCCGTTGGGGGTAGCTGTGCGCTTTATAAGTTAAAAAAATAAATATATGATAATACATTTTCCAATTCATGTGGCACATAAAATTCTTACAGGGATGAAATACAACCACTGTAATTGTGATTCAGCAGCAATGTATTTTTACTTCTAAATATAGGTTTGCCACACTTGCCATAAAATCTACAACCTGTTGCAAAAATTGTAAATTTTAACAAAGACTATTTCTAACTCAAAGGGATTAAACACTAATAAAAGCTTTTCAGTGCTACCCCAGAACTGAATAATTGACAAAAGTTAACTTCTCACCATTCAGCTACTGGTTGCTGGATTGAACTAATTAAAAATTCACAGGTCGTTCCCAGGTAATGGAAACATCAGTAACTGATGGGCTGATGATGTGGCTTTCGTTTGCAGAAGGAACAAAAAACTCAAATGTTATTGCAAAAGGATGGAAATATTTACTACTTAGTGATGAAAAGGTTTTGTTTGAATTTTCACACAAATTCAACAGCAGTCACTACGCAGCCACTTTTTTCAAAGCTGTAACGTCAGACAAATTTGTCTGAAAGCTGCGTTTATTTCAAGAGGGCGCTCCCACTCTAGAACAGTATTGTTCAAATGTTTAAATGTAGCATCACTGTGACAAAAAATTAATTGCCCCCCCCCCTCAAACTTTTTCACAAGTATTTCATTAAACTAGCAATGTTTAAATACGTCTAAACTTATTCTAACATTGCAGATAAGTTCTGAACCATTTTAAAAATACAATCAAAACATGACTGCGAAACATACTATTCTGGTCAGGTAGGCCTTACTAATGTGTAAAATTAACCACAGTGTCTTTATTATAAATGGGGGTGGGGATTTAGGAGGAATATTTGGATTTCCCTTCTCCTTTGGCACCTTCTCCCAGCCAGGATATAAATGACAAAAGATGTTAGTGATAGCCCATTACAGAACTTACTGCCGCTCATTCACACCCCTAGCCCCAGCCCCCACGTGCCCGGCCCACCACTAAAAACAAAGCATTGCTATCAGCATAATGCTTCTTTTGGCCAGAGCTGGAGCCCCCCCTGGGATCACTTGAGGCCCCCCCCTAGGGGAGCTCGCCTCCCAGTTTGAAGACCCCCTGCCCTAGAAGAATCCTTAGCTTGTTTCACCGTTTTAAAGGTTACATTTTGTTGATTCCTACTGTTTGCTTCCAGCCATACAATTACTAAATATAAAATGTACTATACTGTTCTCCTGGGCGGTTCCATAAAGATTCGCTTCCAGAGACCTGATTGTTTGAAACCAAGGCTAACCGAGAGACTGAAAACACCTTTTAAACCATTAAAAATGTCTGGGAAAGGCAGAAAATACAGTAACTATGCAGTGCATAACAGAGTATGTACATTTGGGATTCTTTTCTTCTATAGTGTAACCTTACTGTTTTGCTCTGGGTGGTAGCGATGTCTCTGCTCGTTATGTTTTTTCGGAATAATATTGTGAATCACATTTTATGAGTGTGTACTCTTTTGATTCTAAAATACCGTGTTCATGAGAAAGAATGTGACACGTAATTTGCCTTTACATTCGTTAATATTGCACATATTTTATTTTTTCTCTGTCCCATAGTTAAGTCAGTGTTGCACATAATGTAAGCGTTCATTGAGGCACAATTCCAGTGAACCTGGGTACCTGGACACCAGTAAGGTGCTAAGGTGATACAATAGGTATGGAAACGAGGACAACTTGAGAGGACTACATGGGGCATATTATCAAGGGGGTTTATCTCTGCTTTTTTGGCTTTAAAAGCCAAGAAAGCGGAGATAAAATTATCTCACTATTACCTAGCTGTTGCTAACACCAGTTAGCGACAGCTAGTAGGAGATAGCGACCATCTTGGGCCCCACTATGCATGTCAGTGATATTTATCACTAATGACATTCAAAGTGGGCGTGCCAAGATGTTAGCGACTGTAAACAGTCGCTAACATCGCTATCTCCTATTACCAACTTATGGAGATATTCGCGCTAAGCGCGAATATCTCCAAAAGCTAACACCTGCCCTGAGCAGTTCTTAGCCATGTTATCCAATGGGAGGTGGATAACATGGCTAAGAGCATTAGCTCGGTAATGCATGAATATCGCTGACTTTTCAGCGATATTCATGCATTGTGTCTGATTTTTATCGCATTTGTGATAAACCTTGGTAATACCAAGGTTTATCTGCGATAAAAATCGCCGCAGCTCAGCAGTAAATTTTTGTCTCTATACAGGCAATAGCGATAATTATCGCTATTGCTTGGTAATATGCCCCTACTTTTTTTTTCTGTTTTCACTCAGTGTGCATGGCAAAGAGATTTGTGTTATAGCTAGAACCAAGGTTAAGTGAGCCTCTGGTGTGCACATAAGTGTATGAAAAAATATGATTATTTACCATTGTATCTGATCTAGTGTACGAATCCTGGAGTTATTTAGGCATTTTCGCTATTGTGCACAATACAGCCGAATATGTGTCTTTTTGCTCCAGTCCTACATTCATCCTTGCCTATAATCCAAACCACTCTGAGGATCTAGGAATCTGACTCACCTCTCTGGTGGTATTAGGTATTCGGCTTGATTCCCAAAGCTTCCTTTCACAGTGGAGATAAAAGGACAAATGTTTTCCAAAAGTGGGAATAAGTAGGAAAACAGGTGCATTCCATGGAAATGTATGTCTCGCAAAGATTTTGAAAGTGTTCTCTGTGAGTTTCCAGTGTATAATATGTCTATACTGATAGTAAGTTGCCTTTGTGAAGTACAACAGACACGGCCGATGTAAAGTCAAAAGTGGTCCAGTGTGCATTCTATTTAATGTTGTGATGGTCGGCGCAGTGGGGAACACGAATAGGCATACATTGAATGATCATTAACTGGTATAGTCAGAGCACTGAGTGGCAAAAATATGCGCAGTGAGATTAAAGGACAGATGTATCAAAGGGTTTTACCCATTCTGTGTCTATGGGAAAATGTGTTCATACATATGGCCCTAAATCTCTTCACAAAAATACTCCTGTATCGCAATTAAAGCGGTCTGACTTCGTGTCCAACAAGTAGCTTTAGCAACATTTCTAACTTGCTCTTCTGCCGACTCGTCTACTTTCTCTATAACTTTGGACAGGTGATGCTGGATTTTATTTTCTTAACAAACTACCGTACAACTCAAAAACAACAAAGACATGTATATGTTATTTTTCTTTAATTTGGTGCACAAATAGCCATGGTTCTTTCTGAAAATGTTAAATCGTGCCTCTACTGTCAATCTATCATAGGAAAGGTGGGGGTAAGGAGCTTCCTGTACGAAAGTGCCACTTTTTGACATGGCCACCCCCACTTTTTGCTTACTGGTGCTGATGTTGTTGATTGGTCGTGCACTGGGCCCCTGCTGACCCGGCCACAATGCCTGTGGTCTTTCCCTAAAAACAAGAAATATGTTAAATTGTAACCCAATTGACAAGGGCTTTAGAACCCCTGTAAGTCCCTAGTAAATGGTACCCCTGGTACCCAGGGCATGGGTACTAAAGCGCTGCAGCATGTATTAGCCCCCGACCCACACACAAACTGCATGCAGACTACCACTGCAGGATGCGTGAAATGGTTTAAACCATTCTGCAAACACAGCATGGCACACTCTCTGTGTGACATGCCCCTGTACACTACATATATTATATATCAGTCACCCCTACAGTAGTCCTTAGAGCCATAAGGCAGTCTGCATTGTATTACATATGAGGGCACATCTGCATGAGCAGATGTGTCCCTGCAATGCCTAACTAGTTCCATTTCTAAGCACTGCAAGTGATCAGGAAGCCATCTTAAGGCATATACTGGGTACTGGTCATGTCTTCACAGAAAATAGTGATGTTTGGTATCAAACATCTTGTCTTAATAAATCCATACGGATGCCAGTACCAGGTTTATTATGACAAGCACCCAGAGAGCCCCTTAGAGGTGCCCTTGAAGCCTTATTATTCACAGAGTGTGCTGGCTGACTGGTATTTTCCAGCCTTCCACCACAAACCGTTTCTGAGTTTCTGTCCAGCAGAGTGTGATCAGACCTCCTCCAGCAGCATGGCTAACAGATTAGTAGTCTTCACAGTCTGTACCACCTTTGAAATGCAACCATGGCTTCCCCCCAGACCTGCGGAACACCACTCCCTGCCCTGAAGACCATTTGAAACCTGAGCAGGGGGGAAATTCAATAGTCACAATGCATGTTGCAGCACATTTGCAGGTTAAGCACACCCCTAAGGTGGCCACCTGAAGTGGACCGTTACAGAAGAGTTTCACCATCTTGGATACTGCCCTGCACTCCCCTAAATGCCCCTAAATTCAGAATTAAGGGGACCCTGACACCAGAGCTTCAGATTCATCGCCAGGGAACAGAAGAAGGACAAGGAAGATCTGACACCACAAGAACAGAGGGTCTGCTCCGAAATTCACACCAAAACCTGCCTGGCTGTTGGTAACCTTGACAATTGCAGGACCGACTCATCCAGAACCTGAACATCCTCCCACCAATCCAGTGGAGGTCTATCCAGTGCTTAAACACTTAGGAGCAGGAGTGGGACTCCTAGGCCCAGAAGGATATTGAGGTCCTATAGTATATAAAAGGTAAGGATATAAGTACTCCCTATTAAATATTCAATGACCTATTTGTTATCCTTCTCTAAAGTGGCAATGTGATAAGGAGATTAAACAACAGCTCTATTCCACCTCACTCAGTGGTGGAAAAAAGGAAAAACTTTGTATACAACCCTCAACCACTCTAGTAGTGGCATGCTTCATCATTGGGTTCACCCTGACTCCTAGAGGTCAGGGTGGGCTAGACCATATTCCAGGTAACTCTTTGAAGAATTTCTTTGTTTTTTTTGGGAGGCAATATACTATTGAATACAATTTCTCATCCACCCTAAGGTATCCCTTTATTCGTAAGGAGAATGGGAAGCTTAAAATTGGGCAAGCAGGATGTTGTAGTCCTATGACCTTAGTGTTTAAAACATTGACATGTTTCTGCCTTACAATATTGGCCTAACATAGGTCCTGGGCATTCTTCAGGGTGAAGAAAGTGAAAGTGGTCCCCCCAGCGGCTCACCTCTGTAACGATTTTACAGAAAATTAGTGGCATGCAAAGGTAAGGTTAAGCATGCAGGGGAAAAGTGATGTACTTGACATATTATCTGTGCAGAGAAAAGATGTACCACGTTGTCCTCTGCTTCAACAACCACTTAGCATCTCCCTTGGGGTGCAGGAGCCACCCCCTGCATCTGCAGGCACTGATCGCACTTGTCTGGTAATTCAGTTTGCTGGTCATGGGCCCACAGAGGGAGCATATTTCCAGGAGGAGGTCACCATGGTTCCAAGAGGTCAGCCCTGTCTCTCCAACGAGTTTCGAGATGCTAGACCCTCTTGGAGTCCCCCGGCACCAATAATCGGGGTACAGGAGTATTTGCCTCAACCAAGGCTTGCTGAGGGACATCATTGCTGCCAAAACCGACCTGCCCACGAAGAACATCAAAACCAGTGAGGCTCAAACAGAGAGTGGCCCTGCTGTCTGTTTTCTCTCCCTCTGTAGGCGAAGACCGAGAACCGTGAGAGCCTCCACCTCAAGTGGCCAGCTGGCCAAGCACCTCGGCACCTAAGATTCACTGCCTGGGTTCACAAAAACAGACTGCGTCCTTTTGCTCTAGAGACCCTCATAGGCTAAGTTCCCCTTTGGACTCTGCTAGACTCGTCCCCAAGTCCCCACTTGCAGCCTTTTTTCTACAGGTATTTTGAACTAAGTCAAGTAGCTCTAAAAGCTACCAACGCGACCAGCACCTCTGCACACAGACACACCAGGGCAGGTAAACGCAAACTGCTGGTGGTTGTTTGGACCTTGACCCCAAGAACCGTAAGCCCTTAAGGGCACACTATACAATTGCTTGCAAGTATATATATGCATTATATGTCTTTCTTCCCATTAGGATAACATTACCGAATTCAAGGCTTGTACCTCAAAAACCGCTATTTTAGCATTTTACTGTTTCTTTGTGAAATTCCTACCTCCGAAAGAACTTACCTGGTTCTGATAATCCTGGTATCTAAAATGTTATAAAAATCTGTTATTTTTATAAATTTGGTCTTGGATTTGTTCTTGAGTGTGTGTGCCATTTATTGACTCTATGTGTGCGCGATAAATGCTTAACACTCCCCTCTGATGAGCCTAAACTGCTCGACCACACTATCACCAATAGAGCACTTGGGATTACTAAAGTAAGTCCTGTAAACCAATAAGCATCGGCTGGACTTTTTGCAAAGTGTGCTCTTACATTGGCACACTACATAAAGAGGCAGCTTGATACACTTATCGCTTCCCATCAGATATGACCATGAATACTAAGGGGGTGTCCCAGTGTCCCGCAGAATCTGTGGAATTAATAGTGTATAATAACAATTGGTTCTGTAGGGAAATATGCAATTTCTTTCAAAATGAAATGTTTATATCCTGATAAACTAGGACATGCCAATGAATGGTGTGACACAAGTAGGAAAGTAGGGTCTGCTTCTTTTGGTTACCTCCACTTTTTGCTTGATGTTGCACTGTTTTGACTATTCTGCTAGTCAGGACCCCAGTCTATCTGCTTTCTCCCTAGAATTGTTCTGCATGTACTTTGGTACACTCCAGATTGTCATACAGGGTTTACGCTTATAAGTCCCTAGTATATGGTACACATTTTCCCAGGGCATAGGTGCCCCAGAGGCCTCACATGGGCTGAAGCATGTATTATGCCACCCATGAGAGGCCATGCAAAATGGAACTACAGGTCTGCTTCTGCAACCTGTGTAAACTGGTGCTTGCATCACTTACTTTATATATAGGTTCACTATATCTATAGGTCACTACACTTAAAACTTATAAGTCACCCGTATAGCATGCCTAATCAATCCTGAAGGCAGGGTGCTGGTTTTTACGTGAGAGGGTGCCCCTGCATGAGCAGAGCCACTCTGCAGCCTTTGGAGACCATTCTACCGCGTTGTCTGTGACTCAGCCGGTCATATAGGTAGAGGTGCATTATAATCTTGCAGTAAATGCTATCTCAAAAACGGCAAAAACAACAGTTGATAGACAGAATGCAGAACAATATCATACATTCACCCCAGTTCAAGGATCTGGGCCTAAATCCATCGTTTTTTTGCTCACCACACCACCCCATTTCAGACATGGCCATATGCAAATCAGCCTTGACCCTGTGCCTCAAGGGAACAGTCCAGCCCGAACTGCCAAGCCATGTCTTCCCTGGACCCGAATCAAGCATCCAAGGACCGTTTTCTGGCTATTAGCCGTCTTCAGCCAGGATAGCTTGACTCCAGTAGCGTAGAGAGCACAGGACTCACATCTGAGCATACCGGTCCCACTCGGGGTGACAAATGCAAAAACAACAATTGATGGACAGAATGCAGAACAATGCCATACATTCATCCCAGTACAAGGATCTGAGCCTGAATCCATTTTGTTCTTGCTCACCACACCACCCCAGTACAGACATGGCCATATGCAAATCAGCCTTGACCCTGTGCCTCATGGGAACAGTCCAGCCCGAACTGCCAAGCCATGTCTTCCCTGGACCTGAATCAAGCATCCTAGGACCGGTTTCTGGCTATCAGCCGTCTTAAGTCAGGATAGCTTGACTTCAGCGGCGTGGAGAGCACGGGACTCACGACGGTTTAGACCCGTCCCACTCGGGGTGACAAATGCAAAAACAACAGTTGATGGACAGAATGCAGAACAATGTCATACGTTCACCCGGGTACATGGATCTGGGCCTAAATTCATTGTTTATTTGCTCACCACACCACCCCAGTTCAGACATGGCCATACGCAAATCATCCTTGACCCTGTGCCTCATGGGAACCGTCCAGCCCGAACTGCCAAGCCATGCCTTCCCCGGACCTGAATCAAGCATCCTAGGACCGGTTTTTGGCTATCAGCCATCTTCAGCCAGGAAAGCTTGACTCCAGTGACGTCAAGCCAACGGCTGCATAGAAACATATCGTGTTTGGAATCAAACACCTTGAAATCATACCTCCCACACCGGTAACCAATGTGGCAGGAATGATTCCACCCTTCTGACGCGAGCTTCGTGGGGTCACTAGTCTATCCGGTGCCAGCTTTCTCGACCCGGTCAGCACAAAATGGAGGCTGCCAACCAGAGACACATTTCTGCCCTCCTGATGCTGAGCCAAGCTCGAGCAGAGGAAGGCAGCACAATAGGCATCCTGTCACAGGGAGGTGTGACCACCTCCCAGACAGGGTTTAGTGTACTGCTGCTGGGTGGGTGCACCCTGAGAGTGCCTGAAAGTCTGCATCTGGGGCACCTTTGGTGTCCTTGCACATAGTCCAGATCCAACCAGTTCTAGGAGCCATTGGCTCCTGTTCTGATGCAAAGCTGGACAACAGACATGGGAGTAACCTCCCCTAGAAGGGTTCCCCGAATCTGTACAACCCTCTCCTGTGGGTACAAAATGCTTACCTGACTGCAGCTCTTTACATTTTATGTGGATAAGATTCTACAAGAGGAAACCACCGACCTTCGCCGTCTGTTCACTCTGGACTTCGACTGGACCCGACTTTGTCTCCCTCTTTGTCAAAAGCTTTTTCTGTGCCCTTGCTCCATACAGGCCCTGTGCAGGACCTGTGGTGCACTAAGGACGACTGAAGAATCTCCCTTGGGGTGAAGGAGTTACTCCCCTGCATTTGCAGGCATCTCAACGCAGCTGACCGGTCTGATGCCCCAAAGCTTCTGCAGACTCTGAAGACTCCAGCAACACAGGAGGTGGGCTACGAAGGTCCCTGAGGTTGTTCTGCCCTCTTAGCAAGTTTGAGGCCAGTATCCCTCATGTGGACTGCATAATCTGAACCCCTGGGCATTGCGTCTGTTTGCAAGTGCATATGCTTGTTGGTAATTCCCTAGCTTGTGCATTAGACTCTGTGTAGTCCTGGCCCCAAGCAATATTTCCACCAAAGAACTCGGCTCCTCACACCGAGTGCTCCGTGGGCTGGTATTTTGTGATCTTGCTCGCGGTCCCCTCACGACTCCTGGTCATTCGGTCTGTGGATCCTCCTGAAGGTCATCTTGATTTCTGTTGGGATTTCCTGGTTGCTCCAGATGTGCCCTGACTCCCCATTGCTTGGTGAGACCCCTGGACCTTGTTGGTCCACACTGTAACCTGTTTGACCTTCCTGTGTTGGTTGCTTTTGCCAAGGCTTGTTGGGGATCCAGCCGGACACCGAACCCTCAGCACTCGACATCCTTTGTGGGACAGCTTGCATCTGGTTCCTGCTCATCATCAACATCTCTTGGTCCTCATGGCTACAGAGTCAAGAATCCTTTCTTCACACCTGAAGCACCCATCAGTGGGCATTCATTTCCCGAGCCCCTGGTCATTCTGAAGTGACCCAGATGCTGTCCCCTCTGCTTTCAGGTTCTTTCCTTCCAGAATCCAGGCTTGAACTCCACCAGACCCTTTTCACATTCACGGCAGAAGCACTTCTTCGAAGCCTTCCACAGAGAGCGACAGCGATTTCCGACGCCACTTCAACCCTATGCACCCGGCTTCTCTGGGATAGTTAACTCTGGTATCCTCGGGTGGGGTGGCTCTCCAAACTCTTATGTTCTGAAGGGTTTCCTTGAAATCCTCCTTGAGGGTCCTTAAACTGTAAAATTGCAACCGCAACTTCCCCATAGAATTGTACAGAGCCAGCAATCTTGTTAGCACACTCCACCCATCCTCCATGGGGGCCCTATCTACTCACCTTGGGTGGTTCCTTGGGGTCCCAGCGATTCTACGTGCTCAAGAGCTTGTCTTGACCTGAGTCGTGGTTGTTATACCACTATATTAGTATATGGTTTGGCCTCCCCCTGGAGCCCACTGTGCATTGTGCTACTTACAACTGTTCTATTGATCTCGTATTGTGTACTTTGTGTTCTATCCTAGGGTAGAGGATACTAAAGAGTGTTATATTAATAAATATATATTTTTATATAACTACTGCGTGGTTCTCCTTTCATTTAATTAATTCAGGAGGTGATATTCTGGTAAAACAAGCTGCTTTACATTCCTTCCAGATTAAGGGCGAAGACTGCTCTCCACAGCTACCACTAGGATAGCTTTCTAAACGTTATCTTTGACCTCATACATCATATGGGTCTTTTGGACTGGTGCAAGGTGCTCATTTTAATTAGTGGATAGCATATACCAGGCCAACATCTCACAACACATATAACTAATAAAGGAAATACTAAATCACAACTGACCCAAACACTGTACTTTGCACAGTATCTTAACATTCATATGTCTTGGAGAGACACAAAACTTAATATATCAAAGACCCAGGACTTTTATGCGCCATAAATAATAACATAAGTGGCATACAAAATGTGCGTAACATAAAACATAATCCAATGTACAAGACAATTGACATTAAAGAGAAAACACAATAACCATTTATAACTCTTTAGAATGTTCAAACATATATCCTTTTTTCTTGGATGGAGATATGTGAGAACTTGGTATGGAACACCTATTCATATCATCAACATTTTGACCCTAACAGCAACATCTGTTCATGTAAAACATCACAGTGGGTCTTCTTCAGGACTAGGTAAAATCCAAACAGCCTGTGTGATGAAGGATAATGGGTGTCAGTGGCTCATTGAGAGATCCCCTGACATACAGTTCAAACAAAAAAACAGTAACGATTAGATTAATTTCCTAGACCTAAGTATAATAGTTGTGGATAGTGCATTATCAACAACACTCCTAAGGAAATCTATGGAGCGCAATACATTGCTCAGATATGTAGCCACCACCCCAGGAATCTAGAGATAACCTGCCATGGCCAATTTCTGTGGCTTCGCATAAACTAAAAATGCAGGGAAGACTTTTTCAAAGAGACAGACCATTTACTGACACGTTTGAGCGAAAGGGGTTACCCTAAAAGTTTACTCAAGAGAGAAAAGAAAAGGGCGTGGTATTGTCCATGAGATACCCGGTTGGAGGTTAATACTAATTGTACTGACTCTGTAAGCAGAGTAGGAAGGGTGGCCTCATTCGGTACTAGAAGTAGAAATATAAGAGACTTTGTGATTAGTTCATATTTGAAAACACTGCCAAGCCCTGATCTGAGGGCCCAGTTTATGTTACCACCTCTGGTGGGTCATTTAAACTGCGGACACTGTATGCCGTGCACTCTTACCATGGAAAGTAAGGACTTTACACATTGAATTTACAAATACACACTGAACACCTCACAAATTGTAACTCAGTGGATGTGATTTACGTACTTGTATGCCCATGTGACATGCTCTACATGGGTCAGACAACATAGAAACATAGAAAGCCAGTCTAAATTCACCAACATTGTTCAAGGATTTGCTGCAAGATGCAGGAAGGGGCCATTGGTTGATCATTTCAGTTGTATGCAGCACATGACAGAGAATTTTAGGTGGTCGGTACTGGAAAAAGTAATCCATAACCCCAGAGGAGGTGACATACTATCCACCCTTAACTTAAGAGAGTGCAAGTGAATATATACTGCTTGTTACGGTCAGTCAAGGTCTCAACGAATCAGAGGAGATATCTAGACACGTGGCCCTCCTTAACACAGGTTATGATTGTTTGGTGTCCATTGTCCTACTCAGAGGTTTATGACACCCTTATAAGAAACTCAGTAGGCATGACATTTTCACATGCACTGATATAACAGATGTGATTTCCAACTTGGAGCATTGAGCATTGGGTCCGCGAAGATCAAATCGACACCGAAGAATAACTACCTGGGTGTATGGTTTAGGGAGTCCTCCAGATCATCAATACACCTAGCCGCCCTGAAAGGAGAGCTGGAGCAATAACATACAGCCTGTCCTTTCTCAATGATTGTATTGGTTCTTTCCCTGTGCGCGACCTCGTAGAACACTGCCACACTGAAGGTTCGAAGTCAAGCACCCTGCGTGGAGACGGCGGGCACCGGCAGTGTGAGCTGTGGCTGAGGTCATGTATTGAAGCTAATTAATAAAACCTCTTTCCTGAGAACACAACAGCTTCCTGTGATGCTTTGAAGTGTAGACGCCTGACTAGATTTTACACTGGTGACCAGGATGGGATGGAAGAGGTTGGTGTGAAAGAAGTCAACCTCAACACGTGTGAAATTCACACTGCGGGACTGTGGGAAGAGCGGTGCCATGAGTAATTAAAAGAATTACACTTGCGGGTTTAGTCAGGTGTAAACTGACATAACGTGAATATCTTTCACACGTCAATGGAATGCTGACAGGAGAAATGCGGTGCAGGGATCTGGAGTCTGCTTTGTGTGACTCTTACTGACTCTCGGCAGTTGAACTTGGGAAGGGATTCTCTGAACAAAGGAGAGGAAAAGATTTCCCTGTGGAGAATGTTAGTGAAGGAATGACCATCACCTAAGTACTGAGGTCTTGCAGTTTCTGTCACATCACTTTGGAGATCCTGTGGCAGATAGCGTTAAAGAGGTGTTTCGTGAAATATCCCTGGTGTACAGTCATTGTCGCATCCATGGTGGCACGTGCTTTAGTGGAAGGTCGCAGTTGGCACGTGCGTTAGTGGAAGGTCGCAGTTTTGATTTAGCTGAGTTGGCGATACTGACGCAATTCCTATTTGAAGACTGGGCACTGGAATACTCTGCTATCGGGAGCTTTTGGCTGTAAATGTAATGGCCGGTGCGCTGACTGGCACAGCTCATCAAGGACAATTTGTTGTGGGGCACTTGTGAGGATTAGTGATAGCTGTCACGCTGACAGGAACAGCAGGGGCATCATCGGTTGTTGCGAGTTGGCCCTGGTCTGGTGCTGGTGAGGTTAACATTCACCTTGCCGGTCACGCTGACTGGCACAGCACCCCAAAGCCATCTGTCAGAAGGTGCACTGCAAGGTGCTGAAGAGTATAGTCACGCTGTATGGCAGAACATAACGTTTTGGGGGTGAGGAGGTTCAATCACCTCACTGTGTATAGTGGAAAAGGTGGTCGTACTGTGTGACACAATTTTATACCCGTTTTCTTCCAGGATGGTGAACAGGCACTAGGAGAATAAGGCATACATTGCTGACTTAGCGCTCAAATTATTTACTATAATATATATATATATATTTTTTAAAACCACGATGTTGGTAACATCTATCTCAAAACACTGTAGTAATGCCTACATTTTGTTAAAATTGTAAGGAGCACAGCGTCATCTAGTGTTCAAGTCTTGTAATTATTTCTGACCAAATTGTTGAATTGAAGAAAGACACTTCAATGTAGGTTGAAATAGGTTTAATCCTTAAGCAAGCAGGTACACAGCTGACAGCGTAGTCAGTCAGCGTCAACTGAATAAATGTAGAACACAGTGAGGAAAGTGGAACACAGTACACTCAATTCAAAGAATGTGGACTGTGCAAAGTTAAAGGTACATTACATAATACACAACATAACACATCCCCTTCGGAACACAGAAACAAAAAAACAATAAAATAGTTATAACAAGCATCATCATTTTTCTTGAACAAGAAAAAAACCCGAAATAAATTATATATAAATGAATATATATAAATATAAATATATGTCTTGCATTATACTGGAAAACTTTCAGAAATATAATCAGCCAACCAAACTGGAGGCTTTTTTTCACGCCTGGAATTCTTGTTGGTGCTGGATGCTTCCTGACTGGCACAACTCGAAACAGGAACACTGGGAACAGTCAAACTTGTCAAAACATCTTGATTAACTAAACCTGATACACTAGGAACGGCTAAATTAGAGCTAACAACAACCTGATTGGAGACATTTTCATTAGATGACTCAGATGAAGTTGAGCACATCAAATCCTCCAAGTCAAATAAATTAGAGGATTTGCTAACAGGCTGCAAAGAAACAGAATCAAACAGATCAGAAGAATTGTTTTTGTTAAGGGAATCCAAAGGATCACAACATTTAGCTATCCTTTTAAGATTCCTCACCCGTCCATCAGAAAGACGAACAGCATTATTCATGATCTCCACAACTTGCATAGGCTCAAAAAAACGACTTTCCTCCTTCGGAGATTTGTTAGGTTTTTTAACTCTTACCCACTGACCGACAGCAATGTCAACATTTTTAACATTATGCTTTGAATCATACCAAACTTTACTCTTAAGGTGAGAAGCCTGACTTTTTTCTTTTACAAAATTTTCAGACCAATTAACAACATTAGATTTGAACAATCACCCAGGAGTGAATTTTGTTCGTGGATTTCTACCACGCATAAGAACAAAAGAAGGAAACCCCGTGGCATCACAAATAGAAGTTCTGTAGGACCAAACCATTTTTAATACCTGAGTTTCCCAATCCTTGTTACTTGCAGACATCTGAATGGTGTTTTTTATGACTCGGTTGAAGCGCTCAACCATGCCGTTGCTGTTTGGATTATACAAAGCAGTGGTTTTGTGCTTAATACCTAATCTATCAAGGTACTCTTTAGCCTTACTGGACATAAACTGAACACCATTGTCACTTAAGTAAACAGAAGGAATGCCTTCTAAAGTGAAAGAATTATCTAAAAATTGTAAAACAGTATCAGTATCTGCTCTATTAACAATCTTTACAAAAGGCCATCTTGAGAAAAGATCCATCAACACCAAAATTAATTCTGGTCACTACCAATGGGACCCATAATGTCGATAGCTGTGTGCTCCCATGATGATTTAGGTTCCACCATAGTGCCCATAGGAGGCTTACACATGACCAAAGATTTATCAGCAGCTTGACATGATTTACAATTCCTCACAAATTTATCTATATCTGCGTCCATTCCAGGCCACCAAAATGAAGTTTTAACAGTGCGTTTGGAACGGACAATACCAAAATGTCCTTCATGACATAAAGCCATGATAGATGAACGCAACATTTTGGGAGGAATGACCCTTTCACCAAACCAGATATTACCTTCTCTGATACTTAGATCAAATCTGACCTCCCAAAAAGACTTTAAAGGATGTTTACTACCCACTTATTTTGGCCAGGAACCAGCTAGATGTGATTTCACTGATACTAAATCATTATCATTAAGATATTCTTCGTCCCACTTCTCTTTCATAATGCCAGTACCTTCCAGGTCTTGCACATACGCAACTTGGAAAGAATTCCACAAATCGTCTTCACATTCTACAAGCTGTTTGGGCATTCTAGACAAAAAATCAGCTATGCAATTCTCTTTCCCAGGTACAAATTCCATCTTATAACAAAAATCTTGCAACTTGATGGCAAGTCTGGCTACTCTTGCAGAAGTATTTATGGTTCCTTCAGTAGTTAAAACTCTGAGTAACGGCTTGTGATCACAACGTAAAATAAATGTTGTCCCCCACACAAAAGCTCTGAAATGATTCACAGCCCACACACATGCTAAGGTTTCTTTTTCGATGGTCGAATACTTTTCCTCAGTAGGTGATAAAGACCTAGACACATAAGCCACTATTTGTTCTTTTCCATTTACCCCAACTTGAGACAAAACTGAACCAAGTCCCTTGATGCTGGCATCGGTAGTAATAATGGTTTGTGCTTCAGGATTAAAACTCTTTAAAGAAGCAATGTTTGTGATGCAGCTTTTTATGTCCTCAAAATCTTGTTCACACTCCACAGACCATACAAACTTAGTTTTGTTTTTCAAGAGTTGACTAATATTATACGTTCTGGTTGCAAAATTAGGAATGTATTTAGAACAAAATTCAGCTAAACCAATGAAATATCTAACATCATCTTTCCCTTTAGGAGAGGGAGCGCATTTGATAGCGTCAATGAGGTTAGGTTTAGGTTTGATCCCTTCACAGTCAATAACATGACCTAAATAGGTAACATGATCACTGGCAAAGGTACATTTTGAAAACTCAATTGTCAGACCCTTTTCCTCCAAAATGCTCAATACTTTTTCTAGAGTTTTATCATGCTCCTCCCTGTGTTTCACAAAAATGAGGATATCATCCTGGAAAAACGTTGTGTTTTTTTTTACCGGTGGAGAACAACCTATGCATTAGGAGTTGAAAAACAGCAGCTGCTGAAGCTAAGCCGAAAGGCATTCTCTTGAACTGAAAACAACCTAGCGGAGTTATAAAATCAGTGTATTGCTTGCTGTCTTTAAATAAAGGAATCTGGTGGTATGCGGCAGATAAATCAATTGTGGTGAACCACTTAGCACCATCGAGCAAAGCTAGCATCTCATTTATTTTTGGTAAGGGAAACTGATCCACCACAATATTATCATTCAAATGACGCAAATCCACACAGAGTCTCAATTTTCCGTTTCCACGTTTCACTACAACCAAGGGAGAAACCCAAGAAGAGGCCTCAATTGGCTCAATTATGTCAGAGGAGACTAATCTATCAAGCTCAGACGCAACATCTTGTCTTAAGGCAATAGGGACGCTTCTGACCTTATGGATTTTGGGAGCCGCATCATCCTTTAAAATTCTCTTATGTTCAAAATCCTTTAATTTGCCAATTTTCTTTTGAAAAACAGAAGGAAATTTCCTTAGCAGTACATCACCGGTCTTGGTCCCTTCATCCATCACCAGAACCTTTTCAACTGAATTGGGATCAAGAATTATATGTAAATCACCCTGATCTTTCCATCCTAAAACCGATGGTCCCTTTTTCGAAATGTATAACTTACCAAAAGATTTGCGATTCTTGAATTAAAATTTCAACCAACGAAAACCAATAATATCAATCTTCCCACCATTATAACCCTCAGGGTCAATATCAGGAGAAGATAGATTTGAGCCAATTCGGTCGACAAAATTGCTACGCCAAACATCCTCATTGATAATAGTGTAAGGCGAGCCAGAATCTGCGTAAACTTTCACATGCACACCTCCTATGTACATCCAACATTCAGGCTTATTGTCAACCAATAAACATCCATCTCGAATATTGAGAAGGAGTTTCTTTTTTAGGACTACTGCACATTCAGAGGCTTGATCATCACCACTAGAAGAACTATTATCAGAGTCTACATCCTCTTGAATGCATTTGACAATCTTAGTCCTCCTTCTACATGCTTTGGTATAATGGCCATACAGACCACAAACAGCCACATTTACTCTTCTTAGCCGGACAAGACTTAGCAAAAGCCAAATGCTTAGAACTCCCACACCTGTAACATTTAGGAGTCTCACCAGTCATTTTAGGTTTTGCCCATGTTTCATTCTTTTGTTTGAAATTGCTGATCTTTTTATAATTGGAGCTAACTTTAGCAACAATATCTTTTGTAGTGCTATCGGATTTCAAGGCACAAGCACACCTGCTAGAAGTTTCAGCTTTACAAACTAAAGCTACGATGTCCTCTAGACAAGCGTCACCATTCATCCATAAACGTTCCTGAATTGCAGGATTATTTGCATGCATGACAACCTGATCACAAATCAAATCATACAGTAACACACCAAACGCACAATCATTCCCCATCTCTTTTAACTCACCCACATAGTCATCAACACTTTCATTCTTGGATTGCTTCCTCTGAAAAAATGTATTCAGCATAATACCAATACAAACCTTGGGGGCAAAATACTTATCTAAATTTGACAGAGCAATAGTAAAAACATTACTGTCACCAGCCCCAACAATAGGTTTGTTCATCTGATTATAGCACTTAAGACCTTGTGGACCTAAAGAGTGCAAAAGGATGCATTTATTTTGTTTTGCAGACATTTTGCCATCAGAGTCCACAGTCTCCATGTAATTCAGAAAGTAGTCCTTCTACTCCAACCATTTCAAGTCTGGTGAAGAACCTTTGGACCAAAAGTCTTGCGATTACTCAAAGAGAAAGTTTGTTGACTCATATCCAAATAAAAAAATGTGAATGAAATCTGGTGGAATTGTTCAGTGAAAGAGAAAAATAATAAATATTTACTTGAGATGTTAGAGAAATAGATAGTCTTCCCTTCACTTTCCTTTCTTCACCCCAGTGAATTTAAGATCCAGGAAATGTTAAAGTTCGTAACAGCAAAAGAAATGCCAAAAATGCAATATCGTAGAATTTCTTAAATAATATAAGAAATAGTTGAAAATACCTTTGAAACGCTTTAAATAGTCACTTCCCTGTGTGACTGAATCAGCTGAATTCACTCGCGTGAGTTAAAGTTTTCCGACTACGAGTAGGCTAGACCAATCCAAAATGGCCGCCGGGTATGACGCACACGTTCACGTTGAACGTTTGACGTAGGAGCAAAAGACGCTGGAGATAGCCAGAGAACTTGCGAGCATGCGGATGAAAACAGCATCAGAGGCAGTCACGCGCGAAGATTCTAATTGGCATTGTTCAAAATGCAACGGTAAGAGCTCCAAATGACAATGCGCGTTTGCTTTGGAAAATGTAATATCCCAATAAAATAAATATTTACTGATCCACAAAACACAGGAAAAGTGCTCACCCCCCAGCAACTCGAAGTCCTTTCAGAATTCTTTAAAAGCGCCTCCAGATACTCTGTAACGTCGTCTCTGCTTGCAGATTACAAGGAACCAATTTTTTTTATATAAAAACAAAATGAAGTAGAATATCCCGATCGTCGCTACTTGTTGAATTGAAGAAAGACACTTCAATGTAGGTTGAAATAGGTTTAATCCTTAAGCAAGCAGGTACACAGCTGACAGCATAGTCAGTCAGCGTCAACTGAATAAATGTAGAACACATAGAGGAAAGTGGAACACAGTACACTCAATTCCAAAGAATGTGGAATGTGCAAAGTTAAAGGTACATTACATAATACACAACATAACACAAATCCATCAAAATGGGTCTGTCCGAAATTATTAAAACCAGGAGATTATGAGGCGGTAAGAATGGCTTTGACCGACATTGTAATCAGGCGCTTAAATGTTAATAAAGGAAACACTGACATTATAATGAATCTAAGCTGAAATAGATCTCACACATTTAACTTCATGCATATCAACCCTTATCTTTCTCCTCTTTCACCACATTCTGTTCATATGTCTTTATCCAAATTAAGTTGATCAGTGGGATGAAATTCACCTCTGGTAACTTTGATCCATGCCCACCGCGAATGCTATCATATGAACACTGCAAATGAGTGCCTTCTAAACAGCTCGCTAGCCCCCGCACTCCACAAGAAAAGGGCCATCTGTAGACCTCACAGATGGTAGTATTGTCTGTCCTGTACAAACTTGATGTTCTTGGGCAAATTACTGAAAAACGTCCCTACTCAATGGCAAAAAACAACAAAAGAGTAGGAAGTGCTGGTGATTGCCGGTGTGATTTCCAAGCAATCCACTTGAGAAAAAAAAATATATATATATATCTATAGTCCTTTGGAAGAATTACTTTCATTCTACACCCCTGGTGATGTCGTTGTATTCATTTACCTTGACCATTCACTGTAACTCCACACCATAGACCTTGGTATCTCTCTGGTATTCTTGAAAGAACAGAGAAGCCTATCTATTTCATTTCTTACTTGGATCTGATATTTCCTGGTTAACACGTTCAAGTCAGTTGTCATAGGCTGTCATGTGTGCAGAGCACTCGCCTGTCAGATCTTATGTTCAAGAATCCTCTCTCTCTTCCATCTTCTTCAATGTGCACATTCCTGTTAAAGGGAGGCACACAGTCCATGGCCAGCATGGTAACCTGCATATACACTCAAAATATGCAGTCACACCTGCAGACTAAAGGCTCAGACAAGAAGCACGCTATTGAATTTCCAAAAATGGATGTCAGCCACATGGTAGTGCCTGGAAGACAATCATACAGAATTCCTTCTCATAGGTGATGGCTGATTACATTAGCATCATATTTCTTCCTCAACCAGATACTAATATCCAGTCTACACCCCTCTGACCCTGTTGGACCCCAGTTCTCCTTTGTCCTGTATATCATTAAAACCAACAGCTGCCTACGTGGTGTACTGGTATTGATGTGCAAATTCAAGACACTTTTCTCTCAAGGCCACTGCAACATTAGCCCTCAATCCTTCGTCCTCTTCCATCTTGGTGATTGTAATTCACATTTCCTAGTCCTACGTGAACTGGCCCAACCTGCATTCTAGCTGGTGGCAGTCGGGTTGGTGGTGTGCCTACTTTCCCTTCCTTCTATCCCTTCCACCCAGCCTTTCCCATAAAAAAAATCCAACTCCATCTCTTTAAAACATCCCAAAGCCCACAATTGTCCTGCATACTTGACAGGTTTCTTGAATACTCCCCGAAGACCCATAGACGTCACGTCTTCCAGTAAACCATTGTACCCTTTGACACCCCTCTCAGGCCCCCACTGCATCCAACTATTTCCTTTATGTATTGAATTGCACCTTGGCAAAGGGAGACACCACCACCCATGTGGCCAACTTTGCTGCATGAAATGCAAAAAATGAATAACTAAATGCAAATTGTGACGCGCTTGACTGCAGTTCATGTACAGTACTCAGCAGCAACAAACCACTCACTGTTACCTTCTGACTTCTTGAAGCACCGCCGCAGCCATCTTTGCCGGTGGAAGGGCCAATCCGTGCCCTAGAGGCAGTAAAGCTGGGCTAGATGGGCTCTCTAGGGGCACATGCCTCTATGCCAGCCTGCAACTGCTTGTCTTGTGTACTGTGGGATGGGAGCTTTGTGAGAGGGTGTTCAGAAATCGCCTGACTGCCCTTGACAACTGACTGCACCTCTAAGGCTGTAGTTGCGTGGATTCCCCCCACACCCAACACACAGGGGGCCTTATTTATGAAGGACTTGCGCCACTTTTACGTGACTTTTAAAATGGGAAAAAGACACGCACCGGTGGCGCAAGGCCTTCATAAATAAGGCCGAGGGAGTGTAAACCAAAGCCAGTGTTACCCTCTAATTAGTCTGTGAAAGGATAGACAGCGGAGACTTGTCGAGAGCTTTCCGCGCTTGTTAGCGCTGTTTATCTTTGATTAGTACGCAGCTTCTTTTCATGCCCCAGACAGCCATCCCGTCTTTCAGGTTCTGCACAGGTCAGATCAAGACCAGCAAGGGTGAAGTATAATGTTGGTGCTCGCATACCAACCCCCTTCGTACGACCACATCTGCAACGGCTACCAGGATACAATTCAGAAAAATCATTTTCTTAGGAATTTCCTGGCGGTGTGGAATTGGATGGGTCAGTCCAGCTTGAGTTCCTGGTAAGCCACTGTGATGCTTGCGAAGCTTTTATATTACTTTAAACCTCTGTACAGAACGCTGCGCACTCCAGCATCGCATCCATGCCAATGTGTGCTTGGCATGCACATTGGAAGAAGACGAGCAAAACAAGAGACAATCCATAAACTCTCTGTAAGTGAGATTGGACAAAAGGAAGGAAAAGGACAAGCAGAAGAAACCAGGAAGGCTGATAATAAAGGGGAGCTACGGTAACAAAAGCTGTTTATTTACTACACCCAGAAAGTTAATTGACACTTCAAGCAAATGACGCATTCGCTGTCTTTCATATGGCTCTGGACATATCTGTCTTAGTCTAGGCTCTTCTAAACCTCATTAAGAGAGCCAGGTTCAAATTGGCATCCAGACTCTGTGCTGGTTTTATAAAAAGGCTTGGAGAATAGAGAGGAAAAATGCTAAACGAAGGGACACGCTTTTATCTCCCTACAGAGCTCAGTATAAACAAAGAAACACCTATAAACTCTATTTAGAACTTTTGTGGGGGGATAAAAATGAGTTGCCATGACTACTGGTTGTTCTGTAGTTCTTAATGTATGCTTAAACAAGCACTGGCAAAGCCAATAGATCTTACTATTCAAGAGATATTGGTGATGTGTTTTAGCCATGGTGTACACCAGTGTGTCTTCTGTTTAGCATGGTTAAAAGTTTGTGGCGTAGAGGAGAGTGCCATAGAGTGAGGTATCATGGAGTGGTATAGAGTGGAGTAAAATGGAGTGGCATGAAGTGGACTGGTGTGGAGTGTCTGAGTGGCCTAAAGTGAAGTGGTGTAGAGTGGAGTATCATGGTGTGACAAGGAGTAGAGTAGAATAGAGTGGAGTGGCCTAGAGTGTCATGGAATAGGGAGGCATGGAGTAGAGTGGAGTCGCATGGATTGGAATGCATAGAGTGGTGTAGAGTAGGCAAGAGTGTCAAAGTAGATGGATATGGAGGGGCGTAGAGTGCAGTAAAGTGTCAAAGAGTGGAGTGGTGTAGAGTGGAGTACAGTGGCGTAGCATGGAGTGTGGTAGAGTGGCATAGAGTGTTGTGAAATTGAGTATACATGGTTTGGTAGTGCACTGCAACTACCAACAACACATTTTCAATTTAAATTACCATTACATCTGCAAAGACTTACACATTTACTGATAAAATAATACAGGGCACACACGATAAGGTGTGCAAATTTCACCACCAAGTGTATTGATTTATTTTGTTCATTAAAAAAAATTGCTTCCACAACCTTTCAGAATTACAAAAACAATTGATTTATTTGTGTGTTCCTAATTCTGATATATTCTGAAATATTTGCACAGTTTGTTTACAGACATTGAAAATGTGTGGTGTGCTAGAAAAAATAACATCCTGCAGCCTTTCCTCTCACATGGGTACCCAGCAGGATTGACACATAAGTCCTTGCACTTTAAAGTCCAAGACTGAAAAGTAAACACCAAGCTCTCTGTAAGACAGAACCTGACATGTGACCTCTGTCTTTGAATGCAAAGAAAATGTAACAAGATAAGAACAGCATTTAGAGACCTGTTCAGAGAAAGGGAGCACTGGTGGAAGAGTCTAGAGTCCGAAGTTAAACAGGCTTTGATTCACAGTAGGGACAAAGATTGCTGGACAGCCTAAAACATTTAAAGTTAGCACATAGAAAGCAAGCAAATGTGAGCTAAAAACCACAAAGCCAATGCATTCAACCCATTGAAAGCAATGGGTTGAATGCATTCCTAGGGAAGCTTTCATAATGTCCCCAAAATGTCTTTAACAACTAGACAGCTGCGTTGTCTGGTAGAGTTCGACCTAAAAAGACATGAACTTTCACTCACACAAGGTGACGATTCATCCTAGGGCTGCTCTAAGTCAAGGATGCATGTCCTATATGAGCTGTAAGAAACTAGGTTATTAGTGCTGGGGTGAAAGGCCCTCAGGAACAATCAAAGCTTTTGTCAGGGTGAATCACAAACATCACTAAATTATCCTGTGCTTAACCTCCTGGTAGCTTGGCACAAAAGCAGTCAAGCTTAACTTAGAAGCAAAGTTCAAAGCACTTATGCAGCACATAAACAGTAATAAATTTAAACACAGCTCTCGAAAAACTCCTAAAGCTATTTATAAAAATAGAGTACGTTTTGATAAATAAAATTATACAGAATGTTAGACCTGATGGTCTTTCCCCAAACCTTTTGCCTACTTACCTCCTCTTTGTGCTAAATCTTTGTTGGCCTTAGGACTCTGAGCACTTTACCACTGCTGACCAGTGCTAAAGTGCATGTGATTCTCTCCTAAAACATGGTAAGATTGGTGTATACCTAATTGGCATATTTAGTTTACTTATAAGTCACTTGTAAAGTGGTATATACCCACGGCCTGTAAATTAAATGCTATTAGTGGGCCTGAGCACTGAATGTGCCACCCACACAAGTAGCCTTTCAAGCCTGCCTCAGACCTGCAACTACAGAGCCTGTGTGTTCAGTTTTAGTGCCACTTCAACTTTGTATTTACCCCATTTGCTAGGCCTTAAATACTAATTTGATTGCACATAAGTCACCCCTAAGGTAGGCCCTAGGTAGCCCATAAGGTAGGGTACTATGTGAGTAAAAGGTAGGGCATGTACCTTTAAGTTTTGCATGTCCTGGTAGTGAAATTCGTTTTTCACTATTGAGAGGCCTACTCCTCTCTTAGGTTAACATTTGGAATGCCTTAATACACGTTGAAGCTGTAACTCTTGGTTTGAAAGGAGTGGCTGAGTCTTGTTTTATATTTTTGGAATGGTAATGACAAAACCTCTCTCCTGGTAAAGTTGGATTTTACATTACTTTTATAGAAATGGCACTTTTAGAAAGTGGGCATTTCTCTGCTCTTACAGCTCTGTGTGCCTGTAGCCTGTCTCCAATACATGTGTGGGGTGGGGGACAGTCACACTTTGTGCATTCCCTCTAGACAGCCACAGACACAGGAAGTTTAGGTGTATCCGAATACTCATCTGCATTCTGATGGCTCTTCCTGGGCAGGTACGGAGGGAGGAGTTGAAACTTACACCTGAATAGGCAGTGTCCTGCCTCCACACAAAGGACACATTACTCCTCACAAATAGTCTGGAGCCTGGGCTGAGAAGAAAAGGCTTCTGTGCATCTCCAAGACCCTTCTTTGAAGTCAACCCCTCTTCAAAAGCACTTCTGGGTATTAGTACTGGGACTCTGACCCCTTCAAATCAGACACTTCTGGACCTGTTTCTGAAATCTGTCAGAATAACTGCTGTGCTACATCAAGGACTGATACTCTGCTGGACTGCTGATCTGGAACACCCGCTTTTCTGCTGTGCTGCCCTGCTGTTCACTGACCCTGTTGGGGTAGAGCTGGATTCTGCCTTGCAACAAAAGTGCCCTCCAAGTGCCTGTTGGCTTACCTCCTTTTTCTTGAGACTCAGGGCTATCAGAGTCTCTACCTTGCTCCTGGTCCAAGTGGACCCAGATACTTGCACCAGAGACATCAACGCATCTCCAGTCTTTAGATAGCAGAACCTGGTGCATCAACCTCATTGCAGGAGTACGATCGGTACATCGCTCTTGGAGCCAATGCATTGCCTCGAGAGCCAGACGCATCGGAACTGTGTATTGCTGCTGCAGCAGTGTGGAGAAATCTACGTATCCCCTCGACTGCAGGGAGTAACTCAGCTCATTGCACTTTGGAACCAATGTATATTGGCTCGGTGCGTCTTCTTAGGAACCAACACATTGCCACCGCTGCAGGGTAAACATTAAGGCATCGCTCATCTGCACCCCGCATTTCATGTTGCTACTAGGATCAAGGTACTCAGTTCACCGGGCTGCGTGGCTCATGTACCCAGTTTGTACTCCATCATGGTCGGCCTGTACTGTTGACTTTTCTCCAGTACAGCATGATCAGATAATCCCTATTGGCGCGTATTGCCTTCTAAGTTCTAGAACTCTTTTTATTCTTTAAATATTAATATCTCTACTTCTACTTATTGTATTTTTTGTTAATTTGGTCTTGATTAAAACTATTTTCTATTTTTCTAAACCAGTGTGGAGTCTTTTTGTGGTGTTTTCATTGTATTACAATGTGTGAGTGTTCCACAAATACTCTACACATAGCGGGGCAGATTGACAAGCCCCTTGCAACACTTTTGCGCCGCAGTTGCGTCACTTTTGTGATGCAGCGGTGACCTAAAAAATGCAGCCAATTTACAATGTGACGCATTTAGGGAGATGCGTCACATTATAAGGCCCTGAGGGTAAACATTCCCACACAGGAAAGCCTCGTAAAAGTGATGCAGTGAAATCGACAAGATGCCACTGCATAAAAACCCTACGCCTGCTTGAAGCAGGCGAAAGGAGTGACGCAGTGTAGTGAGAATAGGCCTCAACATGCATTGCCGGAGTTGAGTTCTGCTTGTGGCACAACTCCAGCAATGCGTGACTTTTGCACCAACAGATGCGTCAGAATTTCCGACGCATTTGTCAATCCTTCAATCAATCAATCAAGCATTTATAAAGTGCGCTACATGCCCGTGAGGGTTCCAAGGAGCTGGGGGGGGGGGGGGGGGGGGGGTGCTGCAGCTAGTGGTCGAAGATCCAGGTCTTGAGTAGTCTCCTGAAGGTCTGAGGGTCTTCCGTCTGCCGAAGGTGGAGAGGGAGGGAGTTCCATGTCTTGGTGGCACGGTAGGAGAAGGACCTGTTCCGGAGGTGGTCCTGTCGATGCGTGGGATGGCGGCCAGGGAGAGGTCGGCAGAGCGGAGTCTCCTGTTGGGTGCGTAGAATGACAGTCGGTTGTTGAGGTATGCCGGGCCGGTGTTGTGAAGGGCCTTGTGTGCATGGGTGAGGAGCTTGAAGGTGATTCTTTTGTCGACGGGGAGCCAGTGTAGGCTTTTCAGGTGGGGGGTGGTGTGGTCTCAGCGGGGGATGTCGAGGATTAGGCGTGCCGAGGCGTTCTGGATTCTTTGGAGTCTACTGAGGAGTTTGGTAGGGGCTCCGGCGTAGAGTGCGTTGCCGTAGTCGAGCCTGCTGCTGATGAGGGCGTGTGTGACGGTCTTTCGTGTGTCAGTGGGGATCCATCTATAGATCTTGCAGAGCATGCGGAGGGTGTAGAAGCAGGTTAAGCCATGGTGAGCGGTATTGTAAATACGGCGCATCCATGGTGTCGCAAGGGTTGCACAGTCTGGCACAGGGAAACTGACACACCTCTACAGATGTGTCAGTTTCTTGTAAATCTGCGTTTCCAGTTTCACGGATGGTCCAGGGATCCTGATTCCGGATGGTATTGCCAAAATATGGATTGAATGAGTGGAGGAGATTGGCTCGAGGCACCGGACCTTTCCAGGCTTGTTTATGTAACGATACGGAATGAGTTTGAGCATATACTCCTCCTTAATTGGCATGTGTTTTAGTAATCAAGAAAGAATCCCATTTGATTTCTTTTTCTTTTTGAAAGAAACAATTTTTTATTCTTTTTATATTCTTGTCTTGAACAAACATATTGGTTACATCCTTATTTTTCTAGAATGTTATTTAGGTTACATTGTAGATACTGCAACAGCCGACATGTGGGCATTTGCAGGGAGGCTCTGGAGCTCATGTACCTGTAGCTTAAATAGGAGGTCTGCCAACAGATGAGTGAAGTCACTCAGGCTAGCCTGGGATGAAAGTAAGAAGGTCCAGTTTTCTTTCTCAAACAGCAAGCCAGTCCTCAAGCAGCAGAGCAGTTGTCTGGCACAGGCCAGTCTTTCTTTGGTAATGCCCACTGGTCTAAAAGTTTTCTGAAGAGTGGCTCTGGAGGTCCAATATTTATAACCTGGTGCCAACCTTTGAAATGGGGGGTGAGGTTCCCTACCCAGATATCTGGTGCTGAAAAGGTCTTAATTTTCCCTGTCAAGACTCCAAGAAGTCTGGGGTGACAAGCAACTAGTGTCAGCTTCGTTTGTGTGTGCTGGAGGCAAGCCCTTTGAAGTGAAAGTGGTCCAGTGAACAGCTCCACCCCCAGCCATACTGCTCACACTGGGACCCCTTTGGGCCGCTCTCTGGGAGGAATACACATACCCCAGAAGCTGATCCATTTCCAGTCATTAGACCCAGTACACTGGCAGAAGGCACAAATAATTAGGACAAGACATTTGCAACTTTCTAAAAGTAATCAAGAGAAACAAAATACTTCTAGGTATCATTCAAAAAATGAATCTATAATATTAGTTGATCATAAAAGGCAATAGACAATGGGATGGTCAAGGACAGGACTAATGTATCAAATGGCGAAATATAATAAGGAATAATTCCACTGTTATCTACAGTGGTTACTAATTGAATAATTTCATAGTAAAATGTCTTTATGCCCGCTATTGTCTGTGTTAGTCAGCTAGAGGACTAATATATCAAATGGCTAAATAGAATAAGGAATAATTCCATTACTGTCCACAGTGATTCCTTACTGGCATGTCATTGTAAAAAGTATTTATGCCCTCAAATTTCAACAATGTTTCAACCCTTAGGGGGATTGTCTTTATCAGCACATGGAACACATTTCGGAGCTAGAGTAGATCCTATTAAAAGGCTAAACTATTTAAACTAAATTCCATTGTCTGCAAGGAATATATAATTACCCGATTCTCTTATAGAAGAATGCCCGTGTAACATATAGATGGGTGTACAATCATCAGAATGGAATTATAAAATAAACATGAAGCAGGATGGTTCTCAAACTATAAACAATTAATTCATCTATGTAACTCAAGAGGCCTAATTGAGCATCTGACAAAGCGCTTACATGTGGAAAGAAGCACGCACTTATTCAAGGTGTATAGAAGACTTCGGCACTCAAAAATGTTTTTGTCTTGTCCTTAGCTTTCCCGGGTATTCTTAATATTGATGACCATGTTCACAGCATCATCCTCTGCCTCTCTTTTGTTGATGCTCTGAAATGTTCACACTTTTGTTAGTGTTAGAGGAACTCATTTACTTAAGTGGATCTTCTGTAGAGCTATTTGATAAATCAGAAAAAGTTACTGACTTTTGATTCTTATCTACCACAAGAACTTTGTTGTGCTCAGGATTGGCCCAGCCCTAGAACATAGTAAAAAAGTAATTGGCAGAAATAGAGGAACTTGAACATATTATTTGTGATACAGATGTCCTTGACAAACAGTTTTGAGACACGCTTGTAAAAACACTTACAGAATTCCAATAAATTGAGGAAAATAAGAAATCAACCAAATATACAAAGAAATAAAAAAATGCACATAAAAAGCCCATCCTTACCTCTCTGATGATTTCTATACACTGCCTCATTCCAACACACAACAATGCCTTGGGGTAGATAGAAGAATCTGGCACATTTTCTGAATCATCAATCAAACAGGTATATGGAGGAAGCACTTGAGGGAAGTAGTTCCTCAAACACCAACATTAGCTTAATTCTTTTTAGAGCATTAACAAGAGAGAGACTGAGATACTTCCAATTTTAATAATGCATGGCCAGAGAAACTATTTTGTATATCAATGCATTTAGCATGAGATAATTCCCTAGAAATAAAAAAATAATTATATTTTGCTCAATAACATGAATACTCTTTTTTTCCCTGGATATCTTGACTACCAGCAGTTTACTAAGTTTAAATTTGTCATGCATTCCTTTAGTGTAGCTCCTACCCGTAGTTTATTTTGTTTCTACAACCCTGAAGATGAATCTAGACCTGGATTCTGTAAATATTTAAAATCCCACCCTAAAATAATCGATCCAGGGATTAACAATAATGCATGATACAGATCCAACGGGGAACGGGATTATCCTCTATTGGGGCGTAGATCTATGGTCAGCTTAGTATTGTTGATTATACCATTTACTAATCCTCTTCTGCCCTCTTTCTCTATCTGGGAGTATGTAGTCTGAAAGGAAAAGAATTTACTAAAAAAAGATTGCTACCCCTCTTTGAGCTATATCTGTAGATGAGAGATGGCTGCTACTAGCCCACTGCTGGAACATGTTCTATTGGCAACATAGTGGGCTTTCTGCAACAGGAAAATATCTGGATAGCTACATTTTAGCCATTCTTCCACAGCGTGTGCTTTAATTTTGTTATTCAGGCCTTTGGCGTTAAAAGAGAGGATTCTAACACCATCTCTAACTGTCTTTTGATTAAGCGCCATAAATAATGCTGATAAATATTCAGCCTAGTACGCGCCAAATTATACGCATTGATATAAGATAAATCGTATAAATATAAAGTGACAATGCAAATAAGGTGCTCAGCACAGTTAAACAATTATGTATATTTACTAACTTAGGGGCCCGTTAGGATGGCGAGCGGATCGCCCCCGCCAGGCCTGGGGTAGCCACCGCCGGCCTGCCGGGGCGATCTGCCCGCCATCCATGCCAGAATGACCCCCTGCTGTATTAGTATGGATGGGGGTCCGCGGCAGACGGAAAGACCGTCTGCCGTTTTTCTACCCCGGTCGCCTTGCGGCCAGGGCGGAAAAGGGTTTATATGGTGGCGGTGTCTGATAGACACCGCAACCATATAAACCCTTTCTGGTCTTTCCGTCCGCCACGGACCCCCCAGCCATACTAATATGGCGGGGGTCATTCCGGCATGGATGGCGGGCGGATCGCCCCCGCCAGGCCGGCGGTGGCTACAGCCAGCCTGGCGGGGGCGATCCACCCGCCACCCTAATGGGTCCCTTAATCTGTAAACAAATGAAAAATAAAGTGACAGTACAAGTAGAGAGCTTAAACTGTTCTAGCAGCTTCATGATTTCCTGGACCCTTGGAGCCTAAAATACTTTTTTCTGGTGCCGTAAGGAAGTGATACTAGGCAAGGAGCGTAATCTATAAATCTTATAGATATAAAGTTTTAGTGCGAATAAAGTGCTTAGCAATAATGCCCAAAAAGGTGTAATGTTTCTAGAAGAGCCTACATAGAGCAAGGCTGAGAATATGGACTGTAAACAATTAACAAATAAAGTGACGTTGCATTTAAAGTGCTTAGGTATAGTAAGTGGGCCTGTAGTTTCTTGAAGACCTACTACCCCTTGGTCTTCAAGAAGCTCTATCAGATCCCTTGGGGTCTGGGAGAGCCTTTCCTGATATTGGCAATTGCCTAAAAAATGACTGGTATACGTTACAATACTGAAAGAGTTAGCCAACGTAAAGTGTCTGTGCATTTAAAGGCCAAGTAAAGTGACCATATAGTGCAAATAGCGCCTAAATTGCGAAGAAAAGTTACAGTACTACCTGGGGCTCTCACTTGATTTTCATACATTTCTTTCCCTGTCATCTTGTGGATGCCTCTGGTTTTAAAAGAACTATCTCCTTTTCTCCCCTATGCTTGCCCTTCACCCTCTGTGTAACACCCTCACCCTTAATGTGTTCCCATCCCTGTGTGTGTGGAAGAGTAACCCACTTCTTCTCCGGTCTCCCTTTGGGAATGCTGGGTGCCTTGTGACTGTACCCCTCTCCTTGTGCATTTCCACTACTGGAGGCTATGTCCCTGGCGACCCTGCCCTGCTTATTCAGGTTCTATTGAAACATCGTTATCTTAAGAGGCCCTGCAATTCCTTATGCCTCAAACCTATAGTATAGTGATTATGGTTCATTCTTTTAGTTCCTTTCTGATAACACTAGCCAACGTTTGAGATCTGCTGCAAAAGTTTTTGTGCTTTGACAACATTGTCTAATATGTAAAATGTTACCTTTGCCAGAACTTTCAATTTTGACTGTTGGACAATAGTTGCCTGCTGGCCCTTTGATTTAAACGAGTCAATCATCCTCACAAATTCTGGGCAATTCTTTGCCGCCACAGCGGACATATCTGAAACGATTTTGAAATTTGGCGCTTCTTGGGTAGACAGTGTTCTTTTCTCAATGGCTTTGGTAAGGATCTTCTCCTTTATGTGAAAATTGGCAACGTTTTTTAAAAAGGTGCGGGGTAATTTTGCATTAGGAGAGCGTTGTAGAAAATATAGATGTATGCAATATCAACTTTTATATAAAAATAAATATATTAATTATTAATATATAATTTTAACAACATGAAATAAAGTTAATATTTTTCTTAATAAAATATAACAAATAAACTAATAAAAAAGATAAACACACACATAATTTATACATTTATATTTACTTTAAAACAATTAATAAACTATTATTTTTAATGTATTTTAAAAGTTTAAAATAATATAACAACAAAAATCGATAATTAATAAAATTATTAACCTTTAAAAAAATATTTATACTTACATTTCAAGATGCAATCAATGCAACAGTAGGGAAAATGCTGGATAGCAAAAGGGTAAAAATAACTATTCCCATGCCAGTGAGTGCAACAGTAAGTTAAGTGTTGGATAGTGGAGGGATAGAAATTACTATTCCAACTCCAGTGTGTGCAACAGTAGGGAAAGTGTTGGATAGCGGAGGGGTAAAATTAACTATTCCCACTCTAGTGGTTTGCAACAGTAGGGAAAGTGCTTGATAGCAGAAGGGTAAAAATTACTATTCCCACTCCAATTAATGCAACAGTAGGATTTGTTGGATAGCGGAAGGGTAAAAATTACTATTCCCACTCCAGTGAGTGTAACAGTAGGGAAAGTGTTGGATAGCGGACGGGTAAAGATTACTATTCCCACTCCAGTGAGTGCAACATTAGGGGAAGTGTTGGATAGCGGAGAGAAAAAAATTACTATTCACACTCAAACAGTAAAACAACAATATAAAAAAACAAAAAAACTATATTTATAAAATGTGAAATAAAATATATTTAATATATAAAAAAGAAAACATTAAAATATTAATTGCATATGACAAAATCATATAAATATTATATTAAATAAAATAATACATAAATGAAAACGTTCTTTTATATTAGAAAATATTTAAAAACAAAAAAAAGAATCAATACATGAATGTATTTTTTGTCTCCCACCCTATAACACCACACCAAAAAATAACACACTTCAACATTTTAAATAAAATGCACTAACATTATTGATAATCAATTAAAAAACATAAGCGGCCTCATTAGGATTGCGGTTAATCCGCTTCCTCCGGGCCGGCGGAAGCCACTGCCGGCCCGGAGGATGCGGATTAACCGCTGCCGTCAGATTAGGATGGCTGGGGGATCTTTTTTCCGTCTGCCACTTTTCCGCCGCGTTCGCCTTCCGACCGTGGCGGAAAAGCTCTAACATGGCTGGCGGTGTCTATCAGACACCGCCAGCCATATTAGGATGGCGGCAGTCCTATGCCTTTCCACGGTGGCTTTTCCGCCGTGGAAAGGCATACAGACTTTTCTTTGGGGGCCCATTGTGGGCCCCCAGGGGTGAAAGGGGGCTGGGGGGTGCACATGGGGGGTACCTATGGTACCCCCCTGCCTTTGCGTGCACGAAGCGGCAGGCACCACGCGGTGCCTGCCGCTTCGTGCACACAAAGGAAAACATGGTATTTTTAACATTGCGGCGTGTGCTGCTTCAAGCAGCACCCGCCGCAATGTTAAATATACAGGATGTGACCGCCAGGTTGGCGGTCACATCCTAATCTGCACGGAGGAACCGCCGCTGCCCCTGCGGACGGTCCCTCCTACTCTGGGGTGGCGGACGGACACAGGTCCGTTGGCCATCCTAATGAGGCCCAATGTTAATAAAACGAATAATAAACATTAATTGACTACACACACTCTTTAACACTATAATATCCACAAAACACCTAAATTAAACCATAAAATAATAAAACACAATTAAAACTTATCTTTAAATTAAAAACTATTACTATTAACAACTAATAATACAGTAATTAAAATGTATTTAATACCCACCCTTTATCCCTTTAAAAGTAAAACAAACACACACAAAAATAAACAATTACCCAAAATAAATATCAAACCGAAAAAAGAAAAATTCATTCATTTATTGTGTATCTTTAAACTGCAGAGCCAAAGAAGTCTAGTAAGGCACTGACAGTGGTAACAGGAAAATACCGAAAGTAACAAGAGTCCAACAGCAGGTTACAACAAATGACAAAAAAACACAATCTAGGAACTGTGGGTATTTTTTGAGTAAATATTATTCATTATTGTTAGAACTAGAGGTCTCTTTTTGGCGGAGGTAGGTACCTTAGTTCAAATAAGGACCCCTGCTTCTAAGTCAGGGAAAGGAAGGACACCTTCTCATATAGCCCCTGCTCACCCCCTCGGTAGCTTGACACGAGCAGCCAGGCTTATGTCCAAGGCAAATGTGGAAAGTATTTGCAACCATTCTCTCAGAAACCCAGAGATATAAAAAAATAAAATAAAATAAATGAAATAGTTAACATTAATCAACAACTATATATTAAATAATTAAACACAAATTACTTCCCACCCTTTACTCCTATAAACACCACAACATACACCTAAAATTAATTACACAATTGCCATAATATATTTTGAATTAATTTAATTATTATCAATTAACAAAAAAATGATAAAAAATAAATAAACTACTTAACACCCTTTACCCCTATAAACCCCCAAACACACACATAAAATTGAGTACACAATTACCATAATTTATTACCAATTATTAATTAATAAATTAAAATAAATTACTTTCCAACCTTTACACCTATAAACACCACAATGCACACTTAAAATATTTTCACCATTACCATAATTATTTACCAAATAATTAATTAAGATTAATTAACAACCAATTATTAATTCATAAATTACAAATAAATAACTTCCGACCCTTTACACCTATTAACACTGTAATACACACCTGACATAATTTACACAATTACCACAATTGATTAACAATTAAATAATTATAATGAATTAACAACCAATTATTAATTCATAAATTAAAAATACATTGCTTCCCACCCTTTACACCTATAAACACAACGCACACCTACAATTAATAACACAATTACCATAAGTAACGACTAATTAATGTAGTTAAATTTATTAACAACCAATTATTAATTAATTAATAATAAATTACTTTACACATTTAAAACCATAAAATCTCAATCAAATATTAATAAATAAAAATTAATCCATTCATTTAATATAATTAAATTGATTTCCACCCCATTCCCCTATAAACCCACAACCCGCTACGGAACTAAAAACACAACATTAAAGTAAAAAAAATAACAACTACTCAAAATGTAATACATATTTTAAAAATACAAACAATTCTTATAAAAAAGACATACATCACATACATATAAAATATATACTAAAATACATAACATTAATTGCAAAAGATATTAAACACTTCGATATTTTTAAAGTCGATATAACTTACCTTATGTCGATATTCTTGACCACTGTATTTATACTGTCAATATTTTTGAACCACAATATTTTTAACTAAATATTTGTGCAACTCAATATTTTTTATTCAATAGTCTGTCTGCACACCCCCTGGTAGCATGGAAATGCACCGGGGACTGGCAGATACTGACAATAAACACTGCCAAAAGACTGGCTGACACACTTACCATCAAAATCAATATTAGTGAAAGTAAAGAACATTTGTTGAAATAGAAAGTTAACAAATTACAGACATAATAAAGTTTGAGAAGAAAAAGGTCTACCCGTAGTTACGAGAAGACTTTGTGGTAGGGGAAGAATCCCTATCCTCTGATGAGAGCTACTCTTCACGCAGACGAAACTCGTCATTCAGTAGTAGTTTCAGCAAAGGAAGCAATGGCAGCAGTGACTCCCGCCAGACCCATCAATCTCAACCACCTACGTATTAAGGCCCCCCGGTAGGATGACACCCCCCCTTACCAGATGTTCCAACAAGAACCACCACAAGCTTTCCCACAACCATTCTAACTGCCTTTTTTAGGCAGAGGTTGGGGAAGAGGGAGAGGTCATCCAAACAAACATGTACAGTGGCAGGAAAAAACAGCAGAAGCATCACAGCAAACATGGAGTCAGAAAAAGAAAAACTATTAGTTAATCTCTCAGCAAGAACATTAACCTCATCCTGGAGAAAGGTCTGGGCTTTGTCTCGACTCCCAGAGATGACCAATTTTGCACCACACAGGAACTGCACTGCGTCTTTAGGAAGATATGTCTACATGGGTTCTTCCAGTACAAATCAGCCAGGGATACGATGGACTGAGGTTTACATAACCTGTCCACATTTACACTGACCTCTGGGATGGTTCCCCACAAAGTGGTGACCTTTGAGCAAGCCGTCCTGAAGGAGATTAACAATCTTCCCAATATAACACACTTCAACAACATGTCCAAATTGGAATCTATGGCCATGAAATCCTTGGGCAATGTCACCTCTATCTCCATAAAACCAGCAGATAAGGGAGGAGCAATTGTCATCATGAACACTGAGAACTATGTGACAGAATCCTATGTCAACTAGCTAATACCTCTTAATACACACCCATCACAGCTGACCCTACTAAGAGTCTTAAGAGCCAGAGTGGGCCTTTGGTCTTCTCTGCTGAGACTCAGGTTTGGATCAGCAAAAAAGAGTCTGAGTTCAAGGTCAAAGAACACCCACGATCCCACTTTGTTACATTCTGCTCTAAATACATAAATCTACTTTGCCTCCACTAGGTAGAGCTATAGTATCGGGCATAGAGCCTCTCTCAAAGTTCTGTGACCTCTTTCTGCAACCACTAGTATCCAAGACTCCTTCATTTCTGCAAGACACCAAACACATACTAAACTCATTACAGAACCTTGAGGAGGATGTCTCTATTAATCTACTAGTCACCTTAGACGTAGAAGCCCTCTACACCAACATATCTCAAGGTAAAACTCTAGATGTAATTGAACCGACACTGCTCACAGAGACTTGGACGTCCTATTTTCTGTGAGCTTTATCATGGAATGTGCTAACCTAGCACTGAAAGAAAACCTTTTCCAATGTTAAGGACAATTGTACCATTAGAAACAAGATACATTGATGGACAGCACCTTCGCCCCTAGTCTAGCCTATTAATATATGGCACATTTTGAGACACTTTACATCCTTAAAGATGAGAATCCCCTTTCTGCCAATATCATAATTTGGCGACACTACATCAACAACATTCTTGTCTTGTGGCAAGGCAATCTGGACACATGGCAAAAGATTCTGTGACTCGGTGAATACACTGAATTCATATTTGAGATTCTCCAACAGTATCTCAGCGACACAAATTCCATTCCTTGATCAACTGATATCTATTAAGGAAGGCAGACCACACACCATTACTTTAAAAAAAAACTGACTGATTGTAATAGTCTACTAAGATACGACAGCCACCATCCCGAACATCTCAGGGATAACCTACCGCTTGGACAGTTTTTGTGGCTGTTACGTAACTGCAGAATGACCCTGAACTACAAAGAACAGGCAGCAACTCTCACTACCAATCTGATCAATCGGAGATACCCTACCAAGGTAGTGGAGCACCCGTGCAAAAGAGCCAGGAACAATAACAGGGAGGCTCCCCAGAGACAAGAAACCGTCCACAAAATTATGTTCTGGCATGTGTCACATCCTTTACTCCCAACTCGACCCAGATCAAAAAAATAAGAAAAAACATTGGTCCATAGTACACACAGGGAGTCTGGCCCCAGCAGTAGCACGCTCTGCCTTCAAGCGCACTACTAACCTTAGAGACAACATTGTGCACACCAGGCCAAAAACAATCAACAGAACACCACACATCACCCTCTAGGGCCTCCCACCGGTCAAAGGACACTTTCCATGTGGATCATGCAGCATGTGCCATATGCCTAAACCCTCCAAAGAAGTTCAGTTGAGCTCCATCAGGATATGGTCCTGAACATCCCACACAAACTGGAATACAAAGAATTGCATATATATGATCACCTCTCCATACCCCAAACAATACAAAGGTATGACTACCAGGCAAGTTAAGACAACGATAACTGAACATTGCAGTTACGTCAGATGCAGACAGGGCACCACAAAGATGAGTTGTTGTGCTGGCCTGCTGCTTGCGGCTTCTATCCTGGGAGTGAAAGGAATGGAGTTTGCTTTTTGTAGCCTGCTTCCAAGGGTTGCCAAGGGTTTGTGCATGCTTGCCTCCTGTTAAGATATCTTAGGGCCATCAAAGACATCACCTACTAATGCCTGAGCTCTTCTACTGAGGGTCAGTTCCTGGTACCTTGGAAGTAGAATCTGAAGAAAAAACCCACACATCGACACTCAGCGCTCGTTTTCATGATGCAGCACCGCTGTGCAGCTAAAGAATAGACACAGCACTTGCTTGCAGCTAAAAATCACAACAGCCCCAGTCCTGAGCACTGTGTGACCTACGTCCGTGAACTCGGCCCTACTCTGATGCAGCCACTGTGCAGGGACAGAATATCGATGCAAAAATATCGACTTGCACATATATAAAGGTAAAAATATCGTGGGTCAGAAATATTGACAGACAAAATATTGTGGTCAAGAATATTGATTTTAGGTAAGTAATATCAATGTTTAAAATATCGAAGTGTTTAATATCATTTACAAAAATATTGTTGTTAAAAATATCGATTTTTTTATTAATGTTATTTATTTTAGTATATATTTTATATGTATGTGATGTATGTTTTTTTGTATAAGAATTGTTTATATTTTTATTATATGTGTTAACATTTTATTTGTTATTCTTTTTTTATTTGAATTTTGCGTTTTTACTTCCTTAGCGGGTTATGGGTTTATAGGGGAATATGGTGGGAAGTAATTTAATTATATTAAATTAATTGAATAGTTTTTATTTAATATCTGTTTAATTGAGATGTTATAGTGTTAAATGTGTAAAGTAATTTATTATGAATTAATTATTAATTTGTTAATTAATTTTATTTAATTATTATGGTAATTGTGTAATTAGTTTTAGGTGTGTGTTGTGTTGTTTGTAGGTGTAAATGGTTGGAAGGGTGGGAAGTACTTTATTTTTAATTGATGAATTAATAACAAGTTGTTAATCAATCAATTAGCAATTATTTATGCTAATTTTGCAATTAATCCTAGGTGTCTGTTGTGGATATTACAGTGTTAAAGCATGTTTATTCAATGAATGTTTTTTTTAATTATTAATATTGACTATTAATTATGTTATTTATGGAAATACATTTCAGTTCAAATAGTTTTATAACACATTTTTAGAAACGAAATAGGGTATGATACATGCACGTTTGTAAATTGGTGACGTTACACAAGAATAATTGAATCCAAGAGTATGATCCAGTGCTAGCAATAAAATTAGAAGAGCATTAACATACAGCAGTTATAATATGCAATCAATACAAAATCAATCAAATAAAATAGAACAATATAGAAAATAAAAATGAGTCAAATGAAATAATGTAGAACTACAATGGGTGGAAATAAATATAAATAAAACTTTTGAAATGTTTTTTTATTGGTGTGCTGTTATAGGGTAGAAAATAAAATAAATACATTTATGTTTAAAATAATTTTTTTGTTTGTTAATATTTGCTGCTTTTAAATAATTATAGTTTATAAATGTATGTATTAACTTATTTTATATTTTATTTGTGTTTTTTAGTTGTATGTAATTTATATTATAATATGTGTTGTTATAATATGTTTAACATATTTATTTGTATAGTTTTAAAATATTTTTTATTTATTTTAATGATTTGTAAAAATAATTCTATTGTTTTAATGTTAATCGTAAATGTTGTATCTCTGCTATCCAACACTTTTCCTAATGTTGCACTCATGAGAGTGGGAATAGTAATTTGTATCCCTCCGCTATCCAGCCCTTTCCCAACTGCTGCACTCACTGGAGTGGGAATAGTAATTTTTACCCCTCCGATATCCAAACCTTTCCCTACTGTTGTACTCTTTGAAGTTGGAATAGTAATGTTTCCCCTCCGCTATCCAACACTTTACCTACTGTTTTATTCACTGGAGTTGGAATAGTACATTTAATTATTCCGCTATCCAACCTTTTCCCTACTGTTGCACTCACTGGAGTGGGAATAGAAAGTTTTACCCCTGCGCTATCCAACACTCTCCCTACTGTTGCACTCACTGGAGCGGGAATAGTAATTGTTATACCTCCGCTATCCTGCACTTTCCCTACTGTTGCAATCAATGGAGTGGGAATAGTATTTTTTACCCCTTTGCTATCCAACACTTTCCCTACTGTTGCACTCACTGGAGTTGGAATAGTAATGTTTACCCCTCTGCTAGCCAACATTTTCCCTACTGTTGCACTTACTGGAGTTGGAATAGTAAATTTAATTCTTCTGCTATCCAACATTTACCCTACTTTTGCACTCACTGGAGTGGGAATAGTAAATTTTATCCGTCCGCTATCCAACACTTTCCCTACTGTTGTACTCTTTGAAGTTGGAATAGTAATGTTTCCCCTCCGCTATCCAACACTTTACCTACTGTTTTATTCACTGGAGTTGGAATAGTACATTTAATTATTCCGCTATCCAACCTTTTCCCTACTGTTGCACTCACTGGAGTGGGAATAGTAATTTGTACCCCTCCACTATTCAACACTTTCCCTACTATTGCACTCACTGGAGTGGGAATAATAATTTTTACCCCTCCGCTATCCAACACTTTCCGTACGGTTGCACTTACTGGAGTGGGCATAGTAATTTTACCCCTCAACTATCCAACATTTTCCCCACTGTCACACTCACTGGAGTGGGAATAATTAATTTTTACCCCTCCACTATCCAACACTTTCCCTACTGTTGCACTCACTGGATTGGAAATAGTAATTTTTACCCCTCCGCTATTAAACACTTTCCCTACTGCTGCATTCACTGGTGTGGGAATAGTAGTTTTTTACCCCTGCGCTGTCCAACATTTTCCCTATTGTTGCACTCACTGGAGTGGGAATAGTTATTTTACCCCTCCCCTATCCAACGCTTTACCTACTGTTGCACTCAATGGAGTGCAAAATTTATGCTTAAAGACTATTAAATATTTTAATGTTTTAATTTATAATATAATATTTTTTTAGATTTTATGTTATAGGTGTATGTATATGTATATATATTTATTTGTAAAGTTTTTATATATTTATAACATTTTAAAATAAATTAAAATTAATAGTTGATTAATTGTTTTAAAGTAAGTATATACATATATATTACATTTTACGTGTAATAAACTGCTACTATTACACTTTGGAGTCGTTTGTCTCTTTCCTGAGAGCGCAACATTAACCTGTTTTCCTTGGAATCATTTGAATTACCGGACTGCTTCGCCGGCATTTGCGCCAACTCCCACGGGTCCCAGTACTCCAGAAGAAGCGTCTTTTGGTCCTCTACATTTTATATACGTATGTTTACATTTTTTGATATTACATTTATTTCTTATATTTGTTAAAATTAATATTAAATCAAATCATTTTTTAAGCTAATTTTATTATTTAATATATTTCACGTTATTTTTTACAAATATAAAACATCGATATTTTGTACAGCTATATTTTTTACATCAATATTTTTTTGCCGATATTTTTATACTTACCCTTATAAATATAGGATGTCGATATTTTTGACATCAATATTTATGACTCGATATTTGTGTATGGGGATATTTTGGGTGTCGATATTCTATCAGTGAACCGCAGCCAGTGAAGAATTGAATCATTACCTGCTTGTGGCCGTGAAATTGACACAGCGCCTGCTTCGCCGCCATCGCATCGACATAGCACTTCTGGATTTCCGACAAATCATTCCTCAAAGCAGCCTCTTCATTGCGTTGCCCTGCACTAAGGAACTGAGTCTTTGTGATAGACGTATCATCTTCCCTTCCAGTAAGGAACCAGTGCATCACCTCTCCTGACAGTAAAGAACCAACGCATCACCTCCCCTGTGTAGCAGTAAGGAACTGATGCATCACCTCCCCTGGCAGTAAGGAACCGTCTCATCGCTTTGCTTTTCCGGAGCCTCACCTCCTCTGCGCCTTTTTCTTCTTTGAATTTTGAAGTATCCAAGGTACTTTGTTTTAAAAGAAATGTATCCATAGATTTCTATGGACTGAACTTATTTACCCTTTAAAAAGTGATATATTTACTTGTGTATGTTGGATTTTTGTTGTTCGGATATTTTTCTAAACTGGTGTGGATTCATTTTGTAGTGTTTCCACTGTGTTACTGTGTGTGTATGTACAAATGCTTTACACATTGACCCTGAGATAAGCCTGACTGCCAGGGCCAAGGGAGTGAGCATGGGTTATTTTAGGTGTGTGACTCCCTTACTCTGACTAGAGTGAGGATCCCTACTTGGGCAGGGTGCAAACCCACTGCCAACTAGTGACTCCATTTCTAACAAGTAGTTATTGTTTTGTAAGGATGTTTCTTTTTGGTATATTGACCATTGTAAGCATGTTACATCATAGTAAAGTTTGAGGGTATTTTTTGACAAGGAAATATAGTAAAAATCTCAAAATCAGCAGTGCTTTTAAATCATCACAGTTTGTATGTGCAGAGTAAAATGTTGCAAGCAAGACAGTCACTTTGTTTAAGATCGTATGAGTGTGGTGGGTATTTTAAAAGAAAACACAATTTTGCTGCGTTTTGTCTGTTAAAAAGCACTGAGTGTAAAATCAAAATGATATTGCCAATGAAGAAAGCAGAACGTCGTAAGAGACTTAAGGAGCGTGGGGTGTACATACATAATCAATGAATTTTTATCGACATGTGACCATCATCCTTACTTTTTATTTGCTGATATTATTATTTGTTAGAAAATGTTGCATTCACGTTCAGCTATCTAATAAAATGGCATTCTTTTAATTCTAGTACCATAGACTAATAATATCCAGAGATGTTTGTAAAATGGCTCGAGATTCTTCTTGCCAGTCTTTCGCCCCCTATACATCTCTTTACGCCCTTTGGTTTGAAGAACACAACCGCAAAGGGAGCTGGACATTCTGGCGAGAGTCTTTTCGGAAGAGATATGTCCAAACTGCTAGAGCTACCTACTCTGGAATTGGGAGCCATGTTCGAGCCCTGGCGTCAGGTCAATACCCTATGATTCTGGGGAAAACACTTTGGGGCATATTATCAAGAACGGCGTTAAAATTATCGTCGCTTTAGCAGCAGGAAACTGCAGCTAAAGCGGCGATAATGGACTTGATAATATGCCCTTGAGAATTCCAATAGAAGCCCATGTTCACACCAGAACCTGGGCTTCTATGGGAATTCACAAGGGCATATTATCAAGCCCATTATCGCCGCTTTAGCGGCAGTTTTCAGCTGCTAAAGCAGCGATAATTTTAACGCCGTTTCTTGATAATATCCCCCTTAATTTCCTGGAGCCTAAAAGTAAAAATGTTTTGACCTTGTGTATTTTAATCTGGTGCTCATGTAAAATGCTTGTTCCAAGCTTATACTGTATAGAACTGGCCTTGGGCAAGTTCGCACTATATAAAACTGCATTCAAGGTTTAAGGCTCCACAGGTGGGGGAAGTTACCGCGTTCAAGAGGACTCTGGCCCCGCAGTTCGAGAACGGAAGAAAAGGCGGATGATGGGAGCATTCCTAAAATGACGCGTGAGTACTGCTCTCAAATGAAGTCAGGAGGCCACAACTGATCATGTTCTTCGTTTGCTAACAGCAGCGGAGATAGCTAAGATGCAGTCTTTTCATTAATAGGTTATGTATTGTTAAGTTCAGATTTGCAGGTTGCCATAACTGCCTGTTAATCTGTTCTGGAATGTGCTGGCCTGTCACAGTATTCCTCTCTTGAAGCTCTGAAGCTTGCTTTGATGTGCAGGGACACGCATTAGTGAACAGCTATTGGATTTCCGTTGAGCTAGAAATTACTTATTGGACGCTTTATTTCTGGCCCATTTACAAAGTAAACGAATCACGAGAATGACTTATGCGAGATGCTGCCCTGTGAAACCAGCATTTCGCAGCTTCCCCATAGCCCCTTTGAGTCTGAGGAGGCAGGGGATAGCCTCCTCAGCACTGACTTTAGGCGCAGAATCAGAGGTTTCACAGAGAAGTTAATCTACACAAACCCGAAATGAGAACAAACAAGCACCAATAGGTGTCGCCAATGCAAGCTCTATTGGCTTTGCCAATGTTTCTTTAGCCATGTTGTACAGCAGCGCTGGCTTTAGTGCAGCATGGGTGGATGTAAAAAAAAAAGAATAAGTGCTATGACGCAGTCAGTGCTGGCTGTTGCATACAGATTTCTTTCTTTACTTTCAGTCATGTTGCAGCATGGTGATAGAGCAGGAAAGTTTAGCTTAAGAATCTAATAACCAGAGCTGATAATTTTCTTAAATTTTAATATAAAAATGTACAGTAGAATGACACATGAGGAAAATGTGCCTTTGTTAGACTAACGAAAATTTGTGAAAAATTATAGTGCAGCTTGTTTTTAGAAAATGACATATAGAAAAATGGTGCAAAATGCACTAAGCTTTTATTTCCTTCATATTTCAAGTGCCAGGCTCAGACTAGATTGCTACAAGTGCTATTAGACTGCATATGTTGTAGCAATGGCACCGAACCTCCGCGCCCCCTTTTTAGTTCTCGCCTACGCAGCGCGCATGCGCTGCAAAGGCAAAAAGACTCTTTGCAATCGCTTTGGCTTTTCAGCCAAGCACGTGCACGCATTCCATGGCCTTCAATGGCAACGCGTGTATGTCTGGAGATTCACTTGCGGGAACGAATGCCGCCATATGATAGCAATTATCGCTCCCACAAGTGAATCGCGCAGGCCACCCCTCCTCCTCCCCCCTGCTGTTGCGCGAGCGCTTGTTTTTCTGGCCACACCCCAGACGAACACTCAACGTTCTGTTCCTATATTTTGCAAGTATGTATTTTCTCCGAACTCGTCTGTCAAAATATTAGTCACTTTTCAGCACCTCTATTAGGGTGTGCTGTTTGATTACACCGTGCCTCGTGCACTCAGCAGGTGAGCCAAGCCAAGCTTGTGCACCCGCACCTCTTCTCGCGACATTGACGCACTCTTCACTACAGGCACACAAGTGGCGGCGACATGCATCGAACTGAATGCTTCCTCCCTGGCGACATAAACTGCCCCCGAAGAGCACCTCTCTGGAGGGGCTGTGCGCGACCCACATTCTCTTTGTCACAATTGTGCTCATGGCATTTTGTTTCTCTTGCCCGCATGCAAAGCCGTTGACCTTTGGTCTGCCGCACTCAATTAATATTACTTAACAGCTGCTGGAGCCGCTAAAAGTGCTTGTTATTCTCGTATGGCATCAACTCCTGTGCTTAGAACCCATCTCTACGTGTGCCCTGCTCTTGAGAGATTACAAAGTAATGCTGAAATGGGAAAAAATGATGTCACATCATTAAACACACAACAATACTAGAAGCATATTCTTTATCTGTGCAGGGAAAAAAACATTCTAACCTGTTACATGAGTTGCAATGTAACCTGACTGAAATCTAAATAGAGACGGACAAAGGGGAGAAGTAAAAAAGATGATATTAGATTTAGAGTTGGAAAGATTCAGCTAAACACAACGCAAATGAAATAATATGAATAAATCAGCCAAAGACTTAAAGTCATGAAGTCTAATGCCGTGGCCCAGACTACCAAGAATCTGTGATCCAAGGACACCATTTTGCTTTATTTCCTGTGGATGATGGGCTATAGCGTTCGTGAAGGGGTTTCAAGGTTTATATTTCAACCTCAGTCCTTTAGAATGAGTTTGCTCTTAGGGTAAAGGCAATGTTGCCTAATTCTGAAGAAGCCATTACCTGCACTCCAGGTTGGATTCATTCTCCGGCCAATGCATGGGCGATGGTTTGTAAGTGGGTTCCTGAGGCCGAACTCTCGGTGGCGAAAGCAGTGGCATTAACATGGATGGCCCATTTCACCCAAAGCTTGAACACTTTTGGCCCTAATACAAACAAAACTCAAGTCCTCTCTCTTTACCTAAATGGCAGCCATTATTACATGGCAAAAGCAGAGCAGGCCTTTAGGTCGAGTTTCTTCCTGAAGATACGCAAGCGCTGATGTTTTTGAATTACATTTTTTTTTTACTTGCAGGGTCTTTTCTGAGAATGTAAGTGAACACGTCCCAGGGCCACACCTGGTTCACTGTTTTCATGTTTTGTGTAAGTTCCTGTCACGGTTGTCAGATATTCAGCTTCTCCATGAGAATGGGGGAAGTTGTTAATTTCTTCTTTTTAGTGTTGGCTGTAATACGTCTCCTAGAGGTATGTCTGTATGGGTGGAGAGGCTAGACTCTCTGGAAGGTCTGTTTGTGGTCATGCAGTAGTTGGGAAGCTCTAGGGAGTTTCTGTTGTCGTTTCAGGGAAAACCAAGCAAGTAAACCCTCCTGCAGTTCTTCTGTAATGCTCCATCACAGAAATCACTTTAGAGAAGACTTAGGAACATAACCGTTCTATGAAAGAAAAAGAAATAGAAAAAAGATATACCTTCCCCTGCATATGTGAGTGGCACACAATCATTACGCAGTATTGGGAAAAGAAGGTAGATAAATAGTCTAGTAAAGTGATGAATAAATGTAACCTTTGGGCAGTGATCAAGCACCATGGAGCTAAAGCAAAAGTAATACAAGGAACAATCACAATCCTGGTACCTGGCAAACCAAGGACTAGAGTTTGAATAGTGTAACCTAAGGAAAGAAGCAGCACAGTGAGGGATTCGAACATGTCCTTAACTTACGTTCAGGCCATACGGGGATGTAGATATCATTAGTGTGGCAGTTGCAGTCGCAGCGGAGCCCAGAGACCCTGAGGTGCCCAGTCTACCCTCTGTTAATGCCGTCTATCGGTATCTAACAAATAGATGAGGGACAACTTTGCCTGACAGCACTAGGACTTCTGGCATCCTTTCTACGCCATTTAGAAATGACATGTTGTATCAAAACTACAAAAAACACAAGCATTGGCATAGCCAATAGGTCTCGCCTTTGGGACCTTTTAAGTGTTTAGCCATGGAACACTTGATGTTTTTGCACCAAGGATATTGTGCTGGATAACTAAACACTTGTAAGGTCCCAAAGGCGAGACCTATTGGCTAAGCCAATGCTTGTTTCTCTTGTGGATGCAGGATGTAGGAACAGAGACACGACCCAGCTACTGGATTTCTTGATGACCTCTCTCCACCCTGAGGCAATGGAAATTAGAGGTGCTGCGTGTGGGCCATTTTTATGTACAGAGCGTGAAAGAGTTTTATTTTGCATGTGGTTTAGCAAGTAGGGTGAAGCAGGCAGGCTACTGCCTGTCATTCCACGGCCAAGGAGGGCTTTATCTTGAACACTGGAGAATGTCACCGAACACCATGTTACCCATGAGGTACACACCTCCTGCGGTCATCATAGTGCATTTAGGTGGCAACGATTTGGTGCACATTGGGAGGAAGGCTTTGTTTGAACTTTTGATCACCGAGTTTGGGTGGCTGGCAAAGAAGATTCCTCAGTCTGTGCTTGCATGGTCTAATGTCGTCCCTAGGCTCCAGTGGAGGGGTAGTGACTCACTCAGGGCTTTGAATTATTCTGTAAAGGGGATTAACAATAAGATTGGTAAACTGTTCAGGTCGCCCAGGCTCTCATCCATTCCTCATGGCTTCATTAAAGGTGAAATTGTTTTCCTTTAGGACGGGTTGAATTTGTCAAAGATTAGCAATGAGATGTTTTTAGAGAACCTGCTGGCATGTTTGATTCGTAGATGCCAGTAGCGTGATAGTGGAAGGAGGTCAAATAGTTGGGTAGCCATGCTGGCCTGTAGTGGGTGAGGTAATTATTGCTGGGACAGTTTGGGTCCATACCTTTTCCCTTGGTAAATACAACAGCGGTGTCAAGGTGCCCTCCAAGGGGTGCTGGCAGGGAGTCGAATTGAGGAACCAGAAGCACAGAGGTTGGGAGTGATTGCTGGCATTTGGCCCTTCGGGCCAACCACCCCCGCATGTGCAGTGCACGCACAGATAGCACTGGACCTTGGGGGGGATAATGATGGGGGTGCCCGAGGTAGGGATCCTGGCGGGCAAACAGGCCCCCTGCAAAGGCATATCCCAAGAAATGATGCACCCCAGGTGCCCTTGAACGGAAAGGGAGAATTTTGGAGCAAGGGACTCAACTGGGACTGGTCATGATCTCACGTGTAGGCCTGAATAGTGGATGCGCAGCAACACTGTTTAGATATGGTCAGGAACATCTGATGTATTAGCGTCTCTGTTAAGGCTAGTCATCAACCCATGTAAATAAAGCTGTAAATTTAAGGGTTACTGCATATAATCATACAGAACTGAATGTGTTGAAATGCAAATCTTGTGTTCTTGATTAAAATACGAAGTTTCGGACTACAGCAGGTAACCCTTAAACCTCATGGAGACTGGGGCAGTAATGTGTAACAAACAACAGTGTCTCAAACAAGGGTGTTATTTGGAGAACAAGTATACTGGGTACAAATAATTTACCATGGAATAAATCAAGAGGGAAAGAAGCCAGGAGACAAAATGTATCAGAAATTCAATGTATTTCAAATGTTAATCATGTTAGACATATTGTAATTCATATGTACAATCACATGAGGAGGAAGCGCTGTGTTACATTAAATGACATGTAAGCGATAATACACTGTGCACAAGTGCTCATGAAGTTTTGGTGACGACGCAAGTGATACGTGAGTGGGTATATACAGCGATTGTGGTGGGCAGAACAAATCACACTGCCTGACTGATGCCGGCACTTATGATTAGTTTTGCCTCCCATGCAGTCAACTGATGACTAGTAATAGCTTTGTGGGAATCCTGAAATTGCTTGTTATCCCGCACTACCCTCTTTCATTTAAGCCTCGGACATTCCCTTTCCCTTAGGATACAGCCCGGATTTGAGCTGCTATCGTATTTATGTAACCGAGTCCTGATGATGGCCTAACTTGTCTACACACCTGAAACGCCATCGACTTCCACAGCGGAATGCCATGTCTGAACAGGGGTGGTGGAGTGGGCTAAAGAATGATGATGGATTAAACCCAGATCAGTTGACTAGGGGTGAGTGTTTGATTTGCTCAAACGCTCCGTCCATCATCCCCTTTGGTATCGCTTTGTTCACCCTAAGTTGGCAGGGTATGCCCATACGTGGGTCCCTTGCTCACTTTGCCACTGAATTCAAGCTAGTCTGGCTGATGATGATGGCTGAATAGCCAGAAACCGGTCGCAGGATGCTTGTTTCCGTTCCAGGGAAGACATGGCTTGGCCGTTCGGGCTGGACTGTTCTCATAAGGCACAGGGTCAGACTGATTTGCATATGGCCATGTCTAAACTGGGGTGGTGGAGTGGGTTAAAGAATGATGATGGATTAGACCCAGATCAGTTGACTGGGGGTGAGTGTTTGATTTGCTCAAACGCTCGTCCATCATCCCCTTTGGTATCGTTTGTTCGCCCTAAGTTGGCAGGGTATGCCCAGACGTGGGTCTCTTGCTCACTTTGGCACTGGTTTCAAGCTAGACTTGCTGATGATGGCTGAATAGCCAGAAACCGGTCCCATGATGTTTGTTTCCGGTCCAGGGAAGACATGGCTTGGCAGTTCGGGCTGGACTGTTCCCTTGAGGCACAGGGTCAGACTGATTTGCATATGGCCATGTCTGAACTGGGGTGGTGGAGTGGGCTAAAGAATGATGATGGATTAAACCCAGATCAGTTGACTGGGGGTGAGTGTTTGATTTGCTCAAATGCTCCATCCATCATCCTCTATGGTATCGCTTTGTTCGCCCTAAGTTGGCAAGGTATGCCCAGACTTGGGTCCCTTGCTCACTTTGCCACTGGATTCAAGCTAGCCTGGCTGATGACGGCTGACTAGCCAGAAACCGGTCCCAGGATGCTTGTTTCCGGTCCAGGGAAGACATGGCTTGGCAGTTCGGGCTGGACTGTTCCCATGAGGAACAGGGTCAGACTGATTTTCATATGGCCATGTCTGAACTGGGGTGGTGGAGTGGGCTAAAGAATGATGATGGATTAAACCCAGATCAGTTGACTGGGGGTGAGTGTTTGATTTGCTCAAACGCTCCGTCCAACATCCCCTTTGGTATCGCAACAGAATTCCTGGTGCCTTTCCATTGCGGATACCCTGCCTTACTTCCTTGTATCCATGTAGCATTAATTGGCAATTTCAGGATTCCCACAAGCTATTACTAGTTATCAGTTGACTGCATGGGAGGCGGAACAAATCACAAGTGCCGGTATCAGTCAGGCAGTGTGATTTGTTCCGCCCACAACATTAGCTGTATATACCCACTCACGTGTCACTTGCGTCGTCACCAAAACTTCACGAGTACTTGTACACAACATATTTTCGGTTACATGTCATTTAATGCAACACAGTGCTTCCTCCTCATGTGATTGTACATATGAATTGAAATATGTCTAACATGATTAACATTTGAAATACATAGAATTTTTGATACAATTTGTCTCCCTGGCTTCCTTCCCTCTTGAATTATTCCATGGTCAATTATTTGTACCCAGTATACTTGCTCGCCAAATAACACCCTTGCTTTATTAAAATACGGCCAGGGGTTAATGACACCTAACCCAAAAAACTGAGGGGCATATTAGCAACAAATCGCGATAATTATCACTAGATGTGCTTAGCGCATTTTTTTATCGCCGGCTATCGCTGGATATTATCGCAGAGATAACGTGCTATTAGCAACGTTTATCTCCAAAGCGATAAAATATCCGGCGATAGCGGCTCAATGCGCGAATATCGCTGTAAATCCAGCGATATTCAGGCATCATCGCTAATGGAGACTTGATTTGCTCAAACGCTCCGTCCATCATCCCCTTTGGTATCGCTTTGTTCACCCTAAGTTGGCAGGGTATGCCCATACGTGGGTCCCTTGCTCACTTTGCCACTGAATTCAAGCTAGTCTGGCTGATGATGATGGCTGAATAGCCAGAAACCGGTCGCAGGATGCTTGTTTCCGTTCCAGGGAAGACATGGCTTGGCAGTTCGGGCTGGACTGTTCTCATAAGGCACAGGGTCAGACTGATTTGCATATGGCCATGTCTAAACTGGGGTGGTGGAGTGGGTTAAAGAATGATGATGGATTAGACCCAGATCAGTTGACTGGGGGTGAGTGTTTGATTTGCTCAAACGCTCGTCCATCATCCCCTTTGGTATCGTTTGTTCGCCCTAAGTTGGCAGGGTATGCCCAGACGTGGGTCTCTTGCTCACTTTGCCACTGGTTTCAAGGTAGACTTGCTGATGATGGCTGAATAGCCAGAAACCGGTCCCATGATGTTTGTTTCCGGTCCAGGGAAGACATGGCTTTGCAGTTCGGGCTGGACTGTTCCCTTGAGGCACAGGGTCAGACTGATTTGCATATGGCCATGTCTGAACTGGGGTGGTGGAGTGGGCTAAAGAATGATGATGGATTAAACCCAGATCAGTTGACTGGGGGTGAGTGTTTGATTTGCTCAAACGCTCCGACCATCATTCCCTTTGGTATTGCTTTGTTCGCCCTAAGGTGGAAGGATATGCCCAGACGTGGGTCCCTTGCTCACTTTGCCACTGGATTCAAGCTAGCCTGGCTGATGATGGCTGAATAGCCAGAAACCGGTCCGAGGATGCTTGTTTATGGTCCAGGGAAGACATGGCTTGGCAGTTCGGGCTGGACTGTTCCCATGAGGCACAGGGTCAGACTGATTTGCATATGGCCACGTCTGAACTGGGGTGGTGAAGTGGGCTAAAGAATGATGATGGATTAAACCCATATCAGTTGACTGGGGGTGAGTATTTGATTTGCTCAAACGCTCCTTCCATCATCCTCTATGGTATCGCTTTGTTCGCCCTAAGTTGGCAAGGTATGCCCAGACTTGGGTCCCTTGCTCACTTTGCCACTGGATTCAAGCTAGCTTGGCTGATGACGGCTGACTAGCCAGAAACCGGTCCCAGGATGCTTGTTTCCGGTCCAGGGAAGACATGGCTTGGCAGTTCGGGCTGGACTGTTCCCATGAGGAACAGGGTCAGACTGATTTTCATATGGCCATGTCTGAACTGGGGTGGTGGAGTGGGCTAAAGAATGATGATGGATTAAACCCAGATCAGTTGACTGGGGGTGAGTGTTTGATTTGCTCAAACGCTCCGTCCAACATCCTCTTTGGTATCGCAACAGAATTCCTGGTGCCTTTCCATTGCGGATACCCTGCCTTACTTCCTTGTATCCATGTAGCAATAATTGGCAATTTCAGGATTCCCACAAGCTATTACTAGTTATCAGTTGACTGCATGGGAGGCGGAACAAATCACAAGTGCCGGTATCAGTCAGGCAGTGTGATTTGTTCCGCCCACAACATTAGCTGTATATACCCACTCACGTGTCAGTTGCGTCGTCACCAAAACTTCACGAGCACTTGTACACAGCATATTTTTGGTTACATGTCATTTAATGCAACACAGTGCTTCCTCCTCATGTGATTGTACATATGAATTGAAATATGTCTAACATGATTAACATTTGAAATACATAGAATTTTTGATACAATTTGTCTCCATGGCTTCCTTCCCTCTTGATTTATTCCATGGTCGATTATTTGTACCCAGTATACTTGCTCGCCAAATAACACCCTTGCTTTATTAAAATACGGCCAGGGGTTAATGACACCTAACCCAAAAAACTGAGGGGCATATTAGCAACAAATCGCGATAATTATCACTAGATGTGCTTAGCGCATTTTTTTTTATCGCCGGCTATCGCCGGATATTATCGCAGAGATAACGTGCTATTAGCAACGTTTATCTCCAAAGCGATAAAATATCCGGCGATAGCGGCTCAATGCGCGAATATCGCTGGAAATCCAGCGATATTCAGGCATCATCGCTAATGGGGACTTATCCTGAATACCCACCTCCCATTGGATATACAGGTTAAGAAGTGGTCTGAGCAGGCGTTAGGTTTTGGCGATAATCGTGCTTAGCGCGAGTTTTTTTATCGCTTCGTCTGGCTTTCTAAAAGGCGATAGCTGTGTTAGCAACTGTTTTCAGTCGCTAACAGGTTGGGCACGCCCACCTTGCATGTCATTAGCGATAAATATCGCTGCCATACAAAGCAGGCCCCAAACCTGTAGCTATCGCCTACAAGCTGTCACTAACTGCTGTTAGCGGCAGCTTGCTAATAGGGCGATAAAAATATTGCCGCTTTCGCGAGAAAAAATTCAGCTAAAGCGGCCATATCGCCCTTGCTAATATGCCCCTGAGTGAATTATTGGGCCTGCCTAAGGTGGGGGAGGCCGTACGTTGTGGGGAGGTGGGACATGTGTCAAGTGGAGAGGCCTCTGCAATACCAGGCTATATGCAAACCCACAACAACGCAGAACATAATTGGGCACAACAGAACACTATGCAGTCTCAGTACAACACAACATCATCAAATTGCAAGAGTGCTGCACAAAAAACAACAGAGCACATAATCACTACAACACAATAACACACAAAACACACAAACATTCATGTCACACATTACCACCTCCAGAAACCTGCTTATAAATACAATGGTAATGATGTAGGGTTTTTAATTGAAAACAAAACTGTATTAATACGATATTATTAACATACAGTGAAATTAAGGTATTCTGTTGAGCAGTTGTCTATTTTAACATTGAATAATGTAGGTCTCGATTTTAAAATGGTTGTTGCTGTCTACGGCCATCATTTCCTGTATGCATTCATCTCTCTGACCCTTCTCCACCGTTTACTTCGCACACAATAGCCATTGTGTAAACAGTGACAATTTCTCATGTATCAAATGGTGTTTCCTTGTCAAGATCTGTTTCTATGCTGTGCTAGGATAGTGAATTGTTTCAAGGCCTCACCTTCCAATGAGAACTCAGCCTTGTTTTTTATGTAGCTACATATTATTAATAATTTAGATGTGTATTGAGCTCTCGAGATGTGAACTGCATTATATAAATCTGTGAGATGTGCTAACAAATGTGATTTCAAACGGTATTGTACTTGAGTATCACTGGATGGGATTATGAGACCTTTTCACACCAAAAGTATGGTTCTTTTGTGTAATTTCCTGTAAAATTGCCCACATCGTCAGGTTTGTGGACTCACTCTCCACTGATCTTTAGAAGATGACACAGTTGGTCTGACCTCTGGCTTATGACTTCTTTTACTTGACATGAATTAAAACATGTATTCTATTATTTAATTTTTTTTCAATTTTATTCTGAGCTTCATGCTAATGACAAATGACTGAATGAGTCCTTGTGATATATTTAGCGTTCTATAATGTCTAACTTTAATAAACGTTTATGGTTTACACTATAATACTTGCCAGTCTTTACTGTGAAGCCTAATGTGCTTTACATTTAATTCTGAAATAGTATTTGATATTGTATGGCTTTGAAGGACCAGATCTAATGAGGAGCAACCAAATGTAGAGAGAATTAACACCGCTCCCTGTTCACCAGAAGTGCTTTAATTTTACATTAGGGAAACGTGATACATCAGTTAAAAGTGTTTGCATCAAGCAGTTTGTTAATTTACCACTAGGGACATGAAAAAGCCCCAGGGGTAGAAGACCCATTACGCAAGGTGAGGTCGTTGTCGTGCTAGGTTGCCTGGATTGGGGAGCAAAGATAGCCCTATTGCAGCTAATAGCTGTCAAAGAGACCCTTTTGCTTGGAGTATGGGGAGCTCAATCATATTTAGGCCTCGTCTAAAAACAGCTTTTAGCTGTTTCTTTATCTAAACTCTATTGTGGACAATAGCATTATTTACAGTAGGTTTTTAAGTCAACCCCATTGGTTGGGTGTGCTGTCCTTAAAGCCATGGGGCCTTATTTATGAAGGCCTTGCGTCAGTTTTGCGCCGCCGGTGCTTCACTTTTTGTGACGTACCAGCGGTGTAAAAAATGCGCCTCGTTGCGCCATATTTAAAAAGTGACGCATCTAGGTAGATGCGTCATTTTTTAAACCCCTGCGCCACATTATACCTGCGTCAGGTATAATGTATGCAGAGGGGGCGTTCCCCCGCAAAAAGCCTCGTAATAGTGACGCAGTGAAATCTATGAGATTTCACTGCGTCACTTTTAGGACGCTGTTGCGTCAAAATCTTGCGCCTGCCTCACAGCAGGCGTAAGACTGACGCAAGCCCTTTCACATGGGGCTTTCCCCATGTGAAAGGACGCATTGCTGGAGTTGCGTCACTTTTGTGACACACTCCAGCAATGCGTCACTTTTGCACTTACAGATACGTCAGAAATACTGACGTATCTGTAACTCCTTGCGACATGATGCGTCATACATTAAATGTGACGCATCAGGAATGTCGTAAGGAGTGCGCAGTGAAAAGTGACGCATCCCTGTTTACACGCAGCTATGCGTCACTTTTCATAAATGAGGCCCCTGGCATTTTGTAGAATGTACATGCTTTGACACAGACTACCATGGTAATCTCTGCCCTGTCTTTGTGTCCTTCACAGCTCCCATAGAGGTTTTGGCCCCTGCTGCTGTCGGATGACGCTCACCATGCCTCTGAGATTTGGTTTTACCAGTGCGTGTTAAATTACATCACAAACATTGAGAAAGCATCCTTCAGCCATCTACAATGGAAAAATTATTTCAACATAGCCGCTGAGCATGCATGTGTATTCATAGCAGATATCGTGCGATAATGAACAACAAAGCATTAGAAAATGGCTGCTAAGCATGCACGTGACTGTGCAGCAGTCGTCTTGTTATGGATTTCCATGAAGCAGACAAAACATTACAAGATGGCCACCATATGCTGTGCAGCCATCTTATAATGATATTTTTTTTAAGACTTTATGCAAAACACTTACAAGAAGGCCAGCGTGCATGTACACACATGCTCCGCAGATAACCGAAGACAAAAAAATACATTGGTAAAGCCATGAGATTGGAGAGAAAAACCTGTGCAAAAAGAAAGACATATTGGTCTTGCCAATGATTGTTTGGACTCCTTGGCTGTTTTAACCCTTTGAAGACGTGTACTGCTTTCTTAATATAAAAAGTATTTTGCAATTATACCCTATGACTTTCAATGTTAAGAGAAAGCTTTATCACGGTCATTCTTGCTAAACTACTTTGGATGGCATGATTCATTTGAGATGAATCAGTCCCAGACGGTGAAGCGGACGCATGAGGAAACCAAATAAAGCTGTAAGTGTAACTGTTCTTGTATTGGTGTAGTAGAACCACTAGATGGCATTACATAACCACATATGTAAAGAAAGTCAGCGATATTAAGGATAACCATGGTTTCACGAGAATTACTCCTGCCTCCGGAATTGAGAAGGGGTTGGAGCCTAAGTCTGGCATGTGACACGTGTCACTCTGTCATGTGGCATATGCCACATCTGATGTGACATATGCCATAGATTTTCTACTTGGTCTTTCATTTTTATCAGTTGAGCATTTCCATAGGACTATGTTTCACTCTGCTAAAATAAAAAAATTGTTTAAAAAATAAAAATAATATTAAAAAATAATTTCCCGAGGTGGGGTTTGAACCCTGGTCAAAACTCACTCAAAGCCCCTGCACATCCACAGTGAGCCACTTACTCTGCTGAAGGTTCCCCAGCCAAAGGTATCTATGTCATAGAATAAGGATGTCAGTCCTTCCTCTATTTCTATTGTCTTTGGACTGTAGATAGCAGAAATCTTCTCTCGATTTACATTCTTTAAATACAAATAGCCCTTCCTTTCATACAGTCTGCCACTAGCCCCATGCATTTCCAATTCTTACACAATCATCCACAAATTCTCATTCCACTAAATAAGTGATTTCTTTCATAGCAAACCTGTCCCCCCTATCCACGTGCCACCCAGCATGCCATTATCAATGCCTGACATGCACTATGAGTAAGGAGGCCATAGTTCTCCCAGATACTGCTAGGGGGTCATTTACAAAGGCACAGCTTTCATTTGTGGAATTTAGAAATAAAATTAAAAAATAAAAATAAAAAAAAACTGATTTCCCCCACCTGGGGTTTGAACCCTGGTCAACACTCACTCAAAGTCCCTGCACGTACACAGTGAGCCACCTACTCTGTTGAAAGTTCCCCGGCCAAAGGTATCTATGTCATAGAATAAGGATGTCAGTCCTTCCCCTATTTCTATTGTCTTTGGACTGTAGATACCAGAAATCTTCTCTCGATTTACATTCTTTAAATACAAATAGCCCTTCCTTTCATACAGTCTGCCACTAGCCCCATGCATTTCCAATTCTTACACAATCATCCCCAAATTCTCATTTCACCAAATAAGTGATTTCTTTCATAGCAAACCTGTCCCCCCTATCCACGTGCCACCCAGCATGCCATTATCAATGCCTGACATGCACTATGAGTAAGGAGGCCATAGTTCTCCCAGATACTGCTAGGGGGTCATTTACAAAGGCACAGCTTTCATTTGTGGAATTTAGAAATAAAAAAATAAAAAAATAAAAAACTGATTTTCCCCACCTGGGGTTTGAACCCTGGTTAAAACTCACTCAAAGCCCCTGCACATACACAGTGACCCACCTACTCTGCTGAAAGTTCCCCAGCCAAAGGCATTTATGTCATAGAATAAGGATGTCAGTCCTTCCTCTCTTTCTATTGTCTTTGGACTGTAGATACCAGAAATCTTCTCTCGATTTACATTCTTTAAATACAAATAGCCCTTCCTTTCATACAGTCTGCCACTAGCCCCATGCATTTCCAATTCTTACACAATCATCCACAAATTCTCATTCCACTAAATAAGTGATTTCTTTCATAGCAAACCTGTCCCCCCTATCCACGTGCCACCCAGCATGCCATTATCAATGCCTGACATGCACTATGAGTAAGGAGGCCATAGTTCTCCCAGATACTGCTAGGGGGTCATTTACAAAGGCACAGCTTTCATTTGTGGAATTTAGAAATAAAAAAATAAAAAATAAAAAAAACGATTTCCCCCACTGGGGGATTGAACCCTGGTCAAAACTCACTCAGAGCCCCTGCACATACACAGTGAGCCACGTACTCTGCTGAAAATTCCCCAGCCAAAGGCATTTATGTCCTAGGATAAGGATGTCAGTCCTTCCTCTATTTCTATTGTCTTTGGACTGTAGATAGCAGAAATATTCTCTCGATTTACATTCTTTAAATACAAATAGCCCTTCCTTTCATACAGTCTGCCACTAGCTGCATGCATTTCCAATTCTTACACAATCATCCACAAATTCTCATTCCACTAAATAAGTGATTTCTTTCATAGCAAACCTGTCCCCCCTATCCACGTGCCACCCAGCATGCCATTATCAATGCCTGACATGCACTATGAGTAAGGAGGCCCTAGTTCTCCCAGATACTGCTAGGGGGTCATTTACAAAGGCACAGCTTTCATTTGTGGAATTAAGAAATAAAATTTAAAAAAAAACAAAACAAAACGATATCCCCCACCGGGGGTTTGAACCCTGGTCAAAACTCACTCAAAGCCCCTGCACATACACACTGAGCCACCTGCTCTGCTGAAAATTCCCCAGCCAAAGGCATTTATGTCATAGAATAAGGATGTCAGTCCTTCCTCTATTTCTATTGTCTTTGGACTGTAGATAGCAGAAATCTTCTCTCGATTTACATTCTTTAAATACAAATAGCCCTTCCTTTCATACAGTCTGCCACTAGCCCCATGCATTTCCAATTCTTACACAATCATCCACAAATTCTCATTCCACTAAATAAGTGATTTCTTTCATAGCAAACCTGTCCCCCATATCCACGTGCCACCCAGCATGCCATTATCAATGCCTGACATGCACTATGAGTAAGGAGGCCATAGTTCTCCCAGATACTGCTAGGGGGTCATTTACAAAGGCACAGCTTTCATTTGTGGAATTTAGAAATAAAAAAATTTTTTTTTAAAAAAACTGATTTCCCCCACCTGGGGTTTGAACCCTAGTCAAAACTCACTCAAAGCTCCTGCACATACACAGTGAGCCACCTACTCTGCTGAAAGTTCCCCAGCCACAGGCATTTATGTCATAGAATAAGGATGTCAGTCCTTCCTCTATTTCTATTGTCTTTGGACTGTAGATACCAGAAATCTTCTCTCGATTTACATTCTTTAAATACAAATAGCCCTTCCTTTCATACAGTCTGCCACTAGCCCCATGCATTTCCAATTCTTACACAATCATCCACAAATTCTCATTCCACTAAATAAGTGATTTCTTTCATAGCAAACCTGTCCCCCCTATCCACGTGCCACCCAGCATGCCATTATCAATGCCTGACATGCACTATGAGTAAGGAGGCCATAGTTCTCCCAGATACTGCTAGGGGGTCATTTACAAAGGCACAGCTTTCATTTGTGGAATTTAGAAATAAAAAAAACTTTAAAAAAAAAACGATTTTCCCCACCTGGGGTTTGAACCCTGGTCAAAACTCACTCAAAGCCCCTGCACATACACAGTGAGCAGCCTACTCTGCTGAAAGTTCCCCAGCCAAAGGCATTTATGTAGTAAAATAAGGATGTCAGTCCTTCCTCTATTTCTATTGTCTTTGGACTGTAGATAGCAGAAATCTTCTCTCGATTTACATTCTTTAAATACAAATAGCCCTTCCTTTCATACAGTCTGCCACTAGCCCCATGCATTTCCAATTCTTACACAATCATCCACAAATTCTCATTCCACTAAATAAGTGATTTCTTTCATAGCAAACCTGTCCCCCCTATCCACATGCCACACAGCATGGCATCATCAATGCCTCACATGCACTATGACTAAGGAGGCCATAGTTCTCCCAGACACTGCTAGGGGGTGATTTACAAAGATATAAAAGGATGTCGTCAGTTTAGAGCGAAATGCGATCCTCAAACTCCGGGGTCCAGCTGATACCACTCATCGAGGGCTGCCAACGCAGCCAGGCAGCGAGCGGTTCCAAGGCCAGAGCAAAGAGGAGAGGGGACAAAGGGCATTCCTGTCGCGTGCCTCTCCCCAGTACAAAGGGGCCAGAGACTTTGCCATTCACCACTACCTGGGCCAGCGGCTCCTTGTATAACAGTTTTACCCATCTGATAAATCCCAGGCCGAAACTAAACTTTGCCAGCGCGGCCCAAAGGTATGGCCACTCCACCGTATCGAAGGCCATCATTGCATCCAGGGATGCCAAGATGGCCGGCTCACGTATGGACGCCACTCTCGCGAGGACTCCATGGAGACGCCGCAGGTTCAGTGTGGTATTGCGATGTGGAATAAAGCCGGACTCATCAGGATGGACTAAATCACCAATGACTGTTATCAGGCGATTCGCCAGAACCTTAGCCAGAATCTTAGGCTCGGCGTTCAAAAGTGAAATGGGCCTATAGGATGTACAATGTTCTCGCGGCTTTCCCTCTTTGTGGATAACTGCAATGGTTGCGAGCCTTTGATCACGGGGGAGGAGGCCCGCATCATGCGATTCAAGAAACATAGCCCGGCGTTATGGCGCTATCTTGTCGGGTCTTAGTTTGTACAGTTCAATAGGGAGCCCGTTTGGTCCCATCGCTTTGACTGAACGCACTGAACGGATCGCCAGCGCAATCTCATCAGCAGTCAGTACAGCATCGATCAATTCCCTGTCTTCGTCAGCTAGGCGGGGTAAAGCTATGTCTCGCAACAACAAGTGTGAGTCAGTCAAAAGTAACTTTATTTCGATTGAATTTAGAATCATAAAAAGTGCATTTAAAAACGAATATTTACAACAGTTTAAAAAATCCCATTTGCTCATTAATTACTAAAGAAAGCGGAGCGCTATTGCTTCAAAACAATAAGAAATCGTTCAAGTTCAACTAAACACTGACACTCTATGCACAAATATATTATCACAGTAGTCATTTGCGCGGAAATGAAGTCTTAAGGAGCAGTGGTCAGTAATTGGGAATGGATTTTCAAGCAGGCTTTGAGGTAGCAGGCTACAGTTTTGGCAACATACGGGGTGTCTAAGTATTGAAGTGCCAAAAGAGCCGGTCTGCATCTTCTCAATCCTAAGTGCCGGAGAATTGGGACCAGCCAACGTTTCCGCGGGGTCTCATAAAGACTGCAGAAGAAGGTTACATGCAGGGTTGACTGGCGAGTATGACCATCACATGGACAGTTAGCTATTTCACGTGACCAATCAGAGGGCACAGGCAGTGAGACAAGGCGATAAAATACATCAAACCGAAATCTGGTTAAAACATATCTCTCATAATTAGACAAAAAAAAAAGACAGATAAGGTTGAATGCCATAGGAGGATTGAATCATCGTTAAATGAACATTTGACTTTTTACCAAGTTCTGAACACAAACGTAAATCGCTTAAATGGGCGACACATAGTTTTTTCAAAGTTTTTCTAGGTATAGCCAATAGAGATTCAGGGTCAGTGAAATATGCAGGGCAATTCAGATCATTCAAAAATGTAAAAACATATAACAGCCAGGGAATCTTTTTCCAATAGGTCAGTGTGAGACGGTCAGATATTAGTGACCTAGTAAGATGACATTGCTCCTGAGTCCATATACGATGCCATAGGAGAATCGGCTGGTACCTAATGATGTCAGTTAGATACTCCCAGCCGAGCTCCATATGGGTGCCGTAAGTAGGAGCACTTCGGGGAAGGGCTAATATATATTTCAAAAAGTCATTTTCGATAATTTGAAGCTCATCTGCGGGCGTATAGCCCCATACACCAGCCCCGTACGTGGCCACGCTCATGCATTTAGCTTGGTAGATCTTCAAAATCACAGCAGGGGCGGGCTTGCCCAGTTTCCTTGAGAATGAAGTCAACGCCGATGTTGTGCGTTGAAACTGCAATTTCTTGCTGGAAATGGCAGGTTTCCAGGACAGATGCTTATCAATGAGAATACCTAGATAAGGGTAGGTGTTAGCAGTTTCTAACCTGGTCTTCTCAATAAAAGGAGATTTGCATTTTTGGGCTTTCTTGCCAATATTCATAACAAAAGTCTTGGACTTATTAACTTTAAGTCCAAGAGAAAGCATGAATTGGCAGTATTTATCTAGTTGAATCTGTAGTTGGTTAGGTGTCCTTGCTAGGATGACAGAATCGTCTGCATATAATAATGCAGGGATTGGGCGGGTGTTTATGCAGGGGAGATCTTTACTATCAACTAGCACCGCTTGCTCCAGTCCATTAGTGTAGATGTTAAATAAGAATGGAGCAAGGACGCAACCCTGCCTAACGCCTTTTGCAATGTTAAAGGATTCAGAAAGCTCCCCTTTGATGCCGTATCTCACACAAGCTTTTGCATCCGAGTATAACTCTCGGAGGAAATTCAGCAGTGCAAGATCTATGCCCAGATTACTCAAGATCGCCCATAGCTTGGAATGAATTACGCAGTCGAATGCGGAACTCAAGTCCACATAGACTAGGTAAAGATTACCGCCTTTGGCCCAGGCGTATTTACCCATAAGCAGAGTCAGGTTTAAGGCCTGTTCTACAGTGCCCAGACCCTCCTGGAAACCAAACTGTAAGTCGGTTAAGATCTTATTCTCTGTGGCCCAGTCCTGTAGTCGCTCCAGAATTAATCTGCCAGCGACCTTGCCCAGAGAATCCAAGAGGGAGATGGGCTTGTAGCAGGCTGGGTTGTCCCGTTCTCCCTTTTTAAATATGGGTAGGAGCACAGAAGTGGACCAAGAATCAATAAGGCCGATCTGAGTTACTGCGGACACGACCTGCGTAACAATTGGGGACCATAGGTCTATGTTGCTAACAAAGATGTCTAAGGGGACACCATCAGGACCGGGCGCTTTACCGGTCTTTGAGGAGGTCAGCGCCGCGGTCACCTCCACTATATCGAAGTGGAGGTCAATAGGGTAGATATTGTTACTAGTGACAGCTGCGGCCTCTAGTCTAGGAGCCTCAGTTGTCAAGGTGGGGTCCCCGAAGATCTGCGAGTAGTGTGCTACCCATTTATCAGCGGGTACTGCCACGTCAAGATGCCGTACAGCAGTTGCATCAGCTAGGAAAGGGGCCTTAACTGTTCTCCAAAACAGGGTACAGTCCTTGCTTAGTATGCTCTGGTGTAGTTGGGCCCAGAGATTATTTTTTATTTCCTGTTTACGGGATTTTTGTGCCATTTTATAGTTTTTTCTTAAAGACGCAATTAGGGGCTGGTCCCTGACTTGATTGTGTAGAGCGTTTTATAGTGCACGCTGGGCTTTACGGCAATGGGAATCAAACCACCCACTGGAATCCTTATCGTTATCGTGAGTCTTATGTTGGCGAGTAAGCTCTTGTCTGATGGCTTCTAAGATTTTAACGAAGCTAGAGAGGATCAGCTGAGGGGATGATGACATCTCCAAACAGTGATAGATTAAGGGAAGGGTTTTTTGGATGATCTTGCTAGTGGCCTCTGAGGGATTGATCATCGACCATTTGAGAGTATAGCCATTAATTTTACTCATCTCCAGGGAATGCTGCGTTAAGAGGCTTGTTTTTGGACAGGCTGAGGATGGGATATTTAATACTATAATGGTGCTGTTTGAGTAGTGATCGCTTGAGGGATCGGTACCAGTTGTAAAGTGTTTCAATCGGTTGTTTAAAGATTGGGAACATAAGATAAAATCAATAATTGTGCTAAATCCTCTACCGTGAAAAGTCGTCTTGAACTCAACAGCAGGACTCACTAAAATGTTCGCGAATTCAAGTTCTAGAGCAAAAATACAGTTATTTAAAGCGTCACCAACACCACTGTGGGCGAAGTGGGCCAGGGGGGCGTCGTGCTCGTCTTGGAGCCCACAAATACCTTTGTTATAGTTGTTACACAAATAAACATTGAAATCCCCACCCCACACAACATGGCATTGTAGCTGTTGGTTATTGGCTTTCTGATCTTGTAAATATAAAGTGATTTCCAACAAAGATTTTACACAGTCACCAGGCGTGGAATTATTGTACATATTGATGAAATAATAACAAGAACTATTGTCTGGAACTAATTTGAGAATTTGAAAGATTGGAAAGACTAACGGGACTTCCGTGGTCGTAAAAGGAATTAAGTTGGAAATGTAAATGGCTAAGCCACCCTTGGGTCTTCCATGAGTGGACGGTATGGCCGGAAGATGGAATGTTTTGAAGCCCTGGATGTGAATAGGATCAATTGCCCAGGTTTCTTGAAGGCAGATTAGCTTATATTTATTGGTCACTTCTAGCCAGGACTGGAGATGGATTTTGGATCTAAGGCCAGCTACGTTCCAGTATATGACTGGAAGATCCTGGGTTGATGAAAAAATAGGGTTTGAAAACTGAGGTTCAGCAGAGGAGTGTGGGGGTTGGGACAAGGACTGAGTGGTTGGGACGGAAAGGGAGAGGGTAGGTTTTGGATCACTGAGTTGAAGAATAATAGGTTGTTGGCTCAGAGGTGAGTCAACTGGGGTAGCTGACAAAGTGTGACACAAATCCTGGTGAGTAGAAGTTGACGGCTGTTGGGTCAAGGGTTGCTGGGGAGGACAAGACTCGGGCTGGGTACCAGACAGGGGTGGCAAAATAGAGCCGACCGCCCGAGTGCTCTTACAGGAGTGTTTGGGGTTGGGCAGAACATTGTTGGGGCCACTGTCTGAGATGGGTAGAGTTGGTGGTCAGCCAACCATATCCAAACAGTCATATCTATTGGATAATGGTGGGCCTCTCCAGTTGTTAAAGTTGTTAAAGTGGCCTGGTGGTGGATTGCTAAAACCGTACCCAGACCACTGGTCTTGATCTCTAATCCCACCCCAGTTCCCTACCCTCGTCCAGGACCACGGAGGACCAGCGTTACGTCGTGTAGTCGGGGGATAGAAGTACGACAGATTGTGAGTGGCTATCCCTTCAGTAGAGGTATGATCACCCCAGGAGCAGATATGCTCGACTGTATTGGGATCTGCAAAGTTTACTATAACGCAGTCGCCCTGGATGTTTTTCGGTTCGTTGCCTAGCCAAGGCACTCTGCGCACTGTAGTAACTCTGTTGTCCATAAAGATTGGAAGAGGTATGTTGCTGGACAACCAGTATATTACTTTGTTTTTTAAAGACCATACCGGTTCGTCTTGGTTTGGGGAGAGTTCCGGAACACCAGTCATTATTACTACATATGGAGAAGCCTCGGGTGGGAGATGAATAGGGGGAGTCCTTCTCTTATGGTTTTTCGGAATGGTATTGAATCCAGTAGAGTTTTTGGGATGGGTGGGGGCAGGAGTGGGGACTGCGGTGGTAGAAAGGGAAGAAAGAGGATTTAAATGGGTAGATGATGTTGGGTTGGGATTGTTTGCAGAATGTGACGGTAAGGGATTAGTGGATTTGGGAGGTGGTTGCGGCTTGTTTGTAGGTGCTAAAGAATGTTTTTGAGTAGGCTTCTCTGGGGCTTTTTGTTTGTTGGTGTTGGGATTCTGCGCAGAGGTTACAGGCTTTGATGTTTTTACGTTTAAAGTAGTGGGCCTACCTTGCGCCAAGTTGGAATCCTTCTTGTTTCCCTTACTTTGGTTTAGTCCTAGAGACAGTTCAGTTAGTTGGGACTGAACCAAGTGTAGAGCCTTTTCCATTGGTTCCAAGTGGGATTTAAATAAATCTCCAATTCTGGTAAGCAGTAAGCTATCGTTGCTACATGTGTTAGTTGTAAGGTTACCATTTTCCATGTCTCCTCCACTGTCATAGCTACTGGAGCTAGTACAGCTGATATTCGGGTTAACAGAGATAGGATCCACTGCTTGTGCACTTGACAGTGAAGGAGAATGGTGGGGGTTGAAGGGTTAAAGATTTGCGGGGGAGGATCAGAGACAGAAGGAGTTGCAAGGATAGTTGTAGAAGAAGGAATGGTGGAGTGGTGGGACTTAGTAGTTGCCTTCTTCTTCAATTTTTTGGGAATTGCTCCTTCTCGTATACCCCTGGCTATTGGGGAGGAGGGGGGATTATCTGGTTGGGTAACAAAAATAACTGGAGATTTTTCAAGAGAGAAATGGGATTCGGAAAGATCTAGGGATGCAGATAGGTCCACTGTGCGGGGGACGGTGTGCATTTCTGCATGTGCTGTCACTGGAGGGGGCAGATCAACAGGACGAAGGTTTTTTTTTGCAGTGGCCAGTAAGCCCATTGAAGAGCGTCTGTCAATCATCAGGTCCTGTGAGATCCTCCGGTCCAATAGAATGATACCCTGCTCAATGGCATCGTTAGCTTTCGTTATAAATTGGTCTATTGGCCCAATGACCTCAGCTGCAGATTGAGCCTGCTTTTTAACAGTATTCCTGGTGGTTCTCGGACACATTGTACCATAAGGATCGTAACAGTAGTAAGGTACAATGAAACTTCTAAGGCCAAATAGCAAAAACTGGCGGGACCTAAATAGATGTTTTGTCAGTGGCAAAATATAAAAGCAAACTGAAAATAGGGTGGCCCAGTCCAGTCCTGCCCGGTCTTGAACGGGCTTAAACGGGCCCGCCCTTGGCCCGGGCTTCGCCCGCGCTTCGCCCCGCGCGCGTCCCGCGGTGCGTTTGGGTCTGTTCAATTTATGGTGAGCTAGTTAGGGGGCGTGGCCGCCGGGGGAAGAGGCACCAGCTGTTAGGTGTAGAGGCTGCTGGTCCTCGCAGTCCCCCGGTGGAGCCAACAGGTAGCCTCAAGGTCTAGTGCACGCTGGGAGCGTGCAGGCTGTCCGCCGATTGCGGAGAAGCTCCCACCAGCGGCGCGACCTTTCCTGTGCAGATTAGGTGTTGCAAAGCGCCCTCCCAGTTCAGCGTTCAGGTATCCTCCTTGTTGGCAAGTAGAGTTTAAGCAAATGAGCGGCACCCGCGAAGCGGGTGTCGCGAAAAGTAAATAGGCAAATGGGGGGGCGTGGCCGCCGGGGGTAGAGGCACCAGCTGTTAGGTGTAGAGGCTGCTGGTCCTCGCAGTCCCCCGGTGGAGCCAACAGGTAGCCTCAAGGTCTAGTGCACGCTGGGAGCGTGCAGGCTGTCCGCCGATTGCGGAGAAGCTCCCACCAGCGGCGCGACCTTTCCTGTGCAGATTAGGTGTTGCAAAGCGCCCTCCCAGTTCAGCGTTCAGGTATCCTCCTTGTTGGCAAGTAGAGTTTAAGCAAATGAGCGGCACCCGCGAAGCGGGTGTCGCGAAAAGTAAATAGGCAAATGGGGGGGCGTGGCCGCCGGGGGAAGAGGCACCAGCTGTTAGGTGTAGAGGCTGCTGGTCCTCGCAGTCCCCCGGTGGAGCCAACAGGTAGCCTCAAGGTCTAGTGCACGCTGGGAGCGTGCAGGCTGTCCGCCGATTGCGGAGAAGCTCCCACCAGCGGCGCGACCTTTCCTGTGCAGATTAGGTGTTGCAAAGCGCCCTCCCAGTTCAGCGTTCAGGTATCCTCCTTGTTGGCAAGTAGAGTTTAAGCAAATGAGCGGCACCCGCGAAGCGGGTGTCAAGAAAAGTAAATAGGCAAATGGGGGGGCGTGGCCGCCGGGAAAGAGGCACCAGCTGTTAGGTGTAGAGGCTGCTGGTCCTCGCAGTCCCCCGGTGGAGCCAACAGGTAGCCTCAAGGTCTAGTGCACGCTGGGAGCGTGCAGGCTGTCCGCCGATTGCGGAGAAGCTCCCACCAGCGGCGCAACCTTTCCTGTGCAGATTAGGTGTTGCAAAGCGCCCTCCCAGTTCAGCGTTCAGGTATCCTCCTTGTTGGCAAGTAGAGTTTAAGCAAATGAGCGGCACCCGCGAAGCGGGTGTCAAGAAAAGTAAATAGGCAAATGGGGGGGCGTGGCCGCCGGGGGAAGAGGCACCAGCTGTTAGGTGTAGAGGCTGCTGGTCCTCGCAGTCCCCCGGTGGAGCCAACAGGTAGCCTAAAGGTCTAGTGCACGCTGGGAGCGTGCAGGCTGTCCGCCGATTGCGGAGAAGCTCCCACCAGCGGCGCGACCTTTCCTGTGCAGATTAGGTGTTGCAAAGCGCCCTCCCAGTTCAGCGTTCAGGTATCCTCCTTGTTGGCAAGTAGAGTTTAAGCAAATGAGCGGCACCCGCGAAGCGGGTGTCGCGAAAAGTAAATAGACAAATGGGGGGGCGTGGCCGCCGGGGGAAGAGGCACCAGCTGTTAGGTGTAGAGGCTGCTGGTCCTCGCAGTCCCCCGGTGGAGCCAACAGGTAGCCTCAAGGTCTAGTGCACCCTGGGAGCGTGCAGGCTGTCCGCCGATTGCGGAGAAGCTCCCACCAGCGGCGCGACCTTTCCTGTGCAGATTAGGTGTTGCAAAGCGCCCTCCCAGTTCAGCGTTCAGGTATCCTCCTTGTTGGCAAGTAGAGTTTAAGCAAATGAGCGGCACCCGCGAAGCGGGTGTCGCGAAAAGTAAATAGGCAAATGGGGGGGCGTGGCCGCCGGGAGAAGAGGCACCAGCTGTTAGGTGTAGAGGCTGCTGGTCCTCGCAGTCCCCCGGTGGAGCCAACAGGTAGCCTCAAGGTCTAGTGCACGCTGGGAGCGTGCAGGCTGTCCGCCGATTGCGGAGAAGCTCCCACCAGCGGCGCGACCTTTCCTGTGCAGATTAGGTGTTGCAAAGCGCCCTCCCAGTTCAGCGTTCAGGTATCCTCCTTGTTGGCAAGTAGAGTTTAAGCAAATGAGCGGCACCCGCGAAGCGGGTGTCAAGAAAAGTAAATAGGCAAATGGGGGGGCGTGGCCGCCGGGGGAAGAGGCACCAGCTGTTAGGTGTAGAGGCTGCTGGTCCTCGCAGTCCCCCGGTGGAGCCAACAGGTAGCCTCAAGGTCTAGTGCACGCTGGGAGCGTGCAGGCTGTCCGCCGATTGCGGAGAAGCTCCCACCAGCGGCGCGACCTTTCCTGTGCAGATTAGGTGTTGCAAAGCGCCCTCCCAGTTCAGCGTTCAGGTATCCTCCTTGTTGGCAAGTAGAGTTTAAGCAAATTAGCGGCAAATGCGAGTCCTCTTCGGGTCTGTCCGATACGGGAGAATAAACCCCCTGAAAATATTCTGCGAAGCGTTCCACTATTTCCACTGGGTCAGTAACTCTCATACCACTCTGACTTTCATTCACCGGAACCACCCGACTCGCTCTCTCCTTCTTGTCAAGCCATGCAATCAATTTACCTGCCTTATCCCCAACATCATACAAACGCCCCTGCTGCTCTCTACTCATGGATCTGGCAGCATCAGTGACCAGTGCTTTATAATCACTCTGTTTGAGACTAAGAGCATGAAATTTCTCCTGAGTAACATCATGTTCCAAATCTTCTTCCAACTCGTCTATTTCGGATTCAAGTCGGATTACTTCTTCATGTTTACTCCTCTTGGCACAGGAAATCAACGACAAAGCCTGCCCACGGATAACTGTTTTGAAAGCCTCCCAAAGTGAAACAGCAGAAGACACTGACCCCAAGTTTTCAAGTAAATAGTGCTCTATAGACTTAACCAATGCTGCACGGGTCCTAGGGTTGCGGAGGTACCATGGGTTTATGGGAGCTAACCTCCCTTCTGCTCCAACACCAGTATCCAACACCATGAGTAGCGGGTAGTGATCGGAAATGCCACGAGGCAGATGTCTAACCTCCTTAACCATCATGGCCTGCGCCGCTGGCATCAGTACATAATCAAGCCTAGAGAGGCTGCCATGTGCCCGGAGTGGAAGGTGTATTGTGTCTGCCCAGGGTGTAGCAAGCGCCGACAATCTACTAATCCCAAAGTGTCCATAAGCCTACTCAGCCAAGTCTTTGATCCCGGCAGGTCCCTAGGTGGATAACGATCTTCCCTCCCACAAACAACCGAAATAAAGTCACCACCCACTATCAGGAATCCTTCCGGGAGATTCAGAAATACTTTACCGATATCTTCAAATGTGGACTATTGCAGACTAGGTGGGACATAAACAGACATTAGAAGTATGGTCTTTACCTCCCATCTGCCCACTATCACTGCATAACGTCCCCTGTCATGATAAATCACCTCGTCAATTTCCAATGGGAGGGAGGCTCTGATCATTACCCCCACCCCGAGACCCGGAGGTGAAGCCCGAATGAGCGACAAGACGATAACCTCGTCTGCTCATGGATGAGCAGGAATTTTCTATAAGGTGTGTCTCTTGTAGCAGGACCACATCTGGTGACATTCTCTTGAGTAGTTGGAGAACCACCCCTCTTTTAATTCTGTCCCCGAGACCATTGACATTCCATGACATTAGTCTCAACCCCCTATCCCCCATCGCAATAGTGACCACCACCCCATCCCAGAGAAAGACGCATCACCAGCGGACAATAAGCAAACGATACGGCACCTTGTGTTAAACCAAATCAAACCCCAACACCCAACCCCCGCCCCCCAACCAGAAAACCAAGCATCTACCCCCCTCCCTGCATTCTGCGTCTGACCCATCAGCCACCCCAACTTGCAGTGTGCCTGTCGCCCCATTCACTAACTAGTCTACAGAAAGAAACCCCAGAGGAGGACGAGTCCCTGTCCCTCCCGCCACCTCGTAGAAGCTGCAAAACATATTTATACATACGATATGCGACCCCCAGCAGTACACTATGCAATAGTTCAGTGAACCTAGTCAATATTCCTTATTCTTGCGCCGATCCGCCGTCTTCCGTACCCCCAGAGCGGTCTGCCGGATCTCTTCTCACGAGCAGAGTGTCAAGCCAGTCACTAACCACATCTGGGCGGTCAAAGAAAAAGGCCTTGTCCTCATATTCGACCCGCAACCGTGCAGGGAAGAGCATAGCGTACTTCAAATCCATGTCTCTTATCCGCCTTTTTACTCCTTGAAAGGCCAATTGTTGTTTTTGGACAGATTGAGTGACGTCCGGGTAGAAGCTCACTGTAGTATTTTCAAACTTGACGGGTGCACCCACTCTCGAGGCCTGCAAAATAGCGTCTCTATCGCGGAAGTTGAAAATCCTAGCGATAATAGGACTTGGTGGGGCACCCGGCTTCGGCCTCCCGCCCGGCACTCTGTGCGCCCGTTCCACCGCGAAGAATTTACTCAAGCCTTTGGGGGCAAGATGATTGAGGGCCAGATCTTCCACAAAAAGATCCGTTGCGGTTTCTTCAGATTTTTCAGGAATACCAATAATGCGTATGTTATTCCGCCTTGCACGCCTTTCGGAATCCTCCAATCGGCGGGCAAACTGTTCGTTGGCAGTTTGCAAATTACGGACCTCCGTTTGCAAGTCAGAAACGTCGGTAGTGAGACTGGCTGTGGCCAAATCTAGGGATTTTACCTTCTCGTTCGTTTTGTAGAGGTCCGCCCTGATTAAGGTGACATTCACAGCCACGGTATCCAACTTTAAAGCCAGAGCCTCGTATTGTTGTCCGATTGAAGTTTTCATGCCAGCAATGGCGCCCATGACGACTTGGAGGCTCAATTCCTCTGGGTCTTCAAAAGTGACATTCGCCCCTCCGGTAGTTTTAGGGATGGTACCGGGTGATCCCCTCGGCTGGGTGAATCGTTCGATACTATCCGCCTGCGTCACACTGCCCCTGCCGGTGATCTTGGTCTTCCGCCGGTCTCCGTCTTGCTTGCCCGCCATATTGGGTTCTGTGCCCCGGAGGGCCCTGTGCGACCTGGTGTCAATATCCGCACTTCGTAGCCCACTAGAATTCAAATGTTCAGGTTGAGAAAGGGTTTCTCCCGGTCCGCACCAAGTACTTGCGGTAGATACACTGCAGAGTGAAGCGCCCAGCGGAGGCGGATGATCAATCTGTCGATAACACCCTCGCTCACCAGTGAGGTCTCAAAAACGAAACCGAAAGTTGACCAGGGGCATCGATCCCACTGCAGCTAGCCGTTGTTCTTCAACTACTGCCTGGGTATTGGTGTCACTTGAGCTCCATGCCCTTCCACCCCTGTGGGCCAGAAAGTTGCGATCGGTGTAATTCATTTTCCCAATGTCCAAATCGATTTTGGAAAGCAGCTAGTGCCTCTGCCGGGTCTGCATTTCAATATTCCATCCGAATAATCCAGATTCGTTTCAGTATATATGTAGGAGGCAACGAGGGTCTCGGGAGCTCTTAGCTCACGCGGCCATCTCGGATGCTCGCGAAGCTTTTCCCCATGTACCAATCTTAACTGAAGACATTAACCCTCCAACGCATTCAGGTGAAATTGTGTACGTGGCAGCCCAACAGCTGTGTTAATTAAACACAGCTCATCATTACATACCCCTCTTTGCTCGCTGACTCGCAGCATGGTACACTGTATGAATCTACTCTTAACAGTTGACCTCTCACAAAAAGATATATGCTTTAATAATTCCAAAAATCCGATAATGTAACCAGCCATCCTCCAAACTCCCAATCTGAGATAACATTCAAAACAATCCTGGGTGGTGCGCTGCAAACTGCTATACTTTAGAGTACAGTCCTCGTTTCTAGCGTCTCAGGGGCTCCCCATGCGCAGGCAACATACAATATAGTTGGGGCAAACTTCAAATGTTAACTCAGCAATATTTCACAAATCAGCAATAAAATATACGTTTCAGTCGTACCGGTTCCCTCATGTATTTCAGTGTTCAACACAGTATTGAGAAAATACTGTGGATTAGTAACAGCGTGCATCCCAGGTGTCTACGCGTCTAGCAACAGCATTCCCCCACAAATACACCCCAATACCTCAATTTATAGTCCATACAAATACAGGAGCTTGCAGCGTTTATGCAATCAAGTACGCCGTCTGCTGGTTGACATCTACTTTTCCTACTGAATCCTGCGAATTCTGTAGGCCATATATCTGTTCGTCATCACTAGACATGTCTCATTGGCTGGATTTAGATGCATTCTCTTCATCGGGGAACCCCTGATCTCTGCAACTGCCTGCATGGTGTCTTGCTGTCAGCTCAGGATCAGCTCCGAGCGTGGACCCACAAGTGGCAAAGGCGGTGTCATTATTCTCGTATAACGTTACTCTCTCCACCAGTTGCGAAAAGGGCCTTTAATTTTCGGTAGCCTTGTTGTTGTGGCCATGTCCCGAGGCCCGCACATTGGTGAAGGTTTCCAGCCAGTCCTCCGCCTGATGCTGATAAGACTGGCCCGCTATTAGCACGTATTCTCAGAGATTACCCCCCACATCCCCTGATCCATGAGATAACCACTAGCGCTGGGGATACCCTGAATATACAATGGGATATAAATGCAGCATTTTGTGAATATTGCCAAGACTTGTAACAGTCCCCCCCCCCCCCCCCCCCCCACCATTGGTGGAAGACCCCTTGATGCCATTTTGAACAGGCGCACAGTTCCCACAATTTGAAAAAACAGCGCAAGACGCTCTATCTGGCACTATCACAAGGTCTGAAATCAAGGCAGCCATCAGGAGCCTCCCTCAAAACAAGGACCCAGGTCTGGACGGCCTCCCGTCAGAATTCAATGCCACGTTTGGGGATACTCTTGTGCCACAACTAGAGAAACTGTGTAATGCTGCGCTGTTCTCGGGGTCATTGCCACCCACCATGAGACAGGCACTCTTAATGTCTCTCTCCAAACCAGCACGCCAGGCAATGTATCTTTCAGAGTTCCCCCCAACTATCTCTAATCACTACAGACTACAATCTATTCAGTAAAGTACTGGCTGGCTGCCTACTTCCATATTTACACAACCTAATCCAACCAGATCAATGTGGGTTTGTACCAGTGCAGTGCACTTCACTTAACATCAGCAGGTTTTACCATGTTATGACTGCAACCCCCAAGGAGAGAGCCCACGCAGGTTGTATCACCTTGGATCTGAGACAGGCATTCAATATGCTCATATTGGACTACATATTCCCTGCACTTGAACTACTTGGCATCCCGCCGGGTTATTTAATGTGGGTCAGGCTCCTGTACAAGGACCCCAGGGCAAGGGCCCGTACAGGGCGACATATCTCGGAGGAGTACCCGGTTTGAAAAGGCACACGGCAGGGTTGCACACTGTCTCCTCTGTTGTTTGTGCTGGCCCTGGAGCCTTAGCCCTTAGGGTACGGTTATCGGCTGTACAACCGGCCATACGTATCGGCCAAACAACACACATTATCTCCGCATACACAGATGACATCATTCTGTATGCTTAAGACCTCACCTCTCTATCACTGGCCACAGGCATTTTTTATGCTTTTGCGTTGCTTTCGGGCATCAGAATTAATGTCAGTATGTATTATGCCTTTTTTCCCGGCAAGTGGATTGCCCAGAGACGGTTCAGTTTGGCCCTCATTCTTTAAAAGTCGCAGCACATACTTTAAAATATCTGGGTATACAGATTTATCGCTCAACACCAAACCTCATTGACGTTAACCTAGGTAAGGCTATGCGCTCGCTACACTCACATGTAACCTTCTGGTCCTCCCTACTGCTATCATAGATGTGCCGAGTGGCAATTTCGAAAATGGTAGCCCTCCCCTTGCTACTGTATTTCTTAACCAATTTGCCGGTTGTGATCCCGACCCTGCTGCTTAACTATGAACATCACTCTTTCTTTTTTGATTTGGGGAAGTGGCCACCGCAGAGTAGGACTGAATAAGCTGCAACTGGACACTGATAAAGGGGACTAGGTTACAGTGGCTCTCAGATTGGCTGTCAGGGCGTAACTTACATTAAATTAAATTATTCACCTGCCAATGTGGATCGCGGACGGGTTCATACTCTGATCCTACCAGAGGTTAAGATTCCGACCGATGCTCGCTGCTTTTACGCACAGTTCTCATTTATTAGAAATAATCCACACACTACACATGTGGCTGCCTCCCTTACTCTGACACCATACCACTACTTGGGATCCTGACCCCAAATGGCCTCCTCACTAAACTGAGACTGCTCCCCTGGGCTGAAGGCGGTTTAGCTAGAGTGGGAGACCTATTTCACAACAGCACATTTATGGAACACGACAATTTTGTCTGGAGCAAAGGAGTCACGGATGCATTAGATTTACTACATGCCACACTTCTGCAATATGTAAAGAAACATTCGTCCCCCCACAGGGAGAAACCTCCCCACCATGAAATGGTCTTCATAACGTACCTGATAGTGAATGGCCGACACCTCACCAACTGGCTTTACAGAGGCATAACTAACCAAACTAGAATTTCACAGAATGTTTTAAGCAACAAATGCACCGAAGACTTGGGTACAGACATGATGTATGGGGACTGGAGCAGGTCCTTGGCATACCCTTTGAGAATCCCACGGAATGCCAAATTCAACTTCATTCAATACATTTTTTTGCAGAGGGCATATCTCACCCTGCACCTTCTGCAGCGTATCTTCCCAGCCACACAGCACTGCTGTCCTAGATGTAAAATATAAGATGCTAACCTGCTATGTATGTTATGTCAATGCACCGTGATTATGTCTTACTGGTTAGAATTGTTATCACTGATATCAGCTATGGTTGGTGTCCCCATTCCGCGTACTCCTGCAGTATTCCTTTTGGGATTGATGCGGCTCCATAAGGCGCAGAAAGAACAACTTCGGTTTATAGACTTGCCCCTACTCCTGACTAAGCAATCCATTACGATGAGGTGGAGGTCGGCTGGTCCCCCACAGCTTCATGGCTGGCATGGGGTAGTGGTGTAATGAAGCGGGTCAGAGAGTGCTGCTATCCGCCTGGAGGAAGACCTGGGTTTGTGAACAAAAAATATCTCTTTAGACTGTGTCAGTATCCTGGAGTCGTTGAAGGCTCTGGCCCCACTGCCATTGCATGTAGCTCGAAAGTAGCACCTGTCTTATTATATACAGCATCGCCGTACGATCCCCTCCCCACTCGCCACCCCGCTCCCGCCTCCCGCCTCCCAGCTGCTCCTCCCTCGCTACGCCCTCGCCACTATCTACTTATGACAGATGCATTTACGCGCAGCGGGCGCGCCCTAAGCACGCCGAAGGCGCGCCAAAGGTAAGCCCGTCTACGTCCATCCGCGCCTTGACCGCGCCTAGCGGAAGACCCCCTGGCCCCCGCAAAAACCACTCCACCCGCCTAACGTACGATGTCGCAACCCTCTCTGCACTTAACACCGGCCGACTACCCGACTGCCACCGAGCCGCCCCAGGACGCACCCATGGACCCTTCACCTGCCAATCCTGCAAGTTCTGCTGCATCAGGACCCACACTGCAACCACTACCGCCAAACAGAGCCCAAACAACAACCACCTAAATTGGATCCTGCTCAACACGCGCTCGGTCCCCAAACACGCCATTGAACTATGGAACCTACTCAACACCACATCACCGGACGTTGCCTTTCTTACAGAAACCTGGATGAACGCCTCATCAGCGCCCGACATCTCCGTAGCCATCCCGGACGGATACAAGATCATCCGAAAGGACCGCATCAACCAAACAGGAGGAGGTATCGCCATCGTTCACAAGAACACCATCCGCATCACGACCAGCTCCGACGACACCCTCACAGCTGCCGAACACCTTCACTTCCAGATACACACCAACCCCAAGACCACACTTAGAGGCACCCTCATCTACAGACCACCAGGACCCCGCACACAATTCAGCGAAGACATCACCGACTTTATCAGCCCACACGCCCTCCCCTCCGAGGACTACATTCTCCTAGGGGACCTCAACTTCCACCTGTAGAAGAACAACGACAGCAACACCACCACCCTTCTGGACAACCTCGCTAATCTCGGACTCAAACAACTGCTAAACACCCCCACCCACCACGCTGGACACACGCTGGACCCAATCGTCTCCTCCAGCAAGCACGTTTCCTTCAACCACGCCACAGGACTCCACTGGACAGACCACAGCTGCGTCCACTTCAACTTTAGAAAGACCACGACCCACCACCACCCACAACAAGTCCCCCGCAGAAACTGGAACACAATTACCACCGACCAACTCACCACATCGCTAAACCAAAACCCTCCCGCCAAATCATCGGACCCAAATCAAGCAGCCGTCAATCTCGCACAATGGATCACCCACTGCGCTGACGAATTAGCACCCCTGAAAAACCATCACAACAACAAAGGTAGCAAAAAAGCCTCCTTGTTCAATGACGACCTCAAGAACTCCAAAAAGAACTGCCGCACCCTCGAGAAAACGTGGCGAAAAAACCCAACCACAGACAACATGACCGCCCTCAAGGACGCCACCCGCAAAGACCACCAGCTGATCCGATCCTCCAAGAAATCAGCATTCCAGGATCGAATCGACAACAACGCCCACAACAGCAAGGAACTCTACAGCATCGTCAAAGAGTTTACCAATCCCAGCGCCGTCTCCAGCGACATCACTCCCTCTCAAGACCTCTGCGACTCACAAGCATCATTCTTCCACAGCAAAATCGCTGACATACATAACATCTTCAGCGACCAGTCCACCCCCCTTACTACCGAACTGAAGCCCCCCACCACCACCCTTTGCACCTGGAACCCGATCAGCACCGAAGACACCATCCGCTTGATGAACTCCATACACTCCGGATCACCAACCGACCCATGCCCCCACCACATCTTCAACAAGGCTGACTCCATCATAGCACCCCATCTCGGGGATATCATCAACTGCTCCCTCAACACCGCCACCTTCCAGGAAAGTTGGAAACATGCCGAACTCAGTGCCCTACTAAAGAAACCTACAGCAGACCCCACTGAACTTAAGAACTACCGCACCATCTCGCTCCTCTCTTTCCCTGCCAAAGTCATAGAGAAGACCGTCAACAGTCAGCTCGCCGCCTTCCTCGAGTCCAACGGCTCCCTCGACCCCTCTCAGTCTGGCTTCCGAGCCAAACACAGCACCGAGACCGCCCTCATCGCAGCCACAGACGACATCAGAACACTACTCGACAACGGGGAAACAGCTGCCCTCATCCTCCTGGACCTCTCTGCAGCGTTTGACACGGTCTGTCATAGCACCCTAGTACAACGCCTCAGTAACGCCGGGATACAAGGAAAAGCATTGGATTGGATCATCTCTTTCCTCGCCGGAAGAACCCAAAGAGTCCGCCTCCCCCCTTTCAGGTCAGAGGCCACCGAAGTCACTGGCTCCCCCGTAAACAAGAGAATAACGTTCCGTCTCCTCAGCCACGCACACAAGGTTCGCTACGACCTAGGACCTAAATACCTCAACTCGCGCCTGACCTTCTACACCCCCACCCAGCAACTCCGATCTTCCAATCAAGCCCTCGCCGCGATTCCACGCTTCTGAAGAACTACCATGGGAGGAAGGATCTTTCTCCTACTTAGCGGCCAAAACCTGGAATTCTCTCCCCACCCACCTCCGCCTCACACAGAAACAACTCTCCTTCAGAAAACAACTCAAAACTTGGCTGTTTGATAAGTAGCGAACACCCCCTCCTCAAGCGCCTTGAGACCCTCTGGGTCAGGAGAGCGCTATACAAATTTTAACTTGACTTAACTTGACTTGGATCGGCCATCGATGTGTCTCAAACCCTGCAATGTCAAGAAACACACAGCCTTATTGGATCTTAGATCCAGCAACAGAAATCCATGCAAAGTAACTGCATATAACTTGCCTTAATGGCGTAAGTTACAACCCTACCATGTCAAACCCAGGGGCGGCTGGTGTACACGGGCAAGATGGGCGTCGCCCTCCCACCCTGTGGGGGACTGTGGGGGACTAACAAAATGCATGATGGAACACTGAGCAGTTAGCAATGCATTTTGCTGGCTGCTTGTGCTCGGTAAACAAACATGTTCAAATGTTGTTTTTTTAAGGGGGTGGTGGAGGATGGCCTTTGTTCTGCACATGCTTTTGGCTGGGCGAAGATTTCTTCGACCTGGAGCCATAAAGCAGGGCAGTGACGACACACTGGAGCGTGCAGCCTGTGTCTCACTGCCAGAATAGCATTTATATTTGGGCGTTATCCCTTTGGCCCAGGGAGGAGTTGGAGGCCCTCCATTAGTTTCAATGGCTGAGGGCGGGACAGTCCGGGCGGCTTTGATTTTGTGGGGGTGTGGCAGTGGCCATTGCCTCTTCCACCAGACCTAGCAACAGTTTGTTGTTTTGCATGTGATTGGTTTGCTGGGGTCTGGGGGAGGAGTCCAAAGACCACCAAATTCCAGTATTTCCCAGTTTTACTTTTGGCTTGCTTCGTCGTGGCTGGCTTGTGCGTGCTATCATTGCTATTGCCATGCTGTGTACTGCAGTCAGGGCACAAGTCCTAAAAAAAGAAGTGGGGGGACGCTCCAAGTTAGGTGGTGTCACCGGAAGTGACGTCACAACAGGAAGTGACGCCACGAAATTTACTGTCTCCGTCTGAAATGCGTGAATACACACAAGATACATGTAGAAGTATAATACTGCAGTAAGTGGCAGTCACTCAAAACACAAGAACACACTATACACAGGACCCATTCCTCAGATTACACGGTTATTACAGACGGCACTACGGGCATCTGTCGGTGTCCCTGGAAGTGACATGCTCGGCGTGTTGACGGCGCAGCTCCTTGAAGCCTTGGCGCCTCGGCTGTGCTCTGAGAAATGCTGGCAAGGGGATGGCGTGAGGTGGAAGGGGAGATTAGTCTGAGGCTTGGGTGCATTTAGAAGGCTCTCATTCGCGAGCAGGTGCAGACTCAGGCACCCGTTCCATCTTTTGGGCAGGGGGGACGGCGTCCACCCGGTAAAAACACAGTAAAATAAGTGGTGGGACGCCGTCCACCCGTGTGGTACCCCGACTCGAGCCCTGACTGCAGTCCTCCTGGTATTGAGTCGAGACGAGGAGCCTGACGAGGAGCCTTGAGAAGTGAACATCGAGGTCAGGGCAGGTCACGGTAACTACAACACGCGGGTAAGTGAAAGCGATCCCGCCACCACCCACAACAACCTCCTAATTATATTTATAGGGGCTGTTGTGTTTTTAATTTTGTCGCTGCAGCCTGCGTTAATTAATGTACTTGTGTGTTACACTTAACTTTAGTAGTACTCTACTGACTGCGCGACACCTGGGGGATGGGCCACTGCCGGTAGGGGGTGACTTTGATTCGATCCATAGAGCCCGAGGTGGCGAGGCCTTGCCCTGGTGGCGTACGTTGTTTTTGGTTGGCTACTGGGCTTTTGGTTTCGTTTGTGGCACTGGCACTCCGGCAGCAGACAGTTTAAGCAGGGCTTTAAGTAGAATGAAAAAACTGGGGGGTCTCTCAAAGGGGCGTGGCCAGTGTACTTAGGGGCGTGGCTTTAAAACACTTACTCTAAAAATCTGTGCTTAGCATAATGTGAGACCCGACTTGTATTTTGCGGTTCCTGTCATTGCATCCAGATATGTGATACAACAAGTAACATCATACCTACAATAAGTCAGGACTATTGGCTTTGTCAATGGTTATTAGTTGCATAGGATAAATAAGCTGTAACTATGGCTTGTTACATATAATATTGAAAAAGTTTCCAATTAAAGCATTGTTGACCCTACCACAATGTTGCTGCTCTTGCGTTTCAGAAAGATAAGGGAAATCCAGAAAGAAAATGACTCTTTAACCGCATCGCTGCTGCGGTTATTTTTGCGCTGTGCGGCTGTTTTCTAAAAACCGCGTTACATGACGAGCTCAGCTCGTCATCAGTATCGAAGTGGTTAAAGGATTTCCCTTCCCCCACAACGCTCACCTGACATGATGTCATGCCGTCACTTCTCCACTAGTGAGTAGTGAGAAGTGAGCAGTGTGGGAAGTGCACAACCATGTGCTTACTGTCTCCAAAAGGGTCTTTATCAGGCTGTTTTGCGCCCTGCACTTTTTTCCAGACTGCAGTGACAGCAAACTGCTGTCACTGCAGTCCGGAAAAAACGGACCGCCTGTACCAGGGCTCAAAACAGAGCCCGATAGAGACCCGTTTCGAGGTCCCCTGAAAAAAGCTGCCGGTGCTCAGACCCCTTGAGACCCGGCCCACTTAAAGTCCTGAGTTTAAGCCTCTGTGGGCCTTTGTGTGCAGTGCAGAGTGCACACCCCCACTTGGTAGGTGGGGGTGGTGGCACTTAGTTTACTAGTGTATGTTACAGACACGCAGGTTCAGGTTTATTTTATTTAATTTTTATTTAATGCATTTTTATGCAGCGCAGACTTTACCCGAAGGTGTCAGAGCGCTGTACAATAGAAGAAGTCGTCGTTCGTGCAGACGCAAGGCTGGTCCCAGGCACTTGCGGAAAAACGCAATCCCTGGCTCCCGGTGCTGTTTTCAGACTAAATGCATGCCCGAAAGAGTATGTGCAATCAATGGCCATGACAGCAAGAATAGCGCCCTGAAGACCAGTATCTGGCATGTAAGGGCTGTGACACTGAACCGCTTAAATACGGGGGTGCTTCCAGGAGACTAAAGGACTAACCCTGGGTTGGTAGAAGACTGACGTGCTCATCTGGGGCAGGCAATGTCAGTTACCTCTCAGACAAGTGCTTTTGAAAGGGGCACTTGTCTGAGAGGGTTGTTGTTCATGACAGGCATGCCTGACCCCCGGCTCCCCTGAGCGCAGAACCCACTTCACTTGGCTTCAATTGCTTTCCTGACAGCAAACACCCGAAAATCCAGGGGAAAAGAAATTATACGTGAAGGACAAAGCAATTCTTTAAATCAATAAAATCGGAAATCAACGCAATAGGCGCTCCTGTATTTGACCGTACAGGCCCAGTTTTTGGACGTATGTCCCGGTGTTCTGACACCTTTCTCCCAGGGGTGTTACACAGGCCCACGCAGCCCCTGCAGTGCGGGGGGCCCTGGGCTTCAGGGGCCCGCGGGGCCCCCTCACTCAGCAAAGCTAGCAACCAAGCGTCTTCGTTGCGCGCTTGCCATGGCCTCTTCTTTAATGAAATGGTGCTGTGCGCACGCACTGCCAGCAGGCCTCTTAATTATTGAAATAGTTGGTGCCCATGCGCACGCCCGGGCTCTGGCGTAACAGATGCCACTGCTAACCCAGGACTGGGGCCCACCTCGTGCCGCCCAGATCAGACAGGGGATGAATTTATTGAGGGGCCCCACGCCCCCACATCCAAGGAGTGTGGCTTAGGAGAGGGGGAGGGAGGCTGCCTAGGTTAAGGCAGGCCCAGCCAGGAGCAGCAGGAGCGGTGGCACGTGATCCAAAGGACGCAGTGGGAGGAAGGTATTAAGTTAAGTTTATTTTTAATTTTATTGACATTACTGTGTCGCTCCCCCCTTGCGCCGCCCCACCCCCCAACCCCCCCACCCCCTCTTGCCAGCCGCGACGGGACCCCTGGAACGGAAGGACTCTGAGGCCCAGAGAACTGAAGGATGTAAGGAGAGAAAAAGAGAGACCCCATTTATTTATTATTAACTAAAAACAGGGAGGCAGAAAAAGAATGATGTCACCGGTCACCGCCATGGTCCAAGTCTAGTGCTACGGAGCTCAAGTCAAGTGTAGGTAGCTCTGCGCAGCCCGCATCCGATGCAGACTGCGCGTCTCACATCCGAGTCTGAAGGTGAAGCACCTGCTGTGGCTCTCAGGGCCGGGCCGATGCTGCACGCACAGTGGCGGCTCCGGCGCTGTGAGGCTCAGGTACGGCTCTGCAGCGGGATTCGGGCATGAGCTGTCTGTGTGATATACAGGCCCAGGGCTAGAAGAGGAAGAGAAGGCGCGCTAGGAATAGACACAAAAAATGCCCGAATTAAAAGTTTAAACACTTCAATTCAGCACAGCAACTTCCCCACCCATTCCTTCCTTCTCATTCTTGGGATTGTATTTAGATGTTGTTACAAGATATAAAAGTTGTGTTAAGTGTGCGTATAGTGGACTTCGACAAGTTTATCACACACATTCTATTTTTCTAACCAATTTTCCTAATGCAAACTTTTAAGAAAATTCTTGCAAAATGTGCGTGGTGAAAAGTAAAACAAATCAAGAGTTTGGGAACTCCACAAAACGTGTAGTCCGACTCCCGCTTCTGGAGGAAACCCCTTTTGCACAGGAATTGGGAATACAACGGGACACGGAATATGCCCTAAAGTCGACTCTCAAAATCCTGATAACTGAAAGTGCAACAACAATTACTGAATTAGTAAGACGCTGTAACGCCCTAGGAATACATGTGTACACAGCTGGTGCTACAGGGGATTTACATACCACCTGATAGTTAAGTGGCATAGCAGGGTGCCTTTGGCCCTATTGTGTGAATGCTAATGAGCCCCCAGACCACTGCAGATAGGTGGGAATATCCTTCATTATTCAGGATGCAGTGGGCGCCACAGGCCAATAGCCCTGGTGCCACCGCACCTGCTGCGCCATTGGCAGAATGCTAGCTCATGTGAGAGGCTTATGTTCATCCTGCTCAGACAACCAGCCTCTTTATTCGTGTGGGATAATTCATGTGACATTACATTGCTCACTAGTGCCTGTTTAATTGAAGTGTGTAGTGTAATATCACATGCAACAGTACAGTAAAGTATCACACCTTGGAGAGCAATAGGCCCTACTTATTATCCATGGGGGATATATTTACTCTTACTCTGCCAACTGCTGCCGCCTATACGTAACGAGTAGTTAACAGGTGCAATATACCACACCTAATCTCGCTGCTGAGTGAAGTAGAAACACCTTCATTACTTAGGCACTCTCAACACACAAACATCACAAAGAACACAGGTGACAACTCACGAGTGCTATTTCATTCAAAATAAGCATTTACATCTATGTATTGCCTTTGTTAATGTTAATTCTTTATTTTAGTGTCCCCTCCCACGAGTTCTGTCACCTGCTGCACTGGTGCAGCAGGAGCATTGACACCGATGCTCAGTGTGTGATAGTTCACCCTTATTTATTTATTTTCCAACAAAACAGGAGGTGGGTGTGGTAATTTCAGTTCTTACATTAGGGCACCCAGTGTCCTTGGGAGCCGCATCTCTGTTGTAAGAAGAAGGTACGCTGGGAAAACTGATTACAACTTTCTCCTAACAGAATACACATTAGTGCTGCTGACCTCACGGGAAAGAAATATTCAGAAACATGCATTTTATAACTGAATGTTTTTTATGGGAAAAAGCCGATTTCAAGGCGGTGAAGACAGTGATCGTAAAACGTGCCGCAGACTCTGAATGGCAGCTTCTTCCACTGAACCCCCTGTGCCAATTAAGGAACCAGAGTCTCCGTAGGGAGTAGGGGGGCATTTAACAGGAATTGAGCCTGACAGCTGTGCACGAATCTAAAAACTGCCACTGATAAAACACAGCTCAACAATGGGCGTTTTCTCCTCCGCGAAGTGCAATCATTGGCACTGGCGGACTCGAAGGAGGTCCATCATAGATTCATGGATTCGGGATAAGTCGTGAGGGGGTGACACCACGAGTTACCCGCACTGGGTGACACCAACGCTAGTGACACCGCTGATAGGAGGGAAATAGTGAACTGTAGGGTACAGGAGGGCCACACAACCATAGGGTGCAAGAAGGGAGACAGGGCCGAGGGGAGCACAGATAGACAGACAGCCATAACAGGTCCCAGGACCGATGGGTGCAGGACAACAAGAGAACTGAAAGGTCCAGAGGCCCAAAGAAGCTCATGGTGCTGGGAGAGAGAGAGAACCGAAAGTCGCAAGGGCCCCGAGAACCAAAGAGTGCAGGGGCCAAGAGAACTGAAGGGCCCAGTGGTGAGTAGAACCGATGGGTGGAGGGGCCCAGAGAACCGAAGGGTGCACGGGTCGGGGAACTGAAGGGTAGAGGGGTTTAGAAAACTTCAAAGAGAGCAAATGGAACCAAAAGTTGTAGAGGGGGAAAGGTGAAAGCTGCATAGGCCCACTGTACTAAAGGGAGTGGGGCGACAGAGAAAGAGAGGGACTGAAGATCCGAAGGCTCAAGTAAGAGAACTGCAAGATGCAGAGGGAGGGGGTGAGAGAACCCAAGGGCAAGGGTGGAGGGGCCTAGCGTACCAGAGGATGCAAGGAAAGAGAGAGTGAGACGAATGGGCCGTGGGCACAGAGAAACAGAGAGTGCAGGAGGGAGACTGGAATGGAGGCCCCAGGGAGAGAGGCCCAAAGGGTCCCAAGAAGGAAGGCGAAGGGCCCAGGGCTAGGAGAACTGAACGGCCCAGAGACCCAGAGCATCCCATGGTGCAGGAAGAGGTACAAGGACGCTGAGAATAGAAGGTTACAGAGGCCAGGGGAATCCAAGGGTGTAGAGGGGCACAGAGAACTGAAGCATAAAGGGCGAAGAGAAGCGAATAGCGCAGAGAAAAGCACAGGTAGGAAACAGTACAAAAGAGGGCAGAGGGTAAGGACAAGGGAACAAAGGGTGTGCGGAACAAGAGTTCTGAATCATGAAAGGGCACAGAGACTGTTGGTTTGTTTCCAGTTCAAACATGTCTGACTGCCATCCACTTTTCCTCGTCATGACAGATATGGATTCAGTTATCAGCCAGGGGGTAATGCCGAAAACACTCACGCACCTCTGGCGTGGACAGATGCAGATTGTTCAGCATAGGCTAGTGAACTCCGAGCACGAACGAGTGCGCTCTTAACAGCTGCTTGCACACAAGGATCTGAAATGAACCCATTTTTCTGACACTATACTGAGCGGAATGTGTGGAACACAAAATGAAAAAAGGCTGAGATAAATCACCTCCATGACATCTTCAGACCCTGAGAATAAATCCAGATTCGAGCTCAGCTAACCGGTTTTACTGCAGAACAGAGGCGAGCTGCAACTCCAAACACTTGTACACGTTTGCAACTTAAGTAATGTTCTCGCTGCCGGGCTTTGAATGTGCTGTGTAGAGGTTGAGTGCTGTTGGATGGGAACACTGAAAGAAATTGAAATGTACTACAACGAGTTAATCTGCAATTGTAAAGGTTGGTTGGGAGCTGGGTATTGGGAAATTGGCATTTATTGATCAAATCACTGCAAGGTTTGTGGCAAATATTTATTGCTTTTGAGCATCAGTAAAAAGAGTTTACAACTGAGCTGTAAAGTGAGTGTGTGCTTTTAATTGTAAGTGTGTGTATATATATAGCCTTTACTACCCCTGACCAGGTATGGAAGGGACTGTTATGTTAAACAAAATATGCATTAATAGTACACTGTTAGCTCGGAATCTTGCGTACCCCAAACACATGATGCATATAACTTATAAGGGAACGATTTTCAGTATGTGTAGCTGACTTCCTTATGTATTTATATCTGTATTGCTGCACTAAGCACAATACATAGATAGTTCAGTGTGCAACTGACTGTATGTTAGGCTGCATGTCACACACATATTTTACAGCATTTTAGTTTTAGAAACACGGGCACCTATGCTCGGAGCAGTGGGCGGCATGACCTTGGGTATACTGAATAAGCAGCTACCTTTGTTGTTGAGGGATATCGCTTTAAAAATTTATTCAACAAAAGCAGGGACTGTGGGGCGTGTTTAACGACGTCCACGTACAAGCCCCAAAATGACTAGTAAGCAAAGAGAGTACGAAGTTCCTCTGTGTGTGGTTGGTAGAGGACCAAGAGGGGGCAAAGCATAGTGAGTCCAACGGGACCACTCCGTGTTTGCAGGGACAAGGGAGGGGGGATTCCCTTATCATGACTAGGGCTCTTACACACCCAGCAAGCTAGGTGTCATGCTTCATCATATGAGCCTGCCCCTCGTCAGGTCGGCGCTGCAATACCTGACGGGCACCCAAACCGTTGGCTCCTTGTCGGGGATCTTTTGTTCCTGCCGGTGTCGGTGGCAGGGTAGGATTTAAGGCAAGAAGCGTTAACTCGCCGGACCCAACTAGTGTCCTTTTTCATACCGCCGACTTACTGTAGCGAGTATATCTCACATACAGACCAGGTCAACTACCTGGGTTCTGGGTACGTATAATTTTACTTACCTCTTTATTGTAGATAGCGTTTTATTCAATCTTGAGGAAGTGCCCTGATCCATACGACAATAATGGCACGAAACATGTTGATCACTTGAGAGCTGGACATACACTACTAGATACATCATTACTAGTCTTGTGCCCCTCTCACTCTTTTAACTAGGCAGTTTACCACTCCCAATAAAATTGTTTTAGGACTAACACCCACTGCACCCACGGGCAGGAACAAAAGATCCCCGACAAAGAGCCCCGGTTTGGGTGCCCTTCAGGTATTGCAGCACCGACCTGACGAGGGGCAGGCTCATATGATGAAGCATGACACCTAGCTTCTGGATGTGTCAGAGCCCTGGTTACGATAAGGGAATCCCCCCTCCCTTGTCCCTGCACACACGGAGTGGACCCGTTGGACTCACTATGCTTTGCCCCCTCTTGGTCCTCTACCAACCATACATCTCTTTAATAATGTAATAACTGCACTTTCACAATTGCTTTCTTAACCTTCCTGCTTTCTCAAATTTGCTTGAAAATGCACCATTTGTCCACTCTTTTTTCACAATTTTCTCGGGTGACAACCCCCGAACCCCATGTAGGTTGTTCGGACTTACTCACTCGCCACAGTGCAGTACAACATTAATTTTACGCCCCATGACTTTCAAATGTCACCAGCGCCACTGGTTACTACTTAAATTTCCCTTGCCAGTTTCAGACTACCTTTAAATGTAGTGAGTTGATGATGCATTCATTGTTCATAAACCACTTGGACACCTGCACCCCGCGAGTGCCACTTTTTGCACACTCTTATGCTCAGGCGGGTCTCAGCATAGGGGCACAATGCACAAAGGCGCAGCCAGAGCTGCGTGGGTGGGTTTTCTGTAGTCCTAAATTTACTGTTTAAGGCATACAAAGGCTCCTCCACAGAGAGGTAGCAGGTACCACCCGAGGGGCTGGAGTTATGCCGAGTGTGACATAAAAACTTTGCCAGTGGCGTGTCCGACCATGAGTGTGCAGGTAACAAAGTGTATTTGAAAAGCACACTTTCACCCAATTGTATCTTTGCACTGAATAAAAGATGTTTATCATTACCCAACTCAATGGAACTCATTTTATCAACCTCAGAAGGATAAAAGGCCCGCTGGAATTTGAACCTGTGAACACAAGAACACAGGCCACTACAGTGGATGTATTAATCCACTAAGCCACTCGGCTTCAGTTAGTTAAGGGGGCACAGGCATGGACTAGGGTGTAAACAAGGAACCAACAGGGCCATGCACATTTGCGTAGTGGGTCGAAAAGGGGTGGGAAAGGACCAACGCACAATGCACAAAGCCTTACCACTGACACTGCGCATGTGTAGGGTCTGGGGCAGGCGGGCAACTAGAGACAAATTTTGGGGGGCTGATTCTTCCAGCCATAAGCAGAATGGCTCCAAGAAGGAGTGAAAACACAACAAAAGCCTCATTAACAAGCAAATGGTCTTTTAAAGACCTGTGAAGTACTCGGGTGCGGCTGCAATTCAAGGGTTGCCAGCCGGCGAAGCTGTCTCAGCCGGGCTGACACACACACCGGGGGCAGGGGGTGACTGAAGCAAGGTGAGCCCAATTGGTGCTGCACGCCTGGTCTGGGGACTCACTCAGCCGGGAGCCTGCCAATCTACTCATTCTGGAGATTTTTTGGGCATAGTCCGGAATATTTCTGTGAAAACAAAAAAAACAAATACATCTGTTCAATCTCACCAGTGAAATGTAAACCTCGCAGACGTAATCTATACCTTGTTAATGGAGACCTTCAGGAATATATTGTGGGCGGACATTGTCCGTTCATTGCCGGGGGGGCTGTGTGGGCGTCCAAAGAGGTAGGGGGGAAGTGATTTGATGATGTTGATAATTTTGGAATTAAAAAATTCAGCAAGTTCGTTGCAGCGGGTGGCTGAGGGTTCAACCAGGGGGGGGGGGGGGCTCCGGTATTTTGAGAAGTTTCCTGGCTATTTGAAGCGTTTCTCGAGAGGAGTTGGTGGATGTTTTTATTTTGTCCTCGAAGTAGTTGATTTGTGCGGTTTTGATTGCTTTTTTGTAGGTGAGAAGAGTAGTTTTGTATTCAGTTTTTCTAGTAAGGTCAAAGTTTTTTCTCCAGTCTCTTTCTGATTTCTTGCAAGCTTTTTTTAGAAGCCGTAATTCGTCAGTGAACCAGGGGGATGTGGCTTTACTCCGTGGATTGCAGGAGATTTTTTTGGGGAGAGTTTTGTCCAGAGTGTCGCCTATCCAAGCTGAGAATCCTGCATCAGCACTGATGGGGTTGGTGTCAAGAGTAGGCGGGGATCTCTCAAGATGTTGTTTCCAGATTTCGACATCTAGTTTTGACCAAGATCGTGAGGGCTTGCTAGGAGGGGCCGTGGGGCGAGGAGCGCGAGTAATCTGCCAGTTTAAAGGAATTAGGAGATGGTCGGTCCAGGGGACTGGGATGGGGTCGAGGACAGTGAGATCGTTGATGTTGGAGAAAACCGGGTCCAACAGATGTCCTAGAGTGTGGGTGGGAAGATGGCCTAGTAATTTTAATTGAAGAATTTCGAGGTCTGCGATCAGGTCGGCGGTAGGTTTGGCTTTCTTTTTATCGAAATGGATATTCAGATCGCCCAGGATCAAACATGAAGAGTTGGTAGCGGCCAGAGTGTAAGCTTGCTCCGTAAGGGATTTGCAAAATTGACCGAGTGGTCCTGGGGGGCGGTAGATGAGAAAGCCTGACATAGTTTGGCAAGGGGAGATCTGGATGGAGAACATGACGTTTTCACAGTCAAGGAGGGGACTGCCTTGAAAACGGCATGAGAACTGGTCTTTATGAATTATGGCAATGCCTCCACCTTTTCCCTTAGGGCGGTCCAGACGATGAATGAGGAAGCCTGAGGGAAGGGAGTTGACAATGTCAGGGTCTGAGTCTGAGCCTAGCCAAGTCCATCCGATGCACACACCTCTTTTGAGGTTTACAAAAATGAACTCAGACCCCCTACTATTCCAGCAATATCTCCTAGGATTCCAAGTCTAAAACGGTTTTGTCCGATTCCATCACATATTTGTCCTTTCTTTATATAAAGCGCTTGCCTTGGTCACAACAGGGTCTGGTAGGCAGTAAATGAAACTACAAATAAAAATAGTAAGGAACGGTATCTGGCCTGGGCCCTTTCTCGTTCTGCATTAGCGACTCCGAGTGCGAGAGAACCTGTTTTTTGCTTTGCATCTGCTGCTTTCAGTTTGGTTTTCCTATTTGAATCAGATAATGTTTATTGAAAGCACTGACAACAATAAACAGGTACACTACGTGGTGTACTGGTGAACATGATAGAAAACGTGGCCATGTCATGCTGAAGTCAAATCAAAATATACTAGAGTTCTGGGTGGTAGCGCAAAGTGGTAGGTGGTGAGTCGGGCCGCCAGGGAGGGGCCCCTTCCATGTGCTTCGCAGGGGGGCCCCCTCAAGTTTCATTACGCCACTGCTTTCTCTATCCAAAGTAAGCATATGTTCCGGTTTTGCACTAGAAATGCTGCAAATAAACCAGACACTCTATTATGTCGTTAATCTTATAGCGCCTTCGAAAGGTAAGTATCTCTTTTCCCGAAACAAGCTCTCCATTCTGCCAACGTCATTCGAAAAGAAGGGTTTACCGTTTGCTGCCACATATATTTAACATGTCACATGTCACACCACATGCCTGAGTTTTGTGGCATGTACTATTTTAAAAGCGGCCTGTAGTGACCTGCAAATTGGGTGTGACTAAAAAACAAACAGCACTAAACCATACCTGACATTCCGTAGTCACGGCCATGTTTTTATGTACTAAATGGACCTTTACCACGGATCATAACATTTGCATTGAATGAATGTTATCTGTGAGTGCCTGTGTAATGAGTCTCACTAATAGTATATTCGCCAATTCGTCATATTTATGAACAAACATCTCTGCTTCTGTGTTATTGTAGAAATAGGCCTGATTATACAAGTTGCATACATAGTACTGGGTTAAGGATAAAATCACATGTGAAGCGGCCATGTTGCAGTAGCATGCAGTAGACTGCCATTACTAGTAAACTCCTGTGCGGTTTTATTGCATACACATACCCTCTGCTCTAAGCGAGGGGTGAAGACATGTGGGGGCCTGGTGTGTAGTTGATAGAAGTCTGGGAGAGAAAGGGAAGCTTCCTTCAAGCAGTAACAAGTTTAGTGAAGCTTGGCTGCTGCCGCCAAAGTGTCATGCATGAATCTCCATCTGGTTTACCAACGAAAAATCTCATATTTGGCTCTTCCCTACCCATTAACACTGGCTTGGGAATGAATGTGTGACTCCTGGGTGCCATCAGAAGCTCTGCCGCTGTACCAGCAGCCAGTGCTTAATTTGTAAAATATGAAGTGCAGGTGCTCCAATCTTTGTCGGAGTCCACACCTACTTTTTTCTGGCTCCACCCACTTCCTCCACTGGCTCCACCCACTTCCTCTATTAGCTCCACCAACATCCTCAAATGGAACTGCAAAAAAGTCAAACTAATTTCAGCAAGGGAGCCTTCCTTCCTCATAGGAAGGTTTTGATAGGAGGTTCCCCTGCCCAGTGAACATTTTGAAAAAGATGAAATCAAAATTGCATTTACAGCACAATTTTTGGAAACAAATTTGCTAAAATCACTAATGCATTGAAAAGGGACAATTCCAGTGCTCTATGTGAAATGTCTGATACTCCTATGTTTCTCTCGTCTTCATTGCTTGATTTTGCTCTCCAGAAAGTTTCATTCATAGTTGTTCAAATGCCACTCATAATTACACTAAATTGACTGAAATTATGAAAATGGCACTCATAGGAATCTGAAACATTGGCTGCTATGCAGCAGGGGTAATTGTTACTGGGCGAAGGGTGTGCACTGCAACGAGAGCAGGATTTCACTACCTGGCAAATGAAACACAGGCCTATAAGAGAGAGGGGTGGCCTTTTAATAAGTAGCATTGGCATACACAGAAGTATAATAAAGCTGTTAGAGCAGTATTTCCGCCCAATGATAATATGATGTTCTAAAATAAACAATTGGAGGAAGGAACAATAGGCAAACACCTGAATAGTGTAAACATTGGAATATTGTAGATCTATACAAGTTGTTACTAGTCATCAGCATTCAATTGTCCTAAAAGGAGCTCCCCGTATTCCAGTACATGGAATTTCATTGTATTAAGTGCAAGCTGGGTCAGGATTGGAAGATAAACATTGAACCACATATACAGAAGATTTTAAATGCCACAGTGTAAAAAAAAGGGCTCTATGGAAATTTGAGGCAGCAGAACCGCTGGGCTTGTGGGAATTTGATATACGTTTTAGTAGATTTACCTTAGATTTACCTTATGCCCTCTTTCAACTTTCAGCTTCAAAGTGCCTGAGCCAGACACAAAGCAATACACACAGACAACATTCACACAGCCATCTGTACACACTGCTGTGTGTGCGGGAGAGAAACCTACCCATATTTGTACACGTGTTCCTCCTCTTTGCATCCCCGCCCCGGCGCACCTCTCGGCCCTTTCCCTCATGGAGACTGAGTCAATCATTTTGGCTTCGGCAGCATATAACTCAGGTATAGCTTTGACAACAAGAGCGCAAGCTTCCCTAATGCAAAGAACAGTTACACAACAAGACTCAGAGAACGCAGTGACAGCAGTGCAAGATTCCCAAAATTCAATTACAACCAGCTGTGGCCTGCCCCAACTGCCATATGCTGCCATCACCTTATGTCCCTACCGATACACCACTCAAGCCCATACTCTCTGACATGGGCAGACACACTTTTAGCGAGGTGGATATACTTTGCCCTATTCTATACTTGATAAGACTAAGACGCACCCCAGAACTCCATAGCTATGCAACGGTCCTTTCTGAGCTAATTACCCTTGATAACAACAAAGGTGTTAAGTGGCTTAAAGATCTAAAGGAATTACTGACCAAGCTGGGCTTAGCCAAAGCTTGGGCCAAGCAGGTCACTCTGACTAAGAGAGAGTTAAAAAAGAATTACTGGAACTGGGTAAATCACCAGGTCTTACATAAACCAATGCTTGTCTGACTATTTGAAGAGTTCATCCAGCATAAATCAGTTTGATCCCTGGAACGTTATCTAGATTTTATCAGGAAACACAGAGACAGGGCACTATATATGCAGTTTACATTAGGGTCAGTAAGGCTAAATACCAAACTGGCAAAATGGGACCCAACAACATCCAACCTATATAACTGCCCCTGCTGTGATGCACAACAAGAAACTGTAGACCATGTAGTCTTTGCTTGCCCAGCCTACAAGCAAGCAAGGGCCAAATGGATCTGAGGTTCCATGACGATTTGAACCCGTGTTTTCAATATTGTCGGAAATACATAATATTGGTATCAGCGAACCGCAAATGATCCATTTGGCATATCCTGGTGTTTTCGCTACGCTCGAGCAAGAGCACTCCTTTTATAAACACATTTCTGATCTACCCACGGCATCCATCTTAGATCATGGCCGCCATTTTGTGTTTCTTGCCCTCACATACGCAATAACCTCTGATCACTTCATTTCGATTAAGGACACGCAGCCTTAGCCAGAGATTCACCTCTTTCATGACACGTGCACCTTAAACCAGATCACGCTGTAGCTACATGACTCGACAAAGGCTGCCTCCTCTGCCCGAGGCCAGTCCTGCTAAACTGGTCTTCGTGTCCATTGTCTCTGATCACGATTAGGCGGCCGAAGCCGGTAGCCTTGCCCATTTACAACCCACAAACATCTCTTATCCCGCTTTCCTATCTTCCACACCTGGCTCCGTTCCTTTCTTTCTGAATCTTTATTAGGGGGAGGTAACGAAATTTACGATGAGGCGGTCCGGCTCTTGAATACAATATTGACAAGGGATTGTGATGAACTAATGGGAACCCCTCGTTCGTAATGTTTTGACATCAGATATTGTCGACGATTCCTGTGCAACGCCAAATATTTATTGTTTAGGACACAAAGGTTTGGGAATGTACTAACATGTGAAGAATTCGCCTGAAGGCCAAAATTTAGTATATAAGGAGCAACCCTCTTTGTACAATTTGAACAGGCTCCTAGTTACTGCCCATGCGTAGTTTCTGTGACTTCTGTGTCCCTGCAGTAATAAACCTTTGGTCTTTGACGCCACCATCGAGAAGCCCGTGTTTCTGTTCATTTGTGCACCAAGGCAGGTGGAACTCCGGGGTCTTTGGGTGTTGTTCCCTGACACCTCTGGACGGAACCAAAAAGTCCAGAACTCCAATTGGCGCCCAACGTGGGGCGACGTCATTCGGGACCGGTCCAAAATCCTGAAGAGTTCGAGAAGCTTCGTGGGAAGATTCCTGAGGGAGGCGCCCCACTTCATCGATCCCGGCATATCGCAAAAGTGGCCCGAAGTTCTCTTCCACGAGGGTTCCCGTTCAGGACGGCTGCAGTGGGCCGTTGCCTTGACCGTCGCCCTGTCTTGGACCCGAGGTGCGGTCTTTAGTACAGCGAAACGTGACGGGTTTCTCCTTGGTGACGTCTTCAGTGCCTCAGTTAAGTATTTAGTGATAGCTAGCTGGTTACTTCGTGAGGGTTGTTAAAATCCTTTTTGGTTCTTGGTTTGGTTTGGTTTCGTAAGATTATCACTGGTTGTTCTGGTTACGATAATCTATTTGGTTTAGTTTGGGTATCGATACATCAGTTCGTTTTGGTAGGCCTAAGTTCTTGGTTCAAGTGCACATATCTGTTTCGTGTTTTGTTTGTTTTGTGTTCCGAACTGAAAAATGGTAAGTCGGAGAAACTGTATGTTGTCGTGTTTTAGTTGCAACAGTGACTCACGATTGGAGGACTCATGTCTGGTTCCTCCGATTGGGACTCCCCTATATGACTTGTATTGTAAACATGGTGTGGGTCCTATATCTTATAATGAGGTATGGGTCCGATACACTGAGAAAGATGGTGTCCTTAGTTGGCCACTGCATGGTAGTTTTGAACCCGAAATTCTCGACAATTTAGAAGCGAAATTGTTTAGGAAGAAAGCCCGGCCGGCAATGTTTGATTCTTTCCGTTACTGGTGAAAAGAATCCAAACAGAGAGAAATGAAAAGGTTAAAGAAAGAACAAAAAGAGCAAGAAGAGTTGACTCTGGAGCAAGCGGCTAAGCAGCTGCAAGTTAACGAGTGTGAGAAGGCCATAGAGGTGGCCATTAGAGAGCACAATTTAGCGATTGACAAGTGCTATCCTGCCTTGCCATCGAAAACAGCTAAGATACTGGAGGATTCTGAAAATGATCCTCTGCTGTCTTATTTGTTACGGTCACCTCCACCGTATGCACAAGGTGCTACGGCCCAATTTGTGCCAAATGTTCAATTGCCGGTTGCTGGACAACCTGGTGTTCCTGCTCCTGTCCCTCAGAATCAGGTTACTGTACCTCCTGTGGTCAATGTGAATGTTCCTACGGCTCCTCCTCTTCCTGGGTTGCCGACTTCTATACCTGTATCTGTCTCGCTTACACCTACTGTTCCACAAACTATTTTTCTCGATACTCCTACTGTTCCGTTATCTGTTCCTACCTCTACTGTGTTTTCTACATCTGCGAGTGTGTTGACTCCACTTTCTGTTCGTCGGAGAATCACTGATTCTGTGTCTAGTATGCTGTCTCCTTTCTATAAAACTTTAATCAAGACTCCTACTTCCGACTCCGTTCAGAGACGTAGTCAGCTTCCAAGTACTGAGGAACGGGGAATTTTAGATTCCACGGCTCTCAGATGGATTTCGAAGAGTAGGAGATATAGTACGAGAGATGTGCTAGAAACATTTATGCAGTGGAAAGAGCCAACGCAACGGTATGTCTTTGATGAGATGTGCTCGTTGTTACGTGAGGAGATGGAAGAAGATAATGTTGAATTAAATTTAGAAGACTTAATTAAGGTTCAGAAAGAGTTTGCTGCAGGAATGATAGTAGGTGATAATATAGAAGAAGCGATGGAATTGATTTTAAGTTATAGGAATGACCCATCACTTCGTTCACCGAGAGATTTAGAGAAAAGCAAGACGAAGCTAAGTCGCCAATATCCAATGAGGGAGGTTCCTCCAATTTGGCGCGAAGCTGTGCAAGCTGATCATAATAATGGTATTGTAGCTGCTCCAGCACAATTCCAAAGGGTGTGGATACACATTCCGTGGAAACGAGCTGAAGTGCTAGCAGTGGAGCAGGCCTTGCCAGATCCGCGTAAGAATCCTGCTGGATATTATAAGGAATTAACACAGACAGTTGAGGCTTGTATAATGAACTTAGCAGACATCGATATGTTATTTGGGAACGTAGTTCCGCAACCAATTTGGGCTAAAATTCGTAGAGAGAATCATCCAGTTGCCCTAGGTGGTGATTGGGCAGCTATTGTTGCAGCGGATGGTCAGCAAACAGGTGGTGCAAAGCCTGAACCCCTAATTGCTAATCTTCCAGGTAGGATAATCGATCTAATGAAGACTCTGATGCCCGCATTGCGTGTTAATTGGGACAAGTTATCCGCATGCAGGCAGAAGAAAGACGAGAGTGTCTCCGACTTTTTCACGAGGTTCGAAGAGACTTTTGTAGATCATAGTGGTCAGGACATGAGCACAGAAGGAGGACAAAGACTGTTTGTCGATAAATTTGTGCATAATTTGTTACCTGAGTTATGCAACAAATTAAAAGATTCCGAGAGTGCGTGGGCTGTTTCCACAACTGCGCAAATACTTGCAACTGCACAGTATTACGAAAATAGGGATAAAGAGGAAAAGGAGAAATCAGACAAGAAAACGAAAGACTTAAAAACTAAAATTCTTTTGCAACAGGCGTATCCGCCTCGCATGAATCAGACTAATACGCAACAGGGTTCGTATCAAAGGACAGATTATAGTACATCGAGACCTCAATATCAGTGGAACCAATGTGCGTACTGTAAGAAAGAGGGTCACTATAAAAATGAATGTCCGATCTTAGCGCAAAATAATGCAGCAGCAGCTCAGAGAGGTCGTGGTGGTTTTGTGCAGAATTCTAGAGGTCGAGGGCGAGGTGCTATGCCTCCACAAACGAATGATCGTCCTTCCAATCACTTTGATCAACGAAATGGACAGTCTGCCCAGCAAAATAGATCTCAACAGTATCTTGTTGAGGACTATTGTGAAGTGGATGAGAGATTTCAGCAAAATGGGTACTAGGACAGCCATGGACAGAGAGAGGGAGTAGTATCAGTTCCAGTGGATCAGAGTGGGCCTTATGTCGCAGTAGCAACATCAGGTGTAGTCGAACCGTTTCTGTTGGATACTGGTGCCGCAAAAAGTTCTATCATTCATGCGAAACTCCCTGGCGCACCTTTGTCCGGCTCAACAAATGTTTCTGTAGGTTTTTCAGGCGCCCCTGTGTACAACCCTATATCTGGTCCTTTGTCTATTTCTGTGGGACCGTGTCACTTGAAAGCACCCCTGATTTTGACGACAGGTTGTAATGAAAATCTGCTTGGTTTAGACTTGTTAAAACGACTATATGCGACATTGTACTGTTCTCCAGAAGGAGTACAGCTTACACTGGGTAAAAATATCACTTCTCCGATGTACTTGTCAATGGATGCACTTCCGCCAGAGCTGTGTTCACTCCCAGATTCTCTTTGGGCGACTGGTCCTAATGATGTAGGCCTTTTAGAAATTCCACCATATGTAGTAACTTTGAAAACAAATGTAAAATTTCCAAGAATTCCGCAATACAAAATATCTAGTGAAGGTGAGTGTGCACTTTTATTGATTGTGCAAGATTTGATTAAGAAAGGTGTGGTTGAAGAAACGAGAGGAAATGTCTGTAACAGTCCTGTACGACCGATTCTGAAACGAACTGATCCCACAAAGCCTCCAGTGTATAGGTTTGTTATCGACCTTAGAGAAGTTAATAAGATTGTAGTTCCGCAGTTTCCTGTAGTTCCAGACATTACTGCCTTGTTAACATTGATTCCTGCTACAGCCACTTGGTTCTCAGTCATCGACTTGAAGAATGCCTTTTTCAGCATTCCGATAGCCGAGGAAAGCAGAGATATTTTCGGCTTCTGTCTAGGAGGTCGAAGTTTCAGATTCAAACGCGCTCCACAAGGTTATTGTGAGAGCCCATCTATTTATAGTCAAGCATTAAAAAGTCAGTTAGATACCTTTGTCCTTCCTCCAGGTTCTGCTCTAGTACAGTATGTAGACGATCTTTTAGTGGCTGCCGATGACAAAGAAACTTGCAAAGCAGCTACGATCTCGTTATTGCATCATTTGTCTAATTTGAATCACAAGGTGTCACCTTCGAAAATGCAATACTGCTGCCAAGAAGTGACCTACCTAGGTCATCTCTTGTCAAAGGAGGGAAGGAAGTTGACCCCAGAGAGAATAAAAGCAATTACGCAGATGAGTGTTCCACGCACACAAAGAGAAGTACGTGCTTTCCTAGGTATTACCTCTTACTGTAGACAGTGGATCCCAAATTTTTCTCTTTTAGCAAAACCATTGGTAGCTTTGACTGGAAAAAATGTTCCGAGTCCGGGGCCATGGTCTGATGAATGTCAAGAGAGTTTTACTGAATTACGAAAAGCATTGTGCTCAGCTCCTGTATTGGGTACACCTGATTACAGTAAGCCATTCACGCTCTATGTTCACGAGAGAGAAGGTTGCGCGTTGAGTGTTCTGACACAGAAGTTTGGTGATAAACAACGCCCTTGTGCGTATTTTTCATCAACATTAGATCCGGTAGCTAGAGCGTTACCTAGTTGTTTGAGAGCTACAGCGGCAGCTGCGGCTTCCATTCGACAATCTGCTGGTTTGGTGATGAACAACATGCTAGTGGTCATGGTTCCTCATGCGGTGGATACACTCATGAATCGAACGAAGACACAACACCTTACCAGTGCGAGATTATCTGGTTATGAGCTGACATTACTAGCGAGTCATATTCAGATCAAAAGATGTAATGTATTGAATCCAGCAACGCTGTTGCCGACTGATCAAGAGTCGAGTGATTCCGAGCCACATGATTGTTGTTTTAAAACGGAGGAAGAGACAAAAGGACGAATTGACTTAAAGGATACTCCGTTATCCGATCCAGATGGCACGCTGTATGTGGACGGGTCATGCTTTAAATTGGAGTATGGTGATGTGACTGCTGCTTACGCAGTAACGACTTTGAAGACGATTGTGGAGACTGCAAGAGTGAGTCAGAATTCTGCCCAAGCTGCAGAATTAATAGCTCTAACAAGAGCGTGTGTTTTAGCTAAGGGAAAGAGAGTGAATGTCTTTACAGATAGTCAGTACGCATTTGGCGTGGCCCATAGTTTTGGCCGTTTGTGGAGAGAAAGAGGTTTCATTACGTCCCATGGGACTAAGATTCAACATGGTCAGCTAGTTAACGACTTGTTGGAATCTCTAACCTTGCCGACTGAAGTTGCGATTGTAAAGTGCAGTGCTCATAAAGCAATCACGGATGATGTTGGTCGCGGGAATGCTTTTGCTGATGAAACTGCTAAACAGACAGCTAGAGACATGATGAGCAGGATGTATGTTGCTACGTCTGCAAGATGGATTGCTGAGTCTGGAATGTGTGAGGATACCATGGAAAGTGTGAAAGAGATTCAGAAAGAAGCAACTGAGGAAGAAAAACGTGTATGGAAAGAAAGTACGGGCAAGTTGGATTCAAATGGGTGTTGGATTGATTTGACGGAACAGCAGCGTTGGATGTTGCCGGATGCGTATGTGCTTGCAGTGGTGACAATGGCGCATGGAGTAGCGCATATAAGTTCTAAAGGAATCTGTAAGATGTTGGCTCCAGTCTGGAAGAATGATGGGATCAGTAAGTGTGCAGAGAGAGTGGTGAAAAATTGTATGGTATGCCTGATGCATAATCCTGGTAAGGGAACTCCAACTCCTGCTGGTCACTTCGCTCCTCCTTCCTGCCCCTTTGAAGTGATTCAGTTAGATTTCATTCACATGGATCGCTGTAATAATTTGAAATATGTCCTGGTGGTAGTCTGTGCCTTTTCCAGGTGGATCGAAGCATACCCACTAAAGGACAATACTGCCCTATCAACTGCCAAGATTCTTCTCAAAGAATATTTCCCTAGATTCGGTATGCCACGGATTGTATGGTCAGATAACGGAAGTGAGTTTATAGGGAAAGTTATGCAGAGTGTGTGTGCCGGCCTAGGTCTGAAACAAAAGTTCCACAGTGCGAACCATCCCCAGTCTGCTGGTTTAGTGGAGGGTTACAATGGCACCCTCAAGCTGAAACTAGCTAAAATGCAAGCATCCACAGGTTTAGCCTGGCCAGACGCACTTCCTTTGGCTTTGTTATCAACGAGAGCAACTGTACATTCTAGAGTGGGGCTTAGCCCTTATGAGATAGTGTTTGGCCGCCCGGCAAATATTTGGGGTGTGCCGAGGCCTAAGGAGTTTTGTTCTCTAGAATATCCTATGTTGATAGACTACCTTTACGACTTGACTGCTAAATTGAGTCTTATTCACCAACAGGTTTTCGATGCTTTACCAAAGCCTCCGGAGAGTCCAGGGCATCAGCTGAAACCAGGAGATCTTGTGGTTATCAGGAATTACGCGAGGACGAAGAACCTTCAGCCGAGATTTGTCGGCCCCTTCCAGGTCCTACTGGTAACAAGAACAGCAGTTCGTGTGGCTGGTCGCAAGCATTGGGTGCACGCATCCCACGTAAAGCGTGTACCTTTGCCACTTCCTTACGACGACTGGGTGAAGAAGGGAATTGGTTCCTCCGAATTTGAAAGCACGCCAAAGTTCATCCCTTTCAGCGATGCCGAATTGATCACGGACACTCCAAGCTCTGACTCTCCTTCAGAAAAGACTCCTTTGAACTCTGAACATTTGTCCCCTGCATCAGAAAAAACTCTGTCATCTGCGAACTTGAACACTGCAACAGCTACCAGTGAAACGCTATTTGCCGATCAGACAGTACCTGCGAAGCAAAGATATAATTTACGAAACCGTAAAATGGACAAATAAAGCAGGCAACTGCCCATTGTGATATTTTGAAATTTTGAACTTTTGCCTTCAGCCAGGAAGTTTGCTATTATTTTGTTGTTTTAAAATTGCCTTGCCGTCTGGGTAGCCGTAGGGTCGTGGCTGTGTGCCTAGTTGAATCTGCGGGGGTCTGACACAAGGTCGATCTTTCTGTTGGTTCTGGGAACTCCCAGGGCTGATAGAGGCATTTTCATCTACGTACACATCATCAGTGGTCGCGAGCGGATTGTAGAAGATGGAGCTTCCTGCGCTGCAACGAGAAAATGTGATTTATGTTCGCAGAAACAGACTTTACAGAATCCTTCACAGCAAATGCTTTTTGATGCAATGTGCCATTACATTCTTGATTGTTTTGATAACGTTGGTGGGAGGAATCGTTTTCAGTATAAATTTGATTTTTGTGCCAGTTACTACAGTACCTCCCCTTGATCCTGCTATTTCTACTGTTTCTTCTATACACTCTTTTCACTCGTTTCCCGAACATGAGCAAGCTCGACGCTCTGAATTCATCAACAACACTTTTGTACAGCTCTTGCATCAACACCAACTGGTAGTTAACACTACAGACTGCTGGGTGTGTGGCTTGATACCCCACACTATAGATAAAGGTATTCCCTATCTGGTTTTGCCTTTCAGCTACAATGGATCATTTCAGGCCCTTCAAACCATCTTTGCTTATGCCCTTGAAACCTATCCTCCACGTCCACCACGTTCCACTAAATATAACTCTGCCAACAAAGCTTTGGTCCAGGGAATTATTGACATGATCAAGGACGTCAATAATACTCCATCATACCCTAGAGACGAATTGCGAGTATATTTAAGTTGGAATACTTCAGAGTATCGCCTTAGTTTAGCAGAAAGCAAGCGCAAAAGCTCAACTCCAATCTGGGTCGTACCTCACCGAGGTCAGGTCTGTTTGCACGGGAATGGGAGAAATCCGAGAGCTCAGCTAGGGAGGAGTGAGTGCGTAGAGACTTATGTGTTTCCGGCTAACTCTTCCCCTGCCTTTCTTACTGCTAGGGGTACCTACTTCATCTGTCGAGATAGAGCTTATACATGGTTGCCTGCCGACTTTTCAGGTTCATGGTATATTGCTCGATTGTTGCCTCCAACATACACTACATCATCTGACTACCACAAGACCAGAGTAGCGAGAGGTGTCTTCAGTAAGGAAGATACTGCTGGTCAGGAAGCTGGAGACTTCTTCAAAGGCTTCCTTCCGTTCTGGGGGCCTATGGCCAATAGTAGAAACATACGTCAGCTAACACGGGTAGTTGAATCTACTATTACCGAAACTGCTGGTGCCCTTAGCAATCTGACAGCTGAGCTTCAGGCGGATAGACTCATGACGTTGCAGAACCGTATGGTTCTAGACGTTATCCTTGCAGATCGAGGTGGGGTATGCAGAATGATCCAATCGAGCTGCTGTGTCTTTATTCCTAATAATGCTCCAACAGTCTATGAGGCGATCTCTAAGCTACACAAGATTTCCGACTCTATTCACGTAGACAAGGGAAACTGGTCCTTCATGGAGTGGTTTTGGACTCTGATCTCAGCGTGGGGGTGGAAGGTTCTAATGGTCATTGGTGTCATCTTAGTATTCCTATTCTCATGTTGCCTGATTATCCAGTGTGGTCCTGCTCTGTGTAGTCTTTGTGCTGCAACTTGTCTTAGAAAACCACCTGCGTTTGGAGAAAAGGCACGAGAAAGGATGATGATACAACAGCATGTCACTGACCTGATGAGCATAGAATTAGATTCTGACATAGACTAAGTAATTGCCTATGTAAGGGCAAAAGGAGGGTCTGAGGTTCCGTGACGATTTGAACCCGTGTTTTCAATATTGTCAGAAATACATAATATTGGTATCAGCGAACCGCAAATGATCCATTTAGCATATCCTGGTGTTTTCGCTACGCTACGAGCAAGAGCACTCCTTTTATAAACACATTTCTGATCTACCCACGGCATCCATCTTAGATCATGGCCGCCATTTTGTGTTTCTTGCCCTCACATACGCAATAACCTCTGATCACTTCATTTCGATTAAGGACACGCAGCCTTAGCCGGAGATTCACCTCTTTCATGACACGTGCACCTTAAACCAGATCACGCTGTAGCTACATGACTCGACAAAGGCTGCCTCCTCTGCCCGAGGCCAGTCCTGCTAAACTGGTCTTCGTGTCCATTGTCTCTGATCACGATTAGGCAGCCGAAGCCGGTAGCCTTGCCCATTTACAACCCACAAACATCTCTTATCCCGCTTTCCTATCTTCCACACCTGGCTCCGTTCCTTTCTTTCTGAATCTTTATTAGGGGGAGGTAACGAAATTTACGATGAGGCGGTCCGGCTCTTGAATACAATATTGACAAGGGATTGTGATGAACTAATGGGAACCCCTCGTTCGTAATGTTTTGACATCAGATATTGTCGACGATTCCTGTGCAACGCCAAATATTTATTGTTTAGGACACAAAGGTTTGGGAATGTACTAACATGTGAAGAATTCGCCTGAAGGCCAAAATTTAGTATATAAGGAGCAACCCTCTTTGTACAATTTGAACAGGCTCCTAGTTACTGCCCATGCGTAGTTTCTGTGACTTCTGTGTCCCTGCAGTAATAAACCTTTGGTCTTTGACGCCACCATCGAGAAGCCCGTGTTTCTGTTCATTTGTGCACCAAGGCAGGTGGAACTCCGGGGTCTTTGGGTGTTGTTCCCTGACACCTCTGGACGGAACCAAAAAGTCCAGAACTCCAGATCAAGCCTATATGTATTATATTTGGGCACTAGAAACCTCCTTGATGCTCTACGAATCATGAGAAGTGACTCAAGTAGGTCCTCGCTAGTATGTGGTGTTACAAAGTACCTGTGGTGTGCGTGGATTATCCGTATAAAGGCACAATTAAGGAGTAATGTGCAAATAAATACCATCTAATCTGTGGATCTGAGAGATAATTTACACATAGGAATTATTTGCAAAGTACTGAAGATTAACTGTTTTGTATGGGACATGTGTTTTAGCTAATCTGTAATTTTAAACCTAATGAGCAAATGCCAATTAAGATATTAAGCGTAAATTTAGAGTGGACGGTATAGCCAGGTTTTAAAAACTTGTTTTTACTATATGAAATATTCATTTTATATACTTTTATGTGACTGTGAAATGCTTTTATGATAATTGCTATCGAATAAAGCTTATGCAAAATGAATGGGGAGCATGGAAGAGTTCCTGACTAAGTGGCTCACCGGCTGGCTACTTCCATAGTTGTTGTCCTATTATTTTGTTGTTGAAAGGGCACACAGGGCCATGATGCAGAAGTCGCCCCGGGAAGCCAGACCAAGTCCTTTCATTGCAAAGATTTTGAATAAGCACAACAGCGGAGACATGATTTGAAATCAATCCAGACAAAGAACACCTGATGTTCAAAAACACTTGCATCCTCAAATGTCATGAGTACACAAGATTAGTCCAGCAGAAGCAACAGTAATTTATGGCAGACAAGGCCCAACTAGGTGAGCAGAAACTTCCCTATGCATTGCTGTATCTAGCCAAGCTGAGGGTGGTGTACCAATCCCGTATGCTATTCTTTGAGGCACCAGAAGTATACGTACACATGACAGGATTGCCCCGTACTTTGGAGTACAATGGCATTTTAAACAAGCATTTGCAATTCAATAGGTCTGGCATTTACGCAAGTTTAAGCAATTGACATTGCAAATAACTGGCTTTTATTTATGTTTTCTTTTTTAAAACATAAATAAAATGCATTGTCATTTACAATGCCACTAGCTTAAACTCGTGTAAATGTGAGACCTATTGCATTGCAAATGCTTTGACTGGTATGGCTCCCACGGTTCCCCGCTGTGTGCCAAGCATACGTTGTATAAATTGATGTGAATACTGTAAGTGCTGGACTGGCTCACTCTGGAAGAGAACTGGGCCTTGTCATGAGAAATGAGGCTTTAGACTGGAGGAGAGCGGTCCACGGGACACCCGAGGGGGTGCTGACCTCACTGATGAAGGCCGCCTGCGTGTACGTGTGTCGGCTGAAGGTGTCAGCTCAACACAGCTGGACACTCTGAGGCAAAAAAAGCTGATAAGTCAACAAAAGAGTGATTTCGAAACAAAGGTAGCTCTGAAAATGCGTTTTCATTTTGGAGGCGGCCTGACAGGAGTCATTAATGAACTTGGTGCGTGCAGGAATCGCTTAAGAGCAACTGCTAGAAAGAGCAGGGGGATTTTCCGCTCTGCAACGAAAATGCAATTGCATCTGCCCAATGATCCTGTAGACAACTAGTAAGGGCCAGTCTCCAACGCCGTCCTCTCCAAGCTGCCTCGTCAAACCTGCAGCTCTCACCTAATTAATGCAGCACTTGGACCCAGTGTCTCGCCGCTATGCTTTTCCTTGGCTTGTCGTAGGTCTCTATTGCATAGCTCGTCTTCAGGGCCGGACGTCGAGCTGTAACGCATAATCGGGTATAGGCTTGGTAGGCTTCTTCCTCAGCTGCTCATCAAGGGCTATGCCACGTACCCTCTTCTACTACGTTTGCTTTCCCTGATTCCGGAAAGGACTCCGCACTGTAGTCTAAGCGTTGAGCTCCACGATTGAAAACCAAGGGAAAGGGAAAGAGCAGTGCACGCTGGAGGCAAGCCGTGACCATGCACATCGGCGTGGCCTGCAACTCGTGCCCAGTGGCGAGGCGTAGAACTCGGTGAAGAAGGAGAGATCGGTTGTCGGTGTCCAAGATGACCAGTGGGTCTTTTTGTGAGTACATGCTGGCCCAGCCGAGGATCCAGAGGAGCCACAGCACATGCATCATAACAGCGCTGCAGGGACGTAAGAAGACCAGCCATAGAGAAGGAGGAGGGAGGGAAAGAAAAAGCACGCAATGTTTGTTGGTGAGGGAGAGGGGGGGTGGGTGGGGGTGGAGGGTGCGTGTGAGTGTGTGTGTATGGGTGTGTGTGCGTGTGTGAGTATGGGCACGCACATTCTACCATCAATGAGGGTCATTTGGACTGGTGCTAGGTGCCCACTAGAATAGTGGACAGCATATGCCAGGCCAACGTCTCACAGCAGCTACAGGAGTGCTGTGTGTTTTCTGCTTGGAGCAGCTGTAGCAGCACTGTGCTCTAACAATGGCTGTGAGGGCACTGTCCTTTACGGGATGGGGCAGCTGTGAGGGTGCCATTCCCCCCATCCCGTGAAGTAACAGTAGATGCTATAGCACCCAGGATAATGTGCTGCATGGCCAAATAATTATAAGGTCCCAAAGGCACGACATATTGGCTATGCCAATGCTTTTTCACGGAGTGTTGGCGTGACGGGCAACACACAAAGATAAGAACAGAAAGAAGCATTTGACAAAGCCAACACAAGTGGTTTGCCTGTTATACCTAAGGTAACAATACCATTATTTCATGCATTGCAAGTTATGAAGTAGAAGATGGCAGTCACTTCACATTTGATATAATTGTTTTCAACAGCAAAATGTAAAAAAATGAATATGCAGTGACCCTGATAGTGTGGAGCGCTTTTGTAGGCCTGAGCATGAAATTCTACTTCGCTCATTGATTTTGCGGAGTTTTTCCCACTCCACGCTCCGCGTAGCACGCGGATTTCTGAAAAACTCTGCAGAGCAGAGTTTTTACTTACTTGCGCTCACCAACATTAAGTTTGCAAGCGGGGAGAATTTTACCCCAGACCACCTCCCGGCGATATCTTTCAATGCTGGCAGTGTGGATGGTCGCTACCGCTTGCGTTGAGAAACCTTCCATTCGCGCTGAGGAAGCTGCTGCTCTAGTAGAACATCAACTCGAGCAGCAGAAAGAAGCTGCACCCTCTTGCGCTGTGCGTGCACCTTTTGCACTGATTTTATAGCACGGGTCAAACTCCAAGTTCTAAAAATCAGTGCGAATGGTGCAACGTAACGCACTCTGCTGCTTGCCAAAGTCCGCGCAGCACAGCAGAGTTTTTCAGTCATGCGCAACTCCACGAACTCCGCCAAGGCCTACTCATTAGCAGTTGCTAACAGACAGCTGCAGCTGTCTGTAGCCAAACACTATCAATAGTGCACTGCTTGACCTGCTGCTTTTGCTCAGTTGGTGGCTCTGGGGACTCACACATTTAACTGCAGAGATCTGTGTTTGACTTCAGGGTCACAGGTTCAAAGGCTGGTAAGTTGACTCAGCCTTTCCTCTTTCTGTGGTTAATAAAAGGAGCACTATTGAGTTAGAGAACAATGAACATCTGTTTTTCAGTACCAATGTACTTTTCAGGGTGAAAATGTGCTTTACAATTCCTACTGCTCCAACTGGGGAAAGTAGGGAATGTGACCTGAGCTCACCATGTAAATCACCAGTCCCCCCAGCAATACTGTAATAAGAGAGGAGTATTTTGAAAGATACATGGTTATTATGAAAGATGTGCTGGAGACTCACCCACAGTAACCTGAGTCCTACTTCATGTTAGCATTATATTTCAATGTACAGATTGTGTCCACCTTAGAAGAGTGAGAGGCTGAGTAGCTCCTATGCGAATTCAAAAGTGCAATCTGCAGTTTATTTACATTATTCTGCAGTAAACTGAGCCTTTGAGTAACCGTAACTGGACTGGGATGTGTAACCTGGAGATCACAAGCAGACCTGTGCAGCTGGCTCAGTCACCTTTAACTATACTTTAGGGATTAGAGCCTGCAGCTTGTAGGTTGCAGTGTATTATGTAGTAGGCACAGTAACAAGTTCAACAACCTTAATGTAATGGGGACATGAACTCACAGGAAGAGTAAACTTGACTCTGTGCATCAAGCAAATCAAGCCCGTATGTGTCTGATTACGTGCCAGGCATGAATGTGGCATCCCCAGCAGGGGGACTGGCCTAGTTAGTGAGATTCAGGGGGGGCTCAAATTTCCCAATTAAAAAAGCAGTCAGCTGCAGGGTGGACAGGTAAGATGATCAAGGCCCAGATCAGTTGACTGGGGGTGAGTGCTTGCAACGTTCAACACTCGGTCCATCATCCCCTTTGGTTTTGCTTTGTTCACCCTAAGTTGGCAGGGTGTGCCCAGACTTGGGTCCCTTGCTCACTTTGCCACTGGATTCAAGCTAGGCTGGCTGATGATGGCTGATTATCCAGAAACCAGTTCCAGGATGTTTTTTTTCGGTACAGGGAAGACATGGCTTGGCAGTTTGGGCTGGACTGTTCCCATGAGGCACAGGGTCAGACTGATTTGCATATGGCCATGTCTGAACTGGGGTGGGAGAGTGGGCTAAAGAATGGTGATGGATTAAACCCAGATCAGCTGACTGGGGGTGAGTGTTTGATTTGCTCAAACGCTCCGTCCATCATCCCCTTTTGTATCGCAATTGTTAAAGTAGTCATTTAAATGCTAAACGTGTCCTAGATTCTTATTATAGAAGGCACAACATTATAGATTATTAAATCAAGCATAAGAGGCGGTTTTACAGCGCACAACTTGAAGCCCGCATGGGCTATCAAATGTATTTGGCATTGAACGGGCGCATAGGGCCATGGTACCCCCCACACCCGGGGGAGCCTACGAGGGCATTGATTGCGAAGATCCTGAACTATATAGTCCGGGATTGCATTCTGAAGGCGGCGAGGTAGACGGAGTCTCTCACCATTGAGAACAGCCACATATGCATCTATCCTGATTACACCCAACAGGTGCAAGAGCAGCGGAAGTCCTACCTGGGAGTCAAGCAGAAGCTCCAGGAGATGAAGCTACAATATATGCTGTTATATCCGACCAAGGTCAAGGTGATATCTCAGGGCCGGGCGCATTTCTTCGAATAGCCCGCTGAGGTGTGGGAGTGGCAGGAGATACAGGGGTGACGACATGCCCTCGGGAGAGTGAGGGGGGCCCCGTGAGACCTGGGGGAACCATCCCCAGGGACGACGATGCGGAAGGCGGAGCCGTTGGGACCTTCCTTGGCAAGGGATGGTCCAGAGTCCTCGGGCGCATCCGCCCCTGGGGACGTGTTGGTTCCAGATACCCTGCAGGACATTGTGCCAGGTACAGACTCTACGGCTCCGGTGATCCCAGAGACTGGAATGTCTGAACTGCTGCAGGGGACGGCTCTGTCGTAAGGTACTGTTGGAGTGAAGAGTGTTGTGCTCTGCTTTGGGGGCTTTAGTGCTGGGCCTTGAGTTTGTATGAGGTACCTGGGAGCCGTGCTGTTCGAGCTTGAATGACGGAGAGGAGCGTAGGACCTGTATCCCGTTGGAACGACCTTATGTGGCGGTGTCTGTCTTTATTTTGGCTGGGGAGGGCCCTGCTTTGGGACTGATGCCGGCGGCCAAGCCCAGGTTCATTCCTGTACGTCTGGGTCCCATGGGGAGCTAGAAGGGGGGTGGGTGGTGTTTGGTTGGGTGTGTGTGTGTGTGTGTATTAGATGGGACGAATAGGGTGGCTGTGTACATCCTGGCACCAGCAGGGGGAGGGCAGGATAGCGTGTTTTGTTGTTGCTGTCATCTTGCTCGTGGGTGGGGGTGGGGGTAGATGTTATGGGGGGGTTGTGGGGTTGGGGGGGCTTGGGGGGTTGGTGGGGTTGGGAGGGGAAATTGTTGCTGGCATCAAGAGTACTGTGTTTCTGTTTTTTGAATGGCTGATCAGATGGGCTAGGTCCCCCGGCCTGGATGCTGGTTGGGCCCGTGGGTGGCGGAACACGCCGTTTGTAATATATGTCCAGGTTGGGCGTGATCTCCTGTCATGGGGTTTAAATTCTTAACTTGGAACGTGCGTGGATTGGGCACTTGCACTAAAAGATACAGGGTCCTTTCATTCCTCCGACGCCATGGCGTCTCCATTGCGTGCCTCCAGGAGACCCACTTGAACGAAGAGGGTGCCCAGAAGCTGTCCTAAAAATGGCGGGCCAGATGTTTCATTCATCCTATTCTACCTATGCCAGGGGGGTCCTAATCTGGGTGGCACCTGGGGTTCCCTGTGCCGTGATTGTGTAACAATAATAAATGCATGGGGCTAGTGGCAGACTGTATGAAAGGAAGGGCTATTTGTATTTAAAGAATGTAAATCGAGAGAAGATTTCTGGTATATACAGTCCAAAGACAACAGAAATAGAGGAAGGGCTTACATCCTTATTCTATGACATAGATGCCTTTGGCTGGGGAACTTTCAGCAGAGTAGTTGGTTCACTGTGTATGTGCAGGGGCTTTGAGTGAGTTTTGACCTGGGTTCAAACCCCAGGTGGGGAAAATCTTTTTTTTTTTTTTTTTTAATTTTATTTCTAAATTCCACAAATGAAAGCTGTGCCTTTGTAAATGACCCCCTAGCAGTATCTGAGAGAACTATGGCCTCCTTACTCATAGTGCATGTCAGGCACTGATAATGGCATGCTGGGTGGCACGTGGATAGGGGGGACAGGTTTGCTATGAAAAAAATCACTTATTTAGTGGAATGAGAATTTGTGGATGATTGTGTAAGAATTGGAAATGCATGGGGCTAGTGGCAGACTGTATGAAAGGAAGGGCTATTTGTATTTAAAGAATGTAAATCGAGAGAAGATTTCTGGTATCTACAGTCCAAAGACAATAGAAATAGAGGAAGGACTGACATCCTCATTCTATGACATAGATGCTTTTGGCTGGGGAACTTTCAGCAGAGTAGTTGGCTCACTGTGTATGTGCAGGGGCTTTGAGTGAGTTTTGACCAGGGTTCAAACCCCAGGTGGGGAAAATCGTTTTTTTTTTATTTTTTTTATTTTATTTCTAAATTCCACAAATGAAAGCTGTGCCTTTGTAAATGACCCCCTAGCAGTATCTGAGAGAACTATGGCCTCCTTACTCATAGTGCATGTCAGGCATTGATAATGGCATGCTGGGTGGCACGTGGATAGGGGGGACAGGTTTGCTATGAAAAAAAATCACTTATTTAGTGGAATGAGAATTTGGGGATGATTGTGTAAGAATTGGAAATGCATGGGGCTAGTGGCAGACTGTATGAAAGGAAGGGCTATTTGTATTTAAAGAATGTAAATCGAGAGAAGATTTCTGGTATCTACAGTCCAAAGACAATAGAAATAGAGGAAGGACTGACATTCTCATTCTATGACATAGATGCTTTTGGCTGGGGAACTTTCAGCAGAGTAGGTGGCTCACTGTGTATGTGCAGGGACTTCGAGTGAGTGTTGACCAGGGTTCAAACCCCAGGTGGGGGAAATCATTTTTTTTTTTTTTTTTAAATTTTATTTCTAAATTCCACAAATGAAAGCTGTGCCTTTGTAAATGACCCCCTAGCAGTATCTGGGAGAACTATGGCCTCCTTACTCATAGTGCATGTCAGGCATTGATAATGGCATGCTGGGTGGCACGTGGATAGGGGGGACAGGTTTGCTATGAAAGAAATCACTTATTTAGTGGAATGAGAATTTGGGGATGATTGTGTAAGAATTGGAAATGCATGGGGCTTGTGGCAGACTGTATGAAAGGAAGGGCTATTTGTATTTAAAGAATGTAAATCGAGAGAAGATTTCTGCTATCTACAGTCCAAAGACAATAGAAATAGAGGAAGGACTGACATCCTTATTCTATGACATAAATGCCTGTGGCTGGGGAACTTTCAGCAGAGTAGGTGGCTCACTGTGTATGTGCAGGGGCTTTGAGTGAGTTTTGACCAGGGTTCAAACCCCAGGTGGGGGAAATCAGTTTATTTTTTTATTTTTTTTAATTTTATTTCTAAATTCCACAAATGAAAGCTGTGCCTTTGTAAATGACCCCCTAGCAGTATCTGGGAGAACTATGGCCTCCTTACTCATAGTGCATGTCAGGCATTGATAATGGCATGCTGGGTGGCACGTGGATAGGGGGGACAGGTTTGCTATGAAAGAAATCACTTATTTAGTGGAATGAGAATTTGGGGATGATTGTGTAAGAATTGGAAATGCATGGGGCTAGTGGCAGACTGTATGAAAGGAAGGGCTATTTGTATTTAAAGAATGTAAATCGAGAGAAGATTTCTGCTATTTACAGTCCAAAGACAATAGAAATAGAGGAAGGACTGACATCCTTATTCTATGATATAAATGCCTTTGGCTGGGGAACTTTCAGCAGAGTAGGTGGCTCACTGTGTATGTGCAGGGGCTTTGAGTGAGTTTTGACCAGGGTTCAAACCCCAGGTGGGGGAAATCAGTTTATTTTTTTATTTTTTTTTTATTTCTAAATTCCACAAATGAAAACTGTGCCTTTGTAAATGACCCCCTAGCAGTATCTGGGAGAACTATGGCCTCCTTACTCATAGTGCATGTCAGGCATTGATAATGGCATGCTGGGTGGCACGTGGATAGGGGGGACAGGTTTGCTATGAAAGAAATCACTTATTTAGTGGAATGAGAATTTGTGGATGATTGTGTAAGAATTGGAAATGCATGGGGCTAGTGGCAGACTGTATGAAAGGAAGGGCTATTTGTATTTAAAGAATGTAAATCGAGAGAAGATTTCTGGTATCTACAGTCCAAAGACAATAGAAATAGAGGAAGGACTGACATCCTTATTCTATGACATACTTGCCTGTGGCTCGGGAACTTTCAGCAGAGTAGGTGGCTCACTGTGTATGTGCAGGGGCTTTGAGTGAGTTTTGACCAGGGTTCAAACCCCAGGTGGGGGAAATCGGTTTATTTTTTTTATTTTTTTTTATTTTATTTCTAAATTCCACAAATGAAAGCTGTGCCTTTGTAAATGACCCCCTAGCAGTATCTGGGAGAACTATGGCCTCCTTACTCATAGTGCATGTCAGGCATTGATAATGGCATGCTGGGTGGCACGTGGATAGGGGGGACAGGTTTGCTATGAAAGAAATCACTTATTTAGTGGAATGAGAATTTGTGGATGATTGTGTAAGAATTGGAAATGCATGGGGCTAGTGGCAGACTGTATGAAAGGAAGGGCTATTTGTATTTAAAGAATGTAAATCGAGAGAAGATTTCTGGTATCTACAGTCCAAAGACAATAGAAATAGAGGAAGGACTGACATCCTCATTCTATGACATAGATGCTTTTGGCTGGGGAACTTTCAGCAGAGTAGTTGGCTCACTGTGTATGTGCAGGGGCTTTGAGTGAGTTTTGACCAGGGTTCAAACCCCAGGTGGGGAAAATCGTTTATTTTTTATTTTTTTTATTTTATTTCTAAATTCCACAAATGAAAGCTGTGCCTTTGTAAATGACCCCCTAGCAGTATCTGAGAGAACTATGGCCTCCTTACTCATAGTGCATGTCAGGCATTGATAATGGCATGCTGGGTGGCACGTGGATAGGGGGGACAGGTTTGCTATGAAAAAAAATCACTTATTTAGTGGAATGAGAATTTGGGGATGATTGTGTAAGAATTGGAAATGCATGGGGCTAGTGGCAGACTGTATGAAAGGAAGGGCTATTTGTATTTAAAGAATGTAAATCGAGAGAAGATTTCTGGTATCTACAGTCCAAAGACAATAGAAATAGAGGAAGGACTGACATTCTCATTCTATGACATAGATGCTTTTGGCTGGGGAACTTTCAGCAGAGTAGGTGGCTCACTGTGTATGTGCAGGGACTTTGAGTGAGTGTTGACCAGGGTTCAAACCCCAGGTGGGGGAAATCATTTTTTTTTTTTTTTTTAAATTTTATTTCTAAATTCCACAAATGAAAGCTGTGCCTTTGTAAATGACCCCCTAGCAGTATCTGGGAGAACTATGGCCTCCTTACTCATAGTGCATGTCAGGCATTGATAATGGCATGCTGGGTGGCACGTGGATAGGGGGGACAGGTTTGCTATGAAAGAAATCACTTATTTAGTGGAATGAGAATTTGGGGATGATTGTGTAAGAATTGGAAATGCATGGGGCTAGTGGCAGACTGTATGAAAGGAAGGGCTATTTGTATTTAAAGAATGTAAATCGAGAGAAGATTTCTGCTATCTACAGTCCAAAGACAATAGAAATAGAGGAAGGACTGACATCCTTATTCTATGACATAAATGCCTGTGGCTGGGGAACTTTCAGCAGAGTAGGTGGCTCACTGTGTATGTGCAGGGGCTTTGAGTGAGTTTTGACCAGGGTTCAAACCCCAGGTGGGGGAAATCAGTTTATTTTTTTATTTTTTTTAATTTTATTTCTAAATTCCACAAATGAAAGCTGTGCCTTTGTAAATGATCCCCTAGCAGTATCTGGGAGAACTATGGCCTCCTTACTCATAGTGCATGTCAGGCATTGATAATGGCATGCTGGGTGGCACGTGGATAGGGGGGACAGGTTTGCTATGAAAGAAATCACTTATTTAGTGGAATGAGAATTTGGGGATGATTGTGTAAGAATTGGAAATGCATGGGGCTAGTGGCAGACTGTATGAAAGGAAGGGCTATTTGTATTTAAAGAATGTAAATCGAGAGAAGATTTCTGCTATTTACAGTCCAAAGACAATAGAAATAGAGGAAGGACTGACATCCTTATTCTATGATATAAATGCCTTTGGCTGGGGAACTTTCAGCAGAGTAGGTGGCTCACTGTGTATGTGCAGGGGCTTTGAGTGAGTTTTGACCAGGGTTCAAACCCCAGGTGGGGGAAATCAGTTTATTTTTTTATTTTTTTTTTATTTCTAAATTCCACAAATGAAAACTGTGCCTTTGTAAATGACCCCCTAGCAGTATCTGGGAGAACTATGGCCTCCTTACTCATAGTGCATGTCAGGCATTGATAATGGCATGCTGGGTGGCACGTGGATAGGGGGGACAGGTTTGCTATGAAAGAAATCACTTATTTAGTGGAATGAGAATTTGTGGATGATTGTGTAAGAATTGGAAATGCATGGGGCTAGTGGCAGACTGTATGAAAGGAAGGGCTATTTGTATTTAAAGAATGTAAATCGAGAGAAGATTTCTGGTATCTACAGTCCAAAGACAATAGAAATAGAGGAAGGACTGACATCCTTATTCTATGACATACATGCCTGTGGCTCAGGAACTTTCATCAGAGTAGGTGGCTCACTGTGTATGTGCAGGGGCTTTGAGTGAGTTTTGACCAGGGTTCAAACCCCAGGTGGGGGAAATCGGTTTATTTTTTTTATTTTTTTTTATTTTATTTCTAAATTCCACAAATGAAAGCTGTGCCTTTGTAAATGACCCCCTAGCAGTATCTGGGAGAACTATGGCCTCCTTACTCATAGTGCATGTCAGGCATTGATAATGGCATGCTGGGTGGCACGTGGATAGGGGGGACAGGTTTGCTATGAAAGAAATCACTTATTTAGTGGAATGAGAATTTGGGGATGATTGTGTAAGAATTGGAAATGCATGGGGCTAGTGGCAGACTGTATGAAAGGAAGGGCTATTTGTATTTAAAGAATGTAAATCGAGAGAAGATTTCTGGTATCTACAGTCCAAAGACAATAGAAATAGAGGAAGGACTGACATCCTTATTCTATGACATAAATGCCTTTGGCTGGAGAACTTTCAGCAGAGTAGGTGGCTCACTGTGTATGTGCAGGGGCTTTGAGTGAGTTTTGACCAGGGTTCAAACCCCAGGTGGGGGAAATCGGTTTATTTTTTTATTTTTTTTAATTTTATTTCTAAATTCCACAAATGAAAGCTGTGCCTTTGTAAATGACCCCCTAGCAGTATCTGGGAGAACTATGGCCTCCTTACTCATAGTGCATGTCAGGCATTGATAATGGCATGCTGGGTGGCACGTGGATAGGGGGGACAGGTTTGCTATGAAAGAAATCACTTATTTAGTGGAATGAGAATTTGTGGATGATTGTGTAAGAATTGGAAATGCATGGGGCTAGTGGCAGACTGTATGAAAGGAAGGGCTATTTGTATTTAAAGAATGTAAATCGAGAGAAGATTTCTGCTATCTACAGTCCAAAGACAATAGAAATAGAGGAAGGACTGACATCTTTATTCTATGACATAAATGCCTTTGGCTGGGGAACTTTCAGTAGAGTAGGTGGCTCACTGTGTATGTGCAGGGGCTATGAGTGAGTTTTGACCAGGGTTTAAACCCCAGGTGGGGGAGATCGGTTTATTTATTTATTTTTTTTTTATTTCTAAATTTCACAAATGAAAGCTGTGCCTTTGTAAATGACCCCCTAGCAGTATCTGGGAGAACTATGGCCTCCTTACTCATAGTGCATGTCAGGCATTGATAATGGCATGCTGGGTGGCACGTGGATAGGGGGGACAGGTTTGCTATGAAAGAAATCACTTATTTAGTGGAATGAGAATTTGGGGATGATTGTGTAAGAATTGGAAATGCATGGGGCTAGTGGCAGACTGTATGAAAGGAAGGGCTATTTGTATTTAAAGAATGTAAATCGAGAGAAGATTTCTGGTATCTACAGTCCAAAGACAATAGAAATAGAGGAAGGACTGACAACCTTATTCGATGACATACATACCTTTGGCTGGGGAACTTTCAGCAGAGTAGGTAGCTCACTGTTAATGTACAGGGGCTTTGAGTGAAATTTGACCAGGGTTCAAACCCCACCTCGGAAAGTTATTTTTTAATATTATTTTTATTTTTTTAAACAATTTATTTATTTTAGCAGAGTGAAACATGGTCCTTTGGAAATGCTCAACTGATAATAATGAAAGACCAAGTAGAAAATCTATGGCATATGTCACATCAGATGTGGCATATGCCACATGACAGAGTGACACGTGTCACATGCCAGACTTGGGCTCCAACCCTTACTGCCGGAATTAGGAGCTTTTAAATCCTAAATATGAAATAAAACTTCACCTTCGTGGAACCCCTGATTTTATGTATGATCTTTCACACACAAGGTTTCTCACAGTATTTCCTCCTTTGGTTAGTTCCTACAATGATAATCTTAAAGCATGTTTTCCAAAACCAATGGCCACATTCTGTGTGAGTGCTTCATTCAAAACACGACTTTGTAACATGCAGTAATAACACGGGCTACAATTGTTGAAGAACGTGGCTGATCGCCAAACCCCGCTTTCTTGCCCACTAACCATGGGAAACAGAGATGCATTCATGCCGTCCTTGTTTAAACCCCCCAATCCCATATTGGTTACGACCTTTCCCACACTAGCACACTCCCTGCATTCATTGATGCAAATGCTAACTCCTTTCTATAGGCAGATTCCTCTGTAGTTATAGGTTCAGTCAGATATTATTCACAGTTCTAATAAGCCATATTGGACATTTATATTTGAGCAGCTCCTCCATTAGTTTTCCGTCTGCATTTTAACTACATTTTCAACTCTTTGGGTTTTCACACACATTCGCAGGAGCATGTCTGATGGTCAGCAAACTACATAGCCTTTTCTCTAGAGTACTCATTCTTACCATTCCCTAACAACATGAAAACATCATTTGATTGTGGAAAAACACATTCCCTGTCACCCCCATACATCACGAGGGTGTTACCTAACCATTCCCACTCTGGAACACAGTTACTTCATCCTATTTTTAGGAATAACTAAGCATTTCTCAGGAGGGGAATGGCAAAATATGGACTTTTGAGTTTGTATGCGTTTTGTACATGTTGCACGAGCCCCATTTTCCTGCCTATAACTAATAACTTATGATGTAGAACAATAAGTCTTACTCTGGTGGGTTTCCACTGTTTTACGCATACCTCACGGTTCTGAAATTTGGCTTATTCTGATCATGTAGGTCACACTTATGTGTGCATATATTGCGATTCAGACCCCAGTTTAATAGATGGGAACAATGCAATGTAATCCATCAAGGCACTTAGTGGCTTATTTACAAGCCCATTGCGCCGCCAGTGCGTTACTATTATTGACGCACCAGCAGAGCAATGGGCTTCCCCATAATTGTAAGGTCATTTAAAGTCACCCTGCGTGACTTTTCATGGCCTTGTAAATATGTTACCTTTCACGCATAACGCTGTGTAAAACGGGTGTTCAATGGGTGTTGCTTTGGGTGTTTCCACACAACAACATCCATGGTAGTTGACACTTTCCGAGATTTATAACATTTTGTAAACCTTGGAATGCGTCAGAATCCTATGCCTCCCTAGGGGTAAGGGAAGCATAAGAAGGCACAACGAGGAGAAATACTTTTATTTCTGCTCATTTTTCCTCTAAAATTAGATCAATGATATTTTTTGTGAAAGAAGAGGTCCCTTCCTGCACAAAAACAATCATCCCCTCAGAGCAGGCTGGTGCACAGCTGCTGATTGTGCGACGATTAGAGGAGAAAAGGACAGGAATGTGTTGTATCTTGTAGATATGGCGCATTCCTGACCTTTCATTTTGACACACAGCAGTGTGGCAGGAATGCCTGCTGCACTGTCGTGTGTCAAAATATGGTAAATGAGGCTCCTAATCCATTGAGCTTGATGAGTGCACTCTTTCTCTAAGTAAGAGCTTTGAGGAGATGTTAATAAATTAGTGACAATGTCCAAGCAACATGTGCCCATAATCTCTTTGAATTGTACCCATTCAAATTATTTGTGAAGGATGGCTCGGGGGCAAGAGGTGCAATTCTATGCTCTTGACAACTCCGATTATAACAGAGCGGGTGCAACCTCACCACAGGCCCACAAATGGCAGAAGACCTGCTACATTTTGAAGGATCCCTACTGATCTTCATACTTTTGTCATAGTACAGGGCCTGGTGCCTTATGTGGCTCACCCTCTTCCATACAAGAGAATGAAGAATGCACATGTATGATGGAGGTGGCAGAAAGGCAGACCCTGCTTTTATCTGATGTGACGCACGAGACAAGCGACCTCATTTCTGAATCAACAGTATGCACAAAAAACAGCATGTAGGCCGTAGAGGTTGGAGGATAGTCAGGTGTTACTATAGCATTAAAGTTCATATCTGGAGAAAATGATGTGTTTCCCAGCGCAGTGAATGATGAAGAAGGCAGAGGAATCTGAATCCTATTTTAGAGATTCACACTGCTACGTGTGTGCCATAAATGGCTTGTGAGGATGCCTTCTACTCCTGAGGACCAAGAACTGGCCGCACCCTGCACCCCATTCCTGCTTCGCAGATAAAGAACATCGGCCCACATGCATCATTGTGACATTTTGCACTTCCTAATTTGCGAAAAATAAGGAATCGCAAATTAAGAAGTGCAAAATGCTATGCATCATTATTTTCGGTATTCATTTGTGATTCGGTAAAAATCGCAATTTTTACCGAATCCCAAATGAATACCGAATTCTTAAGTTAATTTTCGCAATTCCCATTGATTCCTATGGGCCAAAAGGCCCATAGGAGTCAATGGGAATTGCGAGTGGCACTTAGAAAATTTCATGGGTGCAGGGGGGGGTCCAAAGGACCCCCCCATGCACCCCTGAAATGTATTTTTCTCATCATGTTTCACACACACATGTCCTAAGGACATGTGTGTGTGAAACATGAATGTTGAAAAAAAAACATTTAAAGCATTTTAAACACTTTTTCCAAATTTACCGAGTGGTTCAACCACTCGGTAAATTTGGAACCCTAATTGCGAATTTCCACTTGTCAAAGTAATGATGCATTGCTTTTAAGAAGTCGCACATCTGCGACTTCTTAAAAGCACCCGCAATTTTAGAACTCGCAACAATGTTGCGAATTCTAAAATTGCTTCATGCATCCCAAAAAGCACTTTTGCATTCGCAAACGGCTGATTTTAAGGAATCGCACCGTTTGCGAATGAAAAAGTGCTTGATGCATGTGGGCCATCACCTCTAGGTGGTCACATTGCCTATTTTGTTCATGCCAACTGCTGACCGATCAGATCTTAGGTGACACTTAGATGATACTCAGCTCCTTTATACATGGAATAAAAATGAGTCTTCTATCTCCCATGTTAAAACATGCCTGACAGCTGTCTTCCACTGGCTTACTTCTGCCCAGTTCAAATGCAATGAGGAGATTATTTTCTTCGGGAACGTTCCTCCACAGTTCTGGCACTCTTTCTGGCCGAATGAGTCCCCACAGCCAACTCCTAAGAGCCATCCCACAAAAACGTGGGGTTTTGGCTTGATGAAAAGCTTAGTTTCAGCCCTCAGATTACTAAATGGACGGGTCTATGCCACAGCATTTTTAAATCATTAAAAAGGGTCACCCACTTCTCCCAATCTCTGCAAGGGAAACTGTCTCCCATGCTCTGATAACACCGCTCTTTGACTACACCAATGCCTTGTATGGTGATTTACCCAGATTTTTACTGAACGAGCTACAGGTAGTGCAGAATGCCGTGGCCAGAACTCTCCTTAATCTACCTAAGACGGTCAGCATCAGGCAACACGTGTGTATCCGGGACTGGCTGCTGGTGAAAGATAGAGTGATTTTTAAGTCCCTGATTATTGCAAATACAGGCCTTCATGTGCTTGGCCCTGTGTATCTGAGAAAATGTTTTAGGTTCTATGTCCATTCCAGGCAGCTTCATTCTGCTAAGAAGCTTTTGGCCTACACTCCAAGGTTCCGCCTAAAACGGGTAGGTGGCAGCTCCCTTGTGTATATGGCAGCTGTGGCCTGGAACCAACTTCCTCTTGACTTACATAGCATTCAGGATCCTAAGATCTTTAGGAGGTTGAAGACCTTCTTTTTATCTAGCCTTTAATTTCTCTTCTGTTGTCTTCCCACTGGGCTCGTGTCAGGACACTCTTTTGAGTAGCTTGCACGTTACAAATCCCATATAACATAACATAACATATTCAGCCTGTAGTCTTCAATGGCATCAAGAAGAAAGCACTTTAGAGGGGTATTCGGGACTTATGTTCCAGTTGCTCCATTGTGAATGTCCCACCAGCAGAAGCAGACATTGCATGTTATTCCATCTTGCTTCTGCCACTAAAGAGACTTCAGCCCATTGTTACACCTGAAAAGGATCAGCAGATTCCTGACATAGATGTATATCAAAATAAGGGCCCCTCACAAATTAATGACTGCAATTGCACTAGAATTATTGAGGTGCCTGCACACGTATCTTCAAGTGGCAATTCACACTGTCCTCTGATGCATCTGTGCACCTCAGAAAGGAGAGCAGCACCAGTGCCGTCCTAACACATTGGCACTCTCAGCAGTTGCCTGGCCCCCCATGAGCATAGGGGCCCCATAAAGACCTGAATTTAACACACATTTTCCGTTAAACTTTTTTATTAGTGTAAGTGGCTGTGTAGGTAGGGCCCAGTGCACTGCTTTGCCCCGGGGCCTATAATGCTGTTAAGACAGACCTGAGCAGCACCAGTGCTCAGCACTCCCAGTTTGCCTAAGAAATGCTTGGCACCTTCGTACATAGCCTAATGATTCGGGTCCACTCACACCTGGGCAAGCTAGTTCAGTGTTTGGACAACATATCAGGTTGTTAATGTCAGGAGACACAAATATTAGGAAAAAATATCATGCTGCACAAATATTGTTGCCAAGGATATCGTTTTTAAGGTAAGTAAGTAATATCGTTTTTAATAATATTGTTCTTTTTAATGTTTTCAATATTATAGTTGTAAAAAATATTGCTTTAAACTGATTTTAATGTGTTTTAGTTCATACATTATTTTGTGTTACTATTATTTGTGTAATTGTTCATTTTTATATAAAGTTTTCAATTTGAAGTGATTTTAAATTTTGTATTTAATTGTTAATAATAATTTAGAGTGTTGTAGCGGGTTGTTGGGCTTTTGGAGGGAAAGGGTGGGAATTTAATGATGCAAAAATGATTTAATAATACTTTTTTTTAATGATGTGATGGTATAAATTATGTGAATTATAATATACTAATTCAATTTAGTTATATTTTAGGTGTAGGTTGCTAGGTTTGTAGGTGTATAGCGTGGGAAGTTATTTAAGTAATAATTAACAATGATTATTTTACTAATTATGCAAATTGTGTAATCATTATGTATTTTTGTTATGCTTTAGGTGTGGGATGCGGGTCTGTAGGAGTATAGGGCTGCATGTTAAGTAATAGCAATTCATGATTAATTGCAATTATTTTATACTCAAATATTTAAATTGTGGTATACTTATTTATTTGAGCTACACCTTAATTATGAGATCATGGGTTTGTAGGGGTCTATAGAAGGAACGTAATTAAGTAATAATTAACAAATATTATTTGATAATATTATTATTATTATTTAATTTATTTTAAATATGTAAATTATGAAATAGTTATTTTTAGTTATATTTTAGTTGCAGACTGCTAGATTTGCAGTGGTACAGGGTGGAAAGTTAATTAATAATTGAATGATATTTATGAATTGATAATTGTTTCTTTTAATAGTAATTATATAAATATATATATATATATATATATATATATATATATATATAAATATATATATATATATATATATATATATATATATATATATATATATATATATAAATATATATTTATACACTGAAAGAACCAACAGAGATGTCGTTTGAAATGTCATCAGTGATGTCATCAGTGACGTCACTGATCATGTCATGAGTGATGTAAAATGTGAGGTCATAAGCAGTGAAGGAGTGCATTGCGTGGGAGTGCATTGCGTGGGCGCGAGTTGTAGTTAGCTTAGTTATCTATAATTGCTGAATTTCTCTGGTTTTGCACGAATGAAACATGACCCTAACTATAATGTCCCTGTAACCTTTGGTTATTTCAGTGAAGATCTAAGTTTTTTTTCTATTTTCTAACTATAACTTGCCTGCAACCTCTAGTTTTTTCAGTGAATTTCCATTTCTTTTAAAAGTAGCAATGGTTTTTGTACAATGCTGTGGAAAGGGGACAGGGCTTCTGACCAGGTCTCAGAAATCCCTCTGAGTACGACTTATAGAAAGCACCAGGAGGGCTTCTTAGTCCTCAAGGTCCTTTAGCATCCAAGACAACATTATTCCCCAGCCAGTAGGGTCCCAGGAGATATGTTTGCAGAGTGGTGCAGAAAGGGGTTGTGGCCTCAGCAAACTGACTGCGTGGAACTTGCTGGAGGTTACAAGAGGGTTACTTAGCCTCCAAATACCCTCAATAGGCAAGGGGACTTCATCCACCAACTAGTCCAGGAGGCACGTTTGCAGAGTGATGCAGAAAGTACGTCCTTGATGATTGCACAGGTAGTGCCTGCATGATTCTAGATTCTATGAGTGCCATTACCAAGGACAGACTGCGAATACCAGGTGTGTTTGACAAAGTACAAATGACACATATAGACATATTTGACATAAAGATTTAGTGTAGCTATTTAGTAAGATGCTAAAGTAACTGTGAGAGGGTTGATGGGGTCTCCGATATCCACTCCTTACCGTCCGGTCCTACGAACGTTGTACATCATGACAGGAATCCGAGGTGGCCAGAACAGCAAGAGTTAACATTTCCTGCTACCTCTCACACACCGGGACGTGTTGCCCAGCTGGGGGACCATGACCAATGAGAACAAAGAGAGGCGGGCCTCAAGCCCAAAAGGAGGCTCCTGAGAGGGCTGGTGTATAGAAGGGGAGGAAGGACCAACCTCCTCAGTTACTAGTACCCCAATCATATTGAGAGAAAGTGATGTTTCTTGCACATAGCCATCTTCTTGAGGGACATTTTGGGGAGGAAAAGACAGAATAATCTATCATAGAGAGGTTCTTTTGGCCAGGCATATACCAGCAAGTCCATCAGTACTGTAAGAGGTACCCGATTTGCCAAAGGTATAGCCTGTCCCTGCCCCCTAAGGTTCCCTTACGCCCTTTACCCATTATCGAGGAGCCGTTTACATGAGTCGAGATGGATATTATTGGCCCCTTGCTCCTCTCTCGAAATGGGTGCAGATACGTGTTGGTGGTGGTAGATTATGCCACCCGTTTCCCTTAGGCGGTGGCTCTCCGACATCTCAATGCTCAGCAGATAGCAAAGTCCATGGTGAACATCTTTTCCACGGTGGGGTTTCTAAGGGAGATAATAACAGACCAGGAATGCCCTGGGTCACCAGGCTCATGAAGCAGGTATGCTTGCAGCTAGGTATTAAACAAATACACACTGCAACCGACAACCCCTAGATGGATGGCTTGGTGGAGAGACATAATGCTACCCTTTAAGTCCACCTTGAAAAAGCTGTTAGAACTCAAGACCCGCCTCTGGGAGGACGTTACCACTCGCCCTTTTTACTATAAGGTGTAAACCCCAGAGGAGCACAGGGTATTCGCAGTTTGAATTATTATACGGTCGGCAACCCCGTACCTTACTGGATATGGCAAGGGAAGAGTGGGAATAAAAACCAGAAGGCACCAAACCCCTCCCTGAATATGTCCTGAATCACAAAACACATCTTCAAAAGATATGCAGCATATGTAGAGCCTATATGGAAAACGCCCAGGAAACCCAAAGGCGACAGTATGACAAAAAAAACAAAGAGCCCAACCTAAACGTGGGCAACTACTTTATAATCATGATTCCTACCTCCAACCATAAGCTTTTAGGGCAGAGGCAGGGCCCTTTTCAGGTCATAGAGTTAGTCACGCCTGTGACCTACCGCCTTGAGATGGATCTCACAAAGAAAGATAACGCTCAGATCTTTCATATAAATCTGTTGAAAAAATGGGAAGGGGGGACCTATCTACCTGTGTCTTTAACCATACCTACCCCCCCTTTATATCAGCAAAGCATGGATTCTGAGTTATCAGAAGGGCAGCGGAATGCCCTGAGTTCTAGCTTGAATCCTCTTCAAGCAGTGTTCTCCGCCACTCCACTTGAATCCTCTTCAAGCAGTGTTCTATCACCACATTGGGGAAAAAGGTGAAGCTACGACCGTACTGGCTCCCCAAATCTCTGAGACAGGCCATAGACAAGAAGGTACAACAGATGCTGCAAATGGGGTTGATGGAGCCATCAAAAAGCAAGTGGAATTTGCCCATCGTGTTGGTACCAAAACCTGATGGGTCCATCAAGTTTTGTATCGACTTTCGAGAGGCAGACAAAATCTCACAATTCAACTCCTATCCATTACCAAGGGTAGACAAAATGATTGAGAGGCTGAGGAAAGCCAGTTATATTAGCACACTAGACCTGTGTAAAGGATACTGGCAGGTACCCCTAAAAAAATCAGATAGGGAGAAGACCGTCTTCTCAACCCCTGGAGTGTTGTACCACTTTACAGTGTTGCCCTTTGGGTTATAAGAGGCCCGGCCACCTTCCAACGATTAATGAACACCATACTTAAACCCTGTGCCAATTATGCAGCAGCAAACATCGATGATATAGGGATTCACAGTGCCACTTGAGACCAACATATAGACCACTTTACCACCGTCATCCGAACCTTAGGAGAGGGGGGCCTGACCATCAACCCGCCACAAGCCGGTTAGCGGCCCAATCACTAAAATACCTTGAGTACTTGCTTGGGGAAGGCTTATTGAAACCCAGAACGAGAAAGTCACAGCCATAGCAGATGTCCCCTTCCCCCACACAAAGAAAGAGTTAAGGGCCTTTCTGTGCATCCTAGGGTATTACAGGCGGTTCATTCCTGACTTTTCACAAAAGGCCGCTCTCTAAACAGACCTCCTGCAGAAACAGGTAAACACCAATAAGGAGCTATGACAACCCTCAGATAGACTCCAGCGTGCCTTCCAGGAGTTGAAAACCACCCTCACCACAAAGTCTGTGCTATTGAGTCCTTTGTCCTCCAAACCGATGCCTCGGACCATGGACTGGGGGCTTGTCCTAAAATGACTCAGAAGGTCAAAAATGCCCTATATTGTACATCAGTTGAAAGCTTTTTCCCCACGAAAAAAGGTATTCAGTAATTGAAAAGGAGGCCTTGGCCATCAAATGTGCAATTAAACCCTCTGATATTATTTAGAGGGGAGGAAGTTCACTTTATACACAGATCATGCCCCTTTGGAATGGCTTTTTCGCAACAAAGGACACAATGACAGAGTCATGAGAAGGTCTTTGGCCCTCCAGCCCTTCCATTTTATTACTCTACCCCGAAAAGGGAAGGAACAAACCAATGCAGATTACTTGTCCCGGCATCTGCTTGACTCTTTTCTTGCTGGCAAGAAAGTTAGGGAAGGGGGATGTGAGAGGATAGATGGGTCTCCGGTATCCACCCCTTACCTTCCGGTCCTACAAACATTGTACATCATGACCTGAATCCGAGGTGACTGGAACAGCAAGAGTTAACATTTCCTGCTACCTCTCACGCACAGGGACATGTTGCTCAGCTGGGGGACCCTGACCAGTGGGAACAAAGAGAGGCGGGCCTCAAGCCTCAAGCCCAAAAGGAGGCTCCTGAGAATCCAGAGGCGACGACGAACCCGGAAGGAGAGGAGAACAAAAACATCGCACTACGGAAAGCTGTTGTGGAGCGGAACACCTCAACCAGCGGGAAGGAGCTCGCAGGAAGCCTCGACCCACCAGATGAGGACGGAGGACCCGAGACCTGGACAGAGGAGTGGTGGACACCCACGGAGGATGCTGGTTTTGTTATTCCTTCCACACCTGCATAGCACTGTTCTCTGTTTCTCCATCACTGTCCTGCACAGTCCCTACCCCTGACTCCTTGTCTCAAACCCCACCTAAGCACTAAGCACACCTCAGTGCCGAGAAAAACCGGCACCTGTCAGCTCCGCTAATTAAGCGGCTCTGGGGCTTTTGGATAGCCGGCAGAAAGGTTTTAGGACCTTATAGTCTATATTAATATCCTCTTGTTGGAAACGGTGAAGGGTTCTATCCTGACCAAACGCCAAAAAGACCAGAAAACTTACTGCCTCTTTTTGTTTTCCACTCTCTCTCTCTCATGGCCCTCCCGGGTATCCACTGAAGAAGAACCAGCTAGAACAGTAGAGTACAGCCGCTCCACCAAGAGGAGGGAGATGAGAACCGTCATTCCCCTTGTTTAGATTCTATGTTATTTACATTAATAAAATCTTATCATCATTGAGCCCCGACTTCAGCCTCCTGGTTTCTTCTTCCGCCCGATCCTCTCACAATAACTTTCCCCTTTGCATTCATTTGTCAAAATAACAATATCAAAAATGCATTTTCCTTCTTCACAGCAACACTGGCGGCTGCAATGACATCAGTAGTCACGAATACAAATGTAAAAGTGTAAAACGGCTATATAGACACATTTTACACAAAGTTTGAGTCTAGCTGTTTAGTTGAATGTATGACATTACAACGCAAACATTTACAACGCATGCCTTTACAAAGCAGTTTTTACATCGCAACATGCATTACAAAGCATGATTTTACATTGCATGCCATCACAATGCATTTTTAGAAACTACACTTACAGTGCATTCCATACACATCGTATTATACCATTACAACGCATACCATTACATTGCATTTAAGGTAAGTGTTGGATATTGTAGGGGTGAAAATTAGTCTTCCTTCTCCAGTGAGTGCATACAGCAGGGTAAGTGTTGGATAGTGTAGGGGTAAAAATTACTATTCCCACTCCAGGGAGTACAACAGTAGGGTAAGTGTTGGATAGTGTAAGGGTAAAAACTATGCGTTGTAATGGTATGCGTTGCAATGGTATGCGTTTTAGTGACATGCGTTGTAATGACATGCGTTGTAGTGACATGCGATGTAATGGCATGTGATGTAAAGAGTGTTGCGTTATATTGACTGCATTGTAAAGGTAGTGCGATGTAATGACTGCGTTATGAAGGTTGTTTCCCATTTAGTAACATATTGGTTTAACTTTATTTTAACAACATATTTGTAAAAAAAATCTAAATGTACAGACTACTCCAACAGATATGACTCCACAGTTTTCAAGAATGGCCACACATTGCATGGACTGTAGTGTGGTTATAACAGCTGGCGAGCAGTGTATAACAACTATTAGCAATGCTGCCAAAAATGGTATGTGGTATTTTTCCCCCTTTTATATTTCTTGCACATTTCATAAGATAAGTTCATAGTGAGCAGCAAGAAGGCAATACAAAGCTGAAGGACCCTTGACTTCAAAAGCAGCACAACAACACCAAAGCAGGGAGTCCATTAAAAAGTCCAATCTCAACTTCAAGATATGGCTCAACAGTTTTCCACATTCGCATTGTTTTTCTACATTAGCAGGCATTTTATTATCTTACAAAATGGGTATCTAATGTCTATGTGTTGTTCATTTTATTTTCTTCCAATTTATTGTAACAGTACTTACATATAACTTGCCATATAGACAGGTCACATCACCCCACTACAAATAAATGCACAGGTAACTTTTGCCAGTTATTATATTGAAATTTTTCATTTTTTTAAATATAAGTCAAAAGTCAGTATATAAATCTTCCAGTAAGTGCATCAACAACATATACAAACATACTCTGGTGTTTTACAGAATACTGTGTTACATTTTGTGATCTCTTTTTCAAAAACTATAAACTGTAAAATATGTGTCTTGTTCTGCAACTCCTCCTCTTAACAACTCTTCATTTTCCCTAGAATCCTGCTCAGGGCCAAAGAAACAAAACTGCACATAACCACAAACCTTTTTTTGCGTCTGTCATACTACCATGTAAAGTGCTCTACTTATTGAATATATCAATGGATTGCTGTCTAATACTAGAAACACTACTACAATTCCATTTGTATACAGTATACTGATTATACCTTCCTTGTACCTCTTCTGCAATAACTTCTGCATTTCTAGGTACCATCACCTCTTCATTTCATTACATTGTGCTCTTCAATCAATAGTAAGAACTAATTTGTTATCCTGGAGATAGCTTTCTCCGTTAAAGAAAGCCTCGGTACAAGAAGTATGTATCCATTGTCAACAGTTTCTTCTGTTCACTAATCTTGCCTTCTCAAGCAAAACACAATTTTCTCAAGAGTCTTCATTCTATTTTGAATCAAAACAACAATCTTCCTCTTCAAAGCAAAAGCATCAACTACCCTCTCAACTCGTTCTTTCTGTTTCACTGCATGTCTCCTTCTTCTACACTTTTTTAAATTTAGCAATAACTTTACAAGGCTGTAACTATGCAATCATTATAACATTTGCGCAGAACTTATGCAGCCATCTAAACACTCACTGACAAATCATGCAGTCATTGAAATACTGAGGCACACGTGCACTAATGAAACACTCAGGCACTCATGTAATTACGTAGAGAGCACCATTGTACTAAACCTATCACCCATATTGTCCAATGACTACATATTCCTCAGTAAAACTACTTGTAAATACATGGGTTTATGGTTAAATACATGAATACCCCATGGATGATTTAATGAATGCATAGGTAGTGCCTAGGTGATTCCATGAGGATGCAAGTAGTGCCTACATGATTCCCTAACTATGTCATAACTCCATGGGTCATTCCATATCTGTTTACTTACTGCCTGTGTGTTTGCATGAATATACCACTAGTATCCGGGTGTTTGGATGAGTGCATGAGTAGAGCCTGAATGATTCAACAAGTGCTTGACTAATGCTTCAATAATTCAATACATTCATGGATACTGGGAAGATGAGTGCAATTCTAGTGCCTGGATGATTGCAAGAGTGTATACATAGTATATAGGTGATTTATACAGTGCGTGGATAGTGCATGCATGACTGTTTAAACCCATGCGTAGCACCTAGCCTATTGGATGAGTGGATGAATAGTGTGTCAGTGATTGGATGCCGCCCATGTCTTTTTGGTTGACTGAACAGGTAGTGCCTGGATGCTTACATAAATACATGGGTAGTGCCCGCCGAATTCAATAAGTGCATCAGATTGCCTACCTAATTAGTGCATGACTAGTGTCTGACTGACTGCATAATTCCATTGTTAAAGCTTGACAGATTGGATAAAAGTAAGTATACTGCTGTGGTGATTGTATTAGTGGAAGATTATTGGCTAAGTAATTAATTGACTGCATAGGTACTGGATGGGTGATAGGTTTACTACAATGGTACTCACTACGGAATTACATGAATGTATGAGTAGACCCTGAGTGTTTCATCAGTGCCCACATATGCCGCAGTATTTTAATGACTAAGTGGGTTGTAAGTGGATTTTTAGATGGCTGCATAGGTTCTGTGCAAAAGTTATAATGATTTCATAGTTACAGCCTGGTTAATTGCATAGGTCAATTTGTAATTATTTTACATACAAAGTTATATTCATACCACTGAATTCAGTTTGTAGATTATATTGTTGTTTTAGCTCTTTCTGTATAGTTTGGACACTGTTAAGATTTGTAAAAACTAAGCACGAGATTGGTGCACCACTCTCATACAAAGCATGTCTAAAATAGCAACTCTTCACTCTATCATCATGATAAAGGTAGCAAATGAAATCATGTGTTTCATTTTAAACAAGTGCATCTCCACTTGTGAATGGTTAGCATCTGACAACCCTGTCCTTCTCTTTCAAAACGAGGATCCTGTTTGCTCATTTTTGTGATGATTTTGCAATCATCACAGAGAACTCTAAACAACATGAGAGTTCAAACCAATATCTAGCTTCATTTTTCTGAAATTTGAATACTACACATCAATTTATTATATAGTCCCTGACTTGCAAATTTAAACTTGCCCTTGCTTACATTGTGTCATCACTCCTAAACTTTTCAAAAAATGTTCTGTCTCTTTAACATCATTATCCACCATACAGTTCTAGCTCAGTGTACTAGCAACCCTGTGGAAGCAGTAGGTCAAAAGTTGTCAGCACATTCTAGAAGGAACATGCTACTTCCAATTGAGATACAGCAGGTGTGGTTCAAGTCAAGTCAAGTCAAGTCAAGTAATTTATATAGCGCGCTACATACCCAGAGGGTCTCAAGGCGCTTGAAGAAGGGTGGGGAATTACTGGTCGAATATCCAAGTTTTAAGTTGCTTTCTGAATGCTAGGTGGTTCTGAGTGAGGCGAAGGTGAGTGGGAAGTGAGTTCCAGGTTTTAGCTGCCAGGTAGCAGAAGGATCTTCCACCCATGGTGGTTTTGTTGATGTGAGGTACAGCAGCAAGGGCTTGGTTGGAGGAGCGTAGCTGGCGGGAAGGGGTGTAGAAGGAAAGTCGTGTGTTGAGGCATTCGGGTCCGAGTTCGTAAAGTGCTTTGTGAGCATGTGTTAGGAGGCGGAATGTTATCCTCTTATTAACGGGGAGCCAGTGGAGGTTTTTCAGGTGACTAGAAATGTGGTCTTTACGCGGGATGTCTAGTATGAGTCTGGCTGATGCGTTCTGGATGCGTTGGAGTTTTTTCTGAAGTTTTGCGGTGGTACCGGCGTATAGGGTGTTTCCGTAGTCCAGGCGGCTCGTGACCAGTGCGTGGGTGACCGTTTTCCTAGTTTCGGTGGGGATCCAGCGAAATGTTTTTTTGAGCATGCAAAGAATGTTGAAGCAAGATGATGAAACGGCGTTTACTTGTCTGTTCATCGAGAGTGAGGAGTCCAGGATGATGCCCAGGTTCCGTGCGTGGTCCGTCGGGATGGGTGCTTTTCCAAGGGCCTCTGGCCGCCAAGAGTCATCCCAGGCAGTGGGGGAGGTACCTAAGATAAGGACTTCTGTTTTGTCTGAGTTCAGTTTCAGACGGCTGTGCTTCATCCACTCGGCTACTTCTTTCATTCCTTCATGTAGGTTGGTTTTGGCGGTATTCGGGTCTTTGGTGAGTGAGAGGATCAGTTGAGTGTCATCAGCGTAGGAGATGATGTTGAGGTTGTGTTGGCGTGCGATGGTCGCGAGGGGGCTCATGTATACATTGAAGAGGGTGGGGTTGAGTGAGGATCCTTGTGGCACGCCGCAAATGACTTCAGTGGCCTCTGACTTGAAAGGTGGAAGGCGGACTTTCTGAGTTCTTCCGGTAAGGAACGAGGTGATCCATTCCAGTGCTTTTCCTTGGATTCCGATGTTGCTGAGGCGTTGTAGCAGGGTGCTATGACAGACTGTGTCGAAGGCTGCGGAGAGGTCAAGGAGGATGAGGGCGACTGTGTCTCCATTGTCCAGTAGAGTTCGAATGTCGTCTGTTGCTGCGATGAGTGCGGTCTCAGTGCTGTGTTTTGCTCGGAATCCGGACTGTGAGGAGTCGAGGGATTTGTTGGTTTCGAGGAAGGCGGCGAGCTGGTTGTTGACAGCTTTCTCGATGACTTTGGCCGGGAATGGAAGGAGCGAGATGGGGCGGTAGTTTTTGAGTTCGGTGGGGTCAGCTGTGGGTTTTTTCAGAAGGGCGCTGAGTTCGGCGTGTTTCCAGCTTTCCGGGAAGGTGGCGGAGTTGAGGGAGCAGTTGATGACGTCTCGGAGGTGTGGTGCTATGATGGAGTCTGCTTTGTTGAAGATGTGGTGAGGGCATGGGTCTGTGAGGGATCCTGAGTGGATGGAGTTGATCAGGCGGATGGTGTCCTCAGTGGAGATTGGGTTCCAGTCATTAAGGATGTTCAAGGGGGGTGAAGGTACGGCAGAAGGTTGGGTGGGTTGGTCTCCGGGTTGATTGTTGAAGCTGTTGTGGATGTCTGCGATTTTGTTGTGGAAGAACGAAGCTAGGGAGTCGCAAAGGGTTTGAGAGGGAGTGATGTCGGAGTTGGCTGAGGGGTTGGTAAATTCTTTGACGATGTTGAATAATTCCTTGCTGTTGTGGGCGTTGTTGTCTAGTCGGTCTTTGAATGCGGCTTTCTTGGCAGTCCGGATCAGTTGGTGGTGTATGCGGGTGGCGTTTTTGAAGGCGTCCTTGGTGCTGGTGTTTGGGTCTTTTTTCCAGGCCTTCTCAAGGGAACAACAGAGTTTCTTGGATTTCTTAAGATCATCGTTGAACCAGGGAGCGTTTTTGTTGCCTAGTTTGATTTGACATTTTTTCAAAGGTGCTAGGTTGTCGGCGCTGTTGGTTAGCCATTGAGTGAGGTTAATGGCCGCTTTGTTGGGGTTCAAAGAGTGGGCAGGGGGGTTTTGAAGAAGCGATGAGGAGATCTGGTCAATGGTGATTTTGTTCCAGTTTCTTCGTAGAGTAGGTTGAGGATGGTTGTGCGTTGTGGTCTTTTTGTAGAAAAAGTGAACGCATCTGTGGTCCGTCCAACGGAGAACTGTGGTGTGACTGAAGGAGATATGTTTGCTGGAGGTGAAGATGGGGTCGAGTGTGTGACCTGCGTAATGAGTGGGGGTATTAACAAGTTGTTTGAGTCCGAGGTTGGCGAGATTGTCCAGAAGGGTGGTGGCGTTGCTGTCGTTGCTCTTTTCCAGATGAAAATTGAGGTCTCCCAATAGAATTTAGTCCTCGGAGGGGAGGGCGTGTGGGGTGATGAAGTCAGTGATGTCTTCACTGAATTGTGCACGGGGTCCTGGAGGCCTGTAGAGGAGGGTGCCTCTGAGTGTGGTCTTGGGGTCGGTGTGGTTCTGGAAGTGAAGGTGTTCGGCGCTAGCGAGGTTGACGTCTGAGCTGGTTGAGATGCGGATGGAATTCTTATGGACGATAGCGATGCCTCCTACTGTTTGTTTGGTGCGGTCCTTACGGATGATCTTGTAGCCGTCCGGGATGGCAATGGCGATGTCTGGGGCTGATGAGGCGTTCATCCATGTTTCTGTTAGGAAGGCGACGTCCGGAGAGATGGTGTCTAGTCGATTCCAAAGGTCGATGGCGTGTCTGTGGACCGAGCGGGTGTTGAGCAGGATGCATTTTAGGTGGTTGGTGTCAGATCTTTGTTTGGTGTTCGTGGATGAGGAGTTGGTCTTGGTGCCGCCATACTTACAGGAGTTGCAAGAGAAGGGTCCATGGGTGTGTCCAGGAGCGGCTTGGGCGCAGTTGGGGAGTCGGCCGGGGTTTAGGGCTAAGAGGGTGGAGGAGTCGTACGTAATGCGGGTGGGGTGGGTGGTACGGGGGCCAGGGGGTATGGCTCTGGGCGCGGTCCAGGCACGGACGGGCGTAGACGGGCTTACCTTTGGCGCACCTTCGGCGCGACCGCTGCGCGTGAACGCTGCGCGGGAAGGCATCTGTCATAAGGGGTTCAACAACAAATAACAAAATGGCTGCGAGCCAACAAGTCTGACACAAACAGATTGGGGCACAACTTGAGTTAGGCTAGGGAAAAGGCAATGGCGCCAGCACAATCAGCCCAAACTCAAAAACACAATTTAAGGGCAGAAAACACCGTTGATTGGTGAGCTTATTTGCACTGTGCCAGCATAGCGCTCTCAAGTGATCCCAACTTCTGTGAAGCGCTACTGAAATTAAACAGCACTCTAGCACACGATAAACTGGCAGTAGTGCGAGCAGAGCGCTACTTCATTTGATCAGGCACGCATAGAGTTAAGCAGCAGTAGTGCGAGCAGATCGGGACCCAAATGCAATCAATCTCAAATCAGCGGAAATGCGATCAGCTGTAGCGCGAGCAGAGCGGCCACAAATTGAGTCTGCAGTAATGCGGGCGGAGCGTTAATAAAACAGAATTCGGCAAGTAGCAGTCTGTGGAAATAACTTTACGATACCAGTTTCTGGGTTGGGTCTGGGCAGGGAGCAGCGTTGGGAGCGACCGCTTCTGGCGAGTGCAGGACGGTCACCGTCCTGCACTCGCTGTGGTTTACTTCACAGATTCAAAAGCATATCAATGTCGATATTACATTTCTTTTTTTAAACAACAGCCAATAATAAGACTTCTTCCTGAGCCATCCAACACATTGCAGACAGCATCCAATGAAATATATACATATATATATATATATATATATATATATATATATATATATATATATATATATATATATATATATATATATATATATATATATATATATATATATATATATATATATATATATATATATATATATATATATATATATATATATATATTCACTGAAAAATCCATAGGTTTCACACCAGTTATAGTTAGCTGGAAATTTTACTGACATAAAACCATTGAAATTACACGTTATAGTTAGTTGGACTCACTGACCATGTCATAACATATTACATCACTCATGACATGGTCAGTGACATCACTCATGACATCACTGATGACACCATCCAGTGAATGTGTGTCTTTCTGAAAAATAAATATGTTTTATACATGTATATGTAAAGGTCGATGGAAGAATAAATGTTTAAATAAATGTTTTAATGAATGTTTTTTTTAAAAAAAATTGATTGCTTAACTGGCTTATTAAGTGTATCTTAGTGAATACATATATTAGCGAGTAATGTTTAAATATTTAAATATATGTATCAGTGTTTCACTTTGTGTATAATTGGCTACATGGGTTGGTGAGTAGCTACATGTGTGTGTTTATGGGTTATTAGATGTTTTTTTAGTATCAGTGTGAGTGTCTGTATGGTTTGGTGGGGGTATTACTTTGCACATAGATGAATCAATGACTGACTCACTGTTTGTATGTGTTTTGAAGACAGCATATGTGCAGGACTATATGGGTGGATGAGTGTGTATATGTGTGTGTTAGTGAGTGAATGACTGTCTCACTAGTGTGTTTATCAGTAACGACATGTTTTAATCTAGTATATGTGAGTATTGATGTTTATAAGTGAGTATATGTGAGATTGTAAGAGTTCCTGTTTAAATAAGTATGTGTTTCTATAAGTCATTGTTTAAGAGAGTAAGTATGTGTAAGTTTCCTTAGAAGTAAGGTGGTAGTGTGTGTATAGTTGTATATACAAATAAATGGATGTTTAATAGTTTATTTGCATGTGTGAGTATGTGTGTGAGTAACTTTTGGATGACTGTCGATGTGTAACAGGATGTATTGATGTATCACTACATATGATGAGTGAGTATATGTATGAGTGACTATATAGAACTGTTGGTGAATGAGTGGATGTGTATATAGATGGTGGAATTACTGAATTGGTTGTTGTAACTGGTATGAATATCTCCATTTTTTTGAAAATGTTAATTTCTATTTTTGAATACGTGTTTCAAGGATAACATTAAACTGAAAGGAGGTCTGTCACTCTGTCACAAAGATGGTGTCATCAGTGATGTCATGAGTGATGTCACTGACCATGTCATGAGTGATGTAATATGTGACGTCATCAGCAGTGCATTTCACGCGCAAGTTATAGTGAGTCCAACTAACTATAACGTGGAATTTCAATGGTTTTATGTCAGTAAAATTTCCAGCTAACTATAACTGGTGTGAAACCTATGGTTTTTTCAGTGAATTTAATAGGTTTTTATATGCTAATTCCTAACTATAACTGGTGTGAAACCTTCGGTTTTTTCAGTGAATTTCATAGGTTTTTTAAATGCTAATTCCTAACTATATATAAGGCCCCAAACCTATGTTTTTTTCTTTGAAGTTCAAAATGTGGTTAATAGCAAATGTCTATAGCTATGAATTGTAATATTTTTGAAAATGAATGAATCCTATATTTTATTTGTATTTTAAACAATTATTATTTATTTTTTTATTTTTGACCCTGGAGCGCTCCTGGGGCGCACCCCGGTGAGCGCCCCGAAGAGCGTAGTCATTTGAAGCGACCCTGTGCGCGAACCGGGAAGCGTCCCGGTAGCGCCAATGTCGCGAACAAAAACATGATCGTGACGTATCGCGTAGCCGCGTCCACATGACACGCACGGCGTAAGCACACCCGGAAGCACTCGAGCGAATACGATCGCGCAACGTAAACTTCCGACTTACGCGACGCGACCCGGGGCGCGCCCCCGGGCGCGCCCGTGGGCGCGTCGCGTAAGCGCGTCGGTCATGTGACCTGAAAATAACACTTTTAATTGGTGCATAACAGTTTTACTTTCATAATGATGAAATCCCTGGTCTTGTGACCTGAAAATAACACTTCTCATTGGTTCAGGCCTTTTTTTTCTCCAAATGATGAAAGACCCCACCTTTTTTCCTTATTCGGACTTTGTCCTTTGACTGAGGAAGACCTGTTTGTACCTCTCTGTACCTTTTTGATCTCAATAATGGCTTCAGTAGCAGCAGCAGCTCGTGCATCTGCACCACCACCACCACCACAACCACCAAGAGGACCACCACAAGATTTCATTGGTGGTCAACAAGAGGAGGAAGAGGAGGAGGAGGAGGAGGAGGGGAGGAGAAGATGGCTTGAAGAACACAATACCCCTTACCAGCCAAGACCACACATTATCTGGGAGTTTTTTTCAATGTCAGAGGGGAAGAAAAAAGTAAATGCAGCCAAGGTGACTTGCTTAATCTGTGGCATGGAACTTTCTAGGGGGAACCCGAATAAAAAATATTCATTCGGAAACAACACAATGATACGCCACATGCAGCGCAAGCATCGAATAAACTATTCTGCTGCAGAGATGAGGGAACTGGCCAGAAACCCTCCCCAAAGTACAAGCACCACCTCTAAAAGAAAGCAGCGCACTCCGTCGGGACAAGAGTCAAGAGAGACGATGCCTTGCATTCAGCCACGGTTTGCAGATTTCCGTATAACCTGCAGACATTGTGGGAAGACCATCTCCTACGGAGAACAGAGCATAAAGCTCATCGTCCTTGCTGGGGACAACCACAAATGCCCCAATAAACCCTAATTATTTCTTTCCTTTTTTTTTTCTCCAGTTGAGCCATTTTCAATTCCCTGTTTTTTCGTTTATCCCCATGAAAAATACAAAAAAAATATAAAACTGTTCAGAAAACCCCCAAAAAATTAAAAATGTTCAAAAAAACTATAAAAAAACTATAAAACAACAAAAAGAAGAAAAAAAAACAGTTCTTTTTAGAACTACCTCCAATTTATAAAAAAAAGGCTTGATTTTTTGAAAACTCAGTCATTCTTTTTTCCCCGTGGTCCACTCCCCGGTCCGCTCCCCGGTGCGCGTACCGGGCACTCCCCCTGCGCAAATCAAAAAAAAAATATTTTTTATTTGCCCCGCGGGCCCTTTTATGGCCCCCACATCAAACCTAGGGGGTCAGGAGGGGTCTATCCCTGCCCCCTTATGGTCATTTCCCCCTTTTTTTCCCACCTCTTGTGTCTCTTTCCTACCGAGACACAAGATGGCGACCGGTCCGGACTGTTTCGAATGTTTACAGACACCCGAGAGCAAATCAGCTTTCTGTGCGCACCTCGCGTGTCGCGCCCGGACCGCTCCCCGGTGCGCGTACCGGGGCGCTGCCATAGATATATATATTTTTTTTAACCTAAATTACTCAAAATCCACTGGAGCACATATCTTGAGACATAGCAAAGGCACATCGGGCTACCAGTCCCTACAATTTTGCCAAGTTTGGTGGTAATCCATTCAGCCGTTCGGGCTTAAAGTGAGTTTGACCGCCCTATGGAAATTAACATGGGGAAAACACGTTTTGAGACCCCCCTTTTTTCTCGGCCCCCGCTTCACGAATCCCCCCCAAACTTTCATGGAAGGAGCGGAGCAGAGCGGGCCATTTTCTTGGAGAAATCCGCAAAGATTCGTCCAATGGCGCCAAAGTTATTCCCAATAGAATGTTGCGGATTTCCTATGGAAAGTAGATCCTAACTATAACTACCTACTGGCGACCGCCACTAGGTAATATATATATATATATATATATATATATATATATATATATATATATATATATATATATATATTCACTTAATAAACCATAGGTTTCAGGCCTTATATAGTTAGGAATTAGCATTTAAAAAAACATTGAAATTGCTCCTATATAGTTAGTTGTACTAACTATATTTCGCGCACCCGCAATCCACTGCTGATGATGTCACATATTACATCATTCATGACATGGTCAGTGACATCACTGATGACATCACTAATGACATCTCAAATGACATCACTGATGACATCACTGATGATATCTCATTTGACATCACTGATGACATCACTGATGACATCATCCAGTGACTATGTGTTTCTGTAAAGTTTAAATATGTTTTACATATTGAAGAATGAGTGGACGTATAAGTGTCTGGATGAAGGATTTAGTAGGTGCGTGACTGACTGTGTGAGTGAGTGATTAAATGTGTCTTACTAAATGCATGGGTTAGTGACTTAACTGTCTGAATGTGTGCATCAGTATGTCTGTTGTGTAAGCTGCTGCATGTGTTGATCAGTAGCTATATGAGTGGCTATATGGGTTATTGATTGGTTGCCCAAGTATTTGAATGGGAGACTGAGTGTGTGTGTGGGTGGCTGGGAGGTGTGTGACTCTGTGCATAGATGTGTGAGCAGTTGATTCACTAGGTGTATGAGTTCAAGAGTGCATGTGGAAACAGCTATATGGGTGGTTGACTGTGTGCATGGGTGTGTTGGTGAGTGAATGGATATCTCAGTGCTACATGTCCAAGTAAGTACATAAGTAAAACAGAGTGCATGTGAGAGTTGGCATATATAAATGACTATACATGAGAGCCAGTGAATGTGCGAGTGGCTGTATGGATCATTGTGTACTTGTATCTGTGATTGTATAAGAGAGTAAGTATGTGTTAGTATATGTTTGAATAAGTAAGGTGTGTGTATAACTGTATAGTTGAGGAAATGGAAGTGTGATTGATTCTTTGCATGACTGACTAGGTGTGTGAGTAACTCCATGGATGAGTGGCAGTGTGTGAGTGTCTGTATAGGTGTATGAGTGCATATGATAGTGTTATATTGATGAGTGACTGTATGTATGAATGATTCTATGGGTGAATGAGTGAATATGTGTGTAGACCTAGGAATCAGTGAGTGCGTATGTAGTAACTGTTATTGGTGTGTCAATGGTTTCAAGAATGGTAGTCTGTATTTAACACTGGGTGTATCAAAGGTTATATTAGAGTGTGAGGAGGTGCATCGTATTATCACATGAATGATATCATCAGTGATGTGATCAGTGATGTGAAAGGAGATGTCATCAGTGATGTCATTTGAGATGTCATCAGTGATGTCATCCGTGATGTCACTGACCATGTCATGAATGATGTAATATGTGACATCATCAGCAGTGGATTGCGGGTGTGCGAAATATAGTTAGTACAACTAACTATATAGGAGCAATTTCAATGGTTTTTTAAATGCTAATTCCTAACTATATAAGGCTTGAAACCTATGGTTTTTTAAGTGAATTTGCAAGGTTTTTAAAATGCTAATTCCTAACTATATAAGGCTTGAAACCTATGGTTTTTTAAGTAAATTTGCAAGGTTTTTTAAATGCTAATTCCTAACTATAATTATATATAAGGCCTGAAACCTATGGTTTTTTAAGTGAATTTGCAAGGTTTTTTAAATGCTAATTCCTATCTATATAAGGCCTGAAACCTATGTTTTTTTCAGTGAATTTGCAAGGTTTTTTAAATGCTAATTCCTAACTATATCAGGTGTGAAACCTATATTTTTTTTCAATAAATTTCAAAGGTTTTGTAAATGCTAATTCTATTAGCGGATAACGTTTATATATGTTATTATCCTTCTGGGACCACCTGAGCAGCCATCTTGTTTCTCAGGAGAAGTGAGGCACAAGAGAGTACAAAACAAGAGTAGAAAACGCGAAAAGGGGGCAGGGTAGAGATCCCCTGACCCCCTAACCTTTCTCAGGGGGTCCCTGAAGGACCACCAAGTGCAAAATAAAATTATTATTATTTTTTTAAATCGCATGGTATGCGCACGGTACGCGTACGGTGTGCGTACCCCTCGATTCTTTCGAATTCTTTTTTTTTTTTGCCCTTGGGGGTCCTTCTAGGACCCCCTGAGAAGGGCTAGAGGGTTGAGGGTCTCTACCCTGCCCCCTTTTCGTGTTTTCCACTCTTGTTTTGGGCTCTATTGTGCCTCAGTTCTCCAGAAAAACAAGATGGTGGCCAACACTTCCTGGTTTAGAAAGTTTGGAATGTTGACAGTCGACTGTGCCCGTACGGTGAGCACATATAGATATATAATGTGCTCAAATTCAATTTTCTCAACAACTACTGTAGGGATTTTCAAAAAATATTGAAAAGGCACTACTGCATACCTGTCCCTACCATTTTGCCAAGTTTGGTGTAATTCCGATCAGCCGTTCGGGCTGTAGCCGTGTCTAAAGGTCCCATAGAAAATGCCATTTGAAAAATTTCAAATTCAATTTTCTCAAGAACTACTGGAGGGATTTTCACCAAACATAGCAAAGGCACATGTGCATACCAGGCCCTACCATTTTGCCAAGTTTGGTGTAATTCCATTCAGCCGTTCGGGCTGTAGCCGTGTCTAAAGGTCCCTATGGAAATGAACATGGGGAAACCACGTTTTGGGACCCCCCTTTCGGCCCCCACTTGACGAATCCCCCCGAAACTTTCAGGGAAGGAGCGGAGCGGAGCTGGCCAAAATTCTGGAAAATTACACGCAGATTCCTCAATCGGTGCCAAAGTTATTCCCAATAGAATGTTGAGTGCATATAGATATATAATTTGCTCAAATTCAATTTTCTCAACAGCTACTGGAGGGGTTTTCACCAAATAAAGAAAAGGCACTACTGCATGCCTGTCCATACCATTTTGCCAAGTTTGGTGTAATTCCGTTCAGCCGTTCGGGCTGTAGCCGTGTCTAAAGGTCCCATAGAAAATGCCATTTGAAAATATTCAAATTCAATTTTCTCAAGAACTACTGGAGGGATTTTCATCAAACATAGCAAAGGTACATCTGCATACCAGGCCCTACCATTTTGCCAAGTTTGGTGTAATTCCATTCAGCCGTTCGGGCTGTAGCCGTGTCTAAAGGTCCCTATGGAAATTAACATGGGGAAAACACGTTTTGGGACCCCCCTTTTTTTTCGCCCCGGCTTGATGAATCCCCCCAAAACTTTAAGGGAAGGAGCAGAGCGTAGATGAGCAAATTTAAGGAAAATTACACGCAGATTCCTCAATCGGCGCCAAAGTTATTCCCAATAGAATGTTGGGGATTTCCTATGGTAACTAGGTCCTAACTATATATACCTACTGGCGACCGCCAGTAGGTAATATATATATATATCTATATATATATATATGAAGCATCAGAATTCCGGTAAGCAAGAGAATTCAGACGAGCCCGTAGTCCTTTCAAATATTTTATTCAGGCACAGCAAGCGATCGAGGACAACGCGTGTCGAACAACCCTGGTTGTTCTTGGTCACATGACCCGCGTTCCTCCCATACCACCTTTTAAAGGTGTATCCACATTTTTTTCTTCATCATTTTTAAGTTTACTATTCCGAGACATAAAAACACAAAATAAATCACATAGTTTAAGTCAGTGCTTCTAAATTTGATGATGAAAATGTCATGAATTAAATATAGTCAATTAGAATCATTGATTATATGTGAAAATTGTATGCAATTCTCGTGAAAAAGTGCAAATAACCAGCTTTCGTCTTGGCTTTCATGGTTTAAGTGCAGTTGGCCATCTTTGGTTTTCAGTTAAGGTTTAGTACCAATATACATGTATTTCTGTTAATGAACATCATCATGCAATGGATCCTGAAACACTCTCGGTCTAGTACCAGTTATGTTCCCCCTTCCTATTTTCTCATATTTGGCTCACCACTATATACATGTCTGATTATAAACAATAGTGCTCTAAGTAAAAAGTTCATGATTTTCAAATATGAAGTCCATAACCATTCTTCTGAAATTTCTTCTTACTCCAACCTAAAACAAGCAGGAGAAGAGAAGGTGTTGGTGTGCTATAGTGTTCATAATCATACAGTTTTGTTTAAGGGGGAGGTATATCGTTTGATCTTATTACAGAAATATCATATAACATCACAAGGCCCACATTGATTTGCTGGTATAGGTTGTGAGGGTGTGAGGGTGTATGGGGTGGGAAATTAAAAACAAGGAAATCTACATATCCAATGGGTAATCAGCCAAGCATCGTTCAGTCACATTGCCCTTTATATGATTTCATTCTTGTTTCTCCTAAAAGTGAGAGTGTAACTCTTCATCCATGTTCATGCCTCCTGGGAATCGAGTTCCTGCCAATAAGATTAATCTTGATTCCAATTTCCGTAATGCAGCTAACCTATCTCCACCCCTGATATTATTTTTAATTGTGGCTATCCCTATGTATTTAGCCACCGATATTTTACTAGGATGGAACTGGCTGAAGTGTCTTGCGGTACTATATGAAAAGTCTTTATTAGTAATCGCACGCCAGTGCTCCAGAATCGGTTTCTTTACTGCTGCAGTTGTTGACCCTATGTACCATAGGTCACATGGACAACGTATAAAGTATACCACATATTCATTGGAACATGTTATAAGGGACTTAATTTCCCATTTTTTTTTGTTTTGGGGAGAAGGATCTCATTACAGTTTAAACTATCCCTACAGGCCTTACAATTGCCACGCTTCTTGAATCATTTGCTTGTTTTCAACCAATCTGTTTCTTTTGGTGCTAGATGGCTCTGTACTAGACAGTCTTTTAAAGATTTTCCACGTCTGTAAGATATGCCTGGGGTAGTTTCGATAGAATTCCTTAAAATGGGATCCTGTCTTAGTATATCCCATCTATTCTTCAAGATTTTTCTTATTTGATAGGATTGGCCACAGTATTTTGTTATGAATCTTATTTCGGGCGTTTCTGTGTTTGTCTTGGGGATACCTTTTTTAGATGTTAATGCTTCTTCTGTGGTTACTTTATCAACTCTATCTTCAGCTTCTCTGAATGATTTATGTGCATGTCCTCGGGCTAAAAATCTCTCTTTCATCTTTTGTTTCGTTTGTTGGAACTGATATTCTATCGAACAGTTCCGTTTTGCCCTCAAGAACTCACTGAAACGGATTCCCCATCTAAAGCTTGGTGGATGGGCGCTAGAAGAATGGAGTAGTGAGTTCCCGGCTGTGTCTTTCCTGAAAAGTGTTGTGGTTAGGTGGGTACCTTCTTTTGTTATTTTGACGTCTAAGAAGTCTACTGTAAGTTGGCTGTAGTGTCTTGTGAATTTCAAATTCACCTCATTCATATTTAAACAATCAATGAAACAGTAATACAGCAATGTTGGTGGTAGCGTTTCTCAATGGGAGAAAACGTCCGCACCTTCTGTTTGTGACTATTTCCTCTGGGCAGGTCGTGTGTGAAATATCAAGAGAAGAAGTGCACTGAGAACCTGGTAAGACACCCACCACCCGGGGTGTTACACAAAGCAACTTAATGCTCGTATCAATACTCAGGAGAAGACCAAGTTACAATAAGCACCCTCTTGGAAGTCCAATGTCAAGGAACAAAAATTCTTTTTTGTTTCCTAATACAATATTAATATTATAGTTCTTTTTCACCAGTTTCAACAATCAGTTCATAAGTAATAGGGAAGCTTCAAAGCATGGATCCAAAACCGTACGTAGTTCTTCAAAGATCTTTATTTCAAACACATTAAAATTTTTCCAGCTTTGCACTGCCGACACGTGTTTCGCCCTCTGGGGGCTTTTTCAAGGCAATCTCGATGTGGATGGGCAGGTCTTGTTTTCGAAAACTTCTTGTCAAATGGGCGAAGCAGGTATGATGTGGCAATATTAACAATCCTATTAGTTAAGATGCTGACAGTTACGCTGATATAGATGTAAGTTCCAATTTGATAGTCAAAAGGGTCGCGTAAGTCACTTTGTGGAGATCAGTTCTTTTGTTCATGTAGTTTGGAGTCCCGTAGACCTTGATAAGTCTTGTTCGTTGAGCTTGTATGACACAGATCTCCACTGCTGGGCGCTCCACAAAGTGACTTACGCGACCCTTTTGACTATCAAAAGCCAAGTGGCCATTTTGAATGCAGGCATTGTTGTTATGCCTGCAACCATTTTGCCTACTTTTCAACCTTTATGCCCAGGGGTAGTGAGTCTTGCATGGGCCTAGTCTTTCTGTGGGTTGTCTTGAATTTAAACATCATGGAGGGCATGGATGGAATGGGATTGTGCTGATTTTTCAGTGATTTTCGTTTTTTGGGGCTGTACTTGTGGCCTTTTCACCAGGGGTATTTGAGTCTTGCATGGGCCTAGTCTTTCTGTGGGGTGTCTTGAACTTAAACATCATGGAGGGCATGGATGGAATAGGATTGTGCTGATTTTTCAGTGATTTTCGATTTTTGGGGGTGTTCATGGGGTGGGACAGGCCATGTGGCTGGGGGCCATTTTGAGTGCTGCTACAGGCCCTGGCTATGTGCAGGGAGGCAAGTGGCCATTTTAAATGCAGGCATTGTTGTTAGGCCTGCAACCATTTTGCCTACTTTTCAACCTTTATGCCCAGGGGTAGTGAGTCTTGCATGGGCCTAGTCTTTCTGTGGGTTGTCTTGAACTTAAACAGCATGGAGGGCATGGATGGAATGAGATTGTGCTGATTTTTCAGTGATTTTCGATTTTTGGGGGTGTTCATGGGGAGGGACAGGCCATGTGGCTGGGGGCCATTTTGAGTGCTGCTACAGGCTCTGGCTATGTGCAGGGAGGCAAGTGGCCATTTTGAATGCAGGCATTGTTGTTAGGCCTGCAACCATTTTGCCTACTTTTCAACCTTTATGCCCAGGGGTAGTGAGTCTTGCATGGGCCTAGTCTTTCTGTGGGTTGTCTTGAATTTAAACATCATGGAGGGCATGGATGGAATGGGATTGTGCTGATTTTTCAGTGATTTTCGTTTTTTGGGGCTGTACTTGTGGCCTTTTCACCAGGGGTATTTGAGTCTAGCATGGGCCTAGTCTTCCTGTGGGGTGTCTTGAACTTAAACATCATGGAGGGCATGGATGGAATGGGATTGTGCTGATTTGTCAGTGATTTTAGTTTTTGGGGGCTGTACTTGTGGCCTTTTCACCAGGGGTATTGAGTCTTGCATGGGCCTAGTCTTTCTGTGGGGTGTCTTGAACTTAAACATCATGGAGGGCATGGATGGAATAGGATTGTGCTGATTTTTCAGTGATTTTCGATTTTTGGGGGTGTTCATGGGGAGGGACAGGCCATGTGGCTGGGGGCCATTTTGAGTGCTGCTACAGGCCCTGGCTATGTGCAGGGAGGCAAGTGGCCATTTTGAATGCAGGCATTGTTGTTAGGCCTGCAACCATTTTGCCTACTTTTCAACCTTTATGCTCAGGGGTAGTGAGTCTTGCATGGGCCTAGTCTTTCTGTGGGTTGTCTTGAATTTAAACATCATGGAGGGCATGGATGGAATGGGATTGTGCTGATTTTTCAGTGATTTTCGTTTTTTGGGGCTGTACTTGTGGCCTTTTCACCAGGGGTATTTGAGTCTAGCATGGGCCTAGTCTTTCTGTGGGGTGTCTTGAACTTAAACATCATGGAGGGCATGGATGGAATGGGATTGTGCTGATTTTTCAGTGATTTTCGTTTTTTGGGGCTGTACTTGTGGCCTTTTAACTAGGGGTATTGAGTCTTGCATGGGCCTAGTCTTTCTGTGGGGTGTCTTGAACTTAAACATCATGGAGGGCATGGATGGAATGGGATTGTGCTGATTTTTCAGTGATTTTCGTTTTTTGGGGCTGTACTTGTGGCCTTTTCACCAGGGGTATTGAGTCTAGCATGGGCCTAGTGTTTTTGTGGGGTGTCTTGAACTTAAACATCATGGAGGGCATGGATGGAATGGGATTGTGCTGATTTTTCAGCGATTTTCGATTTTTGGGGGTGTTCATGGGGAGGGACAGGCCATGTGGCTGGGGGCCATTTTGAGTGCTGCTACAGGCCCTGGCTATGTGCAGGGAGGCAAGTGGCCATTTTGAATGCAGGCATTGTTGTTAGGCCTGCAACCATTTTGCCTACTTTTCAACCTTTATGCCCAGGGGTAGTGAGTCTTGCATGGGCCTAGTCTTTCTGTGGGTTGTCTTGAATTTAAACATCATGGAGGGCATGGATGGAATGGGATTGTGCTGATTTTTCAGTGATTTTCGTTTTTTGGGGCTGTACTTGTGGCCTTTTCACCAGGGGTATTTGAGTCTAGCATGGGCCTAGTCTTTCTGTGGGGTGTCTTGAACTTAAACATCATGGAGGGCATGGATGGAATGGGATTGTGCTGATTTTTCAGTGATTTTCGTTTTTTGGGGCTGTACTTGTGGCCTTTTCACCAGGGGTATTGAGTCTTGCATGGGCCTAGTCTTTCTGTGGGGTGTCTTGAACTTAAACATCATGGAGGGCATGGATGGAATGGGATTGTGCTGATTTTTCTGGGTTTTTTTCCGATTTTTTGGGGGTGTATAACTGAACTGAAGTTCCTCTGTCTTCCATTGTTTTTAGGTGCACAAGACTCAAGAGAACCACCAGTGCCAGGAAGAAGTCCTGCAGCGGTGTGTGTGTGCAGCATAACGTCACGCGACGTCACGTCTGGCCTCAGACAACTCTACAATTCGTGCAACTGCGGCCTGCTGTCTGACCTGCTCTGAAGAAGATGGCCCCAAAAAAAAGGTCTCCGTAGCTCCTCTAGCAAGAAAGTTGCTAGTAAGGAGCAGTAGAAGCAAGTTACCAGGGAGGCTGGTGTGCCAACCGCCACGTTTTTTGGGAGCAAAAAAAAAAGTACGCCTGCAGCAGCAGGATCTGCTGGGGACCAAGCTGGGAGCAGCACCCCCGCTCCATTGGGTTCAGTGCCTCCACCACCACGCCAACTTAAGTCAAAGCCCTTGAGTGCTTCAGAGGCAGTCAGTGTACTTCTCCAATCACCATCGACCAGTGATGTTGGCTCATCGCAAGAAAGTAGCAGCAATGTCCCTGAATCAACACAGGTTGTTGTAACTCATCTGACAAGTGTTGAACAACCACAGCCGCAACAACAACATGTGCAAGTAGTACAAGCCCAAGTACATGTGGAAGGAGAGGCAGCGCAAGGAGATGCGCAAGCAGAGGTGCATGGAGGGTCACAACAAGTTCCCACAATAGTTGTCCCTCCCGAAGTAGGGGCACATCAGGAAATCGACAATCAAGCCGAGGTATCATTGGAAGCCACTCCTCCTGATGATTATTCATTGTCTTCCACATCCCTAGCAAGGAAAAGATCAAGGTTGGTGTCTACATCTTCTTCAAGCCCACCGCCTTCTGATGATCTGGATGACAAATGGGTACCACCACGGCAGCCTGAGAGTGAGGCACACCATGATCTGACAAAGATACCTAAGCGTAAAAGGAAGGTCGTCGAAAAACTCATAGCTATGGAGTGTGATGAGGCACAACAAGAAGTGACGCATACTGCTGCTGGTGAAGCCTCTCACGATGACGACGAGCCAGTCATCATAAAGGTCACTGCAGCCCCAGCGGGCATGCAGCAAAGAGACATTTTGACCCTATCCCGAGAAGCTGCTGAGCGTGATGATGATGTCGACGAGGAGGCAATGGAAGAAACACCACAATCATTGGAGTTAACTAGTACACCAACACCTACCGCTTCCATATTTCTTAGTCGCCAGAAGGGACCTCCATCCACCTCGACCTCAATTCGTGGTGGTGAAAGTGCAAAATGTACTGAAGTTCGGCAATCCACATCCTCCACTTCATCTGGCATTAGCAGCAGGACCACCACCACCAGTATCGCCGCCTCCTCCGGCCCCCAAAGACATTTCAAGTCTGCAGTTTGGGACTTCTTTAGTGTTTGCCCAAAAAATTAAACCGTAGCCATTTGTAGCATGTGTAAGCTTCGAGTTAGTCGTGGTAAGTTTGGTTCCAACTATGGTACCGGAGGCCAGAGAGGTCATCTTGAAAGAAAGCACGCTGTCAAATGGTTTGCGCACCTACAGGCGATCAAGGAAGCCCGAATTGCACGTAATGCTGTTTCATCTGATGACGACGAGGAGGAAGAAGACGTGTCAAACCCTTCACTTACACCCAGTACCCCTGTCAGCAGCACACCCCATGTGAGCCACACTAAGAGTGTGGGAGAGAGTGATACACCATTGCGAAAAAGTTCATCAGCGAGCGTAACTGGGTCGAAGATATCATCATCATCCCGTAAATCTTTGGTCCAGGGCAACATTAAAAAGATGTTGTTTACAGAAGCGCAATATGAACGCAACCACCCACTGACGCGTCTGTATAACACTAAGCTGGCTAAAATGCTAGCTCTGGACCTTCTCCCTTTTTCTTTTGTAGAAGGGGTTGGCTTTCTAGAATTAGTGGCAGCGCTCTGCCCTAAATGGAAGGTTCCTAGCCGGTTCTATTTTGCCCGAGTTGCGGTTCCAGCACTACATGAAGATGTTCTGAAGGTGATTGGGGCAGCTTTGCAAAAGAGTGCAGTTCACACTATACATCTGACAACAGACATGCGGACCAGTGGCGCAGGCGCTGATTACATGTGCATCACTGCACACTGGGTCTCTTTTTCAGGGGCTAAAGCAAAGCTGAACACAGGTGTTGACACGGACATTGTTTTTAAAGCTGCTCGGAAACATGCAACACTAGCCATGTTTGGTTTGGAGAAACGTCACACAGCAGAAAACATTTTGGATGTCTTTAACACAAAGGTCCTTAACTGGCTGTCCCCACTAAAACGCCAGGTTGGTTATGTTTCCACGGACAATGGCGCCAATATAGTTAAGGCAATGAGGCAGGGTAACTATTTCAGAGTGCCGTGTTTGGCGCACTGTATAAACCTGGTTGTCCAAAAATTCTTGGGTAATAAAGGCAGTGCAGCGTACAGAGTATTGGACACCTGCCGAAAAATGTGCAACCATTTCAGCCATTCTTTTAAGGCCCGGAAGCAGCTGAGGAGCCTGCTATATCAACGTCAAATGCCAGTGAAAGCACTCATCCAGGAGGTGGTAACACGTTGGAACTCAACCTTCTACATGCTTGAGCGTCTGTATGAGCAGTATACGGTACTCGATCAATATTTCTTAACAGAGGGTACAGCTCAGGATGACCTGAGGATGGGTGCGGTGCAATGGAACATAGTTCAAAGCCTGACACGCATGCTTCGTCCTTTTGAGTTCTTCACGCGTGCAGTCAGCAAGGAGGACTGTAATTTGGGAAAAGCTATCCCATTGTTGTACATGCTGGAGGACCAACTGAAGGAGGTGTGTTCTGTGTTTGAAAAAGATGTAAAAAACCAAGACTCTTTTGTTCTGGCTGAGAAATTATTAGAGCTCCTACAAGGTGATGAACGTCTTAAAAAGATCCACTCAGAAGAGCATTACATTTGTGCTACTATTCTGGATCCACGCTACAAAAAGGCGCTGGCAGGCCAAGCATTCTTTCCTTTTGATGATGAACATGTTCCAAAGTACAAACATTGGCTAGCCTTGTCAGCCAAGAGGTTTGAAAGAGAACGGCTGAAAATTGAAGGAAATGGCAGTACATCAGCAGGCCATCCCCAGTCAAAACAATCCACTTCTGCACCTGTGGCTGTGGCACAAGTGACCTCTCAGCCGTTAAAGACACCGGCAACCGGATCATCTGCACCAGACACAACAGAAACATTGGAGGCTGAAGAGGATTGGCTAGCTCTGCGTGGGTTTGGTTCTCAAAAGGTCAGAGGCACAGCAAGAGCTAAGCAAAGTGGAGGAACCTTGGATGAGGACCTTGAGTCGATGGTGAAGGACTATCTGAATGACTCAACAGAGGCCTATGTTAATTCTGACCCATTGGCGTATTGGCATGGGAAAAAAGAATTGTGGCCACAGCTCACCAACCTGGCTTTAAACTACTTGTCTTGCCCACTCGCAAGCGTGTCTTCTGAACGTGTTTTCAGTGTGCTGGTGGCATTGTAACTCCCAAACGGAGCCGCCTCTCACCCAAAAATGTGGAGAGGTTAACAATGATCAAGATGAATCAGCACCTCATACCACCAGATTTCAGAGTACGAGAAAGCGCGCCGGATGAAGACGAGGTGGCCAGCAACATAGATGAGGGAATTTCTACTCTGTCAGGTGACACTGAGCTCACCCTGCCTGAATTTGCAGAGTATGATGACGGAGCCTTATTCTCATTCCTGGACCGTGATACCGAGCCCTGAAAATGAGACAACGAATCAATAACTTTCTTTTTCGTCCTTATTCACTTTTATTCCTGTGTGTCTGTCTTTCTTTGTTGTGCACAGTTAATATATTTCAAACTTTAATCAGATAATCACAAAAACAAGCCCATCAGCAGAACTGTCTTCACTGGTTTGCTAATTGATTTGAAGTTGCCGCAGTCTGCATTCCTCAGGTTCACAAGTTCAGAAGAACATGCTCCTCTCTCCTCCTCCTCCAGACTCCTATTTCCATCAAACCAGAGGGCTGGTTTACGCCCAATGAAGAAAGACTCAGCACTTGTGGGGGTGTTGTTCTACCTCTTTGCAGGTGAGTTGACGGCTCTGGGACCATTGTTGGGAAGCTCTAATACCGGATAAAAGTGGTTTGGACCAAATCCGAGGCGCAAATTTTTTAGTGTTTTTGCTGACTTGCTTGCCTTTGAGGTGCTCTTAGGGGGGGGTTCCGTCTGTTTGTGGGTGAGTTTCGGGGTCTGGGAGCACTGCTGGGACACTCTAATCTTGATTGCATTTGCTTTTCAGGAAATCCGTGGTGGCAACCCCGACTTATGGCCTAGCTACGCAGCGCGTTTGGACCGAAGGCCAAGAAATATTGCAAGTATGAGATTTTGCTTTTGGCCTGTTTGGGAGTGTTATGCTTCTTGGCGGGTGGGTTGGCGGGTCTTGGGGCATTCCTGGGAAGGTCTAATACCGGGTAGAAGTGGTTGGGACAAAATCCAGGCCGTTTTTTTTTTTGCTATTTCTGACATTTTGCTCAATGTAGCATTTTCGGGGGCCTGTTTGGGGGGCTTCCTGGTGTTTGTGGGTGGGTTTCGGGGTCTGGGCGCACTGCTGGCTATATATACTTTACTTTGCAAGAGGTTTGAAGCAAATCCATGGTGGCAGAGGGGAGTTAGGGCCTAGCTGCAGAGCGCGCGCGGAGTGATTTGGGAAATTTGGAAAAAAATGACAAAGTCCCCATTTTTGTACTTTTGCTCTTTGGCTGTTTGGGGGGTCTTCTACTCGTTTTCCCCTGGGTTGACGGCTCTGGGGCCATTGCTGGGAAGCTCTAATACCGGAAAAAAGTAGTTGGGACAAAATCCACGTCGATTTATTTTTTGCTATTTCTGACATTTTGCTCAATGTAGCGTTTTCGGGGGCCTGTTTGTGGGGATTCCTGGTGTTTGTGGGTGAGTTTCGGGGTCTGGGAGCACTGCTGGGACACTCTAATCTTGATTGCATTTGCTTTTCAGGAAATCCGTGGTGGCAACCCCGACTTATGGCCTAGCTACGCAGCGCGTTTGGACCGAAGGCCGAGAAATATTGCAAGTATGAGATTTTGCTTTTGGCCTGTTTGGGGGTGTTATGCTTCTTCGCGGGTGGGTTGGCGGGTCTTGGGGCATTCCTGGGAAGGTCTAATACCGGGTAGAAGTGGTTGGGACAAAATCCTCGCGGAAAAGCCTTTTGGCACTTTTTGTAACTTAGGGTTCATTAGGGTTAGCCCTAGCAGCAGGATTGCATGTGTTTCGGGGTGTTCTAGATTTTTGCAACTGAGTTCTGGGGTCTTAGAGCACTCGTGAGAATGTGTAATTTTGGTTGCAAGTCATTTGAAGAAAATCCATGGTGGGAAAGGGGGGATTTGGCATAGTTAAAGAAAGCCTTTGCCACTATTCTTAACTTAGGGTTCGTTAGGGTTAGCAGTATTTCTATTGCATGTGTTTGGGTGGAGGGGGTTTTCGAGTCTTGGAGCAATGCTGGCTATGGATACTTTTGCTTGGTTGCTTGCAAGTGGTTTGAATGCAATCCACGGTGGGTAAGGGGGTACTTGGGCCTACTTTTACTTTCAAAGTATGTTTTGTCACCAGTTTTCTGCTAGGCCTAGTTTTTTGAGATTTGATTGGGGGTCTTCTACATTTTTGAGACTGGCTTTAGTAAGGGTCTGGGTGGGAGCACTGCTGGGAAGATCTAATTTTGTTCTAAAACACAGTTTACAGGACACCTAGCTTGAGGGGAAAGATCCGCTACATTAATTTGCCCATACTTATTTATACTTCAAAAGGTGACTCTGACAGAGTATGCACTTTCAAAAATATTGTACTGTCTACTAGGAAAATCAAAGTGTGACTTTTTGCACTCCACAGCCTACATACCTTATATTTATTTATCAGTGGTGTTGTAATATTATATCACTTCCTGTTTTTCGTTGAATAATTACAGGCCGGGTTTCAGTCTGTGCAATGGGGAAAAAAGGATGGAGTCAGGCTTCACATTAGCGAGCCACAATTCAGCATCAGGCAGGCAGTGGACAGGGTGTCTTCTGGTCACCAACATCGATGGACGAAGCGTCAGCTGCAATGGAGGAGTGCCGCTAATAAGAGGATTTTTTTTCTGCAGGCAACTTGCTTACAAAATTCAACAGGACAACTACAACAACATACAGATACAGTGTCCTTTGTCTTTTTCTCTGACTGTGACTGCATTTCTTGGATCTCTCTCTGCTTCTAAATTGATCCCTTAACACATCACTTAGTCCACTCCACTATCACATCTGCACCACACATAGTCATTTGTAAGTGCTCCTACGTAATTCGCAAGTCGCAGCACGCCCCAGCCCGTAGAGGACTGGGATGGCCCCAATGATGAAGCATGTCACCAAGGGGCAACCCTGGTGAGTGAGGGGACACTTAGAAAAAGAGCAATTTCTCCTTTTCTATCGACTATACCTTCCAGACCAACCCCATTGAGTGTTGTGAATGGATTTATAGTGACCAGCAAGGCTCTCAGGTATCTGGCAACAGAGACCTTATGTTGAATATAGTTATCAATAATTCCACACACGCCCTGTACTGTCGCATTCTTTCTTCCACAGTTGTCGAAAGTACTACTTACTTTTCACTGACATGCATCCAGTAGTGCATGCACTTTCAAAGATTGATGGATAGGTTTGTACCCAAAGATTTGTTTATGTTCAATTGTTTGTCCATGCTGTGCTTTTTTTACAGGGTGTCTTCTGGTGGTGACCAACATCGATGGACGAAGCGTCGGCTGCAATGGAGGAGTGCCGCTAATAAGAGGATTTTTTTTCTGCAGGCAACTTACTTACCAAATTCAACAGGACAACTACAACAACATACAGATACAGTATCCTTTGTCTTTTTTTCTGACTGTGACTGCATTTCTTGGATCTCTCTCTGCTTCTAAATTGATCCCTTAACACATCACTTAGTCCACTCCACTATCACATCTGCACCACACATAGTCATTTGTAAGTGCTCCTATGTAATTCGCAAGTCGCAGCACGCCCCTGCCCGTAGAGGACTGGGATGGCCCCAATGATGAAGCATGTCACCAAGGGGCAACCCTGGTGAGTGAGGGGACACCTAGAAAAAGAGCAATTTCTCCTTTTCTATCTACTATACCTTTCAGACCAACCCCATTGAGTGTTGTGAATGGATTTATAGTGACCAGCAAGGCTCTCAGGTATCTGGCAACAGAGACCTTATGTTGAATATAGTTATCAATAATTCCACACACGCCCTGTACTGTCGCATTCTTTCTTCCACAGTTGTCGAAAGTACTACTTACTTTTCACTGACATGCATGCAGTAGTGCATGCACTTTCAAAGATTGATGGATAGGTTTGTACCCAAAGATTTGTTTATGTTCACAATTGTTTGTCCATGCTGTGCTATTTTTTCTTGTCTCCCAAATCTTTCCCAAAAACCCCCGTACCCATCCATTTTTCAAACCCTAATCCTCTTCCCCCGGGCTGTGTGGTTTTCATTGATGTGTGACTAAATTACAGCAATAAATCCACACACTTGCTGGGGAGGATAAGGTGATAGCAACAGGCTGGTGAAGAAATCCGAGGATATATTCTTACTCTGCTTGACAAAGACCCATGGCTAATGTCAAAGAACTTCAACCGAATTAGTTATACTTTAACATTTGTTAGGCTACAATGTGGCACTGTTCTACTGTACTTCTGTCACCTGCTATATTCTCTATTGTACCATTGTATTGCTCAGGAGGACAAACCAGATTTCATTTTCTTTTTTTTCATAGGCATGCAACTGCCACTGTGTCACACCACTAGTACCACCGCTATGAGGAACTTGTATCCGCCCAGGATTGCCAACCTTATTTGCTGTTTCCCGTGGAGCCAGCCCTGGGCCTAGCCCTACTTGCAAAAAGAAATTACAGGTAAGATAGGCGTTTGGTTGGAGGTAGTATAATGGAGTATTAGGAGAGACGAGAGATTGGATTGACGGTAGTACTACTAAAGTCCTAGGACTATTCAGGAAAACAAACTTACTGTTAAACCCCCACCCACCAGACTCAAAAGCAGTAAAAAACAGGTATGGTCAGATAAAGTTTCAAAAAGTATATTTTTATAGCCCTAACAAAAGAATCTCCCGCAAGACCCTCCCTAACCCCAACGATTGTCCTTCAAAAGTCCCCAAAAATCCCAACTCCCAATTCCCACCCCCCAAAAGTCTCTAAAAAAGGGGCAAGGGACACTATGGCAGGGTGCTGTTGGAATTAGCAGCCAGGGCATCATGCTCCTTGCGGAGGGTGGCAAGTCCGAAGCGGAGGCCCTCCACCAAGTTCTTATAGTTATGGACCTCCTGCTCCAGGTAGGACAGTCTGAGGGATAAGCGGCACCGGTGTGCCTTACAAATCCTGTGAGGGGCAGCTGCTTTCTTTGCTGCTCGGCGGTGGCGTTTGGCTTTGGTAGCCCGGCTCCGTACCGCTGGAGCACTGCGCTGGCTGGCAGCCCGCACGGAGGAGGATGCAGCTGTCCCAGTGGACGTTGTTGTTGTACCAGACTGCGTCTCCTCCTCCTCCAGGGCCACCAGCCGCCGATATTCAGCGACAGTGGCATCCAGCCTCCGTTGCTGGGCCATTCGAGCCAGCTCCTTCCTCCTTGATGGTGTCTTGGATTTGGAAGGAGCAACTACATGAAAAAAGAAAGACATAGTCTGTAACCAATGCTCCTTAAGATTAACACAAAATGATTGAGCAGAAAGTTGTCACAGTACAAGTAGCAAATTGAAAGCACAGTACATAACTATTGAGGACAGTATCTATGTAACCTCCGACTTCTTCATCCTTGCTCTAACATTAGTGGGAGTTTCAGGAACAAATTCTACGAGCACTATGGACTTCCATTACAGTCGACTATGACAGTACACCACTCTTATTCTTCTTCTTCTCTCTTGTTTAGGAAAATTGGTACGTTATCTTATGCAAGCCGGCATAATGCCAGCGCAGTGAACTTGCACCCGAGAAAAACAGACGCACACCATGGTGATTGAGACAGACTTGCGTTACTGTACCGGTCCAGTGCATGCAGGTGGTGAAGCTCTTACTTTTCTATTATGGGTGGCACTGAGAATACTCTGTTAAAAGGGCTACTGCTTAATTAATTTAGCTTTCACCCTACAGTGCAAATGAGTATTAGAAAAGGAAATGAAGAAGCTAAATTATCTGATTATCTATCACTTCACATGGGATGTATTTGATGACATATGGGATGACTTTAGGTGCTTTGCTTATTATTGAGTGAACAGTGATACCCCCACACATGAATGACGTACTATTACTAAACTAAAGTTATTAAGAGAGGTAGGGAGTGTCCACCGTAATAACCGGATATATGCTGTGCTTGCAGTTGCAATACAAACTACTGCTACTATTCATGGTAGTATTTGGACAACGTTACAACTTCTTTTCCTTGCCTTTCCTACACTGGAACGGACGTGCGGGTGCGGTGTTACATGCTCTTCAAAGTAACACTTAGTTCATCCAGTGACCGTCTACTCTCTCTAGATACACATATGCTATCTAAGAGTCAGATAGTACCATGAATGATCCAGGCATCCATCCATTCAAAGTATATGCACACATACAGTTTCTGTCTCACCCACCCAGGCTGTTCTCCTTCCACCCATCCTTGCTTCATCATTCACCCAGCCATGCACCATACCATTTTCTTTCCTTCCCAGCCACCTCGGGGACCAAGCAAACACATATCATTCTTCTTTGCCAGTCATCATTACATTTCTCGTGCTTCCACACTTACTTACACCCTTCTTTCGCTTTTCGTTCATCCCATCCATCAAGTTCACCTCAGATCTGATCGGGATTCTTCTCGCCAAAAACTTCACAGCTAAGTCGAAGTACATTTAGAGGAGGCTACTACCTGGTTAATTTATAATACACCCGTGCAGAAAGCACACTCTGCAGGCTTCAATCTCAATGACTAAGGAATGTATAGCTTACCTCTGCCCGCCACCACCGCGTGAACCCTCACAGGCATGTCCTTGTCCGGCACTTGCACCGCCTCCTCCCCAGAGTTGTCCTCCTCGTCCAATGCCACCACCACCTCCGCGCTGGCCCCGTCTCCAGATGTTCCACCTACAAAGTACATTTAATAATGTTAGAATACACCACTCACTACTATATAATATTTGGTCTAGGAGGAAGAAAGAAATGTGAAAAAACAGTATACAATTTAATAATTTATGACTGTGTACTCTAGAGTAAAAATGTCCCTTTTTCCAGGGAAGGCTGTTGTCTTGCTGCACTTTTTGGCAAAACTGATAAATGTTTGCTTTTTACTTTTCAACACGCACCACTTTTTCTCCTAACAGACAGAAGCTTGACTTCTAAGAACACGAGCAGGATCAAGTTCAAACCAGGTGAGAGCTCGGCTCGACCACAAGAAATGTGTCCAATTAATCGTCAGCACTAAGCACTTTTCCATTTTCAGTTACACGTTCACTTTTATGACAAACTTGATTTTAATAAATGTGTTTACTTTTAATAAAGCTTTTAAACTTAAATAGACTCTGTGGTTTTTGGTCCTCCAGACTAGAGTGGATGAGCTAAAGGTTTTGGAATTTTTGCAAGCATGAGTCCGTGCCTCTGCCATCGCTGACTTTGGGAGCTAAATGACTCTGCCACACTATCTAGTCAGTAAGGAGATTGGGGGTTCAACTACAAAGTCTGTTATCACTGAGGTATGTGGAAAGTCTAACAGCACCTATTATAATTGATAAGCTAAGCAATGCATTATTTAGTGTCCATAGTTCTGTTTGTGCAGATTTGTCCCTGCAACAGTAGTAGAATGGATTGTCCTCCTATCCAAACCAAAAGTAAAGTAGTATCTTATTCTTTCTTGGTGGTCATTCACCTTTTTATTGTTGGCAATGGTCAAAGCATAAACCTTTAGAATACTTGAAAAGACATTATGGACAATCCCAGAGGACTGCACTCAGTGCATAGAGCTATTGCTGACTAGAATGGGAGTCCAACGGAAATGCCAAATGTGCAATCTTAGTTAGCTACACAGACAGACTAATAAGAATAATCTAGTAATACCACACAGAGTCATAGTCGAGGCAGGATAAGAATTTAGATCCTGTCTACAAGAAAAATTCGAATGAGGAACGCTAGGAAAAAATAAGTACTCTATATTAAAATTAAAACTTACTGGGGCCAGCAAAGGAGCCCTTGCCTGCCCGGTCCTGGCCTGCATCATCAACAGCACCCTCCTCCTCCTGTGTCCTCCTCTTGCCCCTGGGGAAAGCTGATGTACAACATGAAAGAAAGAAAAACAGAAAACATGGATGATATTTCTCAACCAAATCAAACATTTCAAAAGAACTAACAAAATATTTTTGCGAAATAGCAAATAGGGAACGACTCCACGGGATATATTATTGACCAATCTCATGTGGTCGACTACGTTATTACTTTAGTATTGCTTGATTTGCGGACCGTCGGATTGGAAACTACCCCATGTAACTCACTATTAAACAAAGTACTAAAAAGGTTTGCCTAGGATTGGCAGGCAGCAGTCCGCAGCACGCAAAGTGACAGCCAAAGTCCATCGTGATTGAAGATCAGCGACAACACTAAAGTTTCCTACTACATTAACCAGTCATTAAAATACTCAAACTATTAATCCACCACCACTATTTCTTCTTATCGCCATGTGTACAAAGGAAGGACTGGACTTGAGTCTGTAGGGGCTGCTTTAGAAGCCCCTTGCGGCTCTTTTGCTCCATTGCTGCGTGACTTTTGTGACGCAGCGACAGCACAAAAGAGGCGCAATGGTGCGGCGTATATTAACAACGTGACGCATATGGGAGATGCATCACGTTGTAAAGCCCTGCGCCAATAGGGGGTGGTCCGGCACAAGGGAGGGCGTTCCTGCGCAGGAACGCATCCTAAAAGTGGCTGAGGGAAATCTACAAGATTTCAATCAGTCACTTTGAGGACAATGATGTGTGACTCAAACCCTGCGCCTGCTTGAAGCAGACGTACGGCTTGACGCAGCATTGGGGAGATAGGGCACCCCAGAGCATTGATGGAGCTGCACCATCGTTGCAACGCAACTCCAGCAATGCGCCGCCTTTACGGCACAGATGCGTAACGCTTTGGTGACGTTTTGGGCCCATGGTGCGCCGCATTGTAAATACGGCGCACCATGGGTGATGGTGGCGTGACGCACAATTACTGGCGCATCCCTGCTACTTTGCAGGGATGCGCCGGTAATTAAAAATCAGAACCTTAGTGTGTAGCATTATGCAGTTCTTTAAACTACACTCATACATAATTTCACAGGCCAATGAAATGAACACAAAATCTAAAACAAATAAGCATAGTAGCAACACTATTGAGAAGAAGGAGAGCAGTGTACCTGAAATGCACACAAGATTTTGAAATATAATTTACCTACAATGTAATGAGCAGCATTATTGCTCTTGGTAAAAAACAAAAATTTGCAATAGAATAACACAGCAGGAGAAAACATAGTAGTAAAGAAATAGCTACTACTACTCACCAAGCCCGGGGATCTCAAGGCCAAGGAGGTAGAGCAGATCTCGCTCACGGGTCAGGACATCCGTCCAGCGGTGGGTGGCCTGGTTGTAGGTGCGCCAGACCCGAGAGTGGTGGTAAATGGCCTGGCACACCTTCTCCCACTGCTTCCGGCGCTCCCGGACCCCGTACCCGGCACTGATCTTGCCGCCTCCCATGATGGTCCTGGGGAGGCGGCGCTGAACATAAAAAATGAGTTGGCCCACCTCCTCCGGGGTAAAGATCTCCCTGGGTACGACCTCCTCCCCCCTCAAACGCCCGCAAGGGAGCCGGACACGGGGTGCGGGACCCTTCCCCTTCTCGGGATGCTTCCCGGCTCCCTTCACCATGGTCTGGGCGGAAAGGAATAAAGAAAATAGAATAGGGAAGAGAAGAAAAGAAAAGAGTTTAAAAAAGTAGTTTAAAATTAACCAAAAGTAGCAGTAAACACAAAAATATAGGGCTAGAAAAATAGAGGGATAGATAATAAGTAAAATAGATTAAAAAAAACTTCAAACAAGCAAAGGATGGCAGAGATTGACAGAGGATACAAAGACCATGCCCAGAACCATAGCAATGAATGAGAAACAAGATGGCCGCGCCCGTTCACGACCGCGCGGGTAAGTTTGCGCGAGATTTTCCTTGCGAACACGCGCGAAACTGTACTGGCAAGCCGCAGACTTTGCGAGATTACACTTCGCGCCCGGAAACGGAAATACGTCAGGCAAACAAGATGGCCGTGCCCTTGAACGACCGCGAGGGTAACTTCGCGCCTTGCGCTACGATCGGCTCGCAAAAACGCACAAAACCTTGCCAACTAACACGCCGCAAAAAAAAACAAATTGCATATTCGTACGAATTTGCGGCTTGCGAATCCATTCTCGCGCGTGTTCGCGCCCCGCGAATCCCGCGAAATTGCAGAAAAACGAGTTTTTCAAAACTGAAAGCACTCGGCAGGGGCAAGAGTTCAAACTCATCATTAGTAACAATTCCCTGTAGTGCTTCCTGACTGGGGCACCTCCAGAATTCAGTTGCTAGTTGCAACAATTGTATGACCCTGCTCTGACCCTCACAGCAGGCTCATAGAATAGCTACAAGTAGGCCACAAAGGTCCTGGGGAAAAAAATGCACTGCAACAGAAAGCAAAATTACAGATAAGGAAGCAGGTGCCAGACTGGAATTTTAAAACAGTGACACATTAATAAACTAACCCCAAATTAATTCATGTCAGTTGAAGCAGGGCTGGTGTGCTTGCTTCCCCCCCCCCATAATCTACAGTAATGATGAACCAGAGGGTGGCATTGATGTAACAGAGGGTTGCAGTGGTGAAACAGAGGGTGCTGGGAACCTGTGATGATGAACTAGATGTAGAAACAACATAATCGCGACCGTTGCGTGCCGAAATGTAAGTTCGCAATTGCGAACTTGTATGAAACCCTCGCGAACTGGCAGAAATCCTTGCGAACACAAAGAAAAAAAATCCGCAAATTCGCAAGAATTCGCGGATTTTGCGGATTGCGAGTTCGCAAATCCGCAAAATTCGCGAACGCGAGATTCGCAAAATTTGCCCATACTTAATCATGTTGTATCCAACAACTGTCTTTTTGCCTCATCCATATACATCTCCCTGGGCATGAGCACAATATTTCCACCCTTGTCAGAGGGTTTAATTATTGTGTTTGTGTCTTTTTTCAGATTTTGGATCACCTTCCATTGCTTCTTATTGAAATTCTTACTAGGGGAGCGTGTCGCAAGGAGTTTGTCCAAATCCCCTTTCACTAGATCACTAACTACATCCACATTGTCTCTAGGTGTGATGGGTACAAATTTGCTCTTTCTCCGGAAGGTAGTACCGGCTGGGGCGTTCATGGCTCTATCTGTAAGATTGGTCACCTGTGTCCCAATCGCTGTATCAAAAGGATCTACTATGATTGAACCACTAGTCTCACTGTGTTGAGTTCCAAGTGCTGTCAATTTCGTGAGGATCGGAATATCCCCTATTGTGGGGCCTCCTACACTTAAATCCATGCCTTCTCTATTCTGGTGTGAAGTGTTTTTACCTGCATGTATCTTGCATAACTTTAATTTTCTTTCAAATTTATACAGGTCAGCTCGTACATCAGCATAGTCAAAATTCGAGTCTGGGCAAAACGACAGTCCTAGTTGTAGTACTTTGATCTCATTTACAGTCAATATTTTATCAGTAAGATTAATTACCGTGAGTTCATTGTGGTTCTCCATCATTGTTGTTTCTTGTTGGATTGGCCTCTTGTTTCCACGCCAGCCTTTTCTACTGGTTTTTCTCCGGATATTCCTTTTTTGATTGAGTCTCCGTCTCCTTGTGTTTTCATTTTTTGCCGGCCCTTGTTTGTATTTTCTCTTTCTTTTTGTAGGATTTGCAGTTTCTTGGAAAAAACCTGCTGTGAATTTGTCACTGAGGAGCCGCTTGCCGCGGAGTCAGTGTCCGAACTTAGATCTGTTAATTCCGATTGAGACCCACTTTTTTGTCTATCAAAGGTACTTAATGCTTGTTATTTTTTTTATATCTGTGCGGGGTTTGTCGTATTTTCTAGCGAACGTTAGAATCCTGCCAGCCGCATAATCCCTTTCATCCTGCACAAATTTCCGTTGTTTTCTTTGAATTATTTCCTTCTCATACCTTTTCAATCTTTCATCCATGTTTTTCAATATCGGTTCAATCGCTTTCTGTTCTGATTCTTTTCCCAGATCTGTCATGATGTTGTCTATTTGCATGGTTATTTCAGTGTGTTCCTCCCGTGCACTCTCAATCAGGATTTCAATCATCCCTCTGGAGCAGGTATTCGTGTTTTCTGTCCTTTTTTACAAAAAATGAGGTTTGAGTTTTGCTAACGTTGGGATAATGAATATCCGTAGGCCCCTTGGGATGCGATTGACTTCCAAGTACTTCTTTAGGGAAGTGGCCTCCCACCATCGACTGATTTCTTTTCTCTTCAGTCTCTCCAATTGGTTCGTTTTGCTTCTCCAGCCCTGTGGTGTATCAGATTGTGCTGTAGCTGTGGTCGTTGCTCCCAGTGGCCCGCCGGGCTTTGTGGGCTGGAAGATGGCTTGGACAGATTTCTCCCGTTCTTTCATTAGCTCGCTCGTCATCTTGGTAGTGCCGTTACCAAAATATATATATACATACATATATATATATAGGTGCTATCGTTCTAAGAGCTATAAACAAACACTCACCGAGTATAACGCTCCACACGCTCTGTTCCACTGGGCCGGCATTGGAATAACAAACCACCGGCTTCCCAATCGTTCTTTCCTTTACCCCCAGCCCGAGCGCCCAATTACAGGCCCACATACTATCAACATTGTAGCATCAAGCCAATCATGGCTCGCATGACACCCTTCAACCAGGGATAATCGGACGCACACGCTATGTCCCGGGACTTTTGTAAACAGACAGAATAATGTATCCAAACGTGATAGATGGATAACGTGTGATGCGATGTAATATTTTAACACAGTCAACACTTATAAAGTTCAGTATATTATGATTACACAATATATGATTTTATGATTTACCTGTAAAATGTAAGTTTGTGACAACAAGTGAAAAAAGACTGCCATGAATCTCAAATGTTCAAGTCATGAACTTGTCTATGTCAATACATGGGGTGTGACCATGAAACCATAGCAACAGCCAGTTGTAACCAGTTTGTTAATTAAACCCATGACAACATGTATGTGTATTTATACGCCATGAATTAACAATGTAGATGTTAGTGAACAAGGCGGGAGCAAGCCGCCGAAACGCGTCTGAGCAGTAACTGAGCATGTAATAAATCGTTTGGATTGAGATTCACGGAGTCAGCGCCTTCTTTGATTGGAATTTTGGTGTGGTAAAGAATATATATATATATATATATATATATATATTTTTTTTTTTTTTAAACACAAGACAACAACTCCATTTTAACTTTTTTTCCTTTGGAAAATCACCTCATTCAGCTTCAGCCTTCTCCTGACTACTATTGCTCCTACACATCAAAATGCTTAGAGTATTGATTGTGGGCAACCACAGCACCAAGACTGTCCTCCTAGCTGTCACAGACGACATCCGCACACTCCTCGACCAAGGCCACACTTCAGCCCTCATTCTACTAGACATCTTAGCACCCTTCGACACCATCTCCCACCACACACTAGCTGCCAGACTCCACAACACCAGCATACAGGGAACTGCCCTAGACTGGATCTGCTACTTCCTCTATAGCTAAACTCAAAGGATAAGACTCCTGCCCTCCTTTTCAAACCCACAGTGATCAGATACAGAGAACCCCAAGGATCCTTCATCAGCCCCACGCTCTTCAACATCTACATTGCCCCCCTCTCAACCATCATCAGGAACACGGACTCAGCATAGTATCCTATGCCGACAACACCCAGCTCATTCTCTTTTTTTGCCAAGGAAACCAACATCAGCAGTCACAACTTCCATGAAAGAATGAAGGACATTGCATCCTGGATGAGCAGCATCTACCTGAAGCTGAACTCAGAGAAAACGGAAGGCCTAATCCTCGGATCCACCCCCACCGTGTGGGACAATACCTGGTAGACCCCTGCCCTCGGCAACCCTCCCATACCCACAGACCATGCCCACAACCTAGGCATCATACTCGATTCCTCCCTCACCATAAACTGACAGATCAACACCATATCCTCCACATGCTTCAACACCCTCCGCAAAAATGGTGAGGTCCAGGAAATCAATTTTTTGCGGAGAATGGCAAATTGGAAACTAAAAAGTTCACGAAACCAACCAACAGCAAAAAACAGCCTGCTTTCCTATCACAGCTACCATCCCCGCCCACTGCGAGACAATCTTCCTTATAGTCAATTCTTGAGGCACAAACGCAACTGCAGTAAGAAGGAAGATTATACACGACAAGCACAGGAACTGAGTCGAAAGTTACGCAACAGAGACTACACCCCAGCAGTAATCTCCAAATGCAAGAAACGTGCTAAACATCAGCCCCGAGAATGCCTCCTACAGAACACCAACAAAGAACCAATAAAAGATCTTGTCACCTGTGTCACCACCTTTTGCCCGGCAACCTATGATGTCCAGAAACTCATAAGAAAAAACTGGCAAATACTGACTTCAGGCAAATTCAATTGGCCCAAACCCAGATTTGCGAACAGAAGGACGAAGAACATCAAAGACGTCCTTGTACACACTAGGCCAAGGAATAAACCCCTCAAGTCTACCATCAGGGATACAAACATGACCCCAATCACTGGCCACTACCCCTGTGGCACATGTGGAGTTTGCAAGTTCACGAATACCACCAAGACACTGCAATTAACAGACACCATACTGTGGACACAAAGAAGCCACACTAACTGCAACTCAACTCATGTAATCTACCTAATCACCTGTCCCTGCCAACGCCAATACGTAGGCATGACTTGTCGCAAAGTAAAACTCCGCATAGGAGAACATAGGAGCAACATCAGACTCAAGAAAAACAACACCAAACTTTGTACTCACTTTGTTGAGGCAGGTCATACCAGCGATGAACTCAGATGGACAGTCATTGAAATGCTCCAATTCAAAAACCAGAATGCAGAGCAAACTCTTTTCGAAAAAGAGCAAAGATGGGTAGACCGCCTCAAAACAGACACACTGGGGATGAACGATCATATTCCTTGGCACCAGTTCAACTGAAATAAACAACATTGCCTTGAGTATCCTCCATTTCACTAGTATTCTTCCCAATACATAGAGTTGTCCCTTCTTTGTGTTCAGGACTAGTACAAAAGACTGAATTCTATAGTCCCGCCCATAGCCAGGGGAAGAGTCAGCACAAGGGACACCAAGCTGTACCTCATGGGTAAGAATGGTAGCACAGCGCTCTCCAGCAAAACGGGTAAGACAAATCACTGTACTAATCAATGGGCCCATCTTTACTTTGACAGTAAATTACCACATGCGACTCTGGTTCCCCTGTTGAAGTGCTCATCTTGCGCAAAACAGGTATTTATAACTTTTTTATTTTAAAAGGGTTATACAAGTCACTGTTCACTTCTCCCTTAAAAACCCAAAATGACTCATCAAATAACTACCATCACCGACCATGCACTAGTTCCCATCTAACAGACGATTGCGGGGTACCTAGACTGCCAAATCCCCGTCGATAACAGATCAGCGATCAGACCCATTACCGCTTTGATCTATTGTGCATGTGATATACTTGTATGTTTTGTAACTATTTGTTGCCTTGGCTATCACGATCTTGGTTTCGCCAATATTGCACTTCCTCAGACCTATTTTGTTTTCCTTTTCCTAAAACTCACTGTGCAATTGCCACAATGTTGGCGCGCATTCTATATTTGGAGTAAAATCAATAGCGCTCCCCATAGAATCTAGCTTGACTGTCTACTCACCTGAACTGAGTACCGACATTAACAATAGTCTGTGTCGGTTTTTGTCTCCACAGCATGGGAAATTCCCATTCCTCAAAATACTAAATCCCACACAAGTTGTGTGAAGCTCATTTCTTAATTTCTTTCTGTTTGTTTGTATATACGTTTTCTTGTCCTGACGAAAGCTCCATAGACCCGACCGGGTCGAGCGAGCTGAAACATGTCGACACGTCCCTTAAAAGATATGGTGATCCAGTAACCTGACCACCTTATATCGCAATTCCTTTTTAACCATAGTGCCTAAACTACCCAGAATAAATAAACCTTTTTTGATTAGACACTATTTTTAGTCTATTTCTTCACCTATATTATTTTGATCTCTGGACACTTCTACTTCACCAGAGGTAGCCTCAGGTGAGGCAGGCACCCAGCAGTTCAATCGATCACCCGATGAATACGCCATGACTCCTGATGGGGCGGAGAAAAGATACACCGCAAACGACAATACCAGGATGTCTATGAGGGTTTTCAAATACAAACCAATGGTTTTGTAGAAACTAGTGTCCATTCTATTTTTGATTAATGAACGTTTACTCAGGGGAAATGAATGGACTTCTAATCCTCTTCCCTCCATTTTTGATATAAGCCTTTAAGCAGCGGACAGCTGCGGGAATCACCCACACCCTTGCAGAATTACCTATTTTTGCTCTTTAGGGTGTCTTTTGCTTGTAAATTTTGGAACACAGAGAGAGGAAACATGGAGAACAACACCGGTCTGAGCTTTTCAGGAAGTGACATAGATGAAATCTTAGCAGGACAATCATTATTACAGAACCAGGAGTTTATACAAGCAATTGCTCAAACAGATGATTGGGACACTTTGACCAGCAAAAAGAGAGAACAGATTCGAACCTCGATACATGGCATAATCATGACTGAATACCTCAGATCTAAATCAGCCCCGAGAGGCCTATGGGTTACTAATGCTCCCAGGATTTTCTTACATGACCTTGTATTCAGACGCGATTGGTCGTCCATTTCATGGAAGTGCACACTGGACTACCTAGTCCTAATAGTAAAGACAGCAAAGAGACTTTCGGATGCACTATTGGTGGAGATACAGGAATGTGAAAATGAACTCAAAAAAAGTATCAATCCCCAAGTATACAAAAAACGCCTAGATGAAATAACAAAAGAGATGGATGAAATGGAAGAATATCTAACGCAAAACAAACTCCAAAAACTAACCAAGGAACTGAAAAAATTCAGCCAAGCAAAAATGCACCCATACGCGAAAGATGACTATACAGCAACCATCAATGGATCTGATACAGACTCTACAGGGGTGGCATCGTCTGAGGGTTCAGATGGCAGCTCCGAAGAGTCCACACCAAGGAGGGGCCGAAATAATTTTAGATTCCAACGCCCACGACGAGGAACTAGATGGCCAAGACCACCGTTTTTCCATGGAAATCCAATGCCATATTATCCACCCTACATGCCGCCTTATGCGGGATGGATGAATTCTTACCACCCTGGCATGAACCAACAACAACCAATGGACAACCACCAAATGTCGAACACTGCAAATCAACATCAGGCTCAGCCTTTTTTAGGAAGAGGCCAAAATCAGTCTCGGGGCAGAAAGAAAAACCTCAGATGGCAAGATCAACAGCCAAGCGTACAAACGAGGAGCATGGCCTCAGCCCAACCAGGAACGAGCAAGAAGACTTGCTAATAGTGAACCTAACCAACATTGTTTTGACTGAGGATCAAACGATTGTCCTCAATAAAGGACTCAGCTTTGTGCCGACACCAACTACAGACCGATTCAAACTAAAATGCGAAGTGTCGGAATTCTGCAGAACCCTCAAACTAAAAGCCTTTTTCAATGAATCCTCCAATCAGACCATGGAAGGCGACACTACCCTAAGAAGGAAGTCTAAATTCTGTCCACCGACCAGTGCAGTACCCATTGAAATACAAGCCTTTGAACAGGCAGTCATGAAGGGGATTGACAAAATGAACAACAAGAAGAAGATCTTCCAAAATATGAGCAATAAAGAAAAACAAGCCTTAAATGAACTGAGAGACAATGAAAACATCATAATAAAACCCGCAGACAAGGGTGGTGGTGTGGTGATCTTGACAAAAGATGGATACAACCAACAATGTCTGGCTTTACTGTCAGATGAAAAGTTCTACAAAAAATTGAACACTGATCCTACTGAGAGACTTACCAACACCATTGCCATCATGGTACATGAGGCAGAGACAAATGGTTGGATCTCCAAAAAAGAGGCTGATTTTCTAACACCAAAGGGACCAAAAATACAATTTTTCTATTCCCTGCCCAAAACACACAAAAACAGGTCCCCACCACCGGGACGCCCAATAGTATCGGGTATCGGATCTTTGCTGGAACCCTTATCCAAGTTCGCGGACGAGTATTTGAAACCTTTAGTCCAGAATACCCCCACCTACTTAAAAGATACCAGAGACCTCTTGACTCAGATTACAGATCGAGAATTCAACCCAGACACAATGGTAATGGTAGGTTTGGATGTGGAGTCCCTCTACACCAGCTTACCCCAAGAGGACACCTTAAAGATGCTAGAAGATTTACTCTTTTTGCAAGACTGGACACACAAAACCCCCCCGACACTTCATTCTAGAATGCTGTAGATTGGCCCTACAAGAAAATTATTTTGAATATAACGGCCAATTCTTCTTGCAATGCCATGGCACATCCATGGGCAGCGCTTTTGCGCCGTCAGTAGCGGGACTCTATGTGAGCCATCTCAAACAAGAATGTGGACTCCATAACACCAACCCATACGTTTCCAGTATACTATACTGGAAACGTTACATCGATGATGTTTTGCTCATTTGGGACACCAGACTAGATCTCACTACCTTCATGGAATGGCTCAATGGTAGAGATCAGTGGTTGAAATTCACTTTCACTGCGAACAATCAAAAAATTGATTTCCTGGACCTCACCATTTTTGCGGAGAATGGCAAATTGGAAACTAAAACATTCACGAAACCAACAGCAAAAAACAGCCTGCTTTCCTATCACAGCTACCATCCCCGCCCACTGCGAGACAATCTTCCTTATAGTCAATTCTTGAGGCACAAACGCAACTGCAGTAAGAAGGAAGATTATACACGACAAGCACAGGAACTGAGTCGAAAGTTACGCAACAGAGACTACACCCCAGCAGTAATCTCCAAATGCAAGAAACGTGCTAAACATCAGCCCCGAGAATGCCTCCTACAGAACACCAACAAAGAACCAATAAAAGATCTTGTCACCTGTGTCACCACCTTTTGCCCGGAAACCTATGATGTCCAGAAACTCATAAGAAAAAACTGGCAAATACTGACTTCAGGCAAATTCAATTGGCCCAAACCCAGATTTGCGAACAGAAGGACGAAGAACATCAAAGACGTCCTTGTACACACTAGGCCAAGGAATAAACCCCTCAAGTCTACCATCAGGGATACAAACATGACCCCAATCACTGGCCACTACCCCTGTGGCACATGTGGAGTTTGCAAGTTCACGAATACCACCAAGACACTGCAATTAACAGACATCATACTGTGGACACACAGAAGCCACACTAACTGCAACTCAACTCATGTAATCTACCTAATCACCTGTCCCTGCCAACGCCAATACGTAGGCATGACTTGTCGCAAAGTAAAACTCCGCATAGGAGAACATAGGAGCAACATCAGACTCAAGAAAAACAACACCAAACTTTGTACTCACTTTGTTGAGGCAGGTCATACCTGCGATGAACTCAGATGGACAGTCATTGAAATGCTCCAATTCAAAAACCAGAATGCAGAGCAAACTCTTTTCGAAAAAGAGCAAAGATGGGTAGACCGCCTCAAAACAGACACACTGGGGATGAACTATCATATTCCTTGGCACCAGTTCTACTGAAATAAACAACATTGCCTTGAGTATCCTCCATTTCACTAGTATTCTTCCCAACACATAGAGTTGTCCCTTCTTTGTGTTTAGGACTAGTACAAAAGACTGAATTCTATAGTCCCGCCCATAGCCAGGGGAAGAGTCAGCACAAGGGACACCAAGCTGCACCTCATGGGTAAGAATGGTAGCACAGCGCTCTCCAGCAAAACGGGTAAGACAAATCACTGTACTAATCAATGGGCCCATCTTTACTTTGACAGTAAATTACCACATGCGACTCTGGTTCCTCTGTTGAAGTGCTCATCTTGCGCAAAACAGGTATTTATAACTTTTTTATTTTAAAAGGGTTATACAAGTCACTGTTCACGTCTCCCTTAAAAACACAAAATGACTCATCAAATAACTACCATCACCGACCATGCACTAGTTCCCATCTAACAGACGATTGCGGGGTACCTAGACTTCCAAATCCCCATCGATAACAGATCAGCGATCAGACCCATTACCGCTTTGATCTATTGTGCATGTGATATACTTGTATGTTTTGTAACTATTTGTTGCCTTGGCTATCACGATGTTGGGTTCGCCAATATTGCACTTCCTCAGACCTATTTTGTTTTCCTTTTCCTAAAACTCACTGTGCAATTGCCACAATGTTGGCGCGCATTCTATATTTGGAGTAAAATCAATAGCGCTCCCCATAGAATCTAGCTTGACTGTCTACTCACCTGAACTGAGTACCGACATTAACAATAGTCTGTGTCGGTTTTTGTCTCCACAGCATGGGAAATTCCCATTCCTCAAAATACTAAATCCCACACAAGTTGTGTGAAGCTCATTTCTTAATTTCTTTCTGTTTGTTTGTATATACGTTTTCTTGTCCTGACGAAAGCTCCATAGACCCGACCGGGCCGAGCGAGCTGAAACATGTCGACACGTCCCTTAAAAGATTTGGTGATCCAGTAACCTGACCACCTTATATCACAATTCCTTTTTAACCATAGTGCCTAAACTACCCAGAATAAATAAACCTTTTTTGATTAGACACTATTTTTAGTCTATTTCTTCACCTATATTATTTTGATCTCTGGACACTTCTACTATCACCAGAGGTAGCCTCAGGTGAGGCAGGCACCCAGCACGTCAATCGATCACCCGATGAATACGCATGACTCCTGATGGGGCGGAGAAAAGATACACCGCAAACGACAATACCAGGATGTCTATGAGGGTTTTCGAATACAAACCAATGGTTTTGTAGAAACTAGTGTCCATTCTATTTTTGATTAATGATACTCCAATATATGCCAAAGACAGAAATGGAAGTGGTCATATCAATTCTGTTCACAGATTGACAAAGCCAGGAAACATGTTAATAAAACTGTTTCTGCATTCCCCAGAGACCATCGAATGGGCTGTATCTATAACAACAATCTGCATTTTGACATGCACAGAATTTATAGAAATGATAGAGTGTACTTTACAGGTGAAAGCATAGTCATGTAGGCCATAGTTGGAAGGTTGAAAGTTGTGCAGCATTTGGTCAATGGGATGCAAAGTAAAAAGAGGGCATCCCAAACATGCTTGTAATCCAATGCATTTCGCATAGACTTTTATATTTTATATTGCAGGTGATGTGCTTATGAAGTTGCAAGGGCCAAGAACTTTGCGATATCTTGAAGTGCAATTCTACAAAAAATAGCAAGGAAGCCCAAAAATAAACTAGACTGCATATATAAAGTTTCATATTTACAAGATAAATGACTGAAAGAGACATTTATCATCACATAATAATGGAAACCTATGAACAAATACATACAAAATCAAATACATCTTAATCTTCATAACTTTTATTTGCATGCTCTCTGGCTCACACAATAAAACTGCCCAACAAGCCAAACAAAAACTATCTACTCTATATGCTCCTGTGAAACAAAAAGGAAAGTGACCTAGCAGTGAGCTACACAAACTACTGTATGGAGGACATGATATTTGGCCATTAGGAAAAAAGAATAGTCTTACGTTTTATAACAAACAAAGAAGCCCAAAAAAAGAGACTAAATATGTAAAGTTTCAGAATTGCTACATGAACAACTAAAATACACATTTATGGTCACATGATTGTGTAAACCAATAAACAAATACATAACAAATACAATAGACAAAAAAATGACAATAAATCTGATTGCCACTCTGTAGTTATAGTCAGTATTCCCAAAGATAGGAATTCCTTGAATATTAGCTCCCTAATAACTGTACACCTGTTTGACGAATCACCACAAAACTTTCCAGACCTATAGCATTTCTATATTTTGAGATGATGTAAATGTTTGTGGTGAATCGTTAATGGGGTGTAAAGTTACAAAGGGGGCCCAAAAAGGATTTTCACACCAATGCATTTTCCATGGTCTATTGTATTTGACGTAGAGCGAAAATGGCTGAATGGATTTCCATGAAATGTTGCAGGATTATACATAATGGTGCAGAGATGATACTTTTAGGGTACTGCAGTTAAGTAGGGTAAGCATTGTTTAAGTTATAAAGCATTTACCCCCAGATGCATCAAGCCCATATTCTGCAAATTATAAATTGCGAAAAATACTGAATCACAATTTAGAATTCGCAGAATGGGATGCATCAAGAAAAGCGAGTAAAAAAAGCGAATCGTAATCGGCCGCAATTGCCGATTGCGATTTTCGCAAAATCGCATAAAATTAGCAGAATCTGCGTTTTTCCATGTAGAAATTGTGAACTCGCAATTACCGAAATCGCAAACTGCGATCTCGCTAATTGCGAGATCGCAAAAACGGAAAGTCACATGTCGAGCACAATGATGACATCACAACCAGGAAGTCGGCAGTTCCCTCTCTCATTCAGAACACAGAGCCTGAGAGTGGAAGCAGCACAGCCCAGAGCTCCACAACAGACTACCTGCAGCACCACACCAGGACACAAAGAACAACTTAAAATGTCCCAGGAATCAGCAGGGAGCAGTGCACCAGGCAGAAAGAGGAAAATAAAAATATCTGAGCAGGAACTGGAGTACCTCATTGAGGGAGTCTCAAAGGACCATGACCGGCTGTTCGGAAAGGAGTCCCGGAGGGTGCCTGAGGCCGACAAGCGGCGCATTTAGCTGCGCATCCGCGCAAATGTGAACTCAGTTGGAGTTATCCTGCGCACCATCGATGATCTAAACAAGAGGTGGTACGACCTCAGAGGGCGTGCCAAAGAATGCATCGCTGAGAGGCTGGGGGAGCGACTTGCCACCGGAGGAGGAGACCCCACTGTTGCACCCAACACTCCACTGAAAGACCTGGTGGAGGGCACCCTCAATCCTACAGCCTGCGTGGGGGTCACCCGGCTGGACTCCTCCCGACCCACCCAACAATCCCAAGGTAAGTGCCATGCGACTGCGACCCCATCCCCTAACAATGCCCATGACTCCAGAGCTAGCCATTTGATAACCCCAGTAATACAGGCCATGCACACCTGAAATGCCCTTTTGCATTGTGGGACCTGTAGTGTGACCACAAATCCCGGATAGCCACACACAGCCAGTGTGTCAACTGTCAAGTGAAAGTTATTCCTAAAGCCAGTCAGGGAATGCAAGCCTGCATGCATGCAGCAACATCCCATGTGCAAGATACATGTCATTAATCATGCACCCATTTACATCACAGGTGCGTCTGAACAACCCAGCACCGACAGCGAGGCCCTACACATAGAGGAGAACCCTGAGGACACAGAGGGAGAGGGACATCCTGCCCCACGACCCGGACCATCACAGCCAGCAGCAGCAGTACCACCACCTCTCCATGTGGACAGAACCACCCCTGCAGCCACAGGAGCCCAGCAACCACCCCATGTTACACCCATGGCAGTGGTACAGGCCATACCACCACCACCCAGGAGGCAGACACGGTGCACAGACACTGTGCGATCCCAGTCCAGCGGACTGATGAGGCAGCAGCACAACGTCTTAACATGCGCTGGCAGGGGGGTACATGTCCGGGATCCTGGGCTGGCCATAGAACGCCGGCAGGCACGGCACTTGGCAGCCATCCACCTGCAGCTGAACAAGACTGCGTGAAATGTGAGCCAACTCACAGAAAGCATGCATGGTCATGACCGCAGCTGTCTGTGAGAACAGCCAGATCCTGGTGTCCCAGCAGGATATCAACCGCCGCCGCGACCGCCAGCTGCTGACTCGCCTGTCAGCATACACGAGATCCAACCATCTCATAGGAAATGCCACCTCCCAACTTTCGCGCCGCTCTCTTGCGATGCAAATACAGATGGTGCAATGCTGCCAGGACATCGCCAGGGCCCTTAAGCAAGTCACCACAGCTGTGCAGAGTCAGCAGGCGTCTGGCCATGGCCAAGCAAGTGGGGGGGATGATGCCAGTGAGGGCACTTCCAGTCACAGCAGCCAGTCCTTGCCGCTGGTAACCGAATGCTGACCCAGCACCAGGCCCACTGCAGCATCACGGGCCAAAAGTGTTGTGGTGGACGTTGAAAGGCGACTGGGTGCATCCGGCCGGAGGCGCCAGTGACTCAATTAACTGTACCAGCAGGGCCATGCTGATTACACAAGCACGCCCTTCTCTCCAACATGGGGCTGTATGAGGGAATACAGTTCTCATGTGATTTGAAGAAAATTGAAATACTCATCATTGTGAAAATAACAATAAGAATTTATAGTCACAAGTTAATCTGACTCATGTCATTATTTCATTCGACATGCATGAGTGCAGTGTTGTGTGAGGGGAATGGGTGCACTAGAAACAGTTCATTGTGATATGGTTGCGGCACCTGTGTCTTTCAGCAGGGTTCTCCCCGCATGCATGATGCACATGTGCAGGTGGGCGGTTGTCCCCTTCTGACTCACTACCAGATATCTCTACAGGTATCCTCCGCTTGGTAGCAATATTGTGGAGTATTGCACGCACGGCCACGATGCGGCAGCAGACCTCAGGTTGGTATTTGAGGGCCCCACCAGTCTTGTGTAGGATGCAGAATCTGCTCTTTAAAAGCCCAAATGTCCGCTCAATGCAATTTCTAGTGCGAATGTGTGCAGCATTGTAACGCCGTTGCAGTGGTATGGCAGGGTTGAGGTATGGGGTGAGGAAGTACTCACGGAGGCCGTAGGCGGTGTCACCTGAATGAAAGGAGCAGAGGGTGAGTGCCTGTTAAGCGCAGCTACATGGTCTCGATGTACTGTTTGTTGGCATGTGTACTTACCTTGAAGGTGTCCTTTGCCAAAGTCTCCCCTGGCCAGGCGTGTGTGCATGCTGCTGTGCCAGAATATGAAGGAATCATGCTGCACCCCCGGGTATTGTGCCACTAAGTTGGTGATGATTGTATTTGCGTTGCAGACCATCTAGATTTTCAGTGAGTGGTAGGACTTGCGGTTCCGGTACATGTATTCTGTCTCAGCGGGTGGGCAGATGTGGATGTGGGTACAGTCAATGCATCCAATTACATGGGGGAATTGCGCTATGTTGTAAAATTGTAGCTTGGTTTGATTCAAGTCCTGTTGGGTGGTTGGGAATGTTATGTAATGGTGTAGCCGGGTCAGCATGACCTCCAGGAAACTCCTTAGGCAGCGGGACAGTCTGCTCTGGGACATCCCCCCTGCAACTGCAACTATCCCCTGGAAGCTTCCGGAGGCCAGGAGGTGCAGGCAGCACAAGACCTGGACATGGGTGGGCACGGCATTGGTCCTCCTCGTTGTGTGCTGCATCAGGGGGTGAAGGTTCCGGATGAGCTTGGTAATCATTGCCCCATTCAGCCTGTACTTTGAGTAGATTTCCTCCTCAGTCTGGCCCAGGAGTGGGATCCGCTGGCAGAAAATTCGCTCCTGGATCTGGCGTCTGTTCCTTGCTGCAGCCTGGAGCCTTCGCTGCCTTACCACCATGTAGAGTCATGGCATTGTGAATGTCCTCATGCTCCTACTGTGTCTCCTTAAGTGTGTTTGTTCAGCCCCGCACCTGTAGCTAGTTAGGAAATTTAATTTATTATTATTTTTTTAACTTTATGGTTACCACCTGGTTTGGGTTCTCCTTAAATTGCACCTCGCAAATAGCAATTTCAGCTATTTCGCTAATTGCGACTTTTCATGCATTTCATTTGCGATTATTTTGCGAATTCGCAAATTAAATCGCAGAATCATTGGGAAATCGCAATTACAGATTCTCAAAGGGGGTTCCACCTAGATTCTGCAATTTTATTTGCGAAGTCGCAAAATATATTTTGCGATTTCGCATTTTGGTTACTTTTCTTTTCATGAATTGCGGATCATGGAATTGCGATCGCCATAGCTGTTTCGCAGCTATTGCGATTGCAATTTGTGTTGCTGAATCTACCTGTATGACTTGGTGATATCGGTCACTGCTGTACTTTCACAGAATTTCACAAACCTTTGTGAAACTACCACAGTACATGGGCTTAAACTTTAAAAATATATAAAAATAAATGTCCCTACCTATTACCACTTTTTTAAAGTGGAAATAGTTAGGGATATTTACTCTACCTTTTACCAATTTACTAAAGTGGTAATCGGTGGGGACCTACTACTTACCTATCTCTTAGGCCCAAATACTGAACACAGCCATAGTGTAGTAAAAACAATATGAGTGCATTTTCATTCTCTAAAAACAGCCCCTCATTGAATCAAACAATAAAATGGAATTAAAGCATGCAAATCTCCCAAATCAATCAGCAGTCCATTTTACATTAGTACAGGTCTACGTTTCAGCCCAGAGCTAAACTTGACCTGGGCCATCATTAGGACAATTTGCTGCAAAAACAAAAATAAGAGTCACATTTTAAACTTACTGAAGGACATTGCCGAGTTAGACCAAATAAATGTGCATCCAAGGAGAGAGTGTAACTTGAGGATGTACTTGGAGATTAATTCTTGCCAAACGGTCACTTAAAAAAAATTAGACTTCAGGACGGATACCAGTCCACCAACTGGGGGGAGCAAAGGTATTCAAGTAATGCGACTGCAGTAGAGGTGTTCAATCAATTAGAACACAGGCATCCTCCAGAATGAAGGAGGCAAACCTTTGTGTATCTTCTAACACAAACTTCAACCTGTACTAATCTAATATGGATTGCTGATTAATTTGGAAGATTTGTATACACTAATTTCATTTTATTGTCTAATTCATTGAATGGGGTTCTTATAATTATTTAAAGGTGGTGGATAAACTGTAAATGAAAATGATATCTATATATTATTACTATAAATCCGTAAACTTGGGCGCTCGTTACGATTAAGCCTGGGTGGAGCTGGCGGAGTGGCACTACACGGAGGTCCACGGAGTTGGGAACCAACTCCGTGGAAACTCCGCTCCGCCACCCACCTCCACCCCCCCCAGGAAGAATGATATTAAATATACATTAGAGGTCAAAAAAATAAACACTTACCCTGACTGCAGTGTCCCCAGGCTGCTGTTCTCCTCTTTCTCGGTTTCATGATGATCTGCACAAGTGCGCACGCCCGGGCATGCGCATTTCTCACAGGGAATGCACATGTGCGTGTGTGCGTGCATGCACAGATCGACATGAAAGAGATTAAGAGGAGGACTGCTGCCCAGGGATGCCGCAGTCAAGGTAAGGGTTTTTTTTTTACTTTAATGTATATTTAATGTAATTCTTTCTAGGGGAGGGGGAGGGGGGCTGGGCAACTTCGCTTTGCCACGGAGTGTGCTGAGTTGTTGCCTACTCCATGTTCTCCATGGATCGCAGAGTAGGCACAACTCCGCACACTCCGCGGTCCTACAGAGGCCATGTGCTGTCCGCCGCAGACTGTCAGGCTCCGCATGTTTTTTGTTGCATACGCAAGGGTAGCGGACGGAGCCAATAGAGCCGGATCGGCGTACAGAAACATGTTCCATTCTCCAACCAGATTCCGATGTTGCAGACATCCCTTCTCACTGCTGCGTAAAACCCACCACGTTGCGGATGGCAGAAACACAACAACGGTGAGGAAAAGACGATAGAGTACCCATCTAAACCCCCGGAACCGCCATGGTTCCTGCGAGACAGGCCTTACCTGCTGCTCTACCTGCTGCATCTCCGGCAGAGAAGACGCCGCCGTGACCAACAGCAGAGGTACGTACCAATCATCCCCACGCATGCAACCCCTGAACTACTACAACTCCCAGCAAGCGTGACAAATGCAAAGTGCAAGGCCCACCCAATCCTCATGAGTGACACTCAGTGCCCCAGAAGGTAATTAATTGGGGCCAATGCCGAGCCACGCCGTTGCAGAGCGCGCACACCGCAATATCAAAATATGTACGCAGCCGAAGACCCACATTGGCTGATGGCTCATTTGCAAAGTGTGTGCCACACTTTGGCGGCATGGAAGCAGCGACAGCAACCCGCAACATTCAATTGGGCTAATGTGTGTCATTGCTGTGGATGCAAGCGACTGTGCATGCAAATACATATTGCATTTGCATTGTCGCCATGAGAATTGCATCACACATTACAACTCATTCGCCTAAAGTGATTGGTGCACCCATGTGTAATGTTGTGTGCCACAAGGCGCCCATGCACATCAAGTAACCACTCACACAGACACAGTACTTGTATGGGAGAACTGGCCCAGGGCACGTGCGTCTGGCCTGTTTGTTGGCAGGGTCAAAGGTCTAGTGACGCCTGTGCTAGGTGGCTGTGAGTTGGGGGTAAACCAGCCCTCTGGGAGTGGCTGGTACATCAGAACAACTAGAACAGTGACCAGATGCTCACTACAATGTGAAGGTATGAGAAAGTGTGACCTGTGAGTCAAGGCATCAAACACATGTTGTCATGCCTCGTGGTCAGCATGTACTGAAATGGGTGAAGGAGTCCAAAAGGACAAAGGTCTCTCGCACTGTACCAATGTTGTGATATGAAACATCCAACCTGTGAACATCGCTTGTATATCCCTTGACATCTGACTGTCGTCTCTTGGCCAGGGGTCACCTTGTGAAGAGCCAGTGATATAGGCAGGCAATTAGAGGTGTCCATTGTCTGCAAATCAGACATACTTGTAATCCCCAGCACTTCCAACACACGTACTGGTGTGGCGTGCAGTTTGCCCAGCTGCCATTGCCTGTAAATGTTCTCACACACGTCATAGAAGTGCACACGTGGAATAAACAAACATAGCTCTGACCCACATCATCGGACATTGGCAGCCATATGGGCATGTGTGCACAATCAATGTGTATTTGTGGCTCATTCAGGTGAACATTGCAACTTCTGTGGCGCTAAATCCTCACACACTCATGCAGGACTGACCCCATGATGTCCACATGTGTCTGTCCCTCTGCTGTACATCCATGTTGCACTGTCCAGATGATACTCACTGCCCTCATACTGTAATGTTGTTGTGAATAGGGGGACTAAAGCTTGCGGCCGTGCAGTGACAGCAGCTACATGCAAATTAGCACTGATACTGGGAAACACAAGAGCTGTGCCATTTAACCACAGGGCAGCTCATCCTTGATGTAGCAGTGTACTATATGCCATACACATCAATTTCTTTGGATGTTGTTGTGTCAGTATGGCGAGTGAGTAAAGAAAGACAACGTCTGAATGCAGGTCACTTTTGCATTTCATGTGACCATGAGTTCCCTCAATGTTATGGTTGTTTGAGTCTCTGGGTAAGCTGTTCACCACATCTCATCTATAACTCAGTTCATGCTCATGTACCTTGACATATGCAGGAGGCGACCACCCATCCTTCGACCTGTCCCCGACCTGGCGTCGATGGAGGACATCAAAATCATTCAGAAATTCTGTGTTGATTATCTTCCTGTTCTGGGAGTTGCAGATGTGGTTCGGAGCCCTCTCTCACAGGCACCCCAATCACACATATCCTTTCAGAAAGGTGCGCTGTGTCCCAGCCTGCTCATGCAGCTAAAATATGGGCATGGCAAAGGGAACAAATCATCTCTTCTGTACCCGGTAACCTTAACCATTCCTCTGTGTGCATATCTCCTTTTCAGTTCCATTTGATGTGGATAGTTCAGTGGGTTACTGCCTTTGTCACAGAGATACTTGTGTAACTTGAAGTTCAGAAGTTACAATCCTATCATAGGACAGTGACCTAGGGACTGTCATCAAAGAGCTGCATGATAACCTGAATTATTAGTCAGAACTTAGCTTTATTTCTGGGTTGTAATATAGCCATAACTTTGCCAGTCTTTCATCATTTGAATGTCACCATGAAGGGTTAGTTGGGGCAGATGTACACCTTTATCAGCAAAGCCAACCCCTAACCTCTGGGGTGTGCATTAAATGCTGAGTTAGTGCTTCTCCAGACCAAGCGCCCTTAAAAATCCTGCCCACCAGTGTGGATGAAGTGATTTCCACATCTTGTAATCCTCATTGATTTTCGTGACCTTCTCTGCAGACTGATTTACTTACATACTTGCATGATTGATTGCCTCTTTACAATGTGTGCATGATGTAAAGTACTGTCACACCCTACACTGATATCAGTAGCGCTATACAACAAATTAAATGCACATGAGAGAGTGGCTATGGAGAGATCTAGCCCACCTTCCCACGGCCTCTAAATGGGATCCGTGTCCTTTTGCAGCTGTGAGACTTTGTTGAGTCGGGTGCTAGGGTCAGACTAGAATGACAAGGGACAATGTTCTCCGACCACGGACAGAATGTTCAGACAGTACTCCTCAACCGCGCAGAGAACAAGCTCTGGGGACATGCAGGGCACAAGTCCTATAAAAAGAAGTGGGGGGACTGACCAAGTAAGACAAAATGCAAATGACCTCACAATGTCACAACGTAGCGCTAGGAAAGAAGTAAAATAGTGCAACTAAAATGCTTTGTGCAAATAATGGGACAGACTAACCCATATGACAGTCTTACAGTGTCTGCATTGATATATAGGGACAGAACAATGGCAAAAGCATGCCTCTCTTAAGTACCTGTGAAGAGAAGGCAATTTGTGTGCCTATGCTTCGCTCTGTGGCATCTACATTTAAATGTAGGATTCGAGGCGGCCGCCAGTTAGCATATACAAACAAAAGGAGTCCGGATAGTCCCTTTACTTTGGCCCAGCTGGGGGTGAAAAAAGGCTCCCTCGCTGTCTTCATATTGCTGCTGGGACTGGAAAGCAGTCAACGTACAGGTGCTGCTGAACGTGTCCCAGTGTCTGGAAAGTACACCGGGACAAGTTCAGCATATTTCTTTGGGGACCAACTTCTTGGCAGGGGGGACGGCGTCCACACCATGAAAAGAGGGGGGGACGCTGTGTACCTGTGGGTACCCCCTGCATCAAGCTCTGGGTACTTGCAAAATAACTACGCCATGTAATATTCGTGCGCTACAGCTGCATAATGGAAGCTGGACTCATGCCAGACGACAATGTCCACGACGGTCAGATGACAGCCTCCACTTGCTCACGTCTGTGGTACCAAGCAAAACAGACTGCAGAGTTCAGCATAGTCAATTCCAATGCAGACAGGGCTAAAGTCAGAGAGCTAAATGACAATTCTTGTTAGGAGGCGTGAAGACAGGCAAACGAAAATTGAACAAGTCACCAACAGTTCCTGTTGCTGTTAAGTAGTTACGAATCCAAGAAGGCAAAGGCAGCTTTGAAGGCAATCAGTTCCAAAACACGATCCAAATCATCTTCAGAGAAAAGGACTGCCATCCAATCCAGCAGTATGAAGGAACAGATGTGCTCCTTGCACCACAAGGTTGAAAGGAGCATCCCATCGCAAACTGGGAGAGGTTCGATGTAGGCATGGCACAGGAGCCATTGTGCAAACACACAGGCGCAGCTGTCAGCCTTTCTGACACATTGAAAGACATCCCATAAATGTGTCTCACCGAAGCAGTCCTGCTCCTGGACAAACAAAGGACTCACCCACAGCTCATGATCCAGGTCAGCAAGGTATGTGTCTGAAAGGCCGACATCCATGGCCCACTTATACAGACATCTTCTGCAGGAAAAGACAGGTTGCATGCAGGTGAAATAGGCATAGAGGAATGTTATCCTATAACTAATGTGCAGCACAGCCAATGGGACACATCCAAAGAGAAGCTGCACGTGGTCACAGTACAGTTGGAACTAACGGGGCTCGGCCTGGCCCACAGGACGGACAGACTTGGTGTGAGAGCACTGTAAGAACCAGCGCTCAGCTATACAGCCAAAGTAATGATCTGCAACCGCTAAAGGTAGTATGGAATTTTAAGGAATGACACCCAGTGGTACTCCAGGAAAAGCATGAAAGGAAGGGACTAGGCCGGAGACCACAAGTCTGAGTTTTTTTTGAAAAAAGTGTGCAATGGCCTTCAGTATCAGAAGCTATCAATAATTTGTGTGTCAGTTCACCGAGAAACAAGTGGGAGTGCCTTGTCCAGCAGTGACTGAATCGCGCGAGAGCGTCAAGACACCTGGAATTCGAAGGTCTCCGGGCTGATGTGGGAGCGACTACTTGTCTAAGCAGAGGCTATTGTGCATGCACACTATTGAAGTATGCTTTCGCTGTGGGAATCTGAGGCTTCAAATGACTATCCACAATCACATATTGGGGAATTAACAGAACCTTGCCACAAAAGGAACACATTGCGCAACAGTTCCTATATACTTGTCACCATCGTCCACATGACAGAATGTGGTGTGATGCTGGCTCTTGTGGGCACACTGCTAAGGATTTCATTGTTTTGCACTATGAGATCAGTGACACATTCTGTCATGTCCATTTTGATGTTAATAGGGGTGGAGGCACTGTTTCACTTCCCTGCACAGTCCATCCCTTAGCATTCTGGTAAATGCAGTTCAGACATGATGCTTGCTTGTCATGGGAGTGATGTGTCTCATCTCATTTGGGCAGGGAGAGGTACAAAGACTCAAGTGGACTGTGGTAGCTTCCTCAGCAGACACCGATCTCAATGTATCTTACTTCTACTGATGTAGGATGATAATGCAACACACGTGTCTAGAGAATCGCAGTACTGACCTGCACCAACCTTGGTGACACACAACAACGGTGACACAAGTAAGCATTTCAGCTGAACTGCATTCAGCAGGATGCTAAGTGGTGAACTGTGTTGGGAGCTGTAGTTGTGTGCTCCAGTCTCCCAACTGTCCATGTTGATGGTGTTGGCCGGTGTTCTCTGGAAGGCATATTGTACAGTCTTGTCTAGTTGTGTGCTTTAGCGGTTATTCCATAATCTGTCAACGCACTGTTGTTTCCTTGCATCTTTCCAGCTTCCTCCACTCTCTCATTTGATTTTCGCTTTTACATATTCGGATACATTGCAATGTGAGTTGACATGCTACTTACTCTGATGTAAATGCTCTTGACACAGAGGCATTCTGTTGTGAGCTGTGTTCCTTGGACAATGTGTGACAGGTGAGAGGTGAATTTGAAAGTGATGGTACATGGATCGTTAGTGTAGGACACATAATGGTAGGGTTCCAAAGTACAAGAGAACACTCCCATCCTTGTGGCAATGTGGGTTCTGATTTGCAACAAAGCCAATGTTCTGTGTTACAGTGGTGACATAAGCAGGTGCTCCGAGAACTGGTACGGCACAGTGCTGTGCCACGTGATCGGGATCCCACAGATCACCCATGAGCTAGACCATGTACTCAGCAATGTGTTCCAAGCGAGTGTCCATGGACCTCTGCAGCAGGCGCTGTTCCTGCACTTCTTGTAGGACCTGGCCCATCTGTAACTGGTTCTGCTGGTATGCACCAAGGACAGTTAGCATGGTGTCCAGGGCCTCTGTCTCATTGTCCTCCTGTGACTGTCCCCCAGTTGGCCTGCCACCTACCCTAAAGTCACGGACCGGTTGAGTAGCCTGGCGCAGTGGCTGCACACCGTCCCCAGCATCCCCGGTGTGCCTGGTGGTATTCGCAACTGCTGACACAGGGACAGTGCAGGAGGGAGCGGTGGTGATGGTGGCTTCCATACAGGTCATTGCTGCAGGTGTCTGCATTGGCAGTGCTGGTGTTGTGGAAGTCGTAGTGGTGGTAGTGGTGAGGTCAATGAAGGCCTAAACATGGGCTGTCCTGGGCACGCCGGAGGGGCCAGGTCGGTCCTCCTCACCTGAAAAGACCAGGGAGTCTGCATTCGAGGGTTCACCTTTCTGGGGGGGGGGGTCTGGCTGGGCTCATCCATGGCACGTTCGCCTGCTGTTGCTAGCGAGTCACCTTTTGGAGTGAAGTCATATTGTCAGCAAGTTTGCCACATAGCACTAATTGGATGTTCATGTTTGGCACATTTAATTTGAGATGACCTGACTTTTACCTTGGCATTACTAGGCATTCATGTCAGTTTGTCATCAGTCGCACATGATGTTGAGGTACATACAGGGCTTTAAGTGGGCCGGGCCTCACCAGTATTGGGCACCGTCATTTATTTAAGAGGGCCTCTGTATGAGTCTCTTTTGAGCTCTGTTTAATGCCCTGCCACAGGTGGTCTGTTCTTTTTGCTGGAATGCTTTGACAGGAGGCACATTGATGGGCACATGGTCACACTCCTCACTTCTCACTAGTAGAGAAGTTATGGCATTACGTCATGCCAGATGAGCGTTGCGGGGAAGTGAAATCCTTTAAGGATTCATTTTGTCTCTGGAATTTACTCCTCTCAGGACCAGCAACATCGTTGTATTGTCACCAGGGCTTTAAGTGGAAGCTTTGCCAATGTTAGATGCAAGCCATAGTTGCTGCTTCTTTATCCTATGCAACTGACAAATATTGACAAAGCCAGTAGTCCGGAATTGTAATAGGTATCATGTTACTTGTTGTATCATTTATCTGGGTGCAATGGCAGTGACAGAAAAATGCAAGTCGGGTAGCCCAATATGCTAAGCACAGATTTATGGCTAAGGTTTTTAGGCCATGCCCTTAATTACATTGGCCACGCCCCTTTGAGAGATCCCCAGTTTTTTCATCCCACTTAAAGCCCTGGGTACCTACATTGCTTGTTAGCAATGTGACATGGCGAAAGGGCCAATTTCATATGGACAGATATTGTATTTCCGAGGACATGTCCTCTGCTACTAACTTGTTGCTCATCTAATTCAGTTAAGGATTGGACATTTGGGAATTTTCTATGTGTATCTGACTTCTATGCCGCAACTTCATGATTTGTGTTGTTCTTTTTGTGCTTACCTTCCGTGGTTTGTGAGGGCTGACAGAGTTTCCATGCATGTGTTGTGTTGACCGGGTCTTTCTTCTTTGAGCCAATAGGACTTTCACATTGGCTTTTTGTAGTCGCGTTGTTGTAACCTGCTTTGCAGTTGCACGTGACTTCATCAATGACACTGCAAATCATGTGGCCTCTCGATGGTATTAGTTTTATGTGCATCGCCTAAAAACCTATGGGGATTTCCAGAGTTGGCTACCAAGTACGAGATGTAGGGGTCATTTGGCTCCATGCTGTTTGTGAGGGGAGACAGAGGGCCTTGTGGGAGTTGTGGTCTTGCTGTCAGGTCTCAACAACCACTCCCCAGTAAGATGGCTAGCTACCTGTTGGGAGGCATTTTCGACGGTGTTAGCTGCCACATGGCTGTGGGGTGGGGAGGGTGAGCCATGCTGTTTGGGAGGGAGGCCAGTGTGCATGAGCTGACCACCTACCGGTGAGGTAGAGCTGATTAAGGACATGCTGTCCTTGTGATCTATTATTATTCAGAGCGTGCATTCCACATGAGTTTGATAGGGGTGGGCGATTGGAGCTCATGTGTTGTGCACCAAGGTGCATTGTAGAGTGATGTGATCATTTTGTTGGTAGTTACCAGCCTCCAGTCCCTCCTCGATTCATCTGAGAGTGTCTGGATGCATTAAGGCAGGCACCTTCTCCTCCCATTCAGTGAAGGTTTGGGGTGTAATGTGAGGTCCACTACCAGCTCTCTGTGTCGCCGCGTGGTTCCTCTGGGTCCGACGCTTGAGCTGGGCCATAGGGTGGAGCCACTGCATCCTGATGTCACTACTGCCTTGACTTTGCTTTGGATCCTTGCCCACATTTGAATATTGTGCTCAAGTGGGCTGTGTTGTACCAGGATCCCGCACAAATGTTGTTGTTGTAATACTTTATTCGATAGATATTTTTCATAAAAGTACAAACATACAAATATATAAAAATAATCCATCCAAAGTACTACAGTTACATCCAGAACAGCAAATAGCAATTAAAAAACAGCAAGGTAAAAACAATGATTAAAACAATGTTTGCTTATTAAAAAGTTTTTATGCGTTCCCCTCCAACCTAGAGCGTATTATCCAAGCACCCCCCAAATATTTTGCCACCCCACAGATGATATACATAGAAACAGTATTAGTTGTGATGATACGGAGGGCTGACCTATGATCTTTTACACCCAACTCCCTGCATACAGGTTTCAACCATTTAGCCCTAACGGATTTGTATGCTGAACAGGTAAATAAAAAATGGCCAAGGGTTTCCTCTGGACATTGGCAACCTGGGCATTTTAGTTCAATCCCCCCCTTGATCTTCCACCTTTCCATACATTTTTTAAGGGGCAGGGTGCCATACCTTAATTTCAAGAACAAGGTTCTATCTCTAGCTACTTGGATAAAATCCAAAAATGGTTCCAACTTCATAGAAGGTTTATGTATAAGAAAGTTCGTCGTTAAAGTCCCCAAATTTGAGTAGTTATTAATCTTGGCCTCAACCCAGTCCCAATATAATTTCTTTACAATTTGCTTTGCAGGAGGGACTTGTGACGCCCAGGACTCCCCCAGGCCTATTGATATTACTAATTTCTTAAGGTTGTTAAGTCACTTTATTTGGTGAGAAACATTTAGGGTTATTAACTCGTCCAGCACTCGGGCATACCCGGCTAGTTCCTCAGTTCTTCTAAGGCGCACCCAGAATAGCAGCGGCCTTAGTTGAACTTTGTCCGAGATCGATTTTTTACCCATATCAAAAAATAAGGGTAACAAAGGGGTAGAAGCTGGGAGTGAGACTAAATCTCTGATGAACTTATTTTCCGCAGTTACCAGTGCCTTAGTATTTTCAGCACCCCATAATTCGGAGCCATAAACTGCCGAGAATGCATCTGAGAGTCTCTGGATGCATTATCGCAGGCACCTTCTCCTCCCATTCAGTGAAGGTTTGGGGTGTAATGTGAGGTCCACTACCAGCTCTCTGTGTCGCCGCGTGGTTCCTCTGGGTCCGACGCTTGAGCTGGGCCATGGGGTGGAGCCACTGCATCCTGATGTCAGGCAAAGTGTATAGGGTGGTCCCTACTGCCTTGAATTTGCTTTGGGTCCTTGCCCACATTTGAATATTGTGCGCAAGTGGGCTGTGTTGTACCAGGATCCCGCACAAATGTGGTTCTCCCCTGATTCTCTCGTCTACCATCACTTCCAACTCTGAGCCTGTGAGTTTGTGCTTTTTCTTGGTGTGCATGCTGCAAATGGATGAGGGGTGCAGGGTGCAAGGTGGTGGTGGAGATATGTGATGAATGTAAGGTGTTTGGGTGAGAGTGTTGTTGTGTGAAGATAGATAGGTGTGATGTTGTGCAGTGTAAGTTTATGGTGTCCTGTCTCTCTCGGCTTGTGGTGTGCAAAGAATGCTGGTCCCAGAAAGGGTTGGATTTCTACTGTGGTATGGGGGGCCACATGTTTGGTGACCTCGAGATGTCTCTTCCATGCTGCGCATGGCTTTCCTTACCAAGAGCAAGTTGGGGTGTAGCATTGTGGTGTGTGTTGTGATTGAGGGAAGCAGGGAGTATAGGCACCCGTCGGATGTTGTTGTGGGGTTGGTTCCATCCACCATTCATTTGGCCTATGTGCGTATATGGGGTTCGGACGTGGTGCTTGTTCCGACAGCTCCGCATTCTCATCGTAATTAGCCATGCGGTCATACTGCGGCAGGCGCGGCCTTTCCAGGCCATTGAACAGCTTTCCCCTACCACTGCGGTTGGATTTTCAGCTTCTCCCTGCGTGGTGGATGGTGTTTTGTGTCATCCGGCTGCCGTGGTCTGATTTTGCTTACATTGCGTCGTGATTTGGCAGATGGGAATGCTGTGGGTCATGCGGGAAGCATTTTTACAACACCATGGAGGATGGAAGACTTTTCAGTCTGGCATTGTTATCGAGCCTCTGGTTTGTATATGGAAAATTAATTTAATTAAATTTTAACTTGCACCCCTCCCATGCATGGTTTTCTCATTAACAATTTTACAGCAAATGTTGCAGTGATATTATCAATGATTCCACAGAACATGTCATGAGTGATGTAATATGTGGGTTAATTAGCAGTGCATGGCAGCGCCGTGAGTTATAGTTACCTTAGGGCACGACTATAGCTGCTAAATTTCTATGGTTTTGTGTGTGTAACATCGGAACCTAACTATAACGTCCATGTAAGCTTTGTTTTTTCTTTTGTGAATTTTTACATTTTTTAATGCTATTACCTAACTATAATGTCCTTGTAACCTTTGTATTTCAGTGACTTTCTATGTTTTGTTTAAATGTAATTACCTAAATAGAACGTCCCTGTAACCTTGGGGTTTTTCAAGTGAATATAAATATATGTTTTTTTCAGTGAACTTCTAGTTTTTCTTAACATAAAGTAATATTTAATTACCAGAAGTTAATGTACCCGCACCTGTGGCCACCTTTGCATTCATTCAACTCCATGCGACACGCAAGGTCTTTGGCCATGCGTGGCAGGTGGTGTCCGCAAGGCTTGGCCGCAGGCATGCCAATGCGTTTCGTGCCCTGGAGACCACACTCTCAGGCCCTCACCTTTGTACATGGGGAGGGTGGCATGCATCCAATATTGCCGGGGACCTCATTCCCTGTGCCCCAGCCAATTACTAAAAGGGGAAAGGGTCAGGCGGCCCCCTCCCTGCATTGATTTTGGCCCTGGGGATCCTACCACCGGTGCCAGGAAGACAAAGGGAGGGTGCCCTGGTGTCCACCGAGGGCACCCACCAAGGCCTCTGTGGCCACAGCCGGCTCCCCACATCTCGTGGGTGCTGGCATTGCAGGGAGCAGCTAAAAATCCTGCTCCCTGCGGGTGGGAGCAGTATTAAGATCTGTTTTCCTGCCCGCATCACTGCAGGATGGGAAACAGATCTGAAGTCTGCTCCCAGCTGGCAGGAGCATTTTTAAAGCTCTTGTCAGCTGGGAGCGGACTTTGTGTTGCTCTCACTTGGTAGAAGCTTTGAAATTGCTCCCGCCAAGTGAGAGCAAACGCAGGTTTCCAACCTTGTGCCATTGTGGTTAGGAAAACTGATATGGCCCAGGAGTGTGGACCCTGGGACATAACAGGATCCTGGTCCTAGTGGAGGTGTTCCACAGGGCTGTTAAAGGCTCCGGTTGGGCTGATGTGTGCTCACCCCCTCCTTTATAACTACATCCAGGCGTGGGTGATAGGGCCCCTGGGCGCAAAATCAGCCCAGGGAGGGGGGCTGTGTGCCCTCCTCATCTTTTTAATTTTGTCCGAGCCTCAAGGGATGGTGTACCAGGGCCAAAACCACACCCACCCACTTCAAATAAGCTTGAGCACTGAGACATGGGTTTCTTAGGAAGAACATCAGCCCCCATCCCCTTTTCAGTATTGATTGGGCCCGGGCAATCGAGTCGCCCGGGCTAAATAATCCTTAGGGAGCCCCCATAATAATATAAACAATTCCCCTGCAGGAACTGGCCAATCCCAGCGGCTAAAAAACACTTGTGTGAGACCACCCTTGTTGTTTATATTGCTGTGGATCAGCAGAACCTCTGCAAATTCACAGCAACATTTTTGGGTGGTACCCGGTTGGGTCCCTGTTGGACCCCACCTAGAGGCCTAGGGGATCAGGATATTACTACCTTAATCCCTTGTATTTTTGCATATTTCTCTTGGGACTCAGGCTGAATCCCAAGATGTCTGCCATCACCTTCTGGTGGCAGCTAATCAGATCTCAGCATGCAATCTGTCAGATGGGCGGCACCTCCATATGCTTAGATATACATATATCTTTTTTTAAATTCCTTACAAACTACTGAATGGATTAACACCAAATTACAAAAAGATCTTTTTGGACCAAGATCTAGCTTTCTGCAAAATTTGGTGTCATTTTCAGCGGTTTGGGCTGTAGTCGTGTCTAAAATCCCTCCTGGAAATTGCATGAGAAAAATGTGTTGTGTAATCCCCCTTTTTCTCGGCCCCTGCTTGACGAATCACCTCAACACTTTCCAGAGAGCAGCTAGTTTTGCAAATGTTGTGAAGATTCGTCAAACGGCACCAAAGTTATTAGCAAAACAAAAAACGCTTTTCCTATGGAAACTAGGTCCGAATTATAACAACCTACTGACGATTGCCAGTAGAGGCTGTTTGTGTGTGACTCCAGATCACAGGGGTCATGGTTCAATCCCCAGCACTGATGGCAACTTAGCTCTGCATCATATGAATCTGAGCAATGGCTCACTTAATCTTCCCAAGAGCGCCTTGAGACGCCTAGGAGTAATTAGTTTGCGCTTTACAAGTACCGGGATTTGTATATTATATCATAAATATTCTAATTACGTTAAACAAGTATCCACGATCAGGATGGAATCAAAGCAATTGAACATTATTTGAACATGAAACCTAAGTACCTATAAAGCCACAACAAAATGTTATTGAATATGATCATGACCTGTTTTGATAACAATTTTTTCCTCTTCCAGAACCAAATTTTCCATCAGGTGAGAGGAGAGAGATGGGGGCCTGCTTCTCCCCAAACTATGCCTGTCTTCATATGGGCTTGTGGGAGGAGCAGTTCCTCTGGGTCAGATTTGGTGACATTCTAGACAAACATGTGTTCCATTGGTATAGGTATATCAATGATTTGCTCTTGATCTGGAGTGGCATGGAGGACCTTGCACTCCAGTTCATAGAACAGATCAATTGTAACAGCTTCAACGTACACTTTACAGCACATGTGAGTAGGGAGTCTGTATGCTTTCTGGATGTAGAGGTGTATGTGCACAGTGGCTAATTGGAGACCAGACTCCATAGAAAACCAACTCTTGGCAATTCTTTGCTCCATGCCACTATCTACTACCCGGGACACCTACTTCGCAGCATTCGATTTGGGGAAATATTGCAGATCATACGCATTTGTAGTACGAATGATGATTGCATAAGAGTACAAGAGGACAGTAAGGACAGGTTTCTGGCTAGGGTCTTCTCTGCTGTCACGATTAGTAGTGCCATAAAGAAAACTGGCCTGATCTCATGATCAGAAGCACTGATGTGCAAAAATAGTCAGGTTTCTACACCTACTGCTCCGTCTGAGCAACCCACCAGACAAATTTTGACTTTTAATAGGCTACACCAGTCATTTTGTAGAATCTTTAATAAGAACTGGGCCTTGGTTCGCAATGATCCAGTATTGGGTTACTCTCTCTCCAAAACTTCAAGTATAACTTTTCGGAAAGCATGCTCAATGTGCGACACTCTCGTTAAGAGTAGTCCTGAACTCACCACTGCAAAATCCTGGTTAAGCTCTAGAAGGGGGTTTGTCAAGTGCCATTCCTGCAAGGCTTGCAGGTATGGCATAAGTAAAACATCATATAAAACCCCCATTTCAGGTTCATCAAGGGCCCATCACTAAGTTGCTCGCTTGTAAAACCGAGTATGCAGTGTATGTGCTGGAGCGTTCGTGTGGCCTGCAGTATGTAGGTAGTATCAAACTGCAGGTCCACAAGAGGATACTCCAGCACATAAGGGCAATCAACAACAGTGATGCATCCTACCCGGTTGCCAGACATTTTAAGGATTCCCACCGCAATAACCTAGACCATCTAAGATTTTTTGTAGTGGACGCTGTCCTACCCCCTTAGACGGGCTGCAACTGGGAGGCACTGCTCCGCAAGCTGGAAACCAAGTACATCCTGGGGTTAGATACCAAGACGCTACAGTGCACTAACTCCAGTGAGGACTTCTTTACCTGCCTGTAGTTATCCCAACCCTTGTTGCTCTTGTTGCATCGATACCATATTTTGCACATTTCATTGATATGCCGCTGATATTCTCTATTTTTAAATAATATTAGCACTTTGCACTTTATGAACCGTAAATGGTTGATAACGGTGGCCCCTTTTCTTGCACTAGCACTTTTTATGTCAGGAGGGCATTAGGGGAGGTCATTTGCCCACTGGCTCGTAATTCAGACGCACTAGCATTATAGTTGTAGAGCAGATGAATAGACTGGGGCATTGCCTTAGCCTCAGCAGAGGACATGATTTCAGTGATTGACTCAGGACATGGGACATGAATTGAGTACTCCATATGCATTAGCAGAAAATGAGTTATTATATTGGAATGAAAACTATTTATTGATGGTTTTTATTACTGTTTTTACTACATTGACTCATTTTAATATTTATGAAATTTGTAAATATTTGATGAGTTTTGTACTGCTATTTAATTTTGTTATCTTGAATTTTGAATTGCTATTAGCACAAATTGATATGTGGTCAAGCACTCCTCTATGTCTATTGTCATGCACTTGCACTTTCTTAAAAACTGAAGCACTCCTCATACGCATCATGTGATCAAGGCCTCTTGCAGGCCGAAACGTGTTATGGTTGAGGTGCTGCGGATGTAAAAATAAAATAACTTGCACCTACTACTGGGTCCGTATTCGTCTGTTCGGGTCATCGAATGGTTGTTCTGATGAAATGTGAATATATATATTCTCTGAAAAAAAACAGGTTTCAGGCAGGTTATAGTTAGGAATTAGCATTTAAAAAACCTTAGAAATTCACTGAAAAAAAACATAGGTTTTAGGGGTGTTATAGTTAGCTGGACATTTCACTCATACAAAACCACTGAAATTCCTTCGTTATAGTTAATTATACTAACTGTAACTCTCGCGCCCGCAATCCACTGGTGATGATGTCACATATTACATCATTCATGACATGGTCAGTGACATCACTGATGACATCTCAGATGACATCACTGATGATATCACTGATGACATCATCCAGTGAATGTGGTTAGGTTTGTTATTTAAATATGTATTATATATACACCAATCTGCATTGAAGAATCAGTGAATATATAAATATCTGGTTAGAGGATTTATTAGCAGTGTGATTGATTGTTTACTTGAGCAATTTATAGTGTCACACTGAATATATAATAGATAGTGACTAAACTGTGTGAATATCTGTATTACTTGGTCAGTTGTTGTGTAAACTGCTGCACCAGTTGGTTACTAGCTACGTGAAAGTCTATATTAGTTATTGATTAGTTAACTGTTTATTTGTAATGTTGAGTAAATGTGTGTGGTTCGATGGGGGATCTATGACTGCCCAAACATATGTGAATAGTTAACACCTTCCGTGCTCATGAAGAGCTCAGCTCGTCATGAAGCACGGTTGTGCTGTGCTCATGATGAGCTGAGTTCGTCATGACACGTGCGGGGCTCACACACAGGGCTAATTCCCCCGCTGTGTGTTCTGAAAAACGGGCGTGGTCTTGACGAGCTCAGCTCATCATGAGCACAGTGCCACCGTGCAGGGTGAATAGCTGAGCTCGTCACAAGCATCGTGTTGCTGCGCGCGCCCCCCCTTCACCCAGCGCCACGGGGGAATTAGCCCCGTGTCGAAAGGGTTAAATCAGTACGTATATGAGGTTAAGACTACGTGTTATAATAGTTGCTGGGGAAAGTTTATATATCTATGGGTGCGGTGATGAGCAAAAACATTTCTCAATGGTACATGTCCAACAAAGTAGAAAAAATAAAAGACAGTGTATGTGACAGATGTTGTATATAAATAAGTGTACATAAAACTCATTAATTGCACGAGTGACTGTATAGAAAACTGTATACTTGTAATAGTGACTTCATAACACACTAAGTATGAGTTACTATATGAATAAATGAAGTGCTATTTGTATAACTGTGTATCTGAGTAAATGTAAATAGGATATACTGTTTGCAAAAGTGAGTAGGATGACTGCATAACTGAATAGTATGTGTGCTGATGTGTAATGTCAATATAAGTGTATAAGTATATTTGATTGTGTTCTATTGATCATTAACAACATGTATGAGTGAATCTATAGGTAATTGATTAGATGTGTGTGTAGAGCTAGGAATCACTGAGTGGGTTTTTGATACTTGTGTTGCTGTGTCAATGGATTAAAATATGGTACTCTGCATTTTACAGTGACTGATGAAAGATTATAGTAGTGTATGATGAAGTGTATCTGATTGTCACGTGGATGATGTCATCAGTGATGTCATTTGAGATGTCATCAGTGATGTTACTGACCATGTCATGAATGATGTAATATGTGACATCATCACCAGTGGACTGCGGGCACAAGAGTTACAGTTAGTACAACTAACTATAACTGAGGAATTTCAATGGTTTTGTATGAGTGAAATGTCAAGCTAACTATAACACCCCTAAAACCTATGGTTTTTTCAGTGAATTTCTAAGGTTTTTTTGAATGCTAATTCCTAACTATAACCTGCCTAAAACCTATGTTTTTTTCAGTGAATTTCGAGGTTTTTAAAATGACAATTCCTAATTATAATGTTGACCACTTCCCCATATCTTCAACAAGAAACCAACTTTGCAATGCTACTTAAAAAAACAGGCAATAGTTCCACTTACCACTACCAAATTAACATCAACAGTTAACTAGTGTAAGGACGTCGCCTATGTACTGAATGAATTACATCCAACTCACACCCATATTTAAAGAGCAATATGTTATAGAGGTACTAATTTTACACTTCCGATACCCAACAAATTTGTAATGCCCAGCGCCACTACCACTACAACCACCCCTCCTGACCCCTCCCGCTTTACTACCTCTGAGGCAGCGCAAAACAGGACAACAGACCTTCCCAAAATAATATTTCCCCTCAACAGCACACTAGCTCAATGTTCCGAGATGTGGCAACCAACTGTGTAAAAGGGAAGGAATTCGCACATCAACAATAATGTACACAATAATAACACTACCGGTGATATTCTATACACAACTCACTATACAAACCAAAAACGTTTACGTGTGTAGATATACCATTGATACGTGTAGTGTACTGCACAGTGTACGCAACCATATTATCTCAGACTCTGGGTAATATCTTGGTCATGTTGCTGTGTTGTCTCCCCCCCTTCAAGCAGAACTGAGATGGGCTCATCCAACGTACGCAATTTCAGCGTAAGAGTATAAATATTTAGCCTACGGCTTGGGCGTGGTTCACTTCTGCAAAGAAAAAAGACTCTGCCACAGCGAAGGTCCTCACTCTGTCACGTGGCTGCCACCATGACCACGTGCCTTCTTGATACAGGCTGATTGCGAACTCAGCACCACAGCACCGCAGACTTATGTCTGTATCAACTACGGTCTTCCATCTACACTGCGGACAGCAGGGTTCACAACTTGAATTCAGCTTTGGATCTACACTACGCACAGCATTGAAGTTATCCTTCATTTATGTAAGGCAGAGACAATTTTCTTAAAGTTTGAACAGTAGGAAATTCAGCCTTCACTTATTTAATGCAGAGACACTTCTACTATATGTCTTCAGATTATGTTTAGATAAGTGACAAAAAGCATTCATCCATGTCTGTCTCAACAACTGACTTCAATCTACACTGCGTACAACAGGGTTCACAACATGAATTCAGCTTTCCATCTACACTACGGACAGCATCCAAGTTAGCCTTGATTTATGTAAGGCAGAGACAATTTTGTTAAAGGATGCCACAAAAAGCATTCCTCCATGTCTGTACAAAGTACTGCCTTCAAATGTACACTGTGATCAACAGAGTTCACTACTTGATACTAGAAGCGTAGAAGCACTACAAACAACATTTAATTCAGTCTCGATTTGTTTAAGGCAGAAAAATATTACTGTGTCGTCAGATTTTGTTAAAGTATGTGACAAAAAAAGCATTCCTCGATGTCTGTGTCAACTACAGCCCTCAATGTACTCTGCGGACAGCAGGGTTCACAACTTGAAGTCACCGGACAGTAAGGAATTCAATGACGATTGTACATGACGCATTCCATAAGACAAGAGACATTATACCACTGCGACCCTCCAAACCATGAATGGTATGCACACGCTGAGTTCTTTCGGTACCACTATCTCATTGCACCACAAGTCATTTCCCCGTAGCCTTAATAAAGCAGAATTCACTAGGCAAAAAACATTGCTCCCAGTACAGCCCCTAAATTACGCATTATCGCAGGGTACGTACAAGCTCAGCGCCAAAAATACTACTAACTCAGTGCACCATAAATCATCGGAAAGAAGAGTGAACAGTTTTATGTCAGCAATGAGGCATACTATCCCTTTCATGCAGAATCCAATCGACAAAAGACATTACTCCAATTACTGTGCCTCCCTCCCCCCCAGACCACGCATCATCGCAGAATATGTTCATGCTAAGTGCCAAAGGTACTAGTAACTTTGTGCACCAAAAATGATTATCACGTCGCCTTACTAAGGCAGCATTCACAACACAAAAAACATTACTATCAGTACGGCCTGCCCGGACCACGCATCATCGCAGGCTCCACAGAACCTTCTTGTTTTAGATACCACTAACTCAGTGCAAACCAAACTAAGTATAACACCTATCAAACCCTACACAATATCCCTTTATTATGCTTCCTTGAAAAACTTATTTTATATCACTTATAGATTTAGTTGAATAATAAAATGTACTTTGTATATATGTTCTATCTTCTAATTCAATCATGATTGCAGATGATGCAGTCCACCCTAAGATCTACACTGAAGACAACAGGGTTTACAACTTCAATTCAGCTTTGTATCTACACTACAAACAGCAGAGAATGTAGCCTTGATTTATTTAAGGCACACACAAAAAATACTCCTGTGGCACTGCTAGTATGCACAAGCATCTTCAATCCCTACATCCCGTGAACTATGTTTACAAAGAAAGTACAACACAGCGCCAAAATGTACCTCCACCACCGGTAATACCAAGTACCTCTGGGGTATCACCTTTAACATCGCAACCAGACATACATCCCCATTTTGGGAAAGTTAGAATGCACTGCGTGAAGAGGAATCGTTTAATTTGTTATTGGGAGCAATCAGTACACCTAGTTTGCACAGCAATTGATAACCATTGATGCTAGTTTTTTTTCCCCTGAAAGTTCATATAGTCCAGCATGACACAGTGAATGATTCCAGTGCAGTCCACTCAGACCACGCATCATTGCAGGGTGAGCACACGATAAACACCAGACGTACCACTAACTCAGTACACTGTAAATAATCGGCACGTGCCCTTGTTCAGGCAAAATCCATAGTCAAAACACATTTTTACCAGTGCAGTCTGCCTGGAACACGCATCATCGCAGGTTCCACACAAACCGCCCCTACCTCGGTGCACAACAACTCATGAACTCTTTACGATAGAATCTTCTGTGTATTATTTTACATACAATGCTCCTACCTTTGTACAGCAGAAGTCATAAACCATTTATGATTAAATATCTTTATATGATATCATGATTACTATTCTACTTGTTATTAACAACAATGTAAAAAAATGGAGTTGAGCACACGTGCCCGTACCCACTTCAACTATCTATCTGTGTCTGTGTATTTATTGTGTTTGTAAAATGCTGCTAATCCGTCCAACCACATTATATTGTGATATAAATAGCGTATGCAACCATCTTACCTGTGACAGTAAGTGTGGGCTATTCCTCCTTTTTTTTAATTTACATTTTTTTGCATATTTATATAGCGGAAAATCAACCCAAAACTATATCAGCAATTTACATGAGCACCGTATTTACAATACATTTTCAGGCACGCGTACATTACGTCATTACTCTACAATAACAGGATGTGGACGCAACTCCGAGCCTCGAACACTGATTTCCAGCACCAAGTTCTACAGTGTACCTGAATAACCACATATGTACATATATATTAGCTGCCCTTCATGTGCCAAAAACTGCAACCTAAACCTTTCACACCCCTGTATTACTACAACTACAACACTCTACCGAATGTACAACAAACATTCATAATCGCAGAAATGGGCCCTGTCCACCATCTTTTATGGGTGCAACAATGAACGAATATAGAGTCAGTAATACCCCGTACCTTCCATGTTGGCCAAGTTGTGGAACTTTACAGATATAATGACACATTTGCATTTAAGACCCGGGTGACGTCAGCACTACGAAACGGACACATGAATCACTTGATTTCTCATATAGCTCATGATGGGACCGCGCCCATAGCTCCGGAATCATGGTTTAGAGCCTCGTGCAGCACTGGCATACGTCAGGCCAGCCCACTCCACTTACGCTACCAGGAAAAAACAAAAACAAAACATTGCCCAGATTTCCATTGTAGTGATTTCTTAGTTCCAGGTCTAGTTGTCATAACGGCACACACACACTCCCTCATGGCTGGTATACACCCACACCACACCCATCCTGCACATGCGTCACTACACATGTGACCCTACCAATAAAAAAGACGGGGTGCACCTGCTGTACACCATTTTAGAGTTGCTCCCATCGCAAGCACTGTGATGGCCCGTCCTAGTGGTTCGGACGCCTCATGTAGGCCAGAACCACCTTGTACAAGGGCCCACCACTACGTGCGTGGCATCTTTGGTCACTGAGTTAGTGGTACCGGAAGGACTGAGCGGGTGAAGAACCTGCGATGATGATGGGAGCACGAGTATGTCGTTAGCCATAGCGATATCAAGACTCAGCTCCATATGTGAGACTTCTTGGTGGCAGAGTGGGACTGCATGATGTAGAAGGTGTCCTGTCCACGAAAACGTGAGCAGTGAGGCCTGGGTGCGCATCAAAGGGAGTCGATGGGCTGTAGCAGACTGGATACAAAAAACTGACACAGCGATTTAGACGAACGCAGTCCAATATACAGAATCTTATTCCATTAATATATTTTTTTTCCAATAGTAGGAATGTTTTCATAATCGGTCAAACGTCCGGAATATAAACTGTACAAATATTTGTTTTTAAATGCGAGAGGGATGGTGTGTGAAAGGGCGATGTTATTGTACTCCACATTAAGATAATAACAAATATCAATAATAACATCTTTCTTTTACTATCTTTTAGATGTAGAGCTTCAGGGTGCATTATGTCCCGGCACGTGGTAAGAAACACACAGAAAGGTGAGCTGCGAATATTCTTTTCAGTCACTCTCTCACTTCCTCTCTCCTTTCATAAAGAAATGACACACAATCTTAACTTCCTTTTTATCTTACAGGTTGTGTTTCAGAGATTGGCATCACCCCCCACCTAAAAACCTACAAAGCTCTATGTTTGTGTATTCTGCGATGATGCGTGGCCATCGTAACAACGTCTGAGAAACCTGCTTCGACACGTGGTGTACCCTCTTTGAATCACGCCAATGGCACAGGTGAGCAAAGAAACGTGTTTCCAAAACCACGACAACTTATCTGTGAAAAGAGTAAGTGGGTAGTGTGCAGCAGCTTCACTGCATAGGAATGCACAATTACCTATGAGCAGTGAGGATAGGTTACAAGAGTCTGAGGGACCGATCTACAAGCCCCTTGCGCCACTTTTCTGTCACTTTTAACATGAGAAAAGAGGCACAAGGAGCTTCTAAATCTGCCTCTGACTTCCCAAGAAAATCACTCACCTCTGGACTCTGCGAGTAAATGGGGTGCAACAGTCTAGGTACGCAATATGGAGAACTCACAGCAATGCAGTGAGAGTGCATGGGATATACTACTTTGGAAGAAAAACAGCGCACAAACACCTCCCTACAGTGGAACTGGATGAAATACATTATCCTGAGTGTACAAATAAATAAAGCAGAGATATACGTGTGCAGGTGTATGTACTATGCTATTACTAACTCTATATACTATCTTTCAGATCACTAAACTAGAGGGTGCACTATGAACCGGCACGTGCTTGGACACACAAAGGAGGCAAAAAGGTGAGCTACAAAGATTTTCGCCAGTATTAACTGTTCCATCTATAATTTTCTCTCTCTCACTGTTTTAATGTCATTTTTTTCTCTCTTTCTCTCTCTCTCTCTCTCTCACATCGTTTCTCTTTTAAAGTTATGGACGCTACTGTCCAATCTGCTGAGGCTGAATGTAAGACAGTCTACAGTGTACAACCAAAGCTGAGTTCAAGTTGTGAACTCTGTTGGCCACAGTTTTTACACAAGATAAGCAGAGTGGCCTAGATATACAATGCCTCCGATTAAATGCATTATAAATAAAAGAGGTTATTTACAAGCCCCTGGCGCCACTTTTGCGTCACTTTCAACATGGGAACAGTAACACAAAAGTGGGGCAAGAGTCTTGTAAATAAGTGCTAAAGAATATTGTCCTGCATAATGACTTGATCTCTCACCTAATTCAGTCTCACCTCTGAATCATTTTAAAGACCTGTTGGTCCATAGTGTAAATCTGACGCAGTAGGCACTTCCATACAGACACCTCTTGAAAGCGGGCCTATAAGACAGGTGAAATGTATCAGGCACACTGCAGAGGTGCAAATAACTAAATTTCGCCAAGTGTTACCTTAACTTGTAATGTTTGACCTCATTTAGGGCCAGATGTAGGTCGCCAATTATAAGTCGGTAACGGCCGAATACGGCCGTTACCGGCCGGTAATTGGATTTTGAGATGTAGGGCCCTTTATTTTACAGATTCGGTAAATTTACCGAATCGGTAAACTTACCGATTCTGTAAAATACCGAATCGGTAATTTGACCGATTCGGTAAATTCCAGATGTAGGTAGCACTGTTTACAGTGCTACAGGCCTTCAGAAATCGGTATTTTACCACCCAATCCAATTGGGTGGTAAAATACCGAATTCAGGTGTACATGCACAACTGTGCATGTACACCTGTGCCATATGACACACAGACATGCCCTTAGGGCATGTATGTGTGCCACATGGCACACAAGCCTGTACTTGGGGTGCTACAGGGTGTCAAAGTGACACCCCCTGCACCCTTGCAGGATTGGGTATTCACTGATTCGGTAAATACCCAATCGGTATTTCCCAATGATTCCTATGGGCTTCAAGGCCCATAGGAATCAATGGGCAATACCGAATCGGTATTTACCGAATCGGTAAATACCGAATCATACAGATTCGGTAATTCTCAAATTAGAATTACCTACATCTGCCCCCTTCCGATTTACCGACTCTTAAATACCGAATCGGTATGATTCGGTATTTAAGAGTCGGTAAATCGGAATTACCTACATCTGGCCCTTAGTCACATCTATCTAATTTTAAACACTTTTTTTCATTTTTGTTTTGCAAATTTTCTACCCTACTTCTATTGGAGTCCGTATCACATTCTGTTGAATTGTTTTTTTAAAGTTATGTTTCTAGTTATTTATTACATTGTTATCTTTAAGTTACGTTTCTCGTTATTTTATTATTGTTTTAATAAAAGTTAATTTAAAAACAGTATATACGTCTTCTTTTTCTGACAACATCTCACTATTATTTGGTATGATATTGATATAGTTAGAAAACATTTAAAAATAGAAATGATATTTGTAACTTGAAGTATAAAACTGAGGCTAACTCTTTACCAGATATTTACCAGAGTCTATAGCTACGATTATCAGTTCCTATGGAAAAGTTTTAAACTCCAGCACAGTAACTGTTTCGATTAGCAACATAGTGTGGTGAACTTCAAACCTCTGTGCTCATTTAAGTGTTCCATGAACTGTTACTATGGTAACAGGCAGAAAACTGTTTGGGGGTAGGGTTGAAAGGTACTGACTGTACAGAAACCATTATATTTACCCAGGATCCTCTACATTACAGAAAGAAAAGCAAAGTAAAACAGAACACTATGTACCAGATTTACAACCCCCTTGTGCCACTTTCGCGTCACTTTTCCCATCTTAAAAGTGATGCAATAGTAATGCAATGAACTTGTAAATCTGCCCCTATGCATACTACAAGCAAAACAAGTACACAACTCATTCAATTCTTTATCGATCATAATTAGACAGTGTTGCTTCACGATTGACAATGAGCTTCAATAAATACTTCGTGCCTATTTAAATGGAAGACGAGATTGTCGACATTACAAAACTTAGTGGCATATTTACAAAGACGGAGTTAAAATTGTCGTTGCTTTAACCGCATGCGCGCTAGCGGAATTCCGCTCGCACGCTGGGTTTTTAAAAAACGCACTTTACGTGACGAGCTGGGCTCGTCATCAGCGTGCGAGGAGGCTACGCCATGACAAGCCCAGCTCGTCATCAGCGTCGAAGGGGTTAACGCCTGCAAACTACAACAAAAACGCTGAAAATGGACTTCAAAATCCTTTGTTAGCTTATCGGAAGATTTTCCATGGGGAGCTACTAACATGCAGCTCCCCATGTGGAAAAGCAATCTGATTTAGATTTTAAAAGAGAGAACAGATTTCCTTGCTATGGGAGGGTGGGATGGACACCCCGACACACTGCAGGAGCCGGCCCTCCCACAATACATAAAGCCCCGGGGAGTGGTGGTCTCCGGGGCTTTGGAGACCTTGCAGCCCCCCAACCATTTTTTTTGTAGCCCCGGGGGTAACGGGCCCTCGAGTGCTGCAGGAGGGGGGCCATGTAGTCCCGCTCCCACAATACGTAAAGCCCCCGGGGGTGGTGGTCGCCGCGGCTTTGGGGACCTTGGACCCCTCCCCCACCATTTTTTTTTTGCCCCATAAAATGTAATAATTTTGCCCCAGGTATTTAGCCCCCCCCCCCCAGGGTCTGATTATAAAAAAAGCTCTGTTTAATTTTATTTATTTTACAGCAGAGTCTGCACACTCTACACGCACCCGCCGGGTCTTTTTAAATAAAAAAGATTGTGGGACCTGGGGGGCCTTCTGGGACCCCAAAAGCAGGTCTAGAGGGTACAATTATTTCTACCCTGCCCTCTTTCTACGTTTTGCGCACATATTCCACTGACTTCCTCCGCCTCGCTTCTACCGAGGCACAAAATGGCTGCCAACAGCTCCTGCTTTCGAATGTTGACAACCACTTGCCAGCCAATTAGCATTCAGCGAGTGATCGGAAGGGTGCGCTTATACTACGATGACAATGCGTGCAGACTCCGCGGATCCACCGCGCCCATAGATATATAAATGATTTTAACTGTAATTTTCTCAGGAACTACTGAACAGATTGACACCATTTAAGCCAAAGGCACAAGTCTGAACTGAGGGCTCTTTGCCAAACGTGTGCAATTCCGTTCAGCAGTTCAAGCTGTAGCTGTGGATAAAGGTCCTAAGGGTAATTGCATGGGGAAAACACGTTTTGGGACCCCCTTTTTTGTCGGCCCCACTTGACCAATCATCGTGAAACTTTCAGGATAGGAGCGGACCAGAGCTGGCAAAAAGTTTGAAAAAGTTTGGAAAATTTCGCAAAGATTAATCAATCAGCGTCAAAGTTATTGGGAATAGAATGTTGCGGATTTCCTATGGATAATAGGTCCTAACTATAACTATAACTACCTACTGGCGACTGCCAGTAGGCAAAATATATATATATATATATATATATATATATATATATATATATATATATATATATATATATATATATATATATATATATATATATATATATTCACTGAAAAAACCATAGGTTATAGACCATATATAGTTAGGAATTCGCATTTACAAAACCTGATTTTACTCACACAAAACCATTGAAATTCCATATATAGTTAGTTGCACTAACTATATATCGCGCACCCGCAATCCACTGCTGATGATGTCACATATTACATCATTCATGACATGGTCAGTGACATCACTGATGACATCACTGATGACATCTCAAATTACATCACTGATTACATCATTCATGTGATAATACGATGAACCTCTTCAGACTCTAATATAACCTTAGATACACTCAGTGTAAACAGACACTCACAGACTGTCACTCATCCATGGAGTTACTCATACACCTAGTCAGTCATGCAAAGAATCAATCACACCTCCATTTCCTCAACTATACAGTTACATACACCTTATTTATTCAAACATATTCTAACACATATTTACTCTCGTATACAATCACTGATACAAGTTTACAATGATCAACACAGCGACTCACACATTCACTGGCTCTAATGCACAGTTATTTATATATGTCAACTCTCACATGTACATATGTACTTACTTTGACATGTAGCACTGAGATATCCATTCACTCACCAATACACTCATGCACACAGTCAACCGCCCATACAGCTGTTTCCACATGCACTTTTGAACCCATACATCTAGTGAATCAACTGCTCACACATCTATGCACAGAGTCATACACCTCCCAGCCACCCACACACACACTCAGTCTCCCATACAAATACTTGGGCAACCAATCAATAACCCATATAGTTACTCATATAGCTACTGATCAACACATGCAGCAGTTTACAGAACAACAGACATAATGATGCACAAATTAAGACAGTTTAGTCACTAACCCATGCACTCAGTGAGACACATTTAATCACTCACTTATACAGTCAGTCATGCACCTACTAAATCCTTCATCCAGACACTTATACATTCACTCATTCTTCAATATGTAAGACATATTTTAACTTTACAGAAACATACAGTCACTGGATGTTGTCATCAGTGATGTCATCAGTGATGTCATTTGAGATGTCATCAGTGATGTCACTGACCATGTCATGAATGATGTAATATGTGACATCATCAGCAGTGGATTGCGGGTGCGCGATATATAGTTAGTGCAACTAACTATATATGGAATTTCAATGGTTTTGTGTGAGTAAAATCAGGTTTTGTAAATGCGAATTCCTAACTATATATGGTCTATAACCTATGGTTTTTTCAGTGAATTTGCAAGGTTTTGTAAATGCTAATTCCTAACTATATATGGTCTATAACCTATGGTTTTTTCAGTGAATTTTCAAGGTTTTGTAAATGCTAATTCCTAACTATATATGGTCTATAGCCTATGGTTTTTTCAGTGAATATATATATATACATACATATATAAACATATATCATCTGTATATCTATATAAATACAAACATAAATGCATGCATACATATACTTATATGCATTTTAGGGTTGTTAGGGCGTTTTTGTGTGTATTATGTTGCTTTTTTAGGGCTTTTGGGTCAATTAAGTAGGGTTCCCGGAGCCTAGGGCTGAGGGGCCGGTTCAGTTTCGTGCGTATTGGTGTTGGCAAGGTTTTGAGGGATTTTGGCGGTTTTTGGTCGAGATTTGGCCGTTTTATGGCTTTTTTTGTGTTTGCGGGGGGCGCGTATTCGGGTTGAAATTCGTCCCCGTTCCAGTGGATGGATTGGGCTGATTTTTGGAGAGATGTTAGGGAATCGCTGGAACTAGTGTCCAGCCAAGTTTGAAGCGGATCGGAGCAGTGAAAGTGCTTTAAAGAGCAATTTTTGTGCGGAGTAGCGAATTGCCATGTTATTCAATAGGAGTTTTTGGTGCGCATGGAGAAGGTGAATTTGGGGTGTTCCAGTTGCGCTAGAGGGACGGGGCTTGGGTGAGCTGTAGGGAGAGTGGATCGGCAGGTGTGCCAAATTTTTGGGATTTGTTGGCCGAAGGGAAGGGTGTGCTTGGGCAAAGTCGATTTGGTGAAAACGGTGCGTTATTTACATGAAAGTTGAAAAAACACTAATAAAAGCAAAGCTAAAAAGCCACCTCATTACAAACAGAATGGCTTTAAATTAAACGAGGGCGAGATCTATTGCATTTTCAATGCTTGTTTACTTTGGTTCCATCAAGAAGGCATTCAGATGTGTCACACATTTGCCATAAATTCAGAATGTTAGCACTCTAGTTGCACATTAGATCACTGTAGTAAAGCTACTGCTCACCAGGGACGTCTGCTGCTGGTATTCAAAGTGCATGTTTCAGTCTGCATGTCAGAATTTTTTTAATGAAATAGAAGAGGATTTGAGAAGTCACTCAAAATGATCCCTAATTTTTCTTTCTGAAGCACTAATCATACTTTCTATGGCAAAATTAACCCCCTCATGTTGTTCCTTTTTAAATTGAGTGTTTTCAGACTTACCACTTCATTCCAATCAAGATGGCTTCTGGTGTGCCATACTTTTGTCATAAGTAAGACTGTTAGCGCTCTAGTTGTTCTTTAGAACACTCTGGGACATTCTGTCATTGGGCTATACTTGGGGTACATCTGGGTGATATTTGGGCTACATTTAGGCTCTTTTGTCTCTGGTGGCCATCTTGGGAGACTATGTCAGAATTTTTTAATGAAATTGAAGAGGGTTTGAGAAGTCACTCAAAATGTGCCCTAATTTTTCTTTCTGCAGCACTAATCATAATTCATATGGCAAAATATACCCCCTCATTTTGTTCCTTTTTAAATTAAATGTTTTAAGAGTTACCACTTTATTCCAATCAAGATGGCTTCAGGTGTGCCATACCTTTGTAATAAGAAGGACTGTTAGCGCTCTAGTTGTTCTTTAGAACACTCTGGGACATTCTGTCATTGGGCTATACTTGGGCTACATCTGGGTGATATTTGGGCTACATTTGGGCTCTTTTGTCTCTGGTGGCCATTTTGGGAGACTGCATGTCAGAATTTTTTAATGAAATAGAAGAGGATTTGAAAAGTCACTCAAAATGTGCCCTAATTTTTCTTTCTGCAGCACTAATAATACCTTCTATTGCATAATATACCCCCTCATTTTGTTCCTTTTTAAATTAAATGTCTTAAGAGTTACCACTTTATTCCCATCACGATGGCTCCAGGTGTGCTATACCTTTGTAATAAGTAGGACTGTTAGTGCTCTAGTTGTTCTTTAGAACACTCTGGGACATTCTGTCATTGGGCTATACTTGGGCTACATCTGGGTGATATTTGGGCTACATTTGGGCTCTTTTGTCTCTGGTGGCCATTTTGGGAGACTGCATGTCAGAATGTTTTAATGAAATAGAAAAGGATTTGAGAAGTCACTCAAAATGTGCCCTAATTTTTCATTCTGCAGCACTAATCATACTTTCTATGGCAAAATATACCCCCTCATGTTGTTTCTTTTTAAATTAAATGTTTTAAGAGTTACCACTTTATTCCAATCAAGATGGCTTCAGGTGTGCCATACCTTTGTAATAAGTAGGACTGTTAGCGCTCTAGTTGTTCTTTAGAACACTCTGGGACATTCTGTCATTGGGCTATACTTGGGCTACATCTGGGTGATATTTGGGCTACATTTGGGCTCTTTTGTCTCTGGTGGCCATTTTGGGAGACTGCATGTCAGAATGTTTTAATGAAATAGAAAAGGATTTGAGAAGTCACTCAAAATGTGCCCTAATTTTTCATTCTGCAGCACTAATCATACTTTCTATGGCAAAATATACCCCCTCATGTTGTTTCTTTTTAAATTAAATGTTTTAAGAGTTACCACTTTATTCCAATCAAGATGGCTTCAGGTGTGCCATACCTTTGTAATAAGTAGGACTGTTAGCGCTCTAGTTGTTCTTTAGAACACTCTAGGAGGCTGCAGTAGAACACAAAGGAATCAACTGACAGTCTCTGTCCTTGTTGGATGTACATGTTTTACTGAGAATGTCAGACTTCATTTTCACATGACTGAGAAAGATAATGTGAATTTACAGAAAATATGCTTTCAGTTTAGCTTATAGATCCCCTTCCAAACCACTGTGGGAAAATCATGAGATATTAGTTTTCTTTCAAACAATATTCATGATATCACAGCAGAAGGTTTTTTCACATGGTAAAATCACCTTAGAACCCACCACAATTCCTAAAACGAGTATGGTACCATCAACAAATGATTTATAATGTAACTAAAGTCCTAAAACCCTCTATTAACTACAATGCTTTTTAATGAGGTGCTATCATGTATATTGGTCCCAAGATGGCTGCCAACACTTCTTGGATGAAGTGCTGACAGCCAATCAGATCAGATGTGTGGTTAGGCTCCGCCCAGATATATATCTTGTTTTGAACCTAAATTACTCAAAATCCACTGGAGCACATATATTGAGACCTAGCAAAGGCACATCGGGCTAACAGTCCCTACAATTTTGCCAAGTTTCGTGCAAATCCATTCAGCCGTTCGAGCTAAAAGTGAGGCCAACCGCCCTATGGAAATTAACATGGGAAAAAAGCGTTTTGGGACCCCCCTTTTTTCTCGGCCCCCCCTTGATGAAACCCCCCCAGATTTTCAGGGGCTGCTCAGAAACAAAATGTTCCATTTTCCTGAAAATTTCAGCCAATTCCGTCCACAAACGCCAAAGTTATTAGACATAGAATTTTCAAAAATCCCATAGAGAAAAAATCCTAACTATATATACCTACTGGCGACCGCCAGTAGGTAATATATATATATATATATATATATATATATATATATATATGTATGTATATATATATATATATATATATATATATATATATATATATATATATATATATATATCATTCATACTTTTTTAATACAAGTTTATTATTTTTCTACATTGGTGGGGTTACTCATATAAGTTATGTGTTTGAAGTTCTTTCCTTACTCTTGCTTAAACTGCAGTAGGAACAGTAAAATTAATGTCTTTCTAGTTCAATACATTCCCTACTGTTGCGCTTTTTGGAGTGGGAATAAAACATTTTAGCCCTCCGAAACCCAACGCTTTGCCTACTGTTGATTTGTTTGGAGTGAGAATACTAAACGTAACCCCTCCAAAGTCCAACACTTTCCTTACTGTTGTGTGGAATGGTTTGGGAATAGTATATTTCACCCCTAGGATGTCCAGCACTTTTCCTACCTTTGTATGGTTTACAGTGGGAATAATATATTTTTTATTCTTAGATTCTAATAGTCTCTAATAATGGTTGAATAGATTGTATAGCATTATTAAATATTCTTTATCATTTATATTAATTATTTTTAGTTTCACGTTTAATTTAATGTTTAGTTTTTTTTTGTACATTTGTTTTGGGGATTTTTTAATGTTTCATATTTTTGTTATTGTCTACATTAATTGTTATAATTTTTCTTATTCAATAGTTGTGTTATATCACAAATGCGCCGATCTGTTATATGTTGCATAATATTCCCAAATGTGCTACCCAGTGTGAGTGTATAAAATTGTATAAAATTGGTAATGTTTCAATCTATAACCTCTTTGGAGTTAAAGGACAACCGGACGACACATTGAAAACTGAATGAACTACGAGTATTTTTTCTCTGTTCAGGGTTGTAATTTTGCACATGTCACGGAAGCAGCACAGTTAAAATGGTGAATCAACTTTAACAAAGTTGTAAGTGAACAAGCCTGCTGGGTAGGGGGCGTGGCTTGGCGCCTGAGGGTGATGGCGGCGCCTGAGTGAGGCTCTGCGGTGGCTCCGGTGAATTCACTGCCTAACCATCGCTGTTTCCTGAATGGAGGCTGTGTCCCGCTGTCAGAACATCTCTGCTCTGTTCTGTGACGCTTCAAGTTTCTCTGCATTGCTTGGAGACGCAGTTTCTGGCCATAATATGCTGAAAGGCTTCCGATGTGAATGCGGCCGCCATCTTCTATCGGCTGACGCACCGCCCTGCCTCTGCTGAGGTGCGAGCGTTCTGCGTGATGTGTTCCTCGCTTCATTTACGATGACTGCATGGTGTCTGGGGACCCTCCTAATCTCCCATTGACACGGTGCTTCACACAGTGAGTTTGAGGAGCTTTATTATTAGTTCGCGGCCGCCATTTTGTGCGAATTGGCGCGCAGCGTTCTTCATGCTGCGACGAGACTGTGCTGCTTAATTATCACCTGTTATTGGCCTGGCTCTGGTGGTGCTTCTTATACGCCTCTCCTTCCCTGTAGTGTTATATTCACTGCATTACCCACCTGTTATGTCTCTGCGGAAGATTGCTTGTCGCCTTAGCATGGACACAACCACTATTTTGTTCATATCAAGTGCCTTTGTTCTATGCCCTTTCTGAGGAACTGGTAAATCTTCTAATGGAAGGAGGCTGTGCTCGCAGGCACCTATTGTTGGTCGCACAGTTTTTGACCTGCTGATGACCTTGTGCTGATGATCCAACGTGCTTTTTGGCGCACTGTCGCATCTGTGTTTTGCTGCAGCTTCTGAAGTAGCTCTATATTGTTTATGAGTGGCACCAATGATGTCCCATGCGGCTTATCCTGTACATTTTCAGTGGTCTGCATACCCTCTTCTTCGCTAGCTTCAGTGGCCTCCGCATGACTTGCATAGCTCGGCATGTCCATTTAACCATTGTCTTCTTTGCCTAAAGGCTTCACAGTTTAACCAGCTACAGCTCTTCAAGTTCTTCTCGACGTATCTGCACCTCTGTTTTTGTCTTCAAAGGGTTCCCACACAATTGTTTGTAGATTTTGATCTCTACTTGCTCTATGCTCTGCTTCTTGGTGGATGCCTTGTCTGTTACGCGCGCTCACCGCTTCTGTCAGTCCTATCTCCTCAACGTCATTTGTGACCTTCTTCCTGCTCCAGATATCTTCCTGGTTTTTGACGCAACTTTGCTTGTGATCTTCTCCCTTTCTCAGGTACTCCACGCATATTCCAAAGCTGTTAAAACCCTAATACCTACCATATGGGCAGACTCAAATCCATGTCTCACATGCCCCGCTCTACAACGTCTACCTTTGTCAAGAATTCAAAAGTTTTTTTGCCTTTTCCAAGTTAGAGGACTCTCTCACATCTTCTGGTTCTGACACAGCAATGGAATCTTCCCAGCCTGCCTCCGGGAAATCTACCATCAAACGGCTGAAGAAAGACCCTCCTTCACCGCCTAAACAGGCTACGCCTGTCTCCATGGAAATCTTATTAGACAAAATCAGATCTTTCCGCCCTTTTTTGGAGGAAATTGGATCCCTTCGTCCTTTCATGGAGGAAACCAACGTCAAGCTTCAAGCCCTAACTGATCATTGGTCACAGATTGAAACGAGGGTCTCCTCTGTTGAACACTGTGTTACATCTCTTCAAGAAACCTGCTCTACAGTGCCGCATTTAAAATCTCAAGTGTCTGCACTTCAGCGACAGGTGGAGGAGTTAGAAAACAGAAATAGGCGGAATAACCTCCGCCTTTAAGGTCTGGAGAAAGGTCTTGAAGGTTTAGACTCCCTCGCTTTCTTTAAATCATTCCTTCCTAAGTTACTTCATCTACCTGATGGCATAAATCTTAATATTCAGCGAGCGCATCGGTTGGGCCACCCCACTACTTCTGCATCTCCTTCACAGAGGCCGAGAGGAGTTATTCTCTATTTTTTGGAGTACACAGACCTTCTGAAAGTCCTAACAGCTGCCAAATCTTCTACAAATCTTTACTGGCCTGGCTCCTCTCTGTTCTTTGCTCAGGATTACGCAAAGGCTACTGCTAACCGGCGAAAGACGTTCCTGAACATGAGAGAAGATCTTCGTTCCATGGGAGCTAGATATGGCCTTTACCACCCATGTTTGTTTAAAGTTACTTACAATAACAAAAAGGCCACCTATGAAGATACAGTTCATCTGCAGAGCTTTATTAACGCACGTAAGACATCCGCCATGGATTCTTCTGGGCCCTCGTCCTCTTCTTGCGGCTGAAGCCTTAGATTTGCTGTTTTACTATATTTGTCTACTTGGTTGTTCTTCTCTCCGTCTGATTACTTAGTGCTCTTACTCTTCTCTTTGTAGATGCACTGATGTTCATGTTGTTTCTGTTTCCGGTTTGACTTTACATGTATCTTAACCCCTTGTTTTTTCTTCCCCTGCCTTCACAGGAATCCCTTCTCGTCTGACGATGTCTCCCCGGTTCCCCGTTCAGTTAACCTTGGATGTGTTGCCTTACCCGTGTGGTTTCATCCCCCCTCCGCGCCTTCTCATTTTCTCCTTATGTAGGTATGTCTTCCCTCTCCTCCTTCCGCTCACTCTTCTTTTTATTTATTTATTTTACGAATTTGTATAGCGCGAACTGTCGCCATTGCAGGCATCCTGGCGCTGACAGAGTCTGAGGAAGATTGGGGGGTGGAACAGAGGGAAACTAGGTCTAGCCTGGGAAGAGCCAAGTTTTAACCTTTTTTCTGAAAGGTAGGAGATCATTGGTATGTCTGATCTCGGTGGGGAGGGTGTTCCAGAGTCTAGCGGCGGAGACCTCAAAGGATCTACCACCGGATCTGACCTTCTTGAATCTGGGGATGACTACCAGTTTGGCATCCGAGGAGTGGAGTTGTCTAGTGGAGGCGTACCTCACAAACTTGGATTGTAAAGGGACTGGGCCGGAACCGTGGAGGGCCCTGAAAACAATACAGAGGGCCTTAAATTGCACTCTCTGTCTGAGAGGGAGCCAATGCAGTTGTGCCAAGGCGGATGGACCATGGGATCTCCTCGAGAGCCCCAAGGCCAGTTTTGCAGCCGCAGATTGAACTCTTTGGAGCCTGTCCAATAGATACTCCGGGGCCCCAAGCAGGAGGGCATTGCAGTAGTCCAGCCTGCTCAGGATAGTGCATCTAACTACTTGGGCGCGAGCCTGGGTGGGAAGGAGGGGCAGAGCTTTCCTTAAAGAACGCAAAATGGCATAGCAGCAGGCAGAGGTTTTCTGAACATGGGTCTCCATGCTGAGCTTGTGGTCAAGCATGACCCCTAAGTTGCGGACCGAGTCTGCAGGCTGTACAATAGAGGCTGTTTCCGGGGGCCAGAAGTTGCTAGGGAACGGATGGGGGATCCTCGAGCCACTGTTAAAAAGCACCTTGGTTTTCCCTGCATTGAACTGAAGTGAATTATTCTTCAGCCACCTTGATGTCTCCCGCAGGCAATTGTGTAGGATCTCTATGGAGATAGAGTCCTCTCCTTCCAAGGAAAGGATCATCTGCGTGTCATCACGGTGGCTCTCTTACTCCCTGGTCTCCCAACTTTTGGCCTACAGCTTTGGGTTCCCCTCCTTCTCCAGTTAATACTGTGAAGAGCTTGGGGGTCACCATTTCTAGTGACCTCTCAATGCGGCCGCACATTAACACCGTCACTTCGGCTTGTTTCTTTCATCTTCGCCGAATTGGGAAGATTCGCAGGTTTTTATCCCAAGAGGCCCTTATTCTTGTTATCCTTGCCCTCATCACCTCACGTCTAGATTATGCCAACTGTCTATACGTGGGGGTCCCTGCCTGCCATCTTTCCCGACTCCAACTGGTCCAGAATCAGGCAGCCAGACTAATTTTTCAGCAACCTAAACATCAGCATGTCACCCCTTTGCTGAAAACTTTACACTGGCTCCCAGTTGCACAGCGGTGTGTTTTTAAAATGGCCTGCACCATTTTTAAATCCTTGTTTACCTGTGCCCCTGCCTTTATCTCTTCCTGTTTGCACGCCTATGTCCCTTCCCGTCACCTCAGATCTGCGGCTCATAATCTTCTGATCACCCCCAGGTTCAATCGCAAGAAACATGGGGGAGCCTGTTTCTCTTTTCTTGCTCCTGTTACTTGGAACTCCCTTCCTCTTGCCATCCGTCTGTCCACTGACTATCGTTGCTTTCGCAATTCCCTGAAAACCTACCTGTTCCGTCTGGCGCACGGCTAGCAGCCTTGTTCCTGAATGTTCTTCTCCTACCTGGTTTAGAGCGCCAAGAAACCAATTGGTGTATGTGCGCGTTACCAAATCTTTTTTAATTTAAAAAAAAAATAATTAAAATCAGCGTAATTAATGGTTTTGATGCCGAAGCTTTTGATCAGAATAATAAGTGGCCTAAGGTAAACATTAAAAAGTATTGGGCTAATGGCAGAGCCCTGTGGGACTCCGTGCGTTACCGGGGAGAAAGCAGATTGAAAAGGAGGTAACGATACTGCTTGTTGCCTGTCCTGCAAAAAAGAGTGGAACCAATGCAGTGCCGTGTCCCTCACTCCTGCCTCCCATAGGCGTTTCAGTAAGATCTTGTAATTCACCGTGTCAAAGGCGGCAGACATATCAAGCAGTATCAAAAAAGATACCTGACTTCTGTCTGCTCGCCTTTGAAGTTCATTCATGGTGATAATGAGGGCGGTTTCGGTTCCATGAGCAGGCCGGAAACCGAATTGGTCCCCATCCAGTAGTAGATGATGTTCCAGGTGGTTGGAAAGGGTGTTACTTACCACCCGTTCCACTATCTTGGCAGGGAATGGCAGCAATGAGATGGGCCTGTAGCTTTTTGCGCAGTCAGGGTCCAGGGAAGGTTTCTTCAGCAAAGGGGAAACTAACGCTAGTTTCCAGTGAGCAGGGACAGTGCCAGTCAGCAGAGATTGCTGACAGATTAGATGGAGCGGGGGAAAAAGTTCTGCTTCGAATTCTTTCCAGATTTTAGGGGGTATTGGGTCCAGTGGAGACCCAGACATGATCCCTCTAGCTACCTTAGTGAAGAGTTCGAGGGTAAGCGGTGGAAACCTGCAGAGGAATTCTTCTGGAGGCATAGCTAAGTTAGGTGCTTGATTCTCCAGCGTAGTGGTGTTCAAGGGAAGGGAATTTCCAGCAGTAAGAGGAGTATCCAGGTCTTTAAGGATGAGTTCAATTTTTTTGTTTTACCTTTTCCTTTTCATATCCCCTCTTTTTCCCTGGTTACGGGCAATGACCTTACTTATTTACGCAATGCTTACCCCTCTGTATCTCTTGCTCTTGCTCGACTCCTCTCTTCTTTTCTCTTTGCTTTCAATCCTTCCTCTTTCCTCTTTCCTTCTTTTCTGTTCGCTATCCTCTCTTTACTTCTTTGCTTCTATGAATATCTTTTTCATTTTCTTTCATTCTCTTGCATGGGTTTCTTTCTACCTTATGCTGTCTATTGCATATATTGTAACATATTTTATATGATATGTCATTGAATTTCTTCTCATGGAATGTTAAGGGTATCAACTCTCCGATTAAGCGTCAGAGGATTTTGTCCCACTTAGCTAAATTGAATGTCGATGTGGCTTTCTTGCAGGAAACGCATCTTTCCGATGGTGAATCGGCAAAACTTAAGAGAGGATGGGTGGGTGAGGTTTTTTATTCACAGGGTGATGGCAAACGCAATGGTGTAGCAATCTTATGTCGTAAATCTCTCCCCCTCTCTGTCCTCTCCCAAGAATCGAATGACAATGGTAGATGGACGCATGTCAAGTTATCTCTTAGAGGTGTTCCAATCTCTCTCCTTAATGTCTACGCCCCCACTGCTGGTGAGCCTCTCTTCTGGACTGAATTTTCCCAACATATCACCCGATTTATGGATGACAATTTCATCCTGGCTGGTGACTGTAACCAACCCCTTGATCCCTTTGTTGATAGAAGTTCTCCTGTCCACTATATCCCTAATAAGGCACATGAGCTCTTCAACCACACTATCTCTCAACACAAACTCATCGATGCTTGGCGATTATGCAATCCGACTTTGAAGGAATTTACCATTTACTCCCCTTCCCATCACTCCCAATCAAGGATTGACTACATCTTTGTTTCGCATAACTTGGCTCAGACCCTAACCAGTGCCGACATTGACCCCATTTTACTGTCGGACCATGCTCCTGTTTCAACGCGTCTTGACATACTCCCTAAGGTTGCCGGTCCCAAAAGGTGGCGCTTTAACAACACCCTTCTCCTGGATCCTAAATTCACCACCTCCTTCATTACTTTCTTTGATGAATTTTTCCTGTTTAATGACACAACTTCTATCTCAAAGCCAACCATTTGGGATGCTTTTAAGGCTGCGGCTCGAAATTTTATTATTAACTTTGTAGCAAAGAAATGCAAAGCCGCTTCTAAGTCCACTGGAGATCTTTTAGATGACATTAAGAGATTGGAACACACCTATTTCACTTCCCATTCGACAGATAGTTTGACTGCTCTTGTTGCTGCTAAGATGAAGTTTAATGCGAAATCAACAGAAGATGCTTCATTGTATTTGCTTAGATCGAGTGCTAAGTTCTATGGGGGTAGAAAAAAAGCTGGGAGAATCTTAGCCAACTATCTGAAAGTCAAACATAATAAATTTATATTGAAGCCATTTATGACACTAATGCCGATCCTAAACATAAGGATGCCGATATTCTTACTGAGTTCTCTCTCTTTTACAATTCTCTTTACTCTTCTGACACTCAACCCTCCCCCCACTCGCTAACACACTTTTTTTCTACCATTCAGAAACCTGACCACTTTCCTCTTGATCTTTCCAACTTGGAAATCAACCTTACCCAATCAGAATTACTCACTGCACTTCAACATCTCAAGTTAAACAAAGCCCCAGGACCTGACGGTTTCACTGTTGAATTCTATCTTCACTTCTCAAACTTACTTATTCCAAAACTCCACTCTCTTTTGGGCACATTCGCTGCTCTTGGGGACTCATCAGGTTCCTTTTCCGATGCCCATATCTGCCTCATACCCAAAGAAGGTAAAGATGCCAAACATTGTAAAAATTACAGACCCATCTCCCTTGTGAATAACGACTATAAAATCTTTGCTAAATCGCTTGCGACAAGACTAGATCTTCTGCTCCACATCTTTTGGGGGAGGAACAATCGGGTTTTGTAAAGGGCAGGTTCATTACAGATAACACTAGACTTTTGTTTAACATCCTCTCTAAATCCCCACGTCTCAACCATCCTCTTGCAGCGATTGCCTTAGACGCCGAAAAGGCATTTGATAGGGTTGAATGGTCCTACCTATTCCGTACTCTTGAATGGTTTGGCTTTGATCCCAAATTCTACTCCTTGGTCTCCCCGCTGTATTCTCACCCGCGGGCGGCGGTGTGTGCTAATAGCCAGATCTCCTCCTTTTTCGAGCTTGGTAGGTGAGTTCGTCAGGGATGTCCCCTCTCCCCTTTTCTTTTTAATCTAGCTTTGGAACCCTTTCTGTCCATATTGTGTCAGAACCACAATATTCATGGCTTTCAGTCTGGTACTTCCGATATTAAACTCGCTGCTTACGCAGATGATATTTTACTTTTTATCTCCAAGCCCGAAGACTCCATACCTGCCTTCCTGGAGGAGGTGCGCAATTATTCCATGATATCTGGCTACAAGCTCAATAATGATAAGTGCGAGATTTTACCCTTGACTAAGTTTACTTTTAAACCTGAGTTTAGCACCTCGAACTTCACATGGAGCTCCACGCATATTAAATACCTTGGTTTACACATTACTCCATCCATTACGGATACTGTTTCCCTATGCCTTAATAAATGCATTCAAAAAGTAACAGACTTAGTGACTAGATGGCACCCTTTGTATCTGACCTGGTGGGGTCGCCTTGATACTATTAAAATGATGCTAGCGCCCATTATTCTTTATACAATTTCCAACATCCCCATTCCAATTCCCTCTAAATTTTTTAAGAAGATTAACTCAGTCTTATCTTCATTTTTATGGAGTAACAAAAAATCCAGGATGTCCCTTGCTAGATTAATTCGCCCCATCTCGGAAGGTGGAGTTAACTTCCCGGATTTCCCAGCTTATCAAAAAGCTTTCTTGCTGCGGCAAGCTTCCTTTTGGCTACAGGACCCTTCATCTCCCTGTCCCTTGTAGGCTAAGTTGAGCGCCTTTTCCTTTCCCCTTTCTCCTTCGCTGAATATATCTCTTTCTCACGCAAACCATCTATAATCTCTACTCCCATTCATAAATTCACTACCAAGCTCCTTTTATCCTCCGACCCCTCTCCCCCACTCACGATTGCTGATTTCCTTTCCTCCACTATTTGGCACAATAAGTCCCTTCTAATTAAGAACAAACCCTTTTACTGGAAATCTTGGAGACTCAAGGGTTTAATCTGGATATCACAGTTGTTTTTACAATCCGCATTCCTTCCCTTTTCAACTCTCCGTTCCTCCTTTTATCTACCCGCATCTTTCTCTTCCAAATATCTCCTCCTTAAAACAGCGGTGATGGCTACTTACACTCAGCTTTCACAAACACAAGCTTCTCCCTCCTCTCACACCCCTACTTCAAGGCTCCATTCTCTGTTGCGTAGTACTTCTAAAGCCTCTACTATCTACAAGTTTCTCCATGCCAGAGACTCAGTTAGACCTAAATCAAAGGTGGAAGAGCAGTGGGAACATGATTTTGATACGGTGTGGCCGATATCACTATGTGACAAGCTATGGGCTAAACTTCGCAAATGGTCCAGAGCTGCAACTCTGAGACAATCTCTGTTTTTCATATATAATAGGCTTCTCTTTACACCTTCCACCATGCATAAACGATACTCTCTTGCTCCAGATGTTTGTTGGTCCTGCTCCACTCCGAATGCCACCCTGTTTCACATGCTGTTTCAATGTAAGTCTGTTCATGATTTTTGTCTACAAGTTTAGGCTCAGATTAATGTGATTTTTCAAACCTGAATTCCCATCTCTCATGCGCACATCTTCTTGGGAAGCCTGGCACCTTGTTGGAAGGAGATTGAGCTTGATACCTGTATTGTCGATCTGCTATTGGCTGTTGCATTTCAACAGATCACTATCAATTGGAAGGCTTCCTCTAACATCTCCCTTAAGGCATGGTGGTACAATGTCTGCCATAACCACAGACTAGACACTTCCTTTGTCTTTCCCATCATTATGGCTGAGAAACGCGCAGACTTATGGCTTCCCATTACGTTATACTTGGACAGATGTGCTAGTCGCTTAATACGCCCAAGCCTGCTTTACAAGAAGTTCTCAAGCCTCCTTGAATACCCTTTGCATTTCCTTGTTATCTTCCGTATTACCTGTTTTGCATAGACCTTTTTCTTGCATTGTTTTATACCAACTGTGTACTCTTTATTTAGTTTTTTGCCCATGTTTAAAATGTATCATGGACTTTACTGTATGGTTCTTCCTGATTTTATCCAGTTTATCATTTCTTATTATTTCTACTTTTTTTTTCTTTTTCCCTTTCTCCTCCCTCCATTTCCTCTTGAACAACGCCTGTATTATGTATTGATACCTTGTTTTGTAGCCAAAAACTTTCTTGAACCTAAAAAAGCCTGCTGGGTAGGTGAAACGCATCTAACTTTGTTCAGCTGATATTAAAGACATTTGCCAAATGACACAATATATATCCAAACCACACTTCTCTGCTTCTGTGCAGAAAGACGAGCACACACGGGTTCACAGGTCAAAGCTGCTTTTTAATATGATGGCATGACGAGTTTTGTAATCCAAACTTCCTCAGATGCTGCATTCGTAGTTAATACTCCCGCCCATCATTTAAAATCCCAATGCTCCTCTGCGATTGGCTGAGGCATCGTGGGAGTGAGCAGACACCTGACATAAGTACTAGCCCCAGTGGGCAGTGTCTGCTCCTTCCCTATGTTCGCTCTTGATCTCAAAGTGGGTGGTGAACAGCTTCCCCAAACCCTCTCACCTTTGCGCTGTATTCCTATATATATATATAAATCCCCAAACGGTGATGACATCCAGTATTCGTCTCCTAGCTCAGTAAATCACAGAGCCGCCACATAATCAATACTCAGCGTATTTTTTATTACACTTGGCAACAAAATAACCCAATGCGTTTCGGAGTTTCCTAACTCCTTGGTCAGTGAGGAAACTTCTAAATGCTTTGGGTTGTTATTATGTTGCCGGGTGTAATAAAAAATACGCTTGATAATGATTATGAGTGGCGGCTCTGTTATATACTGGCTGTCATCACAGTTTTGGGGGTTATATTGGAGGTTTGCTACCTCGCCGCGCACTCCTCGGTTAAAGTTCTTGGTAACATAAGCGACGCTTTGGAGAGGGTTCTATGATTAAACTACTACTTCCTAAACAACGAATTCCTAAGCCACGAATGCTGAACCACGAACATTGCTAAATGACTACATTTTTAACTACGACTTCCTGAACCACGAAAAATATACTGATAGCTAATTTCCCTACTATACCACTTAGTGCTTTCCTGTACTATTTAGAAACCACACCTGTCCCTTCACTCTGCACAGCAACACGGAGATGTGCTTCAGTGAGTCGACTTTGCCAACTGTAAAGTAATGTCTCCAGTGCGACCTGGCATGTGTAAGCGTAGTCCATTCAGCAGTGCAAGCAAATAGGAAAAGTAATTAATCTGAGATGGGTGTTGTTGTAAATAGAAGTACATTAAATCCGCTCGGCTCGAAATCGTGATAGAGAAACTTGCCCTGTGAAATGATATCGGAGCTCTTCTTGTAACAAGCTATTACAGGCTACTAGTGAAGTAACAGCTCTTACAAGTGCAGAAGTGCGAAAGACAGGGTGAGAGAGCTTACACCGTGTGCCATGTCTCTTCCGCCCTCTGCCACTGTTTTGAGCATAGGTCTTTATAAAATAAGAGAAATGTGTTTAACATGCCATTGTGAAACAAAGTGCCAACCTCATATTTTATTCAAAGTAAGAGGAACGTACTGGGAGCATACTTTGGATTTTACTCAACGCCAGATAAATGAAAGTACCACGGCCTGGTTTTCCACATAATCCTAGCACCAAATGAAAGCAGACACACACAATAAGCACACGTAATACAGCATAATATTCCCAGTCCACCGTTTGGAACTAGAAATAAACAAAGGTCACTGTGTAACTCAAATTTCCAGAGCCTGATTCTCGGAGAGCTGATCATGTGTAAATGAGGAGTAGGGGACGGAGAGGAGTGACATGCCACAAATTGTGCCAGGGGGCAAACAAAACGCAATGTCAAGCCTTGGCAGTCCTAGTTGCCCGCCAGCCAGATGGTGGCACTGCCGTTTTCAAGGGTCGAAGAGGGGTGGGGGGGCGGAGAAGAGTGACGTGCCCCGCATTGTGCCAGGGCCAGAGAATGTATGTTCAAGGGACTGAGAGATGCCATGCATAGTTTTGCTGTCTTCTTTGTACCGATGAGGGGGGGAGGGGCGGAGAGGAGTGACGTAATGTCAGGCCTTAGCTCCCAGTTTGCAGTTGCACTGCTTTGCAGTTCGGAGGAGGGAGGGGCGGAGAGGAGGGACGTAATATCAGGCCTTAGCAGTCCCACTTTGCAGTTGCACTGCATTGCAGTTCGGAAGGGTGACACACTACAAATTAGTCAAGTAAACAGTCAATCACACTGCTACTAAATCCTCCATCCAGACACTTATACATCCACTTATTCTTCAATGCGGATTGCTATATATATATATATATATATATATATATATGAACAACAGTCTTCCCCAAAGCAGCAAGAAGCGGAAACCACACAGAGGATTCTTTGAAGGGGTCTTTAATGCCACCGACACCAACAATAGGGCGAATGCATTTCGGCATTATCCAGCCTTCTTCAGCGCCATGAGGTGTTGGAATGGAGCAGGCAAACAAAGTGGTTGGAATACCTGTTCCTTTAAAGTCAGGTGAGAGTTAGCTCCGCCCCCCAGATCGACAGCATAGGAAGTGATTCGCTGCCTGTATTCTCTGTAGGTCGCCCAGTGCGACTGTACTACAGGTTCCAGAGTCCTTTGCGTTGATTCGGCAAGACCATGGGGGTGATGACATTATGCGGGCCACTTCCACCTGGCTTCTGTGTGGCGACTCCCTCCTCAGCTCCCCATACTGCACCAACCCATAAGCACAGCAGTCCATTTAGCAGGGGTAGAACTGGAACTCCGGTTCCTCCCGATGTGGGGCACAATGTCTCCAACACTGCCGGTTATCTTGAAGCGCCCGTGGGTGGGATTCGGTCAACCCAGAATCCTGGGAAACGTAACAAACTGCAAGGCAGAAGCCAGCTTAGACCGGGACCCTCGAGGGTGCAGGGGTTTCCAAAGCGCGTAACTGGCAAACGCGCTGAATTATGAACAACAGTCTTCCCCAAAGCAGCAAGAAGCGGAAACCACACAGAGGATTCTTTGAAGGGGTCTTTAATGCCACCGACACCAACAATAGGGCGAATGCATTTCGGCATTATCCAGCCTTCTTCAGCGCCATGAGGTGTTGGAATGGAGCAGGCAAACAAAGTGGTTGGAATACCTGTTCCTTTAAAGTCAGGTGAGAGTTAGCTCCGCCCCCCAGATCGACAGCATAGGAAGTGATTCGCTGCCTGTATTCTCTGTAGGTCGCCCAGTGCGACTGTACTACAGGTTCCAGAGTCCTTTGCGTTGATTCGGCAAGACCATGGGGGTGATGACATTATGCGGGCCACTTCCACCTGGCTTCTGTGTGGCGACTCCCTCCTCAGCTCCCCATACTGCACCAACCCATAAGCACAGCAGTCCATTTAGCAGGGGTAGAACTGGAACTCCGGTTCCTCCCGATGTGGGGCACAATGTCTCCAACACTGCCGGTATATATATATATATATATTCAATGAAAAAACGATAGGTTTTAGACCATATATAGTTAGGAATTAGCATTTAAAAAACCTTTAAAGTTGATATTTTACTCACACAAAACCATTGAAATATGCATAGAAAATATAGTATTCATTATAAAGAAGAATATATTTTACAGCTATAGATATTTGCTAATAAAAAACCATTGAAATTCACTAAAAAAAACATAGGTTTGAGACCATATATAGTTAGGAATTTGCATTTACAAAACCTTGAAAATTCACTGAAAAAACCAAAGGTTTCACACCAGTTATAGTTAGGAATTAGCAGTTAAAAAACCTATGAAATTCACTGAAAAAAACATAGGTTTCACACCAGTTATAGTTAGGAATTAGTTTTACATATGTATATGTAAAGGTCGATGGAAGAATAAATGTTTAAATAAGTGTCTAATTGGATGGTTTTAAAAAAAAAAATTGATGGGTAACTGGTTTATTAAGTGTATCTTAGTGAATACATATATTAGCGAGTAATGTTTAATTATTGAAATGTATGTATCAGTGTTTCACTTTGTGTATAAGTGGCTGCATGGGTTTGTTACTGACTCACTGTTTGCATGTGTTTTGAAGACAGCATATGTGCAGGACTGAATGGGTGGATGAGTGTGTATATGTGTGTGTTAGTGAGTGAATGACTGTCTCACTATTGTCTTTATCAGTAACGACATGTTTTAATCTAGTATATGTGAGTATTGATGTATAAAAGTGAGTATATGTGAGAGTGAGAGATTGTAAGAGTTCCTGTTTAAATAAGTATGTGTTTCTATAAGTGATTGTTTAAGAGAGTGAGTATGTGTAAGTTTCCTTAGAAGTAAGGTGGTAGTGTGTGTATAGCTGTATATGCAAATTAATGGATGCTCAATAGTTTATTTGCATGTGTGATTATGTGTGTGAGTAACTTTTGCATGACTGTCGGTGTGTAATAGGATGATTAGGTGTTTCACTACATATGATGAGTGAATATATGTATGAGTGACTATGTAGAACTGTTGGTGAATGAGTGGATGTGTATATAGATGGTGGTATTACTGAATTGGTTGTTGTAACTGGTATGGGTATCACCACTTTTTTGGAAAATGTTAGTTTTTATTTTTCAATATGTGTTTCAAGGGTTACTTTACGGTGAAAGGAGGTCAGTCTCTCTGTCACAAGGATGGTGTCATCAGTGATGTCATGAGTGATGTCACTGACCATGTCATGAGTGATGTAATATGTGATGTCATCAGCAGTGCATTACACGCTCAAGTTATAGTGAGTCCAACTAACTATAACGTGGGAATTTCAATGGTTTTATGTCAGTAAAATTTCCAGCTAACTATAACTGGTGTGAAACCCATGTTTTTTTCAGTGAATTTGATAGGTTTCTTAAATGCTAATTCCTAACTATAACTGGTGTGAAACCTATGGTTTTTTCAGTGAATTCCATAGGTTTTTTAAATGCAAAATTCCTAACTAAAAGTCTCACTTTATAAGTAAGACTGTTAACGCTCTAGTTGTTCTTGAGAACACTCTGGTACATTCTATCATTGGGCTATAGTTGGGCTACATATGGCTGATATTTGGGCTACATTAGTATTTTTCTGTCTCTGGTGGCCATCTTTGGGCTACATTTGGGCTACATTTGGGCTGTAACATATATATAGCCCAATGTAGCACAATATATATTTTTTAAAAAGTTATTTTTCGTAAAAACCACTTGAGTATAGCAAAGGCACATCGGGTTACCAGTCCCTACAATTTTTCCCATTTTTTAATAAAAATTATTATTATATATATTTTTTTTCCTAGGAGCGCTCCCGGAGCGCGACCGGTGAGCGCCCCGGAGAGCGTACTCGTTTGAAGCGCCCCGGGGCGCGCCCCGGGGAGCATCCCGTAAGCGCCAATATCGCGAACGAAAACATGATCGTGATGTATCGCATAACCGCATGATGCGTCATATGACGCACAGCGTAAGCGCACCCGGAAGCAAGCATGCGCATACGATCGCAAAACGTTTTGACGCGCTTACGCTACGCGCCCCGGGGCACGCCCCGGGGCGCGCCCCGAGTCGCGTAGCATAAGCGCGTCGGGGCATGTGACCTGAAAATAACACTTTTCATTGGTTCATAACACTTTTGGTTTCTAAATGATGAAAGCCCTGCTCATGTGACTTGAAAATAACACTTTTCATTGGTTCAAAACACTTTTGGTTTCCAAATAATGAAAGCCCTGGTCATGTGACTTGAAAATACCACTTCTCATTGGTCCAGAACAGTTTTTTTTTCCAAATGATGAAAGCCCCTCCTTTTTTATTTTATTCTGACTTTGTCCTTTGACTGAGGAAGACCTGTTTGGAGATCTGTCTCTAGTATATTCTACTTAAAAATGGCTACAGTAGCAGCAGTAGCTGAAGCATCTGCCCCACCACCACCACCACCACCATCAAAAAGACCACCAGAAGATCACATTGGTGGTCAAGATGAAGAGGAGGAGGAGGAGGAAGAGGAGGAACGCTCAAGGCAGTTCCTGCAAGAAGTTCATAAGCCCTACAAACCAAAAAAGCACTTTGTATGGCAGTTCTACAAAATCCCAAGGGGTTTCAAAAAAGTCAACGCTGCGAAGGTGACTTGTTTGATTTGTGATGCAGAGCTGTCCAGGGGGAACCCTAACAAAAAATATTCCTTCGGGAATCATACCATAATTCGGCACATGATCCGTTGGCACCCAATCAACTATTCTGCTGCAGAGGTAAGGGACCTCTGCAGTAAGCTACCCCCATCATCATCTAGACCCTCAACATCAAAAGAACCAACTCCATCGGGTTCAGAGGCAACAGAGACAATGCCTATCATACAACCCAAATTTAACGATTTTAAAATCATGTGCAAATATTGTGGTAAGTTAATTTGCTATGGTGAGCAAAGTGTTAAACTTATCATCTGTGCTGGGGAGAACCATAAGTGCCCGAAAAAACCCTAATTTTTTGCACAATTTTTTTTGCTCCAGTTGAGCCATTTACAATTCCCTGTTTTTTGTTGCTCCCCCAAGAAAATACAAAAAAAAATATAAAACTGTTCAGAAAAGCCATAAAAAGTAAAAAATGTTAAAAAAAAAAGAAGAAAACAAAAAGAAAAAAATAAACAGTTCTTTTCAGAACTACCTCCCATTTATATAAAATGACTTAAATTTTTAAACTCTGCCATTCTCTTTTCTCCCCGGTGCGCTCCCCGGCGCGCTCCGCGGTGCGCGTACCGGGCGCTCCCCCCGCGCAAATCGTAAAAAAAAAATTTTTTTTTTGCCCCGCGAGGCCCTTTTATAGCCCCCACATGAAACCTAGGGGGTCAGGGGGGTCTACTCTGCCCCCTAAGGGTCTTTTCCCCCTTTGATTTGGCCACCTCTTGTGTCTCGATCATACCCAGACACAAGATGGGGGCCGCACCAGACTGTTTGGAATGTTTACAGACACCCGAGAGCCAATCAGTGCGCAAGTCGCGTAGCGCGCCCGGAGCGTGTACCGGGGCGCTGCCATAGATATATATTTTTTTGAACCTAAATTACTCAAAATCCACTGGAGCACATATCTTGAGACATAGCAAAGGCACATCGGGCTACCAGTCCCTACAATTTTGCCAAGTTTGGTGGAAATCCATTCAGCCGTTCGGGCTAAAAGTGAGGTCGACCGCCCTATGGAAATTAACATGGGGAAAACGCGTTTTGGGACCCCCCTTTTATCTCGGCCCCCGCTTGACGCATCCCCCCCAAACTTTCAGGGAAGGACCGGAGCTTGGCGAGGCCATTTTGAGGAAATTTTCAGGCAAATTCTTCAACCGGCGCCAAAGTTATTCCAAATAGAATTTTCAGATTTAACATTGAAAAAAATCCTAACGATAACTACCTACTGGCGACCGCCAGTAGGTAATATATATATATATATATATATATATATATATATATATATATATATATATATATATATATATATATATATATATATATATATATATATATATACATATATATATATATATATATATACATATATATACATACATATATATATATATATATATATGTATGTATGTATGTATGTATGTATGTATGTATGTATATATATATATATATATATATATATATATATATATATATATATATATATCACCTTAAAGACCTCCACTGGCTACCCGTCAATAAGAGGATCACTTTCCGTCTGCTTACCCACGCACACAAATCACTCTACGACATCGGACCAGATTGCCTCAACTCACGACTGTCCTTCTACACCCCCTCCCGCCAACTACGTTCTTCCAGCCAAGCCCTCGCCACTGTACCTCGCATCAACAAGACCACCATGGGAGGCAGATCCTTTTCATACCTGGCTGCTAAAACATGGAACTCACTCCCCGCTTACCTTCGCCTTACCCAGAACCACCTAGCATTCAGAAAGCAACTTAAAACATGGATATTTGACAAGTAATCCCCCTCCCCTTCCTAAGCGCCTTGAAACCCTATGGGTATGCAGTGCGCTATACAAATTCCATGACTTGACTTGACTATATATATATATATATATATATATATATATAAATGAAGGCAGAGAAACCTTCAGCACTTCCACAATGGCGAACTGAGGAAGAACAGACCACCGGGACCTTTTCAATGGCAGGTTTTTTCTTAATTTATTCCCTGTTTCCACAACGCGTTTTGGGCATCAAGTGCCCTTGATCACAATACAGGTTAGCAGTATGTCATTGTTATATATACACTTTCTCCTTTTAGCGTTTTTTTTTCACTTTGCACACCACGTGATTGTAAAAAAGTGAAGAAACACTCTGGCATATTTATGAGACTTAAGGAAAGAAAAGATTTGTACATTCCTTTGCTTTGTGTTGGGCACACCATAAAAAACTGTAGATTATGCAACCACAATTCAAAGCTACGATATGGAGCCAGAATACATTATTGACCTTACAATTGAGCACATGACTGTGATTTGTATATATATATATATATCTTCAAAGCGTTGCTTATGTTACCAAGAACTTTAACCGAGGAGTGCAAGGTGATTTATATCCGGCATCGGAGGGGTGTTTTGGATGTTTTTACACGCTGGCCAGCAGTGTGTTTAAGAGGCCCCGTTCCACTTTGAGGCCAGAGCATTGCTGGCACAGCCGTTGACTTTACCGAGGGATTGGTAGCTCCGGCCGCATCGGACTGCAGAGTGGGGATAGGGTTATTGCCAGGAGCAGCTCGTCACTGTACGAGGAGCTGGGAATCATTGCATCCCGCCTCGCGGCCCGCCGAGTTCCTGCAGGGTGGCTGGAACATCAGTGGGGGCCTGAGGAAGTCAGAGGACACCATCCCTAAATGGGGCCAGCCATCATAACAGCAGTCACCATTTCTTCCCGTGGACATTGACAACTATTTTGTTTCCCCCGTGCATCGCCTTTCCCAAACTGGTGAACTTTGGGTACTGTAGTGAAGACCTAAAAACTACAGAAGGTGTGCAAGCCAACAACTGTGGGCAGAGCTCTTCGACCAATGAGAGAGTGGTAGTAGATTAAAAGGCAGAGATGGAATGGTGCTTCATTTTTGGAGGCATTTGACGATGTGAAGGGTCGCCCAGTGTCCAATAAAAGGCGTCCAACAGGATTCCCCCGTGTGGCCTCTTGCTTCTCGGCACCGGAGGGGTGTTTTGGATATTATACATACATATATATATGCAAGCTCCAGGATGTGTCCATCAGTTTGGTTTGCACTCGACCAACAGCAGCAGAGAGTGGGACTCTCTTTAAGGTACAGGCGGTTGCCGCTTGAATCACTCCGTGCAGGTGTGCCTGACGCGTTTCGAAAGCTCCTCAGCTTTCTCTTCAGAGGCTTTCACGGAGATTCGCGCTCCCAGTTTCAACAATGCACGCCCTCCAATAGGATGATGATGTTGGCTGAGCATTGTGGGAGCGGTAGTTCTTATGGATGCGGATATGGACTCAGGCAGGGGGGTCCGTCTATGATCCCTGCTGTTACCCCACAGATTCGAAGAGGTGTCTTCTCCTCGAGTGGTCCCCTTCTTTCGGGGAGATGCACAACCCCGCGGCAGGACGGCCGCGTAAATATGCAAGCTCCAGGATGTGTCCATCAGTTTGGTTTGCACTCGACCAACAGCAGCAGAGAGTGGGACTCTCTTTAAGGTACAGGCGGTTGCCGCTTGAATCACTCCGTGCAGGTGTGCCTGACGCGTTTCGAAAGCTCCTCAGCTTTCTCTTCAGAGGCTTTCACGGAGATTCGCGCTCCCAGTTTCAACAATGCACGCCCTCCAATAGGATGATGATGTTGGCTGAGCATTGTGGGAGCGGTAGTTCTTATGGATGCGGATATGGACTCAGGCAGGGGGGTCCGTCTATGATCCCTGCTGTTACCCCACAGATTCGAAGAGGTGTCTTCTCCTCGAGTGGTCCCCTTCTTTCGGGGAGGTGCACAACCCCGCGGCAGGACGGCCGCGTAAATATGCAAGCTCCAGGATGTGTCCATCAGTTTGGTTTGCACTCGACCAACAGCAGCAGAGAGTGGGACTCTCTTTAAGGTACAGGCGGTTGCCGCTTGAATCACTCCGTGCAGGTGTGCCTGACGCGTTTCGAAAGCTCCTCAGCTTTCTCTTCAGAGGCTTTCACGGAGATTTGCGCTCCCAGTTTCAACAATGCACGCCCTCCAATAGGATGATGATGTTGGCTGAGCATTGTGGGAGCGGTAGTTCTTATGGATGCGGATATGGACTCAGGCAGGGGGGTCCGTCTATGATCCCTGCTGTTACCCCACAGATTCGAAGAGGTGTCTTCTCCTCGAGTGGTCCCCTCCTTTCGGGGAGGTGCACAACCCCGCGGCAGGACGGCCGCGTAAATATGCAAGCTCCAGGATGTGTCCATCAGTTTGGTTTGCACTCGACCAACAGCAGCAGAGAGTGGGACTCTCTTCTAGGTACAGGCGGTTGCCGCTTGAATCACTCCGTGCAGGTGTGCCTGACGCGTTTCGAAAGCTCCTCAGCTTTCTCTTCAGAGGCTTTCACGGAGATTGGCGCTCCCAGTTTCAACAATGCACGCCCTCCAATAGGATGATGATGTTGGCTGAGCATTGTGGGAGCGGTAGTTCTTATGGATGCGGATATGGACTCAGGCAGGGGGGTCCGTCTATGATCCCTGCTGTTACCCCACAGATTCGAAGAGGTGTCTTCTCCTCGAGTGGTCCCCTTCTTTCGGGGAGGTGCACAACCCCGCGGCAGGACGGCCGCGTAAATATGCAAGCTCCAGGATGTGTCCATCAGTTTGGTTTGCACTCGACCAACAGCAGCAGAGAGTGGGACTCTCTTTAAGGTACAGGCGGTTGCCGCTTGAATCACTCCGTGCAGGTGTGCCTGACGCGTTTCGAAAGCTCCTCAGCTTTCTCTTCAGAGGCTTTCACGGAGATTCGCGCTCCCAGTTTCAACAATGCACGCCCTCCAATAGGATGATGATGTTGGCTGAGCATTGTGGGAGCGGACCCCCCTGCCTGAGTCCATATCCGCATCCATAAGAACTACCGCTCCCACAATGCTCAGCCAACATCATCATCCTATTGGAGGGCGTGCATTGTTGAAACTGGGAGCGCGAATCTCCGTGAAAGCCTCTGAAGAGAAAGCTGAGGAGCTTTCGAAACGCGTCAGGCACACCTGCACGGAGTGATTCAAGCGGCAACCGCCTGTACCTTAAAGAGAGTCCCACTCTCTGCTGCTGTTGGTCGAGTGCAAACCAAACTGATGGACACATCCTGGAGCTTGCATATTTACGCGGCCGTCCTGCCGCGGGGTTGTGCACCTCCCCGAAAGAAGGGGACCACTCGAGGAGAAGACACCTCTTCGAATCTGTGGGGTAACAGCAGGGATCATAGACGGACCCCCCTGCCAGAGTCCATATCCGCATCCATAAGAACTACCGCTCCCACAATGCTCAGCCAACATCATCATCCTATTGGAGGGCGTGCATTGTTGAAACTGGGAGCGCGAATCTCCGTGAAAGCCTCTGAAGAGAAAGCTGAGGAGCTTTCGAAACGCGTCAGGCACACCTGCACGGAGTGATTCAAGCGGCAACCGCCTGTACCTTAAAGAGAGTCCCACTCTCTGCTGCTGTTGGTCGAGTGCAAACCAAACTGATGGACACATCCTGGAGCTTGCATATTTACGCGGCTGTCCTGCCGCGGGTTGTGCACCCCCCCGAAAGAAGGGGACCACTCGAGGAGAAGACACCTCTTCGAATCTGTGGGGTAACAGCAGGGATCATAGACGGACCCCCCTGCCTAAGTCCATATCCGCATCCATAAGAACTACCGCTCCCACAATGCTCAGCCAACATCATCATCCTATTGGAGGGCGTGCATTGTTGAAACTGGGAGCGCGAATCTCCGTGAAAGCCTCTGAAGAGAAAGCTGAGGAGCTTTCGAAACGCGTCAGGCACACCTGCACGGAGTGATTCAAGCGGCAACCGCCTGTACCTTAAAGAGAGTCCCACTCTCTGCTGCTGTTGGTCGAGTGCAAACCAAACTGATGGACACATCCTGGAGCTTGCATATTTACGCGGCCGTCCTGCCGCGGGGTTGTGCACCTCCCCGAAAGAAGGGGACCACTCGAGGAGAAGACACCTCTTCGAATCTGTGGGGTAACAGCAGGGATCATAGACGGACCCCCCTGCCTGAGTCCATATCCGCATCCATAAGAACTACCGCTCCCACAATGCTCAGCCAACATCATCATCCTATTGGAGGGCGTGCATTGTTGAAACTGGGAGCGCGAATCTCCGTGAAAGCCTCTGAAGAGAAAGCTGAGGAGCTTTCGAAACGCGTCAGGCACACCTGCACGGAGTGATTCAAGCGGCAACCGCCTGTACCTTAAAGAGAGTCCCACTCTCTGCTGCTGTTGGTCGAGTGCAAACCAAACTGATGGACACATCCTGGAGCTTGCATATTTACGCGGCCGTCCTGCCGCGGGGTTGTGCACCTCCCCGAAAGAAGGGGACCACTCGAGGAGAAGACACCTCTTCGAATCTGTGGGGTAACAGCAGGGATCATAGACGGACCCCCCTGCCTGAGTCCATATCCGCATCCATAAGAACTACCGTTCCCACAATGCTCAGCCAACATCATCATCCTATTGGAGGGCGTGCATTGTTGAAACTGGGAGCGCGAATCTCCGTGAAAGCCTCTGAAGAGAAAGCTGAGGAGCTTTCGAAACGCGTCAGGCACACCTGCACGGAGTGATTCAAGCGGCAACCGCCTGTACCTTAAAGAGAGTCCCACTCTCTGCTGCTGTTGGTCGAGTGCAAACCAAACTGATGGACAAATCCTGGAGCTTGCATATTTACGCGGCCGTCCTGCCGCGGGGTTGTGCACCTCCCCGAAAGAAGGGGACCACTCGAGGAGAAGACACCTCTTCGAATCTGTGGGGTAACAGCAGGGATCATAGACGGACCCCCCTGCCTGAGTCCATATCCGCATCCATAAGAACTACCGCTCCCACAATGCTCAGCCAACATCATCATCCTATTGGAGGGCGTGCATTGTTGAAACTGGGAGCGCGAATCTCCGTGAAAGCCTCTGAAGAGAAAGCTGAGGAGCTTTCGAAACGCGTCAGGCACACCTGCACGGAGTGATTCAAGCGGCAACCGCCTGTACCTTAAAGAGAGTCCCACTCTCTGCTGCTGTTGGTCGAGTGCAAACCAAACTGATGGACACATCCTGGAGCTTGCATATTTACGCGGCCGTCCTGCCGCGGGGTTGTGCACCTCCCCGAAAGAAGGGGACCACTCGAGGAGAAGACACCTCTTCGAATCTGTGGGGTAACAGCAGGGATCATAGACGGACCCCCCTGCCTGAGTCCATATCCGCATCCATAAGAACTACCGCTCCCACAATGCTCAGCCAACATCATCATCCTATTGGAGGGCGTGCATTGTTGAAACTGGGAGCGCGAATCTCCGTGAAAGCCTCTGAAGAGAAAGCTGAGGAGCTTTCGAAACGCGTCAGGCACACCTGCACGGAGTGATTCAAGCGGCAACCGCCTGTACCTTAAAGAGAGTCCCACTCTCTGCTGCTGTTGGTCGAGTGCAAACCAAACTGATGGACACATCCTGGAGCTTGCATACATATATATATATATATATATATATTTGTGCAGGTTCCATATCCAGGTTAACAAAACCACAGTCCTCGTGGAAATGAAGATATAGACACGGTCCTCAGATTTGTGCAAGAGTTTTATTTTCGGTGCTCAAGCGTCACGACGCGTTTCGGTCCCACCTTGGACCTTGATCACATGACACAGTGTAATCAATCACATGGGTTTAAATGCTAGTTGAGTTTGATGACATCAGCATAGTACCATAGACATAGAAAAGTTTTCAATAAAACAAAGACCTCAAATATTTTGCAGTCAAAGTACATTATGTCAGTAACAAAGGTACATAAACAACCCAAGTTAAAAAAGACGTGATAAAAGTGCAACAGTAATGTAAACAAGGTAAAAGACTTTTAAATTGCCTTGTCAGAAAAGTGCTAGTGCAAGTGCAAATAGACAGGATTAAAATATGGAAAGTGCGCTGCGATGTTAAACAGGAGTCTTCACAATTTTGAGCCCAAAATTTGGTTGCATGTAACGTGCATTGTTGATCACATATGTTACGGTATAAATACCAAGTTGTGATAGTTTTTAATGTGCAAAGCACATGTATGACAGATTTCAAACTAACGGTATAAATACCTAATCGTAATAGAGAATACACATATGTTGCAAGACTTGATAGCAGTGAGATTGCACAGGAGAAAAATGTGTCTAATTATAGACATATGGAGCCCCAATAAAACAAATCAGAAGAGACATGATTGACAGTTTCAGTTACATGGCTAGATCTGTAGTTAAAACCAACTGATAAGTTGAATATGAGAGAGCCCACCAACCTAGGATCATAGTATACATATATTGTGCCAATAATATCATAGTACTAAACCTCATGTTATTAGTTGTGCTCATTATTTCATCGAGCAGCTGCTCACAGATATATGTTGTATACATAGTCATACAAACTATTTATATATTGTAATGTATGCTGTCTATTTAAATAAATAGCTTAAAATGCAGGTATCAAAATTATATCCCAAATATCATATCAAATTAAAATTGATAAAATATGAGTAATAAATAGGATAAAATAGCATACATTACATGCGGCCTAGCTATAACAAGAGTATTAAACTTACATAGATATATAATTTGGACACAAAATGTGAAGCACTTTGCTAGGATTGGGGTGGTTTTCAATGCATCAAATCAATTAAAATCAGCCATTTGGATATATAGCTAAGAAGTATGCGGTTGAAGTATGTTTACAGGCAAGTTGACAAATCCTCAGTCATATTAAGACCCGTGGGCTGTTTGGTATTCAGCTCGAGGATGTATCTTGTTTCCAACTGACGCAATTTTTCCTCGCGATTCCCACCCCTTCTGCTGGCCGGTACTGAGTCGATGACAAAGAAGCTAAGTTCCCGGCTGTTGGAATCGTGCATGGTCTTAAAATGCCTGGCCACCGGATACGTGTTGTCTTGGTTAGTTATGGCCCTAAGATGTTGCAAAATGCGTTTATGTACTGGGAGTTTGGTACTTCCCACGTACATAAGTTTGCAAGGGCAAGATAACACATATACTGCAAACTCTGTTTTGCATGTCAAAAGTTGTTTTATTTTGTGTTTTTGGTGGTCAAAGGGAGAGATATAAAATCTCATGTTGGTGCCTTGTTTGCATGCCTTACATACTTTACAGTTGTAGAATCCACTATGTGTTTTCAGCCAGTCTGTGGACTCTATCACTTCTGGACTGGTTTTGATGAGTTCATCCCTCATAGAACGGCCTCTGCTGTAGGTAATGGATGGGCGGATCGGCAGAGTACCACCGATGACCGGGTTGCACAGTACTAGAGGCCAGTATTTGCTGATAATGGACTCAATTTTTTTGTGCTGTTGGCTATATTGTAGTATAATTCTAAAGGGAGTACCCCTATTATAAGTTTTTCCTACATTTGTTTGAGTACCATCAGATCTGCAGGGGACTAACTATATATATATATATATCAATATCAACAACACAAAGGGTAGCCCCGATGAAAGGAAGCCTCAGGCAGTTGCAATAAATCCATTTTATTGAGGCTCGACTTGCCAGCAAAGTACAACGTGAACAAAAAGCTTCCAAGTGTCTCTTGCCACTGTTGCCAGATGCGTTTCGGGAACTTCGGTTCCCTTTCTCAATGGCTTTGAAACTGCATCAAGTTTGTAATGCTGCCTCGCACTGTTTTATCTTCACGGGCCCTGCTCTAGTGGGTGTGGTCATAACAGCCTTCTGGGACCTGTAGTGCGAAGAAATTGAACTCCAGTGAGTGCATCAAACTTTGCAGAAAAAATTAACACAGTCTTAAAACCCCAGTGGGTTGAAGTCAATGACGCGTTAAATTACTCTGCCCTGCTTTGTGGTGGAGTCTCAGGACACTGTCTCCCATGTGCGCCATCATCCTCTCGGCGATAGCACAGGTCCCAGAAGGCTTTCATCAGGGCTACCCTTTGTGTTGTTGAGATATATATATATCATGTGAGCAAGGCACCTGTGTGCCGAAATGTTATGAGGAAGCCGGCAAGCGAATAAAGAGAATTTGAGCACCTCAGAAACTGGTCCGTGCATTGTGTTCCTGGTGCGAGCTAAAACAAGCTGTAACCGCGCAGGGAAAACTTTGGATTTGCCATATATATATATATATATATGAAGAAAGCAGCTCCTCTACAAGAAAGAAGCAGGAGCCTCGAAGGGGATTTGCAGGACAACACCCTTTATTTCTTGAAATGGCGAATGCATTTCGGCCGGATTGGCCTTCGTCAGTGCCTGCGGGAGTAATGAGGAAGTCCTGGCGTCCTGCACAGCATATACATCCGGCCACACTCTGATAGGTGCTTCGTGATAGCTCCGCCCCTCACTTGGAAAGTGTTGCAGCCGGTCCGAGAGAGTCAGCGGACTCAATTACCCAGGATACAATGTTACACCCGGGTAAGTATGGCTGAGGGACGTTCATGCTGAAATGCAGGATGATAGCAAGGGTCGGGTGAAATGCAGGACGTGAGCCGCACAAGAAGCTGGTGGTGCTGCCTCTGGTCCCCGTGCCTCACCTACCGAATGTCCAAGTTACAAATTCACTGAGGCGGGAGAACAATGCAACCCGCCCTGGCAGAGGCAAATGTCTCAATTAGCCAGCTTCAAATTGCTTGGACCGTCGGCGAGTCTGAAGAATTCAAAATGAAGAAATATATATATATATTCCCACACAAACGCCGCTCGTTCTGCCGAACACTTTACTCGACGGGTGCCTCCTTTGTGCAAGCAGCATGCACGTGAAATAGGATTACACAAATGTGTCCCGCCTTAAGGAACACTCACGGGGCACACAATGGGGTTCTGACATTCTTTATTACGCACAGCATGACACGGAGAAAAAGCAAATCGTGAGGCTTCATACTCAATCACCCAGTGACATGAAGACATTAAGGAGGCATGTTTCTTTTCCCAGTTAGAAATGGAAGCTTATTGAAAAGAATCAACACCGCCACAAACAACGACAATTTGGCAATTTAAACCAAAGAAACAGACACTCCAAGATGGCGGCGTAAAATCAAGAGGAAAGGCATCTCCAACGCAGTCCCTCTTTGCTGATCACTGGGTAGGAGGAGCCCAACAAGGCTTTTTAATGAACTGAAAAACATAAACTTCTTGAACTACCAAACAGCATCTGAAGAAGTTGGAACAGACGAAACGCGTCATGCTGTGCGTAATAAAGAATGTCAGAACCCCATTGTGTGCCCCGTGAGTGTTCCTTAAGGCGGGACACATTTGTGTAATCATATATATATATATATACAATTTTCAAACCAGAAGAGGTGCTCGTATGCTGCCACTCACCTCACGGTTCCGGTGCCTGCGATGGTAGCAGAAACCATCCTATATATTCCACAGTGAACCATTCGAATAATCCAGAATGATAAAAAGAGGCACACCAAGTGAATTAGCACAGAGTGGCACACCAAGTGAAGTGCTACTTCGCTTGGTGTGCCGCTTTCAATACATTATATGTATATATTAAAATATTTAACATTTACAACTCTAAACGGTTTATATAAAAATAGATATTTGTCTGTATTTTGACGATAACGATGATGACATTTCTTACCATTAAAAGTATAGGGACATGATTTTTAGCTTAAAAAAAGTAATTTGACTGCCTGCAGTGCTGTGGTGATCTATAAGCTAGTTTCAAGCGCATATCCATAACTGAACTTATGAGTCTTCAAAATGCTGATCATTGCTGCTTTCCCCACAGTTCTTGGTCCCAATGAGCCAGGGATGGTGTCAGGGCAAAGACCATCTATGTTGTTGCCCCCTCCGTACCACCAGCATTGATGTATCACAGTGGCACTAAAATCACAAAAGATGGGCCAGCTAGCTCAGTTTGTCTCTGACACCATCTACTAGATACCACACAATTTGGGTTTAAAAGGAGTCATAGAACCAAAGCAGCCCTCATTGATGGTTGCAGTAGTGCAGCACTTGTACTCCTAGATTTATCGTCAGCCTTTGATACGGTCGATCACAAGATCTTGGTCAACCATCTCTGGGCTGTGGGTATCTAGAGGTCAGCTCTAAAACTTCTAAAATATGTTGAAATGAAAGACGTTGCAGTCTGGATGAGCGATAGTTGCCTAAAGCTGAACTCAGAGAAGACAGAGGTCCTCGTCCTTGGACCCTCCCCCACTGCATGGGACAACTCCTTGTGGCCCCCTGCCCTCAGAAACCCACCCACCCCGACTGACCACACCCGGAACCTCAGCATTTTTTTAAACTCCTCCCTCACCATGACCCACCAGATGAACGCCGTCGCCTCCACCTGCTTCAACAACATCCGCATCATTCAAGTTGATCCCCTGATCACAGAAAAACTGTCACCCACGCACTCATAACCAGCAGACTTTACTACGGCTATGCCCTCTACACTGGATTCAACAAAGCCCTGCTACACAAGCTCCAAACCATCCAGAACACCGCAGCCAGACTCATCCTCGGAACCCCACCACACAAACACATGACTCAGCACTTATGAGACCTCAACTGGCTCCCCATCAAAACCTTCAAGTTACTCATCCACCTACAAATCTCTCCAAAAGATCGGACCCAAATACCTCAACAACAAAGTTTCCTTCCACGTACCTAAAAGGAACATCCGCTCCGCCAACTTCGCCCTGGCAGAAACCCCATGCATCCGCAGAACCAGAGCAGGCGGAAGAACCTTCTCCTACGTCACAGAAAAGACCTGGAATGAGCTCCCAATCAACATCAGATGCTGCACCACTCTGCACACCTTCAGGAAGAACATCAAGACCTTGCCCCTCGAATGCCCCAGAGCTGCACCTCCCCCCTTCCCCTCTCCCCTCCCCAGTGCCTTGACCCTCACAGGTGAGTAGCATGCTTTTCAAATAATTGATTGATTCTATCTGATAGAAAATAAGTGGATTCTTCCTGTCTGTAATATGGGGTTCTGTAGAGATCCAAACTCAGCTCCACCTTCTTTAATGTCTATGTTAAACCCTTGGCCACACTGATAAGATCATTTGGTGTGGGTCCTACCTTGAATGTCGACGATACCGAAATTGTGGAAGCAATGCTTTCTCCCAACAACCATTCAGATGCACGTTTCCTTGACTATATGGTAGCAATTTACAAATGGATGATTCTAAACTGTTTAGAACTCAATTCTGGGAAAACAGAGATCATTCTGTTTGGAAATAACCCTTTCTTGTGGGCCCTGTCTTGATTGTCAGAGGAAATAGGGACCCTGGCCACCCCAGTGAGCAAGGTTAGGAATTTAGCATTTAGATTGCAGGTCAATGCAGTCACAGCCTTCACTTTCCTCATCCTAAGGATACTATAGAAAGGTGTTTTCTTTCCTCCCCCAATTCCCCAAAAACTGTGATCACTGCATTAGTTTTAGCCAAAATAAACTAATGCAATGCCTTGCATCTGAACACGAAGCATCAACAATTTAATAAGCTTCAGATCTTAAAAAATGCGGATGCCAGAATATTGACAGGGATTCCCAAAAACAATACTGTCTCACAAGCCATAAAACATCCTTATTCACTGCCTGTCAAGTCAGCGCATTAAATTCAAAGCCACTTGTCTTGCCCATAAGGCTCTTCATGAAGCTGGCCCATTGGACTTTGGTGGTTCATAGGTTCAAATGAACTAATTGGGGAGGAAGAGGTTTTGTGAATACCACAGCTAATGAATAGAACCTATTTCCCCCACATATCAGGACTATTCAAAATTGCTTATGTTTAAGATGATACTAAAAACCAGCCTCTTTCCCACGTTGATCTAAGGTTGAGGCTCATATTTTTCTCACTCAGATCTAGCGCCTTGACACCTCCGGGTAATTGCTTGCACTCGATAAGTCACTATAACATAACATATCTAAGCACTGAAAATGAACTAGAGAGCATCTGAGTGCTGTAGTAAAATGTGTGACTGATAATAAACAGCATCTCCCTTTTCCACTAATAACCTCTTGATCTCTTGCAAATAAAGGTTTTGTCCTCTTTTCTACCAGATTTACCCCCTCTCTTAAGGCTGCCCACTCTCCCTTAGAGCTATTGGCAGGCTCCTACTCTTCTTTCCCTACTTCACCCTACGGGATTTTGAATGTAATCCAGTAATCCTATGTCCATGAGAAGCCATTGGCTAGATTTACAGGAGAGGTACACATAAATTTACCATCACTTTTTCTCCGGGTCATCCTGGAGGACCTAGTGTTTATGAAACAATATGCCTGTTCATGGCATCCTCAGAAATTTTCCCAGGGGGGGGCAACATTTTAACTTCACCACCATCCTACGATATGATGCATACCCACGTGGGGCACAAGAAACATTGGGGCGCAGGAGGAGCCATGGGGGCAGGAAGCAGGCCGCATATGATCTCATACATCATAGGGTTGTTGTGCTACAGCCATCTCTTTCTTTGTGGCATTTGGTAGATATCATTCACAGCTTTTAGCAGTTGACAAAGAAAAAAGCAGAACTGCAGACAGGAGCACAGGCATGCAAAGGGTTTAGAAACCTGATGCAAAATCTTAATGGAAGGATCAAGCAATTTCTAATTTGTTTTTATCAATTTCTAATTTTTTTAATGTCACCTCTATTGAATACACCACATTATTCATACACACATGATCAAGGCAGTGAAGGTAATGTAACTGTATTACAAAAAAAAAACTGTAAAGTCAGTCTGCATTTGGTGTTAACGTGCACATATTAATGAGAATTAAAACATATGACAAATGTAATCCTTTTGGAAATGTATTAACTTAAATATATTAAAATAAATATAATCAAATATATTACCATAAATAAAATAACAGCTGTTCTCTTCCGAATTGAAATATAAAACATATCATTTTAACCTGGATAACTGTTGCAGGAACTGCAAACATGTACACTTTTGCTGATATTTAACAGTTACATTTCTCAATGAGTAGTAGTGTTATACAGTTTTTGTTCACGTGTCCATTTTTGGAGAAAAGAATCTCAAAGCTTAACGCGTAAAGCAGTGAAATATATATATATATATATCTATACTACTATTATAAAGAGAAAACTGTGTCCTTTGAGCCAGGTAAACTCAAAAAGTACACCACCAATCGCAACACCCAATACAGCGTTGGAAAGGGGAGGTCCAGGAGATTGACATAGGCTATAAAAAAAAAAAAGTAATTAAAAAACATTTACTATAAAAAAAGTAGTCCCTTGAAAGTAGCGCCGGCCGCGAGGTGCGTCGTGACGTATCGCGTAGCCACGTCCGCGTGATACGCATGGCGTAAGCGCACCCGGAAGCACCCACGCGCATACGAACGCGCTACGTAAGCGCCCCGCGCCCCGGGTTGCGTAGCGTAAGCGCGTCGGGTCATGTGACCTGAAAATAACACTTTTCATTGGTTCAGAACAGTTTTGGTTTCCAAATGATGAAAGCCCGAGTCATGTGACCTGAAAATAACACTTTTCATTGGTTCAGGACAGTTTTGTTTTCCAAATGATGAAAGCCCCCACATATTTTCCTCATTCTCACTTTGTACTTTGATTGAGGAAGACCTGTTTGCAGACCTATTTGTACCTATTTGTACTGAAAAATGGCTACAGTAGCAGCAGCAGCAGGAGCATCTCAACCACCACCACCACCACCACCACAAGGACCACCACAACACCACAGTGGTGGAGATGAAGAAGAGGAGGAGGAGGAGGAGGAGGAGGAGGAGAGGAGGTTTCTGCCTGAAGATACTACCCCCTATAAGCCAAAGGAGCACATTATCTGGGAGTTTTTTTAAATCCCAAAGGACCTCAAGAAAGTAAATGCCCCAAAGGTTACTTGTCTAATCTGTGGCACTGTACTTTCCAGGGGGAACCCTAACAAAAAGTACTCTTTTGGCAACAACACCATGATTCGCCACATACAACGCCGGCACCCTAACAACTATGCTGCAGCACAGGTCCGAGAACTGACCAGAAACCCTCCCCAATCTTCTCCCAGCACCTCCCAAAGTAAACAACCCACTCCATCGGGTCCAGAGACAAGGGAGATGGTCCCAAACATCCAACCCAAGTTTGGAGAATTCAAAATAGTTTGTATATTTTGTGGAAAAACAATTACCTATGGAGAGCAAAGTATTAAACTCATCAACCGTGCTGGAGGCAACCACAACTGTAGTAAGAAACCTTAATTTTTTCCTGATTTTTTTTGCTCCAGTTGAGCCGTTTACAATTCCCTGTTTTTTGTTTGTCCCCATAAAAATTACAAAAAAAATATAAAATTGTTCATAAAAGCCAAAAAAAGTAAAAAATGTTCCAAAAAACAATTACAAAAATATAAAACAACAAAAAGAATTAAACAAAACAGTTCTTTTTAGAACTACCTACAATTTGTAAAAAAAATGCTAAATATTTTTAAAAAATCTGTCATTCTTTTTTCCCCATGGTACGCTCCCCGGGACGCTCCCCGGTGCGCATACTGGGCGCTCCCCCGCGCAAATCGGAAAAAAAAAATATGTTTTGCCCCGCGGGGCCCTTTTATGGCCCCCACATCAAACCTAGGGGGCCAGGGGGGTCTACCCTGCCCCCTTTTGGTCATTTCCCCCTTAGTTTTTGCCACCTCTTGTGTCTCTATCCTACCGAGACACAAGATGGCGGCCGCTCCGGACTGTTTGGAATGTTGACAGACACCCGAGAGCCAATCAGCTTTCCGCTCGCGAACTCGCGTAGCGCGTTGGAGCGCGCCCCGGTGCGTGTACCGGGGCGCGCTTATAGATATATATATTGTTTTGAACCTAAATTACTCAAAATCCACTGGAGCACATATCTTGAGACATAGCAAAGGCACATCGGGCTACGAGTCCCTACAATTTTGCCAAGTTTGGTGGAAATCCATTCAGCCGTTCGGGCTGTAAGTGAATCCAACAACCCTATGGAAATTAACATGGGGAAAACACGTTTTGGGACCCCCCTTTTATCTCGGCCCCCGCTTGACGAATCCCCCCTAATCTTTAAAGGAAGGAGCGGAGCGCAGCGAGGCAAATTTCAGGAAAATTACAGGCAGATCCCTCAATCAACGCCAAAGTTATTCCCAATAGAATGTTGCGGATTCTGTCACGGTGTCCTGGTGCTCCAACGCTTCGCAGGGGCAGTACTGACGAAAGTCCCGATCACCCTTCCACCGGTACCCTCGCTTCAAGAGCAAGACCACCAGCAGCAGGGAAAGGGGAAGTGGACAGAGAAGAGAATACCTGTACTTCGACTGGCACCTCTATCTTCTAGTGACTGCTATATTTCTTGCCGTCTACTCTGAAGGTGCCTAATACACAGAAGGGAGAGAAGCAGAGAATATACCACAAACCTTTCTTCACTACGCAGACTGTTCTTAAAAGGGTAACAAAACTTGTCCTACCAGTTTCAGCCCAGGTATTTGCCTCTCTTCTATAATGTGTATTGTTTATCTGGCTGAGCTTCCTGCAGTGAAGACATATGCGTACATTAGAATCTCTACCCCAGATAATTCCTCCCGCACTCTCTCACTCTCCCTCTGACTGAACTAGTACCTGTGAAGCCTTTTGCCAGACTTGGTCTCGGGGGTTCTATGAAGAGATTTTATTCTTGGCAGCTGTACAAGAAATAGTTCAACAGATTTTCCGTAGCACGCAAAAAGGATACAGGAAGTTACAAAGGGGAGGAAAGGAAAGGAAAAACACAAGGGGGAATGTCCGGGGGAAGATACGAATGCTGGACAATTTAGTTCTTGTACTTGAAGGCTTGACGTGAAGATATAACACCTTACTTGTAGAGTTCAGGAACCTCTTCTGCTGGATACTCGACTATGACGAGTCTTGTCGAGTCTTCTTGAAAGCAAGACTCCTCAGGAAAACGGCTATGATATCTGGTTGACAGTTATCACCGCTCTATGACAGCGGCCGAAAACTTCGTCAGGACTGTGGTACCTCTCTGAACTGTGTAAACACACTGTGGGAATTTATACTACTAAAGTCTCTGTATTCCCAGTTACTATGACTCTCTGACTTCCTACTATAATTGCTGTAATTCTCCCGTCATGAATAGTTGACGCGGAGCAGCGACAAGGAAAAGCTTCTCGAACGGAATCTTCGTTGAAGTGCGCAGTTAGAAGCGCGCGACTTCCAGAAGCCCACTAGAGGGCGCACTTCTCAATTACTCTAAACGGGACATTGAGCGGCCATCTTAGGGAGGGGAACTATGTACAGTCTTATCAGTTCTCTTGTTCAATGACTCGGATTACCTCCGGAATTTCTCAGCTTACCAGAGGAGCAAGGGAACCAAACATTAGCTCGTGTAGAGCGGGGCAATGACAGGGATTTAGATAACTGTCTTGAGGAAACTACAGTAGCCAATCGATGAATCCTGACAGTACCCCCTCTCAAGGACCGATTCATCGGTCCTGGTTTGTGTGGAAATCTGGAGTGAAAACGTTTCAGCAATTGTGGAGCATGGATATTACTAACAGGTTCCCGGGACCTTTCATCTGGACCAAGCCCTTTCCAATCCACTAAGTATTTCAATTTCCCCTTAAGGTACTTGGAATCTAAAATATCCTTAACCTCATATTCTGTGTGTCCTTGAATGTTAAGTGGATCAGGAGGTTTCGTGAGTCGTATAGGTGATTGAATCTTTTTCAGCAAGGATACATGGAAAACAGGATGCACCCCAATCTTGGTCGGAAGTTTCAATTTAACAGTAACTGGTCCTAACACCTTCTCTATGGTATACGGGCCCAGAAATCTGGGTTGAAACTTCCTGTTTCCCTTCAAATGTAAATTCTTAGTGGATAACCACACCTGATCTCCTTCTTGGTACTGTGGGGACTCTTGTCTATGTGAATCTGCAAACTTCTTATAGGACGCCTTAGCTTTCTCTAAATTCTTCTCAGCTGATTTGTGCAACGAGCTCAAATCTAAAAGGGCTCTCTTGGCTGCTGGGACATCTAACTCCTCTTGCGTAATCATAAAGTTAGGATGTCTACCAAAGTTTAAATAAAACGGAGAGTATCCAGTAGACGCACTCTTCGCATTATTGCAAGCAAACTCTGCCATCCACAACTTTTCTGACCATTCCCCACCTTGATCCAATAGAAATAACCTCAAGTACTGTTCTAATTCTTGATTTATCCTTTCTGTCTGTCCATCGGATTCTGGGTGATAACTAGTAGACAATCTACCCTCAATCCCCATCCCCTTTAGGAAGGCCTTCCAGAAGTGAGAAATGAATTGGGGACCTCGATCTGAGACCACAATCTTAGGGACACCATGAATCTTTACTATATTCTCACCAAATACTCAAGCTAACTGGACTGCGGTTGGAATTCCTGACAGAAGAACGAAATGACTCATCTTGGTGAAGGTATCCACCACAACCAAGATGGTATCAAATCCCTTGCTTAACGGTAGGTCTACTATGAGATCCAAAGAAATTGTATGCCATGGAGAAGTGGGAGTAGGCAAGGGCTGCAACAAACCTTGGGGAGCCTGTCTATTTGGTTTACTTCGAGCGCAAGACTCGTGACGTGAAGATATAACACCTTACTTGTAGAGTTCAGGAACCTCTTCTGCTGGATACTCGACTATGACGAGTCTTGTCGAGTCTTCTTGAAAGCAAGACTCCTCAGGAAAACGGCTATGATATCTGGTTGACAGTTGTCACCGCTCTATGACAGCGGCCGAAAACTTCGTCAGGACTGTGGTACCTCTCTGAACTGTGTAAACACACTGTGGGAATTTATACTACTAAAGTCTCTGTATTCCCAGTTACTATGACTCTCTGACTTCCTACTATAATTGCTGTAATTCTCCCGTCATGAATAGTTGACGCGGAGCAGCGACAAGGAAAAGCTTCTCGAACGGAGTCTTCGTTGAAGTGCGCAGTTAGAAGCGCGCGACTTCCAGAAGCCCACTAGAGGGCGCACTTCTCAATTACTCTAAACGGGACATTGAGCGGCCATCTTAGGGAGGGGAACTATGTACAGTCTTATCAGTTCTCTTGTTCAATGACTCGGATTACCTCCGGAATTTCTCAGCTTACCAGAGGAGCAAGGGAACCAAACATTAGCTCGTGTAGAGCGGGGCAATGACAGGGATTTAGATAACTGTCTTGAGGAAACTACAGTAGCCAATCGATGAATCCTGACAGATTCTCTATATAAAATAATCCTAACTATAACTACCTACTGGTGACCGCCAGTAGTAATAGATATATATCTATATATATATATCTATATATATCTATATACTAAACTAAATGCCATAAAACACTTTTTGGGAAAAAGACCTATTAACCAGTACAAACACACTGCAATGATTTTGGAGATGACTGAGTGGTGTCTCACAAATAATACTTTTATTTTTGATAAATTGTTTTATAAACAGATCCAGGGTTCAGCCATGGGTACATGCTTCTCCCCCAGCTATGCGAATTTGCATATGGGCTGGTGGGAGGAGCAGGTACTGATGAACCTACACAAAGAGACATTGAAGAATAATGTAATTGTTTATAAGCGATTTATAGATGACATCTTTATTTTGTGGGAGGGGAGTGTGGAAAGTGCTAATAGCTTCACAGAACAGTTGAATGAGAACTCACTAAACCTAAAATTTACTTGCAATGCTAGCAAAGAAAGTATTCAATTTTTAGATGTGGAGCTATTTGTAGAGAATGGAAAAATACAAACACGCACGTACCGTAAGCCCACTGCGGGCAATACAATCCTCCACGCAAACAGCTTTCACCCAACACCACTAAAACAGTCGATCCCATATGCAGAATGCCTTAGGATGACTCGCAATTGCAGCACAAGGGAGGGGTTAACCAATGCCAAGACAAATCTCTTTTCAATACTGAAAAAAAGAGGATACACAGATGAGACATGCAAGGCTGCAGAAACAAAGTGCAAATCTAAAACCCGCCTAGATTTACTATTCACAAAAGATGTGGAGTCTGCAACAACCACACCCGACAGACAACCACCCAGGCTAATCACAGGCTTTAATCGTCACCAAGCCAATCTTCGCAAGATACTCCGAAGACATTGGCCATTGGTTAAAAATGATTCAACCATAGGCAAAACAGTGGGTGAAAGACCACTAGTGTCCTTCAGGAAGGCAAAATCCATGCGACAACAACTGGTTTGCAATGCCCCAGAAATACCCAAACAAAAAGCCTGGTTTCAATCTCAAAAAGGTTTTAAGAAATGCATGAAATGCAAAGCCTGTGTCCATGGCAAAAATACTGTCAGCATCACAGTACCCTTCCGTAAACAACCCTACACTCTGAGGGACCACTATACATGCAAAACAGACCATGCTGTATATCTTTTAACATGCATATGTGGCAAAATGTACGTAGGATCAACTATTCACCCAGTACATGTCAGAGTGTTGCAACATCTCAGGGCAATAACCAATAAGGACCCAGCATACCCTGTAGCGAGACACATCCACGAAGTACATGGTGGAGATGCAAAAGGCTTAACTTACTGCGTACTGGATAATGTCCCAAAAAATCTGAGGGGAGGCAATCGCAAACTTGCATTGCGTCGTTTGGAATCACGATACATAATCTTACTTAATTCCAAAATCCCTGTAGGGCTCAATGCAGATGAAGCCTTAAATGTACATATCTAAAGCAGCGTCCGATTCCTCTTTCCCAAGTACCCTATAACATTGGTAAACAGCACACGCGATATTGTAAAATAAATCACTTATCTCATCACATAGTCATAGTAATACCCTTTAGTAGTTGGCACCAAAACACTCCCGAATGGCACATATGGCACGCAGGCAACTCCATTCCTAAGAGGAATTACCATTAAGTGGGAGGATAAAACGCGCACTAGCGCAAAACGGCAATTTTTCTAAAAGCGGGAAACTGCAATACTGTCTTGCAAGATACTCGGGACGCTGTGATCTCTACACGAGAGAAACAGCTGTCACATACACGTAGAATTAAGGCTCACTAGCGCAAATATAGGGTTCACCGTAACTGAAAAAAACCTCTGGCAGACTTACACGCAACTAACAGGTCGTTACTCGCTCAGCACACGAGCGCCTTCTGTCACCTGCGAACTTGTTCTGCCCCTGCCAACCAGACAAACAAACCGATGTCTGAAACGGCAGAGCCCATTTGAGACAAGACAGGGTCGGGGTAACCAATCAGGGGCCTCAGGGGAACACACCTCCTCAGTGATTAGGCCAGTGTTACCATGACACCGCGAACATACAAGAAAGCACGTAAAACGGAGGCTTTCTCCCGCCAGTATTATTAAATACTAATTAATGTGATGTACAAAAGACAGAATGTTTAAAATGCATCATTCAGGAATATGATTAAATATAGAATGTGTGCCTATTGCAAACAAAATAAGAAACAAAGAAATGTATCTTAAAATGCCATAAAAACGAGTGAACATGAACAATTGATGGGGTGTAGCATATGATTACCATGGTAACTAATGAATGCCAATTAAGAATGACCATTATGACACATGTGAGAGTTTAAACATGTATAAAAGCGTCATTTTGTTTAGTCAGATGTTAGTGAGCAAGGCGGAGGTTGCCGCCGAAACGCGTCTGAGCAGAAGTTGATATGAAATAAAACCCTTGAACTAAGATACACGGAGTCAGCGCCTTCTTGGATGGTGAAGTTTGGTGTGGTATTAATATATATATATATATATATATATATATATATATATATATATATATATTCACAGAAAAAACCATAGGTTATAGTCCATATATAGTTAGGAATTTGCATTTACAAAACCTTGAAAATTCAATGAAAAAACCATTGGTTATAGACCATATATAGTTAGGGATTAGCCTTTTCAAAACCTTATTTTACTCGCATAAAACCATTGAAATTCCATATATAGTTAGTTGCACTAACTATATATCGCGGACCCGCAATCCACTGCTAATGATGTCACATATTACATCATTCATGACATGGTCAGTGACATCACTGATGACATCACTGATGACATCTCAAATGACATCACTGATGACATCACTGATGACAACACCCAGTGACTGTATGTTTCTGTAAAGTTAAAATATGTCTTACATATTGAAGAATGAGTGGATGTATAAGTGTCTGGATGAAGGATTTAGTAGGTGCATGACTGACTGTATGAGAGAATGATTAAATGTGTCTCACTGAGTGCATGGGTTAGTGACTAAAGTGTCTTAATTTGGCAATCATTATATATGTTGTTCTGTAAACTGCTGCATGTGTAAATCAGTAGCTATATGAGTAACTATATGGGTTATTGAATGGTTGCCCAAGTATTTGTATGGGAGACTGAGTATGTGTGTGGGTGGCTGGGAGGTGTATGCCTCTGTGCATAGATGTGTCAACAGTTAATTCCCTAGGTGTATGGGTTCAAAAGTGCATGTAGAAACAGCTGTATGGACAGTTGACTGTGTGCATGAGTGTATTGGTTAGTGAATGGATATCTCAGTGCTACATGTCAAAGTAAGTACATATGTAAAACACAGTCCATGTGAGAATTGACATATATAAATAACTGAACATAAGAGCCACTTAATGTGAGAGTGGCTGTATGGATCATTGTGAACTTGTATCAGGGATTGTATAAGAGAGTAAATATGTGTTAGTATATGTTTGAATAAGTAAGGTGTGTATAACTGTATAGTTGAGGAAATGGAGGTGTGATTGATTCTTTGCATGACTGACTAGGTGTGTGAGTAACTCCATGGATGTGTGACAGTCTGTGAGTGTCTGTTTACACTGAGTGTATCTAAGGTTATATTACAGTCTGAAGATGTTCATTGTATTATCACATAAATGATATCATCAGTGATGTGATCAATAATGTCAAATGAGATGTCAGTGATGTCATCAGTGATGTCATTTGAGATGTCATCAGTGATGTCATCAGTGATGTCATTTGAGATGTCATCAGTGATGTCATCAGTGATGTCACTGACCATGTCATGAATGATGTAATATGTGACATCATTAGCAGTGGATTGCGGGTCCGCGATATATAGTTAGTGCAACTAACTATATATGGAATTTCAATGGTTTTATGCGAGTAAAATAAGGTTTTGAAAAGGCTAATCCCTAACTATATATGGTCTATAACCAATGGTTTTTTCATTGAATTTTCAAGGTTTTGTAAATGCAAATTCCTAACTATATATGGACTATAACCTATGGTTTTTTCTGTGAATTTCAATGGTTTTTTAATAGCAAATATCAAAAGCTGTCAAATGTCAAGTACGTGATAGGTAAAAACGTTTTCGTGTTTATGCACGCTGATGTGCTTTGAACGCTGCCCCCCCCTCCCCTCTTTACTCTTAGTAGTACTCTCTCTTTGCAGATAGTGAAGGGTAGTTAACGCAGACCTTTAACCCCGTTGTAATCCGTCGTGCCTGCTTGTCTCTCCATTTGATTGATTGTTATCCAAGCATTTACTGTTTTAGAATTGGTTCTCTTTGGTTCATTCTCTATTTACAAACAAGCACAAAGTCGCAATACTCTGTTTAGTCTTTGCAGATACTGAAAAATCGTGTAAAAAAATAAAAGTAATCAAGCAAAATCAGTAGGCCACTAATTGGATCTCTTTTTGACGTCGCTAAAATAGAAACATTAGGAACAACCCTTCATGAGAAATACGAAAATAGTGAGATGAATTGAGCTCCACACCATGAGGGCTGCAAGACAGCTCGGCTCCGTCACCCACCCCGCCCAAAATAACGACAAACCCTATGCAAATATTAAAAATATATACAACACACCAGCAAAGTAACTGGGAAAAACATTTTATTAAATAACTATTTACATAACTATTTTATACTTTTTGTTGCCCGATCCGGCTAGCTCAATCGATCGAGCATGAAACTCATGCACTCTGATAGCAAGCGTTGCTGCTGATGCTATGCAGACCAAAACTGGTTTTCAGTTTGTACATTTTTCTAGATTGTTCCATCCGAGGTTGGTTGAGTTTGTAGAACGATGGCTTCAGATTTTCCACATACGGTGTGGTGGCGCGGACTGGGAGGGGGCGCTTCGCTCCTGCCCCCTCCCCAAGTAAGATTTTCATACGTGAAAGTACGTTAATGGTTTTGGTCCCTGAGTTGCTTCGATGTCACTGCCATTCTCAAATGGCATAAGTTCTGGATGTTGGGTGCCATAGTTCAGAGTTCTGAGCAGCGCTTGTAACACTGTCTGAAGCTGATTTCCACCTACTGCAGCTTCACTATTCTCAAAGTAAGTGAGGATCGTTTGTGGACCTGACTGCATTTGAAAACAATGTGATATAGTACCTCCCTAAACCGCTTGACGGAGGCCCCCGAGGGGCGGTGTGATGGCACGGACTCGGAGAAGACGCTTGGCTCCGACCCCCTCCCCAAGTCTTATAGCACTGGTGTAGCCTGAGATCGCCCCCGACATAGGTGGCCGGCTCCCGGGGTCCGGCGGAACTTTTTGCCTTTTGATGACTCTTCTATTCTGGACCTTGTCCCACAATCCGTTTGACCTGAAGACATGCTGTAGTGGGGCGCCCCTTTACCGTTTTAGTTGCCATTCCGCCCGCTTTTGCTACACTGTGCCTCTTCCGCCATTCAGCTGTTTACCGCCCGCTCTTGCGACTACAGCGTCTCGCTCACCATGTAGTTGAGTTGCTCCCGCTCTTGCGATGCAACGATAAGCGGCTGCCACAGGACTCTCAAAATGGCGGCCGGCTCTTCAGATTTGGGCGTGGTCCACTAAAATGGCCCTAGGACACCTTGGAACTCGGACGCTTCCCTGATAGGGCTTGGGTCCCATTCTCGAAAGCGTCCCCTCAGCCGTGAAGATTCTACAAAAGTCTTGGGGGCCCCCGAATCCCGCAGGCTTCTGGTGGGGAGCGGCTGCCATGTTTGCTCGTGGAATGGCCACGACGGAGCTACGAGATGGTGGTGCTCTCATGCTGACGCCAGCTTTAGTCTGAAACATCCAGAAACACTGTAGACTACCAATTCGATCAGTTCCGGTAGCGCCCCAACATGACCCGGTAGAAAAGAACTTGCCCTCCCCTCTTTGACTGATGGTTCTTGTTGCCTGTCCCCTCTGTTGTCATTTAACAGAACTTTTTGGACTGCTGAAAGGGGTTGTGTTCCGAACGCTGGTTGGTGGAGACATTTTGACTATATTCTTGACCTACGTTGTCGCGTAATGCGTTATATGACACGCCGCGTTAGCGCACCCGGAAGTGATCCGGGGCGCGGCGCGCAGCGCGTAACGTAAGCATAACAGGTCATGTGACTTGTTAATAAAACTTTTCATTGGTTCATTTTACTTTTGTTATTTTAATGATGAAAAGCTTGGTCATATGACCTAAAAATTACGCTTTTTATTGGTTTCGAACATTATTTTTTTTTAAACATATATGTTGTAATGTTCCAGGCTAATGTACTTTCCCGGAAAATTTACAACTGTCCTGCAAGTAAAATATATTCCTTTTTCGAGAAAAAGGGCGTTTCTTCGTCCCATGACGGGGCCGTTGAGTAAAAGAGGCTCGGCCTGCTGTCTTACTCGCCGATACGCCTGATTATCAGATTCTTATCGATCACTTTATGTTGCAGGAGTGGAAAACACAACTGCCCTTGACCATTTATCTTTACTGCGTTCCTACGTATTATACCTTTTATCCGTCATGTAATTGGACTGCTTTATTTCACTTGCCTTTTACTGATTCGAAAACAGTGACTAAAAGTAAAAACTTTACCAATGTAAATACTACTACCATGTTTTGTTTTAAAAACCTTTATTGTGAAAATGTCAGTATACAAATACGGGCCTATAACCACGTGGGCCGGCCACGGAGCAAACTGGAAACGTATATGATGAGGAGACATTTACACTGTAGAGGAACGTAACGAGCGGGCCATTAGGTTGCAAGAACTAAGGTGTCTAACAGTTGCGGAATCGGTGGACGTACATTTTGTAATTAAAATACGACAAAGCCACTTACAAAAAAATCATCTAGATATACATTTGCGGGCAAGTACCATGGGTGACGTTAATTCGAACTTTCAATAGTACAGTAATCAATAACACATCAGAACTTAATATCAATAGGGATGTCGAAATATTCAATCAATTCTCGTCCCCGCCCGCCATGACCATCAACACTACATTCATATCTCGTGATATCAAGGTTGTTCAACTAGTACACAACAAGGAGTTACGAGTCCCATTTATACCGGCGCCATTTTGGGCGAGGCCGGGCAGGTCCAAGATATAGTCAAAATGTCTCCACCAACCATCGGCCAGACCAGAACCCCTTTCGGCCCTTTATGCTACAAGATGGTGTCTTCCATTTAGAAAATATTGTTGGCAGCATTTTGAAAGGAAAGATAAACAGCCGTTCTCCTAGTGAGTCTCACATTGTTACATTTAGGAAGAATGTTGAAGAGTAGTATGTTGAAAATCTGAAGCCATTGTTCTACAAACTCTCAACCAGCCTTGGATGGAAAAAAAAATCCTGAAGAATGTACAAACTGAAAACCAATTTTGTCTGTATAGCATCAACAGCAACGCTTGAGTCAGCTTTGTGTGAAGCCGCCATTTTGATTCAATCAATAGCGTCCCCCTGCACACATTCAGGGACCTGGTCGTGTCTTCAGGTCAAACGGATTGTGGGACAAGATGCAGAATGGAAAAGGGAAAAAGTTCCGCCGGACCCCGGGAGCCGGCCGCCTATGTCATGGGCGATCTTTGGCCACACCAGGACAATAGTGAAGCTGCAGCAGGTGCAAATAAGCTTCAGACAGTGTTACAAACACTGCTCAGAACTCTCAACGATGGCATTCAACATCCAGGACTTGCCATCCGGATCTTGGCGCCTTGTGCTGGTTCCGACCTATTCACACATCGGTCCACTACTGACATCACCTCATAAGCCAACGGGGCACCCCACACCGACTTTCGGCGCAGCATTGTAGGATGGCCACACCAGTGCGGCAACTTGCTGGACACAACCTCGGTGCCATCCGAATCTCGGCGCGTTCGAGTCACTGTACCGCAAGAGTGACCGGAACTCAGCTGGACACGCCGTCTTTCGGCACAGCATTGTAAGATGGCCACACCAGTGCGGCAATTTGCTGGACACCACCTCGGGCAATAGTGAAGCTGCAGCAGGTGCAAATAAGCTTCAGATAGTCTTACAAGCACTGCTCAGAACTCTCAACTATGGCACTCAACATCCAGGACTTGCCATCCGGATCTTGGCGCCTTGTGCTGGTTCCGACCTATTCACACATCGGTCCACTACTGACATCACCTCATAAGCCAATGGGGCACCCCACGCCGACTTTCGGCGCAGCATTGTAGGATGGCCACACCAGTGCGGCAACTTGCTGGACACCACCTCGGTGCCATCCGGATCTCGGCGCGCTGTGATGCCTTCGGCCTACTGTAGCCGCAAGTGCGGATGCAACTCAGTTGGACGGCGAGTGGAAAGATAAGGGGCGCCGCACTGCAGCCGAGGAGCCTCCATCTTGGGGGAGACGCACAGCCCCCACTGACTGACGCGACCTCACAGGCCAACGGGGCGCCCCACGCCGACTTTCGGCACAGCATTGTAGGATAGCCACACCAGTGCAGCAACTTGCTGGACACCAACACGGTGCCATCCGGATCTCGGCGCGTTGTGCTGCCTTCGGCCTATTCGCACATCGGTCCGCTACTGACGCCGCCTCACGTGCCAACGGATTTTCTACGCTTTTTGTAGCCCTATGCCGCATAACAGGTCATGTGACTTGTTTATAAAACTTTTCATTGGTTCATTTTACTTTTGGTTTCCTAAAGATGGAAGGCTTGGTCATATGACCTAAAAATAACACTTTTCATTGGTTTAGAACATTTTTTTTTCCCAAACGATGAAAGCCCCACCTTGTTTCTGGATGTTTCAGACTGAAGCTGGCGTCAGCATGAGAGCACCACCATCTCGTGTCTCCGTCGTGGTCATTCCGCGAGCAATCATGGCAGCCGCTCCCAACCGGAAGCCTGCAGGAGTCGAGGGCCCCCAAGACTTTTGTAGAATCTTCACGGCTGAGGGGACGCTTTCGAGGATGGAGCCCAAGCCCTAGCAGGCAACCGTCCGAGTTCCAAGGTGTCCCAGGGCCATTTTAGTGGACCAGGCCCAAATCCGAAGAGCTGTCCGCCATTTTAAGAATCCAATGGCAGCCGCCTATCGCTGCACCGCAAGAGTGGGCGCAACTCAACTACATGGTGAGCGAGACGCTGTAGCCGCAAGAGCGGGCGATAAACAGCTGAATGGAGGACGAGGCACAGTGTAGCAAAAGCGGGCGGAATGGCAACTGAAACGGTAAAGGGGCGCCCCAGTACAGCAGACGAGCCTCCACCTGGGGACGCCCGTTCACGCCGCCTCCCCCACGCCCCCCCCCGGGGCGCCCCACGCCGTTTTTCGGAGCAGCATTGTAGGATACCAAAACCAGTGCGGCAAGTTACTGGACATCACCTGGGTGCCGTCCACATCTCAGCGCGTTCTGCTGCCTTGGGACTATTCGCACAACAGACAGCTACTGACGAGGCCTCCCCGCGCACCACCCGGGACGCCCCACGCCGTTTTTCGGAGCTGCATTGTAGGAAACCAAAAACCAGTGCGGCACCCAGGTAACATCACCTGGGTGCCGTCCAGAACTCAGCACGTTGTGCTGCCTTGGGACTATTCGCACAAAAGACAGCTACTGACCATTGTTGCTTCTTTTTGCCAAAAAATGTTTAAATGTATTTACAGTTTTTGTTGCGTTCGATATATTTATAAAGTTAATAAAGTTTTATAATCCTACTTTGTTGGAGTACTATATATTTTTAAAAAATCGGGTGAATGGGGCCTTGAATCGGGTTATTGTCATGTATGGGGTAGTGAATAGGGTGAAAGGGAGGTGTCGGGCGGGCACAGGGTGTGATTCTCAGGGAAGAGCAGCGCAGATGGGGGGAAGTTTATGGCCCATGCATGAGAGAGAGAGCGGGGGTGACCAGTGTGTGGGGGAGATGCTTGCGAGGGTGGGGAGCCGTGCTGAGGATCGGCGGCGTGCAGAGAGTGGGTCTGGTCAAGGCATCTAAAATGGCTGCCGTGCACGACAAAATTGTGAGGCCAAACGCCCTATGGAAAAATGAATGGGGAAAACGCGTTTTGGGACCCCCCTTTTTTCTCGACCCCCCTTGACGGAACCCCCCCAAATTTTCAGGGGCTGCTCAGAAACAAAATGTGCCATTTTCCTGAAAATTTCAGCCGATTCCGTCCACAAACGCTGAAGTTATTAGACATAGAATTTTCAAAAGTTCCATAGAGAAAAAATCCTAACTATATATACCTACTGGCTATCGGTAGCTATATATACCTACTGGCAATAGCCAGTAGGTATATATAGTTAGGATTTTTTCTCTATGGAACTTTTGAAAATTCTATGTCTAATAACTTCAGCGTTTGTGGACGGAATCGGCTGAAATTTTCAGGAAAATGGCACATTTTGTTTCTGAGCAGCCCCTGAAAATTTGGGGGGGTTCCGTCAAGGGGGGTCGAGAAAAAATGGGGGTCCCAAAACGCGTTTTCCCCATTCATTTTTCCATAGGGCGTTTGGCCTCACTTTTAGCTCGAACGGCTGAATGGATTTGCACGAAACTTGGCAAAATTGTAGGGACTGTTAGCCCGATGTGCCTTTGCTGGGTCTCAATATATGTGCTCCAGTGGATTTTGAGAAATTAACGTTTAAAAAAACAGATATATCTGTGACAGCGTACCGGATAGCGCACCAGTTCGCGTACTTTTCGCGTAACGGAGCTTTGCGAAGCGAAGCTGATTGGCTCTCCGGTGTCTGTCAACATTCTAAACAGTCCGGAGTGGCCGACATCTTGTCTCTCGGTAGGATCGAGAGACAAGAGGAGGCCAAAACAAAGGGGGAAATGAAGGAAAGGGGGCAAGGTAGACCTCTTCTGACCCTCTAGGATTGATGAGGGGGATATTAAAGTGCCCCGCGGGGCCAAAAAAAAAAAAAAAAAATTGTGTACGTGAACCGGGCAGCTAACCGGGCAGCTAACCGGCAGCGTAACGGGAGTCTGAGGAGAAGATGATTGGCTGTCAACATTGTAAACAGTCTGGAGCGGCCGCCATCTTGTCTCTCGGTAGGATCGAGAGGCAAGAGGTGGTGAAAAACGAAGGGGGAAATGAAGGAAAGGGGGCAAGGTAGACCCCTCCTGACCCCCTAGGATTGATGAGGGGGATAATAAAGTGGCCCGCAGGGCAAAAAAAAAAAAAATTGTGATTTTTCGCCGTAGAGGCGCGTCCCGGTACGCGAAACGGGCAGCTAACTGGGCAGCTAACCGGCAGCGTAACGGGAGTCTGAGGAGAAGCTGATTGGCTGTCAACATTGTAAACAGTCCGGAGCGGCCGCCATCTTGTCTCTCGGTAGGATCGAGAGACAAGAGGTGGTGAAAAACGAAGGGGGAAATGAAGGAAAGGGGGCAAGGTAGACCCCTCCTGACCCCCTAGGATTGATGAGGGGGATATTAAAGTGCCCCGCGGGGCAAAAGAAAAAAAAAATTTGATTTTTCGCGGTAGAGGCGCTTCCCGGTACGCCAACCGGGCAGCTAACCGGCAGCGTAACGGGAGTCCGACATCTTGTGTTTTTGGAGCGTCCGGTTTGCGTACCGGGTAGCGTTCCGGTAAGCGTAACAAGGGGAAAACCAAGAGAAACAGTAAAATAAAATTTAAAAGAATAGATTTCCACCAAACTTGGCAAAATTGTAGGGACTGTTTGTTTGATGTGCCTTTGCAAGGCCTCAAGATATGTGCACGTGTGGATTTTGTCTAATTAAGGTAAAAAAAAAATATATATATCTGTAAGCGTGCTCTGGCGCGCTTACGTTACGGGTTTTGTTTGCGCTGCAGAGACGATACGTCACGTTTATGCAACGCGTCATGAGGCGTCTCACGTGGCTACGTGATACGTCACGTAATAAAGAATATATTTTAAAGCTATAGCTATTAGCTTTTAAAAAACCAATGAAATTCACTGAAAAAACCATGGGTTATAGACCATATATAGTTAGGAATTTGCATTTACAAAACCATGAAAATTCACTGAAAAAATCATTGGTTATAGACCATATATAGTTAGGTATTAGCATTTACAAAACCTTAATTTACTCGCACAAAACCATAGAAATTCGCATATATAGTTAGTTGCAATAACTATATATCGCGCACCCGCAATCCACTGCTGATGATTTCACATATTACATCATTCATGACATGGTCAGTGACATCACTGATGACATCACTGATGACATCTCAAATGACATCACTGATGACATCACTGATGACATCTCAAATGACATCACTGATGAAATCACTGATAACATCTCATTTGACATTACTGATCACATCACTGATGATATCATTCATGTGATAATACGATGAACCTCTTCAGACTCTAATATAACCTTAGATACAATCAGTGTAAACAGACACTCACAGACTGTCACTCATCCATGGAGTTACTCACACACTTAGTCAGTCATGCAAAGAATCAATCACACCTCCATTTCCTCAACTATACAGTTATACACACCTTACTTAATCAAACATATACTAACACATATTTACTCTCTTATACAATCACTGATACAAGATCACAATGATCCATACAGCCACTCACACATTCACTGGCTCTTATGCACAATTATTTATATATGTCAACTCTTACATGCACTGTGTTTTACATATGTACTTACTTTGACATGTAGCACTGAGAAATCCAATCACTCACCAATACACTCATGCAGACAGTCAACCGCCCATACAGCTGTTTTCACATGCACTTTTGAACCCATACATCTACTGAATCAACTGCTCACACATCTATGCACAGAGTCACATACCTCCCAGCCACCCCCACACACACACTCACTCTCCCATACAAATATTTGGGAAACCAATCAATAACCCATATAGTTACTCATATAGCTACTGATCAACACATGCAGCAGTTTACAGAACTACAGAAATAATGATGCACAAATTAAGACAGTTTAGTCACTAACCCATGCACTCAGTGAGACACATTTAATCATTCTCTCATACAGTCAGTCATGCACCTACTAAATCCTTCATCCAAACACGTATACATCCACTCATTCTTCAATATGTAAGACATATTTTAACTTTACAGAAACATACAGTCACTGGATGTTGTCATCAGTGATGTCATCAGTGATGTCATTTGAGATGTCATCAGTGATGTCATTTGAGATGTCATCAGTGATGTCATCAGTGATGTCACTGACCATGTCATGAATGATGTAATATGTGACATCATCAGCAGTGGATTGCGGATGCGGGATATATAGTTATTGCAACTAACTATATATGCGAATTTCTATGGTTTTGTGTGAGTAAATTAAGGTTTTGTAAATGCTAATCCCTAACTATATATGGTCTATAACCAATGGTTTTTTCAGTGAATTTTCATGGTTTTGTAAATGCAAATTCCTAACTATATATGGTCTATAACCTATGGTTTTTTCAGTGAATATATATATATATACTACTATTATAAAGAGAGAACTGAGTCCTTTGAGCCAGGTAAACTCAAAAAGTACACCACCAATCGCAACACCCAATACAGCGTTGGAAAGGGGAGGTCCAGGAGATGGACCTAGGCTATATAAAAATAAAAAACAAACGTAATTAAAAAAATTTACCATAAAAAAGTAGTCCCTTGAAAGTAGCGCCGGCCGCGAGGTGCGTCAGGAGCGAGGGGAGGAGCGGCGTACGCTGACGTCCGAGCATTGATTGCAAAGAGCGGAGACTGGAGGACTGGTGAGACGTGATTGGAGCAACCGACGCTGACGTCCGAGCATTGATTGCAAAGAGCGGAGACTGGAGGACTGGTGAGACGTGATTGGAGCAACCGAGAGGCGAAGAAAGGGGGACCCGATAAACGAGAGACGTGTGGCGAGTAGCAGAGAGGGTCAGGAAAGGGGTCACTCAGTTATGTGATAGTCACAAGGCAACAGCGCTAGGAAGGGGGCGGAGTGACGTGATGCTGAGGCGGCCAGGGAGCAGGTATTGAGGTACAAAGACCGAGCGCACGGGAAGGGGTGCTGTGACAAGGTGTAGTAGATGCCGCGTGGGAAGGGAACAGGTGACAAGGTGTAGTAGATGCCGCGTGGGAAGGGGTGCTTAAGCATGAGCGAATTTTGCGGATCTCGCGTTCGCGAATTTGCGGATTTTTGAACTCGCAATCCGCAAAATCCGCGAATTCTTGCGAATTTGCGGATTTTTTTTTTTTTTTGTGTTCGCAAGGATTTCTGCCAGTTCGCGAGGGTTTCGTACCAGTTCGCAATTGCGAACTTACATTTCGTCGCGCAACGGTCGCGAATTATGTTGTTTCTACGTCTGGTTCATCATCACAGGTTCCCAGCACCCTCTGTTTCACCACTGCAACCCTCTGTTACATCAATGCCACCCTCTGGTTCATCATTACTGTAGATTATGGGGGGGAAAAGCAAGCACACCATCCCTGCTTCAACTCAGATGAATTAATTTGGGGTTAGTTTATTAATGTGTCACTGTTTTAAAATTCCAGTCTGGCACCTGCTTCCTTATCTGTAATTTTGCTTTCTGTTGCAGTGCATTTTTTTTCCCCAGGACCTTCTTTGTGGCCTACTTGTAGCTATTGTATGAGCCTGCTGTGAGGGTCAGAGCAGGGTCATACAATTGTTGCAACTAGCAACTGAATTCTGGAGGGGCCCCAGTCAGGAAGCACTACCGGGAATTGTTACTAATGATGAGTTTGAACTCTTGCCCCTGCCGAGTGCTTTCACTTTTGAAAAACTCGTTTTTCTGCAATTTCGCGGGGTTCGCGGGGTGCGAACACGCGCAAGATCGGATTCGGAAGCCGCAAATTCGTGCGAATATGCAATTTGTTTTTTTTGCAGCGTGTTAGTTGGCAAGGTTTTGTGCGTTTTTGCGAGCCGCTCGTAGCGCAAGACGCGAAGTTACCCTCGCGGTCGTGCAAGGGCGCAGCCATCTTGTTTGCCTGACGTATTTCCGTTTCCGGGCGCGAAGTGTAATCTCGCAAAGTCCGCGGTTTGCCAGTACAGTCTCGCGCGTGTTCGCAAGGAAAATCTCGCGCGAACTTACCCGCGCGGTCGTGAACGGGCGCGGCCATCTTGTTTCTCATTCATTGCTATGGTTCTGGGCATGGTCTTTGTATCCTCTGTCAATCTCTGCCATCCTTTGCTTGTTTGAAGTTTTTTTTTATCTATTTTACTTATTATCTATCCCTCTATTTTTCTAGCCCTATATTTTTGTGTTTACTGCTACTTTTGGTTAATTTTAAACTACTTTTGTAAACTCTTTTCTTTTCTTCTCTTCCCTATTCTATTTTCTTTATTCCTTTCCGCCCAGACCATGGTGAAGGGAGCCGGGAAGCATCCCGAGAAGGGGAAGGGTCCCGCACCCCGTGTCCGGCTCCCGTGCGGGCGTTTGAGGGGGGAGCTAGTGATGCCACGGGAGATCTTTACCCCGGAGGAGGTGGGCCAGCTCATTTTTTATGTTCAGCGCCGCCTCCCCAGGACCATCATGGGAGGCGGCAAGATCAGTGCCGGGTACGGGGCCCGGGAGCGCCGGAAGCGGTGGGAGAAGGTGTGCCAGGCCATTTACCACCACTCTCGGGTCTGGCGCACCTACAACCAGGCCACCCACCGCTGGACGGATGTCCTGACCCGTGAGCGAGATCTGCTCGACCTCCTTGGCCTTGAGATCCCCGGGCTTGGTGAGTAGTAGTAGCTATGTCTTTACTACTATGTTTTCTCCTGCTGTGTTATTATATTGCAAATTTTTGTTTTTTTTACAAGAGCAATAATGCTGCTCATTACATTGTAGGTACATTTTATTTCAAAATCTTCTGTGCATTTCAGGTACACTGCTCTCCTTCTCAGTAGTGTTGCTACTATGCTTATTTGTTTTAGATTTTGTGTTCATTTCATTGGCCTGTGAAATTATGTATGAGTGTAGTTGAAAGAACTGCGCAATGCTACACACTAAGGTTCAGATTTTTAATTACCGGCGCATCCCTGCAAAGTTGCAGGGATGCGCCAGTAATTGTGCGTCACGCCACCATCACCCATGGTGCGCCGTATTACAATGCGGCGCGCCATGGGCCCAAAACGTCACCAAAGCGTTACGCATCTGTGCCGTAAAGGTGGCGCATTGCTGGAGTTGCGTCGCAACGATGGTGCAGCTCCATCAATTCTCTGGGGTGCCCTATCTCCCCAATGCTGCGTCAAGCCGTACGTCTGCTTCAAGCAGGCGCAGGGTTTGAGTCACGCATCATTGTCCTCAAAGTGACTGATTGAAATCTTGTAGATTTCCCTCAGCCACTTTTAGGATGCGTTCCTGCGCAGGAACGCCCTCCCTTGCGCCGGAACACCCCTATTGGCGCAGGGCTTTACAACGTGATGCATCTCCCAGATGCGTCACGTTGTTAATATACGCCGCACCATTGCGCCTCTTATGTGCTGTCGCTGCGTCACAAAAGTCACGCAACAATGGAGCAAAAGAGCCGCAAGGGCCTTATAAATCAGCCCCTACAGACTCAAGTCCAGTCCTTCCTTTGTACACATGGCGATAAGAAGAAATAGTGGTGGTGGATTAATAGTTTGAGTATTTTAATGACTGGTGAATGTAGTAGGAAACTTTAGTGTTGTCGCTGATCTTCAATCACAATGGACTTTGGCTGTCACTTTGCGTGCTGCGGACTGCTGCCTGCCAATCCTAGGCAAACCTTTTTAGTACTTTGTTTAGTGAGTTACATAGGGTAGTTTCCAATTCGACGGTCCGCAAATCAAGCAATACTAAAGTAATGACGTAGTCGACCACATGAGATTGGTCAATAATATATCCCGTGGAGTCGTTCCCTATTTGCTATTTCGCAAAAATATTTTGTTACTTTGTTAGTTCTTTTTTAAATGTTTGATTTGGTTGAGAAATAAATATCATCCATGTTTTCTGTTTTTCTTTCTTTCATGTTGTACATCAGCTTCCCCCAGGGGCAAGAGGAGGACACAGGAGGAGGAGGAGGAGGAGGGTGCTGTTGTCGATGCAGGCCAGGACCGGGCAGTCGAGGGCTCCTTTGCTGGCCCCAGTAAGTTTTAATTTTAATATAGAGTACTTATTTTTTCCTAGCGTTCCTCATTCGATTTTTTCTAAATCGTCTTTGATCTTCTTGTAGACAGGATCTAAATTCTTATCCCTATGACTCCGTGTGGTATTACTAGATTATTCTTATTAGTCTGTCTGTGTAGCTAACTAAGATTGCACATTTGGCATTTCCATTGGACTCCCATTCTAGTCAGCAATAGCTCTATGCACTGAGTGTAGTCCTCTGGGATTGTCCATATTGTCTTTTCAAGTATTCTAAATGTTTATGCTTTGACCATTGCCAACAATAAAAAGGTGAATGACCACCACCAAGAAATAATAAGATACTACTTTACTTTTGGTTTGGATAGGACAATCCATTCTACTACTGTTGCAGGGACAAATCTGCACAAACAGAACTATGGACACTAAATAATGCATCGCTTAGCTTATCAATTATAATAGGTGCTGTAACTGTTAGACTTTCCACATACCTCAGTGATAACAGACTTTGTAGTTGAACCCCGGCCCCAATCTCCTTACTGACTAGATAGTGTGGCAGAGTCATTTAGCTCCCAAAGTCACCGATGGCAGAGGCACGGACTCATGCTTGCAAAAATTCGAAAACCTTTAGCTCATCCACTCTAGTCTGGAGGACCAAAAACCACAGACTCTATTTAAGTTTAAAAGCTTTATTAAAAGTAAACACATTTATTAAATTCAAGTTTGTCATAAAAGTGAACGTGTAACTGAAAATGGAAAAGTGCTTAGTGCTGACGATTAATTGGACACATTTCTTGTGGTCGAGCCGAGCTCTCACCTGGTTTGAACTTGATCCTGCTCGTGTTCTTAGAAGTCAAGGTTCTGTCTGTTAGGAGAAAAAGTGGTGCGTGTTAAAAAGTAAAAAGCAAACATTCATCAGTTGTGCCAAAAAGTGCAGCAAGACAACAGCCTTCCCTGGAAAAAGGGACCTTTTTACTCTAGAGTAGACAGTCAAAAATTATTAAATTGTACACTTTTTTTCACATTTCTTTCTTCCTCCTAGACCAAATATTATATAGTAGTGAGTGGTGTATTCTAACATTATTAAATGTACTTTGTAGGTGGAACATCTGGAGACGGGGCCAGCGCGGAGGTGGTGGCATTGGACGAGGAGGACAACTCTGGGGAGGAGGCGGTGCAAGTGCCGGAAAAGGACATGCCTGTGAGGGTTCACACGGTGGTGGCGGGCAGAGGTAAGCTATACATTCCTTAGTCATTGAGATTGAAGACTGCAGAGTGTGCTTTCTGCACGGGTGTATTATAAAAAAAGCAGGTAGTAGCCTCCTCTAAATGTACTTCGACTTAGCTGTGAAGTTTTTGGCGAGAAGAATCCCAATCAGATCTGAGGTGAACTTGATGGATGGGATGAACGAAAAGCGAAAGAAGGGTGTAAGTAAGTGTGGAAGCACGAGAAATGTAATGATGACTGGCAAAGAAGAATGATATGTGTTTGCTTGGTCCCCGAGGTGGCTGGGAAGGTAAGAAAATGGTATGGTGCATGGCTGGGTGAATGATGAAGCAAGGATGGGTGGAAGGAGAACAGCCTGGGTGGGTGAGACAGAAACTGTATGTGTGCAATATACTTTGAATGGATGGATGCCTGGATCATTCATGGTACTATCTGACTCTTAGATAGCATATGTGAATCTAGAGAGAGTAGACGGTCACTGGATGAACTAAGTGTTACTTTGAAGAGCATGTAACACCGCACCCGCACGTCCGTTCCAGTGTAGGAAAGGCAAGGAAAAGAAGTTGTAACGTTGTCCAAAGACTACCATGAATAGTAGCAGTAGTTTGTATTGCAACTGCAAGCACAGCATATATCCAGTTATTACGGTGGGCACTCCCTACCTCCCTTAATAACTTTAGTTTAGTAGTAGTACGTCATTCATGTGTGGGGGTATCACTGTTCACTCAATAATAAGCAAAGCACCTAAAGTCATCCCATATGTCATCAAATACATCCCATGTGAAGTGATAGATAATCAGATAATTTAGCTTCTTCATTTTCCTTTTCTAATACTCATTTGCACTGTAGGGTGAAAGCTAAATTAATTAAGCAGTAGCCCTTTTAACAGAGTATTCTCAGTGCCACCCGTAATAGAAAAGTAAGAGCTTCACCACCTGCATGTACTGGACCGGTACAGTAACGCAAGTCTGTCTCACTCACCATGGTGTGCGTCTGTTTTTCTCGGGTGCAAGTTCACTGCGCTGGCATTATGCCGGCTTGCATAAGATAACGTACCAATTGTCCTAAACAAGAGAGAAGAAGAAGAATAAGAGTGGTGTACTGTCATAGTCGACTGTAATAGAAGTCCATAGTGCTCGTAGAATTTGTTCCTTAAACTCCCACTAATGTTAGAGCAAGGATGAAGAAGTCGGAGGTTACATAGATACTGTCCTCAATAGTTATGCACTGTGCTTTCAATTTGCTACTTGTACTGTGACAACTTTCTGCTCAATCATTTTGTGTTAATCTTAAGGAGCATTGGTTACAGACTATGTCTTTCTTTTTTCATGTAGTTGCTCCTTCCAAATCCAAGACACCATCAAGGAGGAAGGAGCAGGCTCGAATGGCCCGGCAACGGAGGCTGGATGCCACTGTTGCTGAATATCGGCGGCTGGTGGCCCTGGAGGAGGAGGAGACGCAGTCTGGAACAACAACAACGTCCACTGGGACAGCTGCCTCCTCCTCCGTGCGGGCTGCCAGCCAGCGCAGTGCTCCAGCGGTACGGAGCCGGGCTACCAAAGCCAAACGCCACCGCCCAGCAGCAAAGAAAGCAGCTGCCCCTCACAGGAATTGCAAGGCACACCGGCGCCGCTTATCCCTCAGACTGTCCTACCTGGAGCAGGAGGTCCATAATTATAAGAACGTGGTGGAGGGCCTCCGCTTCGAACTTGCCACCCTCCGCAAGGAGCATGATGCCCTGGCTGCTAATTCCAACAGCACCCTGCCATAGTGTCCCTTGCCCCTTTTTTAGAGACTTTTGGGGGGTGGGAATTGGGAGTTGTGATTTTTGGGGACTTTTGAAGGACAATCGTTGGGGTTAGGGAGGGTCTTGCGGGAGATTCTTTTGTTAGGGCTATAAAAATATACTTTTTGAAACTTTATCTGACCATACCTGTTTTTTACTGCTTTTGAGTCTGGTGGGTGGGGGTTTAACATAACAGTAAGTTTGTTTTCCTGAATAGTCCTAGGACTTTAGTAGTACTACCGTCAATCAAATCTCTCGTCTCTCCTAATACTCCATTATACTACCTCCAACCAAACGCCTATCTTACCTGTAATTTCTGTTTGCAAGTAGGGCTAGGCCCAGGGCTGGCTCCACGGGAAACAGCAAATAAGGTTGGCAATCCTGGGCGGATAAAATTTCCTCATAGCGGTGGTACTAGTGGTGTGACACAGTGGCAGTTGCTTGCCTATGAAAAAAAGAAAATGAAATCTGGTTTGTGCTCCTGAGCAATACAAAGGTACAATACAGAATATAGCAGGTGACAGAAGTACACTAGAACAGTGCCACGTTGTAGCCTAACAAATGTTAAAGTATAACTAATTCGGTTGAAGTTCTTTGACATTAGCCATGGGTCTTTGTCAAGCAGAGTAAGAATATATCATCGGATTTCTTCACCAGCCTGTTGCTATCACCTTATCCTCCCCAGCAAGTGTGTGGATTTATTGCTGTAATTTAGTCACACATCAATCAAAACCACACAGCCCGGGGGAAGAGGGTTAGGGTTTGAAAAATGGATGGGTACGGGGGTTTTTGGGAAAGGTTTTGGGAGACAAGAAAAAGTAGCACAGCATGGACGAACAATTGTGAACATAAACAAATCTTTGGGTACAAACCTATCCATCAATCTTTGAAAGTGCATACACTACTGTAACTGCATGCATGTCAGTTAAAAGTAATTAGTACTTTCGACAACTGTGGAAGAAAGAATGCGACAGTACAGGGCGTGGGTGGAAATATTGATAACTATATTCAACATAAGGTCTCTGTAGCCAGATACCTGAGAGCCTTGCTGGTCACTATAAATCCATTCACAACAACACTCAATGGGGTTGGTCTGGAAGGTGTCAGGTTTACTCCCCGTGATCCAGTCGATGCAAATATGGTTCCACTTCCAAATGTCACCAACACCCAGAAGTGTAAACACAGGGTGTTCGAGGCATTAGGCGGGGGAGAAAAATAACAAACTAAAATAAAAAATGTGGGATGGGTAAAGGTAGGGTCAGCAGGGAAAGGATACCTGTAACAGAAGACAAGACAGGCATCAGTGAAGTGCTGTCCTAACATACAAGGGTACTCTCATATAGTCTCACTAAATAGTCTGCAAGTCTCCCGCCTACTCATGGGAAATGTAGTTTCATAGTACGGTAGGCGCTTAGGGGCTGCGTAACCTGACAGAAGGTATAGTAGATAGAAAAGGAGAAATTGCTTTTTTTCTAGGTGTCCCCTCACTCACCAGGGTTGCCCCTTGGTGACATGCTTCATCATTGGGGCCATCCCAGTCCTCTACGGCCTGGGGCGTGCTGCGACTTGCGAATTACGTAGGAGCACTTACAAATGACTATGTGTGGTGCAGATGTGATAGTGGAGTGGACTAAGTGATATGTTAAGGGATCAATGTAGAAGCAGAGAGAGAGCCAAGAAATGCAGTCACAGTCAGAGAAAAAGGCAAGGGATACTGTATCTATGTGGTTGTAGTGGTCCTGTTGGAAGTGGTAAGTAAGTTGCCCGCAGAAAAAAAATCCTCCTATTAGCGGCACTCCTCCATTGCAGCCGACGCTTCGTCCATCGATGTTGGTCACCAGAAGACACCCTGTCCACTGCCTGCCTGATGCTGAATTGTGGCTCGCTACTGTGAAGCCTGACTCCATCCTTTTTTCCCCATTGCAGAGACTGAAACCCGGCCTGTAATTATTCAACGAAAAACAGGAAGTGATATAATATTACAACACCACTGATAAATAAATATAAGGCATGTAGGCTGTGGAGTGCAAAAAGTCACAATTTGTTTTTCCTAGTAGACAGTACAATGTTTTTGAAAGTGCGTACTCTGAGTCACCTTTTGAAGGATGTATGGGCAAATTAATGTATCGGATCTTGCCCCTCAAGCTAGGTGTACTGTAAACTGTGTTTTAGAACAAAATTAGATCTTCCTAGCAGTGCTCCCACCCAGACCCTTACTAAAGCCAGTCGCAAAAATGTAGAAGACCCCCAATCAAATCTCAAAAAACGAGGCCTAGCAGAAAACTGGTGACAAAACTTACTTTGAAAGTAAAAGTAGGCCGAAGTACCCTAATTACCCATTACCCACCGTGGATTGCATTCAAACCACTTGCAAGCAACCAAGCAAAAGTAGCCATAGCCAGCATCGCTCCAAGACTCGAAATCCCCCCCACTCAAACACATGCAATAGAAATACTGCTAACCCTAACGAACCCTAAGTTAAGAATAGTGGCAAAGGCTTTCTTTAACTATGCCAAATCCCCCCTTTCCCACCATGGATTTTCTTCAAATGACTTGCAACCAAAATTACACATTCTCACGAGTGCTCTAAGACCCCAGAACTCAGTTTGAAAAATCTAGAACACCCCGAAACACATGCAATCCTGCTGCTAGGGCTAACCCTAACGAACCCTAAGTTACAAAAAGTGCCAAAACTAAAGGCTTTTCCGCGCGGATTTTGTCCCAACCACTTCTACCCGGTATTAGACCTTCCCAGGAATGCCCCAAGACCCGGCAACCCACCCGCCAAGAAGCGTAACACCCCCAAACAGGCCAAAAGCAAAATCTCATACTTGCAATATTTCTGGGCCTTCGGTCCAAACGCGCTGCGTAGCTAGGCCATAAGTCGGGGTTGGCACGACGGATTTCCTGAAAAGCAAATGCAATCAAGATTAGAGTGTCCCAGCAGTGCTCCCAGACCACGAAACTCACCCGCAAACAGACGGAACCCCCCCTAAGAGCACCTCAAAGGCAAGCAAGTCATCAAAAACACAAAAAAAATTCCGCCTGGGATTTGGTCCAAAACACTTTTATCCGGTATTAGAGCTTCCCAGCAATGGCCCCAGAGCCGTCAACCCAGGAGAAAACGAGTAGAAGACCCCCAAACAGCCAAAGAGCAAAAGTACAAAAATGGGGACTTAGTCACTTTTTCACAAATTTCCCAAATCACTCCGCGCGCGCTCTGCAGCTAGGCCCTAAGTCCCCTCAGCCACCATGGATTTGCTTCAAACCTCTTGCAAAGTAAAGTATATATAGCCAGCAGTGCTCCCACACCACGAAACTCACCCGCAAACACCAGGAAGCCCCCCAAACAGGCCCCCGAAAACGCTACATAGAGCAAAATGTCAGAAATAGCCCAAAAAAAAATCGGCCTGGATTTTGTCCCAACCACTTCTACCCGGTATTAGACCTTCCCAGGAATGCCCCAAGACCCGGCAACCCACCCGCCAAGAAGCATAACACCCCCAAACAGGCCAAAAGCAAAATCTCATACTTGCAATATTTCTGGGCCTTCGGTCCAAACGCGCTGCGTAGCTAGGCCATAAGTCGGGGTTGGCACGACGGATTTCCTGAAAAGCAAATGCAATCAAGATTAGAGTGTCCCAGCAGTGCTCCCAGACCACGAAACTCACCCGCAAACACCAGGAAGCCCCCCAAACAGGCCCCCGAAAACGCTACATAGAGCAAAATGTCAGAAATTGCCCAAAAAAAAATCGGCCTGGATTTAGTCCCAACCACTTCTACCCGGTATTAGACCTTCCCAGGAATGCCCCAAGACCCGGCAACCCACCCGCCAAGAAGCATAACACCCCCAAACAGGCCAAAAGCAAAATCTCATACTTGCAATATTTCTGGGCCTTCGGTCCAAACGCGCTGCGTAGCTAGGCCATAAGTCGGGGTTGGCACGACGGATTTCCTGAAAAGCAAATGCAATCAAGATTAGAGTGTCCCAGCAGTGCTCCCAGACCACGAAACTCACCCGCAAACACCAGGAAGCCCCCCAAACAGGCCCCCGAAAACGCTACATAGAGCAAAATGTCTGAAATAGCCCAAAAAAAATCGGCCTGGATTTAGTCCCAACCACTTCTACCCGGTATTAGACCTTCCCAGGAATGCCCCAAGACCCGGCAACCCACCCGCCAAGAAGCATAACACCCCCAAACAGGCCAAAAGCAAAATCTCATACTTGCAATATTTCTGGGCCTTCGGTCCAAACGCGCTGCGTAGCTAGGCCATAAGTCGGGGTTGGCACGACGGATTTCCTGAAAAGCAAATGCAATCAAGATTAGAGTGTCCCAGCAGTGCTCCCAGACCACGAAACTCACCCGCAAACACCAGGAAGCCCCCCAAACAGGCCCCCGAAAACGCTACATAGAGCAAAATGTCTGAAATAGCCCAAAAAAAATCGGCCTGGATTTAGTCCCAACCACTTCTACCCGGTATTAGACCTTCCCAGGAATGCCCCAAGACCCGGCAACCCACCCGCCAAGAAGCATAACACCCCCAAACAGGCCAAAAGCAAAATCTCATACTTGCAATATTTCTGGGCCTTCGGTCCAAACGCGCTGCGTAGCTAGGCCATAAGTCGGGGTTGGCACGACGGATTTCCTGAAAAGCAAATGCAATCAAGATTAGAGTGTCCCAGCAGTGCTCCCAGACCACGAAACTCACCCGCAAACACCAGGAAGCCCCCCAAACAGGCCCCCGAAAACGCTACATAGAGCAAAATGTCAGAAATAGCCCAAAAAAAAATCGGCCTGGATTTAGTCCCAACCACTTCTACCCGGTATTAGACCTTCCCAGGAATGCCCCAAGACCCGGCAACCCACCCGCCAAGAAGCATAACACCCCCAAACAGGCCAAAAGCAAAATCTCATACTTGCAATATTTCTGGGCCTTCGGTCCAAACGCGCTGCGTAGCTAGGCCATAAGTCGGGGTTGGCACGACGGATTTCCTGAAAAGCAAATGCAATCAAGATTAGAGTGTCCCAGCAGTGCTCCCAGACCACGAAACTCACCCAGAAACACCAGGAAGCCCCCCAAACAGGCCCCCGAAAACGCTACATAGAGCAAAATGTCAGAAATAGCCCAAAAAAAAATCGGCCTGGATTTAGTCCCAACCACTTCTACCCGGTATTAGACCTTCCCAGGAATGCCCCAAGACCCGGCAACCCACCCGCCAAGAAGTATAACACCCCCAAACAGGCCAAAAGCAAACTCTCATACTTGCAATATTTCTGGGCCTTCGGTCCAAACGCGCTGCGTAGCTGGGCCATAAGTCGGGGTTGGCACGACGGATTTCCTGAAAAGCAAATGCAATCAAGATTAGAGTGTCCCAGCAGTGCTCCCAGACCACGAAACTCACCCGCAAACACCAGGAAGCCCCCCAAACAGGCCCCCGAAAACGCTACATAGAGCAAAATGTCAGAAATAGCCCAAAAAAAAATCGGCCTGGATTTAGTCCCAACCACTTCTACCCGGTATTAGACCTTCCCAGGAATGCCCCAAGACCCGGCAACCCACCCGCCAAGAAGTATAACACCCCCAAACAGGCCAAAAGCAAACTCTCATACTTGCAATATTTCTGGGCCTTCGGTCCAAACGCGCTGCGTAGCTGGGCCATAAGTCGGGGTTGGCACGACGGATTTCCTGAAAAGCAAATGCAATCAAGATTAGAGTGTCCCAGCAGTGCTCCCAGACCACGAAACTCACCCGCAAACACCAGGAAGCCCCCCAAACAGGCCCCCGAAAACGCTACATAGAGCAAAATGTCAGAAATAGCCCAAAAAAAAATCGGCCTGGATTTAGTCCCAACCACTTCTACCCGGTATTAGACCTTCCCAGGAATGCCCCAAGACCCGGCAACCCACCCGCCAAGAAGTATAACACCCCCAAACAGGCCAAAAGCAAACTCTCATACTTGCAATATTTCTGGGCCTTCGGTCCAAACGCGCTGCGTAGCTGGGCCATAAGTCGGGGTTGGCACGACGGATTTCCTGAAAAGCAAATGCAATCAAGATTAGAGTGTCCCAGCAATGCTCTCAGACCATGAAACTCACCCACAAACAGACGGAACCCCCCCTAAGAGCACCTCAAAGGCAAGCAAGTCATCAAAAACACAAAAAAATTTCCGCCTCGGATTTGGCACAAACCACTTTTAGTGCTTCCCAGCAATGGCCCCAGACCCGTCAACTCACCTGCAAAGAGGTAGAACAACACCCCCACAAGTGCTGAGTCTTTCTTCATTGGGCGTAAACCAGCCCTCTGCTTTGATGGAAATAGGAGTCTGGAGGAGGAGGATAGAGGAGCATGTTCTTCTGAACTTGTGAACCTGAGGAATGCAGACTGCGGCACCTTCAAATAAATTAGCAAACAAGTGAAGACAGTTCTGCTGATGGGCTTGTCTTTGTGATTATCTGATTAAAGTTTGAATTATATTAACTGTGCACAACAAAGAAAGACAGACACACAGGAATAAAAGTGAATAAGGATGAAAAAGAAAGTTATTGATTCGTTGTCTCATTTTCAGGGCTCGAAGTCGGAATCACGGTCCAGGAATAAGAATAAGGCTTCGTCATCATACTCTGCGAATTCAGCCCGGGTGAGGTCAGTGCCACCTGACAGAGTAGAAATTCCCTCATCTATGGTGCTGGCCACCTCCTCTTCATCCGGCACGCTCTCTCGTACTCTTATATCTGGTGGTATGAGGTGCTGATTCATCTTGATCATTGTTAACCTCTCCACATTTTTGGGCGAGAGGCGGCTCCGTTTGGGAGTTACAATCCCACCAGCCGCACTGAAAACCCGTTCAGAAGACACACTTGCGAGTGGGCAAGACAAGTAGTTTAAAGCCAGGTTGGTGAGCTGTGGCCACAATTCTTTTTTCCCATGCCAATACGCCAATGGGTCAGAATTAACATAGACCTCTGTGGAGTCATTCAGATAGTCCTTCACCATCGACTCAAGGTCCTCCTCCAAGGTTCCTCCACTTTGCGTAGCTCTTGCTGTGCCTCTGGCCTTTTGAGAACCAAACCCACGCAGAGCTAGCCAATCCTCTTCAGCCTCCAATGTTTCTGCTGCCTTTCGTGCAGATGATGCGGTTGCCGGTGTCTTTAACGGCTGAGAGGTCACTTGTGCCACAGCCACAGGTGCAGAAGTGGATTGTTTTGACTGGGGATGGCCTGCTGATGTACTGCCATTTCCTTCAATTTCCAGCCGTTCTGTTTCAAACTTCTTGGCTGACAAGGCTAGCCAACGTTTGTACTTTGTAACATCTTCATCAGCAAAAGGAAAGAATGCTCTGCCTGCCAGCGCCTTTTTGTAGCGTGGATCCAGAATAGTAGCACAAATGTAATGCTGTTCTGAGTGGATCTTTTGAAGACGTTCATCACCTTGTAGGAGCTCTAATAATGTCTCAGCCAGAAGCAAAGAGTCTTTCTTTTTGTCATCTTTTCGAAACACAGAACACACCTCCTTCAGTTGGTCCTCCAGCATGTACAACAATGGGATAGCTTTTCCCAAATTAGAGTCCTCCTTGCTGACTGCACGTGTGAAGACCTCAAAAGGACGAAGCATGCGTGTTAGGCTTTCAACTATGTTCCATTGCGGCCCACCCATCCTCAGCTCCTCTATACCCTCTTTCAAGAAAAATTGATCGAGTTGCGTATACTGCTCATACAGACGCTCAAGCATGTAGAAGGTTGAGTTCCAACGTGTTACCACCTCCTGGATGAGTGCTTTCACTGGCATTTGACTTTGATATAGCATGCTCCTCAGCTGCTTGCGGGCCTTAAAAGAATGCCTGAAATGCTTGCAAATTTTTCGGCAGTTCTCCAATACACTGTACGCTGCACTGCGTTTATTACCCAAGAATTTTTGGACAACCAGGTTTATACAGTGCGCCAAACACGGCACTCTGAAATAGTAACCGTCCCTCATGGCCTTAACTATATTGGAGCCATTGTCTGTGGAAACATAACCAACCTTGCGTTTTAGTGGGGACAGACAGTTAAGGACCTTTGTGTTAAAGACATCCAAAATGTTTTCTGCTGTGTGACGTTTCTCCAAACCAAACATGGCTAGTGTTGCATGTTTCCGAGCACCTTTAAAAACAATGTTAGTGTCAACACCTGAGTTTAGCTTTGCTTTAGCCCCTGAAAAAGAGACCCAGTGTGCAGTGATGCACATGTAATCAGCGCCTGCGCCACTGGTCCACATGTCTGTTGTCAGATGTATAGTGTGAACAGCACTCTTCTGCAAAGCTGCCCCAATCACCTTCAGAACATCTTCATGTAGTGCTGGAACCGCAACTCGGGCAAAATAGAACCGGCTAGGAACCTTCCATTTAGGGCAGAGCACTGTCACTAATTCTAGAAAACCAACCCCTTCTACAAAAGAAAAAGGGAGAAGGTCCAGAGCTAGCATTTTAGCCAGCTTAGTGTTATACAGACGGGTCATTGGGTGGTTGCGTTCATATTGCGCTTCTGTAAACAACATCTTTTTAATGTTGCCCTGGACCAATGATTTACGGGATGATGATGATCTCTTCGACCCAGTTACGCTCGCTGATGAACTTTTCCGCATTGATGTCTCACTCTCTCCCACACTCTTAGTGTGGCTCCCATGGGGTGTGCTGCTGACATGGGAACTGGGTGTAAGTGAAGTGTTTGAATCGTCTTCTACCTCCTCGTCATCAGCAGATGACAAATCAACGTTTTCATTACGTGCAATTCCGGCTTTCTTGACCGCCTCTAGGTGCGGAAACCATTCGACAGGGTGCCTTCTCTCAAGATGACCTCTCTGGCCTCCGGTACCATAGTTAGAACCAAGCTTACCACGACTAAATCGAAGCTTACAAAGGCTACAAATGGCTACGTTTTCCTTTTTTGGGCAAACACTAAAGAAGTCCCAAACTGGAGACTTGAAATGTCTTCGGGGGCCGGAGGAGGCGGCGATACTGGTGGTGGTGGTCCTGCTGCTAATGACAGATGAAGTGGAGGATGTGGATTGCCGAACTTCAGTACGTTTTGCACTTTCACCACCACGAATTGAGGTCGAGGACGAGGTGGGTACCTTCTTGCGAGGAAGAAATATGGAAGCGGTAGGTTTTGGTGTACTACTTAACTCCAAATCTAATGATTCCATTTCCATTGCCTCCTCGCCGACATCATCATCACGCTCAGCAGCTTCTCGGGATAGGGTCAAAATGTCTCTTTGCTGCATGCCCGGTGGGGCTGCAGTGACCTTTGTGATGACTGCCTCGTCGTCATCGTGAGAGGCTTCATCACCAGCAGTATCTGTCACTTCTTGTTGAGCCTCATCACACTCCATAGGTTTGAGTTTTTGGACGACCTTCCTTTTACGCTTAGGTACCGGTGGCAGATCATGGTGTGCCTCTGCCTCACTGTCAGACCGCAGTTGTCGTGGTTCCCAAGACAGATCACTTGCACCAGAACGAGGTGGGCTTGAAGAAGATGTAGACACCCCCCTTGATCTTTTCCTTGCTAGGGATGTGGAAGACAATGAATGATCATCAGGAGGAGTGGCTTCCAATGATACCTCAGCTTCATTGTCGATTTCCAAATGTGCCCCTACTTCGGGAGGAACAACTATTGTGGGCACTTGTGAACGTCCATGCACCTTTGCTTGCGCATCTCCTTTTGCTGCCTCTCCTTCCACATGTACTTGGGCGTGTACTTGCACATGGTGTTGTTGTTGCGGCTGTGGTTGTTCAACACTTGTCAGATGAGTTACAACAACCTGTGTTGATTCAGGGACATTGCTGCTACTTTCTTGCGATGAGCCAACATCACTGGTCGATGGTGATTGGAGAAGTACACTGACTGCCTCTGAAGCACTCAAGGGCTTTGACTTAAGTTGGCGTGGTGGTGGAGGCACTGAACCCAATGGAGCAGGGGTGCTGCTCTCAGGTTGGTCCCCAGCAGATCCTGCTGCTGCAGGCGTACTTTTTTTTTTGCTCCCAAAAAAAGTGGCGGGTGGCACACCAGCCTCCTTGGTAACTTGCTTCTTCTGCTCCTTACTAGCAACTTTCTTGCTAGAGGAGCTACGGAGAACTTTCTTTGGGGCCATCTTCTTCAGAGCAGGTCAGACAGCAGGCCGCAGTTGCACGAATTGTAGAGTTGTCTGAGGCCAGACGTGACGTCGCGTGACGTTATGCTGCACACACACACCGCTGCAGGACTTCTTCCTGGCACTGGTGGTTCTCTTGAGTCTTGTGCACCTAAAAAAAATGGAAGACAGAGGAACATCAGTTCAGTTATAGAGCACAAAAAAATCGAAAAACACTGCAAAATCAGCACAATCCCAATCCATCCATGCCCTCCATAATGTTTAAATTCAAGACAACCCACAGAAAGACTAGGCCCATGCAAGACTCACTACCCCTGGGCATAAATAAAGGTTGAAAAGTAGGCAAAATGGTTGGAGGCCTAACAACAAAGCCTGCATTCAAAATGGCCACTTGCCTGCCAAGCACATGGCCAGTGCCTGTAGCTGCACTCAAAATGGCCACCAGCCACATGGCATGTCCCTCCCCATGAACACCCCCAAAAATCGAAAAACACTGCAAAATCAGCACAATCCCATTCCATCCATGATGTTTAAATTCAAGACAGCCCACAGAAAGACTAGGCCCCATGCACCACTCACTACCCCTGGTCAAGGCCCCAACAACAGGTCAAAAATCGAAAAACACAAAATTTTACAAAAAAAAAAAATCGAAAAACACAGAAAAATCAGCACAATCCCAATTCATCTATGGCCTCCATGATGTTTAAATTCAAGACAACCCACAGAAATACTAGGCCCATGCAAGACTCACTACCCCTGGCATAAATAAAGGTTGAAAAGTAGGCAAAATGGTTGGAGGCCTAACAACAAAGCCTGCATTCAAAATGGCCACTTGCCTGCCAGCACATGGCCAGTGCCTGTAGCTGCACTCAAAATGGCCACCAGCCACATGGCATGTCCCTCCCCATGAACACCCCCAAAAATCGAAAAACACTGCAAAATCAGCACAATCCCATTCCATCCATGATGTTTAAATTCAAGACAGCCCACAGAAAGACTAGGCCCCATGCACCACTCACTACCCCTGGTCAAGGCCCCAACAACAGGTCAAAAATCGAAAAACACAAAATTTTACAAAAAAAAAAAATCGAAAAACACAGAAAAATCAGCACAATCCCAATTCATCTATGGCCTCCATGATGTTTAAATTCAAGACAACCCACAGAAATACTAGGCCCATGCAAGACTCACTACCCCTGGCATAAATAAAGGTTGAAAAGTAGGCAAAATGGTTGGAGGCCTAACAACAAAGCCTGCATTCAAAATGGCCACTTGCCTGCCAGCACATGGCAAGTGCCTGTAGCTGCACTCAAAATGGCCACCAGCCACATGGCATGTCCCTCCCCATGAACACCCCCAAAAATCGAAAAACACTGCAAAATCAGCACAATCCCATTCCATCCATGATGTTTAAATTCAAGACAGCCCACAGAAAGACTAGGCCCCATGCACCACTCACTACCCCTGGTCAAGGCCCCAACAACAGGTCAAAAATCGAAAAACACAAAATTTTACAAAAAAAAAAAATCGAAAAACACAGAAAAATCAGCACAATCCCAATTCATCTATGGCCTCCATGATGTTTAAATTCAAGACAACCCACAGAAATACTAGGCCCATGCAAGACTCACTACCCCTGGCATAAATAAAGGTTGAAAAGTAGGCAAAATGGTTGGAGGCCTAACAACAAAGCCTGCATTCAAAATGGCCACTTGCCTGCCAGCACATGGCAAGTGCCTGTAGCTGCACTCAAAATGGCCACCAGCCACATGGCATGTCCCTCCCCATGAACACCCCCAAAAATCGAAAAACACTGCAAAATCAGCACAATCCCATTCCATCCATGATGTTTAAATTCAAGACAGCCCACAGAAAGACTAGGCCCCATGCACCACTCACTACCCCTGGTCAAGGCCCCAACAACAGGTCAAAAATCGAAAAACACAAAATTTTACAAAAAAAAAAAATCGGAAAACACAGAAAAATCAGCACAATCCCATTCCATCCATGGCCTCCATGATGTTTAAATTCAAGACAACCCACAGAAATACTAGGCCCATGCAAGACTCACTACCCCTGGCATAAATAAAGGTTGAAAAGTAGGCAAAATGGTTGGAGGCCTAACAACAAAGCCTGCATTCAAAATGGCCACTTGCCTGCCAGCACATGGCCAGTGCCTGTAGCTGCACTCAAAATGGCCACCAGCCACATGGCATGTCCCTCCCCATGAACACCCCCAAAAATCGAAAAACACTGCAAAATCAGCACAATCCCATTCCATCCATGATGTTTAAATTCAAGACAGCCCACAGAAAGACTAGGCCCCATGCACCACTCACTACCCCTGGTCAAGGCCCCAACAACAGGTCAAAAATCGAAAAACACAAAATTTTACAAAAAAAAAAAATCGAAAAACACAGAAAAATCAGCACAATCCCAATTCATCTATGGCCTCCATGATGTTTAAATTCAAGACAACCCACAGAAAGAATCAGTCCACCCACCACTGAGTACCCCTGGGAAAAGGCCCCAAAACAGCCCAAAAATCGAAAATCCCAAAATTTTAGTTGCAGCAACTGTAATGCCCCAAACAAACTTACTTGTAAAATTTCTAATCCAACAGTGATCCAAAGAAAGTCAAAAAGGCCTCAAATCCAAAGATCCAGCAGCATCCACAAAAGGTAATCCTTCCAGGTCCACATCCGAATGAAAAGTGACCAGGAGATGGACAAAGCACTGGGAGGAGCCTGCTGAACAGGAACAGGAAGTTGAAGACTATGGGGCACTTCCTTCCTCCCACCCCCCTGCCCCCTCCCCAAAATGGACTCCTCGCTAAAAAAGTGCAGGCAAATGTCAAACTAAGGAGTTATTCACATAAAAATCATCATTTCTAGAAGGTTTATGCTGCTTGCTGGTGGATTTCTTGTGCAGAATTGCAAATTTATATTTTCGCTCGCCGCATCTCAAATCTCGCAAATTGCGAAGTACCGCGAGACGTGATCTCGCCGTACTCGCGTTGACAAACTATCGCTGGCAAGCCGCGATGACGTAATCGCGCTCGCCAATTCCCGCGGGATCACACAGCAAGATCCAAAATGGCGCAGCACTCGCAAACTATCGAAAAAAACAACTCGGCAAACGATGATAAACGCCGCGCGCCGCAAAAATTGTATCACCAACGCCGCGCGCCGCCAAAAAAATCCGCTGCGTGCGAATTTGCGGATTTTGCGGGAAATCCGCAAATCTCGCGGATTGCGGATTTCCCGAAAATCCGCAAAATCCGCGAGCGGAACGGATTTTCCGCCCACGCTTAGGTGCTGTGACAAGGTGTAATAGATGCCGCGTGGGAAGGGAACAGGTATGATGTATACAGCCAGCTGGAGCGCAAGGGATATGGCAGAAGGCTTGAGAGGGCTGGTATGCATAGAGAGAACCAAATAGCGGCTTTTGCAGTACGATCATCCTTTAGCACAGTCAGAAAGTCAGTGAGCAAACTAACAAGAGTGGATATGATGCAGATGTGTCTACAGAAGTCGAAAGAATGCTGCCCTAGCATCTAAAAAGGTGACCAGGAGGTGGAAAAGTGGGCTCTTATGCAAACCCAAAACATGGTCTGAAAGAAAAGGTTTAAATACACCCAGAGCCTTACCGATCCCTTTTTCTACGTGCAGGCGGGGGCTCTGAAGCCTAATAGTTCCCGGACAACGTCGGGACGGGCTGCTAGTATATATATATATATATATATATATATATATATATATATATATATATATATATATATATATATATATATATATATATATATATCTATACTACTATTATGAAGTAAGAACTGGGAACCTTTGAGGCGGGTAAACTCGGGAACCACAGCGCCAATCCAAACACCCTATAAATCATTGGAATTGGTAGGGTCTGCAGAGTGACATAGGCTATATACCCCCCCCCCAAAAAATACGTTCTTTCAAAAATATACCTTAGAAAAAAAAGTAGTCCCTTGGAAGTAGCGCCGGCCGTCGTGTGCGCTAACGTGCTGACATCATCAGGAGCGCAAGGAGGAGCGGCGGACAGGCGTGGGGAGGGAAAAGTAATGTGGCGTTCAGCGGGAGGAGCGCGGCAGAGAGCGGCGGCGACAGTGGGGCCGTGGAGCTGAGTTGCCGCGGAACCTACACCCGGTTCACTGAAGTGCGGGCCCGTGGGGAGGAAAAGTAATGCGGCGTTCGGCAGGAGGAGCGTGGAAGGCGGCGGCGACAGTGGGGCCGTGGGGCTGAGACGGCCCCGAGGATAACGCAAGGTAAGGGAGTTCCTGCTACCTGGAAGCGTCATTGCCCCCGGACAACTTTGGAACGGACAAAATGTGTAGTAGGGAGGTCTGCAACTGTGGGGTTGTATAAAACGGACAAAATGTGTAGTAGGGAGGTCTGTAACTGTGCGTATGTTTAGGGGGAGGGGAAAGCTGGTTGGGAAGTTAGGATGTGTTCGTGAAGCAGGCTGGCAAGGATCAGAGTGAGGCTTTAACAGAAAGGAATGAGCTTGGCAAAAAGCCTCTTGGATGGTCTGTCATCGAGAAGCATCCCTCAGCAAAACAAAGAACCTTAATAGACCCGAAGATATTTCTGTTGGACAGCCCGTCCCGAGGTTGTCCGGGGGCAATTGACGCGAGGTAAGGGAGATCCTGCTACCTGGAAGCCTCATTGCCCCCGTACAACGTCGGGACGGGCTGCTAGTATATATACATATATTTATATACATAGTGCCAAATTTCATTATCACAGCATCAGACTGCATGCACAGCAGTTGCCATAGCAGCACCAGATTGCACCCAAAACACTTGCCACAGCACCACCAGTAGTTTTAAACCCACAGCACTTGCCAAGTGGCACTGGATAGCATCCACATCATTCACCAGATATAATCTCTCATCACCATGTATAACCCCACCACACTAGATAATAAATCATATAACCCCCAATGTCCCCATGGTGGCACAAAATATAAACCCACTGCTTTCTAATGCTTTTGCCTCATTTTTTTCCGCTCTGTACTTCCTCTCCCCCAGTTTTTCTGACTTCTTTCTACTGCTTCTGCCTTGTTTTTTAATACTTTTCCCTGCCTCTCCCCTGTTTTTCTGACTGCTTTCTCCTGCTTTTGCCCTGGCCTCAGTTCCACATTGTGTGATTACAAGCAGGTCATGTGGCAGGCAGCTATCATTGGAAGCGCTCAGATACCCAATGACAGTGCTGTCTCGTCTGCCTGCAATGCTGCCTGAGCCTCCTGGGTGGCTGTTTAGACCTATAGCCGGAGCAATCCAATGTCATTGGTAGCTTCAAGCACTATGCTAAATGTTATTTTTAGTAGCCTAGTGCTCAGCTACCAATGACATGACGCACCTGGCACCACCTCCGCAAAATGGTGCCCGCATCGCCTGTACTCAGTCTCTAGTTACAGCCTGCAGACGGTGCGGAAGGGCGTTTCCTCCAAACAAGATTTTCACTGTACTCGCCTGCCTCCCTTGCTGTGCTCTTCTGCGGCTAGTTTTACTACACCTGAATTCAAGAAAGCACAGACCGGCGACTATGCATCCACAGTCCAGGCAGCCCTACTAAGGAAAGCTCCCCCTTTTGAGCTGTGCATGATTGGCAATAATCTACGTATTTTTAGGAAATCATTTGAAATGCAGCTTTATACATGCGAATACGGCAATTTCTACCGGTAATCCCTCTGAATAGCACATTTGAACGTTTTGGTTAGCACCAGAAATAATGATTAACGAGCAAAGGAGGCGGTCGGCACCGAATAGTAGAGACAACTGGAGAGATGGCAAAAAAGACTAGACAGTGACAGGGGACGGGGTGGCAGAGAAAGGAAGCAAATCAAGAGATAGATGGCTGAGAGTGAGAGGTGGCAGGGAATGGCATCAGGAGAGACTTCACGGGTGCCATTATTATTGGTAACTTTGCTCGCACTAAAGCAGCCCAGTGTGTAACTGGCCTGCTGGAGTGGTGTGCCAGTGTTGCAAAAAAGAATGACGCCTGCCACCTGCACCGTCCCCGGCACTAGTACGGCCCTCACTGGTGACCCAGGAGGATAAGCTCCCCTCCTTACCCCCCCCCCCCCACCAATGCCAATGTGCCTGGTAGTTATTGTCCTTTATCACTAGTGTCCTTGGACACTATAAATCTGCAGTTGGTTATCCAGCACTCTTTTTGCATTTATCTCTTCAAGAGCACTGGGGATAAGTAGCCATGGTCAAAGCAGAGAAGTGGTAAAGGTTTGGAACTTTGGCACAGTATGATAAAGTAATCTCACACAATAAAGGTAAATCAAAGTCTAAGCTATAAGTTTCAAAATTATTAAGCCCTTTTTTATGGTAGGAGAAAAGTAAAACCATTGTAAAGAAGCTTCTCGTATCTTCTGGAGATGGGCTATGATCCCAAACAGTTGATTGATACTTAAGGTTAATCAAATCCCAACTGTTTAAACTGAAATTCTATATCTTATCAAAAGGCCAGTAAACCTTCAGCTCTGCGTGAGCACCCAAAGTTCTAGAAGATGATGTTATCTTGGTGTGAGGAGTTAGCAATTCACATTCACGGTGCAAGTTCAAGATGCAAAGGGTGCTGCAGAATGGAATAGCCAAAAATGTTGCTGCCTGATGTTAATAAACGTTCAAACCCTGATTCTGAAAACAGGTCATGCTTTTCTACCCCTCCTGGTACCTTCAGATAGTCCCACACTGCGGAATTGCTGAGAGGTGTTTGTAGCACGCCCCCTTTCTCTATCCACTCTGTAAACACGCTTCCTGGTGCACTGCTAATCGTGGGAATTATGTTGTATGTTTAAATCAGCATGTGATTATGCTCCAGTTAATATGAAAACAGGAACATGATACCTTCATTTTCCGTTTTCTTACAGTTATAAGAACACTGCCCTTGTCGTTTCTGGCGCATAGAGCTCGAAATTATTCCTCTAGAATTAACTACGAAGGTGTGTGTTTTTATTATGATACATTTCCATTAAGCGTTCAAGCTTAGTCCCAATAGTCACGGACTTACAGTTCTTACAGGTCCCAGGCACTCAGCGCACAATCTACTGAAACAGGGCCAGACATATATTGGTGGTTTTGAATTGTGCTAACAGTATCAGTCCAGTTGACATTTCTTTTGATTCTTAGATTGTTATGGTGTAAGCAGCTCCTCATGATTTATGGGCAGCATCCTCTTTCACATTCCCATCCCACTTTTCATTTCTCCCGTTCGGTATAGGCCCATCATAATTCCATATACCCCATCATGTTAGAGACTCTGGCTCAATATTTTCTGCATTATGGTTTTCCTGCCCTGTAATTATGGAAGTTCTAAGAGAATGGGCTGACAATTTTCCTTGTATTTTCCCTGGCCAGTGTATTCTACACTTGATTGGCGCGCCTCATCAGAAGATCCTTTGTACCCGGACTGGGTTGAAATTATCACCAGTCGTGGGGTAAGCCGTTTTTCCGCCTCCTTGAATCAGTAATTCAATGTAGCTTCGCAAAGAGTAATTTTGTGGGTCATTGATCTCACTATTATCTCTTGATTTCTCATTATTCACAGGGATTACCCTTCCTTTCCATTTGGATTTAGGTATGTTTCTGCATGCCCTATTCACAGATGGCTTATCATTATGCCATCACAACATTCTTCCAGCTCTTACCCCGTCCCCACTATTACACGCCCCTATTCTACCATGCCGTGTTCTGCACTTGGTGTTTAGACACTTATCATGACTGTTTGCTTTACGATCTTGTCACGATTTTCAGGACTATTAGGCTCGCGCACGGTTTCCACCATTCTTTCCCTTTTGACCTTTTCTGTCTTGCACCTGTGCACCATGACCATTCATGTCAAGGCAGCTGAATGACTATATACAAAATGACCATTGTTTATCACTAGTATATTGTTGATGTGTCTCTTTCCATTAGGTGCCCTCAAGTAATTCCGTTGTTTTAAATTAAAAAACTTTTAATACCCGTTTTTCAAAAAAATGAATAAACAAAAACAATTTTTAGAAACCTTTTTATTTAAATCTTGGTTAATGAAGAGATATCAATATGGTCAATTGTGTGCAACTGTATTACCAGTCACTAAAAAATATTGTTCCCGTCCTTCACTTGTTTTCCTTTTCTCACTCACTTAGAGTCGCTCTTCTTTCCTTTTTTCTTGTGATTAATGATTATTTTGAGCCTTCTTACGTAATTATTTTGTGCATTGTTGGAGATAATTCTCAATTAGGAGTGGTGATCTATGCCACCAGTAAAGTCCTGTATTTGTTGTTTTTTTTCCTGCCCTGAAGATTTGGAGTGCATTCCACTCCAATGAAACATGTGTCGGCTGGCGCAATAAACATTATTGCTGCACTTACCAACTGTCCCTGGTTGTTGTTGTGAAACCAAGACTAAAGAATTTATTACAATTCTATATTAAGCTTGTGTGTGCTCAGGTCTTTCTCCTCACAAATTTATATGTATGTGCTTGGCGCATTACATTGTCAAGGGGTTGCACAGGACACCACTTTTCCTAGCAGCACCACTCCAGTATAACCATTGCATAAACCATACCAAATACCCGTTGGTGCGCAAAGTTCCCCTTCAGCTAAGTACCTGGTACATTCTTTGTAATCGTGGGATGAAGTCCGATTGGCTGCTGAGGGTCCTTTGAGGTGAACAGCCCCTCATGTTACCTCCAGTAAGTCTCAGACAGCAAGAGTGCTAAGAGGTCACACCCCTTTTCCACCACTTTGCAAACATGTCTCCTGGAGAACTACTGATTGGGGAATGAAGTCATCTTGGATGCTGAGGGACCTTGGGGGCCAATAAGCCCTCCTGGTAAGCCCTACAGAGCGGGATTCCTGAGAGCTGGTTAGAGGCCCTGCACCCTTTCTCCAGCACTCTGCAGATGCCATTACTACATAAAAAAACATTTATTTCACTGAAGAAACAAAGTTACAGGAATTTTAAAGTTAGGAATAAGCATTTAAAAAACCCTAGAAATTTACTGAAAAAAATCAAAGGTTTACAGGGATGTTATAGTTAGGAAATAGAATTTTAAAACGTAGAGATTCACAGAAAAAAACAAAGGTTACAGGGATGTTTAAGTTAGGAATTAGCATTTAAAAACCTTAGAAATTCACTTATAATATGTGAGGTCATAAGTAGTTCATTGCCGGGGCACACATTATAGTTAGCTCAGCTAGCTATATGTTGTATCGGGTTCCCAAGGCCTACATGTTCCGAAGATAACCCACTTACACTGAAAGAACTGTTGGCACGGAAACTGAAAAGTACAAAGAACAAGTTTATTAAGACCCCATGGGGTGGTGGTACATTCCTACAGCACCCTTCGGTAATGCAAGAAGTATCACACCGAACATCGGTGTGACCCGTTCTTTTATACAATATGCAGGTAATAAAAGATAGGCGGTACAGAGTTACAGAGCGTTATGTACATATATGGTCATTTTTGGAACACAGCCAGCTCATTGGAGGGGTTACAACCCCGCTGGTCAGTCTGGCGGCACATTCCTGAGGGATGACTGGTCAGTTGGGACTGCGCATGTACAGGCTTGACCGTTACTAAAAATAGCCTGTTGCTGGGCAAACTCGAGTGGTCAGTGGTACGGACAACGGACTAAAGGGCACGCTGACCACGAGGCCGCTCACGATCTAAAATGGCCGCCGTAACAAACAAGATGGCGTTTCCAAGTATAGCCAATTTAAGCGGGAAAACGTGTAGCACAGCTAAGCGCTAACTCGGCCATTGTCAAATTACGACAGACGACCCTTTTAGCGTTTAGCTGAAGCTACCTCATAGTGAACATAATCAGGGTGTTCATCTTCGATATCAGTTAGCATTATTTGAGCTACTTCTTTGTGAAGCATCATGTTATTCTGAGCAAGAGCTCGTCTTGATGGTATGCAAGCTGATAAGCACATGGAGCATAAGGCTGGGCCGCATTGTATACATAAACATACAGAAAACAATATTCCAACAATGATACATAGAATCGTTAGCAGTTTCCAACCCCAAGTGGTGAGCATTGACCAGAACCACCCTGAAAGAGTCCAAGTTCCATTGTCCGGGTGTATTTCGGCAGCTATCTTGTGCAATTTTGAAATAGCATCATAAACAGATGGTGAATTATCAGGTACATATACACAGCAGCTACTTCCGATGATTCTACATGCCCCCCCATGGTCAGCTAGGACCACATCTAGAACCATTCTGTTCTGGAGCGTGACAGTAATATTCCCTAATGCAATAGCAGTATCATTGGCTACAGTCTCAACAACACGGGTCAGTCGTCGTATTTTCCGACTATTCAGTGCAGCCCCCACAAAGGAAAACAGTCCCAAATTAAAGTCCACATATTGTTGTAAAGCAGTATCGGTCTGATCGATGTCATCCAAAACAACAGAACGTTTAAAACGATTCAACACGAAATCGTAGTAAAGGACATAATCATTATGATACATTGGTGGGGCAATGAATACTGGGGGCAATACAAAGGATACATAACATGTGCCTAACCATCCTAAAGGGAGCTGATGATAACCCTTCGTTTCACAAATGAAATAAGTATTGCGAGATGCTATAAACGATATGCCATTCGGACTGTCAAACGTAAGTGTAGTGTTACATTCACTTTTCCCAACCGGAATTGTGCATTTATTACGAATGCAAAGCTCTGCTTTTGTAGCGATGACATTAATAACATGTGTACTGGACGTATTAATGTTCCTTTGATTGCTGTAAACACGAGGTGCAGTCACATTATCGGGGCGGTACTCTTCCCATTCAAATCGAGTACCCTCAGCCCGTGGATACCCATCCCGGTCGTGATAGCAAATTTTATTCAAACGGAAAAGCCCCCCCCCTTTTGTTGGCCATCGTAAGGTGAAGAGAAGAGTATACCAGGCGTTACAGGAACCATTATGTGAAAACGGGAGTGGAATGAGTGGAGTGCCCCCTTTCTTCTGATGCCCAGGCAACATCCCACACACCCAACAATTAGACGTATTTGTCATATTATGCGTATGATGCAGAATCTGAATAAAGCTATTGTTCAAATAAGTCTGTCGGTGCCGTTCTTCATGGTAGGGCAATGTGAAGTGAAAATGTTCAGAAGGAGCCGGGGTAGTCGGCAGCAAATGTTCACGTGCAGGCACCACGAGTTCAGCTACCCAGGCTATCACCGCTATTACTACAATCGTCAAGACGAAAAGGATGGCACCAAGTATTCTTTTGTCTCGTGATGTTGAAGACGCCATAGTTCAAAAAGTTCTTAATATCTCAGATAGTTCAAAAGTTCACAAAGTCTCAAATGTACATATGTATATACCTAAAAAAGAAAAATACGGTGCTGAGCTCCGAGGTAGCCGTTGTTTTCTTCTCCGTGGTCAAGACGGGTGTCGCTACTCTTGGCAGAACTGATCCCCCCCCCTTGAGATTCCCGGTTTCCGTTTCACAAACCCCAGAGCGGTAACCAACCAGTCTTGAAAAACCAAAAAAAATCTTCTTTATCGTGGCCGCAGATTATAGCGCTCTCGTCCAGAAACAGTGTGGTCCGGGAAGGCTCCCTCAACTTCGGCCGATGTCACAGCTGGGCTCTTTTCTTTATCCAGAATCTCCTTGTAGTCGGTCAGCACAGCAGGATTCACCAGATCAGGAGAGACACGACGGCAGTGGGTTGAGTGCACCCACCGCTTTCTATTGGTCACTCGTACAGCTGTTCGAGTCGCCAGGAGGACCTGCTCGGGGCCACACCACCTCGGTTCCAAGCTGTTCGCCCTCTCAAACGACTTGACCATCACGAAATCTCCAGGACGGAGATTGTGAGCCTCTCCAGTAGAGTTGTCAGGGAGCGCTTCTCGAACCTGTTGATGAATAGAAAGTAAATCATTTGTTAATCGTGCCAAATAGTCATTCATCATTATACAAGGCACATCATGTATCAATCGCGGCTTAGGCACTCCCCAGATGTTCATCGGCCTTCCAAACACCACTTCATATGGTGTGAGGCCAGTTTGAGAGTGGGGTACTGATCTGAGAGAGAGTAATGCTAGCGGTAAGGCATCCGGCCACTTCAATGACGTGGACGCCACAATCTTAGCCAATTTTAGTTTCAACGTGGCATTGTACCGCTCAACAAGACCTGCTGACTGGGGGTGGAACACAGCGTGAAACTTCTGCTGGATTCCTAACCCTTTCAGCACATACTCCACAATTTTCCCGACAAAATGAGGCCCATTGTCGCTCCACAAAAATTTGCAAACTCCAAATCGAGGGAAGTACTCCTTGAGCAACACCTTCGCTGTTGTCAAAGCTGTATTATCTTTCGTGGGGAAGGCCTCAACCCATTTGCTAAAAGCACAGACCACCACTAAGACATACTTCAGGTTGTTGCAACGTTCAAGCTGGATATAATCCATTTGCAGTACCTCGAATGGTGCAGATGGTGGAACAAACCATCCTTTCGGAGTATGGGTTCCTTTCGCAGGATTGTGCACTACTCTCTTGGCAGTATTGGCAATCTCGGGATGCTCCCAAACTCGTGATAACAATCGAGTGATCGCCAGAGATCCCACATGTGCTAATCCATGAGTCATCTGAACCATTGCTTGCAAGTAAGCTGCAGGCAATTTCCATTTCTCCATGTCTTTGCTTCTCCAACAACCCTCATCATCTAGCACCCCATCTGCTGCCCATGCCGCGAGTTCTGCTTCAGTCGCTGATTTTTGGATATCTAGTACCTCTGCTCTAGCATCATACCATCGCTCAGCTTGTGACTTTGTTACGTACATAGGGGAGTCAGTTCGGGACATAGCTGTTTGTCTTGCTATGCTATCTGCAAAGGCGTTTCCTTGGCCCACTTTATCAGTGATCTTTTTATGGGCACTGCATTTAATGATCGCTACTTTCTTCGGACAAAGCAACGCGTTTAGGAGATCACGCACTAGTTCTCCGTGCATAATGTGTACTCCATGAGAAGTTAAAAACCCCCGTTCTCTCCAGAGTAGCCCGAAGTCATGCGCTACTCCGAAGGCGTACCGGCTGTCTGTGTAGATGTTCACACATAGGCCAGCACTCAATTCGCAGGCTCGTGTTAACGCTATCAGCTCTGCTGCCTGAGCCGATTTCTGTTGTATTCTAGCTGTTTCTACCACTGTCTTAAGTGTCGTAATCGCGTATGCTGCGGAAGTCGTACCATCTGGCAGCCTCAAACACGATCCATCAACCCACAGTTCCCCATCCACATCTGGAAGTGGCATATCCTGTAAGTCGACACGACCCTTTGTCTGTTCCTCAGTCAGGAAAACACAATCGTGATGTTTTTCTTCCTGACCCTCCTCGACCGGATAGGGCAATAAAGTGGCAGGGTTCAGGGTAGCACATCTTTTCAGTGTGATATGTGGCGCCAAAAGTGTAAGCTCATATCCTGTCAAACGTGCACTCGTGAGATACTGGGTTTTCGTCTGATTCAACAGGGCATTGACTGCATGGGGAACTAACACCAACAATTTGTGCGATAACACTATTCCCTCACTCTGTCGTATAGCTACTGCTGTTGCTGCAACCGCTCGGAAACACCCAGGCAACCCTCGTGCTACAGGATCAAGAAGGGCTGAAAAATATGCGCATGGCCTCTGCTTATCCCTGTGTACTTGCACTAACACTGATAACGCGCACCCATCTTTCTCGTGCACATACAATGTGAAAATCTTTGAATAGTCTGGTGTACCTAACACGGGTGCAGAGCAAAGGGCCTGTCTCAATTGTTCAAAAGCATTCTGGCATTCATCTGTCCATTCAAGGGGCATTGGTGTCGTTTTGGACAGTAACGCTAACAAAGGCTTGATAATATGTGAAAACCCCATAATCCACTGTCTGCAAAAGGACGTCAAACCTATGAAAGCACGTACATCTCTCTGAGTACGGGGGACTGGTGTGTCTAGAATTGCCTGAATTCGATCTGATGTTAATGCACGCCCCTCCTTAGACAAAAGATGACCGAGGTAGGTCACCTTGGGTCTACAGTATTGCAACTTTTTTTTAGACACTTTGTGGTTGTTCTGAGCTAAAAAGGACAGTATGGCAAGTGTACTTTCCTCACATTGTACATAAGAATCCGCAGCCAGCAAAAATTCATCCACATACTGGATAAGGGCTACTCCATGTTGCAATTCAAAAGAGTCAAGCTGTCTTTTTAAAGCCTGGCTATAAATGCTAGGACTTTCTGTGTAACCTTGGGGAACACGACAAAATCTATACGATTTATTATTTAACGTGAAACCAAATAAATATCTGCTATCAGGATGGATGGGAATGGAAAAGAACGCATTTTTCAAGTCAATAACACTAAATGTTGTTGCCGTTGGTGGCACCAGTGTAAGCAAGGTCGTGATGTCAGACACCACCGGGTATTGGGGAATGACAATTTTGTTAATTTCTCTCAAATCAATAATAAATCGATAGACTTTGTCGTCAGTATCTTTCTTAAGGATCGGGAGAATAGGGCTATTGCAAACATTATAGGGGACTTCCTCCACTACCCCTGCAATGATCAAATCTTGAACAATGTGTGTCAGAGCAATTTCACCCTCTTTAGAGATCTTATATTGTGGGACACGTGGCAATGAGGCCCCCTCTTTGACAGTAATCCGAATAGGTGGAATAAGCATCTGTCCCACATCCGTATCCGAGGTCGCCCATAACGTGTGAGGGAGAGAGGCTAATGCTTCAGTGTCTTTAATCGTGAAAAATCTGTGCGGATCTGGGTAGTTGTCATTTAATATAACCCGCACCCCTTCGGAAGCACAGCGTATCGTTGCTCGAAAATATTTAAGCAAATCAATGCCCAGATTATTATCTGGGGTATAAGGTGATAACAAAAATTGGCCAAAACTGAAAAATTTATCGAGACAAAGTGCAAGAGGCTTCGATAATGGGCTAGGAGTGGGTGTGCCATCAAACCCTACACATGTTATCATATCGCCAGACAGGGGAGCCCTCGGAACCAAGTTTTTAGACAAAGCGCTACGAGTAGCTCCTGTGTCGACTAGAAACTGATCAGTAGAACCCAGGATGCCCGCTGATACATATGGACCACACTGATCTACTGGCACTTCAACTGATTCCGTACCCCATCCTACGCAATCCTATGCATGTACATAATCCTGATGTTCCACATTCTCGCCCTCTGATATCTGATACTGGTTCCGTCTATCAAACGTATTGCGTTCATCCTGGCCACGGCCCCTCTCTTCAAACCTGCTACGATCACCTCCACTACCTCTCACTCCCGAATAACTTCCTCTCGACCTTCCACCTCCTCGACCACGCTGACTACGCTGTTCACGCAGTACCGGACAATCATCAGCCCAATGCCCAAACTCCTTACAGTAAGCACATTGATCCTCCGCTATATCTGTACGCCCGTACGACGCATTGCCCCCTCCTCGTCTGCCTCTATCATTCCCTCTAGATTGCGTTCCGCGAACCTGTGCCAACATCACCTTCGTTTTCAACTCCTTCGCTTTCTTATCAACACTTTCCTTAGCCTCCAATTCCTGCCGCTCATAATACTGAGCCATAGTCAACAAAGACGCAGGGGTCGCCGTGGCCCAGAAACTTTCACTCGACTTCAATCTCTTCGCAATCTCTGGTAGGAGATTAGCCACATACTTATCTACAAACAAATGCCTGCCCATATCATCTGTTAACGCTTGACCACTGTAATCATGAAACGCCTCTTCGAAGCGTGTAAAGAAATCTGAAACCGTTTCATCTGGCTTTTGTTTGCATGAAGCTAACATGGTCCAATCGATTTTTTTAGATGGGACGAGCATTTTTAATTTATCCAAAATAGCCGCCGGGGGGTCTAAAATCAACTGACATGGCTTACATGCTGGTTCCCTATCTAAATCGGCTGCATTTATTTCTTTCCATGTTCCCCCAAGTATTGTTTCATCATTATTTTTACGAATTTGTCTCCACATGTCAGGCGGAAGAATTAACCCAAAAAACAGATCTATATCGACAAGAGTCATCACACAAGATGAAATAGCCCCTTCCACCCCTTCATAGAATGCCGCCGGATTTTTACGAAGGTCAGGTAAGGAATTTTTCAACGCCATAACATCTGCTCTATTCCAAGGCGTATACACCCAGTTATATATAAAATACCCCTTCGCATCCTTTGACATTTTATCATCATCTGTACCTTCCCCTTTTGGTGGAACATACAAAGGTGCGGCTTCACGCATAGGCATAACATGCATTGCAGAACTCTTATCTGAACCCCGGAGAGAACACTCCTTAGATTGCCCATTAGACTCCGGCCCGGACTCCTTATTCTTTTTCCGCTCGTCCCGCAATCTGGTAGTCTCATCTCGCAGCTGGATCAGTTGCTTGTAAAGGGCATCGACATCTGCAAGATCAAATATACCTTTATCCAGATTCTCACGGTGAACTGACACAACCTTAGGTTCTAGCGTATCTGAAAGTTGACGATATGCGATAACAACTTCATCTGCCAAAGTAGCCAAAAAATACAGTAATTCTTGTTCTGTCCAATTACCCCTTTCAGTAACAACTTCAGACTGAGAAACAAAATTCGTATTCACTTTACGAGCCCAACTACGTAAATGTGCGGATCTCTCCGCAGAAAACCTGACACCAGATGCACCCTTCTTTCCCGGCTTATCCTGTCCGTCATCATCCGAATCTGCAGCTGGAGCCGTAGGCGAAACGTACAGAGGCGGTGATCGATCTAGCAATGAAAAATCATCAATTTCATTATTAAGGACAGGATAAAGCGGTCGACGAATAGGGAATTGACCAGTCGTTTGCAATTTACGTTCCCGTTCCTCTCTCTCTACCTTTTCCTGTGCTTCCTTTTCCTCAAGCTGTAAAGCCTTATCCCAAGCAGCCTTGCGCTGCTCTTTGTCCGCCAAGGCAACCTCACGCTTCATACGCTCACGCACCGCTTTCTCCCACATTCGCACACAATCAAACATATTTTGTCTAGACCTTCGCTGAAACAAACATTGTTCCACAAACTGAACCTTTCGCAAGTCGAACGACCCATGTAGAGGCCATTGTAACTCGGGATCGGATCTAGTATACTTATGCCATAATTTACTGTACATTATAGGGGGAAGGCCGAATTTTATATACATCTCACGATTTGGAGTTCCTTCTGGGGGAGCCGGCTGTGATTCCGCTAACCTAATTGAGGTACCATTTCCAAAACAGCACATCCCTCGGAGTGTGCTTAAAACAGGCATGTTCACAGAGTATCACGAAAGCGTGATACCGTATAAAATGGCACTTACCGTAAATGTGCCGCTCAAAGGAAAAAAAACAAATTCAGAGAAACATCTCTACATGCCTGCCTATGTGAAGTGCACTACACATATAGATTCAAAGTTCACAAATTCACAAATTCACAAATGTTAGCTAACTCAAATCAAAATCATAGATCATAGGACTTCGGCAAGCGTCCGAGGACTACCTTACCGACCACAAATTACAGAACTTCAGTAAGCGTCCGCAGACTACCTTACCGATCACAAATCACAGAACTTCAGTAAGCGTCCGTAGACTACCTTACCGATCACAAATCTTACCCAAGTCTCAAAGGTCCAGATTCCAACTGCCAAGGTCTTTTAATCGAATCAGCCAAATGGCACTTTATCCAGCAACGCAGACGAGCAAGAACTCAGTCGGAGACCGGCGCCACCTGGAAGGTCAGATCAGAAGGAAAGGAAGAAACACCGCGGGTGCCAAGACTCGGGTCACTCGGTGGCAGCGTACGCGTCCATGGCGAGTTTCCAAACCTTCGTCACGACCTCTCCTTCGGGCATCCGAGTCGCCGATGAGTCCCTTCGTGGTCGCCAATTTGTTGTATCGGGTTCCCAAGGCCTACATGTTCCGAAGATAACCCACTTACACTGAAAGAACTGTTGGCACGGAAACTGAAAAGTACAAAGAACAAGTTTATTAAGACCCCATGGGGTGGTGGTACATTCCTACAGCACCCTTCGGTAATGCAAGAAGTATCACACCGAACATCGGTGTGACCCGTTCTTTTATACAATATGCAGGTAATAAAAGATAGGCGGTACAGAGTTACAGAGCGTTATGTACATATATGGTCATTTTTGGAACACAGCCAGTTCATTGGAGGGGTTACAACCCCGCTGGTCAGTCTGGCGGCACATTCCTGAGGGGTGACTGGTCAATTGGGACTGCGCATGTACAGGCTTGACTGTTACTAAAAATAGCCTGTTGCTGGGCAAACTCGAGTGGTCAGTGGTACGGACAACGGACTAAAGGGCACGCTGACCATGAGGCCGCTCATGATCTAAGATGGCCGCCGTAACAAACAAGATGGCGTTTCCAAGTATAGCCAATTTATGCGGGAAAACGTGTAGCACAGCTAAGCGCTAACTCGGCCATTGTCAAATTACGACAGCTATAACTGCTGAATTTTATTGGTTTTGTACAAGTGAAACCTGAGCCTAACTATAACGTCCCTGTAATCTATATGTATATAAATATGTATAATTGTAATTTTTTTATTTAGCTTTTTGCAGTTTTTTACATAACATGAACTCGGCCTGAAGTTATTGGAGCCTTTTACGTGAGCACCAGATACAAGGACACATTTGTTATTTACATTGGGCTTTGTATTTACTCACCTGCCCCACCAGCAAAGGGCAGGCGTGTTTGGTTCCATGGCAATAGTTATGAACTTTTCAGGGAACTCCCAGCTCGCAGATACTTTGAAAGACCAACTTGAGCTGAACAAATACATCTGAACTACAAGATACGCTGCCGTTTGGACTATTAAGGAGCTGTTATGTTGCTGGGCTTGATGAGAAACAAGCATTTATGGGCACTGGCTCATTCTGGTTTATGGCCTAGTAAACAATGTGTACATAAAAAGCTTTCTGTTCGACGGAAGTCAAGGAACAAACAGCCTTTTGTTTTATGGCTTGTTTCTCACAAATGCTGTCAACTAAAGAGAACAAAATATTATTTGATTCCACAACTACCATGTATCAAATGCAGTCTACTTGAAAGAAAAGATATTTATTACTCATGTATAAATAAGAGCAAAAGAGCTGAAAGCAAAGCAAAGTGTTGCCACGTTGGCGATATGCAGTGCACATGAATATTAAAGGATAGTTTAAATGAGCTTTCTAGATCTGGCAAACATGTGCCATGAAGACAGCGCAAAGGATTCAGAACTGGAGAGCATCCCCAACAAATTACAAGTAAATTGCTTCTGCTTTTTTTCTTTTTAAATTGCTTACCTTAAAATATTTTCCTCAGTGCTAAAACTCAATTGTCGTCTTTCACCTTTTTGCGCTGCCTAAAAAATAAAATAAAAGCAATTTGTGTATGCTCTTTGAACCACTTATTCGGAGCAGTCACGCTATCAGCTTTTCAAAACCGAAACTTTGAGCTGACTACAAACTACCCAACCTAATAACATCACAACATGACATATGTAATCAAATTGAACTGGAGGGGGCCATCATCCACCCTAATACATACTTGCATGCATGCCTAATTGCTGGATTTTGGGGGACGGGAGGAGACATACATGCACCGTTTTACTGTCTTCATTATTTTTTTCTGGGAGGCCATGTTTTAGACTTGCAAGATGGTGGATCCCGGGAGAGTGTGATTGTTAGGAGCACAGTTGTGGAGTTGCGTAGACACTGCTGGGAGGTGGCAATCTGAACCCAAGGCCCGGTACATATTCCTGCTGCAGCGTTACAGGCTACTTGTGAGGAGTCTGGCAATTAAACTCTGTGTGCCTCAAATACCAGAGAAGTGCGGTGCGGATGCTCCAGGTAGGTGTGGCCAGTCTCACCAAGCCAGGAGCAACCTGCACTAGTAAGGCTCAACTACTTACCTGAGACTGGAGATGAGAGACTCAACCCCATGGAACCCTATAATTTACATTGGGCTTGCTCAGCTGCCCGAGCCTGGATTGCAGGCTTATTCAGATGAGAATCCTGCCTTTTACCTCTGAGGACCTCATTGCTCCTGTAGAGTTTTCCTTCCGTGTTGTGTTGGCCCACTCTGCGGCCCTGTGATTGGCCTGCCCACATCGGCTTGGTTTTGATGCCCAGTGCCTCCACTGCACTTGCATCATAGTAGAATACCTGTGGCGAATAGTTAGATCTGCTCACCCCCACCACCCCTGGGTTTGCGCACCTTCCAGGGGAGTGGCAGGATCTTTTCCTCATGAGATTCCAGCACAGCAATGTGATACCAAGCAGACATCTACGCCTTACCTGGGCAGACAGCTTGGACTTATCCATGCTGCCATCTAATCCCTTAGTATATGCTCTTTTGCTCCTACATTGTTGAGAGTAGCCATATCTATTCTTGCTTTCACAGCCTAACCACCCACACAAAATGAGGAAGACACACAAAAGGCAGCCCAAGCTGCACTTTGAACAGCATGAGAATGCACAAACGGCTATCCTAGATAACAGTCAGCCTGAGGCTCTGGAGCTGCTCCAAGGCAAAGGTGACCAAGATGACAAATTCAAGCCTCTCCTTAAGGCTATGCAAAAGAGCTGGACCCCCATAGAGAATAAAATATCCGCTCTCATGGGTCGTCTTGATCTTATTACGTGTAAGCTAGATGACCATTTCAACAGACTAGAGGAGGCTGAACTAGAATTTCCACTGCTAAAGATGACCTCGTATCTAAGGGGGAAATGATGTTGAACAAGAAGAAAGTCCTCAATAATGTTGCAGCCACAAATGAGGATTTGGAGGCAAGACCTCATTGCAATAATCTTCGCATTCTGGGAGTCCCAGAATCTACTAACACCGGAAGACTGGAGGACTATGTCGAGCAGCTATTACTATCTGGCTTTAAAACTGATGCCTTCTCTCAATTGTTTGTGGGGGAGAGAGCCCGTAGATCCCTAATGAGAAGCCCTCTTTGAAAGCCCACAAAAATGGCCATCGTGGGACGCTTTCTGAATTTTTGTGACAGGGATACAGCACTCCAGTAGGAGAGAGAGAAGACTTCAATATTGTGGTGCAAGAGGCATGGTGTACATTTTTATCAGTGAAGCAAAAACAAATGCAGGCCAGGAAACAAAACTTCTTCCATTCGCTACAACAGGTCTTGGAATATCTACATGGAGTATGGAGAGGCCTGGGTGGAAGTCCTGGCCTGAGATCACCCACGCAGTTCCCTACATCTCATGAAGACTCAGAATAATCATTTGAGCCGTGTTTTGGTTTATGCTTTTTGAACTGCCTTGTTTCTTCATTGGTTTTTCAGTTGTATGATTCTTGGCTGCGACCCTGATTGATGGATGATCTACTCTCTCTGTAATTTTGCTATCCCGCTTGCTAGCTCATTCACAGATTTATTTTGTTGTTTGTGACAGTAGGTTCGGTTTTGCTTACCTCTTGCAGTTTTTACATAAATGCATACATGTATAATTTACTGTTGGTTGAGGAGGTTCTACTGTCTCTCTCGGTGGACTATGGGGTTACACAGTTTATGTTGTGATTTCTGTCTGCATTTTTCATTCCGCTCTGGTTGCTATTTTAAGTTAGTAGATTTTTAGTATACCATGAACCTAGTTTCTTTTTCAGATCCTGGATTTGTGGCTAATTCTTTGTAGCATGTTGTGTCTTTTAATTGTCTGTGTGCTTCTGCTATGAAGTTATCTGTATGTAATAATACTATGTTGCCCCCCTTATCAGCTTTCTTAATTACCACTTCTGGGAGATTCTTCAATTCAATGAGGGCTTTTAATTAGTCGTTTGGTAGATTCTTTTGGAGGAAGCATTTTCTTTTTAGATATATTCAGTGCACCTTAGTTAGATCTCTAGATACAGCTGTGTAAAACAAGTCAATGGTATTGCCTGGGGGCAGTAGAGGACAGAACATGGATTTGGAGGTGGTCTTGCTGGTAGTGGGTTATGTTGTGTCTATACCCAATTTGTGTGCAAAGGTAATGGGAGTTGTTTGGTCATCTGTATTGTTGTCTAGTTTCATCAGTAGATGGATGTTTTCCAGATCTTGTACTGACATGGGAAGGGTGATTGGTGTTCTACCTTCTTTTTGACCAGGTCATCTGTTGTGAAAAAATGCCATCAACTTCAGTTTGTGTGTGAACCTGTAAAGGTCTATCATAGTTCTGGTGAGATCCCAAAATGCTGTTGGGCAAAACGAGAAGCCCCTGTTGAGGACTCCTGCCGGTGTGGTGGTTTTTTGATGGCCTGAGATATTGACCATTGGGTTTTTTGCTCCTTCGGTTCTGTTTCCTGTTTCTTCCTTGCCCTGGTCAATACCCCTGCGGTTGGTCTTGGCATTGATGCACTTGGGGTATTTTCTGATAGGGTTCTAGTATCTTGATTGGATTGATTCCGGAATCCCAAGCGGTGTGTTCTGACCTCCTCTAAAAAATGACCCCTACTATGGTTGTAGTAGCTGTAGTTTCAGATCCTGGTGATTCAGCTTCCCAGCTGGTAATGGTATCGTATGTCTGTCTACTCAGTGAAGTTGATGTGCCTTTTGGGATGTTGTTATAATTTTTGGAAAAGTTTACACTCTTCCAAGTTGGTATTCAATTTGATCCCTTCTGAATTTTCTGTTCTTCCTTTGGATCAAGTCTTCTTCATATTCGTTGATTATTCTGTTAAGTATCTCATTGTTTTTTGTAGTGATGTCGCCCCAGTTGGATTCTTCTATTTTCTTTGTGAGATCATCCACTTCCTTTTTGTGTTTGATGTGTCCTTCCTCTGCGATATCTATTAGTTGGCGTATCATGTTATTTGATGCCTCCCTCCCATTTTGTGATCTGATCTGGTCTCTGGTCTAGTTTGTTCGTTCGGTGGAAAAATTCGGATCTGAATTCCCCTGGATATTCTTTCGGCTTCCATATATATTTTGAGACTGGCCGCTTCCCACAATTTAGTTGTTTCTTTTTTCACAGCTTTCTTCAAGGCTTGCAAAGGTGGATTTCGCAGAGTGGGGGTTCAATGTGATTGCTTGCGCAGATGTTCCTGATGTTGAGAAAATCTCATCTATTCATCGGTTGCGATGTTCACTCCCATCTCCAAAGGTGGCCATGGGGCCAATTCGTCGATCTAGAAAATGAATAATCTTTTTGATATAATGGTCAACGTAGCATGTAGAGACCCAGATTTATAATTGCAGGTTACTGGGATGGATGGAGAGACCTGGCTTTTGTGCTACAGTTGTCAGGGCCCAATCTTAGTGATGGCACGTGCCGCCCAAATGGCTACACCCGCGATCCATTGTAGGGTACAAGTTTAAATAGTTGTTGGAGGGTTGTGCCTTCTTGATTAGTATATTGTAGGAGGAATATTTTCAAAAGTTCATTAGTAAGTAGCAAACACCCTGTGTTTATTCTTATTTTTATGCAGAGGACAAAAGACAGCCGACACGTTTTTCGCCTGTTTGGCCCATCGGCCGAGGGCTTTTTCAAAGCTAATTAGGTGTAAGGTAATATTGAGACACAGGCTAAGCACACAAAAAAATGAAACAGACATTAGAAATTAGGGGAACAGTGAGGATATATCGTAGTCAGGTGGTAACGAGGGAGGCAAGACACGGGAGCCCAACCTCTTTGCACTGGCTATGGAGCCATTGGATGCTAGACTCCAGTGGCACTATAATTTAATGTATATTTCAGCCATAACCCATAAAACACATCAAAGTTAAAACAGCAAAACACTCATAGGTACATTAGTAAGTTATGCAATATGCAGTACATCATAGTTCAATTACCATACTATAAAAACATTAACAAATTAATCTAGAAACATTGAAGTATCTACTTAAAATATTTGGCCAAGCATAACAACTGGTTTAAGTACAATTTAGTGATTACTATAAAGTACTATAAGATGCAAAGTGGAGTACATGCTGCTACCCTGAATAACCAAACTGCTTGCTAATTGCTGCAGGCCTTAGATCCAGCAAAAGGGATCAGTTCGTGTGATAACAGCATATTCCCTTAATCAACTAACAATCAGGGAAAAAATCAAATAATGACATAAGGGGACATGTCCAAATAGGAATCTAAAAAGAATCATATAAAAGTGCATAAAAACACTAAATAGCCTGCTAGGGCTTGCCCTATCAATTTATCTATCATGTTTTGTGATTAGCTAGGGCCTTCTTCCTTTGTATCCAGGCACTATACAAGTACCAGGAGACTGTGTAGGCTAAAAGTTCTCTAGAATCACTCTTAAAAAGTCTTGCGGCTTCCCAGTAGTGCCTCGCCCCCATATGTTTACATGCAGCGAACAACCATCTTTTTCACACATTCTTATAGGAAGGGAAAAAAACATGAAACCGGTCTCTGATTCCTCTACATCGGGACAATTTGAGCAGGAATCGGAGTGAGGGGGTGAGTTAGCCCATTTTGAAGTGTATGTATGCAAAGGGAATACCCTGCATCTATATCGCACATATAAGTATTTAGACTGGAATGGGTGCATTCTATCCATGTATGGTTTGAACCTTTCTGCACACTTGTGCTTCAAAAACTTGCATGTTGGGCTGTTGGTCTGGTGAGCTTCCAACGTTTGCAATAGGACTGCCTCTCAATATAACTGTTTTACTCTTGGTGCATCTCCTTTGACAATTAGTTCAGGGGAGGTCCATAGCTCACTCATGCCTATTCTATATGATTTTTCTTTAATATTCTTCAGCCATGGAGTTCTCTGGTCTCTATCGAGAGCTAGCTGATCTTTTACACAGTCTCTGTATGTTGCCAGTTAGTAAGTGGACCATAATCTAACCCAATATAACAGAGGTTTTAGTAAAACAATTTGGTGAATAGGGTTGAGGTCTAAGTCTAATTACAATGGGGTAACAGGGGAACTTGAGGGAAGTTAAAAAAGTGTCTTAATGAACTTATTTTCTATTTTAGTTAAAATCTCTGCTATAGCATTGCCCCAAATATCTGCTCCATATATTGCTGATGCTACAGCTGAGGCTTTGTATATGGTGATAACCGGGAACACAGCTCCTTCTGATGCTGCCCTGTATCTCCTTACTATCGAAGAGAATCTCTGATGAAGGGTAGTCTTGCTTTTTTCCATCTGGGCGGCCCATGTTTGGGTATCACTTAACCTCACCTCAAGATAGTAAAAGTGTGAATTTTTTTTCAAGAGAAAGCCCCTCAACAGTCACATTGCCTCTACAGTTTTTGTGGGGATTTATCGTCATGACTTTAGATTTGGACGTATTTAATTCTATTTCTCTTTCACCACAAAAGGTTACAAAGACATTCAATTCAGATTGCAAACCCATAGGTGTTCGGGAGATTAGCAGAGTGTCATCTGTAAACATCAATATTGGAGTTGATATTCCCGCCAATTTAGGAGCATCATGTTTGCATTCATTCAGTTCCCTCACTGCAACATTAATATCTAGGGTAAAAAGTGTTAGTGCAAGGACACACCCTTGTCTAACCCCTTGCTTGATCTCTAGCCTGTCCATCATGTCCCTCGTGGTGCTCCATCCTACCTTTATGTATGTATTTTCATTGAACAGTTTTAATATTCTTAGTAAATCTAAATGGATGCCATACCCGTCTAAAACTTCCCATAATGATTTTCTTGGGACAAGGTCAAATGCCGCTCTCAAGTTGATGAAAGCAACATATAAATGGCCATGCATCAAGGTGACATATTTCCAGGTTATCACCTTGAAGCGAAGGACCTGGTCCAGTGTGCTGATCTTTGTTCTGACACCTGCTTGTGAGTCTAGATGGTTGCTGTACTCCAGCTGCACTATTTTCAGTATACCCCCCGGTCTGAGAGTCGGCCCATCCTGATCCTCTCTATGGGGATGACGTGACTCCATAATTTTGGGATTCAAACCTGAACTTTAATGCCATCATGCGGGAATATCTCAGATTCAGACTCCTCTCACGAGTTATTATCAATTGGAGTAAATCCCATATTTAGCCCGCACTACTAGTACACCATGATCTGCACCAGAAATGTCCTAACAATGGTGTGACAGCTCTCTCAAATATTTGGAGAGATGGGTTCACAGGGATGGAATAGTGGTGATAAGGGAAAATTATGACACCACCCTTACTCAAATCAAGCAGCAGATATCTCCCTCCCCCCTTTCTGTGGCTGGTTGAATTAGACTTACAAAAATTGAGATCCTGCCTAAGGTGCTTTATCTCTTTGTGAATATACCTCTACCACTCAACAAATCCTTCTTCAGTGTGTGCAAAACTCAAATGATTAAGCTTGTAATAGCCAGTATCAACCCAGGGTTGGATGGTATACCCCTATGTTGCCCTTTCAGCTTGGTGGGTTTGAAGCCCAAGACTTTGTTAGGCTCTCCTGTTTTAGGTTTAAACCTATAATAAATTATAAAAACCCCACCTAAAATGAAATAGCCCTCATCAGTCTAAACATATCAACACTATAAAAAACACCTACACAACCACAAACTAAATGCCATTCAAAGAATTGAAAATGAGAGAGAAAGAGTAATTTTGTTTCTTCCTGAAGGGGCCAATACAATGTAACTTTGTTACACAAGGTAGCAGCAAGAAATACAGGGCTATCAATATTTTACTTGTGTTTTGTTGTTTAGGGATGTCACTAAAACATTTTTTCTTCTACCTTTAGCTTTTTTTCAGTTTTGTGGTCTTTGGCCAAAAGATGCAGGGTGTAGGTGCATATTTGAGGTTGTTTACTTATTTGATAAACTGTAGAGAATCAGGAAATAACAAAATCCTATTTGGTATTTAAACTACGTTTTTACTTTATTTTCCTGATAGGTAAAATGGCAGGTTTCATAAGAATTGTATTCCAATATGTACCATCACATTTACCCACATTGAACGGGTTTAACCCCTTGATATTTCAGTCCCCTTTTTTAGCAAGTCAGTATTGATAGTAGGCGAATTGCCAAACACCCCAGGCTTTAAACCTTCAATGCAAGGTTTAGTGGCAGGTGGATGTCAAAAGATTGCTGTCACCAAGCATCTGAGATAGTGATGAAAACATGACACCAAACTTTTGCAAAACATGGAATGCAGTGTCACTTGGTATGCTGCTGCAAAAAGCTCTTACCAAGTTCAACAAAGATTGTAGTGATATTATGTGTATGTGCAGTGATTCAGCAACATATATGAAAAATGTATGTGATGATCTGTAAAATTAATACTTGTGCTAAAGTGCTTCCCTGTAAGAGATCCTTGGCACTTGCTAGATGGTATGCTGAAAGCATCTTTACAGTCTTCAGAGTTAATGAAGAATGCTATTGAATTTTTAGTCTATTCTGGTGCACTGTTTTGTTATACACTGGAAATAAAATACAAAAGTTTCTCATTTTGTGCTTTCTGTGGCATCAAAGAAAGAGGCATCCTAACTGTGCCATTTAACTGTAGAGACAGTGAATGCAATATTTTCCATGTGGCAACTGTTTAGAGAACAGTTGCTGAGTGATGATGCCAAGGACAAGAAATGTGAGGATCTTTGGTTGCTTATTGATAGTGATATGAAAAAAGTACACTCTGCTGTATTCTTAGTTTTTTACAGGACAACAAGACTGCTGTAGAGGACAAAATAAAAAACCTAGAGTCAGAAAACACCCTTGTCTACCAAATGTTTAGCATAATTGGTGTAGATATGAAACATCTCCTTGAGAGTAGGCTTGGCATCACTTTTAGTGACTTTGGCACTACAATATGTTCCCTGTTGGAGTGCTTGCCACTTGGTAAGCAAAGAAATTTTGAGGAGTAATTCAGGAAATTTTATATTACAATGTATTAGAAATGGCTTGCAATGATGCATAGAAATGCCCCTTCACAAAAGGCAGTGCTCCCATACTGTTGAGCCTTGAATGGTGGACTTTCCACATTGTTTATTTTGAATGACATCGTGAAAGTACGCTGACCTCAAGTTCAGCCCTATTTTTTCCACAGATTCTCACATTGACTTCACATTTCTTGGTGCTTTATGAGAGTTGGTGTACATAGGTTCTTTTGGGATGGATTGTATTTGGTTTTAGTCACTGTTTATGCATGTGGCACGTGGCTCTATTATTGTTTCACTTGTTTCTTTTATCACTTAGCATGTTGTTTTTCTCTGGATATATAGAACCATAGGGTTGCTTTAATCCATAACATCCACATACTCTATGAGTCATAGTCACTTAGATTCTTCCGGATGTTGGTAGGCCTTTTTGGTTATTGTAGTTTTGTATAAACCTTTAACAAGTATGTTTCATTGTAATTATGTTCAATTTGCAGATTTCCCCTGACGAAGGGTGATTTGTACACCTGAAATGCATTGGGGGTGATGGAATTCACTGCCATTTCTACCTCATTTGGTGGTCGAAATCGATAGCTTTGCTCATGTCCCACCCCACTTCCTATATTGAAGTGTGATATAACACCTGTTAAATGCACCATAAAAGACATCTTCACCCGGAGGCTACTGAAGTGGGGTGACCTTTATAGAAACAGTTCCTTTCTCATACTCAAGGAAATCCATTCCTCTCCACCTCCGACAGACCATATCGCTCCCTAAGTTCCTAAAAGACCTCAACACTTGGCTATTCGATGGAACTCAGTGACCCTCCAGATTGCTGTGAACCCCCCCTCCTTTCCCAATCCACCAGCGCCTTGAGACACATTTCCGAGTATTTTGCACTTCAAAAAGCCCTTGATTGATTGATTGAAGTATACCCTCTACCTCCTCTATAAGCTCATTGATTTCATTTAAAGTACAATTTTCTACTGCATGTTTTGGGAATTTGCCCGGTCCTGTGGATCTTGTCCATTGCTGCTGTGTTCCACATTTTAGTACACCATCTTAGTATCCTTGGGGGGTGGTAGAGGGGGGGCTGTGTTTTTTTTCCATTCGCCTTCTTGTCGGCTGTTATTTGGTAGTTCACTAGTGTCCTTGTTTTTTTAACTTATGCCATTAAAAAACCGAATCTGAGATGACCTCCAAGGTTTGGTTATTTCGCTGAGGCCCAGTAAGCTTACATCTGGTGTGTCCTGTATAAAGTAACCAATAATATTCTTCATCTCACTAGGGATCTCCTTCCAAAAATGTGTCTGCTTAATGCACAACCACCACATGTATAAACTGAGGCCATATGCATCCCCACATCTTCAGCACATTCCTCGTATATTTGAATATATTTCTTGTAATCATTGGAGGTAAGTTGCCAATTATGCATGATCTTATATCATTCATCTCTGTGTGTTGCATTTTTGTAGCTGCCCACTATATCTTTCCGCAGCTTATCCCATTCCGTATCTGCTATATCTCTTCCAAGTGTTCTCGCCCAGGTGTTCTGAAAGCTCTATTTATTCCTCTTCATGACAGCCTTCAATAGGTTAAAACAGTTTAAATCAGGCCCTCAGATTCTGACAATATCAGTAGGTACTTTTCAAAACCTGTACAATCCATGATTGTTCCTGCTTTTACTAAAGTTCGGAAGGCTTAGTGCTGTAACTGAACATAAGTTATTCTAGCTTTGTCTGTGGCTATGATGTCCGTTTTACATTGTACAAACAACGTGATTGTTCATTTCACAAATAGCAGCTCCATCAGAATGAGACATTCACCATCCTTTCATTGTTTAAATGCTTGGCTCCCTATAGTATGTGTAAACTCCGGGTCTGATGAAAGGGGATAACGGGGATGGGTAGGTCGTAAACCCTTCTTCCGGTCACTACAGCCCATGTTGTCATGATCATACTGACTTTGTCACTGATATATTCATTCTTTTGTACAGCCGGTCTAGGCAGCCAAAGAACTTCCTATAGCATGCTCCCCGCCACAGATCTCTCCATAATTAAACATTTGTTATCTCTTTTCTGCATGGCCAAGCCAGGCCTGACAGAGCCTCAAATCTTCTGCCTAGAAGTATCTTAGTGCCACCCAGCTCCCCTTATCCTAGGTGCCAGTAGAGTGTTTCTCCAGGGTCTAGCATGTTTGTCCTTCAAGGTAAAGGCTGCTCTCTTTCTCTACAGTGAAACCATTTCAACCCTTGAAATAGTGGTAGGCATTGCTTTAAATACATACAGAAGTTATGGGAGGACAGTCATCTTTCCTAACCATAAAAGTGGAAGTGAGTTCCATCTGGACAGATTCATTTCTATTTCACTCTTCAAAGTCCCAATGTTGGCCTGCACAATCTTTGACAGGGAGGGCTTACATCATAAGTATTCTATGTGACGAGTAGCCCACTTGAAGGGGAGCTCATTCTGTTGTTTGGTGGCTCCTTCTAATTTAAGGTCCAGTTCAATATTCTGATTTGTCGTAATTGATCTCATAATCCCACTACCAGTTTAGAGTATTCTAAATCTCAACTAATTGCTGACATGAAGCCTTGTAGTTTAGTGAACATCTAGAGGACATCATCCGCAAAGAGCCAGAAAAGTTGAGCCCACGTACATCTGGATCTTCCCTTCATCATGGCTGTCAAGGGTTCTATAGCTAGAGCTAACTGATGCAGTGACAATAGGCACCCCTGCCTGGTCCCTGTCTGCAATTTCACTGTATCTTAGTTGTCCACAATAACTGTAATTCTCGCCATTGTTTTTTTCGTAATTTACAAATATCCTTCTTCATAGCTTGTCTCTCAACCACATTTGATTAAAAGTTATGCCCAATGTACGCAGTCAAATATCTTTTATGTATCCAAGGTGACCAATCTCACCAGAATATTTTTCTTGTTTACTCTCTCTAGAATAAGGTCAGCCTTCTAATATTGTCATGCATCTGGCTCCCTATGACAAATCCTGATTGATCTGCTTCGATAAGATCTGCCAGATATTCATCCACCCTGTTCACATGAATTGCAGGCACCTAAGTGAAAAAGTTTACATCCAAATTTAGATGAGCAATCAGACTATAAAACCTAACATTTCTGCTGTTTTTCCCAGGTTTAGGGATTAGTATAATGTCTGCTTTCCTCACAGTAGGAGTGACATAATTATCCCACCCAAAAAAGTTCAAAAGTGGCCTTATTAGAGGGGCCAATTTCCTGAGAAAACCTGCTGTACAGCCATCCAGCCCCAATACCTCGCCTTCCTTCAATGACTCTGGGCCTGATTCACAGAACTAATTTAAGACAAAATCCTAAACTTACTACTTTTGGTATTCACAGAAGTTAGGATTATGTCACTTGAAGAGATGGAGTTGACAAGTTGAGTGTCATCGGCGTATGATACCAATGAGAAACCATGCCCCCTAGTCAGCTCGGCCAGGGCAGTAACATAAATATTGAATACCCTTTGGGACAGTGCTGTCCCCTGGGGGACTCCACAGGGAAGTGAAAATCTCTCTGATTTATAATTGACCCAGCACACCCTCTGTTCCCTTGCCAAGAGGAACGAGGAGAGAAGGTTTAAAGCCTCCTCCTTGATTCCTATTGCCTTCAGCCTTCGAATTAATACCTGATGATTCACAGTATTGAAAGAGGCTGATAGGTCAAGTAGGATTAGCATGGCTTTTCCTCCGCCATTGAGTTGGCTACGTATTTCCTCAGTGGCCATGATTAGGGCTGATTCGGTGAAGTGCTGTTGTTTAAAGCAATGTTGGGAATGGTCTAGGATGTTATTAAGCTCAAGATATCCCGTTAGGTCTTGGGTCATAGATTTTTCTAATATTTTAGCTGCTAACGGTAGGCAGGATAGGGGCTGATAATTTTTGCCCAGATAGGGGTCCAGGGATGGTTTCTTTAAAATCGGCTTAAAACCTGCTTTCTTCCAGGAGGTGGGGAAGACTCCTGCTCTGATGATGTTAATCAGAAATAGAGCACGTTGCTTACTGATCTTATCTGAAACCAAATGTATGGGTCTGTAGGAGACCCGGATTTTGCAACTAGTAGCAGATCATGTACATTGTCTGCTGATAGAGTGGTGAAGCTACTCAATTGACGCGAAAAACATAATACCCAGGAGCCCTGACCGAGAGAGTGCTAATCTCGAACCCAGCATTTGCCGTGGACCTCTGTGCTTGCCTGCAGCGTCCCCCTCCCGCCGCCGCAACTGACCAAGAGTAGCGGCCGCCGAGCGGAGGGGGGCACTAAACTACAACTCCCACTAGGCTTTGTGGCGGTAGACGCCGATTCCATCGCGCCAGGCGGCGCATAAAGGCAGCGTCACCCCGGTGGAGCGGGTGACGCGAAAAACATAATACCCAGGAGCCCTGCCCGAGAGAGTGCTAATCTCGAACCCAGCATTTGCCGTGGACCTCTTTGCTTGCCTGCAGCGTCCCCCTCCCGCCGCCGCAACTGACCAAAAGTAGCGGCCGCCGAGCGGAGGGGGGCACTAAACTACAACTCCCACTAGGCTTTGCGGCGGTAGACGCCGATTCCATCGCGCCAGGCGGCACATAAAGGCAGCGTCACCCCCGCGTTGCGGGAGCGCGCGGGAGCGCCCGGGGCTAAGCCCGGGCAAAGGGCGGGCCCTCTGTGACCCTCAGGGGACAGAAGGAGACGGGACGGGCCACCCCCCTTTCATTGCCAGCGCCGTGGGACTTTGTACAAGGTGAAGGTATCTTTTTGGTTTCCAACACTGTGCATGAGGCCTGTGATAGCTGTTAAGCTGTTCTTATTAAAGAGTCTACTATTCAATTTCACCCACCGGCTATTCCTTACAAGATGACTAAAGTAAGAAAGACCCCTGTGGCCACAAGATCGTCGACCAGGAATAAAACTGTTCATTCTACACCTTTACCGCCGTTTACAGCTATTGACCTAATGCTACAAAAGACTATAGGTGTAGTTGCAGATGCCATTCAAAACACGGAGAGGCGTCTCTCATTGACCCCGAATATGTGTTTTCCTAACCTTTCACTACATACTACAGCTAATAATAACACTGCGGATTCCTCCATTAATCTAGAGGAATCCCTTTTGATGGAATCTTTTACAGGGCTACCTAGTGGCCAAAAAAGTAGCAGGAAAAATGCACAATTAGCGTCACCTACACTGGCAAATAGCATAGAAGGAAGCCCTTTATTTACTTCCAATTCTGGGGGTAATATGTGCTCGTCCCATCCAGGATCTATTTCACCAAATTCCCCAGGGGATGTCTTTGTTGTAAGTTCGCCTCTTGTTATTACAACAGCAGTAGATAAACCACTATCCCCAAGTAAGACAAAGCGACGATATGGGAAGAAAATTAAAACTAAATCTATAGTGAGGAAAATATACAGACCATTAGGTCTCCACAAGCCTTCAGCAAAGGATGTAAGGTTAAATTTTAGATTGGCTAAACCACTTCCTGGGACATCTAATCCTACTACCACATCATGTACCCAGAGCGTAACGCTGCCCAACGAAACACAGCCAGAGCACACAAAAACTTATATAGATCAGACAAGTCAGACTGAAAAGGTAAGCTTATCAGATAAAATATATTTGACAGACTTGGAACAACTAGTTAAATCTCTCTTGCAACCTTTAAGCGATAACATTTTTAGCATAGAGCAAACTTTAGCGAAGCTCGAAAAATCCCAAAAAAAGGACACTTCGAGCATATTAAAGATTCTTACCGCACCCAAACCGAAGGATAGCTCTCTACCACCTAAAGGTAACCAAAAGCTACCTAATATCACGAAGACACAAGTCAAGAATAACACTCAAAGTGATTGCTCTATTTTGACACCTACCTCTTCTTTGGGCGTCACAGCTCTTAACACTCCAATTTTGCCCTGTGCAAATACTGACTTAGCATTAGCACCGACCCTGCCTACCATCTCTGAGGGTTCTTCAACTGGTAGTGAAGAGAGTGAATGGGCTGCGGAAGGTTTACCCATTGACCCACCCAATGATCAGGCCGAGCCTGAAAGGCCAACACCAATACAAAGTGAAGCCTTAAACACACGGCCAGTACATACACCTAAACTAACACAACCTAAAAGAGTTATGCACATTAACCTTCCTCCTGAATCCTACTTATACACCATAGTAATGATTGGTGTTCCGCAACTAGAAGCGGGCAAAACAGAGAGCTATGGGGACTTGAAAAATAAAGTAAGTCATTGGCTAACTGCTCATAGACCGATTCCTCCCCACATCAGTGGCAAAATAACAAATGTTAGGAGGGTCGATTGGGTGGGCCATAGATTTAAATCCACTGAGGGTGACTGCATTGTAGTCAACTTTAAGGATAGGTGTGTGGCAAGGTACATAACTGGCTGGAAGGACGGCTCGATCAGTAGCCTGATCCGCACTATGGATCTAAGTTATTTTTACCCTTCAAATGACCATAGTTTAAATAAAGCACACTCACATTCCACCATAGAGCAGGAGAAAACTCTAGATAACTACAATTTTTATTACAATGGATTAATCCCAAGAAATTATGGTCACTATACTGCAGAAGAACCAAGACAGCATAGGAGAGATATACCCTGGGAGTCTAGACAGGTCAGCCAGCCAGGAACCTATCAAGAGAGATGGGAGGCCCCACATGGGTCGAATTACCATCGCGACCATTCTCAACCAAAATATCTAAGCACTTATTATAATGTACCCATCTCAAATAGGTTCGATACCTTCTATGATCAGAGTGGCTTGGAAGGGGTCGACTGACTTCATGCTGTCCTAGTTACACCAATGTCTACTGATCCTTTACAGAATAAACATACACAGGGGGATTTTAGGGCCGCACATACACAAGTTACAACCGTCCCCTCTCTGATGAACAAACCAGATAACATCAGCCTGATAGACCTAGATGTAGACCACATAAAGGATAGCGTTGTATCATATGAGGACAATAGCATATTGCTTGATCCGCCAGAGGTACTTAATCCTCCTCTAATCCACACAGAACTACACCCACCTAGTACAGGAACACCGGGAGTTATACACGCAGAACAACTCAACCCGTTACCAGACCCCATTGTGAGAGAAGATGTCCTTGGAATAGCGTCTAGTGACTGTAATGTGAGTTTAGTCTCCTGGAATATAGCAGGTTTGGCTGATAAAATATGTGATTCCGCTTGGCTAGCATTTGTTAAGAAACATGCAGTTATATGCCTCCAAGAGACATGGATGGAAGAGAATAATGCCTTCATTGAGGGTTATCAAAGTTTTGTTATACCTGCCGCTCCCTCAACTAGTGGAAGAGCAAAGGGGGGCCTGGCTATTTTCATTAATTTGAGACTCTGTTGTAAAATAAGTAACTGTTACCATGCAAATCAGAACATTCAAATGCTCGAACTGAAGAGAGGCAAACATGCCCTGACCTTAATTAATTTCTATAATGCTACTAACAGTAAAGGTGAATGTAATATTTTGTCTTTGAATGAGTTGCTGAGGAAAGGGGCAAGTACATTATCACCATTGTTAATGATCGTAGGTGATTTCAACATACACCCTTGCGCTAACCCAGGTGTTACCCCTATGGGATCTCTGGGGTGTAATAGTATGGAAGGATTTCATTTTGTCCACTCCAGGCGGGGAGCTAACCTTAACGATATGGTGAATGAAAATAATTTGACTGTACCCATGTCCATGGTTCCCGAGTCCAAGGTTTTTGATGTCTCCACATTTAAAGATCTAGGCAAGGGGTCTTTTATAGATCACATATTATTATCTGCAGACCTTGTCAACCGGGTCTCGAGATTTACCATTCAAATGAACATTTATAGTGACCACAACCCCTTAACCATCAATCTGGGAGGGGGACTATTTGAACAGCGATTGATCTGTGAAGACCGGGGTACGTTAAGCTGTATAAATGGCAAACGCCGACTGAAATGGTCAATGGTAAATCAAGAGAACCTGTATACTGAAATAAATAAGTTATGTGGTGAGGATATTGCGGCCTGCATGTCACAACCTACATCTCCAGAGCAAACATTGGCTGGTTTTGAGGCTGTGGTATCAATAGTAGGCTCCTTATTTACAGTTCCAGCAAGGGGTCAAACCAGAGATAATCCTAAATGGTTTGACCATACTTGCTCTAAGGCAAGCAGAGACCTGAGAAAGGCGCTAAGAACCAAACCCAGAGACCAAGGCCAAATTAAAAACCTGCAACTGATATATAAGAAATCCCTAGCCTTACGTAAAAAAGAAATTAAGGCTAGTATTCTGGAGTCTTTACTTGACCCATCAGTTCTTGGTAACAGCAGTAAATTCTGGCAAATTATCAATAAACCATTGTTTGACAATCCTAGTGACACAGCACTTGGGACTAACATCTCAGAGGAGGACTGGGTTACTCACTTTACTGCAATTTAACGAGTAACGAGCAACAGGCAAAAAATTATTTTTTAATTCCTACAGATAATTCTCTATGCTTTTCTGTCAATGAAGTAGAAAGGGGTATTCATGGATTAACTAGTAATAAGGCGCCAGATCCGGATGGCCTGCCTCCGGACCTTTTTAAATCCTGTATCTCATTTTGGGCCCCTGTCCTTACTTCTGTAGTAAATGCAGCTGCAATGTCTGGGTGCCCAAGGTCATGGGGGCTATCGACCATAGTGCCTGTGTTTAAAAAGGGTGATCGCAGCAGCCGGTTATGCTACAGGCCCATATCCTTAATCAACTCTGTAGCTAAAGTGGTAGGGGGTATAATCTTGAACAGGTTAACCACATGGGCAAATGAAAATAATGTTATATCCCCGATACAATACGGCTTCAGACCTGGTCACTCGACAGTCACCCAGTGCCTGAATCTGTATTTGATCCTAGGTAAATATACCCTGGCCAAGCAGGGAACCGTCCACATGGCCTTTATGGACTTATCGTCCGCTTTCGATTGTGTGGACAGAGGCAAATTATGGGACACCCTGCTAAAGATGGGCGTAGAGAAGAACATAATTAATTTTCTGGCTGACCTGCACTCCGATACAAGAGCCAATGTTCAATATACCCAAGACCTGAAAGTGACGGGGGATTTTAGAATAAATCGGGGTGTTCGTCAGGGGTGCATCCTGGCTCCATTCCTCTTCAACTTGTATATTAACGAGTTGGAGGAGCATCTGCTAAAAACAGGAGCCAATTACCCCTATGTAGGCCGAAAAGGTGTCCCTGTCCTGCTCTACGCGGATGACGCTGTCCTTATTTTTAGGACAGCAATCGGCCTCCAGACACTTTTAAGCTCTTTCTTTGATTTCATGGAGTCCCGAGGCCTAAGTATTAATAACTCTAAGTCCTTTGTCATGAAGACAGGCCTGGGATCACGAAAACTTAACAATTTTTGTATAAATGGGGAAAAAATTCCAACCACCAATACTTTTTCATACCTTGGGGTCCTTTTTGATCACAAATTATCCTGGGGCCCTGCAGTTCTTAAGAAGAAGGGCGAGGTAACACGTGTCAATGCGGCCATACTTGGATTCGTGAGAAAAATTGGTAACAGCCCGGTGGCCGCTTTACTCAAACTATATCAGGCAAAAAGTGTTGCCGTCGCCTGTTATGGAAGTGAGCTCTGGGGTTACAGTAAATTGAGGGAATTGGAGGTCACAGAAAACAACTTCCTGAAGAAAGTATTGAGGCTGCCAAGGGGAACCGGTAATTTCTCAGTACATGAGGAGCTGGGTGTACCCGATCTAAGTGATAGAATAGCAGCTAATCCTGTGTTGTGCTGGTTAAATTGCTGGCTTAATAACGATATACCTCACACCCATGAAATACTAAAAGAAGCCTTAACATTGGATGGCAGATTTAAGGTACCGTGGCTGACGTATATTTATGATCGCCTTATTGAAATAGGACGGCCTGATTTGTTTTTAACCCCAAACCTTATCACCAAATCAGATGTCATTTTCGTGAAAAATGCATTCATGACAACTAGGTACACTACCCGGGAGGAGGTTGAGTAGCAGAAGGACAGTGTTAGGAAACATGTCTTACTTAAAACCTGTCTACAAATGGAACCATATTTATCATGGCCTATGACTGGCTATGAACGTTACCTACTAATAAGGTTCCGTTTTGATCTGTTTCACCTCTTACTGGCGGTACCAAGTGGGGCTCATCGGGAAGAGGTGTTGCCAGCTTGCGGCTGCGAAGGAAAGTCTCGGCAAGATCTGGCGCACTTTTTATTTATCTGCCCTTATTACAAAATACCTCGGAGTCTATATTTAAAACCCTGCCTCAAAAAACTGAATTTTACACAGATAAAACCAGCACTTTATTACCTTCAACTTTTGAAATCCGACTGCACTTTATTTGTTTGTAGTTTTCTGAAACTAGCTATTACTTTCAGGAAAAGTATGGAGGGATAATTATGCTGCTAATGCCGATAGGTATTTTTATCCTTTTTATTGCACTGTAATTATTTATTTATTTATATATTTTTTAAAAAGTGTTTATTCTGCCTGCTGCTTCTGTCTCTCATATTGTCTAAAGATATACTTGTCTCATAATTGTATTAGCTGGATTGTTTTTATTTAACTGTATGTTTATGAATTGTGCTTTTATGATTGTAAAGTTTACAATCGAATAAAGATATTTGAATTTGAATTTACTCAATTGACTAGCCGGGGTCAGCATGTTTAGGTAAGCTGGCCCAGGTGACCTGGTATTAATGGAGATGGGGAGCTTCCCTGCAAGTTTGTCTTAAATCAATTGTACTTTAGTCTGGAATAAGATTGCCATCATGTCAGAAAGAATTTGGTCCTGTACAAATTAATTTTCTTGGTTTAGTTTGGATAGAGCCGCGGAGGTCTTGAAAAGGTCTCTTGAGGAGTTTTTGGCCCCCTCAGTTTTGCTAGTAAATTCCTTCCTTTTTGAGTTTTTATAGCTTCCTTGTACTCCCCTAGGGCAAGTTTGTAAGGAAGTTTACTATGTTCACTATATGCTACCCTCCAGACCCTCTCTAGGTGTCTGCACCTAACGTTTATGGCTTTAAGGTCTGGTTTGTACCAGGGGGCAGAAGCACTCTTTCTCCATTGTTTATTTAGTCTTTCAGGGGCCAGCTGATCCATGGCTGATATGATCCAGCGATCCAACTTATCAGCTGGAGCTAGCAGGGGTAAACTTTTAACCAGCAACTCTGTCAGATCCTCTCTCCTGATTTTATGCTATGGGCTTGATTTAGCAGGGGGCAGGTGCTTCGGCGGGGACCTTTCACTCTCCTGGTGACAGAGTTAAAAAAAAAATGGCATTGTGATCAGACCACGTTAAGGGTAGTATTTTCTCAACTGTAATTTTAGAGTTGTTGGTAAAGATACCTTCAAGAGTATGGTGGGCCTTGTGTGTAGATTCCAAGACTTGTTGTGTAAGACCGAACCCTTCTAAATTATCTACTACTATGGATGTGTCTGTGCTCTTGACAGCATCCAAATGAAAGTTAAAATCCCCCAATATTGTGAATGTTAGGGAGCCCAAGCATTACCCCATGAATGTCTGCAGTCCTTGAATAAACAACGTTTTTGGCCCAGGCTGCCGGTATAGGAGTAGAGCAGGGAAGGATGAGGAATTAGAAAATGTAATATTAAAGGCCATAGCTTCCGCATCTGGCAACTGGATTGTCCCGAAAGTGACCTTAAAGATGGATTGATAGATGTTTGCCCTACCACCCCCCTTTTAACCTGACCTTTCTACACAGGCAATGAGTATCCAGCTGGTATTGCTACAGCCCAGTAAGGCTCAGAAGTGGCAGTAGCCCAGGTTTCCGTGAGGAAAACCATTCCTGGGTTTGATGTCTGAAGCAGTATTCAAATTCATATTTGAGCTTGATGACCGATATAGTATTTAACAGTATAGCATTTAAAAAGCTCACCTCGGATTCATGATTAATATTTTCGCTTTTTACGATCTTGTGTGGAAAATGCAGAGATGAGGTAGCTCTGCTCATTTCATTCACTGGCTCTAGTGAGTTCTTATCTCTACTCAGTGAACAGGGGGCTGAAACGGAAGCATGAGTGACTGTGCCACGCAATGGGAAGTGACAAGAAGTACAATGATAGACAGGATTACCCTTATCCCCGGTCCACATAGCCGAGTTGCAGCGCTACCCTTGTTGTAAGCCTGTAACTGTGTTGAAGAATATATAATGCAGGAAAAACGAGCAGGGGTCCTGGTGCATGGCGCCTTCTGGGCACTGACTGGAGCAGACAGGGTTGCCTTTGGCGCGCCAGCTGCGCAGTCTCGTCAGTATGCTGGTTTTTCCCCCACGTGCTTAGCTCTCACTTACTGGCACCGCAGGTCGCAGGGAAGAAAACACCAAGCAGTCAGAGGACTGAAAAGTGAAGGTAAAGTGCCAAGTGCAGGATAAAATGTTTTAAAAAAAATTTAAATATGCTTTCCGCAGTTACACAGTGGCAGCGCAAATCAGTCGCACACCTTAGTTCCCCAACGTTTCCATGCTGCGTGATCATGTCAGCATGATGGTTGTATGCCCCTTGTTCTTAACAACTAGCATGCCGACCTTGAAATTGGCAATCTCTCACTTATGGGCAACGCAGGTTGTGGGGAAGAAAACACCAAGCAGTCAGAAGACTGAAAAGTGAAGTTAAAGTTCCAAGTGCAGGATAAAATGTTTTTTTAAATTAAACAAATATGGTTTCTGCAGTTACACAGTGGCAGCGCAAATTAATCACACACCTAAGTTAACCAACATGTACAATAAAAATCCTCAACTCCACTTGTACTGTTTTTCTTAGGACGAATTGAACCATAGAAACAGTCACACATGTACATATAAACATGTAATAATGCTTTTCAAAAACATCCACTCACTTGGGTTTGAGGAAACTGTGAGAGTAATCTCCAAACTTTATATATTCACCTCTGAAAAATTTGAGTCAATATTTGCATGGGTTTTCACTTGAGTTGTACAGCTCTTGGAGATATGTCTTAAAAGTGATTTGCAGCTGATTGTCCTACACATCTTCTGCTGGGCTTTCTGTTTCAGTCGGACTAGTTGCTAGAATAAGGTTTCACTCAACCTGCTTTCTGCCTCTTTTCTTCCTCTCATCATGCTTCCCAAAGCCGTGGCAACTGCCACAGAGCAGGAAAAAATCAAATGATAATAACTAATGTTATTATAATTTTATTTTGTCCTCCTGCTGTGGCAGCTTGCGTGACTGGACGGGGCGGGGCTGAAGAGCAGGGGAGGAGTGGTGCATCCCTCCTAAGTCAATAATGACTGTTTGGTCAAACCTCTCGGGCCGCCCAAACCAATCATGCACACTTTCCCCCTTCTCCATACAGGCTGCATTCCAGCCCGCATGGAGCACATGCCCACCCCTACAGCCCCTGGCTGAGCACTGTGTCACTGAGCCAACACCAATCACAATGCTGCATTGCAGCATTCTGATAGGCGCTGGGAGCATGGGACCCCTGGTGCTTCCTGCTTCTAACAAGAAGCCAGGATGAAGACACAGGAGAGGTGGCGGAGGCTGACCATGTAGCTGGCCGGGATGTAAGTGTCTTTTTTTAATTTTTATAGTGATCCCCTACATGCTGGTAATATGAGGCCTTGTGTTCCTGCACCAAATAATCTTGGAACACCAGTACAGTTGTGATCATCCGTAGAAGTATCCCATTTTGGGATACCACTCCAGCTGCCTTGTAAAAATTCCCTTATTTACCACTGCTGTCATCCTCTTCCACAATAAACTCTTCTTGCCCCTCCTCTTCCTCCTAAAACAATTTCTCTTCCAGTTTCCCTACCATTCTGTTCTTAGTCCTTTTTCTCCCCTCATCTTCTTTTCCTCAACCTTCTTTCTTGAGCTACAACACTTTTCAATTCAATTCAATTATAACTTTATTTGGATCTTTAGATCATAAAAGTGCACAGTAAAAAAGAAAATAACACATTTTCATCCTACACTTAACAATAGCATAAACTTGTCACAATGATTAGATCAGGGGGCGTACAGTTTAACAATCCGTCATAAAAAAAGTATACAATTAAGATCAGGTAATTCATTATTACAATAAATAAAATACAATAATTAGAAAGTTAAAAACTATTCGGTAAAATTTAAAAAACATTAGGACACATATCTCATAAATTATTTGTCAATGACATATGATATCTAGATACTCCACAGGGATTGAATAGTCGAGAGGAAGAAAAAAAATAAATCATCATTAGGTTATTTTAACAACTTGCAAAATTTAAAAGCAAAATGTTTCAGTTATTTACTAGAGTTTTGTGGGACAGTTGTTACAATTTCAACCCATTTTTAGCTCTAATGCACATCACACAAGAAAGGAATCTAGATACAAAAAAAAAACACCAGTTGTGTGGTATCGGACCTTAATAAACGTTCTGCCTCTCTGCACTGCCTTCAATTTAAATTGATGCAGAGGGGTTTGATCCATCTTTTTCTTGGTGTGTCGTACAATGGACCAAAAAAAAGTATGTGTGCATCATCTTCCGTGACCTCATAGATATGTTTACAAAATGTACATTTATCATAATTTTTATCGTCACGGTTACAACTCCATTTGGATTTATTTTCATTGGTTTGCAAAACCCCATATCTAAATTTCAGGTACAATGATTTAGCAATTTGTGGGCATACCTCATCCAGTAGTGGTTCAAATAGAGCTATATCTTTAAACAGGAGAAAGGATGTATATAAAGAACCTAAATTGGAATCGTACAGAAAACAACTGCTCATATAACTCCAAAAGGATAACTTTACAATCTTACTATATGCCGCAGTCAAATTTAAGGGCTCTTCCCAGTAGTGTGATAATCCTATTTTTTAAGCCATGTAGACACATGTTGCAACCACAGGATGGCCTTTAAAAAACCGACACTCATTATCTCCTGCAACCCTTTTTTGTAGCTTACAAGCTCTGCCGTTGCCCAAATTCTTACCCAAAATAAAAGGGGGCGCAATACTGCAAGGTTGTCAGTACGTTTTAGGTTAAGATCAAGTGTTACCGGAATCATCGGGGTCCTATTGGGTAAAGACAGTACTTTAGGAATACATTTATTTTCGCCGATTTCGAAGTTACGTTTACAATAAGGGTCCTAAAGTTCAGCCCCATACAAGGCAGCTGACTGAGCCTTGAATTTGTAAACCTCTATGGCTGGAGAGACTGCCTTAGAGGTGCTCCCTCCATGTTTCTTTGTAATGGGGACACAGTTTTGGAGGAGAACTAATCTGTTTTTTTCCAATTGTGGCTTCCAGGATAGTTTTGAATCTAGTGTAATGCACAGGTAATTAAAGCTATGTACATATTCTAATCTTTGATAATTTAACTCTAGATTCTTTTTAAAGGATTTATGTGGGTTAATAGACATATATTTGGTCTTGTATGGATTGATTTCCAATCCCTTAATACAGTACAGATGAAAGGAATTCAACAAATTCTGGAGCCCACTAGGGGTTTGCGAGATTAACATGGTATCATCTGCAGAAAGTAATGCTGGTATTATTTCCCCACCCAACCTAGGGGAATCATTTTTACAACCCTCCAGGAAACTAGGAATATCATTTACATACAATGTGAACAAGGTGGGCGCCAAGACACAGCCCTGGCACACACCCCGTCTCACATGTATTTCCATGGTAAGTTCTCCCCTCTGCCCCCATCTCCCTTTTGCGTAATTCTATTTGTGCAACCTGATTATCTGGACCAGTAATTCGATTGGTACCCCCAGATCTTTCAGGCAGCCCCAAAGGAGGCTCTTAGGTACCAAATCGAACGCGGCCCTCAAATCAACAAAGGCAATGTATAAACTACCTTGTCTTAGGGTTATATATTTCCAACAAAGACACAGAAATCTGAAGACTTGGTCGATGGTACTAGTCTTCTTTCTAAACCCAGCTTGATATTTAGAAAGGAGCCCGACTTCTTCAATCCAATCCGATAGCCGAGATAGTAAATGCGTGGCATACAGTTTCTCTACATGAGCCCCCTCGCGGCCATCGCACACCAACACAACCTCAACATAATCTCCTACGCCAACGACACCCAGCTGATCCTCTCCCTGACCAACGACCCCGCCGCCGCCAGAGCCAATCTGCACGAAGGGATGAAAGATGTAGCCGAGTGGATGACGACCAGCCGCCTGAAACTGAACTCAGACAAGACAGAGGTCCTCATCCTGGGCTCCTCGCCCTCCGCCTGGGACGACTCCTGGTGGCCCCCCGCCCTGGGCACCGCACCCAAACCGACGGACCACGCACGCAACCTGGGCTTCATCCTGGACTCCTCCCTCTCCATGACCAGGCAAGTCAACGCCGTCTCCTCGTCGTGCTTCAACATCCTACGCATGCTACAGAAGATCTTCTGGTGGATCCCCACCGAGACCAGGAAGACCGTCACCCAGGCCCTCGTCACCAGCCGACTGGACTACGGCAACGCCCTCTACGCCGGTACCACCGCCAAGCTCCAGAAGAGACTCCAGCGGATCCAGAACGCCTCAGCCAGACTCATCCTCGACATCCCACGAAACAGCCACATCTCCAGACCTCTGAGAGACCTGCATTGGCTCCCCGTCAACAAAAGAATCACCTTCCGTCTCCTCACCCATGCACACAAAGCCCTACACGATCAAGGCCCGAGCTACCTCAACAACCGAATCAACTTCTACGCTCCCAAACGCCACCTCCGATCAGCCAGCCACGCCCTCGCCGCCGTCCCCCGCATCCGAAGAGCGACAACAGGAGGAAGGTCCTTCTCCTACCTGGCCACCAAGACCTGGAACTCCCTCCCGACCGACCTGCGCCTGACCCAAGACCACCTCTCCTTCAGGAAGAAGCTCAAGACCTGGCTGTTCCAGCAGTAACGGCAACCCCCCCCACCCCAAGCACCTTGAGACCCTACGGGTAAGTAGTGCGCTCTATAAATGTCTTTGATTGATTGATTGATTGTGGGATGTCAATCAGACTAATAGGGCAATAATTCCCCGGATCGTGTCTATTACCCTTTTGTAAAATTTTTACTATTTCTGCCCCCTTCCATGTGTTTGGTATTGGTTCAAATTTAGCTATCGCATTGCATAGATGATTGATGTATGGGCCCCATATACTTAAATCATGTTTTAAAAGGTCACCTCGAATCTTGTTTGGTCCTGGTGCTTTGCCAGAATTGACTGATCCCAATATTGAGATTGTTTCATTTAAAGTAAAATTCAGATTGGCTGCCTTAGCATTGTTAATCATTTCCTCTGTTAAAACAAAGCTATTACCGTTGGATTCAGAGTATAGTGCAGAGAAGTGATCCACCCAAGTACTTTCATCTAGGAATAAGTCTCTTTGTGTTCTTCCTGACCTATTGTCTTTGGCCATCAAGTTCGAAAATCCGGCCTGATCCTTATCTTTGGCTGCACGAATTAGATCTGCCCAAATCTCCTCATCCCAAGACTTCTTTGCAGCTTCAATGGTCTGTTTATAGGTACGTCTTTATCCCTTATTTTATCTGTATGTTCGCTCTTGATAGCCTTGATTAGCTCTTGCTTTGCTAGTCGGCAATCCCCGTTAAACCACGGGTTACCTGGACAAGACCTGTCTGTTGTTCCTACCTTTTTTCTTTGACCACTTTAGTTAGGACAGGTCCTAGGGAGCTGACCAATCTGCCATGAAGATCTGTCATCTTGGGTTGGTCTGAGGGATTCTATATAAAGGGTGCAAAGATCTCTGTAAAGATTGAAGAAATGCTAGCCATTACTCTTATGTTCCCTAAAATAAATGGCAATTTTATAGCACATTTCACTGTCCAGACTGCCTGTCTCATCTGAATCAGAATGTGATGGGAGAAATAAATCTAGCAATATTGATAAGCTCAAGGGCCGATGGTCACTTTCAACTCTGTCATCTACTTTGAAGTCGACCAAGTGACTCCAAAATCCCAATGACACTAGAACATGGTCTATATTGCTCTGTGATTTGCCTCTGCTGAACGTATGAGCATTGGGTCTATCTGATGGAAGGTGCCCATTGCAGGCTCTAAGGCTGTGAGACGTTGTTAACCTTAATAATTGAGTCACAGCAACTGTACACTTAACCTCTTTGTTGCTTTCTAACTCTGGGATATTGAACAACAGGTGTTCGACCTCTAATAAGTTACCGAATCCCGATATGGGCTCAAAATTGCAGTTGAAGCCACCTCCAACTATGATATTCGGTTCATGTCCCAGAGTATCAAGTAGGAGTTCCAGCTGGTTAATTACTAGTGACTCACGATGTGCAGGGCTGGGTCTAATATAGATATTAAACAAATACACAGCCCCACCATCTTTCGAAACTAGTTTTAGGCCCAATATATCTTTAGACGGGACATCCAAAGGCACTATGGTAATTTTAAGGGAAACCCGAATCCAAATCACCAGTCCCCCTGCTGGTCTTCCCCTTAATGAGCGGCTCGCCCCCACACTAAATGTTTTAAAACCAACTCTGTGGGGTATGTCTAGAAGCCAGGTCTCCTGTAGGAGTATCACATCACCAGCCTCAATGTAAGCATTCCACATTGGGTCTGGCAAGTTCCTCCTTAGACCTGCAATGTTCCATGATATAACATGTAGATTTAGTATGTCTCTGGATGCCCTAGATTGCAATACATCATCGTTACCCAGGATCCCAGTAATACTATGAGAATCAATGTTGTCTAGCCTAATAGCCAGAGGGATCTCTGCTTTTGTCACCTTAGTTTTGCTAAAGCTTTCTACCATCACTGAAGTAAGTACTTCCACCCTATCCATGCGATTGATCTTCCTGGGCACTATAGATATTTCCAGCCCACAGAATGTAGGCTCTAAATGTCAATCCAGATAATCCAGGGTTGATAGGACCCCAACGCAATTATTCAATGAGACTTTCGGATCATCACTAACTGAGTTACCTATCTCCGTTGGTCTACAAAAATATCCCAGCGGTAGCACACTAATATTGGTAGTCCCCAGATCAAACGTCTCATTGTTCGCTAGGATGGCCCTGATCATGTGTGGCCGCCTAAAATTTACCACCACACAATCCCCTCTGATGTTCTTCCTGGATTCTCCCACCCAGCCCACCCTGCATACCATTAGGATGTCAGCTTCTCTCAATGGATTAAATTTCCTACATTTTGATAGCCAACCAACGACCTTGTTTTTCAAATTAGTCCAATTCTCTTTCTGTTCCCTCCTAAGCACCGGTACCCCTGCTAAAATTAGCGTGTAGGGGCAAGAAGCAGGTGGTAGCTTTAAGACGTCCTCATTGGGGATTAGATCTGTACCTTTAGGGCTAAATAGAACCGGTTTGTCTGTTTGGACCCCATGCCTGTCACAAGCTGAGGCACCATAGCGAGAATCTCCTACCTCCCGTTGAGGTTCGATACTGACCCTTGCCTCAGTTACCATTGTTTCTGCACTATTATCAACTGTAAGTTTATCATGTGGTCTAGGGATGTTCCTTGCCTTATCACAGCATATAGTTATCTCTGGTTCGAGTGGGATGGGCCTCTTTGCAACAGTGGGCACTTGCTTTGGGTAGAACTCCCTGTATTTTTCCAATCCATCTCTTCTGTGCACAGTCACCAGATGGAAAACTGCCCGAACTCAGCAGACCCATTGTATTTTGCAATAGACCCAGCTTCTCTTCCAGCGGTTTTAAGGTCTTACAGATATGATTAACTATATCAGCTAACATTCCTTCCCTAGCAGAATAAAGGGCTCTCTTTACGATAGACTCGAGATCTCCGAGATGGTTGACTGGAGCTGGTTCATATAAGTCATCATGGGACTCTGTTTGAGTTGATACACTCTTCCCAAGAACTCTGTTGGTGTCTGAGCTAAGCATGGGCGAATTTTGCGAATCTCGCGTTCGCGAATTTTGCGGATTTGCGAACTCGCAATCCGCAAAATCCGCAAACTCTCGCGAATTTGCGGATTTTTTTTTTTGTGTTCGCGCGGGTTTCTGCCAGTTCGCAAGGGTTTTGTACAATTTCGCAAAACGCGAACTTACCTGTCGGGTCGCAAGTTTCGCGAACTTGTTGTTTCTACGTGTCCAGCCTGTTTGGGACACTCTTCTTCATCACTGCCACTCTCTGTCACCACTGCCACTCTCTGACTACTCATGCCACCCTCTGGCCCACCCATGCCACCCTCTGTTTCATCACAGCACCCTCTGGTTGTCCAGTCAGTGTACATTATTGTGGCAAAGCAAGCACACCTTCCCTGCCTCAAGTGACCTGAATTAATTTGGGGCTGATTAATGTGTCACAGAATATTTTTTTAGCTGGCACCTGCTTCCTTAGTGCTTCCTGATTAGTGATCTTTTGCACTTGCTAAGTGCTTTCATTGTTGCAAAATTAGTTACAACACCTGCCCTGCCCCAACTGACAATAATGAATTAGGGGCTGATTAATGGATTTGAACTTCCAGCCTGGCTCCTGCTTGTCTCCCTTAGCTGTAATTCAGGACCTTTGTGGCATATGTGTAACTATTCTGAGGTTCAGAGCAGGGTCCCATAATAGTTGCAACTGGCAACTGAACTCTGGAGGGGCCCCTCAGGAAGCACTACAGGAAATGGCTACTAATGATGAGCCTGAACTTTTGAACCTGGTAAGTAGTTTCAGTTTTGCTAAGATCGTATTTCTGCAATTTTGCGCTTATTCGCGAGGCACGAAGTTGTACTGGGAAGCCGCGAACTCACGCGAACAGTGCGAGCAAGCCATAAAATCCGCTGCTCGCGGATTTGCGGATTTTGCGGGAGATTCGCGAATCTCGCGGATTGCGAATTTACCGAAAATCCGCAAAATCCGCGAGCGAAACGGATTTTCCGCCCATGCTTAGTCTGAGCATGTTTTAGTTTTCCCACCTTGTGCCAAACCCCCAGCAGCCCTAGCCCTTGCTTTTTTTTTGTTGCCAATGTCTGGTTTTTGTTTCTTATTCTGGATCCCACACTGGAAATATCATTAATCGTTGTAGGGCTAGATAGATTAGAACAGGTGAGAGCCAGTCCATCCTCCTCACCTTTTTCTGCAGAACCCATAGGTGGTATCTGCGGTGTGTCCGAGAGCCTAGGTGAACCTCTTTGTGTGTAAATTGGGTCAAGGGACAGCCTACTTTCAGCATTTTGGATCTCATGGTTTAGGAGGGATTCAGCCCTAATAATAAAAGCATCTAGGGAGGCTGCGGGTCCTTTGCGTTTACTCATGGCGCAGCCCCTTGTCGCAAGTGAGGGAGAAGGAAAAATAGATGGACAATATGATACAACAGTGAAAAAAGTACAATGAGAAAAAATGTCCAGCCACTCTGGTAATTGGAGCTTACCAACAACTTAAGATCTATCAGTGTCCAGATATCCGCGGGGTGGCCCAGTTCAGTCTTTGTCAGGCTATGATGGGCGCGGACGGGCCCATGCACGTCCCGCGCCGCGGGAGGCGCAGCGTTGTTTTAAGCGCGTCCGGGTGCCTGCGGTGACGTCCTCGGTGTGCGCGGTCCCCAGGCACACTGGGAAATGTTGTCCCCAGGTGGCGAGAGTGGCGGCAAACTCGGAGTGTGGCCGGAACCGGAGCAAAGCAACAGAGCCCCCAGAAACAAACAGGTGAAAGTAGCCAAGCTGGAATCGTGTCTTGCGGGAGGCGCAGCGTTGTTTTAAGCGCCTCCGGGCACCTGCGGTGACGTCCCCGGTGTGCCCCGTTCCCAGGCACACTGGGAAATGTAGTCCCCAGGCGGGGAGAGTGGCGGTAAACTTGGGGCAGTGTGGCCGGAACCGGAGCAAAGCAACAGAGCCCCCAGAAACAAACAGGTGAAAGTAGCCAAGCTGGAATCGTGTCCCACGCGCGCAGCGTTGTTTTAAGCACCTCTGGGCACCTGCTGTGATGTCCTCGGTGTGCGCGGTCCCCAGGCACACTGGGAAATGTAGTCCCCAGGTGGCGAGAGTGGCGGCAAACTCAGGGCAGTGTGGCCGGAACCGGAGCAACGCAACAGAGCCCCCAGAAACAAACAGGTGAAAGTAGCCGAGCTGGAATCGTGTCCCCTTTTCGACTGAGACATTTATCTAATATTCCTCCCATCAGCTCTCCCTTTCATCGTATGTCTCCACTTCCTCTGAGTGATTCCATTCCCCATTGAACCAGTATACAATACAATTGGCCCTTTACTTATGCACCTTAACCACCTCTCCGCCCTTTTCCTTCTTACGACATTTTCATATTGGCAATATCCCTCCCACCAATGCTGAGTGTATCAAATTACCCTATCCTTCACCCCTCAACCTTTCTCCTCCCTTCACTTTTCTCTCCTTGTTTTCTTTGTTCCAGTAGCCATTTACACGAATGCTCCTTTTAACCTCATTTCATCTCACTAATACCCCTCATATTCTGTCTTGTTTCTCCTTGACTTTCCTTCATTTTTTCTCTCCTCTTATTGTCAACTACTCAGACCTTCCTTCCTCCCTCAATCTCAAGTGAGTAATTCCTCTCCCTTTTCTTAATTTCCCCCTGTACTGCTATCTGCTTCATATTACTTCAATGTTTCCTTCCCCTCTGACTCTTCCTGACTTTTTCCTTCTTCACTCCCTCGGCCAAAATTGCCACTAGGCATCTTGTAGTTTATAACTTGAAATCCCATCCTAATAGATTCAGACCCTCACCAATCCCTTTGTAATACATTGAGTACATTCAAAGTGGGTAATGGTAACACATTATTTATAGCACTATAAAATATTACAATTGCGATTGCAAGCACCCTGCAATACCTCACTCCAATCTACTCCACTCTACCACACTCCAATATACCCCACTCTAACCCACTACAATCCACTCCATTCTACCCCGCTCTAAAGTAGAACCTTGATTAAATGTCCAATTCAGAGCACAGAATTCTACTCTAGCAACTTGCTTAAGAAGGCAGGAGCAACTGTATGGAGTCTTAGGATCATTCCCAACAAGGTTAGGCATAGTCAATAGATCTCATATTTACTTCCAGCCCTTTGGCTTTTTCAATGCTTGCTTTCAATTGCCTTGCCTCCTTGTTCTCGGAATGCTGTGTTTTGATTTTCCAAAGCAAACATGCGCAGCTCACGTTTGCTAACAATGTTGCTACTTTCCCCTCCCACCCACCATTTCTCTGTGTGATGTCCCCTTCACACCAACCCCTACCCCATACTTACTTGCCTATATCCTCCCTCTCCCTCTACACATGCTCCCCACCCCAACCAGAGCTGGCAGGCCCATTCAATGTCAGTCAGTAATGGCCTGCATTAGTTTACCTTTTTCCGTTATAAATGCATGACTTCAAAAAGAAAACAAAGGAGTATATGAACCACTCAGGGGTGTTGGTATGACTTGCAATATCTACTCAAAGCAGGCGCAGCTTTTTACCACTAATATGAATACGCGCCACTTGTTTATCATGCATTATTTTTATACATTGCAACATCGCTGAAGGCCGTCCACATGTGCACCCCCTACTCCTGTTCCTGTGGGCAGAACCCCTCACCATATACGGGGTGACCACACTGCAGGTCCTGCCTGGAGTTTCAGTCTATCTACCGCCTGCACTTCATGTCTCAGCTGTGGGTTGCCACGAGATCCAGCCATGCAGTGCAGATGGCTCCTAGGCCCCCTCTCATCCCACCTCTTCCCCCTCTCTGTACATCCTCTCCCCAGCCTGCCACTGTCAAACATGCCCTCCACTGCTCTGTGTAGACTGTCCTCCATGCTTCTAAGCTGTAAGCTCTCGCTGATGTAGAGAGCCACCCGGAGTCTCCACTACATTGTAGCACACTAACATGCACAGATGCACCCCTCGGGCGGGCTTGACCCAAGGGGATAAATAAATGGCTGTAGACCGCTCAGGGTCTTCCATCCATCACCCAGTTAACTAGTGGTTGTGTACCTTCATTCCAGCGCTGCTGCTACATGCTGCATATAGGCCCCGCCATGCTACACTAGCGACGAGGTCAGTCACCACCCTCGCGTGCACTGCCTCACAAAGGTCACCCTGCGAGAGGCAAGCAGAGCCCACCCGCGCACTCTGCCATAGTGTGAAGAGAGTGTGCTCCAGCCCGTGCTTGCCATCGGCTGCAGCCCGGGCTTGCCTGTGACGCCCTTCGTGGCTGCTGCTGCTGTGTCGGCTCACCGCTGAAACTCTGGATCCGGCCTGCCACTGCCTGCGCCAGCGTGTGCATCCTGGTGGCAGTGGGAGCGTGTGTGTACCGGTGTTGCTCCCAGGCTTCGTGAATCGTCCTGGTGAGTGCTCAGCCCATGTGGGCGTGCCACAATGGAAAGAAGCGGTACTGCAGGCCCCCAGTACAACACTGACTGGGAATTGTGTCCCTCCCAGGGCCGGTATTCTCCTCACCAGCAGGCTCTTTTGTATTGGGAAAGACCCAACAGGCCCTGAAGAGGAGGCCCATTCCACCGCCAGGTCAGCAGGCTTTTGACAGTCACAGTCAAGCCTACCACCCCATCCACACGTGAGGAGGGAAGTCAGCTGGGCTCAATGTCCCGCAGATGCCACAAGACACCTGGATGCCCCACCCCCCTCCCCCGGCTGACCTAAAAGGGGGGAAAGAGGTAGGAGAGGCTGTAAATATTCAAATCTCCAGAGACCAGGCTCAGATGCCCTGCTGGTCACACGTGGCCCAGCGCTCAAGCTGCACTCTCATCTCTAGCGCTAGAACTGCGCCACTGCACCTGTGCACCTCTGCACCGGCGGCATGGGTGATCCTGCCCTAGCAGGCCCTGCTGGTCAGCAGCAAACATTCCAGACGCAGGCGCCAACGCACCTCCCCCAGAACACAGCCATACAAGCGTTGCACCACTTATGCCTTTTAGCGAAACAGAGGACCCTGCCACAGCGGCCCCCAGGTGGAAGGCGTGGGTTGAATGGCTCAACCACTACTTCACAGGCATGAAAGAAACTGACGGCACGGTGAAGAGGTCACTGCTTATCTATTACGGAGGCTCAGAGATCTACGATCTCTTCGAAACGCTCCCCAACACCAGAAATTATGACAACTATGAGGCAGCGGTCGCTGCACTCAACAGGCATTTCGAACACCAACTTAACCCAGACTTCGAAACGTTCATGTTCAGGCCGGCGTCACAGTCGGACATGGAGTCCATCGATATGTTTTACTCGCAGCTGCTCCGGCTGGCCGGGACGTGCGCCTTCCCGAATCAGAGGGAAGAGATACACGACCAAATCATCCTGGGTTGCCGCTTCAAACTCCTGCAGAAACTGATCCTTCGACAACCAGGGATCTCTCTGGACGAGATCCTCATCTTGGCCCTGTTGCACAAGCTGTTGGATGTCCGGGTTGAATAAATGGAGGCTGCTCTACACATGCCTGTCGCAGCATCACATGCATCCAAGCATGTGCCCATCAAGGAAGAGAGGATGGAGGCAATCCAACAGTGCACGCCAAGCACCGGGGACAACGACGGGAGGCGCATGTGGCTACTGTGGAGAAGATCACTCAGCGGCGGCTGAGTGTGGGACCAGAGGAAAGACGTGTTCCAGCTGCGGGAAGATCAATCACTTTGCCAAGGTGTGTAGCAGCAGTCGGTCCAGGCAGGCTCCACCGAGGCTGTGAGGCATGTCGCACTGCTGCGCCAAGTCTTCATTGATGACCCGCCATCCAAGAGAGAAGTCCCACAGCAGGAACGCTGCCTTGCCCTTGAGTATGATGATGACAAAGTGTTCTTTGTGTCGTTTGTCAGTAGAGCCGACAATCGCCGGAGGCCTTCACCAATGTGCTCTGTCTCGGTGGAAGGAACAGCTGTCCGGGTTCTCATAAACACGGGGGCCTCAGTCAACGTGATGGACTCGAAGCAGTATGATCGTCTATCACCACGGCCCCCGCTCGCACCCACCAAGGCTAGGATATACACATACAGAGAGACGGATCTCTCTCCCCATCTGAGAGGTCATCCACGCAAAAGTTGCCAGCGGAAAGCATACCACAGTGACCAGGTTCCACATCACGGAAGGAAGGAAAGGCACCCTGCTCAGCTACCATACAGCCCAGGACCTGGGACTGGTCTTCTTTGCCCACCAGAGCCATGACTTCCACACTAAAGCCATTCTGAGGGAGTTCCAAACACTCTTCACTGGACTAGGCAAACTCAAAGGAAAGAGGTTCAAACTCCACATCGACACCACTGTGAGGCCTGTCACCCTGAGGTATCGGAGGGTGCCGTTCAATCTCCAACTGCAAGTCAAAGAAGAGCTAAAGAAGCTGTAGGATCTCGATGTAATCGAGAAGGTGTCTGTCCCCATCCCATGGGTGTCCTCGCTGGTCGTGGCTCCCAAACCGAAGCAGCCCGGGGCCATCTGGCTTTGCGTGGACATGAGACTACCGAACATGGCGGTCAAAAGGGAACGCCAAATCAGGCCCACCATGAACGACATAGTGGCAGATCTGAACGGAACCAAGTGGTACTCAAAGCTGGACTTGAACGCGGGGTACCACCAGTTAGAGCTCGAACCTGAGAGCAGGTACATCACCACGTTCTCTACGCATGTTGGCCTTCAGAGGTACAAGAGACTTAGCTTTGGGGTGTTGTTGGCAGCCGAGGTCTTCCAAAACGCCATCAGGGAAGCACTGTCAGGTCTGCAGGGCCTGATCAACCTAAGCAATGACATTTTGGTGTTATCGAACATCCTAGAAGAACACCACACTTACCTCCGGGCCACCCTACAGAGACTCGAAAACTGCGGACTAGCCCTTCATAAGTCAAAGTGTTCATTCTACCAAGAGTCTGTCAATTTCTTCGGGTACACCTTCACCAGAGAAGGACTGCAGGTGGACCCCAAGAAGGCCGCAGCCATCCGAACAGCCAGCACCCCGAAGAACCCCATGGAGGTGCAAAGTTTTCTTGGCATGGCCACATACTGTGGGAGATTCATTCCAACCCTTGCTGCCCATTCAGAACCACTCCATACCCTCACAAGCAATTACCACAAGTGGGAGTGCACAGTGGCTGCCAACACGGCATTTACCAGCATCAAGGTAGCGCTACTGGACAAGATGGTGATGGACTATTTTCATCCAGCGGTACAAAAGGGGGTGGTGATGGACGGAGCATCTGAATCAATCAAACACTCGCACCCAGTCACAAGATCTGGGTTTAATCCATCACCGTTCTTTAGCCCACTCTGCCACCCCAGTTCAGACATGGCTATATGCAAATCAGTCTGACCCTGGGCCTCATGGGAAAGAGTCCAGCCTGAACTGCCAAACCATGTCTTCCCTGGACCGGAACCAAGCTTCCGAAGACCGGTTTCTGGCATTCCAGCCGTCTTCAGCCCGGCTTCCTTGAATCCAGTGGCAAAGTGAGCAAGGGACTCACGTCTGAGCATACCCTGCCACACTTATGGCGGCCAAAAGGGGTACAAAAGGGGGTGGTGATGGACGGAGCATCTGAATCGATCAAACACTCACACCCAGTCAAAAGATCTGGGTTTAATCCATCACCGTTCTTTAGCCCACTCTGCCACCCCAGTTCAGACATGGCTATATGCAAATCAGTCTGACCCTGTGCCTCATGGGAACAGTCCAGCCCGAACTACCAAGCCATGTCTTCCCTGGACCGGAAACAAGCTTCCGAGGACCGGTTTCTGGCATTCCAGCCGTCTTCAGCCTGGCTTGCTTGAATCCAGTGGCAAAGTGAGCAAGGGACTCAGGTCTGAGCATACCCTGCCACACTTATGGCGGCCAAAAGCGGGACAAAAGGGGGTGGTGATGGACGGAGCATCTGAATCGATCAAACACTCAAACCCAGTCAAAAGATCTGGGTTTAATCCATCACCGTTCTTTAGCCCACTCTGCCACCCCAGTTCAGACATGGCTATATGCAAATCAGTCTGACACTGTACCTCATGGGAACAGTCCAGCCCGAACTGCCAAGCCATGTCTTCCCTGGACCGGAACCAAGCTTCCGAGGACAGGTTTCTGGCATTCCAGCCGTCTTCAGCCCGGCTTGCTTGAATCCAGTGGCAAAGTGAGCAAGGGACTCACGTCTGAGCATTCCCTGCCACACTTACGGCGGCCAAAAGCGGTACAAAAGGGGGTGGGGATGGACGGAGCATCTGAATCGATCAAACACTCACATCCAGTCAAAAGATCTGGGTTTAATCCATCACCGTTCTTTAGCCCACTCTGCCACCCCAGTTCAAACATGGCTATATGCAAATCAGTCTGACCCTGTGCCTCATGGGAACAGTCCAGCCCGAACTGCCAAGCCATGTCTTCCCTGGACCGGAAACAAGCTTCCGAGGACCGGTTTCTGGCATTCCAGCCGTCTTCAGCCTGGCTTGCTTGAATCCAGTGGCAAAGTGAGCAAGGGACTCAGGTCTGAGCATACCCTGCCACACTTATGGCGGCCAAAAGCGGGACAAAAGGGGGTGGTGATGGACGGAGCATCTGAATCGATCAAACACTCAAACCCAGTCAAAAGATCTGGGTTTAATCCATCACCGTTCTTTAGCCCACTCTGCCACCCCAGTTCAGACATGGCTATATGCAAATCAGTCTGACACTGTACCTCATGGGAACAGTCCAGCCCGAACTGCCAAGCCATGTCTTCCCTGGACCGGAACCAAGCTTCCGAGGACAGGTTTCTGGCATTCCAGCCGTCTTCAGCCCGGCTTGCTTGAATCCAGTGGCAAAGTGAGCAAGGGACTCACGTCTGAGCATTCCCTGCCACACTTACGGCGGCCAAAAGCGGTACAAAAGGGGGTGGGGATGGACGGAGCATCTGAATCGATCAAACACTCACATCCAGTCAAAAGATCTGGGTTTAATCCATCACCGTTCTTTAGCCCACTCTGCCACCCCAGTTCAAACATGGCTATATGCAAATCAGTCTGACCCTGTGCCTCATGGGAACAGTCCAGCCCGAACTGCCAAGCCATGTCTTCCCTGGACCGGAAACAAGCTTCCGAGGACCGTTTTCTGACATTCCAGCCGTCTTCAGCCCGGATTGCTTGAATCCAGTGGCAAAGTGAGCAAGGGACTCACGTCTGAGCATACCCTGCCACACTTATGGTGCCCAAAAGCGGTACAAAAGGGGGAGGTGATGGACGGAGCATCTGAATCAATCAAACACTCACACCCAGTCAAAAGATCTGGGTTTAATCCATCACTGTTCTTTAGCCCACTCTGCCACCCCAGTTCAGACATGGCTATATGCAAATCAGTCTGACCCTGTGCCTCATGGGAACAGTCCAGCCCGAACTGCCAAGCCATGTCTTCCCTGGACCGGAAACAAGCTTCCGAGGACCGGTTTCTGGCATTCCAGCCGTCTTCAGTCCGGCTTGCTTGAATCCAGTGGCAAAGTGAGCAAGGGACTCACGTCTGAGCATACCCTGCCACACTTATGGTGCCCAAAAGCGGTACAAAAGGGGGTGGTGATGGACGGAGCATCTGAATCGATCAAACACTCAAACCCAGTCAAATGATCTGGGTTTAATCCATCACCGTTCTTTAGCCCACTCTGCCACCCCAGTTCAGACATGGCTATATGCAAATCAGTCTGACCCTGTGCCTCATGGGAACAGTCCAGACCGAACTGCCAAGCCATGTCTTCCCTGGACCGGAAACAAGCTTCCGAGGACCGGTTTCTGGCATTCCAGCCGTCTTCAGTCCGGCTTGCTTGAATCCAGTGGCAAAGTGAGCAAGGGACTCACGTCTGAGCATACCCTGCCACACTTATGGCGGCCAAAAGCGGTACAAAAGGGGGTGGTGATGGACGGAGCATCTGAATCAATCAAACACTCAAACCCAGTCAAAAGATCTGGGTTTAATCCATCACCGTTCTTTAGCCCACTCTGCCACCCCAGTTCAGACATGGCTATATGCAAATCAGTCTGACCCTGTGCCTCATGGGAACAGTCCAGCCCGAAATACCAAGCCATGTCTTCCCTGGACCGGAAACAAGCTTCCGAGGACCGGTTTCTGGCATTCCCGCCATCTTCAGCCCGGCTTGCTTGAATCCAGTGGCAAAGTGAGCAAGGGACTCACGTCTGAGCATACCCTGCCACACTTATGGCGACCAAAAGCCTCCAGGGCGGTGCACCAAACTGGTGTTGATGCCAGCCCAGTTGGCTTTGGAGCAGTCCTTCTTTAGGAATACAGTCAAGAAACCTAGAGACCGGTAACTTACGCCAGCATGGCCCTCACGGATATAGATACAAGGTATGTCCAGATTGAGAGGGAAGGACTGGTAATAAAATGGGCATTCCAGTAATTTCAATTGTACCTGTGTGGCCAGGAGGTCCATGTTGTCACCAACCACAAACCCTTACTCCCACTCTTTGCAGGGTCATCCAGGTTGGAGCCCCCGAGGATAGAGCGTTGGACTTTGCAGCTACAGTGCTATAATTTCGAAGTCATCTTTCGCCCTGGGGCACACAACCTTGTGGACTACTTATCGCGACAACCGGACGCCATGTCACCTCGAAGCTCACCGCAGATGTATGTATCATACTCGGAGGCATTCGTGAAGATGGTCTTGCAGGAGGTGTGCCCCACAGCCATGAAGCTCGATGAAATCAGCCGTGCCATGGATGAAGATGAGACGCAATATCGGATGAAGACCACCTTGATGAGCAACGGCTGGTTGCATTTCATGGACGGGACTCGAGATCTCCGAACCGAAGACAGCAACAGTCGGCAACAAATCTGGCGGGTAAGCCATTAACTAAGTGTGGGAGAGCAAGGAGTCATCCTGAGGGGACATGTGATTGCGATCCCAAGGTTGCAGATGCAGGACCTTCAGCTGCCGCACGTTGGACACCAGGAGATGGCAAAGACAAAAGCCAGACTAAGGAACAAGGTCTGGTCCTCTGCGATGGATTCCATGGTGGAGGAAATGGTGAGGCAGTATCACGCCTGCACCATCACTGGAGGAGACCCAGTGCCAGCGCCGGTGCTCACCGTAGAACCCAGCAAAGCCCCGTGGGCCAAGATCAGCCTTGATTTTGGAAGATTCCCCGATGGACACACCATGCTGGTAATCATCGACTCCTTCTCGAAGTTCCCCATTGTGGAAGTAGTGGCGTCAACAGCGTTCACACACCTTCAGAGAGTCGTGAACAAGACATTCGTACTGATGGGTCTGACACAGGAAATTAGATCAGACAATGGGCCCCCATTCCAGGGCCGGGAATTCCAAGAGTACCTGGAGAGGAAAGCGATTCACCAGGGGAAGATCACCCCTCTGTGGCCTCAAGCCAACGGGGAGGTGGAGCATCTGATGCGAACGCTTAACCAAGCACTGCGCATTGCCGTGGACCAAGGGGAAGATGCAGAAGCGGGACTCGACCAATTCCTTGACGCCTACCGGCAGACGCCCCACAGCACTACCAAGTGTGCTCCGTCATACGTACTCTTTAAGAGGCCCCCGCTGGACAGCATCCCAACGGACCCAACGTGGAAGCCTCAAGAACAAGACAACAAAGCTGTCCAAGAGAAAAGGACACTGATTAACCTGAAGGCGAGTGAGTCCCGCCGGGAAAGAGAACCACAGCTGAAGGTGGGGGATTGTGTGGTGGTCAAGGACAGGCACCCTGGCTGGAAGTTTAGGACACCCTATGAACCAGAAGAGTGGATCGTGGTGGACATTCAAGGAACCAAGGTCACTGCTCAATGAGGGCATCAGGTTGTCACCAGGAATGTGTCCAGCTTCAAAAAGATCTACAGCCAGGTTGCTGGTCAAGAAGAGTCAGAGACACCCAATTATACCCCAAGTGTCACCCCGCCTATCTCACCAGGGCTACAGCTTTCATCATCGATGAGCTCGCAAACGGAGAATAGAGAGACAGTCCATGATGCTGATCAGCCCAGTCAAGGCGTCATGGCGGGATCACCCCTGAACACGCCGGCGGACGCTGTGGTTAATTCCAGCTCCCGGAGCCAGAAGTATGGTCTCCGACTGAACCCTGTGCCAAGTCAGAGACTGAAAGACTGTGTGTGCACCTCCCCATGAATCCGAAGAACCCGATGGTTGATCACTAAAAGAATGACGGGATGTAGAGAGCCACCCGGGCTCTCCACTACATTGTAGCACATTAAAACGCACACATACACCCCTCTGGCGTGCTCGACCCGAGGGGATAAATAAACGGGCGGAGACCACTCGGGGTCTTCCGGCCATCACCTAGTTAACCAGTGGTCGTGTACCTTCATTCCAGCGATGCTGCCACGCGCTGCATGTAGGCCCCGCCGCGCTACAGCTTTCACACTTTTTTGGGTATAACAAGTCTTTCCCATGTCTATTTTAGTAGCTAAAAGAGACCACAGGCTGTAATACTCTGACAGTCTTGGTTGATCGAATGTGCTGTTTCATCAGACTTATGGTCTCACTCTGGCGTCATACCTGCTCAGTGAGCCTTCCGAGGGCCACCGAGGCTAGTGTAAAAGGAATGAGGTGGTGAGACTTTGCAGCCAAAGCAACAGCGATCTCAATAAGGGTTGTCTCAATCCATGTAATAGGTGCATGCTTCTAGACCTGCGCTGCCCTTTTCCGTCCAAGTACATTGTGGGTGCTGTGGTCTGGTCGTGATAACCATTTGCAACAGAAAGGCACAGGTCTGAAACACTGTCCTGGCGGAGCGAGTCAAGTCTTGAAGAGATCGCATAAGTGTGTGTTTAAAACTGTAGGAAGAAGCCTCAGAATTTCAGGTCACTGGGGTCAGGCTGATAGTAGTCCTGAGGCACATCACCGTATGTCAGAAAGGACAGACTGCCCCTGTCTGGTTTTAGAATTATCGTGTCTTTTTGGAGGGACAATTAGTTGCAACATCAGTCTTCAAAAAGAAGATAACTATATCATGTAGTTTTATTTTTCCAATGAAGATTTTTGAATGTTTCTCCGAAAAGTGTGTGTGTGTGTCCATATTTAATCTAGGTCGTGTTATATCTCTGGTTTGCTCTGCTCATCTCTCCCTCACACTCTCACCAACCCTGTCACCTTTCCCTCACACTGCCACGTCTTATCTCTCCCTCACACTCCTACCGACCCTGTCATATCTCACTTGCAATCCCACTGCAAATGCTAGACCTATTGGCATTGCCAGTGCTTGTTTTTTTTGGTCCTATCGAGGTATTCCTCCTGTATTTGCCTCACTCTGAAAAGCATGTCCTTCTTCTGAACCCATACCATCTTGTCCTCCCACCCCTCATTAGTACACAGGGTTGCCTGAAAGCCTCAATTTTTCCTTTAGCTTCTGTCAGTAGAGGACCCTGGGAGTACAGCATTTCTGTGATATATGCTTTATTAGTCTTAGCTTATAGTAGTAGAGCCAATAGCCTATTTGGTTTGTTGTCTTTAGAGTAGAATTTCCCAATATGATTTTTTTCTGCTTTAACAGTGGCAAGTACAATCAGATTATCCCTAAATCTTATGATCTTACTCTTCCCCCAGTGTACTCTATTTTACTAATGTGTTCTTCTCTCCTCAGTTCAACTAGGATCTTATCAGTTTCTATTTCCTTTCATTACATTGCAGGCCTCCTGTGCTTTCAACGAACCAGTGAGGATTTCTATCATTGTCTTCCTTTGTATTAACAGTGAAGTACTATCGTCTGCATGTATGTTAAGAAAATCTTGTAACTAATAGCGGATTTCTTGTAAGTTAACCAGGTAGCTTAATAGGTAGTGATTGAGTCGCCATTACCCCTGCCTCCTTTGTAAGCTCTCCACTTTCTAGTGTATCATGACGTGCACGATCACCCAATACAATATATCTCCACCGGCCCCATCATCTTTTTATCTAATAATAGATAATCTATTGTAGTATATGCACCCTGCGTGCAAAAAAGGAGTAATGTCTTTCCAACTTGTGTGTCTGTCTCCAGACATAAAACAGACCCAGATCTATCACCCTATGAATTAATATTTTACTGTCTGGCTGGCTTTTGGATGTGGCCATGAGAGTTTGAGCAGTCCGATTCCCCATTCCACACCAAGTTAAAGTTTCCTCCCAGCACTATTTTTCACATCCCCTATAAGAGCTCAAAAGAACATCCTAGACCTATCTTCTGGGCATTGGTACTGAGCAATGTTATATTTATAAAAGCATGACCCAGTTTGGCTCAAGGTCCCTCAGCTGTAACCAGAGGCTTTGTCTTTTATTAGGTGAGTTTACCTCTCACATCCATCATTTATGTTTGATCATTTATGACTTGTATTATGGATGTAATTATTTTTATTATTATATTTATCTTTTGTGACTTTTCTATAGTTCTACAAAATGAAATACCAGCATTTGTAAAGTGCACAGCTACCTCCGCAGAGGTGTCGTGGCGTTAGGGGCCGTCGGGAAGATCAGGCCGTCAAGAAGATTAAGCGAGCTATTGCCCAGAGTCACATGGTGCTGGGCTAACCTGCCGCCGGCACCGGGTGTAGCACCGTGAACCCCGTGGTCTGGAGTCAGGCACACTGCCACACCTCTATATCCATACACCATCTGTATAATGTCCCTTTTCTCGCCTGCATGTGTGTACCTAATTTCTCTCCCATTCACACTTACTCCCCAACCCCTTCCAAATACAAACCTCAACTTGAAACCATAAATAAATCCCCCTTTGTGTTCCTTCTGATGTATTTCCATCCATTTTCATGTGGTGTGAAGAAAGCCTCAGTTGACCTACTCCTAGAATTCGACAGGCCTTTGGTATCACCATTTTCCAGAACCTACGTAGGATTAAGAAAATTCTCATTTTTGTTTATGTAACCGATTCGTGCTCGCCACTACTGTGAAACTTTAACTTATCCACATGTTTTTTTATTTCTTCCTTGGCATTGTCGATGTTAGCCTCTCCATCCACCACTAGAGTCCCTTGCAATCCACTCATCACTAAATCTTTCCCCATATAGTTTACATTTTTTTAAACTAGGCCATGACATCTTTGTTGGTGAGGTCACCCCGCACCGGATATTGACCTGCCCTCATGATTTCTTAAACTTTGGATGGCTGGAACTTCCCCTTTTGTTGTCTCTTAAATGTTCTCTGTATTATGGTTCAGGCACATTGACTTCATTCTCTGGTATGTTGAGTATCTTCTTCACCTCTTGCATTGGTTTCAGTTTCAGTTAAAGTTTTCAAGGTCATTGTAGTCGGGTCTCTCTTGTATTTTGTGATGTGTCCAGTTGGCCATTTCCTCATCACCTGTTGCTGCTTCTGCACCTCCCATTCTCCCGCCCTTACCACATTTGCTAGAGCATGGCACCCTCCTTCCTTCAGTGAGGTTGCATCTCATGTCGCATTCTGTGCATGCATGCCTGCGTGGTCTGACCCCGACTGTTTCCGATTGACCTCTGCCATGTTACTGTTGCCGACTCTTGCCAGTCCGACCTTTCACAGACTATCTCCCCACATGGGCCACTCTGCTCACCCTTTCCATCGAATCTCCATCTCCACCGGGTACTGGGCTCCTATAGTGGGAAGTTTGGGCCAATCACATTATGCAAAAGCTTTATTCTGTTTTTATTTCCATGGAGCAGTGTTCCAGAGCTGTTACTCCACAGCCATCTTTTCTCTGCCTCTTCCCCGATTCTTTTTAAGGCACCTCTTGTAGATCAGTTCTATCCTCAGTTTAGTGCTGGAAGCCACCCAAAAATAAATGGCTAAAACCATTTTAACTCCATCAGAAACCGACATTATTCTCATGTCTTCACCCCACACCTGCTACTGCAGTACATGAACTAGGCATAATCCTAGACTCATAATTGTCCATGGAACCCGAAATTGCCCCAGCAACCAAATCCTGCTTTTACTATCCCAGAATTCAGGAAAGAATATGTGTATTCATATCACTTTCTCATATAATGTATGGGCTCCAATGCATACATTCAATCCAGACTTGACTTGGCCAATTTTATTTATTTAGGTCTTCTTAAAAGCATAACATTCCTCCAATGCATTCAGATTATCAGTGCCAGGATTTTATTTAATCTCAAAAACAGCAACCATGCCTCTTAGCAAATCAATGACTCCATTGTTCCGAGTTGCTAAAAGAATTCAATTAATTTGGCCTGTCTATATCGCAAAATATATCAGTAAACAGTCCTAAATTCCTCTCACCAACATTACTGAAATACATGTGTTTTCTCAGATCTGCCGAAGAGAATACGTTTGTGGGAAAAAAACAGAAACTAAGACACTAGGGTGGTATATCCTTTTGTGTCCTGGAAATTATGGAAGTCTTTACCTTAGCACATGAGTGCAGAACCTAATCCATTTCAGGAAGCAAAGCAACCTAATACCTAGATGTTTTTCCTATACCACTAGGATGGAAAACCCTTATACTCCTTTTCGACTCTGGGTCCTAAACACTTGAACTCCCTCCCATTGGCATTAAAATCTGAGACCAACTTACTCTGCTTCCGTAAGGCCCTGAAGACTCTGCTTTTTACTAAGCGTGACCAATAGTCGGCTGTGGCCTTAAGTCAAGGTGATACTCCTTCCTTCTTCTACGGTCTATCCCTGGCGCCGGGAAACCCATTGTGGGTAGCTGTGCGCGATATAAGCTTAAATAAATAAATATACTATGAGTGACATTGCACTAAACAAGAAACGTATATAATAATAGTACATCTGTCCCTATCTTTGCTTTAGTACATCTACCAATACCTAGATCATAATAACTATATCCCTGCCTGTACTCAGCAACCACAATCACTACCTGTGCCCGATCATCATTCAGCTTGCATGTTAGTACCACCCCTCCTAGAATGCTAGTAAGTGTAGCACTTCCTATGGGCTAGTACCTATAATTCTGCCTTTATACCAGTACCGAAAATATTACCCTGGAATTCAAGACCCCTAACCGTATTCTAGGACCCAAATATTATACACTAGTATCTTTACCTCTATGAATACCTTAGCTCTGCTATCCTTCACATTCCCTATTCCTTATTCCCTAAAATACCTTCACACATATTCTACATTTATGCAGACACTAGCACTTATACCCCTAACTATATCTTTGAACCCCAGCACAATTGTTCTTAATCTGTGTTCCGGTAACCGCTTTGGGTTCTATAGAGGGTCCACGGCGGTTTAGAAAATTACATATTATTAATACAATAATGAAGTGTTTATAAATATATAAGCAAAATGTAAAACCAAAAAATGTAAAACATTCTGTAAATATGAAGATACAAATTTAATTTGTAGCCTCAGATTGATTTATGGGGGCAGTGCAACTACATCAACCAGAATATAGTATGGACGATGAGTGGCCTCAATTGCATTTAGAAAAGCTTCACCCTTCCTATTAACTTTAAAGGTTTTTTAAAATTAAATTTGATGACTTGTGGTTTGGTCCACAAAAGTCTAAAGGTTAAGAACCACTGCCCTAGCACATATTGCCCTGAATATACCAATAAACCTCCCTCTTTGCACTCAGGTTGTCCTCATTTTGGAAACTTACCAGATTCAAGTCCTTTTCATTGCTTTTCTCTGATTTCTTCCAACAGCTTTCCCTACATCCCTCAGGACAGATTTTCCTTGCAACCCTCATAAACTAATGTTTTCAAGTGTAGTTCCTAATGCACTAACTTGATCACCTCAAGATGTTCTCACCGTATCTCCTGGTGCTGCTGTTTCTGTGCCAATATTTTGCTCTGTCGCAATTGCTCATTATAAGATCCTCAGCTAATGCGCCTACTGTATCTCCACTGGTTTTTAACTCTAGATTCACTGTTGATCCAGATCCTATCATGTTTTTTTCTGCTAGATGTCCTCCATCTGCTCTTCATTCAGATTAATTATTTTTCTGCTATACAGTATCCCTTATCACTGCTGTCACGACACACCCCCTGCATCTTCTTTTATATTGGATACCCTTTCTCTGGTCATCCACATGATCTCATTAATCTCAGACTACACCTACCACTCTTGCTACGGACCTGTTTCTACTTCACTTCCACCAAATTCCCTCCTGTTGCACTTCCTTAAATTTCATTGTCCTGCTCTTCCTCAAGATCCTCTTTCTGCTTTTTTTTCTATTTGTTTTTTTTCTCCACGCCCATCCTGTCACTCTCCCTGAAGATTTTCTCACTGTGCTCTTGCTCCCAATTGCTTCCCACAGTATTTGCATCAATGATCTCGCACTAATTTCTCTGTAGAACACTTCTACTGTTTCTCCTCCTATTTCTCTTCTCTGCAGATCCCACCCTGTTGCGCATCCTCCAGATCACTTACAGACCACCCTGTGTTCCTTCTAAGATAACCTGATGCAGCTTTTCCCCACTTTTCCTTGCATAACATGTTCTTCACATTCTATCATTGACTTTAACCATAATCCAGCCTGCACTCCTCTAGCTTCCTTCCTACTGCTCATTCCTCAGATTCTTACTATTGATGGCCCTTCCCTTTCCCACCTGCCGGTGCTTAATTTGTAAAAAAATAAGTGCTGTGGCCCAATATTTTTCTTGCACTTCTGCCACCGCTATATGCCAGAATAGCTGAATATCAAGGCTGCCTAGTTTTGAACAACTTCATGACTCTTTCTTCCACCCCCCTACACGTCCTCTTTCTTGATCTTAATCTTGCCGGTCCCTTTTTTATCTGCCACTGTATTGCCACCTTTTGCTTCCTTTGTCTTGCTCTGTTTTCCATTTCTCTCTTGGTCAATGTCTGATGGTGAAAAATAGGTCCCAGTCCCCAGAAATGAGTGCTGGTGTACGCCACCTGCAACCACTGACACAAATTAAGTACTGTAATCCTACCATCTTTGTCTACCTGGCACCTACTTGCCCTACATATTCTACCCAGCCCTCTCCAGAAAGTGCCCCCCTACTACTCTGTCTGGTTCTCTTCTCCAACTGTTGCCCATCAATTTACTTCGGTCTCTGACAGCGGCTTCTTCTGTGGAGAAGTGTGGCTCACTGGTTAGAGCAGGCAGACCCTGAAGCAGAGGTCAGACCCGGGACCAGGGTTCAATTCCCGACGCGGCAAGGTCTTGAGCTCAAATGTCCACGGACTCGATAATTCTCGCTTCGGTGCCTGACCTAATCATGAGTTCACACTCTGCAACTCTGGGCATTAAGCTTGCTTAATCTCCACAACGGCCCCCGCGGCGGGATGCCTGGCTTTCACCTTGGGGATGCCCGTTAGGGGCTATCTCACAGGGAAAAGCCAGGACGGGTTCCCAAGGCAAGCGCCGAGATGCCTCCGGGTAGTCGAGCGCTATATAAGAACATACAACAACAACAACAACCTGATAGAGTCCTCCTAGCTAGCCATCTCCGCAGAGTCCACACCCCGCCCTTCTCTCTGGCTTACCTGTCGTTTCAGAAACACCTCCAGCTCCCTGATCAGATTTGCGGACAGCAGCTGCCTGTGCCGGCCAGTGACCCTCTTCTGCAGCCCCTGTGGCAGCGGCATCCTGCGCTTCGTGGTTCTTCGATTTATTCTAAAATAGGTAAAAGGGAAGCTTTGTGTTTGTCTCTGAATGTGACAAATGTCAGAAAAACCCAGGGTGAGACGAGTCCGTCAGGAACCACTCAGCGCTTTGGCAGTGAAGATGCTAGACAAACCTCTTGCTTCTAGTTAGTTCGGTTGTTGAACACGGTGGCGCATTAGAAGACCATGGAAACTAATAAACAGATAGAATTGTATCATGTCTCCTAAGACAGCTGCTCATTGATCAGCCTCTTAGAAGAGGGGGATTTCTTTTGGTCCCAAATATTGACCTCCCCTTAGCGGAAGAGCCCAGGTACTGAGGCTTGGGGACTATTCGCAAGCCGACCACACAGCAGTGTATCTCGGGCCAGGAGTGCACGTAGACCACTGATAACTCGTCTAACAAAATGCTGTGCTTACACACTCTGAGGTTAGGGTGCGTGAGATGCAGACACACCCTGCTAAACGATGCTTGCAATTTCTATGACTGCCGCTTGTGTACAATTATTTGCTTGGAAGACAAGTTCTTGGGCTGGCACGTTCTGATTGGCACATAAACATGAGGTATTATGGCAGCTTTCTATGCTAAGTACACACGGGAGAGCAGGGCCCTTTTCCTGCTGTTTGTGCTGGATTTAGTGCTTCATCTTTTTAATCACTCATAACAAATAGAACGTCAAAAACACGCCTTGGTTTCCTTTTTGTAGCTAGGCAGCAAGGACGTGTTTGGAGTCTCTGGCACTCCCGAGGAATCATGTGACAGGTAAATAAGAGATTCATTGTACTCTGGTCAGACATGTGGGAGTAGATGTACGGATCATTTACAGTCTGGTAGAAATGGAAAATCAAATTTCTGATTAAAGTTCTACACCCGGCGCAGAATCCGCAGGTAAATTAGTTTTTGCCACAGAGACAGCGCAGTGGAGAGGATGTTCACTGGTTGATTTTCCTCCAATCAGAGGATTTCCCTCTTATACCATCAAACTGTTAATCGCTCTGCGGAATTAAGATGGCTCCACAAATGAATAGGTAAGTAGATTCCTTACTGAGAGCCCGCAGCCTGGCGAAATCTCACTTTTCCAAGTCGTGGAGTAAAGACCGGGAAAGCTGGACCCAATCTGTATGCAAGGGAGGGCACTAACCAAAAAAAAGGAAAAGACTCGAGAGGAGAGGTGCAGGAGAGGAACGGGGAAATCTTATGAAAGTAAACATAGGATGGTGAAATGACGAATACAACACGATGTGAAGTCGTGGGCCTGGGGTCCACGTACTTAGTAAATGATGACACAGACGCACGTTAGTTACTGTACTGAACTGGCCACGAGCACGTGGCCCGGGTCCTCTTATTAGCGAGGCCACCTGGCCGGTGACACCTGTGGTGGATGGGTGTCGGGTGATTGTGTGGCCAATCCTCAAAGGAGTGGCTGATACAACTGGAGCCTGCTGAGATACTAGAAGATGTCCAGCAGTACACGCGCACGCCTCCTTACTTTGGAATATAACAGAAAAGAGTTACAAACAATGGTGACAAATGCTAATTCATACATTGATAGAATAAAGGGAATCTAGTGAATACAACAGAGTCACATACACTGTAGGATTTGTACGGGCTGAAAGGGTTGCCTACGTGTATCTGGGTTATCTTTTGTTTAATTCTTAGATGCAAACAAGAGAACTTCTCTCTTGTTCTCTGTGAAGAATTGGTTGGTTGGTTTGCCAACCAGATTTCCAGCTGAATTCTATTTTTCACGAGAAAGAAAGTGAGTTGGCTGTCACTGGCATAGGAGAGTGGAAGATGCTGAGAAGCAAGAAGGATAATATAAGCATTGAAGAGGGCCTGCCTCAGGGAGTATCCTTGCTGAATTCCTCAGATGAGGTTGTGGGTGTTAGAGGTGTAGGGAGCCAGGCTGCCTGACTGCGTCCTTCTAGTCAGGAAGCGTGTGTGTCCTTGAATTCTGCTGTCCTCTAGGTGCTGGAAGAGGATGTGGTGGCAGACGATTTCAAACACTGGAGGGATTTCCAGGAGGATGAAGGCTGTGCTGTCTCCACAATCCATGATCATGCAGATGTCATTAGTGGTGGTGATGAGAACAGTTTCAGTGCTGTCATTAGGCCTGGATCCTGACTGAGTTGTGTTGAGGAGATGGTGGTCATTGAGGTATTTGGTGAGATACCTTTTGATGATTTTCTTCACTACCGTGACTGGGTGCAGTATCATGGAAATTAGTCTACAGTGATGGTGTCATCCAGGGTGATGCCGGGCCATGTGTTTAACAAGATCGAGAGCTGGATGGCAAGTTCTGTTGGGTCTGGTTGAGGGCTGAAGTTGCAGTATATATGGTGGTGATTGTGCTTTTGAAGAACTGAGAGGGTTTGTTGCAGAGGTTCTGCGTGGTAGTGGTTGAGTTGGAGGCAGCCAGTGGTGAGTTGAAATCTTTCATGATGGCAAAGATTTCTTCTAGTCTGTGTGTGCTATCTTCTAAGGACTGATTTGAATGTGCTCCTGTTCGTGTTGCCTAAGCTCATTCTCCATATATTCTCCAGTTGTTTGCAGTGGTGCTTTATCAGCCTGAGTTCTTCCATTTACCAACTGGCTTGGGGTTTGGATCGCGTTGTACTGCTGTGCTTGAGGGGCACCAGGGTGTCAGTGCAGGCAGAGATACAATTGTTGAAATTCTTGAGGGCTTTTAGGTGGTAGTTGCCTTGTTCAGATTGGTGGGTGTTGAGAGAGGTTTTCCAGGAGACTGGTCTGGTGGTGGTGCATGTACTTTGAAACTGGATGGGAATGATGAAATTGTCAAAGGTGTAGACTTTCTATGTGACTGGTGTGAGTTGGTTAACTCTATAGTTGTAAACGGTGGTAAATATATGGTCTCTACGGGAGCTGCAGTGCAGGTAGATTAATGTTTGGTGTGTGCATGTGTGTTTGAATGTATGAATTTGTTGTTAGTGAGTGTTTTCAATGGACATGTTGTCAATGGGCGTTTTGAGTAAATGAGTTTATATGTGTGTGTGTGTGTGTAGCCTGCCTGCCCCCTGCCTACTAGAATACTCATTGCCACTGCAATTAGGTGCCCGACAGTTTGAGTAGGTCCCTTTACTCATTAGGTCAGGTTCAGGATTTAAAAGACTGTTTTGAGTTGGGGTTGGAGCAGTCTTCCAGGCAGAAGTTCAGGTCTCGGAGTAGGATGTACTAGCTTGCATTGATGACAAGAAGTGCAACAACATCTTTGATGGTGTCAGTTAAGGTAGTGTGTGATCCCAGTGGTCTGTAAATGAGGGTATCAATCAGGGTGAAGTTAGCTGTGATGTAAAACTTGAATGACAGGTGTTCCATGTTGGTGGATTAAATGTTCATTGAGGTGGTGCAGCTGATGGTATTCTTGTGGATAATAGCGATTCTGCCTCCTGGTTTCTGGGGTATGTCATACCTGGTAATTTTGTAGCCTGTGGTGATGTCCAGTGAAAATGCGGGGATCAGCCAGGTGTCCATGATGAACAGGAGGAACAGGGCGTGGTTGTGTAGCAGGTCCCAGATCTCTATGGTGTGTTTGCTGCATGAAAAGGTATTTTAGGAGCATGCATCTGTGTGGTGGCAGGACTGTGTGAGTGTCATCATGGGAATGGTGAGTGTTGTGTATGTGTAAGTACATACAAAATTATAGGAGGGGCAGCAGCAGGGTGTGTGGCGGCTGGGGTCGAGAGATGAAGATAAATGAGGGGTGGTGGTGGGGGTGCGGAGGTCCAAGATTCCTGGCACGGGGCTCTGACAGTGCATAGACGAGCTGGCATTTGGCAAGCCTTTGGCACACCAGTGTCATGCTCTCATCCACACTTCAGTTGCCATATAGTAGGTCTTACCAATGAATAGGAGAGCTGGTGGTAGTGGAAGGTGGTGTGGGAGAAGGAATAGTGGGAAGGCAGGAAGCAGGTAAACAGCACACAAGAAGACGAGGGAGGGAAAAAAGAGGGACAAACTGCAACAGAATGGAATAGAAAATTGAAACAGTGAGACAGCGAAAATAGGCAGTAAAAGAAGCAAATAAAAGCAAGCAGAGTGAAAAAACTGGCACAAAAGGGTCAAGAAGTACACGCGAAGATCAAGAGCACACTCAGGAAAGAGAGAGAGGGGAGACTAAGAGCCCCAGGATGAGTAAGAGAAAGTGAGTAGAGTGGCAGAAAACTGTGAGTTACAACCAAGAAAGAGGTAATAACATGGCAAAAACGAAGCAAAAAGTAATGAGAGTGGAGGCAAGAGCTCAGAGAAGAGTGAGAGAGAGCAAGCAAACAAGCAAAAAGTGAGTTACAAAAGGAAAACAAGACAAAAAGCAAATGTGAAAAGCAGCAAAAAAATGAGACAAAAAGCAATGACGTAAGCAGGCCAAAATAGAGAGAACAAGTAACAAGCATTTGCAATGCAATGGGTCTCGCATTTGCTAGAGTTTAATCTTTTGGCATTGTAAATAACAATGCCCTTATTTCTCTGTTTTGATAATTACATACAACTAAAAGGCATTGTCATTTGCAATGCCAATAGCTCAAGCTCTTGTAAATGTGAGACCTATTTCACTTCAAAGAAGCAGCCTCCATTGTCCCGGGCTCCTCGGAAAGTGAAAGCACAGATGGCGTGCTGAATGTTGCAGGAAACCATGTGGTGCGTGAAGTAGGAGACACTCATTAACGAAAATAGTGCTTATGACTAAATAAGACATGCCGTGTATTAACAGAAGTAAAAGGACCAGACATGATGGGAGGTTATAAATGAAGACAAGGCGGTACTAAGGAGGGACTAACATGGCTATTAACAAGTCAGAAGCCAGCATTTATGAATGACAATGACACAAGCCAATGACAAATATAGGTGCGGAGTGGTGCCATGTAGAGCATCCCATGCGCTGCCCAGGCTCTACCTAAAAAAAACAGGAACTCTCATGAGAGTTAATTGTATTCTGCATGGAAAAAATATCTAATTTTACTCACCCCTTAAGGGATGTCACGAATGACGGCAGAAAATGTGCCAGATGTTTATATTTGTCTGAAGTCCTTGAGAAACATGTTGTGAAATGCCTGTATCATGTCCGGGGAGTGAGTAAAGCAGATGCTTGTGTGAGACTGTTCATTAACATTTGCATTTTCGTTCCCACAGTTACTAGTGCTTTCAAAATTGAAATTATACTTGTGCCCATTAGGAGAGGAGTTCAAATTGCATTCTTTCCCAGTATGCGCGTGCAATTGTATTAAGTTATAACAGATAGTAATTGCCCATATGGTCCTTTTGTGCAAACAGTAATAGTATTATAAAAACAGTACACTGCTTCCACCTTTACATTCTCCATTTATTTACACATAGGTGTAAATCAGTCCCAAACACCATCTGGAGCATACAAATGGTATTTGCACCAAGGGTATTTGCAGCAGTTTTTTCCTGTCAGTAAATTGGCTTATAATCCTTATACGGACTCCAGGGCAAACTATGAAAATCAGTTTAGGTGCCAAAGGTTTGCAGTTTTTTGGATCAGGTTAAAGTTAGCAATCTTCATAAGTTGTAGGCATGGGCCTATCCCTACAGTGGTTTTGGACGCTTAAGAATCAGGCCCTCTATGACTAACAAAGGCCAGATACATTTTAGACTCAAATCTCTCTTACATAAAGCTATCCAGTGGAAGGTTTTCCAATACAGGCTATAATAAATTATGTTCTGTTAGCAGCAAGTGCATAGGGCAGTAATATCCACATAGGCCCAGGGGGAGTGGATCCCCGCTCTGTAGGATCTATGGTGGATCTCATGGATGTAGTCAGTGGATATCCTTAGAATCTGCAATGGATCTAGTCATGCTGCAACTAAGTGGGCACGGGACACCCCACGGTTAGGGTAGTGTGTTATCACAATCCAACCAAATAACTATCTTAGCCTTTATGATGGGTTTGTGATATCAGTGGATATGTTGTATATGTTTAGGTTAGGAGCCTGTCAATTAATAGCAAGTATTTCTGCTTTTATTTGTATATATTATGAATGCACATTAAGAGCACAGGGACAGACGGGCATCTTGATGAAAAATACAGACCCCTGGGATGTAAATGATAGACTTAATCATTGTAGTTTTCTCAGATCAAATATCTCTTTAGGTTTTTAATCTTACCAGACCCTGGAGAATTAGGGTCCAATGGAGGTTACTCCTGGTATTGTGTGGAATAAATGTAATTTTTCATAGCACACCTACTGAAAATATCTGATATTTCCTCCATTTCTTTAGATATAATAGTATCAAAAGGGAGGACAATGCATCATTGTTTCCTCTCTCTCATAGCAGTGAATACATTTAATGGCGGCACCAGACATGGGATCAGGTCAGAGTCTTGCTGATTAAAACAGAGGGTCAATTATTCTGAGGACAGGTCAGATTTCTCTACCACACACCCTGAAATGGAGGATCCCAGACTCTGGCTGCAGGTCAGAGCCACATGTCAGTATAACCCAGAGCTGCAGACGCAGGCAGGATGTCGGGCACCTCACTGCGATTAAAATGTAGTACCCCTGAGAGCAGCATCAACTCAGGACCACTGTGGCATCTAAACCAACGGCCTTAGTGACCAGCAGGCTGTGGAGGATAGCAAGGAATCATGGCTGTCGAGGAAGCAGCGTTACCTACGAGGAACCTGTGCATCGGCCAACTGTCCGACCATCCTTCTTTAGCGGATCGCGTATTTCACCGACCGCATCCTACGGACAGGCTTCCCTCAAAACGCGGATCGAATATCATATCGAACGCTGATCTAATACAACTAAACGGGGCACCCACACGGGGCTTGCCTCGATCCTCAAACCATTGCGCCATTACCTATTTTCAGAAACTGCTACGAGGTTCCAGCCTTCAATCACCCGACTCCTCGGAAGCCAACTAACACGCAACTCGGATCACTCCAGCGCCGAGGGCAATTTTTTCTTGTTATACCAGGCAACAATTAAGTCCTGATGATGATCCCATTATTTTGAGCGCGGGATCGAAACGCCGTTGACTTTGCTCAGTAGACATACAGTTGATTTATGAATATTTATACATGTATGTACTACTGTGGGGAATACTCCCGATTTGAATTTTAAGCAGTATCCGGCTTTGCTCAAACTTTTTCTTTGCCTGACGTAAACTGTCCTCTCCTCTGCACCCTCTCTCACAACTTTCCTCTATCTCTTAGTATGGCACAGGCTTGTGCCTTACTTCAAACGCCAAATGTTTGTTGTCTGATTGTAACCTATATTTTGAATATCTGTTCTAAATAAATTCTTTGCCCGGCTGGGTATAAGAAAAGCACATATAGTGTCCGATTGTGGTCTATATGACATTGCGTTGAAATAATGTTCTAGGCTTAGGACCTTTGTTTTCTGAAAATAATGTCAGGGAACCCTCAGCATATTTTGGAATGAGGGGCCTAATCAGGGCCAGCATTGGGGCAGTACGACAGGTGCAGCCACACTGGGTGCTGAGCTGGGGGGTGGGGGGGTTGAGCGCACTAAACTTAACTGTTTAGCAATAACTTACGATTTAAAAGCAGCTGATGGAGAGTTCCTTTGTGCATCCAGATTTCAGGCAGCAATAAAAATGTCAAGATAACTCTTGTTATTAATGTTCCTGCTAGAGAGAAAGATGGGTGTTTTGTTTAGTGGCAGTTTTGACTCGCCATAAAGTAGCACAGAGGGTTAATATGCCTTCTGCAAAGAACAGATGTTTATTTAATGTAGATAGCAGAGCGGGTTAGTAAAGCCACTCTTTACTAGAGCTTTAAAACAAATGAAATGGATGTGAGAGAGGCGCTAGGGAGAGATGAGGGGCATTTTTGCTGGGAAGTAGTCAGAGAATCTGAAGTGAGGAGGAAGTCATGGGGTGGGCTAAAAAGAGTGTCAGACCGAGCGCCATCAGCACAAAACCGGCCCTCGGCCTAATCATTTTGCCTTACACCATTAGCTCAGTGTGGAAATGCAAATTGTGAGGGCCATCAACCATTCTTTTTAGGAGCACCCATCGCCTGGTATATTTCAGTAAGAGGCTCTCAATATTTCTCTCAGGCTGGCCGCCTCTCAAAAAAGCAAGACCTTGGGCCGAGTGAGGTCCTTTGAGAAAGAGGGCAGCCCCAGGAAGCAAGTTAGGAAAGCAGAAATTGAGCCCTTTCTTTTACAATTGTGATGAAAACGAAGATTTCAATAGGATTTGAATAAATCCAGATACTTTACTTGGTGAAGCGCAAATGATAAATATTAACTGAAACCTGATTCCCACACATTATTGGTCTTACACTGTATCGTGTTATCAATAAAACTATTTGTTTGTGCAAATTTACTGCCTATTCAGTGGAAAATTTGTTGACTGTAAATGATAGTGCACCACCACGCCATGCTTTATTAATACATTTCTGACAGTGTGCTCCACAATGCCCCACTACCTGCATGCCACACCTTCAAAGGTGGCAGGTGTCATAAGCTAATCTCCATGTGAGTCCTTCCAATCCATGTTTTCTCTCCATCAAACAAACAGAAGGTGCGTGACTATTTTACAGCGAATAAGGAAACAAATTTAGGAACAATTTGTCAATTTTGTGTTTGTCATGTCAAAGATCACTGGCCACAATGTTACTTTACAGCATTCCCTGCATGCACAGCTTTTAGCTACATACTGCACTCACGGCTGCGACATCTTTTACTGAAAAATGATATGCTACGAAATCTCCTGTGTTGCACGATTGTAACCAACAATTCTGGAGTTACTGTAATAAAGACATCCAGACGTAAATGTGGGTGTACTTGTAAAGCGCACTGCAACTCCATGGAGTATCCTGGCGCTGAAGACCGCTGGGGAACCCGTCCTGGTTTTCCCTGTGAGATGATCCCTTTCTGGGTATCTCCAAGGTGAAACCAGGCATCCCCGGCGTCTGTGGGGGGCCGTTGTAGAGATGAGGCAAGCTTAATGCCCAGAGTTGCCGAGTGTGTTCCCTGGTTAGAGTACGCACCGAGGCGAGAATTATTGAGTCCGTTTTGACCCTGGTCCACAACCCTGCCGCGTCAGGAATTGAACCCTGGTCCCGGGCCATTCTCTGCTTACGGGTCTGCCGCCTCTAACCAGTGAGCCACACCACTCCACTCCACGTACTATTTAGAACACGGGGTGCCTCATCAAACCTTTCATTGGCATAATGATGAATACCAGAATTATAGACATTCACGTTCCGAAGCACTTTAGGAAATTGCACAGCGTGTCTAGGCGCCAGAAGACCAACTGCGGGCTGACATTTACATTGAAAGCATCTGCTCTATAGCGATAATCTGATTTAGAGCACGCACAGGGCTAAAGATCGCTCGGCAACACATCTTTTACTGAAGTAAAGTAATTCAAAAATTATATGCTACGAAATCTCCTGTGTTGCACAATTGTAACCAAATATTCCGGAGTTACTGTAATAAAGACATGCAGACATGTACCATTTAGAACGTGGGTGCCTCGTCAAACCTTTCATTGGCATATTGACGAATACCAGAATTATAGACATTCACGTTCCGAAGCGCTTTAGGAAATTGCACAGCGTGTCTAGAGGCCAGAAGACCAACTGCGGACTCACATTTACATTTAAAGCATTCGCCCTATGGTGATAATGTGATTTAGAGCACGCACAGGGCTAAAGATCGCTCAGCAACATTAAGTAAACAAGCTTGGCTAGGTTCCTCTTTCAGGCTAATAAAAATAAAGCGCTTCTGACAAAGAAAGTTCGACTCAAAAACACATAAAACACAAAAGCGGACGTAAACAGTAGTTACGCACTGCTGCTTCCGGACTAAACGGAAGTGAGTATCGGATAAATAACCAGTAAAAAGCAAGCTAACAAGACCAATGCCAACGTTAAACGAATGGCAAGTGCCAGTTGAAATTACCCTGAGTTTCACCCAACATACAGATTACTTCATGTCTCAGAGAGACAGCGTATGCGCGCTGCCTAGGCGGGACCTAAAAAGTGAGAGCAAACTTTATTGAGAGAAAGAGAGAGTGAGCTCCAGAAGAGAAGGAATGAGGCTTGTGCCTCACATGAATAGGAATGGGGTCCAAAACAGCTTTGCCAGTTCAGAGGAACATAGTAAATGCAAATTGCTTGCAAGGGTTTTTTTGTGTGTGTATTGAATTAAAAACGATTTGGAAACAGGAAATTGATCAAGCTTGACTGGCAGTGATTTTGTGATCAACTTAAGTTAATTAAAGAACCTGTTTTTAATCTGATTCCACATTCATTGCTTTGACAAAGTAGTAACAACTCACTATAGAAAATGCTACACGGGAAGTAGTTTTATGAAAAAAGTTTTATATATCAAATTTCATTTCATGGGGTACAGTTTTTAAAAAGCAATAAAGAATAATCAGCAATGTACAAGTGGACAAGACATATTTAAATTGTTCTTTTGAATCCACTTGCGTTGTAGTCCACTCTTTTTTAAGTTATCACACAACAAAACTATGTCACTTTAACCAAAGATAACGTTGTATAGAACTTAATCAAACATAAAAAGAAGAAGAGATGTGGACTGATGTGTCGACTTTTCGGCCTTATTGTTGATTAATCCTCAAGGCCATCCTCAGGACTTTCAATCTTTAATAAAGTTAGACCCCCTGCAAAGGATACAATAATCATATTGTTACCTTTTCATCTTAAAAGTTCTATTTACAATTCTTAACCCGTGTGCTAGAAAAAAGTAATATAATAATATTTACATATTACTGTTATATAAATGTTTGACAACGTTTTCATATGTCAATAACCTGGATGCAAATGTTCTTGTGAACTGCATCTGTTGTTCATACTGATCTATACTTCAACTACATCACAGTTGTCAAAGATCTTATTTAAACTTTCTTCTAAGGCTGATGTCTACTTTGACTTAGGTAGGCAGACGATATATACATATATAGCTTCAAAGTATATACTGTGCTGTGGAGAAAAGAGTCTAAAACATTCTCACTATTAAGGCAATTATTAACAACACTGGAATCTTATCAAAATCGATTATGATCCAAAGCTCTCGACTTATGCAGTTGTGATGATTCATCTATTATTTTATTTCTTTTATGCCTTAATCTCCGGTCTCATGTTTCTGCTCCCACCCATATTCTTGGCCATACTCTGGACCAAGTCTGGTCATCTCAGGATATTGTTTCTCCCCCTAGCATTTTTCCCTGCACCTGGTCCGATCACTCTCTTATTAATTTCACAATTAATTTCGGTTCCCTTCACAAGCCCTCTCGCCCCAAGAACGTTTCTGCTCGTAGCTGGAACCGCGTGGACCTCCTCTCCCTCTCTCTTGCCCTCGCATCCTCCCCTCCTGATCTTAACGGTCTTCCTCTCGATCTCCAGGCCACCGCAGTCAGCAATTGGCTAGCTTCTGGATGCGATCAAGTTGCCCCTCTGAAAATAGTTAAGTCTATTTGCCCACACGAGGCCCACAGATGGTTCAACTCAGGGCTTTTAAATTGGAACTCAGACGCTCTGAGCGTCTTTGGCGCCGCAGTTACTGCCCCGATCTTAAGGCCAAATACAAACGTCTCCTCAACAACTATAAAAAAGCCATTCTTGTGTCCAAGACGAAGTACTTCTCTGAGCAGGTAGCATTATCTGCCAATAAATCTAAAGAGATCTTTGCCTTGGTCTCTAATTTGGCTACCTCTGATCGTGCCTGCCCCAAGCTTATTCCCTCCCAGGCCCTCTGCTCTTCTCTAAACGACTTCTTTATCGAGAAGATCGTTAAAATTAAATCCAACATTCCAATCACTCCCTTCTCTCCTCCTCATCCTGCCCCTTTTGTGTCCAATTCCTCCTTTTCTTCCTTCCCACCTATCACCGTGGATTCCTTCTTAGCTTTGCTTATTAAAGTCAAGTCTGGCTCCCCTTCCGATTGTGCCCCTGCTCGCGTTCTGAAAACCCTCTTTACCTCTTGCCCTACCACTCCTCTTTCCTTCCTTAATGCTTTTCTTTCAACTGGCTTGGTCCCTTCTTCATTTAAATCTGCAATTGTTTTTCCCATCCTTAAAAAACCTGGTCTTGACTCTTCTCTCCCTTCCAATTTCCGACCTATTTCTCTTCTTCCCTATCTTGCCAAAATTCTTGAAATTTATGCCACTTCCTGTCTTTCTTCTTACATTGAGCAGAACCATCTCCTTGCTTCCCACCAAGCAGGCTTCCGCTCGGGCCACTCGACCGAGTCAGTGGTGCTTGCGGTTCTCGATGAGTTGAAAGCCAAGGCCGACACTGACTCTCCTCAAGCTTTGGTCCTCCTCGACCTGTCCGCTGCGTTTGACACGGTCGATCATACCATCCTTCTTGACCGTGTCAGCGCAGCGGGCATTCGGGGGCCTGCTCTCTCCTGGATTACGTCCTTTCTCACGGGACGCTCACAAGCTGTTCACCTCCCTGGTTTTTCTGCCCCCCCCCTTCCGGTGTCCTGTGGGGTTCCCCAAGGTTCCTCCCTTCCCCTCTTCTTTTTAATCTTTATATTCGTCCCCTTATTGTCTCTCTTCTCGATCTGGGGGTCTCTGTGTATAATTACGCAGATGACCTCCAGCTCGTCTTCGATCTTTCCTCTTCTTCTCATTCTTTATCTTTTTTTCGTTCTACTCTGGTTTTTATTTCGGGGTGGATGGGCGCCAATCACCTCAAGCTCAATCCAGACAAGACTGAGCTTGTCTTGACCGGCGGCTCATCCAGCCCTTGGTCCTCTGCTTTCTGGCCCCCTATTTTTGGTCCCCCTCCTACTCCTGTCCCCTCCGTCAAAACGCTGGCTATTAAGGTCAGCCATGACCTGTCTATGCACGGCCAGGTCAGTTCTGTAGTATCCTCTTGCTTTCTCTCCCCCGTCTTATTCGAAAAATCTCCCGTTTCTTTTCCCTTGATTCTCTCAAAATTATTATTTCGGCCCTCATCACTTCCCGCCTTGATTATGGAAATAGCTTGTTTGTGGGTATACCTGCCTACGAAACCCGTCGCCTTCAAGCAATCCAAAATCAGGCTGCCCGACTTATTTTTCACTTTCCCAAAACTCACCATATCACTCCTGTCCTCAAATCCCTCCACTGGCTACCTGTTTTGCAGAGACCCCTGTTTAAACTAGGTTGCCTAGTCTTCCGGGCTGTTGATCGCTCTGCTCCGGCGTTCATCACCTCCCTGATCTCCTCTCACACCCCTGCCCGCACCCTCCGTTCATCTTCCTCTGCCCTCCTCACTGTTCCCCGCTTCCGTAAATCCCGCACTGGTGGAACCAGATTCTCTGTCCTTGCCCCCCGCTTTTGGAATTCCCTCCCTCTCTCCATGCGTTCTATCCCCATTTTTTCACACTTCCGTAAAGCGCTCAAAACATTCTTGTTTGCCCAGGCCTACCCCGCTTAACTTCCTCGGCCCTGTTTGTTCTGTTCAGTAGAGCTCAGCGCCAGGAAGCCGTTTGGCCACCGTGCGCTCTATAAATACCTTATTCATTCATTCTTTCATTCATTAATTTCACATTGTATACATCTGTACATTTTGTAAATAGTATCTCCTATGACAAACTGCGGCCTTTATATTTTGCGTCTTTTCTAAACAGATGCTTGGAATACAACCTAGGACATGGCTCTAGTGTGGTGTTGGCTAATTTAAATAATTAAGGTAATTTCATTTACCTGAGTCTCCTACTGGACAGCTTCGTTTTTTGTGTTTGGTACGGTACCTCTATTGCTTTTAAGTAAACCGTGCCTGTCAAGGGAGAAAGAACTTGGTTGTTTTGGTGTCCAGATACATTAAACAAATAAACATACTTTATCGCCGATTTTCTGAACCTTGGTTGACCAAAGTGCGTACCTGTTTTGTTCAAAATCGTACTGCACTAAGGTATTGGAGAGTAGTATTGCTCGCTGTCCCAGTGCAAACCTAAAGAAAAAGGACGTTTGCTTAGCATAGTTTTATGTACTCAATCTTGTGTTTAGAGTCTTTAAAACATAGCAAATTAAGCTGCTACTGGTTACTCCCTAGTTCAGAGGAACAGGCACAGGTAACTCTTGGGGGGAAGGGGGGCTGGGTTGAGCTAGGACGATAACTGCTTGATTCAGGCCTTGTCCCTCACATAATGATTTCTCCCCAGTTTGGTCTTGAGACAAATATAGCACCTGTTTCTGAAAGAGTTCTGGGATGATTATCTTCCTGATTAACATTTTGCATTTCTGTGAATGTAATATTCACTATAACAGCCCTTTACAAATCCATTAATAAGGTCCTACATTATCATTGAATTCATTTATCGCTTGCTACCATGCATTTCTTAGTGTAGGGCCTTCTCTTTGGGCTGCTTTTAAATTTCCACAATGCCCCCAAAACCGTTTTTTAACAAAGAAAAGGGGTTAGTATTGTTGCACTCATTCCCCAATACCTTAAAACAAGTTTTCCTCCATATTTGGCCAACCTTTCTTTTCCTTCTATTCTTCTTACTTTTACTGGAGCATTACATATCTACTTCTGCTAAAGGCACCTCACTTAGTCACCATCTTTTGACATTGAAGTTATATCTGTCGTTTCTAGGTTGATTGATAAATAGGCATCCATATAGCGAAAATTTGGATTTTAACAGGTTTGGTGGAAAAACTTTAGTATTGACCTCACTCAGTCACTCCATTATATCAAATTTCTAAAACTATTTTGTCAGACTGCTCTTAGAAAAAATGACTATCAAACCCCAAAATAAATTCAAGATAGAGATCGCTCCCAATCTGAAGGACATGTCTCTTCCCTTAAATGACATGAAGATCACAGCTGTTGGATATGGCTTACTGTCATCATGCACACACAAGACCCATCTTGCTCCCTTTCTCTCAGCTCAAGCTGAACCCAATTAGCACTCCTGACTGAGATCCTACAACCAACAGAGCCTTTAGAACATTGTCACCTTCCCTAACCTGTGCCGAATAGGAATCTTAACTGCCCCCACACCACAGACTTTCGTTTTGGCATAGCCAATCTCTGTTGGTTCTACTATGCATGATTTATGCTGGCAGTGCATGGCTATATGTCCCCACTCTTTTCAGGAGAACCATTGAGTCACTTGGTTGCATAACAAATTCAAAAGGTTGCAAATGATAGGGCCTCTTGTGGTGGTATTGGTGCAGGATTTACCCATCAGGAAGCATTTTAAATTAAGGTCTAAAATCTGGAAACAGGTGGCATACTTTAAGGTAAATAAAAATGTTGTTTGATCTAGTTCTGAGTGGTACTCTCTGGGACAGCATAAATCTTCCAAAATATCTCTTGTCAACCACGTCATCCACACTTAAAGTAGTGGGTGCTTGCCTTCAATCTCCCAAATCTTTTACAATGCCCTAGAATTTTCTCCTGGATATCACTTTACACTCTGGAACTTTAAACTATGTGACTCCACATCCCCTCCTAACTTTGGGATTTATTTTTATTTTTATATTTTAGGGTAAGGCGTGGTCCCATCAGATTTGCAACAGGATATGCTGACTCATGATCTCCGGTCAGTAAGGGACCTATATTGTCCCCAGTATTCAGGAGGTGAAGCCCTAATTGTGGCATCTCCTAAACGTTCACAGTAAATAGTCTGAATCTGTCCCAGGTTAATATTTCTGAAGGAATGAAAGACAGAACTAAACACATTATGGTGCCCACATGCCCTAGTGATTTACGTCAGTAAATCTCAAGATGGCAGAGTCTTGGATTTGATGATTTGTGGAAGCAAGAGCTGTTTGGTCCCTCACATAAGCCTGTAGGTATTCTTGAACCTGTGTAGCCACCTTGGTATTATATTTTACCATCATCTGAAGGTGCCTCTGCAAGTTGTCATATCATCCTCTCCAGAATCATTGGTCGCAACATCTTAAGGAAAGCTCTCCGGTGAAATCCCACTTCTCACACCAATGCCACAGGAAATCACTCTTCTTGGACATAGAATAGGGAAGCCATTCAACAGTTTATTGATGCAAAGAAACCATAGGACAAAACAAATATTCCATTGGCCTCTTCCTGGCACCATCTGGTTTCCCTGATTTTGCCACATTCATTAGTTTGGATCCCCACTTCTCCCATAAGGTTTAATATCAGAGTTCCTCAAAGTAAATAAAAGTACAGGCAACCTATAACTATGGGGTCCACCAGTTTATTTGAAACATTCACAGGCCAACCATTTCTGTATCTGAAGCTGTAAAACGTATTTTCCAATTAAAGAATACAGTGTACTTGATGAGGTTCTGTAATCTATGATATCTATGTTGGAAAGTGGATTATTAATAGTGATAAGTAGAGATTAAGCATTGGCGAATTTTGCGAATTCGCGATCTGCGAATTTGCGGATTTGCGAATTCGCGATACGCAAAATCCGCGAATTTGTGCGAATTTGCGGATTTTTGGTTTTTGCGTGTTCGCGGGGTTTTTTGCGTGTTCGCGGGGTTTTTTACGTGTTCAAGGGGATTTTTGCGTCTTCGCGAGCCGCTTGCAGTCGTTTATGGGAGAGGGAGAGAGAGATAGATAGATAGATAGATAGATAGATAGATAGATAGATAGATAGATAGATAGAGAGAGAAAGAGAGGGAAAGAGAGAGAACGAGAGAAAGAAAGAGAGGTCGGATCTCTGAAGGGCCAGATTCCTGAGTTGCCCCTACAGAACATACAGCTTTTTATTTTTAGCAAAATGCATATGAAAATGGTGCTGTAAAGGTCTCTTTTAGTGTAACCCCTCCTGACAACTCAAAATGGGTGTATTTGCCATCCTCTCCCTTCTTCCTGTTTTTTATATCTGTAAGTGCTTCCTGATGAGGTTTAATTCCTTGGACAGGTGCCTCGTTGCCTACTTGTAACTATTCTCTGACCCTGCTTCAAGGGTCAGAGCAGGGTCAGAGAATAGTTGCAAGTAGGCAACGAGGCGCCAGGAAGCAATTAGCAGCAGGTGCCCAAGTTGAAGTTAATTTGTTTGTAACCCTTTTGTAAAAGGTTACAAAGAAATTAGGCTCAACTTTTGCACCTGCTGCTGTAACCCTTGCTTGGCTGAAAATTCGTCCCCGCTGATTCGCGGATTTTACCGCGATTTTGCGAGATTCGCGGATCGGGAAATCGCAGAAAATCCGCAAATTCGCCAGCGAAACGGATTTTACGCCCACCCTTAGTAGAGATCTACCACTAGTAATAGAGCCACACTCACAATACAATATTCAGTCAATGTCTACATTATTCACCTGCTCAGTCCTTGGTAGCTGGCAATGAGCAGGCCGGCTTAACATAGGTGTGTAAAGCATTTGAAAACACCAATACATTAAATAAATAAGACACAATACACATGAAAAATCCAACACTAATGTATAATAATAGGTTATATTGTTATGCACGAGTAGACAACAAAACAACAAAAATCCAATGAAGGGAGCCAGAGATATGATTTTTTTAAGAATAAAAGTGAAACTAGCACTTAGAAGCATATAGCACTCCAACGGTCAACAAAGGCCATACTGGGCCTGGGCAAAGTCAAGAGTTCTTCACACTTATTTCCAGAAGTGTTTCCTGATGCAAGAAAGTGGTCCATAGCACCTGGTCAAACTTATAGAGCTTTTTACAAAAGTTGCTCCAAACTTCTGGAACATCTTCCAGAAGGTCTCCTTGAGGGTGCAAGGTGTCCACAACACCAATCCAGAGGCCTAGAAGCTCTGAGATGGTCCTTGGGATGTAAGGACTACAATTCCTACAGTGCACCGAGCCAAATCCTTAAAAGTCCCCTAGATGCACTCTTGGTGGAGATGATGCGGGTGGGCTTTGTTAACCTATAGATTTCAGGGAGTCCACTTCTTAATCCTTGTGAAGCCAGGCAAAGTCCTTAGGGATGTAGTACCAGATTGGGCAGCAGGTGTAGTCCTTGAGATTGCAGTTTTTTGGGTGCAGATCAGGTTCCAGCAGGGCAGTCCTTCTTCCCCTTGTTGTTTCAGGCAGTAGATTCAAGGTGTTGGGCAGCTCCCCCCTTTTTATCCATTGTTCTTGGGCGTCAAGCAGGGGGCACCCCTGACCAATGGGGTGCAGGAGTTAGATATAGCTAAGCTAGATTGTCTAGCACTCACCTTCCAGGCCCTTCAATAATTTAATTACGGGGGCTCTTGTGTGGCTGGAGGTGCAGGATGTGGGGGTGAGGCTGTGTCCAAACTGTCATTCCTTCTTTGATGACCAGTTTGGCCTCTCCACCCCTATTCTGCCTTATGCTCTTTAGTTTGCAGTTCTCCTTCCTTTGGAATTCCTTTTTCTCAAGGCAGGCCACTCCACACCTCATTAGGACAGCTTGGCTCAGCCTGACAGAGGCTGGCCAATCAGAGAAGGGCTGGTGGAAGGCTGGACGTTGGCTCACAATAAAGTTCTATAACTTATTTTCAGTAATACTTGTGATACATATAACAACTTGCCACTGTTAGAGTTATCATAACTATAATTTTTGTGTTTTTTTTTAAATATTTTTTTATTAGCCACATGGCCCATCGTCAAACATCATCAAACACAGAGGATATTACACATTCGGATTCCATCCTTATGTTCCATTGAAATCAAAAGGCAGGAAATATAAATAAAAATAATAAAAAATTATTAGTGAAGAGAAAACAATCGACTTATATTCTTCTATTTCCTATGATGTCTGATTATATCAAAAGACAAGTCCGGCAAGATAAACATAAACCAAAAAGAAGGGAGACAAAGAATACAAAATTTGATATATCTATACCAATATAAACGTAGAATATAGAGCAAAAAGCTAACAGTTTACCACCCTGCCTGCTGTCTCCCTGTATCTATTTTTGAGCCAGTTAGTCATTGGTGCCCAAATCCTACCCCCTTTGTCAATTGCCCGCCATTCCTTGTTCTATTATAAAGCCATTTCCCGGACATGTATACTCAATAAGTGTTGAAGCCAAGCACTATACACATGGAGTTCAGAATCCTTCCAGGCTGTAGCAATCAGTAGTCGAGCTACTGCTATTGTAATGAATACAAAATCCCTTTGTGCTGTTGATAGTTCTATCCGGTTATCATATCCAAATAGCATCAGCGGTGGGCTGATAGTAATCATACGGTCGATCAATTCTTGCCAAAATTTCTCTATACCCTTTTTTAGCGGAATCAGGGATTTACATTTACAAATCATATGTATACTGTCATCAGGGCCATAATGACATCTTGGACATTTGTCGGTCTCTCATTTCCCCCAGCCGAAGAGTTTTGCTGGGGTATAATACAAATTAAATAGAGTCTTATAGTGTTGTGCTTTCAAAGTTGCTGCCAGAAAGATATTTTTCCCAATTTCCAATGACATGTCTAGATCAATCTCGTCATCACCTATTCTATCCACCCATCTTGTTTCTGTTTTTCCTTTGTTATCTAGTATAGTTTCCATAAGTATATTATAAAAGTCCTCGATCTGGCCGTCCCGCCGATACATCTTGTCTAATAGGGGTATTGGTCCCAAAAACCAGTCCAGCAAACCAATTTTTTAAACACCCCATTACTTGAATATATTTAAACTATGACCGGGTGTCGATCCCAAATTTCTGACCTGGTTCAACAAAGGGTATTAGCTCCAATTTATCTTTGTATAAGCTCACCACCCATTGAATACCCGCCTATTACCACTCTCTAGCCATGCCATCTTTTACCTTAGATGGAATAATTTAAGATTCCCATAGCAGGGTATATCTATTGACTTTGGGTATTTTTAGTACTTTACTAGCTTTTATCCATATCTTTCTGGCTGCTTTTAAACACCTAAACTGGATTTTTTTGTAGTAGCTGGGCTCCAGCTGTCTGAGAAAAAGTCCTGTTGCCTTCTCCCCGATAGCCAAATGGTATATAGACGGTAAGCCATACTCTCTATCATATCTATTCGCTACCAGCAGGACGCCCATCTGTTGCAGACACACTGCCCAATAATAAAAAAGTTAATTTGGGGCAGCCCATCCGCCTCTTTCTCGTTGGAGGGTTAGTGTTCTCGAAGCCCGTCTTGTTTTTTGATAGCTCCATATGAAGTTCGAGAAGATTGCATTCATTTTCTGAAATATGTTAGGGGTGCTTCTAAGGGGATGGTGCAAAATAGATATAGTATTCTAGGAAATTATTTCATTTTCAGGACATTGATCCTACCTACTATAGTAAAGTGCAATTTATCCAACCGCCGAAGTTCAGTCCTGATAGCCTCCAACACTGGATCGAGGTTGTTTTCCCATAATGCCTCTAGATCGAATCCTATCCCTACACCAAAATACATAGCTGATTCAACCTGTCGCTGAACTTGTAAAGTACATTGTCTTGTGCAGATTATCTGTGTATTTCTATTATTTAGTCGATATCCTGACCTCCTCCCGAATTCCACCGCCATATTCTCAATCTCTATAATTGCCATTACTGATTTTGGTGGAACGATGGCCTTGTCATCTGCGTAAGCTCGCACCTTGGTCTCATAGCCATTTGTCCTAAATGGTTCTATTGCAAAGTTCAGGATTAACTGATTAATAAAGGGATGTAGATATATGTCGAAGAGGATTGGGGAGCACGCACATCCCTGCCTAATGCCCCTTACCACAGGAATTGGGTCTGAAGTGTTCCCCATCACCTGCAACCTTGCATATGAATGAATGAATGAATGAATGAATGAATGAATGAATATAAGTCTTATAGAGCGCGAACTTAGCCCAGGGGCATCAAGGTATGGATTATGGTACATCGCCTGGATGGCTGTAATCAAACTAGGGCCCAACCCTCTTTCTGCTAAAGATTCCCACAGATACTGCCATGACACCCGACCAAAAGCCTTCTCGGCATCTAAGATAATCACTGCCAAACTGTCACTTTTGACTCCAGCTGTATCCATTAGGGAGGTTGCCCGCCGGATATGCTCTGTGGTCCCTCTGCTGGGTACAAGTCCATATTGCCATGGCGAGACTAGTTTGGCTATGACCCTCTGGAGCCGATTGGCCAAGATTTTATAATATATTTTCACGTCAGAATTTATCAGTGATAGGGCGGTACGAGCCAGGCAGCTCTGGTGGTTTCCCCCTCTTATGGAATATTACTATATCTGTTTCTGCCAGGATCCGGGAGGGAACCCTCGGTATTGCACATCTAGGAAAATATCATACAGTATTGGAGCCAAATCAGATTGGAGTATTTTATACACCTTGACTGGGATTTTATCTGGGCCAGATGCTTTACCTGAAAATAAAGAATTTAGAGCTATCACTGTTTCTTCCAGTGTAACCTCTACCTCCAGTTCTGAACACTCCTCTGCATCGAGTTTACTGAGCTGCCAGTAATTCCTCACAATAGCTGGCTGTATAGAATCAGTGTAATCTGGTAGATACCGTTTTTTATAAAACCGTTCAAAGACATCCATAATCTTAGCAGAGTTAGTTTCAAGTTGCCCTTCGGGGTTCTTTGTTTCAATAATGTTGTTCAAAGAAGCTTTTTGTCTAATCTTGAACCAGTAGTTTACCAGCCATCTCCCCATATTCATACAGCTCTCTCTGATGTGACTGATACATCTGGGCAACTTGTATCGGAAAAAAGCTATTCAATTCTGCCTTAGCAATTGTTATTTTTGTTCTTTACCTCACTAAATCTATCAGATTCCCCCTGGCATTACATCTTGGTATGTTCTAATTGTGCCAACCGGGTCATGAGGGGGCAATCTGATTCCTACGCACCTGCCGTTGCTGGCCAACATAGCTTATTATTTCCCCCCTTAAACTAGCTTTAAAAGTATCCCACACAATTGCACGGGCAACACTGTATCTATTTATGTCAGAAAATTCTCTAGACCATCTTTTGATATAATTTAGAAAACCCTTATCCACTAGCAATTTCCTGTCAAACGACCAAGAATGAGATTTCCCTTCACTACAGTGGCTAGCTATTTCCAACAAAAGTGGATTATGATCTGAGAAGATTTGAAGCAGTTTAGTTATCTCCACCTCCGCAAGGATCCTGGTTGAGACCAGAAAAGAATCCAGACGCACATATTTTTGGTGAAGGCATGAAAAATATGTATAGACTGGATCTCCCTTGTTTTTAGCTGCCCAAACGTCTTCCAGACCATGGCTAACCTTAAGGATTTCGGTGCGGTTTCCACCCATTGTATTTCAACCCAGTCTCCTGTGAGATACTAAGATGAATATTAAAATCTCCACATAATATTAGTGTGTTTGGCCATGAGATGAGTTCCACCTCAAGTTCTTCCCAGATTTCCGGGTCCTCCTGATTTGAGGAATAAATCGTCCCAATTGTCACCCCCGTATTTAATGTAACAATTGCCCAACGACCCCACTTTACCACCAAGGTACGATTACTGATACCAACTTGAGGCTTAATAAATATCACTGCTCCCCTTATCATAGACGTCTGTGAGGAACAACCTATCATCTCATAACCCTTTATTTGGAGGACTCCCCTATTACTCCATGGAATATGAGTCTCCTGCATACAGAAAACTTCAGGGTTAATATAGTGCAAGATCTCATATATCTTGGCTCTCTTCACTATCATTCAACCCTGCCACATTGACTGAGCAAATCCGTAGTTTATTCATACCCTATTCCTTGAGATCCCCGTCTATCTTGCCTATCGTTCCATTCTCTGACTATTTGTAATCATTTCTCTGTTCTTACCCTTTTAATGCACCTTGCCTGGCTTTTTCTCCCCTTTCTTCCCATCCTCCCACCCCCCTACATCCTCTCTTCCCCCCCAAGCTCCTCCCACCTCGCCCCTCACCCTTCCCATGGAAGCTGCTAGACCGAAGGTCTAGTAGGATATGAAACAGCATTTCGGCATGACCCGTGAGTCCCGCTCATTTTGTATCAGTATATCAAGTTTATCCAATATACCCTAACACCACATACCACTTTAAACCTCTTTAAACCAATTGTGATTCAAACCCCTCCTCCCTGGTGTCACATAAAAACGACCCCAAATCCCCCATCCGACACCCACTAAAGCTCAAATCCGAATAGAAATACTGAGAGCCCGAAAAAGAAAAGGTGGAGTTAAAGAGACATAGAGAAAACGGACAGACAGACAGTAAGAAGGGAAAAACCCTCTATAACCAACTCTATTGCCTCCCACCTCAATACTCCCTTTCGAGTCTCTGCCAGTATTTAAAGATCCATCAATTAATTTCCCCCACCAGGGACTGAGCCTCTCTAACTCTTTCTATTTAGCTCATCCAAACATTATTTGGCTTTAATTTCTGATGAAAAGTAGCAAGCATTAACCCCAATTACAACTTTCGATTTTGCAGGATTCATAAGGTATGCCTGTGCTCCTTTTGATTGAAAAAGATTTATCATCTGGTGTAGCCTCTGTAGTGTCCTGGGGCGCCGAGTAGCGGTCCAGTCTACCCACGCCGACCGGGACATGTCAGCGCGGACGCCTGACATCACGCGCAGAGTTTTAAATAAAAAGGGGCGTGGCCGACAAAAAGTTAGTCGGGACCATGCGGAGCAAGGTGTCCCATGTGTTATTTATGCGGCGGCGTCGCGCTAATTCACGCGAGAGCAATCAGGCCATTAAACTGGCGGCGAGGGTAACTAAGAGCCCATGCTGTGCCTGAATGATCTCCCTCGCCCTCTGACACGCCCCTAGTGTCCCGGCCCTCGCTAGGCCCATGCTGATGACTTGGGCGAGGCCTCCACATGGGGAATGGCCCCAGATCCACGAGACCGAACAGAGGTGGCCCCCAGAGCCCCAGCTGATGCCCTTCGGAGAGAGGAAGGGTGGAAATGAGCTCCCTGCCACGCCGAGCAGCAACCCCACACGCCAATACCCCGTGATCCTGCACCACCAACAGGTCAGAGCAGCTGGACTGGTGTCCTGTAGGGGGAGAGGGAGCTGGCCCACGCCCAGGCACCATGTGACTCCACAGCTGAGCACAGATTTGTGCAGATAGATAGGTGGACAGGGAGGAAAAAGGGGAAGAAAGCCTAAAAGAGGAGAGCCCCAAGTCATTCTGCGTGCGACAAAGAGTTCCACGCACATATCAAAATGGCTTCCATTCCCGCTATCGAGCCGTTCATAGTTGACGGAGCCCCCTCATCGCTGGCCTCACGGTGGAAAAACTGGACAGATCGCCTCCAAATCTATTTTGAAGGGGCGGGCACTGGCGGAGAAAGACGCAGGGCCCTACTCCTCCACCTGGGAGGTAAGGACATCCAAAGAATCTACAAAACCCTAGTGGAAGCCACGCCAAAGACATATATCACCCTCCTCAATGCTTTGAACGCGCACTTTGAACCTATGGCGAGCAAAGACTATGAGAGGTTCATATTCCGCCAAGCTAAACAGGAGGCGGAGAAGTCACTAGATGCATTCCACGGGAGTTTGAAGGAGCTAGCCAGCACGTGTGGATTCCGCGACGAACAAGAAGAGATCAGAGGTCAAATCATTCAAGGGTGCTATTCCTCCAAACTCAGGGTCACTATACTCCAAGAAGACGGCAAACCACTTGCAGACATCCTAAAGCTTGGGCGCTCCAAAGAACTGTCGCAGGCCAGAGCCTCTCACATGGAAGCAGACCTTCACCGGCCCATCAAGACGGAGCAGGTCAACGTGGCAGAAAAGGCAAACGTCGCAAGGCCGAAAGTGCGCCAATACGCCGGCAGAAAACAGCCGGACAAGCGAAAAGAGTGCGGATACCGAGGAGGTCAGCCACACCGCATGCAAGACTACCCAGCGAAAGGTAAAAAGTGCAGCGCGTGTAGGTGGATGAATCACTGCGCAGCGGTGTGCAGGTCCACGAAGACCAAGAAGGAAGCTGCCCATGTGGTGACGGACGACCGAGACAGCCAAGATATGGATGACGACAGGGGTGATTACCCGTTTTATTGCGTGTTCGCAATCGACCAACCGCAAAGAAAGAAGCGACGTCTCCCGAAATGCTGCATCAAGATCCATCAGCAGGAAGTGAGGGCCACTATCAACACAGGAGCGTCCATTGAGTTGATGGCCGCCAATGTATACAATAGGGGTGGGCGGCCAGCTACGCTCCGTGCACGGAGTGTGCGTAGTGCCGCCTACTCCGCATTTTGCGGAGCTGGCGTAGCCAGGCGGCACTACGCACGCTCCGCAGACGGAGCGTAGCTGGCCGCCACCCGCCTCCCTCCCGCCCTCCCTAAATACTTTCAAATAAAGGAATCAAATAATTTAAAAAGCACTTACCTTGCCCGCCGCTGCCCGCCGCGTCCCCGGGGCTCGCTATCTTCCGTCTTCCGTCTGCTTTACTAATGCGCATGCGCGGGCGGCCGCGCATGCGCATTTTCACGAGAAAATGCGCATGCGCGGCCGCCCGCGCATGCGCATTAGTAAAGAAGACGGAAGACGGAAGATAGCGAGCCCCGGGGACGCGGCGGGCAGCGGCGGCAAGGTAAGTGCTTTTTAAATTATTTGATTCCTTTATTTGAAAGTATTTAGGGAGGGCGGGAGGGAGGCGGGTGGCGGGGCTGGCGGCCAGTGGTGTTTGCGGAGTGGGGCTACGCGGAGTGCGGAGGTGGGCGTAGTTTCTCGCCCACTTCGCGTAGCTCCGCGAAGCCCCACTCCGCCAACTCCGCCCAGGGTTAGTATACAACCAGCTAAGTGCCCGGCCTCCCCTACGTGAAGCCCGAATCAGAATATTCGCGTACGGACAGAAAACACCTATTCCCCTAATAGGGTGTCTCAAGACAGAACTACAGCACCAAGATCTGAAAGTGCCCACCACAGTATATGTCACCAAGGAGGGCAGTGGCATGCTAATCAGTGGGCAATCTGCAGAAGAGTTGAGGCTATTATCCTTTGCCATGGCCATGCTAGAGGAAGAATTGGACTCAATAATGGAAGAGTTCGAGGAAGTCTTCAAAGGTATCGGATGTCTAAAAGGGAAAGAAGTCTCCCTCCACATCGACCCATCAGTCCAACCAGTGCCACTGAGACACAGGCGCATCGCATTCCACCTGCGGAAGAAAGTTGAAGAAGAGCTGGACGCGTTGGAAAAACAAGGCATCATCGAAAGGGTCAGCGGGCCCAACCCGTGGGTGTCTCTGATCGTGATAGCTCGCAAGCCAAAGCAGCCAGTCCGCATCTGTGTGGATATGCGCCTCCAGAATTCAGCGGTGAAGACGGAACGACATCTAACTCCCACCATAGATGACATCCTGGGAGAGTTGAATGGCGCGCGATGGTTCTCGAAGATGGACCTCCGCTCCGGTTATCATCAACTACCGCTCCACCCGGACTCCCGCTACATAACCACCTTCTCCACGCACATAGGCCTCAGGCAATACCGGCGCCTCAACTTCGGAATCTCAAGTGCCACGGAAATATTTCAAAATACCATTCGAGAGGTGCTCAGCAGACTACCAGGAGTCCTAAATGTGAGTGATGACCTGTTAATTTATGCATCTTCAATAGAAGAACACCACCAGAGACTTAGGGGAGTCCTTCAGAGAATCAAGGATTCGGGTCTGACCCTACACCGTGAGAAGTGCCAGTTCTTGCAAAACAAGATCAGTTTCTTTGGATACACCTTCTCTGATCAAGGAATAGCACCAGACCCCGATAAAGTGAAGGACGTTCAAGAAGCCCCAGCCCCCTCTAACATCTCAGAGTTGAGAAGATTTCTGGGTATGGTAAACTTCTGTGGCCGCTTCGTACCTGATTTATCCAACATCACAAAACCCCTCAGAGAACTGACAAAATCCACCATCACGTGGCAATGGGGCCATGAGCAGGAACAGGCGTTCAAAGTCACAAAAGCCGCTCTGTCAGCAGACACAACACTGTCCTATTTTGACCCCACCAAGCCCACAAACTTGGCTGTGGACGCTAGTCCCTACGGGCTAGGGGCCGTGCTAACCCAACTTCAAAGCAATGGTGAGTGGGCCCCCATCGCCTACGCCAGCCGCTTCCTAAGGGACACAGAGCAGAGGTACTCTAAAATAGAGCGGGAGGCAATCGCAATTCACTGGGCCTGCCGGCACTTCCATGTCTACGTGTACGGCCATTCCTTCAGGGTATCTACAGATCACAAGCCTCTCATACCGCTGTTTCAAGGGTCAGTATCGAAACCACCACCAAGGATTGAGAAATGGATACTTCAACTGAAAGGGTATGATTACAGGGTGGAATACAAACCTGGATCGACGAATCCAGCAGACTACCTTTCAAGGCACCCCCGAGCGGCAACCAAGGCAGAGAAGGAAGAGGCTGAGGATACCGAGGAATATGTTCGGATGGTGCTGGAAAGGTCAAGACCCCTACCCATGAGAATGAAGGCGATCGTGGAAGCCACCCAGAATGACGAGTGCCTCCAGCTAGCGGCCGACGACATCCGATCTAACAACTGGCATCCCATTCAAGCCACATTGAGCAAGAGGACACAACAAACCAGATCGACACTTGAGTCCATCATGAGGGTGAAAGATGAACTGTCCGTTGACAGCCAAGGAGGCCTACTACGCGGACCAAGACTAGTCATGCCCGCCAGCCTAACACAACAAGCAGAGGAACTGGCACACAGAGGACACCAAGGCATGGTGAAGACCAAGAGCCGGCTAAGAGCCAAGGTGTGGTTTCCTGGAATGGACACGATGGTAGAGCAGACAGTCAGGATGTGCTCCTGGTGCCAAGCAGCGGGACAACCAGATCGGCCTCACCCAGTCATTACGAAAGACAACCCGCAGAGGCCGTGGGAGTGCGTGAGCGCAGATTTTGGACACCTTCCTGATGGACGTTACGCATTAGTGATAACTAATGTAGCGGTCCAGTCTATCGGCGCCGACCGGGACACGTCAGCGCGGATGCCTGACGTCACGCGCAGAGTTTATAAATAAAAAGGGGCATGGCCGACAAAAAGTTAGTCGGGAACATGCGGAGCACAATCTAGGTGTCCCGTGTGTTATTTATGCGGCGGTTTCGAGCTAATTAGCGTGAGAGCAATCAGGCCATTACAGCCTCCAGCGCCTTTCAACAGTTATATGACAAAAATCTGCTTGTGTAAAAAATTCTATGTCATCTAGCTTGCGTTTACGGACTGGTCTGGCTTCTTCAAAGATAGTTTGCCGAAGAAGAAAGTACCCAAAATAGACAAGCACAGCTCGGGGTCTAGCATCTGCACCCATCTAATGTTCAATAGTCAGGGGAACCCGATCTGCTCATTGAACTTCTTGTGCCCAATTCTAGCCTTCTACCTCAGGAAATGCCTTAGTGTTACACGCCCTTAGCTAGCGCCCTGTGGTATCCGAACCATTATTACAGAGTCAACAGAGTGGCAGCAAACAAGACTACAATTCCCAGGAGCCCGGCGCGCACATCATGTTGCAGAGACTTCAATAAAGGCGGAAGTACGACAAGGCAAAGCATCAGAAATTCTCATTACCAGCGGAGGTGGTGTTTGTGCTCAGAGAATCCAGGGAGGTCCGGTCCGGTAAGGGTGCTCTGCACCGATGTTTCCTTTGTTTAAAGTAACTCCTGAATTTCCTGTCTTCCGTTGGTGAGTGCCGATGTGCTCCTGTGGAGACGGGGAGTTTTGCCGGCACCTGCCTCTCGCTCACAATTGACCCGGGCTGGTTTTCCAGCTATTGTATGCCTCCAGAACATCCCAACGGCATTATTTTATGGTGGTGACTCTCCTAGTTCACTGTGCCTCTGGTTCTTACACCATATTTAACTATTTACCGAGCCCTGACTATTTATACAGCAATGTATGTTCTGTGGTCCTTATATACCTTCACAATTGGGTTGAATGCGACAATACTTTGATTATTTATTACTATATACCAATGAATTTCATGGTGATTTGAACCATGACATGGATGACACGATAAACTTTGATACATGCAGTTTTAGGTTTTGACTGGCGATGCGTACGAAGTACGCATGCGCCAAAAAACCTTTTGATGTGTGTGTGTGGGGTCGGGAATACCCCCCTCCTCCCATTGGCTAGCTCCATAAATGGAGGCTAGCCATTGGGAGAGGGCTGTGTCCGTCAATCTCAGACCAGATTCGGGGGCGTTCCCGAGAATTTTTGGCTTTTGGCTACGTCAGCCGAAAGCCTGTTCTCGGGAACGCCCCTGAATCTGGGCCGGCATTGACGGCACCCGTGGTCTCCTCTTCGCCTCTCCTCCCCCTTGACTTCAACTCCTCTTGTTCCTACTATATCGGTTGTGCTCCTTTTGTTTATGGTTTGGTCATGGCATTTGTTCTCATCGCTCTCGCTGCCCCCTATACACTTCTAAATTATTCCTCCAGTCTACACATTCGTATTAGTAAAAAAATATTGGTATTTTTAAACTGGTGGGCCAGCTCAGCAGGCTGCCGGACAGATCACATATTTGCATCCGAGCTATAGACTAGTCATTTCCGAATCCAAGAGCACCACATCTTAGATGACCCCTTAGTCAAGTGACCCACATATACATCACATTTTTGGGTGGCTGCACCAGATATTTTAACATTTATATACCGATTTGCACATTGTCGCAGTAGAGAAAGCGAACACACATTCAACGCATCTCTACTGTCTTGTTTGATGTCGCTTAGGTAGATTGCGGTTACACATCGTCATGGTAGAAGAAGCGTAACCCGAATGCCAAGCACAGCTGCTGACTGCCAGGCAGCAGAACACATTTAGAGTAGTGGCACCGACCTACAAATCTCAGCTCGGGGTAGAAAGGCTGGCCAGCTGGAGACAGACATCCAGAGCCTCATTTTGCAGAGAGCTAATCACGTGCTTTCGACATACCGATCCTGGCTGCCGCAAGTCAATGCCTTCTCAGTCACAGCAATTTCACCTGGACAGCTATTTTCACTCTAAAAAGATTTTTATGCACACTGTATGGGAACTAAGTAAAACATATACTTCCTAAAGAACATGACTTGTGTTGACAGTGATATATCACATTTAGAATTCCAGGCAACAGAATAAAATTAGGCAAGTAATGCTCATGTAACGTGAGAACAACACGGTGGTCTCAGTGAGAATTACTCTGCACAAACAAAACAACTTAAATTTTAATCTCCAGGTCAAGCCACCAACAAGAAGCACAATAAGCTGGACAGAAAGGCTCACCATGCACTACTCCGCTACCAAATAAAGAAAGCACCAAAACATGTTACTCTTCTACTAGCTAATGGCCTCCTACATTGGTTCCCTCCATCCCGCTGTGCCCAGTGCACCCCTCACCTGGTCTATGCCATCAGCTACCTTTCAAAAGTAGAGCTTTTACTAACGCAGGAATCAAACCAGAAACGATTTGCTGAAGAATAAGTGCAAGAGCGTCAAGGCCAAATCATAGAGACAGATAAAGCACAATGGTGAAGCAGAATCCATTCAGAGTGCAGAGTGCAGATTCAGAGTGCAGAGTGCAGAGTGCAGATTCAGAGTGCAGAGTGCAGATTCAGAGTGCAGAGTGCAGATTCAGAGTGTAGAGTGCAGATTCAGAGTGCAGAGTGCAGATTCAAGATTCAGAGTGCAGAGTGCAGATTCAGAGTGCAGATTGCAGATTCAGAGTGCAGATTCAGAGTGCAGATTCAAGATTCAGAGTGCAGAGTGCAGATTCAGAGTGCAGATTGCAGATTCAGAGTGCAGATTCAGAGTGCAGATTCAGAGTGCAGATTCAAGATTCAGAGTGCAGATTCAGAGTGCAGATTCAAGATTCAGAGTGCAGAGTGCAGATTCAGAGTGCAGATTCAAGATTCAGAGTGCAGAGTGCAGAGTGCAGATTCAGAGTGCAGAGTGCAGATTCAGAGTGCAGAGTGCAGATTCAGAGTGCAGAGTGCAGATTCAGAGTGCAGAGTGCTGATTCAGAGTGCAGATTGCAGATTCAGAGTGCAGATTCAAAGTGCAGATTCAGAGTGCAGATTCAAGATTCAGAGTGCAGATTCAGAGTGCAGATTCAAGATTCAGAGTGCAGAGTGCAGATTCAGAGTGCAGATTCAGAGTGCAGATTCAGAGTGCAGATTCAAGATTCAGAGTGCAGAGTGCAGATTCAGAGTGCAGAGTGCAGATTCAGAGTGCAGAGTGCAGATTCAGAGTGCAGAGTGCAGATTCAGAGTGCAGATTCAGAGTGCAGATTCAAGATTCAGAGTGCAGAGTGCAGATTCAGAGTGCAGAGTGCAGATTCAGAGTGCAGAGTGCAGATTCAGAGTGCAGAGTGCAGATTCAGAGTGCAGATTCAGAGTGCAGATTCAGAGTGCAGATTCAAGATTCAGAGTGCAGAGTGCAGATTTAGAGTGCAGATTCCATTCAGAGTGCAGAGTGCAGATTCAGAGTGCAGATTCAGAGTGCAGAGTGCAGATTCAGAGTGCAGAGTGCAGATTCAGAGTGCAGATTCAGAGTGCAGATTCAGAGTGCAGATTCAAGATTCAGAGTGCAGAGTGCAGATTCAGAGTGCAGATTCCATTCAGAGTGCAGAGTGCAGATTCAGAGTGCAGAGTGCAGATTCAGAGTGCAGATTCAGAGTGCAGAGTGCAGATTCAGAGTGCAGAGTGCAGATTCAGAGTGCAGATTCCATTCAGAGTGCAGAGTGCAGATTCAGAGTGCAGAGTGCAGATTCAGAGTGCAGAGTGCAGATTCAGAGTGCAGAGTGCAGAGTGCAGAGTGCAGAGTGCAGATTCAGGAGTGCAGAGGGCAGATTCAGAGTGCAGATTCCATTCAGAGTGCAGAGTGCAGATTCAGAGTGCAGATTCCATTCAGAGTGCAGAGTGCAGATTCAGAGTGCAGATTCCATTCAGAGTGCAGAGTGCAGATTCAGAGTGCAGAGTGCAGATTCAGAGTGCAGAGTGCAGATTCAGAGTGCAGAGTGCAGATTCAGGGTGCAGATTCAGAGTGCAGAGGGCAGATTCAGAGTGCAGATTCAGAGTGCAGAGGGCAGATTCAGAGTGCAGATTCAGAGTGCAGAGGGCAGATTCAGAGTGCAGATTCAGAGTGCATAGGGCAGATTCAGAGTTCAGATTCAGAGTGCACAGTGCAGATTCAGAGTGCAGATTCAGAGTGCAGAGTGCAGATTCAGAGTGCAGATTCCATTCAGAGTGCAGAGTGCAGATTCAGAGTGCAGATTCCATTCAGAGTGCAGAGTGCAGATGCAGATTCAGAGTGCGGAGTGCAGATTCAGATTCAGAGTGCAGATTCAGATTCAGAGTGCAGATTCAGATTCAGAGTGCAGATTCAGAGTGCAGATTCAGATTCAGAGTGCAGATTCAGATTCAGCGTGCAGATTCAGAGTGCAGAGTGCAGAATGCAGATTCAGAGTGCAGAGTGCAGAATGCAGATTCAGAGTGCAGATTCAGAGTGCAGAGTGAAGAATGCAGATTCAGAGTCCAGATTCAGAGTGCAGAGTGCAGAATGCAGATTCAGAGTGTAGATTCAGAGTGCAGAGTGCAGATTCAGATTCAGATTGCAGATTCAGAGTGCAGATTCAGATTCAGAGTGCAGATTCAGAGTGCAGATTCAGATTCAGAGTGCAGATTCAGATTCAGAGTGCAGATTCAGAGTGAAGATTCAGATTCAGAGTGCAGATTCAGATTCAGAGTGCAGATTCAGAGTGCAGATTCAGAGTGCAGATTCAGAGTGCAGAGTGCAGAATGCAGATTCAGAGTGCAGATTCAGAGTGCAGAGTGCAGAATGCAGATTCAGAGTGCAGATTCAGAGTGCAGAGTGCAGATTCAGAGTGCAGATTGTGTGGGTGACTCTGCGTGTGTGGGTGGCTTTGCGTGTGTGGCTTTGTGTGGGTGTAAAATGCAATAGGTCATGCATTTGCGAGCGATTAAGCTATTGGCATTGTAAATGACAAGGCCATTTATTTAACGATTACGCTATTGGCAATGTAAATGACAATGCCATTTATTTATGATTTTTAAAAAAAAGCACCCCAAAAAAATGTCATGAGCAATGCCAATAGCTCTACCTTTAATATTGCAGAGACCATTGCATTGTAAATGCTTGTTTACACTGTCACCCTGCCTCGGAGACACACATTTCTCAGTCAGTCCCTTCAACGCTCAGTTGGAAGTTGCCAAAACCCATTTTTTAACTTTAGACACGCAAATATCCGGTTGTATATTATTAGATATGTTGAGTAGCCCATCGAGTCTCTTTGTGTTTTTCCTTTTGCTTTTCATGTTAAAAATGCGAACTCGAGCAGCGGAAAACCCAGAAAAAACGTGAGCAGGCGGACTACTCGCTTGTAAAAAGATTTCTGAACTTCCTAGTAAACTGCTATTAAACGCGTAAAGTGTATACATGTTGTATGTGGTCTTTTTTAGGGTGTGCAGGCAAAAATGGGGGTAAAATTGGGGTCTGCAGTGCTACACGGTGAGCTCTCCTAGATATCAAGTGTGTATGTTACTGTTTTAAACACATTTTTGGTCTGGCAATAATTGTCAGTATGGAACTAATTAAGTTCTATCAAGCCCTGTGTGTGGTGAGGAGGGCCCCTCAGTGTTACACATGCTTTTACGGAGGTTTAGGGACCTTGTTGCTTCACTGCTGATTGGGCTCTGAGACAACCATCCTGCCTAGTTGCCTGTTGTGAATGGGTATAAACAATAAACGTCCGATTATGGTGCCAGTTGGACCTATCCACCCTCAAGAACACAAAGAACCTACTGACATTTTCTACCTGAAATAGACCATCTAATTTGGAAAGACCACCCTGTGTCCTTCCTGATTTTATTTTCACCCAGTCACTAATCTCAAACTTATACTCCTTTCTCTCCATGCTCACATTTGTCCCCTTGCCTCCTACACCATTTCAACCTTTCAGCCATGCAGGGACCAATTTAGTACCAGGTAAGCATCACACATCTATTGAAATGGGGGTCGCAGTGTGTGGGGGGGCTCGCAGTGTGTAGGGCTTGCAGTGTGTGGGGGGGGTCGCAGTGTGTGGGGGGGGTCTGTGTGGGTGTGTGTGGAGGGCTCTGTGGCTGTGTGTGGGGGGGCTTTGTGTGGCTGTGTGTGTGGGGGGCTCTGTGTGGGTGTGTGTGGGGGGCTGTGTGTGTGTGGGGGGGGCTCTGTGTGTGTGTTTGTGTGGGGGGCTCTGTGTGTGTGGGGGGGGCTCTCTGTGGGTGTTTGTGTGTGTCATTTGCGAGAGATAAAGCTAGTTGCATTGTAAATGACAATGCCATTTATTTATGTTTTTAAAAAAAACATAAATAAAAATAATGTCAAGAGCAATGCCAATAGCTCTAACTTTAACAAAGGCAAAACCATTGCATTGTAAATGCTTGTTTATGATATATAGTTATATATATATAAACAAATTAAAGATTCATGTATTGTGTTCTTATGACTCTGTATTCAACAGGGGTACTAGGAGTGGTATAGGACTACGCTCTATCCCCGTGAGGCATAGTGGAGTCCATAAAGGGTAGGTTGTTGGTAGAACCTCCCCCCCGATTTAAATGTATCTTGAACTAGTGATATCACTGTGCTGTTGTTTATAGTGGTATGTGTTTTGCCCTATGAATGTTTTTTCCTTCTTATGTGTTTCCCCCATCAAAGCCAAAATGCAGAAAGGAATACTTCCACATCCATGACTTGTGGTAGAAGTGTCTTGGTCTACAGGTGTCATTCTTTTTCTTTACAGGTATAGAGATTGTACTGGTATCATTGTCTCTTTAGGCTTCGATCCAGTGGGAGTACAAGTGTGTACTTATATTGTTATTTTCATCTCAGGTCTCCCTCCCTGCTGATCCCATCCTTTTGTTCCTCGCTTGATCCTCCCACTGACCTGTGCCATTACGGTTACTAAGGCTTGGGTATATCAAGATGTGGACCCCTATGAGCAACAAACGGATCCTGAGGACTGAGGACTGACCAGTGTGACAGAATTTCTGACCCACAGATTAGGTCCTCCTGGTCGGTTTGTGAGGGATGGCCAATCTTGATGATGTTCTAGAGGTTCTTGCCAATGTGCAGGCGGAGCTAGCAGCATCACGTCAGGAAACAACAGCTCTCAAGGTCAGGGTAGAGGCAGACCGAACTGGGAACCACAACTTGCCCTGGCAAAGAGCTCGTCTGACCCTCCCTTCCCCACTCGGGAGGGGGGGTTGGAGGGTTGGAGGTGCCGCCGAGCTCTTTGCCGGGTTCGGTTCTCGGCCGATTTTGGTACAGGGACGATTTTGCAACTATGCTGCAAAAACAGCCCTGTAACAAAAACTGCCCCCAGGGGCCCAAAACCAGCCCCCACCCGTGTGGCGCACCGGGGGATTGCCCGATGCCCGCAACAAAACCCTTTTAACATAGGGGGAACAGCGGCAGCACCCACCTCCGCTGTAGTTGTTGAACTACCGGTATCCATACCATTAGCAACACCGGAGAGGTTTCATGGGGAGTCGAGCAAGGTCCAAGTGTTTTAACACAGATTATGCTCCACTTCTCTTGCAAACAGAAATCCTTCCCCACCAATCAAGCGAGAGTAGCCTTTTTTATCTCGTATTTAGCTGTCAATGGAGCACAATGGGCAGTGCCATTGGTAACCCGAGACGATCCCCTCCTATACGATTGGGACGAATTTAGAACTGAGTGTTTGAAGGTATTTGACAGACGGTCTGAGTCTTATACTGCGGATAGGGAACTATTAGAGTTGAGGCAGGGCAATAAGGATCTGGTAACTTATCTGAACACCTTTAGGAGATTTGTGGCAGAAACAAATTGGCCAGAGGTTAAACAAGCTGTGCTATTACTTCAAGAGTTGAGGGAGAAGGTTAAGGACATAATTACTCAAATCGATCCTCAACCTGTTACGTGTGAAGATCTGTTTAGTCTTGTGCTGTGCTTAGACCATAGACTTAGCGAGCGTAAAGGCGACCATAAGAGGAAAAAAAGAACCATACCCCTGTTTGAACGGCAAAGAAGTGATGAAGCACATGAAGCTCAAGCTACAGAGCCTATGGATATTGGAACTATACGTGCAGCTTTGACACAGGCAGAAAAAGACGTAAGACGTAAATAGGGCCTGTATCTATACTGTGGCAAAAAGAGACACTATGTCAAGGAGTGTCCTGTTAAGCCTAAGAGCAACCGATTTAGGAACAACAGATCTGCAACAGCAGCCATGGATACGGTTCTGGAAAACTAGCTGACTCATGAAAAGACAAAGGGGTTTCTTGGGGAAAGGCTTTTCTCCCTTCCTTACGTAACGATAACCCCTCTGAGCAGGGGCATTTGATTATCACTTTGTTACTACTAGTACAAACGGAATGGACAGGAGCTTCGGCCATGATCGATTCAGGGGCCACAGGCATCTTCATGGATAAGGGGGAAGCAAAAGGCAGAGATATTCCCTTAGTGCCCAAAGACAGTCCAGAGGAAGTCTATGCTGTAGACGGAAGAAAACTGGACACAGGACCAATAGGATACAATTTAGAAGAATTACTGGTCCAATAAGGAACCTCTCACCGTGAATGTTTAACATTCAACATAATCCAAGCTCCCCAATATGGGATCATTTTGGGGTTAACGTGGTTGAAAGAACACAACCCTGAAATCAAATAGAAAACCAGAACTGTGCAAATGAATTCTCTTTATTGCATGGAACACTGTCGATATGAGCCGGAAGGACCTGCATCCGCTCTAGCATCAGGTTTGACTATAGCCACTGCGGCTAAAAAAGATATGCAACTGCCTGCTGTATATCAGGCATGCACAGAGGTGTTTAACGAAGGCCATGCGGAAGAGCTACTACCCCACAGACAATATAATTGTCAGACAGACCTTGTTCCTGGGGTGGTAGTGCCTAGTGGGAGAATCTATGCCTTGACTGAACCTGAGAATCTCCATCTCAGGAAATACTTGGATAAGTACTTGAGATTGATATTCATCCATCCTTCAAAGTCTCCTGCGGCTTCCCCACTTTTCTTCATACCTAAGGCAATTGCCGAGTTACGCGCCTGTATAGACTTCAGAGCGTTGAAGGCAATCACCCTGAAGAATAGATACCCTTTACCCCTGATCCCGGTGTTACTCGAACAAGTTAAAAGGGCTAAGATCTTCACCAAGTTGTTCTTCAAGTGCACCTATCATCTAGTTCGCATGAGGGGTGGTGATGAATGGATGACCGCATTTAAGACTTGTTATGGACTGGATGAATACTTGGTGATGCCTTTCGAGTTGTGCAACGCCCCGGCTTCATTTCAGTATTTCCTGAACGATGTGCTACGTGAGATTGTGGACCACTATGTGGTGGTATAGATCGACGATATCCTCATCTATTCAAAAGACGAAAACACACACATTGGGCACATGAAAAATGTACTACAGATCCAGCAAAAGCACCACTTGTTCTGCAAGTTGAGCAAATGCGAATTTCACGTGAGTGCAATGGAATTCCTCGGCGTCATGCTCACGCCATATGGACAAGAAATGGCTGAATGAAAGATTGCTGCGGTAAAAGATTGGCCTACTCCTCTGAAGGTTCAAGATGTGAAATGCTTTATTGGGTTTGCAAACTTCTACTGTTGCTTCATAAATCAGTTCTCGAAGTTGGTGGCACCCATAACACAACTGCTGAGAAAAACCCAGAAGTTTGAATGGAACACAGAGGCCTAAGACGCTTTCTTGGCCCTGAAAACAGTACTTGCCACCGCTCCTGTCTTAACTCACCCTGACTTTAAAAAACCATATATCGTTGAGGCAGATGCATCTTATGTGGTAGTAGGGGCCTTGTTATCCCAAAGGCATTCTTCCATGGGACAACTGCATCCTGTGGCATTCATGTCTAGGAAGCTGAACAATGCAGAAAGGAATGACAATATTTCTGAGAAAGAGCTCTTGGAAATAAAAAAATGCATTTATGGAGTGTAAACACTTTCTGATGGGTGCACAGCACGTGGTCACGGTTTATACCGACCACAGAAATCTACAGTTCATGACTGCTGCTCGACATCTTACACCTCGCCAGCTCTGATGGATGCTGTTTTTCTCCGAATATCACTTCATCATCACCTACAGGCCAGGTTCGGAGAACAGAAAAGCAGATGCTCTCACCAGACAGTCATCTTCCAAGGACCTGGATACAGACCCGGAGCATTAAATTATTAACCCCACGAACGTTCTGTGTGTGATACAGCTGGACACCTTCCTCAAGGACGTACTTAGGGGAGTGAAAATGTGTACCTGGAGGACTTGGCTGAAAAGCCATAAGGAATGGCAAATCAAGAATGGTTTCCCAATGAACCAAGACCATCTGTTGGTATCTGCAGAGAAACTCAGGAAACAAGCATTCCTATGGTGTCACGAATCACCCAGTGGAGGACATCAAGGGTAGAAAAAACCATGGAACTTATCAACAGACAGTTCTGGTGGCCATCTATCAGGGTAAATGTTGGAAGCTGGATAAAGACTTGTGAAACATGTGCTAAGATGAAATCAGACTATCTACGCCCACAAGGGCTCCTACAATCTCGTCCTACTCCTAGTATCCATGGGAAAACATATCTTTGAACTTCAATGTGAGGTTGCCAGTAGATAAAGGATATACGATTATACTGGTCGTGGTAGATTATTTAACGAAAATGGGACACTTCGTGGCATGCAAAACTATCCCTACGGTGGGCCAGTTAGCTCATCTGTTGTTAAGGCTTGTGGTACGCTTGCATGGATTACCCAGAATCATAGTGTCAAACAGGGGTTCTCAGTTCACGTCTCAGTTCTGGAGAGTGTAGGGTTCCTCGCTCCATATAACCAGGGCCCTGTCTACGAGTTACCACCCACAAACAGGTGGGCAAACGGAGCGTCTCAACCAAATGCTCAAACAGTACTTGCGCTGTTATGTAGACAAGTGGACCGAGGAGTGGGTGGATTATTTGTGGCTAGCAGAAATAGCCTACAACAATGCCACACACAGCTCCACTCAGGTTTTCCAATTTTATTGTACCTATGGACGCCATCCTAGATTCCTTCCCTTCATCCATCCAACTGAGAACACCAACTTACCCGAAGTGTCTAAAAGGGTGGCTCATATCAGAGATACGCTTGTCAAACCACAAGAATACCTGCCACAAAACGCAGATAATAAAGTCACAGCAGACAAACACAGAAGACCTGGACCGTTACGCAAAAAAAGGGAAAAAAGGGGATACTGTCTGGCTGTCAACTCGCAACATACGTTTCAAGAAAAACAGCGTGTTTAACCCCAAGTATATTGGCCCCTACAAGATCGATAAATGTATCAGTCCGGTGGCAATGAAGCTGGAACTGCTATCTCATCTACGTATCCATCCCGTTTTTCATGTTTCTTTGCTAAAACCTGCCTATATTCCAGCCAGCACACGGCCTCCAACTCTATTGGTTAAAGACATTCTGGAATATGAGGTGAGGGGTATACTGGATTCCAAGATCCGCAGCCGTAAGCTCTGGTGCTTAGTGGCCTCGAAGGGGTACAGTTCTGAAGAGGATTCTTGGGAACCAGCGTCTGATGTCCATGCTGCCAGATTGGTGGCCCCGTTTCACAAAAGATACCCACAGAAACCCGGCCCCCTTGCGTGCTCTCATTTGGGGAGGGATGTACTGTTACACGCGCTTTGCCTCGAGCACGCTGCGGTAGCCGAATCATTATTACAGAGTCAACGCCGGCAGCACGCAAGACTACAATATCCAGGAGCCCGGCGCGCACGTCACGTTGCAGAGACTTCCATAAAATCGGAAGTACGACAAGGCAACATGTCGGAAATTCTTGTTGTCAGCGGAGGTAGTGTGCGTGCTCGGAGAATACAGGGAGGTCTGGTCCGGTAAGGGTGGTCTGCACCGATGTTTCCTTTGTATAAAGTAACTCCAGAAGGTCCCATCATCTGTTGGTGAGTGGCGATGTGCTTATGCGGAGTAGGGGAGTTTTGCCGGCACCTTCCTCTCGCGCACAATTAAGCCGGACTGGTTTTCCAGCTATTGTATGCCTCCAAAACATCCCAATGGCATCATTTCACAGCGGTGACTGTCCTAATTCCCCGTGCGTCTGGTTCTTACACCGTATTTAACTATTTACAGAGCCCTCACTATTTATACAGCATTGTATTTTCTGTAGGCCTTGTATACCTTCACAATTGGATTGAATGCAACAATACTTTGAATATGTATTACTATATACCAATGGAGCTCATGGTGATTTGAACCATGACTTGGATGACACGATAAACTTTGTTACATGCATTTTTTACGATATATATATATCAACGGATTAAAGTTTCATGTTTCGTGGTCTTATGACTCTATTTTCAACAGGGGTACTAAGAGTGGTATAGGACTACGCTCTATCCCTGTGAGGCATAGTGGAGTCTATAAAGGGTAGGTTGTTGGTAGAGCCTCCCGATTTAAATGTATCTTGAGCTAGTGATATCACTGTGCTGTTGTTTATAGTGGTATGTGGTTTGCCCTATGAATGTTTTTTCTTTTCTTATATGTTTCCCCCATTACAGCCAAAATGCAGAAAGGAATACTTTCACATCCATGACTTGTGGTAGAAGTGTCTTGATCTATGGGTGTCACTCTTTTTCTTTACAGGTATATAGATTGTACTGGTATCTATGTCTCTTTAGGCTTAGATCCAGTGGGAGTACAAGTGTGTACTTATATTGTTCTTTTCATTTCAGGTCTCCCTCCCTGCTGATCCCATCCTTTCCTTCCCTTGCTTGATCCTCCCACTGAACTCTGCCATTACGGCTACTAAGGTTTAGGTATATCAAGAGGTGGACCCCTATGAGCAACAAACGGTTCCTGAAGGCTGACCAGTGTGACACTTAGCTAGGAGATGAACCATGTAGAGACGCGTATCCACACCACCTCTGTCCTCCAGAATGCCCAGGAATCGCAGATTATTTCTCCGTTGGCGGTTTTCTTGGTCTTCTAGCTTCCAATGCACGTCTATGAGCCTAGTATCATGTAATGCTATTTGTAACTGAGATGAGACTATATCAGACTCTATATTTTCGGTACTTGTCTCCAACTCAGTTAACCGATCCGAGATCTCATTACATACTTTGACTACTTTCCGCATTGAGCAATGGACTTTTCGAATAGCGCTTGAGACCACCTGCTATCTTGTCTGGACTCTTCGCGATGAGCCATGACTGATAGGAGAATTGCATCCAAGGTTGTCGTGGGCACTGTTTCTGTGTCATGGGATGGTTTTCTTTTGTCCCCTATTAGCTGACTTGATGGTGAGTAATCCCACTTTAAATCCTGCCCTCCTGCTGGTGCTGAAAGAGCATCTGCCTTTTTACATAGCTGCAGCATCACAGCGGAGTCCATTCCACTGGTGTCTTATAGACCTTCCCTTTCTACTTCGCTATCACTTGTCGGGGATGTGGAGTTGTCCACTGATTCTGTGTCATCTGATAATGAGTAAAAATAATCTTTTGACTCTGTGTCTTTTTCATTACCACGCTGGGTCTTCTGTGCGAAGTGTTTAGATCATGTGTGGGTTTGGCCTCCAAGCTTTGTGGCTATTACCAATGTTTTTTTCCTTTCCCTTGTATACACCTCTGGGGTGCTTTTCCTGTACAGGTAGCTTGCTCTAGAGGTGTTTCTGATAAGTTGCTCCATTTAGTTACCCCCGTAGTTATAGTGGTTGTAGGATCTATATTATCATTATCTACACACAGGGCATTTGTGACCCTGACTGCTGTACCTTATCCCCTTCAACCTGCACCCCCACAAGCAGCCACAACAGCTGTGGTTGTGTCCCCAGCCATGTTTTTTTCCATCCACTCACCCCATGTCTCAGGGAGATCCGTCCGGGCTAGATTGGCAGTAGTAGTTAACTCGGGTACACTAGGTGCATCAGTCGTATCAGGCATTAACAGGGTATCTCCCCCGCTCATTTACCTGCATGGTATCTTCATTCATTGGGGGTCCAGGTTTCATCTTACACAGCTCTGGGTCTAACACATCTAACCCCTTCTCTTTCTCCAGCAACAGTGCCGGCATTTCAGGTCTAACGTCAGACACTGCCTTGTCGATATGTTTCTCCAGCCTCTTACATCAATTGATGGGCCGGCCAAGCGTTGCTGTCTCATCACCTCACCTAGAGAGTCCTTCCGGGTCAGATTCTGCCCGCATAGTCCAAGTACTCGAGTCGCTCTTGCTCTCCTTCCTGCCCCCGCCGTGCTTTGTTCCGGTGTGCAGGACATCCCCGTTGCGCCTGTTGCAGCACATTCTCGGAGGCCGCATTCTTCCCAGTGTTGGCCAGCATCATCTGAGGCCCCTTCGGCTTTATTTTGTCCCCGGCAGCGCAAAGCTGCTCCCTCTGTGATCCCAGCCGACAGCAACAAGACTACAAAAATTGGTAGATCCACCAGCAGATAAGGGCTATCTCTTGTTGTATATCTGCAGTTTCAGATGTCAGGACGCAGTTAACTATCCTTTCTTCCAACACCTAGAGCAAGAATCTCAGGGTCAGGGTCATCCTCATTAATAACCAGGGTGGAATATACCTCGGAGAGGCTCACTGGATCATGCCGGTTATGCTGCAAGCAACAAGCTTAGCCTGCCGCCATCTTGCTTCCTCACAGTACTATCATTTTGAGTGCTTGAATTATATTGTAAGCTCCTTTCTATCAATAGTTATACTTTATTAAAGTATTCTCACGTTAGCCTATGGTGCCAATGCATTACAATGGGGAAAACGAAATTTACCGTTTTTCCATCCCCAGGGCATATAAAACATTGTTTATGATGTCTTTGATTATAGTTACAAGGCACCCTACCCATGGGGCACCTAGGGGAGACCTTAGTTGTGACGTATATGTAAAAATAAGGTCATTTACTACTTTGAAAGTACCTTTAATTCCAAAGTCAAATTTGCACATAATTCTACATTAAAAGCGGCCTGAAAGGCAGAGCTGGTCTTAAATTGACAGTAGGCACCACAGTAGTGCGCACTTAAGTCTACTAGGCCTCTAAACCTAACATGCCCTACAATATATTAGGGACTTACTGGTAGGCTGTCCGTACCAATTGTAATTATAGCTTTCCAGGTACCTTTAATTAGATCCCACGCACTGGGTCTGGTTAACAGACCCCAGGGCACAATCCGAGTCAGGAGACCAGTCTCTAGTAGTCAAAATTGGGGCAAAAAGTGGGGGGACACTGCTAACAGGTCCTGGTTTCTCACACCCACCGACTTCTGGTAGCCTCCCTTCCAAATTCTACAAATGCAATAGAATTATTTAGGCTCTCTCAGCTAACGACTTGCCTTAAGCCATGATCTGTCTGTCCCCCAAATTGTGGCATGAGGAGACTCTACACTTCTCTGCTGGAGGTAGTTTGACTGTTTTAGGTGGTTGAAACCGGACTTGGTATGCCCATAATTGCTGTCTTGTGTGAACCTCTACTTCTCCACTTGACTACCTGAAGCCACTCTCTCTCTGCCTCCTAATTGTCTCGCGAGTCATGCTGTTATTTCCTCTGCTTGTTCTTCTTAGCCTCGTCATTGCACCTCCTTCCCATTGTCTGCCTCCTCTCTCCCTTTTACCACCAACCCCACGAAGGACAACCTTTCAGGATGTTGGAATCTTCATGACTATTCATGGAAATGTCACCTCCCAACTATTCAGTCCTCTCTCTAGTTTTATATCCTTCCTCAATTTGAAGGTCCATCCTTTCATGCACACATTGCTGCCAGGTTCTACAACTGGAAAAAGGCGGTGGAGTGATGAGTGTGCTTTTCATACAGTGTAACCAGTAACCATTATGTCTCAGCTGCTCTTGTAGATGATGGTCCCTTCATGCAACCATATTCCACTCTCTGTTAGGCACTGCAACACACTTTGAACTCTTTGTGTCCGCTGGGGACTTCCAAGCAGGCGAGTCAGCAACAAGAACATGCCAGCAGCCCTTGGATAGGGCTTTCAGGTTTGTTCCAAGTGCACAACAGGCACAGGCAGTGTTCACCTCGCTGAATTGCAGATCAAGTTTATTTTCCCTAAGTCAGTACCCTTTGCCACTCACAGTCAGTGCATCTTTATAGTTCGAACAATCCGTCCGACTAGGTTGGGACATGGTTTCACTCCTCATACAGGAGTCTTGGAAGCAGTACAGTTAGGTAGTCAGTGCCTATCCGCTGAAGCCCACGTCCATTTTTTTTATAGACTTGTGTGAGGGCATACCATGTTTATTCCATCCCGAGGGCCATTCAGCAAAGAAGAGGAATAGTGGGCAGTGAGCTTGTCCACTGTGGCCCATATACATCTTGTGCTATCTATTCGTCCCCAAAGTAAATGTTTGTGAATAAGGACAACCAGTCTTAACACCTGGTGCCCAGCAATATTCTCAAAGCTTTCACAATACACTTTCTTTTTAATGTTCCTCGAGGCTATTGCTGCATTCCTGGACGTTATCTATGCAAAACTTACATGCAGTACAAAAAGATTGCAACATTTGTAGAAGGCCTTTGGAATAAATTTACTAGGGGATGTAAGTGGCTAACTCCTAGGTGTGAAGAGGCACCCCAAAACATAAATAAGCTATCCTTTCATCACACTGTCCTTGTGCAGAGTAAGTCAAAAAGAGCATGCTCATTCAGACTTCAATAAGGAGAGACCAAGAGTAGGTTTAAACGTTCTGGTGATTAACAATATGTGTCCTGGCACTAAAATGTACACAGCAACACTTTCACAGGAACCGTATTCACCCTAACTTAGGGGCCTATTAGGATTGCGGTGAATCCGTATCCTCCGGGCCGGCGGAAGCCATCGCCGGCCCAGAGGATGCGGATTCACCACTGCAGTGATTGCAAAGATCCCCCGCCAGATTAGGATGGCAGGGGGGTCATCTGCGGACAGGAAGACCATCCGCCGCTTTGCCGCCGTGGTCCCGTGGCGGAAAATCTCTAATATGGAGGCGGTGTCTATCAGACGCCACCAGCCATATTAGGATGCATGCGGAAACATGCTTTTCCACGGCGGGTTTTCCGCCATTGAAAAGCATGTGGTCTTTGGTGTTTGGGGGCCCGTTGCGTTGTCGGGGGGTGCACATGGGGGGTACCGATGGTACCCCCCAGCATTTACATGCACAAAGCGGCAGGCACCGCGCGGTGCCTGCCTCTTTGTGCATGTAAATGTTAAACATGGATTTTTAACCTTGCGGCATGTGCTGCTTTAAGCAGCACCCGCCGCAAGGTTAAAGATACAGGATTTGACCGCCAGGGTGGCGGTCACATCCTAATTGCACCGGAGGGACCGCCGCTGCCCCTGCGGAAAGTCTCTCCACCTCGGGGGTGGCGGACGGAGCAGGTCCGTCTGCCATCCTAGTAGGCCCGTTAGTTAGGAAAAATGCAGGTTTTAGGGTGTTATGAGTTCTCAGGGCACACCCGTGGTGATATCGAAGAGGAGCATAATAGTGATGGGGGAGGTGATTAGCAGTTCTAGACTTTCATCCCTAAACAGGAGACACCAGAAGCTGGCATCCAAAATATCATGGCAGAATAAATTATTCTCATCATCAAAGTATGGCACGAAGAAGAAGTTGCCCTCAAAATAAAACTCTATATGAAATTGTCAACAAATGCTATAGCAAGATGAATAAAGTACTTCAAAATAGAGTGCCAGGTAAACATTGTCTCCAGTATTGTGGATGAGTCACTGCAAGGTAGATGTGAAAAAGAAAATAAAGGCTCAGCATGTCTAACTGAGCTGAAACAATACCCGGTTTTAGCTGTTCATAGCTCTAAGCTAGAGAAAGGTTCTCTAACATGTTCCATTAATTTTTCTGGGGTGTCTGGTGAAGCCCAGATCGTTACCCTGCAAGAGGTGCCTAGGGCTGCATAAAACAATTCTAAGTACAGAAGTGTTCATGCCCAAATAGACCACACTAGGCAAAGAAAGCCAACTGCCCAAAGTCAATAGCCAAGATGCTACTATTAAACAACATATAAGGAGGCCCACTGTGTATACAGTCCCTGCAGCTGGATAGTAGTTATAATACTCTCTGTGCGAGTTGATAATTTTAACTGTTGGGGTATATTCTATTTGGTACATTCAATTGATTGTAATTGTTTTAATGTGGTATGTGTGTTTTGTTTGTTGAAAGATCCACTCTTCTACTCTGCTTTACTGTTTAAACTGAAACGTTAATTTATGCTTCTACTTCTATGACTGTGGGGGAGAGTATGGGTTTTAAAAAATATAAAGTGGGAGACAATATATGCTTGACCACATATGAAGACGTTGGGGGATCTGGTTTATTTCATAGTTTTATTTTTTACCATTGATGTACAGGAACAGTATACATATCAACCGTGTATTTTATGGAACAACGGTACGTTTGGTTGGGAAAAAAAGTCAAAAGAAGGAGTCCTCTGGTCTCAGTCTGGGTTTGTTCTTTTCCTGTTTATTTTAGTCTGCCGAGGGTTATAAATTCCTGTTTTATTCCCCTCTAGGTTTTGCTGACGGACTGGAAGCTGGCGGGTCCCACCTTCAGAGGAAAATAAAAGAATTGTCAGGTAAACAGGTAACTACACCCATTATCACTCTTTCTCCCTCTTTTCTGAGTTTAGTTTCCTCCTAGAGTCTTTTGCAGGTCATCTCTCTTGCTAAAATCTCCTGTCTTATTCTTTCCTCCTTCTTGGAGCCCGTGTTTCCTCCTTTCCAAGATACAATGCGGCCAGTGATTACCTTTCTCTCCCTGATAATATATTCATCAACCCCTTTGCTATCCTTGTAGCCGCTAGGGTTTCTACTTTCTGTTGTATTGAGTGGGGTTTTCTTCACACACACACACACACACACCCACACACGCACGCACACGCGCACACACACACACACACATACACGCACACACCCACACGCGCACACACACACACACACACACGCACACACACACATGTTTTGTCTCTTTCTTTTAGGTTAGTTTTCTCAATTTAAACATGAAGGTTTTTTTCCCCTATGTTTTTAGCCTCGGCTTTCGATTTTTTTTATCCTACTCTTCTGAGGACTTTTCCTTAAGTCCTCCCATCATCTTTTCAGTTGGCCCCGCGCTATGCTGCGCAACCAACCCCACACTCTTGTTCCCACATGGACAAGCCACGTTCCTCTGGGAATGTGGCAAGGGCCAAGTCCGTTCCTGGACTAGGAGGCATTTGGCTATTTTGCCTCCCCCCGTACGGACTCCTAAGTCTAAGTCCGACAATGCCGTGGGTCATCTCTGGTTCTGTTCTGATGATATGTGTCACAGGTTCCAGATCAATTTTGGGTTGAAGGGGCACTTTCCCTCAGTTTTCTCGCTCCTCTTTCCCATTTCGCTCCCTGTATGGTCCTTGCTCCGTGGCATTTAGCGGGTTCCCGGAAGAAGCCTTCAGAGAATCTATATTTGCCTCTTGGCTTTTTATCCTCTTCACTCTCTGCCCCGGGTTCTGTCTTATTTCTGTTTTTCTTAATTTTGCTTTCTTTTCCCCCAAGTGCCATTGTGTTGTGATCCTCCCGCCCAAGCAAGAAGAGCTCCACAGCTTCAGGTAAGTCTTCCTTCTCACTTGAGAGGGACAATAAGGCCTTTGTAGGGAAAACAAGCATTAGAAATGCAATAGGTCCCTCATTTTATTCTGCTAGAGCTATTGGCGTTGTAAATGTATTAAAGCAGTGTTAAAGATCATTGTCGTTGCCGTGGGTGCAATTACTAAACGGTTTGGTGTTCAGACTATAGATTCAATGTGAATGGCATCTTGAGACGGAAATTAGTCTTTGTGATTATATGAACACAAATAATAGAGAAACCAGTGCGAATCTTGCCAGAGACTGCCTTCTGTTTGGGGGGAGGAGGGGGCGACGGCTAGAGACTGGAATCCTTTGGAAAGAGGGTGCCAAGGCTAACTGCACAGAAATGGGAGAAAGGCAAAAAAATTAGTTTTTGGAAATATTTGAGTTTTTTCCCTTTTTCACAGTACATGCTGAAGGTGCGGTGATAAGATAGTGCCTGGATGGGCAGCAGGAACTTAATGAATTGATCAATGATTGTGGAAACGTGCATTGCACTGCACTTAACTCCATCGCTTTTATGTGCTACATTGTACAATGCAACAACTTCGAGAGTCCTGGGAAGACTATGCTTTGTTGACATGCGGTTAGAGGTAGGCATTCAATGAAGTTTTCACAAAAGACAACAACAATATTTGATTCTAGGTGCTTCTTTATTCAGCACAACATATTCACTGTCGAGATGCCACTGCTGCGTAAAAATACTGGTGGGGCGAGGGGGTAGGTGAGAATGAATGAGTGATGAAGGGGCAGTGGCTTGAATTCACTGCACAATGCAAATTCCATTTTGCTCAGCTTTGGTATTATGGTGCCTTACAAGTGGTACCACTGAGGCAAGTATTGAGGGAATCATTCAGTGAAATGTCATCCCCTTGTATAAAACGTTTCCATGGACTGAATTGTTCCCCGGCACTATACTGTACCATATGAAAGCCGATGTATTGAGAGATGGGACAGGAGCGAGCCTTATTCGAGCGTGTGTTGGAGAAGATGAAAAAAAGAATGAACTTCTGTAGTGCAGTACCTCAAACTGTGAACACTCTGGTGATACATCATTCGAAGAAACAACAGTAGTCTAGAAACATGTCTACTGTGATCTATTGATTTAACAAACCGTATTAAGTAAAACTCATTAAAACAATGATTTGTAAGAGGAATGGTGTGGTGTTAACTAGCACCATAGAGTGGGTGGAATTCTGCCTTATTGGACCTGGAGTGCTGAATGAATGAACAAACAAGCCAATGAAAGACTTGAATACAGTGGGGTAGAAAGGGGGGTAAGGAGGTTGTCTGCTCCGGGCGGCACAAGTTTTGTGGGTGGCGGCCTTCTCCCGCTCTTACCTGTCATCTCTGAGTGGCCTCAGAAAACTCTGCATCAGAACCTCTGTGTAACGCATACCGATGCAGGTCTTCACATTGCAACACCCAGCCCATTAGAACTGCTGCTGCAAGGTGCATCCTCAAATGCAAAAACAACAATTGATGGACAGAATGCAGAACAATGTCATACATTCACCCCAGTACAGAGATCTGGGCCTAAATCCATCGGTTTTTTTGCACTCCACACCACCCCAGTTCAGACATGGCCATATGCAAATCAGCCTTGACCCTGTGCCTCATGGGAACTGTCCAGCCCGAACTGCCAAGCCATGTCTTTCCTGGACCGGAATCAAGCATCCTAGGACCGGTTTCTGGCTATCAACCGTTTCCAGCCAGGATAACTTGACTCCAGTGGTGTGGTTGCGGTTCCAGCACTACATCAAGATGTGTTGGAGGTGATTGGGGCTGCTTTGCATAAGAGTGCTGTTCACACTATCCACCTTACAACAGACATGTGGACCAGTTGCCAAGCCCTTGATTACATGTGCATCACTGCATACTGGTTCTCTTTTGCAGGGGTTTCAGACAAGTTACGTGCAGGTGTTGACCTGGACACAGTTTTTCAAGCTACTCGGAAACATGCAACAGTAGCCATGTTTGCCATGGAGAAATCTCATACTGGACAAAACATTTTGGAGGAGTTTTACAGTAAGGTCTTTCAATGGCTGCATCCAAGAAAGCGCATGATTGGTTATGTTTCCACTGATAATGGCAATAATATAGTTAAGGCCATGCAGGAGGGTGACTATTTCAGAGTGCTGTGTTTGGCGCACAGTATTAACATTGTTGTGCTGGATTTCTTGAAAAAAGAAAAGACAGTCAGCAAGTTACTGACCACCTGCCGAAGAACGTAGACTGCCAGTCAGAGGACTCATCCAGGAGGTGGTAACACGTTGGAACTCAACCTTCTACATGCTTGAGCGTCTGTCTGAGCAGTGGGTGGTAATCAATCAGTATGTCTTTGGACTGGGTTCTTCTATGAAAGACATGTGGCGAGAGTTGGAGGAATGGAAGCTAGTTAAAAGCCTGACAGACATGCTTCGTCCTTTTGAGGTCTTCACACATGAAGTCAGCAGGGAGGACTGTACTTTGGGCAAAGCTAACCCATTGTTGCGCATGCTAGAGCACCAACTGAAGGTGATGTCTTCAACGTTCCAAGATGATGCTGAAAAGCAAGACTCATATCAGTTGGCGGAGAGGTTATTAAGCCGCCTAGTTGACAATGAAAGGCTTAAAAAATAAATACAGAACAACATTACATTTGTGTCACTATTCTGGATCCACTGTGCAAAAAGACTGTGGCCAGCAAAGCATTCATTCCTTTTAATGAAGCAGATGTTTCAAAGTACAAACATAGGTTAGCTCTATCAGCCACTCGGGTCGAAAAAGAGCGGCAGAAAATTGAAGGAACCGGCAGAAGTACTACTGAATCAGCAGGCCATCCGGCGTCAAGGTCCACTTCTGAATCTGTGGCCGAAGGGAGTCACTTTCCCTCACAGCCGCTAACGACACCAGCAACCGTATCATCATCCTCACCTGCACCAGGCCCAGCCATAATATTGTCGGAAGCTGATTGGCTAACTCATCAAGGGTTTGCTCGTTCCAGTGATGCAAAGGCCACAGATGGTACGCAAAGTGGAGCAACCCTGGAAAACCTTGAGTCTATGGTGCAGGCCTATCTGGATGATCCAACAGAGGTATTTGTTAATCAGAACCCATTGCTGTATTGGTATGGGAAAAGGCCTCCATGGCGACTGATCACCAACCAGGCTCTAAATTATTTGTCTTGCCCACTCGCAAGTGTGTTTTCTGAATGTGTTTTCAGTGCTGCTGCTGCCATTGTAACTTCAAAAAGGACCCGCCTCTCGCCCAAAAATGTGGAGAGGTTAACAATGATCAAGATGAATCAGCACTTCATACCACCAGATTACAAAATACGTGAATGCACGCAGGAAGAAGAGGACACCGACTTAGGTGACGGAAGTTCTTCTCTGTTAGCTGACCTACTCCCGTCTCAATTCACAGAGTTTGAGGACGAGCTCTACTTCCCTGACACAGAGGCCTGAAAATGACTTCCTTTTTTTTCTAGTAATTATTCACTTTTATTCCTGTGTGTCTTTCTTTGCTTTGCAACTTTTACCACAAGAAACTCTAATCACCTAATCACACCAAGTCCATCAGCAGCACTGTCTTCATCTTATTTCCTTATTGATTTGAAGGTGCCGGAGTCTGAATTCCTGAGGTTCACATGCTCCTCTATCCTCCTCCTCCAGACTCCCCCTATCCATTTCCCTCAAATGGCTGGATTACGCAGAATCAAGAAACTTTGTCTTAGTAGACGAGTCCCCTCAAGTGGGACTGGAATTACTGACTACATGCTGATTGCTGACAGTTACTTTTGAAATTGACAGGAGAGGCTGCCCTGTGGGCCTTCACTTTCAGAAGAAGATGCAGACAAAAAGTGGAACAGGTAATGATAATGAGAAGATGGCATGCAGTGGACAGCAATGGCTGTCTGGCTCTGATGAAAGCAATTGCTGTTTGTTTGTTGAGCATCAAATGAATCATATGTCTTTGTTATTATTTAATCTTTTACACACTAAATGTAACTCAAGTCTACTCTGCTTTTTTTTACCTTGTTTAATTCAAATTGTTCTTCAACTGCAGGGGCCACTACATTGCATTTTCCAATATGCAAATGTCCTGTTTGCCAATATACCATGATGATTGATTATGAGTGTTGATGATCAAAGTTAAATAATATATCTTTTTTCTTTACAGTCACTCACTGGGATGGATGGATCATCATTGTCAGTTCATGGAAGAACTAGGGCCAATTCATGACGTGAGTGGCAAACAGGTAAACCAGTCTACAACAACTACTACAGCAGAACTACATGTCTGTCTAGTCATGGTATGGATTGGTCGAGGCAGTGTAGTGTTGTTATGCAAGGCAGAGTCCAGACAGCAGTTCATGTAAAATTGGGGCTATGTGGCTTGCTGCATACAATTAGATATGCTATGTCTGTCTGTGTCAAAGAGCCTAGGTATGCTACATTAGGTTGCTTCACTCAATGGTGCCTGCCTTGACCGTCTGCATGGCCCTGCCGCAAGCATGGGCCAAAAATCCGTTCCGTTAGCGAAATTTGCGGATTTTCGCCAGCAAATTTGCAATCTGCGAATCTCGCAAAATTGCCGGAAATTCGGACGAATATTTTTTTTTTAGGCAAGCTCAGTGTAGGGTTGAGGGCTAGGTTTGAGGGAATTTGTTTTGCGGGTGCGTGTGTTTGGGTGAAAAGTCGTACACCTTCCAGATGGATCGATTTTGTTCTGCCTTTGCTGAGATTCTTGGGACTCGCTGGAACAAGTGTCCTGGTAAGTTTCAAGAGGATCGAAGTAGTGGAAGTGCTGAAAACAGCAATTTTTTGTCAATGTGCTACAGATTTGCCATGTTATCCAATGGGCAGTTTGGGTGCGCAAGGAGAAAGTTTGTTTGGGGTGTTCCAGTTGAGTAGGGGAAAGGGGCTTCCGTGAGTGGTAGGGAGGGGGAATTGGTGGTTGTGCAGGAAATTTGGGAGGAATCGATTGATGGGAAGGGTGTATTGTTTATGCAAAGTCGAGGAAGGGAAAACGTGCCGTAAGCGCCCATGTTAATTTTCGATTATTGCGTGTTTTTAGGGTGCGATTGGAGTGTGTTCTAGGTGGTTCTTAGTGGATTTGCTTAGCTGGGATGAGAGTTGGGAATGTCTAGTTTTGATTGCAAGTGGTTTGAAGAAAATTCATGGTGGAAAAGGGGTGTTTTGTGCCTAGTTTCAGAGTGCGTTTTGGCACGATTTTAACTTAGGCCTCTTTGGGGATAGCAGTATTGCATGTTTTGGGGGGCTGTTTGGGGGTGTTCTAGATTTTTGGGGGTGGGTTGAGGGGTCTGGGAGCAGTGCTGGGAAGGTTTAATTTTGATTGCAAGGGTTTGAAGAAAATCCATGGAGGAAAGGGGGTGTTTTTTAGCAGTATTGCATGTTTTTGGGGGGCTGTTTGGGGGTGTCCTAGGTTTTTCTGAGTGGGTTGAGGGGTCTGGGAGCGCTGCCGGGAAGATCTAATTTTGATTGTAAGTGTTTTGAAGAAAATCCATGGTGGAAAAGGGGGGTTTGGGCCTAGTTGCAGAGAGCAATTTGGCACGATTCAAACTTAGGCCTCTTTAGGGATAGCAGTATTGCATGTTTTTGGGGGGCTGTTTGGGGTTGTTCTAGATTTTTGGGAGTGGGTTGAGTGGTCTGAGAGCACTGCTGGGTAGGTCTAATTTTGATTGCAAGTGGTTTAAAGAAAATCCATGGTGGAAAAGGGGTGTTTTGGGCCGACTTTCAGAGTGCGTTTTGGCACAATTTTAACGTAGGCCTCTGCGAGGTAGCAGTATTGCACGTTTTTAGGAGGATAATGTGGGGTGTTCTAGATTTTTGGGAGTGGGTGGAGGGGTCTGGGAGCACTGCTGGGAAGGTCTAATTTTGATTGCAAGTGGTTTGAAGAAAATCCATGGTGGAAAAGGGGGCTTTGGGCCTAGTTGCAGAGAGCGTTTTGGCACGATTTTAACTTAGGCCTCTTTGGGGATAGCAGTATTGCATGTTTTTGTGGGGATGATTGGGGGTGTTCTCGGTTTTTGGGAGTGGGTTGAGGGGTCTGGGTGCACTGCTGGCAAAGTTTAATTTTGATTGCAAGTGTTTTGAAGAAAATCCATGGTGGAAAAGGGGGGTTTGGGTCTAGTTGCAGGGAGCAATTTGGCACGATTTTAACTTAGGCCTCTTTGGGGATAGCAGTATTGCATGTTTTTGGGGGGCTGTTTGGGGGTGTTCTAGATTTTTGGGAGTGTGTTGAGGGGTCTCGGAGCACTGCTGTGAAGGTCTAATTTTGATTGCAAGTGGTTTGAAGAAAATCCATGGTAGAAAAGGAGTGTTTTGGGCCGACTTTCAGAGTGCCTTTTGGCACAATTTTAACGTAGGCCTCTGCGAGGTAGCTTTATTGCACATTTTTGGGAGGGTAATGTGGGGTGTTCTAGATTTTTGGGAGTGGGTTGAGGGGTCTAGGAGCACTGCTGTGAAGGTCTAATTTTGATTGCACGTGGTTTGAAGAAAATCCATGGTGGAAAAGGGGGCTTTGGGCCTAGTTGCAGAGAGCATTTTGGCACGATTTTAACTTAGGCCTCTTTGGGGATAGCAGTATTGCATGTTTTTGAGGGTCTGTTTGGGGGTGTTCTAGATTTTTGGGAGTGGGTTGAGGGGTCTGGGAGTACTGCTGGGAAGGTCTAATTTTGATTGCAAGTGGTTTGAAGAAAATCCATGGTGGAAAAGGGGTGTTTTGGGCCTACTTTCAGAGTGCGTTTGGCACAATTTTAACATAGGCCTCAGCGAGGTAGCAGTATTGCACGTTTTTGGGAGGGTAATGTGTGGTGTTCTATATTTTGGGGAGTGGGTTGAGGGGTCTGGGACCACAGCTGTGAAGGTCTAATTTTGATTGCAATTGGTTTGAAGAAAATCCATGGTGGAAAAGGGGGCTTTGGGCCTAGTTGTAGAGAGCGTTTTGGCACGATTTTAACTTAGGCATCTTTGGGGATAGCAGTATTGCATGTTTTTGGGGGGCTGTTTTTGGATGTTCTAGATTTTTTGGGGTGGGTTGAGGGGTCTGGGAGCACTGCTGGGAAGGTCTAATTTTGATTGCAAGGGTTTTGAAGAAAATCCATGGTGGAAAGCGTTTTTTTTTAGCAGTATTGCATGTTTTTGGGGGGCTGTTTGGAGTTGTTCTAGATTTTTGGGGGTGGGTTGAGGGGTCTGGGAGCACTGCTGGGAAGGTCTAATTGTGATTGCAAGGGGTTTGAAGAAAATCCATGGTGGAAAAGGGGGTGTTTTTTAGCAGTATTGCATGTTTTTGGGAGGCTGTTTGGGGGTGTTCTAGATTTTTGGGAGTTGGTTGAGGGGTCTGGGAGCACTGCTGGGAAGGTCTAATTTCGATTGCAAGTGGTTTGAAGAAATTCCATGGTGGAAAAGGGGTGTTTTGGGCCTACTTTCAAAGTGCATTTTGGCACGATTTTAACGTAGGCCTCTGCGAGGTAGCAGTATTGCATGTTTTTGGGAGGGTAATGTGGGGTGTTCTAGATTTTTGGGAGTGGGTTGAGGGGTCGGGGAGCACTGCTGGGAAGGTCTAATTTTGATTGCAAGTAGTTCGAAGAAAATCCATGGTGGAAAAGGGGGCTTTGGGCCTAGTTGCAGAGAGCGTTTTGCCACGATGTTAACTTTGGCCTCTTTGGGGATAGCAGTATTGCATGTTTTGGGGGGCTTTTTGGGGGTGTTCTAGATTTTTGGGAGTGGGTTGAGGGGTCTGGGAGCACTGCTGGGAAGGTCTAATTTTGATTGCAAGGAGTTTGAAGAAAATCCATGGTGGAAAGGGGGTGTTTTTTTTGCAGTACTGCATGTTTTTGGGGGCTGTTTGGGGGTGTCCTCGGTTTTTGGGAGAGGGTTGAGGGGTCTGGGAGCACTGCCGGGAAGGTCTAATTTTGATTGCACGTGTTTTGAAGAAAGTCCATGGTGGAAAAGGGGGGGGGGGGTTGGTCCTAGTTGCAGAGAGCGTTTTTGCCCGGTTTTAACTTAGTCCTCTTTGGGGATAGCAGTATTGCATGTTTTTGGGGGACTGTTTGGGGGTGTTCTAGATTTTTAGGGGTGGGTTGAGGGGTCTGGGAGCTCTGCTGGGAAGGTCTAATTTTGTGTAAAAGTAGCAGTTTGGTCGTAGGTTGAGTGGAAATAGGAATTTGGCCCTGTTTCTGAGGTGCATTTCGGCGCATAGGCTAACATTGCCGGTAATGCGTTATTGCAGATGTCACTGGAGACAGCTCTTCTGGCACTTTACGCAGCTGCAGTGTAGGAAAAGCACTATACATTTACCCAACGAGGTAGCACTTACTGGATTAGCCAGTAGAAAGTACTCCAGTAATAGTTATGCAAATCGCAAAAAAATCCCAGATTTGTTTGCGATTTCGCGCGAATTCGCAGACTGCAGATCCACAAAATGTGCCCATAGTTACTAATTACTATCCTTGAAAAGGAGACTCAGGGTACGCACTTTCGAAATGATGCTTGTATGTAATACTGTCACCTCTGAAACTGAAAGTGTTATTTTTGCACTACACAGCGTACCTTATAGTTTTTTCTCCGTGGTGTTTTAATATCACTTCCTGTTTTTCCATCAACAATTACAGGCAGGCTTTTACCCTGTGCCATGGAACAAACAATTAACTCAGGCTTACCATTAGCGATCCGCAATTCCGCATTAGGCAGGCAATGGACAGTGTGTCTGGTCACCAAGATTGATCGACAGAGCATCAGATGGAATGGAGGAGTACCGCGAATAAGAGGAATGGCTGGATGCATGCAACTTCAAAAATTCAATGGGACAACTTCAACATACAGTTACAGCATCCTCTTCACTTCTCCTTATCTTTTAAATCTTTTAAGTCAGGTACATTGTAGGAAACGTAGTCCCAGTATCACAATGAACAACTCAGACCTTCTGAAACCTTGGATTGGTGTTGTGCACATTTTGTAACCACAAAAGAAGAAGTTCCAGAACTTTGGAGAACTTTAAAGAATTTTTGTAAAAAAGCTCCGTAAGCTAACCGACCTGTCATTTAGAGCCAAGCTACTGTCGCCTAACCGCGACCCAGACTGGATTTCAGGTTTTGTCCCACAACAAGGTCTGAAGCTTAAGACTTCCACAATTTCACCAAGACTTTGCACTGAACCAAGCTGCCATTGAGATGCCTTGCTCATGAGAAAAAGCTGTAGAAAAAACAACTAAGCCCGAAAGTAAAAACTTGATAGGGTACCATTGCTCAGTGTATCTGACCCGCCCTCCATCATGGTCAGCCTCAAAGTTTGACTTTATCCCGATCAAGCACGACCAGATCCTCCGAGTTGGGGATTTTCATTTTTAGACACTAGATAGTATTTAATATTTAAACAATCATATCTCTGGTACCCTACATTGAATTTGTGTTTTTTTGGTGACATTTTAATCTTAAAAATATTTCCTATGTTTATAAATTGGTGTTGAATTTTATTGTGTTTTGCTTCTTACTAATTTGATGTTTTGGTGTTTGCAAATGCTTTACACACCTGTCCCCTAAGTTAAGCCTGACTGCTCGCAGCCAGCTGGTAAGGGTTGAGCAAGGGAATAATTTATTGATACCTTGACTGGGCATTATATTGTGATTGTGGCATTATTACTGGTGGTACACACCTACTTACCCTTACCCTCTTAGCAGCTATGGAGCGTCCAGCTCCAGTGCTGAACGTTCCATTGCGCAGGTGAGGTTCGAACGTCCAACGGCCGACGGCAGCACTCCTGAGGTTGTGGTGCCGTCGGCCGTTGGAATAGGCGCAGCACCTAAGAGGTTAATAATACTAATACCATACTAATAAGCCACATTCCAACACCTTTTATTCAAAACCCTTCTAGAAAACAAACATATAAGTTCTCGCAATGCATTTTTTTCCATTTGTTTCCACCAGAGTTACCGTATTTTTGGCAGCTCGCAAAGCATGCCGACGGAGCAGGAGCTTGCTAAAGAGCTCCCGGTGCTTGGGATCCCACTTGTTGGATTTATCCCTGTCAGCACCCACCGCTCCGTGGAAACCGACTACATAAGAGTAATAGGATTACAACCAGCATATTTTTATTTTTATTTTTATTCTCTCCACCTTGTACGGCGGAGGGCTGAAACCCACTCGTCTCTCAATCCGGATCGCCTCCATCGCGCTGCTGGACTGTGCAGCTGAAGCCCCGGGAGCCTGCCGAGCCTCCTTCTCCCTGCGGACCAGTGCTGCGATCGGCAGAGGAGCCCCCGCGGCGCCGGAGGTCAGAGAGGCCCCCTCCCGCCGCTTCATGGATGAGGACACAGGCTGTGGTGCCGGGAACAATCGCGCTGCTGGACTGTGCAGCTGAAGCCGACCACCCCGCTGCACCGGAGCACCTGAGAGCTGGCTCTGGGCTAAGCGGCCGAGGCTTCCTGCGCCCGCCTCAAGGCGCTGGTCTGGAGACACAGGCTGTGGTGCTGGGAACAATAGCGCTGCTGGACTGTGAAGCCGACCACCCCGCTGCACCGGAGCACCTGGGAGCCGACTCTGAGCTAAGCGGCCGAGGCTTCCTTCGCCCGCCTCAAGGCGCTGGTCTGGAGACACAGGCTGTGGTGCCGGGAACAATAGCGCTGCTGGTCTCAAGGCGCTGGTCGAGGACACGAAGCCGGACCCCTCCCGCCCGCCCCACAGCACCGGAGGATCAAGAGAGCCCCCCCCCCCCCCTCCCGCCCGCTTCGAGGCGCTATCGCTGAGTGCTCTGCCTGGTCGTGACGAGGCCACGAAGACGGACCCCTCCCGTCCGCTCCACAGCACCGGAGGATCGAGAGAACAGCCCCCCCCCCCCTGCTTCAAGGCGCTGGTAGAGGACACGAAGACGGACCCCATTCGCCCGACCCACAGCACTGGAGGATCAAAGGAGGCCCCCCCCTCCCGCCCGACTCAAGGCGCTGGTCGAGGCCACGAAAACGGAGACGGACCCCGCCCGCCCGCCCCACAACTCCGGAGGACTGAGTGAGCCCCCCCCCCCCCCCCCGCCCGCTTCAAGGCGCTATGCGTTGGGTGCCTTGCCTGGCCGGAACCGCTGGGTCATCGATCAGAATGAGGCCATGACAGCGCCCCCGGAGGTGTGGCGCCACTGACCGGTGTAGCATATGAAACGAGCCCTGGAAAACGGGAAAACGAGATCTAGGGGGCCGACAGGAGCCTGCCCCCACCGGCACTGGGCATGGATTCTCGCTGAGGAGTCACCCCACCGCTCAGGAAACACAGGTTTGGATTCCTGGAGGTAGTCAGTTTGAGGTCACCCTGGAAGGTTTGGAGCCCTGCGGCAAAAAACGCACAGCTCACTTATAACTGCCTTGAGACACTTGTCTAAAACACCGAATCTGCACAACCCTGCTGGCAAGCCTTACACGCTTATGGAGGCATAAGGTATTTACTTCAGCCCACCTGACTGCACACATTTTTAACTACCTCCTTGTTGCAATATGGCTGGAGCCATTAAACTGCACACACTTTGAGCTACCTCCTTTGTGCAAAATGGCTGGGGCCATAAAACTGTAGACATAAATCCCCTTCGGTATCCAGATGGCCGCGAGGCTCCCCAGTTTGCCTCCCCCTCGCATGACCAACAGAAACAGAGATAAGACTCCCTTCCAGCAAGCCATGAGCAATGCACAATGTACACCACTGGGCGCTACCACGTCGGACTATGATAGTGTCTGCCTTTCATAGTGGCACTATATTATATTACTATACCCCTTACTGTATCCAGCACTTTCATAGGGGTTCTATATTATATTACTATACCCCTTACTGTATCCAGCACTTTTCACTTTATCTGCACATGTAATGCACCGATTACTACCTCATATATTTGTGCCGTTCATAGTGGTATTATATTTTTATATTCCTAACTGTATCCTGCACCGAGGGCTACCTCATATATTTTTTGCAGTTTATTGTGGTTTTATATTCCTAACTGTATCTGGCACTGATTGCTACCTCATATCTCTGTGCCGTTTATAGTGGTACTATACTTTTATATCTTTATATTCCTAACTGTATCCTGCACCGAGGGCTACCTCATATATTTTTTTTGCAGTTTATTGTGGTTTTATATTCCTAACTGTATCTTGCACTGATTGCTACCTCATATCTCTGTGCCGTTTATAGTGGTACTATATTTTTATACTCCCAATTGTATCCTGCACCGAGGGCTACCTCATATATTTTTGCAGTCTATTGTGGTTTTATATTCCCAATTGTATCCTGCACCGAGGGCTACCTCATATATTTTTGCAGTCTATTGTGGTTTTATATTCCTAATTGTATCCTGCACCGAGGGCTACCTTATATGTTGGCCTTCTACAGTGGTATTGTATTTAGCGCCACCTGTCTCATGTGACTCATGTTATCAATTGTATCTGGCTATTGATTCATGTACCTCACATATTTTTGACTATTTCTGACTTCTCACTATTGCTCACCTTCGACCCAGGTATTTTACAGTTTGCATAGGTACCTTATTCCAGCATATTTTTAGTATTGTACGTCTACCTTATTCTGCATTTGACTTTTGTTTGCAAGTGTATTTCGCTACCGACACATACTCACTCCTGTCACTTTCGATTCAGGTTTTTTACTGCCTGCATAGGTATTTTATTTTATTCCTGCATAATTTTCTGCACTCATTACACCTCACTACCTCGCTACCCTGTTTACGTTGACGACTACCTCACATACCCTGGCTGTTACTTGTGTCACTGTTACCTGTGTCACTATTACTCCCGGCAACCGGCGTCTACTGGGCACCCACACGCCCCTACCTATTCCGTCACCATATCATGGAGCTCATCGGCAAGCACACATATAGAATCAACTACCCACCCGCACTCACCAAAAACGCTGCAAAACGCTTTAAACACAATCTACTGAGGTCCCACCCTGAAACCCCCTTTGCAGACACCTACTTCTCACCGGTCAATGGTGCCGTAAACATTGATATCATCTTCCACACCACACGAAGAGCTCAATGGAGAAAAACGTTCCTCTCCCTACTCACCGTCTCCAATGCTAGGAAATCCGCTCATGGCCGAACACTCACCATCACACCTTCCCAACTCTTCCCGGGCAGAACCACCATCACTATTTATAACAACGGGATTGTCCTTATCCAATCCACGGACAGGAACCTGGAACTACTAGACAACCTGTTCCCCACTTTCATACAGCACCTCTCCAAACCACGGACCCCCACTCACAGCACACACAGCACTCTCAGTCCTATCACCCGTGATTTCACAGCCCCTAATCACAACCATTCTCTCCTAGCTCAGCCCCTAAACGACACGCACCTCTCCTCTACCCCCGTCACCACAGTCATTCCTCCACTTACTGTAGCCACACCACATTCCTCACTCACAGACTCAGACCTTTCCCCCTCGCACACCAGCCACACCCCCCCCCCCACCAACATCTTGACCCCCACTCATACCACAACCATTCCACTCACCCCTGACACCACTTCCCATACCAACAACGCCGCTAATCTAGCGCTGCCCCAAAAAGACACGCACCTCTCCTATACCACCGGCACCTTAGCCATGCTCCCATCCACTGCTGCTACCCCACACCCCTCAATCACTGACATTGATCTTGGCCCCACATACACCAGCCGTACCCCCTCCCCCCATATTCCATCCCACATTCCCATTCTTGTCACCCAGGACATCACAGCCCCCACCCACATCCCGCCTAATCAAGCTAAGCATCTGATCGACAAGCTCACAGTTAAACCCCACCCTTTGTCCCCCCCCATTCTCAGCCCTCACCCCCACTCATTAACCAACCACGCAGAACACGCTACCCCTAACTCTTCAACTACGACTCCTCAACAAAGAACCACATACAACCCCACCTCCCCCCCCATTCTCACCCCGCACTACCGTACATGCGCCCCCTCCACCACTAATAAACGCCCATCCTCCACCCTTCACTCTCCGCCTACCACCAATACTCTCAACCACACCTCCAACATCTCCCCGTTGTCACCCACGCCCGAACCTCCCATCCTCACCCCCACCACAACGACCGACCCTCCCATCCCCACCTCCAACACATCTCTCACACTGGACTGCACTACGACCTCCCTCCTCCAGCTCAAAGAAGACATGCACATCATCAAACAACATCTACTCTGCCTATCACAATCCAGTCACCCCTCACCCAACACCCTCCACCAGATCAAACAAGACATTCACATCATCAAACAACTACTCAGCACTCATCCCAGACAGCCCGCACGCGCCTCCACCATCACCTCCCCTCCCAACTGGTCCTCCACCCGGGTGGCGAACTCTCGCACTCGACTCCCACCGCACTGGACCACAATCCCTGTTCACAACCGCGAAAACCGCCCCCATCGCTCCTGTAATCCTCTCTCGGACCTAGACACAATCGCCCTCCTCCGCTCCTACGACCCAGCTCCCCATAGCAATACACCCGACACTCTCACTGCCATTCCCACGATTCACTCCAATCCCCTTAGACCCCCCACACTGAACAACAGAATAGCTATCCATAGTAACCTGAGTAAAGTCCCTCTCGCTCTAGAACCCCCTTCCTCCCTCGACACACCCCGTCTCAAATGCACTCTCCTCAACTGCAGATCAGCCGCAAAACACTCCTTCGCTATCGCCGATCTCATCCTAAAACTGGATCTTGACTTAATCATCATGACTGAAACATGGCTAACAGAATCTTCTACACCTATAATGGACATTCTGGTTCCCCCCAACTACCACATCACCAGACTTGACAGGACTGGCAATAAAAAAGGTGGCGGAATCGCATGTATACACAGGCGCAACCTCTCTGTCCTGAAAGTAACTTCCCCCTCCCTACCCTCCCCAACCTCCTGTGAATACATCTGCCTCAATATTATCAGTGAGGGCAAACCGATTTGCACTCTTCACGGCGTGTATCACCCACCCGGCGACAACCTTACCTTCTCCCAGCAAATCATGGATATGATCTCAACCAACTCCGGGCGACAACTCACTCAAATATACCTTGGTGACTTCAACCTCCACTGGAACGATCACAATGATGCGGTGGTAAAAGGTCTGAAGAATTTCCTTAACGCCCTTGACCTCACTCAAATCTGCAATAGTCCAACTCACAAGAAAGGCTCTATCCTCGACCTTATCATCTCCAAAGAAGCCTCTATCCATCTCGAATCTATCCAACCCTGTGACTGGTCCGACCATCACATTATCACATTCTTCATCAATGTAAAAGTTAAATTTAACCCTGTTCAATCCGCCAGGCCCAAAATCTGGAAAAGAGACATGAAAAAACTAAACTCAAACCCTCTGCCCCCCAACAGCTGCAATTCACTACTTCCTCCCACTGGCGTTAAGGACGTCCAATCCTTGACTGATCACTATCTTAATACTATGTCCTCAATAATTAATGAAGTCGCACCCTTGCAGCTAAAAAAAGCCTCCGCAAAAATCTCCAATCCCTGGTACGACGGGAGTCTCAATGACGACAGACGCGCCATGCGAATGGCAGAGCGCACCTGGAGATCAGCTCCCTCTGCACTGAACCTAAAAACCCTGAAGAAAAAGAGAAATGCCTACTTCAGGAAAATAAAACGCTCAAAATCAGTCTTCTTCAGCCGTCAGCTTGACCTAGCCAAAAATCGTCCGAGAAAGCTGTTTGAGCTTATCCGAACGCAATCCAAAGAACACCCCCAACCTCTCAACACTATGGGTGAAGCTCCCTCCTGTGAAGACTTCGCCTCTTTCTTTATCCAAAAAACTGACAATATAAAGAATGACCTTCTCATGGATGCAAGCCGCTACCCCAAACCCCTCTACATAGCACCAACTAAACCAAAAAACAATGCCATCTGGTCAACCTTTGTCACCTACACGGAAGAAGAAATTGGCAAACTGCTCAGCACACTGAAACCTTCCAACCACCTCACGGACCCCCTTCCTGCTAACGCTGTCAAAGCCCTTACCCCGTCGCTCCTTCCACTCTGGACTAAAATCATTAACAGCTCACTTCAACAAGGGTCCATTCCCGACTCCCTCAAAGTGGGGCAAGTCACGCCCTTGCTAAAGAAACCTACAGCCGACCCCTCAGACCTCAACAACTACCGCCCCATCACCAACATTCCGACTCTTGCCAAACTGCTGGAAAAATGCGTACAAATACAATTGTCTAAACACATTACTCAGTTTGATCTTCTCAACTCTCATCAATCAGGCTTCAGAGCAAATCACAGTACTGAAACTGCTATGACTCACGTAATCGATGACGCCCTCCAAATCCTAGATAACAACGATACCTGCCTCCTAATCCTCCTTGATCTCTCCTCCGCATTTGACACCGTCAAACATGAGAATCTACTCGACCTATTAAACACAAGAATGGGCCTATCTGGAACTGTGCTCAAATGGTTCACGTCCTTTCTGCATAACAGGTCGCAGAAATTCAAGAGCAACAACTTGATGTCCGCGCCAAGACCTGTATCGCTAGGCGTACCACAAGGGTCCTCCCTATCCCCAACTCTGTTCAACCTAGTTATGGAACCTCTCACCACCTTGCTACAAGAATCCAATGTGCACTTCCACATGTATGCTGATGACACCCAACTTTATCTCAAACTTCAATCACCCAATGACATCACACTCTTGAATTCAACGATCAGTAGCACCCAATCCTGGTTGGCCGCTAATCATCTCAAACTTAATGCCCTCAAAACAGAGTTCCTTCTGATCTCACCTCCCGCGAAGATCACTACCGCACAAATATGGCTTAAACACCTAACGGCACTCAATGTTCAACCCACCATCGTGGACTCAGCAAAATCCTTGGGCATAACACTCGACACCAATCTCAGCATGCAGGAACACATCAACAAAGCAACTAAGGGAGCAAATTTCCAAATCAACACCCTTAGGAAACTTAAACCCTTCCTTCCAGCCAAAGATTTCCAAACTGCGGTACAATCACTTGTCATTCCTCGAATAGAATACGGCAGCACCGCCCTCTGCGGTCTCCCCCAAGCTACTACGGCACCCATAAGAGCCTCTTTAAACGCCGCAGCGAGACTTATCACTGGATCAAAAAAACACTCACACATCTCCCCTGACTTCAAATCCCTGAACTGGCTGCCTTTTGAAGCCAGGATACACCTGAAAATCGCTTGTCTGACACACAAGGCTGTCCACCTTAGCTCACCTAGATACCTCGCTCAGAAGCTGACGATTTCTGGAGGATCCAGAAACACTAGAGGCACAAACAATCTTTTGCTAAAGCCTAAAAGATTCCGCAAAGAAAAAACCTACAAACGCTCTTTCTCAGGAATGGCTCCCAGGATTTGGAACTCACTCCCCCCTGAAATCAGACTCATCCCATCTACCATTCTTTTCAAGAAAGAAGTAAAAGCGATCCTCATGGCTAAATGCACCTGAAACACTACTGGGGATCAACTTCAAAGACTCAGTGCTCATCTGTACTACTTGTTCGAACCCTTTGCTTTTCTGTATGACTTTGAAATTGACTACTTGATTGTTTATGATATCATTTCACTGTACTTTTAACACTATAGATGTTTCTGTGTATATTCTGCTATTCACCTATGTAAAGCGCTCTGATATCTGCGAAGATCTTGTTCGCGCTATATAAAACTTTCAAAATAAATAAATAAATAAATTATATATATTATATATATATATATGGTAGCCCCAGCTTCTTCTCTGGTTTGTTTTTACTCCCTCCCCCTGCCTCCTTCTGTTACATCTATCCTCGTAGCCTATGTATCTATTCAAAACTGTTTAGACCTGAGCAACATAGCTGATGCCTGGTGGAGTTGCTAGACAGCTAATGAGGAGATTGGCCCTGGTTCCCCCTCGACCGTCACCTACCCAGCCGGACGTTGGTCACAGTTCTTCCTCATCTCCCTGCTATGGCTCCTTCCTCCCCTCATTTCCTACAAAGTCTCTCAACCACGTTGTTTGTTTACTGTACCTTACAACACTATTGTAACTGATGTAATTTGTAAAGTAATGTTCCTCTGGTATAGCGATCTGATAACTCCGGGTCTAGCCAGCACTATATAAACCTTTTTAGAAGTACCTTGTAATGCAACGAAAATCTGGTTAAGCGCTCCGATACCTCCGGGTTTAGCCAGCGCTATATAACCTTCTCAAATCAATCAAACTAAAAATTGGTTTTCCTGAACGATGAGACCTGAGCAACATGGCTGATGCCCGGTGGAGCTGCTACACAGCTAATGAGGAGCTTTGCCCTGGTTTCCCCCTTGACCATCACCTACCCACCCGGACATTGAGCACAGTTCCTCCTGGTCTCCCCACTATTAATCCTTCCTCCCCTTCCTTCTATCAATACTTGAAACATTGTTTATATGTACTGTACCTTACTATGCTCTTGTATCTGATGTAACTTTTAACGCAACAATCCTAAATGTAATGTGCTCTGATACCCTCTTGGGTCAAGTTCACGCGATATAAAACGGTATAAATAAATAAATAAATTAAATTACACACCCAACACAACTTCAAAAAGCTGGAGGAAAAAGGATGCAGATAGGCTTTAAGGTCATTTGCCCAAAAATTATGAAGACTTACCACCTAATATTTTAATTCACACTCTCTTCCTGAAAAGTAAACAAAACCTAAAAACTCCATTTGTAATTTGGACCCATTTTTAGCTGCACTTAGCAGTCATCAGCCCCCATAATGAGAGGACCAGAACACATTCCTGTAATTCCGTCACATAGAATTAGCAAATACCACTGCCATTGGTAACTTTGAGGGGGCAGAATTACTCCACATTCAATTTTTTTTGCAATACCTTTTGGAAATTGACGTTTGTGGGCCAATTCCAAATATTTTAATCCGAGGTATAGCTATAGCTCATATACATTTTTGCTGAAGTGTCTGGCTGAAAAACACTTGGACCTGGTGTGTTCCTGCAAAATTTAGAATTTTGAGGGGCCTGATAACTTTTTCTATGGGTCCGCTTGAAATAGGAGGCCGCTTGTGATAAGGGCCATCAGCTTCTAAAACGTCTCACTTCAACAGTCAGAATATTTTTTTAACAAACAAAAACGTGTTTCACTAAACCTCTTAGCACCCAAATTGTAGAGTACAGTATTTTATTGACCATTTAAAATAAACATTTCCCTTTCTGATATAAAGCATTTGGAAATGCAGCAAAATAAACATATAACATACAAAATACTCAGAAGGCAAGTGGATTATGACCTAACAAATCCCTCTAACTCAGGTGATATTTAGAAAGCTAACATTTGTAAAAGAAGCTATTGCAAATATGATTTCAAGAAAAACACATGTTGTCTGTCATTAACAATGTTTGATTTTAGAAAATGGCTTTGCACTGTTGTGAGCTAACAACGCTCCTTTTGTTTACTTCTTTTCTTTGATAAAAACTAAGCAGCATTATTTTTAATTGCTGCAAGTAAAAGGCACTGATTTGCTAACATCTCAGATGAGGTGCGGAGAAGGCATTTTTGGCATGTCATATAGTTTTTTGTCAACAGATTCAAAGGTGCAACCTTACTCCTAGAGCTGTATTTGGAATCAGAACAGTTATTGAACAGGAGAATTAGGAGCAAAAAGTGAAAACTAGGGAATGTAGGCATGGCTGTTACAGTACTTTTTAGGTCTAAAAGTTTGGCAGCTCAGCTATCAAACAGACCTACTTTTTCTAGAACACTTATAGTGGCCTTTGGACCCTCCTCTTTCAACCGTTGGCTTATTTGTTCAATCTGTTTCCGCCATTAGCTTACAACGTGTTCATCATGTCTTCGCTCAGCCCAGTGGAGTCTTTTCGTTTCACCCTAATGCTACTTCCCTTTGGGGTGCATCCCTCCACCTAATTGAGTGCTTGCATTGCAAAGCATAAGAGAGTAGCGTACATTTGAAAAGTACCCTTAATACACCACACTTTGTCACTATGAATTATTTGTTACAGCTTTCTTCTATATCAGAATCAATCCACTTTGTATTATTTTGCAGTGCTATAGTCTCTTGTATTTAATTTGTTATAGCTCGAGTTTCAGCCTGACCTTATCATGGCTGCTGTATTGATTTTCTATCAGGATGCCTGATCCCAAAATGGTTGCCAAAGTCTCACAAGACATCTTGGAGTCCGGCCAAAAGAAAAAACAATATCACCCGTCTCTCTTCCTTATGTCACTCCTCCCGTCCTCATCTCCCCCTCATTCTTTGCTCCCTTTCATCCCTCCATCATTTGCATTTATGTCAATTGTGATTAGACTGCCCCCTTGTGTCTCTTGTTCTACCCTCCCACCCCAAACTTAATAATGATTATGTCCCACTCATTCTTAATCATGACATTAAGTCCTATCCATCCTAAATGATGGCATCATTTGGATGATCAGGACATCATTCCCATTATTCATCCATTATATCCTCTTTAAACTTGCCCTGTGTACAAATCGTTACAGATTTTACCTTGGGGGTTATACAGCGGTAATTTTACAAGAAAATCTGGATCCCTGACTTTTCAGTTATAATACTCAAGAACTCCCTCCCGTTGACATTGAGTAAACCCTAATAGTAGCACCTTATTAGGATGGGATGAGTTTGCCTATGATGATGCACGCTGCAAGATATTGGTGAGGCTTCCTCTTCCAATAAGAAAATATCCTTTCTCATTGTTTGAGCATGAGTCGGAGTAGTGTTTAGTGTTTTGATTATCGAATATGTTGTGTTTCGAAGTTAACTGGCAGTTATAGATGAATATAAAAAAATACTAAATCAATACAAAGGTCTATGACTTTCAGACAATTTAGACATCTTCTTCCTGAAGTTGCTTCCATTCATAAGTTGAATCCAGAGCCATGTCAAAATCATCTTTTTCTTGTTCTTTGGTGAGCTCTAAGAACACCTGTCACAAAAAGAAACAGCAAAACAATCATTGTTTTATAGCTTTGTTTGGTTACCATTATGAAGATAAAAACAAATAGCATGCAGATTTAAAGAAAAATTAGGAAACTCTACAGATTAGGTGTTGTAATTTTGAAGCTTTCGTGAAGTACTGGTTAACCCTAATTTCAAACTTTAGCGCCTTTACGAATGAAAGTTTATAACTTTTTTCAGCGCCTCTTGTAAACTGCATACTTTGTGTCATTCTGTTTGACACCGTCTCAAGCAAAGATATGCAAATCTGTTAGGGAATGAGGCAGTGCACATGTAGATTTGAATCCAGATTTCAGAAATCCACCTTTGGGTAGGCTTACACAATCAATTTACAGAAGAATTCAACAGAAATCATATGACTGTAAATATGATATGCTTCCCACAACTGGATACAAAATTCTAGACAGGCAACAAATCGTCGAGTTGAATTCCAAAGCCAAACCTTTTTTTATAGGACATATCTTCATACACCTTTAGGTTCTTAAAAGTGCCAATTAACCACAGAAGAAATAACGCCCACATTTAGAAATTGGGCCATCTTTGCCTTACATGCTTAGATAAGATGGCCAAGAGCTGTACCCTAAACCGACTCTTAACCTTTAATAGACCGTTGTATATGGCAGTACCATTACTATCTAGAGGTTTTAAAATAATTGTATAGTTTTTCATATGACACAACAAAATGAATAAACAAATAGTAGGTTCTTAGAAACAGAAGCCTCACATTCCAAGTTGGACATGGTTGCAGAATATTTTAATTCATGTCTTCACACTTTTATGTGACTTGTTCCTCTCAGTTCTCGTTGTCACTTGCTTACCTGAGATGTAATATCGTTTGGTCCATTTGCAAACAAAGAAGAAAATTATACCCAAGCTAATCACTGAGCTTTCTCATATTTCCATTCGTAAGACGTAAAACATGTTAGCTATCTCTCAAAACTTTGTAGAGCCACAACATAGTCTTTTTACCAAGAATGGCCATAATAATTTTAACTGTTGTAAAATCAATTCAAGTCAATTTTTCTAAAGGTTTCAACGATCACATTACATCAGATCATAAATAACTACATTGTCAGGAATGGGATTATTATTTTGGGAAGGAGGTACCATAGTCACAAATCAATTCAATCAGCAGGGATGTTAATATTATGTTCAAGCAGTGCCAACAGTTTTACATGAAAAGAAAAAATACACAATTTGTTTATTTTTTTAGCTTATAAAGCGGACTGTCACCTAACAGGCATCCTGGAGCTGGCAGACTCAGACAGAAAGAAAAACCGTGACTAAACACCAACTAAATCAAAGGAAACAACCAAGTTTTTAATCTCTTTCTAAAAGGTAGGAGGTCAGTTGCTTACCTGAGCTCCAACAGGAGTATGTTCCACAGTTTAGCTGCAGCCACACCAAAGGATCTCCCCCCTGCCTTAGCTTTCTTGAACCTTGATATCATCACCAGTCTGGCCGATGAGGAGCGAAGGTTTTGCACAGGCACGTACCACGCAAACTTCCTCTGCAAAGGAACAGGTCCCAGCCCATGAAGGGCTTTAAACACCAGACAGAGAGTCTTCAACTCAACTGTAGTAAGACCAAAATTCTGTTATTCGGTAAGGCCAAGACTATATTGTCTCAGGATTGGTGGCCTCATGATCTAGGACCTTGCCCTGAACCTAAAGAAGCCGTACGAGATCTAGGCTTCATGCTTGACAGCGCTCTCTCCATGAAAGCAAATGTTAATCAAGTATCCGGAACTTGTTGCGGAATATTACGGCAATTGCAAAAAATCTTTAAATGGCTTCCTCCTGAAACCAGAAAGCCCCTGGTTCGGGGACTGATAGTTAGCAGGCTTGATTACGGAAATGCGATGTTTGCTTCCATTAATGCTGACTAAGCTGCAAACCCTCCAGAATGGGGCTGCGAGACTAGTGTTGGGATTGCCCCCTAGGTCTGCCTCTGAACCCAACCTTAAGAAGCTGCACTGGCTACCTGTGCGCCAGAGATGTCAATTTAAGATTCTGAGTTTAACTCATAAACTCCTTCATGGCATTGGGCCTTCATATTTAGCAAAAAAACTACTCTGGTATTCACCGTCCAGAGCACTTCGTTCTAGTTCGAAGTTCTTGTTATCCCAGCCTCGGGTCCGGACATCTAGGAATGGATGTCGGTCCTTTTCTTATGTGGCCCCTCAACTCTGGAACAAGTTGCCAGTCCATCTCCTGTCCCTTTCCAATCATCTGGAGTTCCATAAGAGCTTGAGAACGTGGCTCTTTCCCAAATAATGCCTCCCCCCGACGTTCTCCGCCCAGGAAGGATGCTGCCTTTCTTCTGCAAAGCGCCTTGAGACCTCTTCTGGTGATAAGTTGCGCTATATAAAAGCATCTGACATTTGACATTTGACAAACTGGAATCTCTGTCTCAATGGGAGCCAGTGCAGCTGAGCCAAAGCCATAGAGGAGGAGGACCTTCTAGGCCACCCAAGGGTTAACTTGGCCGCGGCCAACTGGATTCTTTGAAGTCTGTCAAGAAGATATTTCGGGGACTCAAGCAGCAGGGCATTACAGTAATCTAATCTACTGAGCACTGTGCTACACACCACTACTGCCCAGGCTGGGGGAGGCAGCAATGGGAGAATTTTCCCAAGCAATCTAATAACGGCAAGGCAACCTGCCACTGTTTTCGAAACCTGAGCTTCCAAAGTAAGTTTGCTATTAAACATAATGCCCATGTTACGGACCGTATTCGCTGACTGAACCGAAGGGGAGGAGTCAGTAGGCCAAAAGTTGCTGGGCAGCACAAACTGGACCCTGTCCCTAGGACAGTAAAGCACCTCTGTTTTACCTGCATAGAATTGCAGAGAATTAACCTTTAACCAGAGCGTCGTATCTCGCAGGCAATTGTGAAACACTTCCAAAGAAGTCAATTGATCTCCCTCAAGGGAAAGGATCAGCTGCGTGTCATCTGCATAATTTAAGATGTCAATGTTATGTTCTTTGATGACCGCAATCAGGGGTTTCATATAGATGTTGAATAAAATAGGGCTGATTGCCGAACCCTGCGGAACGCCATGCAAGATGTTAGTAAAGGATGATTGGTAAGTAGGGAGGGACACAGCTTGCTGTCTATCCAGAAGAAAGGACTGGAACCACTTAAAACCACTGCCCGTAACCCCCACCTCTCTCAGCCTTCTCAGCAAGGTCCCATGGTTAACCGCGTCGAGGTGTCAGACAGGTCGAGCAGGATCAGCAATGCTCGTTTCCATTGAGGTGGGACCACTCCGGTAAAAAGAGACTGGTTACAGACCATACAGAGTGTGGGAAATAGCTCTGCCTCAAACTCTTTCCAGATTTTTAGAGGAATCGGATCAAGCGGAAACCCAGATGGAAGTGCCAACCTACTAAAATCCTCTAGAGTTAAAGACGCAAACTCCGAGAGATACTTAGCTCCCACCTGTTCAAAGGTGGTGCCGGGATCCACCAAGCCCTCCTCCAGAGTATCCTCACTAACACTAACCCCTGAGGGTTCAGCCCCAGTCTGTTGCTGCTCCCCACCCCAAGACATCAATAATGGTTTTGATTTTATCTTGGAAGAACCTAGCCATGTTCTCACAGAGTTCTTGAGAGAGGGTATCTCATTCTTAGAACAGTCGGGACTGATAAGGCTGTTCAGGATTTTAAAAATACTTCTGGAGCTGTTAGGGGCATTATGAATCACCTTAGAAAAGTATTCCGCTTTAACCCTGTGAATTTCCTTTTTGTAGCCCACATTCTTGGATTTCCAAATATGCCTGTCCTTGTCCAGGTATCCTCGTCCCCACCTCCTTTCTGAATGTTTACGTTCTAATTTCAGGTTCTTAAGACTATCCGTAAACCAGGGGACCGAAGGTCTTCTCCTACTCCTCTGGTTTTTTAAAGGAGTCTAAGACCGAGGAAATCTTAGAGCAGAGAGAAGCATAGTTTTCCTCTACCTGCATGTAGGGTGAAAAACACTCTTCAACCTGGAAAAATGGGACCAAGCCTTTTTTTCATACAAGAGTCTTCCAGTCCCTACTGACATACTCCCTCATTGGGCCAGGTGCCCTAGTATTGTGAGTAGCGGAATTCACAAAAAATGTAATAAAAAAATGATCAGTCCAATCCATAGGTAAAATTTCCCCAATAGTAAGAAGATTGGCCTCAGAGAAAATTAAATTCAGCAGGTGGCCACCTATATGGGTGGCCTTAGACACCTGCTTAAAAAGGCCAAGACCTTCGCACGAATGAAGAACATTAAAAAAGCCTTCATCAAGGGAACCATCCAACCAAAGATTAAAATCGCCCAGGATCACCAGTTTGCGGTGAGTAGTGGCCATATTGGTAAATGTTTCCAGTAACAGCTGCTGCTGGAGTGCAGTAAAAGTCCCAGGGGTCTATAACAGATAATCCCAGTTGAGAGATGACCATGTGCATTCTTAATGGCAAACCCAAATAATTCACATCCTGCGACTGCATCTATATCAATGGCGACCAGATTCAGCGTGTTTTCAAAGATCACACCAATCCCGCCACCCCTTTCATTCAGTCTGGGTTTGTCGCAGATTTTGTAGCCGGGCGGACAGGCCCTGCTAGAGTCGACCTCACAGTCAGGGTGAGCCCAAGTTTCCGTCATGAACAATGCATCAAGCTCATGAGATTCAAGCAACAGCTGTATCTCCACACTGTGCTTAGGCAATGATCTCACATTAAGGAGCCCACAAGCAAGAAGGCCACTGACCAGAAAGTCTGTCAGGGGAGAGGCGGAATCGGCAAACCAGAGTGCCCCCATATCACTACCCTGCTCTCCAATGTAATAAAATTCTTCACTAGAGTAGCATCTAGGACCGCTCCCATTGCCTAGGCCCAAGGACACCCCGAAAGGGGCAGCATGGCTGGGGCTGGGCGCGTCCTTGGCGCAGATGGGCGCAGACGGGCTTGCCTTTGGCGTGTCTTCGGTGCACCGCTGGCGCGCCCGCTGCGAGCGTCCGCTGCGCACTCGCGCCAGCATCAGATTTTAAATCAGCGGAGCCGAGGAGCAGTTGAGAAGCTAGACCGCAACTCCGCTACTGCTCGCATGGATGGACCCGCAAATCGGGGAGAGCAGGAGGATCTAACCAAAGGGAGGAGAGCTATTCACCCCCTGTGCCTCCAGTAATGCAAAGCAGGTAAATGAGCTTTTTAATTTTTAAAAATGAAAACGAAATACATTGTTAGAAGGCGCCCGGGAACCGCAGTCAGCTCCTCACCACAAACATCCAGCCTTACAGCTGCCATCAACGCAGCGCACTCGCGCCAGCGTCAGATTTTAAATCAGCAGAGCCGAGGAGCGCGATAGAAGCTAGACCGCAACTCCGCTACTCCCAAGATGGCGGGTCCGCTCGTACGGACAGACAAGCAGATCAGGGAGAGCTGGAGGATCTAAGCAAAGGGAGGAGAGCTAATCACCCCCTGTGCCTCCAGAAAAGCAAATCAGGGAAATTAGATTTTTAATTTTTAAAAATGAAAACGAAATAAATTGTTAAAAAGCGGCCGGGAACCGCACAGTCAGCTCCTCACCACAAACATCCAGCCTTACAGCTGCCATCAACAATAAAGTTCCTAAACGAATTTGTAAAAAAAATAAATCAAAACCATTAACATAAGCCAAGGGAAACTGGAGATATGAAGTTTTAAAACTTTAGAGCAAATAGCTCCAAGAAAAAGCAAAGTGCCAATCAAAACCCAATGTTTGCAGTTCACGATTGACCAGGTATATGTGTGAAGTCAGATACATCAAGTGCATCTTTCTAGTTAAAGTTTTTACCTCCAGGGTTAAGGCCTGATTAAATGTTTGGTGGTGCCAGAGCGGGGTGGCGCGCCACTGCCCTTCTTTCGCAAAGCCATACCTAATCGCTGGCTGCCCACCTGCCAAATTAGGAGTTTTCAAATAGCCACTTCCATTGGTATGTCAAAGCCCGCTCCTGAACGCCATGGACTATGCCGTGCATGAAAACGGGTGCATGCACACAAGCGGGCCCAGCGTGTGCCCCCCTGCATGCATTCCATGAGCCATGATGCACCAGGGGACCCTGTAGGACCCCATTTGGTTTCTCACCGCCACCCTAACAAATGCAGTCTCACTGATGTGGTTATGGGTGCAGTGAAGAAACTTGTGATATGCTTGGCAGTGCTACAGTGGCACTGCCAAGCATGTTGCTGTCTGAAGACCACCACACAAGCAACAGGGATCGTGAATTCATGACAGCTGCGGTGGTCCACTCACGGTCTGATCGCCGTACTCGGAATATGGCGATCAGGCCACTGGTACGATGGTCCTCAACCGGCCCCTGCACCTTCACTATGGGCTGAAAACCCTAACACATAACCAGGCCATAAGTCTCTGAAATAGTCAGAATCTTCCAGTACAGCAAGGCGCAAGGTTGTGGCCTTGAAGTCAGATATGTATCAGGCGAGCTACCAGTGAAGTTGCTGGTTGCTTCTCTGAAGCCCTTTGCTCCAGTTCCTTCACGTTTTCAGCAAATAGAGAAATGTTTTTAGTGATTTTGTTCAAGTGACTTTGCAATTGACCCAGTGCCTCGATTTGAGATGCATTTAAGCCTCTAATCTCAGTCAAAATAATATCTAGCTCTCTCTTGGGGAGATAACCACTTGAAATGTCCATAGATGCCTGCAGTTTCTTACACCAAGCTACATTAGATGAAATAATTAAATAAGAACATGTTAATATGCTGGGAGAGCTAGATTGAATGTATTCCATATTGGGGAAAGATGCTGAAAACGAAAATGGCTGCTGTGGGCTGTTACTAATCTTAGGCATATCAACAATAGCTACAATGGAGTCACATACATTTTGTTAGCTACAGTAATAGCCAATTGTCTATGACGGTGCTAACAGATGCCGCAGCTGGTTCTCTAATGAAAATTCACTCTGCCCACCCTTGCAGCAAGTGGCACTTTCTCAAGTTTCTAGCGGAAGCATTTTTTTTTGCCTGTCCTCAGAGTTTAGATCAACTCATCCCGTCAGCCCTAGAAACTATCTCATAGCAGTTGGATCAGAAGATTGCTTAGGAGTGAGAGGAGAATCAGGAAGGTTATAGAGCGAAATTAGAGCATGTTAAAGACCATCTTTAATGCTATTTTGTAGACAAAATATTTTTATTGAATTTAGTGATAGAAGATTTAGGATTACAGTTCCCCAATTGAGTAAAAATATTCAGTCTGCCCAGAAGAACCCAGTATAAGTCAATGCAGGAGTTAGCTTTTCATAAAAAAAGAAATGCTCAAGAATTATTGACACTTATAGACTGTAAGAGTTTAGAACTAGTACATTCAAGAGAGGAGGTATTGAGGACAGACTGGGGCATAAAACCATATTGCCTAAAATTCAGTTTGGACAGCCTTGGGGCCATATTATGGTTCGGACAGTGACAGATGTAATACTTCAGTCGCCCAGTGTCCGCTCGACTCCTCGGCTCAAGACGAGCATGGGTTGACAGCTAGAGAGCCATTACAGGAGGAGATTTCAGTTGAGGAGTATTTAATATTGAACTGCATACTGGCTTTGTGAATCTTCGTCTCAACAGTTTGGCCATGAACTAGCTAACCCTGGTGTTTTGGAACCATGTTCATCTTGCTTTCACAGTTCCTCCACCTTCTGCTATAGATTAGCTGTTGATTTTGGCATTTCCTCTCTGGTATTAAGAAGGACCACAAAAACACAAAACGATGTTTATAGTTGTGTGTGTATGGACTACACACACACACACCATTCAGGTACGGTTTTTCTTTCGCTTTTCTCTGGATTGTGCAACATTAGTGATGTCCACACCTCCTTAAATTAATCTCAGTATTCGCTTTTAGTTCCTGGGCACATCTCATGGATAACTGTAAGGTGCATACCATTGATATGAATACAACAGTCTGGATGTCTAGCAGTGATTCATATACTGTTATTTGCTGGACATATATTACTTTGGTATGTATCCAGTTATAATAATTGCAAGATTTAATTTTGCAGCGTGTTTCTAAAAATGGTGTTACATATTTATCTGCGCAATGCAATGTATACATCCTCCACCTAATTTCCTGGAAATTCTAGGGAAACGGTTACTGCAATGGAAAGCTCAGCACAGATCATTTAATATTTATCCTGAAGCTATTGATGACGAATGTTTTAGAGCTGATAGGAAAAAAATCACCTTAGAACACTATCTACATCAGGCTTCTACAACTAGTAGCTCATGAGCTACTGGTAGCTCTCCATCTATCTGTAAGTAGCTCTCCTGTGTGCTAAATTACTACTACATTAGAAGCTGTTGCTTGGTTAATAAAATATATGTATTCGAAAATTGAGCGTGTCTATTGGTGACAACAAAAATGAGTTTTTTTCAGAACTTATTAGCTGATGTGTGGAAAGAAAATGGCGGGATTTCCAAAATATATTTAAAGCTGATATTTGAGGTATAAATGATGTTACATTAGGGAGACGTATTTCTAATATCATCATCTTGATGGCAGGGGCATTGCAGTTATGACTGTAATGTATTTACCAGGTAAAGGCATTTTAAAACTGACAAAACATTTTTTAATATTGCTGATCACCCTGCCTGATGTACCAATGTGATAACTGCTAGTAATCTTGCATATAGTAGCCACTAATGTAGCTGTATGTAGTGGTCATGGTAACTGTAACAATACTAATGTTAGAAGCTCGGGATGATTTTCATTGAACTTCAGTAGCTCTTACAGCAGAAAAGGTTGGAGACCCCTGATCTACATAAAGAGGGTCAACGTATTTTTTTTTAACATTTACCAGTTCGTGTGCCTTCTGATAGTGAAGGAATGGATACATTTCAGGAATCTGTACAGAGACATGAGACATTTTTTTTACCGGCAAAAAAGTAATTTTGTCAGATGTTTTTTTTCTAGGCAACAGAAACCAGAAGAGTCTGTAGAATCTTATGTTACAGCTTTGAGAGTGTTAGCGGTTTCATGTGAATTCAAAAATTCAACTGACCAATTCATCACAGACTAACCAGCAGTTATATGTAACAATAAAACCAATCAGGAGAAACGTCTTTCATTCAAAAAGCTTTCCTTTGCTGAAGCTATTGACGCTGCTTCTATGATTGAATCATCTCAATCTAAAGTGAAAATCAAAAGAAAGAATTTTCAATGTTAAAAGCAAAGTGCAATCTAAAAAATCCGCACTAGTTCATCTAAGTCTGAAGAACTGGCTATTCAAAGCAACACATTTTGAGCATGTTTTCGTTATGAGGGTCTCTTTTGCATGCTGCAAATTTCAGGTTTTGTGCAGCTTTTAAAAAACTATGCAGTCAGTGTAGTACAATTGGACGTTTTGCCAAAGCACGCCAAAAGAAGTAGTTTCAAGTAAATTAAACTGATGAGTCTTCTGAAGAAAAAGAAGTACCGTGTAGTATCAAAGATCTGGTACTAAACATTAATTCATCTGATTTAGCAATCTGTGAGAGCCCCCTCGCTGGCACTGGATTAGGAGGGAAACATTCATCACAATGGAGTCATTACAACAACCTACCTTTACAACTTAACTGTTACAACGCAACTGCCCTTACATCGCATGCCATTACAATGCACGCCGTTACAACGCATGTAACTACAACGCATACCCTTATAACGCATGCCATTACAAAGCATTATAAGGTAAGTAATTTAGATTTTTTTAATACTAGGGTGGGTATGGGTTTTGGGGAACATGGGAATACTAATGTTTACCACAGCACTATCCAACACTTTCCCTACTTTTGCCCTCACTGGAGTGGGAATAGAAATTGTTACCCCTACACTATCCAACACTTATCCTACTGTTGCCCTAAATGTATTATGCGTTGAAGCAGTATGTGTTGTAATGGTAGTTTTTAAAAATGCATTGTAATGGCATGCATTGTAAAATCATGCAATGTAATGGTAGTTGCGATTTAAAGACTGCAGTGTAAAAGCATGTGTTGTAATTGCACGCGTTTTAATGTCATATATTCTATTAGGAAATAAAGTGGTCATTATATTATTGGTTTCAGGAGCCATGGTCACTGGTATCACACATGATATTATTCAGAGATTTTGGAAAGATGAACTTTGAAAAAACCTGCTGTTAAGACTGAATCTTTTCAAGGACCTGCAATTGATCTAATTGGATATTTTATTACTCCTATTTTTTTTACAATAATTAAATTACAGGTAAAGTTTATTTTAAGTTTAAAAGAAATAATATTTGGTGGAGGTTCATCAAGCTCTGCTATATACGGTGTAGTTTCCTTGTAAAACAAAAAAAAAAAGTAATGTATTTTGCTGATTTTTCTCAAGTCGATTTAAAACAAAATAAATGGAACACTGTTATAGCTACAATTAACTCTGTACATAATAAAAGAGCCAAGGACATTTGCACTTCTTAAGCAAATTCAATCCTTAGTACACGATTGCAATGATTACAAAGACGTTAAATTAAACATCTAATTTAAGGAGGGGACAATACCAATTACGCATAAGTTAAGAAGTGTTTCACTTATTGTAGGAAATTATCTAAGATTTTGCTTGATTTGCAGAAACAAGATTTATTTTTAGCCTGCTGAGAGTCCCACTTGGCTTTCAGCTAAAAAGAACAGAACAAAAAGTTGCATATTTGCATATATCTTAGGTCATTCAATAAGAATATTTGGTTTGATGTTCATCCTCTTCTAAGGATTGAGGATTTAATGATCAAATCAAAGGGTGCTAAGATTTTCAGCAAAGTAGATTTGAGATCAGCTTACCATCTTCACAGCATTATCAGCATTTTTTAGACCTCATTGGTGTTTTTCAATTTAAAAGAATGCCTCTGTGTCTAGCTTCTGCTGCTTATGTTTTTCAGAGGTTGATGGATAAAATCTTAGGTAATATGGAAGATATACCTATATTGCAAGATATCATATTGGATGGTAAACAAAAACCTCTCAGGAACACATTATCAGGCTAGAAAAAGTGTGTGAGAATCTGAAATTCAATGGTTTCCGACTAAGAAAAGATAAAGGCTGTTTTGTTCTGCATCAATTAGAATATCTGGAACATATTGTTAGTGGACTAGGGTTGAGTCTCAAATTTGAATTAGTTAAAGCTATTGAAGAAGCTCCTCAGCCTCACAACAGAGAACAGATAATACCATGTATTGGCTTGTATGTTTTCATCATAGTATCTTTATTCGATTCAAAGCATTTCATAAAATCTTTTATAACACATTTCCCAAAGGTTCAGTTAGGCACATTGAGTACAGTCCTTGCCAGGAGATAAAGTGCAAATTAATTGTTCAAATTAAGATGTCCCATTTGTCACAGAAAGTAGTAATTTACAGTCAACTTGAGATATTATAGATAAGTACATATAAAGTGCAAATGCTTACTCAATTAACCTGTACTGACAATCCAAATTTGGTAAAATTGAGCTAAAAATTATTGATTAAATATCTTTGGAATGCATTCTTGCTAAGTTGCTTGTATTTGAACTGAGCTAGGTCAAATATTACAAAATATATATTAAAAGACAAAAAAGTCATGCCTAAGTCTAATATCTACGTTAACATTTTAGCCCTCTCTTTTTCCTTACATAGCTTGAAGCCAATAGAAATCTGCTACTGCTTAATACAATGAGTTGTGAGCTATCTGTTTTATTATCCTCAACATCTCAATGTAGTTCCTGATATTCAAACTTCTACATAGCAGCTTTATCCATTTTCTTCTGGCCATTAAATATGCTGTGCAAAAAAAAACATGTGCAATATCTTTGTTTGAGCCCAATAGACATAGATTGCATTTACAGTCCCCTTCCGTAACCTGGGACATTGCCCATTTGGCTGTAAAGGCCTTTGTCTGAAGTATTCTGTATCTACATTTCAGATACAATGTCTTTGCACGATGAGGTTCAATTTCATCCAGATATTGCTCAAAGCAAGGGGTCATTTTGAGCAATAAAGATTGTGTAGTAAATCTCCCTAGTGTACAACTTAAAGTGACTTTGTGCAAGATAAATTCCAATAGATGCACTTAATCTCTCTCTTTGATTCTTCATCTGCAGGCTGGGGTTAACCCAAATCTACTTAGACCCAAGTCAAGGAGCCACTTTCGAATGTGGGCCAGCCAAGGAAATTTGACGTGAACATCTATTTCCAATAACTCACTTAGAATTTACCTATAGGTTTCTAATTCCACTGTTGTCCAAATTCTGACCAAATATGACAGTGTTCTCTATACGGCTAGATGTTCCAATCTTTTTATGCAATGTCAAATGTTAATGGAATCACTGGAGGGGAAGAGACGTAAACATTCTCAATATTTTGTTTTTCCCAAACAACTAAGAGCTGCAGAATTTCACCACCCCAAAGCTCTGATCCATAAAGGGCGGCAGTTTGGGCTTTGAATGTATATACTATCAAGGCAGGGGTGATAGCCTTTGACACAGTAGAATATTGTTTCTTTGCAATGGGGATGGAATGTTGCATTAGGATAGTCTTAGATTTATTTATTTGGGGCTTCCATGAGAGTTTTGAGTCAAAGGTAACCCCCAGGTATACAAAGTTGCAAACATACTCCAATGTCACCACCTTCAAAATATTTTTGTTTTTTAAAACTTTTACGTGGCCTGATCGCCGTGTATTTGGTCTTAGTAGGGTTTATATTGAGGCCTTTGAGTTTGTAATAAATATTAAAGCTATTTAATCAATTTTGTAGACCCCTTGAGACAACAAGATTGCATAATCTGCGAATGTTAAAGCGCAGATATGAGACCCCCCAAGCTTGGGTGCATCGTGCGAAGATTTTTGCAAATACTAGACCAGGTCATTCCCATATAGTAAGAACAGAGTTGGCGTCAGGACACAGCCCTGGCGCACACCCCTCCTGACTGGAATATCATCAGTAATCTACTCTCCTGCACCCCAGCATACCTTGGAGAAATTACCCTCGCGTAACCTTATAATTTGATTTAAGATCTCCTCCGGCACTAGCTGTTGATTTAAGGTTTTCCATGGATATGGACAGGACTCGGGGGCACAGCGTTGGCCTGGATAGAGTCATTTCTGTCGGGCCGTTCGTTCCAGGTCTGGGATGGCAACTTCCGCTCTGATTCTCTGCCTTTGACTAGTGGGGTGCCCCAGGGTTCCTCACTTAGTCCCACTCTTTTTAACGCCTATATGGCTCCTCTAGAGGACGTAGTTGACCCCTTCGGCATCAAGATTGTGAGCTATGCGGACGACACGCAATTGGTCGTCTCGCTCTCACATCTTGACCAATGCCCAGACAATCTCTTGCACTGCCTCCAGGAAATCCATCTCTGGATGTGCGAGTCCTCACTCAAACTCAACGGGTCCAAAACTGAAGTTATACTGATGGGCAAGAAATGGTCAGCAATTCCATCATCAGTTTGGCCCGATGCTATGGGTGAGGTGCCCGCCCCTAAGAAGGAAATCAAGAGTCTGGGGGTCTGGCTCGAACCAGACTTGTCTATGAAAACCCAGGCAACTAAAACAGCGGGAACTTGCTTTGGACTTATGCGATCAGTCCGCAAGATCCTTCCGCTGCTCCCTCCCCAATCAAGGAAACTCCTGGTTCAAGGACTGATCCTTGCACGACTGGACTACAGCAATGCTGTCTATTTAGGAGCCCCCGAAACTACTCTGGGCAAGCTACAACGAACCCAAAATGCGGCTGCCCGGATGCTAATGAATCTTCCCTCTAGAGCCTCTGCCAGACCAGCGCTTAAGGCGCTCCACTGGTTGCCAGTGCGAGAGAGGATCACGTTTAAGGCAATGTGCATCGCTCACAAACTCCTCAATGGACAAGGCCCCTCCATTCTGGAAGATATGGTTACCCCGTACAAAGCCTCGAGATCCCTGCGCTCGGACAATGAGCGACTGGCTAATGTCCCTAAGTTCAGGAGGGTACGCACTGGAGGCCGTCGCTTTTCAGTAAAAGCATCCACATGCTGGAATTCGCTCCCTCGCTGTCTGCGGTTGGAACCTGTCTACTTACGCTTCCGCAAACAGCTTAAAACTCTGCTGTTTCCCAAATAAGCTTTTCCCCTCCCTCGGCCAATTCAAGTTCTTTACAGCGCGGGGATGCCTCCGGGTCACCAGGCGCTTTACAAATCCTTAAATAAATAAATAAATAAATAAATAAATAAATAAATAAATAAATAAATAAATATTCTCTTGGGATTGCAACATATAAATGTCCAACCTTTAGCTTTATATACTTCCAGGCTAGGCTTACAAGTCTGAAAACTTGATCAATAGTACTTGTCTTCTGTCTGAAGCCAGCCTTGCAAGGTGAAAGTATATAGTTGTCCGTTATCCAGTTGTTTAGCTTAGCCAAAATTAGCTTAGCATAAACTTTTTGCAGGCTGTCTATCAAGCTAATAGGCCTGTAATTAGCGGGGTCGTCTTTGGTGCCCTTTTTATGAATGGGTACCATCTCTGCCCCCTTCCAGGAGTCTGGGATGGGCTGTCCTCTGGCTAATGCATTGCATAGCAAGTTTACATATGGCACCCACACTTCTGGGGCATGTTTTAGAAGGTCCACTGGTATCTTATCTGGGCCCCTTTGAAGACTTAATAGTATTCATGGCTAGTGTAGTGTCCTCAATCCTAAACTGGAGGGGTGCAATTTGTGTTAGTGACAGGGTCCCCTCAGTAACGATAGAGGGGTCTGAGCCATGCTCGTCGGGGGAGGCACATAAGTTGGAGAAGTGTCTCTGCCATGTACAAGAATCTAGAAAGTGATCCATAGCCCTCTTGTTTGATTTGCTACCATGGGCTATTATTCTCCAGAACATAGACTGGTCCCTGATTTTTGTGGCTGCTATAAGATCGTTCCAGCCAGCCTCTTCCCAGTTCCTTTCTGTATTCTGCTCTGTTGTGTCTAGTCTGAGTTACATTTTTGTCCTTTAAGGCCCATAGGAGCTGTTGTTTGGCTAAGACATATTCTTTTTTAAACCAAAGGTTCACAGACTGAATCTTAATCTGGGATTTGCCAATTCCCTTCTGGGGTTTGGTTACATTAATTTTTATGACGTCTACCAGTTTTTTTGTCCTCATCTCACCAGTAAGCTTCTGCAGATCTTAGTAAAAAGCCGTCTTTACCAACTGAGCGCCCTACGCCTTCCTGCAATTGCTTAGGTCGACCTGACCGGCCCTGTTTGATGAAGGCTTAGTGTAATCATTGGACCGGGGGGAAGCCCACTCTAATTATATGAACCTCACCAGTTTTTGATGAATTTTTATTATAGGTATAAACTCTGGTCTTAGCTCCACACGGGGGGGGGGTTACAATTTCACTAAAGGCATTATATATATTGGCGAGGGCCTTAACTTGGTCCATTATAGCGGGCCAGTTAACTGATCTTCGGTTATGGCTTATTAATAGGTGAATGATCTTTTCCCCCAGGTCAGTTGGAAGAGTGGGGTGGGTGGCAATCCACCTCCCAGACAAGTCTAGACTTAGTGGGAAACAATCGCATTCTCCTCTTTTGTCTACCTTGAAATCTTGTACATAAGTCCAGTATGCTATGCTTATCATCAAGTAATCTATTTGTGATGTAGAATTTCATCTGGAGAATGTATTTGAACATTCAATATCAGAGGGGAAACAACCATTACTTGCCCTTAGACCACTCTCAATAGTGAGGTGGAGTAATTGCATTGCTGATATGGAGCATCCCACCTTGTTATTTGTGGCAAGGAGGGGGATCCCCTGGCCAGATCTTCCTCCTCAAAAATAATGTCTATTCCTATCATTGGTTCGTAGCAACAGTTGAAATCGCCCCACCACTAGAACAACTCCATTTGGATCAATAGAGTCAAGAACGTCTTCAAGCTGCTGTATTATCTTTTGAGCGCTCTCTCCGTCTTATATATATTAAAAATATATACCTGTGTCATATTCGGGAACTTCAGTTTCAACCCCAAGATGTCTTGTGAGGAAATAATAACAGTTTCTATAGTAACAAATAAGTACATTTGTATCCAGATAATCAACCCACCCGATGGTCTCCTTTACTTTGATGGTAGGGCCTCTATACTAAATGTTCCATACCCTAGTTTGTGTTATACCTCTCTTAGCCAGGTTTCCTGAAAAAGACATAGGTCAAACTTGCCAATATATTCCTGCCAGTCTGGCGCAGAAAGTTTTTGCTTGAGTCCGGCTATATTCCAGGATACGATCTTCAGGGGTTCTGGGGCTTAGTCAGTGAGCATATTAGATGCGTGACCAGGCATAGTTGCACGGTCATTCCTATCATTCTCATAAGTATGAGTTACTTGTGTCTGATGTGAGTGTGTCTTATCTGGATAAACATCATAAGTAGCTTGGCGCCCAGGTTCTAATGAGAGGGGCACCATATCTGTATGGCTACATGTACTTTCAGTTGTTGCATTCACTCTACCCTGCTCAGTCAATCTACCTCATCCAAATCGTTTGTAGCCTTTGCATCTTGCCAAACACTGTTACAGTCATCTGCAGAGATTTTGTTCTGTCTGAGGCTAATTCTAGATTCAAAGGATTCAAAGGATGAGTGATTTCACAGATGCATATCTATTAAATTATCTGCAATATACTTGGCATGAAAGGTAAGCTTTAAGTCATCCAGATGCCCTGTTTCTTGCTGGAAGCGTTCTGCTTTTGTTATGTCGGATTGTACTATAGAGAGACACTGATGTTTAGTTGTAATCCAATGTGTCACTTTATTTATTGATGAATCCCCATCCCCTCTGAGTCCCTGCTTACGTCTAGGAACATTTGTCATAAAGACATTGTAGGTTTCCATATTAGGCTTAATTGACTGTTGGGGTGCTGGGTAAGATTTCTGCCACTGTTGGTAACCTATGCCCTCCACCCAACTCTTGAGTTCTGCCCTAATTCTTCTTGTTTTACAAGATACGGCCTATTTGGAATGTGAGAACCTTGGGGGAGCAGTTTAGATATCCCATGTTATGGCCTGATGCTTGTCCAAACTTGATGGATACTGGTTTATATTGGCCAGGTGATTGTTTTGGTTTACTGGCTCTTTTGGAGGGGGAGTGAAGGATAATCTAGGTAAAGACCTTTCCTGGGTACTTTCAATCTGGGTGCAATTTAGATTCTTCCTAGAGTGCTCGCTGTTGTCTTGTGCTTTGCTCCTCTCTATCGTGGTGGTGGACCATTGCAGTGATAGGTCCCTTATTATTTGTTTACGGGCCAGTACCTCATCTTGCATTGTATTTAGTTTAAGCAAAGTTCCCACATAAATACATGAGTGTCTGTTATCTCGGTTTAGGTCCCAACTTCCCTGTTGCCAATTGACAACAGTAAATTACATTGAACCTGTGTAATTTGTCCTCCATGATTTTCCTCTTGCATAGTTGATAATAATGAGTATCTATTAGAACATTCTACAGTTATAAGCTCACTGTTTGTAGGCCTGTCTTGACTTATAGGTGCTATATCCAAAATATGGGGGGTTGGTTTGAGCAAACTTACTCATGAAAGGCTTAGGGTAGGCAATTGGAGGTTGGGGAGCTGTCTCGCTATGATTTTGATGAACAACAGTTGTGAAGATAGGGGATCTTACGGTACTCAGTTAGTCCTGTTTGCTATAGTAAGAGGAGATCTTTTTTGTACCCTTAGATGCAAGCTTCTTCCCACTTGCTAGTATGGTTTCCACCTCCTCAATTAGATCATCAAGTGCAGCTAGGGTACAAATATCTGCAGCTGATTTAAGTGATTTACTAATCTTTGCTACCTTCTTCCTTCCCACAACAACCTCTGCAGCCTTCCTCTTCCCCATTATCTCGAGGACTAGTACGCTGCATCACTAGATGTTGTTATTAGGGGCGTGATTTGGGGCAGGGGGGCTACTGACAGCGTTTGTATAGCAATTATGACTATGCTAATGTAGGACCTGATAATATATCTAAACCTGCTCCCACTATACACAAGATATGGGTTCCAGGCCCCAGTTAATAAGACTTGCGGTTCTAACAACAATAAAAAGATTCAATCAAATAAATGGAGCAATGGCATCAAGTGTTCAGTTTATTTAGAGCCCCCTGTTGCTGCTAAGAAAGTTTCTTAAGCTCTTTGCCTAGGGCCAACTAACAGGTGATCAACCCATATAAGGTAACAAAATGGCAACTTCTAACTGCGATAGATTTGTTTGGGATCTAAAATTTTGCCATAAAACCAGCAAGTCCCTTGTAGTTGGCCAGGGGAATAAAGTTGAAATCAGTTCCAGTTGATGTATCTGGGAGTAAGGAGGGATTTAAAATCACAATGATCTTACTGAAGGGGCCACACTGTGTTAATAAAGCCAGGGCCAAAGGGGTTGGCCCTGCCCTGCCTCTTCCTGCCGTGCATAGATAGGCCCGCCCTTGGCCTGGGATTTGCCCGGGCATGGGCCGGGCACGCCAGCGCGCATCCCTCGCTGCAGCAGCTCAATGTAGATTTTAAAGCGCTTCCTGGCACAGGAAAATGAGGGTGGCAGCAAACCAGCCGCTAGGCAGGCTGGTTCTCGAGGTCCTCCTTGCCTCCAAGTTCAGCTACTGCTGCAGTGGGGGCAGAACATCAAAACGGGCTTCCCGCGCTGTGGGAGCCCAATGCTGCTTTTAAATCACCTCCTGAAGCAGGAGGATGAGGGTGGCAGCAAGCCAACTGCTAGACAGGCTACTTCTCGTGGTCCTTCTTGCCTCCAGGTTCACCTGCGGCTGCAGCGGGGGCAGAACAGCAAAATGTATATCCTGAGCTGCAGAGCCCAACGTCGATTATAAAGCACCTCCTGGCGCAGGAAGATAAAGGTGGCAGCAAACCAGCCATTAGGCATGCTTGTTCTCATCGTCCTCCTTGCCCTTGGGTTCAGCTGCGGCTGCAGCGGGGGCAGAACAACAAAACGGGCTTCCCGCACTGCAGAATCCCAACATCGGTTTTAAAGCACCTCCTGGTGCAGGAAGATGAGGGTGGCAGCAAACCAGCCGCTAGGCAGGCTGGTTCTCATGGTCCTCCTTGCCTCTGCATGCAGCTGCAGCAGGGGCAGAACAACAAAACTGGCTTGTATGAATTTTACTGAAAATGTCTTCCAAATTTTGCATCAATTGCTGAATCAATCACTAGCCTTTTGAAGAAAAAAAGTGGAACTTGTTTGGCATCATCAACTATAGAAAACATTTTCTTGCATCAATTCAGTTTTATTGATAGCTTCACTTTTTCAACCTTAGGTTCTTGATCTTCCTGTATGTTTTACTTTAGATGCCAGTGAAAAAGGATAAGGAGCTAAAGCAACCCAAAAAAATGCAAGAATTGAGAAAGAACTATGGTTTTGGATCTTGAGTTCTTAAAGAGTGAGAATGTTTATGCTCAGTAAATAAAAAATAAATGTTAGCTTGCACCTGTGCCATACACAAATTCAGAACTTTTGTTGTAGGGTATTCATTTTTGTCTCAGCACAGATCACAAACCATTGGTGTATTTTTTAAATGAAGTGATCATTCTGAAAAACATCCACTGCTAGGTAAACCGGACTGTCAATGAAATTGCTTGAGTACCATTTTACGGTACTTCATGTACCTAGACACACAAACGAAAGGGTGAATTACATCCTGGTTTCCCATAACAGATGAAGATATACAGTCAGATACAGATTATGAGAAATGTATTGGCAGAGCAATTGATTTCAATGACAAAACATCTATTTCCTAAGAAATTTGGTTGAAATCATTATCCGAAGATAACATTTTTCTCAGTACATAGTTCAAGGTTGGCCAAGAAAGAGACTTCTGCCTGGTGATCTACATATTTTTTCTAAAATGTCAAACACAATTATCATTAGTAGATGGAATCCTTTGGAGAAGTGAAAAATTGATTCTGCCTTCCTCAGTGAGAAGTTAATTTGTGGACCTGATTCAATGTTGGACTTTTGGGAATGACATTGGGAAAAAAAAGGTTTCTTGAAACATATTGTTGGCCAAAAATGGATTTAGATGTTGAAATAAAATTGAAGAGTTGTGAAATTTGTAACAATGGTGAAAAGAATTGGGTTGAAAAAAGTCCTCCAATGGTAGCAGTTGATTTACCTGAAAATGTTTGGGAAAAATTTGCATTAGAATTTCTACGTCCTTTCTCATGCTTAAACAATACATATGCATTGGTAATTGCTGATTACAGGTCCAAATTGATTGAAGTGCAATTTGTCAAGTTTTTACTTGTGAAGGTTTTACTACAATATTAGTCACAGATAATAGTTTACCATTCACATCTGAAACAATGTTGAGCTTTCTCAAAGAGACAGGTATTGAACATAAGCGGACTAGTCTTTATCATCCAGAAGGAAATGGTCAAGCAGAACGAGCTAACAGACTAATTGGTAAAACTGTTAGCATTGCTCACTCGTCTACATATTTAATATGCCATTTAATACATGTTGCCTGCAGATCATGCTGCACCACATACGACAGTAGGTATTCCTCCGATAAAAGCTTAAAAAGGATGCCTATAGAATTTCATTAGAGAGAATATACTATTGCTGATCCAAATTCTTCGGCTTGTAAGAAAAAGATCAATGAGTGAATAAGCATGAAACAGGTTAAAGTATCTTGCAAGTATAAATGTACTTAAATGAGTATATTTCAAAGATGTTAAAGTTTGAGATATAGTAAGAATTGAGATTCCTGGGCGCATAAAAAGAAAGGTCATTTGAAATTTAGTGACTCTAAAAGAATTATTGCCATTTTCTGTAGGACCGTTTTTGTGGAAGGGGGGCAATGGTGGAATAAGTCATTGGTTGCCCCTGAAAAGCCTAGTGATAATTATAATCCAAGAAACGTAAGTCTAGCCAAACACTCCACACATCATGGAGCCATTCGCACTGATTTTACAGAGTGGGTCAAACACCCGGCGCTGAAAATCAACGCAAACGACATGACCAAACACTCTCCGTTGCTTTGCGGAACTCCGCATAGCGTGGAAGAGTTTTTTGTCACTACATGTGGAACTCACCCAGGCCAAATCATTATTTGATAAAAAATAATGACAGAAATAGTAACTTGCAACACACGCAACGGATTGCAGAAGAATGTCACATTGGATGAAAATGTATGTTTGATATTTTACATTGTTTTCATTTGTTTCCATTACAATGTCTTTAATGCAAAATATTCTTATTTGTTTTATTGTTGAAAAGCATTTTTTATATGGTTAAATTGTTTTCAGTTTTGTGAAAAAGAGGAAGCTATATGATGGCATGGACAGTGCGACACCAAATACTTCGGCCGCATAGTGTTCACCCAACTCTTCGCTTCAGTGAAAAATATTCACCTGCATACTTGCCTCCTTGAATCTTCCTCTCAACAACCAGCTAGTATTGTCTGCTAGAAATGAGAATGCGCGCTGTGGTTTAGTTTATTAAAGATTCAAAATGTTTTCTAGAAATATTGTGCTGTAACTAATTTTCTCTTAATGCTCCTGTTTAAGCTGAATGGTAAACGCTGGCGGCTTGGAGTGTGGAACGTGAGGCGGCTGTTGAGGTATTCGGGGCCCGTGTTGTGGAGGGCTTTGTGTGAGTGGGTGAGGAGCCTGAAGTTGATCCTTTTGCTGACGGGAAGCCAGTGCAGGTCTCTCAGGTGGGCAGATATGTGGCTGTGGTGAGGGATGTTGAGGACAAGTTGTGTGGATGCGTTCTATATGGAGCATTTTCTGAAGTTTGGCTGTGGTTCCTGCATAGAAGGCGTTTCCGTAGTCCAGTTGGCTGGTGACGAGGGCCTGGGTGACCGTTATCTGGTTTCGGTAGGGATCCACCGGAAGATCTTTCGGAGCATGCGCAGGGTGTTGGAGCATGCAGATGAGAAGGCGTTGACTTGCTTGGTCATCGTGAGGGAGGAGTCCAGGATGAAACCCAGGTTGCGTGCCTGGTCCGTGGGTGTCGGTGTGGTGCCCAGGGCTGTGGGCCACCAGGAGTCGTCCCAAGCGGGTGGGGAAAGTCTGAGGATGAGGACCTTTGTCTTCTCTGAGTTCAGTTTGAGACGGCTGAGTTTCATCCATTCTGCGACGTTTTTCATTCCTTCCTGGAGGTTGGATTTGGCGGTGGCTGGGTCTTTGGTGAGGGAGAGTATCAGCTGGGTGTTGTCGGTGTATGAGATGATGTTGAGGTTGTGTTTGCGTGCGATGGCAGCGAGGGGGCTCATGTAGATGTTGAAGAGTGTTGGGCTGAGCGAAGAGCCTTGGGGTACGCCGCAGATGATCTCGGTGGGCGCTGAGTGGAAGGGAGGAAGGTGGACTCTCTGGGTTCTGCCGGAGAGGAATGAGGTGATCCAGTTCAGGGCATTACCTTGGATCCCGGCGTTGTGAAGGCGGGTTTTTAGGGTGCGAGGGCAGACTGTATCAAAGGCGGCTGAGAGGTCTAGGAGGAGTGGCGCGGTTGTTTCCCCGTTGTCAAACAGGGTCCTGATGTCATCGGTGGCTGCGATGAGGGCGGTCTCAGTGCTGTGGTTGGCTGGAAAACCGGACTCGGAGTTATAACTGCCACATCCCTCTGCTCGCTCACCATTTGGAAAAGGTGGCTAGAGAAACACAGTTTAGGCTTAGATACCAAGAATACGGTGCAAGTTCACAGTTTAGTTATAAACTATTTAGCACCACAGATTTTAGAAGGATGGAGTTTTACAATAGATGTCTGCTTTTTTACATTTGAAGTTTTATCCCTCCTCTCCTAATCACTGTTGTAGGTGAAAGCAAGTGAGGTTTGGCCATTAATGAAATACCATAGCGGCCTTCCCCTGCCTCATCTTTTTTTTGAACCAGCAGGGCTTTTTTAAGCTGTAGACTGAACAGGGATTTGATACTAGATTTGTTCACCATCTTGTTTGGGTATTCAAGGAATACCACCCTTATGAGGAGTTTGGAGCACATGCTTGGTTTTTTTGTAACTTTTTTTTTGTTTAGTACCACTCAAGGCCACACAGAGATTACATTGGTTGATAGCCCTAATTACAGTTACAGTGGCATCATATACCATGACCGCGTTCCCCCAAAGACAAAGGAGTAAACATGCCATAAGAGAAAGAATTGTTAAAGATGTTACGTAGGGTCCAGCTACCAGGGGCCCAATATCTTGTGAAGTTTCTTGGTGCATCTAAACCATTTGTAGATGTATTTTCTGGGCTTCCCCTACAAGCATATTAACTCATACAAGCAGGCCGGCTGGTACACAGAAGACCCCAGAGACACCAAACAACACTGTACACTGCTGAAAAAGAAATGGAGACCCAGTCACAACACCACCAACAGAACTACCTACAAGGCTGCACTCAGACGGTATCACCAGCAAATAAGAGACACCCAGAAATAAAGCAATAGTGGACCACATTGAAGAAAGCTCCAACAGCTGCAAGGAAATCGATAGTTAAGGGTCTCACCTCGCCCTCAGACACTGTCACTGACACCACTGTTTCCCAGCAACTCTGCAACAACCTGTCCAACTTCTTGCACAGCAAAATCGCAAACATCTACAGCACCTTCGCACATTAACCCAACCCCAGATACACATTGCTAACCTACTCACCACCACCCAAGTCAGCCACCTGACCAAATGGACAACCCTCACCAGAAACAACACAGCAGCAGTCATGCAGACCATCCACTCAGGGGCTCTAACAGACGCATTCCCCCACCACATATACAACTTGGGAACATCTCCAATCAGCACCACCTTGACGCACATCATCAACACCTCCATCACATCCAGCATTTTCCCAGTTGAACGGGAACCAGCAAAAATCAACACCCTCCTCAAGAAGCCCACAGCAGGCCCAAATCAATTGAGCAACTTCCACCAACCCATCTTCCTGCGTCCCTATCCGCTCAAAGTGATTGAGAAGGTCAACAGCAAGCAACTCACAGCCCTCCTCAAACTTCACCATCTTCTAGACAACACTCAATCAGGATTCAGAAGGAACTACAGCACTGCAACAACACTCATTGTGGCCACTGATGACTTCTGAATAATCCTGGGCCAAGGAGAAACAGCAGCCCTCCTCCTGCTCAACCTCTGTGCAGCCTTAGATACTGTCTCCCATAACACCCTCATCAAAAGACTCCACAAGATTGGCATACAAGGATTTGCTCCTAAATAGATTTGTTCCTTCCTCCTGGGAATAACAAAAAGGGTCAGGATGCCACCCTTCACTTCAGATCACAGGGAACTAATATGCAGAGTCCCACAGGGATCGCCTCTCAGCCCCACCATTTTCAACATATACATGACTCCACTCACCAACATCATCCGATCACAATACCACTGTCATCTCCTACACAGATGGCAACTAAATTATCCTCTCCTTGATGGACTAAAAAAACACCGCCAGAACCAACTTCACCAGCTCATGACCATGGTATCAGACTGGATGCGACCCAACTGCCTACAGCTCAACTCTGAGAAGATGGAAGTACAGCAACAAGACTCCCCATCAGACTCTACCTGGTGGCTGTCAGAGCTAGGACCAAGACCAACACCCACACACACACCACCAAGAAATCTAGGGATCATCCTAGATGACAAGCTCAACATAAGGCCTCAAGTCAACTGAGTGTGCACTTATTGCTTCTACATCCTATGAATGCTGCAAAAAATCTTCAAATGGTTGCCTCAGGACAACAGACGGATGGTCAGACCAGTACTTATCTCCAGCAGGCTGGACTATGGCAACACACACTACAACAGCATCTCTAAACAACTCCTACATAGAGTCCAGTGCAGCCAGAATACAGCTGCAAGACTCATACTCAACCTCCCATGCCGCGCACACATCACACCATACTTCAGGAAGATTCACTGGCTCCCCCATTCACAAGTGAAGCCAATTCAAACATCTAACATTCAAAGCCCTACACAAGACAGGACCAGAATACCTGAACAGCCACATACACTTTCACCAACCCACCAGACAACAATATTCTGGCTCACTCCCACTCGCACACATTTCTTGCATCTGCAAAAGCAAAACTAGAGGTCACCCATTCTCCTACATTACACCCATGACATGGATGCACCTCCCTCAACACATCAGAGCCTCCTCCTCTATTCTGAGTTCCTCAAGAAGCTGAAGACCTGGTTCATCCCATATGTACCTTGGGGACACAAGCCTACACACCTGCCTGGATACCCTTTCGGGTCATTTATGTGCTATACATATCAATATAACATGAAATACATCACACTGTCACGGGGGCTGGCTGGGTTTGGGGACCCCCAGCTACTGGCAATGTCTCTTTTTGGCTATTGGTTAGCCGATGCCATTAGAATTAGCATTTTGTGGCAAGTATTGGTGGCCCATCCCACCATAATCCCTGGGAGTACCACCCTGGGACTCAACTCCAGTGGGATATGCAATAACTGCGTAATGTTAGCATGGATTGCGGACCAATAAGTTGCAATGACTATGCAGGAGCATACAACATGGAAGGACTCGTTTTGGTCCCCACAATGAGAGAATCATGGTGACCACACTCATTACATCCTTCACAGCCTGTCTAGACTGTAATATACAGGGTGGAAGTAATGGAATTTTGGAAGCCTGAGGTAAGATGGAATGGTCAAGACTCTTCAGGCTGTTTTCACCTCACGCCAATCATCATCATCAAGCTCTCTCAGGTCTGTCGACCAAGTTGTGTGGAGTATGTTTATTTGTTTGGCCATGGCAGTGGCTCAGTCACTTACTTTACACCATTGGGAATCCACTGATACACCATTTTTGTGTGATTGGCAACAAAAAATTAAGTGAGTGAGATTTTTTTTAACAGACTTATGGAAAACGAAAAAAACAATCAGCCAAATATGAAGAATCAATTGGACAAATATGAAGGAATATGGCAAAGAGATTGTTTGAAATGTTTGGGAGGGTTTTGGGTTTCTAAATATTAAGGAACATTGTTTTCTTATAATAATTATGGTTTGGGGTTCTCATTTGGTCATTCACTGTCTTTTAATACTACCAATTAAAAAACAATAAAAAAAAGAAAGAAAATGTAAAGACCCTTTTAGCAAACTGACAGAACTGTTGTTTCTTAAGATGTTTCATGAACATATCCTGATTAGTGATCCTGTGTAGATTATCAGATAAATTATTCAAAATGTTGGCTGTACAATGAAAAAGAATACTCCTCCCTGTCATGACAGTTTTATGAACAAAATTATTGTCATATTTTTATAAACTAACATTAGAGAATGTTACCAGTATATTTCTTGAATTGGGAATGAAGAAAGTTAAACCTGTGGCAGCAAGAACTCTGTGTAATAAACAGAGACTTTTGAAGCTAGTCAAAGACTACACAGTGAGCCAGTTCAATTTCACTAAATCATGTCTAACAGATGCTCTCTGGGGTCTACCAAGAGCATTGCAGAAGTTTTTTTGATGCTCTGTAGATGGACAGCTGAATAGTTTGAATGGCATAGATACAAAAATTAGCATAATCAAATTATAAACTCACAATTGGCTGAGCCACATTTTTACAGTCCGAAATAAGTATCAAATGCACACCACATCAGATGTTGATAGCCAGTGCCCCCCAGAGAGGTTAAAATGGAAATGTGTCTTTACTGGCCTTCCCATGGCTTTTTCATGGTGAATGGCTAGTTGTGAACTCCTCAGACTTGCAAGAGACCCTATCAGGTCATTTGTAGGTGTAGACCAACTAGAGGTCAAGGAAAACAACAATGATCTATGTACAATATATGCAAAGAAACAGGTTTTCATGTGAACAACTCCTAGGCTAAGGAACAATAGCAGGCTGCTACAGGGCGAGGTGTTACCTCCACTTTGCAGGAAGCCACTCAGGGTGGTAGCCCAAAAGATGAGGCTGCCTTTTGTGATCATATCGCATTCATACTCCTGAGGTGCTGCCCTTTGTTGAGGTAGACAGACAGGGACAGAGAGCACAAACCGGTGACCAAATTGGGTTTTCCATGGGCATGTAGCCCATAGGTAGCCACACCTCTGTGGTGGGGTACCAAACTTCTGTTATCTTATGAAGGGTCCCAACATCTTGAGAGGGGACAGGATAGTGCACTCTGGGATTGCTAGACACCACACATAGCTGAAAGTTGTCACCAAGAGGGACAAAACCTGCCAGCCCATTGGCTAGTGACAGCATCATCCCCCCAGGTTACTTTCTGGGAATAAATGTGGTACCCCTAGCAGCCTAAGCCTCTGATCGCGTCTAAACTTGAACAATGAGTGAAGAAGTACAACCCTGCTGCCCCTTGGACTGCACAAAGAGAGGCTCAACCATGTGCTGGACTGTACCTGCTACATCTTGTGCTAGCAAAGAGAGGATTGTGCCTGTGACCACTGGCTCAGGTAAAAGTTGTGTACCAGCCCTAGACTGAATAAGTGATTCCAAGAGTCAGTCGACTAACCTCCTGGAACCAGCGCTAGGGTAATTTAAGTTGGAGCATCCCATTTTGGCAAGTTAGTAGCCACTTCAGTAGAATCACCGCTAACTGCCACTGGTCGTTTCAAGAGACTGATCCACAATGGTCAAAAATATCACCCAAGTCAGCCAGACCTGAGAGTGCCGTCTGAGTCCATATTGGTCATCCAAAAGGGACACCAGCCCCCACCAAAGGATATCGCTGGGAACACTGTGGACCGATACTGGTAGCCCAACCGCTTCTGGCTTTCTTTAGTCTCAACGAGGACTTTTAGGGAACCCCCCCCTGTGGCCAAAGTCACTCCACCTGACCCGTGGACCAAGGAATAATGCAAGGATACCCCCGTCTACAGCACCTGAAGCATCCTTGAGCATCTTCATCTCCTCCATCCGCAGCATCAGGACCACTCTATTTAAGTCTGAGGGAGTTCAAGTGTAAAGTTTGAAAATTAATTGGTTGCCAGGTAACCCCATTCTCCCTGGTCACCCATGCCGGGCCTGTGTAGCCATACTAACTTTAACAAACCTTTCAGAAGTTTACAAAGATTATAGTAGCCAATGCTTCTTTACGGTTGGATTAAAATTTAAGATTTCTTTAACAATCTGTATCTATAGTAGATTTTAATAGTCTTGGACTCATACAAATATAAGCTATTTAAAAAAATTGCTGTTGTATTTCTTTTGTGTTGCGTTGCTTTCTTATTTCTTTGGTGGTGGTAAATGCTTTACACTAGTTCCTTTGTTCATGCCTTGCTGCTTGAAGCCATAGCTACCCAGGGCTGAGCTTAAGGTTGTGGAAATGAGCCTGACTGGACCAAAGATAGTTTTTGTGAGTGTATTCCACGGTAATGCGGCACAGCTATACTATATAATACACCCAAACCCTCATATTGGTGCCTTGCTGTCGGATCCAGATCTTTTGTTTAGTAGTACCAGACCATTTATAAGTCTGCAACCACTGAAAGGAACTACTAAATCAACATTAAGCAAAACGGTTTTTAAGGTATTAAGTTCTGTATAGCCAAGATACAATTTTCCGAAAGCCAGAAAGTCAACAACAAAATCTTCACAAAGTGTCAAAAAATGTTGCCAGGTTTTCAAAGATGGAAAATAGGGAAATCGACTTGCCACTCTACCCACACTAAGGATCAATGATTTGAGAGTGCTATGCAGGGACAGGAAAATCAGTCTAGGGATCACTGCCAAAAAAGGGGACCTAGAGTATGCCTCAGAGTCTGGGCAGAAGATAAGAGACAGCTCAGGCTCAACTGGAAGAACCAATCACCCCTGACAGTAGGGATGAAGAAGACAGCAGAAATCTCTTTGAGCAAGAGGGGGAAATGAGAGTGTGGCCCCCACAATTAGATCTAGGCATGGTTCCACAACTGTAAATGAAAGGAGTTCTACTTCTGTATGGATTAGCTGCTAGTTATTCAAAACAAAGTTGGGCCAACTTCAGAGAAGTCTTTTTTCAATCTCACTAGCAATTGGATATCACTGACTGATAATAAATGTCAAAATAAATGTCAATTCAAATATTCAACTTAGTGTATCAATTTGGGCAATGGTTTAGAATTGATCTTAAAAGCAATAGAGTTCAATGCCAAACCCCATTACACTCCGCGTAACAATGGATTAAAATAGGATTTGTTTAGATTGTTTGACAATGCATGGGGTTGCTCTGAGCAAGATTGTTATCAAGTCAAAGGTGTTACATCTAAACCCATATATCACTAATGTGTCATTAATATCATCTTTTGTCTTCCCCATTTAGGGTCTCAATTCCCCTTCTCTGAATTCCCCTTCTCTGAATGATATGTGTGTGCTAATTGATTAATCAAAAGTGAATGTGTGGGTTTAAATCAAATGCACGTTCATTTTCATCATTCTCTGTTCTTGCACAATTCAGTTTACATGAATATATTTATAGTATATTGGGCCAGATATAGGTAAATAGTATTTACCGATTCCAAAATACCGAATTCTACCGATTCGGTATTTTAGAATCTGTAAATGCTATGTAGCAAAAAATGTGGTAAAAATTACCGAATCTTTAAGATTCGGTAATTACTGAATCGGTATTTACCGATTCAGTAATTGCCATTCATTCCTATGGGCCTAGAAGCCCATAGGAATGAATGGCAATTACGGAATCGGTAAATTCCGATTTGGTAAAATGGGGGACACATTCAAGGGTGCCAGGGGGTCACTTTGACACCCTGTTGCACCCCTGAATCGTGCTTGTGTGCAGATGTGGCACACATACATGCCCTAAGGGCATGTATGTCTGCCACATGGCACAGTTGAAAATGCACTGATTTGCATTTTCAAAGGTATTCCTTATTTACCACCAACTTATAGTTGGTGGTAAAAACCGAATCCTAAAATGGGATAAGCACTCATTTGAGTGCTCCCTACATTGCAAATTCGGTAATTTACCGATTCGGTATTCTAAGGAATCTGTAATTTACCGATTCCTTTAAATACCGAATCGGTAAATTACCGAATTCACAATTTAGGCCCCCTACATCCCAAATGCCCAATACCGGTCGGTAACAGCCGCAATTCGGTAATTTCGGCCGTTACCGACCGGTATTGGGCCACCTACATCTGGCCCATAGTCTTTACTTTTAATCATTTATATATTTATCATTATTGTGAAATGTTAACCTTTCTGGAAGATTGATAATTTTATGTTACATTTGTTGTCTTATCAAGAGAACACTGTCTGATAGATTGAAAATAGCTGAAAGGACATTACGCTGAATATTTATCATAAAAGCCGTCAACAAAGCCTGGCATGATCTAAAAAACCAGACATAGAAAGCTAGAAGTCAGAGATGACTTCACTTCACACCAGGTAACAGAAGGACACAGGGACCTAATTGTACAACAACCTTAACTGAACCTGCAAAGAGTTTGGCCATGACAGGCTGCTCGGCTGGTAGCGCTAACATTTGTGCTTTATCAATAGCACACGCAGCTGCCTTTGTGAGCTGAAAATCGAACGTATTGTTCTGTAATAAGGTTTGCAGGTGTGAACCTTCTTTGATACTCAAAATGGGCTTTTATTGTTAATTTGCAATTAGTGTTCTAGAACTAGTATTGCGCATAGACGTTGTAAAGAAGGGTGTAAATGCAATAGCTTCAAACGCAATATGGTTGGATTTTTTTTATTGTTTACTTTACTTATAAACTTCCTCCATACCTTTCAGTTTATACTTGTAATAATGATTCATCTTGTACAAAATAGACTAAGGTTTTGGTTTGAAGTAAAGCTTTTAAACTATATATCTTGCATTCTAGTGATCCCTGAGTGTGTTGTGCATTTATGAAAGAGGATTTGGTGTTCCTCTGACGGTCCCTGCTTTGTGGCATGAGACTGCACGTTACCTGAACCACATTCTATGCTAACATTGCTTAGTTGTTTGTAAATGGATTGCAGTCCATCTGGTTTTCTGATTCAGGTTGGCACATTGACATTGTACTCAGTGCCAGAGGTCAGAAAACCAAACCTGCAGCTCTAGAAAAGCTCTATAGAACATAAGAAGGATAATTGAACAATATACAGTGACAGTTAATTCCAAAGACCACAGAGAAATCTAGAAGGATGATGGACCCATTACCTCCCTCATGCTCAATGTTGCTGATGTTCTCTAATGCGGTCACTAGCAATGACATTGTGGTATGCCGATCCTTGGTGGGCTTATTTGTTAGATGTAGCAGCAAGAATTTGCCATCATACTCGGAACTGCCTTGAGCTTCTATATAATGGGTCAAACACTTGTGTGTTTTACGATTTCAAGAACATTATCAGATCCCCGAGATTTATTGCAGAAATGTTTTGAAAGAGTGATGTTTGTCATGCCATTTTAATCACTTTAAATATACAAAACAGTGATGGATGAAATGCTTGGATTAATCTCAGCCACTGGTAATCACTCGGGCCACATCCCAATTGATCAATATTTTGTACCTGGCTTGGCAGTTCGGGCTGGACTGTTCCCATTAGAAGCCGGGTCAAGACTGATTTGCATATGACTGGGTCCAAACTGAGGTGGCATGGTGGGCAAAAATAATGGATTGGAATGAGGGCTGAGCTATTGCCAGTGGCTGTATTTGCAATGATTTTTCTTTTAATCACGCAATAAAGTTCTTATTATTATTATATTGCCAGTGGCTGAGATTAATTTGCGCATTCCAAACCATCACCTTGTTATTTTCGCCTTTGATGCTCTAAGTGTGCAGGGTATGCCCAGATGTGGGTCCCAGGCTCCCTGTGCCACTCTAACCGATCTGTACCTGGCTGAACAGCCCTAATTAAGGCAAAACGTGCCCTAGGTTGATTGTATTCTTTTTCAGGGAGGACCTGGCTTGGCAGTTAGGGCAGGCTGAAATGTTTTAGAGGAGCAGGCATAATCTGATTTTACGTAAGGCCAGGTCCAAACTGAAGTGGCAATGTTGGCACAAATCGATGGATTGGGATGCGCTAAAGCGATTGTGGCTGAGATTAGTCAAGCATTCCATCAATCACCTTGTTGTATTTTTCATTTTAATCACTTGGCAGAACACTGATCCAGCAGAGATTGTCAACAAATGCTCAGCAATTTAATCCCTGTCTGGCTACTGTTAAAAACAGTAAAAGCCTGCTGCTTCATTGTATGCAAACTATTAATAATTTTGGTTGGATCCCTCCCCCCCTTCCCCCCTCCTTGAAGGGAAATCTTTCTTCTTTTCCCTAAAATGGCTACCGTCTCTACAGCAGGAAAATTGATATAGGACTTGAGACTGGAGGCACGTCTACTCACTGAAAGCATAGTAGGACTGTAAGCTCACTGACAGCATTGGAAATTACTGAAGACTAGAGGCTTAAGCCATGCTTAATCATTGAAAGTAAAGTAGGACTGTAAGGACTCATGATATGACCTCATTAGCCTCTAAAGAGAGGCTATCTTGTAATGGTAAGGGGTTGTTATGCACATACAGAGTTTCTACTGATTAAAGATTGCCAACTTACAACTGTGGGTAATGTGGGGAAGGTGGTTACCAAACTTGCTCTTTGCGGATCAACCCTATTCCGCTAACTATCTGTTGCAACCCAAATACTAAAAGCAAATATTGTTTTAAAAAAAATTGGATATCTGGTTTGAGAACAAGTGGTCCCCCAAAATTGCAAAATCTGTAAAGACACCTGATTGTGCGGAGACTATATATACAAGTAGTGCACAAGTTAATTTGGGGTACTGGGCTGATCCCCACTCCATAGTGAAGAATCATATCATATCACAAATCTCCCATAGTGAAGAACTCTGCGTGACAGACATCTCTTACCTGTAATTAGAAGTTATAAGGTAAATAACTATTCCCCAAAGAACATGTGGCTTGCCTATTGATCTCCTATTGTCTTCATCACACAAAGCATCAATTTGAGGCTCCCACATCTTCGTGAGACAGAAGAATACATAGCTCAATGCTACAACACACAATTTGCAGGACCAAGCATTCACTAACACAGAGATTGCTTAATAGAGAACCAATTCCCCAATAGGATGCCTATCAAAATTCAGAACAAACTCCCTCAAAATAATTTACACAACGAATCGCTCCTAGCATGCAGTAAAACAGTTCAAACAAAGACTCGTAAGCCCACCCAGAAACACTCATCTTCAACTCCTACCTTTGCTTAAAGAAAGTAACAATAAATTCAGACTTCATCTTCTTCACTCGATATACAGCAAGGTGGAGAAAAGCAATCCACGTAGTCCTACAGGTATCAAAATCTATTAATATTCCAAATAGTCTCAAATTGTCGATTTCTACCTCCAAAGCAGTAGTGGCAATATCAATCTACAAGAATGGCATCATACTAGAACAAGCATCCACCCTAATCTAGAAATTATTGATCAATGGTTCCCTAAACTAAGAGCACACGCAAGAGCACCTTCATGCCAGAACACGTCCCGAACCGTACTGACTAATCAACAACCTCTAAGAACTGAACGCACACCAGAACTAGACCCAACACCAACTGAAATGGAACGTTCCACACCACAAGACTCACTGATTACAATGCAAACAAATTTGATCTACAACACAAGTGACCGAAACCCTAACCCAGCTGTCTTCTACCGTCCTAAATACCCCTACCATGAGAAATCAACAGTTCTACAATGGAAACAATAATGACGCAGAATCCTAGTCAGGCGCCAGCCCCTCACAATCTAGATACTACCTCTCTGACACCTCCTTATATGATTATACTGACCAGTGGAGAATAACGGAGAGTAGATGGGATCATTACAGACAAGCCAGTTATAACAGAAAGGAGCCAAAAACAACACCCCTCTGGAGCAAAGGCGCTCACTGATGCCCAAATGGGTTTGATTATTAAAACACAAAAAACATACTTTACTGCCTTCAGTAGACTCACCCGTTTCACTCCTAGCTCAGGATATCAGAATTTTCTAAGAAGTGAGCAAACCACAATTGAATTCCCAAGAAAGACCACTGTAATGACCTAAACCATACACTGAGTGAGCATGTACGGTCACCTACAACAAGGCAAAGAACAAACCCGGACAACTCGGTATTCAAGGAGCACACCCCCAGATCAATCTATAAAGATGCACAACAGACTGAATCACACTTCACAGAATCTGCAAAATGTGATATGACTGGCAGACAAAATTTGAACACACCATGGAATACCCAGTTAAGCAAACTGAAACATAAAATTGATTACTTAATAAATGATTAAATATAGCAAATAAGAACATCAAGGACACCACGGTAGCTGTCCAAGAGATTAAGACATACGTACAATACGCATTATACCCTAAGGCTAACAATCTCTCTCATTCAACCATAAACTACATCACCCACCTTTGGCCATCCATTTTTCAGCCCAAGTGAGCTCATAACCATCTATCTGTAAAAGACATCAAAGCATTACTACAATCCTACAAAGACTTCTCACTGCAAGCCCAACCACTAAACTTCAGCATACCAACCGTCGATGCTAAGGAAAGACAAAGGCCACAGGATATAAAAACAGAGCATAAACCATGAGAACCAAATTGAGATCATGCTAACACCAAATCTTAGTCACAGTGTCTCTCAAAACCGACACCAAAATGCATGCTACTAAGCTGCAGATCAGCAGTCAAACATGCTACAGACATCGCCAAAACTATCCTCCACCATGAATTAGACATTCTTTTCCTGACAGAAACCTGGCTTAATCAATGGTCCACACCCATGCTCAACATACTCGTTCCTCTAAACTCCACTATCCAACACCTTGACCGAAAACAATGATAGGGAGGGGAGATCGCAATCATTCATAAGAATTCACTATTAGTCAAAACTTTCCCTGTAGACAGTCTCACATCATGTGAATACATGAGTGCAGAAATCTCCACAGCAAAGAAATCACCAGCCAAAGTACACCTGGATTACCACCCTCCTGGAAAAGACCAGCTGGAAATGATTACAATGAACTCCATGCTACACCCCAATGCTGTATTTCTCTGAGACTTCAACCTGCACTGGAACAACGGGGATGATATACATGTATCTACACTAAAATAATTCCTCGCTGACCTGAACTTAACCCAATTTGCAAAAGCTCAACACATAACAAGGGTTGAACATGACCAGGGTGCAATTGGCTGGACTTTACAAGGAAAACATCACTTCTCCAACAATAACCCAGAATGTTTCTAAATTAAACAAGCACTACAACCAAACAATAACAACCATAAGGGAGGCAGTAGCTCCAGTGAGACTCAAAAGACAAAAAAAAACTCTTCCAACCTTGGTAGAATCAAAACCTAAATGTGGAAAGGAGGAATCTTTGACATGCCGAGTGAAAGTGAAGACTGGAACCCTTGACATTGCTTCTAATCAAACTACGTGAACAATGGCATAGCAACAAAAAAAATGTGAAAAGCAAAAGCATTGTACTTCAATGCAAGGAATCACCCAAGACGGCTGTTTGAAATTGAAAACCAAGAAACCGGGGCAAACACTGTAACCAAAATCAGCAATAACTCGGAAGAAAAATGGGAAGTTTTCTCTTCATTTTTCAATGAAAGAATCCTTGAAATTGAAAAAGAAATAACTAACAAAGAAACGCTGCAAACCACCATAGACAATGATCACCATAACAGTGATTCTATTTCCCCAGTGGAGGATCATATGAAGAACCATTACCAAAAATCAGCATTCTGGGGTGAGTTCAAAACCCTATCTCAGGAGGAGGTCCACAAGACTTTACTATCCATGAAACCAATTTCTCTCTTCACCTACCCTATCCCCTCCACAATGCTAAAGGAACTCAGTCACCTTTTCTCACATATACGGACAAAGATTGTAAATTCATTGCTAAAACAGGGCATCATCCCCAACTGCGTGAAGACTGGGTGAGTGGCATCCCTCTTAAAAAAAGTAGAAGCAGACCCTACAAACCAGAGCAACTTTTGTACAATGACGAATATCCGGTTCTGGCCAAATATTTGGCAAATGTGTGCATAACCAATTGAGTAAGCACATTGACCAATTCAATCTACTAAACAAATTTCAATCAGGATTTAGACCAGGTCACAGCACCGGATCAGCCATCGTTCACATCATGGATGACACCCTTAAGATGTTAGACAACAGCTATTCATGCCTACTAATTCTCCTAGACCTCTTTTTAGCATTTGATGCGGTCAATCACAACTCATTAAGATTGCTAGAAAACAGAATGGGTTTGTCTGGGAAAGTACTCGTCTGGTTCGCATCCCTCGTGCAGTACCACTCACAATGAATCAAACTAGGCAATTAATTCTCAGATACCTCACTTTTGAGATGAGGAGTACCACACAGGTCGACCATTTCCCCCACACTCTTTTACCTATATATGGAACCACTGACGGAAATCTTCAACCAATCGAACGTTGTATATACTTTCACGCAGACGACACACAACTGTACTTAAAGATATCCTCCCTAGAAGATGTCATCCAACTAACTAACACTAGTCAAAACTCAGTCCTGGCTATCTCAAAACAACATCAAGTTGAAGTTTCTGAAAACAGAATACTACTTTTCTCACTTCCTTCACAGCAACTCATGCATTCAAGATTGGCTCAATCATCTAGACGCCCTCAACTGCAAACTTACCATTATTAATTCCAATAAATCCCTTGGAACAACACTGGGCAAGAATGTGTACATGCTAGCACATATCAGGGCTACCATGTGCAGTGCAACTTTCCAACTCAAACTATTGAAGAAAGTGACATCATACCTGCTTCCCTCACACTTCAAACAAGCAGTAGTCATTAGTGGTCTCCATACTAGAATACAGATCTGCAACCCTTTCAGGTCTCTCCAAGATGAGTACCACTCCATTCAAAGCGACTCTCAACACAACAGTGAGACTTGTTACAGGCAATTGGAACTTTGAGCGCATAAGGCTAGAACTCAATTGAAAATTGCTCGCCTCACACACAAAACCTTACATTTTAATGAACCAAGGTACCGGGAATAAAAAATTCAAATTTCAGGAGGCAGCCGCTCCCTCAGGAGTGCAACCTCACTCAGACTTGAACCCCCGAGATTCAGAAAACAAAAAACCTACACATGTTCCTTTTCAAGAGGTGCTCTAAGGATTTGGAACTTCTTACAACCCAATGTACAATCAAACCAATTGGCCCACTTTTACAAAAAAGAGGTGAAAAAGATCCTAATGAATAGATTTTTCTCAAAATGAATAGATTTCTCGGTTAGCCTATCCCCTGATTTTAAGTGGCACCACAAAGGCAGTATTAAATATACAGGACAGTACCACATCCTTCCCAGAAGAACTCCACTCAATCTTTGCTCCCTGGGTACCTGGATCTGAACGGATTCTGAATAGACTCAGAAACCCCCCCTGAAGATTTAACCTTGTGGCCTAAAAAGTGAATGACGGACGTTTAATATTATTTTATCTTACTTAAATTTGTTTCTTTTAATGCATCTATTTTCTTTTTATCAACCATATGTACAGTGCTCTGATACCTTTGGGTCATGTTTGCGCCATGGTGTGGATTCAGTGCCAATATGTGGTAAGGGCCTAGTATGACCACAGCATATGTCGTAGGTCTGCAGAAGGTGGTTGACCGCGAGCCAAGCCCAAGAGTGCAGTGGGGAAATAGTGATTGAGTTGTTCTGGTGTCAGGTGTGAAATGTATGCCCTTGAATCGTGCATTCCAGGGTACCCGTTGAGGGAATCCCAGTGTCCGATTCCATTCAGCACAGTGGAGTGCCCATCAGAACTCATCCTCCCACTTGCCCTGTAGTGCCCTGTGGGATCCCTGTATGTTCCTTCAGAGCTTTGTATAGCCAGGTTAACAGATACCGTCCTGTCCCATGTATGTAATGGAGTTGTAGTACTGAGTTGGTTTGGGGCTCCTCGTTGGATGTGGACTAGAGAATTAAAAATGTGTAGCATAGCTGTTGGTATGTCAGGTTTTGACCCTGGGGAGGGCATGGTCAGCTATGAGTTGGTCAAAGGAGAGGAGATGTCCCTCTGCAGAGGGTTCGCTCACCGTGGACAAGGAGCAGACATGCCAGTTTGTCAAGTCAGCTACAGAGTAGGAGCCTAGAAAGCATGGTAGTCCCTGTAAAGGGAATGCTGGAGCATAAGGTAAGGCATGATATGTAAGGCAGGCAATTCTTTTTAGACATATGCTGGCAACTGTTACCTGCATCGAGTGAGGGGCCCGAAGAGTGGTCGTGGGTAGGAGAAATCTCTGTAGCGTGGCCAAGGATAGGGCTTCACATCCAGTGCTTGCTTCTCCCAAATAGTGCCCTGCTAACCATCATGAGACCCATTCAAAGGTAAGAGGCTTCAAATGATGGGGCACTGAGTCTGCCCCTGCCTACAGAAGCTTCAGTTTATGCAACAAGATGCAACGGCACTTGTTAACACAAAAGAGCTTTCTACGCATGTGTCCAGGTTAGGGAAGAAGCACCCAGGGGGAACAACAGGTACCTTGGTAAAGTAATAAAGAAGCCACAGGTAGACATTTTTTTTGGATAGGGCTATTTTCCCAGTTGTGGCCAAGGGTAGAACCTTCCAATATCATAACTGCGATTTAGGGCAGAAAGGGTCCTCCCCAGATTGCGCTCAAAGACGTTGGTTGGAGAAACATAGAGGCGCACTCCAATATATCTGACTGTGTTTCTTTTCAGGTCAATAAAGTTCCCCCAGTCGCATCTCAAGTGAGGATAGGCTGTAGCTCAATGGGAACACGCACGATATTTGGCCCAGTTGACCCGGAGGCCAGCAACTTGTGGAAAAGTCCGCTGGGTCACATTTATGGGGGTGAGGTCTGAGCAGATGTCACAAAAGTATAGAAGCAGGTCATCCGCTAAATGGGGCGCTGCATGGATCACGCTGTCTAGTGGTATCCCCCATGCCTCAACTTCCAGGAGAGGCCTGATGGGAAGAGGTTTCATGGCCAGTGCTATTAGTAAGAGGGTATACCTGTCTGGTGCCTCCAACCACGGGGAATAGTAGCGAGATCAGCCTGCCCAGGTGAACCCTGGATGAGGGGATAAGCATAGAGCAATTTAGTTTACGCTTGGAGGCGGTAGCCTATTCCCACAGCAGTCAACGCCTGAAAAAGATAGGCCCACTCAAGGATTAGATTATCACCCCTACATGTGCCAACCAAACTAACACAGCCCCAAGCAGAAGTGAAGCACCTCCGACCACCCAAGCTGGTCAATAGCAAAGTAGACGACTGCAGCAGGTCCACTCCTGTTACAGTGCCCCTAACCCACATTACTGCACAGAGGCAGCCTGACCTCTTTGCTGATATCTCTGATCTCACAGTCTTGCTGGCTCCTGGCTTATAGTTTCCCGGATAACAAACAGATCTTACTCATAGTTGGGGGAACATAGCACCTCCGCCCGCTCCCCGCCCCCCCTAACAGGTCTATACACCCCCCTGGCAGGTGGTCCATATCCCTGATGGTCCTAACTAGCAGACCCCACTATAAGTTGAATCCCACAGTATTTTACTCTCCTCTGGAGAGCCCTCTCCTGTAACTCAACCCCCTGCATTGCAACAAACAGCTCACCCCCTCACATTCGATAAACCCTCCTCCTCCTTCAGCCTAGCCAAGATGCCACCAGCCATACACTCAAACGAATACCCATGCCAAACCCCAAACTACCTACCTCCCCACGGTCAAAATGCTTTCGCTATTTCTTGCCCTCAAAGACTCTCTATCAAACCAAAAAAACTCCTTAAACTCAAAATTATCAGACAATTCCCAGAAATACTAATCGTAGACACGTACCACTGCCCATCTAGAGGGCAGCTAAAAATGGACTTCATCTTCTACACTTGGAAACTTAGAAAAAAATTAAACACTCCATCGAGATCTTGGTTCACTTCTGACATCAATGATGAAAGAAGACTTCTCAGATCCCTAGAAAGAATCTGGAGGAGCAATCCCTCTGCCCAGCACCTCGAACAACTCAAGACAGCATGCAGAAACTACAATAAACTCATCAAGGACAAAAAATCGTCTTTCTTCTGCTCCCCCCTAGATAATGCTAAAAACTGTCCCAAAGAGCTCTTTAGCATCATCAGAAGCCAAACATCCAAATCTAACACATCCAACTTAGTGTCCTCCAAAGAACAATGCGACAACTTTGCCAGCTTTTTCAATGAAAAAATCATCAAGATCAACCTCTTTCTCAGCACAAACCCCCTCTTTCTCAGGGAGACCAAGACACCATCACTGACTGAAAGCACCCTATTGATCCCACCCACTCAATGGTCAGTCTTCACGCCTATTCAGGAAGCAGAGATAGTCACCCTGACCGCCAACGCCAAACCGTCATCCCACTCCCTGGATCAGCTTCCTATAAATCTGGCCAAAGACCTGAAACACACCCTAGCCCCAATTTGGTGCAAGATCATCAACAGCTCGCTCAGCTCGGGAAATATCCTGGATTGCCTTAAGGTCGGCCAAGTCACGCCGCTATTAAAAAAAACAGGACTAGACACGGAAGATATGAACAACTTTAGAACCGTGTCAAACCTACCTCTCTTATCCAAAATACAGGAAAAATGTGTTCTGCCACAGTTAACCCAACACCTGGAGAACATCAAGCTCCTTCACCCACACCAATCGGGATTCAGAAAGGGATGCAGCACTGAAACTGCCATCCTAAACGTCATAGACGATCTACACAAATCACTTGACTCAGACCAATGCTACCTTCACATTCTCCTTGACTTATCGGCCGTGTTTGATACTGTTGATCACACATTGCTCCTCAAAGTCCAACAAGAAAGAGCAGGCTTGGAAATGACGGTACTAAATCGGTTCTCCTCCTTTCTACACAATCGCTCACAAAGAGTAAAAATCAAAAACTTTGAATCTGACCCCCTACCCGTCATTAGAGGAGTCCCACAAGGGTCAGTACTCTCTTCCCAACTCTTCAATATCTACATGGAACCCCTCACCACACTACTCAGAAATTCCAACATCCCCTTCCACCTCTACGCTGATGACACGCATCTCTATCTGGAAACCACCTCCAGGAACGACATGCTCAAACTTAATGACACGCTCAAAGACGTTCAACAATGGCTCTCACAGAACCACCTGAAGATTAACCAGTTGGCTGCTAGTGGTTTTCCCCTCCTGTGCGGGAAATTAAGATTTATCATTGTTCATGACAAGGTCAGCTCGTCATAAGCACAGCTCCGCTGTGCCTCATGACGAGCTGAGCTCGTCATGAGCAGGGAAGGGGTTAATCAAGAAAAAACTGAAGTTCTACTCATCTCCAACAGAGACGAAAACCCCCAAATCGAAGAATGGCTCAAAGCCATTGATGCCCTCAAAGGCACCCTCAAGCCGAAGGACTCGGTCAAGTCCCTAGGCATCACCCTAGACCTCAAACTGGACATGAAAAAACACATTGCAAGCTCCGCCAAAAGCGCTTTCCTCAATCTGAAACTTCTCTACAAAATAAAACCCTTCCTGCCTCCAAAAGACCTTCAACAGGCCACTCAGGCACTGGTGCTCTCCAGAATTGACTATGGAATTGCAGCCCTGACTGGATCAGCTAAATCACACATAGGCCCCTTGAAAACCACCCTCAATGCTGCGGCTAGAATGGTCACAGGAACCAAGAAATTCTAACACATTTCTCCCGTGCTCAAGTATCTGAAATGGCTCCCTATTGAACAACGAGCCAATTTTCGAACAGCATGTCTTACACACAAAGCCCTTCACACAGGTAAACCAGAACACCTGGCCACAAAACTCAAAAGGGCCGGCCAGTCCAGGAATCTCAGAAGCTCAAACATGCTCCTTCTCATTCCATTGAAATCGCGGAAACGCAAAACTACAAGTAAATCCTTTGTGGGTAATGCACCCAAGATCTGGAACGCCACCCCCCCCCCCCTCCCTCCCACCAGAATGACCTCCTATTTACCGAAATTCAAGACTTTAGTCAAAGCCCTCTTCCTTGAATGCACCTGTACTGAAGGGGAAGATCATAGAACCCCCCTGTAGACCTTATGATCTGTATGATTGTGTTATTTGCAATGCCTATAAGTTGTCCAGATATGGAGTCTACCTTCGCCGCTAAGGCACACTGTTGTACCTGTTGTGAAGCGCTCAATACCCTTGGATCCAGCTAGCGCTATACAAAACTCATAATAAATAAATATAAATAAATACATGAGGGTGCTATCTAGGGGCCTGCTCCATCACATAGAACAGTCGTTGTATGTTTTAGGATGTGCTGCTCCCCGGGACAAAACCATTTAGGTCTGAGTATACTAGGGTTGGTAAAACCTAAGCATACCTCTCACCCAGGATCTTTCCCAGGATTTTATAGTCCATGCCTAAGATGGCTATCGGTCTATAGGATGCCATATCAGGTTTAAGTATGGACACCAGGACGGATTCTTGCAGGGATGGGGGCAGTTTCTCAACCCACTGGGATAGCTCCTGTTTAGGTTTTAAGCTACCAGGTTCAAATCAGAGCTCAAAGAACATATCTGAAATTCCTGTTAATTGCCATTTACAGCAAAGGACATCTAACATTCCACTCTTTTGATATAATAATATGCAAAAAAGCCATCTTTGGGTAGACACAGATATATCTCCAACAAAATAAATAAGTAAAGAAATACCCAAATCACATAGAAAATGGCACAAAAGACTGTATGACCTGTCTCTGATTCTTCCTATCCGTTTGTCAAGGACGTTCATTGAGATCAGGTTGTGTAAGAGATTTAAGGCATATGTATTGGAAAGATGCTGTGACAGGTGGCATAGCAAAATGCTCCATTTCATGTAGGGCTTTGTGGACTTACCATATATTTTAATTTTTTTAATATGTCTTTGTGAACCCAAACTCAGCTTTTTTGAACATATTTTGTAAAAATAAATGTAGAAAACGTGTCGGTCACTCCTTTGGGAAGGAGAGCACCGGAACTGACGAATGGAATTTCTAGTCCGAATGGGCATCCTAGTTCACAATTCCTTATCAGTCTTTTGCAGGAAGAGAAAACACTCTTGTGTGCTCCAAGTTTCTCATTCGATCTTATAAAAATGAGGGTCATATCACACGAGATGTTTATTACAACAGTATAGTCTTTGGTACTTACTGATTTTTGGCTAACCAGGTGGTTAACACTTTCGTTACCTCTTCCCACTTGCATACTTTTCCGAATTTGACAATTTTTAACCACAACTGCCAAATTTTCTTCATGAATGCTGAAATGGGTGCTTTGTTTTCTCATAAGTTAACTTTAACACAGTTTTTCTCGTGATTTTGACACTGAATGGATGTTGGTAATCTTTCATTGCAATAACTTAACAAGCATTTGCAATGCAATAGGTCTCGCATTAGGAAAGTTTGAGCTATTGGTCTTGTAAATGAAATTTTTTTAATTTATGTGTTGGTTTTGAAAATAGCGAAATTAATAGCTTTGTCATTTACAATGCCAATACTTTTATCTTTTGCAAATGTGACACCTATAGCATTTGTAATGCAACATGTTTTGTATTTACGTGACTTAGATGTATTGATATTACAAATAACAATGGCTTTTATTTTTTTTAAATAATTAATACTTAAATAAAAGTTATTGTAATTTATAATGGCAATAGCTTAAACTTTTGTAAATAACTTTTGTGAAGATTATGTTCAGTGCATTTTATTGTGACGAAAATCCAAGAACAGAAGTGAAATATTAACATCTTTTTGTGACATTTGTAATAAAGCTTGAAACATTGAGAGAAAATATTTGAACCAGTTATTGTTGAATGGTTGCACAGATTGATACTGTGGTGGCGCTGAGTGATGTTGTGGTGGCGACGAGTGATGCCGTGGCGTTCAGTGATGCTGTGGTAGCGCATAGTGATGTTGTGGTGCCCCTGAGTGATGCTGTGGTACCCCTGAGTGATGCTGTGGTGGTGCGATAGATAGATAGAGTGAGGGCGATAGATGGGCGAAAGATAGCTAGAGAGAGGGCGAAAGATAGCTAGAGGGAGGGCGATAGATAGAGTGAAGGCGATAGATAGCTAGAGGGAAGACGATAGATAGAGTGAGGACGATAGATAGCTAGAGGGAGGGCGCTAGATAGAGTGAGGGCAATAGATAGATAGATAGATAGAGTGAGGGCTATAGATAGATAGATAGCGTGAGGGCGATAGATAGATAGCGTGAAGGCGATAGATAGATAGCGTGAGGGCTATAGATAGATAGATAGATAGATAGATAGATAGATAGAGTGAGGGCGAAAGATAGATAGATAGCGTGAGGGCGATAGATAGATAGCGTGAGGGTGATAGATAGATAGTGTGAGGGCGATAGATAGATAGAGTGAGGGTGATAGATAGATAGAGTGAGGGCGATAGATAGAGTGAGGGCGATAGATAGAGTGAGGGCGATAGATAGATAGAGTGAGGGCGATAGATAGATAGAGTGAGGGCGAAAGATAGATAGATAGCGTGAGGGCGATAGATAGATAGCGTGAGGGCGATAGATAGATAGCATGAGGGCGATAGATAGATAGATAGATAGAGTGAGGGCGATAGATAGATAGAGTGAGGGCGAAAGATAGATAGATAGAGTGAGGGCGAAAGATAGATAGATAGAGTGAGGGCGTTAGCTAGATAGAGTGAAGGCGTTAGCTAGATAGAGTGAGGGCGTTAGCTAGATAGAGTGAGGGCGTTAGCTAGATAGAGTGAGGGCGTTAGATAGATAGAGAGACGGCGATAGATAGAGTGAGGGCGATAGATAGAGTGTGGTTGTGTGTGGGGTTGTGTGTGGGGTTGCGCGTGGGGTTGTGCGTGGGGTTGTGCGTGGGGTTGTGCGTGGGGTTGTGCGGGGTTGTGCGGGGTTGTGCGTGGGGTTGTGCGTGGGGTTGTGCGTGGGGTTGTGCATGGGGTTGTGCGTGGGGTGATGTGTGGGGTGATGTGTGTTTGTGTATGCGTAGTTGTATGTATGTGTGTGTGTGCGGTTACAGAAGGATGTATGTGGAAGAGATCAGCACAGCAGAAGAGAACAGAGAGTTAAAGAAGGAGGCGGGTGGAAGAGAACAGCAGATCGGCACAGGAGAAGAGAAGAGTACAGCGAGCTAGAGAGGGAGGCGATGTAAGAGAGCAGCAGATCAGTATGGGAGAATAGAAGAGAACAGGGAATTAGAGAAGGAGGTGGGTGGAAGAGAGCAGCAGATCATCACAGCAAAAGAGAACAGGGAGTTAAAGAAGGAGGCGGGTGGAAGAGAACAGCAGATCAGCACAGGAGAAGAGAACAGGGAGCTAGAGAGGGAGGCGGTGGAAGAGAACAGCAGATCAGTAAGGGAGATTAGAAGAGAACAGGGAATTAGAGAAGGAGGTGGGTGGAAGAGAGCAGCAGATCAGCACAGCAAAAGAGAACAGGGAGTTAAAGAAGGAGGTGGGTGGAAGGGAGCAGCAGATCAGCACAGGAGAAGAGAACAGGGAGTTAAAGAAGGAGCCGGGTGGAAGAGAGCAGCAGATCAGCACAGGAGAAAAAAACAGGGAGTTAAAGAAGGAGGTGGGTGGAAGAGAGCAGCAGATCAGCACAGGAGAAAAGAACAGAGTTAAAGAAGGAGGTGGGGTGGAAGAGAGTAGCAGATCAGCACAGGAAAAGAGAACAGGGGGTTAGAGAAGGAGGCACGGTGGAAGAGAGCAGCATATCAGCATGAGAGAAGAGAAGAGAACAGGGAGTTAGAGAAGGAGATGGGTAGAAGAGAGGAACAGATCAGCAAAGCAGAAGAGAACAGGGAGTTAAAGAAGGAGGTGGGGAGGAAGAGAGCAGCAGTTCAGCACAGGAGAAGAGAATAGAACAGGGAGTTAGATAAGGAGGTGGGTGGATGAGAGCAGCAGATCAGCACAGAGGAGAACCGGTGTTATAGAAGGAGGCGGTGGAAAAGAACAGCAAATCAGTGCAGGAGAAGAGAACAGTGAGTTAGAGAAGGAGGTGGGGTGAGAGAGAACAGCAGGTCTGCACCGGAGAAGAGAACAGGGAGTTAAAGAAGGAGGTGGGGTGGAAGAGAGCAGCAGATCAGCACAGGAGAAGAGAACAGGGAAGTAGAGAAGGAGGTGGGGTGGAAGAGAACAGCAGATCAGCACAGGAGGAGAAGAGAACAGGGAGTTAAAGAAGGAGGTGGGTGGATGAGAGCAGCAGATCAGCACAGAAGAGAACCAGTGTTATAGAAGGAGGCGGTGGAAAAGAACAGCAAATCAGTGCAGGAGAGGAGAACAGGGAGTTAGAGAAGGAGGTGGGGTGAGAGAGAACAGCAGGTCTGCACCGGAGAAGAGAACAGGGAGTTAAAGAAGGAGGTGGGGTGGAAGAGAGCAGCAGATCAGCACAGGAGAAGAGAACAGGGAAGTAGAGAAGGAGGTGGGGTGGAAGAGAACAGCAGATCAGCACAGGAGAAGAGAAGAGAACAGGGAGTTAAAGAAGGAGGTGGGTGGATGAGAGCAGCAGATCAGCACAGAAGAGAACCGGTGTTATAGAAGGAGGCGGTGGAAAAGAACAGCAAATCAGTGCAGGAGAAGAGAACAGGGAGTTAGAGAAGGAGGTGGGGTGAGAGAGAACAGCAGGTCTGCACCGGAGAAGAGAACAGGGAGTTAAAGAAGGAGGCGGGTGGAAGAGAGCAGCAGATCAGCACAGGAGAAAAGAACAGAGTTAAAGAAGGAGGTGGGGTGGAAGAGAGTAGCAGATCAGCACAGGAAAAGAGAACAGGGGGTTAGAGAAGGAGGCACGGTGGAAGAGAGCAGCATATCAGCATGAGAAAAGAGAAGAGAACAGGGAGTTAGAGAAGGAGATGGGTAGAAGAGAGGAACAGATCAGCAAAGCAGTAGAGAACAGGGAGTTAAAGAAGGAGGTGGGAGGAAGAGAGCAGCAGTTCAGCACAGGAGAAGAGAATAGAACAGGGAGTTAGATAAGGAGGTGGGGTGAAAGAGAACCGCAGAACAGCACAGGAGAAGAGAACAGGGAGGTAGAGAAGGAGGTGGGGTGAAAGAGAACAGCAGATCAGCACAGGAGAAGAGAACAGGGAGTTAGAGAAGGAGGTGGGAGGATGCGAACAGCAGATCAGCATGAGAGAAGAGAACAGGGAGTTAGAGAAGCAAGTGGTGGAAGGGAACAGCAGATCAGCACAGGAGAAAAGAACAGCGTTAAAGAAGGAGGCGGGGTGGAAGAGAGCAGCAGATCAGCACAGGTGAAGAGAACATGGATATAAAAAAGGAGGTGGGGTGGAAGAGAGCTAGAGTGAGGGCGATAGATAGAGTGAGGGCGATAGATAAGAGTGAGAGCGATAGATAAGAGTGAGGGCGATAGATAAGAGTGAGAGCGATAGATAAGAGTGAGGGCGATAGATAAGAGTGAGGGCGATAGATAAGAGTGAGGGCGATAGATAAGAGTGAGGGCGATAGATAAGAGTGAGGGCGATAGATAAGAGTGAGGGCGATGGATAAAAGTGAGGGCGATGGATAAGAGTGAGGGCGATGGATAAGAGTGAGGGCGATGGATAAGAGTGAGGGCGATAGATAAGAGTGAGGGCGATAGATAAGAGTGAGGGCGATAGATAAGAGTGAGGGCGTGAGGGCGGTACAGTGGTAGAGTGAGGGTGGTAGAGTGGTAGAGTCAGGGAGGTAGAGTGAGGGCGTGAGGACGGTAGAGTTGTAGAGTGAGGGCGGTAGAGTGAGGGCATGAGGCCGGTAGAGTTGTAGAGTGAGGGAATGAGGGCGGTAGAGTGTTAGAGTGAGGGTGGTAGAGTGAGTGCGGTAGAGTGGTAGAGTGAGGGCGGTAGAGTGAGGGCGGTAGGGCGGTAGAGAGGGCGGTAGAGCGAGGGCGGTAGAGTGGTAGAGTGAGCGCGGTAGAGTGGTAGAGTGAGGGCGGTAGAGTGAGGGCGGTAGAGTGAGGGCGGTAGCGTGAGGGCAGTAGAGTGGTAGAGTGAGGGCGGTAGAGTGGTAGAATGAGTGCGTGAGGGTGTCGGGATCTAGCCCGACGCGCCTGCTTAGAACTACAATTCCCGGCGGTCCTGGGCGCGGAACTACATTTCCCAGAGTTCCCGGCGGCTTCCGGATATCTGCCGGTCGCCCAGGAACGCCGGTGTCAGTGATTCTTCGGTGTTGACGAGGACGCGGCTGCTCCTCGACTTCTGCTCTTGTTCGTGGCTTGGGGTTTTCGTCGGACATCCTGTTGGTTGTTTCAGGTTAGGCGGATGCCGAATTCAGCGCGCTGGCTAGCGTGCGGCGCAATGCAAGTACTTTAAGGTTTTCTAGGTTGCACGGAAACAGAGTTTGTTTATGGTGGAATCTATTCTCGCGGCTGCGAGGGAAAACGTTGCTGGGGTTAAGCGCTACGCTCTCCTGGAACCAGCTTCTTGGAGGGAGAGCGGAGATTTATAGGGTTCATCCTTTCTAGTGGCGGAGTGCAGGGGGGGATTGAAGGACCTCCGCACTGCCGTCACGAACCCAAGACATAGGGTTCAAGTGCCTTGTGGATTCTTTGAAAAGGAAAATACCAAAGCGGAGTGTGGTAGTGATGGAACTACACACTGCCGTATTTGGGTAGTTACAACTATTCAGTCTTTCAAGTAGCGGAGTGTAGGGGGGTATTGCTGGACCTCCACACTGCCGTTACGAACTCAAAGCCTATGGTTCAGTGGCATGTAATAATTGTTTGACATGGCAAATACCAAAGCGGAGTGTAGTAGTGAGTGAACTACACACTGCCGTGTTTGGGTACTCTGTGGGGATTTGGCATTTGTTGAAAGAACGACTAAGTTGCTGTGTAACACGAATAACAGTATTAAGTTACAGTATTTATTCAAGCACAGGAAGTGACTTTTCATTTCACGTTTTTGGGTCCTTGTTTCAAGCTCATACGTTTTCACCTTGGGTATGTGTATGTCTGTTATATTTAGGTTTTATGCTTCCCAAATATAGGCTTGTCTGTAACTCTGTTCTTTTGTGTTGATCAGGGAGGAAGACGGGAGTTACAGCAAAAGGGAGGTTTAGTGTCAATCACATTCAGGTGAATACATGTTGGTGTGGTGTTATTAAGAATTTATGAGAATAGGGTTTAGCAGTGTACTAACCTGTGTATTTTTGTCTTTCAGTTTCTTTATCCCTGCTGCCCCTTCCTTCTCCTCTTTATTCTTTTGGGTTTTTCCCCTTTTGGGGTTTTTTCCCTCGCCGTATCGTCTGAACACCCTGTGTTTGTACTTCAGGGTGTTCGGAGGGTCCGGAGGTGGAGCATTGTTGCTGCACGTGAATCCTGCGGAGTGCCAAGCCTTACAGAATCACTGACCCAAGAAATACACTCTGCCCGATTCATATGTAGCAACAATGGCGTCCATGGAGGATGTGTTACAAGCCTTGGTTTTGGTACAACAGGAGCTGGCCTCCTCCAAGGCTGAGACCGCAGCTTTGCGGGAGAAGGTGGAGCGTTTGAGTGGTAACCCGTTCAACGCTTCCGCATCTTCTTCTAACGTTCAGGTTACTGTACCCCCACCCATTCCATTGGCTACTCCTGAACGGTTTTCAGGGGATCCACGTAAGGTGCATGTGTTTATGACGCAGGTGCTCATGCATTTTTCCTGTAAACCATCCTCGTTCCCCACAAATCATTCAAGGGTGGCATTTTTAATTTCGTATTTAATTGGGGATGCAGCTGATTGGGTGGTACCATTGGTGAAACGTGATGATGCCCTTTTATCTAATTGGGCAGAGTTCAAAAAGGAATTTGAAAGGGTCTTTGACCGAAGAGCCACCACTTTCTGTGCTGATCGTGAGTTGTTGACATTAAGACAAGGTAGAGGAGAGTTGATAACATACCTAACGGCCTTCAATAGGCTGGTAGTAGAAGCATCATGGCCAGAGGAGAAAAAACTATCTTTGTTTTATCAGGGGTTACATGATGATTTAAAGGATGTAGTAGCGCAGGTGGATCCTCAGCCCACTACTTTTGAGGACATGGTAAACCTGGTGTTAAGGTTAGACAGTAGATTAACAGACAGGGGTAGTAATAGGAGACGGTGGGAAAGAGGAGCGTACTTTGTTGAAAGAAATCCTAAGAAAGCATCCGGGGGTACGGACGCTACGTCTGAACCAATGGAAATAGGGGCTCTTAGAGCACCATTGTCTAGAGAAGAGAGAGAAGCCAGAAGGGTACAGGGCTTGTGCATGTACTGTGGTAAGAAGGGGCATTACGTCCGGGAATGTCCTTCTAAACCAAAAGCATCAGGGACTTTCAGTAGATTTAAGAAGGTTGCGGTGTCTAAGACTATATCAGATAACGAGCAGAAGGAAGACCGCATAGCGGGAGTAGATGGAGAACAAGCCTGGAAACTTACCTCCCTGTCCTCTTCGGGTGATGAGGAAACTGAGCCTCACCTGGTGGTGGTGATGACGCTAGAATACGAGCTAGAGAGGTGTCCGGTAATGGTGATGGTGGATTCAGGAGCGACTGGTAATTTTGTAGATGAAGGCCTGGTAAGACGTCTAGAATTGCCGCGAGTTCCTAGGGAGACGCCGGAAGATGTGTTGGCAGTGGATGGGCAGCTTTTAACCTCAGGTCAGATAACGGAGAGAACTGGTGAATTGGGGCTGTCAATGGTGACGCATGGGTGTGTGCATTCTGAGGTGTTGACGTTAAATATCATTGATGCCCCTCAGTACGAGATCATTTTGGGCATGCCATGGCTGCATAAACATAACCCTGTGGTGAATTGGCAGGAAAAAACTGTTACGTTCGAACCAGAGACCTGTAGGGACCATTTAGCTCCTTGTATGTCTGCTAATGTCACCGTGTTAGCCACACCGTTTTTGGCTGCCACTGCTGCGGAAAAGGATGTCAAGCTACCATTAGTATATGCTTCTTACAGTGATGTGTTCAGTGAGGTGAAGGCAGAAACACTGCCCCCTCATCGAGAATATGATTGTCGAATTGATTTAGTAGAGGGGGCATCATTACCATCATGTAGGGTGTATGCTTTGTCTGTGCCAGAGACCTCCCATTTGAAGCAGTACATTGAGCATTATTCTCGATTGGGCTTTATTCGCCCCTCTCGCTCTCCCGCAGCTTCCCCTCTTTTCTTTATATCAAAAGCCAACGGGGACTTGAGAGCGTGTGTGGACTACAGAGCATTGAACAAGAACACCATTCGTAATCGATACCCTCTTCCGCTCATTTCAGTCTTGCTCGACCAGGTGAGAGAGGCCAGGATTTACACCCGTTTAGATTTACGTGGGGCCTATCACCTGGTTAGAGTAAGAGAAGGGGATGAGTGGAAGACGGCGTTCAAAACACGGTTTGGGTTATACGAATACCTAGTGATGCCTTTTGGGCTTTGTAACGCCCCTGCAGCTTTTCAGTTTTTTATAAACGATGTGCTAAAGGAATACGTGGATCAATTCGTGGTGATGTATATAGACGACATCTTGATATACTCTCAGGATGTTTCATGCCACAACAACCATGTTTGCAAGGTTCTGGATAAATTGAGAGAACACCATCTATATGTAAAATTGAGTAAATGTGAGTTCGGGGTGCATGAAGTAGAATTTTTGGGTGTGAACCTAAGTCCCGAAGGATTACAGATGTCAGAGAGGAAAGTACAGGCGGTGAGGGATTGGCCAGCCCCCAAGAATGTAAAAGAGGTACAGAGCTTTTTGGGGTTTGCCAATTATTACCGCAGGTTTATCGTACATTTTTCCCAAACCGCTGTCCCTATCACTAGGCTATTACGGAAAGGGAGGTCTTTTGAGTGGACCGTGGAGGCTGAGCAAGCTTTCCAGACATTAAAAAAGGCTTTTACCACTGCTCCTGTGTTGGCACATCCGGTTTTGGAACATCCATTCATTGTTGAAGCAGACGCCTCGGATGAGGCCATAGGGGCAATCCTGTCCCAGAGAGATGTACAAACAGGTCAGCTTCATCCTGTGGCCTACTTGTCGAAAAAACTGAGTCCTGCTGAGGTCAACTATTCAATCGCAGAAAAAGAGCTCTTGGCAAAAAAAAGGCTTTCCAGGAGTGGAGGCCGTATCTGTGGGGAGCAAAACAGGCAGTAACTGTGTACACAGATCACAGGAATCTCCAGTACATGTCCGCAGCTAGGCACCTTACACAACGGCAGATGCGGTGGATGCTGTTTTTTTCCGAGTACAACTTTGTTGTGACATTTCGTCCTGGCTCGGAGAATCAAAAAGCGGATGCTCTTTCAAGACAGGGAACCCCCAACAAACAATGTGCAGAGGAACAGTCCATACTCCCTTCCACGAAGGTGGTTTGTGTAGTGAGAGCCGAGAGGTTTCTGGAGGACATCAAAGACTCTAGGTCCATGGACTGTTGGGTTCGTTGGGCTTCCGCCAAACCAGACAGGAAGATTAGGCAGGGTTTACCCTTCCAGGGAGAGTGCTTGTTTTTGCCTAATATGGAGATTAGGAAGAAGGCATTCAGTTGGTGTCATGAAGCGCCTGCGGCTGGACATCCAGGGATCACAAAGACGGTGGATTTGCTTAGAAGGCATTTCTGGTGGGAATCTCTAGTGAAGGACACCACTCGATGGGTAGGCAGCTGCGAAGTCTGTGCTAGAAGCAAGGGGGAAACATCAAAAAAGAAAGGGTTGTTAATGCCAATGCCCACGCCTGATCGCCCATGGTCAAACATTAGTTTGGATTTCATCACGGGCCTCCCAAAAGATCAAGGGAACACCGCAGCACTGGTGGTTGTAGACAACTCGACAAAAATGGGCCATTTCGTACCTTGTGTGAACCTCCCTACAGCTAGTCAAACAGCACAGATAATGGCATCACAAATTTTTCGTTTACATGGCATTCCAAGAGTCATTGTGTCCGATAGGGGGCCACAATTCATTGCTCGTTTTTGGAGAGCATGGTGTAGTGCCTTGGGCATAGAAGCAGCACTATCTACTAGCTTCCACCCACAAACTGATGGACAGACAGAACGTCTGAATCAGACTCTAAAGAAGTACTTGCGGTGTTACTCAAAGGAGGCTCATGGGTCTTGGGTGGAGTTGTTATGGATGGCGGAGATGGCATACAACAACGCTTGGCATAGCTCCATAGGTATGTCCCCATTCAAAGCCAATTATGGGTATGATGTACGTACTTTGCCGATTGACATACCAGAAGAGGTGAACGATCAGCCCTCGGTGAAGGAGCGGGTGATTCTGATGAGGAAAATACACTGCGCCGTGCAAAAACATCTGCTAAAGGCCAAAGACACATACAAAAGGTGGGAGGACAGACATAGGATACCTGGTCCTCAGTTCGAGGTAGGAGATAAGGTGTGGCTCTCAACAAAAAATATACGTTTCAAGCTCCGAAGCGTGTTTCATCCGCGCTTCATTGGACCATATCCTGTGGTGCGCCGCATCAATCCTGTGGCGTACAAACTGAAGTTGCCAAACACGTTACGAATTCACCCCGTGTTTCATGTCCAGTTGCTAAAAAAGGCTCTTACCTCACGCAGAACTGCACCTCCGGTGCTGGCCAAGGATGGGAATCTGGAATATGAGGTGAGATCTATAAAAGACTCCAAGTATCGCAGGGGTGTCTTGTGGTACCTGGTGTCCTGGAAAGGTTACGGGGCAGAGGAGGACTCTTGGGAACCCGTGCACAATGTCCATGCTCCCAGAGCTGTGAGAACATTCCATGTCAAAAACCCCGCCAAGCCTGGGCCTAGGAGGCGCTTGGGAGGAGGGCGTACTGTCGGGATCTAGCCCGACGCGCCTGCTTAGAACTACAATTCCCGGCGGTCCTGGGCGCGGAACTACATTTCCCAGAGTTCCCGGCGGCTTCCGGATATCTGCCGGTCGCCCAGGAACGCCGGTGTCAGTGATTCTTCGGTGTTGACGAGGATGCGGCTGCTCCTCGACTTCTGCTCTTGTTCGTGGCTTGGGGTTTTCGTCGGACATCCTGTTGGTTGTTTCAGGTTAGGCGGATGCCGAATTCAGCGCGCTGGCTAGCGTGCGGTGCAATGCAAGTACTTTAAGGTTTTCTAGGTTGCACGGAAACAGAGTTTGTTTATGGTGGAATCTATTCTCGCGGCTGCGAGGGAAAACGTTGCTGGGGTTAAGCGCTACGCTCTCCTGGAACCAGCTTCTTGGAGGGAGAGCGGAGATTTATAGGGTTCATCCTTTCTAGTGGCGGAGTGCAGGGGGGGATTGAAGGACCTCCGCACTGCCGTCACGAACCCAAGACATAGGGTTCAAGTGCCTTGTGGATTCTTTGAAAAGGAAAATACCAAAGCGGAGTGTGGTAGTGATGGAACTACACACTGCCGTATTTGGGTAGTTACAACTATTCAGTCTTTCAAGTAGCGGAGTGTAGGGGGGTATTGCTGGACCTCCACACTGCCGTTACGAACTCAAAGCCTATGGTTCAGTGGCATGTAATAATTGTTTGACATGGCAAATACCAAAGCGGAGTGTAGTAGTGAGTGAACTACACACTGCCGTGTTTGGGTACTCTGTGGGGATTTGGCATTTGTTGAAAGAACGACTAAGTTGCTGTGTAACACGAATAACAGTATTAAGTTACAGCATTTATTCAAGCACAGGAAGTGACTTTTCATTTCACGTTTTTGGGTCCTTGTTTCAAGCTCATACGTTTTCACCTTGGGTATGTGTATGTCTGTTATATTTAGGTTTTATGCTTCCCAAATATAGGCTTGTCTGTAACTCTGTTCTTTTGTGTTGATCAGGGAGGAAGACGGGAGTTACAGCAAAAGGGAGGTTTAGTGTCAATCACATTCAGGTGAATACATGTTGGTGTGGTGTTATTAAGAATTTATGAGAATAGGGTTTAGCAGTGTACTAACCTGTGTATTTTTGTCTTTCAGTTTCTTTATCCCTGCTGCCCCTTCCTTCTCCTCTTTATTCTTTTGGGTTTTTCCCCTTTTGGGGTTTTTTCCCTCGCCGTATCGTCTGAACACCCTGTGTTTGTACTTCAGGGTGTTCGGAGGGTCCGGAGGTGGAGCATTGTTGCTGCACGTGAATCCTGCGGAGTGCCAAGCCTTACAGAGGGCGGTAGAGTGAAGGCGGTAGAGTGGTAGAGTGAGGGTGGTAGAGTGAGGGCTGTAGAGTGGTAGCGTGAGTGAGGGCAGTAGAGTGAGGGCGGTAGAGTGATGTAAACCTTGAACCACTCAGTCTCTTGCAATAAGCTAGTCATCAAGTTTGCCAAGTCATTCCTCTACACCCCAATGCATAAAGGCATGTTCCCCCTCGCGACCAAAAAATACAATAGGTAACTTCATGATGGTGTACTTTTTACCAGAGGTTCTATTTGACATGAGTGCATATGTTGGGTAGCAAGTGCTCTTTATTCCAAATCCCCATAGCTAAAATATAGTCTGGGGAGGCAGGTATTAGTAATTTTCAATGCATACTGTATTCATAAACTGCCATTTTGCTTATCTCTCAGCACCGGAAACCAATTAGGCACCGGCCCTCTTGCCACAGAACTAGGGCTCCACCCCCTGGCCGGGCAGACATGGGCTGGAACGGTCAGCAGTGGCTTGTCTCCCATCCAGAGAAGCCCTGGCCTGCCCGCTGGGGCTGGACGGGGCAGCTAAAAAGCTGCTGTGCACGTGCTGGTGTCTGTCGAGTGACATAGTGGGCGAAAAACGATAGATTGGAATGTTTCCTGCAGCGTTTGCCAGTAGCGGAGACGCTGGCATTGCACCCATCCCCGCTGTGCATGAATCCAAGCTGGAAAGAGGCCGAGGGCACGTGTTGATGCTGTCAGTATCCTCACGTGCAGGCATAACGGAGAAGATAGGTGGCATAAGGGAAAGAGGGGCATAACAAAATGGAGGGCGCGCAAAACAGGATGGATGAGAGAAGGGCTGAGTGAGACAGAGGACAACATAAAGAGACATGGGAGGGGGAGACACATCTGGGAAGATGAGGGGGTGGTTAGAGAGATGCGTGCGAGAAAAGATGACGGGAAACAGAGGGAAAGAGGGAGGATGGTAGAAAGGAGGAGTCGAGGGAGACATGAGCGCCTGGAGAGGGGCGGCGAGGCAGACATGCACGAGGGGCATGGGAAGAGGAGACGAGGGGTCAGAGACAAGTTAAAAGTAAAATTAGAGATAGGGTGAGGGTGGGAAGAGAGGGTGAGTGGGGGGAGGGCGAAGGAGACGCTGAGATGAGGGGGCACAGATTGGGTGAGGATATCAGTAGAGTCAGAGAGAAAGAGAGACAACGAAGGACACAGTAAAGTGGTCGGACAGACCACAAAGGGAGGATGCCTTTGAAGTGAAGCTCAAGGCCTCGCGTCCGTGAAAGTGAAAGCAGGGATGTAAGGGATGTAATTAGGGGGGAGGAGAAGTGAGGCCGAGCACGCACTGCACCAACGCTGGGGAACCAACAGATGCCTGTTAGAGGGAGGCTGATGGCTTTGATGTGGACGCGCTTTCCGCACGAGTGCTCCACACGAACTGTCCAAAATCTATGATGGTTTCAGAGCTTGGTTTGCCCACAATACTCTCGTCTATTTATTCCTTGCGGAATATAATAGACGAGACCTAAAAACATAGCGCTGCGCAGAGAATATTGTTATATTTATAGCCACGTCATCTGGCATGACAACAGTTAAAGTACTTGGATTCGCAACCACCCCATGTCATTTTAACATTACCTTCCTCGTCCTCTTTGTGGAAGCAGGTCTCTGTGTGAAAGGGAATACGGGGAATCTGTAGTGTGCTATGCACTAATGAGACGGCACACCAGTGGAATGAGATTTTATTAAACAAAAGCAGGTACATTAAAAGATACTAAAGGGATTTGTTACTGTCAACGATGACCTCATCGTATTTCTAGTTAAATAATCAGTGTAAGGAATAGGTGATGCTAGCCTGTAGAGGCAGCGTTAAAACATGAAACGGACACATTTTACCTGAATGCATCCTAAAATCTCTGTGTCCAACGGTAAGGCTGAGTTTTAACTCCAATTCTCAGCTAACAAAGCATTGACTTAATTGTTGCTCACTGCAGGCAACTGCTGTAGCCCCATCAAGACAAGAAAACAGTTCAGTCCCAAAGTGTACGGTGTGCTCCTTTATTTAACACACACTCCCAGTTGCGAGTCGAGTTTACAACAGGAATATATTTTCAATGCATGTTCACAGACAGTAGCAAAATTAAATGTGTATTGAATCATTATTTTGTCAATATTTGTCAACATTCTTCTTTTTCACACTGTGCTACAGACATTTGAAAATGCTAGCTGCCAGGACTTCACCAAACATCACAATGTCAACCAATACGGCAGAATAAAGAAACGCAGGGCTATTTGCTTAAAAAAAAAATTAACGTCACCTTCTTGTCAACCACAGCAAACTTTGCCGAAGAAAGTTTTTAAAAGAATTTCCTTCTCAGGGAGAGCACGCAGTAAGTTTTAATTCATCAGGAATGTTTTAAGGCTGCCATGAAAGTGAATATGTGCGCTAAAACAGAACAGAACAACAAGCCGTGAGCGTGCACACTCCCGAACTTCCGGTTTCGGGATGTGCACGCTCACAGCTGTTACTACTTCAGAAGATCTGCCTGTGTGTGGGATCCATGGGGTGTTTGCGCTGTTCTTACTGATTTAAAACGCTTGACACGGATAGGCAAGCGTCTGGAACTTACCTCGCATCCACTTTTGACAAAACAATTACTTGAGCACGCTGAAGTTGAAAGCTGGAGCTGTTTGCACCGCAAGGCGCCACTTAGCCACTTACTACACGAATGATTGCCCATGCTAATCTAGGCTATCCTTTAAAATTAAATATACCAAAAATAACCCAGTGGCTTCTCGTACAGTAAGCCGTGAGCTGTGCAAGCCGTGAGCGTGCACACTCCCGAACTTCCGGTTTCGGGATGTGCACGCTCACGGCTGTCGTGGGGCGGGACTTCCGTCTTTGTGAGAAGCCCGCGCCCATGGAGTGGATGGCCAGAGGACCGGTGGCGTCAGGAGTGGCGGCTGAAGCCACTGATGCGGTAAGTGGGGCTTGGCAAGTGGGGCTTGTCACGTGTGTGTGTGTCTGCGCGTGTGTGAGTGTCTGCGCGTGTGTGGGTGTGTGTGTGCGTGTGTGCGTGTGTGTGTGAAAGTGGAGCAAGAGCTGTGCGTATGCCTGTACGTGCGCATTCACGTTACTGAATCGCCGCGCGTGCACCGCTCTAAATCCCTTGAGGAGCGACTCGGCCACAATAGGTCGAGAGAGCTCGACCTAAAAAGGGTATGAAGCTGAAATTCACAGTTTTAACATAGAAGTTGCTAAAGTGCACACAACTTTGAGCTTTACCGGTAGCATTCGCGAGCATTAAAGGAAATTCCAATAGACAGATGTATTTAAAATATGGTCTTTCTTCTATTAATGTACAGCACATTGTGGAGGAAATACACGCGAAACGATCCTGAGTTATGTTGGCCGAAGTATGGGTCGTTTGATATGCGAAAAATTGAGTATGTGGAACAGTGTATGTTTAAACGAAAATCTAGACAAGATATGTTTGAGAGTGTGCAAATGTCGGTGAAAGAAGTATGTGAGCGTGAGAAACGTGAGCAAGCGCTGTTTGAGAAAGAACAACAGAAGAATGTGTATGAAAAAGCGCAAGAATTAAGAAAGAAGGAGGCGAAAGAGTTCGAAGAGAGACTGGAGAAGGAGCGCAGATTACAGATATCTGGCCAATATGCTGTTCGACAACCTCTTTATCCTGTCCTTAATAAACCACAAGATGATTTTTCTTTGTTAGATCATTCTCCGCCTCCGTATGTTGTTCCGTCCGCTCCATCTGGCGAAGATGAGGATTCCGGGGCAGATTCAACGAAACGTGATACACGCTCCATTATACCGGTGGATCGTGCGGCTGAACTTAGAAAGTTTGCTCGACAGTCACTTAAGGATACTGTTGTTGTTTCTGATATTTTAGAGACTTTAAAGGGATGGCAAGACAGAGAGTAGATATATTTTACTGAACATTTTGCAGACAAAGTTGTTGACATGTTTCGAAAAGTTTCTGATGTTCTTGAACCTGATGATGTAGCAATCGATTGTAAGCAATTACATAAGGGTCTTTTTACTCTTTCCCAGGTGACTGACACGATCAGGCGGCTGGTTAAACTTCGAAATGAGGCACTTCGGCTACGGGAGGAGAAACAGAAAGCTAGAACAGACGAACGACGGGGATAGGTTGACGGGAAACAATCATCTATTTTTGAAACAGATAAGACCGCGATAGTGCCTGCAAAGCCTATGCGAGAGGCCGCTCCTTTATATGTTCCTCCTAAAGGAGCGGGTACAAGTGACGATAAATATTCTTTAGATGCTAAAGGGTATTTTATTTATAATTGGGTATATACTCCCTGGAATAGAGCAGATGTTATGGCACTTAAAGCTGCATTGCCTGATCCGCGTAAAAATCCTGCCGCTTTTTATGAGGAAGTTGTGGGAGCCTTAAATTCTTGTACCATGACATTAGCTGATATTGATTTATTTTTCGGGCTAATATTGCCGCCTGATATGTGGAAATCCATGCGTAAAGTCGATGATCGCGCAGCATATGGGGCGTTATGGAAAGATATAGAGAGGGAAGATGAGGACAGGGAACCAGCAAAAAAGCCATGTCAGTTGATTTTAGATCTTCCCGGTGCAATATTAGCTAAGTTAAAAAGAGATTACCCCTCCTGAAAAGATTGATTGGACTATTGTAGCATCTAGTAAGCAAAAGACAGATGAATCAGTTTCAGATTTCTTCAAACGTTTTGAGGAAGCTTTTCATGATTTCAGTGGCCAGTCGCTAACGGACGATACGGGCCGACACTTGTTTGTAGATAAGTATGTAATGAATCTATTACCAGGAGTCGCTAGCCGTTTGAAAGCTAGCGAAAGCTCTTGGACCATCTCTTTTCCGGCATCTATCTTGATGATGGCTCAATATTACGAGCGTCAGGAACTAGAAGCGAAGGGTAACGAGGACAAAAAGTCTAAAGAATTAAAAACAAAGGTTATGTTGTCTCAGGTTTATGGTCCACCTCTTTGAGGTGGCGATAGAGGCGGAGGGGGATTTTCTAATTCCTCTTATACTCGTCCCTCTTTGGCCGTTGATAATGTGCGTATTGTAGGAAATTTGGTCATTGGGCAGATGAGTGTCCATTGTTGCGCTCACAGCGCTATGTTCGTGGCCGAGGATCTATGAGGAATCGCTGGGGGAACTCAGGACCCAGAAGTGCCATGAATGATCGTGCTAGGTTTGATTCTAATGTGCGGGTACAAAATGGGTTCAATACTTTTGATAGGCGCAACCAATACCAGATGTCTGATTATGTGCAGCCTGAGTTGCATGATTCTGTTTATGCATAGGATTGCGTAGGATGGGGTAAGGAATCAGTTGAAGTTCCAGTAGATCAGAGGGGTCCTTATGTTACAGCACATGTTTTGGGTTCTACTGATCAGTTTCTGGTTGATACAGGAGCTACTCATAGCGCTTTGTCTAAACAATTTGTTCCAAGGGCTCCCCGGTCTGGCTTAACGATTACATCGATAGGGTTCGATGGAACAACTTCCCTTAGCCCATTGTCACAACCACTTGCATTTCATGTTGATAAGTTTGCTGCTCCATGCCCGTTTTTGCTTTCCCCAAATACACCAGATAATATTGTGGGTCTTGATATGCTCAAGTATTTCAGAGCCACAATAAGATGTACCCCTGAAGGAGTGCGAGTGATTTTGAATGACAATTACCCAGTAATAGACAGTGTTTGCATTATTCAAGAGGATGCTGCATTAGCCTCCCTACCTGAAACTCTGTGGGCTACTTCAGATATTGATGTGGGTCAGATTGTTATTCCACCAGTGCATATAAGTGTAAAGGAGGGAGCTGTGTCGCCACGCCTGCCTCACTATCGCATTTCATAGGATGGTGAGGAAGCACTCATACGAATTGTACAGGATCTCATTGAAGTTGGAGTTGTTGAGGAAGTTCCATTTAACATTTGTAACAGTCCGATCCTCCCAATTTTGAAGAAAGACACTGATACCAGGATTTACAGATTTAATATTGATTTACGGGAGGTAAATAAGATAGTGGTACCACAATACCCAGTGGTTTCCGATATCACCACACTTCTTACTTTAGTTCCACCTACTGCAACTACGTTCTCTGTTATAGACCTGAAGAACACTTTCTTTTCGATCCCTATTCATCCTGATAGCCGATATTTGTTCGGTTTCACTTTGAATAATCGATCGTATAGATTTTGTAGAGTTCCTCAAGGCTATACTGAGAGTCCTAGTATTACAGCCAAGCATTGAAAAGACAACTTGATTCTTTTGTTCTACCCGAGGGTGTGGCGCTCATACAGTATGTTGATGATATTTTGTTGGCAGCCAATACCCCTGAGCAATGTGAGAAGTGTACTTTGTCTTTGCTTTCTTTCCTTGCCTCACATCACCATAAGGTATTGAGAAAGAAACTGCAGTATTGTAGACCAAAGGTAACCTACTTGGGTCACCTTTTGTCTAAGGAAGGGCGTGCACTCACATCAGATCGCATTCAAGCAATTCTAGACACACCAGTACCTTCTACACAGAAAGAGGTTCGAGCATTTTTAGGTCTTACTTCTTTTTGTAGGCAATAGGATTTTCACATATCACTAAACCCTTGTTAGCACTTTTGACAAAAGATACCCTAATACCCCACCCTTGGACAGATGAATGTGAGAGTGCTTTTCGACAGTTGCGACAAGCCCTTTGTTCAGCACCAGTGTTAGGTACCCCAGATTACAGGAAGCTCTTTACATTGTACGTACACGAGAGGGATGGATGTGCATTGTCAGTCTTAGTACAGACGCATGGTGATAAGCAACGCCCTTGTGCATATTTCTCAGCAGTACTTGATCCTGTCGCTCGAGCGTTGCCTGGCTGTTTTCGCTCGGTTGCAAGAACAGCAGCTGTGTCAATATGCCAGAGTGAAGGGATAGTTTTATCACATAAACTGTTGGTGTTGGTACCTCATGCTGTTGATGCCCTTTTGAATCAAATAAAGACGCAGCACTTAACTAGCGCTCGTCTAACAGGATATGAGCTGACGTTGCTAGTTCCTCACATTACATTGAAAAGATGTGCAACACTAAACCCAGCCACGTTGTTGCCATTTCCTGCGACTCAGCCTGAGGCACAGGAAACACACGATTGTATTTTTCTGACTGAGGAACAGACATAGGGTCGTATTGATTAGCAAGATACGCCCCTTCCAGATGTAGATGGAGAACTGAGGGTCGATGGGTCTTGTCTGAAGTTACCAGATGGTACAACTTCAGCCACATATGCAATTACTATGCTTCACACGATAGTAGAGACAGCTTGCATACCACAGAAGTCAGCTCAAGCAGCGGAACTAATAGCTTTGACGCGAGCGTGTGAGCTTAGTACAGGTTTGTGTGTGAATATTTATACAGATAGCTGCTATGCTTTTGGAGTTGCGCATGACTTTGGCCTGCTCTGGAAGGAAAGAGGCTTTCTGACATCACACGGGATGCACATAATGCACGGAGAACTAGTGCATAATCTTTTGACTGCATTAACATATCCAAAGAAAGTAGCTATAGTGAAATGCAGTGCGCATAAAAAGGTGACAGATAAGGTAGGACAAGGAAATGCTTTTGTAGATCGAGTGGCACGTGAGACTGCGATGCAGCCTGATACTATTTCTATGTATGTAGTGAAGTCACAAGCTGAGCGGTGGCACGATGCTACGAAGGAAGTACTAGAGATACAGAGGACCACTTCTGACAAAGAACGGGAGCAATGGTCCAAGGATGGAGAGTTGGATGATGAAGGTTGTTGGCGAAACAAACAGATGGATAGATGGAAGTTGCCTATAGCTTTTGTACAACCTATGGTTCAGATGGCACATGGGCTAGCACATGTTGGAGCTTCAGCAATAGTGAAATTGCTTACACAAGTTTGGGAGCATCCAGAAATTGCTAGCACAGCTAAGAGAGTAGTACAGTCCTGTATGATCTGCCTGCGATTTAATCCTGGAAAAGGGACACGAACTCCAGCAGGAGGATTTGCTACACCGACTCCACCTTTTGAAGTTTTGCAGATGGATTATATTCAGCTTGAACGCTGTAATATTCTAAAGTATGTCTTAGTGGTGGTATGTGCCTTCAGTAAATGGATTGAGGCATACCCCACAAAGGACAATACTGCAATTACTACGGCAAAAGTGCTTTTGAAGGAATTCGCTATGGTGTTTGTAGATTTTTGTGAAGTGATAACGGACCTCATTTTGTAGGTGGCGTTATAAAATATGTCCTGAAAGGATTAGGGATCAAACAGAAGTTTCATGCAGTGTTCCACCCACAATCAGCAGGATTGGTGGAAAGATACAATGCTACTCAGAAACTGAAATTAGCTAAGATACAGGCTTCTACTTCTCTGAATTGGCCAGATGCGTTGCCACTGGCATTGTTGTCAATTAGATCAGTGCCTCATTCTCGAACAGGTCTCACACCCTATGAGGTCCTGTTTGGTAGGCCCATGAATATCTGGGGAATTCCTAAACCGAGTTCTGTGTATGATGTACCTTGTGTCTTAATGAATGACTATTTGGCACAATTAACTGATAACTTGGTTTCTATTCATCAACAGGTTCAAGAAGCACTTCCTGACAGATCCACAGGTGAGGGCCATAACCTCCGGCCTGGTGACTACGTTCTTCTAAAATCCTTTGAGAGGTTGAGCAGCTTGGCGCCAAGGTGGTCTGGGCCAGAGCAAGTGCTACTTGCCACGAGAACAGCAGTGCGAGTCACGAATCGGAAAAACTGGGTCCATGGTACCCATTGTCGCCGAGTACTTCCGACTTTGGTGGAGCCTGCTGTGTTGACCGACCATCGAGAGATTCTGACTGCGGAGAGAGGCCGTGCTGTGACACCTGACGGATCTGAGGAGTTCTTCCCGGACCAGACAGTCCCTGGAGCAATGAGATATAATTTGAGACCGAGAGAGAAATCTGCAGCATTTGTGTAAGTTGTCTGAGCATTCCCTGGGTCAGTGAAACGGAGAGTCAATGTGGCAAGGGGAGGGGATCAGCCCTGCATTAGAGTAGTGACACCCATCTTGGCCCGTGGTGAAGAAATCAACAGCTACCCAGGGGTAAGAGCTCTGACAACTACTTTAGTTTCAGGAAGATTTGTTTTGTGTTGTGACTAAAATGGAAAAGAAGAAGAAGATTTTTTGTGCTGTAGGGTTTGTTGTTGCTTTGGTGATTGCGGCAACAATAAATTGGTCTGTTGAGGAGACAACTCCTGCTCGCGAGTTGTTTATTGTTACTACACCTACACCAGAGGAGCATTATTTCTTTACGCTCCCATATCAAGAATTGAAACATCGACAATCTTATCTCAATATTACCTTCATTCAAATACTACATCATACCCACATCGTTACGAACGCTACAAACTGTTGGATTTGTGGGATGATGCCTGCGCATCAAAATAAAGGAGGTACACCATTCATACCTCTCCCTTTTTCGCATAATGGCTCTTGTCGAGCCTGGTATACTTTGCTCTTTGCGACCAGGAAGCCTACAGTGGGCAGACTGCTTTTCCGGTTAAATGAAGAGTGCCATCAAGACAAAGATGGGTATCCCCAGGCGAATGGAACTAAATGGGAGTGGGAGGAATATCGACCGGACAATATTTCAACGCCATATATCATCACCAACACAAGAGACTCATCCAATGCCGAACATTTTGTTATTTCTGTTACTCAAACACAAGCGGAACTATGTGTACAGAGCATTGGACATATCCCTGTGGGGGTCACTGAATGTATTACTGTATTGAACATAGATGGCTTTAATAATAGTACCTTTTTAGCTTCACACAATACTTATTTTGTGTGCGGAAATCGTGGATATTATCGACTACCGGCCGGCTGGACCGGCATCTGTTACGTGTAATTTTCTGTCCTCCTGTATTTCTGGCACCTCCATTGTATCATCAAAATCTTAAATTGTTCAACAATATTACTGTAAATAGATACAAGAGAACTTTGACTACTGATAGCATTGATCAAACCGACACTAGCCTACAACAATATATAGATTTTAATTTAGGATTGTTCTTTTTTGTGGGTGCTGCATTAAACAGCAGAAAGGTGTGACGACTGACTAGAGTAGTGGAAGCTGTAACAGATCAAACAGCTGTAGCTTTAGGAAACATCACTGAAAAATTGCAAATTGCTAGAATTGTAGCTTTGCAGAATAGAATGGTGTTGGACGTTATGCTAGCAGATAGAGGTGGTGCATGTCGTGTTATAGGTAGTAGCTGCTGCATGTTCATACCTGACCACACCCCATCAGTGTACAAAGCGAATAATAATCTTCATAAAATCGCTGCAGACCTTCACACAGAAAATGGTACATGGACTTTCACAGGGTGGCTTTGGACTCTAATTTCTGCCTGGGGCTGGAAAGTATTAACAGCTCTATGTATAATAATTGCAATTATTTTCACTTGTTGTATATGTATTCAATGCAGTCCGATGATATGTTCTATGTGTGTTACTGCTTGTATACCGACTAAAAGCATTATTGCAGAAGTCAAAATGCAGAATGATTTGAAAAAGGAGATAGCTGGTAGGATGGCCATTGATGTAAGAGATGAGTACCTAGCTTTTCCCCGGAAATCAAATGTCTTCAGCTAATGCTGAAAGGGTCGTCTGTTGTTAATCAGCAGCGATTAGGTTAAGCATTAGCAGAAGACATGCTTCATTTGACCATTATCGTAACAAATGTGCCGACTCCATTTTGTATTTACAGCGGCCATTTTGTATGCCATACATTGCCATGTGCTCGTCATGTGCTTTGTCCTACCCTTCTTGTTCACTGCGCCTGAAGTCTGCCCGGCAACAGGCTATTTTTAGTAATCACCGCTTCCAGCATGTCCAGACATGCGCAGTAGGGTCAATGACCGTTACTAATTGGTTTCAGATAGGAATGTGTTTACCAGTTACCGAAGACTGTTAACTCCGCCCATCTATCGATTGGGCCTTCTAAAATGTCCTTGTATGGTCATGAAACTTCTCTTGTCTTCTGTACCGCCTTCTTTTGAGCCCCCTCATTGTGTATAAAAGGGGCCATGTGCTTTAGTTCGGTGTGCTACTAGATACAATACTGAAGGGTATTGTGTGGATTGTAGTACCACCTTTAAAGGTTTAATAAACTTTGCTTTTGTATTTTCCAGTTTCATTGCCAACTTCTTCCTAAGGTCTGAGGACTCTGTGCAGAGAAGGGCGAACCCCTTGCACTAAGTAGGCCTAGCTGATGTTTGCTTACGACAAGTTCCATGATCAGGATGAAAACCAAATTGCTCCTCCTCAAGCCATACAGAATCCTCTAGATAGTGCAACAATTATGAACTTATATGACGTTCTAAAGGTTTTATTGGAAAAGGGAGAAGGGAAATGGGTCTAAAGCTGGCTAGGTCAGTGGGGTCAGACAGAGTTTTTTTCAACAATCACTTAACTATGGCTTTCTTCCAACAGCCAGGCACCTTCTCAGTTGCAACAGAGTAATTGCAAAGTTGTCGGAGAGGGCCTGCAAGCTCTTCTTCCCATATTAACCATTGCTTTGGTAGCATAGGGTCCAGCGGTGACCCTGATTTTATAGCCCTGTATAATGTTTTAAAAGCCTCGACAGGGTACCGCTTTGGCTGTCATCTTACTGTAACTGTATATGGAGATGAGCTAGATTTGGTACCATTACCGAGGAGGCCACACAGTGTCCTCCGCCTTCTCCCTTAGCAATTATTATAATAGGAGGCTATTGGGAGGCTGAGTGAGCGACTGGGGTCAACCCTGTAGTGGTGCAAGGGGTAGAAGTGTGATTGCCACTACCACAACCCTTTTGGTAAGCCAACATCCACTCTCACATGTTTCACAAGCACAATAGTCCTGCCTCTGAACTTGATTGACCACACAGTTTACAAAAGTATTGACTGTAACTGCAGTTTACACCAGTCCATCATGCCCCCATCATTATCAAAATTCAAAGCTGAGTACTGTACCTGCTCCAGGGTGGACTGTGAAAAGCTGTACTCCTCCAGGTTAAATGTCCGCTTAACTTTAGGGGGAAAAAAAGTGACAAGACACAAGTTACACAGGGAACCCACTGAAAGACCCACAACAGAGAATGATTGATTTCACACAAGCCCATTAAAAAAGCAGAAGTTGCTTTTAAACAATAAAACTAGGATGTTACTTTTACAGTGCAGGACTAGTTTTTGGAAGCAGGCAAATGCTAACAAAAGAATACATATGTGGTTACAGGGCACTTCAGCAACTTTTTATTCAAAATTCCTCTGAGTCCGAAAGTAAGCAGAGACAAGGCTGAATCCCTTTTCTGACTTCAGACCGAGCACCACAGCTGCCGGCCATAACTCTTGACTTTGCTCTTGTCTTCCAGGGCTATATACCACAGTTGGGGCCCGATGTAGGTAAATCCCATTTACCGATTTTGAAATACCGAATCCTACCGATTCGGTATTTCAAAATCGGTAAATGGTATGTAGGTCCCAACATCTGGATTCGATACCGAATCCTTAGCAATTCTTTAATTACCGATTCGGTAAATACCGAATCGGTAATGCCCATTCATTCCTATGGGCTTTGAAGCCCATAGGAATGATTAGGCATTACCGATTCGGTATTTACCGAATCGGTAATTAAAGAATTCACAAGGGTGCAGGGGGTGTCACTTTGACACCCTCTGGCACCCCCAAAACAGGCACAGGTGCCATGTGGCAGGCATACCTGCCCTAAGGGCAGGTCTGCCTGTCACATGACATAGGTGTGCATGCACACATGTGCATGCACACCGGAATCGGTATTTTACCATGGATTTGTATTCCATGGTAAAATACCGATTCTGTAAGCCATGTGCAGAAGGTACATTGCCTACCTACATTGCATTTTCGGTAATTTTACCGAATCGGTAAATATTACCGAATCGGTAATTATTTTACCGATTCGGTACATATTACCGAATCAGTAAATTTACCGATTCGGTAATGATACCGATTCGGTAAAATTACCGAAAATGTGCCCCTACATCTCAATAGCCCTTTACCGATCAGAAACGGCCGAAAATCGGTATTTTCGTCCGATTCCGATCGGTAAAGGGCTACCTACATCGGGCCCTTGGTGCTTTGATTATTTAGGCACCAGTTTTTATTAAAAGAATAATAATAACTAGGGGTCTACTGAATGGATTTTTTTTGTTCTGGTGTCAAATTATTATAATTAATTTTTCTATTTTTCTAAATTCAAGTGAGATTTTTCCTGTGGTGTGCTTTCACTTTATCACTGTGTGGGTGCTGCATACGTACTTTACACATTGCCTCTAAGTTAAACCTGACTGCTTTTGTGCCAGGTTACCAGAGGGTTAAGCACAGTTTAATTTAGTGACTTTTGGGGTTGTTGCTTGAGAAGGTTCTTCGACCCCCATAATCAAATCTAATTTCCTGCAATTGACCATTATATTTAGATCGATATTATAGGTTGTGGGGGTGCGAAAATATATTGACTAGAATACCTGCAGCCTTTGTAAACAATATTTGAGGTGTAGCAGTGGTGTCTCATGTTGGGTGATTGGTGGCTGGTGTGGAGGAAGCCAAAAGAGGAAAAAGTATTCTCCTTGCTGGGGGGGAGTGGAATTCCGCTGTTTTCCTCAGCTCAGAATAAAAGCATAATGAAAGGGTTGATAACTGAAGGGTCAACTACAAATGGGTATGAAAGGGCAGGATTTCCTATACTTTATTTGACTTTGCTTAGGTAAGATTCACAAAACATTCAAATAAATCGTATCATCCATGTAATAAAACAATACATAGTGCAAACAGTACAAAGTGTAAATTCAGCATTAAAACCATCGACCAATTAGAAATAATTTAATTAATAACTATATGGCATTTCTGTTTTTATTTTTATTGCAGGTTCAGAAATAGAAAATGGAAATTCATCCATAATCATGTAATAAACTCTTTCATCTTAAATTATAATCAAAGAAAAATAGAATAGAAAATATGGAAAGAGCAGATACATTCATAATCATGATGTGGACTATTATAATTCTTAAGAAGCTAATACAAAAAGCTAAATAATACACAATCCTATCAACAACTATTCCATCTTGCAATTATAACTTTCACAGAAGAAAATACATGCTAGACCCATGCAAAACCAAAGAGATTTCGCTAGATACAGTGAAAAAAGGACACAGAGACCGAGGCACTCCATTACCGTGAATTCAAAAAAAGTACTGAGATCTGTTATAAGGCAGCCAGAAATAATCTATCATGCGAAAATAACTGCCTCATCTACAACCATTTTAACAATGACACATCACGTTTTATCAGATTCATCAAAGTCACCAACCCGTTTGGCGTACATTTTCACTTTTTTTGTGGACAACAACCAGTTTACTCTGTCGATGATTGAAAACCGGAGGGCTGACTGCCAATGGGCTGAAATGACGGATCTTACAATCAAATAGTGATAAGCTAGGCCCTCCTTTTCCACTTTGAAAGCAGACCAAATGCCTTTTGCTTTACATTAAAACTGCCCGCGCATCTGGTGGGTTTACTTTTTGTAGGTAACTGTAGATAGCTGCTAACACAATTTCCCAATAGGCCAGAAATACTGTGCATGTCCAAATCTTGTGCAGCCAGGTTCCAACCTCCCCCATCTTTGGCAGAATGGTGGACTATCAGAGTTACTTGTAAATGGAAACACGGGTGTATAGTATACCTGCCACTGTGCAAATAGCTGCATCCTTTTAACATTAGCCCCTTGTTCAAATGGGGTTCAATTGACTAACCTCCTCCCAATCTTGGGGCTAATCTGAGCAGCAGGTTTCCCTTGCCTCTTTCTAACTATTGATCCGTGTACAGCAATTTCAGGAGCCTTTTTGGTGTGCAGAAAGGAGACCTACTAACCATCTTAAAGTTCAAAAGCTTGTTTTCAAAAAATGTGGTTCCTGGTCGGCAATTACTCTTGATTATTCTAATTCTTGTGCATCTATATTCTTTAAAGCGCTAAGCAACTGATTGAGTGCAAATTGATCCCACACTTCTCGCCGTTCTATTTTCTGCTGTATGATATCTTGGGTAGCGAGGCCAGTCCTACCGCCTCCCAATGTTGGAGGTCCCTTTTTAGGTCGAGCCTAGAGTCAGCGCACATGCACTGCTCTGCAAGACTTGCTGTTTTGGAGTATGGACTTAAAGCCCTGCCTGCTCTCCACCCATATTTTTCATTAACTTCTGTCTTTGTCCTTCATAAATACAGGCTTCTGATTCAGTAATCGGCGTGTTAGTCCCTCCTTAGTACGCCTTGTCTTCATTTGTAACCTCCCATGGCTACTGGTCCTTTTACTTCGGTGGTTACACGATACGTGTCCTTAAGTTAGTAAGCACTCGTTTCTTTAATGAGTTCTCTTAGTGCATGCATGACGTGCTTTGCTTACACTCAGCGTACCATGCACACTTTTACCTTCAGAGCAGCTGGGGCAATGGCGTCCGCTCTTTTGCAATGCCATAGGTCTCGCATTTAAATACGAGACCTACGGCATTGCAAAGATTTTTTTATGGTTTCTTTTGCCTCCTGTCACAAGGAACCATTATTTTCTCCACTGGTTGGGGCTGGATGTGAATCGAGGGATCCGTTTTTGTGGTTTGGCTTAGCCTGGTTTTGTTGCGTTGACTTTTTTTTCTCTGAGTGATTGGCTGGGACTCAGAAGAATGTGCCGGATGTTCGCGGGTGCCTGTGAGCTCAGGGGTGTCTGGAAGAAGTTTCGGGCTTGGGTCTGATTTGCCGGGAGATGGGTTTGGAGGTCGACAGGGCAAGCGGTATCCGGCAGAGCTTTATACTTCAGGCCCCTGAGGGCTCCCAACTGTCATGTTTCATCTTGTCCCTCCTGGTCCTCACCATATGCTGTGCAAAGGTGCAGGAGCTGAGCCTGCACGTTAGGAGCGTGTGCAAATCAGCAGGGTAGGTCAATATACGCGTGAAGGGGATATGTTGTATATTATGTATTGACCTTGCAAATGGCGTTCTGTGTGCTAGGCGTTCACGATGGCGGGATACTTAATTGGGCTTGCATAGATAGGGAGAAGAGTACATTTTCTGTGCTTCTGCTTTAAATGAGCATAGAAGTCGGTACGCTTGGTGTCAAATGGGAGCTATGTATGCTGAGTGTGCACAACTAGTACCCCTGATCCTGATACACCATATGCAGGGGGTCAGTGTACTGGATATGTGGCAGGATCAGTATACTGAGTGTGCATGTGGGTTGTATACTGAGTGTACCATAGGTCTACAGACTAAAAGCGTATACCAGGATCTGCACGCAGACTTATCTGGGCTCTGTATACTAAATATGAGCCATTGTCTGCATGCGGAATGTCTAGGGAGGCTCTATACTCAGCATGCCTTGGAATATGTGCACTTACTTTGAGATGAAGGGCCCTTGTGCAGAGTCTGCGCCTTCTTCTGTATACGAAGGCATCTTTGCGTTTGTACACCATATCCATGTGTGCAAAAAGTGTGTTTGAACGTTCGTTTTCGCAATACTTATTTGTGTGCAGGATATGTCAAATGTTTATTCGGAGTTTCCTCCCAGAATCTCGTTAAAAACTGTTGACATATACACTTTAGGTCAGTAACAACCACTTTTTTACTCTGAAGCAAAAGCTCTAAGCAGGTTCGTTTGCCAGCATAAGACAAACATCTCCAGGAAAGTCAGCAAACAGAAACGTGTTGGATCAATAGACAGCTAGCTCCCTTGATCCACATAAAAATGCACCACTGCGAAGTAAAACCACGTAGGTAAAAAATAACGTTTTCAAAAGTTTTTTCGACATTATTGGGAAATAGTTCCACGAAAAGGAATGTTACATTATCTAATTTCACAGCCCAGTATTTAAAATATGTTTCCTGTGTCATGATCTAATCCTGTAACTCAAAAAATAAATTGTCAGGTCAGTGTCATGCAATTTACTTTGCAGTCATCCAGTTCAAGAGTTATATAAAACAGACTGTGGCGTTTTTATGCTACACAGTCCACTCTGCTTGCCCAGAAAGGGGGCCAATATAATGCAGTAAAACTAGCTTGCCACAGAGCAGAGTCATACAGTACAGCAGAATAAGTTACATTTTGCTTAAGCTTTACCAGCAAAAGTTAAGTTTGAAACGGAATCATGTGCAGCAACATTTTCATAATTATTTGGCACAACCCAGAAATTCATGTTTTGTAAAAAATTAAGTCTGTGCCATCCTGTTATGTTGAACTTGGCTGGAAGCCTGTTTGTTGGCTAAAAACAAAAAAACAAAGGCCCCATTATTTGGTTTAACCTGTTCCATGCGTCGGACGGCCCCGGCAATTGACGTCTCAGTGGGCGTGTGTGGATGACGGCCGGGGGCCGCCCGAACCCCGCCCACTGTTTAAATCGCCCGCACCGCGGTGGAATTCGCGCCACGGTCAACGGGTTAATTGTTTTAGTATTGTGTGCCTAAAAAAATCACTCAAGCACTATCACATTTGAAACTAACTTGATACAAAGGTCGGCTGCTAGCATAAACTTGAAATGAAGGGCCTTAAGTGGTGATGTGTTTAACTAGGTTGCTTCCACTCTAACAGAGTCGCTGCAACTGTTTTGTAAATATTATCATATACACTGTATAATATGGTAATGTGCCTATTAGTGTCAAAGCCTCCATGTTAAACAACAGTAGATATTATAGCACCCAGCATAATTTGCTGCATGGCTAAATACATCTAAGGTACCAAAGGCGAGACGAATTGCATTGCAAATGCTTGTTGTCATTCCTGGGAGTATGGCATAGACTGATGTTTGGGCATGGACGCTGTGCCATTTAAGATGTATAACATACATGCTCAAAATTTCTTATTGTACCAGTATTGGGGGTCAAACTGGTTGTATTTTAACAGTGGAATAACATAATTTGTCCAGAATCTTGTCAAGAAAAATAAACAAACACAATGGCTCCTAATTTTAATCGCCAAAGTACAAGAATTACAAAGTTAGCATGATAGTAGCATTGAAGATTTGGAACAGCCAGCTCCTCTATCTCTTTAACCAGTCCAAGGGGTATATTCACAAGAACGCGTGATTACTACCACAAGAGTAGCGTAACGCAACTTTCAACATCTCAGCCGACAGCAGAAAAGCAACTCTGTGACAACGTGGATTTCACAACACAGTGGTAGCATGCGATAGTCTGCCAAAACCCGCTATACAACCACCTCGATGGAGACAAAAACACACACCAGAACACCAAAAAACCTGCAATGGGCCAAAGCGCGATGAGGAAATCAGCGATAAGCAGCGCCAGGCCTGCAACACACACCTGGCAGGCAGGAAAAAACACCATAAAAGTAGAAAAAACACCCAAACACAAACTGATCGACACCCAAGCACCATGGAGGCAGGTGGAGCAGGCGCAGCTGACGAGCGCGGGACCTCGTGGACAGGGAAGGGAAAGAACAAGAAGAAGAGGAAGACGAAGTTCAGTCCGCAGGCGGACAGGTACCATGCGGCTACATACATGTGGACATATTGTAATACACCATCTCCCCTTCACATCGCAGAGGCACCATCAACACCTCCTGCAGAGCAGTCCAAGCCACTCTTCACTGATGCCGTGGAGGACAACACCAGCATCGATACCCAAACCATCCAAGACATCATTGACCTCATCCGCCACTCACCTCCAGGATCAGGGCAGCCCAGCTACATTGAGGAGACCCCATCCACTACCCAAAGCACCCAGCAGGAGGCACCCACAGCCCCAGCGCTCCCCCAAGATGCCCTAGAACAATACATGGCCTTCCATCTCTGTGTGCTTGAGTGCCAGAGGGAGACCGCAGAACAGGTGCGGTTGGGCTTCGGCATCATGGCAACCAAACTTGACACCATCCTTGGGTGTGTAGGCCCGCTCCATGATCTCCAATGATCCCTGACTGACATCGCTGGAGTCATGACGTGGAGAGAAGAACACCTGTCCGCTCAGAGTGGCTCCAGCGATACCAGCCGTGAGCTGGCACACATGTGGAGGCTCATGGAGGACATGGTGCTGATTGAGCCAGAAAGGATGGCAGCCACCGCTGCACATCAGCGGAATGTACCATGCCCTGCAGATTCTCATCATGGCATTGCTGCCACAAGGCGTAGCAATGATGAATGCTGCTGCCCCCACACCATCCACATCCCCGCCCCCTGGTGTGTCACTGCCTACCAGTGCAACAGACCTAACCACTCTGGCACCTGTGTCAGTGGCACACAGTGCGGCCGACAATCCTCCTCCAGCCCCTAATGTGTCAGTGGCACACAGTGCCGCAGCCAGTACAGCAACACCCACAGGTGGAGCAGAGCACACATCTGGGGATGAGAACATGGATGTGCCTGTGATCAGAAGGACTCAGTAGCATTAATTTCCGCCACCTGGCCTGTTTCTGCTTGGTCCCGAACATGGCCTCATCACCTTCCACTGACCCCCGATTCACTCAGATGCACTCACCTTGGACAGCGACATGGACTGCCACATCCTGTTTGATGACCAATGGCACAGCGACCAGACTACGAACTGTAGCCTTCCTCTTCCGCATGATTTGTCATCCCCGGATGGACTCTGGCTGGCCCTCCACTGGCCCATATTGTGTAGTGTGCTCGGCATTGCCCTGTACCGCTCCAGCTGCAGAACTGCACTGGATGTGCAATAAACATCCAGTGACGCACTGCTGTGTCATATCTTTCTTCATTCATGTATGAATGTGTGGATGAATGTAGGGATAGTGAGTCCCCTTGCGTCAATGATGCTCATCCTGAGGGATGCCAGTCAGAGGGTGCTACATAGCAATTTGTGTAACGGGTCCCGTGGACACCACAACAGGGACACACACACATCAGCCAATTCCTTGTCCGGACATGGACTGACCCACGCCCAGTGCCCACGAGTCATTACTGAAAGCCCTGCACTGCTCCGGCATACGGCAGGCCAGACCACTCCGCTAACGCTCCGAGGGGGGTGCCTCATTGCTACCCATCGCAGGCGTACTCACTGGTGATGTGCAGGTCACTGGTCTAGTTGTCAACATGTCTCTAAAAAAGAAGAGAGGGGTCCAACACTCCAAGGGGACAGGACACCACAAAGACGGTTAGGTCTAACAATAATTCCCCTTGGGGTATTATATTAGCATACGAACCATACATAGAGCACACACATGCCACTCAAGCATTCACGTGTCCGTTTGTCAGTTGCCAGTAAGTCAATTCTTCAGAAGAAAAGTTTTAAAAAAAATATATTGACGTTTAGATTTTATTAAGGTGGTTCAGGAATTAATAAATAAAAACACCTATTCACATTAGGAGTAATACATCATAATGCACATTAAAAACACATGAAATTAAGAGATATAATACAATATAATTTGCAGCAGAGTCATGAAACCAAGTTCAAAAGAACCAGGCCACAATAATATACAATTATAGAATCAATACTGTGTTACAAAGTAAGAATCTTCAGGATGCCAGGTTGTAGGTTCCAAGTAATATCTTTATTTGTAGATCAGTTACTGGAAGCATTAGATAGAGCCAAGATGGTAAATAGGCATAAAGTATGCCCCACCAGGAGCAGTATATCCTTACTGCTCAGCCTGCTGACACCAACTGCCTAAACTCATGCACCCAACATTCTATCGGATGTACGGCATTACAACGCAGGCTTTTACACCACGTGCCGTTACAACGCTGTTTTTACAACACAAGTCGTTACAACGACTTGCGCTGTAAGGGCTGGATAGTGGAATAGTTTAATTTTCTATTCCAACTCCAGCCCACGTTACAGTAGGGAAGGTGTTGGAATAGAAAATTAACTATTCCCTATCCAATAGCGCCCTCCAGCGCAAGTCGTCGTAACGACTTGCGTTGTAAAGGCAGCGTCGTAATAGTAGCGCGGGGTAATGCCCGCGTTGTTAAGGATGTTTCCCCATTCTATCCAGTCTTCACATTCCATCACATTCCTCCCACCACTAGGCTGAACAGCAGGAAAGGGGTAAAGAAAGAAGAAGGGCGTGAAATAACCTCACAACATATCCTCTTCCTTTACACCTAAAAGAATGAATAAAATGAATTAAAAACAGAACAAAATGCCAAATAAACAGTGGCGTAGGGAAGGAAAATGCTAAGCATATAATAACTATGCAATGGCATTAAAAGAGAGGTGCAAAATACCACCAAATACAACAATAATACAGCATAAGAAAGCACACGCACCACCCTCTTTCTCACAAAGAGAGAACAAAAAAAATACAATGACAATGAAGTAAGAAACATAAAAGAACTCTGAAAGTATAAGAAACCTCAGAAGATGAAGAACACGTACAAAATTTGAACGGCAGACGTCTCCGGCACCACCATGAAAAGTGAATAAAATCCGCTGTATAGCAAATAGGGGATCAGCACGATAAGAATGACAGGACACCAACACCCAACAGTAGGAAAGGATGTATGGACGTGATGAATGAATGTCAACAATAGGATGGTACACAAAATGCACCAAAAAGAAGCGTAGCGGGATACACTCACCCGTCACAGAATACCATACATGGGATATACTCACCCACAGGCAATAGAACTCATAAATACCAAAACGAAACGTAGTGGGATACACTCACCCGCTACAGAAAACCATACATGGGATACACTCACCCCCAGGCAATGTACCGGGATACACTCACCCGTCAAATAATACCGAAAGTACAGGAATAGATGCACCCAATAAGAATATGAAGGGATACACTCACCCATCAAGAATATAAGGGGATACACTCACCCTTCGCGAATATAAAGGGATACACTCACCCTACACGAATATAAAGGGATACACTCACCCTAAAAATAACGTACCGGGATACACTCACCCGTTACGCGTGTCACTCACCCACACATAAAAATACGGGATATACTCACCCGTGAACAGAACATACAGGGATACACTCACCCATTTAGAAAATAAAGGGTTACACTCACCCTAAAGCAAAATAGCAACTAAGAAATACTAGAATTACACTGTGCATTTGGCAGAACATATAGAATAACAAGAATGCACAAAAACTAGCATAACAAGTAAAAAAACAGGAATGCACAGTAATAGTTAAAAGAACAGAAATTATGTTGATGTAAGCACTCAAATGTTAATTAATAACGCATATAATAATCATTGTACATACCACAGGAAATAATCTCATAGGGACCTAACTGAAGTACTAAAGTGAAAACTAAGAAATAAAGTACATGTTAGAATGCTGTAGTGCACAGTAACAAAATATGCCAGGAGATAGCAGATAAAGTACACAATTTTAAAGAATTTTTCTTTTAAGGACCTCAATATTAAAAGAACAAGAAAACACGGTGCCACTGACTTCAAATATGTTAAAATCTCAACTGTGCTCAGAAAAATGACTACATCCACATTCTGCTAAGAGACACTCGAATCTGAATAAAGTGGAAGAATAAATAAAGAGAAATAATGTCCAAACATGAAGAACACTGCATATGTGAAAAATAATAAATTAGCACAAGAAAACGTAGTCACCGTAGTCTAAGGTCTGCAATATTCTGTGGTAATAATATGCTTTTGGAAAAATGAAGGTTCACTCTCGAAGAAGAACTTCTTGCTTGGTAAGTTCAAAATAACACTGAGAAGGTGGAATAGCAGCTTGAAGAAAAACGCTCACCTGAGAGACAGAAATGCTCCTCACTGCAGTCACAAATGATACTACGTGATCGCGTCGAGGAACATGAGAGGAGAAGTGAAAATGAGGGAGAAGCAGGACATCCAACTCTGTGTATGACAGGTTTGAATTAAGGTGCCAGTTCTCGTTGAGGAAAGAAGATGACGCTGTGAAGAACGTGATTGGTAAAGAATAGACGTAGGCTTCATTAGTCTTAAAATGGCGGTGCGCATTTTGACAGCGTGCAGGATGGCTTGCGGTTGAAACGTGCACCAAAGCGTCGAGAGCAAGTAAGAGCACCAGACGTCACAGAGAATCGGTGGGAGGCACGAGCCAAAACACAGGTGAGGCAGCGCGAGCTGTATTTTACTTTTGAATTTTAAAAATTGACAGTTGGCAGAATATAAGAAACTCACGATAAAATTGAAGCAAAAATAAATAAAACTTTACTTCGTGGAAGTCTGTTTGTAACATAACAAACAAAGTATGTAAATTTCCTGAAACCCAGTGCTAATGCCGACCGTTGAGGGTAAAACTTGAAGGCACTGTCGGTAAAGCTCAGAAAGGTAAAGTTGAATGAGTGCATAGACAGTACATAAAGTTCTGCAAAATTAAAATCAAGACGGAGATAAAAGTTTATTGTGCACTGGGTATTTACACAGCTGCGAGCGTAAATGTGCCACACCAAGATTTGCACTCAAGGTAGTGGTTACTATAGACAAATAAACAGAAGCAGTCCAGTAGCTCACGTAGTGCTTGTAATTTATAAAGGCATCCCACGCATTTACGAGAACGGTAATCTTTCACTGTCACGCAAGATTGCTGAGGCATTAACTGGTGATGAAAGATATAAAAATATGCAGTAATAACTCACCAAGCTGGAGTTACTGGAAACTTGACATGCCCGAGTTGTGGCTGACCAGGTCTTTTGGTCTCTGGTGCGGCTGGGGCTGCCAAGTAGAATACAGTGAGTTGTTGAAGATGATGATATTGAATTTCATTAAGTGAAGTAGCAATTAAATCCTTAGTTGCTGAATATGTTAATTCAGATTCATTCCTTGAAGAGCAGGTTGATTTGGAGTTAAAACAATAGGTAGATATTCCGAAATTTGTAGGTTCAAGAGTCCAATCGTCGCCAAAATGTTACAAAGTAAGAATCTTCAGGATTCCAGGTTGTAGGTTCCAAGTATTATCTTTATTTGTAGTTCAGTTACTGGAAGCATTTAATAGAGCCAAGATGGTAAATAAGCATAAAGTACGCCCCACCAGGAGCAGTATATCCTTACTGCTCAGCCTGCTGACACCAACTGCCTAACCTCATGCACCCAACATTCTATGTAGTCTTCACATTTCATCACTTTCCACACACCACTAGGCTGCACAGCAGGAAAGGGGTAAAGAAAGAAGAAGGGCGTGAAATAACCTCACAACATACTGCATTTTTAAAAACTGTCACATAATGCAAAAGAACATGTATAAGTAGGCCAAAAAAAAGCGTTGCGTTTCGGAGGGTTTACACGGGTCCAACCTCCTTCTTCAGGCTGCTCAAATTTTGTTAAGATGGCAGTATCAGACGACCACTCATGTGCGGGCATGCTCCAATGTGTGGCGGGAGGGGCTCGGGGCCTCTGCCTCGGTGTGCATGTGCGGGCGTGCAATGTTGTGTGGTGCAAGTGTGTGTACTGTGCCAGTCATGTTTCTGGACTCTGTTTCAGATGACGGCTCTGACTCTGATGTGTGACCTGGTGTACTGCTATACATACCGGCAAGTGGTAGAAGAAACACCGGTGGCAGCAGGTGAGCAGTGTGGCCTGGGTGCGCAGGGGTGGCACTCTCTATCTCTCTCCCTCTCTCTCTTCTACTCTCTCTCTCCCCCCTCTCTTCTACTCTCTCTCTCTCCCCCCTCTTCTACTCTCTCTCTCTCCCCCTCTCTTCTACCCTCTCTCTCTCTCTCTCCCCCTCTCTTCTACTCTCTCTCTCTCTCCCCCTCTCTTCTACTCTCTCTCTCTCCCCCTGTCGTCTACTCTCTCTTTCTCTCTCCCCCTCTCGTCTACTCTCTCTCTCTCCACCCTCTCTTCTACTCTCTCTCTCTCCCCCTCTCTTCTACTCTCTCACTCCCCCTCTCTTCTACTCTCTCTCTCTACCCCTCTCTTCTACTCGCTCTCTCTCACCCTCTCTTCTACTCTCTCTCTCTCTCTCTCCCTCTCTCTTTTAATCACTCTCTCCTTCGCTCTCCGTCTTTCCTTTGATGTGCGCAGAACACACCTTCTCATCATGTTTTTGTCTTGCAGGCTGTGACCTACGGATTGTGTCGAGGGGAGCCGCCATGTGTCTTCATTTAATTTCTGTGTTAATTTCAATGAAGTTTCATTGTTTGCTTCAAAAGGGAATGCGTGAAGCTCATTTCTGTGACGGCACATGTATGTCACCAGTTGTGATTGTGCGACATTAAGCGGATTATTTTGTACATGTTTAGGTGTAGTTGGTCGGGGTGCCTGGGAGAGTGGTCCTGGGGGTGGTGTTGGTGGGTGTTGTGACCCTCTTGGGTGTCCGTGCTACATGTTCAGTTGCTCCATGGCATTTGTTTGTCTTCAGGTGTGGCTGTGGGCTGGGCTCCCTTTTGTGATGCAGGCTGTGGTCCGACTTTACACCAGGTCAGAGCAGGTGTTAATTTCCTGCTGCTAACTCGCCTTATGGCGTATTTTGTGTTCTTTTCGCAGATCTGGCTGGTCATTGTGAATGTTGAGGTGTGGTGATTTTGCGATTTTTTGCACGGGAACGCCTACTCTGCATCTCATTAGTGATAGTTGCGGGGTCCTCTGTGGTGATATTTTTTGCGGTTGCTATTGCGGGTAAACTGGTGCTGTGGGCTGTTAGCACCAGCTTGTGAATGGAGAGGTAAAGTTATCACGACTTTGGCTGCGATAAAGTGCCGTTAATTCAGAGATAGCTCGTTGTGAATATGTCTCCAAGTTTCTTGATACCTGTGTAGGGAATAGCTTGTTCCAAATGAATAAACAAATCAAATCTTCTGTTTCCTTAAAAATCATTTTAAATATGCCGATCGGGAGCACAGAGCGCTGGTAAGCAACTGGAGACCGCATCTTCATTTTATTCATTTAGGTTTGGTGGAGATGGGCAAATGACTCCAGCTACTTAATAGTAATCACGTTTTACAGCTAATGGATGGATATTTAACCGATAGACATCATCTAATTATTTTGAAAACCAGTATCCCAAATACCTCTTGGGACTTTATTATAGTAGGGAGTCAGTTTACAGAGAAGATTGCCTGTTGCAGAACTAAATAATAGGAACTCATTTGTTAGTTCTATAGCCCCCAATACAGAAAAGTTGTTATTTGTTTTAAATAACACTTCAATTGATTGAACCTTTCTGGAAGCGTAAACCACAAGGTCGTCTGCAAAAAACTTGAGTTTCAGGGCACCTGCAGCTAATGGCTCTATTTCAAAACGTGGATCTAATGGCTATTGCTCCTGGCTCAATGTAGAGATCACCCTTGTCTAGTACCCCTGGAAATTTGAAATCTGTCAGAACTTTTCTAATTAATTATAAGTGAGGCGTTAGCACCTTTATTTAGATTACTTAAGTTTTTTATCAACTGAGCTGGAAGGCCCACTTTTATTAATACTGTGAACAAAAAAGACCAGCTGGTCACATCAAAAGCTTTTTCACATTTATAAAAAAAGTGCATAAAAATTAAAGAAGCTGTGACTTTATTAGTGAGTTTATTAGTCAAAATATGACCTGGACTAAAAAAAATAGAGCTGTCATCAGGGCATAAAACCTTTTTGATCCCTATGTTTAATTTGAGGTAATAGGAAAGTCAACTTTGCAGCAATTAATTTACCTAGGATCCATCCCTTTCTTAAAAAAAACAAGCAATATTCCCTCTCAAAAAAGATGGGGCTATGCTACGTCCGGATAAGATATGGTTGAAGAGTTGTGTCATTGGTGCCTTCAACTGCTCTACAAAGGTCGGATACCATTCAGAGGGAAAGCCATCATCTCCAGCGGCTTTTTCCCTAGATAGGTGCTTAATGATCCCAGCTAGTATTCCCTGCGTAGCTTGACTGACTAGGCCTGGTACTACTCCCACCAATAATCTTGGAAGGGACCATTTCTTTAGGTACTCAACCATAGTTGAGCCTGGAGGTTCGATTGTTTAGGTGTAAAAGTTCTCAAAGGAAGAGCTCACTTTTTCTCCAGTCACTGCATCTTCGCAGCCAGGGCTGTTGCTCACACTGCCTGGTTTACATGCAGGTCTTTTATTAAAAGAATTGTCCTTGGAACATAGAAACAGCTCTGTTGTCCTGATTCTGGGAAGCCAGGGACAATGACTGACCCTCTCCTCCAGTAGTCCCAGGGTTTATCGTAAGAGGGAGTGCCTCTATTTGACTTGATGCCACATTTGTTGTGGCTGAAGATATTCAAATTAGAAGAACTGGGCCAGGACTAGGCATTATTGAAGGGCCAGCATTCGCTGAGGATCATCCCCCATGCTCCTTACACACTATGATTGCCACTTTAGGCGTTTGGCTCTCGTTGTCCTTGTGTTTCAATCTCCCTTCAGTTAATTGACAATAGATATTAGAAATTAGGTCACTATTGCTTCCAGAGACAACACCTTCACTATATTATCCCAGGGACAGAGCTCTGAAGAGCTTTATGGTACTGTAATAACATCTTGCTTGACTTGTAGAGAGCAATCTGATTGTACAAGTTTGTCTTTTGATACTCTAATATTCCCCTGGTTAGATTCATGCCCTACCCTTAGGGCAAAATGTCAGGTCGCCCCTTCTGGGGGCTTGTCTCTTGTCTCCCTCGAACATAGTGTCATACTTGGGGACCCTTAAATGTGGATGATCTGACCTGCTGCTGAGGCTCAAAGACATTTTGCACCTGGGTTCAGAATTCTCAGAGGCATGCGGCCTCAGAAAGTAGATTAGGGTTCCTCATTCCCTGATGTGGAAGTGAGGGGTTGAATCCAACAGCTTCTGTAGGACCTCATGGGTGTAAAGAGTCAACACAAGGATCGCCGCCACCCAAAGCGGTCCTGGGAGGGGGGGTCACATACTGATGCAAGATGGCAGAGTTTAGCACTGCGGCATGAGGTGGTGCCTGCCATCTACACCCCCTATTCACTTTTTTTGAGAGGCCACCCTTAAAGGTTTCTAGGACCCCAGAGCCCCCCACTTTCCCAACCAACTGGAAAAAGCACCTGAGATACAGGTACAAAGAAACCGCATTTCCAGGTAAGCTGTGAAGTCTGTATACCAGGGACACACCAGGTTGGAAGTGTGAGTTAAAGGGGCAATGAGCACAATAAGCTCCAGCTTTGATGCGGAGGTGAGTCCTTGGACATAGTGGCTGCTCCACAGTGGCCCAAAATGTCTACTTTTTTAAATCATGGCTAGTACATTGGTAGTTTTTAATGAATCGTTAAGTACTTAGTTTAACAGTTGTAATCTTGTGGAAGACAGCACTGTACCCTTAAAAAGAAGTTCTCTCGATCTGCGGCCATTACATTACATTGTCCAATTTCAATGACTGTTAAGAATAAATTGCTCCTCAAGCAATGCCGAAAGCTAAGGCCAAGACTAGTCCTGCAATTAATAGGGAAGCTCCCTGTTTATGTAACCACCATCTATTTTCCCCATACTTAATAATCCGTTATTAAATTTGCCCCTCCGACACTCATCTGAGAATACTTCTCCATTTTGTTCCAGATACTCCTTACAATATTACTCTTAGTTCAGTGATTCAGCTGTTCAAGAATACTCCATTATTGATATACGACAACTAGACAATGTGAAACGTAATCTTACCTTCCTCTAAAGCAGAAAAAGCTTGTGATAGGGACTTGACATTATCCATTGGTATTTTGTATGATAACAAGGATGAAAACCTTAATCAGAGAGAAAAAAACACACTGTCAGCAACAGTCTTTATTGTATGTGGTAGCACGGCTCTCAATACAGTTAAATAAAAAATAAAAAATGTAGGGATTAGAGGGAGAAAAAAACAAACATAAGCCCCATAACATGCTAAAAATGTGGGAGACGTATCAGAATAGAAGGTCTAAATCCTGATAGATCGTACTTGAGAAACATTGCATCGTGACTTTGAATCTTGATAATCTTAGAATGTATTGACATAAAGTCTGCAGTAAATTTTGTCTCTAAAAATAGGGAGCCCTATAGTAAAAATGTGCTCTTTGTGGCACTCAGCTATTTCAAAAGAAGCTATGACAGGCGACAGACAATTAGTTGTCCTAGACTTCTTGCCTCGGCTGAGTATCAAGGAGACATACAACTGAAGAGCGTATGCAATATGATTGCAATTGCTCCTTCCCCCAAACAATCACATAGTCGATCTCTGCCACTGCCTCAACTTCTCAGCATCACAGTAGGCAGCAAAACATAGACACTACCAATCTGTGCAGTGTTTCCTCTCCACTTTCTGACTCCTACTACTTGATTTATTCTGTAGGAACTTCTAGTCCTTCTTTTCTCTCTTCTTACATGAATCACTCATTTAACTCTCATCCTGAAACCAAGCTCTTATTTTGAAAACCAATCAACTGCCTCCACCTATAAAGCACCAAGCAATGGGTTATTCCTCGAAAAGCTGAATATCACTTGGGTTAAAACCAATCCCCTTCAGTTGCACTCATCTATTAAATAACTTGTCGAATTCTTTTACAATTATATATTTATGTTCCGCCTACCCATCTGGTATTTGTTGTATCCTGGCAACTGGATGCATTCTTTGCTGGATTCTAGGGTGATTCAGGAGGCTTGGGAAGGTGGCAGTTGCTGAGGAGCTGGGATGTCACAGGGGTCGTTATATGCTGACTAATAAACGTCCTAATTTCTATAAGAGGCTTTGTCCTGGCTCTTTGTGCTGCTCTAAACTCTGTCACCTCTATCTCTCCGTCTCACAGCGCCAAGACGCCTCGGCATAAGAGCGCTCTAAAAATAATTCAGTCAGTCAGTCAGTCAGTCAGTCAGTCCTGTCATCCCAAAAGTGGCAACGAGGATGGGATGCTAAGGAAAGGACACAGTGGAGGAAGTATATGTTGAAGGGCTGAGCTTTGCTTTGAAGGACATTAGATCCTGGTCCCAAAAAGTTGGAATAATTCTCTGTCTTGTCAGACTCTGTTACAGCCTGTAAAAAGAAGGCGACGTGTGGAGAAATTGAGATAAGCAGGTGAGTTTATTCCCAACCGGCAGTGACTGGTGATTGTGAGACATTATTCAGTGCGAGGAAAGGCCGGGCCGGAGTGCTTGAAATCTGCCAGAGGGCTGGGGAGGAAAGGCTGGCTGGAGTGTTTACACGTAAAAGCTGCCCGAGGTGCTGTTTGCATGCTCTGAAGTAGGAGGCAGAAATACAGTCTCAGGCACAGGTATCAAAGCTGCAGGGATGCAGGAATAAATAAGTAAGTCATTTTATTGTAATTACAGCCTTTACAAAATCGCTCAACAGCGAAAGATCATCAAAATAAAAACCGCAGTTCCATCATTTATAAAGTCCAACAATAAAAAGAGCTGTGATACAGTTTGTGTTGACTACACAGCATATTCCTTTCAGCTGGCTTATGCCGTAATCCGAAAGAGTAACAGTTTGTTCTATATGCTTTAAGAGGTCCTTAATTTCCTCTTACGAGTCTCATAAGGACTCTGTGACAAATGTATGTGAGTAAAAGGTGCCTTTGGGTTGCGTATGTTTTAAAATAAACCATTTTATAAAAGGGTATTGACGTCATATAGCAGCCCCGTTGTTAGAGTTTATAATAAGGATGCTGCAGATCCATAAAGTGTCAAATGCCCAATATTTAACACGAGGTTATTATGATGTATTAAAGGGAAGGAAAGAGTGCCAGTTCCGGGTAGTGGTGAGCCTGCGTTCAAAAGTTGGGTATTGTGCACCGGATCTCTCAATTTTTGTCCTCTACCATCCCCATGAATTGTACGAACCGGCACGCCAGCTGTGCATCTCCTCCTCCAAGGCAAGCTTTCACTGCTTGTCTGCAGGATCTTATCCGCCTGGTGTTGAGGATTGTTTTCAGAAGAAGTCGACATGCAGGATCCAGTTCTCGCCAGGCAGATAATAGATGCATGATGCTCTCTTCTGCTTTCCCGCAAAGACGTCACTTAGAAGCCTATTAGGATGGCGGTTTGACTTTTTCCGGCCGCCACTGTAGCAGAGTGTAGTATCTTGGTTAATGTCATCCACTGCTCCACCAGTGGAACACTCTAGATATGATGTAACATAGAATGTTGATGGATGAAATCCACAGTTGGAGAAGGGCTGAGCTCCTTGATGGCTGCTCCTGGTGGGGCTGAATACTACTGTATTTCTGATCCTGTAACTAACCTGAATAAATCATCTTGAATCACACCTACCTGCGTGGACCAGATTACTACAAGAGATTGGGTCGGACCGCCATGAGTGTGGCGGTCCCGCCCATGGTATTATGATGTGACTGCCACATGCATGGCGGTGATTGGGTCCAACCGCCATGCTTCCATCGATCCCGCCCGTTGAATTATGATGGGTCTGCTGCATCACGAAAATGAGCATGTTGTGCATTTCACTGCACTGTGCATGCCACTTGATGCAGTGAAAAGTAGGGGGTTACCCATGGTACCCACACACCCCCAACACGAGGGAGGCTCGCAACGGGCCCCCAAACACAATCCCCACCAGCCTTTCCATAGCGGAGAGACCACCGTGGAAAAGCTGGCTTCTGCATGCATCCTAATCCGGACGGCCTGGCCCGGCGGTGGTGATCCATCCGCCATCGTAATAGGCCCCTAGGTTATTTCCGAAGATCGCTTCCATGGTGGAAGGTGCAGCAGGACAGGAAGGATACCCATTCGGGACTGAAGATATTTCTCTTTTGATTTCCTGTTGAAGCCAGCGCCTAAATGATTTTGCAGGAAGGGTCTTGTGTAGCTCTGCAGCACGCACCATCTGTGAGCCATTCCCCTGAGTGATTCTTTGTCCTCTAATACTGACAGCCTTTTCACTGTCTTATTTACCAAAGACGTAAAGCTGTTTTGCGCTCCTGAAGTTGCCCAGAGCTCCTTCAGGCCTAGGCGGTTTATAGATGCTTTCAGGTAGTCCCTTGCTATGCAGGCCTTGCTTGTGTTTATCTCTTTCCATAGGTGGAAACTCAAAGAGCTTTGTTTGGACCTTCTGATCCTATGCCAACATTTCACGTAGGCGCCATTTTGAGATATTTTTTGAGATTGTAGACCAAACTCCATCCTGATTTGGGTGGGAGAGACGTAATTTGGGAGGATCACTGACAAAATTTCGACCTCCAAAATATCGACCTACAGTAATATCGAGTCTAAAATTTCGAGGGCAAGAATATCGACATCCTATCTACAACATGGTAAGTACAAAAATATCGAAAAAATAATATAGATGTTAAAAATATCGATGTTAAAAATATCGTTTTTTTTTCTTTTAAAATATAAATGTAAAATAAAGTAAATAACACTCATAAATATAATATACATATTTAAAAGTATCTATTAATGTTTAAAATTAATAAATAATACATATATAATAATAATACATTAATTAAATATATACTGTAAATATATAATATATATGTTCTGAACAATATGTTGTAATAATTATTTTACTAACTTTTAAATTATTAAAATATATTCTAATTTACAAATACATTTACAAACATAAAAAAAAAACATAAATTAAATGTACAAAACATAAAAAATTAAATATACTTTTAATATTTTTACAATTAATTATATAAAATGTTGGATAGCGCAGGGGTAAAAATTACTATTCCCACTCCAGAGAGTGCAACAGTAGGGAAAGCTTTGGTTAGCGTAGAGGTAAAAATTACTATTTCCACTCCAAGGAGTGCAACAGTAGGGAAAGCGTTGGATAGCGTAGGGGTAAAAATTACTATTACCACTCCAGAGAGTGCAACAGTAGGGAAAGCGTTGGATAGCGTAGGAGTGAAACTTAATATTCCCACTCCAGAGAGTGCATCAGCAGGGAAAGCGTTGGATAGCGTAGGAGTAAAAATTACTATTCCCACTCCAGAGAGTGCAACAGTAGGGAAAGCGTTGGATAGCGTAGGGGTAAAAATTACTATTCCCACTCCAGAGAGTGCAACAGTAGGGAAAGCATTGGATAGCGTAGGGGTAAAAATTACTATTCCCACTCCAGAGAGTGCAACAGTAGGGAAAGCATTGGATAGCGTAGGAGTATACATTACTATTCCCACTCCACAGAGTGCAACATTAGGGAAAGCGTTGGGTAGCGTAGGAGTAAAAATTACTATTCCCACTCCAGAGAGTGCAACAGTAGGGAAAGCGTTGAATAGCGTAGGAGTAAAGATTACTATTCCCACTCCAGAGAGTGCAACAGTAGGGAAAGCGTTGGATAGCGTAGGAGTAAAAATCAGTATTCCCACTCCAGAGAGTGCATCAGTATGGAAAGCTTTGGATAGCGTAGGGATAAAAATTACTATTCCCACTCCAGAGAATGCAACAGTAGGAAAAGCGTTGGATAGCGTAGGAGTAGAAATTACTATTCCCACTCCTGAGAGTGCATCAGTAGTGAAAGCGTTGGATAGCGTAGGAGTAAAAATTACTATTCCCACTCCAGAGAGTGCAACTATAGGGAAAGCGTTGGATAGCGTAGGGGTAAAAATTACTATTCCCACTCCAGAGAGTGCAACAGTAGGGAAAGCGTTGGATAGCGTAGGAGTAAAAATTACTATTCCCACTCCAGAGAGTACATCAGTAGGGAAAGCGTTGGATAGCGTAGGAGTAAAAATTACTATTCCCACTCCAGAGAGTGCAACTATAGGGAAAGCGTTGGATAGCGTAGGGGTAAAAATTACTATTCCCACTCCAGAGAGTGCAACAATCGGGAAAGCGTTGGATAGCGTAGGAGTAAAAATTACTATTCCCACTCCAGAGAGTGCATCAGTAGGGAAAGCGTTGGATAGCGTAGGAGTAATAATTACTATTCCCACTCCAGAGAGTGCAACTATAGGGAAAGCGTTGGATAGCGTAGGGGTAAAAATTACTATTCCCACTCCAGAGAGTGCAACAATAGGGAAAGCGTTGGATAGCATAGTAGTAAAAATTAATATTCCCACTCCAGAGAGTGCATCAGTAGGGAAAGCATTGCATAGCGTAGGAGTAATAATTACTATTCCCACTCCACAGAGTGCAACAGTAGGAAAAGCGTTGGATAGCATAGGGGTAACAATTACTATTCCAACTCCAGAGAATGCGACAGTAGGGAAAATGTTGGATAGCGTAGGGGTTAAAATAACATACTTATAAATAAAAGCTTTTTATTTAATAAATGATATAAACTATTAAAAAAATTTAAACCATATACAATACCTATACATAATTATAAAAAACATGATTAGCTAAACATATTTAACCCCAAAAAATTATTAAAAAATACCATTTTATAATATTTAATTACCAATTAATAATTAATTAACAAGTATATTATTTACAAAACAATCAATTAAAAAAATTTAGTACTTAATTACATTTAAATTACTTCCCACCATATTCCCCTATAAACCCACTACCCACAACAGAACACATTTATCTATTTATGAATTAATTAAAATTATTTACCAATCAATTAAAATTATTTACCAATTATTAAAATTATTTACCAATTAATTAAAATAATTTATAATTCCTACTAATTAATAATTAATTATACATAATTAAATAACTTCCCACCCTATTCCCCTATAAACCCACTACCCGCTACAGAACATATATATCAATTAATCAATTAATTTTAATGAAATAACCATTAATTAATTTTTTTTACCAATTATTTAATTTTTTTTAATAATAACTACAAATAATTTTTTAATTTAACATAATGAAATTACTACCCACCCTATTCCCCTATAAACCCACAACCCGCTATAGAACATATTTATCAATTAATCAATTAATTAAAATGATTTACCAATTAATAACATTTAATTACCAATTATTCATAAATAATTAATATTAACTACTAATTAATAATTAATTTAACCTATTTATATTACTTCCCACCATATTTCCCTATAAACCCATAACCCACTACAGAACATATTTATCAATTAATCAATTAATTAAAATTATTTTCCTATTAATTAAAAATAATTACCAATTAATTAAAATGTATTATTAAATCCTACTAATTAATAATCAATTTAACATAAATAAATTACTTCCCACCCTATTCCCCTATAAACCCACAACCCGCTCTGGTACTAAAACATATAATTTGCTTATAAAAAATGTATTCATATATGAATTTAATACACATATAATATTAATTATTTTAATTACTTAAGTAAAACATATAACACATACATAATAAAAAACAAAAGAAATAATACAAATATCGATATTAGTGTAATCGAAATTAGGAACATCGATATATATGCTATCGATATTACTAACTTTCATATTACTTACATCGATATTAAGTATTTCGATATTACCTACCTTAGGGTCGATATTCTGTCCAACGATATTCTTGTCATCGATATTCTGCTCCTTCGAAATTACTGACACAATATTTTGTTAATTTGATATTCCATACTCAATATTTTGACTGTGTACCAATTTGGGAGGCTGAACACTATTCTTAATGATCTCGACCCGGCACAGTCCAGCGTGTCCCCATCTATTCCCCTGAGGAACTCACTCCCGTAGGTGATAGCTGGGATTAGCTTTGCTTGTAAAACCTGTAGTAGTGGGTTGAAGCTTGGTCCGGCGGTTTTAAGTTTAAGAGATTTTCAAGCTATCGCTATTGAGTTGCCTCTCCATTTTATGGCTTCTTTTTGTAGTTTAAAGGTACCCTTGTCGTCAATAATCACCCCTAAATACTTGTATTCGGTCACAGCTTCCATGGGTGCACCTGCCAGGTACCAGTGAAACCCAACTTTTATGGGTTGAAACGCATGACCTTTGACTTCTCTAAGTTGATAGTTAGACAATTAGATGCTGCATGACTGATAGTTGTGCTTAGCAGGTGCTCAAGCCCAATTGGAGTTCGGCTGATCAACACAACGTTGTCGGCGTACAGTTGGTTAGAAAGTGACAGCCCCCCTAACTTGGTTGCATGTGAGGTGCTGATGTTTCATTCCGAAGAAAAGTCTGCCATAAACAAGTTAAAAAGCATAGGGGCCTGAGTGCAAGCCTGTTTTAATCCCCTCATTGTTGGTATTTTCCTTGACAGGAATTTGCCGGTTCCTAGCTTTACTTGAACCCATGTGGGGTGTGTAGGAGAATTATCTGCTTTAATAGCGCTATTGGAATTTTCATCTTCTTTAGTTTGGCCCAAAATTTGTTCCTGTCAATACTGTCAAATACAGCGGGATAATCAATGAAACAAAGAAAGAGGTGGAGTTTTGCTGCTTTGACGCCGACCATCAGTAGCGTTAGAGCGAGTAGATTTGTGAAGGTCCATGTGTGTTTACAGAAGCCTGTCTGGTTAATAGGGATGAGCGATTCTTTATTTGCCCATGATGTTATTTCATCCAGAAGGAAACAAGCATAATATTTTGCCTCAACGTCAATTAAGGTTACGAGTCAGTAGCTGGTTGCTTTATTCTTATCTCCCTTCTTATAAATTGGAGATAATATTGAGCCTTTCCAGGAGTCTGTTTAAACACGAACAGTAGCATGGCCGCCCAGTAGTCCGGGTCAATTTTGGTTTAAGATGGGTGGAATCTCGTTGAGCCCGGTGCGCCCTCACGCTTTCCTTTGGCTATTCGGTTTTTAATCTGCAAAGTCGTAAATTGAGGGGCACTTAATGGTGTCCTGCTGGTGTTTCCATAGGGACTTCACTTGTTGGGCTGACCCGACCCCGGTTTTGCTGTAGCAAGACTTTCCTCCTTTGAGTTGAAGTGTTCCAAGAGGTGGCCTGCCCAAGTTTCCTCAGTTAAGTGAGAGTTGATACCTTGCACAATGGCATTACCTAGGTTGTTTATTGTTTGCCAAATTATTGCGCTTTGATCTCTGCGTCGTTAATGAGCTTGGCCCACAGTATGTCTTCTGCTTCCCTTTTTACTTGCCACATAACTTTGTTCTTTGTCGCTTTTAGCTGCACAAGGGCTTCATGTAGCATTGTTTTATTGCCCCTTTGTCTTAGCCTTCATAGAGTTTTGTTTATGTCTTTGTTGAGTGTCCTCAAATTCGGTAAGTTGATTTCCTGACCGTGAGCTTGAAAGCTGGGTTTTTGGTGTTCCCCTACAAAAAGAGAAGTCGTCTGATCTTTTAGCGTACTGATCCCCTAATTTTTTGGTCAGAGTTCCCCAGCGGATTCTCACGTTACTATGTGCCTCTGCTTGATATTCCCAGCTTGACTTAGCTAGGGCTTGCAGTTTGTCCGGTTGGGTAGTTTTACACGTAAGCCTTTTTAAGTTCGCAGTATGAACAGACGCAGGATCATCCACTGGGGGATCCAGGGGCCGCCCTTTTATGCACATCGAAATTTCCTGGGGCTATGCTCTTTTGTTCTGATTCTGAAACTAGAGATCCTGCTAAACAGTTGTAAAGTAACAAAAGTGTAATCTATTGTAGAGCTTTCCGTAGCTCTATGGTAGGTTGCCGTGGGCGATTGATCTCCTGGAAAGCGACCATTTAGTGCCACGAGGCTCAGGTGCTCCATGTCCTGTATGAAGTTCCTGGTAAGAGCTGACCGATGTATCTCTTTGCCCTGTTCCTGGCTGGGAACCTTCCAAGCCTTGAATTGTTCCTCCAGATTTTGATCCCTTTTTTGCGGTCCCAGTAGATGCATGTTCAAATCTCCAGCCAGAAAAAGGTTAGTTGTTGATTCTTCCAAGAATAATCTGGGTATTTCCGTACCCACCATTTTAACTCCTTTATCTTTGTCTCGGGGGTGGATATAAATGTTTAGCATTATGATTTGTTGTTTAGCTCTGCCCTCCCCTAAGTCTACTGCAAGAATTGAATTCAGGAATGAATAGAATTGAGCTACTTTTTTGATTTAAAGTATTAATGTGGCGATACTTGGCCTGGTTTACCTGGCCAATTTGAGGGGGGAGATTGAGAAGGATGGCTGTGCCCCCAGCAGCCTGCTTATGGCTGGCAGAAAATTTAGGAGGGGTAGATAAGTGTGCCTGTTTGCTGTTTATTGTGTAAGCCGGGTTGCTATTTCTAATGGTTGGTGTGATTTTGCCTCCTGTAAAGTATTCTTGCTTGGGCTGTTCTTCTCCAAGGCTTTCCGCCTCTGGTTCTGGCTCTCATGGGGCATCTCATGGGAAATTATTGAGGTTGAAGGGCCCGCTTTGTTATCTGTCTTTAATTCCAAGGGTTCGCAGCTAACGATGTTCACTGGCTTTTTATCCCGTGCTCCGATCTATCTGGGGGAAGTAGTCTGTTATAATCTTCTTCCTAATTATCCTTTTCCACTTTTTCTTGCGATTCTGCTTCTCCTTGCCTTGTCCGTTTTCCAGGCCTTGTGGTTTGGTGGCTTGTATTATTGATAGTTCCCCTTCTGACTGTTGTGTGCGATTGCTTTGTTCCAAATCGCCGCTCATTTCTTTTGCTTTATCATTCCTGCTAAGCCTTTCTGCCCAGGACATCTCTCTGTGGCCTTTGATGTATTAAGCCGGCTGGCTCTTGGGCAGATAGTGGATCCACCATCCGTGTGGGAGGCCTTTAAGGGGGTATTGCTCCTGCCCATATCCTCAGGAGCTATTTCTCCACTGGTGATTATCTCTATATTATCTTTTTTGTAGGTACCTTGGGGGTTTGTCCTGGGGTGGTTCGTTAAATTCCTGATGTCACTCACCAGTTCCCTCATTGCTGCTGAAAGTGTGGGCAATTTGTCCACTATGGTGTAGCAGGTGCAGTGTGTTTGCATTAGTTGTGTTTCTTCCTGCACCCTGTGGATCAGTTTGGACATGTTTGTAAGTCTGTGATCGATGTTTGCGACATGAGTAGAGACTGAATTAAGAATAGTTGGTTGGATGTCCATTTTATCCGAATGAAATTGCATTGCCTTGATAGACAGCTGCATAATGTCCAGTAGGGATGACCAAAGTCTGCCTGTGTCTGACCAGTCCGGGTCCTTGGGACGATTTCGATGCCCACTTGACATCTCAGGCTGCCTGATGTAAGAAATGTTAGGTGGATCGTGCCCCTCTTCTTCAGACCGTGTGTCTAGTCCGCTATTAACTGGATCTAAGTTTAGTGCTTCTGATTCTCCCCAATCTTGTGCCGGGATGATTCTGAAGCTACCTGTGCCACTAACAATAAAATAGGCTCGTCAGCCGTTGGTTTCTTTTCATCTCTTTTCGTGGTGCATTGAGCTGTAGCTTCTTCTGGTGCGTTGATGGCCTCTGTGTTTGTAGCTGAGGAAGGGATGGCCGTAGAGGTAAACGTGTGCCCCTTGATGGAGTTTTGCGAGTCCTTGGGGTTTATTCCTTCTATTCCTGTCAGTACTATGACCGAAGGTTCAAGTGGCTGACCTATTCTTGGCTCAGACTAGACGCCCAAGACTCTTGGTGGAGCCTGGTTTAACCTAAGATATGTACCCCTCAGGATGGATATTGAAGGAATTATGAGGTCTTCGTTAGGTGCACTAGTCTCCATTGTTTTTAAAGATGGCCCTTGGGGGCCACCCAGGCGTGTAACAGTTGATTCTCCTTTCTCACCCTCGACCTCCTGTGTACTGTCTTTTTTGTATTGTGGTTTGAATGATGATGGTTGGAGTGATGTACTGTCACTGGGCAAAAGGGGGAAGGAAGGTCACTCAAGTTTTCGTTATTGTGGTTTAGCACTGGCCCTGCATCTTTTAAGAATGAAAATGTCATGTAGATCTTAGGCCCCTGCCCCTTCCCCTTCCGGAGTTCTGAGTTTGGGCATTATCCAACACCACCAGTCTCTGGTGCAGTATGCTTTCTTCCGTGAACTGCTTCTCATTACTAGAGATCTCACTGAGGCCTTTGCTCTTCTTTTTCCTCTTACTGAGTATAGTTGTAACCGACCGTCTCTCGTTTCCTGATCTCATATCTGTTCCGTATGCCTCTTTGATTTTGGATTTAAGTTTGGATAGCCTTGAGAGTTTTTAGTGTTTTGGATAGCCTTAAGTGTTGGATGGGCTTGAATGTTTTAGCATTCTTTGGTGAGTACACCTGATGACTACCTGAGATGTAAGTGTTTCCCTGTTTCCCTCATCTGGTTTGGATTCAGTTTTTGTTCTTATTATGTACTCTCTTTGTGTACTCTCTGCGTTCTCTCCACGTTCTTTTGAGTGGCTATTACCCCTGCCTTCTCCAGAGACAATCGGTACCCGGTTGCCACTTACTAAGGGCTTGCTAAAGGCTTTTTCCTCTGCGGAAGTGCTAGGTTCTTCTGGGGCCCGTTCGTCCTGGAGGCTCTTGTCTACAGGGACCCAGTTCTAAAGGTGCTGCAAGACCTTATGACTTATGACTGGGACAAAGGTGGGGGAAGCGGATGCCAGGCTGTGCTTACCCCCTAGTTTCCGCCCACTCCTCTCTTTCTCCCTGCCTTATAGCTCCCTGTTGTACCTACCGACTGTTCCAGACCTCCTACCAACCTCCTACCAACCTGCCTCACCGGTGGCCTAGGGCCTAGGGAGCAGCAGGGATCCTGAGGTCACTTGGGGGGGGTTAAGTCACTGGGAGAGGGGGAGGGGTGAGCAGGGCTCTCAGATGGATGCATGATGAGCTTTGAGCCAGTGACCAGAGAGGAATGCTGAGGGCACGTGAAGAATATGCTGGTCCTAGCATTCCAGTAGTGTTGTGTCTTGAAAAGTGCACGTGGTCCCACATGACGAGCAATGTGCTATTATCAGAGGCATTATCGAGCATCAGGGAAGCATGTTTGCTTCGGAGGTGCATGTGAGTCGGTGTTGCTGCAGCCTGAAGGGGCATTCGAGGCACTGTGCTCCAGACTTGTGTGTGCATGGAGCACTATTAGAGTGTAGTTGAGAAGTACAGTGTACACAAGCCCTGTATTCAACATAATTATTGGCCGGCACCTATATTTTTAGGGAGCGTTGCAATGGAGATTCACTCATATTGAAGCACAGCTTGTGTGTGTCTTGCCTGAGGAGGGAGAACTGCTTGGTAGCAGAGTGCCGCTCAACAGGGTCATCGTTATACGCTGGTGGAGACAGGGGAGGCAGCGAGGTCTTGGAAAGAAGGCAAACTCGATTGGAGGCATATTCTAGCCTCGAGTACCAAGAGGGACAGAGCCAGAAACATACAAGAATAAGGAACACCCTACCTTTTGTAGCAGGGTGATATCCTTCACGACTGTGATTTACAGAAGGCTAATTGGGAAGGGGAAATACATGAGCTATGTTTGTTGGATGAGATGTTGCCCTGTCGCTTGTTCTGTCAGAGAATCCCAGTGAATGTGGTAATCTAGGCAGGAAGTGGACACTGGGGAAACCTAAACAGCTGGAAGGCTAACCTGCAGTAGCCCATGTGGCTGTAAGAAGGGTAGCAATGATGTGCTAAAACGTTTATCTGTGGTGTGTAGTGAAAGCAGGAAGAGAATTTGCATAAACCTTAAAGCAATATGAGCAGTTGTGCAACACGCTACCAACGGATTGGTTCCAGGTGGCGTTTGATAGTTGCTGAGAAACGTTAAGCTTTGTCTCCTTAACAATACAATACCTACTTGCAATTGCCTGTGACTTGTGACCACAATCCGTGGTGAGGAGATATTGGGTGGAGAGCTGATGTTAGCTTGCTAATACATCATCTTTCAACTGCAAACTTCCACATGAATTGGAATTTTTGTATTGTTCCCTTATGCATATCTTATTCTGGGGGAAAGGATGTTATATAAATTGTACTGTGCTTTTGGGGGGGGATATTAAGGGAAGCTGAAGTGTTGACCTGCAATGGAAGAGTAGCAATTAAGGCTGAGGAAGTTAGGGTGCAGTCCCACTGTAATAAAGTATTTATAGTTTGGAGTGGAAACAAAAAACCACAAATATTATCTTGATTGTTCAGTCATGGCAACACAATCAATACCTGCACCTCCAGTCTTTTTACAAGATCCAGGGCTTCTATGTATGGGATGTGAAGACTGGAAGGAAATGTTTGTAACCTATTTGGAGGCTATAGGAGGAGATGGTTTCGTTGGCTAAAAGAAAATTGCCCATTCTAAAACATAATTTGGGGCTGGACGGCAGAAAGGTTCTCAAGACTCTGCCAAGTCCAGTAATGAAAGGGAGAAATGCAGGTGAAGGGTCTGATGAGGAGGAGGATGATGAGTATGAAATTGTGATGAGAGCGATAGAAGAGAATTTTGGCATGAAGATTAGCATTGCAGTCAAAAGACACAAGTTTTTCCCATACACAGGGAAAAACTACTGAGCAGTATCTAGCAGCCCTAAGAAGGTTGGCTGTTTCATGTAAATTCAGCGATCTCTGGGGTTAAATTATTAGAGATAAGGTGAATAACAGGACAAACAATAGTGGAATCCAGAAGAAACTGTTGGGACAGAAAGACTCTACTGTAGATGAGACCATAGAAGAGGCTGGGCGTACGGAGAATACCTTTTGCTATGTCAAGGAATTGGTAGGTGCTGCTGTTAAGGGAGCAGGTGAATCGGAAAATGCATGTGATGTGAACGTGGTAAAGAAATCCTTGTGTAAGGGTAAGGAAGGAGAGAAGAAAGGAGGCAATATTCAAAATGTTGAGAAAAATACAGTGTGTTATAGATAGGGTAGTGAGCAACACATGGCTGGGGCCATCAATTGTCCGGCTGCTGAGGGAAGATGTTTGAAATTTAAAAAGATGTGTCACTTCTGCAAGTCCAGGAGAACTGTGAAATTTGTGAATGGACAGGAACTACTAGGGGATGAGATGGACTTGGAATCAAGCGATGAGGGGGAGATTGAAGTGATGGTGGTCAGTGAGAAGAAACCACAACTTACTGGTCAGTCAAGGGAAATTAGAGAAGAGTTTTCCCACCTGAATGTGCTACAAAGGTGAGGGGCAAAGACGTACATGTTTTGGTTGGGTTTACTGACAGAATATCGATGTAAAAAATATTGCTGAAAAAATATAGAATGCAAAAATATTGACTTGATGTAAAAAATGTAGTTGTACAAAACATCGATTCAAATATATATATAAAATTAATAAATATTAAATATGTAAAATCAAATTAATATAAAAAATTGTAGATTTATTATTAAAAAAAATAACAAATAATATTAATTGGAAAAGCTAAACACATACATACAAATGTATATGCATTAACTTTAAAACAATTAATAAACTATTAATTTTAATTTACTTTATAATTTTAAAATTATATAAAAATGTGCTAAAAACACACACATATATATATATATATATATATATATATATATATATATATATATATATATATATATATATATATATATATATATATATATATATGTATATGTATATACATATATACATATATATATCAACCAAAAAGCCCCCGAGTTTTTAGAGACACACCAAAGATATTTCAATGAGACTTTTGATTTCAATGTGTGGGACTCTATAGAATGCTGGGAGTGCCGTCCCCTTGATGCTGAAATTTGTACATATTTTGAACAATTGTTGTGAACAAGAACCGACTCACCATTTAGATCCCAAAGAACCCTTCATTAGAGGGTAACATATGTAGGGAAAGATGATTTAAAGTTCAATAACAGTAGGAAAGTTAAAAGTGATTAAGTTAAATAGTACTTTACATAAATTATGTGGTTGTCTGCATAGGAAAATAGTCGAAATAGTGTATAAAACTATATACAATAGGTTGTGTAGTACCTGGATAATGACACTTTACGCTATTCTTAAACTCATTTCTGTGACATATGATACCTCATCTAGATTAATGCAGCAATCACCGAATCTCAAAGATCTTGGTCCCTTTCTCGTAAAACTTTATGAATTGACTGTTTTTTCGAAAAATGTATAATCATCATTTCCCTTGAATTAATTTAACCCTCGATTTAAAATATTTTTTCATGGACAATGATTAGATGGATCTAAATGTAAATAATCATTTTCTGTTATTACTTCATTCAGGAATTGTCGGCTCTGTATGACAACTGGTACTTTACCTTAATTTCTCACATTGATATGTAAAATAGACCATGAAACCGGGTAAATACTTTATTTTGAACATATGGTCATAGAATTTGGTTATGGTACTTTACGTTAATTGTACATATTAGTGTATATACCTTTAAATGTGTACTGGCCATTTTTTTGCTGGGTGGGTTGGTCTAGATGACCATGGAAATGGTAGAGGGCACTCACATGTTTGCACTATATAAGTAAGGTCTAGACCTAGGGACTCCATGGTCCAGTGGAAGGCAGGAGCCGAAACGCGTAGACCGTCCATTTGACGCACGCTACTTTTTGCACTGGTGTGTAAATAAAGAACGCTGAAAATCATCTGTTGCTGTGCCGTGTCCTATGATCTACTGAATGTAGGAAGAAGAAGCTGTGGCAATATATATATATATATATATATATATATATATATATATATATATACATATATACATATATATATCAACCAAAAAGCCCCCGAGTTTTTAGAGACACACCACAAGGAAATTGTTCTTCCGAACCCTTTATTTGCAGCAAACAGCTCCGGCATCTTAGTCATAGGGTAGGCAAGTTCAAAAACAGATAATGGACTGCCGCTTCTTTCCATCCAGCAGTGGGGTCCGTTTTTGAACAATGAAAATGTAATGAAAACAAACTTTAATATTGGCAGCGAAAACATTGTTCAAAAATGGACCCCACTGGAGAGAAAGAATCCTTTTGGTTGATGTTTAACACGCAACTCCGGCCATCGGAGACTGCACCGCCGCTATCTTCATGCAAAGGTCCGAGAGGCTGCAGAATCTTGTTGCAGCCACCTTTCCAGCACAAGGAAATGCAGAATTGGCAAACAGCTTACATAACCTGAGGCTGTGAAGTTCCCTAAATCATCCAAAACTTAAAACCCCAGTGGGTAGCGATCATCCTCCTGCGTGATATAGAGGCACACAGTATGTTCCTACTTGCAGGCACACCCGTCCCTGTACTGCTGCATAGGTTGACACCACAGCGGGGCTGCACCACAGTGCAGCGGTGCTGACTTGCGACTCATTATATCCAAAGCAAAGTTAGCCTGGAATGAGTCAGCCACACAGGTGCGAAGGAGTAACCTGATTTATTCAAAGTAGGAAAACACACAAGATGATGGACGGAATGTTGCACAATGGCAAAACATTCACCCCCAGTCACAGAGCTGGGTTTAATCCATTGTTACTTTGCTCACCAAGCCACCCCAGTTCAGACATGGCCATATGCAAATCAGTCTTGACCCTGTGCCTCATGGGAACAGTCCAGCCTGAACTGCCAAGCCATGTCTTCCCTGGACCGGAATCAAGCATCCTAGGACCGGTTTCTGGCTATCATCCGTCTTCAGCCAGGATAGCTTGACTCCAGTGGCGTGGAGAGCACGGGACTCACGTCTGAGCATACCCGTCCCACTCGGGGTGACAAATGCAAAAACAACAGTTGATAGACAGAATGCAGAACATTGTCATACATTCACCCCAGTACAGAGATCTGGGCCTAAATCCATCGTTTTTCTGCTCACTAAGACACCCCAGTTCAAACATGGCCATATGCAAATCAGCCTTGACCCTGTGCCTCATGGAAACAGTCCAGCCCGAACTGCCAAGCCATGTCTTCCCTGGACCGGAATCAAGCATCCTAGGACCGGTTTCTGGCTATCATCCATCTTCAGCCAGGACAGCTTGACTCCAGTGGCGTGGAGAGCCCAGGACTCACGTCTGAGCGTACCCGTCCCACTCGGGGTGACAAATGCAAAAACAACAGTTGATGGACAGAATGCAGAACAATGTCATACATTCACCCCAGTACAGAGATATAGGCCTATATCCACAGTGAATTTCTAAGGTTTTTTAAATGCTAATTCATAACTATAACATGTCTGAAAACTATGTTTTTTTATGTAAATTTCAAAGTTTTTTTTAAAATCGTAATTCCTAACTATAACAAGTCTGAAACCTATGGTTTTTTCAGTGAATTTCAAAGGTTTTGTAAATGACAATTTTTAAATGTATTAATTCTTATATTTATTTTTTTGATACTGATTTACTAAAAAAAAATTAACTATTTATTTTTAGATATTTTATTTCTTAAATTACAGTATAATTACATTATACATTACATTACAAAATATACTTTCTCAGAATTAATTACTTTAGCTTAAATACTTTGCAAATAGGCAATAGAGTTTTAAGTACAGTAGTTACATTTGTTGCAATGCACAACACAATTTCAAACACAGTGCAACATTGGGCTGAATGGGAATTTCTAGTTAAATGCAATTAGTTACTTTATGGATTACTTTTCTAACCAGAGGACTGGATCCAAGATTCAGTCCTGGGATATCTACTGTAAACAGTTGAGTGAAAGCGTTTTGTTTACAGTGGTGATTTATAAGGAATAATATTGTATTTTAAAAGTTGACTTTTTCACATAGAATCACCTATGTTATCCTATGGGATGAAATTTACTTAGCAAGTAAGTAGTGTTATTGTTACTTTTTCGTACTCAGTGGTCGATCCTAGATCCAGCACTGGTGTATCTCCTGTAAACAGTTGAAAGAATGTGTTTAAGTCATACAGGCGATTTTTAAGGAATATTTGTCGTTTGTGAAAATAGACAGTAATTTTTCTGGTGAAAACCAGACAATGGATTCCTAAGGAAGGAAATACAAGTTACTTGTAAGTATGGTTAGAATTACTTTTCAGGGTCAGTACTGGGCTAAAAGATGCTGCACTGAGGTCTCTCCTGATAACAGATGAGTAAATTGGAATTCGTAGTACATCCAGTAAGCGCCACAGAGCTGCGTAGCAGAAAGATGTATAAAGGGGCACGGCCTGCACCACCTCTCTGCAACGCAGCCCAGTGGCGCTTCCTGGAAGCACCTGGTGAGCTACTTGGCCCCCATGGTTCCTCAAGTTTGAAATGGAATTTTTTCCCTAACTTAAAACGCGCAACAGGGCGTGTTTGCACATATCACGTCAGGCTCCTCCCCTCCCTTCACCGCTGTGTAAACGCTCCCTGTCACCGTTCTAAGTTGAGAGATTAAGTCCCCTTCAATCCTAAGGGTCACTAGGGTCACACTAGCCCACTAGGTACCTCCAATAAGCGCAAGGGACCTGCGTTGCAACGAGGTGTAAAAAGGGGCATGGCCTCTGAACACCTGTCTGCAACGCAGCTCCCTGGCGCATATTGGACATACCCATTGGGCTATTTGGCCCTCAGGGACCCTCAGTATTGAAAGAGAATTAATTCCCAAACTTAAAACGCGCCACAGGGTGCGTTTGCATAGTGGTGAAGAAAGGAGGCGTGGCCTAAGGTGGCGCTTTTTAAGTTAGAGAATTAATTCCTCCTCGATCCTGTGGTTCCCCGGGGGCCAACTAGCCCACCAGGTCCCTACGGTATGCGCCAGGGTGCTACGTTGCAGAAAGGTGTTCAGAGGCCATGCCCCTTTTTACAACACTCTGCAACGAAGCTCCGTGGCGCTTAATAGAGGTACCTGGTGGGCTAGTTGGCCCCCAGGGACCATCAATATTGACAAGCAATTAAATCCCCAACTTAAACTGCGCCACAGGGCGTGTTTGCACACAGGTGAATTCAGGCCCCGCCCCCTCCCTTCACCACTGAGCAAACTCGCCCGTGGTGCGTTTTAAGTTGGGGAATTAAGTCCCTTTGAATGCTGGGGGTCCCTGGGGTCCAACTAGCCCACCAGGCACCTCCAGTAAGCGTCACAAGGCTGTGTTGCAGAGAGGTGTAAAAAGGGGCATGGCCTGGAGCACCTCTCTGCACCGCAGCCCTTACTGGAGGTACCTGGTGGGCTAGTTGGCCCCCAGGGACCCCCAGTATTGAAGGGCAATTAATTCCCCAATTTAAAATGCACCACAGGGTGCGTTTGCAGAGTGTGTTTTTGAGGGGGTGGGGCCTAGGGAGGATTGCGTCTTTTAAAAAAAAAAATTGAAAAGAGGGCTGTGTGGTCCCCTTTCCTTTTACTTTTTTTGGGCCCTGGGGACCCCATCCCCCAGGGCCTGACCCCAAATATAAATTTTTACAATTGTTTTATGGGAAGGGGGCAACGTGGCCAATTCCGGGCCCCCGGGGACCGCATCCCCCGGGGCATGGCCAATTAATTAAATTTTTTTATGGAGGGGGCTGCATAGCCCCCCTCCTCAGGCGACTTCAAGGCCCCGGGGACCCCATCCCCTGGGCCCAGTTTAAAAAAAAAGAAAAGTTAATGGGGAGGGGGGCAGCGTGGCCCCCCTCCCGGGCCACTAGTAGCCCCGGAGACCCCATCCCCGGGGCTGGCCCTCACTGTTGGGGATGGTGGGGGGTCACCAATCCCCCCATATTCCTGCTGGCTCCCCGTCTCCTGCGGGAGCCGGCATTGCTTTTCCATAGCACCCCGGGACACTACAGGAACTGGTCCGGGGGGGTGGCAGTCCCCTGGGCCTGTACAAGGCTCGAGGAGGGGGGCCGCGCAGCCCCCTCCCACATTTGTTCGAAGCCCCAGGGGGTGATGGTTCCCAGGGCTGGGGGGGCCTGAGAACCCCCCACCCAATTCAAGAAGCCCCGGGGGTGGCGGTACCCGGGGCTGTGAGGAGGCGTGAGTTCCCCAGCCTATAATATGTTGAAGCCCCGGGGGTTGGCTGTCCCCGGGGCTGGGGGGGCCTGAGAGCCCCCCGCATCTTATGTTAAGTAGCCCCGGGGGTGGCAGTCCCCGGGACTGGGAGCCTGAGAGCCCGCCACCCATTTTCAACACGCCCCGGGGGTGGCGGTCCTCCGGGCTGCGGGGGGCCCATGAGCCCCTGGCCTATATTAAGTTAGAGCCCCGGGGTTGGCGGTCACCGGGGCAGTGGGGGGGGGGATTGGGACCCCCCACACTATTTTAGTGAAAATGCCCCCGGGATTTGGCCCCCCAGGGGATAATAACCTTTAGCTTTTTTTTTTTCAGCAGCTGGATGCGCGGATCTTACACGCATCACACGATTTTTTTTAAAAAATTGCGGTTTCTTGTACCTCGGTTCTACTGAGGCATAAGATGGCTGCCAACACTTCCTGATTTGGAGTGTTGACAGCCAATTAAAATTCAGCTTGTGCACGGCAGGGTGCGCGTAGGCTGTGCGTAGGGTACGCGGATAGATACGCAGATCCACCGAATCCACTGAATCATCGTGAAACTTTCAGGATAGAAGCGGACCGGAGCTGGCCAAAAGTTTTGAAAATTTTGCGCAGATTCGTCAATCGGTGCAAAAGTTCTCCCAAATAGAATGTTGCAGATTTCCTATGGATAATAGGTCCTAACTGTAACTACCTACTGGCGACTGGCGGTATATATATACCAATTACATAAAATCTAATAAAAAACATTCTATTATAAATTAAACTATTTAAAAATCTTCAAACTTAAATTTCCCACTCCAGTGAGTGCAACAGCAGGGAAAGTGTTGGATAGCGGCGGGGTAACAATTACTATTCCCACTCCAGTGAGTACAACAGTAGGTAAAGTGTAGGATAGCGGAGGGGTAAATATTACTATTCCCACTCCTGTGAGTGCAGCAGTAAGGAAAGTGTTGGATAATGGTGGGATAAAATATAATATTCCCCTTCCAATCGGTGCAACAGTAGGAAAAGTGTTGGATAATGGAGGGGTACAAATTACTAATGCCACTCCTATGAGTGCAACAGCAGGGAAAGTGTTGGATAGCAGAGGGGTAAAAATTACTATTCCTACTTCAGTGAGTGCAACAGTAGATAAAGTGTTGGATTGCGGAGGAGTAACAATTATTAATCTCAGTCCAGGCAGTTCAAAATTTAAAACAAACAAAATATTAACAACAAAAATATTTCATTATATTTTTAAAAATACATAAATATGTTAAAAATTAAAATACACATATATTTAATATTAAAAAAGATTTAACAAAACATATTATAATGTTAAATACATATGATAAATACCTACTAATATTATATTAAATACAATAAATATTAAGTTCCAAACAAATAAATATTTTCAATGAGAAATTATTTAGAAACAAAAACATTAATTATTACAGGAATATACTTTTTTTATTTCCTACCCTATAACACCACGAAATTCCCAACCCACATCTAAATTAAAAAAAAACTTCCTTAATTAACATAATTAATTACCAATCAAAGAAATAATATTAATTAAAAAACAAATTAAAACTCATAAACATTAATTGACTTCCCTATAATCTCCACAACCCACAGCTTAAATTAAATTGTGGCAAAATTGATGACACAATTAAAAATAATTTTCAATTAAAAACTAATAGTATTTAACAACTAATTATAATGAAAGTAAAATGCATTTACTCCCCACTGTACCCCATTACAGTAAAACCCACACACACAAAATATAAACAAATACCGCAATTAAATATCAATTAACTAATATTAATGATCAACTAAATAATAATTAATGAAACATAAATTGCTTCCTTCCTTTACGCCTATAAACCCCACAACCCACACCTACAATTAATTACACAATTTCCATATTGAATTTTCAATTAATTAATATTAATTACAACTAATTATTAATCAATTAAACATAAATTACTTCCCACCTTTTACTCCTATAACCCCCACAACCTGCACCCAAAGTTAATCACAACATTTCCATAATCAATTTTCAATCAATTAATTAATACAAATTAACAACAAATTATTAATTAATCAAAAATTACTTCCAACCCTTTACCCCTATAAACCCCACAACCCACACCTAAAACAAATTATGCAATTACCATAATTAATTACCAATTAATTAACATTAATTAACAACTAATTAGTAATTAATACAAATAAATTACTTCCCATCATTTACCCCAATAAACTCCACAACCTGCACCAAAAACAAATCACACAATTACCATAATTAATTACCAGTTAAGGGATTGATTTTAATCAACAACCAATTATTAACTAATTATACATAAATTACTTCCCTCATTTAACAATAGAAAATCGCAAATAAGTGAATATTAATAAATAAAAATAATAATTCATTATTATAATGAAATTACTACCCACCCTACTCCCCTATTAACCCAGAACCAGCTACAGAACTAAAAAATGCTAAATGTACTGAAAATAAAATTGATAACTACTAAAAAGTTAACACATATATTAAAAAACATCAACAATACTTATACAAAAATAAAACATCACATACATTTAAAATATAAACTAAAATACATAACACTAATAAAAAAATCGATATTTTAAACAACTATACTTTTGGAAACGATATTGACTCCTTTCTTTTGAAAGCAATATCTTACCTAAAATTCGATATTCTTGACCACAATATTCTTGCTGTCGATATTTCTGTGACACAGTATTTTTAACTCGATATTTGAGTAAGTCCTTATTTCTGATAAACTCGATATTCTTTATGAACACCTTTGGGTTGATTCATGCTGGTCGTTTACCATCAATGACAAATTGACATGGGAAAGATTGGATGCATGTGAAATGTGTTCCCCTGATGCTGAATCCAAGGGTATTGTGGGGACAAATTGCCAGTTTTAGGGTATTTCCATGCAGAAGTAGAATTTCAGAATAGGAAGGCAATGGGAAAGATTCATATGGTTGTGAAGGGGAGATCTTTGTTAGGTGGAAAGAACAACTAGCATTGGGCATGATTTTGAACCCTTATCACCAGAAAACCTACATCTACTGCCCTACTTGAGCGAAACAAGAAATAATCTGGAGATGGAAATATGTGGTCCCTTTGATTGTTTGGGTGTGGGTGAAAGGTATGCAGTGGTAGTTCATTGGTTCTCGCAATGGCCAGGGGCGCCATTTCTGAGTGAAGTAAAGGCTTTAACGGTGGTCGCTTTCTGTGAGGAGGTGTTCTGACAACAGGGTTGTCCTGCCTCCATACTGACCGACAGTGGTCCCCAATTTATTTCAGAAGAGTTGTACCATTCTAGGGGGAACACTTTAATGGAGCGCTTTAACCGGTTTTTGAGAGAAAGCCTACAGTTCGTAGTGACAAATGATCCTTGTTGGAGGAGTCAGGTTAAAGATATTATGTGGAACTATAGGACCACTCCACACTTTGGCAGGTGAGTCTCATTCTACTTAAATGGAGAGTGCCCTGTGCAGTGGAGGGGTCAGCAAGGAGGTTCAAGTCAAAGGTATCTTGAGTTGTATTTGTGGGAAGTCAAATAAGAAGATGGAGAAGTGTCAAGCTGTATATGTTCAGAGACATAATGAAAGGAATGGAAAAAAAAGAATTTTGAAAACATTGTGCATCAGAGAGTGTGTCCGGGTAACAGGGTGATGAAAGGTTATGCCAAGTTGTCTGAACCACGGAGAGTTGTTGAGTTAAGATATTAACATGTTGTGTGGAGAGTAACGCGAAGGCCTGAGAGGAGGAACGTGACACATGCATATGATTGAAGTCCTAAGCTGGTTAAAGTTAATGTATGCAATTAAAGTATGCACCTAAATGGCGAACAAATGCGTCTTGTTTTTTTAACTCTTGAATGTAAGTTATGTAGAGTTTAGTAGCTCTATCATTGATTTAGATGTATGAATATAATAATTATACTCCTTATTGTATTAAAGAAGGAGGATGTGTGGTATCCTGGCAACAGGATGCTTCCACTGCTGGATTCTAGAGTGTTGGAATCCAGGAGGATTTGGAAGCTGGCAGTTGCTGAGGAGCTGGGATGTGACAGGGGTCACTGTATGCTGTCTAATAAACTTCCTAATTTCTGCAAGTGGCTGTGTCCTGTCATCCCCAAAGTAGTCAGTTAGACCCTCTATATTCATTGTCATGTCTTTTTCTTGGTACTCTCTCCATGTCTGAAGATGGCAACTGTTTTAATCTAAAAAAGTATATCCTGCACTCTGCTTCTTACCCTTCACCTACATCAGCTGACCCACTCCTCCTCCAACACCCTATCAGCCTCAAAACCCCAACGGACCCCCCACGGCCGCCCAAAATCCCAATTCCGTCCCTAATGACAGTCTCCGTACTATAAGCCCTACTCTGGCACCTTTACTTGAACTACTCCTTGTCGCAACCCTATCCCCCCACCCTTCACCAGCCCCCTCACATTCCCCGCCCAACTCTCCTCCAGCTCCCAGAGACAAACGACACCCCCATGACACTCCTTCCCGTAATGACTCATCCCTCTCCTTAACTTCTACCTTACCCACCTCTTTGGAACCAACCATAGACCAACCAACACTCATCCAAACCCCCACGTCCGCTATTGACCGTCCAACTCCAACTCCAACAACTTACCACCTCCCTAGTACACCTACTCCCCCTCCAAACAGTCCCTTAACCGACATTCCCCCTCATACCCCTACCCCTTCCTACTCTAACTAAACTTCCACCCACTACGTTCTTACCACATCCCTTCTCACCCCTCATATTTTCCCCCACCTCTCCCCCACCCCATTCCAGCTCATCACACACCACCCACACCTCTCCCTTCTTCCCCCCACCCCCAAACAGACCATCACACACAGCCCTCCTTCCTTACACCGGCCCTTACACCCCTCCCCGACCCTCCCAAATCCCCCTACAAACACAGCACCACCTACTCTATCCCCCCTGAGGAACCTCCCACTCTAAGCTTCCAACCTTCTCTCTCTAGCCACTCCTTCCTTAACCCTTCCTTCATCCGAGCCTCTTCCACTTCCCTCCTCTCCAACCTTAGTCAGACACTTCGTAACGTGGACTATAATCTTTCTACCCTGGCTACTGAACTTACCCTGCTCAGAAAAGATTTCAATCGGTTCAAATCCTACAAACCCATAGCCCGCCCCTCTTTGCCCTCTGCCCCATGTGCCTGCTCTCGAAAACACCCATATCCCAAACACTAGGTATCAACGCCTCTCCTCACCCGCTCCCACAGACCCTTTTGAGCCCTGAATTCCTACTCTGCCCGACCTCTCTGCCCTCTGCAACGCCTACCTTAACAATCCCCCTCCTAAAGACCCATCCCCCCTCACTCAGATATTCCTGTTATCTTAGGAACCAGCAGAATCCCCAAGTCGCTGAGCTCCCCCAGACCTCCCCTCAACTCACCAGCATTCAACTTCTCCCCATCCCTAACACCAACCCTAAACCCCTGACCTGCATGCTCATGAACTGCCGCTCGGCTGTTTGTCATGCAACCTAAATCTCAGAAACCATTCTAAACGAGGATGCTGAAATCGCCTTCCTTACTGAAACCTGGCTCAAAGACCACTCTACACCCATCCTTGACCTTCTGGCCCCCCTGACTACTCTATTCTGAGAAAAGACAGGCCTGAAAAAATAGGGGGAGGTCTAGCAATCATTTATAAAGAACTACAACTCTCCCCAATTAATAACACGGACTACACAACCTTTGAATACTTAGGAGCCGAACTTAAAATTAAAAGCTCCCCCCAATACGACTTCATAACATCTACCACACTCCTGGGGAACCCCTTCCCTTTGCTGAAGAACTATTGGACCTTCTAACTAAATCGCTACTTTCCAACTCCAAAAATCTCTTCCTAGGACATCTCAACCTGCACTGGAATGAACCAGATGACCCTGCAACCAACCTTCTCAATAGCCTTCTTGAGATTAGCGACCTCAAGCAACTTTGCCACTCCACCACCCACACCAAAGGAGCTATTTTAGATGCCATCATCTCCAACCCTGATTTGACATCCTTATCCAACATCATCCCGATCGATTGGTCTGACCACCATCTCATTCTGTTCATGATCTCCCCGCCAGCCCCACCTGCCCCTAAAGAAAACCAATATTACTACAACTGTGACCAGAAATCTCAGGCAAATCCCCCCCGGCGCTTTAGAACATAAACTCCAATCCCAACTCAGCCTCACCCCCCCTTTTCAAATGCAAATGAACTCACTGAGCATTTTAAAAAACAGTCTCTGAGGTTTTAGACCAACTCGCCCCTCTGAAAACAAAAACGCTAAAAAATGTCCCCTCTAAATCATGGTTCACCCAAGACCTGAATAAAGAAAGACGCTCACTGAGACTGGCTGAAATAACATGGAGACAACACCCTTCCCCATCCCATCTCGCCCTTCTCAGTATTGCAAGATCGTCCTACAAAAAACATTTTTTTTCAGAAAAAGCTTCATTCTTTCGTCTACAACTCTTTACAAAAATATACCTAGAGAATTGTTCAACTTTATTAGAAACCAAACCGCACCTGCACCCTCTTACCCGGTGGCCTCCATTAACAAATGCGAAGAAATTGCCAAACTTATTCAGTGAAAAAAATTGCAAAAATTGATCGTGCTTACCTAGACACTCAACCCTTGCCCACCCATCAAAACCACCTGGGTACTACACCCCACCCACCCCTCCCATTGAACACACCCCTGACTCCTTCACTCCTTCCCCTTCATACACCCCTCCTAAACCCCTCCTCACTAGCCTTCCGCTTAAAAATAACGCCTCATGGCATAACTTCTACCCCGTTTCTGAACAGGAAGTCTTCAACATCCTAGCCAATCTCAAACCATCCTCCCACACTAAAGACCCGCTCCCTTCCGTACTCGTCCAAGACCTAAAACACGTCATTGTCCCCTACTGGACCAACATCTCCATTCAACCCGGACAAATCACACCAATCCCCAAAAACCCCAAAGCAGATCCCAATGACCCTAACAATCTCCGCCCTATCTCCAACCTCCCGCTCCTCTCCAAAGCCCTCGAAAAATGCGCCCTACAACAATTGGAAAAACATATTGACACATTCAACCTTCTAGACCCCCTTCAATCGGGCTTCCGCAAAGGTTGCAGCACTGAAACCGCAATGCTTAACATAGTCGACGGTATCCACTTAGCCATGGACAAGTGCGAGACCTACCTACTCATCCTCCTCGACCTCTCCGCTGCTTTTGATACAGTCTACCACCCATCCTTACTCAATGCACTCAAAGATCACTTCGGCATTAATGGCACTGTCCTTAACTGGTTCACATCCTACTTCCAACATAGAACCCAACAAAATAAAATTAAAAACTCCCTCTCTAGACCCACGCCTGTCTCCCTAGGTGTCCATCAAGGATCCAGCCTCTCTCCCGCCCTTTTCAACCTCTTGATGGAACCCCTTACCCTTATACTTAAACAAGCTAAAATCAACTATCACTTGTCTGCTGACGACACCCAACTGTACTATAAAATAAAATCCCATGCCGATATCCTACACCTTAACACTGCACTTACCAAGATCCAAACCTGGTTGCAAAACAACCATCTTAAACTTAACCCGAACAAAACTGAGATCCTCCTCTTCTCTCCCAAAAACAACTCTCTCCCCATTCAAACATTGATTGATGACCTTAATGCCCTAAACTACTCTCTTTCCCTCGCCAAATCTGTCAAATCTCTCGGCATCACCATCAACAATAAACTCACACTCAACTCCCATGTAAAAAACTCAGCAAAAAGTGCACTTTTCACACTCCGGCATTTCAAAAAAATCAAACCTTATATCCCAGCTGAAGATTTCAAAATATTTACCCAATTGCTGGTCCTTTCCAAAATCAACTACGGAAATGCCCTTGTCTCTGGTACTCCCAAAATCCACCTTGCCCCCCATCAAATCCGTCCTCAACCTCGCATCTAGACTAACAACAAACTGTAAATGTTTTGACTGCATCTCCCCGGCCCTCAAGACCCTCAAATGGCTCCCCATCGAAGGCAGATCCTCCCATAAAATTGCTTGTATTACACACAAAGCCCTCTATCAGAACACTCCAACATATCTCACAACTAAACTCAGAAAAGCGGGCTGCGCCCGAACACTAAGAAGCACCAACACTCTACTTCTCATACCCCCATTCTAAAAAAAAGCCTTGAAATCCCGCTCCTTCTCTGGCAAGGCCACAACCATCTGGAATGCCCTCCCCAAAGACCTTCGATGCAACCCCTCCTATGACAGCTTCAAAAGAAACCTTAAAATTCACCTTCTCTCCACATTTTGGGGCAATTAAACCCCTATTCTCCTCTCTGAATACACTCTCCCCCTTCTTTAGACAGCCCAGCCAACCCCTCTCACCCCCCTCCTGACACCCTTCTCACCCCCCTCCCCCTAACCATACCCTCCCTCTCACTGCCATATCCACAAAGTCCTCCTTGGCATACTGTAAAAATACTATGTACAATTTTTTTTTCTTTGGCTCTTTCAGTTGGTTTCCTATTTATTTTATAGGCACTCTGCTCAATATGTTATCTTAATTATTCCTTTTATTGATGTATGAACATTTGTTTAACTTGTTTCTTCTACTGTTATTGTGGATTTCTTGTCTATTACCGTTGTTGATGTAAAGCGCTCTGATACCCCCGGGTGAAGTTAGTGCTATATAAAACCCTTCAAATAAAATAAATAAATAAATACTAAATTACAAGGCAACATTGTTTTGTTCCATGAAATGACAACCCAAAGCTTGCTTGTTTGGATCCTTTCTTTGCCATTTTACCCTTCATACTATTTCAGTATACCTGGTATTGCTAACATGTTTCATGGTCCTTATCTATCTTTCCTTGGACATGTTTCCTAAATTCATTGAAATAGGTACACAAATTGTTTGAAAAACACCTTATATTGAAGAATTTATTGTATTTTCAAACCTATTGTCTCTTATTCCTGCCTTCACTGCTATAAAATGTGCTTAATTTCCTACTCTTAGCTTTTCACTGTTTCATGCTGCTCAGTTTGGTTTGTACCCTGCACAGTGCAAAGAAATTGCCCTCCTTTCTGGCACCAATCATACACTGTACTCACCCATATTGCCCATCAGTGGCCTATAGTATGATAGAACACTCTTCCTGCCTGCTATCCTTTCTTGTTTTGGAATGATTTTTTTCTTTCCTCTAATTGTTTTCTTCTTAAATGTTCCATTTGTTTCTCCTTCAGCATTTTTTTCTCTCCTTCTTTTCTACTTCTCTTTGGGGTTCCTCTGAGCTCTGTCCTGGCCCTCTGCTGATGTCTATCTAATTCCCATCATTCTCAGCAATCAAAAATTTTGAGAAGGAGCAGTAGCATCTTGTTTGAGGTTGCATGAGAGTATCCAATAGTGTGTTAGGTTGGGGGAAGTGTAGTTCCTGTTGTGAAAAGTTCCATGATGAAGTTTCCTGAGGTGTGCTAAAGCTGGAGAAGACTAGCACCCTGTATGAGAAGCTGCATGGGGGAATGCCCCCTGGATGCAATGTGGCAGAAAATTAGTGCCATGTTGCAACGGGAAGTACGGGAAGTAGTCCCCTGCTGGTCTTTAAACCTCCTTAGGCCCTATTTTTGTGTAATGATTGTGTTGAACGACCATGGCTGTGGGCCATCATCTTCTTCTTTTTGGTCGGTTTACTCACAATAGTACACAGTTGACATTTTGCAGACTTTTTGCCTCCTTTCTTTCATTTTCATCCTGCAATCATGGCAGACTTCATTGGTTTAGCTTTGGATGAGTCTATTGTCCAAGGCATTCTAAATGCTCCTAGTTTACTACATACACCAACATTCCAGACCATCACACAATCAGATGACTGGACTTAACGAATCATTCTCAAAAGGATGCACACACATACCCTCTATGAAAAGTTGATCTGGCTTATGCTGTCCACTATTCTAGTGGGCACCTCGCACCAGTCCAAATGACCCTTATTGATGGTAGGTTTAAAGGCAACCTGTATAGAAAGCTATCCTATCGGTAGCTTTGGAGAGCAGCCTTCAGGCTAAGTCTTGAAGGGATGTAAAGCTGCTTGTTTTACCGGTCTATATCTCATAAATGACCAAATGAAAGGAGAACCACGCGAGTTATATATATACAATATATGTATTTATTCTAAACACATCCCTCTAGTCTCTTTATGAGGCTAGAGGCAAAAGTACATTCAGTAAACTTATTAGCACACAGTAAATTAGCACAATATACGTTGAGCCCTAGGGGCCTACCAAACCGTATATTAAGAAAGTGGTATAAGAACCACGACTGACATAGAGACAAGGCCTAGAGCCTTAAGAACTGCTGGGGCCACCAGGAACCATCCAAGGTAGTGGCACAGGGGACCCACGAGGGATGCATGCAGTGTCTAAACACAGCAGCGAATCACCAATAACTTCGATGGGGAAAGTTGCGGTTGGAATTTTAAAGATTAAGGACACTTGGAAGAGGACTTGGAGCAAACCCCTTTAGAACTAGGAGGTTCTAGAGTCAACACCCATGGCAGCACCGGAGTACTTGAGTTACCTCACCCAGGGAAGCCGGGTGCATAGGTGTCTTTTCGTGTCCGGCTTAGTCGCCGATTTCAATGGCGATCTGCTGCAAAGTGCTGCTGGCGTCGAAGTGGAAAGTGTCCGGGTGGATCCAAGGGTGGGTCGGAGATGTGAAGAACCTGAAAGCAGAGGGCACAGAGTCTGGGTCACTTGCCAGTGACCAGGCAGGCAATGAGCGGATGCCCACCGATTTTGGGTGATTTCAGGTGAAGAAGGTGAAGCTTGAGTCTTCAGCCATGAGGACCAGGAGGCGTTGACGATGACCAGGTACTGGATTCGAGCTGTCCCACAAAGGATGTCGAGTGCTGTGGTGTCGGTTTCCGGATTGGACACAACAAGCCTTGGCAACAGCAACCCACGCAGAAAGCAGAGATTGGCTTCGGTGCAGGCCAGCAAGGTCTGAGGGACTCACCACTCAATGGGGAGTCCGGGCACGTCTGGATCAACCAGGGAAGCCCAAGGAAAAGAAGAGTTACCTTCATGGGGGCCCACCAGTCGACGGACCAGGGATCGCAAAGGGGCCTCAAGCAGAAATGCTAGAAGCGGGCTCACGGAACACTCATGAAGTGTAGACCCACAATCTTGGGTGCAGATGGTGCTCGGGGCTTGGACTACAAGTAGCCCAATGCACAACACCAGGAAATTTCAGGACGTTGATGCACTAGCAAATGTGCACGGTGTCCAGGAGTTCTGGTTCCACATCACTCGTGAGGGCTGCAGGTCTCAGCTTTGCTGGGATCTCATGTCGGCCTCTGAGGAGTCTGGAAGTCCATTTTCTGAGTCGCAAATACTTCAGAGTCCGGCAGGAGCTTTGGAAAGGTAGACCGGCAAGATGCTTCTTTGGTGCCTGTTTGAACAGGGGAGTCACTCCTTGACCCCAAGGGAGATTCTTCAGTCTTCTAGTCGATATAGTGTGTTGAAGTTCCAGGATTCAGCATGAGTTTTAGCCAGGTATAATCTAAAGTCCTGTTGCCAGGGGTCCTTTACTTATACTCAAGAAAGGGGTTGGACATACTCTGGGGAACCACCCATGGGAGGGTCAGGGGAGAGGGGTGGTTACACCCCTTTCCCTTTATCCAGTTTTGTGCCAGAGCAGGGTGCCCCTGCAACCGGTTTGAACTGGGGTATGCACAGGGACACTAAGTGTGCCCCCAGCACTGTCTGAAAAGCATTCTCTGAATGCACCCCGCTAGCCCCAATACACTGAAGCCTGTCTAGGAGGTGTTTACACCTCCCTGTGGCAGGAAACCTATTGTCAAGGCCTCCCCTGCCAGAGTTTCGTCCATCAGCAGGCGGTCAGACTCGTGTCTGTGGCTGCAGCATCCTTTTTGTGATGCTGAGGCTCTTTTAAACTCTTACCGGGAAAGTAAGTGTGTACATGTCTTCTCCCTCTTGAAGGGTGGAATGCTACCCCCGGTAGTATTCCAAAGTGTTTGACACCAAACACAACATGTTTTGATTAAGCCAAACCAAAGTTAGCATTAACCGCGAGGATTACAATGCACTTAAGAGTATATGGTATGGCCATATCACAGAACAGCTATAAGGAAGGGATTCCGAAAGCTGCAAAGGGGCTCAGCACCCTCTCACACAAAACCAAGCCCTCTGCCTTCAGGATTGTCAAGGCCTGCCATAGGAGTGTCTTATAGGTTAATAAGTGTCTGTTTGATATGGTGGATGTAGGTATACTATATCCAAGTAAGGGGTGCTTACACCACCTTACCCAGGCTGCAACTGCAGGCCTGTGGTGCCATTTCGGAAGGCTTCCCAGGGGTGGCATAATACATGCTTCAGCCCCTGGTAGGCCTCTGGGGTACCTATGCCCTTGGTACCTAAGGTACCATGTACTAGGGGCTCACAAAGTAACTCAGTAACCAATATGGTGTGTACCTAAAGTACATGCAATCAATTTAAAGAGAGAACAGCTAGGCTGTGGTCCTGATTAGCAGGGAAACAGCCAGACTAAAGTCAAAATACCAGTGAAACACAGCAAAAAGTGGGGGTAACCATAGGAAGCAAACCCTACTCTCCTACACTAATAATTTTAGTAAGATTGGTACTTGATCACATGGTGCTGCATCAGGGACTGGCTTATTTTAATTATCAGTACAGCAAAGCGGATTGCAGATTCAGTTTTAGTTGAGATCCAATCTCCTTGAGGAACAATTAAAGACTACCATATCAGCCACTCTCTTCAAAAAGAATATGGGTGAAAGAAACAAAACAAATAAGGACCATAAAGAGAACCTCCTTGCATCTAAAATCAAGAAATTAAAAAAGACTTGGCACAATTGTTGTTACAAAAAGTCTACCCCAACACTTCAGATGACTATAAACTACCAGAATTTAACCAACAAGGTTGAGGCCATGACTCGGGATAGTCTACATCAGGGTCCGAATGCTCTACATGAACTCAACCCCGTGGTCCAGTGCCTCAGAGACAGAGACCGACAAGACATCAAGACCGACGATGCAGAGGATAGGTCAAGGTAGATGGCGAGGCAATACCCCACCCACAACCAACAGCAACAATGGTGGCCTTCGGGACTTTGGAGTTTCCCCAATCCGCCTTATCACCAACCAATGGCACATTTCCAACCACCAACATTCAGGTTCAAGTTTTTCATCCTGGCCTCTGTGCACTATTGCCTATTACAAACAATTGTAAAGTTTTCAAACAAACTTTAATCTCTCAAACTGTTGTCCTTCAACATATGAAATAACAATGACCATACAATAAATTGTTCAAACATCAATAAATGTCCTTATAACATATGCATGTTTAATTTGTTCGAATCACAAATCAGTTTCTTTTGTATATTTACTGGCTTAACATCACAAAGTCAATGTTTTGAAAGAACCGCTCAATGCATTTCAGACCCCATCGGCCCTTCTTCAGGGGATTGGTCTGAAACTCTGTTGGTGTAAGTAACAAAAACTGTACTAATCTTATTTAAAGCTTGTAGCCGTGGAACGCGGCTTCCCCATACAACCGGCCTAATGTGAACATGGTATTCCAATCTTTATCCAAGGTTTCCACCCGAGGAACGCGACTTCCCCATCGGACCGTCCTGCTCCAATACAACGGCTGTTAAAACGCGATGCCTCAACCATTTTTCAATCCATCTTGCTAGGCTTATAACACTGTCAGATCAGAGTTGCCTAATATCTCCACTGATGGAGTGTATTTGTTTCAACTCTTTCCATATCTAAGTCCATTTGGTCTATTAACAAGAGGCACCTTCCGTTTCTCACCACAATAGAATTCATCTTGTTGTGTTCCTTCGGGCTTGCCATGACATCCTGATGCAGCAACACGATTAACTTTGGAAAGCTCCATCTTGACATGCACACACCATACTGTGAAGTTGCCATTGTTCTGCTCGCACCACTGCCAGTTCAACGTATATCCGAGTTTGTCTGATATTGTAAATATTTTTACCTAAGGAATATTTATCAAAGCTTTTGATGAATTTTCGGGTTTTTAACTGTTACAATGTTTTCTTGAGTCATGAACCTGCATTTACTTTTGCAACCTTTCCCAGAAGGCATGCGCCTTTATACGGAGTGTCCACTACATTTTCCATACCACTGCAGTTTAGCTCTACTGTGGACGACAAGGCTTTTCCATGGCGCAAGAGATCGTCTGTCTTCCCTGGCCATGCACTACGTCACTAGCCAGTTGGTGTAGCCTTGTTACACCAAGGAAGTGAAAAGGCAGTACACCTCAGACAACATTTACCCTTCTGAGGCATGTTATCAATGCATCCGTCCAAACAGGTACTTGTTTTTGCATTCAACAGCTGTTTTTTCCAGTTCATGCGCAATCTTCCCATTTCGGGCCGAGCATATTTCATGTCTCCCATTATTGGGTGTTCTTTTCTTGCTTAGGTCCAGATACGCAGCACTGCCGTCTATTCTCCTGTCTGCCCTTAGTCTGATGTGGGGATTTGACCACCATTTTTAAAGGTTTGCCGCACGTTACATTACATATTTGCAGTTTCACTCACTGCTACCCCTTTGAGAATGAACTCATAACCAAGTGCTTTAGTCTAACAGCACGGTCCTAGACCAGGTATATTTGGGGAATAACAACACACTTTTTGGTGTATACAAGAATAGCCATGTTTTATGTGTATTTTTAAGTCAACTGTGTATGTTGTGTATTCTATGACTATGTATCACAGTCACACTTCTACCATCATTTTTTGTTTCCGCACAGGAATCTGATGCAAACTCGAGTTTCCGTGCAGAGATTCAAGGTGTTGTAAGGTTGCCCGACAATTCGGGTAGGTTGCTTCCACAAATAGTCACTTCAAGGATTGATTAACTTCATGGTCTCTTGATAGACCTGAAGAGAAACACTTGATGAAAAAGTTATGTGCTCTATGAGTGCATTTTGACAAGTTATTTGTGTACAAAAACCTAATATTTTGTCTTTTTCAGGGAGCATGTCTACCAGTGGAAGTAACGCCTAAGGGGCAACCCACTCCAAAGCACTGGATGTATATATCTTCCACCATCTGAATTTGGTATGAGTGGATAGCTCACTTTTCACATTGGTCCTGAAGAAAGCCGCTACACCTCTACAGAGGGTAAAAGCCTGAAACATGTCGACTACAACAGTTCTATGACAGGTTGAATCTCCCCCTGTCATAACTTCACTTTTTAATCCTGACCTCTGGATGACCCATTTAAATTGTTTGGCATACTATAGAGTTAGTTTTAGCTCACTTACACTATTTTCTCTTCTTCCCTTTCTCACCACACCCCGCGTATCTATTGGTTTTTGGAAACCTCTTTTTCTTACAAATCAAAACATCCCTGAGTTCCTTCCTCTCAGTGAGGGGGTTGCAGCCCTCACTTTGACTAGGTTTGTAGTGTGAGGAGGTTCCCCGATGATGAAGCATGCCACCCACGGGTGGGTGAGGGAAACTGTCCTGAAAAAGGGACATTCTAGCACTCTCTTTGTTGTTTAGACCCAGGGGCCATTTTTGTGTTTTCTAGCAACGGGAAGTACCACATGAAGTGAAAATGTGGTGAAGTATAATGGTGTTGTGGGTGATAGCCACAGTTTCACCAGATTTTTACTTTGAGATTAGTTGTCTTTCTATATGAGAAGAGTTGATGGTTAATGCAGCTCTTCTGTGTTCTAAGTGAGTAGATATCTTCCTGCTAATGTGGTCTGGTGTCAATGTTTGAATTGTTGGACCTCTCTAGTATTGGATTTTTTCATCTTGTCAATAATGTTTTAGTGTGGGTCTACTGAAGGCTGTCATAATTGTGTTCGAAAGACATCCTGACATTTCTGGTGCAGTTTTCAGAGTGCGTTGTACTGGGTGCAGATTGAGTGCTTTCGTCAGCTTCGTACTTGGTCATGTTGGTTTAGCCAGTTAGTGTGGTTAGGTAGGGAGTGTATTGGGAGTACTGTGTTGCACGTCTGTGTGTGTGGTGCAGTGTGTTGTTCTTGTTGGAATGTGTGTTTTAGTTTGCTGAAGAAAGAGAAAGTATGAGTTTGTTGTGCTGTGTAATTTAGCAGTGTGAAGTGAACTGGTGACTTTGTGTATGAATTTAGTTGTTTTGTGTTGGAGTCTGGGCAAGGGAATGGTGAGATTTTGTTTTGTGCCTTGAATGTCTAAACATAGGGATGCCAGGGAAGCTCTTTATCAATGAAAGTGGGTGGGTTTAATGCCCTGGCTGTCACATGACTTAGCTTCCACAACTATATGCACCATATGTATAATTGTTGCATGGTGCCACTGTCAGCATGCAGACATGTGGCAGTAAGGTTTCATGTTCGAGGTGGTAACAAGACGTTCATGTTTTGGACTATTGTGTGATGATAGAGACAACCTCGTAGTTTCCTTTCTTTTGTGTGGCATAAGGCATGAAGAACCACATGTCTTGACTCATCTCAGATATTCTGTTAGTGTTATTTGTTGTCCTTGTGTTTGTGCATGGGTATTAGAGAGCCTTTATACCCATGAGATGTGTGAGGTGTGTCAGTGGTGTTATGCAAAATTGTGGGTCTCCCCTACAAAGTATGATGAGGGCCCCTTGAGTCTTCAAACTCTCACAGATATTCATAGGCTTTAGGAGTGACGGAGGTCCCCTGTGCTACAGGGGTTCCAGGGGCCTGCATTACGTCTGAGGTGTGTATAGTTCAATGAGGTTCATCTGGTGTTGTAGGTAATGACATCAATCTTCACAAAGCAATCCTATTTAGTCCCCTCACAAACATTATTATTCCCCATCTACTTAGACATAATTGATAAACATGTCCACCTTCCCACTAGTTTCCAAATCATCCCTATGAAGTGTACAAGTTTTGAACACAAATATATATTTACAATGCTGTCAGTGTTAGAACATATATTTACCTCTCTTGTCGTGCAGCATGAGGGAAGATCTTCAAAATATTCAAATGAAGGGCATCAACTTGCTGCTGGTCACGGACTTTGATTTCCAAAAAGTACCCTTTTCCAAACTTGCTCTTTAATTGCTGGATGGAGCCAATGCACCTGTAGAGAAGAAAAACTCACTGCATTACTAATCACAGTGGGAAAAAAGCATGCACTATTAAGTGTGATATTGTAACCAGGATCCCTTGGTCATCCATTGAGAAACACTACTCATATGAACGAGTCTAATTATTGAGGATCCGCCAGTTCCCCTTGTAGAAATGGTCCCTGCTTGCTGATAATATAATCAAAACACAGGTATGCCACTCAGCTAGCAGAAGCAGCATGTGCCATCAGGGGAATTATAGCATCACTGAAATAATGATGAACAATAGCAAATACAATTTAAATGGGAAAATGACGGTCAAAAGAGAGCACACTTAGAATTCTGGAGAGGCGCTTTAATAATATGACAAATTGCATCTTTTTTTTTTTGTAAGACCTTTATTGTACATTTTCAGTACGACACAATGTAGGGCCTACAACCTCCCGGGGGTCCGGCGGCGAATGGGAGTATGCTGTACCATAATGCAGACAATGCAAAGATACGATATGGCTTAGGTCTATGATTTTTGCTTTAACCCTGTAACAAAACCGTACGTTAAATTAAAAACAAATCAATAACGTTCTATTCTTCCCTAGCGACAAAACAATGTTCAAGTAAAGAACATAGCAAACATTGGCAGTGCAACCTCTGACCCACCCCCCACATTCTGACGGCAAATAATCAGTAGGACGGAGTTCACCACAACAGGAGAGTTACCCTTCGGCACACATGTAACTCAGACCCAGTTCCTAATCTGAAAGACACTCATCTGGGTCAACTCGTGGAGGCTCGCATATGTCCCCTCTAAATTTGTTCCAGGCCCCCCAGATTTGTCCCCACTTTGCAGGGCACCCCTGATGAATAAAGACTGCTTTCTCGGCCACCATTGCTTCATCCAAGTCCTTGCACCAGTCTCGCAATGTGGGCAGCACGTGAGAACCCCACAGTCTCGCAACGTTACGTTTTGCCACCAACATTCCTAACATGGCCCAGTCCTGCTGTCGATGGGTCAGGTCCTCTGCGTCCCAGATGTTCAACAGGCAGCGACGTGGGTTGGGCAGCAGGGAGACAGCTATGGTCTGGGAAATGGTTCGTATTACCGCTGCCCAGTACATGGCCACCCGGTTACAGTCCCAAATAGTATGGAAGAACGTTCCTCTTTCTCCGCAGCCACGGAGGCAATATTCGTGAGAGGCTCTCCCTATTCTGTGAAGGACCGTCCTGGTGTAATACGTGCGGTGCAGCACCTTTAACTGAACCAGCTTAAGTCTGGAAGGAATTGCAGTTTCTCGGGGCGACGAGAGAGCCTCCTGCCATTCCGAGTCATCAAGTTCACCAATATCACCCACCCAAGACAAACGTAGTTTGGTCAGCATGTCAGGGAGGTTGTTGACCAGTTTCTGGTATGTGTAGGACGTCGCTTTGTGGGACATATGTTCTGTCAGCAGCCTGTCGTCTAGAGGGGTGGACTCCTGCAGTTTCGTTCCCGCCTGAATGACTGACAGAAGCGCATGCCATATCTGTATGTACCTATAGTATTCTGACTGTGCCATATCGTGTTTGGTTTGTAGATAAGTGAAATCCACTATGTTGTTCTTTTTCCAGAGGTCCCCCACCACAGATATACCTATGGAGTCCCATGCCTGAAACCCTTTACTATTGTCCATGAAGCCCAGCCTGTGCAAGTCCCATAGGGGTGTCATTTGTGTAACAATGTTCGCGCACTGAAGATGTCTATGTGCCTTGTACCAAAGCTGAACCGTGTAAACGGGTCGGACCCAGAAGGTCGGTTGGGGCGCTACGACTATATAGGTTTCTCAACAATCCCCTGGATTCAGTACTCTGCCTGTCCGCCATAAAGGCGGGTTCTGTCTGTGGGGCGTGGAGCCAATAATTGATTTGCTTGAGATGGGCAGCCCAGTAATACAGTTCAATATTAGGGAGCGCTATGCCCCCATCGTACCAGTCTTTCACCAGTTTGCATTGTGCAATCCTCGCTGACTTCCGATCCCACAGCAAAGTAGAGACTGCTGCTGCGATGGCCTTGAAGTAGGAGGGGGGGGCCGGGAATGGAGTGTTCTCAAGGAGGTAAAGAAACCGGGGCAATGTCATCATTTTGAACAACGCAGCTTTGCCCAGGAGGGTGAGCGGGAGGGACCGCCACACCTTTACGTCTCAATTGAATCGTTCCAGTGGGGGTTTCAGATTTAGTGCGTGGAACCCGCCTGGGTTGGACGAAACGTGGATTCCCAGATATTTGAAGGGGGTGTCAGTGTAGCGCAGTGGACAGTCAGCCGGGAGTGGGGGCGGGAAACCAGCAAGGACGCATAAGACTGATTTAGCCCAGTTAATTCTATATCCCGAGACTCTCCCGAACTTCTAGCAAACATTAAGTAATTCTAGGATCGATTTTTTAGGGCAAGTCAAATAAAGAAGGATGTCATCCGCGTAGAGAGATATCCGATCCTCCCACGACGGAGACCATCTGATACCTTTGATGGACGGTTCCCACCGAACCCAAATCGCCAACGGCTCAAGGACTAGCGTGAACAACTAGGGGGACAACGGGCAGCCTTGCCTCATCCCACGTCCAAGCGGGAAGTCCCTGGAGATGTGACCATTAGCTGCAATCTGAGCCAGATGCCGGTATAAAGCAGGCGGACCCACGCACAGAACTTAGGGCCAAAACCCATGTGACGAAGCACCGCGAATAGATAAGGCCATTCCACGGTGTCAAACGCCATGGTGGCGTCAAGGGAGAGAAGTACTGCCGGTTCCTGTATGTATTCCCGACGAGCTAGCACCGCCTGTAGACGGCGCAGGTTATGGGAGGTGTTACGATTTGGCATAAAGCCGGACTGGTCCGGGTGTACCAAGGCGGTAAGGTGGGGGGCCAAACGCTGTGATAGTAGTTTGGCAAGGATCTTTGGCTCGGCGTTTAGCAAGGAGATGGGACGGTAAGAGCTGCATGCTTCCGGAGCTTTACCAGGTTTGTGGATCAGGATGATCGTGGCCAGGCATTGATCTTTAGGGAGTTCTCCTACTTTTAGGCTGTCCACGAACATTCTGAGTAAATGGGGGGCCGTTATGGAAGCTGTTTGCTTGTATAGTTCCACTGGGAGTCCGTTGGGTCCCAGAGCCTTGCTGGACGCCAGCGCGTCGGCCGCTTCCCGCACCTCCTCCACAGTGATGTCCGCCTCCAACAAAAGTGCCGCCTCAGGTGAGAGGCAGGGGATTGTCAATCCTTAATGTAGTCATAGGCTTCATCTGTCGTGTATGATGCTTGGGGAGCATAAATTGTCTCAAAGTGGTCAGCCAGCCGTTCAACTATAACTCCGGGGTCCGAGGTCAAAATTCCCTCAGGCAATTGCAGTTGCGCAAGGACCCTGTCTGCTTTTTCTTTTTTGTCCAGCCAAGCCAGCATCTTTCCGGCTTTATCACCCGGCTCATACACCCTATGACGGGAGGGCAGAATTGTAGTCTGCACCCTTTCCCTTTGATACGCCCTCCATTCAACCTGCCGCAGCCGGACTGTTTGAGCGGCTCCTGGGGACGGGTGGGTCTTGTGATCAGAGATGGCATCTTTAAGAGCACACTCAAGGGCGCTAAGTTCTTGATTCTGAGTCCGCCTATGAGCAGCTATGGATGCAATCGCCTGCCCACGTATGACCATTTTATATACCTCCCATAGGGTACTATGGGAGCCTACGGTGCCCAAATTCTCCTGAAAGTGGTGTAGCAGTGCTGGAAAGGGATTTCCTCAAAGGGGCGCTCTGAAGGTTACCCGCATGGTTAGGAAAAACGCGGTTTCTACTGGAGCGATGAGTCGTGAATGTGAGTCGCAACGGAGAGTGATCAGAGATTCCCCTGGGGCGGATGTCCACCTCCTCAAGGCCATGCAGTCCGTCTCCGGACATTAAAACGTAATCTATAAGTGATAAGCAGTGGTGTGTCGCCGAGTAATAAGTATATTGCTTGTCGTGGGGATGTTTATGTCGCCAGCAGTCCGTCAGACCCAAGGCATCTAATAATCTAGCAAGTCGCCCGCCTCCCCGTGCCGCTGTAGTATGTGGGTGTCTATCCATCTAATGATCTAGAACGTCATTAAAGTCGCCCCCTAACACTAGCGTCGCTGCTGGCAATGAAAGGAAAAAAGTAGCAAGGGCAGTGTGTGCTGTGGCATGCAGCCCAGGAGGGACGTACACGGACACAAAGTTGTACAGTTGGCCCTCCCATAGTATCGTCACTGCTGCAAAGCGTCCCTGATTGTCTATTTTAGTCTGTTGACACACCATTTGAAAGTTCTTTCGAATAAGTATGCCCGTCCCTCTAGAGCCGGAGGAGAAATCTGCATGTGCAATGAACCTATACCCCCATCTATCCATCGCCTTCAAGGCCGAGCCGACAAGGTGTGTTTCCTGCAATAGAACTATTGCTGGCATGCAGCGCTTCAGATATTGTAGGACTAGGCCTCTCTTCACACTGTCTCCCAGTCCCCTGACGTTCCACGTCATCACTGTTAAGGTCGATGTGTGAGAGGGATGCGGCGTAGGATTGTCAGGTGTATCCATCTCTTGTGCTGCCATTCAAGTGCATGTGTGGTTGTGTGCCGTCTAATAGGGGATGGGCCTCGCCGCGCACTGTGACCAATAAGCCAGTCTCCATCGTATTGTGTAGAACATGTCGTGTTATGTCGCAAATTACAAGAACAAAAACATTCAAACAACCCCCTCCGTCCCCCCTCCCTGCCTCCCTGCTGCACGGGCCTGAAACCGCCCGCCACCCCAACTTAGCAGAGCGCATAGTCCCAACCCAACCCATTGTACTTGCTTGCAAGGGGTAAGTAGCTCTGTGACCTTACAACCAGCTCCGTGTGGCATCGTCCGCCTGATACTGAGTGAATACCAAGGGTTACACAGTCAGTTTGTCGTATAAAGTTCGATCAAGGGTCACGAGGTCCGGCGCTCATTCCTCCAGTGGCGCACCCTCCTCCAGGCCCGATTCAGCAAACAGGTCCTGACTATGTCCTTGTGATGCCTGGTGATCCGTCTGAGCAGTCTTTTAGTTGCGTTGACCCCTACCAGTTCGTCGCGGGGCCTCAGTGCATCTCCAACTATCCAGCCAGTCTCTCGCCGCCTCCGGGGTTCTTGAAGAACCATGCCTTGTGATTGTACACGGCTCTCAGTCTTGCCGGAAAAAGCATGGAGTAGGGTAACTCTTTGGCCCGCAAAGCTTTTTTTATATCGGTAAAGGTTTTCCGGCGCCGGGCCACCTCAGCCGTATAGTCTGGAAAGAAGGCAATGGTGGAGTTTAGAATTTTAATAGGTGCAGAGACCCTGGCTGTTTGGAGTATGGCATCTTGTCTTGTTAGATCTGTCGGCGGCTTTTGACACGGTCGATCACACCATCTTGATCGACCGTGTCAACAACGCCGGGATCCGTGGGTTCGCCCTTGATTGGGTTCGATCCTTCTTACAAGGCCGCTCTCAGGCTGTCCACCTCTCCACTTTCTCCGCCCCTTTCTCCCCCCTCGCCTGTGGTGTCCCCCAAGGCTCAGCCCTTTCCCCGCTTCTCTTTAATTTATATATGCAACCACTCCTGGCATCCCTTCGTCACTCCCCAGCCACCATATACAACTATGCAGATGATCTGCAACTGATTTTTCCTCTGGACACTTCCCCCACCTCCCGTCTTAACATCCAAACCACAATGCTACTTATTTCTGACTGGATGACTGATAGCCAACTCAAGTTGAATCCGTCCAAAACGGAATTCGTCCTGGTGGGTAGCCCCACCAACCCTTGGGATGATAACTTCTGGCCACCTTCCCTTGGCGCCCCCCCTCGCCCAGTCAGTACCGTGAAAAGTCTAGGAGTGATCATCTCGGAGGATCTATCTATGAAACCTCAGATCTCTGCAGTCACATCATCCTGCTTTTTCCAGCTGCGCAGGATTCGCAAGATCTGCAGATTCTTAACCAGAGAGGCACTCATTCTAACCATCTTGGCCTTGGTCATCTCCAGGGTTGACTTCTCTAACATCCTGTATGCGGGGATTCCCGCCTACCAGCTTCAAAAACTCCAGCTAATTCAGAACCAGGCTGCTCGCCTGGTGTTTCGTCAACCCAAACATCAGCATGCTTCCCCTCTTCTGAAGAGCCTTCATTGGCTCCCTGTGGCCAAACGGTGCTCCTTTAAACTCGGTTGCACCTTATTCAAATCCCTTCACAACCACGCCCCTGAGTTCATTTCTTCCAAACTCAAGCGATACCTTCCATCCCGCAACCTTCGATCTTCTGCCGACAATCTCCTCTGCATTCCACTGATCCGCCGAAAAAAACACGGTGGCCTCCGGTTTTCTTTTCTAGGCCCCACTTTTTGGAATTCCCTCCCTGCTTCCTTTCGTCACTGCCCCACCTACGAATTGTTCCGAAAAACCCTGAAAACTCACCTTTTTAAGTTGGCCTTTGAGTAATGCTCCCTGCCTCAGTTTGTTATGTCTGTTATGAGCGCCAAGAAACCGTCTCGGTGTACGTGCGCGGTACAAATTTCTTAACATAACATAACATAACATAAGATCTGATTACCTGCCACCACATCAATGAAGACACGGCAGCAGTCATTTTAGATCTCAGGGATTCAGTCCCCTGTCCTGAAAAACAGTAAAAAAGGAAAAATATATCCTGGGGGGCAGGGTAGGGATACCATGCCCACTCGATCTGCTGAAGTGCCCCAGAGTCACATCCCTAGGCCAAACACATAATTTATTTTGGCAGTAATGCAGAGGTTTTATTGCCCCCCTGGGTGGGACAGTGCCTGGGTGGTAAATTTTCATTATTGATTAAGGGCAGGGGGCATGCGGCCCTTCCCTGAGCCATTATCAGGTTCCGGTGACCCCATCCTCTGTGGCAGAAGTACATTTTAATGGTAAAAGGATCATGCAGCCCCCCTCCCAGGCCATTATGAGGCCCTAGGGACCATGATCCCTGAGGCTGCATGACATTTGAAAATGTCATGGGTGCCACAGTGCCCATCCAAAGCACCAACAGCAATAGGAACCCATTGGTAGTAGGGAGCCCTATTGCCCCGCCGCCCTTGCCTGCACCCACCGCTGAGCAAGCCTGTGTTCTCTGCCTGAAAGAGCACGGGCATGGAGTTGAAGTTCTCCCTGCCAGCACACTTGTTGGCAGGGAACTGCAGTGCCTTGGAGGATGCTGTCTCCAGAACACTTCTGTCATCGGGTCCTGGTGAATGGAGTCTCCGGGCCACTGGATGGCTTGGTAAGGGAGACCCACACCCCCTTCCACCCCAAAAAAGCACCAGCCCCACAGTATGAGGGCCACTAGATGGCTCTGGAAGGGGTGCTGAATCCCTCCCCAAAACATTATCGACCCTGCTCTTTCGGGTCCCCTGGACCTTTAGTGCCAAAGCCCCCCCCCCCCCCCCCCAAAAAAAATGGTTATAGGAGATCGGGTCTTGGGGCCTTTTCGTGGCTAATGGGGGGCTGTACAGCCTCCCATCCCTATTAAATAAAAGTGATGCCCAGAGGTGGTGTCTCCAGGGCCACCAAATGGCTCGGTGAGCTGCATGGCCTTTATAAGAAAACCCATTTAATCACATTCAGTGCTCTAGCTAGGGAACACCCCATAACATACTTTCAAATTATTTTTGGATGCCTGTAGTGCCCCTAGAAGGAGATTGACACCACCATTGTTATATTTAAATGGCATGGGGGGGCTGCAGCAAGCGAACAGCTATGCAGCAACATTAAAAAAAAACACACAGTAAGTCCTCTGGGTTATTAAATCTCTGACCCCAGGGGAACTTGCCATATTTTTTTTATGCTGGAGCTGTATTATCTTCAGCAGGCGTGCAAGGATACCTAATGTTTGTTCTACGGCTGCATTTTGTGGCCTGGAAACTGTTAAAAAAGAGACCTTAATTCTTTCACGATTCAGAAAAGGGGGTGGTGATGGACAGAGTCCCCGGAAACTTGTTTCCTTTCCAGTAAAAGAATTGGCTTGGTAGTTTGGTCTGCCCTGTTCCCATGATGCACTGGGCCAGGGACAGACTAATTTGCATGTAGCCAGGTTCTGAGCTGGGATGGTGCAGTGAGCTAAAAAACGTTGATGGATCAAGCCCTGATCTGTTGACTGGGTACGAGTGTTCTGTTTAATTCAGATACTCTGTCCATCACCACCCCCTTTTCTGAATCATTAATTCTTTCACAGCACCACTGTAAAGCCTACCTTGCCTGAAGCGGGAGCACGGAGACGTTGGGAGCCGGAGTCGCCACCACTGCTGTGAGGAGAACGGCGCAGCGTGCTGGTGGGCTCGTCCAAGGACTACAAGCCCCAGAAGCCCCTGCAGGTCGCAGGGGAAGTGACGCTTTCGGAGGGCGCCTGAGGCCCTCAAAACCGGCCCGGCCCTCCCGCAGAGCGGGACCTTAATTCTTTCACAGCACCCCTGTAAAGCCTACCTTGCCTGAAGCGGGAGCCCAGAGACATTGGGAGCCAGAGTCGCCACCACTGCCATGAGGAGAACGGCGCAGCGTGCTGGTTGGCTCGTCCAAGGACTACAAGCCCCAGAAGCCCCTGCAGGTCGCAGGGGAAGTGATGCTGTCGGAGACGCCTGAGGCCCTCAAAACCATCCCGGCCCTCCCGGGCCAGGGGCGGACCCGTCCGTGCCCGTCAGCGGCAGAGAGAGGCTGGGCTGGGCCACCCCCCGAACATTATCACCGGATCTGAAGTAAGCACATCCCTGATACTGCTTTGGACTCTCAAGGGGACTATTGGTAACAACTAATAACCTGCAGCATCATAGAGAAAACTGTTTGGTGAACTGTTGGGCAACTAGTTTTGAGCTTAGCTGCGCTGTAGTGCCTCATTCTAGTTTTACCAACTTCAACTTAGAAAATTTGCCACCTTGAAACATGACTAAATCCTCACGAAAAGGGGGAAATGGGGCGGGGGTTGTAGGTGCCATGGATGCTTTCCTCTCCAGGGCCACGCAAGAGATCTAGGGTTCATACTAAATGACAAGCTCAACATGCAGGCACGAATCAGTCAGTGTTCACCTACTGCTTTTACTTCCTATGCATTCTGCAAAAGATCTTCAAATGGTTGCCTCAGAATACCAGCTGACGGGGCGTGGCTTGGCGCCCGGCGTGGACGGCGGCTCCGATGTGAGCGCTCCGTGCTGACCGGGGGACTCACCCTTCTTCACCTGCCGCAGCCACCTTTTTGGAGAAGATTCTTGGGTCGGAGTGTCAGGGGAATGCAGGGTCACGCATCCGAGGCTTCTCATGGGCATTTCTCCTGCTTTCCAGCCAAGGTATCGAGCGGCCGCGGCTTCCTGACGGCCGCGACCGCCATCTTGATTCTGCTTCGCGTGTCTGACGCGCTGCCCGCTCCCACAGATGCCGACCTCCTGAGGTGCCCTAACCTCATGCAGCTGCTCATGGTGAGCTAGTTCTTCCGTATTTCTGCTGCTGATGTTCTCATTTTGCCTGCCTCAGCTCCTGTTAATATTACACGCGAATTTCGCGATTCCGGTGGCCATTTTGTACTTATTCAGCACTCTCCTCACCTGGCTCACTCACGAAAATAACTTATCTCTGCTCTTCACCAAGCCCAATTTACTTCCTCTGCGTTCTCTCAATTTTGGACTTCCTTCATTTCTGTAGCATTTACTAGATTGCGCACTCGCCTCAGACTGTTATTATTTTTTGTGATGTTGTGAGTTTCTCACTGAGGTCTCCCCTCTCCACAATGAGTCACCTTATTGCTTTTCCTCTTTGCGGATATCCTGCACTTCGCTTTCTTGCATGAGGGCTTTCGGATTTAAGTGAATGGACATTCATATGCGACTCAGTTATTTACGTTCCTAAGTGGTTTTGAAGTGGTTCTTTTTTTTTTTTTTCTCTCTTCTTTGGACCTCTCTTGTTTGCTCCTGCGCACTTCTGCTGACTGAGCTGCCCCTCTGCCCATGTACTGACTCTTGTAAGCACGAGGTATTCCAGGTTCCAGTTTTCCTTCGGTTTGCTTCCAGGAAGGCGACTTTCATCATATGGAAAGAGGTGCAATTGGTCGTGTTTCTAAAACTCCACGACGTGTCTTCATCAAAAATTCAAAAGTCTTCTCTGCATTGGCGCAACTGGAAGCCTCTCAGGCACTCGCTCTCCAAATGTCGCAGTCCAACATGGAACGTCCGGTTCAAACCTCCAGAAAGGCCACAACAAAACGTCTTAAAAAGGATCCTCCATCACCGACGGGCTCTACTTCAGCTGTATCTATGGAGCTACTGTTGGAGGAAATACGTGCTCTCCGTCCTTTCATGGAGGAAACCAACTCCAAGCTGCAAGTCCTAACTGATAACTGGTCACAGATGGATGCGAGAGTGACGAAGGTGGAATGTACCATATCTTCTCTCCAGGAATCATCCTCCAAGGTGACGCACATGCAGTCGCAGATTTCCTCTCTCCAGAAGCAGGTTGAAGAGCTTGAGAACCGAAATCGACGCAACAACCTCCGAATTTACGGCCTGGCGGAGAATTGTGAGGGGAACGACCCCGTTGCTTTCTTCAAATCCTTCCTACCCAAGCTCCTTCATTTACCTGAAGGTACAGTGCTCAACATCCAGCGAGCACATAGGTTAGGCCGCATTTCTTCTTCACCTTCTTCTACTTCTTCCAGACAAAGAGGTGTCATCATGTATTTCCTGGAATACACTGACCTTCTTAAAGTCCTTTCAGCAGCTCGTGCTTCTCCCCACCTTACATGGTCAGGATCAACCCTCTTCTTCGCACAGGATTACGCCAGAGCTACAGCCACTCGCCGCAAAGCTTTTTTGGATATGCGACCAGAGCTCCGTTCCATTGGTGCCAGATACGGACTTTTCCACCCTTGTCTTTTCAGAGTCACTTATAACAACAAAACGACGACCTATGAGGATCCTGTTCGTCTTCAGAGCTTCCTGAATTCCTGCCAAACGTCTGATATGGACCTCTCAAGCTCATCATCAGCTTTCCCTCCATGACTTTCATGAGTCGTTGTGGTTCATTAATTTGTCTGCACATTTAGTGTTGACTTTATCTTTGTTTGTGTTTGTCACACTGATTTACCCCTTTCTTATGCGATCCTTCCCTCATGGTTCTTGTTGTTGTTCATTAATTAATATGCACAGTTAGTGTTGACGTTATCTGTACTTGTACTTATCATGTTGTTTTAACCCTCTCATGTGTGCTCCTTCTTGTTTTCTATCTTTCCCCTGTGGCTCTATAATTCGTTCACATGCTTCCCTTTTTTTTTTTGTATGGCATTTTGTCCTTATCAGTGAATCTTCTGATGTTTCCTTCTCCTCAAGTTTTTTGTTCTCTCTTCTCTTCCACAGGTTTTACAGTCTCAAATGTGTCTCCCCCTCAGTCTGGTGGTTCGTTTACGTCGGTTGTTTTGCCTCCTCCAGTTGGCGCTCCCCCCTCAGTTTTTTCTCCTCGTCTCCTCTCCCTCGTGATCGTCCTTCCCCAATTTCACCCTTCGTAAGTATGTTCTCCTTCCTTCCCTTGCTATTCGCTACTCCCTTTTTGTCTTTAATCTTGTCTTTCTCTCCAGTTTTTCTTTGTTCAAAGGTGTCTTCCTTTCCTCGTTCTCATTCACTTGTACTTTGTTTCCTCATTCAACCGGTTTTTCCTACCTCTTTTTTACTCCACATCATGACTCTCTATTTACTTTTCTTCTCTTCTCCTTTTTCTCTCCTTCTTTCTTTGGCCCTTTTACTCATCATTCTTTATTCACTCTCGATCTTGCTCCTCTCTTTTCCGAATCTTCTTTCTTCATTTTTTCTCATCCCTCTAGCATTTTTCCTGCTAATTCACTTGTACTTCCTACTTACTAACTTTCGATCTCACATTACTTTACTTCTTTTTGACTCTTATATCCTTATTGCGCATTTTATTATTCTGGGTACTTATTATACTCCTTTTTTTATTGACATTTTCTTTCTCATTTTCATGCTATGTCGTTAAAAATAGTTACATGGAATGTTAAGGGCGTCAATTCTCCCATCAAACGACAGAGAATTTTGTCGCACCTTGCACGTTTAAATGTTGATATTGCTTTTTTGCAAGAAACTCATTTGTCTGCTGAAGAATCTGTTAAACTGAAGAGAGGTTGGGTGGGTGACGTTTACTATTCTCCAGGGGATGGCAAGCGCAATGGAGTAGCCATTTTATGTCACAAAAAATCTTTCTCACTCCTTGCTTACTCAGGAATCAGATGATGGTGGTCGCTGGACATATGTTAAGCTTTCTATTAAGAATGTTCCAATTTACCTTCTAAATGTCTATGCCCCCACTGCTGGCGATCCTACTTTCTGGTATACATTTTCCCATCATATTACCAGATTTATTGATGACAATTTTATTTTAGCGGGAGATTGTAACCAGCCCCTTGACCCCTTTTTGGATAGACATTCCAAGGCTCACTTTGTTCCTAGTAAGTCACATAAACTCTTCTCTCAAGCTATCTCTCAACATAAAGTCACTGATGCCTGGCGCTTATGTAATCCAGAGCTGCAGGAATTCACTTTTTACTCTCTCTGTCATCATTCTCAATCCCGGATTGATTACATTTTTGTTACTCACGACATTGCCCAAACCCTTACTCATGCAGAGATTGGCCCGATTTTACTTTCACACCATACCCTCACTTTAGTTCAACTTGACATTCTCCCTAAATCAGTTGAACCCAAGTGATGGCGCTTCAATAATTCCCTTCTCTTGGATCCCAAGTTCACTGCATCCTTCACTGAATTTTCAGATGAATTTTTTTTACTTAATGACACTCCCTCCATTCCTAAGCACACCATCTGGGAGGCCTTCAAGGCCGCAGCAGGGGATTTTATAATTGGCTTTGTGGCGAAAAAACAGAGAGCTGCTTGTAGCTTTACAGCTGCTCTCCTTCTTGATATTAAGAAATTGGAGCATTCTTATTTTACTTCCCGATCGCAGGACAGTTTAACAGCCCTGATTAATGCCAAAATGAAATTTAACAAAAAGTCCACGGATGATGCGTCTTTATATTTATTGAAATCGAGTGCAAAGTTTTATGGGGGCAAAAATAAGGCTGGGAAGATTCTAGCTAATTATCTGAAAGTAAAGCACAACAAATTAAATATTGAATCAATCTATGACACACACTCTGTTCTCAAACATAAAGATACAGACATTCTTGCTGAATTTTCTGCCTTTTACGAAACCTTATACTCTTCCGAAACCCAACCCTCCTCTCAATCCTTAAACCGCTTCTTCCCCAACATCCAAAAGCCAGCTCACTTCCCGCTTGACCTCTCTCATTTAGAGCTTAATATCTCTCAACAAGAGTTACTCACAGCACTTCAGAATCTCCAAAAAGATAAAGCTCCAGGGCCGGATGGCTTTACTGTTGAATTTTTCCTTCACTTTTCAACACTTCTCATCCCTAAACTACACTCCCTCATTGACGCTTTCCTCACCTTGGGATCTTCCTCAGGTTCCTTCTCTGATGCACACATCTGTCTCGTACCCAAGGAGGGGAAAGATGCTCAACATTGTAAGAATTATAGGCCAATCTCCTTGGTTAACATTGATTATAAAATATTTGCGAAGTCTCTTGCAGCACGTCTTGATCTTCTTCTCCCGGATCTTCTGGGTGAGGAACAGTCAGGCTTTGTCAAGGGCCGTTTTATCACTGACAACACTAGACTGCTATTCAATGTCTTATCTAAGTCCCCTCATTTACCCCTTTCCCTTGCGGCCATTGCCCTTGATGCTGAAAAGGCGTTCAATAGAGTTGAATGGACCTATCTTTTACCCTGGGCATCCCATTAGTTGGAATTAATGGCCTCACACACTCTTGCGAGTGTCATGCTTCATCATCGGCCGTTGCTCCTCGTTGGGCAGGCACTGCAATGTCCAACGGGCTCACCTCTAGGAGGGGCTCTTTATCGGAGATCTTTTTTCCAACAGCCTGTGGGTGAAGTGCAAGTGAGGGGCCAGGTGAAGGGTGGATAGTGTAGGTGGGTGCGTTAAAATATAGCGCGAGGTACCGGAGATCAATTTATTCTGGTGGTTCCCATGCTATATGTTAAAACCAGTGGGTAGCCTATGATCGCCAGAAATAAACTTCCGTATCACGATCTAGGACTACAATGCGTTCTGTGAGGTCGATATGTTTCTCGCTTTTGCAACCTTTCATTGGTTTGGTTTTGGTCCCAAATTTATTTCTCTGGTTTCCTTACTTTACTCCAATCCACGTGCAGCTGTTTTTGCTAATGGTCAAATATCCTCCTTTTTTGATTTGGGAAGAGGTGTCCGTCAAGGGTGCCCCTATCTCCTTTTCTTTTTAATTTGGCCTTAGAACCCTTTCTGTCTAAACTTCGTCAGAACCCTACCATTCAGGGCTTTCAAATATCAGATTCCCAAGTTAAGCTAGCCGCATACGCGGACGACATCCTTCTTTTTATCTCTAACCCTACTGATTCGATTCCCGCCTTCCTTGCTGAAGTGAATGATTACTCCCAAATATCTGGCTATAAACTTAATAATGATAAATGTGAGATCCTACCCTTGACGAAATTCACATTTAAACCTGATTTTGCTGCCTCTAACTTTACATGGAAATCCTCCCATATTAAATACCTCGGCTTGCATATTACTCCTACCATTCCAGATATTGTTTCCCTCTGTCTGTCCAAATGCATCCAAAAATTTGTGGATTTAACGTCCAAGCGGCATCCTCTTTACCTGTCCTGGTGGGGCCGCCTTGATACTATTAAAATGATGTTGTCTCCCATAGTCCTCTATACTATTTCTAACATTCCAGTATCCATTCCTTCCAAATTTTTTTAAAAAATTAACTCCATTCTGATGTCCTTTCTTTGGAATAAGAAAAGGCCTAGAATGTCTCTCGCTCGACTGATTCGTCCTAAGACGGAGGGTGGAGTTAACTTCCCAGACTTCCCTGCTTACCATAAAGCGTTTTTATTACGACAAGCCTCATTCTGGTTGCAAGATCCCAGCACCCTTTGTCCTTTATGGGCTAAATTTGAGCGCCTTCTTCTTTCTCCTTTTTCCTTCGCTGAATATCTTTCCTTCTCCCGTAAACCCTCTTCCATTTCCACTCCCATTCACAAATTTACTACTAAATTGCTCCTATCTTCTTCCCATTCCCTTCCCACGACCATTGCTGATTTCCTTTCCTCCACCATCTGGCATAATACCGCCCTACTTATCCGTAACAAACCCTTCTTTTGGAAAGCATGGCATCACAGGGGGTTGATATGGGTGTCTCAATCCTCTTTCTTATCTTTCACCACTCTCCGTTCCCTTTATGACTTACCTACCTCCTTCACTCGTAACTATCATTTACTTAGGGAGGCTGCACTGACAACTTATATTCGGCTCTCTCAGTTATGTCCATCTCCTACTTCTCCCACTCCCATCTCATTGCTTCACTCATTTCTACGCAAGACCCCAAAGGCTTCCTCCATTTACAAATACCTTCACACTACTGACTTTCTTAGGCCTAAATCCAAAGTGGAGGAATGTTGGGAACATGACCTCTCCACGTCCTGGCCAATTTCACTATGGGACAAAGTTTGGATCAAGACCCTTTGACCTCCATAAACGCTTTCCAAACACTTCTCATACATGTTGGTCTTGCTCATCCCCACAAGCAACTTCGTTTCACATGTTATTCTTATGTACCTCTGTTCATGATTTTTGGTTACAGGTTTGGGCTCAAATTAATTTGATTTTTCACACATGTATCCCTTTTTCTCATATAAACATTTTCTTAGGCAGCCTTTCCCCTTGCTGGGATAATGTTGAACTAAAGCCTCAGATTATTGATTTGCTACTGGCCGCTGCATTCCAGCAGATAACGGTAAATTGGAAGGACTCCTCCAATATCTCCTTTAAGGCGTGGTGGTTCAATGTTTGCCATAACCACAGACTTGACACTGCTTTTGTTTTTCCGGCTCACATAGCCGCAAAGCGTATGGACTTATGGCTCCCTGTCACGCTTTACTTGGATACTTGTGCTAATCGTTTGTTTCGTCCACTGCCTTCGCAACAAGAAGTCCTCAAACCTCCTTAAATGCTCACTGCATTCCATTTTTCTTTTCTTCATTGTATCATCTTTCTATTCCTTTCAGGTATTTTCATGCTTTTATGATTAATGTTTTAAATGCCTTTTCCTTTTTTCATTCCATTGCCCAGATTTTCCTTTTGATACTATTTACAACTTTATGCTTGTTTTATTTATCATAGTTTTCAACGTTTTATATTTCCATTGTTCTTTGTATTGACACCTTGCTTTTCTCTTTTCAATATCAAATAACATTTTCTTGAACTTAAAAGAATACCAGCACTCATCACCAGCAGGCTGAACTACAGCAACACTCTTTATGCCAGAATCTCCAAGCAACTTCTACACAGACTTCAGACCATTCAGAATGCAGCAGCAAGACTCAACTGAACTTCCTACGCCACAACCAAATGGCACTGCACCTCAGGAAGATTCACTGGCTCCCCATTCCCAAGCGTACCTAACTCAGCCTTCTCACACACACATACATACAAAGCTGTATAAAACACAGGACCAGAATACCTGAACAGCCACAGACACTTTTACCAACCCACCAAAATCCTATACTCTCACTCGAACACATGCCCCACATTGGCAAAAGCAAAACTGGAATTTGCTCATTCTCCTACATGATACCCAAGACATGGAACGACCGACCTCAACACATCAGAGCCATCTCCTCACTTTTTGAGTTTTGAAAGAAGCTGAAGATCTAGCTCTTCATATAAGCACCTTGGGACCACATACCAACACACCTTGCACAAACACCTGGATACCCTCTTGGGTGATTAGTGTGTTATACAAATCAACATAACATAACATAAACAGTTCCTTCATTTCATGCAGTCAGGATTCAGCCCCAACTACAGTACAAATACATCACTCTTCGCAAGCACAGATGACACACGGTCTTGCACTCCCTCCTAATGAGGTGCCTGCACGAAATCCGCATCCAAGTACCAGCTCTCCGCTGGATCTGCTGCTACTTTACGAATAGAGGACAAGCTGTCAGACTGACATCTTACTCCGTGGCAACCGGCAAACTCATCTGCGGAGTGCATCAAGAACCACTGTTCAGTCCCACCCTCTTCAACACATACATGAGCCTTCTGGCCAATTTCATCTGCATACATGATATCAATTTTATCTCCTATGCAGACAGCACACAACTCATGCTCTCGATCTTAGCTAAGACCTCCAACTCATGAAACAAGTTCACCACCTGGATGGCTAAAGTCGTCGATTAGATGAAATCCAACTGTCTCATGTTCAATATGGACAAGACTTCCGTAGTGATCTTCAGCATGAATACCTTACTATGGGACTCCATCTGGTGGCCGGCCAAAACCCTCACCAATAATCCACATCAGCTACCTTGGAATAATCATTAACAGCAACTGGACATAACTTCACAAGTCAACGCCGTCACCGCATCTTGCTTCCACACTCTGAAGATGCTGAGGAAGCACTCAAATAGCTACTGAGAAAAACTAGAAAAACTGTCACTCATTCTCGAGTCACTACTACACTGGGATCACCATCCAGCTCACTAGAAGACTACAAACAACCCAGAACTCAGCAGACAGTCTCATCCCTAACCTCCCACACAGAACTCACATCACACCACAACTCATGGAAAGACAGTGGATCCTGATACACAAATGTGTTCAATTCAAACTCCACACACATATTCAAAGTACTACACAACTCAGGCCTGCATACCTGAATAATCACATCTCCTTCCACCAACCACCCAAACACCTCCTCTCCAGAGGACTCCTGCTTGCACACATCCCATGCATATACAGAACCAGACCAGGAATATTAGCGGTCTCCTAAAGTGTGGAAATGACCTCCCACTCCACATCATAGTCTCCTCTTCTCGATTTCCACAAGAATGTGAATACCTGGCTTTTCAAATAATTAACATACCGTAGGCATGACTAGGCGCACACATCTTCTCAGTGCAAATATATCCAAGCAGGTGATAGTGCACTTTACAAATACACATATAACATAACAAAGCATATAAAAAAAAAATATTTATCAGTAATGATCAAGTATCTTGGGGAAAATGGCGCCCGCTAGTTAGTAGCAGTCGTAGGCTCGCATCTCTCTCCCAGGCGTATACAAAAGAAATGTGAATGGATGAAGGATTATGTGGGTAAATGGTATGTAGGGTGCTACTGACCTCCATTTTTGCGGTTTTGTGTGGTCTTTTTCCTCATAATCGGTGCAGAGCCTTCATTGTGGGGGGATCTGCTGTGCTCGACGATCTCTGCATTCACGGAGCTCGGCGCTCAACTCACAGAGGTGGCAGTCGGAGGAGAGGCGGCAGCACGGCTAGCACAGAGAAGAGGCTTTGCTGCGAGAGTTGGACTGCAGAGGAATTCGGCGCCCGCTTTTTTGTTTCCAAGCTTGTTTTCTAGGCAGACTGGTGCCTTTTACAAGTTTGCCCAGGCTATTGAGATAAGATTTCAAGCACTGGGAAACGAGGGAAAAGGTGACCTGGAGAGCTCAAAGGAGGAACTTAACGCATGGCGTACTCCAATGACCCCGGTAAGGAGAAGAGGAGAGACTGGGGGCCTAAGTTAAATCTTGAACGCTGAGTGGAGAGGAAGGAGAGACAGGACAGGGGCTTGTGCACTGGGACAAACAGAGTCAACAGATATACACTCAGGAGCAGGGATATTTGGAGGTTAAATAAATCTCCCCCTGAATTAATTAATAAAGACCTGGTGTTGTCAGGACCGTTGGCGATACAATTAAAATCTCAAAAAGAAGTGATAACTACTAACACCACCCTGAATCCAAAGGCAACTCCAGGTATAACCCCCTCTAGAAAAGATCAGAAAAAAGCATCTAAAAATATATTAGGAAACATTTGAGTTACTCCGACACTAAGATCATATTTTAATGTTTAGGCCACACAGTCCCCCCTAAAGGAATTAAATCACCTGGCAGGTGTTAACTTGGACCCAACAGCGGATGAAAATATTCCTTTGAATCTACAACCACCCCTATAACCCTCACAAAAACTCCTGAACATAAACGATAGGGGGATAAGAAAGGAAATGGATCCAATATCCTTAGAAAACCGGTATGAATTACTCTTGCAAGAGACCAATGAAGTTGCAAATAGTCCGTTATCTTCATCTTCCTTGCCCAACTTGGAAAAAATGCCCTACTGGGAAAGGGGGGTATATCTGAAGAATCAAGTTCATTAGGCATTCTAAATACAGCATGCGATAAGGGAGCTACCTCTCCCACTGAGGGGTTACTAACTACTCTGCTCACAGAAATACGAGATAAGTTAGCAATTTCTGAAAATAACCACTTAAAAATACAAACAGTCTGTGAGACTCTTGAATCTAAAATAAATGCTATTTCTGAAAGAGTTGGGGCAATGGTAGTAGCTTTTGAAGATCTAACAAAGCCAGTGGATAAGAATACCCAGGAAATTCAAGCATTATGGGGTGAGGATAACATACGTTTCCCCGCTTTGCTTAAAGTAATGTGGAATAGCAAAATGTTTAATTTCAAGGATCCAGAAGAAGCTAATGTCCTGATAAAGCAGATAAAGAGTTCATCCAAATAAGAGTTGTTGGAATAAAAAAGCCGGGTTAGAGATAGAGCCTGAAAATTAGAGGAGTTTCTCTAATAGTAGTAGATCCGGCCTCCCTATATACTTTACTTCTCCACCTAACTGAAGCCAATGATTTCATAATATTAGGGGGTGATTTTAATCTGGTCCTAGATCTAAGTCAAGATTCTACCTCACACACAGTAGCATTTAACACACAAAAAATGAGAATGACTTTATGACAACTAATGTCAGACATAGGGCTAGTAGATATTTGGAGCAAGATGGCCAATAGGTCTAAAATAAATGGTGGAAAATTTACGTTCCACAATAAAAAATGTGGACATCGGTCAAGAATTGATTTTTTTTAGTGGGCGCAGCAGCAAGTGGAAATACCATACAAGTTAGCCATGTTCTTGAGAACATGTCAGACCACCCCGCAGTTATTTTAAAAATAGCAATGTGTAATGCCCAAACACCGCGGAGGTGGACCATCAATCGAGAATTATTACTAGAAAATACTTTAATTGAAAAATTAAAAGTAGAAACTAAGGAGTTCTTTAACATTAATCTTAAATCTGCCCCAGTCCAAATAGTGTGGGATACTTATAAGGCTTTATTGAGGGGCTTGTTAATAGCTATATCTTTTTCACAAGCTAAAAAAATACAATAGGAGACCAAAAAGTTAGAGAATGAGATATACAGACTTCATGAAAGCCTTGAAAGGGAACATGGGAACCCACATTTCTTAAAGAGATTAACAACAGCAAAACACAAGCTTGCTGATTTCTTAGAAACCATCATTAAAAAAAACTGTGATGCTAGTAAATTAGATCATCACGAATATGGGGAGGGGTGCAGTAAGCTCCTCGCTTGGAAAACAAAAACTGATCAAACAAGAAACTGGATAAAGGATCTCTGATGTTTAGATACTGGCAGTATAATTACAGATGATACCGAAATTGAGGAGGCCTTTGTTCAGTTTTTTAAAAACTTTTATACAGAAGAGAAGATAATTGATGAAAATCTCATGGATGAATTTCTATCAGAGTTAGTTCTTCCTTTGCTTCAACAAAATGAATAAGAACAAATAAATCGCCCCATATCTGTGTAAGAAATAACTCAAGCCATTAGTTCTCTAAAGAATGGAAAAGCGGCTTGCCCAACTCTATCCCCAATGATATTTATAGCATATTAAAAGAAGAATTGGCGACTACTCTTCTACAATTATTTAATTCCTCCTTTATCGAAGGTCATAGTCCCCCTGTTTCATGGGAAGAGGCAACCATCACAATTATTTTAAAACCAAATAAAAATCCACGAATATGGGAGTCCTATAGGCCTATTTATATTTTAAATTGTGATCATAAAATCTCTACACAGTTTATCACTAAACGATTGGATAAAGTAATAGGCCCGCTTATACACCCAGATCAAAAAGGGTTTATGAAAGGGAGGCAGCTCAGTGAATTAACACAAGACCTCATTAGAGCTATAGATATGGCTCAGACGTACAAGACCTCTTTGGCAGTGATGACATTCGATGCTGCCAAAGCTTTTGACCGGGCCAATTGGTTTTTCCTGTTCAAAGTTATACAATGTTTTGATCTGGGTGAAACTTGTCTGACAGCAATTAAAGCCATCTATAAAAACCGCTCAGCAAAAATCCTTGTTAATGGGAAACTAACTAGATCTATACAAATCGGAAGAGGGAGTAGACAAGGCTACCCCCTCTCCCCGTTACTTTTTAATATCTATATTAAACCCCTGGCCTGTAAATTAAGAACTTGCCAGAATATTATCCCCTTCAAATGCAATGGATGGGAAAAAAAATTGGGTTGTATGCGGACGACCTTGTCATTTACACTGATAATCTAGAAACTTCATACACAGAAATTTGGTCAGAGATAGAGAAATTTGGAAAGGTGTCAGGATACCTTCTTAACCAACAAAAACAGAATTAATTAAATGGAACACGAATTTTAGGAGTATTTACACAAAAAAGGAAATAAAGTACCTGGGAATCCAGATAGTCCAAAACATCGACAAAATAGCACAAGTAAACTTCGAAAAAGTGACAAAGAAAGTAAGCTCTCAATTATAATCATTTGGAGCACTATCTCGTTCTTTTTTGGGTAAATCTAATTTATTAAAAATATCAATACTCCCAAAATATACGTTTTTGTTTAACACCATTCCTTTAGAGTTCCCAAAAGGTTGGTTTAAGAAGGTGCAAGGGCTCTTTTCAATCTTCATACGGGGAAACAAAAGCCCCAGAATAGCTTTAAAAAAGCTTCGAAAGAGAAAAGAATATGGAGGAATTGCAACTCCTGAATTGTATTTGTATCTGTGCGCTTTCCAGCTAAAAAATCTTCGGCAATTAATGATGGAAAGTTCTACTTTCTCTCCTCTTTATAAAGCTCTAACAACTGACTTCACCCAACAAGCTGGGTGTTTCCATTTAAAGTTTGGCCACCCAAATTTTTTTAAAAAGGTAAAATTGAAGATTTTGTTATCTGCAGTAAAGCTTTGATCCCAGGTAAGACGCTTTTTAAAAATCCCTTACTACAATGACATTACCCTAGTTTGGGACTCTCCAGGGATGCCACTGTGTTTAGAAGATGCCCTAGCGGCTCCTTTGAGGAGTTGCAGGATCACCACTTGGGGGCAGCTTCTATTAAGGCGGAACTTATTTCTTGGCCTCATTTTTCGCGATCTGTGGAAATTTGGTCTCGAAGTTCAAGTATTATCAATTGCTAAGCTGGACAAAATCTTCCAAAAAAGAGCTAAAAGGGAACTCGAACTTGGCACTAAAGATATGCACTTGTCAAACAAAAATAAAAGAAGTGGCAGAGTGGTATTGGCGACTTGTTCAAAAAGGGGAAAAGGAGCAGGCCTCATTTACAGAGATGTGGAGGAAGGACCTGCCGGATGAAGACCTTGAAAATATTGGGCAAGTATCTATGTCTTCTCTATGGTCTTGTAAAAATGCTGCACCTTTAAAAAAGAACTACCTTTTCACTGTTCAAAAGGATTTTTGGACACCCCAGAAAATATCGAAAATCGGGAACCGAGAGATTAAGAAGTGCCCTAAATGTGGTGAAGACTGAGCAAATGAGGTCCATGTGTTCTAGAGCTGGCCGGTAATACACTCTTACTGGAAAAAAGTGAGTAAGACCATATCAGATATTATGGGTCTAGATATAAAATTGACATCTATGTCTATAATTTTTGGGCAACCCCTAAGGGAGGTAGATGGACGGGTATTAACAAAAAGCCATAAAGCCCTTTTTTTCACTTTGATACTATTAGCTCTTAGGGAACTTTGCATTAAATGGATTTTGCCCTGTCCCCCCACAGAAGAAGAATGGATTCATTCCATTCAGAGGGTGTCCTCCTTAGATCACTCTGGTGAATTTACTAAAAAGACAAAATACTGGGAAATATGGGATAAATGGGGGGAGGCAGGCGGTAGTAATACATAAAGTTCTTTTCTAATGGGCTTTGTTTTTTCCTCTCTTTCTAACTCTGATAGGTGGAGGGCAAAACTTTTTTGGTATTGTTTCTTATTTTGGTGTTATCATGATTTTTGGGTCCAATGATTAAGAATATGCTCTAGACAGAGTCCCCTGGATGGGGCTGTTTCTATCCTCTGTAAAGAGAGAACACAGTGGTCTATCGATAATACAAGATTAGGGTTGGAGCCCATAGAGGTAATCGAAGGTGCGGTTCTGGAGATACGTGGTATCTATCTCCCCTTTGGGGTTATGACCAGGCTGGTACAAACTACCTTTAGATACTTGAAAGGGTCAGAGCAACTTCATCATGATTTTGGAGCATATTATGGTTTTATTAGGACTAATAAAAAATAAAAAATAAATAAAAAAACAAAGCATATAAACCATGGGAGTCCACAGATCAGCCCATCCAATAGGGTCCTAAATGTACATTCCTTTTTTTATAATATGTCTCACCTAAGGTTCCCAGACACCATGATGGCCACCCGATCACACACAGCCTCTGCTTCCTCCATGTAATGTGTGGTCAAAATAGCTCCACGCTCTTTATTCTTAAAAGCAGCTCGAATTGCACGCCTAAAAAAAAAAAAAACAGTTTTAAAGGCCTCATTTAGGACCAAACAACCAGTTGAAACCACGCTGAGCTTTTTGTTAAACAGTGTTCTAAGTTTAAGCTGGCCTAGAGAGACCTGTTTATATTTACATTCACCAACAACACTTATCCATGGTCTAGGCATAGTAATCCATGCAATGACTATAGACCATAATCAATATTTTGGACATCAGTTGTGTTTACAGACCCCTGTATATGCACTAAAAAGGGAACTTGACAATAGTTTCTGCTATGCATATCTCTCTCTAGTGCCACTGACCATGCCTTCTCAGGCTATTCATGACTTTTGGTAGTCCTCCACAGCATAAGGGAAAGTCCGTAGAATGTTATGTCCCCATCCTTGCGTAGGGGTGACCATTATGTCATAATGTGGGCATCTCTGTCATAATAGTGTCCATCCAAGGACATTCTTGAAATAATTGTTTGGCAACCGGGTACTTAATGGTAATATAGTCAAAATATGTCTATGGCAGTAGTATATATGTGCATGTAGCACATTAAACAAGTTATATAATAACAAGCTGACACCATGGAATTTAGTGAAAATGAAACTATTATTTTGCAATAAAAACAGGGCTTTTTCATGCAAAAGATTTCCTTTTGTTTGAAAAAATAAGAATATTTATCAATATTGAAAATTGTGCCTTTTATAATGAAATGTGAGCCAGGTGCTTAGGGTCCCATCTGGTGGATTTTAAACCAATTCCTTGATCTAACTTTAGAGGTACAATTGAGATAAGATACACATTGTTCCCTCTTTCTTGGAGATCTCAACGCAGGCATAATTTTTCTATATATTTTAATAAAAACGACAGTTCTTAGATGAACTATCTATTCAGAGGGCGTTGTTGTTCATAGGAAACACAACATTCTTCTCACGTTCTACTCCTTGTATTGTTTCTGTTCTACTTGAATTAAACTATGTGGTGGTTATTGAAACTCTTCTTTCCCACATGATCCACTATGAACCTGAAGTGATGCTCCAAGGATACCACATAATCATCACCAATCAATGCAATATATGCCGCAATGAATTTAAATTAAAAAAGTGACTTGTCCCGAGGAATGCCATAACAACCCACTGTGAAGGATAGAAAGGCACAAACCCTTTTCTGATGACATTCTCTTGACCTTGTTTTTAAATGATGGTCATCCCTGCGTCGAGCACATACATTGTTTTCTCACTGTACTGTTAAGACGTTTGCTAAAATATATGCCTTTCTTTCTTTAATTTTTGGCGTAAATAAGTATGCTTTTTCGAGTCATTTCTGTTTTGGACTGTGTGTGTGGTTCATGTGTATTCTGTTTAAAAAAATGTTGTCAAATTTAGTTTTAAAAGCAATATTTCACTCCTGAACATTGAAAGACAGACTGTATTAATAATTTTAAAACGTATTACTAGTTTATTTTCTCTTTGAATTTATTCAATTTATTTAGAATGTTTTTTCTAAATGAATATATTCATCAAAGAAATTTCGGTCTATAAGTGTTATAAAGCGTAATAAAGTTGCATATCTTTGTAATTGGAAAAGGCATGAATGACCTATATGAATGTTTAACTTAATCAAAATCCCAGATCTCCCTTCTTGGAGTGTAGTGTTTTCTTTGGCATATATGTATGTGCTATTGGAATGAAATTGGAGAAATAAGACAGTTGTTAGTGCAAAATTAGGTTGGTCTTTAATGTAATAAGGAATAAGCAAGAGAGACTTCCAATTTTTGGGGTCAAACTGACTGCATTATTAAAATTATACTGAAAGCTGATATTTGAGTGACAATCCTTCCAGAAGACATTTTTCATGTAGTATTTTTGTGGGAGAATACATATTTGTAATAGCTCATATTGTCTGACTCATATGAAGGCATTTTAAAATCTATCTAGATAACATCTTCCATTGTATTATCACTACCACTCTGTGGTACACATTGCTGTACATAAAAAGGGCAATTTCTCTTACCCAACAAATTTCCGCAAGATAGCACCACACAATATAGAGGGCAAGTCATTTGCCAAACTCTTACATAATGATTTGGCAAATTGGGCTGGTAACAAAGGGTTAATCTCCCTGATCCAAACAGGTTTCTATAAAGGATGTAGCATCAAGGCTAACCTACTTAATCTATCACTCCTAATTTACTCTGCTATATGCAGCTTTTATAGACTTCTCAAAAACTTTTGACCACCTGGTAGCAGAAAGCTATGGAGCCAGTTGGAAAACTAGATCATCCACACAATGCTCCTCAAAGCTATTATGAGCACGGGTAACAGACACACAGGTTTAAACAAGGCTATCTTCACATCTAATTATGTCAGTGAATATCTACACAAAAAGGCCTCAACAAGCCTACATTTTAGCACTGTCATTATTTAACTCCGATTTACCCTTGCGGTTCCTCTCCTAAAGCCCCTTTTCCCCATAATTGAGCGCCACAAGGTAAACTTCCCGCAATATGCAGACAACACATCATAATGGAATAGACCTCTCCTGAACTACAGAGATCTTTAATGACAGAATCAGTATTGCCACAAAAGCAAACTGGACCTGGGGATAAACAAAAGTAAAACGAAGGTAGTGATTTTTGGCCACAATGTGATCAAAAAAGGTTCCTGGGTCTGGACGGAACAAACCTGGATAGAACTAATAGATATAAATATCTTGGTGTCTGGTTCAAAGTGCGGAGGAGGCTATACAACCCAACAAGCAGCACCAAAGAGGACATTGTTGGCCCTTAACAGATACCTTTATACAGGTATTCAATAAGCTGATGCGGCCAAACACAGGATCAATGTTGTGAGATGTCGCAGATTATTGCTCACTGTTACTGATATCCTTCATTGAAAAGCTCTTTAAATTGCTGGATTAACATGATGCAGAGCAAACAAAATAGTTTTTCATCTGCCCAATAGTACATTACAGGCTGAGGTGCAACTGGAGTTTAAATATAACAAAACAGTCATATGAGCTTCAAGCTTCATTTGTGTCCTACAGTGTGAAGATGAGAAACTCACCATCAAACTCTTTAAAAGCTTTGCTGAGGCAACTCTTAACCAATTAAATGACCCCTTGGAGCATGTTTCTATGTGAAACTTTGAACTGCTAGCAGTTTGATGAGATATGGAACAATGGGCTTCAAAACTTCCAAACAGGAAAATTGATGAAAAAACAAAGCTGCTATCTCATTAAGTTGACAGGCCTAGCGCTAATGGAAGCAGGCACATATGTATGGTTGAACCATCCAACAAATTCCACAAAACACAAAGGTATCTAAAGTAAATGATACACATTAAGCAAAAAGGTATCTGATAAGAATTTGGTTCGGCTTAATTTTACTATGAGGCCATTGCTATAGTAGACGGTATGAAGAGCCTGACTCCACCTGTTGCTTTTGTGCAACAGCAGATGAAACATATAGTATGCACTTGTGAAGGCCTGATCGCTTCAAGAAGAATCTGGCTTACACCGATCCTCATAAAGCTCAACATAAGATGATATTGAGACGCACCCATAGCCTGCTTAAATTGAATAGCCACACAATTAACTGGCCACTTTCTTAAATATATGCCCTTTGTTTGTAAGAACATTTTAAATTCCTAATGCAGCAGATAGCACATTGACCTGTTTTTGTTACTTCTGTAATGATTTTAATTAATTATACCATACATTTATTCAATTCAATTTACTGTCTGATGCGTGGGTCCATAAGAATAGTGTGGCTTAATTGTTGTCTGAACACATAATTCAAGTATAACTTGAGCAGTAGCACTGCTATAAGATCCTGCAAGATTTGCCTTTAACTTTCTCATTTACAATGTACAAGTTACGAAGAATGCCATGAACATTTTGAAAAAGTATAGGCTAAATGAAATTCTATACTCTGAATTTTTGAACTGCTTGTAAATGATGCTTTTTGAAAATGTTATGGACATTTTGTTGGAAAAATTTACAGTTTTCAAATTATTTTCCACTTCTTCTTATGGGAGAGTTAAACAATCCAGTACTCCATAAGGATCAGCCATGCTTGGCACACCATGTAGGTATTAGAAATTTTAATGTGTGCATTTTCCGAACTGTCAGCTTTTTTGCCAACTTTGTGAAAATACACTATTACAACTTTTTTAAACACCCCATGACTCACCCTAGTTTGCTTACTTCAGTCACTTGTTGCAGTTTGAGGTAGGTATTTAAACCCCACCATTTTTAAACTCGGCCTCTGTCACTAAGCCTACCATAAGATGACATCACAATTTTTGAAGAAATTTTAGAGCCATTTGTCCTATAACACGTGTGTCGTCTGTCTCCCATTATAAACCTGTAGAGTGGAACAAGAAAGTATAGCCTGTCCGATTTGATAAATAGCACACACTGTCACCATCAAGGCAAAGAAGTAGCCAGTATTGGAAGCAAGGCATGTTCTGTGCACAAGATTGTTCAAGGATCCGAAACCTTGAAAAGCCCAATGTGTAAAAGTAGTGAATATCAGAACTTGACAAGAAATTTGAAAAAGTATGTTTTCAATAATATTTTCTAAGTTCACATTCAATATCTATTAGAGAGGGATTTTCAATACATCTATTCATTAAATCTATGCAATATATGCATTATCAATAATATTTTTGGCATAGTGCACCTCCTCAATAGTGAGACATACACAGATCAAAGAAAAGGTATCAACTAGAGAGGTATGTTCCTCTCCAACTCGACCTAAACCTTTAACATGCCTCCATGGTCTCAAAGTCTCTTCATATAACTCACCACACTCTCTGCTGGCCTTTTGGATCCAGCCCAGTTGAAGGTTCATCCAGGAGCACCACTTGGGGGTTAGCAAGCATACTTATTGAGAAACACAACTAAAAACAAAGACAGATATATTTTAAATATGCACATAGTTGCTCTTCTATAGTCTTTTTAAGCATTTTGGAGTTGACACAGTCAAAAAGGTTGGGATTCAATGAATACCTGGCTTCTTCATTTAAACATTGCACCTCCCAGGAACTGCAATAACATGCAGAGTTAGTGCTCTGGGTACCCGGTATGCCATTATCACACCAGACTCCCCACCCCCAGAGTATGATGTCTGATATATTTTGTAGACGATTCTATAAACAATAGATGCATAGGTTTATGTATACATATATTACACATGAGAATTTCAATGGATTTATTTGTTTAAATTGGTATATTTTAACAGACATTTTCACTTAACTATAATGTCCTTATAACCTTTGTTTTTTCAAGTTTCGTACAGATATCCCATGTTGAGCCTAAAAATAGAGTTGGTCCCAAAAGTGATATTTCCTTTTCAACTCCTACATCTTTCTTTGCTCCTTGATACAGAAAACACAGCTGAACTGAATTACACCAAACTTAGCAGTGGGCAAAGGCTTTGAGCATTGTGAGCTGTCTGTCTGTGCAAGGTTTGGTGGTCAAGCTCTATGGCCAACCCCTCTGTGCACGACCAAAAGCTATTCACTGATGGTGGTGGCCACCTGCAGAGTGCTGGTTGCAGGGTATTGAGGAATCCCACCCCGCGCACAAAGGGTGTGCGATATGGATGTTGGCAACCTATAGAGGATTGAGAGCAGGGTTTGACTGGCTGCCAGACCCTGTGGCCTACACCGCTCAGCGCACGGCTGAAGGCCAGGAACAGTCAGAGTTGTCTGCCCGCTGAGCCTTAGCTGCTGGACCAGCCAAAGGAGCGTCCACCTGGCCAACCACTGGCTCCATGCAGAGGTTTGGATGCAGGGTCTGGCAGGAGGTTGTGCACCGCAGTACTTGGTCACCTGCAGAGGTTTGGGCCCAGGGAACATTTCATCTCAGCTCAAATCATTATGCACACAACAGCCATGCCATGCAAACCATAATGGCTCACCTCATGCAATGGCAATCACTGCAAAATATTTATACTAATAAATAACACATAAAGCACTACATTATTATTAATTTCAGTCAAACCAATAAGGTTCCTGTGATATGTAATCCCATGTGGAATATGATTTACAACATTTGTAATTGCATCTGCTTCATTAAGGGTGCAGCAAGGAACATTTATTATGGTTAGCTAAGGGCTCTGGATTTATTTTATGGGGATATGGGACTATCTTCTTAGTTTAGACTATCAATAATGTCTATCTTTTCTGTGACTCCTGCTGAGCATGGGTGTGCAAAGCTTTTGCTACGCAAGTATAGTTGATGATAGTGACACATACTTTAGCTATGAAGAGTGACCAGTTTTCCCTATGTTTCATGCCTGTGCATGCATAGCAAAGAATCATTTCTATTTCCTTTACCTGGACGTCCAAGGGAAGGTCATCCTGAAGCAATAAACGCAAAAAGAATGACTGTAGTGCAGCACCTCCTCAAATCACTAGTAGGTGCTGAGAAAAACAGCCACATCGGTACTAATGGTCGTGTAGGTGTGGCACTTGAAAAGGTATGTGTGACCATGTAGGCATTGGAGGTGAGTGAGCAGGTAGCCACCTGCCTTGGGGCATATTTTTTTCAATGGGTTAGATGGCTTTTGGGTAGTGGACTACTGAGACCAGACTTCGCGATCAGTTGCCCCTAATATTTTTTTCATGTTGTCAATAGTTAAGCACAGCACATTATTGCCCATACTTTCAAAAGCAGTTCTATAGAGTTGTGAGCCTTTATACTACCCAACTTGGCCCACCCTGACTGCTAAGGTCGTAATCAATAGGAAAGTGGTGGAGAATATGATAACGTGAAGGCCAAAAAGCCAGATATGCGCAGTGTCACTTCAACTATTTGCATTGTAATACATTCAGATAAATAACAACCTGTTGTGTTTATTTATATGCATAAGTCTTTTATCTAAGTGACTGCCTCACGATCTTCAGCTGCTGCCACGAGCATTTTTCATCATTATCAGTGTGTAGGAAGGGGGTGGGGGTCTCGCCCTCCCTTATCACCAATGACAACAGCGGTGCTTCTTCTTCTCGAGACTACGAGTGGATTCTGGATGGGGATGCCGGTGGGGGTTTCTTCTCACAGGGAACACACATGGCAATTCCTGGTGGGGAGAACACTCCTAGCGACGTTCCCGACTGTAAATGCAGTGGTAGTGGCACGAGTGAAGAACTATCTCAAAGTGAGCACAATGATCAGAGCACAAGAAATGCAGTTTTTTGTCCTAATGAATCTGGAGAAGCAGAAGTAAGGTCTCAAAACAGCACTACGTATAATGAACCCAAGGTGAGCAGATACGGTAGGGTTGTGAAACCACCAGCTAAGTTACAAGATTTTGAGTGTGCTTAGCGTCTGGTTTTGTTCCCTGCTTATCCTCCTCATCAGGTACATGTACTCTTGTTTTATTATTGATAAGGAGATGTGTTGTGTTTATTTATATGCATAAGTCTTTTATCTATGTTACTGCCTCGCAATCTTCAGCTGCTGCCACGAGCCTCCCTATCTCTTTATGACGTCACTGCATTCTGTATTTGTACCGGTGGCTCTGGTGACAGTTGGTGGACAGTTTTTGGCAGGATCGTTATCTGAGCAGACGCACCCTCTGGTGTTAGGGTTTTACTTAATAAAGTAACTTGGACTTACCTTACGCTTTCGAGTCATCTTTACACAACCTCAAAGGTTGAATAGCGTAGGATTAATCTGAAACAGATTATATACCGATTTGATTTAATTTCTTTGGGTTTTCTTACCAGCGAATTAGGAGAATATTGCACGAATTCTCTCTTGTGTCTTATTGTGTAATATTATCTAACTTTACAAAATGAAGGTAATTATGTTACATTCACCGATTAAAGTCTGGCCATCAGCTCAAACAGCTGATAGAAATACACGAAATGCTGTTACGTTGTATGGCTTCCTGCTGAGAATTCAGCCTTGAGTAGATTAATTTACAAACCGCTGGTGATCAGGACCAAAACAAAACCAGCTCAATGGGAGTCAATGGGATTAGTGATAAAATGCACATTAATCTTATGGTTATCCTTCCACAATTTCATTCACGTTTTATTCAATACCCTTTCCTGACACCGTACTCAATGTTTTTCTTACATTAAAGTAGATAATAGTGTTCTTTATATTGAAAAGAAAGAAACACAGAATCAGCCAGAAATAATGATCATGTGTTTTAGATCGAGTGAGTTGACCTTTGTCTGAAAAATACCATAATTCCTGTAATAAGTAGTCCTGTTACAGATGTAAGCTTTTTGGTTTCATTCCTGTGACATGCATTTATGTAAAGGTGATGAAGATATGGACATTAACTTCAGTATTTAGTAAATCACTTGATGTTTTTAACTAATATTGGAAATGGCCCTTTTTCAGGGTTATCCCCGAGTCTTTTGCTTCTTCCTCCCTTGTCTTTCCTGACCTGTGGTTGTTGGCAATAGGACTCTGGGCACTTTACCACTGATGATCAGTGCTAAAGTGCATATCCTCTCTGTATACATTGTAATTGTGATTGGTTATCCATGATTGGCATATTTGTGTTACCAGGAAGTCCCTAGTAAAGTGCACTGACTGTGCCAGGGCAGGTGATCCAAATGCTACTAGTGGGCCTGCAGCACTGATTGTGCCACCCACATGAGTAGCCATAAAATGGTGTCTCAGGCCTGCCACCGCAGTGACTGTGTGCAGTTGCTAACTGCCATGCTGCCCTGACCAATGTCCACACTGGCCAGGCCTAACCCTTCCCTTTCTGTACACATTGAACACCCCTATAGAAGGCCCTAGGTACCGCCCTGGGCAGGGTGCGGTGTATATGAAAGGTGGAGCATGTACTAGTGTGTGTGACATGCTCTGGTAGTGAATTACAGCCATTTTCGTTTTTCACTATTGAGAGGGCTATCTTGCCCATAGGCTATAATGGGGAATGCTGTGCATAATGTTTACCTGCATATCTTCCCATAGGAGCAAGATGGAAAATTTAAGTCTGGTATCCCTGAACTCAAAATTTAATAACACATCTTTTAGGAAGGATGTTTTTTAAATCCTGTATTTGAAAGCGGCACTTTTAGAAAGTGGCTGCTTTCTTGTCTGACCTTTCTGTGTGCCTTTGGCTGTTTGTGAATTGACTGTCTGGCTTGTGAGTGACAGGGCTGGGGGATACCAGGAGAAAGAATGAGCCCGCCCAGTGGTGAATAGAGAGATCTGCATCTAGATGGAAGGGAGGAGTTGCACCTGGGACCTGAATAGGACTGTGCCTGCCCCCCCACAGTGCTGGCTCCACCCCCTGTGGTGCGTCTGATGTCTCTGCCCCGCACTGTGAAAGGAGAGAAGGAATCATGTCAACAAAGTGCTCCAGGGCTGTGCTTCCCCTCCACAATGCTGGCTCCACCTCCTGTGGGACGTCAGATGTTTCTGCTCTGCACTGTGAAAGGAAAGAAGGAGTAATGTAAACAGAGTGCTCCAGAACTGGTTTGGACTGGACTCAGAGCCCTCCTGCACAAAGGGAACAAAGACTTTTTGGGGTATAAGTACAGGACCCCAGACCACTGAACTTTAGATCTTCATGGAATCAAGAAGGAACCTCTGCCAAGGAGAAAGCTTGAAGACTGAAGAGTAAGGACTGTCGTGCTGCGTACTTGTGCGCTCACCTGCAGTTGCTTTGCTGCCAAGGAGAGGGGAAGGACTTTGCTTTGTGCAATGTCCCTTTGCTTGAAGAGATCTCCAAGGGCCTGAGTAGAGCTGGTTTCCTGTTAAGAAGTATGATAGTGGTTGGATTGATGCACCGCTTATTTTGTATTTGGTTTGATTTATTTGTTGTTTGGTTAGTTGATCATATTTGTGGTGCTCAATAAGGAGGCGTCGAGGGTCCAACGACGTCAGTTTCAATATTTAAGATGTGAGGCCAGAAGAACTCTGGTCCCATCCCTAGTATGGCACTCACTTGTTTGCGTTCCCTTAATGAAAGAAAACAGCTTCCATTCAAAGTTCGTTAATAGTTCTTTCTTTTTATTTCATTGATTTTCGTGATGTTCTTTTTTAACCATTCAATTCACATTTCATCATGATTATATTCCTCATACATAATCAAGCATTATCGTAAGCATGTCCAATGCATTTGGGGCATTAATGGCATGCCCTTCATCAGGGAATAGACACTAGAAGCAATGATATAAATCAACATTAAAATGGAAAATAATAATGTTTGCAAAGTAGCAGTAAAAAAACATGGACAGTAAATGTGCATACAAAAATCCGATGTACCATCATATTGTGCCGTTATAAAAAGGTAGGTGAAAGATTGTGTAACCTCATGCATTGTGAATGTAAGAGTGTAGGTAGCAGTCGTTCACTTACATGCCTGTATATAGTCAATGTTGAAAATCTAGAAGAAATCGGTAAACGGAAAAAATACGTCAGGTTCTGTAAACAAAGCTGGCTAACAAGGCTCTCCAGCATGTTCGGCAAGCGGTAAAACTAACCTGAATGGTTAAGTGTTGAAGAATTCTATCCGGTACGTGTCTCCAAAGAACGCCGGTGAAAGCGATGTGTTCCCGCGTTGCTAAATTCAAAACATTGGGGGTCACGTGATGTGTCACGTGTGACGGGGGTAAAAAACATACTGCGTTTACGATCGGATCGGGTTGTGGACGGTCGTGTTCCAGCGGAAAACAATTACCATTTCCGAACAAATGATAACATTTCTGTGATCACTGATCACATGGTCAATATGTTCGTGTGGATAATAGAGAAAGCGGAAGATAGTGAGTTGAAAAAATAATAGGATTGAGGTAATATGAATTTTTGGTTAGTTATGTCCCCTATCGTAGACCCCACCGGCTCCATGTACTTGCTTCTAGTACATGTAAGATCCCTCCACTTCTAGCTATGAAGACGCAAATATATTTGCGTCCAACGTCAACATGTCCTCTTTCAAATCCACCATGAATGGGTCAGATATTCCGTTTCTAAGTGTGCCTTGCCAACGTCTTTATGTGGTGCACTTTCGTGTTTTCTAGCTCTGGCGAGTTAGGCCCTGATTTCTGCCATTGAGCCTTTTTCTGCCTTCTGTCTCTGAAAGCCGCTGCCTGCTGCTTCCTGACCTTTGACTTACTCCCTGTGCGGCTCGCGGTGCCTGGCTCAGCCTGCCTTTCCTGCCAAGACCGAATTCAACCTTCAAGTTATCTGCTCCGCTCCTCGAAAAATACATTCCTGTCTAGTAGTTTACGAAAACATCCTTCCCAGCTGCAGAGCAAAGGGCCCGGCCTCACTGTCTCCATGCAAGTAATTCATAGCTTCCGTTACCATGGTAGGCCCATGGCCCCTCACATCTCACGTAGACACGTAGTCGCATATGCACGCACTAGCAGTCAGTATGGAATAGCCTCTGCCCAAGAGACCTTTTCTTCTAGATAATACAGTTCCTCAAACACAAGATATCAGATATGATTTGGGATTAGGTTGTTCTGACACTCCAGACTTCTGTCTCCACATGTAGGGCTAAATGTCAAGTCCCCTTCACCCTCCAGTTACACGTCAATCATACGTCATACTGCTGCGCGCGCATCTCTGCCACATGTTCTTGCTGACTCTGCAGGATCCTTCTAGGGATCCACCCACTTATGACACCTTTGTTTGACGTTTCTAGCACACACCTCCGTGTACACCCTAGTGCACGCCTTCTGTTACGTATTTCTGTTCTTATCTCGTTTCTCTCAGCTGTTACGCCTTCTGCATTCAATATTACTGTATGAAATGACTATATATATGAACCACTGTTAATAAATCATTGTACATGTCCATTGCAATTTCCACCCTGAACCCTCATGGCGATGGGTCATGCTACCATTGGTTCGAACCAATTCCTTTTTAAGGAATAAAACACCTTTTAAACCTCAGATACCACGGACTCTGCCTTCTTATTTTGACTGAGTTATTCTTATTGAACTTTACCGCATAAATTCCGTATAGGTAATTAAAATTTACCACATAATTGGTGCCCGAACAGGGACCCCTCCCCCACCCCACGCGCCGGAGGTGCGTTGCAGGCCCGGTCCCCTGCCACAGCGCTGACGGACAACTACGCGTACCCGCAGGATTTCCTGTATCTCCCTCAGGCCAACGGAGGTGACTGAGGCTGCGATCGACACCCAGACGAGGCGGTGAGGAGTGCGGAGGATCCCGACCAGAGCCTAGCTGAGAGAGCAAAGTCCGAGGTATCCGGAGGCCCACCAGTTCCGAAGTTCCGAAGTGCTTACGTCACGAGTCGAGTTCAGTCGAGTCCAGTCCAGAGTCGAGTTTCCGAGGCCTTCTGTTCCGTGCTTCCCGGTGAGTACCGTTGCTGGGGACGCATCTAGACGTGCGCATTAATTTGTGCCGGTCAAGACGGGGTTGGGTACACAGCCACGGTCTGCATTGTTTAGCAGTGTATCTATACTGTTTAGCAGTATATCCAGTATGCAATTAGTTAGTTTTATTCTACTCATTATTGTCCGCTCTGAAATGTTTTAGTTTATTTTAATGTCGTGGTATGAGTGATTGTTCGATCTGCATTATTGTGTTTTCTGTGTTAGTTGTGTTCAAATTCAAGTAAGTATCAAGTCCAGAGTAGTACGACTGAAACATGCCGCTATTCTCCAAACTAAGACAGATAGGAACTAGAAAAGGGATTCTAGAAGAAGCAGTGCCTGTTCCACCTAGGGACACTCCAGGGCACTTTATGTACCACAAGCACGGCTTAGATGCCGTATTATATCTCGATTTGTGGGTAGACTATACTAAGGATTTAGCAGAGAATCAAAGATGGCCCGCAACGGGGACATGGGATGCCGAGTGCATCATGAGAGTAGAGGAAGCGTTATGGAAAAAGAAAGCCAGACAGTCACAGAAAGACGCCATTGAACTATGGCGTAAAGAATCGCACAGACGCACAGAGAAAGCACTCAGAAAAGCAGAGAAAAGTAGGGAAGATTCAGACAAAGCCCAAGAAAACGTATTAGTTGAGGAGGGGATACGAGTAAAAGCAGAACAAGTAGACCGACAACGAAACACCCTTATGAATGGTATGTATCCTTTGCTGGCCGAGGGTTTACCTAAGGCCTCTCCGGAAATACCGAAGGATCTGCCCCCTCCCTTGCTCCCGACTAAAGTACATCATAAGACCCCAAAGGATATATTCCTTTCTTCCTATCTAGACGACGTAGCTCCCGTATATACAAATCCGCATGCTCAACCACTACCAGCTGATGGTACTCCACCCCGAAATCATCTACTCCCACCTCCGCAACGAACTCCCTCTCCCGTTCCACCCCCTGCACCTGTTCCCCCAACCCTTCCTGCACCTATTCTTCCGATCATACACTCATCAAACCCTTTTGGTCCTGGCACCTCGGGAGGTGCGATAGGTTTTCAAACACCGCCGCAAGCACATAGACTGACTTATAGGGATTTAGCACAACAACGTACACCTAAAGCAGCCGATTATGACATATTTCGAGAACGTCTCTCAGACTGTAGATATGATCCAGTACCCGGTAAAAATGACGACAGAATGATGTTGTCATCAGTACGACTAAGACGGGTTACCAACTTTTTACTGTTACTACCAGGAATGGTTGATCATCTAGACAGAACATATCATTTTGTCCAAACGGGGGAAGGCCCTGAAAGTATTGGCAAGGCCATGGCTTGCCAGTAAGTTGACACTCAAGCCAAAATATTACGGTTTTTCATAAACTGCCTAATAAGAGAACAAGATAGGCCGGGTGTAAACCCGGAAGAAATGAAAGCACTTAATAGATGGGGTCAGAATATAGCAGACGGGAAACATGATAAACAGAGTTGTATAGAAAACATGTACCGAAGGATCAGAAATGCAGTAATAAAAATACATGAAAGAAGACAGCCAGAACCAGAAATAGATTCAGACAAGGTTGAATCCTCGGAGGAGGAGGAACAGCCAGAAACGGCAACAGGACAATCACAATTACCAGCTAGAGAAATGATAGCATATGTAGGTAAGGGAAGACCCTATAATAATAATTCAATGCGTCCGGTACGTCCGGAAAGTAAAAGAATCTTTCAAGCTGCCATGTCAAATCCAAAGACCCCCGAACATCTATTCCAGGCTACCGATAGAATATTACAAGAACGAATGGGGTACCATGTACTCAATTCCATGGATGAACAAGAACTGGCCAGGTCAGCCGTACAATGGACTGACGATCCTGATAAATATAGTGATGATGGTTTAGTGCAGACCTTTTTAAACCTTTCCCCTGATGAACAGAAATTAGCTGGTATATACATGGTTCAGCATCTCATTACGTTATTCACAGGCCAACATTCTGATCCAGGTCCCTTACCGGATATATTAATAGAACTACTCTCGCCGCAATGGAGAGGTCTAGGTACTGATTTGATTAAAGTAATTCTAGAACATCGACACAGGTATAATACTTTCCTGAGTACACATTTTGTTCCAGCTCCACCCGTAGACAGAAAAATGTATTACATAGACAAACAGAACCCCTTGCGAGAAGTGCATCCGGTCCAGAATGCTGATAATACTTTTAGACGCGTGTTTGTGTACACGCCTATAACGAAAATGGAACTGTTAGAAATGAAGAAATTGGTGCCCTGTCACGATAAAGACCCAGCAGGTTTCCATCGCGAAATTAAAGACATGTTACTCATGGGGGATTACACCTACCCCGACATTATGAAAATATTAAAAGTATTAATGCCTGCCGGTATTTACGAGAAACTCAAAGAAAAAGATTGGGAGGTAGGAGACCAAAAGATTGATTGGGCTGCATTAGAAGACGAAGAAAAGACTGGTACCCCAGGAACAGGGCTTGGGGACAAATCTAAAGCATTACCAGGATTGTTAGTACAAGTATTGCCACGTTTGTTAGCAACGAAAAAGGAGGACTGGGATGCAATCTCAGCCTGCAAACAGAAATCCGATGAAGACACTAGCGACTTTTATTCCCGATTTGAGAAATGTTTTGGTATTAATAGTGGCCTGAAAGCAAGTAGCGAGTCATATCCACATCTTTTCGTAACAAAGCTAGTCGAAAATTCCCTGCCCCAAGTCAAGAATCGTGTACAGAAAGTTGAGAGCACATGGCAAGCAAATACGCCTTCACAAATGTTACAAATGTTACAGTACCACCAGAATAGAATTAGGGAGGAACACGAACACGAACAGAGACGCATGAAAGACACGAAAATGAAAATGTTAGTTGCTCAGTCAGTTCCAGCTGACGGTCAGAAAAAGGGCACAACACAGTCTAATAATACAACAGCTCCTGTTAAGGGGACATGCAACTATTGTAAACAGCCAGGTCATTATATAAACGATTGTGCAGTTTTGAAACATAATATACTTACGGGAAAAACTAAAGAGAGACCGCGTCCTCCTAGACAGGACCGGTCCAACAACAAGTACCCCAGAATATCCAGCCTATACAAGCCTCACAACAGACAGTACAGACAGTAGCAGTGCCGCAACCACAACCGATTGCTGCAACTCAACATGCATCGCAGCAGATGTACCAGTATGCCCAGACTGATTATCCCGATTATCAGCGATATACATGAAACAGCCTAGAGAGGGAAGTTGGCTTGCCTCTTATTGAGGTTCCTGTAGATCAAGAGGGTCCTTATGTACACAGTCAGGTATTGGGGAAAGACAGAAAGTTTTTAATTGATACAGGGGCAAGCCGAACAACGATAAGTCATGACGAAGTCCCAGGGGCACCCCTCTCAGGCTCACAGAATGTTTCCCTTGGTTTTTCAGGAAAGCCTATTGTTAATGAAGTATCACAACCACTTCCCCTTGCAGTTGGTCCATTAACACGTACTACAGATTTACTGCTCACGAAGTCATGTCCAGAAAACTTGTTAGGTATCAAGACTCTGAAAGCTCTAGGAGCTGTTATTTGCTGTTCTCCGGAAGGAGTACGGTTGTTCCTACGTGACTTTAAAGGTCACTATGTGTTGCGAGATATTGATCCCCGATTACAGAATGTACCTGCACATTTATGGGCGCAAGGCCCCACTGATGTAGGTTGTATGCACATTACACCGTATCGAGTCACACTCAAGCCAGGTGTTGTTTTACCACGAATTCGACAATACAAGTTACCCCCCGATGCTGTTGTGGCTTTACTGAAAATCATTGAAGAGCTCATTGCACAAGGAGTGGTTGTAGAAACCAACTCGAATTTATGTAATTCTCCTATCATTCCAATTCTTAAACGTACAGATCCCAATGTACCACCAGTTTACCGATTAGTTATTGATTTGCGCGAATTGAATAAATGCATTGTACCGCAGTACCCTGTGGTCCCAGATATCTCATCTCTATTGACAGCTATTGATTCTGAAGCAACGTTCTTTACTGTAATTGACTTGAAGAACGCCTTCTTTAGTGTTCCCATTGATCCGGAAAGCCAATACCTTTTCGGCTTCTGTTTAAATGGACGAAGCTTTAAATTTGCACGCGCACCTCAAGGATTCACAGAAAGCCCCAGCATCTATAGCCAAGCACTGAAAAGACAACTTGACAGTATTCACATGCCTGAAAACACTGCCCTACTCCAGTATGTCGATGATCTACTGATCACCGCCCGAAGTGAACCTGAATGTGAAATAGCGTCACTGACGGTTTTACATTTCCTGGCTGACAAGGGGCACAAAGTATCCCCTTCGAAGCTGCAATTCTGTGTTCAGCAAGTTGTTTACTTAGGCCACTTGCTGTCCAAATGGGGGAGACAGCTAACGCCCGATCGCATCCAGTTAATTGCCAGTATGTTACCACCCAGGACACAAAAGGAGGTGCGGGCTTTTATAGGCCTCACTTCTTACTGCAGACAATGGATTCCCCAGTATGCATTTCTAGCAAAGCCACTCATTCAGTTAACAACTCAGGAGGCAGCGTCTTCGACTGTCCTTCCTTGGACTCAGGAACATACACAAGCTTTTGATGACTTAAAGAAAGCCTTATGTCAAGCACCAGTTTTAGCGACACCATGTTACAGTAAGCCTTTTACACTTTTTGTCACAGAACGTGAAGGTACTGCATTATCGGTACTCACGCAGGATCAAGCAGGTTCACACAAACCGTGTGCTTACTTTTCTAGTACATTGGATCCAGTAGCCCAGGCTCTGCCTGCGTGCTTGAAATCAGTTGCAGCAACAGCTCTAGCAATCAGACAAAGTGATTCAATAGTGTTAGGACATCCATTGACAGTACAAGTTCCACACTCCGTGGAAGTTCTTTTAAATCGAACACAGACTCAACACTTGACTATAGCAAGATTGACAGGTTATGAATTGACATTATTTCAGCCACACATAGAAATTCGACGTTGTAATACATTGAATCCTGCTACACTTTTGCCATTAACTGAAACAGACCCATTGGCACATGATTGCATTTAAGTCATCACTATAACGACGAAACCCAGACAAGACTTGACAGACACCGCATTACCAGATCCAGACCTGACACTTTATGTGGATGGTTCATGCATGAGAACAAGTACAGGAGAATTAGTGGCCGCCTACGCAGTCACAACAGAAACTGAAGTCATAGAAACAAACTGTATTGACATCCTGTCAGCACAAGCAGCAGAGCTCATCGCTCTGACCCAAGCCTGTATCTAAGCAAAGAACAAGAAAGTTAACATATACACAGATTCCCGTTATGCATTCGGAGTCGTACACGACTTCGGTGTCCTCTGGCGAGAGAGAGGTTTTTTGACTTCTCACGGTGCCAAAATTCAACACGGCCCCCTCATTCAAACTCTATTAGACGCAATACATCTGCCTACCGCAATATCCATCATGAAATGTAAGGCACATACAAAAGTTACAGATACTATTTCCCAGGGTAATGACCTGGCAGACCGAACCGCAAAACATACAGCTCAGAATCAGATTCACACCACTGACCTGACAAAGACAATAGTCGCGACACCGACACATTGCATGACAGTTAAGGATCCCTCCCTGGATGTAATTGACATACAGACACATGCTACACCAGACGAAATCAAGAAATGGACTGAACTAGGAGGGACCCAGACAGATCAAGGATGGATGACGAAGGGAAAATCCACATGGTTTCTCCCCGACTCTATGGTTCAAGTTATCATTAATACCGTACACAGTCCAGCACATTTAGGAGAAAAAGCCATGTTAGACAGTATTCAACATCTCTGGTTCAATAAACACTTACGAGCAGCAGCCAAGCAGAAAGTGCGCACTTGCATGATCTGTTGTCAGTTCAACCCAGGTAAAGGCGTTCCTGTAGAGCAAGGTGGTTTTCATCCTCCTGATCACCCTTTTGAAGTCCTCCAGATGGATTATATTCAGATGGAACGTTGTCGAGGTTTCAAATATGTCCTCGTAGTTGTTTGTGCACTTTCCCGTTGGACAGAAGCATATCCAGTCCCAGATTACACTGCCCCGACCACTGCCAAGCAGCTGGTTCGTGAATTCTTCCCTCGATTTGGTTTGCCCCGTGTCGTATACTCAGACAACGGTCAGCCATTCTCGTCCGAGTTAATGAAACAGGTATCACTCCTGCTCGGCTATCAATGGAAGTTCCATTGTGTCCGACATCCCGAGGCAGCGGGCCTCGTGGAACGCCATAATCAGACTCTGAAAATTCGTCTTGCCAAAATCTGTAGAGAGAAGGGTGTCGACTGGATCGTAGCTTTGCCGGTCGCCCTTTTTTACATGAGAATGGTCGCCCACTCCAGAAAAGGGCTATCCCCGTATGAGGTGGTCTTCGGTAGACCGCCGAATATGTGGGGGACGCCTTTGCCTAGAAAGATTACTGATGTCGATTGTAATATGTTGACAGATTACCTTGCTTCCTTGATGTCTGCACTACAATCATGTCGTTCACAGGTTGCTGCAGCCTTTCCCGACAATACCGAGGTGAAACCGCATGATGTTGTTCCAGGCGATGTCGTACTTGTAAGAAATTTCGACAGGAAAAGTCCGCTGGAGCCCAGGTGGCAGGCGCCGAAGTTGGTTCTTCTCACGACGAGGACTGCAATCAAGATCGAGGGCCGCAAAGGGTGGCTCCACTCGAGCCACGTGAAGAAATTTCGTGCATTGCCAGAGACTGACTCCCCCTCCCCCTCTAAGGACTGTCCAGATTCTAGTGACTCTAAACTTCCCCTGATCGAGAAAACTCCACAGCAGGAGTATAAAGAAAAACTGAGGTCTAGCAAGTCAGACAGTTTAATTATTTAAGTCCTCCCCTAGGTGAATCGGTTAGACGTGTTTTCTGACATGTATCCCCTAGACCCCAACAGAGAGAGAGATAGACAGAAACAGCTCAAGAAACGTGAATATTGCAAATCTCTTCGCAGCCACTGTATTGTGACTTCATTGATTATGTTCTTTCTAAGCCTTATGATTATTGCTGCGAGTGTGCTTCTACACATATACTATCCTATATTCAAGCGTGCAAATTCTCCCTTAAACGTCACTGCCGAGCATTCTTTCAGTGAACTACCCCCACATGAACTCTCTTACAGACTTGCGCTGCGCAACAACACATTCATTAGTATGTTACATCATTCCCATCAGACCAGCAATGCTACCAATTGTTGGATATGTGGCAGACTCCCTCCCTATCAGAAATACAAGGGAGTTCTGCCTCTTTTTCCGTACCCGTTCACACATAATGGTTCCTGTGGGGCATGGTTTAGTTTAATTAATTCCTTAGATTCTGATTCCATAGTTTACCTGGGTAACTGGGTATGGGGAAACCTGAACATCGTTTTGCATAAAGTCTGTTTCCCTGACAAGGAGGGTCTCCCCAAAAGGACAGGAACTGATCTAGAAAATGAAGTATATGGATTAGGTAACTTTACACTTAACCTCATGATTCTGAATGTTGAATCCGAAACAGAACCAGTCCTGCCCGCCCTGTCCGTGCTTCCAGTCAAAGGTGAATTATGTGTCAGAAAGAATGGTTCAGTACACCTAGGTCATAGTAAATGTACTACTGTGATCAAATTCAGTGATAAGGGCAAGTCTACCTTTAGAGCTTCACGTCATTCCTATTTTGTTTGTGGTCATACAGCCTATATACGCTTACCTCCAGATTGGGATGGCACCTGTTACATTGCATTCCTTCTGCCACCTGTTTTCCTGGCCCCTCCTGATTATCATAGAGACACTCATCTAGTACACAATAGACCACAGAGAGATCTCCCGATTGTCGACTATACTGAAACGGCATGGGAGCAATACACCGATTTTAATAAAGGTTTCTTTCCCTACTTAGGTAATGTCTCCAATAGTAAATTGATACGAAAATTAACCAGAACCCTTGAAGCAGTAGTAAATGAAGCTACTTCTGCCCTAAGTAACTTAACAGAAGAGCAGTCTGCTATACGAATTGTTGTTCTCCAAAATCGTCTCGTCCTTGACGTCATTCTGGCCGATAGGGGCGGCGCCTGTAAGGTCATCGGGTCAAGCTGCTGTGTTTTCATTCCAGAAAATGCGCCATCAGTGTATAGAGCCATTACCCGTCTTCACAAGATTGCAAGTCTGATACACCAGAATCCAGGCACCTGGACTTGGTCCGGTTGGTTCTGGACCACGCTGTCAGCCTGGGGATGGAAAGTCCTATCCTTCATAGGTATTGGCCTCCTCATAATGTTCAGTTGCTGCCTATGTTTACAATGTGGGCCAGCGATTTGCGGCTTGTGCGCCACATCATGTATTCCTCATTCAAGTTCCCATTCGAAACGCCATAAGAAGAAAGAAGAGCAAATGATGTTACATGAACAGATTGATAGGTTAATGAGGATTGAAATATCATGAAGGGTTCGTAGGGGACAAGGAGGGAATGAGGTAATATGAATTTTTGGTTAGTTATGTCCCCTATCGTAGACCCCACCGGCTCCATGTACTTGCTTCTAGTACATGTAAGATCCCTCCACTTCTAGCTATGAAGACGCAAATATATTTGCGTCCAACGTCAACATGTCCTCTTTCAAATCCACCATGAATGGGTCAGATATTCCGTTTCTAAGTGTGCCTTGCCAACGTCTTTATGTGGTGCACTTTCGTGTTTTCTAGCTCTGGCGAGTTAGGCCCTGATTTCTGCCATCGAGCCTTTTTCTGCCTTCTGTCTCTGAAAGCCGCTGCCTGCTGCTTCCTGACCTTTGACTTACTCCCTGTGCGGCTCGCGGTGCCTGGCTCAGCCTGCCTTTCCTGCCAAGACCGAATTCAACCTTCAAGTTATCTGCTCCGCTCCTCGAAAAATACATTCCTGTCTAGTAGTTTACGAAAACATCCTTCCCAGCTGCAAAGCAAAGGGCCCGGCCTCACTGTCTCCATGCAAGTAATTCATAGCTTCCGTTACCATGGTAGGCCCATGGCCCCTCACATCTCACGTAGACACGTAGTCGCATATGCACGCACTAGCAGTCAGTATGGAATAGCCTCTGCCCAAGAGACCTTTTCTTCTAGATAATACAGTTCCTCAAACACAAGATATCAGATATGATTTGGGATTAGGTTGTTCTGACACTCCAGACTTCTGTCTCCACATGTAGGGCTAAATGTCAAGTCCCCTTCACCCTCCAGTTACACGTCAATCATACGTCATACTGCTGCGCGCGCATCTCTGCCACATGTTCTTGCTGACTCTGCAGGATCCTTCTAGGGATCCACCCACTTATGACACCTTTGTGTGACGTTTCTAGCACACACCTCCGTGTACACCCTAGTGCACGCCTTCTGTTACGTATTTCTGTTCTTATCTCGTTTCTCTCAGCTGTTACGCCTTCTGCATTCAATATTACTGTATGAAATGACTATATATATGAACCACTGTTAATAAATCATTGTACATGTCCATTGCAATTTCCACCCTGAACCCTCATGGCGATGGGTCATGCTACCATTGCTTCGAACCAATTCCTTTTTAAGGAATAAAACCCCTTTTAAACCTCAGATACCACGGACTCTGCCTTCTTATTTTGACTGAGTTATTCTTATTGAACTTTACCGCATAAATTCCGTATAGGTAATTAAAATTTACCACAGGATGGGGAACCTGGAATCGAACTCGGTTGCGCATGTGTGCGAATGCGATGACCTATTCATGTGGCTACTGTGCTATGGGAATAAAAAGGGTGATGGTTAAGGGTGTGTAGTGTCGAAAGGTACATGGAATATACACAATGGCAATCAAGTCTGTCTACAGAGCAATTATATCAAAGATAACAAGAGAATTCGATTCTCTCATTTAAACCCATAGGTTTCTGGGTTGACAATTTATGAATCCAGTAATTCTCACGTCTCAAGAGAAATTTGTTGTTGTCTCTCCCCTCTTGTTTGGATACAGTTTCTAGGATGATGAACTTTACTTGAGAAACATTATGTTGTTGTTCTACAAAGTGTGCAGAAAGAGCTGATTTCAAATTTTTAAGTCTGATGTTAGATTTGTGTTCAGTGAGACGCACTTTAATGCGTCGCTCGGTTTTACCGACGTACATCTTCCCACAGGGGCATTTGATCCCATATATTAGGTTACTGGTGTCGCAGGTGGCGTTTACTCGGAGTTTAATGGGATTGCCTTGGCTGGGATGGTTTATGATGTGCCCCCTGATAATGTTATTACAATGGCCACAATTCAGACAAGGTTTGGTTCCAGTATATGTGATGAATTCTTCCGGTTTATGTTGTAAAATTTCACCCAAATTCTTTGCTCTGGTATATGCAAATAGTGGGGGTTGGCTGAATGCGTTTCTAAAGTCGGGTTCCAGGTTTAGGATTGTCCGATGTTTCATATTGATTCGCTTGAATTTTTTGCTGCTGGTGGAATATTTTGAAACCACTACTGTCGTGTTTGCTCAGACTTCATGGTGGGTGTTAAAAGTTTGGGTCTTTCAACATTTTCAATCCTCTTTTTGGTTTCATCCACTAGGGTTTTTGGGTAACCTCTTTTCAGATATTTATTGGACATTTCGTTCAGCCTTTGGTTGAGTGTTATTCCATCTGACGTGATTCTTTTAACCCTTGCCATTTGGGAATACGGTAAGTTCCTTATCAGATTGGGTTCATGGAAGCTGGAGTGCAATAACAAGTTGTTCCTGTCGGTGGGTTTCACGTAAAGATCAGTGGTGAATCCGTCGGGTGTTACTGTTATTTTCACATCTAAGAAATTGACTGATGTGTCTGAAATTTCCCAGGTTAATTGGATCCTTTGATCGATGGAATTGAATCTATTCAGTTGTAATCTTAATGTTTCCTCTGTGTCCGTCCATATGATGAAAAAATCATCTATGTATCTCAGTATCATTTTGAGGTGATTGGTCCAGTTGGTATTGTTTAGTATGTGTTGGGTTTCGTACCAGTGCATAAAAGTATTAGCATACACAGGTGCAGCCGAATTGCCCATTGCCATCCCTGTAAGTTGTTGATACCACTTGTCATGAACTCTGAAGTAGCTATGATATAGGGTAAACTGCATGAGTTCCATGAGGAACAATTGGAAGTCTTGGTCTAGATCCATGTTTAGTAAAGCTGATTCCATTGCTTCAATTCCCATATCATGGGGTATGCTTGTGTATAGGCTGCAGACGTCTGCAGTACATAGCAATATCTTCTCTGTTGGGTCAAGTTGGATTTGTTGTAGCTTCAATAGAAATTGCGAAGTGTCCTTTATGTACGTTTGTGTGGATTGTACCGATGGTTGAATGTACCTATCGATGAGTTGTCCTATTGGCTGGTGTATACTTCCTCTAGTGGAGACAATGGGTCTCATGGGGGGGTTTCTGAGGTTCTTATGAATTTTTGGTACCATTCTTAATGTGGGACTTTTGGGATTAGTTGTTGTAAGAAAGTTCTTGGTCCTTTCTGTGATTGTTCCTTGCTTATGTGCTTGGTCAATGATACTCCTCAAGGTTTTAGAATATTCCAGAGTGGGATTAGAATCCAATTTGCTGTATGTTGTCATGTCCATGACGTGTTGAGATACTTTATTATTGTACATGGAGGTATTCATGCTAACGATTGCCCCCCCTTTGTCTGCTTTAGTAAAGGTTGTGTGTGCATTAGTTGCTATTCGATTCAATGTGTCCAAATCCTTTTGTGTGATATTTCTGATTTTAGGTTTAATGTGTTTAAGTTTGTTGAGATCCTGTTTAACTAGGCTTTCAAAAAGGTCTAGTGTCTTGTGGCTTGTGGGTGCTTGAAATGAACTTTGTGGGCGTAGTCCCAATAGTTGGTCTTTCTCCTGTTGTGGACGCTCCGGTAAGGTATTGTCAAAGGAATGTCTGAGTTTAAGTTTCCGCATTAGTTTAAAGAAGCTAACTTCTTGTTCCAGATGGTCTGTGGAAGTAGTAGGTACGAACGAAGTTCCTTTTCCTAGTAATCTTAGTTCATGTTCATTGAAGTGCTGGTCACTGATGTTTATGACTAAGTGCTCTGTGGTTGATTCTTCTTGGGTTTTTTCTCCTTCTCCTTGGTTATTGCCGTGGCACTCCGGGTGTTGGGCGGGTCCCTTTCTTTCTCTTTTTCTTTTCCCTCTCCTGGGTCTCCTTTTTGAGCTTGGCCCTGTTCTAAAAAAGGGCTACTATCGTGTGTTTGACTGGTGGTGGCTTCTACTGTAGGTGTCTGTTCCTGTGGTGTTCTTGTGGGTGGTCCTCTACGTGGTCTTTGAACAGATTCACTGTCCGTGGACGAAGTGTCCGTGTTCGAGTTATAAGGGCGATTCCTTCGTTTTTGTGCATACACGTCGGCCCATGTATAGACCTCCCCCAGTCTATAGTCCAAGGTGTCCCGTTTGAACTTACGAATTTTACGTTCATTGATTTCTCTAGAATGTCGCTCAATTTGGGTTTTAATGTCCTCCAAGGTTGTTTTAAGTTCATCCTCCGTCATCATTTTAGATAATTCCGTGGATGTTTCTTGTATTTCGGCAGAAATTTCCTCTAAGATAGTTGATAGTTCTTGGATAATTAAAAGAATTAGGTCCAGTGAGCACTTGTTAAGGATTTCATACCAGCGTTCCTGGAATTTTTTGGAGTGTTTACATAGGCATGGTTTGAGTGCAATTCTTAACCCCCGTGGTATGCGCTGGTTCCTATGATACTTGATAAGAGTACTGGCATGAAGTTGTTGGTTTGTTTTTCTCTTTGATAGATACAATAATTGTTTTATATTTTGCTCTTTTGACCGACTTGATGTTTCTTGTACTAATTCCTCCCTGATAAGAGAGTAGATTTGATCCACGTCTTTTTCCTCAAATGCGAAAGTGGAGGCTCTGGCCTCTGTGCTTTTAGATATGTCTTCATAGTTACTCATGATTATGTCGTTATTTCCAAAACTTATTTTAGAGTGCGTGCTGTCAATCCGGTGGACGCTTGAAGGGTAAATATGATAGTGGTTGGATTGATGCACCGCTTATTTTGTATTTGGTTTGATTTATTTGTTGTTTGGTTAGTTGATCAATTTTGTGGTGCTCAATAAGGAGGCGTCGAGGAACTCTGGTCCCATCCCTAGTATGGCACTCACTTGTTTGCGTTCCCTTAATGAAAGAAAACAGCTTCCATTCAAAGTTCGTTAATAGTTCTTTCTTTTTATTTCATTGATTTTCGTGATGTTCTTTTTTAACCATTCAATTCACATTTCATCATGATTATATTCCTCATACATAATCAAGCATTATCGTAAGCGTGTCCAATGCATTTCGGGCATTAATGGCATGCCCTTCATCAGGTATTAGACACTAAAAGCAATGATATAAATCAACATTAAAATGGAAAATAATAATGTTTGCAAAGTAGCAGTAAAAAAACATGGACAGTAAATGTGCATACAAAAATCCGATGTACCATCATATTGTGCCGTTATAAAAAGGTAGGTGAAAGATTGTGTAACCTCATGCATTGTGAATGTAAGAGTGTAGGTAGCAGTCGTTCACTTACATGCCTGTATATAGTCAATGTTGAAAATCTAGAAGAAATCGGTAAATGGAAAAAATACGTCAGGTTCTGTAAACAAAGCTGGCTAACAAGGCTCTCCAGCATGTTCGGCAAGCGGTAAAACTAACCTGAATGGTTAAGTGTTGAAGAATTCTATCCGGTACGTGTCTCCAAAGAACGCCGGTGAAAGCGATGTGTTCCCGCGTTGCTAAATTCAAAACATTGGGGGTCACGTGATGTGTCACGTGTGACGGTGGTAGAAAACATACTGCGTTTACGATCGGATCGGGTTGTGGACGGTCGTGTTCCAGCGGAAAACAATTACCATTTCCGAACAAATGATAACATTTCTGTGATCACATGGTCAATATGTTCGTGTGGATAATAGAGAAAGCGGAAGATAGTGAGTTGAAAAAATAATAGGATGGGGAACCTGGAATCGAACTCGGTTGCGCATGTGTGCGAATGCGATGACCTATTCATGTGGCTACTGTGCTATGGGAATAAAAAGGGTGATGGTTAAGGGTGTGTAGTGTCGAAAGGTACATGGAATATACACAATGGCAATCAAGTCTGTCTACAGAGCAATTATATCAAAGATAACAAGAGAATTCGATTCTCTCATTTAAACCCATAGGTTTCTGGGTTGACAATTTATGAATCCAGTAATTCTCACGTCTCAAGAGAAATTTGTTGTTGTCTCTCCCCTCTTGTTTGGATACAGTTTCTAGGATGATGAACTTTACTTGAGAAACATTATGTTGTTGTTCTACAAAGTGTGCAGAAAGAGCTGATTTCAAATTTTTAAGTCTGATGTTAGATTTGTGTTCAGTGAGACGCACTTTAATGCGTCGCTCGGTTTTACCGACGTACATCTTCGATAGGTACATTCAACCATCGGTACAATCCACACAAACGTACATAAAGGACACTTCGCAATTTCTATTGAAGCTACAACAAATCCAACTTGACCCAACAGAGAAGATATTGCTATGTACTCCAGACGTCTGCAGCCTATACACAAGCATACCCCATGATATGGGAATTGAAGCAATGGAATCAGCTTTACTAAACATGGATCTAGACCAAGACTTCCAATTGTTCCTCATGGAACTCATGCAGTTTACCCTATATCATAGCTACTTCAGAGTTCATGACAAGTGGTATCAACAACTTACAGGGATGGCAATGGGCAATTCGGCTGCACCTGTGTATGCTAATACTTTTATGCACTGGTACGAAACCCAACACATACTAAACAATACCAACTGGACCAATCACCTCAAAATGATACTGAGATACATAGATGATTTTTTCATCATATGGACGGACACAGAGGAAACATTAAGATTACAACTGAATAGATTCAATTCCATCGATCAAAGGATCCAATTAACCTGGGAAATTTCAGACACATCAGTCAATTTCTTAGATGTGAAAATAACAGTAACACCCGACGGATTCACCACTGATCTTTACGTCAAACCCACCGACAGGAACAACTTGTTATTGCACTCCAGCTTCCATGAACCCAATCTGATAAGGAACTTACCGTATTCCCAAATGGCAAGGGTTAAAAGAATCACGTCAGATGGAATAACACTCAACCAAAGGCTGAAGGAAATGTCCAATAAATTTCTGAAAAGAGGTTACCCAAAAACCCTAGTGGATGAAACCAAAAAGAGGATTGAAAATGTTGAAAGACCCAAACTTTTAACACCCACCATGAAGTCTGAGCAAACACGGACAGTAGTGGTTTCAAAATATTCCACCAGTAGCAAAAAATTCAAGCGAATCATTATGAAACATTGGACAATCCTAAACCTGGAACCCGACTTTAGAAACGCATTCAGCCAACCCCCACTATTTGCATATACCAGAGCAAAGAATTTGGGTGAAATTTTACAACATAAACCGGAAGAATTCATCACATATACTGGAACCAAACCTTGTCTGAATTGTGGCCATTGTAATAACATTATCAGGGGGCACATCATAAACCATCCCAGCCAAGGCAATCCCATTAAACTCCGAGTAAACGCCACCTGCGACACCAGTAACCTAATATATGGGATCAAATGCCCCTGTGGGAAGATGTACGTCGGTAAAACCGAGCGACGCATTAAAGTGCGTCTCACTGAACACAAATCTAACATCAGACTTAAAAATTTGAAATCAGCTCTTTCTGCACACTTTGTAGAAAAACAACCTAATGTTTCTCAAGTAAAGTTCATCATCCTAGAAACTGTATCCAAACAAGAGGGGAGAGACAACAACAAATTTCTCTTGAGACGTGAGAATTACTGGATTCATAAATTGTCAACCCAGAAACCTATGGGTTTAAATGAGAGAATCGAATTCTCTTGTTATCTTTGATATAATTGCTCTGTAGACAGACTTGATTGCCATTGTGTATATTCCATGTACCTTTCGACACTACACACCCTTAACCATCACCCTTTTTATTCCCATAGCACAGTAGCCACATGAATAGGTCATCGCATTCGCACACATGCGCAACCGAGTTCGATTCCAGGTTCCCCATCCTATTATTTTTTCAACTCACTATCTTCCGCTTTCTCTATTATCCACACGAACATATTGACCATGTGATCAGTGATCACAGAAATGTTATCATTTGTTCGGAAATGGTAATTGTTTTCCGCTGGAACACGACCGTCCACAACCCGATCCGATCGTAAACGCAGTATGTTTTCTACCCCCGTCACACGTGACACATCACGTGACCCCCAATGTTTTGAATTTAGCAACGTGGGAACACATCGCTTTCACCGGCGTTCTTTGGAGACACGTACCGGATAGAATTCTTCAACACTTAACCATTCAGGTTAGTTTTACCGCTTGCCGAACATGCTGGAGAGCCTTGTTAGCCAGCTTTGTTTACAGAACCTGACGTATTTTTTCCGTTTACCGATTTCTTCTAGATTTTCAACATTGACTATATACAGGCATGTAAGTGAACGACTGCTACCTACACTCTTACATTCACAATGCATGAGGTTACACAATCTTTCACCTACCTTTTTATAACGGCACAATATGATGGTACATCGGATTTTTGTATGCACATTTACTGTCCATGTTTTTTTACTGCTACTTTGCAAACATTATTATTTTCCATTTTAATGTTGATTTATATCATTGCTTTTAGTGTCTAATACCTGATGAAGGGCATGCCATTAATGCCCGAAATGCGTTGGACACGCTTACGATAATGCTTGATTATGTATGAGGAATATAATCATGATGAAATGTGAATTGAATGGTTAAAAAAGAACATCACGAAAATCAATGAAATAAAAAGAAAGAACTATTAACGAACTTTGAATGGAAGCTGTTTTCTTTCATTAAGGGAACGCAAACAAGTGAGTGCCATACTAGGGATGGGACCAGAGTTACTCTGGCCTCACATCTTAAATATTTCCTGTTAAGAAGTCCCAGGAACAAAAAGACTTCACCCCCATCTTCCCTCCTGAACTCTACTGAGAGAGTTCTGTCCTTCCTAGAGTGCTTGGTCCAAATGTGGTGCCTCTAGAACTTGTCCCTGTTGTTTGAGAAGCTGGACAAGGAGAAACTAAAACAATCTGCAAATTTTCACGCATCGCCCGCTTACAGAGCACATCCCCGACAGCGTGAGGAAATTCCCACCGCTGCAAAGATCAAGATTGTCGCAGAGCCTGTTGCCGCTGCAAGAGCCGACGCATCCTTCGCTTGCGGAACGCATCACTCCAGTACGGGATGATTACCATCACTGCGAATATTGTTGCTGAGCCTGTCGTCGCTGGGTGAGATCACCGCACCGCTTGCTTGCGGACCGCATCATGTCACTGCGAGTGGCGTCGCAGAGCCATCGCATCGAGGGGCCGCGAGAGGAGAAGAACGACGCTGCGCTGCGCATCGCCGCTGCACCTGAGATCGTCGCCGTCCTGAAGATCGTCGCATCATACCTTTGCGAGGCGCTTCCTAGGGAACCTGCACACCGGAATCCATACAAGGTATCGCCTCCCTCCCCATACAGACTGGATTCGTCGCAACACGCCCGCTGCGGGGCTGTCGCATCGCCTCCCCAGCGTCTCAGGAGTGGCGCATTGCTTGTTTTTCAAAAATGCAGCTTTCACTTTTAACTTTTGTCTCATCTAAAGGTACTTTTGGCTAAACGTGACACAACTGTGGATTATTTTGACTCAACCTTGAGAACTCTTTTGAAACCATATTCTTGAACTGTGTATGTTGGATTTTTGTCATTTTGGTCTAGTGTAGTTTAGATAAAGATACTTTATTTTTCTAAACTGGTGTGGAGTCCCTTTGTGGTGTTTTCACTGTGTTACTGTGAGTGTTGGTACAAATACTTTACAAATTGCCTTTGATAAGCCTGTCTGCTCCAGCCAAGCTACCAAGGGGCTGAGCAGGGGTTATCTAAAGAGTGTATCCCCCTTACCCTGACTAGAAGCAAGAGCCCCTATTTGGACATTGGTACTTACCTCTGCCAATTAGAGAACCCCAGATCTAACAACTAGAAAAAAAAGTCACAATTTTTCTTCTCTTACGTTCTTTAGGATTTTAGCAAGGGGTATGTCATCATTTATAATAATTGTGAAAAGGGAAGACGTGATGCTATCCTATTAAAGATTTATGAGATGTGTAGTTTTGAAATTTGAAATTCTGAGGTGAACTTAGTACTGTGGTTATAAAAAATTACACTCCTTGGTAAGTAGGGGAGTAAGTGAGCTGGATTTAGTAGAATGTAGGATCCTGACAGGTGTAGGAAATTCAGGTAAAAAGGTCTGAAGGCAGTCAGAAATTACTAGATCCATAACCCTATTGAAAGGTAACATAAGGACACATCTAGCGATATCATTGGGGATAAGAGGTCATATAATGTCACTGGAAGGGGAGAGGTGTGGCGCAGTGGCCAGAACGACTGACTCCAGAGCGCAGGGCTCACAGTTTGATCCCGACGCCGGTGGCAGCTCAGCTCAGCATCATGTGACTCTAGGCAATAGCTCACTCAATCTCCCCGACGAACCCCAGTGCCTTGAAACCCTTAAGCAGCTGATATGTTCACACTTCACAAGTACAAATTATTATTGTTATAATTAATAAAACCCAATCCATACTGGATAATTTACGTTACTGTTAGCAGTTAACCATTTTGATTTACTCTCACCTTTCTCTTTATGCCTTCAGGGAGTTTTTTCACTGATGTCTTCAAGTGCTCATTTAGCTCTAACGCATCAGTCACTCTGTATCAAAAATAAAATGGGGAGAGCTTTTATACATTTGCTTATTTGAGTCGTTCTGATTTCTTCCAGTACGGTACCCTTAGCAGCCAACTCTCTACTGTTCATTTAATTAGGGAATGAAAGTGAGGAACATACTGGCTTAAAAAAAATCCTTTTCCCTTTGACTACGTCTATTCTGGGCTTTATGTTACCACCTCGTTCTATCAGAAGGACTTTGCTTATTACGTGCTCTTAAGCATGCCAATCTTTCGATCACAGACCTTGGTTTCCATTTTAGGCTCTTAATCCAGTACCCCTTTAACTCCCCAAGACTTACCGATACCATACCTATATTGGCAATACCAGTATCGGGAAAAAACAGTCTAATTTGAATGAGGAAATGTGCACAACCTAAATTATCAACACAGATGCCTTTCGAGAAGTTCTTCTTCTGATACGAAGATTCAATATGTACTATAACAATATTATTTATTGGTTCACTCTGGATTGACTAATATACATAAAAAACAACTCAGTTTGTGTAACGCATATAGAGAACCAGGAGTTACGGCGGCTGGCATAATCCATTACTCAGTGTCTCAGACCAATTCCAACCCATTTGCAAATGGGACAGGGAGATATTCATCCGATTGACCACCGAGGCATAATAATGCCCCCTGAAACTGTACCTTTTGATGGCCACTGCTGCATCCTCTTTCCTCATCCCTTTTACAGCAGCGTAGGCCGCTAAATGTTGCTCCACGGTTAGCCCAGGCCACAGTGCGTTCTCTTGAGGGCAACACCCAAGAAACCCAGCCGATTCAGTGTATCTCTCCCTCTGCGAAGTGGGAGCATTCTGGAGCTCTGTCAGAAGCACCTGCAAACATATCACATTCCACTTAAAGCTACACTTGCATACAGTTATAATATTGTGAGAAACAGACTCTCATTTGGAGGTATTACAAGCATATTTTACCATGTGCAGTGTTTAGTTTTCATTGGGGCAAAAATAACAACCAGATATAGACATCTGTGTTACCATAATCAGACAAGTTCCTTGGTTAGTATCTTCTCTAGTCTGTAAGAGCTACAGGGCCTTAATCAAAGTCAGTTTCTTTAACACCACCAGATGTACACGAGGATGCTACTGCCATCGCCCTTACGTTGAAGCTGCTGATGTGGACATGGCTTTCGGCAGACTTTACCTCACCATCACTAAATGGCAGGAGTAGGAGTGAGAGAGTCTAAAGAAGATTGGCTGTGTTCGGGGTAGGACATGCACCCCCTTGCCTAGTACGGCCAATGTCCCTAGAGATACAGAAGCAGTATAAACATTCAAATGTTATGGGAATCCATTCAGTGTGATGAAGCAAGAGATGGAGGCAGAGAGCCAAGAAATCAATGCGTTATGGATAGGAAACCAATAAAAAGCATTGATGATGATAACCAGGGCTCTTACACTCCCTTTAGCAACCAGAATATAGCACTCGTAGAATGTGGATAGTCAACCAGGCTCCTTATCCCTTACAGTCTGCAATTCACTGCCATTATGTGAACACTCAAACAGTTATGCATGTGGACGTGTTCAGGTGATCTTTCATCCAGGCTCATGTGTGGGGAACTCTTTCCTAACATTCTGCCCTCTGCCTAGTTTCCTTTTGTAATGTAGTCACAGAAATGCATATCAAAAGCAGGACACACTGAGAGCCAGGACTGGAGCACGGCAGCAGAAGCAGGGGAGATGCCTGCAGTGCCCAGTTGTCCTGGAGGATTGTGGAACACCTGTGCGGGCGGGCGCTCATTGCAGGACTGTGTGTCCCTGTCTTGGTATAATACCTACGTGGGCAGAAGTGTGGATGGAAAGGGACAACTTGGTCAAGATGTAGAGGGAATGGACAAATTACAGGGTAACTGACTGGGGGTGAATGGGGGTGGGTGCGGTTGAAAGGGTCATCCTCCCCTCTGTGTGGGTAGGGAGGTACGGCTGGGCAGGCAGCTGTTGTTTTTCTATGGGCATTTTTTGTGAAAGAATGAGCTAGAGGAAGGTCCAGGACCTGTGATGGAAGGGAGAAGACAGGAATTGCGCCTACTTTTTTTTAGGTTGTTGGGACCCAGGGGGCAGACTGGCCATAATAGCCATATTTGGTTTGCCCGTGGACACTAATTCCAGCTCCAGTTCATCTTCATGTTCTCTCCGCTATGGCTTAGACTCACAATTTTGAAAAATGTTAATTATCAGCAATTTCGTCTGCACCTGCAGGCAGTAACACTTAAATCTAGTTTACTGTGTTGATTCCATTGGCCAGGAGGCAATAACCACGTTTATAAACATTGCAGAGTAAAAGAGGGTTACTGGGCTCTTAGCAAACTACTAGGCTACATATAAGGAAGGTGTCTGCAGATTTGCTGATGATACAACTTCTCAAACGATCAAATCTATAGGAAGAACACAATTAGGAAGGTTATTACAAACAATATGTGCAGGTGCTTGTATGGTGCAAAGTGACACAAAGCATTGTCTTGCTTTATTTGCCATTAAAAAGGCCAGCACATAATTGTACAATCCAATGTGAGAGCCATCGAGATCCTTTGTAAATTTAGGCCTTGAAATCTTTAATAAATGTTCGAGAGAAATTTTAAATACTGCTGAGGCAATGCTTACAGTGTTCATAAAATTAAATAAAACTGTTAGTAAATTGATATATATATAGTTAGGACCTAGTTACCATAGGAAATTCCCAACATTCTATTGGGAATAACTTTGGTGCCGATCGAGGAATCTGTGTGTAATTTTCCTTAAAATTGCTTTGCTTCGCTCCGCTCCTTCCCTGAAAGTTTCGGGGGGATTCTTCAAGCGGGGGCCGAGAAAAAAGGGGGGTCCGAAAACGTGTTTTCCTCATGTTAATTTCCATAGGGACCTTTAGACACGGCTACAGCCCGAACGGCTGAATGGAATTACACCAAACTTGGCAAAATGATAGGGCCTCGTATGCAGACGTGCCTTTGCTATGTTTGGTGAAAATCCCTCCAGTAGTTCTTGAGAAAATTGAATTTGAAAATTTTCAAATGGCATTTTCTATGGGACCTTTAGACACGGCTACAGCCCGAACGGCTGAACGGAATAACACCAAACTTGGCAAAATGGTAGAGACAGGTATGCTGTAGTGCCTTTTCTATATTTGGTGAAAATCCCTCCAGTAGTTGTTGAGAAAATTAAATTTGAGCAAATTATATATCTATATGCACTCAACATTCTATTGGGAATAACTTTGGCGCCGATTGAGGAATCTGTGTGTAATTTTCCAGAATTTTGGCCAGCTCCGCTCCGCTCCTTCCCTGAAAGTTTCGGGGGGATTCCTCAAGAGGGGGCCGAAAAGGGGGTCCCAAAACGTGTTTTCCCCATGTTAACTTCCATAGGGACCTTTAGACACGGCTAAAGCGATGTCATTTGAGAAGTCATCAGTGATGTCAAGTCAAGTCAAGTCAGAACATTTATATAGCGCACTACATACCCAGAGGGTTTCAAGGCGCTTAGGAAGGGGAGGTGGATTATTTGTCAAATATCCACGTTTTAAGCTGCTTTCTGAACGCTAGGTGATTCTGATGTCACTGACCATGTCATGAATGATGTAATATTTGACATCATCAGCAGAGGATTGCGGGTGCGCAAAATATAGTTAGTACAACTAACTAAATAGGAGCAATTTCAATGGTCTTTTAAATGCTAATTCCTAACTATATAAGGCCTGAAACCTATGGTTTTTTAAGTGAATATATATATATATATATATATATATATATATATATATATATATATATATATATATATATATATATATATATAGCATGATATAATATATAATTATTTACTAACAGTTTATTTAATTTTATGAACACTGTAAGCATTGCAGCCGTATTTAAGATTTCTATTGAACATTTATTAAATTAAAGAAATCAAGGCCTACATTTACTAATGGTTGCGTTGGCACTATATAATCCCTATAGATAAAACCATTATGGAGGCTAATCAATTAAATAGAATGTTTTACCTGCCCAGCAGTTGGTTTCGTGTCTCCTGTTAGCATACGAATAGTCGTCGATTTTCCAGCTCCGTTGGGACCTAATAGTCCCAATATCTCTCCTGAAACCAATAAGAAAATACCCTCCACTTTACGGCGGTCCTGCGTTTCACAACACAAATTGCTTCTTATATCATGCATCTGTATAAAACGCATTTTTACAATCTTTGAGTAAAGGGATTTAGACCACATATGCCCCTGCTCAGGCAGACTGTGTGACAATCATACATGGACAAGGTGTGCCACAGGTACAGGGCTGCAGTTAGTATTCTGCATGGAAGACCTTCATCTGTTTCCTAGGCAGGCATAGCTATCGAGGTGTGTGAGACTGACTGAGATTATAATTCTGAATGTAGCAGGTATCTATCCAGTCTTGGAATTTGCCTTAAACTCAAATTCAGAAATTCAATTGTTTAATTCAGTGCACATTTCTCTTAGTGACTGGTAGTACATCTCAGAAATTATATGTAGCTTTATATTAGGGGATATGGCAAATGATTTGCGTTAGACCTGACAGACTTAAGGTGGTCTTCCCCCAACCTTTTATCTACCTCCTCCACTTTTCTGGCCTTGATTTTGCGGGCTTTGGTACTAGTGGAATATTTTATTTCCTTATAAGTCCCTAGTACAGTACACTACATGTGCCAAGGGCCAGAAATTAAATTAAATGCTAATTGTGGGCTGGCAGCATGGATTGTGCCACCCACTGAAGTAGCCCTTAACCATGACTTCGGACGGCCATTGCAGAGCCTGTATGTGCAGTTTTAAACTGCCATGTCCACCTGGAAAAATAACCCTTCACCAGGCCCACACCTTTCCTTCTTACACATATGTCACCCCTAAGGTAGGCTCCGGACAACATATTTAAAAGACAGGACATGTACTTTTATGTCTGACAATGCACCGTAGTTTAAAACTCCCAAAGTAATTTTTCACTACATTGGGATTACCTTATTACATTTTATAACTGTAATTTACAATCTGGAAAAGATACGTTTTTCAAGTTTGGTGTCTCTGGAATGACAATTCAAAATCACAATTTATGGTAAAGTCAGGTTTTAAATTGTAATTCTTTAAATGTCACTTTAAAAAAGTACAAAAGGAACTTAACCCCTCATCAGCTAGGATAGCTTGATTCCAGTGGCATGGCTTACCTGTCCCACTCGGGGTGACAAATGCAAAAAGAACAATTGTTGGACAGAATGCAGGCCAATGTCATAAATTCACCCCAGTACACAGATCTGTGCCTAAATCCATTGTTTTTTGCTCCCTGTGCCTTTCCAGTTTGAACCCATCAATATACAAAACAGTCTTGTCCCTGCGCCCAATAGCGACAGTCCAGCCCGAACTGCCAGGCCAGGTCCTTCCTGGACTGGAAACAAGCATCCTAGGACCTGTTTCGGGGGTCCATTCCTCATCATCCAGGATAACTTAACTCAAGCAGCATGGAGAGCACGGGACCCACGTCTAGGCATACCCATCCCACTCGGGTTGACAAATGCAAAAAGAACAATTGATGGACAGAGTGCTGGACAATGTCATATATTCGCCCCAGTACAGAGAAATGGGCCTAAATCCATCATTTATTGCTCCACATGTCATTCCACTTTGATCCCAGCCATATGCAAATCAGTCTTGACCCTGCACCCAATGGGAACAGTCTAGCCCGAACTGCCAGGCCAGGTTTTCGAGTTTGGTGTCTCTGGAATCACAATTTAAAATCACAACTTATTTTGAAGTCAGATTTTAAATTGTAATTCTGAAGAAGCCAACAAAGTTGGCATCTTGATTTGATTTAAAAATGTATATAGCGCACAAATGCCAAACCGCGTCTAGGCGCTTCAGCAGATGGAAAAAGAAGGTTGCCATGCAATCCAGAACTGAACTTAATTAACAAATAGCCAGGTTTTTAAAGCTTTTCTGAAGGCCAGGATAGTTGGACAATTCTTCATCTCACCGGGAAGCACATCACAGGTTTTAACAGTTCCTGAAATAAAACTTCTTTCCCTAACAAACTATTTTAATTCTGGGCATTTGAAGGAGTTTGCAATGATACCACCTAAAATTTCTGGTTGATGTACACCATTTCAATTGCTTTTTCAAGAACTCAGGGCCTGCCCCATGGAGTGCCTTAAAAGTTAAACATTGTGCTTTGAATATAATTCTCTTCTCCACCGAGAGCCAATGAAGGCTCTTCAACTTTTGTGAGACTGGCTGGAATTTTGAAAAATTCAGCAACAATCTGGCTGCTGCATTCTGAAGCCGTTGTAGCTTTCAAGTTGCTGTTGTTGGATCCCTACATAAAGCACGTTTCCATAGTCCAGTTTGGACAATGCCAGTGCTGTCATCAGAATTTTTACTGACTCCGGTGGAATGAAGGGGCGGATTTTTCTAATCATCTTCAGGATGAAAAAAATAGAGGAAGACAGGGAGGTGATCTGATATTTGAAGGTCAGTTTATCATCGAAGACAATGTCTACATTTTTGGCCTTATTTACTGGCATGGGGGTGTCACCTAGGCACGTTGGCCATCATCTGGGTGTCCAGAAAGAAGTGTCAGAGCCCAATAAGAGGACCTCTGTCTTTCTGCCATTAAGTTTCAGGCAGTTGAGTCTCATCCATTGATGTACCTGAGACATACAAAGATTGAAATGATCTGCTGTCTCTTCCATATTGCTGGAAACTGACACCACCTTTTGGCTGTCATCAGCGTACGAGACCACTGAGAACCCACATTGCCTGATGATCTTGGGCAGAGGGAGACGTACAAATTGAGCAATGTGGGGCTGAGAGCAGAGCCCTGAGGCACCCCGCACGGGAGCGAGAACTGTTCTGAAGCAAAGGCCCCCACTCCAACTGATTGGACTCTATCAGAGTGGAAGGAGGTCAACAATTTACTTTAACTCAGAATTTAACCAGAAAGCAACCCCTTGAATTACTTATCCCTTGCAGATTTTCCACATAATTGATAGAATTTGTCAGAAGATGCCCTTGGCAGCTGGTTTCTTGGGTCTTAGTGCCACTGCAATGCAGCTTTTAAATTACCTTAGTCAAAGGAGAGCGCCACAGAAAGTGATACTATTTTTCGGAGAGATCAAATGTTTGCTAATGTACTCCTTTCTTGAAAACAGAACCAGTGAAACTGAAAGTGTTTAAAACCTGTATTTTAATCGTTAAGACAGCACAGTCATTAATGTGCTGCCTGTTGGGGTGTATTGATGGAATTATGTGACAGTGGGGGACCAAATATATGGCAGGGTAGACTAAATTATATAGTAAGAAAAGGAACATTATGTAGTGTAACGCTGCAAATTTTATGATAGGATTACTTCATTACTTTGTCACTTTTACACTTGTTAACAGTGTTTTGGCATTGGTTGCACCTCATTAGTACCAATGTAATACTCAAATATAGAAATAAGAAACAGAAAGGGGAGCAGTCAAGCACTGCAAAGGGCCTTCTACTGTGAGGAACACTTGTCGCTGTATTTTAGGTAACATTTGAACCGTTTGAGCTAGAAACAAACTTTTTTGGTTAAAATCTGTGGATTTGGTAGCAGATGATGGATTAAGTGGCAAATACAGCAAATCTATTTGCAAAAACCACAACAGCCACACAATTGCATGATTCCAGTGGCCACAGATATAACCTACAGGCTTTATTCTAGACAGTACCAACCCAACTACTCTTTCTGAGAAGAATGGATCATGGAATTAAAAACACCTGTTAGGTGCAGTGCTACAAAATGTAATGCACTATGTAACAACTCAATTTGTATGTACCTTGCCTTTCATTTTCTGCCTCTTTCAGCAACGCTTTGTCTTTTGACTCTCTTGTACCAATGTCTGTAGCTCTGTTCATTTGTCCTCTCAGAACAGATGAACACCCCTTTATCACATCATCAACACTGCTTAATTTGTGCAGATTGTTGGAAGTGGTTGGCACAAGCCCTGAGTTTTGGACACCAATGTTTATTTATATCATGAGATTGTGACCTATGCAGGAGAGAGAAAGGCTGAAAACAAGAGGGACAGAGTCATAGGAAAGCACTGACAAAGGGAGACAAGAGAGAGGAAATTAACTTGCAAGAGTGAAGTAAACAGACAGGAAGAGTAGGATGGTGGAAGAAGGCTAAATAAGGTCAAACCACGTCTCTTCCACTATAGAGCCTATAGGGCCTAAATCCAGCTTTCTGACCATGCTGTGTCTTCCACAGAGCACTCACAATGCATTCCAGAGGCCATTAGCAGAGTTTGCCTTTTCTATCTTTTTGTCCATGGTAAGAGTCTGTTCCTTTTTTAATTAAAATGAAGTACGTGTTTGCATCTATCGAGTATTTAGTCCCTCTTCTTCAAATCTCACTTCAAAATTGATAATGCTCTCATCATTAATTCTCCACTGATTTCATCCCCACAATTTCAGCTATATAAATATCTAGCATCTCCTCTATTATTAAAAGGAAGAGAGTCATTGATATAATGTCATCCTTTTTGCTCTCTCTTCAAATACAATCCATACTAAACAGTCATCAGCTATTTACATTTTCATCATATTTTTCAATCAAATATCATTTAGTACATAGAATATCTATGAAATATTTTAAAATGTCACACATGTCTACTGAATGAGCACTGCTAAGGGGAGACTAAAACACCAAGCAATATGAATTTCATACAGTAGTTCCTCTCCTTGACAGAAACGTGTTCAACAATTATCAACTTTTCTATATAACATTTTGGATCATCATTTGTTGCCTACATCGTGATATATATTGAGTATGTCCTAATAGAGAGGAGGGGACTTAGAAATATGAAGGGGAGCATGGGATAATGGATATTCATGGACCTCAAGATGAGCGTCAGGAGAAAAGTGAATGAGTTTCAGTGGAATAATAGAGTTTTCAGTCCTGACCAATGTTACTGGCCATATAAGCAATACAAGGCTTTCCTTACCATAAAGTTCTCCTAAAATAATCCCCCTCAATGCTTTTCTTTTAGGTGCAGAGCCTATTTTTGGTCTCAATCCGACCATGATGGTATTACATATGAAAATAATAGTATCTATTCTACCTGTAGTAAAGCATGATACATGTAACTCAAGTCCTATGTATCAGGGAGTATACAGCTTATGTCAAGTTTTAGTTCTTTGGAACTAAAATTGTTGATTCAAAAACTGAAGGTATTTCACCCATGTAGAAAAACAACAAATCAAAGAGTTGAATGATTAAATTAATCTCAGCCACTTCTTTACTCAGGGCCACGATCCAGTCCATCGTTTGGTTTTCTTACCAGTATTGAAATGTAGACAGGAACCAGCCAGTGCCAATCATTCTTGGTCCTGCCCCAATAAGAACAGTCCATCCTGATCTGCCAATCCAGGTCCAATCTAAATGGTATCACAGGCACCTCCTGACTGGTTACAGCATTTAGGGCCTCATCAGCGAGCTGTAGTTTGAATCCAATGGTACCCATGCCTGGACATACCTGTTGAACTTTGAGCATCACACAAAGACTACAGAAAATGGTGGGTGGAATGTTTGAATGAATCTCACTCACTGGTAATAAAATCATGGCCATGAGAAATGTACCTGAAGACTATTTGTTCGAAAGGACGTCATTTCTGGTCATCTATGACTGCTGCCATGGTAACACAATAGCTATAATTCTTTTTGGTACATTCTCCATTTCTGATACCTATCAAAACTAGATTGCAAGCTCCAGGGCAGTGGGATCATTGAGAATATGTACAAGATATATTTCACAATCCTCACTGCAAAAGTCATGATGTAGCGCTGAGCAATGTTAAGTGGATGTATTTCTGTTTGCTTTAAATGACAATATAGTTATGATTGAGCCAGTAGAGAGGAAATAGCAATGCTGTCTGCTGAAGAATGACAAATAGCATGAAATGCATTGCCAGAGATGTCCTTCACTAGCTGGGCTGATTTGGAAGGCAAATACTATGACTGCAAGTACAAACTGTGCAACTCCATATACCATGATGCACCTGGGATGATTGGTGTTAACATGCCAGTCATGTGCTCTTGCTCAATGAGTTAAATATAAGCATCATAAATATCAATTCATCCCCAAAGTATGAATCTCAGCAAGTCTGACTAGACCTTCTTTCCTGTTGTTAGTACATCAAATATAATTAAATTAGCTACTAACACATGTTCGTCATAGGATTTAGAAACTACAGAAATGTGATATCGTTGGACCGGAAATCCGTGGGTGGTAGTAGCCCAAATTGTTTGCCTTGACCGGCCCCTCCTGTTTTGCTGAATTAGATTTTTGTTGGCTTTCGGAAACTGTGCACGTTTACCACTGAAAACCAGTGCCAAAGTGCTTGTGCTCACTATTCTAAGCATGGTAACATTGGTTCATACACAATCATCAGATTTAATTTACTGATAAGTCTCTAGTAAAGTGGTACTACATGTACCAATGGTCTGTAAATTAAATACTACTGGTGGGTCTGCAGCACACAATGTGCCATCCACTTAAGTAACCTCTTTAAACATGTCTCAGGCCTGCCATTGCGGCCTGCATGCAGGTTTAAACTTCCATTTCGACATGGCAAAATAGATTAATTTGCCAGGCCTCATCCTTCCATTTTAATACATATAAGTCACACCTCAGGTAGGCCTTGAACAGCCCACATGGCAGAGTGCAGTATACTTAAAACATTGGATGTGTACTTTTAAGTTTTTCTTGTCCTGGCAGTGAAAAACTCTTAAATTCTTTTTCATTTCTGCAAGGCCTAGTTCTCCTATAGGATAACATTGGGTTACTTGATTACATTTTAGTGATAATGTTTGATTGGAATCAGGTAGAAATGTCAAGTTTGGTGTCAAATGAATTGTAATTTAAACCCTCTTTAATGGTAAAGTAGGATTTTTAAGTCATGTTTCTGAAAATGCTACTTTTAGAAAGTCTCCATTTTCTTGTGCTACCCATGTGGTGCCTTCAGCTTTATCCTGGATCACATCATTAGGTGTAATTGGCATTTGGTCTTAATGTATTGCTACAAGACAGTGATACAAAGGTGTACTAGGTGTTTTCAGTATGGGCCATCTCTGTCAGAATAGGCGGGGTAGAGCTATCACCTACTACACTTGCACTTCAAAGAGGCTGCCTCAGAACCCTCACAAAGGACTTCACACTAGTCTTTTGTAACCCCTTGATCTTCGGAACTTGAGCAGGGGATAGAAGGAAATTCCAGAACCAAATGTAAGGGGAAGTCTAGAAGTTTCTCCCACATCTAAGCTAGAACTAGGTATAAACAGAAAGATTGACTGGTCGACTGCTCTGCTGCTGGAAGGGCTTTCCTGCTGCCCTGCTTCAAGAAGGACTGCCCTTCTGCCTGAATAAGGAAGTCTGGACCTGCTCTTTGAACCCAGAACCACCAAGGGCTTGCTGACTGCCCACATCTTCTGAGCTACAGGAACATACCAAGCTCCAGAGCCCTGCCCTGCATTTGCTCACCAATCCAGACTCAATTGGACCTTACTGTGCCCATCTACTGCTCTCTGCTGGAGTGAGTCCCAATACCCAAGAGGTGTCCCCCAGGTCCTAGCACCTTAGCTGGCATCAGAGTGCACTCCTCCTGACAAAACTGTGGGTTCCAACAGAACCGACACAGCATGACATAACTCGACGTTCATGCAAAGCAGAACCTTACATCGCAGCAGTTCGTAGTTCTTGAACAGCAACCTCTTGGGAACGGACCCAGCACAGCGCAGGACCTCACATTGCACATCTGACAGATCCTGATCAGTGGACTCATCAGAATCTATGCAGCACTTTCGCATCTCTACGCAGCACCTTACTGCTACTCATTGTTGGTCTAATCAGAACCGAAACAGCATAATGCAGGACCTCACATCTCAGTCCAAGTACGACCAGGTATACTGTCCAGCAGGCAGACCTTGGTCCTGTACTTGTTCCATGCCCCATTTAGGTTGGCATTAACTTGTGACTTTGACCTGGTCCGGCATGATAAGATAACCCCATTTGATGCTCTGCACTTTTTGGCATACATTTTTTCCTAAAACTTTAAAATGTCTTATCTTCACTTCTACCGATTGGATTTTTGTCATTCTGGTATTATTTTATTTATTAAAATGTACTCTATTCTTCTATATTGGTGCGAGATTATTTGAGTGCTGCATAAATACTTTACACGTTGCCTCTAAGTTAGTTTTGACTGCTTTTGTGCTAAGCTACCAGAGTATTAAACACAGGTTAATTTAATGGATTTGGTGCTTCACCATGACAGAGATTGCGGTTGTTGCTTGAGAAAGGTACTCAGCACCCTCAATCAGAAACCCAATTTCTCAAAGTTATGAAGTTCTGTATATTATTATTTTCAGAGGCATGCAATGAGGATGACAAAATTCATGAAAAAATTGTTAATTCTGTAGTAAATTACAGTAGTTAGTGCTAACTGAATGGAGTAACTTAAACACTTAGGTCGATTAGGATGGCAGACGGACAAAGTCTGTCCGCCATCCTGTTGTAGGTAGGGACCGTCCACCACAGGGGCGGAGGTCCCCTGCCTCGAATTAGGATACACCCGCCACAGTGGCGGTGTGTATCCCGCAATTTCAACAGTGCGGTGGGCGGTGCTGAAAGCACCGTCTGCCGCAATGTTGAAAATGCATGTTGTACGTTTCAAAGCACAACATGACAGGCACCACGTGGTGCCTGCCATGTTGCACTTTGAAACGCAGGGGGGGTACCGAAGGTACCTCCATGTGCACCCCCCTCCCCCCTTCACCATGGGGGCCCGCAACGGGCCCCCAAAGCAAAGACCTTATGCCGCCACGGAAAGGCATTCCCGTCTGCCGCTGACCCCCCAGCCATCCTAATGTGGCGGGGGTCTTTTCTGTGAGGATGGCGGACGGATTGCCCCCACCGGGCCGGCGGTGGCTACCGCCGGCCCGGAGGGGGCAATCGTCCGCCATCCTAATTGACCCCTTAATATGTTTGACAGAAAATATGTCTCAGGAAATGTACTGGTTGGAAGTGATAAAATCCTAGCATAGTCTACACACATATGTTACATAGATAATTAAAGGTGCAATCTATGCCTTTTTGTCTGAGTGTAAACAAACATTATTTGGCCTTCAATATGGGTGCATCAATTTCGATTGCAAAATGGGCCACAACTTGTAGAATTTGGTGTTTACTTCCCGAAAATCAGCATATCCTTCTATGTTCTGGGTACTTTTCCCCAGTATTTGTTTGCAATTATGACCTGCTGAACCTGTATTGGAGCTAATTGTGGAGGTGCAGTGTGTCATAAAATGTATAATTCCCATTTGTGTGATAATTGCAGTTATTGCACAAACCAGAATTTAACAAAGCACTTAAAACGAGGGCTTCAGCGTCGTTTTTTGTAACTTTTAGAAAAGCAGCATCTTGAGCAGTGATACATGTATTTCAATTTTCAAACCTTTTTTTACGCAAAAAGAAATGTTTTGAGTGGCAACTTTTTTCTTCTTCCGAAACACAGAGCTCGCCTTCTTGTCTTTATATTCTTTGCGCAGGCTGCTGGCAACAATAGCACAATCCTGTGAATAACAAAATCGACAAAAATGTTGGACTGGAAGTACTTTATTTTGTTCTCTGAGTAGTCAGAATAAAGTTACATTTTATCACTGTGTGAACAGAAATTCAAGGATCTTGTGCAGTTGAATATTATGTTAATGCATTGTCATTTTTTCCCTGAAAAAATAATCAACGCATATTGTGACTGTGTCTCCAGACAATTATTATGTCTGGGCAGGATTGTACTACACACGTTTTCAACTGCGCCTTCTGTTCACTTCCCATTCATAAGGGACCTTACTTCCAAGTCAATAACAGGCGTTTATATATCAAAACATTTTCGCAACTCACTGAAAGCCTTAGAATATTCACAAGCTAAATTAATGAGAAACAGATGATAAATTAGTGGATGCAATGTTCAGGATTATTTAAATCTTCAGTATTGCAAATTATCTTTCAGACTATGGTGGTCAAGTTTCATTGACAGTGACTAACACAAAAAACAACATTAATAATTCACTAGGATGATTTTATTTCAATGTTCCATAAACCGCCCCAAAATACCCAGTGTATAGACTCTTAGTGCTGCATGTTAGACCCACAACTGCAGTGTGGATTGCTTCCTAGTGCTAGATCAAGGGCCTCAAATGTCATTACAGGTAGACTTCTAGGAATTTGTGAGAGAATGTATTGTTAACTCTCTGGTAGCTTGGCACCAAAGCACTCAGCTTAGAGGCAATGTGTAAACTATTCATGCAGCACTTAAACAGTTATAGAGTTATCCCACACTCATCCCACATAGACTTCCTGTAGACAGCCATGAAGTTGGTGCCCATGTCAGACACTACTTCCTAGGGAACCCCACCCAAGTAAAAATCACCATTAGGGTCTTACCACTGCAGGAACAGTCATACAACTCAGAGGTATGGCGTCTGGGTATATGCTGGCATTGTCTATCCAAACCAGGATAAACCTGTTGCCTAAAGCAGTTTTGGGTACAAAGGTCCAATAATGTCACTAGTATCCTTTTCAAAAAGGAGTGACAATGACAGGTAATTGAACCAGGGTAGCATTCAGCTTTATTCCTGTTTTCCTACTAGCATGGCAGCTGGGACATGACCTACAAAATTCATCTGAGGCTCTCTTCATCGAGGGCAGAAAGACAGAAAGAAGTGGGTGACAAGCCTGTCAAAAGTTTTATCCTGCCACGGGTTGGTCATTAGCCAGCCTCTGTGGGAAGGCTCTGTGGCACTGGGGCACCACCAACACTCTGGTTGCCTTAAGCTCACTACACAGGAGGTCATTCTTCCAATATATGTGGTGATATCTAGAGGTGTCACCAGCTGACTGGGCCTTAGCTTGCTGCCTAAAGCCCTTTAGGATTGGCCACTCTTTGTGTGCCTTACATATTTCCTCCCTGGTGTGCTCACCTTCTAGTTGCCATCCATCGAGCTCAGGCAGGGTTTCCAGGAAGGATTGTCATTCCTGGTAGGCCCCAGGGTAGGTTCCTCAGGTGCCCCCGAACCTTGACATAGGAGTTTTGGGAGGTGCCTTCCCACGCTCTATTACCTTCCCTTTCTTAGCAGCTGTCTTGGCCATTTTTTAACGCTCTAGGCTTCCTTGACTCCCCTCATGGGAAGCCATGTACTGGTGACCCACTGCATATACTTGGAAGTATTGGAAGGCATGTGGGTTTTAGTAACTATCTATTTATCGCCCAGGGACACTAGGGTAACTGCTGCTTTCTTCTCTACGTTAACTGGGAAAATCCTAACTGGGAAAATACTAACTGAGAAAAACTCCTCCCCACGCACTAAATGAGCCAGCTTGGGACATTAGGCATCTCCATTCACATGCCCAAACGTGTAAAAGTCCTGACTCTTAGGAACATAATTACCTAACTTCCTATCCCAGAAGCCATTGCTCTTCCGGTCAGATTAGGTTTGGGTTCCATTACCTTGAGAACTGGTTTGGGGGCCTTAGGAGAACTCCTTGCTTTCTTTTCTTGCCTCCCTCTTTCTTCTGGTGGAAACCCTGACCACCCTTTTGGGATTTCCCACAGATGCCTTCTTGGACACTCTGGACCTGACCCAGAGATCTGACTCCTTAGCAAGCTCCCTGGGGTCAGTGAACTTACTACCAACTAGGTGTTGATGCAGTACTGTAAAATAGGTATTTAGCATGTGCTCTTTCAGAATCAGCATGTACAGCCCAATAAAGTCATAACTTTGCTACACCTCATCCAGCCACAACCTTACTGGAATAATCTAAGACATCCGTACAAAATTGTTTTGTGACTGTCCATGTACCTAAGGCAGTACCTTGAAGGAGTCAACCCATGTTTAACAAGTTGAATGGCCTTCATGGGAGCATATCGCATCTGTTCCCCCAACTTCAGTGTTAGAAGCTTGTCGCTCCCCCCTGTGACCATGCGCTTCCACAAACTTGCTCCCCAACCACCTTCTCAGAACCTGGACATCCTGAGGGTTACCCCATATGCTGGAAAACATTTATCTATATAATTTCCCATCACATAGCCATCCAGTGAATGATGAGGGTACACAGACTCCATTGCTGCTAAACTCTACTTGCCTAGCTTTAATTTCCAGCTCTCTGAGACTTAATTCATTGGCCATTCTCCTCTCTTCCATGGCCATCTTCTTTTCCTCCAGGGCCAACTTTTCTCAAAGAGTCAGGTGGCCTCCTCTGTCATACTTATTGCAACAGCCTTCTCCTTGGTTGCTTCCAGTCTCAATTTTCCCAGCTTCAGCATGGCCTGCCTTTCAGCTTTCCAGTCCTCCAGTTCCTCTAACTGTTGGAAGACCCAATGCTCCCTGCCCTGGAAGTGGACTCCTCTCAATGGAGTTGCAGCTCAGGCGCAGTGCGCAGGTCCTCTTCCTGCTCCTCCATAGTCTCCTCTTCTCCATGTTCATCTGTTAAGACTTCAAACTGGTGGTCCTCCTCAAGCAGGCTCTGAGGGCCTTCTGTAGCTTCTCCTTCCAGCAACTCCTTTTTTATTGGCAGCTCCCTCTCCTTGTAGAATTTCCTGAGCTGAACTGCAGTGTATCCCTCCAGGGTGCTTAGCTCAAACTACATTTTTTCAGGCAGAGTGACAGGCACAAGCAGTCAGGTAGATTGGGAGTGATTTATAAAAATAAAACTAAATTGGACAATTAAGAAGAATTAAAAAAATTGACTTGGTATCAAATTATTCATATGGGATTTAACTGTTACACTGATCACTGCATGTTACTACACAAACACAAGTACTGTATCCCGCCACTGAGCACCAATGTAAGAAATCGTGTTGTTTGTTGAGGGGGTGAAACCTTGCTGAAGCAACAGCCACAATCCTTATCAGGCTGAACCATTAAAAGTCAATAAATTGACCTTTGCTTAACCCTCTGGTAGCTTGGCACAAAATAAGTCAGTATTAAATTAGAGACAGTGGGTAAAGTATTTATGCAGCACTTCAGCAGTAATGAAGAGAAAACACAACACAAGAAAAATCCCACATCACATTAAAAACATGAAATACGTTTAAATAAATTATATGATACAAAAATGCAAAGAGTAGCACTGGAGTTAACAATTCTTAAACTGTACAATAGAGCCTAAAAGATGAAAGCACCAACCACAGGCATCTAGTCAAGCAAAGCCGGGAAAAGTCGAAAGTTATGGCGGACTGCGATGGAGAATGCATCAGATACACAATGGATTGGTCCCGGTTTTCGCTTACCTTTTGACTTAGAAAAACATTTACAGAAAAAAGGCCTGAGAAGGTAAAATTCAGTGGGACAAGGTAGCTGGCGATGTTTGAGGGAGAGGCGTTGTTGTTGGGGAACCACTGAACAAAGTTGCAGTGAAGTTTTCTATGTTTGGACTTAGCTTTTTTTATGGAAGTCAAAAATCTCCAGCAGGATGAAGTTGCAGCCTGTAACCGATGAGGGCTTCACAAGGATGGATACCCCTTCTACGAAGAGCTACTGAACAGGATTTACAGCTGTGGCGAAGAAAGTAGTGGGAGTTGCTGCAAAATCAGGCCGAGCAGTGATGCTCCTTGGGCGGATAGGCAAGCAATGGGTCCCCGTCTACTCTTGCAGGCAGGGTCAAGGTGCGTGTTCAAGATGGTTGGAGCCTTTTCTGTACCTGAAGCTATGATCAGAAGGCCAGCCAACAATCACTTGAAATCACTCTGGAACTTTTGGGTTCAGGCAGGAAAGCTTGTCTCAAACAGCAGGGCAGTCCCCTTGGTGCAGCAGGACAGTCCTCCGATGTACACAGCCGGTCACAAACAGCAGGATAGTCCTCTGAGAGTCCTTCTGCAGGTCCTGAAGTGAAATGAAGAGTGGGTCTGAGGGCCCTACGTTTATGACTGGTTCCTCCTTTGATATGGAAGAAACTTCTGGGGTTTATCCCCCACAGAAGTGTCTGAAATTTCCTGCCTTCCTGCTCTTGTCCCAGACTGTTTGTAGGCACAATCGACTAGTGTGAAGTTCTTACTGTGTTAGCTGAGGCAGTGTCTTTGAAGAGCAAGTAGGGGTGTGTCGAGCTCAACTTTCCCCGGATAGCTCATCTTGTCAACAGCACCCAGCCTCTCTATTTTTTGGCTGTCTGGGAGGAATACACAAAGTCCAATGCCAAACACCCAGACATGTGGCCTGGGAAACAGGTTACAGGCACTGAATGGTTAGGATAAAAAGGACAACTTTTTAAAAGCAACATTTCCTAAATGTTTACTTACAATATAACTTTACAGTTAAAGAGGATTTTAAATTACAATTCTCAGGACAGGCAGCCATTACATTCCTACCTGCTCCCAAACAAAAGTTTTCACTTATTAAATGTAAAAAGGTAATCCAATGTTTTCCTACGGGAGAGGTAGACCTCATAGCAGTGAAAATGAATATTTACGTTTTTCACTCTGAGGACATGTAAAACTTGAAAGTACCTGTCCAAACGTTTACACTACAATGCACCCTGACCTATCATATGTTCCGGACCTAGCCAAGAGATGGCATATTAAACAAAGGAATTTCAGCTGCATACAGGCTCCAGTGGCAGGTCTGAAACATGTGTTCAAGGGCTAATTTGGTGGATGGCGGAATGAGTGGTGCAGGCCTACTAGTAGCATTTAATTTACCAGCCCTGGGTATATGGTATAACTATCTAAGCCAATTTTACAATGCTTTAGAGAGTCAGTATTAGCACTTTAGTTATGGTCAGCACTGATAGAGTGCACATAATCCTAAGGGCATTAAAATGAATTTTGCAAAACAGGAGGGGAGAAGGAAACATATTTGGGGGAATACCACCCAAAGGCTGACAGGTCTAAAAAAATTCTAAAGTTCTTTAAATTGAGTACAAAGGCTCCATGAATAACCTAGCATAAATAGGTTTGGATTGTTCCTAGGATGATTTCCAAGTGCCGCATGCATATCTTACTAATGCTCAATAGATGTACTCCGATTTTCTGTCCTCCCAATTCTCATTGGAACTTTGTGAAAATTCACCAATCAACTCGATTGCCACATTTTCATTGTGAATTAGCAAGCCAAATTAATAAACCTAATTGGAGAGTTGGCACTACCTAGCATGGTCACAGAGGATGATGCCCAGAGTCATCAAGTCAATGGAGATACAGAAGGTCCCATACGCCATTTAAAGTTTGCTGTCACGTCACTTCAGCAATTTTCCCAATTCAAGATGGCGGGGTTGTCATTGGGTATGAACATCGTGTTCCCTTTTCAAAGTGGCACAGACCATTCAGACAGGAACATCCGATATCAATAACGGCAGTACTAACGTTAACGACTGCTCAACATGTGCTGACTTGCTTGACAACTGTCCACTTGCTGAGACCTATTTGCAGCTGGTCACAGTTTGCACCCAGCCTTGCTACAACTTTAATCTTGTTATCTCCTGTTTCTTTTTCTGGTCCTCCAGTCTTCCTGCTATCTGTCCAGTACTTCTTCTGGCTAGCATCTATTATGGATGCAGTCAATCCAACCCTGTGGGTCAAACTCCCCAATTAGCTTGCAATGGTGAATCTATATAGTTGTAGTAGTAGTTTTCAATCAGTGTATGATCATAAAGCACAATTTCCCAAAAAAATAAGAATAAATAAAATAAATAAAAATACATCGTCATAAAACATTTAAAACAGATCAGCAATTAAAAATACAAGAGTTATTTTCCTCCTAACGATACAAGGATACAAGGATACATTGAATGTATGTGGGCATGCTCATTGAGACATACTTTCTACATCTGAACAATTTATAATACATGTAGGACCTCATCCATCAGAAAAATACCGGAGTGTTTAATAACACTCTGAGTTAAGCTGCAACCAACCAGCAAAAAAAGTGCATATACCTAAAATCTGCCTGTATTGTAAAGATGTTAATCTGTATCTAATTCTTTACATCTGATGCACCAAGCTTACAAAAGATATCTTGACACTGAGAACACAACCCACTCAGTATATTCAGAACGTAAAATGCATAAAGCATCTGTGAGTCATCTGAGAGTAGCCAACAAACTGGGATAATCCATCTCTTTATGGTTTTCACAGGTGCAGGGTAGAAGAAGATAAAGTGCTGAACAGATTTAGTTATCGATTTACCCAACAGGCATAATGGTGTAGGACAGCTCAGCTTCTACTTGATTTTAAGTACATTTTACGGTAAAATACCACATCCAAATTTAAGAAATCAGATCTTGCTTGTAGCGGTTCTATCTGATCCATAAATTCAGAGGGCAAACTACATTTAATATCAATAAAAAAACAGTTAAAGGGGCATGTGTGGATGAAAAGAACCAGTTACCCAAAATATAACCCCAGTATCTGGACTTAAATTTTGCTACCATTCCTTTGGTCAAGTTCACTGGGTTATCCCAGACTTCACCTAAGTCTATTGTATACCGCCACTTTTTTACACCAGTGAATCCAGCTTTGTCTGATGCTTTGACCTTAATATCTGCATGTTTGATGGGAATCTGAGACTTACCCATCCAGAGCTTGAACCAATAAACTAGGTGTTTAAGGGCTGCAAGAAATATTATATATATATATATCAGTTTGCCCCACCCCACATCATTTGAGCATAACTGCCATTATGTAAGTGAATTATTAGACGGAACAGTTCTAAAGGCATCCCATCTCCTTTAGTGCAAACCACAATTTCTCCCAGGGAATTGAGTCAAAAGCGGACCTTAAGTACATGAGTACCACATAGAGATCCCCTTTCTGATAAGGACCAATTTCCATAGAATCAGTAAAAAATGGAATATCTGATTTATGGTGCTTATGCACCCTGAAGCCAGCTTGTAAGTGGGCTAAAACGTGATTATCTGCCATCTAAATTTGTATCTTCGTCAACACCTGCTTGCTAATTTTTGTTTGAGCTGTTTCTACAAAGCTTATAGGCCTACAGATAGCCAGGTCCCCTTTGTCCCCCCTTTTTGTAGATTGGGATCATTTCAGCCCCCTTCCATGTACCTTGTATCTCTGTTCCCTTCGGTATATCATTTGAGATCCTGTTTAATATGCAGCCCTAGATAATTGGCTCTGAACTGTAAAGGTCACCCTGTATTCTTTCTAAACCTGGTGTTTTTTCTTTTTTCATACTTTCAATAACTGATATAGTTTCCACCATGGTCAAGGAGACAGGTAATCCACTGCCACAGTCCTGAACTTCGGTTTGATATTACCTTCTGGAGTCAGAGCCCATGCTTGCCTCTTTAACAGAATAACGTTTGGAGAAATGTTGTTCCCAAATATATGGTTGTATATAGAAGTCGTCTTCATCAACAATGAATGGTACCCCTTTGAAAAGCAAGTGACAGAACGACGACTGTCTTTCATTTTGGCCACTCTAACAAATTCTCGCCAATTATCCTCCTCCATCTCTTCTTGGAGAGTGTCCACATTCTGTTATAAGATCTCCTCCCTTCTGCTAGTACAGCCTCCTTTCACTGCAGACATCAAATTCAGTTTGGCTTTCTTACAGTCATTATTATGCCATTCAGCCTCTTTCTGTCTAAGTATTTTGGTCTTAATTGTTCTGTGGAAGTATTGATGTGAGTAGGTTATTGAGCATGTATATGAAAGCAGATTCACCTGGCACTCAAGCATTTCCATTCCCTGTCAGGTGAGCCAGACATGCCCTGTCGATCATGGTTCTTAATTCTACAACTTGGGCTTGTAGATTACGAATTTCTTCCAACATTTACCAAAAAAGATCTCTACGTTCTTTTATAGAGTCACCCTCCTTCATAATGCTATGTGTTATGCCTACGTGTGACACTCTGCCCCTGAAATACCTCTGTCAGCAAGAGGGCAGAAACGATTTGCACTAGGTATATCGGGGTTGTAAGTGATTTATTTTAATAATATTACATTCATCCAAACAGGCTTTAACTCTCAATGTTCACAGTGCTGACTATCTGGGTTCCCTTATTTTTTATTAGCAATGACACCGCACTCTGAGTTAGTCTGGATTTTATTAAAAATTTGCATCAATAGCTTGACACCTTTATGTCCATTTTTGAATATGCCAGCTATTGCTGGCCTGGTGGGTGTTGGGTCAATCTGGATTCTTTTCTTTATTAAGAATGGTTTCACCTGGTTGGTGAGATTATCAATTTCATCTATTGTGCAGTTCCGTGCAGCATGTTAGGAAGCCCCTTTGCAGTTTGGTGTGTCTTGTGTGCTACTTCGGGCTTTCCTCTTCCCCATGATTTGGCCAATTAAAGTTGTGCCACAAGTAGTTGTAATCAACCTGATTTATCAGTCAGCTAACCAGGAACACCTAACAGTTAACCATCTGCAACTTCGCCCTCACACTTTTCAAACTGTATATGGAAACCCAAAGCAAATTATGGGAAGGAATAGGTGTCATTCAACACAAATAAGGGCGGAGGGTCAAATGTATCTAACCCCCTGAGTTATAATTGTACACACATAGAGGGTTGGAGAGAAAAACAAGAAGAAGAAAGAAAACCCCTATACACCCCACAAAATAAAAAGTCCTTTGTTTTGAGAATACTGCCCTCACTCACACACCGAAGTGTGTGACATGCTTCATCATCGGGTCTGCTTACAATACGCCCAGGAGTAGCCACACTCTTGACAGAGCATAGGAAGAGGGGTTTTAACATAAAAAGACCATAAGACAAATGTACAAGACCAAACAACATATATACATATAAATCAAATAGTGATCAGTGGATATCACCCTGTGACTGGAATAGGTCCACAACACGTGCAGTTAAAGGGAAAGTGTTTAAAACTGGTTTGTGGATACCAAACAAAAACTTTATTAACAGGTTCCACAACCAGGATTAAAAGAAATGAAACGATGGGTAATGTTTCCAAGAGAAACTCAAAATTCTCAAAACAACCCTCCTAATACCGCCTTTGTTAACATGTTTCGACCGACTTACTGTGCCACGAAAGTCACCCCGGTCTTCTTCAGGACATGTGTTGCTACCCGTCCCACCATTGATCACACCGTAATTCGGTCAACGTGCCAATTCACTGATCACATGGGATTCCAGCTGAATCAACATGTATGGAAGGGATCCCAATAACAAGGGAAACATATGCTGGAATGGTAAAAAAATCCCCTATGAGTATATTATTAGAACCCCAAGGGGGAAAAAAAGAGTATAATCACATTGTCACAACCCCCTTAATCATAATGTAAAATTTCTTTCTTTTGTCTGTGGTCTTTGGGGATACCATATTTAGCACCCACCAGTATCATATAAAATGAGATAAAAAGGAATAAAGCCTTGTATGCAATGTTATAATCGAAAACAAACTACATATCTCTATGCATCCGCTCTCTGTCTCCGGTAATTGTGTTTAATTGTAGTCTATATGCCCCACAAGCAGTTTCACCCGGAGCAACACGGACTCACTTTCATACAAATCACTCACCGAGTTAATTAAGGAAGTAAACTCGACATGGCGTCCTGCAGGTAGGTGTCCCAAGAACACAACCTGTAGTGAAGGAAAATAACAAAACAAAGGAAGCGTCTCGCAGCCAGACTGTGGTTACGTTCTGCTTATGATGTTGTCGATGCGAGCCACCGTGAGTAAGATATATGAACCTGCAACCTCATGGCATCTTGGCGTCAGCGCAAGTAACGCCGCATGCTCTGAGAATAGCAGGTCATAATGCCAACCCGAGCCCCTCTTTAACTCCTTACTGTTCTGAGGACGACACCTCGTTTGGCTGCCTGTCTTTGGATTGCCTTGTAGATGCTGGCGGTCTGTTGTGAGGGGTTGAAATAGCCAGGGAGACCCGCCCTCCCTGAAACACGTCGGGAGGCGTCCTACGTCATTCCGTAGTGCATGCGGCCCCTTACTCTTTTCCCCCCCTTGGGGTTCTAACAATATACTCATAGGGGATTTTTTTTACCATTCCAGCATATGTTTCCCTTGTTGTTGGGATCCCCTCCATACATGTTGATTCAACTGGAATCCCATGTGATCAGTGAATTGGTACATTGACCGAATTACGGTGTGACCAATGGTGGGACGAGTAGCAACACTTTTCCTGAAGAAGACCGGGGTGACCTTCGTGACACAGTAAGTCGGTCGAAAAATGTTGACAAAGGCGATATTAGGAGGGTTGTTTTGAGAATCTTGCGTTTCTCTTGGAAACATTACCCATCTTTTCATTTCTTTTAATCCTGGTTGTGGAACCTGTTAATAAAGTTTTTGTTTGGTATCCACAAACCAGTTTTAAACACTTTCCCTTTAACTGCACGTGTTGTGGACCTATTCCAGTCACAGGGTGATATCCACTGATCACTATTTGATTTATATTTACATATGTTGTTTGGTCTTGTGCATTTGTCTTCTGGTCTTTTTATGTTAAAACCCCCCTCCCTATGCTCCATCCAGAGTGTGGCTACACCTGGGCGTATTGTAAGCAGACCCGATGATGAAGCATGTCACACACTTCGGTGTGTGAGTGAGGGCAGTATTCTCAAAACAAAGGATTTTTTGTTTTGTGGGGTGTATAGGGAGTTTTCTTTCTTCTTCTTGTTTTTCTCTCCACCCCTCTATGTGTGTACAAGAAATAGGTGTCCCCATATATCAGTATATGGAGAACATGCAAATCTATCTCAAATACTCTTCATTAAAAGACTTCTTTAATATATGCCCTGTACTCTTAAACATACAATCAAGAGTAGCAGAGTTTTTCCTCAAACTCAGCCCTCTAAAGACTGAACTAATTTTTCACAAAACATAAGAAAATTGATCCAATTCTCCAGAAGTTATCAGAAATTGCAAGACTTTCCCCTTCTCTCTCCCCCAATAAATACATAAAATCATTAATGTGGCTAACGTTTAGTTAATGGCTCTGAGCAAGATCAAACAAATCCTGCCAACCGGTATGTTAAGACTTCTTCAGCTCTTGTGTCCGTCCCTTCACCTGCATCCAGGCAGTACTGCCACACTATGCTCTAAATCTCCTTAAAGCCACCATCTATGCAACAGGTAAATATATATCTTCTATCAGAAAATATGATTGCATCACTCTTATTAGTTTGCACTGATGTTCACTTGAAGTGACAATCTCAAGTTGGGATGCATAACATACATGTCCTCCCTTACCAGATTTTCAGTCATTTTTGTAACTAATGAAGGTTTGGAAAAAAACCTCAAAATTCAGGGCAACTCTTGCATAGCAACAGCCATTTTTATGGGCAGCAGCTCTTTTCTGGAACATCAGCTTACATAGAGACAATGCCCTCATTAAATTTGCTCCACATGAAAATGCACCTTTTCAGCTGTATCAAATCCAGAACCTCCAGCCCTACACAGTGGATTTGTAGTTCTACAGACTAATCATGAGAACCTAAGGGCTGCCAAACTCATATTCTAAAGTCAACTCCCAGCCGAAGTTCAGGACTAATTTACTATACCATTTTTATGTATTTGCTTTTATGCTGCTGTTTCGAGATCTGTTGCAATTTGCTGTTCACAAGTGAGCTTTCGGTATCTGTTGCGATTTGCTGTTCACAGTTGAGCTTTCGGTGACTATTCATTCTATAACTATTGTTAAATATAAAGGCCACCTTACTTATCAAGTGATTAAGCACTACATGAAACTGTTAAGGCTTAAGGCAGTATAACTGGTGTCCAGACCTACTCGCTCTGATCATATAGACATGTAGACACAGTGCCCTGTTCAAATGAGATAGATGTGTGAGCTGATTTTCCGGCCTTCCATCTGGCTACGGGCTATAAGCGCCAGGATGCTCCTTGGAGTGACAGTCGCGCTATAAAAGTGCACACTTACATTACATATCATGACAAACTCTTACATTTGTGGGTCCCAAAGTATCAGACAGAAAAACTAATGACACCTGGAGGTATTCGCCCTCTAAACTCTTCCACTAGAAAGGCCAATATTCAAAGAAAGAAATCTTCACAATTAGTCATGGACATCACCTAAAAGTTCTGAAGCAATATTCTTCTGTTTCACTTCCTTAGGTAATCCCTCCTCTGCTACCCCAAGACCTTGGGCTGATTTATTGAAGGGTTGTATAATACCTAAATAATCTACAGGGTATGTCTTTCAATGCAGTACATTTGTCATACATTTTTAAATATCTTTCTGCTCTTATAGCAGTTAAAATCAGACAAAACATGTATAGTTTTTAATTGTTGATTGGCTTATTTATATATGACATAGCACACATAGCAGGTAGGATATGAGAAAGGAGATAGTTAAGCGAGAGAGATAGAAATATGGAAAAACAGATGGAGAGAAAGCTACTTTTAGCTTTTATCTAAGTAGAAATTATCCACCTTGATAATGTCAAATTAGTCTAGTATATCACTGCATACTAGTATTGTTTTGTTAGTCTGATGTGTGAGAGTATCACAATAGTCATTGTATTCTTATGGTGGATTGGTTGGGTAAAAAAGATAAAATTGGCCTAATTTGAACATATTCTCTTTTGGAATTATTTCTGTTTACATATATCTCTAAGGTGTTATCGGCATTGCCAGTGATTTGGATCACTGCCTACCATGTATGAATAGAAATGTGTTTAATTGTTTTTTCACTTTAAGAGAATAGTTTTAACACCAATGGAAGTCATAAGGTCTCATGGAGCCATGCCACTGTTGTAGAGAGATGAAGAGAAAGAAGAAGGGAAGGCTCTAATATTTTTAGATGAAAGATCCATCTTCCAATTCACAATAAAAATTTTGAGAGTGCATTACTTTATCCCTACCCAAAATTATTTGATATAACAGCATCTAGTAGCATGTGCCTATAGTCACCCACATTTTACTTTTGTTATGTCTTGAGTTTGAGTTCAGAATAAATAGTGGGAGCAAGTTTGTTGGCTGAAAGGAATGACCTTGCTTACCCGGGATGTGCTGGACCACAATAAAGAAGATCATCATTCCAAGCAATTCTCTCATTTCATTTGTAAATTGATAGAGGATCTGGAATTATTGGAGACAATATTTTGCAGACTTTGGATGCATAGTGGCAGTCTTATATGAAATGATTTGCTGTGTTGTGAAAGTCATGCATGTGTGGTGAACACATTTTTGAGTGGGCCAACTTGATATTAAGGAACCTGTATATGTTTTGGTCATCTAGGTAGGAGAGAAAAGACCAGGTATTTGACAAGTATAATACCTTTCTCTATCACAGTTTTGTAGGGGTAAGATTCCTCAATATGCAGATTAGTTCTAGGTGGACAATGGATAGGCTGTTGTTGCCGGATTCAGCTGAATTGCATGCTTTAAATGCAGCCGAGGCCGGGAGTTGAAGTACTGGCCGGGCGGTGACGTGGGGAGGGGGAGGGGCAGAGTGGGGTGTAGTAATATATGGATTACGGACTTTAAAAGGTAAGTGAACATAAAAATAAATAAAACGAATTTAGTTGCACACACTGCATCGCATTTTGCATTGCAGTGTGTACTACAAAATTAGTTTTATTTATTTTTATGTTTACTTACCTTTTAAAGTCCGTAATCCATACATTACTACCCCCCACCATTCCCCTCTCCACGTCACCACCCAACCGTTACTCCCACTACCGTCCGCGCCTGTTTAAAGGAGGAGAGTATGTTTTATTTTAGTGTTAATCTTAGGTCAGCTCCCATGAGGATAGTATGGTGTTCATATAAAGTAGTTGTTTGTGAGATCTCATGCATATAGGTGTTTATTAAATAAAAGAAACTACATGCGTAGAACAAGAGATCTGAAGAAGAGATGTGGCAATGGTAAAATAACTTCTTGTGCCTTCTTCGGAAGCAGGAATGGAGGATGTTAAAAGGAGGTTGATTGAGAAGCAGGCAGCTTATATTCAGGTTATTGAGAGTAGGACTAAAGCAAGGCGCTATGCTAACATGGTTGCTCATTTGGATCATGATAAGTTGTTAGCTTGGAAGACAAAAGTGGACAGAGGGAAGAATTATATAGAGAGCTTGATAGTGGATGGCAACTGTAAGGGGACAGAAGACGTTTTGCTGGTATCTTAACCAGGAGACTCTCCATAATTATCGATAATGTAGTGCATTTACATTAGAATGGTTTTGTGTGAAGTAGACAGCTGCGCTATTTGACACACCAATTGATATCTGCAGCACATATCCCAACTGTGAATTTAGACCCATTGGCGATTGTCATCATCGATGCCACTAAGGCATTTGAGATGGTGTGCCAGACTTATCTGTGGGAGGTTTTTGGCATTCCCTCAGGGTTTATTGCTGCAGTTAAGGCTGTTTACATAGCACTGTCAGCTCAGATTTTGGTTAATGGGAGCATGACAAAGAAAGTGAACATCTCAAGGGAGGCACATCAGGGTTGCTCATTATCCCCATTACTTTTTGATCTGTACATAGAACCTTTGACGCAGGCTTTTAGGGCGAACAAAGAAATTGTTCCTTTTGAATCTCAGAACCATAAGTTTAAGTTGGGCTATTATGCAGATTACAACATTTTGTATACGAGGGACCCATGGATAACAGTGGGACTTATGGAGTTTATAGCAGATGCATTTGGCTTCTTTTCTGGCCCTTTTGTAAATAAAGAGAAGATGGAGGTTATTGTGCACTATGACAAAATGATCAGGTATCTGGGTATTTCAGTTTTGCACAATTTAGAAGAGGTACCGGAACATAAGCTGAGGAAGGTGAGGAAGGAAATTGAGGTATTTTTATCTAGATGGAGACATCTCACTTTGACACTTTATGACAGGGCAAATTTAGTGAAGATGACAATCCTCCCTAAGCTGACCTGCCTGTTTTACAACATCCCACTTTTTTCATCTAAGGGTAGCTTAGATAAGACACCAGGGAGTTAAGGAGCTTTATTTCGGCCTTTAAAAGTCCTAGACTTAATTAGAAAAAAGATAAGAAGAAAATTGGATAAGGGTGGAGTAGCATTTTGAGATGTCTTCCTCGTTTAGCTCTCTTTCCAATTTAGGAACTGCAGAATGCTTCTGGTGAGCCGAGATGACTCTAGCAGGGGTAGAACCTATGCAGGCGGCAGAATTTTATTGGGTAGGATGGTTTACTGTATAAGTTCGGAGATCAAAAGTATTTTCAGAAGGATCAGGCTTTTCTGGAAGTTTGGTATTGTATGAAAAAAATCCTTGGAATAGAATATTACTTGGAGTTTTTCCCAGTTTGAAATTCCCCAGGTATGCCCTTATTTCTGTTGGATCAGCATTGTATCCCATCAATCGCTAGGGGCAGCTACTGGAAAGTTCAAGGATACATTTGTGCGAGGCATAAAGGGCAGACATTAAGGTTATGCTGTAATGGTACAAATATTTACAATTTGCTCCTTGGGGGTCTGGCCCTGGGTGGATCAGTAGAGAGAGATGTGAAGTGGAGGATAGGGTTTAAGACCCCAAGCCAATAAAGAAGAACATTTCTATTTAATAGTGGGAGCTGGTGAAGGTAGATGAAGAGAGATGTAAGATATCTATCCATGCATGGGGTGGATATCAGCTGGTAGAGGAATATCCTGATATTTGTCATACTTCTTTACATATTCTATAATACACCTTTAAATCAGGACCACTTAGGAAAAAACATATTTTTACTTGGCAGAGAATAAACTTAATCCAAAGAAACAAGCAAAATTGCTGTAAGACCCCCTCCTCCCCTACTGTAGTCAATGTGGAAAGGAAAAAGAAGACAATATTCATGTGGTGGTGTCTTGCCCCAGGTTGAGCTGCTTTTGGGATGGAGTGTGTAGAGCGATTTCAGGAATTATTGGAGGTCAAATCACAGTGTACCCCCTTCTGATTTTGTGTGGAATTAATATCCAGCCTGATCTCTGCTTTTCATATGGACAGAAATGTCTGCTTTTCTATTTAATTGTTTTGACTAGGAGTGAGATCTGTATAAATTGGTTAAGGTCAATCACTCTAAGCAATTGGGTGGAATTAGTGAACAGAGTTTGTAAATTAGATTTATACTGTAAAAAAGCGGGAGGATGGAAGAGATTTGGACAGCTTACACTGTATGGAGAGAGAGCAATCCTAATTTCGTCTGGTTCTATGATGAGCCCTAAATTTATGTGAGTATGTGAACGTGGGATCTCCTCATTTTTTCTCACCTCTTACATTTGGAAGTCATAATGGCAGATGGTCAATGGACACCTTTTGGTGTGCCTCATTGTGTCTGATGGCATATTAGGACATTAAAAAGATTTTATAATGATGAATTGACCTATTTAGTTCCTGTGAATTGGCTGACTGGGGTGTGTGCCCTGGTCAAACAACAGCAAAAACAACAGTTGATGAACAGAATGCAGAACAATGTCATACATTCACCCCAGTACAGAGATCTGGGCCCAAATCCATCATTTTTTTGCACTCCACACCACCTCAGTTCAGACATGGCCAGATGCAAATCAGCCTTGACCCTGTGCCTCATGGGAACAGTCCAGCCCGAACTGCCAAGCCGTGTCTTTCCTAGACCGGAATCAAGCATCCTAGGACCAATTTCTGGCTATCAGCCGTCTTCAGCCAGGATAGCTAGACTCCAGTGGTGTGGAGAGCATGGGACTCACGTCTGTGCATACCCATCCCACTCGGGGTGAAAAATGCAAAAACAACAGTTGATGGACAGAATGCTGAACAATGTCATACATTCAGCCCAGTAGAGAGATCTGGGCCCAAATCCATCGTTTTTTTGCACTCAACACCACCCCAGTTCAGACATGGCCATAGGCAAATCAGCCTTGACCCTGTGCCTCATGGGAACAGTCCAGCCCGAACTACCATGCCATGTCTTTCCTGGACCGGAATCAAGCATCCTAGGACCGGTTTCTGGCTATCAGCCGTCTTCAGCCAGGATAGCTTGACTCCAGTGGTGTGGAGAGCATGGGACTCACGTCTGAGCATACCCATCCCACTCGGGGTGACAAATGCAAAAACAACAGTTAATGGACAGAATGCAGAACAATGTTATACATTCACCCCAGTACAGAGATCTGGGCTCAAATCCATCGTTTTTTTGCACTCCACACCACCCTGTTCAGACATGGGCATATGCAAATCAGCCTTGACCCTGTGCCTCATGGGAACAGTCCAGCCCAAACTGCCAAGCCATGTCTTTCCGGGACCGGAATCAAGCATCCTAGGACCGGTTTCTTGCTATCAGCCGTCTTCAGCCAGGATAGCTTGACTCCAGTGGTGTGGAGAGCATGGGACTCACGTCTGAGCATACCCATCCCACTTGGGGTCAAACAACAGCCACAATCCCTTGCAGGGTAAAGTACACACATTTACTAAGCCAACCTGTGCTTAACCCTTGGTAGCTTGGCACAACAAGCACTCAATCTTAAAGTAGAAGCAGAGTTAAGTATTTATGCAACACGCAAACAGAAATAAAGTTGAAACCCAACACAAGACAAACCCTCAAACCAATTTAGAAAGATGGAGTAAATGTAAATACATTATTTGACACCAAAACAATCTCTCTAATCTCTAATCAGAAGTACCGGACTTATGAGTTTTTAAAGTGGAGGGTTCAAATTAGCACCTAAAAGGTAAAAGCACCAACCACTGATATCTGGTAACATTTGGCATCAAGATCAAGGATCCAGGAGTGTATGGAGAACTGTTGGGTGTTCAGGACTCACTCAGGTTAGGTCCAGATGGTATTCTGAGACTGGCCACTCAGCCCAGGATCCGTACTCCGAGGCTGAACAGAGTCAGAGATTAGTTCTTTCTCATCCTAGCCCTCCATATGTGTCTCTATCCTCAACTGTGGATTGTTACCCCCAGAAAGTTGAACTGGTAGGGTGCCTTTGGCAGCCACCCCACCCAGTTCGCCTGACACTGTGGTCAACTCATTTCACAGAATGCAGTAAATGGGCATCTGAGGATTAACTATGACCATTTTCTGGGTCAGCTGCCCACCCCACTCCAGGGATACCAGGGTCATAGGGTGGACAAAATCCTGCCCGTAGGCCATAGTTACCCTACACAACTGGCTAATGTACTGCTCTAGGGAAACTACCATTGGTTGGCTAGCCCTGGTGTTAGTTAGAGTAGTGATAGGGATCTCATTCACCTCCTGCTGATGGGAGACATGACTCCCACCCTCAGGGATCACTAGCTCACTCTCTGAGTTTATCTCCCAACTAAGAGAGATTAGGGCATGTTCTACTACCTGCCCCTGGGGACCACCTCCCCGTGAGGACACACTGGCCACTCCTGTAGAGTTCCCACACGTGAATGCTTTTCTGGGACATAGTCACTTCCTTGCGTCCTTGATGAGAACAGTCAAAGAAGTGGGTTGGAAATGGGGCACCCTGGGCACCCTGGCCACTGCCCACCAGAACATGCTTCTTTCCTTCCATATTAACCTGAGACTTGTCTGGGTCTCCCTTGACCTCTCCCTCACTCCACTGGGGGTGACCTGAAAAGCCATTCTTGGAGTCACTCCCTGATACTTTTTTTGGATACTCCGGCGCAGACCCAGAGGTATGCCTCCTCAACATGCTCCCTGGGGTCAGAAAGCTTGCTATCTACCAGGTATTGGAGCAGCTCTGTAAACCATGTATTGACCATGTGCTCCCTCAGAAACATGCTGTACAGCCCATAAAAATCATCTACATTGCTGCCCCTCACTCAGTTCTTCAGTGCCTTGGTGGCATCATCTATGAAGTCCACCCAAGACTGGTTTGGGAGTTTATGGCTGTCCTTGAACCTTTGTCTGTATTTCTCCAGGGTCAACCCAAATTTAGAAAGAAGAATGCTCTTCATAGAAGCATACTTGGCCTAGTCCTCTATTTTTAATGTCAACATGTGTCCCTCCTTACCATGGGCATGTACCTCTACAAGCTACCGCCAGTTCTCCTTTGGGACCTTGTGGATCCTCAGAGCTACTTCATAGAATGAAAAACATTTATCTTTATCATTCCCCCACCACATAATTGGGCACCAGTTCTTTGGGTATACAGTGTCTCACCTCACTAATAGACACTGTCATCATCACTGCTGGACTCCATTAGCCTGGCTTTTTTTGACCAGCTCCTTCAGTCTCAGTTCATGAACTAGCATGATGTTTTTCTCCTCCAACAATCCCTCCTGCTTCATCTTGAGTTTCCTCTCCTCCATCCTGTTCTCCAGCTCCACTGGGGTCAGGTTCCGGGCAGACACACTGCTCCAGACTCCATTCTGTTCATCTGGTGTATTCTGGTCATCTGCTGAAGTTATGTAGGGCAGCTCAAGGCCCTGGGCTCGGCCAACTCTCTCCTCAACATCTGTTTGTGATTCCTTCTGATCATTGTCATCCACCTCATCCTCTTCTGAGATGGCCTGCCTTTTCTGCTCCTCCTGAAAGGCCTTGAGGGCTACCTGTATATCTAACTTGGTAGCCCCCCTTGTCTGCTTTCAGTCCATTCTGTTTGCAGAGTTTCAGCAGCTCAGCCCTGCGAGAAGTGTCAAATTTAAAAGCATCCATGGGGCAAAAACAAAAGGAAGGTAGAGGACTTAAACATGGAAAAGGGGGAAACATAGCCAATTAAAAAACTGTGGAAGAATTTATAAAGAGAACACTCTGATGTAAAAATATTTATCTGGGATTTTTGTGTGACACAATCACTGTATGGTACTGCACAAATACAAGTCTTGATCCCAACGCTTGTTGGTTGTCTGGGGTGTTAGCACTGGTCAAGCACAGCCACAATCCCTTGCAGGGTACATTACTAAATCAACCTGTGCTTAACCCTGAGTAGTTTGTCATAAAAGCAGTCAGTCTTAACTTAGAGGCAATGTGTGAAGTATTCATGCAGAACACCAACAGCAATAAAGTGAAATGACAACACAAGGAAAATCCCCACACCAATTAAGAAAAACAGAGTACATGTTAATACATTATTTGACAGCAAAGCAACAAAAATCCAATCAGTAGACTCATAGTTATGAATATTTAAAGTGTAGGTTTCAAAATAGCACCCAAAAGATAAAAGCGCCAACCGGGGATATCTGGTCACCTTTAGCACCACACTCAAGGGTCCAGGAGTGTATGGAGACCTCTTGGGGTTTTGGGACTCATTCAGGCTGGGTCCAGGTGCAGACTCAAGATGTTGGGAGCCTGTGACTATGAATAGGAGGCCAGCAGATGAGCCCTTGTAGTCTCTACTGGTAGTCCTAGGTGCAGGTGTAGAAGAAGGGCTGATCAGCAGGGCTGGCCTCTGAGGGTTCAGAGCATACTTCAGGCAAGAAATCAGTCCTTCCAGCTAAAGCAGCATTCTGGCTGGGTACACAGCACCAGGCAGTCCTCTGAGAGTCCTTCCGCAGGTCAAGTAGTAAACTGAAGTGTGGAAATGTGAGTCCTCTTTTTATACCCCGGTGCTCTGCTTCTAGAAGGTGAGAGAAGTTTCTATAAAGATTCTTTGAGGTTCAATGATTTCCTTGGCTCCTCTGCCATGGTTCCAAGCTGAATGCAATGGCAATACAGTACTGTTAGGCCAAATTGTGAGCTGACAAGTCACAGCCTATTCAGGTGAACGTGGGGCAGTGCTTAGCTCCATCCACCCATCAGGCCTGTTAATGGGCCATTGAGACTCAGCTAATCCCAATATTGTGTGAATTTTTGGTAGGAATTCACAAAGTCTAACTGTCAGCTACACCCAGTCATGTTACCCCAGACAGGCTGCAGGCACAAAGGTCTAAGGGCAGAAAAATGCCAGCTTTCTAACAATGGTATTCTCAAACTTGTAATAGTAAATTCAACGTTGCCATTAAAGAGGGTTTATCATTATAAGTTCATAGGTACCAAACATGATATATCTACCTCCTCTCATTTAGGAATTGCAGTCTATTAAATGAAATCTCCAATGATATTCTATGGAAGGGGTATGCCTCACAGTAGTGAAAAACAAATGCATGAGTTTTTCATTACTAGGAAATATAAAACTAAAAAGTACATGCCCTGCCATGTAATTACACAGCACCAATGGACATGCAAGTGCTAAACTGCATTTTGGCTGCAATAGCAGGCCTGGGACAAGTTTTCGAGTGCTACTTAGGTTGGTGGCACAATACGTGATACAGGCCCACTGGTAGCATTCAATTTACAGCCCCTAGGTATATGTTTTACCACTCTACAAGGGAATTAGAAACAAATTAAATAGGAAAGTTGGGTATAAACCAATCAAAGCAGTACTTTAGCACTGGTTGGCAGTGGTAAAGTGTATAGAGTCCTAAGGCCAACAAGAGCAATAATCCAGGAAAAATAACAAGAGGAAGGCAAAATGTGTGGGGGTCACCCTGTAGAGAGGACCATTTCCAAAAGTTCCTCTCTCGTTTTTCGTGACAAAGAAGGAATAAGGAGACAATTTAAGTAATCTAGGAAAGTGTGATGGGGGTTATTGAATATTTATAATCGGTGATAGAATGTTTAAAAAAGTATATTGCCCACAACCTCCCTTATAGTTAATATTTTTGATCTTGTTTGATTTTGTTTCAGGTATGTTACAAGCAGTCTGCATATTTTATAGTGAGAACAAAATTATAATCCTTTGGGATTTGTCAAAAGTAGGTTAGCTTTCATGCTAAGGATCATATTATATTAATATTTTAAGGAGTTGCTAAGAAACTGCAATTCAATTGTTTTGTGTCAATTTGGTTTTTAAAAGGGTAGCCTATTTTTCTATTCTCCCTAAAGACAAGGCTAATCATGACAACTGTAGTTGTTAATTTTAGGCCAGCCTACAATATTTGAGGAGAAGATCATGTATTGGTATTGTTTTTTAAGAATTCTATGATTGGTTTCGTAATAGTCTCAGAGCAAGCAAGATCTTTTATAAGAATGCTATTTTATTCTCTAGATGATATTGAATATTTAAAATAAAAAGTGTTACTAAGATGCATGTGTGATCAAAATTTAATATAGGTTCAGTTGTAAAGCAGGATGTGATTACAATGTGAAGTTTGTCTATTAGAGTGGAGTCAATCCTTTAAACGCTATGGTTTAGAGTAAAATGTGTAGTGCTTACCTGTCGGGTAGCCTTTACACTTCTGGAAAGTATGATATTTACACATATTGATGATTTATTTTTCTGTGATCCATTCGGTTTAAAAAGCAATTTGAAATTATATCCAAGGTGCCATACCATGACGTTAAAATTCCCTCCCTTGATTACCCCTATTCTTGGAGGAATCTGTGATAGTTTTCTTTGTTAAATTGCATCCAGAATTCTGGCATGTCTGCCCTAAAGGTAAAAATGATACAAGATTGTTGCTATGTGTCATCTTTTTGAATCTTTGTGAGAAGCTATCTGCCATCTTAGTCATTTTTTGGTTCAATGATTTTCAGGCAAGAATTTGTAGAAATCAAGTTACTAAGAATATATTGTTTTTAATGGCGGGGAGCAAGCAACATTGTCCACCCATCTATGTATGTGTTTGACAGCTTCCCTCACATAAAGTTTAGTCTCTTGAAGGAAAATACATTTGCTTTATAATTTGTGGCAATAGGTTTGGATTTGTTAGCACTTGGCAGGATGTTTCAGAACATTAGTGTTTAGGGGGAGAATCTTAATGTTAGCCATTATGGTATTTTAAATGAATATGAATTATGTTTATGATGAGACCTGAGTTGTTTTTGTTCAGTAGTAGATTGTTTTTTTATAATATTCATATTCTCTTTTCAATTCATTATGTACACTGCAGTTTGTTAGAGAGATGTGAGACTTAGGATAGTACCATGAACCTCATTGAAATGTCAATGGTTAAATGGGGTTGTCTAGCCTAATTAGTGAGTAGGAAGGGAGAGGAAAGAGAGAGGGTACAGGGATCATAACAGAGAAGAGTAATTCAACAGGAAGACCCAAACTCCAAGGCAAAAGGATTGTAACAATTGCGCCGCCATTGACGGCGAGGTAAACAGGCCACGCCCACCCCGAGGCCACGCCCACCCGCCCTCCACAGTATAAATTCGCTGCCTCCAGCGCCACTAAAGCAGACCTTGTATATCTCCTGAGGCGGAAGCCGGGAGACACCTTGTATTTTTAAAAATTGTTTCTTGATTTTCACTCTGCGCATTACTTCTTGTTTTTAAAAATCTTCACTCACCCCCTGCCTGCACGAATACAGGCGATAGAAGTGCCGAACAGCGACCCTCGCTGCAACGTAGGAAACAGGATTGTAACAATTGCGCCGCCATTGACGGCGAGGTAAACAGGCCACGCCCACCCCGAGGCCACGCCCACCCGCATCTTCTCCACCAAATAAAAAATGTGCATTTACCGGACGCGCAGCGGACGGGCGCAGCGGGCGCGCCGTCAGCGCGCCGAAGGCGCGCCAAAGGCAAGCCCGTCTGGGCCCGTCCGGGCCCAGCCGGCCCTAGGACCTGACACTATGCCCGATTCACAGCCCCTCCTATCCTACTCCCCGGATACCCTTCGTCTCTGGAACACAAAGAAAAACCCACAGTGTAAATACATCCTGAAGGATGACACCCCGTTCACAGGATGCCCCCTATGTGACACCCCTGAAACCACAAAAGTGAGCAACACGCTTCGACTGGGCCTACTGAACTGCAGGTCGCTAGTAAAGCACTCACACGAGGTAAACCTTCTCACCCTAACCCTTTCGCTAGACGCCCTATTCCTGACCGAAACATGGCTGACCCCCAACAACGGCTCAGATTTGGTCAACGCAACCCCCCCAGGATACCAAATCTGCTGCCTCAATAGACCAGTTGGAAGAGGTGGCGGGCTCGCCATCCTCTATAAAGACCATTTTAGCTGCAGGATCACCGACGGTACGGTCAAGGACTGCGAAAATTGTAATTTCTCCCTTCAGATCTCGCCTACCACTTCTCTATCGGGTCTCCTGGTATATCGACCACCAGGCTCAATAGGTGACTTCTCGAACACCTTGATGGATCTCATCCCGCTAAAAACTATAGCAACGCCCAACTTTCTTCTCCTAGGGGATTTGAACCTACACTTCCTAGATCCGGCAGACCACACCGCCGCAAATCTTCTAGCAGACCTCGCGTCAGCTGACCTCCAGCTCCTGAACTCGAAACCTACTCACGAGAAAGGGCATCGTCTAGACCCAGTCTTCACCAACATCAGGAACCTCCAAACCCAAGCCCCCACCCCCCTCCCATGGACCGACCACTTCCTGGTCCCAATGCACTGGGCCTATCAACCCGCCTCGGTCCCCAAACAGAAAACTAAGATTTTAACCCGACGTTGGCACAAGTTAAATACAGAAAAATGGGAAGCGAAGCTCAGGGATTCTGATGGCCCCCTCTCAGCTGACCCTAACACCGCTGATAGGGAATTCAACAGCTGGCTCACCAACCCCCTAGACAACCTCATTCCATTAACATGCTCTCTTAAACACGTTAAGAGGATTATTCACGCTCCCTGGTACACCCCGGCCTTGAACATTCTTAGGAAAGAGTGCAAAAAGACGGAACGAACATGGAGAAAAAATAAAACAGCGACGGATAAAAACGCCTATCAATCTGCCATGAAGGCGTATAAACAAGCCCTCCATAGCGCTAAAAGCTCGTTCTTTGAGGTGAGAATACAGAATTCCTCGTGCTCTGCTAAAGAGACTTTTTCCATACTTAAAGAGCTCCTCCATGTCCCAGCCCCCCCGCAGACACCCTTAGACCCCAAAGCAGCCGAGGAGAAATGTGTGAACCTGGCCAATTTCTTCGATAGCAAAATCAAGAAAATCCTATCCTCCCTACCTGCTACTAACCAGGCCACCCCTGGAATCGCTAAGAAGTGTACCCTCACGTCTGGCAATCTTATGGACAAACCTGAATCGCCTTGTTTAACCGCTTTCGGGCCAGTCTCAGAAGAAGAAGTGGCAACCACTCTAGCAGCCACGAAAAGCGGAGCCCCCAGTGACTCAGTCCCCGTACGGTTCACGAAAAACATAGCACGAACCATCACAGCTAGACTCACGGCCCTCATTAACACCTCCTTTTCCCAAGGAACAGTCCCACAAAGCTGGAAGGAGGCCGTGGTTAAAGGTCTGCTGAAGAAACCGTCACTAGACCCAACGGACCTATCCAACTATCGACCCATCTTGCTCCTCCCCTGGATAGGTAAGGTCGCAGAGAAGCTCGCAAACAAAAAATTGTCCCACTTCCTGGAAACAAACCACTGCCTAAAGAACTCCCAAACAGGTTTCAGACCAGGTCAGGGCACAGACACCGCCCTCCTGGCAGCAGTAGAAAAGGCGAGGGAAATCATGGATACAGGAGGATCAGTGGCAGTGGTCCTCCTAGACCTCAGCGCAGCATTCGACACCGTCAGCCATCAGGTCCTAGTCCAGCGCCTGAAGAGCACTGGCGTACAAGACAGTGCGCTGAGATGGCTCACATCCTTTCTCTCCCGACGCTCCTTCCAAGTCTGGGAAGGAGAAAGCCGGTCTCCCGCAATCCCCCTCCAGTGCGGAGTACCTCAGGGCTCCTCACTGAGCCCCACACTTTTTAACGTATATATGGCCCCACTGGAGGAGCTGGTCGCCCCTTTCGGAGTCACGATCGTCAGCTACGCTGACGACACTCAGCTGGTGGTGACCCTCTCCCACCCTAAGCTACAGCCCTCCAACCTGCAAGACTGCCTGTCCACCGTCCATCAATGGATGGGCGACTCTGACCTAAAGCTGAACGGGTCAAAGACAGAGATCCTGCTGCTCGGACATAAAACCCCGAGTCTTCCTCCCAACATCTGGCCCGCATGTATGGGTGACCCCCCCTCCCCTAAGACAGAGGTTAAGAGTCTGGGAGTGTGGCTAGAAACAGACCTCACTTTCCGGACACAGGCCAGGAAAACAGCAGGCATCTGCTATGGGCTCCTGAGATCTTGTAGAAAAGTGCTCCCCCTACTGCCATTCCAGTCCCGTCTCCTGCTAATTCAAGGTTTAGTGCTAGCAAGGTTGGATTACAGTAATGCCATTTATCTCGGGGCGCCAGAAGCCACCTTGCAAACACTACAAAAAACCCAAAATGCCGCAGCCCGCTTGCTCACAAACACCCCAGCAAGAACCTCGGCCAAGCCTGCCCTGAAAAAACTTCACTGGCTCCCCGTGAGGGAAAGAGTCGTTTTCAAGGCCCTCTGTCTGGCACACAAGGTCCTGAACAACGCGGGTCCCCCCATTCTGAGCTCCTGGATCATTCCATACAGACCGTCGAGAGCACTCCGGTCCGAACAGGAAAACCTCATTGTTGTCCCCAGGGTGAAGAAAACCCGCATAGGCGGCCGCAGATTCTCAGTGAACACGGCCAGAAAATGGAACGCTCTACCCTCAAACATCAGAGCCGAACCAAACCTCCTTCGATTTAGAAAGCCCCTCAAAACCCTCCTTTTCCCCTGATCCTTCTTCCTTCTCCCGTTGCCCCCCCGTTAGGAGTTCGAGGTTTAGCGCTGGGATACTCACGGGTGACTACGCGCTCTACAAAAACCAAAAATAAAATAAATAAAATAAAACACCCCAAACTCAAAAATGAAACACAGTGGGAGCCATGAGTGGACTACAAATATAGTGCATCACACCACCTTAATTGTCACCAATACAAGAATGGAACAACTTTTTCAATAACTCTTGTGGTATTTTAGAAAATCTGAAATACCATAAGGTAGATTTTCAGCCAGTTACAAGATCGGTTAATGGACCACTAACGACTGATAATGAAAAATGTCTATAACAGGAATGTACTAATTGGTTCAGGGCTTCTTTGACACATTACTCAGCAAGAGCCATTCCCAGCTGGGCCCAATTGTTTGGATCTGAAGACGTCAGGTTTAGAGTTACATCACTGAAGCCTGAATATAAGCAGCTTCCAAACTTATATTTAGCAACCACAATGAAAATGCATTATATCTTTTGTGTAGAGCTGTCAGGAAATTAAAAAAAGAAATTGAATTCTATGCAGGCAGTGAAGGATAGGTTGTTGAAGGTGACATGTTTCCATCTCTAACTCCATGGTATTTGTTATAAATCTCTGAGTCTTCTGGATCCCCAAAGTAGGTGGTTTTGTCTTGATGAGTTACTTTGAAGTATGCAAGACCCGCTAAAGAGTACTGAGAGGTCTCTTGAGATTATTTTTTTGACAGGAAGACTTTGCCTCTCTTATAGTGTCTGTGGTATAGTCTTGGGAGATCCTCAACGGACATTTGTTTTTCTTATACGTGCAATAATTGCTTCAACATGGACGCATCTTAAGGGCTTGAAGATTAATGCTTTTGGGACTAAATATACGACTAACTGGTCTCAAAATACTGGTTGCAATTTGCGGCATGTAATTTTGTGACCAGCATGGTAATTTGCTGAGCGGCCTATGTACTAATTGGTCATTTTGCAAATTACTAATTCGTAGTGGGTCGCAATTTGTGACCAACTTGGATTCACTGTCATCACAGGGATGGTGGCCTGCTAGGATCAGCAGACCGCCATATATTTGATTGCTCTTAGATGATGCAATCATTTTTTTTAAATGCATCCTATTTTCCTGAAAAGAAAATTACATACATTTAAAAATAAAAAATTAAAAGTTTAATATTTATTTTCAAAGCAAAGGCAGTGGTCCCACAGACCACTCTCAAAGGGGAAGGAGTCCCAACGGGACTCATTAGCGAATGGGAAACTACCAATGAATTGGTGGTAAAGTACAATTGTTTTGCTATCGCATCTTGGTAAAAACACAATATTACATACAACTACGACGTGGTATTTGGGATGGATGCCCTAAACATGCCCCTCCAAACACTGATTTGTTCTTAAGTTGCAAACCCAAATTGTCATTCGATAATGTGTTACCCAATAGCAAGCTGGGTTTGATAGATTAGGAAAAGCCTTTTTGCATTTGCAAACGGCCTGATTCTGCAATCCATTGGCAACTCCAAGAAGGCTTTTATTCGCACATCTATCCCTTAGTATTGTCACATTCTATTTGCTAGTTTTAAATACGTTTTTTCCAATTTAAGTTTGTCATCCTCCAATCGGTTTATTCAAGATTCTGCTTCCGCAACCTTGTATCTGAGATTATGCAAACCCTTCCTCATATCTGTGAATTCACTTTGAATTATGTACATATTGTCTAAATTGCCCCAGGTTTCTGAGGGTATTCAGTAGGGGGTACAGAAGTCACAGAGTTTCACTGCACAGAAAACTGTGCGATAGTCCGTGAAGTTCCATGGACAGGCAGAAATAGGCACTTCACCCTGCTACTGGCAATTTTTAGTGCCATGAGCTCATTCCGTGCTGAAAAATCAATGCTAAGTGCACCATGCAGTGTGCCAGAAGGTGCTGCATTACAACTTGATTAATAATTCAGCTCGAGTAGATTTTCTACTCATACGTCAGCTTTCTGACCACAAATGATCGTGACCACCCACATTGGGGAAATCTTACCGGGTCCTATCAACCAAAAATCATGCTAGGGGATGCCAAATCTTGCTTACACTTGCCAACTTGCCCTTGGAAAGGTGCCTGTGAGAAAAAACTCTGCAAAGCGGTGGTTGGTGGAATTTGGCTTTCACTAGTGGCCAAAACTCCAGCAGCAAAGCAGAATTTATCAGCCACTCTTTTATACCTGCCTTGTGTACTTTATCACTCTTGTCTCTAATCCACACCCTGTTCTAAACTTTACTTTTTCTGTCTTGAGCCACCTTGTTTCCCTAAGGGGCAGATTTATGATAACTGGCGCATCCCCAGGGATGCGCAAGTTATTTTGCGCCGCTGCTCCGCCACCCATGGTGCGCCGCATTGTAAATGCGGCGCAGCATGGGGCAAAAACGGCACAGATGCGTGACGCATCTGTGCCGTTAAGGTGGCGCATTGCTGGAGTTGCGTCGCAAGCGGACGCAGCTCCAGCAAACCTCGGGGGTGCCCCATCTTTACAATGCTGCGTCAAGACCTACGCCTGCTTCAAGCAGGCGCAGGGTTTTGACGCAGCATTGGCCTGAAAGTGACTGAGTGAAATCTTATAGATTTCACTCAGCCACTTTGGGAGGCGCACCTGCCCCGGAACACCCAACCTGCACCGGAACGCCCACAAGCGGCGCAGGGCTTTACAATGTGACGCATCTGCCTAGATGCGTCACGTTGTAAATCGGTCGTAGGGATGCGCCACGTTTACGCTGCAATTGCGTGACGCAAACGTGGCGCATTCCCAACATAAATCTGCCCCCTAGTCTTTTTCTTCCCAAGTCTCAGTATAGTTATCACTTCATTTGTGGTTCCCTGATTCCTTGCACCTGCTTTACACCTTGCACCTGCTTTACTTGCACCTGGCTCTCTCCCTGCACCTGTGCTTTTCTCATGCGCGTAAAGCTAAGATTGGTAAACAGATACTTTTCTATGAAGTACATGCCTATTGAGAACAATTGCAGTTATGTTATATAATAAAGAGAATTCCTTGCACCTGGTTTACACCCTGCACCTGGTTTACTCCTTTCGCCTGTGTCTCTCTCCCTGTACCTGTGCTCTTTCCTTGAGCTTCAGGCTATTTCAATCCCGTGAGCTCAACGTGCAGTGGCTAACAACTGACCTTGCTGCTGAGTTTCTTTGCGCTCTGCTGCGATCCTGTTGCTATATTCTCATTCCTTCTCGTTTATTTCAGCCTCTATAGATAGTTGATTCCAGTTTTCTGTTCTGACTCATTATTTGTATCTGTTTTATGTCTCTGGTTATCCTGCTACTTGGTCCTGTGATTGTCTTGGTCCTATTTAGGAACGCACAGCCCCGTCCAACCCTGAATTCTATATGCAGAGGAAATGTATTTTCTTTTCTTCAGTGTGGTGTTTAAACACCACACTGAAGAAAAGAAAAGAAATCTCCTTCGTTCTTCATTAATTCTGTTTATTATATAGCATAACTGCAATTGTTCTGAATAGGCGTATGCTTCATACAAAAAGTAGTTGTTATAAAGATGTTTCATGGCATAGGTGATCGAGGCAGCTTTAGACTGTGTATGCCAGATGTTCTCTAGGGGAACCTTTGTCGTCAAACTAAATGCCCAGATTACAACTCTTGCTTTGTCGCTCTGACGTGACCTCCCCAATCTGCAACCTGCTCAATTTACAGTATTTGTAGCTAAAGATTAGCACAACAGATGTATTTGTAATACGTATTATTTATTAGCAGAATAATAGGTTTTCAAAGCTTTAAAGGCTGTCTGAAGACCTTCAGTCTTGTGCTATAGGATCCCTGTGCCATCTGCATATCGCTGAGACTGAAGAGGCAATGAGACAAGCTTGGGGGGGATGGGACCCTTGATCCTTAATGGCTTCTAGCTAGTCTGTACATTAGAAGGCAGGGTTGACAGCACGCAACCCTCTTTAAAGTCCTCCATTAGTTTGTATTTTTTCTAGAGATATGCTCATTCTGTGCGAGTTTGACTTGAATGCGAATGTTCCAGATAATGAAAAAAAAGGCAGGGGATGCACCATCTTAGAAGTTTGGACCAGACAATTGAGTGTCCAGTCCATCAAAGACCTTTCTGTAATTTATATACCAGGTGAACAGGCTGCACATTTTTACATTAACTGTAGCATGTATTAGTAATGAGAGACTACAAATATTATCTGATGTTTTACTAGCTGAAGCCTATTTGAGGGTTGTATGTTGGAACAACGAGTTCCTCAACAACAACTACCTAACCAACGCGGTCTCTAGTACGACCAAGTCTCAACCACATTTGTTTTAATCACGCATTCCTTTACCACAAATGTTCATGTTAAAGGAATGCATGGTTAACAGCCTTCTAACTCAAACCCCTCCAACCCCCTAAAAACTAACACAAGCCCCTCCCATCCCCTAAAAACTAACACAAACCTCTCCCACCCCAAAAACTAACACAAACCACTCCCACCTCCTAAAAACTAACATTAGCCCCTGTCACCCCCTTAAAACTAACACAAACACCCACCCCAAAAACTAACAAGAACCCCCAACCCCTAAAATCTAACCCAAGCCCCTCCCAACCCCTAAAACTAACATAAAGCCTCCCAGCCCGTACCACTTTTATATGTCCTGTTCCTGTGTGACGCTCCTCACAACTCTGCCCATCCCGAACACTAGACTAACTTACCCTTACCACGCACATGAGTGGTTAAGGCTAAGTCGTTGTTCAGGCAAGTTGTTGCTCGGTTTGGGCAGCTCCAGAACTCGTTGTTCTGGAGTTGTTGTTCAGGATGTTTCCCCTATTTGAGTAGTTGATATTACAATATGGGTTTAATAGAGCACAGTTATGCTCCTACATTTGTAGGGGCGCATTATAACAGTTTGCACTCACACATATTTTCATTTGCCATGTTAATATTTGGTTATTAGAAAGTGTAATGCAATAATGTATACAGTCAAGTGATAGATATTTTTATATTACGCGGAGAAATCCACATTGTAATCATGCGCTATTTGATGAAAGTCATACTGTGTTAAGGTTTATAAGTGACCAACGAGAGATAATTTACGTAGGCCCAATACATCTTACCTGTGTAGTGATACTCTCTCCACCTTGGACCACACCTGCAGGGAGGGTTCCCAGGCACGCTCGGGAGAGCGCCATATTTTTGTGATCAGCCTCTTTGCAACAATAACCCTAGTGCCATAAACCGGGAGGTGACTCTCAGGCTTTTGGTGTTTGTGTAGAGATTTAGAAGGCAGGTCTCCCAATTCAGAGGTATTGTTCGATCTGTACATCAGCTTGGTATGGACACTACAGATGCCCAAAATTCTACTAGTTTCGGGCAGCTCCATATCATGTGTAATAGGTCTGTGTCTGCGGGCCGGCAGCGGGAACTGGCAGCGTCTGCACCAACATAGAATTTGTTGATTTTTGCTGGTGTGAGGTATGCCCTCTGGGTAACAAAATACTATATCAGGCGGAATCGCATGTTTTGCGGGACGTTAATCGGTCCCTCCAACACCTTGCTCCGTTCAATGTCTGTGAAAGGGCACTGTATGTCCTCCTCCCAGCGTGCCTGTAGAGAAATTAATGGTGTCACTATGTGAGACCTGAGGGAGGCAGTGAACCACTTAATAAGATGCCTAACCCGGCCCATTACGTGTAAGTATTGGATGGTTAAGTGTGTTGGGGGTTCTCTTTCCATGTCTCCCCAGTGTTTGTGTAGCGCAGTTAAGATTGTTCGGTGCATGAGGAACTGTGCTGGTGCTACCCCAGAACTATCTAAAAGTAAGGCGTAGGACGTCAGGTTTCCTTCATGGTACATGTCTCCCAACATCATGGATTTCACTTTCAATTAGGCAGCGTATCTCTCGGACCACCATGGGGCCATGGGTCCTCATTGTACCTGTTATCGGGAGCATGGGGGCATGTCAGGAGCAAGCTTCTGCCATAGCATCTATATGCCACGTTTGGATATAGTTGTGGCGGCGGTGTCTGTTTGTTGCACGGTTGAAATAGGGAAAGAAGAGCTTGGTGGGTCAGAGCCGGGAGGTCCTTCGCCGTGTCTGCTAGACGCTGCTCCGAGAGCCATCCAGCCACCCATTGTATCTGGGCTGCTAGGTAGTAGTGCCCTAGGTTGGGTAGTGCAAGCCCTCCTTGGTCAACAGGTATAACTTCCAGAGATCTACTTGGTTGCAGGAGGCCCCCAGATGTGCCCTCTCACCATCCCCTCTAAGGTTTTGAATAGCGCTGATGGGAGATATATTGGAAGGTTAGCAAAGTAATAAAGTAGTCGCTGCAGGTCTATCATTTTCGTTAAAGCCATTTTGCCCATAGTCGTTAGGGGGAGCGTACCCCAGAATGCAATTTGTGATCGGATGGAGGCTATTGCACTGCCCAGATAGCCCTCATGTATGTCCTCTGGGCGATGGTACAACCCCAGGTACCGGAAGATTTGTGTTTGCCACTCAATGCTCGTGCCGCTGAGGACATTGGGTGGGTTGGGAGATGCCTCATGGAATGAGTAAAGACAGAAATTTGATGCATTGGCGACAAGCCCAGACACCGCAGCAAATTCCCCTGCGATTGAAATGCACATTTCTTAGATAATGAAGGGGATCATCTGCATATGATGAGATAATGTATGTATTATCTCCCTTAGGGATCCCTCAACCCGCGCCCTTCACCCAAAACATTGCAGCTAGTGGCTCCACTGGGTGTTTGAACAGCTATGCAGATAATGGGCATCCCTGTCTGGGGCCCCTTCGCACTTTGATTGGGGTAGACATGTACGGGCCCATTTGCACCCTTACCACTGGATCACCTCCTAATGTTGGCCTTTTCCTGATGGCTGACTTTGCCACTGGATTCAAGCAAGCCGGGCGGAAGACGGCTGTAATGCCAGAAACCGGTCCGAGGAAGCTTGAATCCGGTCCAGGGAAGGCATGGCTTGGCAGTTCGGGCTGGACTGTTCCCATGAGGCACAGGGTCAGACTGATTTGCATATGGCCATGTCTGAACTGGGGTGGCAGAGTGGGCTAAAGAACGGTGATGGATTAAACCCAGATCTGTTGACTGGGTGTGAGTGTTTTATTGATTCTGATGCTCCGTCCATCACCACCCCCTTTTGTACCGCTGAGATGTAATTGCGGCAGAAGGCTTTTGGTCCTCATTTATTTTTTGTGATGGGGCCACTTCGTTTTATCTCTGTTGTTGAGCTTGCTGCCATTCTGTTCAAGACAGAAGCCTGAGTAGAGCAGTGAAAAAACTGCTTGGTTCTTTGCTCATTATGACCCAACTTGTTAATGAAGTACTCAATTTTCCTTGATGCATACTGTCAGATAATTTTACAACTGCTTGTGACAGAGAAAGCATTGAAAAAAGTGCTTGTGAGATGGCATCCATTTTCTCAGGTAGTAAGCACACCCCAACTACCCATTGCTAGTTTTCATTACTTAGAGGCTCTTCATCAATCAATCAATCCATCAGGATTTATAAAGTGCTATAAATCACTCGTAAGGGTCACAAGGTTCTGTAGTTGCTAGCTGCTTTGCGGAGAAAGCAGTAAAAAATTAGGAAAAAGCAGAAGAAAGCATAAAAAAAGCGGGAAAGGAAGGAGAAAGCAGTATAAAACGAAGCAGGAGAAAGCACTCTGAAAAACGGGGGACTAGGCAGAGGAAGCAGTAAAACAAGGGAAAAGGAGGAGAAAGCACTCAGAAACTCGGGGGAAAGGATAGGGAAATTATTTTAAAAATGAGGCAAAAGCAGGAGAACACGGAAAAAAGGGCAAGAGGAAGGAGAAGGCAGTAAAAAAGGAGGCAAAAGCAGGAAAAAGCACTCAGAAAAACATATGGAGTTTATGAAGGAGAAAGAAGTGAAAAATGGTGACAAAGCAGGAGAAAGTATTCTGAAAATGGGGGAATGAAGGAGAAAGCAGTACAAAAATGAGGCAAAAGCAAGAGAAAGCACTCAATAAAATGGGGGAGAAGATGGAGACAGCAGTAAAAAATTAGATAAAAGCCTGAGAAAGCCCTCATAAAATCAGGAGGAAAGGAAGGAAAAAGACGTAAACAAAAGCAAGGCAAAAGCAGGAGAATGCACTCAGAAAAATGAGACTAGGAGGAAAGTAGAAAGTTAAGAAAAGAGGACTGGAGAGCTAGGTCGGGGTCTTACAGTTTTACATAGTGGTTGCAAAATATGTATGTGGATCCCTAAGCTATTATCACTTTCACTGCCAGGGTTTTTTGCATACATCTGGGCCGATGCTTTTCTAAAAAGCAAATCGGCATTAGGTTGTTTGATCTCTTAGTAGATCCATACTAACTATGGGACTCATTTGGGGGCGTGGCTTGGCTGCAGAGCGGAATGGCTGCCTGAAACCGCAGCTCCGCCGATCGAGTAAATTAATCCGTTAATTATCGGCAATTCTTGTGTTTTGGCTCGGACCTCTCGACCCCAGGAGTAAGTGGAAGATATTCAGGCTAACTGGCAAAAATCCTGGTCTGTGGAAGAAGCTGGTGCGGAGATAGACCAGGCTTGCTGTGCACCGCGGTAAGGCCTGGCATGCTAGGCGAAGCCGGGGGCTAACGTGAGACCCAGCCGGGTGGTGAGCTGCGTTGGAGAGAAGCGGACCGCCGACCCGGATGACCCTGCGATCTCAGACTACGAGACAACACCCTGCCGCCGGAGAGAACACACGCTCAAGAGGCGACACAAGCACTGTGGACAGTAAGTGGACATGTTCCTGCAGGAGCACGGGGTGGACTCTGCAAAATACCGCGCACCAAGGAGGCAGCAGAAGTGCCGCAGACGCGCGGTAAGAGAAAAAGCCTGCGAAATAAGTAGGGATAATACTCGCAGCACAAGGGGACACTACGGCCTTAAATTGCGGGACACTCCTGAACACGCTGTGGCCTCGTTACTCGGGCCCGTCATCGGGAGGAAGCGGCGCGGGCCGCCATGTTGGATGGGGCAGTGGTGCTAATAACGGATGCCCACGGATCCAGTGCAGGGATCTAAACGGGAAGTGGCTCGGCGGAAAGGGGTCCTCGAACAAAGACTGCGCGGGGAGTGCTGGCTGCTACAGATGGACTGTGGGAACTGTCCTGCCCCCATGGCTGCTGCGCGATGAAATACTACCTCGGCAATAGGGAATGTAAGTGCAGCCAAAAGGTGCACAGCAACAAAGGGAAGAACGGCATTCTGGCATACGGGAGCCCCTTGCGCGGCGGGTCTGGCAACGTTTGTGGCACAGATAAAAATCTTTCAGCGCCCGGGGTAAAAGGCGCGAAATTCCATATTGACTTGACCCCAGGCCACTGCGGGGACGGACCCAGTGCGCGACAGGGGCCAATTGCAATGTTAAGTGCACACCAATAGGTGGCATCGCTGAGCTTGGAGCAAAAGTGTCTGCGTTGCTGTGAGGTGGATTGCCTGAGGCCAGGGAACCATACTTCGGCTGGCCCACGATTGCAGGAGGTGGCTGCTGCAGAAGAGATACACCCCGTTGCGGGCGGGAGTGCCTCGCTGGCTGCTGATGACGACTAACCATATCGCTGTATAACACAGGCGTCTAGTGTGGGGAGATTTACTGGCCAAGATCAACAAGACGAGGACACTTCGAGAGAGGAACAGAGTGGTTCGCAAGCAGCCGACATAAAATCAATGTTCCAAGAGTTAAAAACGAGCATGCAGGGTATAGATACCAAAATGGATGCCCTGGCTGCACGTATGGACAGCATCACAAAGAGAATGGATAAACAAGAAGGGAGAGTAGGGGTGCTGGAAACACGAGTGACCGAAACAGAAGAAAGTCAAATGGATCTGGACAAAAAGGTACGCGGCATGGACAAAGTACTGGCGCTAATCCAACAAAAGAATGAGGATTTGGAGGCGCGCTCGAGGCGCAACAATGTTCGCATCACAGGTGTGGCAGAATCGACAGATATTGCAAACATGGAGCAGTATATCAAGCAGATGATGAAGGACCTCTTTGGAACAGGACTATCGCAGATGTTCCTCATAGAAAGGACACACAGGACATTGGGACCCAGGCCCAAACCGGGAGCACCGCCAAGGCCCATCATTGAGCGCGTCCTCAATTATAGAGACCGTGACACGATACTCCGAATGGCAAGAGACATGACAGATGTGCAATATAAAGGCAACAAAATCACCATATACCCGGATTTCACTCTGCAAGTACAAGCTGCCCGCAGAGAATTTATGCCAGCGAAGAAGATCTTCCAACAAATTGGGAGAAAATATTCGTTGATATACCCGCGAAACTGAGGGTACAGGGCCCGGGCAGACCAACCTTCTTTGTGGATGCTAAAGCGGCTCTGCAGTACGCGAAACAGCTGGCCAAAGACCAAAAGAACAATGCGCACTCAGAAGAACCGGAATCGGCGGACAGGCTATGTGACATTGAATGATTGCTGATATTAAGGTTCAGAATTTGTACTGTTTATAATCTGAAATAGCCGGGATAGGGCCTGTGTCCACACCTGGAGTGTTATGGGTCACTTAATCGTGGCAGACAGAGTATATATGTGCACAAACTTGCGGGTGTGGGGGGTCCTGGAGCTGAAGCATTCAGGCCAGCGCTCGATCACCCTGTCATCAGTACGGGGATAGTGGGAGACCAACCTGCATACCCCAGGGGATGATTCCCGTTAATTGGTTACCGAGAATGACATTGTATATAGTTCCTGCAAGTGGGGAGGTGACCAGGGGGGTAATTGCACAACCTAATTGGGGGGTTGGAGTGGGTGGGGAGTAAGGGGCTTCAGGTTTGGGAAGTTCTGAATTTAAGGGTTTGTTTGGAAGCGATGTGTCAGAAGGAATGGTTGGTTACGTAGATCTAGACACTGTATGGTCTGGGTCAATCTGTAAGAAACAAGTTCACTCATTGTACTATGATTGGTTGAGTATATTGTGGCCCACTGGGCCGTTACATTGTGGCGCATTGTCCGTGTGGAAGAAAAAATATGGAAAGATGTACAACCTGCGGATATTGTTGTGTGATGTAGTGCGGGCGCATATCTCGGATAAGACTGGCTTGTTATTAGAACGCTTTCTTTTTGTACCCCTGCAGACGTCTTACCTGGAATGTGCAGGGCATGAATGACAGACGTAAAGCCAGATTGGTACAGGTCTTTCTACTTAGAAAGGAGATAAACATATGCCTCTTGCAGGAGACCCACTTGACTGTCAATTCCACACAGTTAGCAACATGTAAGAAGGGACCCCCTCAAGAAGATAAATTGTGGCCCAGGAACAGAGGGGAACAAACAACAATTCTAATGTAAAAGCGTTCCTGCAGTGGCCTTCTAATTCAATTACACAATTAAGTTAATGAATATCCAAACCAGGTGACAAAAGAAAAATACTATACTGAAATTATTCAAAAAATATAAAAATTTATTTTTTATCTTTTTATCTTTTAGTTCATATAACTTCTGTTATTAATCAGAAATCACAAGACAAACATATTTCAATTCATATCAAAAAATTCCAAACAGGTATAATTGAGTCATAAATATCTGCAACAAAAAATATATATAAAACATACAATATACAAAATAATTTAGTAATAGCCCTTGGTAACAACCATATCTCTCAACACACTCACATGCTAACAATCATACCACACTCAAACTACAGATTAGGATGGTGAAAAGGAACTGAATTAATATTTAGCAAGATGACAATGCTAAGAGCATGGGCCAAGATGTAATTTAAGGCTCCCGCAGCAGGTCTACGCGCGTTTCGGCAGCTTCAAGCCGCCTTCATCAGGACCTTTTTCATCATGACTGTGCAGATACCAAGGGATCAGTTGCATCAAGCAGCAAGAGTGTCACCAAAAACGTCTTCAGTGCATATCAGGGGGCAAAGCGTCCTATGCCGCCAATAAATAACTTTTTTTTACCGTTTAAGGGACTTATTAAATATTTATGAAGAGCACAATTTCGCCGCTTATTCACAGAAGATTGTGGTCAAGGGGAGGCTTAGGGCTTCAACGGTCAGCTGTCATGTTTTACACCATAATTTCAATGTACGAGGGGAGTCCTTTATATATGTTTAAATTGCTCCACAGTCAGTCCCCTCGTAGAAACCACAATTGGGGCCGTATCTCCGTACCGCATAAAGCCTCCTCCGCCATGAAAAGAGGAGGAGGCTTTATGCGGTACGGAGATACGGCCCCAATTGTGGTTTCTACGAGGGGACTGACTGTGGAGCAATTTTAACATATATAAAGGACTCCCCTCGTACATTGAAATTATGGTGTAAAACATGACAGCTGACCGTTGAAGCCCTAAGCCTCCCCTTGACCACAACCTTCTGTGAATAAGCGGCGAAATTGTGCTCTTCATAAATATTTAATAAGTCCCTTAAACGGTAAAAAAAAGTTATTTATTGGCGGCATAGGACGCTTTGCCCCCTGATATGCACTGAAGACGTTTTTGGTGACACTCTTGCTGCTTGATGCAACTGATCCCTTGGTATCTGCACAGTCATGATGAAAAAGGTCCTGATGAAGGCGGCTTAAAGCTGCCGAAACGCGCGTAGACCTGCTGCGGGAGCCTTAAATTACATCTTGGCCCATGCTCTTAGCATTGTCATCTTGCTAAATATTAATTCAGTTCCTTTTCACCATCCTAATCTGTAGTTTGAGTGTGGTATGATTGTTAGCACGTGAGTGTGTTGAGAGATATGGTTGTTACCAAGGGCTATTACTAAATTATTTTGTATATTGTATGTTTTATATATATTTTTTGTTGCAGATATTTATGACTCAATTATACCTGTTTGGAATTTTTTGATATGAATTGAAATATGTTTGTCTTGTGATTTCTGATTAATAACAGAATTTATATGAACTAAAAGATAAAAAGAGAAAAAATTAATTTTTATATTTTTTGAATAATTTCAGTATAGTATTTTTCTTTTGTCACCTGGTTTGGATATTCATTAACTTAATTGTGTAATTGAATTAGAAGGCCACTGCAGGAACGCTTTTACATTAGAATTCCACACAGTTACTCAGACACAATAGATGGGGAGAAATAGTGCATGCTCCATATTCAAACTACTCAAGAGGGGTGGCGGTGCTGGTCAGAAGAGGACTACAATGGAAAACTCATGAGGAAGTCAGAGATAATGAAGGCAGATTCATACTGTTGGTGGGGACGCTGTGTGGTATGAGAGTAGTGCTGGTGAATGTTTATGGCCCGAATGATGACAACCCTGATTTTTACAGTAATTTATGGCACAAGATACAGGTCTGTGGCCCAGCAGCGATTCTATGGGGCGGGGTGATTACAATGTTGTACTTTCGGACACGTTGGACAGACAGGGGGCGACTAGAGAACACCACCCTAGGGCGGCGGAAGCACTAGGAGATATCATAAGGGAGGCAGAATTGGTAGATTCCCGGAGGGCGCTACACCCCGGGGATCGCGCGGGCACATGCATCACGGTACATAGAGCTGCGTGGTCCAGGCTGGATTACTGGTTGCTGTCCAGAGACATCCACACTTCGGTGCTTGAGGTGACACACTTGCCCAGGTCGTTATCTGACCACGCCCCGGTTTGTATGACATTGGCCACACCGTCACAATATGTACAACCATTCAGTTGGAGGTTCCCCTCCCGTGTACTATGGGACCAGGTTTTTAAGCAAGAGCTGAGAGAGAAATTGGAAGAGTACTTTGATATTAATGAGGGCACAGTGGAATCGCCGGGCACGCTATGGGAGGCTTGTAAGGTGGTGACGAGAGGCAACTGCATGTCGCTGAAAACGGGGATGTTACGATCCATACGGGATTCCCTGAGTAAACTAGAAGCAGAATTAGCCAAGCTAGAATCTGCTTTAATTGAGGCACCCACGGACGGCACACGGGCAGAATTTAGATCGAAATTCACTCAGTATCAGGAAGAGACAGACAGAGAAGTGGTGTTTCTGAATAAAGATAGTCAGGCTAGATGATATGGTGAAGGTGACCGCGCTGGGCGTACACTGGCGAACATGCTGCGAGCGCCTAGGGGGCCGGACTATATCATGGAAATTAGGGGAGTAGAGGGTGATCTGATTAGGGAACCCCCAGCCATACTGGTCTCTATGACTTTATATACCTCCAAGGTGACGCCAGATGATCAGGTACTAAAAGATTATCTTGATACAATAGCCTTAGCGTGGTTCAATGATGGAGCTAGACAATACATGGACTTAACGTTCACACAAGATGACATAAGAGAGATCATAGCTAGTTTACCGCTGGATAAGGCACCAGGCCCCTATGGGTTGACGGCGGCCTTCTGTAAGGAGTACGCAGACATCCTGGTCCCGAGGTTGCACAATGTGTTTGAGGAAGCACTAGAATCAGGCATACTTCCACAGTCGCTGCGTGAAGCGATGATAATCACGCTGCTTAACCCTGATAAGGACCCCACTAATCCGGATTCTTACCGCCCGCTTTCCTTAATAAATCTAGATGCCAAAATGTACGCGAAAGTGCTCGCGGATCGGCTTAAATACATGATGCCCCACATAGCACTATCTGATCAGTCAGGATTCGTAATAGGTAGATCCACTTCGCACAATTTAAGAGTAATATTTGGGCTTCTGCACTACCTGGACCCTAGGGTACAGGCCACAGCCGCATTATTAGATGCGATGAAAGCATTTGACTCTCTAGAGTGGAAATTCCTGCTGACACTTTTTACCCTAATGGGATTCAGTCTGCTGTTTGCAAGGTGGATTGGTATACTTTACAATAGTCCGACTGCCAGATTACGGGTTAATGGGCAGGTCTCTGCTCCTATTGATATATCAAGAGGGACTAGACAGGGATGCCCCCTGTTGCCATTACTCTTCGCTATCGTGAAGGAACCATTGGCGGCACGCATGAGGCAACACCATACACAGCGTAGCATTGGTTTCACGTCACGTGGACTGCTCATATCCATGTATGCAGACGACATTACTATATATATGATGAACCCGGCGGAGAACTTTGATCCACTGATGAGAGAAATGGTACGGTACAGTGGCCTCACTGGTATAAATATAAATTGGTCGAAATCAGTGATGCTGCCCCTGACTGACGGTACAAACAAATGCCACATCGAATTCCCAATAGATTGGGTTACAGATGACGTCAAATACTTAGGTATAAAGATAAGCCGCACTATTCAGGATATATGGCTGTCCAACTTCGGAGTGGCCATGGAGTGGCTAGAAAGCAAAGTAAAGAAATGGAAAAAGCTGCCATTGTCGTTGACAGGCCGCATAGCTATCACGAAGATGGTAGTGGTGCCCAAATTCCTCTATCTATTTGGAAACATCCCCTTGCCACTCACAGTGGCGTTTTTTCGCCGACTTAGATCCACCATTATTGAACTGGTTTGGGCGGGCAAGCAACCCAGAGTTGCCTGGAACCTCCTATCACTTCCCTTCCACCAAGGGGGTCTAGCAGCCCCGGACTTTGAGCGGTATGCATATAGTGCACAGGCCCAATACATACATTACTGGCAACACCCGATCCCCTACCAACCTCACGTGGCAATAGAGGGAGACATTGCGGCACCCTGCCCACTAAAGACAGCCGTGTACCAGAGATACAAACGCTCACATGAGGACATTTATACCGTAGAGGTGGTACGTTGGACCTGGTCGAACATTGCGAAACGAGCTGGTATAACAGAAATTTATGCTCCGAGCATGCCGTTGGAAGGTAATCCATTGCTGGGACCACTGACGGACGCGGCGGTGGCACAGAGGGCGCACAGCTGTGGCCTGAAGTTGGCAAGCGACCTATATCCAGATGACACTTTCCTCACCCTACAAACTATGAGCGCATCGGAGGTGCCCACGGCCTCAGAGCTACTACTATATTATCAACTGAGGGCGGCATGCAAACACCGATATCCTATGTTCCCTGCAGCTCCACCGACATTATCAGCTCTGGAGGACGTACTTTCGAATAACTCCTCTCGTAAACTAATAACACGCATCTACAGAGTCACACAGAACACAACACTGGTTACACATGCTGACTCGAGGTTGCAGTGGGAGGTGGAGGCTGGCATTAGTATCTCAGAGAAACGGTGGACATTCTGCTGCACTCAACTTGAACACCTATCTCCTATCTATAGATTGCGGTTGATACACTTTAATTATCTACACAGGACATACCGCACACCCAAACAGCTATTTAAAATGGGATTGCAGGCTGATGCGACTTGTTGGAGATGTGGGGAGCAAGAGGCTACGTTTTACCACCTAGCATGGGTATGTGGACCAGTGCCTAGGTTTTGGGTGGCAGTCTTCCATAAAATAGGGCAGATAGTGGGAATGACACTGGACCCGGATACGCTTGTGGCCCTCCTAGGATTTGTGATGGGCGTGCCCAGTGCATCCCGGAAGTTGGTAGCTCTTCTTTTACTGCTAGCCAAGAGGCAAATAGCGGTTCACTGGAAACAGAAAGCTCCGCCAAAAATATCAAGCTGGGTGAGTTTAGCGGTGTACTGTAAGGACCAACTGTCTGCTTACTGGGATTTATTGCCGCAGCGTTCAAGGCCAGTAGACATTTGACAGCCTTTGGTGGAATGGCTGGCAGGGACGGAAGAAGATAAAAGCGTCTGAGAACATGAGTGGTAGCAGCACTGTGACAAAGTGGTGTCGGCGGTGAGTTGTGCCATGGGGTGGGAATGCAGAGGGGGTTGTCAAGAAATAGATGTCCTACGGAGGACGTTGTTTGGACGGGCGGGTGAAGTGACTCAACGGCAGCAGTGATGGGGTGGAACCTCTGAGGTATGTAGGTGGTTGTAGTATCGTGCGTGAAAAGCAAAAGCAACGGACATAGTGAGATCGAACCATGGACACTTGTTCTAGTCACTGACCACCGACCTATGATAATCGCTTACAAGTGTTTTGTTAGTTAACAAGTTACATATGAATGTTGGAACTCTGCACAAGTGTACGGAACCGACCCGCAATTATCGGTGTAACGCTTTATAGACAAGCTGCCTGCCTCCGGGTTGTTGGCTGAATAGCAGTTTACAACTTGATGAATATAATAAAGGTTTTTGAAACTTAAAAAAAAAAAAATATGGGACTCATTTACAAGCCTTTTGCACTGCCGGTACATCACTTTTTGTGACGCACTGGCGGTGCAGTGTGTCTGCCCATATTTACACGCCCAGGTAAATTCAATTTGAGTGATTCTCATGGCCTTGTAAATATGAGCCCCTTTCAAGCATTAATCTGAGTGGATGCGGCGTTCCATGGGTGTTGCTGCGGTTGCTCCGATGCAACATCCATGGAAACTGACACATTCCTAGATTTACAAAGTGTAGTACATCTTGCGAATTAATCTGAATCCTATGCATCCCCAGGGGCGGTGTAGAAGTGGCTCAACGAGGAAAAATTATTTTATTTCTCCTTGTTTTTTCCTCCTTCTATGAGTGCTGCATTCTGCAGCATGCATAGAAAGAGGAGAATGCCATCAATGATTGTTTTTGTACATAGGGTATCCCTTCCTGCACAAAAACAATTGTCCCTGCAATGCAGGCACCCTTGCAACGTGACACAAGGGCACCTGCAGTGGCACCTGGCAGCCAATAGTGCTGCACGCATGCGAACGCACATGGATGCGTTGCATTGTTGTTAATACAACACATCACTGTGATTTTAAAATGAAGCAGCTGTTTGTAGTAAAATGGGTTGTGGCGCCGCACTCTGTCATTTTGTGTAAAAGGAGGCCCTCTGGGCCTGATAACGAAAAGTTTTTTGCCAGTGTTTAATTTGAGCCAGTAGGTGCCAACTGTACTTATTTTTGAGTATCAGCATTTACTTTTCTGCATCAGATATTCACAAAGAGCAAGAGGGAGAAAAACACAGATCATAAAGATGGAGGAGAAGGGGCTTGGCTTCGGCACCGTTTGGGATGGCCACCTGAGCCGGGAGCTCCACCGAGCCGGGACCTTTGCTAGCTGTGGCTGCATATTTTTGCACTTCTTATCATCGGACATCACCTGTTTCCGTTGTTGGAGGATGTCACCCATCTGGTGAGCGCTTTTTCGGTGTGAAGCACACTTTACATTTCTTTGTTGGTGCCACCGAAGCAATCTCCTCAGTGCGCCCTCCATTTTGACTACCGCGCTACTGTCTCCTGAGGAATGCAAATGTACAGACGGCGCTGGGTCTCAACCAGCATCTGCTTGGTTTTGAGAGTGGCACCTCTGTTTGATGGAGCAACACACTATTGCAGTGAGATATTTGTTGATGGAAATGACCTTGCTTTAATGATGTTTTCCGATGCTTCATTAATTTATATCAGAGTACTATCTATTATGCCTGCATTGCCTGTCAGCTATCTATATAAAAAGTAACCTGTGAAGTGCTGCTGCACATTATACCAAGTCATGCAAGGACCCTCCATGGCAATCCCTGTATTGTTAACTTTGAGGACTCATTCCTTTAAATCACAATTTTTACGGAGACATTTTTGTGACATGTAAACACCGCTTTCAGTCTAAAAGAGCTTTCTCTTTTCAGAAGACAACCTTCCTTTCAGTGGAAATATCTTCTCACCATCGCATCATAGCTGATTATCATTAATTTCTGATGTGTGACTTACTTTTATTTTTTGCTCATTGTTGACTCTCTTCCTGATGCTACTTAAGAACATCTTTACTTGGTGTCAACTTTCAGATTCATTATGGAATAGTACTTCCTTGGCAAAACTTTTGGACATTTCTAGAGAATATCCTACATTGCATTTTTGTGAGGTCTGTAGGCTATGGTTCTTCTATAAGTCACATATTACCTTAAGTGATACCTGTGTATCTTATATATATGGGCAGACTGCGCACACCGCAATTTGTTTTTGTGCCTAAGAATCATTTTTCTTCGTCAACACCAACCTCTTCTTCAGTACCACTCTCATCTTATAATGCAGAAACAATGGCAGGTGCTACTTCTAATCGTTCTGCTGCACCGCAGTCTACCGTTACAAAAACATCACCACTTTCATCATCTTCCAAATGTCTAAAGCATGATTCTCCTTCTCCTGACAAATCGTTGTCTCCTATCTCCTTAGAAATAGTGTTGGAAGAAATCCGAGCTCTGCGCCCTTTTGTTGAGGAGACCAACAGTAAAATGCAACTCCTGGAGGAGAAGTGGTATACAATGGAAAACAGAGTATCCATAGTGGAGCAGCAATTTACTGCAGTACAAGACACTTTCTTCCTCAGAGGGAGAGAGAGAGGTTCGCGACCTTCATCATCACACAGAAGATTTGGAAAACAGGAATAGAAAGAATAATCTATGCATTGACGGAATACCTGAAGCTCGGGAGGGCGATGATCCTGTCTCCTTCTTTTCCTCCTTCTTGCAGAAGATCCTGGATATGCCTTCTTCTACATCTCTCAGCATTCAGAGAACCCACAGATTAGGTCCACGCTATTCAAGTTCTACATCTCCAGTCAAACCAAGGGGAGTAATTATTCTCTTTTTGAAATTTATTGACCTGCTTTCAATTCTCTCTGCAGCTAGAGCCAAACAACAAATTTCTTGGGTTGGTCAGAGTGTACATTTTTCAAGACGTATCCAATGCCACAGCAACAAGAAGAAAAAAGTTCCTTAACCTTCGAGACCCTCTACGATCTCTTGGTGCTCAATATGGTATTTTTCATCCTTGCATTTTTAAGGTGTCTTATCAAAATCAGACTTGGTCTTTTCAAGATCCTGTGGAACTGAAGAAAGTTATTCATTCTCATTCTGCAATCGCCATGGACATGGCTGGTTCTTCTAATGGTTGATGCTCCTGCTTTCCTCGTGTTCTAATCTTTCTGGCATTTTTTCAGTTATGACATGGTTTTGCTCTTGGTTGTTTCTTTTACTGACCTGAGGCTGTTCTATTTGTGGTTCATTTTGTCTAAAGTTACTCATTCAACATAGCATAAGTTGTTAATGTTTCTCAAATTTCTTGTCATACTTTTGACAGATATTTTAATTTACTGTTTTTTGTATAATTTCCACGTTAATTAACTCTTTTATATTTCCCTACAGGTTTGTATATGTCTTATCACTCCGTATGGTCCTTATCCTTTTCCTTCCCTGTCCCGATGCTGTCCGGACATCTGGTGTTCGGGTGGTCCATCTTGTCATGTGTCGTCCTTGCCCGTTGTGTATCTCTCTTTGTTCCCCTCAGGTATGTTTTTCTCAGTCATCCTTTTGGGATATGTACTATCTCTACTTAATTTTCCTATCTCTTTCCCTCCTCTCCCTTGATCTCCTTTGTTTCTAACAATCATATTCTTCTCCTATCTTTCATTATTTACTCCTCCCTACTTTATCTCTTATGTTCTTTATCCTTACTACTATTTTATCCCTTTTTCTACAATCATTGCAAAACTTTTTTTTTTCTTAACTCTTCTTTATTTTCCACCTTTCTTGTTTCTTTTCTTAACTTCGTACCATATTACTTTATTCCTCATATTTACTTTTCTTTGTTTTGTGAATGCCCATTTTTCATTCTATATCTATTTTTATTTTTTCTTAATTTCGTATTGTTGCATATGTAATGTTGATGTTTTTCATTCAGGGTTATCACACGAAATGTAAAAGGTTTCAATAACTAAGAGGCAGAGAATCCTTTCACATTTAGCCTCATATAAACCTGATTTAGTTTTGTTACAGGAAACTCATTTATCCGAGGTTGAAGCTCTCAAAGTAAAATGTATTTGGGTTGGTTCAGTATTACTTTCCCTTACTAACACAAAGAAGAACAGGGTTGTTATTCTGTGCCATAAAAAAATTAAACGGTACAAAAGGGGGTGGTGATGGATGGAGCATCTGAATCAATCAAACACTCACACCCAGTCAAAAGATCTGGGTTTAATGCATCACCGTTCTTTAGCCCACTCTGCCACCTCAGTTCAGACATGGCTATATGCAAATCAGTCTGGCCCTGTGCCTCATGGGAACAGTCCAGCCCGAACTGACAAGCCATGTCTTCCCTGGACTGGAAACAAGCTTCCGAGGACCGGTTTCTGGCATTCCAGCCGTCTTCAGCCCGGCTTGCTTTAATCCAGTGTCAAAGTGAGCAAGGGACTCATGTCTGAGCATACCCTGCCACACTTATGGCGGCCAAAAGTGGTACAAAAGGGGGTGGTGATGGACGGAGCATCTGAATCAATCAAACATTCAAACACAGTCAAAAGAACTGGGTTTAATCCATCACCGTTCTTTAGCCCACTCTGCCACCCCAGTTCAGACATGGCTATATGCAAATCAGTCTGACCCTGTGCCTCATGGGAACAGTCCAGCCCGAAATGCCAAGCCATGTCTTCCCTGGACCGGAAACAAGCTTCCGAGGACAGGTTTCTGGCATTCCAGCCGTCTTCAGCCCGGCTTGCTTGAATCCAGTGGCAAAGTGAGCAAGGGACTGACGTCTGAGCATACCCTGCCACACTTATGGCGGCCAAAAGTGGTACAAAAGGGTGTGGTGATGGACGGAGCATCTGAATCAATCAAACACTCACACCCAGTCAAAAGATCTGGGTATAATCAATCACCGTTCTTTAGCACACTCTGCCACCCCAGTTCAGACATGGCTATATGCAAATCAGTCTGGCCCTGTGCCTCATGGGAACAGTCCAGCCCGAACTGCCAAGCCATGTCTTCCCTGGACCGGAAACAAGCTTCAGAGGACCAAATTCTGGCATTCAAGCCATCTTCAGCCCGCTTGCTTGAATCCAGTGGCAAAGTGAGCAAGGGACTCACGTCTGAGCATACCCTGCCACACTTATGGCGGCCAAAAGCGGTACAAAAGGGGGTGGTGATGGACGGAGCATCTGAATCAATCAAACACTCACAACCAGTCAAAAGATCAGGGTTTAATCCATCACCGTTCTTTAGCCCACTCTGCCACCCCAGTTCAGCCATGGCTATATGCAAATCAGTCTGACCCTGTGCCTCATGGGAACAGTCCAGCCAGAACTGCCAAGCCATGTCTTCCCTGGACCGGAAACATGCTTCCGAGGACCGGTTTCTGGCATTCCAGCCGTCTTCAGCCCGGCTTGCTTGAATCCAGTGGCAAAGTGAGCAAGGGACTCATTTCTGAGCATACCCTGCCACACTCATGGTGGCCAAAAGCGGTACAAAAGGAATGCCAGAAACCGGTCCTCTGAAGCTTGTTTCCGGTCCAGGGAAGACATGGCTTGGCAGTTCGCGCTGGACTGTTCCCATGAGGCACATGGTCAGACTGATTTGAAGAAAATATCCTCCAGTAAGAATAAATGAACTTTTATCTTCCATTAAACGCTTAGAAAATCAGTTTTACACCTCTTCCTCAGACTTTACCTTACAGCAGCCTATCAAAGCTAAGATGGCATTTAACAAAATCTCGACAACAATGCCTCTTTCACCATGCTTTGCAGTAGTGCTAGGTACTATGGTGGTCGCACTAAAGCCGGCTCACTCCTTGCTAACAATTTAAAATCTAGAAAAGAGAAAACATTCATTAAATCCATTCAATCTAACGATGGTATACACATCTTCAAAGATACGGATATACAGGCTGAATTCACAACATTTTATAGCGATTTGTACACTCCTGAATCACCTCCTACCAACTCACTTATTAATGAATATCTTAGCCCTATTCCTCCTTCTTCCACTTCTGATCTAGATTTCGTTTCTCTAGACACAAATCTTACACCACAGGATATCTCTTCTTCCTTGAATTCCTTAAATAAAAATAAATTCCCGGGTCCTGATGGTTTTTCTGTAGAATTCTACATTCATTTTTCCAATCTGTTACTCCCCAAAAATATTTATCTCTTTCAACATTTTTGTTCTACTGGCGCAGCAAGTGGTACTTTTCTAGAAGCTTCTATTTGTCTTATTCATGAGGAAGGCAAAGAGCCCAAATTTTGCAATAATTACCGTCCCATCTCACTGGTAAATGTGGATTATTAGATTGTTGCCAAACTTTTAGCTATGCACCTTGGATCCTTCCTTCCCCATTTAATAGCTCCCGAACAATGTGGATTTGTGAAAGGTAGACTAATTTCTGATAATTCACGTCTATTTTTTAATGTTCTAAATAAAACTCCCTTTTTATCTTTCCCTCCTGCGGCAATTTCCATTGATGCGGAAAAAGCTTTTGATAGGGTAGACCTGTCCTTTTTATTTAAATCTCTCCAATGGCATGGTTTTGGTACTAAATTAATTTCCCTTATTTCTCTTCTCTATTCTACCCCTTCCGCTTCTACCATTGTAAACGGTCAAGCCTCACAGTATTTTTCACTTCATCAAGGAAGGGATGTCCATTATCCCTTCTTTTGTTTGTTCTTTCACTTGAATCTTTTCATTCCCATATTCATCAACATTCTTCTATTTTTGGTTTTCCATATGGAGATCATCATCTGAAATTTTCTGAATATGCGGATGATATTTTGCTTTTTATTTCCAATCCAGAATCTTCCATTCCTTCATTACTACAAGAAATTGCTGATTTCTCTGCGGTATCAGGATATAAGATCAATTCTGATAAAACTGAACTCCTCCCAATAACAAAATGTTGTCTTAAACAACAATTTGAATCTACTGGTTTTCATTGGAACAGTTCTAAAATTAAATATCTTAGTATTTGGTTTTCCAATTCTATTTCTGATTCGATGAAACTGAACATGAATACAGCTCTAGATCATATGTCCAGGCTTTTCTCATCCTGGAATCACCACTTTCTTTCCTGGTGCGGCCGTCTTGACTCCATTAAAATGATGATTACTCCTATTGTATTATATTATTTCTCAAAGATTCCTTTACGTATCCCTGTCACCTTTTTTAATAAAATTGATTCTCCTCTTTCCACATTTTTATGGAAAAATAAAAAATCCCAAATTTCTTTGTTTCATCTTAGAAAACCGAGACTTGTAGGTGGGGTAAATTTTCCAGACTTCCGATTATACCATAAAGCTTTTGCCTTAAAACCAGCATCTCATTGGCTTCACACAGCTTCTTCTCGCTTTACTCCTTTATGGGTTACTATTGAAAGGTGTCTGTTTACTCCTTTTTCAACGAAGGAAGTTCTAGCTTTTGCTCCCAAAAATACCCTTTCATCCCTTCCATTATTTAAACAGACTTGCTCAGTGTTACGACCTAATATTCAGCCAAAACTCATTGCTAGGAATACTTTTTTGCATTCTACTTTATGCATAATAAACTAATAACTATAAATATTAGACCTCTGTACTGGGCCTCATGGAGAGCTAAGGGGATTACTTGGGTTACCGACTTATTCAATGGCATTTCTCCTTCTATTCCCGACTTTCAAGCTACCTTTAAATGTCCTCGTTCCTTCTTGCATAAATTTTCTATACTAATGGAATTACTTCTGAACATTTTTTACTCCCTTACTTCAGATGAAACTCCTATCACTCAGGACTCACTTCTTAAAATATTAGTTTTAATTCCAAAAGCCTCACTAATTTATAAATTCTACTACACCACAAATCCAGAACGAGACAAAACTAAAGTGGAACTCGCTTGGGAATCAGACTTGGCTTTCAATGGAGCATTGATAAATGGAATAAAATGTGGGCCCGATCACTGAGGATCTCAAGATCCGCTTCCACCACTCAATCTATGTTTTTCCTCTATCACAGACTATATCTCATCCCCATTTCTATAGATAATTTCACATACATAGATAATAAGAAATGCTGAACCTGTGACTTTCCTTCAGCAGATCTTTCACATCTCTTTTTTTCTCATGTCCCCCTGTTATTTCTTTTTCGGCGCAAATCTGGGATCATCTTAATAGCATTTTTCAGATTCATGCAACTATGTCCATTGTTCTCCGCCTTTATGGGAAGTTTAACTGAATCGATTCCTCTGCTTTTCCCTCAACAAGGGTTGTTTGATCTCATGTTGGCTTTAGCATTTCAACAAATTACGATCAATTGGAAATGTTTGACCAAACTCTGAATTAAGCCATGGTGGAATACTGTATCAATATCATAGGTTAGATGTTGCCTATGCCTCTCAATCTAATGCAAATGTAAATATAGATTTTTTGTTACCATTGATTACTTTTTTAAATAAGAGTTTAATTAACAATGTTTCTCATTATCGTTCTGAAAATTTCCAACCTCCTTGAATCAATATTCTCTCCTCTTTGTTCTTTCCTTTATCTTTTCTATCCTTCCAAATATTTTATTAAAAATGTTATTCAACAGTTATTTGTTTCCCTTTATTCTACAACTCTTACGAGAATATCATTGCAATCTCTTTATTAGTTATTATCTTAATATATACATACCTTATCTTTCCCCCCTTTCCTTCCTTTCCTTTATTTCCCAAAAATTGAATAGCTTTCTACTATGATCTTTGCTACTTTATTTTGTTTATATGATTTCCTATACATTGCTATTTCTTAGGCCTTTAATGTATGTTATTGATTTTTTATGACTTAATAAAGCTTATTAAACATAATAAATAAAGATGGAGGAAGGGAAAGACAGCAAAACCATCATAAAGGAAGAAATCTGAAAACTTGCAAGAGAGAGATGAAGGTTCTGCAATTAGCAAAGGTTTTGTGACTACAAAATACATATTATGGAGTTTTTCATGAAGAGCATTTGCGACTCTCTTTGATTCGCAAATAGAAGGGGGCATGAAAGGGGCATCCATATTCTATTTGCAATTTTGAGTGGAATAATTAGATAGTTAGTAACCACAATTGCAGTCCCTTGCAGTCAATAACTAGTTGGAACTACACATTGAATAGGACATGTGTGGGAGTTTCATCAATGTTATCCCAAACACGGTAATTCTTGTCAGTATTTGTCCCGCAGGAACGTATGCCTTCCATGGTTTTGCCATAAATTTTACGATGAGTGAGACTTAATAGATCCTCCAACTCATCCAAGATTTTCATTTCTATCGACAAAAATGTTCTTGCACCCTCTGCCTATCCAACTATATTAAATGTAGCGTCCTTTCCAGAAAGAAATCTTAAAAATATATATTTCCTTTTCTTTTCACCCTGGCTGAGATTTTCTTTAGATTTTCAACAGTGTCTCTGATCCCAAGATATCCTCTAAGGTGGGAAATTTCAGGGAATGTTCATCACAAAAGAACCTTCACCTGATACATAACATAAGATAGAGTTCTCTCTTTGAGCCTTGTCAGGCTCTGCTCTTATACCTTGGTGAAGTTGCATTGGTCCTATCTTGAGGCTTCGCTGTAAGCTTTCTTTGAGGTCATGTTCTGTTTTGGACTCTGCGAAATTCTAATTACGCTAGCGTAAGTCATGTAATTTAGTGAATTTGATGTTTAATTTAATTTAATTTAATTGTGGGTTTATATAGCGCTAGGAATCGACCCCCGGAGGAGTATCTCCGTGCTTCGACCGCTGGGGAACCCGTCCTGGCTCACCCTGAGAGATGGTCCCTAATGGGTATCCCTAAGGTGCGACCAAGCATCCCTGGCGGTCTGGGGGGGCCGTTGTGAAGATGAGGCAAGCTAATGCCCAGAGTTGCCGAGTGTGGTCCCTGACTGGAGTAGGCACCGAGGCGAGAATTATCGAGCCCGCTGACCATGGTCCACGACCCTGCCGCGTCGGGAATCGAACCCTGGTCCCGGGCCGTTCTCTGCTTACGGGTCTGCCGCCTCCAACCAGTGAGCCACACCACTGGCTCACTGGTTAGATACTTGTTATGTAAAAATTTCAAATTAACGCCATTATGCCATTTTGTGTAATTAACGTATCACAAACATGCGGTAAAAGGTTTCCACAAACACACAGGAACAACAGCTGTTTGCTGTGCTCTCGTTTAAATGCAGGCATACACCCAAAACTGATATGCATATGCAGTTTGTGCTAAAATATAGCATGAAATGAAGGAATTGCTTTTCACGTAAGTATGCATAATGTTGCTTTAAATTTTCACATTTACGCAAAAACGAATTGCCAACCTTTTTCACACCCCAAGTTCTGTTCCATCTGCTTAGAAACATGTGCAAGTGGTCTCCCTATTAAAAAAAACCTTCATCTGATCAAACAATCCCAACACACTTTAGACCAATCTCTCTTCTATCTTTCTCTACTAAACTGTTGGAGAAGGCTTTGAGCAAATAGCTTTCCACCTTCATAGAGTCTGTTTGTTTGCTTGAATTTTCTTGCTCAAGTCCCTCTGCTCATATGTAATCCACAGGAAAGGACCTTTTTATCTCCAATCTAAATTCTAGATTTACATCCCACAATGTTCTCTTCATTATGCTTCCAATCACCTCATCTCATTATGTCTGTCTCTGAAGAGAATTGATGAGGTCAGTCGATCTTTCTGTTTCTTGGCCAGAAAACACTGGAGGTCTCTGCTTCTTAACATTAGGGCTTTCTCAAATTCTTCATTCTACAAAGAACATCTCCCAAAGTGTATTTTTGTTCTATAAGCATTCTTCCTCTTTTTTGCTATCTTTTTGATCCCATCCCTAGGATGCACCTCGGTGTACCAGTCACACATAAGAAAAACCCCTGCATAGACATGGACTAGGTTATGCACTGCTGGAAATAATTGATCAAAATACAGTTCTCATAAATAATCTTATTTGAAATGTAAAAATAAATTACCTAAATAAAAACATTTTACACTGTTAGAAAGACAGGTCTGACATAAAATAATGGAGGAGAAAATCTAAAAAGTGTAAAGAAATATGAGGTCATAGTGGACACACTATCAGTTACAGCTTGCATTTGCAAGTTTTAGATCCAGAACTCTAATTTAATATCGTACATAACTTTGTTAAAACTATACATGATGGGACCAATTCACAAAGGCATACACGAGTATGGGAAGTAGTACTCCTGTTGGTGTTCTTCAAGCATTCTTAAATGCCTTTGTGAATTGGTCCTAAATCATTGAGAACTGAACTATCCAGAGAAATATTCATATTCAGTGTGTAGCAAAGGAAACGGCAGTGTCCTCTTTACACTTTGACTAATGGAGAGTTGGACATTTTGTGCTGATTCATAAAGGCATTTCTAAGTATTGGAAGTAGTTCTTCTGTAGCTCTGCTTCACACACTGCTCATGCCTTTGCCTAGTGGACCCAATGTTTGTAAATGCATTAGTCTACCCTAATTTGCACAGCAACAAGAAAGGAAAGACTCCTTGCTAATCAGATTTGCTGAATGACAAACCATGCCAACCACTGCAAACACTGAAAATGTCAAGAAAAAAATCAGATCCAGGAACAAATTACATAAAAGATTAAAGAAACCATAAAATCAGTTAAGTAGAATGCAGGTTACTTAATAGACAAAACTTAAAATTGTTCCTGAATTTAGACAGTCATCAATACTTTTATAAAACACAATGGTAGAAAACACTCATTAAGATTATATACTAATGTGATGTAGACATCTAATAAAGAAAGAAATCCAGTACCTTCCACTTCAGATGCAAAATGTTAACCACTGGCTACTCAAGTGCTTCTTATGTGAAGATAAAGCCTGACACATTGTTATAAGACAATTTCAAGAGTCAAGAGAATTTATTATTATTAGTTGTGTAGGCTACGTCATACCAAAGGAAGATTTAAAAACTTTGACCAAGACAACGAAGAAGATTGCATACAGAGCAAGAAATAAGATGTTAGTGACTATAATCTGATTGTCTTTTTTCTTCTTATGAATACATCTTTGCATTCAGTGAGCATATAAATGAATAATGTTATAGAGAAATATATTCAAGGGAGTACGCAGATGGCAGTATTTAATTTCTACAATCAAATAATTATTTTATTTCCTCAGAAAAAAACATTTCTATGCTATATGAAAGTGACTGTAACTTTTACCTTGTGGAGGTGTCAAAGACAACTACATTTTGGAGGTTATATTGTGAATCACAGTTAGGGGCATATTATGATGGCGGATTTCCCGCATCCACCGGGCCGGCGGAAGCCACCGCCGGCCCGGAGGATGCGGGAAAACCGCTGCGGAGGCTTCAAAGACCCACCGCCAAATTAGGATGGCTGGTGGGTCTTACAATCTGTCCTCCGCTTTTCCGCCGCGGTCGCCTTCCGATCGCGGCGGAAAAGCATTAACATGGCTGGCGGTGTCTATCAGACACCGCCAGCCACATTAGGATGGAGTACAAAGTATGCTTTTCCATGGCGGCTTTTCCGCCGTGGAAAAGCATACGGACCTTCACTTCGGGGGCCCGTTGCGGGCCCCCTGGGTGAAGGGGGAGTGGGGGGTGCACATGGGGGGTACCTATGGTACCCCCCTGCATTTGCATGGACAAAACGGCAGGCACCGCGCGGTGCCTGCTGCTTTGTGCACGCAAATGCCGTGCATGCATTTTTGACATTGCGGCGGGTGCAGCTTAAAGCTGCACCTGCCGCAATGTTAAAGATTGAGGATGTGACCGCCACCCTGGGGGTCATATCCTAATCTGCACGGACGGTCCCTCCTACTCTATGGTGGCGGACGGACTCAGGTCCGTCCGCCATCATAATCGGCCCCTAAGTCTCCTGAAGTTACCACGCCATCAGACTCAACATGCCGAATTGCGTTAGCCGGATGTTAGTAATTATTTTCGTTTCCCCTCTTGAACTACCAGCTTTAGATAGTCCTCCTTTATGCCGCCTGAAGAGTTCTCCAAAATGTATCATAAATAACATTGGAACATTGGAATGTTGAGAGCTCTATTAAAGACAATGGACTGGATCTAAGTATATATTGGCTGGTGTAATCTTTCTGCTCCAACATTCCAATGTTTGTGTCTCCCTTTTAAAGTAAGAACATTCAACCTTTAGTAGGTGCAATGTTTTAATAGCCTTATAACCATTCTTCTGAGGGTTATACCAGTTGTCAAAGACCCACTCCTTCTGTATACCCCATGCCGCTGCTTCAGGTCATTTAAACAACTGGTGTAGTCCTCAACAGCAGGCTATAAAGCTATATATTCTCTGATGGCCTCCTAGCCTGCCCACTTAATTTGGCAGCTTGAACTTAGAGTTTGTTCCACCCTTAGTACAGCAATCTTCTAACTTTGTATTTCTGGGAGACATTAACATTAAGCGTGATCGGGGCTACAGGTCAGTAAACAAGAATCTAATTTGGACCAGCTTCCTCCACTCATAAAGCTAGCAACACTCATGATTTAATTTTCATCTCACAAAATCTAGACTCCTACACTATTCTCATAGTTCTCCCATAGAACCAATCACCTTGCAAAACCTTTCTCCTTATTGCCAGGTCCTTTTTCTTGGCCCATTTTAAAGTAACCAGTGAGAACATTGCCAGAGTTTAAGGCATTCATCCCACCCCTACTACTATGGGACCTGATATCTGGTTTCTTGTCACACTTGATCATATTACCCTTCATAGCCAACATTGGTCCCTGTGAAACACTCCTTATGCACCCTAGAAAGTCATTGGAAAATGTCCTTTTCAGAAACAAGCTTACTATGACAGGTTTACAACCTATACCAAACTATGCAGGAAACTCAAACTGGTTATTATGTGACTGTGCTTCAAGTTGAGGACAATTCCCATAGAAATGGTTTTCATCTGTTTTTCTCACCCTGTACTATTGAATCCTCTTTCCTTCCTTCATTGGAACTCTGAGATTCTCTTTTTACTTTGAAGATAAAATCCTAAAGGCTTTAAATTTCCTCGGCAGGAATTTGCCCTTAAATTTGGTCACTGAAACATCAGCTACCCTCTAGCCCCACTGTAAATAGAACAAGAGAAAGCACCCTGGCTTTCTCTTGTTCTATTTACAGTTGTTTATTCCCCCCTTTGGCCTGCCTATATCAGTAAGTAACCCACGGGGAACCCCCTTCTTTTGTTCATTCACCCTCCAGCCCCACCCCAGGTATCCTGTATTCTATATAAGTTTTTATCCGATGAGTCTGAATTATTTATTGTCCCATACACTCATCACTAGAACACAATCTCTAGATGACCTTACTGCTTCATGGTTATGTGATCTGTGCTTAGTTCTATAGTTCCACAACTTCTCAATGGTATAACAATTCTTTGTCTCTGGCAATATTCCCATGAGCTTGGAAAGAGGGACTGGTCATTCTATTGTTGAAAAAGAATACCATGACTGATTCTTCAACTCTTGCTAACTAACAACCCATTTCTCCACTGCTTGTCTGTCTAAAATCCTGAAAAATGAAGTAAATGTTAACCTCTCTGCTTTTATTGAATTATTTCAAGTACCCCTCTCACATGCCTACGATTTGATCTAGCACTAAAGAGAATTGACCAGGTGGTACTTGTAAAACCTTTGATAAACTGACTTCAAGTTTATTTACCTGCCAAAAACGTAGTCCCTCACTCGATAAAGAGCCAACAGCAACCGCTTAACTGATCTCCACCTTCAAAGTGCTACATTTCAATTTCCCCCGTGACTCCGATCTTCAAAGTTTAATGAGGGACTACGTTTTTGGCAGGTAATTAATTCGACTATTGTTACAGTTTGGGGCACGAGAAGAAATAGTTTTTGTTAGTTTTAGTGTTATGGGTGTAAGGGGGCATTCATTATGAAAATCGGAATAGTGTGGGTATGGGTAGCTTTTTGTATGGAGAGTTTTTTCTTGGGGCGTGGTAAAGGGGGTGTTATGCGTTGTTCAATAGATAAATAGACATGGGTTCTTTAAATGCACTAGAAAGGATGAGACTAGTCAAACCCAGGTAGGGGGAGTATTGTAGATTTTAAAGGCTGTGGGTCTTTAAACAATGCCGTAAACACATGGGGAATGCATTAGAAAATCAATATTCAAAAGGACTGACACGACGCTATATGGGAATGGCAGTATATTGTATATGTTTACAGTGATACTAATTAGCAATAGTGTTTTTTACATTTGTAGATGCCCCAGAAGAAGGGCCAATTTGGCCCGAAATGCATTGGGTGTATACAGACTTCTTCGGATGAATATATGTTTAAACCGTACATGCTGGAGAAAAAGGCCTGGATTGGCATATCTTTAGCACGTGAAGCCAGGAATAAACATGTCAATTTGCCAGTGGCTGATGTTGATTATGGCAAACTTTGAAATAAAATGTTTCAAATAATGGATTACATGAATGGGCAGTGAGTATTTCTACAGAATACACTTTGCTGTGCGACTGGGATTGGAGTGAGTAATGAGCCCAATAGTTGTTTGATATATCTCAGCACGCCACAGGGGACAGGCGCACGCCGAGGCAGCACGCATTATCTGAATACAAGGATTTAAGTTTATGTGAATGAACAAAAAAGAGGAACACAGGTGTGCATTCAATCATTTATCCGACATGCACCAAACATTTTTGAAAACATGGAACACTGCTGGAAAACAATTCCTACCAAGTTCAACAAAGACTGGAGTGATATTGTTTGTATTTGCAGTGATTCAGCAATATATATGAATAATTTGTATGTGGACCTGTAAAAAGTGATACCTGAGCCGAAGTGCATCTCTGTGAGAGATCAGTCCCAACTGCTAGATGGTATGCTGAAAGCATCTTTACAATCTTCAGAGTTAATGAAAAATGCTATTGATTTTATAGTCCATTCTGGTCATCCCAACTGGGTCATTAAGCCAATGGTACTGAGTCCTGCAGGCTGGGAATGCTATATTATCCATGTGGCAACCATTTACAGACTTTTTGCTTTTGCATAGTTATGATGCCAAAGGCAAGAAATGTGAGGATCACTGGTCGTATAATTATAGTAATCTGAAAAAGTACACTCTACTGCATTCTTAGATTTTTACAGGAAAACATTACTTCTGTAGTGGACATAATCAAAAAACTAGAGTCTGAAAATACCCTTGTCTATCAAGTGTTCAGGGCAATTGGTGTTGTTGTGAAACATCTTCTTGAGAGTAGACTGGACAACCCTTTTAATGACTTTCGCACTGCAACATGTTCCATGGTAGAATGTTTGTCACTTGGTAAGCAAGGAAATGCTGAAGGGCAATCCATGACATTTTATTTTACAATGCTTACAGCAATGTGGTACTTTGCACAAGTTCTAGATCCCTTCTATAAAGGGGAATTTTCACCAGACTGTGAAAAGTACTCTTTTAATGCTGACCGCTTTAATAACTCTACGGGCACATGTGTCCTGTTCAATGCATATGTTGCAGAACCGGCCTCCGAGAATCACAGTGTTAGCAAATTGTGTACTGGATAGTTTGGCATTGCCAGGCTCAAGTGCCAATAATGAGAAGACCTTTTCAAAGATAGAAGCTTACATTGAAAGGAAAGAGTGAGCCACCTGGCCAAAGTAAAGACTCACTGAAAAAGTAGTGTATGGTGCACCACAATAAGTTTGATTTGTAAAAATGTATTTGGACCTCATATACAATGTACGCACACTGTCTAAATACCATGCACTATCAATGCAGAAAGCAAGCATTGAAAAAAGCAAAATGTTCCATAAACACTGAAAAAACGTTGTTTCTGTTGTTTTTAATGGCATGAAAATGTGTAACCACGGATAACTACAGTTTTTTAAGGTATTGAATTCACTGGGATAAAAACCACCAGAACTTACCAAAAATAGAAACTGAAAAAAGGAAAGCCTAGCTATATGTGATAATATAGCTGGAAGGCTTTCTTGTCCCAATGTGTATGTTCTGATTATAGCTGCCAGTTTAACATTTTTTTAAATATGTATATCCATGCAAACGTTTAAGAATTGTGTACAGTATTGCTTAAATGTGACAAGATGTTTTAATGTTTTAACTTGTCTATGTATGTGCTTTTATGGTTGTATCCATCCAACATAAAGTGTTATTGAGAATTCAGGGGTGTTCTGGATGGCTTGCAGGACTGAAACAGCATTACAATATCTGTCTGGTGCTAGCTAAAGGAGGCTATGCATAGCTTGGTTCTTCTTGAAATAATTGTTGCCTTTGGCACTTTTTGACACACCATCCCCTATCCAATAGGCTCTATATGCATCAGATATAACTCTCTGGGCAGGCTAACTTCTTATTTGAAAGATGACAGGTTTTCACCTGGCTGATGCCAGCTGTGATTGAGGGTACCAAAGGTTTCTTCTCACAGCCCTAAGCTCTTGAATATCTTTGCTACCCCACTGGTGGACTTTATTCAGATCTATGTCTTTTCCCTGATGTCCTACTTTGATGAAAAGCAAATTACGGTCTCCTCTGCTGACTAGCTCGAATTGCCTTCCTCTGTAACATCTCATCTTAGAAATCTGCGTTGGCTGCATGCGCTTATCAAAAACTTTGGCCCTGCCTTTATTTAATCAAGAATTATACATCTTTCACCAAGGAGGGCTGTTCATTCAAGAGGCACCATTTTTGCTTAGCATCCTTGAGTTCTTACTCTAGAGCAGGTGCCAGAAGGTTTTCTAGTTAGTGCTTGAGTTGTGGAATTCTTTTCTCACTTCGGTTCACTAAGAATACAACCATCCTAAGTTCTGTAGGGGTTTAAAGACATAGGGGCAGATTTATGAGGCCATTGCGCCTCTTTGCGCCGCAATTGCGTCACTTTATTTGACGCAACTGCGGCGCAAACAATGCGCCCTATTTACAATGTAACGCATCTAGCAGATGCGTCACGTTGTAAAGCACTGCGCCATAAGGAGGCGTTCCTGCGCAGGGGGGGGCGTTCCTGCGCAGGAACGCCTCCTGAAAGTGGCTGAGTGAAATCTATGAGATTTCACTCAGTCACTTTCAGGGCAATGCTGCGCCAAAACCCTGTGCCTGCTTGAAGCAGGCGTAGGTCTTGACGCAGCATTGTGCAGATGGTGTACCCCCGAGCCTTGCTGGAGCTGCGTCGCGCTTGCGACGCAACTCCAGCAATGCGCCACATTTCTGGCACAGATGCGTCATGCATCTGTGCCGTTTTTGCACCATGGTGCGCCGCATTATAAATGCGGCGCACCATGGGTGGCGGAGCTGTGGCGCACTGTGGCGCACGTTAACTGGCGCATCCCTGGGGATGCGCCAGTTAACATAAATCTGCCCCTTGGCTTTTACAGTAACCTTCTTCCACTTTTCCAGCTTTCCAATGCCAATACACCGGCCTGGGAATCAATTTGTGATCTTTAATATCCACTTTATCATCGTCGTGATATTCAAGATATTAATTAGAATGGAAACATCCACAAGAGTCATTGACATGGTAAAATCTGGAAAGCTACCCTGTTGGAACACACCAGGGGCCCGATGTAGGTAAAACGCTTTTTCCGATTTTAAAATACCGAATCGCACCGATTCGGTATTCTGAAATCGGAAAACGAGATGTAGGAAAAAAAAACGGAAAAATACCGATTCGGTCGTAATCGGTATTGTATTTGATACGTACCGAATCGGCATGCACCGAATCGGAATGTACCGAATCGGCTACCACCGAATCGGAATTTCCCGATTCGGCAAATACCGAATCGGTGATCGAAATACACCCCCATGGCCAAAATGCCCATAGGAATGCATTGAAAAATCCGAATCGGTAAAATCCGAATCGGTAAAATCCGAATCGGAAAATTCCGATTCGGTAAAATCCGAAACAGCCAATGAGGTGGATCCACCCTCCCCCACCCAAGCAGGGAGTGGCTACCCAGGCAGGTGCAGCTCATTAAGAACTTTCTGGAGAGGCAGCCTGAGCTGAACATTCACAGTGAGCAGCAGTGGAAGCAGGAGCCAGAGCACTGTGAGAGAAAGATGGCTAGCAGCAGTGAGAGCCAGAAGGCTGGCCACAAGAGAAAACCTAAATTCAGTACCATGGAGCTGCAGGTGTTGGTGGAGGAGGTGGTGAGGGTGCACAGGCAGCTCTTTGGGAGGCTGTCCCTCACTGTACCGGAGAGCACAAAGAGGAGGCTGTGGAGCGAGATTGCCGAGAAAGTCAACTCAGTTGGAGTTACCCCCGGAGCCTTGATGACCTAAAAAAAAGGTTTTATGATGTCCGCAGCCTAACAAAACGCAAAATGGCAGAGCTGCAGAGGCAAGCTGGACTGACTGGTGGAGGCAGGAACCTGGCGCCACCCCTCACTGAGCTGGAGGAACTGGTGTCGAGCACCATCGAGAGGGAGAGTGTGTCTGGAATCGGGAACCTGGATAGCTCAGCCAGAGCTACAGCTAAAGGTAAGAAGCATGCGCATCATGACACACCCTACCAGACACCTCCCCTTTAGACACAATGCACAGCCAAACCCCAGCCCAGTACTGCTACCAACAGACAAGAGAAATGCATCATGGTAAATGTAGTCAGCAGAAGTAGGCAAAATATGGCAGTGCATAACCATAATATAAAAAACAGTGGAACAGAATCAAAGTATATGCAAGGACATGTGCAATGCTTTAATTGTAGTGACTGTAATACATCGGCACTCAATTCACAAATGCTTCTTTATACCTAGGGGCACCATCAGGCGGAGGAGCAGAAGCAACTGAGGCACCAGCACCAGCAACATCTTCCATTGCGGTGGCAGGGCCAAGCACTAGTCAAGCTGCCCTGGAGGAGGAGGAGGAGGAGGAGGAGGACAACACCATTTCTTCACTCCCCCCAAATATCTGGCACCCCCCCATTGCTGTTCTCCCCTGAGAACTCACCAACAACGGCCCACCCTGCACCTGCCACATCTCCTGCCAGGAGTATTGTTGTGGCTCCACTGAACCCTATCCAGGGAGCAGCGGGTCAGGCCCCAGCTACCAACACAGCAACACCAGTGGCACCCCAGCCCACACAGCAGGGCAGCAGCAGTTCCCGGAGGCGTACAACTTCCAGCACTGCACTTCTGGCACGGGAGGGCAGCGTCTTTCAGGGGCTGGAGGGCAGCATGGTGAAGATACAGCGCATGCAGGCGAAATCCATCATGGCCTGCCAGCGCCAGCTGCGCCAGCATAACCTGCAAATGGGAGAGATGGCGCAAGGGTTTAAGGCTTTCATCGAAAGCAATAAGGAAGTTGCTGCAGGTCTTGGCCGTGTGACCACAGCCATCACACAGCTATGCAGCAAACTTGACGAGCACGAGCACTCTCGCCGCCGGGATGCCCGCATGCACAACAGATCAATAAGCCGCCTTGCTGCTGCTACCGCACAACTATGCCAACGTGGGGCAAATATGGAGGCCAGCCTGACCCAGAACACCGCTGAGGTCACCAGGGGCATGGCCCGCATAACGACCGCCATGGAGGCAATGATTATTTCAAACACTGTGGCCAATCCAGACCTGGGCGAGGCTGGGGACAGCAGCAGCCGCAGCAGCCCGGCCAGCGCAGTGTCGGAGCCGCGCCGGAGCACCAGGCGCTCTGCTGAAGCTGCTGGACATGCGGAAGGGGGAGAGGCACACCCCAGTGGGGCTGCTAAGCGCAGCAAAAAATAGGCTTGCCAGGGTGGGTGAGGCAACCCGGACCTTTGACATTGAACTACTTTTCGTTAACATTTTCTTTTGTTGCACATCAGTGCAGTAACGGTGTTGCAACATTATTAAAATTTTCTTTTCCTCACAACCATTTACCTGTCTGTGCATCTGTACTCACTCAGAAATAGTTTTCTGTAATCTCCTCACGTCTGTATCTGCCATCACTTGGCGTAGACACCCCAGCAGGTTGTGTTTGTGGCACAGCAACGTCGTCGTCATGGTCCTCGTAGTCTGACAACTCCACCTCAGTGCCCTTCTTCACCGCAAGGTTGTGCAACATTGCACAGACAGCTATGATCTTACAGCAGGTGATGGGGGTATACTGCCTTGCACCTCCACTCTTGTGCAGGCATCTGAATCTGCTTTTCCAGATGCCAAAGGTCCGTTCAACTACATTCCTTGTGCTTTTGTGGGCCCGGTTATACCTCCTTTGGCTGGGTGTGGAGGGGTTGAGGTAGGGGGTGAGTATGAATGAGCGGAGGGCATATGCACTGTCGCCTAGAAGGAAAAGGGGTAACATTACTCACATGCATACATGTATTTCACTTAGCTACTTTGTGTTATGGGGGTCTGATGATGTGTCTCACCTAGGAGGTATCCTTCACCAAATTCGCCAGCCATCAGCCGTGCATAGATGCCGCTCTGTTGAAAAATGTAGGAGTCGTGGGTACTCCCTGGAAATTTTGCTACCAGGTCTGTGATGGTGCACTTCGCATTGCAGATCACCTGAACATTGATGGTGTGCGTAGACTTCCTATTGCGGTATATGTATTCTGTGTCAGCTGGGGGGCAAATCGGAATGTGCATGCCATCAATGCAGCCAATGATTTGGGGAAATTGTGCCATCTGGTAAAAGTCAGCTTTAGTTTGTACCAGTTCTGCGTGGGTTGCAGGGAAAGAGATGTATTGGTCCATCCTGTGTATCATGGCGTCAAGGAATGTGTGGAAAAACCTTGACAGGCTGCTCTGGGTCACCCCTCCTACCGCTGCAACTCCACTTTGATAGCTGCCAGACGCAAGCAGGTGTAGGCTGCATAGCACCTGGACGTGCGCTGGGATGGCGTGTGCCCTTGGGGTGGGGTGGTCCAACAGTGGTTTGAGGTCCCTGATGAGCTCCAGAATGGTGTCTGAGTCCAGCCTGTACCTCTGTAGGATCTCTCCCTCTGTGAGCATGAACAGGGTGATCCTCTGTCTGTAGACCTGTTCCTCTCTTTGCCATTCCCTCTGTCCTTCCTGCTGTAGCCGTAGCCGCCTTGCAATGACATAAAAAGCAGCCATCCTGCAAGTTGCAATGCATTTTGGGTCTATTTTTATGGGTTGGAGTTGGTTACCACCTGATTGTAATCCATGGTAAATACTGATTTTGAAATACCGATTTTGAGCCAAAATCGGTATTTCTGTGCTTCCCTACATCTCTCTATCTGTCCGAATTGGGGATTTTCCGATTCAGTGACTCTACCGATTCGGTAGGTTATCCGAATCGGCATTTTTCCGATTCGCTGTCTCTACCGATTCGATACATGGACCGAATCGGAATTTTTTCCGATTCGGTGTCACTACCGATTCGGTACATGGACCGAATCGAATTTTTCCAAATCGGTGTCACTACCGATTCGGTACATGGACCGATTTGGTATTTTTATCCGATTCGGTATGTTACCGATTCGTTATCTTTCCGATTCGGGGTATTTCCGATTCGGATTATTTCCGATTCGGTAGTCATTCCGAATCGGTATTTGTACCGATTTGGACGATTTTCTTTGCCCTACATCTCGATGCCTGTATACCGATCGGTAAGGGCCCAAAATCGGTATTTTCGGCCGTTACCGATCGGTAACGGCCTACCTACATCGGGCCCCTAGGGGTGGGGTGGTCCAACAGTTAGGGCCCGATGTAGGTAGGCCTTTAGCTGTAGCTCTGGCTGAGCTATCCAGGTTCCCGATTCCAGACACACTCTCCCTCTCGATGGTGCTCAACACCAGTTCCTCCAGCTCAGTGAGGGGTGGCGCCAGGTTCCTGCCTCCACCAGTCAGTCCAGCTTGCCTCTGCAGCTCTGCCATTTTGCGTTTTGTTAGGCTGCGGATATCATAAAACCTTTTTTTTAGGTCATCTAGGCTCCTGGGGTAACACCAACTGAGTTGACTTTCTCGGCAATCTCGCTCCACAGCCTCCTCTTTGTGCTCTCCGGTACAGTGAGGGACAGCCTCCCAAAGAGCTGCCTGTGCACCCTCACCACCTCCTCCACCAACACCTGCAGCTCCATGGTACTGAATTTAGGTTTTCTCTTGTGGCCAGCCTTCTGGCTCTCACTGCTGCTAGCCATCTTTCTCTCACAGTGCTCTGGCTCCTGCTTCCACTGCTGCTCACTGTGAATGTTCAGCTCAGGCTGCCTCTCCAGAAAGTTCTTAATGAGCTGCACCTGCCTGGGTAGCCACTCCCTGCTTGGGTGGGGGAGGGTGGATCCACCTCATTGGCTGTTTCGGATTTTACCGAATCAGAATTTTCTGATTCGGATTTCACCGATTCGGATTTTACCGATTCGGATTTTTCAATGCATTCCTATGGGCATTTTGGCCATGGGGGTGTATTTCAATCACCGATTCGGTATTTGCCGATTCGGTATTTGCCGAATCAGGAAATTCCGATTCGGTGGTAGCCGATTCGGTACATTCCGATTCGGTGCATGCCGATTAGGTACGTATCGAATCACAATACCGATTACGACCGAATCGGTATTTTTCCGATTTTTTTTCCCTGCATCTCGTTTTCCGATTTCAGAATACCGAATCGGTGCGATTCGGTATTTTAAAATCGGAAAAAGCATTTTACCTACATCGGGCCCCTGATCGCCTCATTGTCACAGGACAAATCTGATAAAACTCAAAAATAGTAGGGAGGGAAGCGAGGCTGAATACAAACCAAAGTTATAAAGCAGCTGCGTCTTTGCCTACAATGGTTTAAAAAAACTCTCAATTGCTTTTTCTCGAAGAGGTACAAAATATACATACTCTCACTGTTTATCTGCTTTTTTCCATATAATTTATAGCTGGATTTTAGAATAATATTATATACACTCTCAAATATTTGAAGGTAAAAACAGATTGAGAAATTGTTTAAAAATTGTATTAAGAAGGACTAAGATAGACAGTCGAAGTACTGGGTGATGGGTTGTATTGTCATGGCTCCTAATATTCTTATAATGTTTTTGTGTTACCTCTTTAGTTCGCTGGCCTGAGACAATCTCCATGACTACAGTTCTTTCAGCTTCAACACTTTCTTCATCTCCCTTTGGTTCATCAAGGTTGGAGCACACCCTGTCATTCTTTGGAGTAATCCTGTGTGAATGATAAAAAATACCTCTTAAGTTTAGCTTTGCCTGATTTCTGACTGGCTCTGCTACCAAAATCTTCTAGACAGATAGTGATAGGCAACCAGAAAAATGAATATCATTTCTAGAGCACTGAATCTATAAGCCAGGTGCAGCATTCTTTTCATATCTTTTAGTTATTCATGGTAACTCTGCCAGGGAAGGTGGTACTGTAAAGTAATTAGGACACCCATTTTAGAGGTGCAGGCAAGGCCACATACTAACATGGAAGGTCACTAATCAAAGTAACTATTTCTTCTTTTGCTCACCAACAGAAGGGTGCTGACCTAACCAGTCAACATTTTCTGCATTCCCAGCATGCACGCCAATCACCTGCTGATTCGCTGGAGTAAGTGTATGAACGAGTGAATGAATTAACATAATAAGTGCTAACATGAAACACCTCCCCTCAAAGCCCATCAATTCTGCTTCGATTTCCACCATGTTGGGTACCATTTCAAAATGATATAGACCATAAAATGAATTAATAACTATAAATGGTGCAGAAGGCTTCTTCAAGCTTAGAACAGCTACCAATAATATCCTGTGTAGAATGTAATCCTACTCCGATGGGCCATTGGTGTGTTGCACATGTATAGAGTATGATTCTGTGGGATTTCAAGGAAACTTCCACACCCTGTAGCCAAATATATTTTTAATTGTGTCAGTATTGTAATATATATTTGTCTATCTGCCTACCACCTTTTGAACTTTGTAGTGTTTTTCAAACATCTTTTGTACTAATATTGATTGTGAAATGTGGAAGTTGTTTGTTAAGAATAGGACTTTAATTTGGCACTAGTTGTGACTAAAACATTATGCCAGGCTCCCACCATTTCTGGGTTCTCAGCATCCTTTTTGCCATGCAGTTACCGAGGGCCGATGGACAGTTGTCCTTCAACAGCACTCTGTATAAAAAAAACAAGCATTATGGGGTAAAATTGCCATTTTGATAAATCAGGTCTATGGGACTAGCTAGTATAGTGCATTTATGAGTAAGGATATAACTAGGACACCTGTAGAAGTGCTTCACATACTCAAAAATCCAATTCACATAAGGATAAGCAAAGATCTTTCATGCATGCAGAACTCCAGGTATGTATGTCTACATTTTAGGTGTAAACGTGGACATGACAGGAAAAAATGGCCGGAAAATATGGTCTATCAACTACAAAGTTGGAGGAAAGGGAAACGTAAGAAAGAGCAAAAGGACGGACATGCAATTTGGAAACCTGTGAAAAACTAGGACCTGATTGCAGTACCCCCCACTTGTTGCCCCCATTTTTTAGTACTAGATGCTGGTTTTCTGACTCTGATTGTGTCCTGGGCTATGCTAACCAGACCCAGGGCCTGTGCTTTGATTACAGATACATGGAAATTAGGTATAATACACTTGACAATGACAGACCCCTGTAAGTCCCTAGTATATCATAAGGCAAGGGGGATTTAAACTACCTATAAGTCCTTAGTATGTAATAGGGCAGGGAAGGTTAGAGGCCCAGTAGATTTCTTGCACTAGAGTGTGCACTACTGGGGTGCCTGCTGTTATTTTATAAGCCAGCCCTACCTTGCAGGCTGCTTTTAAAGTGCAAAATTCGACAATGGATTTAAAGGTTCTTTGAAAGTAGTAATCTTCCTCATATTTACATATAAGTCACCCCTAAGGTCTCCCCTATGTTTCCCAGGGGTAGGGTGCTATATGACTATAGCAAGTGACAATATTAAAGATATTTTGTAAGCTGTGGTGAGGAAACAACTGACAAATTTGTTTTCCCAATTGTAGATTATTATGTTATGTTATTTTAATGTGTAACACACCCAAATCATCCCGGGAAAGGTATCTGAGCACAATCAAGAGACAAAGGCACCAGCAATAGCTAAATCAGAACAAAGTTATCTTGATTACATTCATGAATAGAAAGTGATCTGAACAAGTTAGAATATGATGTGGCAATTTGTTTCAGTAATAAGGAGCCAAGTAAGAAAAAGACCTGCCACCTGAACAGGCTTTTTTGACATGAGGAAAAATTAACAATGCTTTATCACTAGATCTAAGGAGTCTAGGAGGGAAATAGTGCCTAAGCTTTAAAGCTAGGTAACAAGGGCCTTTTCCAGCCAGGGCTCTATGTGTAAGGTAACACATTATAAAAATGATTCTCTTCCAAACCGGAAGCCAGTGTAAGGTATGCTGGAGGGGAATGGATGCAGTCCCTGATGACACAATGTAAATTAGGCAGGCTGTGGTATTCTGCCCCACTTGTAATTTTGAAAACAATGTCTCATTTGCCGTAAACGTAATCCAAATGGCTAATGTCAAGAGCCTAAACCACAGTTTTTTTCGCTTTAAGTGGGAGGGAAGGAAAGGCTCTTCTCAGTAAGCGCATAATTTGAATACAGAAGCCTGAGGTGGACATGACCAACTATTTCATGGTAAGAGGTTGGTCAAGATGGACTTCCAAGTTCTTAACCACCCATTTGGGTGTGGGAGTAATGCCAAGTTCTGTGGGCCACCTATCAGCAGCCCACACTTGTCAGGCCTTGCCATACAGCATAATCTCTTTTTTCCAGCACTCTGCTGGAGGCAGTTCTCAGTCATTCAAGCAGCAATTGCTGTCATTCCAGCTAAGAAACTTTCTTTTGTGTTGGTCTTTTTCAAAGGGGATTATAAATTGTGTGTTGTCGGCGTACAATATTATTTCGAAGCCAAGGGCTCTTACAATCTTGGCCAGGGGTGCAACATATATGTTGAAAAGCAAGGGGCTAAGACAAGAGCCCTGGGGCACCCTTATCCAGTATATTAATGTGAGACTTAAAGGAACCCAAACTAATTTGGGTCCTGTTGAACAGAAAATTCCCAAGCCAATTTAGCGTTGTCCCATGAATGCTAATCTTCTGTAACCTATTGAGTAACATGGGATGAGACACTGTATTGAACGCTGCAGACAAGTCAGGCAGCAGTAGCATAGAAGGTACATAAGTGTATAAGGAACCTCTAATGTGGTCAGTGACTGCTACCAAGGCTCTATCGGTGCTATGTAGAGATCTAAAAACCGATTGAGATGGATCCAAGATATTATTAACCTCAAGGTTCTCTAAAAGTTGTTTGTTTATAAATCCTTCCAGATGTTTACCCAGCAGAGGAAGAAACAAGATTGGGTGATAATTGGAAAGGTTAGAAGGTGCCAGATTAGCTTTTTCTGGATCGGCCTGACAGGGCCGCCTTCCAAGTAACTGGAATTTTCCCAGTATTAACAGATAGATTGTATAAAGAATGAATGGCACGGGCCAACTGATTATAGAGAGAGCAGCAGACATCTTGGAAGGGCAACTATCTAAAGGAGATTTGGGTTTGGCTGAAGCTAGAGCCAGCTGAATTTCCTCCAAAGAAAACTTCTTAAACATTCTCAAGTTTGGTACACCACTGGAAGGGGGTAAGAAAAAGATTTGGCTCCTCAGGATGGGTTGGGAAGCTCTGATAGATATTGTTCACTTTTACCTTAAAATGATAGGCTAGCGAATCACAAAGAACCTGTCATATGGATACTTCGTTACATATATTGCGTTAAGTTAGCATGAGTGTATTACATGCCTAACAGCCATTTTTCCTTCGGCTTCAGTTTTGCACACGACACCTACTTGTTGTTGTCGCTTTCACCCTAGAAGCGGTGATGTGATTTATTTGAGAATAATATGTTATTACTATGCTATCAGTTTTGCTTGGTACACTTGGTAAAACTGTCTGCACACTGAGAGCTGCACACTCTAAGAATAACCTAACACAAGGTTGCTGGGAGGCCTGATCCTCGCACCACATTAGACATAACACTAATACTGTTGATGCCAACATTGGGCTCTACGCGGGTTTAAGATAGAGTTACAGGGAATGAATCAACACACTTGGTGCTGCGCATGAAGAGAGCTGGTAGCTGTTGATGTGATCTACTCCTACTGACATTTAGAGGTATGGGTCCGCCCTGCTAAAACCCGAATGAGACCTTCTTAGATATAATATAATATGCTAAATAGGGTGTGCAAAATATAGGTGATACAGGTTTCTATAGATTTTGCATTGTAACATGCTATCACCTTTTGCTTACTATGGATTAGTGACTATGCTGATAACTCTGATTTTTATAATATGCATTTTGGTATTATACAAGATACTGCGTTTGAGAACCTTGCATTGAATAATAAATATTTCAAACTTGCACGTGTGTTCTTTGACTCTCAGTTTTGGTTTGAAATGATTATATAACGAAAGAGTGTTCATGTGTTCCACGATTCCTGAGGTATTCTAAAGATCATGTTCTGGTTTGTCTAAGACATTGATCATTTCATAATGATCCATGAGACACTGTAGCTAGCTAGGTAAGGGATTTCCGATACTGAGATGAGTTTTGGATCATCCTAACTCACTGAGGTTCTAGATCTCTATGCACAGTTCTGTGGGAGAACGGAAACCCTGCTACATGGCGCCCGTACGTTGTTGGCCTTATATCATGACACTCGAGTAGTATATCATTCAAACCTTAACACCTTCATTCCCGTTTCCGGAAAACGGTGGTGTCGGAAAAACCTACCTGTTTTTAAAATAGGTCTTTTCAAGCTTGAATTCTTCTAAAACGGTTTCTTTGACTTACTACCCAGTTGTGCTACAAAGTGCTCTTTGTCTTTTTTTCTTCCTGTGCTAACATGGCCGTGGACATCCCGCAACATAGCCGCATTGCGGTTCCTGACCACTTGCGGGCATATAATGTCCCTGTGGATGGCTTAGCTGTGGTTCTAGTGGTGAGTGCGGAACATGCGTACCCGTACTAATTATTTTATTCATGGGTGACATTTCCGGCAGTGGACGCTAATTCTGGTGTGTTCCATTCATACACTGCCTCGGCAGTACCGGTGGCTTATGCTCCGTACAGGGCACTGGAAGTACCTATAGATGTTTGGCAGCACGGAGTTTGGTTTGGTGGCGCCCTACCCCATTCTTTGACCAATCCGAGGTTAGGTCCTTTGTCCATTCCGGGCACAAATTGGCCCGCTTTGGGTGGATTTACTCCTCACCCTAATCGCGCCACTTGTAATGTGGGTGACCTGCAGCGTCTTCATGAAGTCGCGGTTGAAGTGATTAGGGCGCTTGTTCATTACATTAGTCGTAATGTACAAGGCGCAGCCCCTGCGGGTGCGCAGCTTCGAGCGGAACAGGCTGGTTTGAAAATAAGTCCTGTCATGGTGAATTCCGTAATGGGCAAGAAGCCCCAGGATAAGGATGATTTTCCTTTCTGGCTTGCCGAGAAATTCGACCAGCTTGAGGCTGTGTTTCCTAATACGACTCCTGGTGAAAAACACCGGATTCTTACACTTAGTTTGCCGAAAGATTTAGCCCCTGAACTTGTTGACTGTGAAACATGGGGTAAGACTTTTGCAGCGGTTTATTCAAGGTGCTATGGCACCCCGTCTGTGTCAAACCTGTCTGCGTTCCTTAAACGTGTTCAGGATGATCACGGACCAGAGTCGGCGGTTGAATTGGGTATGCGCCTGTGTGGCTCATTTGATGTAGTTTGCGATCTAATCCTTGCGAATGTCAAGGGGGATGCTGTGAACTTTCAGGTGGCCAACGCTCTGGCGTTAGTTCCCGTGGCCGAAAAACCCCGTGAGTTAGCAAGGATTATTGTGGCGGCATATAAAATGGTTGGCCGCACTTCCAAGGGTGTAAAAGCTTTTTCTGAAAAGGAGAAGAAACAGCCCCAGGGACAGTCTTCGGAAACGGGTGGACAACCCAAGTCCAAGAAACAAAATTGGCCGAAAAAGCAGAATCAGGGTAAGCAGCAACAACAACAACAGCAGACACAGGTTTCTAGTCCTGCGCCTTCGCTGCCTGCGCAGTCGGATCGAATTTATGATTTGCGCGATCGCGCGACGATTAAATCGCCTGAGAGATTTCAGGCTTCTGACCAACGCTCTCCTCATTCCTTTCAGGACTCATCGGCTCCGTCAACCGGTGGTGGAGGGGGCGGCAGGGGCAGGGGTGGCCAGCAAGGACGTGGTCAGCCCTGCCCGCGAGGTGAAGGAGAACAGCGGGACGATTCTACGCCCAAGAGACCGCAGTTTGCCAAAAAGAAGGTCGCAGCCTTAACGGCGCATCGATATGCCCCAGATAGTGAGAACGCGGCTTCGGAATCTGACGTGGGCTCTGACCTTGCTGGACAGCCCGGCGGAGATTACCATAGTGAGAGAGGCCCTCCGTCCACTGTTGAAGGTGACAGCGACTGACACTTATGTTGTGATTGAAACGGCTGATACACATGTTGCTCCCCCTGAACGACTTTTTGAAATTGTCCTGTTAATAGAAGGTGACATGCAGCGAACTGTAAAAGGGGTATTTTGGGAATATCTTTCGTCTAAGTATGACATTTTACTTTCGGAGGCTGACTGGCCCCCACCTTTTGTTCTCGCAGCTCCGCGAGGGGAGGAGGTGATCCTCCCCAGTTTCGCGCACACTGTATCGAGAGTGGAAGCGCTGCATTTTGCAGAAGAGTGGGCTCTGGCGCTTGCGCCGGCTGTGTACCGAAATCAGTGTGGCTGGGATAAATTGTCCCCTAGCCATGAGATTCCTTTACGGTCTCAGCCGCAGCCACAACCTCAGTATCCCATACGGCGTGAAGCTAAAGCTTCTGTCGTGGCTATCCTTGAACAATTGGAATATCAAGGTGTAATTGAAACGTGTGTGTCACCAATGAATAACCCCCTTTTTACTGTGAACAAGCCGGACGGCTCCTATTGTCTGGTTTTGGATTATCGGCATTTGAACTCGCATTGCCGTAACTGTGCAGTACAGAATACTCACGGCTCTGCCCTAGTGAATAGTCTTGAGCGTAAACGGTTCAAAACCACGCTTGACATTTCCAATGGTTTTTATGCACACAGATTAGATGGTCCAAGTTCCCAATGGACCAGTTTTACGTGCGGCGGTGTACAAAAAATGTTTAAACGACTCCCAATGGGCTATAAGAATAGTCCTGGAGTATTTTCCGCCCGCATAGTCTCTCTTTTGGAGAGCTTCGATCCAGTTGCTTGTTCTTATGTGGATGACATTTATCTCACAGACGACGAACTTTGGGAGCATCTGTGCCGAGTAAACAGCATAATTTGTAACTTTGCAGACATGGGTTACAAGTTTAACTTTGCAAAATCACACATTGCGGAGTACACAGTGTTGTTTCTGGGTTATGAACTTAACCACGAAGGAAAGGGGTTGGCTCCTTACTTCCTGGAGAAGTGCGCGCAGTTGCGCTCTCCGACAACGCTGAAAAAATTACAGTCTTTACTGGGTTTTTTAAATTTCGGGAGGACTTACATTCCGGAATATGCCCAGCGTATCAAGCCTTTGTATGCTTTGATACAACCATCTTTTTCCAAATCATGCTGGCTGCCTGAGCATTCGGCGATTCTGCAGTCACTGCAGGCGGATTTGCTCGCATCTGACTACTTACAGACTCGTGATAACCAGACCAACCTAGTGATAAGAATTATCCCTGGGGCGGTGGGTTTCACGTACCTGACTTTTAATGAAGGGGATGCAGTACCTATTGCTTATAAGTCACACTTGTACACTTCGGCTGAACTGCGTTTTTCAACTGTGGAGAAAGTTTTAACGGCTGTACAGATGGCAATTCTAAAAGAACGTGCCCTGTCACAAGGAAAACGCATGTTGGTTGTTACCCCGTGTCCTGCCTTGGAGGCAGTCACGAAACCCAGTGTACCAAATTCTAAAGCTTTGCACCCTCGGTGGATTCAGTGGGCTACATCCTTGACATCCCAGGATGTCACGTTTATTTTTGACGCCGCTTTATGGTCGCAGGAGTATTTACAGTATGAATTTGTTCATCCTGCTCCTTTAGCGATGCGGCCGTTGGAGGATTTCCATTGTATCATTTACACTGATGGTTCGGCGCAGGTTGCGCATGGCTCTAAACATGCCTACGTTTCCGCATGCGCCATTGTGGTCGGTGCCATGGTGAACGATGAGTTCAAGTCCAGTGTCGTGCACACGCAAACACTAGGGGACTGCACCGCACAATTAGCAGAGCTTCGTGCTCTGATGCTCGCATTGGAGTACGCTGATCCTAGTGTGACGACTTTAATCGTAAGTGATTCTTACTACTGTGTCCAGTCTTACAATGAGAACTTGTTCTTTTGGATTCAGAATGATTTTCGTGATTCCAAAGGTAGCACAATAAAACATAAAATGATCTGGGTCCGAGTGGCGGAAATTAAAGAGAAGCTGCCGCTCGTGTTTGTGATTCATACTCTCGGCCATCAGCGCGTGGGGGTCCACGCTGTTGGAAATTCGCTTGCTGATGAGGCAGCGAAGTCTGCGGTATCAAAATTCTTAGTTGCAGCAGTCACAAGGTCCAAAAGCAAAATAGATGATGACATCTTGGCGGCTGTTGCTGCCACGGAGAAGGGAGGTAAATATCCTGCGGGGTTCCCTTCGAAGTACACATACCACTTAAGTCCCGATAAGGTTCCTTATGTGAAAAATCCTGGAGTTGGCGAACGTCTAGTTCCCAACTCGGATCGCAGGGCTTCTCTGATTACAGCGGCTCATGAAGGTGTGGCGTCTGCGCATGCGGGTGTCTCAGCCACTGTAACTCAGCTACAACAAAGGTTCTGGTGGCGGGGACTGTACAAACAGACGCGCGATTATGTCCTTCTGTGTGACATTTGCCAGCAGATTAAGCCTTCTACTGCTGCGCGTCCGCCTCAGACACAGTTGTACATCTCTAATAAACCGCTTGGTTGTGTTTATTTGGATCACTGCGGTCCTTTTTCTTCTGATACTGCGTATAAATACATCTTAGTAGCAGTTGACTCATGCACACGCTTTGTGTGGGTTTGGCCACATCGAAGCGCTGATTCGCGGACTGTCATTAAGGATTTGCGTGTCTTTGTGGGAATTTTTGCCTGTGGTACTTTCCATTCGGACCAGGGTCCGGCTTTCGCCTCTAAGGCGTACAAGGATGCAATGGTTTCGTTGGGGGTCCAAGTCAAGTTTTCAAGTCCCTACAGGCCCGAGGGCAATAGTGAAGTAGAACGAATGAACCGCGACTTAAAGCAATCTTTGACAGCCCGAGTTATAGGCACTGGTAGAAACTGGCTGGCCCACCTCAATGACGTGCAGCGTGCGCTTAATAATCTCCCTAGAAGGTCTCTGGGTGGGCGGACCCCATACGAAATGCTCTTTGGTATCAAGATGTACGTCCCTGACCTCGATGGTTTAGCCTGCCAGGCTCAGGCCGCGGCCTTTGACGTAGATGAACATTGCAATGTTTTACAGGATCTACAAAAGACCAGAGACAGTCTTGCTAAGGAACACTTGCCCTCCACGTCGGATGATGCGTTGCAGATCCCGGTAGTTGGCTGGCTACCCCAAGTTGGAGAACTGGTTCGGGAGAAGATCGATAACAAGAAAGAGTTTGGTCCCTCATATCGAGCACCGGTTCGAGTTCTTGGAGTGAAGGGCACAAGAACAGTCATATTACCACCACTTCCAGGTCGTAAAGAAAACAGATTTATTTCTATTGACAATGTCAAGGCACACAGGGTGGCCGATTCTTCATAGCATGACACCGGCTGTATCCTGTCCTTCCATGGTGAGGCACTCTGTGCTGGCTATTACATCTGGTGCAGAACAGGAGGTGTCCCTCGAGATGCCTGCTATATCCAGTCCTTTATTAAATACTATTCCTGTTACTAACATTGATGAGCTGACCTATGCATGTCCTGCTGATTTATCAATGCCTGATTTACAAGCTCGTTTGGCTAACCAGCCCAGATTCTCTTTTGACTCTGATTCGGAACTTTCAAAGAAACCATCGACTATTGCAAAATATACCACGTTATTTAAAAAACATTTTTTAATTCCACCTTGGACATATGTTTGGCTGATACTATTTTCATTTTATCTTTTTATGTCAATTGGTTTTGTGTTTTATTTTTTCCGCCTGATCGATGGCCATTATGTCAAAGAAAGAACAGGAATTCGGTACCTTAATGGAACATTGGCCCCTCTTTCCTCCTCACATTCAGCACACAGACTAAAACGAGACTTAAATACAGTAGAAATTACTGCTTGGCCTGTCCTTGATGGGATTGTGTGGGATGAGGTTAGGTTTCAGATTCATGGCCCCACAGAAGTTATTAATGTTCCGAATGTGCTTAGAGTAAACATGGGGGATGTGATTAAACAAAATATTCGTTCTGATGATTGGGATCTTCAGGCCGTAGAAGCATTGTTCTCTGATTTGAAATATTATGCGGCCTTTGATGCTGAGGATTTGTACTTAGATTCTGTCAATTATGGTGATTTGTTTTGCTTTCAACATTATGGAAATCATTTCTTACATAAAACAAGTTCCAGGAGGGTTCCTGTGAATTACACACAGTGGGAACATTGCCCTGCTCCTTTACAAGGGAGCTCTAGTACATTTCTGGGAAAATACTCTTATTTTACAGACTTTAATCAATCGAATCCTGAGTCATTTTATTTTAAAGTGACACAGAAATTCATGTCCAAAGTTAGACTTACCGATACAAAATTGCTGTATTCGAAGTCCTTTCTAGACAGGTTAGCTATAGATGGCTATGAGTTGTGGAAGGAGGTTATTGACCTTAAATCGGTTTGGGGTACCAAAGATTGGCAGGTACAAGGCACTGAGGCTTTGCATCGTGCATGTCTCATCCCGAATCACATGTTGTTTTTAAATTCTACCATTTCCCAAACAACATGCTTTGGATTGGCTACATCTAAAAAATTGAATGCACCGACTATCCCTGATTTGGAAGAATATTCAGGTTGGAATAATTTCACTACATTGTCCATAAGTGAGGTACAAGCCCTATAGCACAATTCCTCCTTTAATATTACCAGTTTTGATCCGGAGGGGTGGCTTTTGTGGCAAAGAAGCTCTGATTCTTGCCAACGTTGTTTTTTGGGTTTGTCTGAAGGTTTTACACAAATCAGGCCAGATCCCCGTTTTGAAACAGATCACACTGTTACTACTTATTCAGTGGGCAAATTGTGTCAGAACTGGTTACAACATTCCACTTTGGCTGCAGTTAAACTTCATCTGTCCCAGTTGAATGAGAATATAGAGCTGAATGATTTTATGAAAGGCCCGGCTAAGGGTAGGTCTAAACGCTGGATTTATGCTGTGTACAATGAAATTTGGAAATTTTCACAGATTGAGGCAGCTAAACGCCTGAGAGCTATTGATCAAGCAAATTTGGAAAAAGTGCTTGCAGTGGTCGATAACAGTATTAACATGCTTTCTTCCAGAATTTACACGTTGGATAATATTGTTTCTTCTGTTGTTGATATTGTGCATGATGAAGTGTCCACGTTATACCATGGTCAGAATCAATTACGCTCTGTAATGCAGTTTGCATGGACCTTACAGACACTTAAGTCTGGTCGAGTTCCCTGGAGCTCATTGAACGTTTCGTCCTTTTTTGCCCCTTTTAATTTGACTGAAAAGCAACGCCTGCTTTCAATGCGTGATGCATCATTTTCTATGTTACATATTGAGAAGCTAGAATCCTTACCTTTCTCTGTTGCTGAAACCAATACTGCTACGTGGCTTATTCATGGATTAATTACATTACCATTTCCTTTATACAAATTTACTAATTGTATGCAGTATATTGCTATATGAACCACTAGGCAATGCATTCCTCCATGAGGCGTGGTCATTACCATACACATACAGATGTCTGAAGGATGGAAAAGAAGTAAATCTTAATGGTGAGGAATGCACACAGTCACCTGACCATTCATTAATATGCAGACACATCCAGTTACACGGTTCTTGTAATCAGGACCGGCCAAATTTAGCATGTGTTTTAAAAGGCACGCCAGTTCCAGCAGTAGTTCCTACATTTACATTATTGACAAATGGTAGTTATTTGCTTTTAAACAACGAGGTATGTTGTGGGTTATTAATTGGTGTGGCTTATGTGGTAACTGTATCAGAGCGTGTGGTGTGTTGCAAAAACGTTTTATACCCACCCACGCATGGGTCTTCAGATGTCTCCATCTGGCCACGAATACCAACCTTGAAAGCGAAGTTCAATGGTTTAAGCAGAATAAGGGCCCTTTTGTCTCAAAAACAAGTGACCCTGAGTTCGGCCCGGGAAAATTATGTCCTTCACATAGCTAACACACACACAGAGGTGCAGGCACTTTTAAATACTGACTTGCCGTTTCATTTCTGTGAGCTGGTGCACCAGATCTTTAATGCATCTTCCACGACTGGGCTCACACATTTTTTTAAATTGGTTAGCAGTGGCCTCGTGACTACATTTGAGAAAATATTTGGTATCATTCCCACGTTTTGGTATCATTCCCACGTTTTTCCATTCTACTTTGTTTGGTGGACTACCTGTTTTACTGGCTGTGGCTGCGGGCATTTTGTTATTGTTTTTCTTTATAAAACATGGATGCCCATCCTGCGCAAGAAGCCGTTCAACGCCTCCTGACACTGTGTCGTAATCGGATGCTTAATTACTATGGAACATTGCCGCTTGCAGCATTGAGCACGGCTTATAGATTATCATTTCGGTTCACTGACTTCACGTGTGTCCAACCTGTGTTTCATTGCCTGAGCTGCGAGTTCGATTGGGCCATTGATTTGTGTTTATGCTTGAAGACCGCTCCTGACGTCGATTTTGATCAGCTAATGCGCCCCGTAGTGGCTCACGAGCTGATTTGTTCTGGCGAAAGAGTTATGGCCTTGGCAGCGTTAAATGGAGTACTGGGTCAATGGGAGATCTCTGCAGCTGGAGCATGCCTTTCTGACACACAGCGTTCTGGTGAACCCACCGAGTTGTCCTCTGACGTTACAGGAGGATCCGATGCTGGAGGAGCACGTATGTTCTTTCCTATTGCTGAATTGGATTGCTGAACTATTTTCGGAGGATGGCAGTGATTTCATACTGGAGGCTGTTGCAGCTTACTTTGCATATACTGTCCAATCGTGAGATGACTGGGAGGATTGCTTTGTTATGGAATATGACTTTCCCCTTGCTGAATTGGAGGGATGAACTGTGTTCGGATGATGGAGAATTCAATCATGAGATGTCGCAGATAATGACATTGATATGGCACATGACTTTGAATATCGGATAAGTGCCTTAATTTTTTCTTACAGACATTTGGCGTTTGCTCAGGGTGGTGGCAGCACCTTGCTAGAGCGCTCGGATCGGTGTGGCAGACTGCGAGGGAATTCTCTTCTGTCACTCGCCTCACGCTGGACTTTTCTCCTGATTTTTTAATTAATTTTAAAAACACCTCCAATTGATTGACAATTTGTGCTGTGTGTGTTTTAAACCCCTACCTGCTGTTCCGCTGTGTGCGTGAGCGTTTTACCGGTCCCCCTGGGCCCCGGTCCACCGCGGCTTGCCAGTGCCGATTGTAGTGGAGGGCCAGGTCGGGCGCCATTTTGGTAGTCCCGGTTCCCGGCTGGACTCGAGTTAGCGGTCCAGCTCGGGGGAGGGGCTTGGGCTTTAAATAGCGATGTGTCCTCGAGCGCGCAGCGGTCGCGCGCAGCGGGCACGCCGACTGCGCGCCGAAGGAGCGCCAAAGGAGGGCCCGTCTGTGCCCGTCCGTGCCCCGGACGGGCCCAGGGCTAGTCACCCTGCCCGGCCTCCTTTGGTGCTGACTAGCTCAGCGACGCTGCAATACTCGCGCGCTGATCTCCTGAGACTTGCCCCTCATAGCAAGGGCTCGCCGTGCACGCGCGCAAACCTAGCTAATGCTCTGGGAAGATGTACTACGTGTGCATTTCAGCCCCAACCCTTTCCCTCTCCACGTTCAGCCAGCAACGCCGCCACTACCAACATCAGGGTGGGACTGATCATGCCAGATCGGCAGTGAAGCATGCGGCTGATATCTTTGAACTACTTTCAGATGGCCAACTGGAGCTGCTGTTCCTCACGGAGACTTGGTTGACTTGTACCTCCGCCCCTAGCGTTGAACTCGCGATCCCCAGGGGGTTCAAGATAGCTAGAGCGGACCGCCCCCTGGGTAGAGGGGGCGGACTAGCAGTGGTGTTCAAGGAGGGATGGAGCTTTGAAACTGAGCCTCTCACTGAGAATCTAGGGGGTGAGGTTCTCCATTTCTCCATCAAAACCTCTCCCCATTTTACCTTAGGTGGATCTTTGATCTACAGGCCCCCAGGCTCAGCCACCCAATTCCTCAATTCTTTAGAAGAATACTTAGTTCCACGGGCATTAGGTTTTCCTAAGTTTCTTTTGGTCGGGGACCTAAATGTTCACATGGATACCCCTGATTCCTCCGAAGCTTGTAGGCTCGGGGAAATTCTGGAGCTTGCCCAGCTAGTACAATGGGTGTCGGGGCCTACGCATGTGGGTGGCCATTTACTTGACCTGGTATGTACGAACTTCCCCATCCAGCCAGTGTCAGTGGAAAAAACATCCTGGTCTGACCATGACCTGGTCAGGTTTAGTTGGGAGTTGGCAGAGTCCAGCCCCCCGCCCCCCACATGTCATCGTCAAAAAATTAATCTACCTGCGTTCAGACTTGCCCTGTCTAACACTCGCCCACATCTCAAGGGATGTTTGGACGATGTAGTGGGGGAGTTCAATGAATGGATAGGGCAGGGGGCGACTGCATCTACTAAACAAACAGTGCTGACCAGAGCCAGACGCGCGCCCTCCCAACCCTGGTTCTCCCCAGAATTAAGAGAGCTGAAGCAGGGCTGTAAGAAACTAGAACGCTCATGGAGGAGAGAGTATAGCCCCGAGGCTAAATCCGCCCTTCGACTTGCTCAAAAAAACTATTATGGAGCCATTAGGGACGCAAAAGGTCTCTATTATGCCGGGCGTATTAACAAGGCCAACAACAACAGCAGAGAGATCTTTGCGATCGTCAAAAGCTTTGTGTCCCCTGTGGCGGAAGCCATGCCCCTCCCGTCCTCTGCACAATGGTGTGAGGAGTTGTCTACTTTTTTTATAACTAAAATAGCGAAGATCCAGCAAGGCCTTTTAGAGGCACTTCCCGCTGATCGCTCTGTAGCTGGTCCCTGCTCACCCTCTCCCGCACTCCCTGGGCACCAACTTACCACCTTCGCACAGGTTATGGAAGATGATGTTCTCCATCTTCTCCAGTCCCTTAAATCGGGCTCCCCTGTCGACCCATGCCCTGCCCGAGTGCTCTCGGAGGTGGCGGAGACTGTTTGCAGTGAGATTACGCAATTGGTGAATCTTTCCCTGGCCGCTGGCGTGGTTCCCCAGGTTTGGAAACACGCTAAACTCCTTCCACTCCTGAAAAAACCAGGACTAGATGTGTCGGTCCCGGGAAACTATCGACCCATCTCCCTCCTGCCTGCTCTCACAAAAATCTGTGAGAAGCCTGCTCTTCTACAAGTGGAGAGCTTTGTTGAAACATCTAATGCCCTCCACCCGGCCCAATCGGGCTTCAGGGCTGCTTATAGCACCGAGACGGCCCTGGTGGAGATGTCTGAAGCCATCCGGGAGTGTCTTGATGGAGGTGGCAGAGCGGTCCTAATTTTATTGGACCTCTCTGCCGCTTTCGATACTGTACCCTATGATCTCCTTCTTGGCCGGCTGTCGGACATTGGTATTGGGGGAGTGGTGCTTGATTGGCTTTCTTCTTTTCTATCAGATAGGACCCAGCAGGTTTGGATGCCTCCGTATGCTTCGGAGCAAAGACCTTTGCTTACAGGGGTCCCGCAGGGGTCCACACTTAGCCCCCTTCTGTTCAATGTATACATTACACCTTTGGTATACTTAGCTGAACAGTTCGGGGCTAAAATTTTAGGGTATGCTGATGACACCCAACTGTTGTTTACCTGGCCAGATGACAACCTGGACACATCTACAGTTCATCTGTGCCTGTCCTCAGTATTTCGCTGGTTAACACAGGCCCAGCTGAAGTGCAATGAGGACAAGTCCGAGGTGCTCTTTTACGGCTCCTTTCCCCCCTCATTCAAGAGCACACTCTGGCCCCCAAACATTCCTGGCCCAATAGAGATGGGGAGACCTGCAAAAAATCTGGGCATTTGGTTTACGGAGGATCTCAGATTTGAGTATCACATCAAAAAACTCACCGGCACTTGTTTTGCCACTCTGAAAATGCTCCGCAAATTTTTCCCCCTGCTCCCCAGGGAGGCCAGAGAGTCGGTTGCCAGAGCACTCATACTGGCTCGCCTTGATTATGCGAATGCACTGTTTAGTGGCATTCCGGCATACCTGGTCAATCGCCTCCAAATTGTTCAGAATGCGGTTGTACGCCTATTATTTAACATCCCCAGGTGGAAGAGCGTTCGCACGGAGCTGCGCTCGCTTCACTGGCTTCCAGTAACACAACGCATTCGGTTTAAAGCCTTGGTGCTGGCGTTTCGCGCAATTCATGACCAAGGCCCCTCATATCTGAAGAGAAGATTCACTAAGTACATCCCGGCACGCACCCTGAGATCTGCCTCGTTGTTCAAACTGTCTCTTCCCCGCTTCAAACGCGCCAGACTGGGTGGTATGTCGCTGTCGGTGGTGGTGGCTCGGGCCTGGAATGTCCTCCCTTTCCATCTTCGCTCCATGCCGACAGTCACTGCTTTTAAAAAACATCTGAAAACCCACCTATTCACGAGTGCAGGTTAGGAGGATTCTCTTCTGTCTTGTTTTCTGCCGCTTTGATCCCTTCCCCGCGCCAGGATACTCACAAGTAACAGAGCGCGCTACAAAACGGTTTATAACATAACATAACATAACATTTGAATTGATGCGACCTGGTCCTACATTTCATATTTTGGAGACCTGGCGGATAACTTTTGATCTCGAAAGTTTTGTTTTTTTATTTTTGAGGCCACTGTAGGCATTCATACATATTCATTCATACATATTTTTTTTGCTTATTTTAGCTCAAAATTATTGAACTTGGCTTTCATTTTATGTATTTGATTTAGTTTTGCCTTTCCCTTATATTTGACGGTGCTCGGATCATTGGGGGGGTGTCATATGGATACTTCGTTACATATATTGCGTTAAGTTAGCATGAGTGTATTACATGCCTAACAGCCATTTTTCCTTCGGCTTCAGTTTTGCACACGACACCTACTTGTTGTTGTCGCTTTCACCCTAGAAGCGGTGATGTGATTTATTTGAGAATAATATGTTATTACTATGCTATCAGTTTTGCTTGGTACACTTGGTACAACTGTCTGCACACTGAGAGCTGCACACTCTAAGAATAACCTAACACAAGGTTGCTGGGAGGCCTGATCCTCGCACCACATTAGATATAACACTAATACTGTTGATGCCAACATTGGGCTCTACGCGGGTTTAAGATAGAGTTACAGGGAATGAATCAACACACTTGGTGCTGCGCATGAAGAGAGCTGGTAGCTGTTGATGTGATCTACTCCTACTGACATTTAGAGGTATGGGTCCGCCCTGCTAAAACCCGAATGAGACCTTCTTAGATATAATATAATATGCTAAATAGGGTGCGCAAAATATAGGTGATACAGGTTTCTATAGATTTTGCATTGTAACATGCTATCACCTTTTGCTTACTATGGATTAGTGACTATGCTGATAACTCTGATTTTTATAATATGCATTTTGGTATTATACAAGATACTGCGTTTGAGAACCTTGCATTGAATAATAAATATTTCAAACTTGCACGTGTGTTCTTTGACTCTCAGTTTTGGTTTGAAATGATTATATAACGAAAGAGTGTTCATGTGTTCCACGATTCCTGAGGTATTCTAAAGATCATGTTCTGGTTTGTCTAAGACATTGATCATTTCATAATGATCCATGAGACACTGTAGCTAGCTAGGTAAGGGGATTTCTGATACTGAGATGAGTTTTGGATCATCCTAACTCACTGAGGTTCTAGATCTCTATGCACAGTTCTGTGGGAGAACGGAAACCCTGCTACAAACCTGTGATGTCTGAATGTTTTGAGAGTACGCTCTAGGATTTACTAAATCATTTAGAACTTTAAATAAAGCTTTATATGAGTTTTTAGCTTGGGGAACTTGATCAGAGATATATGTTTTATGAGTAGACTTTGTTTTATGGTGGTAGCGCTCTGAAGCTCCTCTATACGTCTCTCTATCACAGGTACTATTTGTGCATTCCCGCTGTCTTTTTAATTTTTTACATGATGCTTTCTCAGTTTTAAGGACTAGCGTATACCAGGGCGCATGGGTTCCATGTGTGAATTAGGACACCATTGGAGAGGAGTAATCTTACCAAAAGCTGTGTTTAAAGCATTATGATATTCTGAGAGTGCTTGCTCCACATCTGAAGTAGCTACTGCGCTGGTATGATTAATTACCTTAGCAAAGGATTCCAGAGTAATTTTCTGTCAATATCTAAATTGGTTTTCAACAACTTTAGGTATTCTGTCAATCTCAGTTGTCATAGGGATCCTAAAACTGATCAATAAATGGTCCGACCAAAGTAAAGGTTGCATTTGTTCACAGCCAGAGAAGTAAAGTTGGTAAACCTTAAATCTAGTGAGTGCCCTGCTGCACACGTAGCCCCATTAACTCGTTGATGCATTCCAAGAGTGGCTAAGTCTACAATAAGCTGACTCACCTCTTCATTATTGGAATCTTCTGCCTGATAATTAAAGCCACCCAACAAAAGTAACTGTTTTTGCTACCAAGACGTGAGGTGCAATAAATTAAATTAGGCAAGGATAAATTCTTTTTTGGACCCAGCACCTTTCCAATAGTCACTGAAAGAAAGTTCAAGTTTAAATATGCATATATCTGCCCAGTCCACTGCAGAAGAGTCTATAATGGAGAATTTGATAGTGTTTTTAAAAACGAATAGTGCGTCCTCCCCCTATCCTGCCCTCCTTATCCAATCTAAGCATTGAATAATTTTTCGGGAGAACCATCATGATGGCTGAAGAGGAGACCGAGGTCAACCAGTTTTCAGTTAAGAAACCTACTTCTGGTAGCTTTGAAGAGAGCAAGTCCCAAAGTTCAATGGTATGTTTAGATAATGACCTAACATTGGCAAGAATACCATCTAAGCCCTTGAAAACTGACAAATTGGCAGAAGAAACAGGGATCATTGATAACTACTAAGAGTATCAGCAATCCCAATTGGCTTACTCATGTCTTTTAACACCTCCTGTGAACACTGAAATCTACAGTGTAGACAGGCATGCCTGCTAAAGCAATTGGGAAAGACCTGTTATATGAAATACCTCGAGGAACATTGGCTCTATGGAAGGTATGAATTTTATCTAAGGCAGCCAAAGATTAGTTGATTCTAGTAGGATACTGTACTAGGATTAGCTCTATAGGATAACATGGGAATATTTTATTAAGTACAAGTTTCGCTAGGAAGGAGCTAAAATGTCATTCAAGGATTTAAAATGATATGATAGTAATGATAAGTCCATCAACTTTGCACTGTTATATTTATAAAAACTATCACAGAAAATAAGTTTTTAAACTTTTATTTTCTGTAAGCCAAAAGTGAGCCTTCCAGCTTCTCTCACCTGATTGTCTAGCATCTGTCATGCTCAGATAAGCTGTCTCAATGAGGTGTGCAGTGGCTTTCTGGCGAAGCAATGGGTTTCCTGAGGGAAGAGAACTAAAACTGCAGAAAAAGAAGGCAGGACGGAGAAAGGGTGTACAAACTAGTTTTCAAAAGGAGACAGTACAGACTTGCCTCCACATCATGCCACCCCTGCCACCCCTGCCACCCCTGCCACCCCTGCCACTCAGGAGCCTCTGTAATTAGATTAAGGAGAGGAATGGAAGGGGAGTGTTAGAGAATCAAAGCCATGCCAATGGGTTGGCTTAGCCTGTTCTAACCACCAAGGAGAGCATTTCTTTATGCTGGGTTTTGAGAGAATAGTGCTTTCTGAGACAAGAATATGCCACACTTTAGAGGAAGTGGTCATACACCTGGGTGGCACCGTGCACCCCATGGGTGCCCCCCTGCTTGACCCCCAAAAACACAGCATAAAAAATGAGGAGTTGTCAAGCAACTTAGATCTACTTCCTGACACCACACGGAGAAGAGGGACTGGCCAGCTGGAAACCTGATCTGCACCTCAAGGAATTCCACTCTGGAGCACCGCACCTGCTGTAAATTCAGGGAATATAACCACTGTTATTACTTTGCCTTGCTTCAAGAAGAAGTAAGGAGTGGATTCCCTGCAAATTACAGGTTAACCAAGCCTAACTACACCATCTCCACCAAGAAGTCCCCATCCTGAAGTGTGTCAAGTGTACTTTTAAGGAACTGATTAGGTGCATTGTGGGAATTGAGGTCTCAACATGCAAAGGACCATCTAGAAATTCTAGACCCCTGAATTGGTGTTGTGAACACTTTCGAATTCAACCCTCAAAGAGACCTTCTTGAAGAAGATCCAGACGTTTGCTGACATTTGAGAACTTCTTGGTAAAAGGTTCCTTAAGGTTACTGATTCAATGTTAAGAGTCAAACCTGGCCAGGTTCATCCCGCTGAAAGCTCGGGAGCTCCAGACTTCCAGGATTTGACCGGGGTCTCACAAAAAACCAAGCAGACAACTCGACACGAATCTAGCTTCAAGAATTATGACCGAGGACTTCTGCTTAGTGTATCCGACCAGTACTCCATTGTAGATGGCCTCAAACTTTGGCTCTTTCCCAATCAAACATGACAAGATGTCCCAAGTTGGTGCTATATGTTTTTAAGCACTAGAAGTATTATTCTTTAACAATTCATATCGACCGTTCCCTACATTGGGTTTTTTTCATTTTGGTGTCTATATGTTTATGAAAATGTATAAAATTGGTGTTGGATTTTTATTGTGTCTTACCTAATTAATTTATTGGTGTTTTTAAATGCTTTACACACCTGTCTCCTACTTTAATCCTGCCTGCTGGTTGCCAGTTACCCAGGGTTGAGCAAGGGAATAATGTATTGAAACCTTGACTGGACTTTATGTTGTGAACTTGTGGTAGGTCCCTACCAACACCTACTAATAAGCCCCTTTCAAACATTTGGTGATTGCAACAAAATGTAAGAACAGGCAAAGGGTGGGGGAATACATTTTCAATTTCTTGCAAGGTCCTTAAAAGATGGATCTACTAAAATTGCAGGTGTTTGACAGGTGCACCCCAAACAATCTAATACAAATTATAAAAATCTCAAAACAATTATGTTATTCTAGAATAGTGCATAATAAAAATATATTTAACAAAATACAAAAAGCATTGTTTAGTATGCATTCCGAAAGTGTAATCAATTAAAAATTAACAATAAGGAATTAAAAAACAAGTAATTTCTGTTTTGTTAAATGACACTTACAGAATTAAAAAAGGAATAAAGCACATTTTGAAGTGAGACCATAATATCTCTTATCTTAATGAAATGTAGAATCAGTTACTTTCAATTTGTTATTCTAAGAATCCTTCATTTTTCTTTTTTCTTTTTAACATTTTTTCTTTATTTTTCAGATAGCATTACTATATGCTATGAGCATGGACTGTTAATGAGGCACCAGGAAGGGCTTCTCTGTTGCATATTGCCTATGCCTACTTTGACCCCCCAAAAATGGACCACACATCACAGGTGACATGATTAAAAGTCTTTTAGTGAAAGTCAGCACAAACGGAGTCACTAAGCAGCTAAATTGAGAAGACCATGTCAATTTCACTAGTCTGCAGTGCATATGGACCATTATCAGTTGGTATACCATTGGTCAAAGGTGAAAGGCCCTCGTAGATCCAATGAGTCACACAGATTGCATACTTTTTTCCTTTCAGTGCCCTTCATGTTACTTTTGATTGCTTTAATGTTTTCGCATTGCTTTGCTTGTGTACTTCTACCTCTGGTCACTCTGGTACATACTGGTGCTATGCAAATCCATAATAATATAACTACCATAGACTGAATTCCTCACCAAACAATAGTGCCCAGACAAATAAGCATGCCAGATAATAGTTGCAATTCTTTTCATTAAACTTGTCATGAAATATAGTCTTTCAAGTAGATTTTACTGCACAAACCTGAAAACAGGATCTCCCTTGAATATTTTCTTTCCATATCTTATCTCCAGACACCTCAGAAGCAGAAGAAATACAATGCAATGCAGGTAAGGCTAGAAACAATAACAAGAGAAAAGCCGTTAGTGCTATTAGTAGCAGATATGGGACTCTAGTGGCACCCAACAGGTTTGCCATTATCTTGAAACCCAAAAACTGCACTACATTGTGTCACAGAAGCAAAGAGATAAGATAGCATAATAGGTGTATTTGTACAGTGCATGTTCACACTTGCAATGTCTCCTGACACTATTGCCAGATAGTCTGTGTTTACTGTTACCCAGTACAATCGTTTTTCATATTATATACTTTGGAAGGTTAAACGGCCCAGTGGATATACTGGAGTTTGAATCCCTGGAGTGGATGCATTAGTCCAGTGAGCTGCCAGACCTGGCTTAACACTTCTCTCATGTCTTAATGAGCAAAACACAGACCTCACAATCCTCAGTCATGTATGTCTTGAGAGCTGTTATCTGCAGGCTAATGAATAAATGGCTTAGTGAGGGCGGATGGTGGTGGGTTGGTGGTGGTGGAGGAGTGGTGATGGAGTTGTCTGCTACCTCTCGCTAACCACCTATTGTCTTCTTTCCAGCGCTCAGTAAATTCTTTTGGAGTCTCTAGCCTATCAATCATGTGGGCATGCTAGAAAGAATTGCTAATGGATTTCTTGAGCTCCAATGAGTGATGATGGCTCCTGTAACCCCAGTAATCCAGGCCATGTTAAGTACTTGAAGGGAAACCACAGGATTCACTTTTTGTTAGGGGGCCATAGGGTATCTACATCAGGTGTAGTTTCAGCCACCTGATAATTGAGGTCAGCTGTTCATAATGGAACATATGGATGCAATCCTTGAACCGCTGTTCTAATGTTTGACAACACCCACATTCTTCCAATACCACCCTGCCTTATCGCCATGACCAGAAAATGGGTTGGGTGATGACAGGAATTAAGCCTAGACAGATATGGTGCCTCTTTCTAGATGTAAGTGTGTGTGGGGGGGTGCTAGAATTTGCATCTTGTGAAGGGTAGGCACATTCTTTTTTCTAATGAGAGAAAGGAGGGAAAAGCTGCCTTATCTCTGTGGATTCTCCTATGATATGAGAGTAATTTCAACATTTGTATTTTCCCTTACCACCACATTTTTCATTGCAGTAAGTAAAGATAAATACTGGCCATTCAACCACTCTAAATTGTGTGGCAGTCGAAAACCTTGACAGCCCTCACTCCATCAGGCTGTCAGAGGAGTATGTCAGTGAGTCTGAATAGTCTCAGTCGCTGACATTCTTAAGATCCTCCGATATGTAAATCAAAGGGAGGAACCTCCCTTTGGTGGAGAGGGTGCTCCTTTCCCCCAACCACTTACTTAACCCCTTTGTGTTTGTGTTTCTCTGATCTTTTAGCAGAGAAGACTTACATTGTTGAATGGAACACTGGTCCCCTTCATGAATTCAGGACCATAACTGAGTTGATAAAGCTTTGACATTTTGTTTATAGTACTGATTAATATGTTTGTGGTGTGAAGTAAAGATGTATCAAAAAAGGAAACATTTCTGTGTGTATGAGACTTTTGTGAAATTCCTTTGAACGCCCGGTTGAGCCTGTTACTCCCATCATTTAAAGAAATAATTGCAATAAAACATTCTTGAAATACTATAGTTAAATAAACCAATTGGTTTTACAAGACAGTTTATAGTAAGACACATGGGTCTATGTGCAAGGAGGTAATGAGTACCTAAAATATAGGTATTGCTTGGAATTGTGCAGTGATGCAGCATCTGTTGCATGAAATCATATAAGACATATATACAAGAAAAGTTCCTACCTCCCCACATTAACCTTCACAAAACCCTTGCCCTCTTTTGGCCACCCTGGTTCTCTTGATTTTCTAACCAGGAGTCAGTGCTGTGGGAAGGGGGGATTCTGTGTGAGAAACGTCGCTGATGAATACGATTTGAATGCTGATTGAACAACAGGCCCATAAATGTAATTCCTCACAGACAGTAACCCCTCTAAAAGGTCTTGTGCTGGCTAATATTCAAAAAGACTTAGCAGCAGTTTGATTGAAGACTGCTGATGTTGCAGGCATGGTGACTCAGATTTAGTTATGCATCTAATTCAGAGGTATCTATGCCTTCAGAGAAGTCCATGGCGGCTCCTCTGAAGGCATTACAAGTTTACGTTTACTACATATTCACATTACCACACTCTCTGGAAAACATATTTAGGAAGTTAAAACAGTTCTGTTCACTCTCCACAAGCATGGATTATATTAACGACGCATGAAATGTAAGTTCCACACTGTAGGATGGAATTTCTCGAATTTATCATTTGTCAACAAGGTCTGCATAGTGCAGGTGTCTTGTGAAATGTATACATGCTCCTGAAAGACCAATAATGAAGCACTTTTATGGCTCTCTTCATCACCATTAGGCATCAGAGGACACCATTACACATTGGTGTAAAATTATTTACTATGTGCATATATGTTTCATTGTATGCCATTCGGGCTTGTGGGTGTGATGATCACAAAATTAGTCGGTTGTGTTGTGTATATTTTTCGTTTGTATGGCACCGTTCGTTAAGGTTACACTGGTATCTAATTGTTGACCTGGTTTGTGATAACTTGAATAATCATGTTTGTCAGCTACAGCATGAAATGGTGCTTTTGGTTTGCACACTATATTACATGCTTTTCACTTTTTAAAGTACAGCCTATTAGCATTGTGTGTTTGTGCATGGAAATCAAATGGACTGAGATGGTGCTTTTAGGTATGATTGACAAAACAATTGTAGGCGGATTTCGCACCCCTGTTACAATGGTGACAATCAATTCTGAACTGCACATGAGTGCAACATATGTGTATGTTTAATAATTAAATGTGTTTTCAATGAGCTACCTGAGAAAACTAAAACCATACCTAGATACATCAGACCTTAAAATGGCAGTTACGGCACTAGTTATTTCTAAGATTGAGTACGGATGCTCTACCCTCTCCCGACTACCCAATATCTCAACAGCTCTCCTAAAAGCTTGTCTCAACGCAGCCGCAGACTCCTTACAGGTTCAAAAAAGTTCACCTCAAAGCGCTAAACTTGCTCCTGTATGAAGTCAGAATACAGTTCAAATTGGCCCGTGTCGCACAGAAAGAGTTACACTCTAACTCTCCAGCGTATCTCGCCCAGAAAATCGTGGTCTCCGGATGAGATAGGCACTCCCAGTCTGCCAGTGCTTTTGTTCTGAAACTTCCCCTCTTCCAAAAGAAAACATACAACAGAGCTTTCTCTGGTGCCACACCCAGAATCTGAAACTTGCAGCCACCTAACGTCAGAAGAATACCGTGCTTGTCTAGATTTAAAAAGGAAACAAAGACTTTCCTAATCAGCAAATTCCTTCCTTAACACTCTCAGCGCATATACAGCTCAGCTGTCAAGTGATATGCTCTCTTCTTGACCTCTACCAGTGTATCCCAATCTGGATTTCTTTGATGTAGCCTATGCAATGTCTTGTATCATGTTTGGTGCTATTTCCTTTTGCTTCATTTGTACTTCACTGTCCCTTTATGGGGCAGAGTCTGGTGCTGTACAGTCTGTCTCTGTTCTTGCCAATGTTTTTTTTCTCTCTCTTAAGTTGCACCCATGTTGCCTATTCCTTCTCATTGCAATATCCTGTTTATCATGGTAAAACGTTCACATGATTTCGTCTGTTCTGAACTTTTGCAAACATCTTGCTTAGCCTTGTAAAGCACTTTGATACCCTAACAGGTCACGTTCGCGCTCTGAAAAATACTAAATAAATAAATTTGCTCCAATAAAGATAATTCAGTTTTGAAAATGACTCCCACATTTCTAACTTTCTGGACTGGAGTTGGTAGTGTACCTAGGCTTGACAGTCACCATGAGTCATTCCAGAACGTGGTCTCCTTTCCAAAAAACAGCACCTGTGTTTTGTCTGTATTCAATTTCAGAGATTTATTCTGCCTCCACAATGCCACTTGGGACATGCAATGACAGAAGTTTCTAGCCTCCTTATTTACTTCCGATGAGATAGGAACCACTATTTGCGTATCATTGGCGTAAAAGAACACAGCTAAACCATAGCTTTGAATGAGCCTGATGAGGGGGCTAACGTAAACATTAAACAGCGTGGGACTGAAGGAAAACCCTTGGGGAACACCACAAGGTAAGGAAAATGGTGACAAACTCATATCCCCCAGCTCCACACGTTGCTGCCTATTACTCAGAAATTAGCTATGCTAGGTCAGAGCCGAGCTTCTGAAAACAAGTAGATGGAGACGTTTTATGAGGAGTGAATGGTGAACCATGTCGAAAGCAGCAGAAAATCCAATAAAATCAGTGCAGTTTTTCAACCCTTATCAATTGCCATTCTTTGTTCCTCAGAGGCTGCTTCCAAGGCAGATTCAGTGCAATGATTTGCTCTAAAGCCATACTGTGAAGGGTGGAGCAGCATGTTAGCATCCAGAAAAGCTAGCATATCCTCATTCAATGATTTCTCAAGAATTTTAGCCGGGAAAGGTAGGCGGGATATAGGCCTGCAGTTTTCCATCTTTATTGGATCCAAGGAAGCTTTCTATATCAGTGGAAAAATAGAAGCCTTTTTCCATATATTTGGAAATTGGCCTGCAATCAATATTTCATTAAAAAGTTCCATAAGCGGACCGGCAACAACATTGGCGACTTTCTTAAGAACCTGTGGTGGACAAGGATCCGATGGCGCCCTGGATTTAATAAGTTTGATGGAATTAATAATTTTTTCATTAATTAAAGGGGAAAAACTACACAATTGTGGGTACCCTAAATGAATGATGGTATACTGTAGCCAGGTTCCTACACATAAGTTGAAATATCATCTGCACTTAATGTGGTTGTGGACGGTGACAATTATTTGTAAATCGAGTTGACTTTAGACTGGGAAAAGGTTGCTAAATAATTGCAGAAAGCTTCCTGTGCACTAAAAGAACAATCATTATTCAATTTTGACAGAGATTTAACTGTTTTAAATAGTTCTCTGCTTGAGTTTTTTTGCTATGCATATGCTTTCAGAGAAGAATTTCATTGTGGCTGTTTTTATTAAGCCCTTATAAATCAATTCACTTTCATGAAAATATGCAAACTTCAGCATCAACCATGTGTATATTTATCTACCGCTGTTAAAGCCTCCTTACTAAAATCCTTTTCTTTTTTTATAAATATTTTTATTTGCATTTTCAACAAACATAAAACAGCTAGCATGTCACTATTAGCCACAATCGTGTCAAAACACCCACATACCACCCACCCCGTAGACACATCACCTCCCCCATTCCATGAACCGGATAGGTATACTGCCCCTTCGTGCGTTTCAATACTGGGATTCTACTCCCCCTCCCCCTTGTTGCCCCGAGGGTCGAAAACGCAGGCCCGGTATCCCCCCCAGTCCAGGGCCCAGTACAAAATCCGTGAAAATCTAGTCAGCTTTTAGGCCATCATCCAATCCATGATATGTTCTCAATTTCCTTCATATCCTACAGAACTTCCGGGGGCACTCTCCTGCTTTATATGTGACCCTTTCTGCCGCCATATACATATTCATCCCCCTTCTCCATTCTCCCATCCAGGGAGGCAGCGACGCGCCCCACGTGCATGCCACATCTCTTTTCGCTATCACTAATGCCAACAGTGCAAAGATAAGCTGTGGGTGGCCCAAGTCAACATCACCAGGATCACCAACAATACGAATTTAGGATCTGGAGGGAGTGTTTCCTCCAATACCTTACTCAGTTACCCTAATACTTGTAACCAATTTGTATGGATGACGGGGCAGTCCCATATAATATTATAGAAGTCCCCCTGTGTCTGTCTACAGTACAGGCAGTGTGGTTTGCTGGCTCGGCCCATTCGGTGGAGTCAGACCCTTTCAAAATACACTCTATGCAATATTTTGTATTGAATGAGTCGAAGGCGGGATATCATCCACACCTCTCTGTGGTGCATCAGGCTGCCTACTAGTCCACTGTCTTTAACGTGCCCAGGTTCTGCTCCCATGCTTCCCTAAGTTTCCCCAGTCTGTCCGGCATGTTGTTATTTAGGGTCTTGTAAGTTAGTGATACTACCTTATTGGGTATCTGCTCTTGCAATAGGCGTCCCTCTAGTGGGGCGTTGTCTGTCAGGGGAGAGGAGAGCATGTTCTCATATATCCAGGCATGTCACAGCTTCGCGTATTTGAAAATATGCGTAGGGTGCAGCCCAAACTCTGCTGCCAGTGACCTGAAAGGTTTGAGTTTTCCTTTCGCCACCACATCGCCTAAGTTGGAGATACCGATGGCGTCCCACCCTTCAAATCACCTCTGATTTGTGGAGTTGCCTCAGCAAAGTGCAGTGCCAGATCAGGATCTGTTTAGTCGGTTTATGTGTCCAGTCTATTGTCTTAATCACCCTGTCCCAGACTTCCAGCGTTATTTGCGTGGCCGGGAGGAGGCGTCTCCTATCCTGAACCCCTTACAGAAAATGTAATCAGGAGCAGTGTGCCATGGTATCTTTCTCTAGCATAAGGATGGGTGATCCGCAGGTACATGGATCCAGTCATTCACCAATGCCAGATGCTCCGTCCAGTAATAGGCCTCAATGTCAGGTAGGTGATATCCCTCCATTATATTGGTTCCGCTGCAGCGTTTCTAGCGCGATCCTTGGTTGTTTCCCCTGCCACAGCAGAGAACATAATTCCTCATCTATCACCCAGAATGTCTGTCTGTGGAGGGGAAAGTACTCATTCTGGAGGGTATACAGAAAGGGGGGCAGGGTGATAATTTTGAACATCGCAGCTCGGGCCATGATTGTGAGGGGGAGCGCTTTCCGTCTCTGGGCGTCAGCTGCAAAGTTCCTTATGACGCTCTGAATATTGTGTTGATATGAGAGTTTTCTATCTGTGGTAAGATGGATCCCCAGATACTTGAATTCCGTCAGGGCTATCTGCAGTGCACCCCAGGGGAGGAGGCCATGTCTCCCTGACCCATGGGCTGTATAGGACCAATTTATGCCAGTTTATGGCATAGCCCGAGAAGGAGCCATACCTGCCCAAGAGCTCGAACAGTGCTGGGAATTTGTCATCCGGGTGCGTAACATATAACAAAATATTGTCCGCATAAAGCGAGATCTTTTTTCCCCCACATCAGTCGGCGTAATTTGGAACCCTGTAACTCCCTTGTCTGCCTGATCTCACGAGCCACTATTTTGATTGTAAGGGTAAACAGCAAGGGGGACAACAGGCACCCCTGCCGGGCTCCCCGTCTAATGGGGAAGTCCTCAGACAACAATCCATTCACTTTAACCCGCGCTCGAGGGACTAGACCCGCCTCCAGAAAGGGCCAGTGTACTCCGTCAAATGCTTTTTCTGTGTCTAGGGAGAGGAACATATGGGGATCATCACGATCCTGGACCTTCATGAGCCAGTTGTGGGTCCTCCTCAAGTTCTGTCTAGTCGCCCTTTCTGGTAGGAAGCCCGCCTGGTCTTGATGTACCAATCCTGATATTACTTGGCGCAGACGGAAGGCTAATATGGTCGCTAGGAGTTTGACCTCTATATTTAGAAGGGAGATCTGGTGGTAAAATGCGCAGTCGTCTGGGGCTTTCCTGGTTTGTGGATGGGAAAAATCGTAGCCATCCTAAGATTGAGAGGCTGGATACCATCTTGGCCAGCGTCTCGAAATAGCGCTAATAGATGCCACACCAGGAGATCCGCCCCTGTCCTATAAAATTCCGCTGGGAGTCCATTCGTACCAGGGGATTAACAGGGCGAAATTTAGTTATTGCTTCTTTCAGTTCGTCCACCATTATGTCCACCTCCAGTCCCTCTCTCGCGCCATCGTCTAAGCTTGGGGTTTGGATAGTGCCTAGATATGCTAAGATCGCCGCCGGAGAACTCAAGTCCCTGGCCTCATAAAAATCACTAAAATAGGAACAAAAATGTGTGCACTATTTGTGCATCGCCTTTAGCATCTGTCCCCGCTGATCCACTATGTTGTCTATCCATCGGGCTTCCGCTTCCTTGCAGCTGAGCCAGACCTATAGCTTGCCCGACTTATTTCCCACATCGTACATCCTATGAAGAGTTGCCTGCACCTGCGTTTTAGCCTCTTCTGTAGCTACGGTTTTGTAGTGCTGTTGCATGTCTGATGCAGAGGTCATGCCCGGGACCAGGGTTCAATTCCCCGCCTCGGCAGGTCTTGGGCTCAAAATTCCACGGACCTGATAATTCTCACCTCGGTGCCCATTCCAATCATGGAGTCCCACTCTGCAACTCTGGGCAATAGCTTGTTTAATCTCTACAACGGCCCCCACAATGCTAAGATGCCTGGCCTCCACCTTGGGGCTGCCCAGGAGTGGACCCCTCACAGGGAAAGCCAGGATGGGTTCCACAGCGGTATTCGTACAAGCGCCTTGAGACCCTTGCGGGTGAGTAGTGCGCTATACAAGTATCAATTTACAATTTTTTTTACAATTTACATCTTTACCTATAAGGTAGCGTTGCTCTAGTGCCAAAATTTGGGTGTCCAATGTGAGTAGCTTCTCCTGTGCCTTCCCTTTTTCCCAAGCTATTCGGTTTTGGGCCGTATTGTGGAGTACTGTCTTATAGGCTTCCCATACTACAACCCCCGACTGTACCGAACCAACATTTTCTGCAAAGTACACTTTCTGTCCATTCCGAGTCCCTGTAACACCTCCTTATTCTGTAGGTCCCAAACCGACAGCCACCAGCTCCCCTGCCTCACCCCGGGTCTCATCCCTCCCCTAACCAGCAATGGGGAGTGGTCCAAGATCCCATGCCCCAGGTACTCAGCCTCATAGACGTTACCACAGTCAGTCCTCAGGAGGAAGACATAATCTAGTCGGGAGTGCACCCTATGTGCCCCAGAATAGTACAAGTAATGTCTGGCTTCTGGATAAAGTCTTTGCCATACATCCACTAGTCTGAGCGTATCATCAGCCCACCCAGCTGAGTATTCAGGGGTGAATCATTACGGTTCCCAAAGCGGTCCAAGGGGGTGGACATAACATTGTTAAAATCACCTCCTATAATGTGTAATGTACCCAGTGTCTCCAATAAAATATCGGTCAGCCCATGAAGAGTCCGTGCCTGTAGCTTTGGAGGGGCATAGACCAACACTATAGTGACCTTCCGCCTCCCCCATATGCCTGTTACTCCCACGTACATTCCCTGGGGATCCATGCACATCCGTGTCACCCTGAAAGGGGGTTTAATTAGGATAGCCACCCCTCGTGAGACCGTTGTGTGCTAGGACTGTGTAATTTCCCCTTACCAGGAACCTACAATTTGTGCCCTTGAGGTGGGTCTCCTGTAAGAGGACCATGTCTGGGTGAACCGGTGGACGTATGAGGATACCAGCCCCCTTTTCATTTTGTCACCCATACCATTTACATTACAGGTTAGTACCATATAGGAGTAAGTCTCCGACTCATTCGCGGAGGGTCTATGGTCAGTCATTGGGCCCATAGGCATGGATAATTATGTTATGCCTCAAGCAGGGGAGGCAGGTGAGTGTATACTTCGCTGTGACTGCATGACCACTGTGCAATAAGCCGAAATAACATAGAGTACACCCAACAATAGGAACTGTTGTGACCCCCCATCCCCCACACCCCCACCTCCTCCCCCCAATGTCGAATCCCCCGCCAGTCGCTGGCGCATTTGCCTTAGGGTGGTGGTCTGTCGCCTTCCCAGACCCAACCTATGCCACAAGTTCCAACTCTCGCGGCAGCCCTGAAATCCTCTGAAGGCGAGCCTCCCCAAACAGTGAAGGCCCGGGAAAGGATAACGTTGATACAGAAAAGGGAAAGAATAAAAACAGACAGATAAAAGAAGGAATCAACAGAGTGTGAGAGTGACAGAGAGGAAGGACTGCAGGGAGTCTAAGACTATAACTACTCCAAGCCTCTCGCCTACAACTTCGTAAATGTCCTCCAACACTCCATAGGGTGCAGCAGATGGGACAGAGTGAAGAAAGAAAGGAAGAGGGGGAATGTGTGTCCAGCATGCATGCTCCGGAGTTTCAATCTATGTTCACGGTCAACCCTGCGGGAACTTGGCTACGAATGCGAGTCTGGTGGTTCTCCCTGTGAGGCCATAGCATCCGTCGCCGCGTCCTGTTCCATTGCTAAGATTTAGATTGCCCAGGGGTGCATCGAGGCGCCCTCAACCTCCTCCTCTTCGGAAGAAGAGTCTCTGTTGTCCGCCTCTGTGTCCGTGCCAGGAGGGGTGGGAAGATGCAGTGTGCAGGAGCCCGTCGAGAAACGAGAGTCCAGTGAAAAGCCACTAGGCCTTCTGAATTTGCCAGTATCTTTTGAGGGGTAGGGAGTCGCTCCATAAGTTGGTCCTTGGTGGCCTGTCGGGGTCTCAGCGACCTTCGTAGACCCGGCGACCGCTCAGCCTCCCCTAACGATGACCCATTACGGTGCAGCGGCACCTCCAACCGTCTTAAGTTGGGTCGCTCCTCCTGCCAGTGCCATGCCTCCTCCGGGGTTTGAAAGAAATGGGATCTGTCCAGGACCAGCACCTTCAACTTTGCGTGAAAAAGCAGCATATATTGGATCTTATCTCTCAGTTTGGCTTTACAGATTCAAAAGTACGCTTTCTGGACCTGCCTAATGTAGTCAGGGAAGATCATTTTGCACATGTTTTCATGCTGGATCTCCACAAGCTTCCTGGCTTCCCGGAAGATCATGGTCGTGGTTACACTCCTACTGGTGGGCGTGCCACCAACGCCCTGTGGGCCCCGTTCTATAACAAAAGCAGGCAGAGAATTTGTCCTTCAGGAAGGTCTGCAGGAGCCAGGAGTTAAGAAATTTAGCCATGTTTGTTTCCTCAATATCCTCTCTTAAGCCCACAAAGCGAATGTTGTTACGACGAGCGCTGTTTTCTGCGTCATCCACCCTCCACAGTAAGTCTTTGTGGGAGGATTGCAGCTCCGTTTTGCCCTTAAGCAGTTCTTGTATCGTATCCTCCGCCTCTCCCAGCCTGGTTTCTGACTCCGTGACCCTATCTGCTAAGTTCCGCAAGTCCTGGCACAGGAGCGTCACCTCCGTGCCCACTTCACCTATTTTCCCTTCAAGTGCCATCTTGGAGGCCTGAATCACCAGCAGGAGCGTGTCCGTGTCATATCGGGCAGGCGGTCGCTCCTCCGGGGTGGGGAGTGATAACGTTTGTGTGACGGTCCATCCTGCCCTGTCGCTACGGTTTCAGTTCTCTGTCTTTACCCATATCCTTTGTTTTCGGGCAAGGATATACAGAGGTGTCTCTTGTTGAATTGAAAAACTTCAGCTAGGTGCCCAGCTCAGTCAGGCAGGCAGCTCTGACAGGGACCTTCTGCGGCTTCTATTTAGTCCCAGCCCTACTGTTTATTCATCCAGTCCAGGCCAGGGAGCCAGGGGGAGTGGGAGGGGGAGAGGGCACCCCACGTCTATCTCAGGCGCTCTCCACTTCACACGAGACACCACTGCTTGAGGCGTTTCTCAGTCTAGGCCACCACGCATTCCCAGGCTCCTCAGGATGTGGCGAGGTAGAAGATGCCGCTTATGGCTTTCCTGGGTCCAAGCTCCCAATCTGGGTCACCTACGACCGTGTTCCCAGCAGGTCTTAATCTTCTCCCAGTCTGGCCACCCTTCCCTCCGCAGGCACTCACCACAAGCCCTTTGGGTCCCGATGTTCCAAGCACTCTGGCCTTCTCCCAGGGCCCCTCTTAGCCACTTTTGGGAGCAGGAAGGAGAGAGAGGGAACAGGGGCACCGTGGTCCGCAGCACAGGTCCAGCTGCTCACCAGGGTGTGTCTCTAGGCAGTCCTCGTGGGTCAGTGCACCCCTCAAGGTCATCCTCCCAGTCAGTCTTGCAGCCCGGTGCCGGGACAGTTTCACTGTGGCCCGGGTTGGCGCAGGCCCCACACACAAGGCTTCTCTTCCAGGAGGTAGGCCCCTCCAGACCCTTGCAAACCTTGCAGCACACGAGGTGCCCCAGATCGCCAGGAACACCCCACCATCCGCAGACCTCCTCTGCCACCTCGTCCGGTCGTCAGAGCCAAGCTGCGTACAGAAGCACTTTTGGATGGGGAGGGGGCTCGGTCCTCAGCGGCACCCTGGTCACTCAGGATCCGTTCTCATATGCTCCACACTGCGTGTAGTTTTGAAATGTAACCAACATAGAAGAGAATGCACCTACACAAATACATGTAGCATACTAAACTGCATGTAATTGCCAAGCGTAATTTACTAATATGTTATGTGTCACGTCATAAAAGTACACATTTGTCATATAATAATTTGCAACTGCATGAATGTGCTTTTTGTCCGTTTATTTGTGGCATGTATCAGGAAGATTGGTAAGTGAAATCACGCTTATGTGTTGCTTAAAGCTAGGTAAATACTAACTGGGATACTATTAGAAAGGGGGAAGGTAAACAGAAGGGCTTTACTTCTAAAATTTACGTTTATTTGTGTTTGTTTCTATAATAGTTCCTAAATTGAGGCCTATGTGGACAAAGGAAAATGGAAGCTGACTGTGACTCTGAGGTGGCGGTCTAAGCACGCATGCGCTGAGAAGAAGAGCGAGCTGCCTGTGCCTGTGTAGAATATGTCAAGGACAGTGTGGCCTGCCGCTTGGAATAGATGCCAACTTTTTCGAATGTTAGCCTCTTGAACATGGGAATAGGACACTGAATAACAATTTAAAGGACACATCGAAGGAAGCATGACATGAACAATGGGATCACTATTTTTTTTCAATTATAATGATGACTCCACAGAAATTGTACAGTAAGGCGATGAGGTGATGCTCATCCACCTCTAAATTGACCAATCACGGACACTCTAGGACATAAGAGTTACGAATTTAGATAGATAAGTTAGTGAAAAAAGGGTATAAAAGAGAACATTTGGGACAATGAAAAAAGTTTGCTTTCGACTTAATATTTGCACCCCGAGATGCTGTCGGACTGCGCAATTTTCCTATGGCGCAGGGACTTTGAAATCTATCTGAACTTTTACTTTTGAATGGGTGCGAAGTCCTATGAAAGGGGAACATCGAGAGAGATAGAGAGGTGTTCTTTGGGAACTATTCTGTCTTATGCTGAGGTCTGCGTCTCTGCATCTTGGTAATATGATTTGAATTATTTTCTAATCTGTCATGCTAATAAAGGAATGTTTTTAATTTAATTTTTATTTCAGGGTATTGATGCATAACTGAATTTTCCTTTGAATAAAACGTAGAGGTCATGCTAGGAGATTAAATCTCTAAATAAAGGTTAAGTAAATGGAGAATTAAGCAGGTCTTGTTATCCTTTAGTTAACTTTTACTAGCTGATCCATCGAAAATAACGGTGGGGTGTTTTAAATGTTTCCCTTAATAAAACCATGGTATTGGAATTAAACTGCAGATGTAAATGATGTATAAAATCTTAAGTTAGACACTCCGCTATAACCCCGCGGCTCTCCTTTAGTCTTCACTGAATTCTCGGAACAGAGTAAATGTGTGTATGAATGAATTGCAGTGGGCCCACCATTGAGTAATTTGAGAATAGCTCCTTGGGTTAAGGTTATGGTTTATAGAGAATTTCTGGAGCCGCGCTGCACCACCCCAAATCCTTTTCTTTTTTAACCCACTTACCTATCAATTCACACAGCAATTGGCTTGGCAGTCATGGCTGACAGTATTTAGAATTACTCCAAAAGCAACCCGATTTCCGTTTTTATCTGCTTTTAAAAATAAATATTGGCATGAAAATAAAAGTTTTCTGTCTGTATTTATCTGTAAAAAACAGTAAAAACGGAAAACAGTAAACCTTATATATAACTAACTGTTCATTTCCCCCCTTCCTCTTGACCCCACACTTAACCTCCTGGTGCATGAGAGCTTATACACCTTAATGGCTTTTTGAGAAGAGTCTCTGTGGGATACAAGAAGCCAGGGATTTAGATGGCCAGGCAACAGTATTATATTAAATGACTGTGCTTCAATGATCATTCTTCTGCTACATTTGAAGCAGCTGTGCCAAGGCAGAGGTCATGTTAGATCTTTAAATTCACATAGTTATCTTGCTCCTCTTTTATCGGGCTAGGAGTTGCAAAAATTGATTTCTTTCATGTTTGTCATTAAGAGGTGAAAAGCTACTTTGGCACAGTCAGGGTGTGGCTACACGGGGACAAACTATGTGGGTGGTCTAGGGGACAGTCTGGTCATTCAGACAGGCCATTTATTGTTGTATATTAACACTAGGTTTCAAGCTCCTGCAAGGAAGTGGATGTAAAACAATCTCATATTCAGCAGCACTAACTTGAGTGGTGCTTAACATATTATGACCACTGCGAGCTACTTAGGAGGCAAATTTCACAACAAATGTCCTCAATACATCTGAAATAATTGTACGTTCAGAAGGAGCTTATATCTAGCACCACTCCTGACATAACCTATAAAATATGATGAAGGCACTTGCCATTCAACTTAGGAGAAATCAGTATATCAGTATCAAGTACTTATCCCACCACATCTCATATCTTACTCTCTTCATATTCTGGAGATTTTTCTATGAAACTCATGTTTTCGGTGTTCAGCATGAGCATTCAGCATCCTGCGCTTGCATATTAAATGTATTAATTATATTGTGTCTATCTTAGTTCCTGACTATACAATAATAGGTGGTAGGTAGAGTTGGATGTACACCATCACATACTAATCCATTGACATGTGGCTTGCAGTTCACACCATTAAATTCATACACTTGGTTAGGGTCGAATTACTGTTCCATCTTCTGTGAGGGTTTTTCACAGTTTTTGTCTGAACATCTAGAAGTCATTGCTGTTTTATGATTTAGGATTTAGGATCGGGCTTGCATGGTTTTTACTTTTAAATGAGTGACTCATGTTTTTAAAAAAAAACCTGTGCCTGAACTTGCCCTTTTAAATAAACTCTGTTTTGAGAGGATTGTCTCAACGCATGTTCTAGAGCGGAGCGTCCGACATTTTGTAAGGTTGTCTATGGGTGTGTGGGGGGCTCCACCTGGTACACATGCTGATTTAAATATGATTTTGTTTTCATTTTATAAGCTCAAAAATAAGTATAAGTATTTAGTTTTCTCCCTTGTAATGCATTCTCCACCCCAGCTGTAGTCTCTAAAGTCTCTTATGTGTTCTCAATTGTTGGCATGTATGGCATGGTTCTCTCTGATATGTTCTGCATGGTGCTTCCATTGAGCCTCATCCGATTGGTAGCTCGTGCTGTAAGAAGTGTTCTGGATTGTGTCTCCCTGGTTTCAACATTTACACATTCTAGATCAAGAAGCATTGACTACAGACTTGCATGATTAGATTTCCTGTCCCTTTGGTAAGCAATCCCCTTGATGCTGGCTTTCATTTTGCTTTGTTTTGCACGCTCTCTATCCAACCCTCTCATCCTGCAAGTATTTTTTGCTGTTTGCCCTGTCCTCCCTTCAACCTCCCTCCCATCGCTGATTAGCATAGTTATAGAACCCACCTCCCCGTACTCCATCACTGCTGTTGTGTTTTTCCCTTTGTTTCTTGTTCCTCCCAAAAGGGTTCCAGTGGCTTTTATTTCTTGATTTTCTCCCTATTGTCTGTTTTATTTTCAGCATAACCCACCTGCCTCTGAGTCTGTTTCTTCTCCCTTGACCTACACGGCCACATCCATGTTTTTTACACATGTGACCCCTGGCCATGTCTCACCCCCACTAACCCTCCCATTCATGCAGTTAGTGAGCAGTGGCTGTATTGTGTGCAGTATTTGTTTTAACATACTTTAATGATTGGAAATCTCGATGCCCCCACTTTCTGCATCCTGTTGTTACTTCCCACTTCTGTCACACCTCGTTAGCCCACCCCTTTCCAACTACCCATCCTGCGTCTTATTGTTGGGTTTTCTGGCTCCATTACACACCTCGTCCCAGCCCATCTGTGTGTGTTTGTGACAGTAAAAGCAGACAATTGCTTGACACATTCAGGCACAGAAAAAAATGCTGAAAAAACACTCCAGATATAAACTGTGTGGACATCGGCCTATAGGCTACACTGGAGCTCAATGGAGCTCCATGCCATCCAGCTGCAACTCAGCCCTGCTGTGGCCCTCTTATGGGGTTTCATTCAGTTTGGGCACTTCCTTCAGCCCCCTCATAGATCTGTCTCTCCACCTGCACAGTTCCTGCAATCTAATCTATGCATCTACAAACTTGCTAAAGAATGTGCGCACTGTCACCAAACCGATCATTTCTTGAGGTGAGAAATATGGAAGGGATCCTAATCAGCAGAGGACTGGGTTCCTCCTTGCCTCTTCTGTACCCTCGTGGTGGTCCTCTGGCGTCTGTGTGCTCCTCTCCTTCCTGTGCTGGGTTCTTTTCTAGTTAGTGTTCCTCATTTTTTTCTTCTTAATTTCCTCTTCTTTAGACATTCCGGCCTCGTCGCCACTGTAATGATGCACACTCTATAAGCACTAACCACTCATGGGGCCATAAGAAGGTATTAAGTATTTATTATAAACTTATAGCCAGCAGGAGAGCGCCGGGCGTCCGGTGCTCTCAGAATATTTCCCCCGACTCGCGCTCATGCTGCGAGTCCCAAAATGGCCGCCACGCGCGCTACGTCATGATGTAGCGCGCATCAACTAGAGCGCGACTCTACAGTTACCTAATCTCCCCATGGCTGCACACATTTAATGTATGTTGGCCGTCTCCCTCCTGCAGGTTGCTGTTTTTTACTGCTAAACTACCTCTGCAGTCTCCACCCCAAATCACAACCTATAAAAACATGTTTTTGTTTTTGTCAAAACTCCTCCGCACAACTCTGCTTTTCAGAATATTTTTTTCATTGGTGCAGTTTTCCATACAGACAACACCACTGAAAACTTCTAAAATGTTTCACTTTACCACCAGTTATGCTACACAAGAACACCTTAAAATCGGTAAGTCACCAATTCTACACCAGTTGCACGTCCAGCTTTGTATATCACTATCTTACACTATAAGCATATACAGCAACAGCAAGGGCATTTTTAAGCACAAATTAGCTAATTATTGTTTTGCGTTACCTAACATATTCACTTTATGTTGGCCGACGAACTCCCGGACGTCAGAGATTTTTATGAATGGCTGCATATGATTGTATTTTTTACTTACACTGCTCATCTAGTCTCCTCTTGGTGGCATTTGCATCATGCAGTTCGCTTTTTCCTATTGCTAAAATAACGTTGGACACATCCTTTCCACCCTCCAAATCGCGACTGCACACAGTTCATGCTTTGCTTAAATGTATTAAAGGGTTACAATATGATTGGTGAACGTTGCCAGATGCATATGTTTTTTAGCTCACCAAGTTAAAGCTTCCGCCTAAAAAATACTTATTATTACTCACATAGGCGAAACCTATTGCATTTGCCATTGCTTGTTTATTATTATTATTATTATTATTATTATTACTCCTTCGTTACTTACGGAAAGGGCCTTTCCACTACGATAGATAACATGTCTACAGTGGACAAAGCAGCCAGAGTAGTAAACGGTATTGATAGCAAATTAAAGAAAAAACTTGCTTACAACCACAGTATATATGAGGATTGACTGGTTCTCACGGGTGAAAATGTTCATTTCAATGCCTTCTTTGTCCTGCCAGAGAAAGAAAAATTCAGTAAAAACAAGAAAGCAGTCCTGAATATGAGTAAATGAAATATAAATTCTTAAGTGGAAAACTGTTATCATATTTTTGCAAAGCAAAAGAAGACTGAAGTCTGATAAACAGTATTTTCTAGTACAAATGGCCCACTGATTTCACCGGGGAACCTGCGTTGCGGGGATGATTTTTTTTTTTTTTTTTTTTTTTAGTTTGAAGTTTATTAAAGTATAAAGAAGCAAAGACAGAAAATGAAGAAACAATCATAAGTTATAGAAAACAAGAAATCTCTCTTACAAAAAAGTAGAAGTGCTTAAAATATTCATACAGAAAATACAGTATGGAATAATATTCATGAGTACATGGGAATTGAGAAAGAACCAGCATATTAAAAACACATAAGTGGTATGGAAAAACATTAAATATAATTAAGAAAATAAAATCACGGTGGTTTTTGAACTTCAACAGTGCGGATTTGAGAAGTAGGAGGGATTTTGACAACTCTAGTTAAATACTCGGTGAGGGGAAGCCATAAAAGATCACGTTTGATTGCAAGAGAAATGGGGGAAACAAAGTTAGTGTCTAAACGATGGGATGATTATTTTTGATGAGGAGGGGTCGCCTTCCAACACAAAAACAATAATTGATGGCATTTTCCTCTTCATCCTGCAGCACGCATTGAAAGAAGAAAAAACGAGGAGAAATACAAGTATGTTCTCCCCGTTGGGTCACTTCTACGCCTCTCTGTGGCTTTGCATGGCCTTGCAAATATGCTGCAGCACATTGTACTACCAGAGCGTCAATTAAGTGACTATGGACTTGCAAATAAGGGCCTTATGTCCTTCCAGCCAGTGGCTATTACGTAGAAGTTCCCTGATGGGTTGGTGCAGCAACTTGAATAAATCATGTGTCTGACACAACTCCAGATGCGATTTACAGGCACGAGACTTGTCCTCCGGATCAGCCCACCCCATTTGATTACGTCTGGTAGCTGAATAGATGCACAAAAACATTTTTTGTAAATCTGTCCTAAATGATTGTGATGTTTTCTGTACACAGCGTGAGAAAAAAAATATGCTGGACATTTTATCTAAGAATTGCTTATATTTTTTTCTACTCCTCTTTGTTTCGCTCTAACTTTGCATTTGGGGTAAACCCTTATGTAGCAAAGCAGCATTGCCTAGGGGCAGTGGTTCTCACCAGGATCAGGCAGAGTGAGCTGCATCAGAATTAACACTGGACTTTGCATGAATATCTCTCAATTGTTTCCAGTCAGGAGTGGTCTTTGCAACATGGACTATGATCCTGGAAAAAGACTGCAACATGATTTTGAAAAAAGTGCCATAATTCTAACTTCTCTTTAGGACTAGATGAGGGGTTCTAATCTACTGCACAGAGTAAAAGTAGGGAATTCAGTGTTTCCATCTGGAGATCATGGAAACGCTGTAGGAAGGAGACCACAAGGGAAAATTAAATAAATAATTAATTTCTCCTCGTCATCGTCTGTCAAAATCTCACCCCCCAACCTGCCCCACCGCTCTTACTTGCACTGGCTGCTGCTGGCTATAGGAGATTGTTCGACCACTACTTGTGCAATGAGAGTTTCAAACATTAACCCACATAGAAGGCACCTCTCTTTAGGTTCTGATATTCTCAGAGGTTATGAAGAATTCCTCTAAAAATGTGCACATTACCAGGTCATGTTGCTCAGATTTGGCATCTGAGAATCACTGAGGTTCTTCATAATGGTGCTTACACCACTGACTGATTTTCTCTAATGGGAGTTATCAGTTTACACATATTTAGATGAGTGGCTTATACGATCTCTTTCACCACTTCAGACACTTCAAGAGATTAAGGGGCCCATTAGGATGGCGGGCTGATTGCCCTCGCCAGGCTGGCGGTAGCCACCGCCAGCCTGGCGGGGGCAATGCGCCCGTCATCCGCGGTGGACCGAAAGACCGTCCGCCGCTTTTCTACCCCGGTCGCCTTGCGGCCGGGGCAGAAAAGGATTAATATGGTGGCGTGTCTAATATACCCCGCCAGCCATATTATGATGGGCTTAGGGAGATGCCTTTCCGTGGTGGCATCGGCATGCAGTCTTCACTCTGGGGCCCCCTGCGGGCCTCACTTCTTCACTCTGGGGACCCCCTGCGGGCCCCCAGAGTGAAGGAGAGGTGGGGGCTGCACAGGGGTGTACCTGTGGTACCCCCCTTCATTTGCATATACAAAGCAGCAGGCACCGCACGGTGCCTGCCGCTTTGTTTATGCAAATGCATAAATGCATTTATAGCATTGTGGCGGGCGGTGCAGAGTGCACCGCCCGCCACAATGCTATAAATGCAGGATGTGCCCGCCCCTGTGGCGGGCACATCCTAATACCCCCCACTGGACCCCCGCCCTAATGGTGGGTGGTCCCGAGTTCTGACAGGATGGCGGGCGGACAAAGTACGCCCGTCATCTTAATGAGCCCCATAGTGTCGACATTACCTTCTGCTAGGCATCACAGACATGCTGTATTGTGCCAGCCTCACTACATGTGAAAAATATTCAGCATGTGGTGAGTTTGGAGTGTGGTTAGTGACACAACGTAAAATAATAGGCCCCCCTGCAGTGTGGGATGAAAGGCCCAGTGTCTCCCACATCACACAGTTTTCCTTGGTCTTAGTCTAAATGAGGGCCTTATAAAATATTTTGTGTCCTACTACACTGCAGGGGCTTGCTGGAGAAAAAAGAGTGGCTTTTCCAAATGTTTATCTATTACTCATTCAATGCAATTCCACACATTCTGCAAGGCATGTAATGGCATAACCTGGTAAGCCTTGTCTCCTTGTACGTTTAACCACAAACTTATTAGGATTGTCCTAAGGGCTGATAATTCTCATGAGTAAGTGCATCTGATATGTGTTTTGGAAGGGGTAACTGCTCTTTTTTCTATAGGGAAAATAGATTTCCACAAGAACATACACCTTTCCCTATGCCATCAGTAAATATATGGATTATGTGTTTCCTTTCCTACCCTGGAGTATACTTTTATGGTGTAAACGCGATAAAAGGAGTTTGTAAATGTCTAGAAACATATAATTTCTAGCCTCTTCCATGCATTTTTGCCTGACCATGGAATTATACCACTATTCCCAAATTTAGCATATCGGCATGCATATATCGCTGATTTCCAGTATGAATTTTAGGATTTGCACCTTCAGATTTCTTTTCTGAGTGATCCTTGAATATGAACTCAGTGATTCCTCACTTACAACAAAGATGCATAATTCTGATGTGTGAGGATACCACAGTAGTATGAGCTGTACCATCAAAAATTATGAATAACTAGGAGAATAATTGTTTTCATATTATATTCCTAGAGTAATATCTTATTTTTCAGCCATTATTTACCTGCTGATTTTACTATTGTATTACTCATGAGATTCCAGGGAGTGGGGGGGGGACATTGGGAATGCGGTTGTGCAGGGATGGTGCCTGAAACTGACTGAGGTGTTCAGAAGCTGAGGACATTGCGGTAATTTTCCTGTAACACACTCATTGTCTCAGGAGCTATAGCAATACAGAGTTAACTATTTGGAAGAAGTTGGATGCATTAAATGTTGAATTTGTAAACAAATAAGTGATGTGGCCCAAGTTGTGCTAGAAGTACGCAACAAGCACAATTGAATGTTGGGGTGCAAAATACCAATACCATGTAGTCTTCATCCATTTCATACCTCCTTAGTCCACCACCAGACACTTGCTTCCCCATTCCTCCCTTAATTTTTATTTCTCTTCCTCGTTCTCTCCCCCTTGTGTGTTTTTCTCTCTTGGTTTGCAGCAAAGTGTGAAGAAAAATAAGCGACAGTACTCATAAATGAGTGCTGTGGGCTACACCTGCAACCACTGGCTGGAATTATGCACTGCTTAATGAGAACGGAGCGGAATAATGAAACCTGAAATTGTAATATGCGCTACTTGGCATCTAACCCATCGTGAACTCAAAAAAATGTTGTGAAAGGAAGACAGTAGGGTGCTAAGAAGACGATCGATTTCTTTATAAACAGCGGTGCAGTTGTTTAACTAGTGCTGAAGGCTTCACAGGACATAAACTTACAGAAGGGAGTTTCATCATTCATCAAAATGTGTAGATTCATGCGTAGAGTACCCTGCCTGGGAAAGAGGTACATTGTGAACCCACTTGCATAAAAGTCATGACACCAATGAGACAACATCACGTTTTGGGAAAAATACAGCCAGGATCTAAATTGAATTAATGCCATCTTTCAGATATTTAAGGCTGCATTATTTTCATTTTTTTTAAGTGTGGGTGGTGACCTCTGCTCCGCTCGGGAGTTGGCAGAGATTTCCTCACTCCATGTTACGCAGAGTTCTGAAAAACTTCACTCGACGTAGTGGGGCAGAGTTTTTTCCCTCGCTCACAACCGTTCATCAACATCAAGCTGGCGAGTGTGAGCAAGGAACATCCACCACCTGGTGAGATTTTTCCTTGTTTGCGATCGTCAACATCAAGTTAGCAAGCGTGGAAAATCAAACTCCCTGCAAGATTTCTCAGCGCAGATGGTCAGATTTCTAATTACGAGTGGTTGTGTATGCTCGTGACCGCTCGCATTGAGAAACTGTCCACTCACGTTGAGAAACATGCAGCCGGAGTAAAAATCTACTTGAGCGGCAGAAAGGAAGCAGCGCCCGCTTGTGCTGTGCATGGTGCCTTTCACAATGAGTGCACAATGCAGGCAAGCACCGGACACTGAAAATCAGAGCGAACAGCATTTATCCAACGCACTCTGCCGCTTGTGGAGCTTCACGTAGTGCGGCTGAGTTTTTTTGCACTTTGCAGAGTTCAGAGGAGAAGAACTCTGCCAACTCCACCCAGGTTTAATTTTGTTGATATTTGCAAACCAGCATGAGTAAGAGCAGTGCTTAATTTCAAGGAGAATTGGTGCCATCACCAATGCGCCAAATACCAAGATGGGAATCCACCTCATACCTCTTTAATTGACTATCAGAGGCTCCCTGCCTGTTTATCTCACTCCTGCAGGTTTTTCCTTTTACGCATTTTGCCTTTTTTTTCTCTTTTACTAGCCTTCTTTTCCCTGTGCGCGTTTTCACTCTTTTGTTCTTAGAAAATGTCCAATGAGGAAAAATAAGCACTTGTCGCCAAAATGAGTGCTGGTGGGGGCACCGACAACCACTGTCTCGAATTAAATACCAGGCAAAAGTTATGTACAATTGCCAAGCTGCTCTGTGGTCAAATCACCAATTGGGCTTTGAATTTTCCACACCGAATGCAAACTGAAGTCTTGGGTTGTATTTTTGTAATACTAGCTTAGTATTTTAATACTCATGCAATATTTGCAGAATGTGCTCAATTACATCATAACATTACTAAGTTAATGATCGCATGTTAAAACTCTTCTTTGGAGGTGTTTCTGGGTTTAGCTACAGTTCTAAAATATTGGACTTAAACCTCTTCACTGCTAGGCCTCTCCGAAGCCCCTTGTGCTAAGCCTTTTTTGGCTATTTGGGGTAGCTCGTGCTTAGGGCCCTGTAATCTTTTGTCCAAATAATGTATACACACAAGTTTGCATCCGTTTCTTCCAACATCTTGATGATTCTATAAGTCCCTTGGAGAGGACCGAGAAATTGTCCAAAATACAGCCTTTTTTTGGGGAGGGGTAATGGGAAAAAAGTGACACAGAAGAAAGCATCTGTTTTTTCCCCTGCAAAAAATAACAACAAAGGGTTTGTGGTGCTAAAATCACCATCTTCCCAGCTTTCAAGAAACAGGCAGACTTTTGTCAAAAAATCCAATTTTCTTTTACACAGTTTTGGCTTTTTACTGGGACATAGCCTATTTTCCATATGTTTGTGCTATCAATCTTCTTTCAGTTAGTGGTAGAAATGAGTGTGAAAGAACTAATGGATCCCGGAAAACTGTACATTTCTGAAAAGTAGACAACATTTTACATTCAGAAATGGATCATTTGTGTCGATCATTCAAGGTCTTTCAAAAGAAACTTACAATTGAAATAAAAAAATATTGAAATTGAGTTGAAAAAAAACAGCCATTTGTGCCAACGTGATCACCTGTAACTTCTTATAAGTATGGCAAAGTTTTAAAAGCAATATACAGTTGTGTCCACTGGACCCTTTTGGTTGCAGGAATATATAGGACTTGTAGGTCAACCAAGAATCTAAGGTACTCAGAGCCAATAACTAAGCTGCGTCTTGCAATGGTTTTCATTGTGTACCGGGTACATTGCACCTTTCTGCACATAAACAATCACTACAGGCATTTTCCTCTTTCAATGCGTGCTGTAGAAAGCAGCACACATTGAAAGAGGCAAAAATGAGGAGACATTTAAAAAAATCTCCTCGTTGCGCCTCGCTACGCCACCTCTAGGGTGGCGTAGCATTCACACGCATCTCCAGATTTGCGATTTCTTGTAAATATGGAGATGTGTCTTGTTCAATGGGTGTTGCTTGGGAACACCCACAGCAACACCCATGGAACTCCCCTTCCACGCACAGTGCTGCATGGGAAGGGGCCATATTTACAAGGAGAGGAAAAGGCTTGCAGGGTGACTTTTCATCTACTTGTAAATATGGAGGGGCCCCCTGCGCCACCAATATGTCACAAAAAGTGCCGTAGTGGGGGCGCAGGGGGCTTGTAAATCTGCCCCTGAGTATGTAGGCTTAGGAAACTGTTTGTTAACCTGCGGCACTGGCAGAACCATGAATCCAGGCTTTTTGCCTGCTCCTGCTCTGGGACCAAAACGTGTTGTGCTGCCTGCACTAGAGCTGGAGTTTGATGCATGTGCAGATTCTGCCTACAGGTTTGGAAATTTTTCTCATGAGGGGGTCCTTACACCTGAAAATGTCGACAGGGGGGTCTCGGCATCCAAAAGTTTGAAGACCTCTGATTTAGGTGATTGCATAGAAACCATCCTTACACTAATAAAATGTATTTTTACCTAAGAAAAACAATTGATTTATGAAATGTATGCACTAATGTTTTACCTTTGCATCTATAATGTAGTTCTTAGACATACTTATACACATTTTTTCAAGATCTTAACTATATGTCAGGTGTAATATGAATCGAATGTACTGACGTTTTGCATTTATTTGTATGTTGAATGTGTACATGCATATTAAATGTGAATCATTGATTCAATAATTTAAGTTATCTGTTTTCCATTTTCTGTGTGCATGTCTTTTCCTTGCAGGTATGTTCACATTGTTTGTTTAGTTTTAAGATAGATACAATACTGTACTAGTGATAGAGAGAGAGCCTGACAAAAGGATCCTGACAAAGTACATGGGGAGCCAGAGCATCAATTGAAAGTTTCAATTTATTAATGTTTCAATGAGGGTCAGGTAATCTAGGACAATATTGTTCCCATGTTCAACCTCTGATATTTTATGAATGTTGCAGCTTATAATGTGAGAATGGAAAAGACAATGAAGCCCCTGATGATGCAAACTTTGGAGATTCTGGTAGAATAAGCTATCTACCTAGATCCCAGATGATTCCAATATGATGGTGATGATAGTTCCCGAATCCTCCAGAGATTTGCCCTCAGTTTACAGAGGAAGACACTGCTCTGGTAGTAAAGCCCAGGTGGAAAGGGGTTGGGATGAAGAGAGCGTTTAGAGTCAAAGATGCTGTGACTCGTTTACTCAACTCAACAGCAACACTACAGCAGGCATTCACACCAGTCTCATGAATGATACTGGCAGATATGGTACCTATAAACAAACAGTTAGGTATTCACTCTATCTTTTAACCCCTTCGGTGCGTTGGACTTCTAGGAGCCATCTGTCCATCAACTGTCCTTTTTGCATTTGTCACCTGGTGTGAGACAGGTATGCCCGTCCCGTACTCTTCATGCCACTGGAGTCAAGCTAGGCTGCTCCCAGGATGCTTGGTTCCAGTCCAGGGAGGACCTGGCCTGGCAATTCGGGATGGACTGTTCCCATAAGGAGCAGGGTCAAGACTGGTTTGCATATGGCTGGGTTCAAACTAGAATGGCATGGGGATGAAAAAAATGATGGATTTCAGCTCAGATTTCTGTACTGGGATGAATGTATGAAATGTTTCTGCATTCTGTCCATCAATTGTTCCTTTTGCACAGTGGGTGCATAAGTCGGATGGCTCCCGGCCCTCCTAGCACCCACTCACACACACATTCAAGTAAAACTTTATTGCATGATTTAAAAAAACCTTTGCACAATACAAAAGATAAAACAATGTTGATACTTATTCAATTGATAGACTTATTAAATACCAGTAGTGAGAGTAAAAAACAGAATGCCCAGCCCACCATATGTCCGAACTCTCTTATTTCTGCCCTGCACCTATGGAAACTATCTCATTCAAAATGGCTCTTGCCAGGTTTATATTTAGCAGACTGAAGGTGTCCAGCCGGTGTGCACGACCCTTTGTTTGTGTTGAATCTACCTTTAGAGTTCTGTTCGATTTTCTCAAGGTGCCCACAGGGTAGTATTGACCTTCTTATGGAGGTCCGAGTATCTGCGCCTCTGGCTGAGCTGACGATTGGCATCTCCCCATCCCTAGTTTTTTTACTGCGCAGTCCATAAACCTCACCAGTGCGCAATTTAAATATGTGTTCTGTGGGTCGAAGCAGGCCAATACTGCGGATCTGCATGATCTTACTTCCTTATTTATTGTTCCAGGGCCTCCGCAGGAGAAGCCTTCTTTCTTTCAGGAGGCTGGGGCACAGGCACACAACATGAGTTATATCTTCCCTATGCTTGCCGCAAAATCAACATGTTTCTGGGGCTTGTTCTCTTTTCCATTTGGGGAGGTAGCAAGACAGGGTAATCACCCCCAATCTTAATTTTTGAAATCTGAGTATGATGCATGCATTAAAAGTACAAGTTTAGTAGCTCTGAGGTGTCAGCTGATCGTATGTGATGAGGGTCATCCAACCATGGCTTTTTTTTGCAAGGCTCGCCTTATCTTCCATTGAGGAGAGCTTCTTTGTGCATTTTTTCGCTGCTAGCCTTTTAAACTCATGTTGGCTGACATGCAGGTCCCATGCATCACTCAGGCCTAAGGTTTTTAACTCACTTGACAAATATCGATGCCCCGCTTGCCATCATTTTATTTTTAGATCAGATCCATGGGTGTTCTGCTAAGCTGCCTTCTTTGGGTAGCCTCAGCTTGTGGCAGCACTTAGGAAATGCATCATTCTACCCAAAGTTTGCTTACAGATGCCCAGTTCCAACCTGATTTGTGCCGGTGAAGTGAAGGATGGTAAGTGAAAGACTGTTCTAAAAATGTTTGCTATAATTATATCCAGTTGATCACTGTCCAATCCCTTAAGCACCTCGCTTCCATATGTTAGTGTTGGATTGACTTTCGCCTGCGCCACCTGTAAGGTTGGAGCGAAAGTTGGGTCAAATAATTCCTTATGGATGGAACTGAGAGCAAAAGTTAGTGTTGTACCGTTCTTTTTTTGTTCTCCCAAATGGGTTTTGTATCTTCCGTTGTTGTTGAATATCACTCCTATATATTTTTGGCACCTATTTTCATTTACACCAAAGCACCTTCACTTTACCTTGTTGCAGGAGCTCATCATCTAGGTCCTGTCGAAGCCGGATAAATACTTCCAATTTGGCTGAAACATGTCGACCGTCCTGCACAGCGCCACAGTGTAGGTATATATTCAGACTACCTGGCGTGATTTTAACCTTGACACTCAGACAAATCCTATTAAAAATTTCTTCTAGTCCGAGTCGTTAATTTTAAGTTTTCACCACAGCACTGCACCACACACCTTGAGCACTACCCTCTGAGTAACAGTCTGGCTAGCGTTTCTATTCCATATCCATATCCGCACCATCATCTGATGGCTTGGGTGGTTGATTGGATGAAATACAATTACCCCATATGATGAGACTCCGCCAAAGGGTGGTCTGATGGGAATATCTCAGCCAGGTGTAACTCTTTTACTATTTTGCATGATTCCCTTTTTTCTCAGGTACTAGTACAGCAACATATATGAGACCGGTCATTTTCTTTTTCGTGCATATGCAAATCAGTCTGACCCTGTGCCTCATGGGAACAGTCCAGCCCGAACTGCCAACCCATGTTGTGTTTAGGGCCATTTTCTGTCACAGGCACTAGGCCTACCCACACAAGTGAGATATAATTTTTATCAGGAGACTTAGGGAAACCCATAATTGTAGAACAAGTGTTATTATCTATTGACTTTCTATGCATTTCTGCCTTCAAAATGTAAGTCAATGTGTATAAAAGAAGTCAATTTGAAAATTGGCTTCTAATTCACATGCTAGTATGGGTACCAACAATTGCAGAGATGTAAAAATAACTACTGCTTCTGAACTCAAATTTTTGTTCCCATTATGGAAATACATAGGTGTCCTTGATACCTATTTTTCACTCTTTTTATTTTACTAAATGAATTGCAATATACCCGGCACACAATTCAAACCCATTGCAAAGTGCAGCTCAGTTATTGGCTCGGGTTACCTCGGGTTCTTCGTGAACCTACAAATCCTTATATCACCACAACCAGAAGGGTCCAGAGAATTTAATGGTATATTCTTTAAAAAAAAATGCCATACTTAGGAGAATTTACAGGTCTAAACTTTGGCACAAACAGCAGTTTTTTCAACTCAATATCGATATTTTTTTATTTCAACTGTTTCTATGAGAAAACCTTGAAGGATCTACACAAATGACCCCTAATTAACTCAGAAAATGATCTACTTCTCAGAAATGTATAGCTTTTCAGGATCGATTATTGCTTTCACTCCCATTTTTACCACTAACTGGAAGATGGTTGAAAGCAAGAGAAATAGTGAAAAAAAGGCTAGGTCCCAGTAAAATGACAAAACTGTGTAGAAAATTTTGTCCCTGAAAGCTGGGAAGAAGGTGATTTCAGCACTACAAACCCTTTGTTCATACCATCTGCTGGGAAAATAACAGACACTTTCTTCTGCAGTACTTTTTCCCCATTTATAAAACAAAAAGGTTTGCTTATTTGCTAATTTCTGGGCTCTCTCCAGGGAATCCACAAACCCTGGGTGCCTTTAGAATCCTCAGGGTGTTGGAAGAAAAGGATACACATTTGGCATTGATACCTTATGTGTACAAAAAGTTACGGAACCTAATCACAAACTACCCCAAATATCCAAAAAAAGGCTTAGCACATGGGGGAAAATACAGAACAGCAAAGGGGTTGAGGTATCACCTCACAAAAGCTTTTCAAATCTCAACCAACCTCTAGTTTTGTAATTGTTCTGTTTTCATTTAGATTGTCTGTAGCGGTCCCTTCTTCAAAGTTCCCAAAATGGTAGTGAGTATGATTTCAGCATCACATGCAAAAGCAAATTTGGATGGGGTTAGCTCCAGCGTAGTCCCCTCTGGTAGAGCCCTGCCAACAGTATATACAAGTTGAACAAAAAACGTGGTTACCTTTGTTTGCAGCACGATGTTGCGACTGAGTACAGCGTGTAGTAAAATCAAGTCTGTTAACACGTTGCTCCTTTTCCTCGTTTTCTTTTTTCCATCCAGGTGTGAGACTAATGCAGGGCTTTCTTTGCAGAGAGATCAAAGCAGGAAGATCAAGGGAGCTGGCAAGACAGAGTCCTGGAAGCCGTGAAGCAGGTAAGTGGCAGGCGAAGAGGCAAAGTGAAGGGGAGGAGTGTGGATGGTCTTTCAATAAGACTGCTTAGAACGTTCATAAAGGTCACATTCTAACTGTTTGTAACAAGGAACAGGTGCAGATAATTACCTTGATGAGGCAATTTTCTTGAAGGTGCTTTAGAATGTTCAGAAAGGTTGCATTCTAATTTCTGATAACAAGGAACAGGTAGAGATGATTAACTTGATGAGACAGTCTTTCAGAAGGTGTTTTAGAATTTTCACATTCTTATTGCTTATAGCAAAAAACAGGTGCAAGGGATTAAATTGATGAGGGCCATCTTCTGGAAGGTTCATGTTGAGGTCTCTCTATGCCTGCTGCTTGATGATTATTCTGGTGGATTTTCTTGATGTTTCTGTGGTGCCTGAAACCACATCTTGCATATGCATAGTAAAACATTTGTAAAAGCTATTACGCATTTTCAAGCAAACTGGGGAACACCAGCTGCAGCAAACTATTACCAACAGCATGTAATATGGTAAAGTCAGGGTACAGGATGTTTGTTCATTTATAAATGTTGGGAGGAATGATATGAGGCATGCCGGTATATTGTAAAAGTCTAGAGAGGTGCGCTGTGGCAGGAATCCTGGCACGGTTATTCACACTGTCTGAGCTTATGCTACGTTCCTTTGGTCTTTGAGAGTTGCACAAGTCTATGGTATCCCTGTTATTCTTTTACTTAATGTGGCTTAGGCTAACACTTATTCCCCTATCCCCAGAAGACTCTGGAGTGACTTTCTGAAATGACGACACATTCCCCTACTTCCCTGAATTTTTCAAAATTTTCTGCAGTTTCCTGATTTTTTAGATCCACTTAGGTTATTGAACTATCCTCCTTAGTTTGGGCTTCGACTTAGATTATTTTAGACTTTACTCCTGTATAGAACAGAGATGTAGAAACTCTTTTATAAGCACCAAATTCTGTTGTTGATCGTTTGTATTGATGTGACTAAACTTCTTGTTTGTCTAATACTGGTACGCCTAAACTTCATTAGGAGGTTGGGTTTCCTGGTTGGTATTCTGCACCTTTATAGCATAGTCCTAAAATGTGTTTATCTCAACCTAACTGTTAGCTTGCAATAAACCTTCTTAACTATTGTCACTGGTTTCTGGTCCTTAATGGGTAACCTAATGGGTCATTTATATTGATTGATTGAATACTAACTTCTTTTCCTCTCAGTTACCTGAAAAAGATCTATCGGATAAGCAATGGCATGAGGATTGGCCCAGCACTGCATTACTTGTAATCTCGATTCAGCCAGGGACGCCAACTGAATTCAGATTTGGAAATGACTCACAATTATGATGTTGGTGTGACAGAAAACACTCAAATTACATAAAGACTATTGTTATCGAGCAATACATATATTACATGTAGATCATGAAAAGGAGAGAAGTAATGCTATTTCCTATTCTGATTTGCTGACTATAAATCAAAATCATGTGCCTGTCAGTTGTGGCAAAACAAACAAGATGATGGACAGAATGTTGCACAATGGCAAAACATTCACCCCCAGTCAGGGATCTGGGCTTAATCCATTGGTATTTTGCTCACCAAGCCACCCCAGTTCAGACGTGGTGTTCACCCTATGTGGGAAGGGTATGCCCAGACGTGGGTCCCGTGCTCACTAAGCCACTGGAGTCAAGCTATCATGGCTGAAGATGGCTGATAGCCAGAAACCGGTCCTAGGATGCTTGATTCGGGTCTAGGGAAGACATGGCTTGGCAGTTCGGGCTGGACTGTTCCCATGAGGCACAGGGTCAACACTGATTTTCATATGGCCATGTCTGAACTGGGGTGGCTTGGTGAGCAAAATAACGATGGATTAAACCCATATCTGTCAAGTCAAGTCAGAATTTATATAGCGCACTACATACCCAGAGGGTCTCAAGGCGCTTGAGGAAGGGGGGGAAGTTTACTTATCGAATATCCAGCTTTTAAGGTGTTTTCTGAAGGCTAGGTGGTTTTGGGTAATGCGGAGGTGGATGGGGAGGGAATTCCAGGTTTTGGCCGCTAAGTAGGAGAAGGCTCTTCCCCCCATGGTGGCTTTGTGGATGCGCAGCACAGCGGCGAGGGCTTGGTTGGACGAACGCAGTTGGCGGGTGGGAGTGTAGAAGGACAGGCGCGTGTTGAGGCAATCAGGTCCAAGTTCGTAGAGGGCTTTGTGTGCGTGGGTGAGGAGACGGAACGTTATCCTTTTGTTGACGGGGTGCCAGTGAAGGTCTTTCAGGTGACCGGAGATGTGGTCTGTGCGGGGGATGTCTAGCATGAGTCTGGCTGAGGCGTTTTCGATGCGTTGGAGTTTTTTCAGCAGTATTGCGGTGGTGTGGGAGTAAAGGGTGTTTCCGTAGTCCAGGCGGCTTGTAACTAGTGCGTGGGTGACCGGTTTTCTTGTTTTTGTGGGCATCCAGCGGAATGTTTTTTTGAGCATGCGTAGGATGTTGAAGCATGATGATGAGACGGCGTTGACTTGTCTGGTCATCGAGAGAGAGGAGTCCAGGATGATGTCTAGGTTCCGTGCGTGGTCCGTCGGTATGGGAGCTTTTCCTAGGGCCGTTGGCCACCAAGAGTCGTCCCAGACGGAAGGGGATGCACCTAAGATGAGGACTTCTGTTTTGTCCGAGTTCAGTTTCAGACGGCTGTGCTTCATCCACTTGGCTACTTCTTTCATCCCTTCATGAAGGTTGGTTTTGGCGGTGGTTGGGTCTTTGGTGAGTGAGAGGATCAGTTGAGTGTCATCAGCGTAGGAGATGATGTTGAGGTTGTGCTGACGTGCGATGGTTGCGAGGGGGCTCATGTATACGTTGAAGAGGGTAGGGCTGAGAGAAGATCCTTGTGGAACGCCGCAAATGACTTCGGTGGCCTCTGCCTTAAAAGGGGGGAGGCGTACTCTCTGAGTTCTTCCAGCGAGGAACGAGATGATCCAGTCTAATGCTTTTCCTTGAATTCCGATGTGGCTGAGGCGTTGTATTAGGGTACTATGACAGACTGTGTCGAAGGCTGCGGAGAGGTCGAGGAGGATGAGGGCGACTGTGTCTCCATTGTCCAGTAGTGTTCAAATGTCGTCTGTTGCTGCGATGAGGGCGGTCTCGGTGCTGTGTTTGGCTCGGAAGCCAGACTGTGAGGAGTCGAGTGAATAGTTGGTTTCGAGGAAGGCGGCGAGCTGATTGTTGACAGCTTTCTCAATGACTTTGGCAGGGAAAGGGAGGAGCGAGATAGGGCGGTAATTTTTGAGTTCGGTGGGGTCAGCTGTGAGTTTCTTCAGAAGGGCGCTGAGTTCGGCGTGTTTCCATTTTTCTGGGAATGTGCTGGATTTGAGGGAGCAGTTGATGACGTCTCGGAGATGGGGTGCGATGATGGAGTCTGCTTTGTTGAAGATGTGATGGGGGCAAGGGTCTGTGGGGGATCCGGAGTGGATGGAGTTCATTAGGCGGATGGTGTCTTCTGTGGTGATTGGGTTCCAGTTGAGAAGGTTATTCAGGGGGGGTACAGGTTCGGAGGTGAGAGGGGTAGACTGGTTTACGGGTTGGTTGTCAAAGCTGTTATGAATGTCGGCAATTTTGTCATGGAAGAAGGAGGCGAGGGAGTCGCAGAGGACTTGAGAGGGGGTGATGTCGTTGGAGCTGGCGGTGGGGTTGGTGAATTCTTTGATGATGTTAAAAAGCTCCTTGCTGTTGTGGGCGTTGTTGTCTAGTCGGTCTTTGAGTGCTGATTTCTTGGCTGTCCGGATTTGTTGGTGGTGTTTGCGGGTGGCGTTTTTGAAGGCGGCTTGGGTGATAGTGTTTGGGTCTTTTTTCCAAGTTTTTTCAAGGGAGCGGCAGAGTTTCTTGGATTTCTGAAGGTCATCATTAAACCATGGGGCGTTCTTGCTTCCTTGCTTGATTTGATGTTTTTTCAGGGGTGCTAGTTTGTCAGCGGTTTGGGTTAACCATTGTGTGAGGTTGATGGCGGCTTGGTTAGGGTTCGTTGAATAGGCAGGGGTTTTTTGAAGAAGTGATGTGGAGATTTGATCGATTGTGATTTTGTTTCAATTTCTTCGCAGAGTTGGTTGAGGGTGGTTGTGGATCGTGGTCTTATTGTAAATGAAGTGGATGCAACTGAGGTCCGTCCAGTGGAGGGTTGTGGAGTGAGTGAAGGAGATATGCTTGCTGGAGGTGAAGATAGGGTCGAGTGTGTGTCCTGCATAGTGGGTGGGGGTGTTAACAAGTTGTTTGAGTCCGAGATTGGCGAGATTGTCCAGGAGGGTGGTAGTGTTCCTGTCGTTGCTCTTTTCCAGATGGAAATTGAGGTCTCCCAGAAGAATGTATTCTTCTGAGGGGAGGGCGTGTGGGGTGATGTCTTCGCTGAATTGAGTACGGGGTCCTGGGGGTCTGTAGAGGAGTGTGGTCTTGGGGTCGGTGTGGATCTGGAAGTGGAGGTGTTCGGCGATAGTGAGGTTGTCTTCTGAGCTGGTTGAGACGCGGATAGTGTTCTTATGGACGATGGCGATGCCTCCTCCTGTTTGCTTGGTGCGGTCCTTACGGATGATCTTGTAGCCGTCCGGGATGGCTATGGCGATGTCTGGAGCTGATGAGGCATTCATCCAGGTTTCTGTTAGGAAGGCGACGTCCGGGGAAATGGTGTTGAGTAGGTTCCAAAGGTCGATGGCGTGTTTGTGAACCGAGCGGGTGTTGAGAAGGATGCAATTGAGGTGGTTGGTGTTGGATCTTTGTTTGGAGTTTGTGGGTTTGGTGTGGGTCTCGATGGAGTTGTACTTGCAGGAGTGGCAGGCATAGGGTCCATGGGTGTGTCTCGGTGCGGCCTGGGCACAGTTAGGGAGTCGGCCGGGGTTAAGTGATAGGAGGGTGGATGGGTCATATGTGATGCGGGAGGGGTGGGTGATGTGGGGACCAGGGGGTCTGGCACTGGGTGCGGTCCAGGCGCAGATGGGCGTATACGGGGTTACCTTTGGTGCACCTTCGGCGCGACCGCTGCGCGTGGACGCTGCACGAAAGTCCATCTGTCTCAAATGGATAGTGGAGGGGGCGGAGCGTGGGAGGGTCAGCTGGGAGGCAGGAGCGAGGTGGAGGAAGGGCCAGGGGTTCCAAACAAATTGGCAGCAACAACAACAAACGCTGATAGGGGCCCAGGCAGTGGGAGCAATGGGGCGCTAAGAGGGGGCGAAGTATCGTCAGGAAAGCAGCAGTGGAAGCGGAGGCGCTTTGAAAATATGCAAAACTCTTTACCATACACAGCCAAGAAGTGCGCGCTAGCGATACTAAATAGCAATCTGAAGTCAAGGGCTACGATATGATTAAGGACTGTGCAGTCAAGCGCTACGTTATGAGTAAATATTGTGCAGTCAAGCGCTACAATAATATTTCCAAAAGCAGAGTCAGGCGCTACAATACCAGGTCTCAGCAGAGGAGGAGGCAAGGGTAGCGACCGCTCGTGTCCAGGACAGGACGGTCACAGCTCTACGAGAGTGCGAGGACGGCCTACAGCTTCAGTGGGTGGGAGGGTCAGCTGGGAGGTGGGAGCGAGGTGGAGGAAGGGCCAGGGGTTACAAACAAAATGGCAGTAACAACAACAAACGCTGATAGGGGCCCAGGCAGTGGGAGCAATGGGGCGCTAAGAGGGGGGGAAGTATCGTCAGGAAAGCAGCAGTGGAAGCGGAGGCGCTTTGAAAATATGCAAAACTCTTTACCATACACAGCCAAAAAGTGCGCGCTAGTGATACTAAATAGCAATCTGATGTCAAGCGCTATGATATGATTAAGGACTGTGCAGTCAAGCGCTACGTTATGAGTAAATAATGTGCAGTCAAGCGCTACGATAATATTTCCAAAGCAGAGTCAGGCGCTACAATACCAGGTCTCAGCAGAGGAGGAGGCAAGGGGAGCGACCGCTCGTGTCCAGGACAGGACAGTCACAGCTCTACGAGAGTGCGAGGACGGTCTACAGCTTCAGTGGGTGAGAGGGTCAGCTGGGAGGCGGGAGCGAGGTGGAGGAAGGGCCAGGGGTTACAAACAGAATGGCAGCAACAACAACAAACGCTGATAGGGGCCCAGGCAGTGGGAGCAATGGGGCGCTGAGAGGGGGCGAAGTATCGTCAGGAAAGCAGCAGTGGAAGCGGAGGCGCTTTGAAAATATGCAAAACTCTTTACCATACACAGCCAAGAAGTGCGCGCTAGCGATACTAAATGGCAATCTGAAGTCAAACGCTACGATATGATTAAGGACTGTGCAGTCAAGCGCTACGTTATGAGTATGCTCACTAAGCCACTGGGGTCAAGCTATCGTGGCTGAAGACGGCTGATAGCCAGAAACCGGTCCTAGGATGTTTGATTCCGGTCCAGGGAAGACATGGCTTGGCAGTTTGGGCTGGACTGTTCCCATGAGGCACAGGGTCAAGGCTGATTTGCATATGGACATGTCTGAACGGGAGTGACTTGGTGAGCAAAATAACGATGGATTAAACCCAGATCTGTGACTGGGGGTGAATGTTTTGCCATTGTGCAATATTTTGTGCATCATCTTGTGTGTTTTGCTGTTCACCCTATGTGGGAAGGGTATGCCCAGATGTGGGTCCGCGCTCACTAAGCCACTGGAGTCAAGCTATCCTGGCCGAAGACAGCTGATAGCCAGAAACCAGTCCTAGGGTGCTTGATTCAGATCCAGGGAAGACATGGATTGGCAGTTCGGGCTGGACTGTTCCCATGAGGCACAGGGTCAAGACTGATTTCCATTTGGCCATGTCTGAACTGGGGTGACTTGGTGAGCAAAATAACAATGGATTAAACCCAGATCTGTGACTGGGGGTGAATGTTTTGCCATTGTGCAACATTCCATCCATCATCTTGTGTGTTTTGCTGTTCACCCCATTTTCAAAGGTTATACCCAGACTTGGGTCCCGTGCTCACTAAGCCACTGGAGTCAAGCTATCCTGGCTGAAGACAGCTGATAGCCAGAAACCAGTCCTAGGATGCTTGATTCCCGTCCAGCGAAGACATGGCTTGGCAGTTCGGGCTGGACTGTTCCAATGAGGCACAGGGTCAAGACTGATTTGCATATGGCAATTTCTGAACTGGGGTGGCTTGGTGAGCAAAATAACGATGGATTAAACCCAGATCTATGACTGGGGGTGAATGTTTTGCCATTATTCAACATTCCGTCTATCATCTTGTGTGTTTTGCTGTTCAGCCTATGTGGGAAGTGTATGCCCAGACGTTGGTCCAGTGCTCACTAAGCCACTGGAGTCAAGCTATCCAAGCTGAAGACGGCTGATAGCAAGAAACCGGTCCTAGGATGCTTGATTCCGGTCCAGGGAAGAAATGGTTGGGCAGTTCGGGCTGGACTGTTCCCATGAGGCGCAGGGTCAAGACTGATTTGCATATGGCCATGTCTGAACTGGGGTGGCTTGGTGAGCAAAATAACGATGGATTAAACCCAGATCTGTGACTGGGGGTGAATGTTGTGCCATTGTCCAACATTCCGTCCCTCATCTTGTGTGTTTTGCTGTTCACCCTATGTGGGAAGGGTATGCCCAGATGTGGGTCCCGTGCTCACTAAGCCTCTGGAGTCAAGCTATCCTGGCTGAAGACCGCTGATAGCCAGAAACCAGTCCTAGGATGCTTGAATCCGGTCCAGGGAAGACATGGCTTGGCAGTTCGGGCTGAACTGTTCCCATGAGGCACAGGGTCAAGACTGAGTTGCATATGGCCATGTCTGAACTGGTGTGGCTTGGTGAGCAAAATAACGATGGATTAAACCCAGATCTGTGACTGGGGGTGAATGTTTTGCCATTGTGAAACACTCCGTCCATCATCTTGTGTGTTTTGCTGTCAGGTGTTTCAACATAGGACATTGGGCACAAGCCTAACACAGTTCTGATATTCCAAATATAACAGTGTCAGCTGCAACACTAAAATACAATAACAACCACAACTGAACACATTAGCCAAAGCAAAGCACACACATCCTTTAAAAGTCAGAGGCAATACGTCTCAGAAATCCAAATGAGTTTGGCATCACCGAGATCACAACAATAGTGGCTATTATAGCGAACAAACACAGCACTAGAAAGAACAGATTGGCATAATAAGTCAAACACACACACACAAACCATTCACCCCACTGTTCATAAAACAATATACCACATCTTGACATGACATAAAATACTAAATAGTAAACCAATACTTAAGCTGGGCAGTGCATACACCAGTCCTCCCTGATTACATGCCCCTGAATTGATAAAGACCTCATATAACACACCCTAGCCATTTAAACACACATGCAATCAAACATGGATATAGAAGAAGCATGGTAACCACATCCATACAACTGACTATCCAACTCATGACTGGTCTGTCTTTTTAACTCTCAAAAACCGAAGTACAACTACACTGTGAGGCCAACTAATGACACTGCAATGCAAAGCACATCTGTAAACAATAGCATAAGAAAGCCAAAATCACTCGTATGGTAAATGAAACAGTACCTCACCTCTAAACGTATTATGCACCCAAGTAATGGAAAGACGGGCAGGAAAACACTGAGAAGAATAGGAGCTAAATAGGGCAATTCTAAATTAACAGCCGCTATGATCTCGATTATGAATCCAATCACAGAAACCTAGAAAAAAGAAAAAGAAATGAGTCTCCATGTGAACAAATATCTATGTCCAAATAACTTAATAGTCATTTCATCATGATTATTCTGCATTCCTATTTCATATGACTAACCACAACTTAGCCTTAAGAATAGATTAGCTTTAGGCATTTGTGAACAATTTAAATTGTGAATTTTGTTCTCGATGAGGCAATTTATTAAGAGTAATATTCATTGCTCTCCAAACCCAGCTCTTCCAAACCACATTATTTACTCATTGAAGCAAGTCTCTTTACAAACGGTAAATACTGTGAAATTCTAGTTACAATTTTTTGGGGAAAACATTGCTGTTCTTCCAGGTCTCTTGCTGACACTGTTAACACTCTAAATAGAGGATTGATGCACAGGGACGGGGCTGCCTAATTTCTTTGTAAGAAATGCCATGTTTTTGAAAGTCTAAATCCTATTACTAATTATTCAAATCTTCACAAAACATGAAATTAAGATCATTATAGAAGGCAAAAAGTCTGATATTCAAATCTTTGCAAATTAGCATTCAAATCAAAATTAAATAATGTAAGAGGATCAACATAGGTTCTCCATCCAAGTAAAGCAAATAGCCAAATCTAAAATAATGTTCAGCAATCGTAGACAGTTTGCCTCAATTTAAAAGACAAAGTAAGTATGAATCAAATGGCAGACAAGGCCGAAAAATGCCTTTCAAGTTTAAAGTGAGTAAGCATAATGTCTTATACAGTTTTGGGAATAGAACCACACTGTTTAATATAGTTTGAAATACACATTTAGGGAGTGATTACAATGGCGTAATGATTGCCACTGCCATGCCGGTGTTGGCGACCGTCAGGCCATCGTAACGTGAATTACCCACTGCCATATTATGATGGCAGTGGGTATTGTGGCAGATGGAAAGTTCACCGCTGCTTTTCCTCTGGTCTGCAAACAATACGATTGCCTGCCGGGTGGAGCTGGGACTCATATATGGTGGGGGTGCCGCCATCCATATTATGATGAGTAGATTTCAAGGACTTTCCGTGGTGGCAATGCCTCATGAAAAGGCTGGCAGGGACTTACTTTGGGGGCCCGTTGCGGGCCCCGGGGGTGTGGAGTGCACTTGGAAAAAACCTATGGTACCCCATACATATCCATGGGCAAGGTGGCATGCACTGCGTGGTATCTGCCACGTTGTGCATGAAAACACACAACATGCCATTTTACCATTGGGGCTGGTGCTGCAGCCCGCAGCACCGGCCGCAATTTTAAAATGCCAGTTGTGACCACCACGGTGGCAGTTACATTATGATCAGTGGTGCGGGACTCAGGTCCGCCCGCCATCCTGCTCTCAGATCAGGTCGCTCCCCACGCTGCACGGCTCCTACTGTGCGCCCATGACTCCTGCCCCACTGCTGCCGCTGCTGGGAGTTCGCCGCTGGTGTGCTCCTGCGGTCTGGTGACTGTTTTCTTCCTGTACTGTACTGATTTCTGTATGGTATTTGTATTGCTGTATTTTATTTTGCTTTGTAGTCGGTCCCTTTAGCGCCGATTGCCCCCTGTACCCCCCGCTCCCCACTTCCCGCCGCTGCACCCCTGCGGCCCGCCCCCTTTGCCTTCTGTGTCCCGTCCCCATCGCCCATTGGCTGCCCCGCTGCCGCCTCCCAGCTGCTCCTCCCTCCCACTTGTCCTTTTATGGAGGACGCCGCGCGGCAGTGAGTGTGACCCTTGACCCTGCTCTCAGGTCAGGTCGCTCCCCACACCGCACGGCTCTACCTGCCCCACTGCTGCCGCTGCCGGGAGTTCGCCGCTGTGCTCCTGCGGTCTGGTGACTGTTTTCTTCCTGTACTGTACTGATTTCTGTATTGGTATTTGTATTGCAGTATTTTATTTTGCTTTGAAGTCACTCCCTTTAGCGCCCCTTGCCCTATTTATCCCCCGTCCCCCGCTTCCCGCCGCTGCACCCCTGCAGCCCCACCCCCTTTGCTTTCTGTGTCCCGTCCCCATCGCCCATTGGCCGCCCCGCTCCCGCCTCCCAGCTGCTCCTCCCTCCAACTTCGCCTTTTATGGAGGACGCCAAGCAGAAGCGCAGTGGACGCACGCAGGTGGCGCGCCGCAAAGGCAAGCCTGTCTGGGCCCATCCGTGCTTGGACCGCGCCCAGCACCAGAGCCCCTGGACCCCGTGCCCCCCACAACGCCAGACTCCGATAGGACAACAACACCCTCCCACTCTCAACACCGGCCGTGACCACCGCTGCTTCCAGGCTACCACAAAACACACCCATGGACCCTTCTCCTGCAACACCTGCAGCTTCTCCTGTGACAGAACCACCAAGCCTCCAAGGACTGGACCCAACCACCTCCACTGCAGACTGCTCAACACCCGCTCCGCAAGCAAACGCCCCGTCGAGCTTTGGGACCTACTCGACACAATGCCTCCAGACGTAGCATTCCTGACCGAGACCTGGTGGAACGAGTCCTCAGCACCGGGCATCACCATAGCGATCCCAGATGGCTACAAAATCACCCGCAGGGATCGCGCCAATGGAATTGGAGGAGGAATAGCCATCGTACACAAATCCACACTCCAGGTCCACACCCTCGCAGACAACTCTCTCAACTGCTCCGAACACCTTCACTTCCAGATCCACACCGACCTCAACACCACTCTCAGAGAAAAACTCGTCTGCAGACCCCCCTGGACCGCGGCCCCTGTTCAGCGACTCGATCGTCGACCTCACCAGCACCCACGCACTCGCCTCCATGGACTACATCCTCCCCGGGGACGTGAACTACCACCTCGAGAAGAACAATGACACCAACTCCGCCACCCAGATCTACAACCTTGCCAACCTCGGCCTCCGACAACTCATCACCGAACCCACCCATGCCACCGGCCACACGCTCGACCCCATCTTCTCCACAAGCACCCACGTTGCCTTCAACCACACCACCGAACTCCACTGGACCGAACACCACTGCATCCACTTCACATTCAAGAAAGCAACCATGCACCACCACACTCAACAGCTACCTCGCTGCAGCTGGGGCAAAATCACCGAGAACACACTGACCTTCGCCCTCGCCCTGGACCCTCCAACCTACCCCACCGACCCACACACCGCCGCCCAAAACCTCAGACATTGGATCAAAGCCTGCCTGGACAACAACGCACACGATTGAAAAGAGCTTTTCAGCATCGTCAAGGAACTCTCCAACCCCAGCGCCAACACCAACGACATCCCGCCCTCGCAAGGACTGTGCAACTCCCTTGCCACCTTCTTCCACCGCAAGCTCATCGACATCCACGACAGCTTCAATGCACCACCAGCCCCAACAGACCCCACCCCGAACACCACTCACACCAACCAGCTGACCTCCTGGGCCCACGTCAACGACGATGAGACACAAAAGATCATGAACTCCATCCACTCGGGATCACCAACAGACCCCTGCCCACACCACATGTTCAACAAGGCAGACGCCACCATTGCACCCCAACTACGAAAGGTCATCAACATCTCCTTCGACTCAGCGACATTCCCAGATAGCTGGAAACACGCCGTAATCAACACCCTCGTCAAGAAGCCCAAGGCGGACCCCAAGGACCTCAAGAACTTCCGCCCCATCTCCCTGCTCCCCTTCCCAGCAAAGGTCATTGAGAAAATCGCCAACATACAGCTGACACGACACCTCAAGGACAACAACATCCTAGACCCATCTCAATCCGGTTTCGGACTGAACCACAGCACCAAGACAGCCTTCATTGCCGCCACAGACGACATCCGGCACCAACTAGACAATGGTAAAACCTCAGCCCTTATCCTCCTGGACCGGTCAGCCGCCTTCGACATGGTCTGCCACCATACACTAAGAACACGCCTCCAAGAAGCAGGAATACGTGAGAAAGCCCTGGATTGGACCACCTCCTTCCTCTACGACAGAAAACAGAGCGTCCGCCTCCCACCCTACCGATCCAAAGCTACAAACCTCATTTGTGGCGTACCCCAGGGCTCATCCCTCAGCCCGACGCTGTTCAACATCTACATGGCTCCCCTCGCACAAGTGGCCCGCCAACACGACCTGAACCCCATCTCCTATGCCGACGACACCCAGCTTATCCTCTCCCTTGCCAAGGACCTGCATACTGCCAAACCCAACCTCCACAAGGGTATGAAGGCCGTCGCCGAGTGGATGAGGAGCACCCGCCTGACGCTGAACTCAGACAAGACGGAATTCCTCATCCTCGGCCCTACCCCGTCTGCCTGAGACGACTCCTGGTGGCCGACAACACTAGGAACAGCACCGACGCCAGCGGACCACGCACGCAACTTGGGATTCATCCTCGACTCCTCCCTCTCCATGTCCAAGCAGGTCAGCTCATCCTGCTACAACACCCTCTGCATGCTCCGCAGGATCTAAAAGTGGATCCCGATCGAAATCAGAAGAACGGTGACCCAAGCCCTTGTCAGCAGCCAGCTGGACTACGGCAACACACTCTATGCAGGAATCCCGACCAAACACCTACAGCGACTACAGCGCATCCAGAACGCCTCGGCCCGCCTGATCCTAAACCTCCCTCGATGCAGCCATATCACCCCCCCCCTCAAAGACCTGCACTGGCTCCCCATCAACAAGAGGATCACCTTCAAGCTCCGCACCCACGCTCACAAAGCACGCCACAACACCGGACCAGCCTACCTGAACAACAGACTCAAATTCTACACCCCCGCCCGCCGGCTCCGCTCCACCAGCCTCGCCCTCTCCGATGTCCCACGAATCCAGGGTACCACCTCTGGAGGCAGATCCTTCTTCCTCGCTGCCAATACCTGGAACACCCTCTACACCCACCTGCGGCAGAACCAAGACCTGCTCACCTTTAGGAAGCTCTTGAAGACCTGGCTCTTCGAGCAGTAGTAGCAGCCATCCCCCCTCCCCCCCCTCAGCGCCTTGAGACCCTCACGGGTGAGTAGTGCCCTTTACAAATTCAGTGATTGATTCATTGATCCTAATGGGCCCCTAAAGGCTGGATTAACAAAGATATGTGTGATTCAACAATGACTGTTCAAATAGACACATTAAATAAGTTACTGCAAGTAAACACTTACTTTGTTTCATAATAATATGTTTTGCGTCCATAGGGAATAAAATTAATTTTTGTGTGTTTGAGTATCTTAACATTCAATAATACATTCAGAGCATACAAATGGCTCAGATGAGGCAATATGGTGGCTGCTTGAGGACGGCTGTTTCTATAATTCCGTATGCCAAGCCTATTGCTCTGAACGATATTACCCCAGCGAACGCTGACAGGGGATGAGGTCAGGCTTTAACTCCCCAAATGCTTTATTAGGTGTCTGGATTTCCTTGCAGCTTATTGCACCTGAAGGTGGATTGGCATGGGAGCAAACACACTGGGAAGCTGGTACTGCTAGCTTACAGAGGACAAAGCAGGTGTCAGCAATGCCTCTGCCGACAATGACAAGAGCTTTAAAGAGCCATGAGAGCAACACGACTGGAACCAGACGGACGAAAATCAGATCATATTGATGCAAAGAAAAGTTGTGGAGAAGAGGAGACTGGAGCCAAAGGTGATAGAGCCTGCAGTAGCAGGGGCTTAGGACCCTAGGAGAATATGCTTAAAAAGCCTATGCAAGCTGTGACTTTTAAATCGGATTCAGATGTGGCAAACGCTTCTGAAACTGCAGCGGGGTCAGCCCCCCAGGTAATGTGGTGGAAAAGGGGTTTAATATGGTGGAAAAGACACTTCGAGAGGGAGGAACTGAACTGTCTCTTCTCAGGGAAGCAAGTGATGGTGGCTGGAAGATTGAAGAAGCAAGTGGAGCCTCTCACCTTGCAAGGTACAATATTAACATGAGTAACTGGGGGAAACGTTTATGAGATGGTGGAAGAGGAGGCTATACCTTGTATTACCTTTGGCCTGACTGCAGAGTTCAATTCTGAGAGGAAAACGAGCGAGAACAATGTTCAGCAAACCTAACTTCAGCACAGTCCTCCTGCTGTCCTCTCCAAAGGGTGTTTTGAAATTGATTCAGGGGATACGTTTTTCTCATTACTATATCACTCTGACAGGTCAGGTGATGAGAGCGATGAGAGAGAAAATACTATATGGGCCCAATTACAGGTTAGGCAGTGCGGCGCCGGGCCCAACCCGCTGCTGCACTGCAAAACCTGGGATGGGACCGCCTGGCAGATTAAGAGTGTTACTCGTGTCTGGTGGGCTTTTTTTGGCATTCTAATGGGGGTGCCTTTAAAAACAGGCACTGCATTGGGAGCGTATATATATGAGAAGACCTGCTATGTAAACCCTGCTAGACAATGCAGTTCTTACCCCATTTTAGGTTTTAGCAGCCCTGCTGACCAGTGCTGGTAAATTTTTCAGACCATAACAGTTTATATCTTATTTGCTCAGAAGGGTAAATAAAGAAAAGTTGGGACTCAGAAGAAATTCAATCTAAGTTATCTTGGAGACAGTCTGCAGGCACACAGAGCAAAGTTAGGAGCAGAGAAATGTACACTTTCTAAATAGAATGTCAAATCCACCTTTACCACTAAAGAGGATTTATCATTACCATTCCAAAGAGATGAAACATGACTTACCTACTCCTTTCTCATTAGAAATTACAGATTAAAAGTGTTTTAAAGAGTTCTTAATGCTAGCCTCCGAGAGGAGTAGGCCTCACAGTAGTGAAAAACAAATTGGGGTGTTTGTCACTACCAGGACATGCTAAACCTGAAAATACATGTCCTAGCTTTTACTTAGTATTGTATAGATGGGCAATCGCACTCGTTCTGAAAAATTGCTGCCGGTTGATGGTAAATAGGTAGGTGGTGCAAGAAGGTAAAACCTCCTGAGCGTGAGGATGAATAATATCCAAAACTGAAAGTCCTCGGAGTTGAGGGGCGTCCCCCACTTGCACTCAAAGCACTGTGTTCGAATGACCACTGTCTTTGTCAATTCAATTTATTAGTGTTTTTCAATAATATTTATAATTGAAAATTCATAAATCCTTCATTATGATGATTGGTTTCTTATATCATTTTTCATTTCTATATTCGTATGTACAACAGTCCAACGCATTTCGGGCACTAGCCCTTCTTCAGGGTATTATTCACTGTTAGAATAGAAAAGATCATGGTTATAACTCGTCGCCATAATTGGAAGTGGTGGAAAGTTATAAGTATCTGGGGGTACAACTAGACAAGCACCTAAAGTTTGCAACGCATTTAAATGCCATCGAAAAGAAGGGGATCGCCTTGTTACACGCTTTCAGCAATTTAGCAACCAAATTTAGAGGCCCTATGTTCAATCCGCTCTTAAACGTAATGAAAGCTAAGTTATTGCCAACAATATCTTACCGGAGCGTATTACATCACGGGAAGAGTGCACAGCTTATAGAAAGAATACAAACAAAAACCTGCAAGCGTGTATTTGGTTTGCCAATTAATGCATCACCCACACAAGTGCGACTTGAATTTGGCCTGCAATCTCAAGTTCAGCTAAAATAATATGAGACTGTCAAATTTTGGTACGATGTCTTGATGAACCAGGAAACAGAGATTTATCGTGCCATGTGGGAAGCAATCCAAAACAGTCCTAATTCCCAGTATGCCAAATTTTTAAAACTTTCTTTAGAAACAACAGAATTGGCCCCACTTTGGGAAACCAGGCTTCCGGTACCATTGTTCAAACAAACAGCAAAGAAGGCGGCCAGTAGGCATTCGTTACTTAACGATAAGTCATCCTTGAGTCATCGTGAACATGCCTGGATGACAATACAATCATATAAAAAGCTGATTCAGGCAGCATATCTACAACTTGCTTTCTCAGCGCATATCAAATCTAGATATCTTACATTGAGGCTGGGTAACCTCCCAACAAACTTTGATCAACCAAAATGGCGGATGCAAGAAAATAAAGGGTGCGAACTGTGTGGGGCAAGAAAACAAGACTTAATTCATCTGATCTGCATCTGTCCCGCCATGAATTTGGAACGCCGGAGCAGACTAAAGGCGAAGTTCAATGAAATTGGAGCACGTACCTGTCGGTCTGCTATTATACAAACACTGTGTTCTGTGGAACCTCAATTTATTTGCAGAGCAGTCAAATTCATAGCTAATTTTGAGAAAAAGAGAGGAAGCTTGGTAAAGTCTTAATCTCCATCACGAACTCGTACATTAAACATGACTGTTCTCCCTGTCCCAGACACGGCAATTTTTAGGCACGAGATTAATATTTTACAAATTTTATGACTCATTACCTGTTTATCTGCTGTCTAATGTTCATCTTTTGCTTTTTAAATAATCAGGCATTTTATATTTTTGTACTGGTTTTTAATTAACTGTACAATAAAGTCTATACTACACTGTTAGAATAGAGAAAACGTAAGGCCAGCATAACAATATATTATCTTTCAAAGTCAAAAATCTGATTAGAATGTGGTTTACAAGCCATTTATACCAGGTAATATATGCCATAACACTGTGTTTGACTGATTTGCTAACAAGCTCATAACATCATTGTCGTGATTTTGAGAAATAATAACCTTAATTTCTTGTAAGAGCACTCTTGATTATCCAGGTAAAAAAACTGTCTCGTTTAGAAATCCATTCTATAGAGTGTTACTCCGTGAATGTTACAATGAATTAGTGTTACAGAGAAATACCCTAAGTGTAGCTCAAAACATGCTAGAGAATCGTGCTGACTTTAACCAAGTTATAACCAAGGGTAAAGCGGGAACCGATGTGCCATGCGAACGATCATATAAATACATTCAAAAGATGCTTACGTGATCAAGCATGCGTGCAAAATAATGTTTCAATGCGATAAAGCGTGAATGGCTGTATAAAAAATTATAAGTGAACACAGTGCTCGAAAAATTAACTAATTGTGTAAGAGTAATATGTTCTTACCCGGTATTGCTTCCTAGGCGATAAAAATTTGATTTTAAACATTTCACTGCATTAAAGAAATGTAAGGTTAACACGAGTGAGTGATACAAATCACTGTAACACAGGCTGTGTTTGATTTCTAGGTCAAAAGCGAGATACCTTACCGGCATGCGTGCGGATGTCGGCATTCACATGGTTCTTTAAATAAGTGCAACCTGGTTTGGCGGTTTTCAGTTTAAAGGGCCAACGGTGCCCTTAAGCCAATGATATCAGTTCTGTGTCATAGACTTAAAAGATTTACTGTTGTGAGTTATCAAAATTAGGGTGAAAGAACAAGGGAGGATTTCTATCTTCAGATATTCCATAAATATGGTTTTCCATGATGTACTTATTCCATGGTTACCCAAGATCAAACAAGAGTAGCCATGACAAACGTCTAACGTATGTTTCTTCATCTGACTACTATAGACATAGAAAAGTTTGTAGTTTATGCCCCATACATTGACTTGTGAACTGAAACAAGTGATGTGCCTAAGGAAATAGCATAGGTGCAAGCCCAAATGTTAAAAGTGACAAAAGTAGTACACTGTGGGTCAGCGCATGAATTAAAAAAATATATCTCACTGCCGGTGAGAAGCGATAAATAATATCACCGAAAGTTACAGACAATGTCACGCGAGGTCTAGCGCTACTAGTTAAAAGGCCGGGAGAGCACGGAAGGCGCTCTCTTGCTCCCGCGCTCTCCAGGCTCGGTTCGTGCCCTTCCAGCAAGGGGCCGAATAATTTTCTCTATTTTCTTGTTTCAGGTTCATGATTCCACTTCGTGGGGCCCCGATGATCTAGTGTTGTCCCACGAGGAAGATCACCGGACGTCGCTTGGAGAGAGGGAAGCAAGTATTTTTACTGCGCGCTCCGTGCAGTGTGGCGTGACACTGCGGACATAGCTATTTGAGGACGCCGGCAGGCCTGCATTTCACTGCGTCTGTCGGGCCGCCGGGCTAGAGTGCGCTCGCCCAAATACCCAGGCTAGCTGGTTGTCACTGTCACAGTTGCGTGGTGCTCACGGCCAGCCTGTGTGCCTCCAACGTGGACAGTTATTAGGATACATTGTGTGCATTGGTGTGGGATAGAGTTAGTGTATAGAAAACAGATTCAACGCGGAACCCCATACAAGACGCCAGACCCAGCAGAGCTAAAAAGACTATCGGGACTCGAGATTTTATGCTGGAGTAGCAGCCCACAGCTGTACCCTACAGGGACCTTGTTAAAGAGAGAGAGGAATTGACTGTTTTATTAGATCGGTATAAAATCGGACACAATATACATTTAAATAGGAGATAACATGACAACAAAGGAAACAAAAAAATTAAAGCAAAGAGAATACTACCCTTTAGAGATAAAGCACACATGATTCCACCTCTTTACGTATTGGAACACCCTGCCCCATACATATTTGAGCAAGAAATAACCAGGCTGAGGGTGGCCCTGTTACTTACGACTTCTTAGATTGAGAGAAAGGGGTGAAAAATTGTATATGGCCCCGCTTATTTGACAGAAAAAAAGATTAAGTCTTGAAAAAGATGGTGTAAATCATTATATTCCATCGAAACGCATCGACAATCACAGTTACAATCTTTGCGTAATACGAAGTGTAATTATGGGATATTGAGTGTGCCAATTGTATTCCACAAATTATGTCTTACATGTTTGTGTCTGTACTTTGTGATTATGCCATAATCGATGATGTATTAATCTGATTTCACTGTAACACTTTTTGTATGATTTAATTGGTTCTTAGGCTGTTTGTGTATTATGCTGTATTTTTTATCTAGTATGATCAAATAAAATATATTTTTAATATAGTTGATATTTTATGATTTGTGTATATATGTGCCACAGTGTTTAGTTAGTAATCTTTTTTAGGTGGGATTTTGTTAGGCCATTCCCTGTAGCAAAGGAAAGGAAGAATGTCTAGCAGGCGTGGCGCAAAGCGCTCCCGCATGGAACTTATGCTGCAGGGCATGATGCGCTGGATGTCAGCCATGGATTGGAGGCTGGGGAAGGTGGACCAGCTGGGGAAGAATGTGGCGGAGCTTAGTCAGAGGTTGGAGTATCAAGTAGGGCCTTCGGGGAGACCCAAGCGAGTTATAGTGCCCCCACAACCAAGGGGGGGACTGGAAGCGGTACCTAGGCGGGACTGGACCAAGAGGGGCAATGGCCGAGTCCCCAAGCCACATCCTGTACGGGGATCACCTAAGGTGGCCCCAGACGGTGTGCCCACACCACTCATAGCACCGATATCTTCCCCACCAACACCGAACAGCTTACCGGTAGCGCCGCCCCCCGCCTTACCGCAGCCACCCCCAATCGTAGCACCCTTGGTGGTCCCAATCGCACCAGTAGTGAACCCAGCACCTACACCGGTGCTCGGTATAGGGTCACCTACTCCAGTTAGTGCTCCCCTGGGGGTGGGGTGGGGCAGGTGCCCTCTGAATGGGCAGCGCAGATAGCGGAAGTACTCCCATGGTTGGGCATTTGGGGTGTGTTGCCCTCTGCAGAGGATCCCTACGCGGAGGCACAGAAAATGGTAGCTAAGATCCTCTTGGCCCGGGGTGGTGGCGGGGAACAAACCCTTCCAGTTTCTCCTCATGCAACAGGTTCTGGAGGCGACGCCGGAATGGATAAGGGGACTGAGCCAACGCGAGTTGCTGAAAGTGGTAAGGAGGTGGCATTGCCACTACTCGGGCAGGTACAATACCCTCCAGGAAGGAATGCCTGGCCCAGCATGTTACGCAAGGATTGAAAGAGTTGGTTTGGGCCGGAAAATATGTTAATATATTTTCATTGCTAGTAGACAACAGGGAAATGAAGTATGCTAGGACACAGAGGATTGGATGTTCCCGAGTTAGTGGCGGGCCCAATTGGCAAAGTTCAGGGTGTATGAGACACTGATTGATTGGATAAGAGCCTTTTCAGTGCTTATGGCGATCACGGCCGAGCGTTTACAGAGGGGCAAACAGTTACTGTGGCCTTGAGTGGAAACAGGGGCTACCCGTCTAAACCCTATCAGCCCTTTCGGCCACCACAAGGAGGCGACGTGCCCGCTAGGGCCAGAGGCAGTGGTGGGGATCGAAAAGGAGTGTGTTGGGACTTTAACAAAGGAGCATGCACCAGGGCAGTGGGTACCTGTAAGTTCAAATATGCATGTGGCATATGTGGCCACTCTTCTCACTCGAAACAACATGTCACTCAAAAGAGAACGCTTCCGGAAACAGGGGCAGGAGGAAGCAGAAGTAGTGAGGGGAGGCGTCAAGTCGCCCACTCACCCGTTGTTATGGCTATGATTCCTTGGTTGAACAGGCACCCAGATCATGTCTCGGCAAGATTGCTGCAGGAAGGTTTCTCACAAGGCTTCAGGATTCCAGCGGTAGGATATACTGGGACACCAGAATGTAAGAACCAGTTGTCAGTTAGGCACAATCCAGTAGTAGTGGCAACAAAAATTGAGAAAGAACTTCGCCTGGGTAGAGTGGCTGGCCCCTTTTCTGAGATTCCAGTACCCAATTTTGTCTGCTCACCCCTCGTGGTGGTCCCAAAGAAAGAGAAGGGCGAGTACGGACTCATCCATAACCTTTCAGCGCCTAGGGGTGCATCTTTAAACGACAACATTGATGAAGAAATTTGTAGCGTTAAGTATGCTTCCTTTGACCAAGCAGTAGCGATGTTAAGGACTCTTGGGCCAATGGGCCCTCATGGCTAAATCAGATGTTGAATCAGCCTTTCGGCTACTGCCAGTGCACCCCCTAGATCAGCACCTGTTAGGCTTCTCGTTTCAAGGTAAATTCTACATGGATATGTGTATGCCCATGGGTTGTTTGGTGGTATGTGACTACTTTGAAACATTCAGTTCCTTTTTGGAATGGGTCTTCAGGCAATCAACAGGACACTGTCATGTCATGTATTACTTGGATGGGTTTCTCTTCCTGGGCACAGCGGGCTCTCAGGAGTGTGCGTGGGCATTGCAGGAATTTTGCGTGCTCATGCGGGCTTTTGGGGTCCCGCTAGCACAGGGGAAAACGGTTGCGTCTGGAACATCCTTAGAATTTCTGGGCATAGAACTGGACTCAGAGGAAGGTTATTTCAGGTTACCCAAGGACAAAATCAGGAAATTCAGGGCAGCGCTACAACAATGTGTAGAAAAAGAGAAGGTGACGCTGCAGCAGCTGCAACAGATTGTGGGACAGCTGAATTTTGCCCTAAGAGTAATACCCATGGCACGCCCCTTTTCCCTCTCAATCTCGCAGGCCATGGCTGGCCTGTGGGAGAAATATCATCGTACAAGACTGTCGGCTGAGGTTCGCCTGGACATGAGTATATGGATGGCATTCCTGGATGATTTAAATGGCCGGGTATTCTGGTATGGACCTCCCACCACATCGGCAGAGTTAGGTTTATGGACAGACGCTGCAGGCAGTGTTGGATTTGGCGCCATACTTGGGAACAAGTGGGTGGCACAAGAATGGCCGATCAGGTGGCAAGAAAGCGGCTTGACGGCATACATTGGTTTTTTGGAGCTATTTCCGATATGGGTTGCCCTAACAGTCTGGCCAAAACTTTTGTGCAATCAATCTGTGATCTTCTGGTCGGATAACATGACAGTAGTGGAGTGTATCAATCAGCAGGCGCCTATTAAAAGACATCGTGCTCAGGTGTATGAAATTGAATGTGCAGTTTAGGGGACAACATGTCCCAGGGGTGTTAAATAACGCAGCTGACACACTCTCTCGCTTTAAGATGCAGGTATTCAGCGAGCATCTACCAACAGCGGAACCAACACCGGCACACTTCTCAACCACACTCTGGCAAATTGGTGCCCCAGGCTACAGAACCTCATGGCAGCTAGCCTAGCTCCCAGGACCAGGACGGCTTATGAAGGGGCGTTTGTGTCTTATTGCTCCTTTTTGGGTCAAGGCTGGGAGGGAAAATGGGATCAGGAGGGACACTTTACCCAGTACATCGACACCTTACATAAGGAAGGGCGCTCAGCAGCCACAGCTAGCAGACACAATGCGGCAGTGTCCTTCTTTGCACAGCTGAAAGGGGCAAAGGATCCCACAGACAGTTTCATAGTAAAGAAGGCTCTTAGGGGGTGGCGGCGCTTGCAAACAACCCACACTGATCCCAGACAACCAATAGGTTTAGAGCGGCTGGCGACACTATTGAACATCTTGCCTCACACGGTAGCGCTTCAGGGGAGGTTTATTGTTCAGAGCCGCCTTTTCATTGGCCTTCTATGAGGCATTGCGGGTGAGCGAGCTGGTGGCTAGCAGTAAGCTGGACTTGCTAGGGGGCCTCCGGCGCGAACACACAAAGATAGTGGAGGACACGTTGTTGATTACCATATGTAAATCAAAAACAGACCAGGATGTTCGGGGATAGTATAGTACAACACCGGGCTTGGAACAATCCCTGTTGCCCTGTGTTTCATGTTGAGGCCTTTCTCGAGCAACAAGTAGGCGTAACAGAGGGAGCACTGTTAATGCACGCAGACGGTAACCCACTGACAAGGTTTCAGTTTCAGAGAGTTTTTGCAATGGCAATTAGCAATGCTGGTTTAAATGCGAACGTTTTTTGGACGCATTCTTTCAGAATAGGGGCGGCCACAGAAGCAACGGCGAGACGGCTGCATGCCAACAGTGTAAAGAGGATTGGGAGATGGTCTTCCGACTGTTATAAACGTTATGTGCGGCTGCACATGTTGTAAGGCAGCGATAAAAGTTAAGCTGACACCAGTTGTGTTTGTTTGTATTTCAGTTTCTCGGGCCTGTCACGCAGGGCGGGAACTATCAAGGGAACAGCATCAGCGAACAGCCTCATCATAACGTAATAAGAACATGACACAAGTGGTATGGGTGGTCGGTCACTCGTACGTTAAGCACGCTGAACCTGTTTTCTTTTCAGGTGACTTTAGCCGGATGGCGGAACAGGGAGGTTTTAAGGTTTCCTTTCATGGAAGGGGGGGTTTTGCCTCAGCCAGTTTAGGGGCTTCTTTACAGAGTTATTGGACAGAAACACCCCACCACCCTCAGTGATTATTGTGCATGTGGGTGGTAACGATTTAGTTAAGTTGGGCAGGAGGGTGCTGACAGAAGAAATAATCTTGGTAGCGGGTTGGCTAGCTAAAGTACACCCAGGCTGCACCATTGTGTGTTCTCAATTTATTCCTAGGCTCCAGTGGAGGGGGGGAGAATCTGTCAGGGCGTTGAATCACTCTGTAAAGAGGATCAATAACAAGGAAGAGAAGATATTTAGATCACCTCACTTGCAGAGTATCCCACATGGGTGCATTTGGGGGGAACAATTCTATGTACAGGATGGGGTTCACCTGACTAGGGAGGGCAAATAATTGTGGGCTGAGAATATTTTGGCAAGGCTGGGAGGTTTTGCTAGGTAGCATGACCTTTCAGAGTAGGAGGTTTTTAGGGGGGGGGGGGCAGATAGTCGGTCAACTATGCAGGCCTGTGGAGGTAAGGTCATGATCGGTGAGCAGCCAATTTAAGGTCCTTAAGGGGCGTCACCATTCACGAATGGGTCGCCAGGGGAGGGGCCATTGGTCTCTCCTAGAACTCCTGGGGCCAGATATCTGCTTGGTTGGATTGGTGCGTGCGGGGGAGGGAGTCACGCTTTCTTGGGCTGGGTAGCCACCCCGCACATACACTATGACGTCACAAAAGGGTTCAGAGTGAAACGGCCCCCCTTGTAATGGAGTTCACAGAGCGTACGGGGTAACCGGGAGGGGGGGGCAAGAACCCTCCCAATAAACGGGCCCTCTGTGCATGCACACTCATAACGTGAGGGCGTAGCTGGGTAATAAGGATATGACACCGGTTAGCGACCTTGCCGTAGGCCCTTAATGTTAGGATGCAAAATTCATACGTATGATGTTAGATTCGGTTAGGAAACACTCTTTATTAGACATTTGTAAAGGTTAGCCCTTTTGATACCTGTCTACATTGTGTAAAATCTAATGTCAGAATTTTGCATAATAATGAACGTGTAAATATTGTTTTATTTCAACAATTTTAATTTGTTTTCATATTTTAATAAATAAGACCCGGGGGTCGTGAGACCCCCTGCCTTCCAAAGAAATAAATTCTTCTCATGTCTAAATGATTTTTAAAATGTTGATGTTTTGATGATGTTGGTGTGCAAGGCAGGGAGGGGGGTGGTCGATAGTCCCAGACCATATGGAAAGGGGGGCCGCTTGGGCCCCCCCACACGTATGGCAGGGCGACGGCTTCCCCTTCCCCCTGCATCCCCCGTGGTGGGGCGTGCCCTCTGGCCGCGTATCGATGACGCGGTGGGCACGCCCCACCCCCGATTGGTGCCGGCTCCCGCGTTTGACCTAGAAGCAGTTGGATTGCTTCCGGGTCAAGGGGGGAAGCCCGGGGGGCGGACCAGTTGGAACTGGGCTGCCCCCATGCTGCACTACTAGTTAAAAGGCCAGGAGAGCACGGAAGGTGCACTCTTGCTCGCGCGTTCTCCAGGCTCGCTCCGTGCCCCTCCATCAAGGGGCCGAATAATTTTCCCACCCACCATCCCTTAAAGCAGAAGCTTGTTTTGCGTATTGGTCGGTCTTACCACTTGGATTATAATATTCACTGTAAATGAAGGTTGACGGTGATTTTTTCCTTAGGCCTTTTTTCCCGTTTACAGGTTGTGTTCTCGGATACAAGCAGAATTTGGTGTAGAATAAAGTGTGTTGTACTCGTTTCTTAGGCCTTTTTTTCCGTTCACAGGATCCATAACTGTCGTATTTATTGAAATTTTTCTGGTCAGGCGGTAAGGTCATGATCGGTGAGCAGTCAATTTAAGGTCCGTAAGGGGCGTCACCATTCACGATTGGGGTCACCAGGGGGAGGGGCCATTGGTCTCTCCTAAAACTCCAGGGGCCGGATATCCTCTTGGTTGGATTGGTGTGTGCGGGGGAGGGAGTCACGCTTTCTTGGGCTGGGCAGCTGCCCCGCACATATACTATGACGTCACAAAAGGGCGCAGAGTGAAAGGGCCCCCCTTGTAATGGAGTTCACGGAGCGTACGGGGTAACCGGGAGGGGGGGAAATACCCTCCCGGTAAACGGGCCCTCTGCGCATGCGCACTCATAATGTGAGGGCGTAGCTGGGTAATATGGATCTGACACCGGTTAGCGACCTTGCCGTAGGCCCTTAATGTTAGGATGCAAAATTCAAATGTATGATGTTAGATTCGGTTAGGAAATACGCTGTATTAGACATTTGTTAAGGTTAGCCCTTTTGATTCCTGTTTACATTGTGTAAAATCTAATGTCATAATTTTGCATAATAATGAACGTGTAAATATTGTTTTATTTCAACAATTTTAATTTGTTTTAATTTTTTAATAAATACGTCCGGGGGGTCGTGAGACCCCCTGCCTTCCAAAGAAATAAGTTCTTCTCATGTCTAAATGATTTTTAAAAAGTTGATGTTTTGATGATGTTGGTGTGCAAGACAGGGAGGGGGGTGATCTGTAGTCCCAGACCATAATACACCAGTACGTTGAGGCACGTGAATCAATTGGGTGAGTCCAACAAAGTTTCCACATGAATGGGTATTCACAACAACACGATTGACGATTAACTATGTTAATATATATCGCTTACTGCTTCATAGTAAAGAATACATATTACAACAGATTGGTTTGGAACACGATCTATAAAGAAGATAATTGGATATACAATATACATGATTTACAATAAACAACTGAAATATATCCTTTGATTAAGTCCCTTTGGGTTCACAGAGTCTAGGAGATTGATCCTATGTACTTTTCTTTGTAAGAGATATTTGGTGTTGTCACGTCCATTAATTACAGGAATTTGTTCCAGAACACAAAAACGTAATTGACTGATGTTGTGTTGTTCAGTGTTAAAATGTACGCCCACTGAGGACTTGATGTTTCTGGTACGTATGTTGCTATTATGTTCATTCACACGTATTCTGATTTTACAGTCTGTTTTTCTGACCTACACCAGGCTGCATGCACATTTTTGCATCTATACTAATTTTTCACAGTTGCATGTGGCGTTGACCTTGAGTTTAATCACTGTTCCTTGATGTGGGTGTCTGATGGTATTGCCTTTGATTATGGCATTGCAACTTCCACAGTTGAAACATGGTACCGTGCCTTTGTAGGTTTATTTTTTGTTGTCTCCTGCATGTTTTAAGATCTGTTTCAAATTTTTAGTATTTTGCTAAGCAAATCTGGGTTGTGTCTCAAAAATACCTCGTAGGTCTTCGTCAATCGTGTAATTGTGAATACCCATTCATGTGGAATCTTTGTTAGACTCGCCCAATTGATTCATGTGCCTTAACGTACTGGTGTAAAAATCATTCTTGCATTCACTTGGCTAGACCTCGTGTGACATTGTCTGTAACGTTGGGTGATATTATTCATCATTTCTCACCGGCATTGAGATATAATTTTAATTCATTCGCTGACCCACAGGGTACTACTTTTGTCACTTTTATTACTTGGGCTTGCACCTATGCTATTACTTTAGGCACATCACTCATTTCAATTCACACCTCAATGTATGGGGCATAAACTACAAACTTCTCTGTGTCTATAGTAGTCAGATGAAGAAGCGTACCTTAGACGATTGTCATGGCCGCTCTTGTTTAGTCTTTGGTAACCATGCAATTAATACATCATGGAATTCCATATTTATGGTAACTCGATATTTTGAAATTTCTCAAGATAGGAATCCTCCCTCATTCTTTCACTCTAATTTGGATAACTCTCAACAGTAAGTATTTTATGTCTATGATAGTTAGACACCAAACTGATTTCATTGGCTTACGGCCATCGTCGGTCCTTTAACCTGAAAATTGCAAAACCAGTTTACACTTATTGAATGAACCATGCGAACGCCGACATCCGCACGCACGCCGGTAAGGTATCTCGCTTTTGACCTAGAAATCAAACACAGTCTATGTTACAGTGATTTTTATCACTCACTTGTGTTAACCTTACGTTTCTTTAATGCAGTGAACTGTATGAAATCAAATTGTTATTGTCTACGAAGCAATACTGGGTAAGAACATATTCCTCTTAGCATACCTCACCATTAGTTCATTTTTCAAACACTGTGTGCACTTATAATGTTTTGTACAGCCATTCCCGCTTTATCACATTGAAACGTTATTCAGCACACATGCATGGTAACGTAAGCATCTCTTGATTTTATTTATGCGATCGTTCTCATGGCACATCGGTTATCTCTTTACCTTGGGGTATAACTCGGCACGATTTTCTAGAATGTTTCGAGCTACTCTAAGGGTATTGGTGTCTATCTACCCATAACATCAACGCACTATTTCACTGTAACACAGATTCATTGTAACATTCACAGAGTAACACTCTATAGGATGGATTTCTAAATGAGACAGTTTTTTTACCTGGGCAATCAATCGTGCTCTTACAAGAAATTAAGTTATTATTTCTCAAAATAGCGACAATGATATTACAAGCTTATTAACTCATCAGTCAAACACACTGTTATGACATAAATTACCTAGTATAAGTGGCTTGTAAACCACATTCTAATCAGATTTTTGATTGTTTGCACATGACATTGAAAGCTATTATAGTGTTATGCTGACCTTACGTTTTCTCTATTCTAACAGCCCCATAAGAAGGGCTAGTGCCCGAAATGCATTGGGCTGTTGTATATACAAATATAGAAATGAAAAATTATATAAGAAACCAATGATCATGATGAATGAATTATGAATTTTCAATTATAAATATCAGTGAAGAACAGTAATAAATTGAATTGTGAAACAAACTTTATTGACAAAGACAGTGGTTATTTGAACACAGTGCTTCGAGTGCAAGTGGAGGATGCACCTCAACTCCGAATTCTGCTTTCAGTTCTAGCTTTTACTTATACAGTGCCTGGGCCGATGGGCTACCTAGGGCTACCTTAGCCGTGATATATGTGTCATAAAAGAGGAGTTCAAGGCTTAACAAAGGATCTTTAATACCAAGCCAACAGATTTACCTGTTTGTCACTCTACCAAGACATGTAAAACTTAAAAGTACATGTACTTCCATTTACTTACATATCAATTTGCAATTAGAGCTGCCTAGGGCCCACCTTAGGGGTGACCAAAGTATAATAAAAGAGGAGTTCAAGGATTTGAATGCTAAGTTGAAGTCGCAGGAAAATTCACAAACAGGCACTGCAGTGGTAGGCTTGAGATAGGTTTGAAAGCCTACTTGTGTGGGTGGCACAATCAGTGTTGCAATCCCACTAGTTGTACTTAGATTACAGCCCCTGGACATATATTATACCTTACATGGGACTTATAAGTAAATAAATATGCAAATCAGGTGTACACAAAGGTTAACATGTTTTAGGGGAGAAGCACATGCCTTTTAGCACTGGTTAGGGGTGGTAAAGTGCTCCGACTCCAAAGGCCAACAAAAAGATAGAGCAAAATGTGGAAGTAAGCATGCTAAAACTTGGGGTAACACCACCCTAATGATGACAGGTCTAACATATACATATACCCATGCATGTATATATGCACCTTGATCCTACATAAAGGACATTTGTAAGTCTAGTTTTCACTATATAAAACTGATAATAAAATAAAATGGAGTATATTTTTCAAAAGGCAGTTGGCAGATATTAGGGGCTAAGGGCCAGATGTAGGTAATTCCTATTTACCGACTCTTAAATACCGAATAATACCGAATCGGTATTTAAGAATCGGTAAATAGGAAGGGGGCAGATGTAGGTAATTCTTATTTCAGAATTACCGAATCGGTATGATTCGGTATTTACCGATTCAGTAAATACCGAATCGGTATTGCCCATTGATTCCTATGGGCCTTGAAGCCCATAGGAATCAATGGGAAATACCGATTCAGTATTTACCGAATCGGTAAATACTGAATCCAGCAAGGGTGCAGGGGGTGTCACTTTGACACCCTCTAGCACCCCAAGTACAGGCTTGTGTGACATGTGGCACACATACATGCCCTAAGGGCATGTCTGTGTGTCACATGGCACAGGTGTACATGCACAGATGTGCATGTACACCTGAATTCGGTATTTTACCACCCAATTGTATTGGGTGGTAAAATACCGAATTCTGAAGGCCTGTAGCACTGTAAACAGTGCTATCTACATTTGGAATTTACCGAATCTGTAAAATTACCGATTCGGTATTTTACAGAATCGGTAAATTTGCCGAATCGGTAACTTTACTGATTCTGTAAAATAAGGGCCCCTACATCTCAAAAACCAATTACCGGTCTGTAACGGACGAAATCGGCCGTTACCGACCGGTAATTGTGGACCTACATCTGGCCCTAAATGAATAAGACTGAGAGAAAAGCTGATTCTAAAAAAATAAAAAAGTAATTCCATCCAACTTGAATAGAAGTGCTACCTGCATATTATTGTCAAAATATAATCTGACATAAATATTGTATCCTACATATAGTGCATAACTATAGCTGTCAGTTGTAGTTAATAATAGGAAATATGCTGTAGATGAGAAATTTTTGTAAAGGATGTTGAAGACACTATACTTATTTCAGATGCTATTTGTGTACAAAAATATTCTCACATTCACCTTCCCAGAGGTTTGGATCAATAAACGTTCTAAACTAGTCATTCTGGAGATGAAAGGATAGCTTTCCCATCTAAAATTAAGACATGTTTCTTTTTAAAGTGTGGGTAATTTTTTGAATAATTACGGTTTAAGTGTTCTTAGATTACTGTATGAGATCATAGCTGATTCTGCTTCAATAGAAAATGCATGATAGGGGACATTGAATACCAGATGTTTTTCAACAGAGTTGTAAGTGACATCAAATAAAGAAAAAGAATGAGGCTCAAGTTGTCTATGATGTCACTCTAAACAACTAGGTGAAAATTATCTCCATTATTGACATTTTATCCATCTATAAATATAAGTTATGTAGAATACATGCACCATCTATGCATACTCTGCTGTTACAAAAGGGTAGAGGAGTAGTAAAATAAATATACCTGGTCAACAGTCACAAACACTAGCCACTTCCTGTGCCTTCCCTCCCCTCCATTCTAGAAGCTCCGACTCGAGTAGAGATAAGTTTATAATGTAGCAACAGTGGGAACCGACTTGTATTTCCAACTGCTGCTACATAATTGCAGTGAATAACTACATTTCGAATCTGGTATACACAATAGCTACGTTCGGTGAGAGCCAGTCAATAACCATGGTAATTATAGTTTTTCCCCAACATTTACCAACAGTTAGTTTAATCTACAGGAAGTGCTGTTCCTGTTCCGGAGTGCCTGAGTGCCACGCTGCACAGAGAAGAGCGGAGCGGAGTGAGTGGACATGCTGGGAGGCGGCTGAGGCGGTTGAGCTAGCCACGGCTCTGACCGGCCTCGATTTCCACGTGTCTCCCCTCTGCTGCTTGGGCGAAGCGGCTCTCTGGCTGGTGTCTGGCGTCTTGCCCGCTTCCCGCCCCCTGCTCCCCTGCTCCCCTGCTACCTGCGGAGTGCATGGAGTACAGAGCGTGAGCACAGGGCAGGGCAGGGAAGGACTGAAGAGCAGAGAACCGCGGCGGCCAAACAGCGGGAACGGCCCGGTAGCGGCAGGAGCTGCAGGGAGCATCTTGGAGGCAAAGCACAGGCACAGCAGTGGCAACAGTAGTGGTAACACCGCCAGGCAGGACCACCAGAGCTCTCAGATCCACCAGTGTCCAACCAGTTGCAACAGCAGACGTGGGAATCGGGGAGCTAGCAAAGCAACGGAGGACAGCCCGCCCCAGCCCGCCCTAGCGTCAGTTAAGCCCATTCCATGAGTTGTGAGCAGCGGCTGGATCTGCGCTGGCCATCCAGTGTGGCAGGAGCCGAGCGGCAGCCGGTAGAGCCGCATGAGGTGAAGGAGCAACTCGTGCATCCCGTGTGGGGGGCAGGTGCAGTTTCTCATCGCTTCGCATCGCGGCTGGAGCTGTAGGACACTGTTCTGTGCGGTGAGTGGATATCTACGGAATACCTGCGAGCAGGTCTTTTGAGGGGCGGGACTGCTCTTAGCAATTTTACTGACTTTAGCGCCTAATTAAAGCACTGTGAGTACTGTTAGTAAAAGCGGGTCACAAGGCGAAAGCGACTTAAACAGCATAACCCTAAGTAGCCTACAAAAGCCCACAAAAGCCTCTAAAACGCCGCTATTAACGCATAATGAAAAAGAAAACCACCTTATACACCTCAAACTGCACAAGATTGTCGAAAAAGTTAAAAGAGATTAAATAGTCCAAAAAAGCCTCATAAAACTCGAAGCATGAGATCAGGTCGTGTACATGGGGCACCCAAAACGGCTGCGAGAACAAGCCATACTAGCAATAATTCAAACCAAACTGCAAGGCGGAAAAGGAAGTAGAAGACCCCTGACGACATAGAGGGAGAACCACAGGTCAAGTCCAGACCTGCTACGCAGGAGGATAACACCATAATTGAAATTCTACAAGTCTCCATGAGGCTAAGCAATTCAACATCAGGGACTAAAACAGCAAAACACCACCTATTTCAGCCTAAAATTGATACTAAATTCTGCTTTCTTAAAAATGCAGGTGACAACCTGCTCTCATGTCCCAAGGCACCTGAGGGTCTAAAAACACCTCTCCTGCCCTCCAGACAAGAGGATCGTTGTAAGGAGGAAGGTATTGAAGGAACTATCGCCCAAGGAGGAAAGAGGGAAAGGCAAGGGTCAGACAGCCCAACAACTTCACACGGCTCAGCAGTCCCCGTAAAATGGAATTTCAAAACCCCGGAGAGAGAGTTCACTGAACCGCACTCCGAGGAACTATCAACATGTGCGCAAGACAGGGGAAACAAGATTGAGATCTATGGTGCAAGGGAAGAACAAGCAAATCATTTTGAAGTACCAAGTAAAAACAACTGCAACCCTGCGAGCGCACACAACAACAAAATGGCCTTAACGCCCAGGCCCACCAACCAATATAAAGAAACTGTGGTAATTGCGTATCACTAGAGCCACTAGCCATCTGTGAACTAGACAACCCAACTATAATCTCATGGTTGGGTCTCAAGCCCGATCCTACAGAAGGAACCCTGGAAGCAAACAAAGGCAGAAAGGGGACCTTTTGAGAGCTCAAGGGACAAGCAAGGCTCAGAAGATGGAGCACGTCACGTCTCAACACACCAACAACGCGATCCGGCGATGCCCCAATCCAATATGCCGAATGACCAAGAAGAACCAAATCAACACTCTTACCTAGATAAGGATGAGTGGGAGGCACTCCTTGCAAACCAAGGAGAGATTCTAACAACAGACATAAGCGGAAACATCAGCAACGAGGCTGGAAGCCCTAAAGTGGATATGCAAGGCACCGACCACGGCGATGCTTGGGCAAGCCTACTTAAAACTGTGAAACTCCTAGTGGAGGCTCTGCAATATCAGACTGACAAAATGGACTTGCAACTAACCCTCCTGAACACGCTGGCTGTCTATGCCGTAGCAATTGACGGCAAGCTGGGGAATCTGAACAAAACGCTGGAACGCACTCTTGATCACATGTCAGTAGAGCATCGAACCTGCGGGTGCAGCCCAATTGTGGACAAATAGCAACTCTCCCGGCCATGCTGACGGACTTATGCTTACAAATCAAAAAGGCATCAAACAACGTCCACACCCGGCCCACCGAAGAGCAGACCATGTCTAGTCACTGGGAAGACACAGTAAGCGACCAGTCTGGGGAGGCTGGAAAGGAGCATGCACCAATTTCAACCAATAAATTGGGAATTACTACCAAAAATAACCCACAACTTACAGCACCTTCCCCTAGCCACAGCCACCCGCTACCACAGGCAGAGGCACAAAACTTTGAACTGAAATTAAATGCAAAACAAAGACACGCCCAACAACGAAAAGGTCGAAAACAAAAGTCCCACTAGGAACGTCTTCCAAAGACTCTTTGGGGCAATTTCACTGCAAGATGGGACAAAGATACACTCCACTGGATCATTATTAGCTCTCGAAGAGACAACGCAACAGAACACTCCCACATCAGAAATAATTGCCATTAAGAACACTGCAAACATGTCTAGCGGCGCCCAAGATTTCTTCAGCAGAAAGAAAGAAAACCGCATACTTGAGGACGACCAAGGGGAGGCGGGAACCAACCCTTCCCAGTCACCTCGAGTCAGAAACCCCATCGCTAACCAAATCAACATCAGAATGGAAGAAGACAAAGGAACGAGAATCCACATTAAAACGATAAACCAGGACACTGGACATACCGACAACGCCAGTGCCACACTTTTAAACAATAGCACCGCCGCGGTGGGGAACATAAAACAAGGGGAGTCTGAACATCCAACACAGCAAACAAACAGCTAAAGGGGAAGTTGAGAAAGCTCAGAACAGTCAGGTTCTGCCCACAGACCCAGCAGCCACACAACAAATGGCCAATAAGCACCAGACACCTTAAAAACTAAAACTCCTGATACTCCAAGAACAAATTCAAAACAATCAGAGTTCAAACCGTCAAATAAACTTATGCCACATAGAAGGAATTCAAATGACACCGAATAGCGCACTGAACGAGGCCAGTAGGCCAACTACGCAAGACCAATTCTGCGTCTCCAACTGGGCAGGGGCAAGGTATACTAATGTAATATGGTTCATACCTGAATACACCTCTAAAGGGAAGCACGACATCCTGAACCGAGGTAACATACTGCGGTTACTATCCCACATACCGCCACTAGCAGATGTAAAAACATCAGACTTGGAGTCAATAGAATTTATTAACTGCGGTGATGCAAAGGCAGGCGAAAAAACAAAAGCTACATGGACCACTGCAACAACAGCACATAAAATACTCTCGGAAAGGGACATCCTAAAGTCTTGGGGGATAACCATCGCGCCGTACTATAAACCAGGTTACCCGGATCTGTTAAACCCAGCACCACCGAGAGGTCCTGTGACAGCCTCTTCTAGACCAACTACATCAGACTGAGAGGAGCTTCAGGGTACTGCAACATGGACATGAGGCATCAAGCAGAGCAACTAAGGAGCCACAACGATCCCCTTACACTGCAATCTCGGGAAGGAGACACACGATAGTTCGCAAGAACCATCAACAATACAAAAGATTGACGCGATCTTCGCCCACTATATATGGGAAAAGAAAAAAAGGACGCAGTACGGATCTGTTCTTGGAACGTAAACGGCCTCGCCAACAAAGTAACTGATGTCGTCTTCGTCACCTACGTCAGGGCCTTCGACATTGTGGCATTACAAGAAACATGGGCAGAATATCCGCAAGATGTGCACGTTTGCTGAAAAATGCCTTAGAGAGGGTCCCACAACCGATCTCATTTTAACCGGGGACTTAAATCATTATCTAATGGGCTCTTCGTCGGAAGAAGACGTGCTGTTGCATAACGCAAACTGGAATATCCCGCTGCAAGGGAAACCGGAAACGTGTATGCAAATCAAGATCGTACAAACGATCTTGGAGGATCTAGAGCATCTTAACCTGAGGGCTCTAAATGGAAGACTGCCAGAAGATAATCCTCCTGTAGCCACATACAACTCCACAAAACCTAGCTCAATTCTGCACTACACATTTGTTTCTTTAGGCCTCTTCCACTAAATCTCATCTTTTCAGATGGGCAATAAAGGTGACAGCGATCATCGGCCCCAAGAAATAGCTCTGAGAACAGTGACCTCAACATTCAAACGCTGCCGGGAGCCTCAAGGAATAACAACCACCATCGACCTAAGACGAATTAAATTCAAATTAGCAGCAAGCAGCGCAATGCTGAAACTGCAAAACAACTTTTTGCTGAAAGAGTCAGAAACGGAGAAATCGAGACATGGAAAAACTTCTTATCTGGGATGGAATCATACGCAACCAAGGTTAAACCACCTAACCAGCAAAGGTTCAGCGGCACAATGCCTTTGTCACACAACAAGGAATTAAGTATGCAAAAAAAGGATTAACCAACTCCTGAGATACCTTCTTGACAGACCCAGTGACAAAACTCGACTGAAAGCATTTCAGAATCAAAGGGCAGCCCTAAAAAAACTGAAATGGGACGCGAACAGAGCTAAGGAGGATGATCTCTGGGCCAAATTGCACGCCGACGTCAAACACAACAACAGCTCCAGATTTTGGATGACCATAAATCAATTCATCAATAACAATCATGATGGAATCTGCTCCTACATTTCTGAGGAAGTCTGGGCAAACTACCTCAGGTCCCATTTCCACCGAAGCAGCGACCAGAGAGACCATGATCAAGCAGATCAAAACGAAGTAGACTGCCAAACGACACACAAGTCCTGGGCGGAAAACCATCTCGCCGACTCAGAGAACTCAGTAACAGTCACATCTTCAGAGGACCACCAAACGAACCACATAGCAGCCATCAAACAGCAGATAGGAAAAGGGAGAAGAGAAGGCGCCCCTGGCCCAAATGGGCTGCCACCAGCATTGTATAAACAGGAGGCAACCTTCTGGGCAGAAGCTCTGGATCCACTCTTCAGAGAAATTAGAACATTGAATACCCTGCCTAGCTCATGGAGAGGCTCAATCATCTCCCCAATCTATAAATCTGGCGAGAAGTTGGATCCACAAAATTACAGATTAGTGGCATTATTAGACAACGAAACTAAATTTTTTGCTGGCTTGCTATTGAAGGATCTCCAGGCTTGGGCAGAAGAAAAATCTGTAATTCCCCTACAACAGACTGGCTTCATTAAATCGGTTGGGACAACGACAAACATACTAAGCATGACTATGCTTATGGACAAGCCTGAGGCCACACGGTCGTCACTATTTTTATGTTTTATTGATTACAAAGCCGCCTTCGATCATGTCAACTGCTCCAGACTGTGGTCCAAACTACACAGCTGGGGGCTTCCACAGCCTTTACTGAAACTAATAATGAATCTACATACAAACACGCGGCTACAGGTGAAGCTGGGAGACGGAACGCATCTGTCAAGGCGCAAACCGACGGAAAAAGGGCTAAAGCAGGGCTGTGTCTTAGCACCCACCTGTGGTGTTTACCACATGAAGAAATGAGAACAAGTTAAAATGTGGTTCAGGTAGGATTTATTCGCCTCATCCACAAACAGCTCCTGCTCCAACTGACAGGAATTTACACACATCATTCTCGATTCAGAGAATCTTAGTTACACAGAAATCTGTATTCTAAATGGAAGCACAGATACAGGGAACATGCAAAGCTAGTCATTACACATCTCCCTTCTTTACAACAGCAGTGAACAAAATAAGAAACAAGAAAAGAAAAGAGAGAACAACTTAATATAACTAAAAAAACAAAAACATAGAAAGATTACACATAATATTTCATATAAGAAGGAGCTCTGCGTAACCTTTGACTCCTCACACGACCAGCAGAAAGATTGCTAGAATGAGATAGAGGAATATTAACAGTGTCACAGAAGTCCTCGTCAGTGTCTAAATCATTTTGAACATCATTCTTCGATCTAACAACAACCACCCGACTTTTATTCCAAATCCTCCCATCCTGTGTTTTTATAGCATTATCAAAAACTTTAATAACAGGTCTAACATTGGTATATTTAGACCATGATTTCCTTCCAACAGCGCTTTTTTTTTGACAAGATCACCTATCCTAACCTCTTGAAACTGAACACATTTCTTGTCATCAAAATACATTTTTCTGCAAGCTTGTTTTTCTAGTTCCCTCTCCCTCCAAGCACCAATGTGGTTATCCCCGAACCCTTTATTCAAATTCATCCAACCAGGACACCACATGGTGTTGGGAATTCTGCCCTTAAATAATTCAAAGGGAGATCTACCAGTAGTAGAGTGAGGGGAACAACGATAAGCATCAATCCTTTCCTTGAGAGCCTCTTTCCAATTTAAACCATTGGCTCTTGCAAGCTGAATACATTCTTTTAACGTTCTATTGACCCTCTCAACAGCGCCATTAGTTTCAGGGTGATATAACGACGAACGCTTGTAGGCGATGCCACATTTATTAAGGTATGAGTCAAATACACCAGAACAAAATTGAGGACCATTGTCGGATAATATACTGTTGGGAAAGCTTTCCCTCTTAAAAATTTCAGACAAGAACCTGATAACAGAATCTGATGTTATGTCACTTACAGCACTCACTTCAATCCAGTGTGAATATAAATCAATCAACACAATCAAATAAGGAGTGTCAGAGACACCGGTAAGTCGACCCAAAATATCAATAGCTAACTCATCCCATGGATGATTGGGTAATGTCCTACAAACCATGGGCATTTGTTTGGTTTTGAGAATCTTGTCACTGGCACAACATTCAGCACACTTTCTAACCATACGTTCAATCTCCAAATCCATTCCAGGCCACCAAAATTGGGTACGTAACATCTCCTTAGTTTTTACTATTCCCAAATGACCAGTGTGCGCATGTACCAATAATTTTTTCCTTAAAGTAGAGGGTGGTATAAGTCTCAAACCTTTTGTCAACATGTCATCAGTTATAGACAATTCCTCAGAGACAAGAGACCAAGGTTTATCTAAACGCTTGTTTTCCCTGAGCATGGACAACACTTTAACTAACTCAGCATCCTTTACTAGTTCATTCTTCCACTCATCTTTTCCCACAACACCCTCTGTAACTTCACAAACATTGAGAAAATCATCCTCCTCTACAAACACCTCCTCAGAACATAGATCATCACCTTTTACTAGTCTTGAAAAACAATCTGCAGCCTTAGTAGAAACACCTGGTAAGTACTGTACCTCAAAGTCAAACTCCTGCAAAGAGATAATCCATCTCCTAACTAAGCATGGGCGGAAAATCCGTTACGCTCGCGGATTTTGCGGATTTTCGGTAAATTCGCAATCCGCGAGATTCGCGAATTTCCCGCAAAATCCGCAAATTCGCACGCAGCGGATTTTTTTTCTTTGCGGTGTAAGTTCGCAATTGCGAACATGTAGGTGCGGCGGGCAGCAACAATCTCGCACTCGGGAAATTACAAAAATTGCAATTCCGCACAAGAAATCTACTAGCAAGCAGCATAGACCTTCTGAAAATGATTATTTTTATCAGAATAACTCCTCAGGTTGACATTTGCCTGCACTTTTTTAGATTTGAGACCTTTTGATTTTCTTTGGATAACTTTTGGATTAGAAATCAACTTTCTCATATAAGCTTGGTGGGGCATTAAAGTTGCTGTAATGCTGCTCTGCAGAAAAACGAGTTTTGCAAAAGTGAAAGCAGGTTCAAAAGTTCAAACTCATCATTAGTAACCGTTCCCTGTAGTGCTTCCTGACAAGGGCCCCTCCAAAGTTCAGTTGCTAGTTGCAACAATTGTTCAGTTGCTAGTTGCAACAAATGATCCTGCTCTGACCCTCACAGCAGGCTCATAGAATAGCTACAAGTAGGCCACAAAGGTCCTGGAAAAAAAATTGCACTGCAACAGAAAGCAAATTACAGATAAGGATGCAGGTGCCAGACTGGAATTTTAAAACAGTGACACATTAATAAATCAACTCCAAATTAATTCATGTCAGTTGAAGCAGGCAGGTGTGCTTGCTTTTTCCCCCCATAATCTACAGTGATGATGAACCAGAGGGTGGCATAAGGCATTGATGTACCAGAGGGTGGCATGGGTAAAACAGAGGGTGGCAGGGGTGAAACAGAGGGTGCTGGGAACCTATGATGAGGAACCAGAAGTAGAAACAACATAATCGTGACCGTTGCGAGCCGACATGTAAGTTCGCGATTGCGAACTGTTACAAAACCCTCGCGAACTGTCAGAAATCCTTGCGAACTGGCAGTAATCCTTGCGAACACAAAAAAAAAAATCCGCAAATTCGCGAGAATTTGCGGATTTTGCGGATTGCGAGTTCGCAAATTCGCAAAATTCGCGAATGCCAGCTTCTCAAAATTCGCCCATGCTTACTCCTAATCCTAGAAGAAATAGAATCTAAACCCTTCTTACAAAAAACTTCCTTCAATGGTTTGTGATCTGACTTTACAACAAATTTGGTCCCCCAAATCAGATTTTTAAATTTTTTTAGAGCCCAGAAAATAGCTAATGACTCTTTCTCAATAACTGAGTAATTAAGTTCTGGTCCCCGAAGACATCTTGAGGCACAAGCAATAAGAGAATCATTTCCGTGCCTATTTTGTACTAATACTGCCCCTAGGCCTTTATGACTCGCATCAGTAAACACATACGTCGGCAACCCTGGAACAAATGCCTGAAGACATGGAGCTTTTTTGACTCCTCTTTAATCTCCTCAAATTCTTTCCTGCAGTCATTTGACCACTCAAAAATAACACTCTTCACAGTAAGCCTTCTCATATTTTTGTTTTATCTGCAAAATGTAAAATAAATTTTCCGTAAAACTCTACCATGCCAAGAAAAGAGAGCAACTCCTCCTTATTAACTGGCTCAGCCATATTATCAATAGATGTAACTAAATCCAATTTCGGAAAAACACCTTCACTCTTTATACAGTGTCCAAGGTAGTTCACTTCCTCTAAACCAAATTTACACTTTCCTTTCTTAAGTGCCAGACCAGCTTCACTTAACCTTTTCAACACATCACACACACGTTCATTATGCTGTAGCATGTTACCTCCATAAATTAACAAATCATCCTGATAACATTTTACACCTTGCAGACCTTTGAGAATAGATGCCATTATGCGTTGAAATACAGAAGCAGCTGATATTAATCCAAAAGGCATCCTTTTAAATTTAAATGTGCCCATTGGGGTTATAAAAGCTGTCAAATCTTGGCAAGACGTATCTAGTTTCACCTGGTGGTAAGCAGAAGCTAAATCTAAGGTGGTGAAGTAGCTAGCACCTTCTAACGTTCCTACTATTTCATCTATATTTGGCAAAGGAAATCTGTCCACCACCACCTCCTTATTCAGAGCACGTAAATCAATGCATAAGCGAATTTCGCCAGTTGGCTTCTTAGCTATAACAATGGGAGCTAACCTTTCTGTGGCTTCTACAGGTTCTATAATTTTGTTCTCTATGAGCTTGTCAATCTCCTTCTGTACTTTTTCTTGTTCAGCTAAAGGAATTCTTCTTACTTTAGCTATTATGGGAACAGCATTTTTCTTCAATCTTATACAATGTTTGTAACCTTTTAAACAACCCAACTTTTCATTAAATACACTCGGAGATTTCTCTGCAAACATATCTGACAAATCTCCCACCTCTTGTATTTGTACTTGAGGAGACACATTGGGATTGAGTTTAACTCCTAAATCACGTTGATGTCTCCAACTAAGTAAGGAATCACCTTGTTTAGCCACATATATTTTACCAGGAATGATGCGACTTCCCAACTCAATAGTAGCCATAAAATAACCTAATATTTTTATAGGTTTCTTTCCATATCCTAATGGTAAAATATCACTTCTAAAAAGTTTAACATTTTTTCCAAAGTTCTTATATAACAATGCCTCATCAATCATGGTAATCTTGGAGCATGAATCAAATTTGAATTCAATCATAGTATTATCGACTTTTACCAAATGTGTAGGATGTTCCAATGGACCTCTATTGATTTGGAAAGTCACAGTCTTCACCTGGGGTTGGGACCATTTTCTATTCATATTCTCCCTCTTATTAATTTTAGTTCTACAGCATTTTGAAAAATGACCCCTCCTACCACAATTATTACATATGGATTTCAGAGCAGGACAATTGGGAGTGTTAGCCAGATGACCAATATTCCCACATCTAAAACAAGAAAACTTGTTAGCATTGTTGAAATTTGCATTAAAACTGTTCATTCCAGTATCATTTTTTTCCATAGCTGTTTTTTCTTCTTTTTTTACTTGACAGACCACTTCTTCAACTTTAGGTTCATTCTTCTTTTCTGTTTCCGTCATCTTTTCTTTTTCTCCTTTTAATTCATCCACACATTTAGTCATATGTTCAACCTGTTTCGCTATAACTAGTACTTTTTCCAATGGTGGTTCATCCTTTAACCATAGTTCTTTCCGAATGCTGTCATGTGCGCATTTTAAAACGAACTGATCCCTTATCCTTTCTTCCAAGGTGTGACCAAATTTACAAGATGCAATTTCCTTAACGCGGAAACATAGTCTTCTACTGACTCATCCTTATTTTGCCCTCTTAAACCAAAATGGTATCTTTTTGGTATCATTTGAAAAATGACCCCTCATACCACAATTATTACATATGGATTTCAGAGCAGGACAATTGGGAGTGTTAGCCAGATGACCAATATTCCCACATCTAAAACAAGAAAACTTGTTAGCATTGTTGAAATTTGCATTAAAACTGTTCATTCCAGTATCATTTTTTTCCATAGCTGTTTTTTCTTCTTTTTTTACTTGACAGACCACTTCTTCAACTTTAGGTTCATCCTTCTTTTCTGTTTCCGTCATCTTTTCTTTTTCTCCTTTTAATTCATCCACACATTTAGTCATATGTTCAACCTGTTTCGCTATAACTAGTACTTTTTCCAATGGTGGTTCATCCTTTAACCATAGTTCTTTCCGAATGCTGTCATGTGCGCATTTTAAAACGAACTGATCCCTTATCCTTTCTTCCAAGGTGTGACCAAATTTACAAGATACAATTTCCTTAACGCGGAAACATAGTCTTCTACTGACTCATCCTTATTTTGCCCTCTTAAACCAAAATGGTATCTTTCCATTAAGTAAAGCAAGATGGGAGGAACGAAGATTACGGACAGGAACATAAGCGTGCAGCAGTGAAGAGATAAAGGAAGGACTCAAGCCAGCAAGGGATTTGAAAGTAATACAGCAAAGATTGAATTTGCACCGCTCAGACACGGGGAGCCAGTGAAGGGACTTTAACAAGGGACTGACGTGGCAGTGCCTAGGCTGATGATGAATGATGTGTGCAGCTTGGTTCTGAATAAGCTGCAGCCTCTTCATCAAGTAGGATGGAATGCCTACATAGAGTGAATTGGCATAGTCAATTCTTGAAATGACTAATGCCAGCAGAACTAGGGTGAGTGCTTCAGTGGTCAAGAAGCGGGCTATCTTCCGGATCTTACGGAGCTGAAAAAAACTGGAGGAGACTACAGCATTAATCTGGGGCTTCATCGTAAGATCGTTGCTGATGATCACTCCCAGACTTTTTGCTGAGTCGACTGGATTGGGGGGAGAGCCTAGGCACGCCGGCCAGAAGGTGGATTTCCATGGGTTGGCGGCACCCCCAACAAGAACCAGTTCGGTCTTGTCGGGGTTAAGCTTCAGATGGTTGGCCCCCATCCAGTCACTGATGTGGCATAGGGTGGACTGAAAGGTGTAAATGGACTCTGCCGAGCCATCAATGTTAAAAATCAGCTGAATGTCATCCGCGTAATTAAACGCGGTGACATGACTGCCTCGTAGAGACCGGATAAGAGGGGTCGAATATAAATTAAAAAGAAGGGGGGATAAAGAGGAACCCTGCGGGACGCTACAGTTAAGACCTACCCTGTCAGCGGTAAACTGGGAGAGCCGGACCGCCTGATGGCGGTTGGACAAAAAGGAGCGAACCCAGCCCAGAGCAGTGCCCCGGATGCTGGCCTCCTCGACACGGTCGACCAAGATGTCATGGTCGACCGTGTCGAAGGCGGCCGATAGATCCAGGAGCACCAGGACCTGGCTGATGTTAGAGTCCGCTCCTCTCCGCAGTACGAAATGCAAAAGTAAGGATGCGAAAATACTCGATGCCACAGTAACAACGGCATATAGGGTCATCTTTGGGCTGCCGAAATACATCTCACCCGCCCAAATTAGACTTGAATTTGGCGTTCTGAAACAATCACTTGCTGGACAAGGGGCCTTTATCATCACTTGGGACAAAGTGCGAAGAGCAGAAAGTGGCACGCTAAACGAACAGTTGTGGAAGGAGCTACAATCACACCCCGCATTACCAGCCGTGGAATTTCTACACAGCAGCCTTCATAATTTGAGGCTAAACCAGCTCTGGGAGACACCGACAACCACCCCTACTTTCAAAAAATTAGTGTGGAAAACTGAGAAACTCCTTTCATGGCTGAAGGACAAGGATGCACTATCAAAGAGATCCCACGGCTGGATGACCCTGAACACATACACGAAGCTGGGCATACAAACCTACTTCAATTTGGGTTATGATAAAAATTTAAAAAATGCTTTTATGAGATATAGGCTCGGACTGCTCCCTTGCGCCGAGCATCTCCCTCCCTGGCTCCGGATCCAAGCTGGCTCTGCGTGCTGCCTATGTGGATCGGCTCAGGAAGACATGCTGCACCTACTATGCGCCTGTAAAGAACTTACAAAGGAACAAGAGAAATTTCTGAAACAACCTTTCAATCAATGAGGGATCCGCACCAGGAGGCAAGCTTTGCTAGCATGTTTTGAACTGAGCCACCTACAATTGAACTGTAGAACAGTGAATATATCTGAGACTGTGCGGCAGCAAGATGCCAGAAATACTGACAATAGGAACCGAACCAGAAATAGTACTTGCATTAAGGCAAGGGGTCTGTGAACACTCTGAGTATATGATTCAGGAATTTAGACAATATGGCTTTTTAGATACAAGAGATTTTAATTATGTAGTTTTCATTAAGTATATTTTTTGTATTGCAATGATTTTAATTAACTATGCAAATAAAGTTAACTTGAAACTTGAAACTTGAAACTTGAGAAACATTAATTCAGCCAGGTACTGATTTGCATCCAAAAGAATAATACGACAACATGGTGGACAAGAGAGCAAATGTAAGGTAAGGGTTGTGCAGGCATGATCAATAGAGGGTCATATGAGCCCGGAGGTTGGAGACATGGATTAAGGTTGAAGATTAGTGTCAGCAGTGAGTAGTGCAATCTTGAGTACAGTAACAATACCTTTTGGGCCAAAATCTATATGTTAAGTTTTCTCAATTTTCTTTAGTGTTCTGCTGATGGAGAGACCACATATTGAATGCATTACATAAAGGGCACCTGGATCTTTAGGTAGGAATTTATTTACTACAGATCATAGAAGGCTCACTACAGTATAAATACTAGGAGTCATATGAATCAAAAGAGTTTTGCCATTCTCAAATTGCAATTTTTAGTGAACTGCAATTAGAGAATCGCAAAATGCAATGTATGTAGGATTTGCAAAACATTTTCGAATCCTATATATTCCTTATTTGCGAATCGCAAATTGAGATTCGCAATTAAGGTATACCTTCCAATTCATTCCTATGAGCTAGGAGGTCCATAGGAATGAATGGGAAGACATTCTTAATTTGCAATTACCAATTCGAGAATCACAAATTGAGAATGCAATTTCAAGGTTGCAAGGGTGCACCCCTGAAATATGCCTGTGCGCACATTTTGCGCACATAAGGGCATGTATGTGTGGCAAATGGCAATTTGGAAAAAGCTAAAAAGTTTATTTTTTCTGGAAAATCGCTAATTACCACCAACTTATTTGCGATTCCTTAAGGCTAAATAGCAAATTTCTGGTGCTTCCAGATTTGCATTTAAGGAATCGCAATTGCAATTCCTTAATTGCATTCGCAAAATAGAGAATTGCAAATTTTGTGATTCTCTATTATGAGATGGCCTTTTGGGATGATACATCCCAAATGCTTTTTCCCATTCGCAAACGGGCCGATTCTGAGAATTGGCCCATTTGCGAACAGGAAAAAGGCTTGATGCATATGGCCCTAGGTCATTTATCAAATCACAAATCATCTCATGTAGTTAAACACCGGTTAAACATAGATGTAGCCAGTAGGTGCAATAACTCACCAATCCAGCTCACTAAAATGGGAAATGGTGATTTGATGTTTACAATAAGACGTATGTGCAATGTATAGAAAACAATCAACCAATTTTGTTAGAAGTTTAACGGGTGACTTGCAATTTACACAGAAATTATGTGAACCTGTGATCTATCACAAGTTTTACAGCATGGACTTTTAGGTAGTAATTATATTTGGGAAAACAAATTTCTTCTTACCACCAGGAATATGCAGGCCCAGAAATCTGGGTTATTTCGCCCTTTACGAAATACAAATGAAATCACATAAACCAGGAGCATTGCAGATGCAGAGTAGCCAGTCAGGCAAATTAGCTGTGAAAACAAGGACAAACAAAAAAGTAAGTCTTCTGTCCATTCAGCATAAAAAAGAAAGCATGCGATTTGAATTGCTTTTTGTGTCAGTACATTTGATCATATTGCAAAAGACCATTTTAACAGTTTATAACAGAACTGTGTTTTAATGTTGTGAGAAAAAGAAAGAAAGATAGACTAGTATGTTTTAGCTACGAATATTTCCATAAATAGGAATAATGGTTGTGTTAAACCTTTCCCTTAATATTCTTAATGTTGGGATTTAAGGAATTAGGAGAAGACAACACAAATTGTGATGTCTGAAAGCTGGAACATTACACACATTTTTAAAAATGTTTTCCAGTTTCATTCAAATGGGATTCTATGTCATCAGTGAGGTATTTGAGATGGCTTCAGTGATGTCATGACTGATGTCACTAACCATGTCATTAGTGATGTAATATATGAGGTCATAAGCAGTGCATTGTGGGGCTTAAGTTATAGTTAGCGCAGGTAACTATAACTGTTGAACTTCACTTGTTCTGTACAAGTAAAATCTGAGCCTAACTATAACTTCCCTGCAACTATATATATATATATTCACTGAAAAAACCATAGGTTTTAGGCCTTATATAGTTAGGAATTAGCATTTAAAAAACCTTGAAAATTCACTGAAAAAAACATAGGTTTCAGGCCTAATATAGTTAGGAATTAACATATAAAAAACCATTGAAATTCCTCCTATATAGTTAGCTGGACATTTTATTGATATAAAACCAATGAAATTCCACATATAGTTAGTTGCACTAACTATATATTTCGCGCATCCGCAATCCAATGCTGATGATGTCACATATTACATCATTCATGACATGGTCAGTGACATCACTGATGACATCACTGATGACATCTCAAATGTTTTTTCAGTGAATTTTCAAGGTTTTTTAAATGCTAATTCCCAACTATATAAGGCCTAAAACCTATGTTTTTTTCAGTGAATTTGAAAGGTTTTTTAAATGCTAATTCCTAACTATATAAGGCCTAAAACCTATGGTTTTTTCAGTGAATATATATATATATATATATATATATATATATATATATATATATATATATATATATATATATATATATATATATATATATATATATTTATTTTTTTGGACAAGGGCACTTTTCTGTTATTTGCTTTCTGGTCTGCCTCCGACACAAAGTTGGTTTTACTGACCCGAACTGTTCTTATTGGCATTCCACAAACTTTAAGAAAACGGTTCACCAGTCATTACAGGGCGCTATGACTCCTATGGATGAGTCATTACTTACAATATTGAAAAATACTTGTACTTAAACAAGGCATTTTTGTTTAGGACTGAAATATGACACTTCCACTTAAAAGAATGGATGCAATGTCCCAACAAATTATAAACGTACTGAAATCTAATTTTTCAGCAATTAACTTGTTCTGGGGCGGTAAGGGAGGCATGAGGAAGTGCATACCGTCACGGAAACAAATAAAATACAAGTGCAGGTGTTCTGTAATCTACCCATTGTCTCAGAGCTCTTCGTGACTTCCTGTGGTAGTTGTGTGACCTACACATCTCCCTTCATGAAGGGTCAAACCATGTTGTTGCTTCAAAGATGGCGGGGCTGCGGGTCTGCAGACAGACGCCTCTGGGGCAACCGCGCAGGACACACGGGGCGGCTTTAAGCTCTGCTGCCTGCCCGCAGCCCAGGAGCCCCGCACTCCCCTTGGACCAGACGGTCACTTCCACTTGTGTTTGCTGCTCGGCTGAACTCCGAGAAGTCGGGTTGAACCCGTGCGTCCTGTGCGGGCCAGACAGCATGACTGTTTCTGTCTTGTAAATGATTCTGCGCTTTTCAAGGCTGGCCTGACTCACCCAACTTCAGGGATTTTTTTTTCCCCCGTTGAGCTGCGGCAGAGCTAGTAATTACTTTTTTGTAATGTCGCACTCCAACGGTGAAGCCTAAACTTACTGTGATAACAAATATTTCTGTTACCTAACACACTAGTATCTACCTAACACACTGGTACCTATTTTGTCTATTTCAGAAGAATCGGCTGGTTAATTGGGCGTGCAATGCAAAGATTAGGAGTTCGAGCCTGTGGGATGTAGGTTGCACACAGGTCTCTGCAGTTTCCTCCGAGTTAGAGACTCTCCCACACTGTGACTTTGAATAGTCTTCCATAACCACTCTCACCTGGTTGCTTGGTTCAAGTTAAAGGAGCCACAGAAAACGGGTCATCTCACCGTGGCGTAACTAAATTTGAACCCCCCCTCCTTCCCCCCCCGCAAAGTACACGGAGGGGACCCCCTCCGATCTCAGCTTTATGTTATACATAAATAACAGTGTTTTTTTATTTTGTGTGTTTCATGTTATGTTATGTTTCAGTCGTATGGTCCGTTTTCTGTCAGTTTCACGATCTCGTGGAGCTGTTAGCAGTATGGTGACGTTAAAATTCGTTCCTGTGTGTGCCGTCGTGGGCCGTGAAGCCTGTACTCGGTATTGTGTTGAGACTTTCTTCCAGTTTGTGATGGAATGGGAAATCTTAAACCGTGTGTGTGTGAGATTTAGTGACCATGCTGAGGGAGCCTCGCTGGGGCGCAGCCATCAGTCCCCGAGCCTTGAATCTCGAGGGAGGTGGTGGATGCAGGGGGGGTCGCTTGTGCGCCATCTGTGCCTCTCAGATGGACCCTGCATTAGGCGCCTTAACAAACAAGTAAACAAAAGACAAGCAATGTTGACTCTTGCCTTGCATTTTGTCCACAAACCAATCAGGCGGGCTCCTCACTTCCCCGGGCGGCGGCTGGACTGCGGCGGGGCGGGCACCGACAATGTGCCCCGCGCCCCCTCCGCCACTGCTCCAGCCTCCCTCTTGGTCTCCGGGGCTCCCTCGGCACAGGGGAGCCCCGCACCTGTCCGTCCCGCCTCCTCTTCGTCGTCCTGGTGCCGGCGGCTTCCTTCTCTCCTCGGGGCTCCCTCAGCACACGGGAGCCCCAGCTGCAGACGACGCTTCTGATCTAGGTGGCAGGGCTCCCTCCTATCACGGGAGCCCTGCCGAGTCAGCCGCCATCTTCCTTCTTCCCCCTCGCGGCGGGGGCAGGCATTTCCGGCCGGCCGCGCTGGGATTGGCCGGCCGGCCCCAGCACTTCCGGGTTGCCGCGGGCAGCGCGGCGGCCCGATTTCAGGCAGGCAGGCGGGGAGGGTGCGCGCACTGGTGCGCGCCGATAGATATATCATTGAATTAGAATGCAAATTTCACAGCAAATACAGGACAGATTTACACCAATTAAAGAAAAGCGTAATCTGCGAACCGGTCTCTTCAACTTTGCCAAATTTCAAATAATTCCGTTCAGCCGTTCAGGCTGTAGCCGTGTCTAAAGGTCCTATGGAAATTTGCATGGGGAAAACACGTTTTGGGACCCCCCTTTTATCTCAGCCCCCACTTGACGAACGCCCCTCAAACTTTCAGGGAAGGAGCGGAGCGTAACGGGCCATCTTCTTTGAGAAATTCACGTAGATTCATTAACTGGCGCCAAAGTTATTCCCAATAGAATAATGGTGATTTCCTATGGAAACTAGGTCCTAACTATATATACCTACTGGCTACGGCCAGTGGTATATTGTTTTGTAGGATTTCGTTTTGATAGCATTTCTTATCTGTGACAGGCCTGTGAAACGCTTCGATTCAAAGTGCACTGCTGATGCACTTAAGAGTGCGCGTTCAGTAGTGTGTGAACTCGAGTTTCCCTACTTAGTTTTTCCTTGCAATATTACATAGCGTGAACTCGACAACATGGCATGAGCACAATTTACTTTACAGAAGAACACATTCATTTGTGGTCGGCACGGGGAGACAAAGCGATTTGCCTGGAAACACAGGATGTTGAGCTGATGCCGTGATTCAAACGTAGCTCCCCAGCTCTAAAGTTCGCAATTCTAGAACTTGTGGCGGGAGGTGTGTCTAAAAGTGTATATCAGTGCTGGCCATCAATGAGAGAGACCTGTGCATTTTTCAATTGGGTGGTGAAAAAATATGAGTTTGTTGCTGGAGATGTGGGCCGCCGTGCCACCAATGTACTAACCGGGAAGCGTAAACACCCATTATTCCGCAACTTTCTTTACGCATACCATCACTCCGCATACTTTCATTACGAAAGTACTATGACTCTGTAATGCCATTATAACGCATGGCTTTACATTTTATATGCTTTTACCACGCATACATTTACAACAAAATTTGTTGTAAATGCATGAATGGTAAAAGCATGTTTTTTCTTAATGTTTGGATAAGGTAAGTATGGGTATAGGGGTATATGTTTTGGGGTACTGAGATATATGTTTTGGGGTGTTTGGGTGTTTTAAGGGTTCAGATATAGTTTTGGGGACAGGGGATGTTTTAGGGTTTAGGGATAGGTATGGGTTTTGGGGTAAAGGGGTATTTTTAGGGTTCAGGGCTAGGTTAGGGTTTTGGGGTATAGGGGAATTTTTGGGGTTCAGGGCTAGGTTTGGGTTTTGGCGTACAGGGGTATTTTAGGGTTCAGGGGTAGGTTTGGGTTTTGGGGTACAGGGTTATTTTTAGGGTTCAGAGCTAGGTTTGGGTTTTGGGGTACAGGGGTATTTTTAGGGTTCAGGGGTAGGTTTGGGTTTTGGGGTACAGGGGTATTTTAAGGGTTCAAGGCTAGGTTTGGGTTTTGGGGTACAGGGGTATTTTAGGGTTCAGGGGTAGGTTTGGGTTTTTGGTACAGTGGTATTTTTAGGGTTCAGGGCTAGGTTTGGGTTTTGGGGTACGTGGGTATTTTTAGGGTTCAGGGGTAGGTTTGGGTTTTTATTTATAGGGTTCAGGGATAGGTTTGGGTTTTGGGGCACAGGGGTATTTTTAGGGTTTAGGTATAGGTTTGGGTTTTTGGGGTACAGGGTATATTTATAGGGTTAAGATGGGTTAGCGTTTAAGGGTGTTGGGCTATTTTAAGGAGCAAGGGTGGGTTATGATTATGGGGTGCAGGGGTATTTAAAGGGAGCAGGATGGGATTAGCATACGATAAGAGACATGGCATGAAGGGCGTAACGTACCACGCGCCCCCAGCATTTGTTACGCCCCCAGCACATGCCCACAGCACAACGCAGACACGCCCAAAAGGGACTACTTTGCTGCCACGGTTATTTTACCTTTTAAATGTATATGGTGGGCATCTGGATAGCCTATGTCCTTCTGCTGCAACTGCCCTTTCTAATTCTGTATTGGGTGTTGTGATTGGTGCTGTGGTTCCTGAGATTACCCGCCTCAAAGGTGAGGGCTCTCTCTTTATTATATCAGTATTGATATATATATATATATATATATATATATATATATATATGTATATGTATATATATACATATATATATATATATATATATATGTAGCACAAATCCTTGAACCTCCGCGCTGGCAGCACGGGGAAAGAAGAAGGCAGACCCCACGTTTTACAGGCAGGATGATATTTTTATTAAAGACCCTTCAAGTGACGCGTTTCGAGTACGTTGTACTCTTGTTCACACACCTTTGAAACAGTCCGCCTTCAAATTTATATGCTTTTTTTCCCTGACCCTTCCTAAGGGCCACACCTCCTGTTGTGTATCACATGACTGAGTGCATAGAAATAGAAATAGGTACAACCATAGAAATAGGGAATACAGACGACTGAAAATGTAGTGTAATCACAAATCACAATAGTGTCATACAAAAGATAATATATATGAGCATATAGTGTATAATACATTATATACAAAAATACATATTATAAACACATGTGAAATCAGTCGTAATGTTAAAAACCAAAAATGTATATATATCATTTTTGAACATTGTCCTTTTCCCAATTGACGTTATTGTACGAATCTCTATACAGGCCTTCAAGAATATCATAACTGCTTGAATGCAGAAACGCCCGACCTGCGGGCTATAAAAGTAACTGGTACTGAAAAAATCTCTGCCTGAATGCAGTAGTCCGAAAGACAGATATAAAGTGCCCAGTGCAAATTGTACAAATTCGCAATTCAGTATCAAAAATGTGAACGTTATAGCCTTAAATCATGAGATGGTACATATAGGTGACAGCTAAATTGTGTAATGCCCACGAGCTAATGTCTACAATATTTATTTAAAATTCATAATTCATGAATTTACACATGTCATAAATATTAAGACCTATATACAAATATTTACAAAAACTATAAGTGCCTAAATATGTACACTTAATGTGACTTAATCACCTCTAACAAAGTGCTCCTATGAGTTTGTGCCCGTGTAGGTGACAAAAATGATGAAATAGCAAAATAGGAAAATGGAATAATAAGATATTATGTACAGTCGCAGCAAAAAGACTAGGAAAAAGAAGTATTAGCGGTGTAGATAAAACACACATATTGTCAGTGTATATAAAATATATACAAATTAACGTTGTTTGACATGTGTGTTTGATGCAAAAGCTCAGTGGGCTATCAAAAGTCAGAATTTTCGATACATTCTGAAATTAATATATATAGCCAAAGTTAATTGGTGATTCAATAGGCAGGGAGGCCTCGCCCTTATAGATGTAGCTGGGGGAGACATATATACAGGTGGAAATGTATATTGTCCTAGAAAAACCCTTGCATATAGGAAGTTATGTAAGTCCTCAGTCGCGTTAAGTTCATTTGGTTGCTTGCTGTCTAACGCCACAATGTACTGAGTCTCTAATTTTCTAAGGATTTTGTCCCTATCTCCCCCCGTCTCAGGATGGGTACTGCATCTATGACATAGTATTTTAAACACGCCAGGTCCCTGGCGTGGACCATGTCAAAATGACGTGCCACGGGGTAGGTGGAGTCATGATTGACTATTGCTCGGAGATGCTGCAATATCCTCACATGCACCTGCTACCTGGTGCTACCTACATAGTTCAGGCCACAGGTGCATGCTAAGACATATACAGCAAACTCCATACGGCAATTGTAATTACCCCTAATGGCCACCTTGGTGCCGGAAAAAGGATTATCATAATGGGTGGTGTTTTGCCCAAATTTGCAAGCACGGCACGAGCTGCACTTGAAAAAGCCCTTTTTAGTGAGCCAGTCACTGCCACTGACTAGCTCCGGGCTGGATCTAACTAGTTTGCTGTGCATGCTATAGGCTCTTTTGAAGGTAACAACAGGTTTGTCAGAGACTCTAGAATTTAAAACACCATCAGGTTTTAAAATAGGCCAATGCCTATTGATGATCGCTTTCATTTGTCTTTGCTGACGGCTATATGAAATGATGAGCCTGGGCGTTGGACCACTGTTGTCAACCTCAGCGGGTTTGGGTGACAGAAGGGACACTCTAGACCTTTCTTGCGCTTTTATAAAAGCTCTTGAAAGGGTTGATTCCTTATAGCCTCTGGCCCTCAAACGTTCCAACATAGCTGTCGCTCCTTCATTGAACTTTTCTTCACTGTTGCAGATTCGCTTAAGTCTTAGAAGTTCCCCTAGGGTGATACTCTCGATCACATGCCTAGGATGACCACTGCTGGCATGTAAGATACTATTGCCAGCAGTGGGTTTTCGGTGTAAAGAGGTTACAATGTTGTTCCCCATAATGTCAACCTGTACATCCAAAAATTGGGCTGAATGTCTGCTTATTTTGGAAGTGAAAAAAAGATTACTGGAGTTGGTGTTAAGTGCATTGACAAACTGCTGTGCATTAGTAGTGTCACCATTATATACACAGAAGACATCATCAATAAATCTTATCCAGTACAGGACATTGTTAAAACCCGGTGTGGCCACAAGATCCCGCTCCTCCCTACTAGCAGCCCGTCCCGACGTTGTCCGGGTATGAATTGCTGCCGGCCAGTAGTATATTGTTTTGTAGGATTTCGTTTTGATAGCATTTCTTATCTGTGACAGGCCTGTGAAAAGCTCCGATTCACAGTGCACTGCTGATGCACTTAAGAGTGCGCGTTCAGTAGTGTGTGAACTCGAGTTTCCCTACTTTATTTTTCCTTGCAATATTATATAGCGCAAACTCGACAACATGGCATGAGCACAATTTACATTACAGGAGAACACATTCATTTGTGGTAGGCACGGGGAAACAAAGCGATTTGCCTGGAATCACAGGATGTTGAGCTGATGCCAAGATTCGAACGTAGCTCCCCAGCTCTAAAGTTCGCAATTCTAGAACTTGTGGCGGGAGGTGTGTCTAAAAGTGTATGTCGGTGCTGGCCATCAATGAGAGAGACCTGTACATTTTTCAAATCGGTGGTTAAAAAATATGAGTATGTTGCTGGAGATGTGGGCCGCCGTGCCACCAATGTACTTACCGGGGGAGGGTAAACACCCACTATTCCGCAATTTTTTTTCCGCATACCATCACTCCGCATACTTTCATTAAGAAAGTACCATGACTCCGCAATGCCATTATAGCGCATGGCATTACATTTTATATGGTTTTACCATGCATACATTTACAATGAAATTCGTTGTAAATGCATGAATGGTAAAAGCATGTTTTTTTAAATGTTTGGATAAGGTAAGTATGGGTATAGGGGTATATGTTTTGGCGTACTGAGGTATATGTTTTGGGGTGTTTGGGTATTTTAAGGGTTCAGATATAGTTGTGGGTTATGGGGTACAGGTGTAGTTTTAGGGTTTAGGGATAGGTATGGGTTTTGGGGTACAGGCGTATTTTTAGGGTTCAGGGCTAGGTTTGGGTTTTGGGGTATAGGGGTATTTTTAGGGTTCAGGGGTAGGATCGGGTTTTGGGGTACAGGGGTATTTTAACGGTTCAGGGCTAGGATTGGGTTTGGGGTACAGGGGTATATTTTAGGGTTCAGAGCTAGGCTTGGGGTTTGGGGTACAGGGGTAATTTTAGGGTTCAGGGTAAGGTTTGGGTTTTGGGGTACAGGGTATTTTTATGGTTCAGGGCTAGGTTTGGGTTTTGGGGTACAGGGGTATTTTAGGGTTCAGGGGTAGGTTTGGGTTTTGGGGTACAGGGGTATTTTAAGGGTTCAGGGCTAGGTTTGGGTTTCGGGGTACAGGGGTATTTTAGGGTTCAGGGATAGGTTTGGGTTTTGGGGTACAGGGGTATTTTTAGGGTTCAGGGCTAGGTTTGGGTTTTGGGCTAGGGGTAATTTTTAGGGTTCAGGGGTAGGTTTGGGTTTTGAGGTAGAGGGGTATTTATAGGGTTCAGGGCTAGGTTTGGGTTTTGGGGTACATGGGTATTTTTAGGGTTTAGGGATATGTTTGGGTTTTGGGGTACAGGGTATATTTATAGGGTTAAGATGGGTTAGTGTTTAAGGGTTTTGGGGTATTTTAAGGAGTATGGGTGGGTTATGATTATGCGGTGCAGGGGTATTTAAAGGGAGCAGGGTGTACACCCCGAGCTGGAATGTACAGAACCTGGGAAGAAAAAACAATGAAATATTGGGCACAACGCTCGCTTTTTTTTCCGTAATTCCGCGCACCACACACGCCTACGCCCCAGCACATGCCCACAGCACACGATATGAGACATGGCATTAGGGGCGGAACATAACACACCCCTCCAGCACACGCCCACGGCACAACGCAGACACACCCACAAGGGACTACTTTGCTGGCACGGTTCTTTTACCTTTTAAATGTATATGGTGGGCGTCTGCATAGCCTATGTCCTACTGCTGCAACTGCCCATTCCAACGCTGTATTGGGTGTTGTGATTGATGCTGTGGTTCCTGAGATTACCCGCCTCAAAGGTTTGGGCTCTCTCTTTATTATATTAGTATGGATATATATATATATATATATATATATATATATATATATATATATATATAAAGCGCTCAGAACCTCGAACAAATTTTCGAAGAGACGACACAGCGTGGTGGAAAACCTTCTTTTATTTCTCAGTCGCTGTCAACGCGTTTCGCCTGACCCAGCAGGCTTGGTCACGATAAAGTTTAACAAACACGTACACACATTTACAGTGCTCTACAGTCACGTGAGGCATCACGTGACAACCAAAATCATAGAACTGAAAGAAATATTTGCTTTCGTTTTCATGATGCGTGTTTCCGTGCATTGTGTTTTAACAGTAAATTACATTACAGGATTATTTGGAACAAAACGTTTTCACCAAGTGTAGATAAAAAACCTTTTAATTTAGTAGTCATAACGGTGTAGTTTAAACAAGAAAGCATTAAAATTTCGTGCTCATTTGCTCAGACCCTAATCTTAATTAAAGATGTTTCCACAGTTATTATGTAAAAATTCAGCCCAAGTGGGCGATTGAACTGCCAAGACTACATAAGGTAAGTTATATTCAATGATTACAGTCATGTCCAATAATTCCCAAATATTTACAAGGATACACGTAGGTAAAAAAACCGGAAGGGTTTTTCCAGATAATGCCCTAGTGGGCAAATCCAATCAGTTCTATTGTTCATATGTGAAAACAAAAAATTCTAAAACCAATAACACAAATTTTATAAACTCTTAACCAGAGAAAATGACTCTCGCTATGCAGGAAGCTAAATATACCACACAATAATATCCTTATTACAATTAAGTCAAAATTCATAGGTGTGTGTACAGGTCTTCTTCGATATTCAATCCATACGGGCTTTTTGTATTCAATTCAACTATGTACCATGACTCCAGTTTGCGTAGCTTTTTAACCCTATCCCCCCCTCTTTCATTCAAGGGTACGGAATCTATCACAAAATAGGACAGACTGCTCAGATTCTTATCATGGAATTTTTTGAAATGTCGGGCGACTGGATAGGATCTATCCGCATTCTTAATCGCCCTTAAATGTTGTAACACCCGTTGGTGAACGGGTTTAATTGTACTACCTACATACTGTAGGTTACATCCACAACACAAAACATAAATCGAAAAATCTGTCTTGCAGTCAAATTGCCCTTTGATCTTCTTTGTTCCGTTAGAGAGGCCTGGTTGGTATGTACTTGTATTTCTCCCATGTTCACAAGCCTTACATTTGCTACATTTCAGGAACCCATCTCTTCTGGACAACCAATTGCTCTTTTTGTTTTTTGATTTTTTCTTTGCCTTAGTCAATGTGGTCTTGACTAACATTTGCTTAAAGGATCTTGCCTTTCGGAAGGTTATAAGAGGTCTGTTAGTTAGTGTAGGACCTATAATTGGATCATTTTTAATGACATGCCAATGTCGGGTCAAAATCTTCCTCACTGATCCATGCAATTCATTATCTGCTTGCTTTTTCATCTTCTTGTCTTTGAAAAGAACTTCCTCTCTGGTTTTCTGCTTGACTTTGTTAAAAGATGAATTCAGACAGTTATCACTGTACCCCCTCTGTTCGAAACGCAGTTGGAGCTCAGATAATGCACATTCCCTGTCTTTTGGATCACTGCAATTTCTAAGGACCCTTAGACCCTCCCCATAAGGGATACTGTTTACTAAACAGGTAGGATGGAAACTACTGGCATGTAGCACAGTATTTCCAGAGGTCTCTTTCCTGTATATTTTAGTTTGTACTTTATTATCCTTTATGTAAACTGTAAGGTCTAAAAAGTTAACAGATTCTGTGCTGACGGTACTAGTGAATTTCAAATTCAAGCTGTTTTTTTGTATTTTAGCCAGAAAGAGGTTTAGATCTGATAAAGGGCCTTTCCAGACAACAAACAGGTCGTCAATAAAACGACTCCAATGCAGGATGTTGTTCTCCCATTCAGTTTGGCACTGCTTCCGGATCACCTGCTCCTCCCACCAGCCCATATGCAAATTAGCATAGCTGGGGGCAAAGCAGGTGCCCATCGCAGTGCCACAGGTTTGATGGAACAGTTCGTCATTGAAGATGAAAAAGTTATTCTTTAAGCTGGTGGAAACCATTGACAACAACATTTGCGTATGAGCTCACAATTTAATTGGTCTTGTCCCCAGGAAATGTCTTATAGCGTTCAGTCCATCACTGTGCTTAATGCTTGTGTACAATGTGGTGACATCATTTGTTACAAAAATTAAGTCCTCCTCCCAGGGTATGTCATAAATATATTTTAAAAAATCCCCTGTATCTAGAATATATGACGGGAGTTGTGCAGCTAAGGGATTCAGAAATGAGTCAATAAACTTAGAGGTATTCTCTAACCCACTGCCTATGGCTAAAATAATCGGCCTGCCAGGGGGGTTACGCGCATCCTTATGCACCTTCGGGAGCAAATAAAACACTGGAGTGACCGGGTTGGTTATCTTAAGGTATTTATACTCATCATGAGTAATCAAGGACTGACCAAACCAGTTTTCTAGTTCTGAATTGTACTGCGCATGACTATTAAACATAATCTCTGGTTTAACCCTTACATAGCAAGCTCTGTTATTCAACTGTTTATAAGCTTCCGATAGATATCTCTGCCTGTCCCAGAGGACCACATTTCCGCCCTTATCAGCATTTCGTACTATACAGTTTTCATTCTGCTTGATTTTATCAATAAGGGCTGTCTGAGCTTTTTCTTGCTTGCTAAATTTTTTATTGCATACACTAGTACACTTTTCCAGATTTTTTAAATCATTTACCACCAAATCATTGAAAATGTCAATGTTGTCTCGTGCAGTATAAGGGATATAACGAGATCTTGGACGAAAACCAGTCGGATCACTGGCATTGATAACCAGTCCTTCAGATCTTGCTACCTTATCCGCATGGCTCATAAGTTCCAAAGATTCATCTTTTCTCTGTTCCCCTAAGTTTTCTCCATTCACATCATTCTCATATATTCTACCGGAAGGTTGAAAATCCAACATGAGATCCATGTCTTGTACATGGAGTTCACCCAATGAGGCCTCGCTATCACCAGGGTTTAAAACTCCACTCCTAGCACCAGGGTTCATAGAGAAATGTTTTTTAGGTTTCAAAAGTCTTGCAAACTTGAAGATGTCAATTCGAGTTTGGACGTAGCTAAACTCAGCTCCTGGGCAAAATGACAGTCCCAAATTGAGTGTTTGTTCTTCCTCAATAGAGAGTTCCATATCTGTCAAAATTAATTATTGATGGTGGTTGTTGCGTCGCAGTTGGGACAATGACCGGAGACAGTTGTGCATTATTTATTGCTCTTTGTTTTGCACCTTGGCGCCTTTTGCGCCTTTGCCTCTTCCTCTTGGCGGCTTGGCGTAGTTTACCTTGGTTCTTGGGCGGAGATGGAATCGCCGGTCCTCTTGAAAAAAAACAAATTCATCAATGACTGTAGGGATTCGTTCTTCCATTTCCCCACTGGGACCTTCTTCCGCTGAGGTAACCACATCTGAGCTTGGTACGCTGCTTACCCCAGATTGAGCTATCTGTTGTTTTTGGGCTGCGCCGCTCATTTTTAGTCTCCTTACGTTCTCAAACTTCTTGGCAAACGTATAAATCTGCCCACGGTCATAGTCTTTTTTGTCCCTTATAAACTTTTGCGCTTTTCGTTCTTTAATAGAAGTACCCAACTTTTTCAGTCGTTCCCCCATCTCCTTTTTATAGAGGGTTATTGGCTCTTGATTATCCTCTTTCGCCAACATATCATTAATTTGACTTATCTCTTCTATCATTTTTGCACGATCTTTCTCCGCATACTTAATTAAAATTCTTAGCATGCGGCAGGATGATTCCTGATTATTATCCGCCCACTCTTGTAACATTAGGGGATCGGGGTCTTCATAGGTCGGAGCTACAAGTATTCTTAGCCCCCTTGGAATTCTCCCTACTTCTAAGTAACGCTGTAGGGATCTCGATTCCCACCATTTTGAGAGTTCACCCCTGGATAATTTCTCAAGGCGCTTCAATCGCACCAAAACGTCCGGCATCTTCTCATTGCGAGCCTTTGAAGACTGTTGTTTTGCCGCTACACCAGTGGTTGTTTCAGCAAATATCAATAGTGCTTCTCGCTCGCGTTCGTTCATTTCCTCTTCAAGCGACATTTCAGTGCTTTCTAATCTCTGCGTTTTTCCACCAACCGCTAGCGTGGGGCTGACTCAATCTCAGACACTCCCACACTTAGCTTTCCCTCTTCCTCAATATCGCAGAAAATTATGCCTCGAACAGTCCAAAACGCCCATTAACCGTCAAACAAATACCCGGTGCTTGCTGTCTGCGCACTCACCAAAGTTTGATACGGTGTTTACACGGCGAGTGGACTCGGGGCACAGCGGAGGTCTCTTCCGGCTTCTCCTGCTTGTTCTGCGTGAGGGGGACGGCAGCAAACAAAACTCCTCCAATTGCTCACGAACTGCTGCTGTCACCAGACCAGAGGGTGCGGCGTCTTTCCGGCCTCATAAGCAAAGGCAGGAATCACATAAAGCGCTCAGAACCTCGAACAAATTTTCGAAGAGACGACACAGCGTGGTGGAAAACCTTCTTTTATTTCTCAGTCGCTGTCAACGCGTTTCGCCTGACCCAGCAGGCTTGGTCACGATAAAGTTTAACAAACACGTACAAACATTTAAAGTGCTCTCCAGTCACGTGAGGCATCACGTGACAACCAAAATCATAGAACTGAAAGAAATATTTGCTTTAGTTTTCATGATGCGTGTTTCTGTGCATTGTGTTTTAACAGTAAATTACATTACAGGATTATTTGGAACAATATAATATTCGGGGTAAGTGTATAGGAACTAAGGGCCATATGTATCAAACAAATTAGCATTCGCAAAGGCCGAAATTAGCAGAATTTCGGCCTTTGTGATTGCTAATTTGCTAAATGATATGTATGAAACATTTTGGCAGCAAAATAAGAAATCGCAAAATTTGCTATTCCTTATTTTGCAATTGCACTTAAGGATAACCAAATTGTGCGATTCCTTAAATGCAATGTATCAAAGGAAAATTAATTCAAAAATGCCCATAAGGATTCGCAAATTACCACCAACTTCTAGTTGGTGGTAAGTTGCGAATTCTTTTAAAAAAGCGATTTATTTAAAATCCAAAGGTGCCATATGATGCTCATACATGCCCTTAGGGCATGTATGTGCGCCATATGCCCACACATGTAATTTTCAGGGGTGCAGCAGAGTGTTCTTGTGACACCCCTGCACCCTTGAAAATATTCCTAGATTGGGATTAGCATATTGCTAATCGCAAATTTCCCCTTCATTCCTATGGGCCTCCTAGCCCGTAGAAATGCATGGGAAATTTGCGATTAGCAATTTGCTAATTGCAATTTAGGAATGTTAAGGAATCGCTAAAAAGAAGCGATTTCCTACATACATACCATTTTGCGATTTCTAAATAGCGATTCCTTAAAAATCGCTATTTAGAAATCCCAAATGGTCATATTGATACATATAGCCCATAGATGCTAAGCCAAAGGTTCAGTCTTTTAATTTGTTCATACTAGAGAGCATCTAGTGTCTGGAAGGCTTTTGACCTGGCATCTAGTGGGGGCGTTTTTTTCTCCAATTTGAATCGGTGAAGGTTTTTCAGGTGTGGTGCCTCATTTTAATAAGACAGAGATCTTGTTAACTTGGAAGACTTTCAAGAACAAGGTATTTTGGGATAGACACATCGGACTGCTTCAAAATTAGTCAAGCTGAACTGTGAAAATTCTATTAGGACTGTGAAAATTCTATTAGGATTGGCTTGTGCCATCCCCAATGAATGAAATGAAATGAAATGAAATGAAATTTGATTTGTAGAGCGCATGGCTGCCAGAAAGCATCCCAGCGCTTGCTTAGGGAACCCGTCCTGGTATTCCCCTGCGAGATAGCTCATTACTGGGCATCCCCAAGGTGAAAGCCAGGCATCCCGCTGCAAGGGGCCGTTGTGGAGATTAAGCAAGCTATTGCCCAGAGTTACAGAGTGGGACTCCATGATTGGAATAGGCACTGAGGCAGGAATTGTCAGGTCCGGGGAAATTTGAGCCCAAGACCCGCCGAGGCAGGGAATTGAACCCTGGTCCGGGCCAGACCTCTGCATCAGGGTCTGCCGCTCCAACTACTTGAGCCACACAGGTGAAAGCCAGGCATCCCGCTGCAAGGGGCCGTTGTGGAGATTAAGCAAGTTATTGCTCAGAGTTACAGAGTGGGACTCCATGATTGGAATAGGCACCGAAGCAGGAATTGTCAGGTCCGGGAAAATTTGAGCCCAAGACCCGCCGAGGCGGGGAATTGAACCCTTGCTCGGGCCAGACCTCTGCATCAGGGTCTGCCGCTCCAACCACTTGAGCCACACTTCTCCAATGGATATTATCTCAGATAATATCCATTATAAGAATGGCTTCCTATGACTAGCTCCTCAGACAACACCTGGACAAAACCTAAAGAGGACATCTGCTGCTGACTGCTGGACTAATCAAATCAAATCAAATCCACTTTATTCGATTATTTTAAAATCATAAAAGTATGCTATTCAATCACAAGATAATATCAAGATTAATACAAAAGGATAAAAATTGTTTTACACAAAAAATGTACATTTCATATATACAGAACACACAGTGGTGTCGGATTGATAATAATTCATAGTAGCGCACAGGTTGCACGTGACTGCTGGACTACCCGGAGAAGGATTAAGGGAAACCTACTTCTCATTGTACTCCAGTTTTGGCATTGATTTCAAAGGTTGGTAAGAATCCACTAACCAGATCGATTTGGACAACCCTGGATCATGCTGGAGCCCTGGTTGGAGAGAGTAGTTGAGCCTGTTTCCCACAGATGGAATTAAGAGATGATCCTTAGAAGCCTCTGTGGAAGCCATTTTATTTTGTGCGGAGTCCAGTTTGTCTTAGTTACATCCTGTGACATTCAATGATGACAAAAGCCTGTAAACTGTGTGCAGAAGTTGGATGACCTCAGATAAAGTAATGTACCTGGTTGAATAACTTGTAACACAAGGCTTGCTCCAAAGAACCTCAAGCGACACCTGTTACTTCAGTCACCCAGCAAGAGCCAGACATTTCAAAGGCCACATATAGCTAGGGCCAGGAGCCTGCATTTCATTGGACAGATGTTATGCACACCCCTGTATTGACACATTTAATGATCCCAGTCACCCGGATATAAAAACACCTTACCTGTCGCCATCATCCATCACGCTGATTGCAAGCACCAGCACTGCTTATTGCTGAGTGCTTTTATATTCGGACAGGCTGTGTCCTCCGCCTTTCTGACCCTTATTCTCACTTGTACCTTTTCTTTTTCGGCACCTGAGGCGGAAAGCCGGGTGCTTTCTCCTTGCTGTCTCTGTGCACTTTGTTTCCGGTCTTCCCCCACCTGTGTTGGGTGGCAACAGTACTGGGGGAGGGGACCTGTCTTTTTCTTTCTTCCCAACCCTGTCCGGCATATGAGGTGCCGCTGGGTACTGTGGGATTGGAGTAGCGGCCATCTTGGGAGGAGATCTTACACGCCGGTCGGTGGACCAGCGGTGCGGCTCTCCTTTCACTCCCCCTGAGCGACTATAAGTTCAGGGGCTCTTATCTCCGCGCAGTGGACGCGCCTATCGCGTGCCAAAGGAGCGCCTAAGGTAAGCCCGTCTGCGCCCGTCAGCATCCCGGATGCGTACGGGTGCGGACGTGGGTCTTCCTATTGGCGGTCTCTCCTCTTTCTTTACCACTATGCGCTCCTATACTTCTGTGGAGCTCCTTTCTCTTCGGGGTGAGGTGGCTACGTGCCGCTGCATTTTTCCTGGTTGGCGGGCTTTGAGAAAAGGCTGCCCTGGTTGCGGATGGCGTATGGTCAGCTCTCATGTCGCATCCCCTGCGACCCTGCCAACTTACAATCCTTGCTCTCTTCTTAATACTAGATCTCTCAGCAGGCATTCTTTAGACATCCACAATCTGTTGACGGAGTCCAAGCCGCCCTGTCTTTTTTTAACTGAGACGTGGCTGGGAGAAAGTTCTGGCCCTGACCTAGCAAATGCCATTCCTACTGACTATGTTATTATCAGAAAGGACAGGGCCTTAGGAAGAGGCGGCGGGATCGCTTTGGTAGTTGACAAGCGCTTCCCCTGCGCCACTCTCCCCACTGATAATATTTCGGGCTGTGAGTATCTTGGCTTTACCTCTCTATATCCCCACGCCAAGCCTGTGCTGGGCTTTTAATTTATGGACCTCCGGGACCCATAGGCCTTTTTTCGAGGAACTGCAGGCTGTCCTCTCTGTACTTTGTTTAAAATCCAAACATTGCATTTTATTGGGTGATTTTAATTTACACATGGATGATGGTAGTGATTTGGATGTTGTTAAGTTGTGGGATATTACAGCTCCTCTAGGGCTGTTACCGTATGTTTCTGTCCCCACATGCAACAAAGGCCACACTTTAGACCAATTTTTTTCTACAGCGGCGATCTGCGCATCCCCCGATCCCTGTTCTATGGTCTGACCACTTTTTAATATATTTTGTTATTTCTCCTGTCATCATTACCTCCCCCAGACCGTTGGAAGGCCCTAGAGGGACTGCTAGGGCTTTTCACCGGGTCTCCCCTGAAATGCCGGCATCTGCACTCTCCATGCACCCTTGTCAACTGTCTGGTAGTTTAAATCGGTGGTTAAAAAATATGAGTATGTTGCTGGAGATGTGGGCCGCCGTGCCACCAATGTACTTACCGGGGGAGGGTAAACACCCACTATTCCGCAATTTTTTTTCCGCATACCATCACTCCGCATACTTTCATACGAAGGTACCATGACTCCGCAATGCCATTATAACGCATGGCATTACATTTTATATGGTTTTACCATGCATACATTTACAATGAAATTCGTTGTAAATGCATGAATGGTAAAAGCATGTTTTTTTAAATGTTTGGATAAGGTAAGTATGGGTATAGGGGTATGTGTTTTGGGGTACTGAGGTATATGTTTTGGGGTGTTTGGGTATTTTAAGGGTTCAGATATAGTTGTGGGTTATGGGGTACAGGTGTAGTTTTAGGGTTTAGGGATAGGTATGGGTTTTGGGGTACAGGTGTATTTTTAGGGTTCAGGGCTAGGTTTGGGTTTTGGGGTATAGGGGTATTTTTAGGGTTCAGGGGTAGGATCGGGTTTTGGGGTACAGGGGTATTTTCAGGGTTCAGGGCTAGGATTGGGTTTTGGGGTACAGGGGTATATTTTAGGGTTCAGAGCGAGGCTTGGGGTTTAGGGTACAGGGGTAATTTTAGGGTTCAGGGGTAGGTTTGGGTTTTGGGGTACAGGGTATTTTTATGGTTCAGGGCTAGGTTTGGGTTTTGGGGTACAGGGGTATTTTAGGGTTCAGGGGTAGGTTTAGGTTTTGGGGTACAGGGGTATTTTAAGGGTTCAGGGCTAGGTTTGGGTTTCGGGGTACAGGGGTATTTTAGGGTTCAGGGCTAGGTTTGGGGTTTGGGGTACAGGGGTATTTTTAGGGTTCAGGGCTAGGTTTGGGTTTTGGGCTAGGGGTAATTTTTAGGGTTCAGGGGTAGGTTTGGGTTTTGAGGTAGAGGGGTATTTATAGGGTTCAGGGTTAGGTTTGGGTTTTGGGGTACATGGGTATTTTTAGGGTTTAGGGATATGTTTGGGTTTTGGGGTACAAGGTATATTTATAGGGTTAAGATGGGTTAGTGTTTAAGGGTTTTGGGGTATTTTAAGGAGTATGGGTGGGTTATGATTATGCGGTGCAGGGGTATTTAAAGGGAGCAGGGTGGACACCCCGAGCTGGAATGTACAGAACCTGGTAAGAAAAAACAATGAAATATTGGGCACAATGCTCGCTTTTTTTTCCGTAATCCCGCGCACCACACACGCCTACGCCCCAGCACACGCCCACAGCACACGATATGAGACATGGCATGAAGGGCGGAACATAACACACCCCCCCAGCACACGCCCACGGCACAACGCAGACACACCCACAAGGGACTACTTTGCTGGCACGGTTCTTTTACCTTTTAAATGTATATGGTGGGCGTCTGCATAGCCTATGTCCTTCTGCTGCAACTGCCCTTTCCAACGCTGTAATGGGTGTTGTGATTGATGCTGTGGTTCCTGAGATTACCCGCCTCAAAGGTTTGGGCTCTCTCTTTATTATATTGGTATGGATATATATATATATATATAGATATATACATATATATATATATATAAAGCGCTCAGAACCTCGAACACATTTTCGAAGAGACGAAACATCGTGGTGGAAAACCTTCTTTTATTTCTCAGTCGCTGTCAACGCGTTTCGCCTGACCCAGCAGGCTTGGTCACGATAAAGTTTAACAAACACGTACAAACATTTAAAGTGCTCTCCAGTCACGTGAGGCATCACGTGACAACCAAAATCATAGAACTGAAAGAAATATTTGCTTTAGTTTTCATGATGCGTGTTTCTGTGCATTGTGTTTTAACAGTAAATTACATTACAGGATTATTTGGAACAATATAATATTCGGGGTAAGTGTATAGGAACTAAGGGCCATATGTATCAAGCAAATTAGCATTCGCAAAGGCCGAAATTAGCAGAATTTCGCCCTTTTGATTGCTAATTTGCTAAATGATATGTATGAAACATTTTGGCAGCAAAATAAGAAATCGCAAAATTTGCTATTCCTTATTTTGCGATTGCACTTAAGGATAACCAAATTGTGCGATTCCTTAAATGCAATGTATCAAAGGAAAATTAATTCAAAAATGCCCATAAGGATTCGCAAATTACCACCAACTTCTAGTTGGTTGTAAGTTGCGAATTCTTTTAAAAAAGCAATTTATTTAAAATCCAAAGGTGCCATATGACGCTCATACATACCCTTAGGGCATGTATGTGCGCCATATGCCCACACATGTCATTTTCAGGGGTGCAGCAGGGTGTTCTTGTGACACCCCTGCACCCTTGAAAATATTCCTAGATTGGGATTAGCATATTGCTAATCGCAAATTTCCCCTTCATTCCTATGGGCCTCCTAGCCGTAGAAATGCATGGGAAATTTGCGATTAGCAATTTGCTAATTGCAATTTAGGAATGTTAAGGAATCGCTAAAAAGAAGCGATTTCCTACATACATACCATTTTGCGATTTCTAAATAGCGATTCCTTAAAAATCGCTATTTAGAAATCCCAAATGGTCATATTGATACATATAGCCCATAGATGCTAAGCCAAAGGTTCAGTCTTTTAATTTGTTCATACTAGAGAGCATCTAGTGTCTGGAAGGCTTTTGACCTGGCATCTAGTGGGGGCTTTTTTTTCTCAAATTTGAATCGGTGAAGGTTTTTCAGGTGTGGAGCCTCATTTTAATAAGACAGAGATCTTGTTAACTTGGAAGACTTTCAAGAACAAGGTATTTTGGGATAGACACATCGGACTGCTTCAAAATTAGTCAAGCAGAACTGTGAAAATTCTATTAGGACTGTGAAAATTCTATTAGGATTGGATTGTGCCATCCCCAATGAATGAAATTAAATGAAATTTTATTTGTAGAGCGCATGGCTGCCCGAAAGCGTCCCAGCGCTTGCTTAGGGAACCCGTCCTGGTATTCCCTGCGGGATAGCTCATTACTGGGCATCCCCAAGGTGAAAGCCAGGCATCCCGCTGCAAGGGGGCGTTGTGGAGATTAAGCAAGCTATTGCTCAGAGTTACAGAGTGGGACTCCATGATTGGAATAGGCACCGAAGCAGGAATTGTCTGGTCCGGGGAAATTTGAGCCCAAGACCCGCCGAGGCGGGGAATTAAACCCTTGCTCGGGCCAGACCTCTGCATCAGGGTCTGCCGCTCCAACCACTTGAGCCACACTTCTCCAATGGATATTATCTCAGATAATATCCATTATAAGAATGGCTTCCTATGACTAGCTCCTCAGACAACACCTGGACAAAACCTAAAGAGGACATCTGCTGCTGACTGCTGGACTAATCAAATCAAATCAAATCAAATCCACTTTATTCGATTATTTTAAAATCATAAAAGTATGCTATTCAATCACAAGATAATATCAAGATTAATACAAAAGGATAAAAATAGTTTTACACAAAAAATGTACATTTCATATATACAGAACACACAGTGGTGTCGGATTGATAATAATTCATAGTAGCTTACAGGTTGCACGTGACTGCTGGACTACCCGGAGAAGGATTAAGGGAAACCTACTATGGTTGGGATACCCGACACCCCCTCTCAACACAATCCCCAAGAATGGGAAGACGGAAACGGTTCTGAACTTTTGGAAGGCGGGAGGGAGTTACCCTCCCGGCCGTATTTATTAAAATATGAAACAAAATTAAAACTTTAAAACAAACTGTTTCATATCATGTACAATTTCATTTACACATTACGATGTTCTTGGCTAACCTTAACACATCTCTAATACAAAGGTTCTCCTAGCTGATACTAAAACATCCTGTAAATGCATTTCTCAAAATTGAAATTGTACATCCTAACATTACGGGCCAACGGCAAGGTCGTAACCGGTGTCAGATCCCTAATACCAGAACTCCCCCCTCACTTGTGAGGGGCGGGCGCACAGAGGACTGTACCTCTGTGCCAACTTCCAATTTCCCTTGTCTTAACGGGGGCCCGTGTTTACTCGGCGCCATCTTAAGTGGTCGCCCGAGGACTCGTGTGAGGTGTCTAGAAGGTAGCGTAGACCCCCCTCCCACCCCACACTGCTTACCACATCTGCCGTCGCAGATGTCCTGGCCCCGGATAATTCCCAGGAGGGACCCGTAGCCCCTCCTCCCCAGGGAGGGGCCTTGACCGCCTTCCCTTTCGGCGTCCCCATCCTTAGAAGGGGACCGCCTCCCCGTTTGAGGGGCCAATGGCCGCCTCCCCCCGGGCGCTCCCATCCATAATGGGTGACGCCCCACCTCTAGGGATCTTCCAATTACTGCTCACCGATCATGACCTTACCACCCGACCAAGAAATAAATACGACATTTTAAAACTAAGAGAGAATAAAACAGACAATTATACTGAGCAATTCTAAGTATAACTTCTACTAAGCACTATGTTTAACTCTGCTGCAATTACTTTGCCGAAATACATTTTGCAAGATCAACAACTTTATTACATACCAAAATTATCACTTTATTCACAACAACCTGTAAAAGAAAAAAAGATCATGTCACTCGACTTTATTCAAAACAAATCGCTGTCATCAGGGGCTGGTGGGTGGGTCAAAATTGGCTCTTCGTTCCGTCTCGAGCTCACGTGCAACGGGGAGGTGCAGCTTCAGAGCACAGGAACAAGAGGATGCTTCCTTGGCTTGTTGCTCCTTTTATCCTTCTTCGGGCGGGCGTGGACCCTCCTCCAATCCGCCTCCAGGGCGTGGCCATCGGCGTAGGTGTCTAGGACAGCCCCCTCTTGGGCGGGAAAAGGCGCGCCCCGGCTACGCCGCTTCGGGCATACCAGCCGGGACTCGCCCCCCGCCCAAAATGGCTTCCCGGGGGGATCGGGGTACTCCACCATACGTTCGGGGGGACCGAGTGGTCGCCCCTTTCCATATGGTTGGGATACCCGACACCCCCTCTCAACACAATCCCCAAGAATGGGAAGACGGAAACGGTTCTGAACTTTTGGAAGGCGGGAGGGAGTTACCCTCCCGGCCGTATTTATTAAAATATGAAACAAAATTAAAACATTAAAATAAACAGTTTCATATCATGTACAATTTCATTTACACATTACGATGTTCTTGGCTAACCTTAACACATCTCTAATACAAAGGTTCTCCTAGCCGATACTAAAACATCCTGTAAATGCATTTCTCAAAATTGAAATTGTACATCCTAACATTACGGGCCAACGGCAACGTCGTAACCGGTGTCAGATCCCTAATACCAGAACTCCCCCCTCACTTGTGAGGGGCGGGCGCACAGAGGACTGTACCTCTGTGCCAACTTCCAATTTCCCTTGTCTTAACGGGGGCCCGTGTTTACTCGGCGCCATCTTTAGTGGTCGTCCGAGGACTCTTGTGAGGTGTCTAGAAGGTAGCGTAGACCCCCCTCCCACCCCACACTGCTTACCACATCTGCCGTCGCAGATGTCCTGGCCCCGGGAAATTCCCAGGAGGGGCCCGTAGCCCCTCCTCCCCAGGGAGGGTCCTTGACCGCCTTCCCTTTCGGCGTCCCCATCCTTAGAAGGGGACCGCTTCCCCGTTTGAGGGGCCAATGGCCGCCTCCCCCCGGGCGCTCCCATCCATAATGGGTGACGCCCCACCTCTAGGGATCTTCCAATTACTGCTCACCGATCATGACCTTACCGCCACAGGCCGGATAGTTGACCGGCTATCCGGACCCCCCACAAAAACTCCTACTTAAAGGTCATGGCTGCCCAACTTCCTTAACCAAGCTACGAAGTCTCCTATGAGTAAAGCATTCCCCTCCCGGGACAAATGGACCCCATCCTCCAGATACATATGGTCCCCCCTGATACAACCATGAGGAATAGAATGCAATGTACCTGTACGGAACAACCTACCAAGTTTGTTATTCACTTTCTTCACTGAATGATTTAAAGCTGACACAGAAATAGCCCCCGCCACACTTTCCGCGGAATCATGTGGGACCATGCAATCGTGCACCCCGGAACCCTTCTAGCCAACCAACTTACTGTGGATAGTATTAATTCGAGAAGTACTCGTCGACCAGTGGTCACCAAATCATTGCCCCCAAGATGCACTATGAATACAGATGGCGGTGACCTTGTCCGCCCTAACAAACCCTCCATAAAAGTCTGAAATTGGTCAATACAGAGCCCGTACCCTGTACCCGTATTCCCCAGCCATGTGAATCGTGTCACCTGCTTTGAATACGTCTGCGGCGCGCCTCACGTATGAGTGGCCGACGACCCACACCATTCTTGCCTCAGCCGGTGATCTTTGACCGCTGGTCCCCAGGTGTCGGGTCAACTGCACAGTCCGCCCCGCAAATCCTGCTCGCAAAACTGAAAACCAAACAGAAAACAAGAAGCGTGAGTGCATGACATTAGCTTCACAACATGTGCAACCGCACATACCTCTTATAACAATTCGAGGACCAACGCCCCAACTGTTTCACTTTATCCACACTCAAACCCCTGGCTGTAGCCTCTGTAGCAGCACCTATCCGGAATGAGTGAGTCCCAAAATCTCTCGGGTTCAAGCCCGCTGCCGCAATTGCCATTGTCAACACCCGCTGAAACTGAAACCTGGTCAGTGGGGTGGCGTCGGTATGTCTCAGCAAGCTCCCTCCCCATGCTGCCGCCCTTTGCGCCAGGTACTCCTCCACGCATCTCACTGGGCACATGTGGGACCCTAGCATGCGCTGAACCACCACACTGTCTCCGATCGCTCCCTGATCGGTTTTGGGCTTGACTATAGTGACTACCATCGTGTCACCCCTAATCTGGATGTGTTCTCGACACAGACCTCCTCCCGTATCCTGCTTGTTCCTTGCTACCAGTTCGCTTATCCGCATAGCCCCATGGAATGCTAATGCAAAAGCGGCCCGGAAAAGCACTGTCTCTGACTGAGATGAACAAGTCGCAGGGAGTACGGACATTAACTGGGACAACCTTGCTAGCCCTATCGGGCGCCTCTCGTCCTCTCTACGACCCTCCAGGCGTTCCCACCCGCGCAGCGCCTTTTTTACCAGAAAGGACGCTGTGGGGTCCTGAATGCCATGAGCCTGCGCCATGAACGCAATGGCGGCTCGGTGTCTATTGGCTGTTGCGACTGATCGGCCTGCCTGATGCAATGATACTAGAAATTTCTGGACGTACTCTTCCTGCCCCCAAAGTTCCCCCCTAGCTGGACCCAAAAATGCCCAATAGGAACGGAACGCCCCTTCATACGCCTTCCTTGTCCTGGGGGCTAGACTCTCTCCCACGAGGTTTTGTAATCCGGGGCACCGAGAGACCAGAGAACTTCGGGAAATGGTGCCGCCACCAAGTCCGCAGAGGGCAGATGGCCCCGGAAGGCCTGCATGTGGGAACGAGAGAGTGCATCAGCCGCCTGGTTCAGTACCCCAAGCACATGTTTTGCTCTAAAGTGAACGTTCAATTGCATACATAGCAAGACAATTTCTTTCATCAATCTTAAGATCAATTTGCAGCGTGCTGCCTGATTATTGACACATTCTACCACGGTCATGTTATCCGACCAGAACACCACAGCACGATCACGAAACCCCTCTGGCCATGTCTTTAGGGCCACTAGAATAGGGAACAGTTCAAGAAACCCAATGTTACCCGTGAGCCCACTCTCGCGCCACCATGCCGGCCATTTTCGTGCCGACCAATGATTACCAAAGATGGCGCCAAAACCCACACTCCCCGCCGAGTCGGTCCACAATCCCAGCTCCTCGGAGGAGACCGCTGGTTTGTTCCACAGGACACGACCATTGAAACCCGCCAGAAATGCCAACCATATGCGCATGTCCTGGCGAACCTCTGCCGAGAGTCTTGTGCGGTGATGCCCTTCCTTAAGGCCCACCATGGCTTGAGCAATAGAGCGAGAAAAAGGGCGAGCCATTGGTATCACTCTAAGGGCAAAATTAAGCTGACCCACAGCCTGCTGCAACTGATGCAACGTTACTTTTGTCTCGCCAATACATGTCTCAAGCGAGGCCTTAAATTTTAACACCTTCTCCTTAGGCAAACGGAAGCACCCCTCTTCAGAATCGAGCTCAATTCCCAGGAACTCGAGTGAAGTAGACGGCCCCACAGTCTTGCCTGGTGCCAATGGCACACCAAATCTTCTCATGAGATCACAAAATTTACTCAAAGCCTGCGCACATTCCGTGTCCCCGGCTGCCCCCAGAAACAGAAAATCAAGGTAATGCATAACATGCGTAAAGCCTGTGGCTCTGGAGAACACCCATTGCAAAAAACTACTGAATTTTTCAAAATACGCACAAGAGATGGAGCAACCCATCGGCATACATTTATCCATGTAATAGCGTCCCTGAAACACAAAACCTAACAGACGCTGATCCTGTGGGTGTACCGGGAGCAACTGGAACGCTGACTCGATATCAGATTTTGCCATCAGCGCTCCGGGCCCCAGGCGATTCAACATGGCGACAGCCTCATCAAAGGAAGCATACCGCACCGAACAAACTCCCGGGTCAATCGCATCATTCACGGAAAGACCCTTAGGAGCGGACAAATTATGTATTAACCGAAACTCACCTGGGTCCTTCTTGGGGACTACACCCAACGGTGAACAAACAAAATTATGAACAGGCGGGTTCGCATAAGGACCCGCAACCCGACCTCGGGCCACCTCCTTTGCAATCTTTGCCTGTACTACAACCGTATTCTGTAGAACCGACAGTTGGTTTTTACACAGTGCTTCCCCCCGAAAATCCCCCGCCGGGATGCGGAAACCACTTGAGAAACCGTCTCTCAACACCCCAGCGGAGACATGATCGGGGTATTCGTTCAGCCAGGGGATCATTGCCATGATGTCGATAGGAGTAGGTAGCAGCGCCCCTCGGCCGTCATTAGACCTGTTTGGCGCCGCTTCTGCCCCCTGTATCGCCATTCTTGGCTCGGCATGAACTCTCGGGGTGTGAAGACTGTCCGCACCCTGCACACTCATGCCTGAACTTGCACGTCCCCTGTGGTCTAGTGCACTTACCCCTGTTGAAGCTCCAACAGACCCCTTTCTTGCCAGAGTTCCCATTACTCTTTGAGTGCTGATCACTACCGGTGCCCGCTCGAAAGGGCACCGACGGGAAATGGCGGGAAGGCTCTGCCCCATTCCCGCCAAGCGAAGATGGCTTCGCCGGGTTAGACCTAAACTGTTTCTGCCAGGAAATGGAGTCGAAACAATCCCACGTCAGGGATGAGTTGTGCTCTTTGGCCTTACGAAATTTGTTATCATAACCCAACCATTGATCACCTTCGTATGATTCATAAAATTCCATTATCCGTGTCTGGTAACAAGCCAGTTCAGTCAACACCTCGGGCCTACGCTCCCCCATGATTGCAGTAAACATCCTAAAAGCCCTGGCCCAATTAGCGATTGTCTCATCAACTCTGAAACCCGCCATCTTTGCTCGCCATACATTTGGATGCAACAATTCCTTCTGATTTCTAACATGTTCTATTTCATAATGATCAGTCAATAGCGAAAATATGTTCACATATTTATCCGCCCATATCATTTCCTTTGTGGCCAACGGGATATGTTGGACCACTTTTTCCCTCCTTGAGGGTAACGACCCCTCCCCAGCCATTGGCAACGGCTTCTTACCCGAATCAGCTGAACTCGCTGCAGCCGCTGTTCCAACGCTCGAGGACGGTTGTTCCGCGGGAACCTGAGAGGGAACAAAAGGACAAGGTGCCTTCGCAGCATCTCGCGATTGCCGCAACTGCTTCATTATTAATTTGGCCTCTTCGGCCGTATCCCCCGGAGCAATGGCACCCTCATTATTCTTGCCCAACCATCCCGCCAACTGGGCGGCCAACTCAGGTGGCATATCTCCCTCGTTCACAGGGGTAACTACGACAGGGATCGGCTGTCCTGCATCCGGAATCGGAACTGGGGCCTCTACCGGCCTGACCGGGCTTGTCGGAGGAGACTCGGGAACCGGTGCCTCATCCCCAGCTGCCCTGTTCCTGGCCCTTTTACCTCTCCCGGCAGGGACTATCCCCGGCAATGCTGGTCCGATGACTTTCTTAGGCCGGCCCGTACCGTTCATGGCCGCCATCTGCTTCTTCATGTTCGCCATGTCCTTAACCAGCATACGAAGCATTTGGTCGGTGCTAACCTTCTTTCCGACCCTTTTGCCCGGCATTTTCTCACGATAGTCGACCGAAAGGTCCTGGAACCAAATCTTGAAGCGCTAAAAGAGAAAACAGAAAATTACAAATTTTCAAAATTGGCTCTTCGTACCGTCTCGAGCTCACGTGCAACGGGGAGGTGCAGCTTCAGAGCACAGGAACAAGAGGATGCTTCCTTGGCTTGTTGCTCCTTTTATCCTTCTTCGGGCGGGCGTGGACCCTCCTCCAATCCGCCTCCAGGGCGTGGCCATGGGCGTAGGTGTCTAGGACAGCCCCCTCTTGGGCGGGAAAAGGCGCGCCCCGGCTACGCCGCTTCGGGCATACCAGTCGGGACTCGCCTCCCGCCCAAAATGGCCTCCCGGGGGGATCGGGGTACTCCACCATACGTTCGGGGGGACCGAGTGGTCGCCCCTTTCCATTCTCATTGTACTCCAGTTTCGGCATTGATTTCAAAGGTTGGTAAGAATCCACTAACCAGATCGATTTGGACAACCCTGGATCATGCTGGAGCCCTGGTTGGAGAGAGTAGTTGAGCCTGTTTCCCACAGATGGAATTAAGAGATGATCCTTAGAAGCCTCTGTGAAAGCCATTTTATTTTGTGCGGAGTCTAGTTTGTCTTAGTTACATCCTGTGACATTCAATGATGACAAAAGCCTGTAAACTGTGTGCAGAAGTTGGATGACCTCAGATAAAGTAATGCACCTGGTTGAATAACTCACCGCCCTCACTGGTCATCTGTCACGTGCCAACATTCTGGACGACACCCAGAATGGTTTTCGGGCTGGCCACAGTACGGAGACAGCACTGTTATCTATGGTCGAGCACCTTCGGGTAGTTCTGGATGCAGGTCAAACGGCGGCGCTTGTTTTGTTAGACCTAAGCGCCGCCTTTGACACGGTCTCCCATGACATTCTCCTGCAACGTCCTGAGGAGATAGGGGTGATCGGCACTGCACACCAGTGGTTCCGTTCGTTTCTCAGGGATCGTTCCTTCTGTGTGGCGTCCCCGCCCTACCAGTCCAAATGTCATCCTCTGTCTCTCGGGGTCCCACAGGGTTCCTCACTGAGCCCCACGTTGTTTAACATCTACGTGAGGCCGCTGGCGGAGGTTGTGAAGCTCTGTGGTATGACCATGGTGTTGTACGCAGATGACACCCAGCTAGCGGTCACGATCAGCGGGGACTCTGGGGTGGATGCCCCACGATTCAGAGAAGGACTCAGGGCGGTGGCTGGTTGGATGACGTCCAACTGTCTCCAACTAAACGCCAAAAAAACGGAGGTGATGATCTTTGGGAAGCGGACGGACCTATGGGGAGATACTTGGTGGCCCTCTGAGCTGGGGCCGACCCCCACTCCGGTTGCGGAGATCAAAAACCTTGGTGTTTGGCTGGACCCTTCCCTCAACTTCGTTGGCCACACCAAAAGGACGGCGGCTTGCTGCTTCGGCATCCTGCGCAATCTGCGCCCTGCCCTTAAATACTTCGATGCCGCAACTCGTCAATTGGTGGTGCAAGCAACGTTTTTGGCGCGGTTGGACTATGCCAGCTCCCTTTTTATAGGATTAAACCAGGCTGAGTTAACCCGACTTCTAAGAGTACAGAACGCTGCGGCCAGAGCGATCGTAGGTCTTCCTAGGTTTTGCTCGGCCGGTCCATCTTTGCGAGCCTTGCATTGGTTACCCGTTAGGCAGCGGATCCACTTTAAAGTTTTGTGCCTTTCCTTCAAAATTCTGAAGGGCCTATCACCTCCCTTACTGCACCAACTTTTGCGCCCTTACATCCCGGGCCGCACTCTGCGCTCCCTAGACCAAGAATTAGCGGTAGCCCCTCGGTTCAAACTCAGTCGGGTGGGGGGCCGCTCTTTTAAGGTGCGGGCAGCCACACTCTGGAAATCTCTCCCTTTGAAACTCCGGACCTTTGGTGACCTGCTCTCCTTCCGCAAGGCCACTAAAACTCATTTATTTTCTGAGCTTTGTTAAATCCTTCACTCCCCAATTTCTTAATAATTATTTCTGTTCCCCAGTTGTGTTGTGTTCGCCACCTTGTCGGTGAGCCGGGACGCTCCTTCGCTGGAGCAGCCGTGCGCAATACAAATAGCACTAACATAACATAACATAACATAACATAACACAAGGCTTGCTCCAAAGAACCTCAAGTGACACCTGTTACTTCAGTCACCCAGCAAGAGCCAGACATTTCAAAGGCCACATATAGCTAGGGCCAGGAGCCTGCATTTCATTTGACAGATGTTGTGCACACCCCTGTATTGACACATTTAATGATCCCAGTCACCCGGATATATAAACACCTTACCTGTCTCCATCATCCATCACGCTGATTGCAAGCACCAGCACTGCTTATTGCTGAGTGCTTTTATATTCGGACAGGCTGTGTCTTCCGCCTTTCTGACCCTTATTCTCACTTGTACCTTTTCTTTTTTGGCACCTGAGGCGGAAAGCCGGGTGCTTTCTCCTTGCTGTCTCTGTGCACTTTGTTTCCGGTCTTCCCCCGCCTGTTTTGGGTGGCAACAGCACTGTGGGAGGGGACTTGTCTTTTTCTTTCTTCCCACCCCTGTCCGGCATATGAGGTGCCGCTGGGTACTGTGGGATTGGAGTAGCGGCCATCTTGGGAGGAGATCTTACACGCCGGTCGGTGGACCGGCGGTGCGGCTCTCCTTTCACTCCCTCTGAGCGACTATAAGTTCAGGGGCTCTCATCTCCGCGCAGTGGACGCGCCTATCGCGTGCCAAAGGAGCGCCTAAGGTAAGCCCGTCTGCGCCCGTCCGCATCCCGGATGCGTACGGGTGCGGACGTGGGTCTTCCTATTGGCGGTCTCTCCTCTTTCTTTACCACTATGCGCTCCTATACTTCTGTGGAGCTCCTTTCTCTTCGGGGCGAGGTGGCTACGTGCCGCTGCATTTTTCCTGCTTGGCGGGCTTTGAGAAAAGGCTGCCCTGGTTGCGGATGGCGTATGGTCAGCTCTCATGTCGCATCCCCTGCGACCCTGCCAACTTACAATCCTTTCTCTGTTCTTAATACCAGATCTCTCTGCAGGCATTCTTTGGACATCCACAATCTGTTGACGGAGTCCAAGCCGCCCTGTCTTTTTTTAACTGAGACGTGGCTGGGAGAAAGTTCTGGCCCTGACCTAGCAAATGCCATTCCTACTGACTATGTTATTATCAGAAAGGACAGGGCCTTAGGAAGAGGCGGCGGGATCGCTTTGGTAGTTGACAAGCGCTTCCCCTGCGCCACTCTCCCCACTGATAATATTTCGGGCTGTCAGTATCTTGGCTTTACCTCTCTATATCCCCACGCCAAGCCTGTGCTGGGCTTTTAATTTATAGACCTCCGGGACCCATAGGCCTTTTTTCGAGGAACTGCAGGCTGTCCTCTCTGTACTTTGTTTAAAATCCAAACATTGCATTTTATTGGGTGATTTTAATTTACACATGGATGATGGTAGTGATTTGGATGTTGTTAAGTTGTGGGATATTACAGCTCCTCTAGGGCTGTTACCGTATGTTTCTGTCCCCACACACAACAAAGGCCACACTTTAGACCAATTTTTTTCTACAGCGGCGATCTGCGCATCCCCCGATCCCTGTTCTATGGTCTGACCACTTTTTAATACATTTTATTATTTCTCCTGTCATCATTACCTCCCCCAGACCGTTGGAAGGCCCTAGAGGGACTGCTAGGGCTTTTCACCGGGTCTCCCCTGAAATGCCGGCATCTGCACTCTCCATGCACCCTTGTCAACTGTCTGGTAGTTTAGAGGAAGATCTGGATCTGCTACATAGGTGGCTAGTGGATAGATTTGAGGAGTTAGCTCCCTTGTCTATTCCTAGAAAATCCTGCAACCGTGCCTCGGCACCGTGGTTCACTCCTTTTCTTAGTGAGCTGCGCCGAGAGTGTAAAAAAGCTGAAAGGGCCTAGCGCCGCATGTATGATCCCAGTAACAAAAATAAATATAGGGAACTCACGCAGCTCTATCACCGCCATATTATGGCTGGGAAAAAAGCTTATTATGACAAAAGAATTGAGGATGCGGCGAATAAGAGTAAAGAAACTTTCTGCATTGTAAAAGATTTTATCACCCCTACCTCGATATTGCCATCCCACTCCCACACGGAAGCATGGGTCCATCCACTTGCAATCTTTTTCACCTCTAAAATTAAAGCTATTCAAGATACTTTTTCCCCTCTGAGTTCAGTATCTGTATCTGAGCACAGACTCTCTCGGTTTCCTTCCTTGGTAGTGGAAGGCCCCTCTCTTTCTGAGTTTCCCCCTCTGTCCCTACCCGCCTCTCTTGACCTTCTCACCCAGCTCAAGTCTGGCTCCCGGCAGGATCCCTGTCCCGCTAAATGCCTTGGAAAAGTAGCACCAGCCTTAAACTCCTTGTTTAACCCGGTGCTCAACATGTCTTTAAGCACAGGGGTGGTTCCCCTGGCCTGGAAGCATGCCTTGATCCTGCCGCTTGTCAAGAAGCCCAATTTGGACCATCTAATCCATGTTAACTAAAGGCCGATCTCCCTTCTCCCGGCTCTGGCAAAGGTGGTTGAGAAGCATGTTCACATCTCCCTCTCAGACTTCATTGAGAGTAACGACATCCTTCACGATACTCAGTCGGGTTTTCGCACCAACATGAGTACGGAGACCGCTCTCCTTGAAGTTACTGATGCCATACGGGAAGTTCTGGATTTAGGTGGAAAGGCCATATTAGTTATGCTGGATTTGTCGGCGGCCTTCGACACCGTTCCCCGTGACGGTCTCCTTTTAAGACTCTGGGAGATCGGATTGTGTGGAGTGGTGTTGAAGTGGTTCGAATCTTTCTTGGCTGGCCGCCGGCAAACGGTCTGGGCGCCACCTTTCTCCGCCGACATGGCGCCATTGGAGGTGGGGGTGCCTCAGGGCTCTATCTTGAGCCCCACCCTTTTTAATATCTACATGGCCCCTCTGGCGGCAGTGGCGGAGTCGTTCGGTGCCCAGATCGTATCTTACGCTGATGACACCCAGCTCCTTTTCACCTGCACTAAGGGCTCTGACTTTGATGGTATGCGGATTAGGGACTGTCTGGGAGCGGTCTTTGACTGGTTTAAACAGCACAGTCTGAAATGTAATTCCGATAAATCGGAATTGCTTTTCTTTGGCTGCTCTCCTGATCCGAGATGGAAGGCCTTGGTGGCCTCCTGACATGTACCCTCCCGCAGATGCCTCTTCCAAGGTGAACAATCTTGGCTTCCAGATTGATGATGGCCTTTCCTTTGGGCCTCAGATTCGCGAGCTCACAGGGAAATGCTTTGGCATTTTAAAAATGCTAAGGAAATTCCTTCCAATCTTGTCCCTAGAGCACAGAAAGACCACAGTACAGGCTTTGATAGGCTCCCGCCTAGATTATGCGAATGTGCTCTATCTGGGGTTGCCAAAATTTCTTCTTGCGTGCCTTCAGCTAGTGCAGAACTCCGCTGCAAGGGCCATTTTCGGCCTTCATCGAAGAGCGAGTGCATCGGAGCTGCTTAAAAGGCTTCACTGGCTCCCTGTGGCGAGACGAATTACTTTTAAGGCGCTGACTCTCGCCTTTAAGGCACTTCATCTTGCAGGGGCTAGATACATCAGAAGGCGTCTTGCCTTTTATCGGCCCTCCAGAACTCTGAGATCGGCTTCTTTGGCCATGGCTTCTGTTCCTCCCATTAGACGGGCTAGAATTGGAGGCCGCTCTTTTCGATACTTGGCACCACGATGCTGGAACTCCTTGCCCGTCTCCCTTAGGAAAATCAGCAATCTACTGGTTTTCAGGAAGGAACTGAAGACATGGCTTTTTACCCAGTAATTTTTTTTCTGCAGCTCTGCATTTGCCCTGGATTGTCTCTCCTTCGGGTCTTTGTCAAAGCGCCGGGATACTCCATGGAGTAGCCGTGCGCTATAAAAGAGCCAAAATAACATAACATAACATGACATAACATAACATCTTGCATCACGCCTGTATCACAAGATGTTATTCCACAGTGACTGGTTGTAATCTAAAGGCTTGGGTAATTCTTCCCTTCTGTGGTCAGCAACACAACTGGGGGCATATTATCAAGAAAGGTCGTTACATTATCGCCGCTTTTATTGGCAGGAAACTGCCGATGAAGCGGTGATAATGGGCTTGATAATATACTCTATGAATTCCAATCGAAGCCCATGTTAGATGTGAAGACCTTTCTTGATAATATGCCCCCAAATATTTGTTCATAATGTTAGATAAGTATTCTTTTCTGTTACATGACTGGATTTGTATTTACATGCCATTTGTGGTTTTCATGTATACATCAACTGGTTTAAAGTTTCACAGATTTGGACATAGAAATGCTGCCTATGAAACTTAACAATTGTCTGTGTTTCATTAACTCAGATTCCACATTTTGGTTCAAGGATTCGGTCCTAGGCTTGGTGGCCAGACTGAGCAGTGAACAAGGCCTTCCATCACTCTGTATTGATGGACTGGCAACGCCCCTGTGTTCTGTGGTGCCTGCTGTGCCCTCCCTACAGTACAGCATGAGGTCTACCTGTCTTTTGCATCTCTCCACTACTCCACAGCAAATGATTGCACTTGTAAGTGTTTCACTGCAGCAGCCCTAGCAGGTCCTTGCTCTTGCAGTTTTGTTTCGCATATCAATTTCTGACATTGCATGTTTACAACGTAGCTGTACTTCAGTTTATCCTGGCTTTGCTTTATAGTTTTCTTTTGTTTATTTGATGAATATGATGTTTACATTTTTCTTCTTAGATGGGCTGTCTTCTCACTTACCTTTGTGACTAGCTGCTTTATTTCTTACCATGCTCAGGTCTCCAGTTGTCATGAGGAGGTGGCCCCAATTGTTGCAAGAGTAGGGAGATTTGGGATTTTGCTTTGGGTGATCCTGACTTAGTATTCAGCATTTTGCACTGGGGTAGTCCCTGGGTCTATGTCAAGATGGTCCCTGAGGTTTGCAATGGGTGATCCTAGTGGGTTTGGTGGTTCTGACTTAGCATTTGGCATTGGGTGGGCCCAGACAAGTAGTTTGTGTTGGAGTGATCCCCAAGGTAATGCATGCATATTGTCGATTGTCTTTTGGTACCATTCATGTTCCTTGCTGATTTTGTCCTTGCCATAGTCAACGTGTTGCACTTCTAGCCATGCAACAAGTGTGCAAACTGCCTCCCTATTTTCATATCATGATGCAGTGACAATGCCATTGTGGACTACTATGTTTGGGTTTTTACTGCTGTTCTGTTGGGTTATTCCTTTCACCTTTATTGCATTTGTAGAATGGAAAGGGCTCCCTATCTCCTTGATATTGCTGCAAATTCTTCTTCCCCTCCCGTAATTCCAAGATATGGATGTGGGCATTTATTGTGTGCTGCGTGAGTGAGTTAAACTTTATTGTTCAATTACTTAAAATGGTTACAATATACTATTTTTACAATAATCTAACGGAAAAAAGAAAAAGTTAAAATCTCACACAACTTGCTACGAACTGTAGAAAAGTTTAAAACATTAAAAACAGTTTATCCAAACCGGCAATAAAGTGCAAGTGCATACAACCTTGTGGAGAGTAATGACATAGTCTCTCTTGCTTGAAGCCCAGCTGGTTTCATTTTTGTAACTCAGTTTTCTCTGACAGGGCTGCCCTGATTGATTCTGTAAATTTCCCTAACTGCGCAACTATTTGGGCTGTTTTAGCAGAAAAACACAGACTTCTCTGCATCGTACTAGGCCATAGGACCTGCAGATGGGAAGAACCAGCTGGTGCCGCTCGCTAGCCAGCTTAGGATAGCAGCACAGCAGGTGGAGCCAGGATTCTCGGTGATAGCTACAAAGACGACATGCTGCTGAGTTGTCCTTCCGGCCACAGGCTGGGTTAAAATCCACAATAGGCAGTGCGAGCAGTCTCATATAGGCGATTTTTTTTCCGGGCCTGGACTGTCAGTGCTTGCTCGAAGTATTGCTGTGGTTTGCCCACTGTGTAGGAAGCGTCCAGTGCAGAGAGATTGGGATGATGGTGTAAACTTTCCAGATCTCTTTAATAGCATATTTTCTTTACCTGTGTGTTCACTGTTCTTTTCCATGCGGTTACCGGAATATTTAAATTGTGCACATTTTAAGCATCTATTTCTAGCGATTCTATGGCTTCTGCCAGCTGAACCTGCCATGGAGATCGACCTTCTTCAAAGATTGTTTTGATTAGCCTTTTCAGAGAGTTTTCTGGAGCACGCAGGGTGCTAATATAATATTTTAGAATATCCCCTAAGCAGCTGATGTCTGGACGGGCGAGACCCAGCTCCAACCTTACTCTTGCTTTCCTGGCCTGTCGTGGAAGTTCTAGAACCTTCTTATGGGCAGAAATTTGATGGTTTATCACAAACTTGGTGAAGGCTCCGTGGAAGGCTAGGTGGCCGTAGTTCAGAGAGGGGATTAATTTTGCTTTTAAGACTTTCAGGATGGGTTCGGCAGTCGGACTCTGTAGACGTCTATTGAGATTTTTCAGGCTGTATGTAATGCTGCCCCCCTTGCCCATTAGATGTTTCAGATGGGCCGTAGGTTTGGCCACATCCGATAGCCTGAGACAGAGGTAGTTATAACTTCTGCATGTTCTAATTTGCAGGTCTCCTAGGCGCCATTGTGCTGTCTTCTTTCGGTGGTACTTCCCAAAGATAATTATGTTGGTCTTCTATTGGTTCACCAAGAGATTGTTTTTTTGGTTAAATCCATGCAGAGCTTCTAGGGCTTTCTGTAGGCCTGTCCTGGTGTGGTCCATTATGACGATGTCGTCTGCGTATTGGAGGATTTGTAGTCGCTCGTTCCCCACCCTTGGGGTCAATAGATTTGCCCCCTCCGGAGCTTTGCCGAGATCGGGTGTATAAAGATTAAAAAGTAGCGGGGCTAGGACCCATCCTTGTTTGAGTCCATTATTGGTTAGAACCTTAGTTGTTACAGTCGTTTGACTGGTTTTGACACGAAGCCAGGTCCCCTCATGGAGGGCGATTATAGCCCTTACCAGTTTTTGAGAAACGCCCCAGGAGTCCAGTTTTTCCCACAGCTTCCCGCGGTCAACTCGATCGAAGGCTGCGCTGTAATCGACAAAACAGCAAAATAGGGGAAGTTGTGATGGCTGGGTCGCTCGGAGTGACAGGTGTCCCAGTGCCAAGATATTGTCTATAGTAGAGCTTTGAGGCCTGAAGCCGGATTGGAAGAAGGGGAGGATGTTGTTATCCTTAACCCAGGTTTCTAGTTCTTTCAACAGAATTCTGGCATATGCCTTCGCTTCTACGTCCAATAGGGCAACAAGCCGGGAGTTTTCGAGTTTCGTACGGTCCCCTTTTTTATGAATGGGAAAAAGTATTGAGCCTTTCCATGACAAAGGAACAATAGAAGTGGCAAGCGCATACTTAAAGAGTGATGTTATTTGTTCTGCCCAGAAACCTTGAGAGGCTTTGAACACTGCTGCAGGGACTCCCTTGGGGCCTGGGGCACCATCTGTTCTCATTTTTTTAATTAGGTTGGTTATCTCAACCTTAGTGGTGAATAGAGACTTGACGCCTTTTTGTATTTCTAGGGGAGTTGGTTGTATTTGGGTATAAGACCTGTTCATTTTCCTTGATCTGTCCGCTATGGCTGTGTTGCTTAATGTATCTCCAGAGTTGAATGGGACCCTTTTCTTTGAGAAAATTAAATATTTTCAGCCACTCTGCCTCGATTTTTTTCTGTCGCATTTCCCATGCTTTCTTTATGTGCTCCCTGAGAAGCGCTGATATTAATGGTGTTTGGGAGTTTAGGACTTCAAGGACTTTGAGAGACTGTGCTTGGTCTGAACTAAGGCCCTTGATTTTATTTTTGCTGGTAGGCATTGGGGATGGGAGGCCTGAGTTTTAAAGGGTCCAGTGCGTCCCACAAGGATGGATTTTAATTAATCTAAGAGTGTTCTCCATCTCTACAGTAGGGATTCAAGGCGTGTGCCTGAGGAGCTCCGTTTTTTTTGTTAAATCCACACCTGGAGTTTTGTACCTAAGTTTGTAGACCATTTTATTCTCCCCAGAACTTCGTGGTGCTCTTCTCTGGTTGGGACCCCCAGTGTTTCCAATTGTTTTGCGAGTTTTCCGTTTAGCTGAAGAGATACCCTCAATGGTCTATGGTCGCTCTCATTCCTATTTCCCACTTCGAAGTTGTTAAATAATGGTACCAGGTTATCCACAATAAAGATGTAATCTATTGTGGACTTGTCCCTGAAGGTGGGGAGAGGGAACCAGAGGGTATCCACAGCTTTTTTGATTGTGTGGGCAGAAATCATATTGTGAGAGAGGAGGAGGCTCTGTAGGGGGGCCAGTTTGATTTGGGCGGGGGAGGCCGTTTTTCTGTGCCCTAACTCTCGGGTGTTCATGTCCCCAACAATGATTGGAAAATGTGCGACGTATTTATTTATGAGAAGGTCCATTTTAGTTGACAATATTTTTAGTGCTTGCTTTTTTTGCTGGGAAGCGGGGTTGACGTAGCAGTTGATTAACAAGAGACGAATTGGTTTATTGTTACTTTTTATTCCGCAAAGCAATACCGCTTGCAGATTAGCGGTGTTCGTTGTTAGTAAAGTTGCCTCTATTCTGCGCGCTTGGCTAATAAAAATTGAGAGCCCTCCAGATGCTCTCCCAAAGATATTACGTTTTATGGCTGCACAATGAAGTTCGAAAAAGCCAGGGAGAGTTAGAGGTTCAGTAGCCCATGTCTCTTGAAAGCACAGGATGTCATTTTCGAAAAGGTATTTTTTTACTGATCTGCACCCAAGCAGTCTTTTTAGCCCAGCAACGTTCCAGGATATGATGGACAGCTGTATGTTATTTCCCAGTGTTCCAGCGGTGATCTGATGACGGACAGCCTTTGTGGTGTTAAAGGCGCCGTCGTGGCGGCTGTCCGCTGGACCAGTACAGGTACCATACGTGATGGAGTGCTTTGGGCCACTAATGTGGACTATCCTTTGGTCAAGCGTGCTTGTTATCCTGTGGGCGTTGTAAGGTCTTGACTCTGTGACTGGGCTTATCCCTTATTCAATGCCCGCTGTCCCCCTTAGCACAGAATAGACTTCCTTCCTTGGTGATGGTGCTGCTAGTGCATGTGGGTATTTCTCAGGTATGGGGAAAGCGATGTCAATGCCCCAATCAGCCATTTGTGCTATTTCCTCTGGTGTTAGCCCCACCTGAGAGTGACGACTCAGCCCGATTGAGGTTGACTCCCCATGAGAGTCATTGGAGAGACACAGGAACTTAACCCAGGCTAAGTCGTTTGAGTGTGTTTCTGAGATGGATGGGATATGCTTGAAAAGTCGGAGTATGTTGCCCCTGTTTAGAATGTCGTGTTGGCCTTTGATAAAATATCTCGGGGTGAGGATTACCTCATGCATAGTTTTGGTGTCTGGAATTGATTTGGCCTGAGAAATAGTGCCCGTCCGTACAGTGCTTAAGTTGGGGCTTGGGTCTGAATCCCATTGGTGTAGCTCAGGGTTTTGTAGTAACTACCCGTTTTGATCACTAGGCATTTGGCAGTCCAAAATAAAGGGGCCCTGCGCTATCTCGTCCCTGGTGTCAGGTCCTTGTTCCTTGGTTGTGCGTGATAAACTTCTCTGCTCTAAATTCCTGATATTTTATGAATGAGATGGTTGAGTTGGAGTAACCAGGCCAGCTGGTCTGTGCAAGTCCCCCGTGCTGGGAGTTGGCTGTGATGGTGCAACAGGCTCTTGTTTGGCGTCTGAAGGTGTTGGTACTGTAGGTGGTAAATTACTTGTACCGTGCTTTTTAGTGAATATTGAAAAGGTCCGTGATTTGTCTTTATCAGTTTGTGAATTTTGAGAATGAGTTGGCAATAAGAGGGCAATTTTTCTAGATGCCTTGGCCTTTTTCTCTTGTTTTTTAAGTTTTTTCTTGGCTCTCCTGGAGATGGGTTCTTCATTCTTTGTCTCCAAGGAGGCGTTGCCCTTATTGTTCTTCCCTGGAATTAAGCTTCGGGGGCTGGATATGGGACTGGGTGGACTGATGGAGTGTTTAGTGGGTACAAGGAGACCTTGGGTGTCTGACTTTGTTGAAGATTTGCCCGAGTTGTTTTTAACTGAGTTATTGTAAGGGTCGGTGAGGTTTGAGGTTGGTGAGGTACTGTTATTAATCATCAGGCCCATAGTGCATCCTGTTTGAACTTTTAATGAGACTACGGGATCTGTTAAGATTTTTGGAAGTGTAGCCCATTTATCCATGAGGTCTGCACAGGAACAGGTGCAAGACCCATTGTTCTGCTTGACGCTGAGCTTTTTCTCTATAAAGTCCACCTTGTTACTCAGTTCCACTAGCCGTTGGGCCATGGTGGATAAGAGGTCGATTTGCAATTCCATTTTATTCGATTGCCAGAGTAGTGCCCTTGCCACTGAGCGGCCTGTCTCGCCCGGTGGGTTTGGACCTGTCTCATTAATGAAACTACAGTTGTGGTGACTGTGGCTGTGGGAGCTTTGTGTAGGGGATGGGGAGAACAGGGTTACACTGGCCGTTCTGAGGAGCTTTGGAGTAAGGTCTAGCATACTTTGTATCCTTGATTCCAAGTTGTGAAGAAATAAAGGAGATAGGTACCCAAGGTTTTGATGGCACTCTGGTTCGTTGGTCTTCGATGGTCCGGGACCTATGGATACAAGGGGTTGTGACTGAGCAGGAGCCTGCGATGTGAGATGGTGTTGATGATGTATTTGAGCTGTCACTACCTGCGCGTGGTTTTCTAGGGTTAGAGCAGTAGCGTCAGCGGGTGGGTCACTTGCATGTCTCTGCTTGATTCCTACGAAGCGACATGGCCAGGAGCAAGATTGGGAACGGCGTCTTTCAAAATTTATGGTTCCGCCATTTGTGCTTTGTACTAGTGGTGCATGTGACTTGTTATTGGTAAGGGTCCCTAACCTCTGAGTTATTCCATTACTGGCTTTAATCCATCCTGATCGATCTGTCGGGGCGGGGGGCTCTCGTCCTTAGTGGGACGTTTGTATAAGAATGAGTTATGAGCCCTGCTGCTGGAGACTTTAAAAAATACTTTTTGTCTGGGACAACGTTCCTTGAACTCCTTAGGATTCTAGGTGGTACTTGGGTTGGGGGGATTTAGTTTGCGAGGGCATTTTCTTGACGCTGGGAGGCTTTTTCTTTTTTTCTTGTCATCCTTCTGTGGGGGAGTTTGGTTCTTGGTGGCTATGTAGCCCCACGGTGGACTGAACTTTCTCATTGGGGTTTAGAGTTTGAGCGAGGCAGCTGTCTGTGCCCCCTGGCGGGGTGGCTGAGTGGTCTTTGAGCAGATTATTTTCTCCTGGTTACTCCCGGTTAATCCCCCTGAGAGCCCCACTACCGCTGGCCTCAGCCCCACCCAGTGAGTTTGCAATCAGCTGTTCACACAGTATCCAGCAGGCGATGGAATGTGCGGTGGGGTCCTGCGGGAAGACGATCTGGCGTTCCACTGGGCCCCTCCTCGCTCGACTCGCCCAGCTGCTTACAGTGTTGGAAGCTCTCAAATTTGCTTCTTCCTTCTTCCTATCCAAAGATGTAGTCACAGCAGAAAGGGAGAGTGGTCAAACTCTGTAGTGGGGTACTTGGTGATGATTACTGCAGCGTGGTGTGGCTTGCAGGGGTAGTGCGATAAGCTGTCGCAAAACAGTAGTGGGGCAAAACGGGGAGGGCAGGTGTGTGGTATACTGTACTTGCGGGTCTCCCCCAACAGCTGTGCCCTGGCTCCTCGGTGATCCTTTTGTTGGCGGCCGTTCCCGCTTACTATCTGCCACTAGCCACTGCGGATGCAGCTAGGGTTTGAAAACCTCTCCTCAATCCCAGGGCTCTCTTCGATGCAGTGCGATGACTCCGCGATGGGTCCCTGGGAGTCCCGTAGTGTGTCTTTGGTGAGCTCCTTGCTCACAGCTCGCAGCACTCCGGGATGGGAATAGGAGTGAGGAAAGACTGAGAGGCGGGAGGTAGGCAGAAGGTGCAGGAAACACAGTGGCGGTATACCCAACAAGGTCGCAGGCTTGCCTGACACTTCACTCGATCGCCTGTGGTCACAGTCTCTTCCCTCCAATCTCACTGCTCTCTCAGCGGCTCCAAGGTGAGGCTCCAGAGCAAGCAGTCCGACAAAGAGAGAGGGCCTAAGCCTCGGCACAGGTCCTCTAAATGCCACACCGCAGACCGCTCTGCAGACCGGGGCTGGGGACAAAAGAGGCTGATGGGGCCGAGAGAGTCAAAAGGGCCAGCAGGGCCAGGGGGGGATTGCATGCAAGCTGGTTAAATGGTTGCTCCCCACTACGCTGCTCCTCTCCGTGGGACGTGACCACGAGCTGACTGAGACTGAAGCCGCGGCCTCCACGGCGGTCACACCAGCAGTCCGCAATGCCCGCAAGCTTCACCCCCGCACCGCTGCCCCCGTTGGTAGGTGAGTGGTAATGGGGGCCACAAGAGGGGCAGTGGGCTGGAGGAGCCTCCCGACCGACGGCCAAGAACCGCAAGCAGCAAGCGGCAGGCGACGGGAAACGTGACACTCCGAAAACCGAGACTGGCTCCGAAAACTCCACTGCTGCCTCTAGGAGATGATTTGTTTATTTATTGTGTGTTGGTAGGACACCCCTAGGTTGTTAGGGTCATTTTTGAATGCATATCTGACTGAAAAAGGTTCATCACTGTCTGCAAGTGTTTCTGTGTGCCTTACCAGTGGTGGATTCCGGACGTTTTCTGCATGAATTCAGCCGCACTTGCCTTTCTCTTAGTTTGAGCCTTTGGCTGAGCAAGGGGCTTCACACACTACACTCATTCTGACTTTCCTGGCGCCAAGGACAGTGGGAAACCAGCACCTATGGCACTTCTGGTCTCTATAGACATCTTCATCCTTATGTCAAGTATGTGCGTCGAAGGTGGACTAATATCGCAAGACCGTGTCCCCAGAATGTTAGTTTGATTGAGTACTCCTGTTGCTTCCTACTAATAATATTATGCAAGGCTGAATATATATGACATGTTTGTGAATGTCGTTTCCTCTTGTCATCCATGAGTACGAGCTTTGGGATATAGTCGCAGAGACATCCTATTGCATTCTTCACTCAGTGTGGGTGAAAAGAATTGTTATGCTATAGGGACTGTCACTATATCATTAAGTAAAAAGGGTCAACAAATAATTGCAGGGGATTTGGTCAATAGCAAGTACTGTCCAGAACCTTGACTCGAGGATAAACGATTGTTTAAGCTGCGTGGTGAGTTGGCTGTTGAATAATTAATATTAGCTTGATTCTTCAAACATTGCACACTGTTCATTTGGTTAACAGCCAGTTTCAAAATGTGGCAAAAGGAAGGCATTGTTGCACCAATCTGCTCTCCTCTCACAACTTCATGTGCACAGGGTTTGGGATACAAAAATGGAGGAGATTTGGTGGCACAAAAGAGACCACCACCCTATGCTAGGGTACCAGAATTGAATTGAGCAAAGTTGTTTTCTCAATTAGCGCAAAAAGTCTTGCAACCAGTGACTTCCAGCTTTTAGTGCATGAGGACACATTGTCCAGCATTTTTCAAGCTGTTCATCACGTTTTGACAAATGCTTATCAAGCTCCCTACAACATTATTCATCACTGTTCTTGAGAAGGTGTAGGAGTTCCCTCCTATGTGACACATGGTCTCATCTGGCCTCAGAAATACAATGATCCTTATTTCCTATCCCCAATGGTAGCCTCCGCACTTAATTGTCTAATTTTGTCAATGGCCTCTAATGCTCGAGAGTGGTGTACGCATCAGTAGAGTGTATTCAATGAGTTTAAAAAGGCTCACCATAATGAAAGGGACTAGAATGAGATTACAAAACCTCTTCCCATACAAATGCTTGACATTAAAGCCAAACATGAATGTGCAGAACTGTTAGTGAAATTAACTGATTTACAACTTTGAATTTCGCAATGGCCCTCATCTGTGGGTTCCAAAGAACAGATGGCTGAATTACTGTTCCTCGCACGTGACTGGTTAGAAGAATACTCTTCTCATTTCTATGATCTCTATGACCACTACGTCAGAGTATTGGGTGTGTTGTTGAGGTGTAACCTTAGAAACTAGAAAATGCCTGATAAGTATAACTTGTCTTCTGAGGTGTTTTCTTTTACGAATGGTGAGTTAATCACATGGGATTCAGCAAATATACTGTCTCACCTTCGACAGGCTGTAGTCCAACTACAAATGTTTAGGACGTGTATTCAAGACCTTTAAGACGAAATACTTCATTTACAAATACAATAATTAGTACATCCTGGCACATTGGTATTGAGAGAAATAGACAGTGAACAAGCAGGACACTTGCCTTAGTTCTTAATGGAGAAGAACGCTATTCTCCATTTCAAAGAATTTAGGACAGTTAGAGTCTGCGTAATGCATTTGCATTCGTGTTAAAACATCCATAAAAGAATTGTTGGAATGCTTTTCAAGCTTCAGCTGTTTTGTGCTGCTTGTGCTATTCTGTTTTTTTCCTGTTGAGCTTCAAGGCATGATTAAGGAGCAACTGTCATCATGCTTGTAGAAAAGGGAACGTGGTATCCGACACTAGCGACGCCTCCCTGGCCCCAGTCCCTCTTGCCTCTATGCCACTATTCAGTCTGTGTCGCAATTACCAGTAAAAAAGAAGTACATGAGAGGGAAAATCGTCATCTCATGCTTCTTCTGTCGTTCTACATGATGAAGGTCTGCTCGAAAGACCGTCGGCACAAAGTTCCCTATTCATTAAAAAAAAAGTGATGGCCACCAATTAATACAATGCAAAATGTTGTGTGAAACGATGTTAAGTTATGTCAGCAGAGATTAACTTCCTCTTGAAATATTCACCACAGGCTCTGGGGCTTTGTTCCAAACACAAAGCCACAGATTGTCACAATATCTCTTTTGGGGAGAAATACATGTGTACTGTACATCTGTACACAGTGGATGGGATAGCCTCGTGGGTTTGGTAGTGAAGAATGAACAACGAATGTACGAACTGAATGTTGATGCCAAACAAATATTTGGATTTCCATATTGTTAAGGTTTGTATGATTCTCTATACACCCTGGATCCAGAATTGTATATATTCATATATTGATGATTAAAATATTTGGTTGGTGCAAAAGTAATTTTCCTTCCATGTTTTTCTAGGTTTCAGAACGTGTACATGGAGATGTGTTTTTCTGGTACATGTATATGTCTGTCTGTGTTCTGTTTTATGTGTTTCTTATTGTTCATGAGCGTTTTTGGGATACATCTTAATATATCAAATACAATGACATGGACTGCCTTAATGAGTCAGCAGATTGCAAGTGTTTACTCTCAATACAGGCCTTGATTATTGAAAATATGCATATTTACATTTTCTCTTTGTTTTTTTACAATTCTATCCTTTCCTTTTCTTTTCCAAGTACAATTAGAGAGGTTTATGATGCAAATGTTGTGTGAAGCAGTTATCAGAGAATTTTTGTTTATTCTCCTGCATAATTTAAATATCATGTCTCAATATACCTTTTCTTCCTAAGTGATCCAGTCTTGAGCAGAGGAGGCTCCCATCACAAACCTAGACTGATTTCCCAGATTTACAAATTATTTAGATGCATATGCCCCTTATCACCACTTCACCCTCACCAAGTCAAGTTACAGGTTCCCAATATCGTACAAGTATGGTTTACAATGATAACAGTTGTGCCCTTAATAAATGATAAATGAATTAACAATTCTTATTATCATCCTGATAGCATGTAGAAGAAAGGGATTGTCCCATTAGGAGTGATGCTGAATGTTACATGCCTTATGATTACACTGACTAACTATGAGTTATGGGTAAACAAAGTGGGGTGCTGAACCGGTCCTGAATTAAGGAATTATGTGTATCTGGCGTGACCGGGGGTGTAAATATGACACCTCTGGGCATCCATTTTGTTGGATGTATTTGCCTCACACACCCATATGGGTGTCATGCTTCATCATAGGCGTAGCTCCTCATCGGGGAGGCGGTGCAATCCCCGACGGGCTCACCTCTAAGAGGGGCTCTTTGGCGGAGATCTTTTAAATCCAACTGCCTTATGGTGAAGTGCGGGTATGTGGGTGATAAAGCAAGTAGCCTAGGGAGTGATTTAAAATGTAGTAGGGAGTACCGAAAACTCCTTTATTCTGGGGGTCTCCCGCTACAATTAAAAACGTGAATCTAACTCGCTAGGTGCCAACCAATTAGGTATATTGGCCCTAGATGAGATTAGAAGAGGAATTGGTCAACATGTTTCTCGTATGAGGCAATTGCCCGCGATTCATCAGGACCTATCAAATATAGAAAATATAGAAAAAACATTCATTCAACAACATGCTAGTGTCATGTGTAAAATACCAATATTATGGGTGTTGGTTACCTCTGTAGTATTGTCCTATGCCTAAATAGGGAATAAGAATAATGATACAGGGTTAATAGCATTGAGTACTTGCCAGAAAACAGGAATGATCAGGGCCAAAAATACACACAGTGTGTCATGCTAGTGATAGTGAATTTTCAACTAGCTTCAGTAAACCGTGGCCGTGTTGTAGCAGCGTGCAGTGTAAACAACACACCAACACAATGTGCTTGAAAGGGTGCTATATGTTAAAAACAATATTGTAAAAACTAGAGAATAAAAACAGCAGCAGCAGTCTTACAAGAGAAACATTACACTTCTTCTTCGGTGCACACATAATGTTTAAAGTGCTCGCTCAATATGCAGAGTGACATTACGTGCACCCATCCGGCTCACCTAAAGGTCAGGAAATATATGCCACATGAGTGTTCGGCGGTTTTGAACATCAGGGAGGAACCTTCAGGTATGGCTGAGGGAGGAGGAGGCATATACATCGTCAGGTAAAGGCTTAAAGCAGGTTGATCAGAGCCCACTGCGCACTGCGGGGCCGAGATCGGTTATGGCTTAACGAAAGAAAGAGGGGGATCCCCAAGTATGTATACGGAGTCCGCCTTACCTCTAACTTCCTGTGTTCTTGCAGAATGACCTACCCATCGCCGCCGAGCTCGGATAGATGGTAATGCTCGGCGGCGGGCGCCATATCTAGTCATGAGTGCCTGGATACGGTGTCTAGCCCCGCCCTTACGTAGGGATCAGGTGGTTCGTCTGGTTTATGCGGCCGCCATCACGGAATGGGTAAAAACAGATTGGCGTGCAGCACGGTTAAATATAGACGGCTAAGATCTTTACATACAGATACAAGGATGTAATCTGCTGTTCACTATTAAACTCTACCAATGCATCAATTGTATTAATTGTGTGTTCGATATATTGTATTAGGGTTGTGTGGAGAAAGCAAGTCGGGAATTGGTCAGGTGATACGCCTGGTTAGGGCGGCGGCCATTGTAGAATGGAGTATTAGGATTAGCATGTAGCAAGGTTGGATATGGACTGCTAAGATATAAACATCCAAGTGTGAGGATGTAATCTGTCGGACAGTTAATACCTATACCAATGTATCGAATGTGAACGTATAGTTGCAATATGTCATCCCAATGCCACGATTGTGTGCAAGGGGTAGCAATCAATTTGCTTGCAAGTTGGATACATTATAATTCAATTGTATGGAGGAAGCATGTCGGGAGTAGGAACAAACATGGGATGTACGTCTCGGTTCCTTGTGTTCAGTATCAGTATATAATGCAACACTTTGAATCGTACATGGCTGAATTTGAAGACAGACATATACATCATTAGTCCAATCCCTTCCTTGATAACATCAGGATGTGGAGAAGATTTATAGATGATATTCTGATCTTGTGGACTGGACCACCGACCTCACATGAGGCCTTCTTCAATTGGGTGAACACTCTCAACCCCTACCTCCATTTTACGATGTCTGCATCACCTACGGAAATTGCCTTCCTTGATTTGACCATAAGACTGAAAGAGGGAGCACTAAGTACTACTATGTACAGAAAGCCCACCGACCGGAATAGCCTGCTCCATTACACGAGCCACCACCCAAAAGCCTTACGTTCTAACCTCCCCTTTGGACAATTTCTCCGGATCCAGCGAAATTGCAGTAATTTAACTGATTACAAGCAAGAATCATCAATCCTGTCCAGGAATCTATTGGACAGAGGTTATCCCAAGAAAGAGGTCTCCAAAGCACAAAAACGAGACAGAAACAATCATCGAGAGGCCCTGCTTGAACAACGGGAGGTGGTTCCGATCGAGAACCAACCTATAACTTGTGTAACAACTTTCACCCCCGTGTCTAGCAAAATCAAAAGTGTTATCAAACAGCACTGGGACATTTTGAATACAGGCAACCTCAGCCTCACAACACCGAGGTTTGCGTTCAAAAGATCCCAGAATGTCAAAGACATTTTGATAAGCACGAGACCGAAAGTACCGAAGAAGGGGGTCCAACAGACATTGTGGAACTTACCTCCAGTCAAGGGTCATTATCCAGGTGGATCCTGTGGAGTGTGTGCCTACACAGCCATACACAAGACGATACAACTAACTGACACCTTTAACTGGGAAATCAGGGGACACACAAATTGTAATACCTCCCACTGTATCTACATGTTAACATGCCCATGCGGACTGCAATACATTGGAATGACGACACGTCCAATCAAAACCCGCATTATTGAACATCGTAGCAATTTCCGCTGTAAGAAGACACATACCAAAATGTGTAAGCACTATGTTGAGGCTAATCACACTGCAGACTCACTCAAATGGCTTGTGTTAGAATCCAGCCCTAACTGCCCGAAACAAGCCTTGTTTCGGAAAGAACAAAGGTGGGTTCACCGATTATCTTCTGATAATAGAGGTCTGAATGAGGATATCCCATGGCACTCTCTCTAATACAACCTTTTGCTACGATTCAAAGTGTTGCATTATATACTGATACTGAACACAAGGAACCGAGACGTACATCCCATGTTTGTTCCTACTCCCGACATGCTTCCTCCATACAACTGAATTATAATGTATCCAACTTGCAAGCAAATTGATTGCTACCCCTTGCACACAATCGTGGCATTGGGATGACATATTGCAACTATACGTTCACATTCGATACATTGGTATGGGTTTTAACTGTACGACAGATTACATCCTCACACTTGGATGTTTATATCTTAGCAGTCCATATCCAACCTTGCTACATGCTAATCCTAATACTCCATTCTACAATGGCCGCCGCCCTAACCAGGCGTATCACCTGACCAATTCCCGACTTGCTTTCTCCACACAACCCTAATACAATATATCGAACACACAATTAATACAATCGATGCATTGGTAGAGTTTAATAGTGAACGGCAGATTACATCCTTTTATCTGTATGTAAAGATCTTAGCCGTCTATATTTAACCGTGCTGCACGCCAATCTGTTTTTACCCATTCCGTGATGGCGGCCGCATAAACCAGGCAAACCACCTGATCCCTACATAGGGGGCGGGGCTAGACGCCGTATCCAGGCACTCACGACTAGATATGGCGCCCACCGCCGAGCATTACCATCTATCCGAGCTCGGCGGCGATGGGTAGGTCAATCTGCAAGAACACAGGAAGTAAGTGGTAAGGCGGACTCCGTATACATACTTGGGGATCCACCTCTTTCTTTCGTTAAGCCATGACCGATCTCGGCCCCGCAGTGCGCAGTGGGCTCTGATCAACCTGCTTTAAGCCTTTACCTGACGATGTATATGCCTCCTCCTCCCTCAGCCATACCTGAAGGTTCCTCCCTGATGTTCAAAACCGTCGAACACTCATGTGGCATATATTTCCTGACCTTTAGGTGAGCCGGATGGGTGCACGTAATGTCACTCTGCATATTGAGCGAGCACTTTAAACATTATGTGTGTACCGAAGAAGTGTAATGTTTCTCTTGTAAGACTGCTGCTGCTGTTTTTATTCTCTAGTTTTTACAATATTGTTTTTAACATATAGCACCCTTTCAAGCACATTGTGATGGTGTGTTGTTTACACTGCACGCTGCTACAACACGGCCACGGTTTACTGAAGCTAGTTGAAAATTCACTATCACTAGCATGACACACTGTGTGTATTTTTGGCCCTGATCATTCCTGTTTTCTGGCAAGTACTCAATGCTATTAACCCTGTATCATTATTCTTATTCCCTATTTAGGCATAGGACAATACTACAGAGGTAACCAACACCCATAATATTGGTATTTTACACATGACACTAGCATGTTGTTGAATGAATGTTTTTTCTATATTTTCTATATTTGATAGGTCCTGATGAATCGCGGGCAATTGCCTCATGCGAGAAACATGTTGACCAATTCCTCTTCTAATCTCATCTAGGGCCAATATACCTAATTGGTTGGCACCTAGCGAGTTAGATTCACGTTTTTAATTGTAGCGGGAGACCCCCAGAATAAAGGAGTTTTCGGTACTCCCTACTACATTTTAAATCACTCCCTAGGCTACTTGCTTTATCACCCACACACCATAAGGCAGTTGGATTTAAAAGATCTCCGCCAAAGAGCCCCTCTTAGAGGTGAGCCCGTCGGGGATTGCACCGCCTCCCCAACAAGGAGCAACGCCAATGATGAAGCATGACACCCATATGGGTGTGTGAGGCAAATACATCCAACAAAATGGATGCCCAAAGGTGTCATATTTACACCCCCGGTCATGCCAGATACACATAATTCCTTCATTCAGGAACGGTTCAGCACCCCACTTTGTTTACCTATGCTTGTCGAGGGCACTAGCTGATACTGGACCTTCCACTTTGCTAAGTGGTAAAGAGTGCCCTATTGATCAATTGATCACCCTCCCTTCTTTGAACATAACTATGAGTTATACCACACATGAAGTACAATAGAGAGTAGGTGTGAGCAAAAAGGGAGAGGGTCTACATGAGCTGTTTCCATCAAAATACGATTTTTTCTACAGACCCTCCCATATTAATGACCTATACAAAAGAACAGTGGACTATAACTGTTGCTGAATGCCTCCTAAAATTAACTGATTGAGTACCTTGGAACTTCCTTTTAACACCAAACTTGTTTTGTTCCCCAAATGATTGCTTATGGATAAAACTAGAAAAGACAACTGTACCCTCATCCTGCAGTATTGAGTACAGCAGACAATTGGAAAAAAAGGACAATGAAGTGCAAAGAACGTGCATCTGCTAAACAACCTGCCTTGATGGTATGTACTTCCAATGAGAGAAGCAGCATCTCATTCTTGTCTTCCTTATTACGTTACAGAACTTCCTTGCTGACTGAATAACACCAACTGGGATATTGGGGCTGGTCCCTTGCTAATGCCCACACAAGACATCACTCCCTTCTGCCCCGAGGATGGTCATCTTGTTAATTGCCACAGCTGTAAATTGTGAGTGGTTGATCTCCTGGTAGCACATCTCTCACACTAAGAAGGTGCACCACTGGAGCAACAAAAAGGACCAGGAGCACCAACTTCATTGCCTGCAGTTCTGGCTGTCAGACCCAGCTAGAACCTACATTCTAAAGTACCTGTCAAGTTAAGTACCGGTGACCTCTGACACAACAAATAAGGTAGAGTAAATGTATATTTTGAAAGGTTTCCTTTGAAATTCATCCGATGACCAACAATGCCTAGCACCTCTTTGACAAATGTGGAGAAATGTCCATGGGTACCAATGGTCCTCTGTGGTACTGTAATGCTTATGGTGTATGCAGATTTACCTCAAAGTAGGACTTTGAACTATTTCCACAGATTGACATAACAACTAAACACCAAGGAGAATAGCAAACATGTTTTGGGGAAAGAGCTATGTTGAATTGAATGTTTGATAATGTATTTTTTTTAAATTTATTTTTTGCCGAGCAGAGCAGGGAGACAATACAAACATTATAGTATAATTGATTGTCAGGAATAAAAGAAATCAAACATTTACAATAAAACACATTCTTGCTCAATTGTCAGATTGAACCTGTATCGATAAAAAGCATACCTATTCATCAAAGTACTTGAAAGGACAACTGGAGTCTGGCTGGAGTCTAAAGTGCTACAGTGAAAAAAAGTTCAAGAAAAGTAACCCTGAAAGAGCATGGTTACATACATTCTTTACAGTACTAAATTATTACATGACCTCGAGGTCACCACTAATTAGATATCTTGTTCGCTTCTACCCTTAGCTATGGAGTGCTTAGCGAGCATACCGCCAAATAGCTCTCTAAATGAGCGGTGAAAACTTTTTTACCATGCTAACATTAAAGTGTAATTGTGCCTTGATACAGAAACATAAAGTGCAATGTGCTAAAGTAATACATTTCTCTCATTGCTTCCCAGTTATAAAAAAACTCCAAACAATTCTAAACTTTTTTTATTGCACTAATCCTTTTGGCATAGGCTTCATCAAACCTCCTTTTCTTTTATATTTTATTTAGCCACTTTTAGAAGGATTACACCTCTTCAGATCTCCAGTTTTGAAGAATTAGAGAACGAGCCACTAAGGAACAGATTGCGTTAATGTCTCTTTTGCTTTAGTCAAATCCGGCCTCGCTTTAGAGATGCCAAAAAGGGCTACCTCTGCTTCAGGGTCAAGCTTATGAGAAGATCTTATGCCAGAAAACTTCAAGCTTTGGATAAGTAAAAAATATATGAAGCCTTGTCTAGAGCCTGGCATCGAAAACATTTATTATACACTTCCACAAAGCGTTTATTTAGACTTTTCGGGTGGTAGTAAGCCAGCCACTGAGATAAACAGGCCATCCTTTTGAAATTGGCGGCTTTTAGGGCCTTGCTTCCTACCTGGACTATCGATTGCCATTCCTTATGACAGAAAGAGCAATTAGTTTTCCAAGATATTTTTTCCAAAAATCCTTCGAACAGGGGGGCCACCTTGCACTTTCTCAAGAGAGAGTACCAGTTTCCCACCCCCTTTAGTTTAGCCTTAAATAAAGCATTAACCTGATTAGTTGACACACCACTTAATAGTAGCTTGTATTTGTTTAGAAAATGTCCAATCTGCAAGTACTCTAAAAACCCCGGCTTATTTTGATTGCCACTTCTATTTTGAACCTCTTACCAAGAAAAAGTGGCCCAAATCCTCGAGACCACAGCCCCTCCATCTTTTAAGCCGGCTAGAATGAATTTGCAGACCAAAATTTTACATTCCTCTAGGTTCAAAAAAATAATTCCTGAGGAGTCAGCTTGTTAAATGAAAGTCTGCAATCAATGGGAAAAGTTGCGAATTGTCTTGTATCTGGACTTTTTCGGTAGTTTAGATGTTTAAAAAAAAATCTGGAATTTGAGAGCCAGACTCCTGAATCACACTTTAAAAAATGTATCTATCAAACCATTAGGTTCCAATAAATGTGCATTAAGATCGAGAATAGCTGCCTCATAATAAGTTCGTACGTTAGGTAAGGCTAGACGCCCCTGATTTATTTCCAGCTGCTGTATGGGCAATTTAACCCTAGAGGCCTTCTTGTTCCACACAAATTCCTTAAACATTGAGTCCAATTCTTTAAAATATTTGGAGTTAATCTTCAATGGTACAATAGTAAAAAGAAACATTATTAGGGGAAGAATAGACATTTTTTAAAGTGCTACTTGGCCAATTAAATTTAAAGGTAGAAGCGACCAATTGTCTAGCAGGGCTTATATTTTACTCTGCATAGCTAAGTAGTTCAGGCTAAATATTAGTTCTACTTGTTTAGAGACGTAGTTGCCCAAATATCTGATTGGATCTGCTTTTAGTGCCTGAGTTTTTAAATTCCGGGGTAAAAAGTTGCAGTCTTCATTCAGTGTTAATATCTCTGCTTTATTTTGACCCCCCTATTTGCTCAAATTTACTACATTCTTCCAGAACCTGTTCTAAATTTTGACTATCCGGCATAAGTACAAAATTATGTTGTCAGCGAAAAGTTTTAATTTGGCCATCCCTTCCATTGGAGCTTTAATTTGGGGGTTTCCGCTGATTCTGATGGCCATGGGCTCGATTAAAATGGTGAACAATATTGGCGACATCGGGTAGTCTTGTCTGGTTCCACGATTTATATTCACTGTGCCTATTACATCGGCATTTACTAAGACCCAGGCTTGCGCACCTTGATAGATGTTTCTCAACATATTTATAATTTGGACAATGATGCCAAATTTTCCCAGTCCAAAAAAGAGTGCATCCCAGTTGACCAAGTCGAACCCCTTTTCAGCGTTGACCATTGTAATGAGAGTTGGTATTTTGTTATTAGTTGAGTAGTCAAGGGCCTGGATTAAAAACCCAGTATTAGAGGACATAGACCTCCCCGCAACAAACCCGGTCTGGTCACTATTGATTAGACCCCTTGCAATTGGAGTAAAGCATGAGCCCAAACTTTCATAAAAACTTTAAAATCTGCATTCAGGAGACTGATCGGCCTGTATGAGTTGACGTCCTTACAATTTTGACCTTTTTTTACAAAACTAACCAATATGGACTCCTTGACTCTCGGGGGACACAACTTCCCTGTTTGATGGTGTTAAACAATTTCACCAAAAAGGGAGTCAGTCAGTCAGTCAGTCAGTCAGTCAAATATCTTTATTCGGTTTATGTGCAAACCATGAAAGTATTCTAAAAAACAAGTTTTGTCAGCAAGTGTAAAACCATGATGTATAAAATACAGTTAATGCTCATAAATACATATAGAATCAATAAATAAAAAATAGTACAGACTAATTACATTTTAGCACAATAATTAAGATATACATAGTTGTAAAATATTAGGTTATTCTCCTCAAGGTTCTTACAGCTCCCGATAAAAAATTAGCAATGTTAAAAGTTTCCCATTCATTTGTCAGCATTTGCAGATAGAAAAGGGCTGGTCTCACTTGCATAAAACCTTTGTTAATTAGAATTGGAAAAATGAAACGCTTCCTAATGACAGTAAGGTGCTCACAGAAAAATATAAAGTGTATGATGTACTGCCCCGAAAAATTGTCACAGGTACATGGCCCAAGGTCATCTACCTTCTTCCAGCCTTTCTGTTCACCGAGAAGAAAATGAAATTGACTAAATCTAAATCTGATCAATAAAAATCGGTTATTGGCATTTGTGACAAAGCCTAAGTATGGTTCCATGGATAATGTTGTTTTACATAACTGGTGGGCCCGTACTGTCGTCTTTTCCAGCTCTCTCTATTCTCTGTCCATGGTGGCTATGCACAGGTATGTTTCCTTGGACCATTTTATATCTCCCTTCTCTAATGTTTCAGGGGAGTTATATAATTCTGGTCTACCCAGCTTGACTGACAACTACTGGCTACTGGACATATTTGAGCCAGGGTATACACAGCCCATGATCAAGTGACATGCAATCTTTCAATATATCATGGTTTAGCACTAAATCCAGGTTTAGCCAGGTGGCTATCCATTTCTGTAGAGGTGCCATGGCGATTGCATCTTCAACATAGCCAATTCCACATTCCTGATGGACGATGTAATTGGCTGTTGATTTTGGGACGGTTAAAAGATTTTTTAAGAACCTGTCTTCGACAGTCTGGATGGCCTTCGTATTTTTAATGCCCCACAAAAAAGGGAGTCAATTCCTTAATGAAGGTTTTATAAAATTCAATTGGGAGCCCGTCAGCTCCGCCGGCTTTTGCCCCTGCAATTGACTTCACTAATTCAGCTATATCACGCTGGATTTGTTAAGCTAATGGTCCCAAAAGACTTGGAAGATTTACCTCCTTGAAATAATTAAAAATTTGAACCAATCCTACCTCAGATCTGGTGGCGTATAGCTGCGAACAGTGCTCTAAAAAAACTTGGGCTATACCTTTTTTGTCAACTATAGCGGCTCTAGTCTCGGGATCCATAATCTCAGATATCAGGGCTGCTTCCTATTTTGTTTTAGTTGTACCATGAGCATTTTACCCACCATTTAGCTCTCCTCATACACTCACTGTTGATATGTTCTAGAGCTCGTTATCTCTACAATTATAAAACACTCCTTCAATTTGTGCTTAGCCCTTTCAAGCTGAACTCTGGCATCCCCGGTCCAATGAGACTGTGTATTTCTCGCACTCATTGCATTCTCCACTGTTTGCTGGAGTTTAGTGATCTTTTCTCGCCTTAGCTTGGCTTGGGCGGCTGAAAATGCTATCATTTGCTCACGAAGGGCTGCCTTAAAACCATCCCAGACTGAGAAGATTTCTGCTGTGTTCTCATAACAAATTCTAGTATTCATTCTTTTTGTGTCGGCAACCCATTGAGGATCCTGCAGGAGGAGACGATCCATCTGCCACCTGGATCTTATCCTCCTGCACTCCTTGATCTCCATTTTGAGTTTCATGAGGTAGTGATCAAAGAATGGATTTGCCCCTACTTCGATATCTGAATAGTTCAGAGATTGTGATATCAAAAAGAAATCAATACGGGATGCAGTGTGGAATTGATCAGAGTAGCAGGTACGTTTATATTTGGTTGGGTTGGAGTTGCGCAGGGGTCTAGCAAAAGATGTTCCAGTCTTAATGCCTTTATGACGTTTTTAGTTTTGGGTTGCAGCTCTTTTTTATATTTGTTAGAAGTATCTTTCTTCAAATCTTGGATAAAATTAAAATCCCCACCCAAAATTATCTTTCCATGTGCCCCCCTGAGTATCTCGCTGATTTTAAGTAAGGCTGCACTCTAGTCTACTATTGGGCCATAGCAGTTGATAAAGTGTAATGTTGTGCCATTCAATTTGGCCTTTATCCAGATCCACCTTCCCAGGGGGTCTCTCAGAATTTAGCCAATTTCTCAAGGGAGACTTCTACAGAAATATACAGCTACTCCACTTTAAGCCAACTCAGCAGAGAAAAAAAAGGCTTGGGAAAATGATCTTGGGAGGAATAACTTTGGGGAGTTGCTTTTAAAATGAGTTTCCTGGAGAAATAAAACCTGGGGAGATGAGAAGGCTAACCACCTAATTAATGCTCCGTACCTTTGTTTGTGAAGTATCCCATTGACGTTCACTGAAATAATACAGCACGTATTCATCGTTCTTACAGTGTGTGAGCAAAATACACAACAAACTCCACAATCCTAATGAACATTACCAAAAAGCCTCTGCTACTGCTCATTTTACTACTGCTTTTACTGTACCCTCCTCCTACCCCTAACCCCTGGGCCCCTCGAAAATGTGGTAGTCCCCTCTGGCCCACAACCCACATCTCACCCTCCCTACTTGTTCCTGGGGTGCCCTGGTTCTGCACCCTAGGTGATCTACCGCCCCCACAGAGAGGAAAAACCCCAACAGACACATGTCAAACATTATTCATTTCGATTCAAAACAAATTCATCTTAAAGCAGTGATCTCTCTTAAAAGCTCCTGGACTTCCTCCACCCTTGAGAGCATATGAAACTTTCCTTTGACAAGCACCCTTAACTTCGACTGCTGGGCAATGGATGCCTGCGCCCCGTGAGCTATAAATAAAAATAAAAGCTTTACAAATTCTTTGCGTCTTCGCTCAGCCCCGCTGACATGTCTGAAAAAATCCGGCATTTAGTACCCTCATCGATGGCAAACTGTCTCTGCTGAATTGCTTTTGTTAAGATACTCGCTTTAATTCTATAGTCAGCAAAGTTAATTAAGATAGTGCGAGGGTATTTGGAATTAGGTATGGAATTGGCGGGAACTCAATGGGCCCTAGTTAATGTTAGATCCCCAGAGTAGTCCGGAAGCGCATTTTGTTTGATAAATCTTTCAACCCAGTGAAGGGTATTGCTTCCCTCACTCCCCTCTGGTACCCCCACGATTCAAAGATTTGAGCGGCGTGAGTGGTTTTCCAGTTCTTCCAGTTTGGTCTCAAGGACGAGCTTGTCTACCGTCAATTCACTGATTTTCTGTATTGTGGAGCTCATCTGGTCCTCCAAGTGAGCTATCATTGATTTTGCCTGAGATTGCTTCTTCCTTTTTTTTCCAGCCTAAGATCAAGAACGGCTGTCTCATGTGCCTAGAACGTTTTCATCTCCCTGATCTCCTCTAGTGTGAGGTTAAGCAAAGTTTTAATTTCCATCTGTTGCAAGTTGGCCCTGAAAGAGTTCTCTTGCAAAATATTAGTGATCTGACTTGAAGATTCCAAGCCCTTCTCAGTTCATTCGTCAGATATTTCCCGGAGTTGCTGCCCCCTCTCTAACTGTTGTTTTGGAATGTTTTTTACAGTAGAGGATTGCTAGGGGGACAGATGCCGCTCAACTACGGCACGTGAATTATTTAGACAAGGCGAAGAATTTCCCTCCTCTGGATGAATGATATCAGGGCTAATGGTGGAGCCTTGAGGGTTGATGAAATATGCAGCCTTTCGAGAGGATTAATTGTTATGTCTTCCTCTGGGGTAGCAGACGGAGCTGTTCTTCCATATGGTGAGCTTGAAGTCACTGGCGGCTGAGTATTTTTTATTGCGAACAATAGGAAGTCCTTATAATTCTTTATCTCTACCCTGTTCTTTTCCGGGCGCAGATTCACCAGTCGTTACCTTCTTAGCCTGGTGGGAACCACAAGGATGGGGTCTTTCCCCCCTAGCGAATGCACAGAATGTTCAGATTGTGGCTCAAACGGCTCTTCTGTTGAGCTATCAAAACTGGAGTTTAGCTCCAAAGGGTTTGTCGCCCCCAAGACCTTTGCCACAGATGAAGCCCCCTTAGCTTGCACTAGGCATTTTTTTGCTTTGATTCCAGTTGTTGCATCAACCCTGGCTAATTCATTAGTTTGCTTCAGGTGTCTTCCCAACCTTAAGTTCCTTCTAGAGTCCTTTAAAGTCCTCAAGTTTTCAGACTGCCTGTAATTTTACCAACTTTACCAAATTACAAACTTCCCCAACTTTACCACATTCGTAAAATGGCAGACAGCAGTCTTATTTATCACCTTATTGCCTCTACAGCTCCTCTGCTGCTGCTGCTGCCCAAGACTGCACTTAGCTCCTTTAAAGCCCCCCCCCCGGCGTCATTCTATATCAATTAGCCGGGACACTGCTGCTTAGGCTGCTGCTTATGCAAAATCAACAGTTGATGGACAGAATGCAGAACAATGTCATACATTGACCCCAGTCCAGAGATCTGGTCCTAAATCCATCGTTTTTTTGCTCACCATGCCATTCCAGTTTGAATCCAGCTATATGCAAATCAGTCTTGACCCTGTGACTCATGGGAACAGTCGAGCCCGAACTTCCAAGCCAGGTCCTCCCTGGACTAGAAACAAGCATCCTAGGACCGGTTACAGGGTTTCACCCCTCTTCAGCCAGGATAGCTTGATTCCAGTGCCATTGAGAGCACAGGACTCACGTCTGAGCATACCCGTCCCACTCGGAGTGACAAATGCAAAAACAACAGTTGATGGCCATAACGCAGAACAATGCCATACATTCACTCCAGTACAGAAATCTGGGCTTACATCCATTGTTTTTTTGCTCACCATGCAATTCCAGTTTGAACCCAGCCATATGCAAATCAGTCTTGACCCTGTGCCTCATGGGAACAGTCCAGCCCGAACTGCCAAGCCAGGTACTCCCTGGACTGGAAACAGGCCAGGTCCTCCCTGGACTGGAAACGAGCATCCTAGGACCGGTTTCTGGGTTTCACCCCTCTACAGCCAGGATAGCTTGATTCCAGTCGTATGGAGAGCACGGGACTCACCGTCTGAGCATACCCGTCCCACTCGGGGTGACAAATGCAAAAACAACAGTTGATGGACAGAATGTAGAACAATGTCATACATTCACCCCAGTACAGCGTACAGAGATCTGGGCCTAATTCCATTGTTTTTTTGCTCACCATGCCATTCCAGTTTGAACCTAGCCATATGCAAATCAGTCTTGACACTGTGCCTCATGGAAACAGTCCAGCCTGAACTGCCAAGCTGGTCCCTCCCTGGACTGGAAACAAGCATCCTAGGACCGGTTTCGGGGTTTCAACCCTCTTCAGCCAGAATAGATTGATTCCAGTGGCATGGAGAGCATGCGACTCATGTCTGAGCATAGGCTGCTACTTAGGCTCAGACTTGTGCCTCAGGCGACCTCCAGATGCCAAGAATGACGCGCTCGTACCAATCGAGAGCTGTAGCATTCGGTCTTCAGCTTTCCGCTGTTGTCACGCTCCGGCAGCGTTTAAATCAGTCGACTCTCCTGTCTCTCGTCTCTCACGACTCAAACAGGCAGCATTCTTCTTAGGCTTTTCAAGGTCCTTGCTCGTTCCTGCTCACTTTCATTAGTTCTTTGGGGCTTCAAGGACATGTCCTTGGTGAATCTATTCTACTTTCTACTCCGCGTTCTACAGCGGTCTCCATTCCACTCTTGGCTGCGGTCTCTCCTCTGGTGGGTGGAGCCTCAATCACCTGGACTACGGAGAGGGGGGATCTCCATAGCATGTGTGATAATGTATTTTTTACATTATATTTGCGCACACCTGCTCAAACAGTGCACAGTAGAAAATTAATTACAGAGTAACATGGCACATAACCTTCAACAACTACAGCTGTAAATGAAATATACTATTATGAAGGTTCCAATACCTGTCTACGTTGTTAATAACAATGTATTATAGAATTCCCAGTTTAGGGCTAAACATAGGGGAGTGGGTTGTTGTTAGGTTAAGAATAGACCAGCAAGCAGTGGCACACTATGATCCAGACATGGTTGAAATTTAGGAGGGACCAGTTTTCTAGCACTAAGCAAAAGTTACAGCATTGTCATTTTGGACCTATATACATGGACAGTGTGCACAAGAAAGCTGGTCTTTTTTGTCACAAAGAGACAGCTATAGAAGCAGGACCTCTGACCTAAGGTATGTGGCCACATAGAGCTCTCTCCTTCTACAGCTTTCAGCCTTCCTGCACTGAAATATTTAGCGCAGTAAAGAAGTTTCTACGCCAATATTAAGAATTTGGTGGACACAAATCAGAAATGTGGCAGATGTCCTGTCTGCCATATTACAATTGCACTTTCACCTATTAAACTTGTGATAAAGTGGACAGGACGTCTACATACAATTTACAGTGTATCCACCCGTAAAACTCTAAATAAGATCTAGAGCCTGAAGGAAAACCCTGGAACTGGGACCAGGTTGCAATGTTACGCTTGCTGCATGGGCAACCTTGTGGTGATGAAACTTTTGGCAGCAAAACTATAGACTTTTGCAGAGCTCAAATGTGCCCTATCCCACTTCGGGGGAGCCCACACCAGCTACAAAATCCTGACTTTTCAACTTTGGAGAAAGTAGACTTCAATATGATGACTGAGTCCCATTCTTAAAATTCTGACTTCCACAACTCTCGAGAGGTACCTGACCTCCACTCACTCAGTATAGAAGTGATACTACACCGAGGTCCCATTCAACTGTGGCCATTGACATATAGTTGTGGTTTCTACTGTTTTAAAGTTTTTGACTCAAAACTGCCAGATGCATACCTTCTCTGCCTGACAAAATACAAAAAGGGCCCCAAACCCATTGGGAGATTATACCTCCTGCTATAAGACCATTAATTGTTTTGTTTCTCAGAAGCAAACCCAGCATGGAGGATTTGTTTCTTAGAAAAAAAAATATGTGCAGTACTGCTCACTGTGTCAATGGCAGTCTCCCTCTGCATTCATTTGTGATGAAAGTGCTTCAGTGGCAACAGATATGTCTGAAATGACGCAGCAACAGTGCAGGTTATATCAAATTACATTGGGCAGCATGCAGTTGACTGAGTGGTGGTGGATTTCCCACTTCACCAGTGCATTCGGAAGACCACCCACCTCTTTACTGATTTTAGGTGTCTCAATATGCTGATTGCAAGTAGCCAAGGACCCATATTGGGTGGCCTAGTTTGTGCCTGTGTGCAAGCTAAAACATAAACACGTTTCTGCTCTCCTACTAAAAAAGTGTTTCAGGGATGTAAATACCCTGGGCCACCAGGAGGACAGCAAAAATAAGTTATCAGCCCTGTGAACATTAGACACAAAGGTACTTGAAGTACGTCCTTAGTCAAGTTTATTTGAAATGATGCAGTAATATTGAAATTCAGAGCAAAGAATTGATTTACAATTAAGAGTTTTTTAGAAGATAATTATGGGTTGTGTATGTGATACTGCCTGGTGTCATTTGCACAGGTAGAACTGTGTATAGAGTGGAATACTGTGTGGAGTTGATTGTTACGAAGACTGTATTTGCACATTACTCCACACTCTCTTTTTTTGTATGGTAATTTGTATTAGATTTCACAAGAGGGAAAAACATTGAAACAAAGCAATGATACAGCAGCACGTCACGATACATCGCAGTATATAAGTCCAGCCACAACGTGGTGGGCACCTCTGAGTGTTAATTTGAGGAGAGGTGTGGAAGGGATATACAGAAGGGTGGACAGAAGGGAAATGGTGGAGGATAAGGGGACTTGTACAGATGGGAACATCTTCGAGATCCATAGCGGGGTAACGCAGAACCATCAATGGGTGGTGAGCTTCTGGTTGATGGCAGCTTGCTACATGAGTGTTGTCTACCAGGTGTAATCTATGAGAATCCGTACTGTGGTCGTAGCAGTGTATGCTCAAGATGGGGAAAGGAAAGAGATAACTTGTAGTGGGGTAGGTCGACAGGTGGTCTGGAACAGGGTGTTAGAGGGGAAGGGGAGAGTGCAGGTAGTAGGAAGGGGCAGTCTCTGATCGAGTCCAGGTGTGTGTTATATTGCAGATAATGGGCGGTGTTGATAGGTGTTGATAGGCAGTAAGGCGACGGAGCTGGAGTACCATGTAGAGGGATGAGGGGTTGTACAACTGTACGTTGAGATAAGTAGGGTGGTGGTGGCCTACTAGAAAGGGCAGAGCAATTTGCACCCTCACAGGGAGAATTAAGAGATCAGCTTTTGAAAAGAGGGTGATAGTCAACCTCAGTGATTAGGCGGTAGGAGAAAAGAAGTACCTGCCTACGTGACCGAGTTCTGGTTGGGGGTATCCAGGTTGGAGGAGAGGGAGAGGGGGTGGGCAGTGGGAAAATGGGGAGGGGAAAGAGATCAGAGAAAAGGGATGGGTAGGCAAGCATTAAGAAAAGAGGAGGAAGAGTACCGGACGCTGGAATGATGACTTAAGTTGGCTATATAGAACCATAGGGTGCTAGTGTTTAGTTCCATCTGATCTTGTAGTCCATTAATAAAGCATTTGTGGGACGCCATTTGGATAATTGCCACCATCCACTCCTCTCTTGAAGGGGCATCGCTGACCTCCATTTTCAGGGGATACCGAGCTTGGCTGTGGCTAGCGCCTTGTGACGGAGATGGCACTGTGGTCGCATGATGTCCGGGATGCCTCTGGTGTCATGCAGAAGGATAACTGGAGGCTGGAGGGAGATTGCCTGCTCAATGGTGTTTCCGATGTAAGACCGGAAAGGTAGGATAGAAGGGCATTCACAAAGTATATAGGGAAGAACAGCACGTCCGGGCACCTCCAGCACCTTGAGAGAGGGGATAAACAGGCTTTGTGCAGTTTTGTCGGGGTCCAACACTAATCAAGAAGGGTTTTGAAGAGACAGAATTTCAGTCGAGCCTCTCGGGTTCCCCCATCCAGGGCTTCTACTCTTTCTGTCCAGTCCTCATCCTCAACCGTGAATTGTAGCTGCAGTTGGCACTTGGCTCAAAGGCTGTGTTGGAGGGGTTGCGAGAACACGTGATTAGTTAGGCTGCTATAGACTCCAGACATAATGCCTTTGTGTCTCCCCCACATCGATAAATATTCTACTATCGGAGAGGCCAGTAGCTATCAGTCCTGGGAGCCAAGGCCTGCTGTGAGGGTAGTCTAAATTCCTCTTGCAGCTGAGTGAAAGACTTTAAGTCACCATCTAGTATCACCTGGTACAGTGATCGCATGTGCAAGTTTTCCATACAGGCAAGTGAAGTGTTTGTTTGTCTATTCTGATGCAGTCATTGCCCCATATCTGCACCTTGGTGTGTAGGCTATGGTTAATGCCCATAAGACAATGCACACAGTGCCATGCTTTGCGTGGGGCCTGAAGCACAGAATGCAGAACTGGTGCAAGTGGGGTGGGACTCCCATACAGAGGGTTGAAACGTTCATCTTGACTGAGGAGTAACCTTTCTGTTGCCACCCATTGGAGGTTTGGCTCCTCTGGGAGCAGATAGGCAAGCTGCAAGAGGTGTCGTACTTAAGCATAGTGTTCTACCAATGGCAATCCCATACCGCCATAGGAGCGGTGAACCATGAGTTTGGAAGTGGCCAGGCGGGTGGGCAGAGCCCCAGATGAAGGCCACTTTGAGTGCATCAATTTGGCGTAGAGTCATCAAGGATACCATCATGGGCAGCATTCATATGACATAAGTGAAGTGTGGCAGTGTGACCATTCTTACTCCTTGGACTCTACCCCACATGGAGAATCCTAGTAGAGATAATTTCTCAAAACATGCTTTCATCTGCGCTTTAAGGGGTGACAAGTTAACCATCACCATTCCGTCTAGGCCTCTATTGTCCAGCACCCCCAGTATTTTAGCTATGAGGACTTCCACCTAAATGGGTAGCCATGAATCGCTGCCTTTGTGGTACCTGAGGAAAGTGGAAGGCCCTAGCTTTGATTCCAATTTACCTTGTACCCCTTGAGGTCCGCAAATTAGTCTAGGATGTCCAGGAGCGCTGTAGATCTCTGAGGGTAAGTAGAATATCTCATTGGCATACAGGTGTATTTTAGAGAGGCCCTCTTGATATTAATGCCTTTTACCCTTAGTGAATTACAAATGACAGAGACCAATGGTTCCATGGCCGATAGAGAGAAAAGGGGGAGAGTGGGCAACCCTATTTCGTTTCTCTCTGGATCTAAAGACATCTGACTTGAACCATGGGGCAGTCGTACAGTAAACTGACCTTGTATATGAACTGGTTGCTGACTTCAAATAGATTCATGGCATCGAAAAGGTAGCTCTAGTCTATGCGGTCAAACGCCTTTTCTGCATCGAGGGAGAGGTCCATCGCATCCTCCAGCAGATCTTTTTTGGTCCATAATGTGTGGGCTAGTGTGCGGAGAAAGATTCTAGAGGAGCGGCCTTGGACAAAGCTAACTTGAGTATGGTGTATGAGAGAAGGGATGACCTTCTTCAGGCGTACATCGAGGGAGAGGTCCATCGCATCCTCCAGCAGATCTTTTTGGTCCATAATGTGTGGGCTAGTGTGCGGAGAAAGATTCAAAGGAGCGGCCTTGGACAAAGCCAACTTGAGTATGGTGTATGAGAGGAGGGATGACCTTCTTCAGGCGTGCAGCTAGTATTTTACTGTCTTCATTCAGAAGGGAGATGGGGTGGTGGCGGCCACATATGAGCCGGTCTCTCCCAGGTTTGAGTAGGACCGCAATCACTGCTCTGTTGGAGGGGAGACCCAAGGAGGCTGTCCTTTCAGCCTCTTGCAGGGCAGCGTATAAGGAATTGATTGCTTCTGCACCAGACCTTTTGTAAAGTTCTGCTCGAAAGCCATCCTCTCCTGGCGCCTTATGATAGGGCAAGTTAGTAATGGCTGCCAGTATTTCATCTCTACTGATGTCCCCTTCAAGAAGTTAGGAAAGGGGGGGCGCTCAGCCCCCCCGCACGTATGGCAGGGCACCGGACCCTCCCTTCCCCTGCACTCTCAATGGTGGGGCGGGCTCCCGCGTTTGACCCGGACGTTTGAAATCAGCAGTTTTTGGTTTTGAAAAATCCCTCCCTCAGCCCAGTGAGTTATTGTTTTGTTTTGGGAAATTAAGGCTGAGGCCAATTGGAAGAGCGCTCTTGGTGGTGGTGTAAGTTAAGACACACGGAAAGTAAACCCTCAAGGGGGCTGTGGCTGGCCAAGTGGTAGGGTGCTGAGCAAGCAAACACTGTTGAAACAGTCTTGTGCCGCAATTATTATTGTTCCACCACAAATGTTGTAATGCCAATACCGATTATTGTCTGAGGGGACTAGGATCATCTCGTAGGTCTCTCTGGTCCACGGCCCACTTGCTGGAGTACATTGTTACTTGGAGTATGTGTTAATTCCTTTTCTCTTCACAGATTAACGACCGTACAGGGGCGGCTGGTGTTCAAGGGCTGGTGCTGGTAGCGGCTGGTGCTGAAGTGCTGCTGCTGGTGCTGATTCTGACGAAGGCGGGCAGAGGACACAGGCGGGCCTGCATTTCATTGCTTCTGGAGGGCCACCGGGCTAGAGTGAGCTCGCCCAACACCCAGGTTAGCTGGTGTGTCTCGCGGTCACAGTTGCGTGGTGCTTACGGCCGGCCTGTGTTTTCTCCATCTTTGAACAGGTACAATAGCACCTCGGGCTCATGAGTGTGGCATAGGTTTAGGCTGTTTACTGTTTTAAACAGAAAAGAGAATGTCTAGTGGCGTGGGGCTAAGCGTTCCCGCATGGAGCTCATGCTGCAGGGGATGATGCGCAAGATGACAGCTATGGACAGGAGACTGGAGAGAGTGGACCTGTTGGTGGCAGAGCTCTCACGAAGGTTGGATGACCAGGTGGGGCCATCTGGGAGATCCAAGTGGGTAATAGTGCCCCCGCAGCCCAGGGGAGAGTGGGATGCATTACCTAAGCGGGTCAGGGCAAAAAGGGGTAGTGGTCAGGGCCCAAAGCCACAAGTAGCAGGGTGGTCCCCAGGAACAGTCCCTGAGGGGGGGCCACCTGGGCCGGTCACACCCTTACCCACGCCACTAATCACGACGAGTATACCGTTGATACCGGCTCCGGCCAACCCGGCGCCACCCCCATACATAGCGCCTGTGGTTATCCCACTAGTAGTTCCGATGGGACCAGTGGTGATCCCGGCTCCTCCCCTGGAACATGACACAGGATCCCCCACACCAGTTAGTGCACCTCCAGGGGCGGTTCAAGTGCCTCCTGAGCTGGCAGCCCAGAGAGTGGCAGTGCTCCCCCCTGAGATTGGGGGGATGTTACCGTCCTCAGTGGGAGCTAAGGAGGTTGGGGAAAATCCCTCCGCAGAGGCTCAAAAAATGGTAGCAAAAATGTTGATTGCTAAGGGTGGCGGGGGGGTGCCAAGCGCGCACATCTCTCCTCAAGCAACAAGTTTGGACAGCGTCGCTGGAAAGTACAAGAGTGTTGAAACAACACGGGTCGCAGAAGGAGGTGGATTTGCCGGTGCTAGGGGAAGGTACAATACCCTCCATGAGGGAGAATCTGGCCCAACAGTGAGGGAATTGATTTGGGCGGGCAAATATGTTTATATGTTTTCCTTGCTGGTGGATCACAGGGAAATGGAGTATGTTAAGACACAGAAGGACTGGTTGTTGCCGATCGAATGGCGGAGCCAAATGGCAAGATTCAGGGTGGAGGAATCACTGATCAACTGGATCAGGGCTTTTTCTGTGTTTATGGCGATCACAACAGAGCGTTCCCCAAATTTCCAGGAAGAGATGGCATGTTACCAGAGTAGAATTACTACGCTCAGTGACAAGTATGGGAGGATGGGTGGAAGGAGTATGACACGACCTTCAGGAAAGCGAAAGAATTTGACCAAACTTTATCCTGGGATATGGTCGATTCCGTCTCATGGTATGGCCAGTTTACGGCCGAGCAACCAGGGGTTGCGGGCACAAGCTGGAACAAAGGTTACCAGTCCAAGCTCCAGCAGCCCTTTCGCTCAGCACAAGGAGGTGACACAGCAGGATGAGCACAGGGCAGTGGCGACCGAAAAGGGGTGTGCTGGGATTTTAACAAACGTACATGCACTAGGGCAACAGGCACATGTAAGTTCAAGCATGTATGTTCTTTGTGTGGCCACCCTTCCCACCAAGAATCAACATGCCGCACTAAAAGTAACAACTCTGGTAACAGGGGAAGAAGGAAGCAAGATTAGGGGGGGAGACCGTCGCGTAGCTCACTCACCCATTGACATTTTGGATATGACTCCGTGGCTAAACAGGTACCCAGACCATGCCTCCGTGAGGATGTTGCAGGAAGGTTTTTCACACAGCTTTAGGATCCCAGCAGGGGAATATACAGGGACACCAAAATGTAGGAATCAACTGTCAATTAGGCACAACCCAGTGGTAGTGGCAACAAAGATCGCTAAAGAGCAGCGCCTGTGGAGGATAGCCGGTCCTTTTAATGACATCCCGGCTACTAACTTTGTTTGCTCGCCCCTCGGCGTGGTCCCAAAGAAGGAGAAGGGCGAGTACAGGCTCATCCATAACTTGTCAGCACCTAGAGGTGCATCATTAAATGACGCTATCGATGGGGACATTTGTAGCATTACGTATGCGTCTTTTGACCAAGCAGTGGATATGTTGAGGTTTCTCGGGCCCGGGGCACTGATGGCCAAATCAGACATTGAATCTGCATTCCGGCTTCTTCCAGTACATCCCCTAGATCAGCATCTGCTAGGTTTCGCATTTCTGGGAAAATTCTACATGTATATGTGTATGCCCATGGGTTGATCTGCCTCATGTGCTTATCCTTCCTGGAATGGGTTCTGAGGCAAACAACGGGACACCATCATGTCATGCATTATCTAGATGACTTTCTGGTTCTGGGCGCAACGGGATCACAGGAGTGTGCGTGGGCGTTGCAGCAATTTTGTGTCCTCATGTGTGCTTTCGGGGTTCCGCTAGCGCCTGGGAAAACGGTAGGGCCAGCAACATGCTTGGAATTTTTAGGCATAGAATTGGACTCAGTGGAGGGCTGTTTTAGGTTACCCAAAGAGAAAATCAGGAAGTTCAGAACAGCTTTACAGCAATGCTTGGTAAAAGAAAAGGTGACACTACAGCAGCTACAGCAGATTGTGGGGCAGCTCAATTTCGCCCTAAGAGTAATACCCATGGCACGCCTCTTCTCCCACTCAATCTCGCAGGCCATGACGGGCCTGCGGGAGCAACACCATTGCACTAGGTTGTCGTCCGAGGTCCACCCACAATGTCCGCTGAGTTAGGTCTATGGACTGATGCGGCAGGCAGTGTAGGGTTTGGCGCCATACTTGGAAACAAGTGAGTGGCCCAACAGTGGCCGTTTTGGTGGGAGGAGAGCGGCTTGACAGCTAACATCGGATTTCTGGAGCTGTCCCCAATATGGGTTGCATTGACAGTTTAGCCTGAAGAGTTGCGTAACCAATCATTGATCTTCTGGTCCGATAACATGACCGTGGTGGAATGTATCAACCAACAGGGGCACAGTGTAAGTTTATACTCTGCCTCATAAATAAAATTGTGTTGATTTGCATGAAATTGAATGTCCAATTTAGGGCCAAACATGTCCTGGGGGTGCTGAATAACACGGCTGACACACTCTTTTGTTTTAAGATGCAGGTATTCAGGGAGCACCTACCATCCGCGAAGGCAACACCGGCACACTTCTCAGCAACACTCTGGCAAATTGGTGCCCCCAGTTACAGGACCTCGTGGCCGCTAGCCTAGCGTCCAGGACAAGAACGGCTTATGAAGGGGCGTTCATGTCTTATTGCTCCTTTTTGGGTCAGTACTGGGTGGGGAAGTGGGATCAGGAGGAGAACTTTACCCAGTACATGGATACACTATATAAAGGAGGGCGCTCAGCAGCGACAGCTAGCAGACACCGGGCAGCCGTTTCTTTCTTTGCGCAGCTAAAAGGGGCCAGGGACCCCACAAACAGTTTCATAGTGCGGAGGGCAATGAGAGGGTGGCGGCACCTGAAAACAACTGCCACTGATCCCAGACAACCGATAGGTTCAGAACGATTGGGATCATTATCAAATAATCAGATTGGATAGAATAGGAAAGAAAGGCGGTGGCATAGCCATTGCTTCCAGAAGCACTACCAAAATCCATATGATGGAGGCAGTACAAGCAATCTGGGGTAAAATTTGTATCTTCTCAATGGAGACCGCAATAAAGGGAACGTGGAAAAGCGCCCTTCTTTATAGGCCACCAGGATATAAAACTCCCCGAGTAATCTCATGGAGATCATAGCACCTCATGTCCTAGCGGCTGATAATTTCCTGCTAATGGGCAACTTTAACTTTCACGCCGAGCTCAATACAGATTCTCACACACATGATCTTGTTAACACTCTGGGTTTAAAACAGATAGTGACCGGACCTACGCATATCAGGCCACACCCTGGACCTAATTTTCACCAACTCCATGAATGTTAAAGTAGAACAACCTACTCCTATTCTATGGTCCGACCATCATGTGATAAAGTTTTATCTAAATGAACTATTAACACAACCCGACTCCATAAAAGAACTTAAACTAAGCAGATCCTGGAATAAGATAAATCTGGAGTCGTTCGAGGCCAATCAAACCCCGCTGGTTCTCTTGGAAACAGCAAATGTAAACCAAGCTGCAAAAAACTTTGACCTGGCAATTAGGACATCTTTGGATATTATTGCCCCACAGAAAATAACGAAATGCCCCAAGAAACTATCCCCTTGGTACACTCCTGATTTAAAAAGTGAGAAACTCATCATAAAGAAGGCAGAATGCAAATGGAGACAGACAAAAGACAATATGGACAGACAGCACTATAAAACCTTGCACTACACGGACAGTATAGCAGAAACTAAAAGAACGTACTTAGGAAACCGCATTAACCAAGCAGCGAATTCCCATAAAGAACTATATAAGATCGTGAAGGATTTCACAAATCCCCGTCTAGTCTACCATCCCAAACCGCCTCCCAGGAATCGGTGGACTCACTCTCAGACTTTTTCATCACCAAAATCGATGACCTCCATAAAGCCTTTCCCACCACAAACAAAATTCTACAACAGGATACATCTGTAGCACCCCTTCTCAGCCTCAATAGCCATTTAAAAAACTTTGAGGAAATAACAGAGGAGCACACCGTGACTACGCTTGGAAAGATGTAATCCGGTTCACCAGCAGATACAGCGTCTCCACAAATCCTATCCAAAATTGAAAAAAGTCAAATTTCTAATCTCATAAAATGCTAAATTTGTCACTAATGCAGTCCTCAGTTCCCTCTCATTGGAAGGAAGCCGTAGTGAGGCCAATTATGAAAAAAACATCGTCTGATCCCAAACAAATATTAAACTATAGGCCCATTTCATTGCTCCCCCTGTTTGGGAAAGTAATAGAGTCAATCATTAATAAGCAATTATCAAACCATTTAGAAAAAAATACAATTCTCGACCCGTCACAATCAGGCTTTTGATCTCATCACCGTACAGAGACAGCACTAGTGGAGATTGCAGACAACATCAGGCTCTCCCTGGATACAAGACAATCCGCAAATCTAATCCTTCCAGATCTATCGGCGACCATATCTCATATTATTCTTCTGGACCGTCTTAGAAAATGTGGTGTTGAGGGCTCCGCTCTACAATGGTTTGAAAGTTACCTCTCAGACCGATCTTTTAAGGTGGAAATTGACAGATTTTCTTCTAAAAGTCAGACTATCAACAAGGACGTCCCCAGGGATCCATTTTGAGTCCCACCCTTTTTAACCTTTATATGTCACCCTTAGAAAAAATAATTAGAGCACATGGGTTCGATACAGTATCGTATGCTGACGACACACAGCTACTGCTCACTCTGGGTCCTGACCATATCAATACACAGCACAACTTTATACAGTGCATGATAACCATAAACAACTGGATGTCCACAAATCACCTCCTGCTTAATGCAAGTAAGACGGAAATCCTGCTCTTTGGAAATGCCCAAAACATCTGCTCCCCCAACTGGTGGCCACCCTCATTAGGGTGATGCCCCTTACCAAAGTCAGCTGTACGCAATCTAAGAGTAATAATGGACGATAAACTTTCAATGGCCGATCATGTGAATACTGTGACTCGTACCTGCTATGGTATAATGCGATCCCTCAGGAAAGTTTTTAAGTGGATCCCGCTGAACTCTCGCTTACCCCTGGTTCAGGGTCTAATTATAAACCGCCTGGACTATGGCAATGCATTGTTTGTATCCATAAATAAAAAAACTACTATCCAAACTCCAAGTACTGCAGAACACTGAAGCTAGGCTAGTTTTAAACCTTCCTCCACGCTCACCATAAGCCCCTTGTCTAAAAGCGCTCCACTGGCTCCCTATTAAAAAGAGGATCACATTTCAGATATGCTGCCTAGAACACAAAACTGTCAACAATAATGACCCTATCTATCTGGCAAAGAAACTGAGTAAATACCAACCAGTAAGAACACTTCGTTCGACCAGCAAACATCTTCTGACCCTTCCTAAGGTCGGCATGGTGAAAAACGGCAGCAGGTCCTTCTCCAGAAGAGCGCCGGAGATATAGAACACTCTACCGCTGCAGCTCCGTCTTGAAAAAAATCACAAGACATTTCGTACAGCCCTAAAAACATGGCTTTTCTAAAATACACTCTGGTCTGATTCGGCTTTCAGCTAGCGCTATGAGACCTACGGGTGATGTAGGCGCTCAATAAAAACCAATATATACATACATACATATATTATTGTATGCCTTGTCTGACACCTGGAGTTCGGCAGGGGAGGTACTTTTATTCAGAGCCGCTTTTTCGTTGGCCTTCTATGGAGCATTACGGGTGAGCGAGTTGGTGGCTAGCAGAAAGCAGAACACGCTGGGGGGTCTGTGGCTGGAACATACAAGGATACTGGATGATACGCTGTTGATCACCATATGCAAATCTAAAACTGACCAGGAGGCCAAGGGGGATAGCTTGGTACTCCACCGGGCACGGAATAATCCTAGCTGCCCAGTGTTCCATGTAGAGTCTTTCATCAAGCAACGAGTAGGCGTGGCGGGGGGAGCATTGTTAATGCATGCAGATGGTACCCCATTGACCAGGTTTCGGTTCCAAAGAGTGTTAACAATGACAATTGGCAAAGCCGGCTTAAATCCTAAAGACTTTGGGACGCCTTCATTCAGAATAGGAGCGGCCATGGAAGCGACAGCTAGAGGGTTGCATGCTAACAGTGTAAAAAGGATTGGAAGGTGGTCTTCCAACTGTTATAAACGTTATGTGCGATTGCACATGTTGTGAGGTAACAAATAAGTTACGCTGACGCCTGTTGTGTGTTTGTTTGCATTTTTAGTTTCCCGAGCCTGTCATGCAGGGCGGAAACTATTGCCAGGTCAGCAACATCAAGTATCCTCATCACGACGGACGCAAGAACAAAGGATGGAGACAAAAGTGGTATGAGTGGTTGGTCACTGGTACATGAAACGTGTGAAACATGTTTTCTTTTCAGGCGATTATGGATGGAGGGCAGAACAAGGAGGTTTCAAGGTTTCTTTTCATGGTAAGGGGGGCCTCACCTGGGTCAGCTTAGGCGGTTCCTTACAGAATTACTGGATAGACACACCCCACCACCTTCGGTGGTTATCTTACACGTGTGTGGCAACAATTTGGTTAAACTGGGCAGGAGGGACTTGACAGAAGAGATGATCTCAGCAGTGGGCTGGTTAGCAAAAGTACACCCAAGCTGCATCATAGGCTGGTCTCAGATGATTCCTAGGCTGCAACGGAGAGGAGGGAACTCTGTCAGGACATTGAATCACTCGGTAAAGAGGATCAATAACAAGGTAGAGAAGCTATTTCGGTCACCTCAATTACAGAATATCCCTCATGGGTGCATCTGGGGGAACACTTCTATTTACAAGACGGGGTTCACCTGACTAGGGCAGGCAACACATTACTGGCAGAGAATATTTTGGCATGGCTGGGTGGTTTGTCCAGGGATGCATGACCTTTTCTTGTAAGAGGTTTGGGGGGGCCAGATAGTCGGTCAACTATGCTGGCCTGTGGCGGTAAGGTCATGATCGGTGAGCAGTTAATTTAAAGTCCTTAGGGGGCTTCACCATTCTTGAAAAAGGTCGCCCAGGGGGAGGGGCCATTGGTATTTCCCAGAACTCCAGGGGCAGGATATCCGCTTGGTTGGTGCGGGGGAAGGGGGGAGTCACGCTTTTTTTGGGCTGGTTAGCCACCCCGCACGTACTCCATGACGTCATTAAACGGCGCAGAGTGAAAGGGCCCTCTGTGAGTAATGGAGTTTATGGAGCGTACGGGGGTAACCGGGAGGGGGGAAAGTACTCTCCCGGTAAACGGGCCCTCTGCGCATGTGCACTCGGACGTGATACCGGTTAGCGACCTTGCCATAGACCCAAAAGCTAGTATATGCAAAAATTCACACATAGGATGTTAGATTCGGTTAGGAAACACGCTGTATTAGACATTTGTTAAGGTTAGCCCTTTGATACCTGTCTACATTGCTTGTAATCTAATGTCACATTTTGCATATTGATGTTTGTAAATATTGTTTGTTCCAACAATTTTTAATTTGTTTTCATGTATACGGCTGGGGGGTCGCGAAACCCCCTGCCTTCCAAAGAAACTCCTCGCATGTCTAATTGACTTCATGGTTTGGTGTTGGTGGTGCACAAGACAGGGAGGGGGTGGCCGGTAGTCCCTGACCATACTCTGCTTTTATCTGGCAAGCGGGGAAGGTTGATGCTTATCCGTTCCGCGTTGGCCAGTGCTTCCGGGTTATAGAGACGTGCATAGAATAAGGCGATTCATTAACTATATCTAGGGGTTTAGTGCGGGTCTTCCCCATCTCAGAGTGTATGGCAGGGATGGTCATTGCGGCTTCCCGTTGCTGAATCTGTGCCACCAACAAGCCCCCTGCTTCGTCCCCCTGTTCAAAATGTCTACCTTTAGGCATTTGAGAGTGAAGAGGTTATTGAGGGCCATTTGTGCCATTTCTAGGTGGTGGCGGTTGACTGAAATAAAGACGAGTGGGATAGGCAATCTGGGATTCCAGTACGGTGCACTGGAGGGTGCCTGTTTGTTAGGTACTTCTTCATCTCTCATGAGCTGTCCATAGATGGTTGCTTTAGCTGCCACCCACTATGTCCTATGGGAGTCCACAGACTCATTGTTGGTTGCAAGGTAGGTGGTGAAGTGAGAACACAGAAAATTCTTGCCCTGAGGGGAGCAATACCTCTGGATTTTAAGAAGCCTAGGCTTGAAGCCCGAGAGGTGAGGCCCATGTCTAGGGCCATCAGAACTGGGGAGTGGTCAGAGAGGCTGGGTTCCAATATGCAGGATTCACCTCCAGTTGAACCACTGGGTGGGATACAATAAAGTAGTCCAGCCTGGATTAGGTCACATGCACCAGCGACATATAAGTGTATTCCTTGTCAGCTGTGGTCTATCAGACCATGATTCAGAGTTATGTCCCCTTGCAGGGCCTTCTCACCATCGCTCACCTTGTCCAAGGGTCATGTCCTGTCCAGCACTGCGTTGTGGGCCAAATTCCAGTCACCCCCTACAATGTATCTAGAGGTTCCTATCTCTACAAGGAGACAGTTAATTTGAAGGAAAAAGGAGTGCTTTGTCTCTCTGGGAGCATATACTGATTCCACAAAGAGGTGCCTGTCTCTAATTTTTAATTTTGACAAATGTATATTATCCGCAATGATCAAACAAGGTTTTGGCGACCGTGACAGGCAGTGATTTGCTAAGAAGAATCGCAACTTTGCATTTCTGTGGTTGCCCCCCCACCCCCCAAGAGCAGGCAGCGCTGCTATGCTACGCTGCTGTGTATCACTCTGCTCACTCATTTGCACCAAAGTTTATTGGACTCCAAGGCATCGAGGTGCATCTTCTGTAGGAGTTCAATGTTGTTTTGTTTAGCTTGTAGAAAGGTGAGCATATTTTACTGTTATATGTAGCGAGTGAGACCAATCACGTTCAAGTTAGGGACTCACAGCTGGTGTGGAGGAAAGCAGTGCATGATGCCATGTGTTTTCTAGGGTGTATGTGGAGCGTCCAGGTGTCTATGCGCTGGTAGAGGTGTGGGGAGGTTATGGGGTGATGCAGGAGGAGGGTGTAGCAGGGAGGGGATTATAAGGACAGGGGAGTGGTGGTTATGGATATGAAAAATGAGAGGAGGGGGATATTGAGTAAGGTGTAGAAGGAGATGACTGGGTGGAATGAGGGATAGAGTATAGATGGAAACAATAGGAAGGGGAGCCATGGTACCGTGGCTCACCCAGGGTGGATGAAACTAGGGGGAATGTTGGATGTACCAGGTCCCTTCATGGAGTGGATGGGAGTGGGGTCGCACACTACTCCCTTCATGGAGTGCTGGATAAACGGGGGTGCAAGAAATGGATAGGTCAGAGAAAGGGCCAGGATATTTGGTTCTTGACAAGCTAAGGAGAGGCATTAGCGCAGTGCCTCAGGATCCTATATTAGGTCAGGTGCAACAAGGGAAATATAGGGGGGAGGGACCCCACCCCCATCTCCTAAGTCTAAGGAGCATCCCATTGATAGTTTGCTTGTTGTGTTCGCTATAGAGGGCCTGTTAGTCCCCAGGCGAAGCTATGGCCTTCGGCAGAAGATGAAGGAAGCCTGGGGTGTTGGGGCTCCTACCGGTGGCTTTATACATTAATAGGCACAAGAACTCAAGAAGAGATGGAAAGTTCTGTACCCTTTCAGGGCAAGAGAAGGCATATAAGGGGTGATCCACTTCTCATGTGCAGCCACTTCTGGATGGCAGTGAGGGTCGAATTCCTAACCTGGGGAACATCCATGCTGGCTGGGGATGAATAGGTGGGGGTGGCTGGATCCACAGGGCATCTGTGAGTACCCAGTGGCAGGGCGTGGTGCTTACAGTCTGTAGGCACTTCCCCCAACCTGGAGTGAGGCCTCAGATGTGGAGACTGACGCTAGGATCTCGTCGATCACTTGGTCTGACCGCAGGGGATGGGGGGATGAGCTGTGAAGTCCCCCCATGGTATGCTGGATATAGTTGTAAGTGGTGGGACACTCACCGCCAGTCAGCCTGGATGATGTCGGCTACAACTATGGGCCAAAGCTTGCTGCTACACCCATACACAAGGAACACCTTAGAATGCAGTGACCTCCCCCATATGTAGCCTCCTGAGGCCGCAGCTGCAATCCCCCCCATGTTGACAATCGGCATTCCAGGCCCGTTCTGATTTTCTGTGGGGAATGGGTCCTGCTGCCGGAGTCCGGGCGATGAGCCCCCATGATGAGCAAGGAGCAGCAGGTGGGTAGTGGAAAAAAGGGCGATCAGAGCACCTCAGTGCATTGGTAGGTTGATGTTGAGGTGTATATGGGTGCCGCCCCTCACTATGGACACTATGGACCTATGTCACAGGCCTCATGCCTAGTCCGCATTTCAAGTGTATTACACAGCTCTGGTACACGGTACAGCTGGTGGGTCAACACTTCAAGGGCTCACCCCTGATGCCCCCACAGCAGTGAGGAAGTTACTGTCACTGTCCCGGGCCCTCTCCTTCTCAGACCTCTGAAATCAGGGAGCCATCACTGTACATGGCCAGACCATGCCCCATTATACTTCATTCTCACTGATGAAATACAAAACCGAGAGACAAAAAAACATGGAAAATACAGAAGTATGCAGTGAAATTATTTCACGTACAGTTCTTTAATCCATTTCTAGAAATCTACAAAAGTTTAAGAGTAGAGGACATAGTTTATATGCTGTAAGGAACAGAACTCCTATGTTACCTTATATTCAAATGATCCATAGACAAATAGTATATGTTGGCTGTCCTGTTCTGTGTCACTTATATTTTTTTATGAGTGAGTGAGGAGGTAAAGAAGATTCTTTATGGAAATAATATGTAAAAACACATTCCTCATGTAACAAGCATTTGCAATGCAATAGGTCTCGCATTAGGAAAGTTTGAGCTATTGGTATTGTAAATGACTATTTTTTTATTTATGTGTTGGTTTTGAAAATAGCTAAATTAATAGCTTTGCCATTTACAATGCCAATACTTTTAACTTTTGCAAATGTGACACCTATAGCATTTGTAATGCAACATGTTTTGTAATTACATCACTTAGATGTATTGATATTACAAATAACAATGGCATTTATTTTTTTTAAATAATTAATACTTAAATAGAAGTTATAGTAATTTATAATAGCAATAGCTTAAACTTTTGCAAATAACTTTTGTGAAGATTATGTTCAGTATATTTTATTGTGTCGAAAATCCAAGAACAGGGGAGGAGCTTCGCGCGCATCCAAGATGGACGCTTGAGCACAGGGCTCCCGAGACCCTTTCCGCCTCCCGCATCTATCCTGCCACTTATCCTGATTTAGACTACGGGTTCTACTAGCTGATGCCCTGCTGACACGATATCTCTTTTCAAAAATCGATTTGGCCGCAGGGAACTGGACTTACTGCACTTCGAACTTTGCGGCCTATATCGAGCACTATCCACGGACTTGAGTCCCTGAGGTACCCAGGTGGCAATTGAACAACAACGGCCAGTGAGACTCAGCCACTGCCCCTGTGGTACTTTCGGTTTCGTTTTTGGTCATTGTCTACCGCGACTTGCTGCCTGTTGACACGGCTGGCCTGGGTCTTGCTGCCAGTTCTAAGCTTGTCCTTCGCCTTCGTCCCCTGACTCTACAAGTCTGTTTTGCGGAGAGCAATTCTAACCAGGTCCCAAAAGGCCCGTCAGGGCTCGCTGCTCAAAATGGTGGGCAAGACGGAGAGTGAGAAGTGGGCCACCAGGGGCACATACCGAGGGGGTATCACTGCCTGTTGACACGGCTGGCCTGGGTCTTGCTGCCGGTTCTAAGCTTGTCCTTCGCCTTCGTCCCCTGACTCTACAAGTCTGTTTTGCAGAGAGCCATTCTAACCAGGTCCCAAAAGGCCCGTCAGGGCTCGCTGCTCAAAATGGTGGGCAAGACGGAGAGTGAGAAGCGGGCCACCAAGGGCACATACCGAGGGGGTATCACCCAATCCAATACTATGGATCACTTCACCCGCCCGAAAGGATCCCCTGGTGGTGTGGGTAAAGTCTTGGACGAGACTGGAGATGGCTCTCCTGCAACGGAGGAATTGACATTGAGGGACGTCATGGGCGCCATCGCAAGTGTTAAGACCTCTATGGGTCAGCAGTATGAGACACTGGCTTCTAAGATAGACACGGTGGCGATCGAAGTCAACCTCATCAGGACGGATCTCGCGAAGACCAATGAGCAGGTCAAGTCCCTGGACATCAAGACTGCAAGTCTCACTACGGATGTCTCGGATCTTCAGACTGAAGTTCGTAATCTCCGAACATCTAATGACTTGTTTGCCCGTCGGCTGGATGATTTCGAGAGCTGGGCCAGGCGCAACAACGTCCGCATTATCGGTGTTCCAGAGAATTCCACGGACTTATCCACGGACCTTCTGGTGGAGGACCTCGTGTTGAACCACTTAACACCCAAGGGCCTCAGTAACTTTTTTACAGTGGAGCGTGCCCACAGAGTTCCCGGTGGGAAGCCTAAACTGGGTGCCGCCCTGAGGCCTATCATAGCCAGGATTTTAAATTTTCGGGACAGAGACGCTATTCTTCAAGCATCACGCACCAATGGTCCCACTAAATTTGAAAACGCATCGATCAGTTTTTATCCGGACTTTACACAGGCGGTGCAAAAACAACGCATGGGCATTACGGGGGTGAAACGGTGACTTAGAGACATGGGACTGAAGTACGCTATGCTTTTCCCGGCCCGACTGAGGTTGAATATGAGGAACGTGCGCTCTTCTTTGACCACCCTGAGGTGGTCAGTGACTGGCTAGATACTCTGCTGACACATCGTACCCACCCGGAACAATCGAGGGGTGCTGAAGGTGGCCTGGAGGAACAGGAGTAGTGAGTCCTTACAGACGAGCCAGCTTTATGGACTTATGGCAGTGGTTCTATGATTCTTATGTACATATATTGTGATTACCCGGGGGTGGGGGGAATCGGGACTCTTCCTCCTCTAGGGGTTTTTCTCTCTTCTTGTAGGTTAGTTTAATGGGGCGACAGGCACACTGCAAGTTGGGGTGGCTTTTTGGTCTAACGCAGGGGTGCAGGGTGGGGGGTGTGTTTTGGGTATTCTTCTGGGGGTGGTGGGGGGGTCTTTGTTTCTTTGTTTATTTCGAGGCTACGCTCTGCTGCATATTTTGTCTTTTGGGCCTGTTTCTTCATGGGGGGTACTGTTCTCATTTCTGGGATGGGGGTAGGGGGCTGAGGGTGCTGAGCTGGAATGTCAATGGTCTGGGCGATAGGATAAAGCGGGGGATAGTTTTGCAATACCTGAAGCGTCTCTCCCCAGATATAGTGTTACTACAGGAAACACATCTAATAGGAAACACATTCCATGCATTGAATAGACGGGGCTATCGCCTGGCGGCACACTCCGGATTTACTACTGGGTCGAGGGGGGCGGGCGTCCTCGTTAGGAGCTCCCTCCACCTGGAGATAGACGACACTGTGCTGGATGATAGAGGCCGATATGTGGCCATTACGGGCCGCTGGGAAGGGAAGACGATCTCCATACTCTCTATATATGTCCCGCCAGGCCTACAGTCCACTACAATTTCTGATTTGGGAAGGGTGGTCCTGGGGTTCCCTGAGGGCATGTTGGTTGTGGGTGGTGACTTTAACTCGGTTGTCAGTGGTAGTGAGGATCGTAGCCCCCCAGGATTCTCCCAAAATCACAATCATGGCTGGGGAACTTCCGGATGCGCTGGGTCTAGTGGATTGCTGGAGGCAACTGCACCCCGGACAGTCACAGTATACCTTTTATTCGGGAGCACTTAGGAGTCTCTCGAGGCTTGATTATATCTTCATACTGGCGGTGCAGGTGGTCTCTGTAAGGGAAATTAGACACCTTGCTAGGGGGATCTCGGACCACTCCCCACTCTGGCTTACTATTGATGTACAGTTGGGAACCGAGGGCCGCGTCGCTCCGATTAACCCCTGGCACCTTCGTAATCCTAAAACTAGAGCAGAGGTGGTTAAATGCATGGATTATTACTTTGCTGAGAATGTGGGGTCGGTGTCCTCCCCCATCTCCCTGTGGGAGGATTATAAGACTGTGATTCGTGGTCAAACTCTGTCCTTGATTGCCAGTGCGAGGAAAAGTAAGAATGAGGAGGTGGTGCGTTTGGAAAATGAAATTACTGCATTGGAAGAGGAGTTGGAGTCTGGGGTAACACCTGAGGGATTACATGCTCTAGCCCTTAAACAGTCTGACTACAGGGCTCTGGTGACTGACGCGGCCAAGGCAATGAGTCGTGAGCAATAGGGGCATCTGTATGATGTTGGTGATAAAGCAGGAAAATTGATTGCTTGGTTGGATAAAAGAGACAGATTGAATCGGGTGGTGCCTGTTGTTGAAAGAGCGGATGAAACGCGGGGTGTGGACCCGGTTGAGATAGTCGGGGTCTTTGCCCAGCACTTTCAGAAGGTTTACGCGCCGGTGTCGGACAGACCGGAGGAGGACTCACATTTGCTACTTAGGGATATCGCGTTGCCTAGCCTGTCATAATCAGACAAGGAGCTTATGGAGGCGGAATTGTCAACCGATGAAATAGCACTTGCTATCCGCTCCCTTCGCTCGGGGAAGGCCTCAGGCCCGAATGGTATCCTGATTGAGCTGTACAAGCTGTGCCCCGACAAAATGGCGCCGCATCTTCGCCAAATGTTTTTGGCATCGCGAGATCTCGGATCCCTTCCCCGAGATCAGAGACTGGCGTCCATTGTAGTCATCCATAAAGATGGGAAGCCCCGCGATCAATGTTCATCATACCGGCCGATTTCGCTTTTGAACGTAGAGCCAAAGATCTTGGCAAAGCTTTTGGCAAATCGGCTGATAAAGGTGATCAGCGATTTGATACACCCAGATCAGTCAGGGTTCATTCCCCATCGAAACACCGTGCTCAACCTTTGCCGTCTTCACGGCGTATTGGCAAGGGCGGGGTCTCTTAGTGAGCCGGCCATCTTGGTTTCTTTGGATGCCTCGATGGTCTTTGACAAGTGGAGTGGCCGTATTTGTGGGCGGCCCTTGCAAAATTTGGTTTTGGCCCCAATTTCATCGGATGGGTTAGACTCCTATATAAGCAACCGCTAGCCCAAGTGTTGGTCAACGGTAGGGCCTCGGAACCCTTTGTTTTTGGAAGAGGCACACGGCAGGGCTGTCCTCTGTCGCCGCTGCTCTTCACGCTTGCCCTTGAGCCCCTTGCCGCATGGCTTCGGTGGGAACCATCGCTCAAGGGCATTAGGTGGTCCCCTGACTTCGAGGATCGTATATCGTTGTATGCAGACGATATATTGTTGTACCTCACTTCCCCTTGTAAATCATTGGGAGTCTTGTTCGACATTTTGAGTTCCTTCGGGAGAAATTCTGGCTTGGTTATTAATTGGGCCAAGTCCTGTATTTACTCACTTACTGGAGAATTGCCTCCCTTGCCCCGCGTCTGTCCGATTCCGATTTCGCACGTCGGCTTTACGTATTTGGGGATCTATATATCGTTGCACTCCGCAGCACGATATGAGAGAAATTTGCTTCCTCCGCTTATCCGTCTTAGAACGGATGTCACGGCGTGGTGTGGTTTGCCGCTGTCCCCGGTAGGGAGAGCGGCCCTCTTTAAGATGATGTCTCTTCCCCGATTTCTGTACGCCATCCGAATTCCGCTTGACTTAGTGCCTGCCAGTTATTTCCGTGAACTCGAGGGCCTCCAGAGGAAGCTTGTGTGGGGCGGGAGACCTCGCATTGCACTGTCAAAATTGACTTTGCCCTGGTACGATGGCGGCATAGCGTTGCCCGATATCAAACGATAATTTTGGGCATCCCAATTGAGTGCAGTTAACCATGCAATGTACGGTCCTGTTCCGAATCCCGCATTTGAAATGGATAGATGGCAGCTACCGGGAGGTGACTATAATAGGGCGCTCTACTCTAGAGCGGCTAGGAAGAATCTGACTGGCCCCACTGGGGTTGCGGTACGGGTGTGGGGTAGTGCAACCGCGGCCACGGGGTGGTTGGACAAGCTAACTAGAGCTACCCCCCTGTACGCGGCGGAGAGACTGGGCAGTCTTTGGACGACGAAGGGATTCGACAAATGGGACCTCATCGGCATCAGTAAGGTCGGAGATCTCTGGGTCAAGAACAGAATCAAGACTTTCGACGAACTCAAACTGGAATATACATTGAGTGATAGGGAACACTTCCGCTATATCCAGATCCGCCATGCGCTTGAGTCGGTCTTCCCTGCCGGAACCACTATTCCAGAGTCCTCTCCCCTGGAAGATAGAGTGCTAGGGTACGTCCCCGATAGCACTATTTCTCTCATTTACAAAAAACTTATCAATGACCGCTCGGATCTCCTTGTACAGCTTCGTGGGGCTTGGACCAGCGATGGACTGTAGTTGGATGATGAAGACTGGCAGGCCGCGATATCTTCCCCCAAGGAGGTCGCGATTCCGGCGCGTCTCCGGCTGGTGCAACTGAAGATTTTGCACTGGGTCTATGTCACGGGTCCACGCCTGATGTGTATGGGTTATTCTGTAGATGGGTTGTGTTGGCGCGGCTGCGGTATGCTAGCTACTTTTCTTCATATTATATGGGAATGTCCGGATGTTGCGGTATTTTGGCTCCGAGTGCATGCTGCTATGGAAGAGGTGACAGGTGTTGCGTTATTGTTAGAGGCCCGACGCTGTTTGTTAAACATCTGGGAGCCAAATGATTACAGCGTTGCTCAGACTCAATGGGCCACCCTCGGTAACATGATAGCGAAAAGGGACATAGCCCAACTGTGGGGGTCTTAAAGGGCACCTCTAGTTTCAATATGGAAAGAAAACATGGACTGGTGCATGTTCAGAGAAAAAATGGTATATGTTGCACGTGGCAGGCCCAAGAAGTAGGGGAGGATATGGGGCCAATGGAATTCGTATCGTGGAGAGATTTGCACCCCCCCTTTCGTAGAAGTCTCTGACATTCCTCTGTCCCCATGACCGTGCAGTCCATGGTATCTACTTCTTATTGTGTACGACTTGCTTGCCTACTCTCGGCCCCCTTCCCTCTCCGAGATCCTCCATCCTTCATTAAATTAGCTCCTTTAGCTGGGTCGCTCCCCCTACTGCTTGAGACAGCCACTAAATGTATAGTCTATCGCCTCAAATTTTTTTGTTTAAGTGTTTGTTTTATAAAATATAAAATGTGAAACCTTTCCTTTATCCTCCTATCACCACAGGTTCTCTATATTACCATGCGGTATCGCTGCCGGGCCCACGGGTTGTCGGCTGATGAGCTGTGTAACATTGTGAATTTGGTATTTATTGCTACTGGCCGGCCTCCGTGGTTGTATGTCTGTAATTGTAATGCTTTTCTTGTAATAAAGGTTTTAAAAAAACAAAAGAAAATCCAAGAACAGAAGTGAAATCTTAACATCTTTTTGTGACATTTGTAATAAAGCTTGAAACATTGAGAGAACATATTTGAACCAGTTGTTGTTGAATAGTTGCACAGATTGATGCTGTGGTAGCGCATAGTGATGTTGTGGTGCCCCTGAGTGATGCTGTGGTGCTCCTGAGTGATGCTGTGGTGCACCTGAGTGATGCTGTGGTGGTGTGATAGATAGATAGAGGGAGGGTGATAGATAGATAGAGGGAGGGCGATTGATAGATAGAGTGAGGGCGATTGATAGATAGAGTGAGGGTGATAGATAGATAGAGGGCGATAGATAGAGTGAGGGTGATAGAGGGCGATAGATAGAGTGAGGGAGATAGATAAATAGAGGGCGATATATAGATACAGTGAGGGTGATAGATAGATAGAGGGCGATAGATAGATAGAGTGAGGGCGATAGATAGATAGAGTGAGGGCGATAGATAGATAGATAGAGTAAGGGCGGTAGATAGAGTGAGGGTGGTAGATAGAGTGAGGGCGATAGATAGAGTGAGGGCGAAAGATGCAGTGAGGGTGATTGATAGATAGATAGATAGATAGATAGATAGATAGATAGATAGATAGATAGATAGATAGATAGATAGATAGATAGATAGAGGGCAATAGATAGATAGAGTGAGGCAGTGGTGTAGCTAGGGACGGGCGGGAGGGGCGGACCGCCCCAGGCGGCACTATTTTGGGGGCTTGTGACACATTCATATGGGAGGGGGACTAGAATGTCCTTGAGTCAGAGAAGGTAATAACAAACAGAAACAGGATTTGGAACACCCAGTGGTGCTCAAACAATTTTCAGAGTGGCGTTGCTGCCATCAATGTTTCATCACTGAACTCACAATGTTGCACATATATTATTAAAGCATGGTGTGTTCTTGCACTGTCATTTATAGACAGCACAATCTCCATTGAAGGGGTCACTTAACTTGCAAAGACATACAGATTTACAGATAAAACGAATATAGCGCACAAACGATGTGTGGAAATCGGGTGTCAATCAATCAAACAAACAGGATTTGCATAGCGCTACTTATCACCTGTGAGGGTTTTTAGGCGCTGGGGGTGGGGCACTGCTGCTGATGAGGGACGTTAATCGAATAACCATGTTTTTAGGCCCTGTAGGGGAGAGTAGGGTCTGCTATCCTATGGTCACCCCAAATTTTTGCTTTTTGCTTCACTGGTTTATGACTTAATGTGGCTGTGGGCCTGCTAATCAGACCCACAGCCTGCTGTTCTCTCTCTAAATTGATGCCAATGCACTCTAGGTGCATTACGAATTGGAACTGGTTCACCTTATAGGCCCCTGTAACAGTGTACTCCAGGTACCCAGGGCATAGGTGTATCCAAGGCCTACCAGGGGCTGCAGCATGTATTGTGCCACCCCTGGCCTTGCCTCCATATTTGGAGCAAGTGAGGCTTGGACAAAGGGTTTCCTGCCTTGGGAGGTGCGAGCACCACCCCAGACAGGATTTTGTGTATTGGGTAGGACAGGGCTGAATAGAATTAGACATGCCCGGGGCACACAAGGTGTCCTCGTGCTTAAGCCAGTCCAAACCGGTGCTGGGGCTTTCCAGCCCCAGTCCTGGTGCGGAGCTGGACAAAGGAAAGGGGGAGTAACCGCCCCCCTTCCTGTCCCACCCAGAGGAGGGACCTAGCAGGTGATCCACCCCTCAGATTGAGAATAAGAGTGGGAACAGTGCCATAGCACCTCAGATCATCCTGAATCAACTTGAAACTAAGAAGACGACTGGACTTCGACATTCTGCTGCACAGAAGACTGAAGACCATCTCCCTTGTAGCCTAGGAGTGGCCACCCTGTGAACACAGGCACCATCCAGCAACTCGACGTCTGCTTTGCCGCCGCCTCCTGCCAGAGCCCGAGCCCAAAGCCCAACGAGACCCAGACTCCCAGACTTCTCAATGCCGAATCCTCAGTCCCTGCAAAGAAGGGACCCGTGGAGGCACCGAGAGACGTGGGACCGGACATCGCAAAAGACCCCCGGGAAGCTGACTGCGCAGCACCCGAGGCACCCTCGACGCTGTGCTTTGGGGTTTGAGAAGCCTAACAAGGAGCAGTCCTTGCACCGAAGATCAGCCCCCCAGCATCTCCACGATCTGCGTTGGGCCCTTTTGCATCGTGCCACTTGACGCGCCATCCCGGCCACTTGCCACGTGGTCAGCGGCCATCTTGGCAACGAAACCTACAATTTACACTGCGGGTCTGGTTGCTCCAGACTTGCCCTCCCTCCTGTAAAAAGGAGCACCCGCTCTGATCTTGCTGGTCCGAGTGAGAAGCTTGCATCGATTCCTGCATGGCTTGCATTAGCCAAGGCCTGTTTGCTCCGATCAAGAAGCCGACACTGCCAACAGCTAGAGCCTTTATGGGACAGCTCGTGACCAACGCCTGGACGTCCTTGACCTCTTCGTGTCCACGTGGCTGTAGAATCAATCTTCACCTCATCGCCTGTTTGCACCTGACATCGCCTGGTTCCCTCCTGGTTCCACGGTAGTCACTGGCTAGTGACTTTGAACATTGTCCCCTCTGCTTTTAGGTCTTCACCACTTCAGATCCACCCTTGGATCCACCGGAACTCTTCTCGTCTCGACGCCTGCAGCATCTTCAGCTCCAAGCACCATCGACCTGCGTGACGAAACCCGACACTACTTCGCACCTGTGGACCCGCTTCCTGTGGGTGAGGTAACTCAGCATCTCCGGTGTTCCTACACTGGTACAAACCTCTAGTGCCTAGGTCTAAAGTTTTGTCCTTCTAGGTCAGCCGGAAGGTTCCTTAAACAGTAACTTTGTAACTTTTACGCACCATTGACATTACATTGGTATATGCGTGCACTTTCCGCACTGCACCCAAATCCCACGGGCCTTTCCCGACTTCTTCACTGTTAGTCCCAAACAGCTTCAGCGATTCCCAAGGCCCTAGGCCTACTTCCTTTCAGCTAGGTGGTTCTTAAACCATTATTTTAGTATATGGTTTAGGTGGCCCCTAGGGCTCATCCATATTGTGCAACTTTTGTGTATTTAAACTGTGTTTTGTTTTAACGCATTTGCTTCTGTGCTCATAAAGAGTATAGGGGATTTTGTAGTAAATAAATATATATATATATTTTCAATATATATCTGTGTGGTGTCCTTTCATTTGGTATTCAAGGGGATTGTGTATGGTAAAACAGCTTGCTTCACATGCCTTTACAGAGTTTAGCCTAAGACTGCTTTGTCCACGCTACTAGGATAGCTGGTCTATAAGGTTGACTTACAACCAATCATCATAAGGGTTGCTTGGCATGGTACAAGGTGATCACTAGAATTAGTGAGCATCACATACCAGGCCAACTTCTCACAGGCCCTTCCTGAAATCCTGCAGGGTGGCAGTCTGTGTGTTCTCCTTTGTACTGCCAGTCACTGGTTGAATAAACTGTGTAGCCTCGGACCGTGTCATGTATGTGCACGTAAATTGCATGATCGAGGTAACTATTAGCGGCGATACTATGTTTCTCTCTGTCCTTTTTCCCCAGCACCCCTCCAGGGGCGGCAATCTGAGAGATGGCCCCGGGCGCCACAAGCTCTAGCTATGCCTCTGCTCGACAGCCGCTAAAGACAGAGCTGAATAAACAGGAAGTGCAGTGCAGCGGAGGTACACACTGTGGATAAGGCACACTAAAACGCTGCCCTTTGTCGCGCAACAAGAGAGCAGCCTCCACAGTAGCACTGTGTGCTTCACGGAACGGCAAAGACACATCAAGAATTACCGCAGTCACACTCTAGTCACACAGCAGCCCAGACACACAGCAGCCGAGAGATCATTTGGACATTACCCACAACAACAAAGAAGTTCCATTAAATTCTGTAATCTCTCTGATACCTTCGCTGGGGTTCGTGCACACTTTCTCACAATAACAAAGTTTGACAAAACCGGAAGAAAAGGAGTACTTGGGCCATGGGCCACTGATAAAAAAAAACACACGAAGAGCAGAAGGAAATAGTATGCTACAACCAATAGAAACTGATAAAAAATAGGTGGCAAGCACACACATACAAATGAAAAGTAAGAGTAGGATGTAATTCTGTTTAAAGATTTACATTAAATATAATAGATTAGGCGAAACCTAAAAAGGCTACTCTCCTCAGGAGTGACAAACAAAAGTCAGTTGAGCTAAAACAAATAAAGCCTGCAAACAGAAAGTAAGCAATCTTGACTAACAAAACAAAATTCCAATAGTAAGCATTGTGAGGAGTGCATTACTAGGTCAGCTTCCAACTTGTCCCTAAATCGGAGAGGTATACACTTTAGGACAGTTATGTGCACGTTAGTCCATGGATTCCCCAGCTACAGACACCTGATGGCATGTGGACACAAACATGTTCCTGCACGCTTCACAATATTGTAATTGCATTTACATAGCGCTTACTACCCATGACGAGGCTACCCCTGGTAGGCTTCGACCTGAAAAGACAGCATTAGACTAAAAACAAAAACATGCGGTTTGTCTTCTAGTCTAAAAGGCATCAAATTAAGTGTTTCAAAAGTTCCTCTTGTTCATACTTACTACCCACAACTCGCAAATCCATACTGGATGTAAAAATCTAGAGCGTCCGAGGCAACACACTTTTTGTGCTTTCTATTGACAATTCATGTGAGAAACCCCGGGCACTACTCACCGCTTTTACCTCCTCTCACGTGTTCGAATAATCTCCACCATAGACATGCATCCGGTTAAGACCCGCCTTGAGACCAAAAACAGATAACGTGCCTCACCAATTATATAGAGGTCCCCGCAGTACCAACAAGCACCGCCAGTCGTAAACTCAACAGTGACACTATCAATCAATCAATCAATCAATCAATGCATTTATATAGCGCACTACTCACCCGCAGGGTTTCAAGGCGCTTGGGGAGGGGGGGGGGGGGTCCGCTACTGCTCAAACAGCCAGGTCTTGAGCTGCTTCCTGAAGGCGAGGTGGTCTTGGGTCAGGCGGAGATGGGTCGGGAGGGAGTTCCAAGTCTTGGTGGCCAGGTAGGAGAAGGACCTTCCTCCTGTGGTGGCTCTTCGGATGCGGGGGACGGCGGCGAGGGCGTGGCTGGTCGATCGAAGCTGGCGTGTGGGAGTGTAGAAGTTGAGGCGGCTGTTGAGATATCTTGGGCCTTGGTTGTGCAGGGCTTTGTGTGCGTGGGTGAGGAGACGGAAGGTGATTCTCTTGTTGACCGGGAGCCAGTGCAGGTCTCTCAGGTGTCCGGAGATGTGGCTGTGTCGGGGGATGTCGAGTATGAGTCTTGCTGAGGCGTTCCGGATCCGCTGGAGTCTCTTCTGGAGTTTGGCGGTGGTTCCGGTGTAGAGGGAGTTGCCATAGTCCAGTCGGCTGGTGATGAGAGCCTGGGTGACCGTCTTCCTGGTCTCGGTGGGGATCCACCGGAAGATCTTACGTAGCATGCGCAGGATGTTGAAGCACGACGAGGAGACGGTGTTGACTTGTCTGGTCATGGAGAGGGAGGAGTCCAGGATGAAGCCCAGGTTGCGTGCGTGGTCCGTTGGTTTGGGTGCGCTGCCCAGGGCGGGGGTCCACCAGGAGTCGTCCCAGGCGGAGGGCGAGGAGCCCAGGATGAGGACTTCCGTCTTGTCTGAGTTCAGTTTCAGGCGGCTGTTCATCATCCACTCGGCTACGTCTGTCATCCCTTCGTGCAGGTTGGCTCTGGCGGTGGCGGGGTCGGTGGTGAGGGAGAGGATCAGTTGGGTGTCGTCGGCATAGGAGATGATGTTGAGGTTGTGTTGGCGTGCGATGGCCGCAAGGGGGCTCATGTAGACATTGAAGAGGGTGGGGCTGAGCGAGGAGCCTTGAGGAACGCCGCAGATGACTTCGGTGCCTTCTGATCTGAACGGGGGAGGCGGACTCTGTGTTCTTCCGGCGAGGAAGGAGATGATCCATTCTAGTGCCTTCTCTTGGATTCCGACGTTGCTGAGGCACTGCACTAGGGTGCGGTGGCAGACAGTGTCGAATGCCGCGGAGAGGTCCAGGAGGATGAGGGCCGCAGTTTCCCCGTTGTCGAGCAGGGCTCGGATGTCATCGGTGGCTGCGATGAGGGCGGTCTCGGTGCTGTGGTTGGCCTGGAAGCCAGACTGCAAGAGGTCGAGGGATCCGTTCGTCTCGAGGAAGGTGACCAGCTGCTTGTTGACAGTCTTCTCGATGACTTTGGCCGGGAACGGGAGGAGCGAGATGGGGCGGTAGTTTTTGAGTTCGGTGGGGTCCGCTGATGGTTTTTTCAGCAGAGCGCTGAGTTCGGCGTGCTTCCAGCTCTCCGGGAAGGTAGCAGTGTCGAAGGAGGCATTGATGATGTCCCGTAGGTGGGGTGCGATGACAGCGTCGGCCTTGTTGAAGACGTGGTGAGGGCAGGGGTCGGTTGGAGATCCGGAGTGGATGGAGTTCATCGTGCGTTGGGTTTCTTCAGTGTTGATCGGGGTCCAGGCATGGAGGGTGGTGGTGGGGGGTGCAGGTGCGGTCGTGGGGTGCGTTGGCTATGTGATGAAGCTGTTGTGTATGTCTGCGATCTTGTTGTGGAAGTAGGAGGCGAGGGAGTTGCAGAGGTCTTGTGATGGGGTGATGTTGTTGTTTCCGGCGTTGGGGTTGGAGAGCTCTTTGACGATGTTGAAGAGTTCCTTGCTGTTGTGTGCGTTGTTGTCCAGTCGTTCCTTGAATGTGGTTTTCTTGGTGGTGTGGATCAGTTGGTGGTGTTTACGGGTGGCGAGCTTGAGGGTGGTCATGTTGTCTGGTGTTGGGTCTCTGCGCCAGGCTCTCTCGAGGGCTCGGCAGTTCTTCTTGGAGCTCTTGAGTTCGTCGGTGAACCATGGTGCTTTCTTACTGCCGGGTCTGCTAAGCGGGGTCCTCAGAGGGGCAAGGTCGTCTGCGCAGTTGCTGATCCACTTCGTGAGGTTGTTGGCGGCCTGGCTGGGGTTCGCTAAGCTGGCGGGGGGGTCCTGGCTCAGGGATGCGGCGAGCTGGTCGGCTGTGATCTTGTTCCAGCTTCTGCGTGCAACCTGTTGCTGGTGGTGGTGGATCGTGTTCTTTCTGAAGCTGAAGTGGACGCAGCTGTGGTCCATCCAGTGGAGACCGGTGGCATGGCTGAAGGCAATGTCCTTGCTGGATGAGAAGACAGGGTCGAGTGTGTGTCCGGCGTAGTGGGTGGGGGTGGTCACCAGCTGCTTGAGACCGAGGTTGGCGAGGTTGTCCAGCAGGGTGGTTGTGTTGCGGTCGTTGTAGTTCTCCAGGTGGAAGTTGAGGTCCCCGAGGAGGATGTAGTCAGCGGAGGGGAGGGCGTGCGGGCTGATGAAGTCGGCGATGTCTTCACTGAATTGTGTTCGTGGTCCCGGGGGTCTGTAGATGAGGGTGCCTCTGAGGGTGGTCTTGGGGTTGGTGTGGATCTGGAAGTGCAGGTGTTCGGCGGATGTGAGGGTGTCGTCGGTGTTGGTCGTGATGTGGATGGTGTTCCTGTGGATGATGGCGAGGCCTCCTCCGGTCTGATTGCCGCGGTCCCTCTGGGTGATCTTGTATCCGTCCGGGATGGCAATGTCGGGTGCTGAGGAGGCGTTCATCCAGGTTTCCGTGAGGAAGGCGATGTCTGGAGATGTGGTGTCGAGCAGGTTCCAGAGCTCTACGGCGTGTCTGTGGACGGAACGGGTGTTGAGCAGGATGCACTTCAGGTGGTTGCTGCTGGGGGTCGGCACAGTGGGTGCGGGCGCAGTGCAGGTCCGTATGCAGGTGAACTTGCAGGAGTGGCAGCTGAAGGGTCCGTCTCGGGGTGGCTCGGTAGCATCCAGGGATCCGGGCGGTGTTGAGTGCGTTGAGCTCGGTGGCGTTGTAGGTCTGGCGGGTGGGCTGGTGTATGCGGGGGCCTGGGGTCCAGGCGCTGGGCGCGGGCCAGGCGCGGACGGGTGCAGACGGGCTTACCTTTGGACGCGCCCGCTGCGCGTCAATGCTGCGAATTTGCCACTCTGCCATATGTGGAGAGTGGGGGGGGCGGAGCGAGGGAGGAGCAGCTGGGAGGCGGGAGCGGGGCGGCGAATGGGAAGGGCAGCCGAGAGAAGGGGGTGGGGCCGCAGGGGGGCAGCGGCAGGGAGCGGGAGGTGGCGAGAAACGCGGCAGGGGCTGAGCACAACGAGGGGCAACAGGGGACAAAGGCAACGAACTAAGTATAACTAAATACCACAGGGAGGGAATACAATCACAGAAATACAGAGCAGAAACAGCACACTAAAGCGGAACGAGAAAACAGGAGAAAATTACAATACAATACTAGGCAATACAATACAAGGCAGCGCAAGCAGCAGCGGTCGGGGGCCAGGAGCACAGCTGCAGGCAGCGGCGGCACTTGGGGGCAGCCTGGGCTCACACACGGAGGAGTGAGCGCGGTGTGTGGGGCCCAGAGGGTCAGAGGTCACTCTATCCTCCTTCCATCAATACATACCCCCTGTTTACACATGCCCCTTTACCGAAAGTGCTCCGGACTGCATTTCCCGGCATGCCGTGTTGCCCCTTGATCCTGCTTACGTCACATATAGGCGGGAATCCCCCGAGTCCCACCTCGCCACTCTTTCTCTCTTCTGTTCACCTTCATGCCAAATTTTCTGAGCAGTGGCAGTCATGGCGAGTATGTTGAGGCGCAGGTTTGGTGCACCTCTTTCCCGGTCCTTGAGGTGTTCTCTGTTCTTGGGAGTTGTGCGTCCTGCTAGAACCATCTCAAGCTGCATCAACCGTAAGATCAAGAGGGATTTAGCTATCAGCCGAATGACGTATACTACTATATGTTACACTTTTCCTGTTACATGTTTACCCTATCTCTGCCCTTGATTTTTTTATTTTTAAAAAAATTGCATGCTGGGATTGTTGCTATATACGTATAATAATGAAAGCACGCTAAACGTCCTCTGTTCAAAGTGGTGTTGGTTAAATTTCTAGAACTAACAGATGATTTGACAAAGTGGGGCTGATATTTCCTCAGGACTGACCAGTGTATTACCTCTTTCAGGGGAGCTCAGCTAATTGAATGGCCTGACGGTCCCCGGTCCATGTCCTATCTTGACTACACTGATGCGAGATGCAAGGGTTATTAAAGTGTTCACACAACATGCTGTTACTGCTCCTTTAAGAGAAGTGCTTGTGTCAGGCATGAGTCCGTATTGTTTGTAATTACCTCCAGCCCTGCACCCCTGATTATGATTTTAAAGGTACCCAGATTTGTTTGGCTAAAAACTGCTCTGAGAACCGAGAAAAGACCAGGGCCAACTTGTTTATCTGTCTTGCCAAGATGCATTTACATTCTTCTCTGTAGAAGCAAGCCCTGTTTAGCAGTACTTTTTTAAAGGGGTATCTGGCCTCTTGGAACTCTTGCTATCTACAGCCTCCAGCCTCATCCTGCTAGAGTTTTATAACTTCCAAAAAAGAGACTATATCAGTACATAGAAATCTTCACTGCGACTTTGTTCAGCAGTTCCTTGATGACAATACTCCCTCCTCGGACACGGCCTGCAGCCTTGCCCTTCTGAACTTTGATTTCTCAGAACATTGTTCAAAACGTCTTCTAAGTCTGAAGGTAAGCGCCAATCGGACCTCTACTTCTTGCAGGATGCAGTTCCATAAAGTGAACTAAAGAGTGGGTCTGAAAATCCTATTTTCATACCTGGTGCCTTCTTAGAAGTAGGACAAGTTTCAAGAATATTCCCTTTGAGGCTCTTGAAGTTTCCTGCTTCTCCTGCCCTTGCTCCAAACAGGATGCTTAAACATAAAAGGGGTGACAAGTCCTTTGTCTGTAGGCAGAACACAGCCTAATCAGTTGCCCAGCTCCACCCCGGTCCTTTCAGTTAATGGTTCATCCTTGCAAACCTAATCCCTGTAGTGTGAGGCTGTCTCAAAGGAATAAACAAAGTCCCTCTACAAATACACTTAGTCATGTGACCCAGGGCAGGCTTCAGCCACCAAATAGCTATGGCAGGAAAAAATTCTAACTTTCTAAGCATGTTATTTTCAAAATTAAAATCCAACTTTACCATTAAGTAGCGATTTTTAATTACAAGTTTCAGACACCAAACATGAAATGCTCACCTGTTCCCAATCAAAAGTAAGCAGTTTTTGAATATAGTAAGGCAACCCCATGTTATCCAATGGGAGGGGTAGGTCTCTCAGTAGTTAAAAACTAATTTAGGAGATTTTCGCTACCAGACATGTAAGAAGTAAAGCTACATGTCCAACCTTTTAATTAGGATGCACACTGCCCTCTGGGGTATCTAGGGCCTACTTTAGTGTGACTTATATGCAATTAAAGGAGAGTTTAAGGGTTGGCAAGGGGGTTATATTGCTGAATCGAATTGTCAGTTTATAACTGCATTCAGGCTGCAATGGCAGGCCTGGAAAATTTAAATTAAAGACCCAGGGTATATGGTGCACCACTCTACAAGGTACTTATACGTTTATTAATTAGCTCAATCAGGCGTTACTCAAATTTACCATGGTCAGAGGAGGAAGCACAAGCACTGTAGAACTGGTTAGCAGTGGTAAAGTGCAGAGAGAGAGCCCTTAGGCATGCACAAAATGGATGGGTGAGTTAAAAAGGTTGGGGAAGACCACCCTAAGGCTAAATTGCGTGTGCTCACTCCTCAAACTTTTCACTGCCCGGCCTCCCCTCCAGTGCTAGGCCTTTTTCTGGCTGTTTGGGGTACTTCACACTTAGGCTTCCATTACTTTTTGTCCAAATAGCTATCCACTAGGGTTTGTGAATTTTCCTAGTGGGGATTTGGAAAATAGCCCAAATATAGCAAATTATGGAGTTTTCGGGGAAAAAATAAAAAAATGTGCTCCAGATAAAAGTGCCTGTTTTTCCCCATAAAAATGTAATGAAGGAATGGTTTGAGGTGTAATTTATTGTTAATTATTTAAAACCTTACAATATAAATTACATTATAAAAACACATAGTTCATGCTTGTCGCAACCAGGGCTTTGTAGTGAAAGCCCTGGAAGTATTCCCAGCCTGCTTTTTTGTTGTGAGGACCCTACAGTCTCTAATTTGTTCTGTGATTTGAGAGTATTGTATTCATTTATAACTATCCAGGCATGTGATCTAAGTGCAAGTAAATCTTTGTCCTTTAACATTGAATTTTTTTTCATTAATCCATTGATATTTTTTTTTAATTGCTGGAGGTAAAGGCATTTCCCATAAAGAACGAACAGATAGATCCTCTATTGACTCATTTAAATACTTCTATGTTGGAAAATTTGGGTTTGCTTCAACTTCATGCCAAAGAGCGTGACCTAACTGATTTGAGGTATTTGATTTGATTATTTTCTAGATTTTAATGTATGCTTCTTTTCGTGCAATGATTTGATTTAACTAACCTTGTCTTGGCCACCGAGGCATTGCATGCAAGATGAAAAAGAGATCTCAATATTTTTGCGACAATTGTATTTAACATTGCTGCATCTCTTTCCCGCATTGTCCCTATTCCATACGAGAGAGTTGGAATAAGTTTTGCAGATAATATTTTTAGTATTGGTAGATGGCTTGGACCACCCAATGACCTCTGTAACAAGTGAAATGCGAAGAGTAGATTGTTTCCATTCATCTTTAATTCTGCTCCATCTTATAATGCATCCATACCTTCCGTTCAATGCCCTTAAGCCAAAGCATTCAAGATCTTTTACTAGATCCAAACCTCTTGAGCCGTTTCTTATTGTATTATATTTTCCTCTTGGGTAAATTGCAATAGAAAATTCATCTCAATTCAAATTTCTTTATTTCGGCTGTTCTGGTCATAAAAGTACATTTAAAAATAGGACACATTTTCTACAGTTTAGTTGTGCAAAATGAAATAAAGTGGTGGACAGTGCAATATTTAAAAGGTCTCAGAAAAGGCATTAGTATATATGAAACTACTCAATTTTTATACAGTAAAAATTGTTTACAAAGTTAAAAACCAAATTAAACCAGGCTAGATTTCAATACAGTTAAATGGGCACACCACATAGAGAAGAAGTATCGGGAAACTGAATACACAATAGGGAGACTAGTATCATGTTTTAATATAATATAAGCCTCCGCACAATGAGTTGTTCCGTGATTCCGGCAGACCTGTTGGAGCCATCGGTGCCTAATTTTCTTGTATACAGGACAAACAAACAATACATGTTGGTCCGTTTCTGGGGTGTTATCACAAACCGGACACCCCTTGGACTGTGCCCCCCCCAGTTATTTGTGAAGGCGCAGAGTGGTAGTACACCTGCCTAAATTGCACATAAAGTTTTTCAGCTAGGGGGGCTGAATAACATCAGGAACAGGTTCTAACCTGTATTGGTCTTTGACTTCTAAAAATTGTGCAGTCAGTGTACCAGTGATGGAAGTTCCCTTGATCTGATTTACCTTATGTTCTCTGAAAAGCTTTGAAAGAGCCTTTCTGGGAATGGTTGGGCAGGATACTTCGGCGTTGGCCCACAAGTTACCCATCCTTAGAGCAACTAAGGTATTTTTAATATAGGCTACCAGGGGATTTTGCCTGCCCCCCGCAAGTTTAAGACCTCCTTCACCTCATCCTTAAATGCCACTTACTCTGGTGTAAACCATAGACATCGCCAGTGAAGAAGGGGCCTGAGGGCAACTTCCTTAGCAATTGGGCCGACCCCGAAATCCCTACGGAGTGGCGTCAATGGTGTAATTTTCGGGAGGCCTAGGTTTTGTCTAATAAAAATATTTCCATTCCTAGAGAGGGGATCAGATGGTAGATGGCCCCAGATTTCTGCCCCATATAGGGCCGCCCCCTTGCTTGTGTCTTGTAGATTTCCATAACCGGCCAACCACTTTATGGGTGGTTTTCTTGAGCATCTTAGCAAGCCCCCCCGAAGTTTCATTCATATCAAAGTCCTCTGATATTATAACTTCCATAGAAAAATAGGAGTTCTGATAAAATGCTTTTTAGTTTAAGGGACATCGACTTCCTTGCCTTTGAGTCCCGATATATTAAATATTAATCAGAAGAAGTGTGTTCCTAGTGTTTTTATGTCAGTTCCTCAGTTGTACTATTAGGAAGTTATTATTGTCTGTAATCACCTGTTCACTTTTAATATTTAGACCAATAGCTAGAAAATTTGCCAAGCCCCCCCCCCCTTACCTCCCTTGGACGACTTCATCTTCTAATTTTAATAGCTGGATTAACATAACCAGTTAAGCCTTCAAATGGCTCGGTTTCCCTGGTTTCTTGTAATAGTATATTATGACATTTTCTAAACAATACATTCATATTTGTGTTATACTTCTTATTTTTCATACCATTAATGTTCCATGAACACAATTTTATAGTTTGTCAGGGACAGGAGCCATTGTTTAAGACCATTGTTAACCAACCTAAATTAAGTTGAGTTACGCTCTGCGTTCCTTATCGTGGATTCACAGATGTAAATAATGTTTTGCCAATTGGGGTTTTCAATACTGAATATATATACTTGTATACTATCGTTAGTACTATATACTCTTTTGGAAGAACAAAAGGATTGGGTAAGAGATTGATGGAGGCTTACCGATTTTAATTCTCCAGTTAAAGAAGGACTCCATTTCTCGTATCACTTTCACAGCTAGGCGTTTTGAAGCCCAAGTTACCAGTGTAGATTCTTGTGTATTACCATGAGGCTGGGGTAAAAACATAATAGATTCAATATCTTCTGTAGTGACTTTATCAAGAGATGGAACTGCAGTGAGCAATCTTAAAATGTTTCAGCGATTAAGAATATTGTGGCTCCCTCTAGAATGATATTCTGGAACAAATATTATTTGGTCAGTTTTATCCACAGGAGCGAGGGTGATGGTTACATTAACAAATGGATCTATTGGCTTTGGCCTATTACAGTCCGCAGGTGGATTATATTGATCAATTAACCTAACTTTCAATTCCTTTTGTCCTACGTTTTTTTAAAGACAACTTTGGCATAACCCTCTGTCACGGATGAGCCATAGCCAGCGCTGGCGAAAGACTCTTTGCTGTATTCTCCTCCGCCATTTGAGTGGTCCAAATATTTCCTATTTGGTTGTCGGTGGGTCTGGGAGGTAGTCTAGTGAACCAAACCTCCCAGATGGACTATGGGTCATTGTGACTATTGCATGAGTTAATGAGTCTGTCTCATCAAGGGAAGACGTATTTCAGGAGCTCTTCCCTTGGTTTTTATCAATTAGCGGATAGGATTTCTTCTTCTCAATATTTCTTTACATCCCAGGCTCTGGGCTTTCCCTGACTAACTAATTTCACTATGCATTTTCTGAGTCATTGTACAGTTTACACCAGGAGTAATTACAGCACTAGATTTTGTTATATGTTTTGCTTCATATTTTATTTTTCTTAAGCTTTTTTGCCATTGTGTACGTTGGAGAGGATAGTTGGGGATCAGCATATGGGAACATCTGAGCTGTGGCTTCTTCTGTGCCTACCTTGTTCCTCTCCTCTCTTAGGTCTGTCACTTGACTATTGTTTTCTAAGCCTGCGTTTAAACTATCATTGCTTCAAGCCATTTTCATAATTGTTGGCAGAATTATAATAGAATTTTTTTTTTTTACAGATGGCAACTGACAGATTTGTTTTTCTATCTTCAATTAAAGTGGTCAAGACTTCCAGAATTGTTGCTAAATTATCAATCATTGGGCAACAAGTGCACTCCATATACAATGTAGCTACATGAGTTTATACTTCCATTATTAGATTATTTAGTTCAGACAGCTTCTGATTGATCCCTGAAACTGCTTTTTACATAATGTTAAGAAGGTCTCCTTGGACATCCATTTTATTTGATTGCTAAGTCAAAGTTTCCAATGTGGGTTGCAATGTTTTAAAAAAGGTGTACGATATGAATCAGTAATTGGTGCAGAGTAATTGGGCTCATGATTTTACTAAAGATCACTATTGCATTTACACAGATTTAGCTTGCTGCTGTTGGACCTGGATGACTCCCTGTTTCCAATCTAATTTGTGTAATATCATTACTGTTGTGAATACCCTCATCCGATGGCTCTTCCTTTATTTTCTAGCAAGCAAGCCATCCTAGAATTGAATTATCACAACACAATGCAAGCTTTTTTGTATTTTTTTGAGTTTCAAGAGTCAAGAGCTGAATACACATATTTTGAGTGGTTTTTAAGGACTTTTGCTCTTTTTGAGTATTTGCCAGATGGTGTATTTGGTTTGTTTTACAACTAGAAGCCATTATTCCTCTACATCTCTGTGGTTATTGTTTATTTTTACATTTATTTAAATTGGTTGTGGGGTGATGGATAGTAATAATGATCCTTGTTTTTTTAGGAGACTTCTGAGGTGAGTATAAACTAGTCGAGGGTTGTAAAGAATGAGGTCTTAATGCCAGTAGCTCCAGTTCTGTAATAGTACCCCATTGAGGATCTGACTTTGTTGTATCCCAACCAGGTCTGCAATACCATTAGTTTGGTCCACAGTAATTTCAAAGTGTGAAATTGGTGTGATCGGTGTAGGGAAAAACCTATATTCTCTTGATTAGACAACACTAATCCTCCTGGATATTTTTGAAAGTCAAATTAGTGGGAATTGTAGTTGCTTTTTTGAACATTTAATACACAGGTGAAATTAATGGTTGAATATCCCAATGGGTTTTACTTTTGTATTTTTTACTGTTAACAACACCTGAAGTTTTTACTTCCTTCTTATAGGGAGGAAAAGCGCCTTATTCCGGCCTGACCTCATAGTTTGCTCTTATGCAGGGTTATGGTTTCCATTTTCTTTCCTATTGTTGTTTACTATTGCCTAACCTATAATTCAATATATGTATATATTAACTGATTAGTGCCTTCCATGGGAATTATGTTCCTCCCCATTGATTGTTAGTGGCAGAAAATCTGATATTACGTAGTGCTGCCTTTTCCCGTAACCTGCGACCACTCTACCTAGGAGGGCACAAACGCACTAGTGACCTCAGTTCCTATAGTTTTATCAGTTCAATAAACAATTATATATCACAAGGAGAAAAAGGAAGGGGAAGGAAAACCCTACTCCCAGTCAGGCTGCCCACTCACAATCAGTCAGGAGAAACAAGCACTGTGCTGGACACTGTCCAATATCACTCAAACATTGCCATCAATGCCGTCAACGATCTCCCGGAAACTCAAGCCCATGCTGGAGCACTTTCCGACCACACTTTCAACAGTCACAAGAGCAGCTGCAAGCTATAGGTTATGGTTGCTGGTTTATGAATCACCCGCAGCACCTGCAGCACTATCAACAGGCCAGGGTGGCTGTAAGCTGTGGGCTATGGCTGCTGGTTTTTGAAGCAGCTGCAGCTGTTGTCCACCGCCGCTAGTGCTTCCAGTTTGAGGCTGACTCAAACCTGCATGAGTCGGGGGAGGCTGACTGTGGCTGACTGACGCTATCAGGTGATCAGAGGAGCAGTCGGGACTCTGATTCCGGTCTGTGGTGGCTGCCTAGCCCCACTACCACCACAGCATGCTACTTATTAATGAGGAACAAGTGTCTATGGGCAGAGTGAGCTCGGCACAGTGCGGTGGTTCTGGAGGAAGATCTGTGGGCCATGCCCCGGAGGAATAATGCACTGGAATACCGACTCCTCTCCTGGAATTGTACAGGACATGGAGTGGGTGTGAGGTGGCCTAACCCTGCCTCCATCACTGCAGCCAAATGTGAGTACCATCTAAATGTGAGCCTGTCCTCACTGTCCACTACGAACCACGACCAGTATAGCCACTACTCTCCTATGGTTTGAGGTGCTAAGTTCACCATCTTCCCAGCTTTGAGGAACATGCAGAACTGAATGAAAAAAATGCTTTGCATCAGGTTTAGCATTTTTCAAAGAAGTAGCCAATTTTTCTTATTTTTTGTGCTTCCAATCTACTTCCAGTTTGTGGTACAAGCCAGTGTGAAATCCATGGGTGATACAGAAAAGCTATGCATTTCTGAAAAGTAGACTAAATCCTGAAATCAACAGGGGGTCATATGTGTAGATCCCTCAAGGTTTTCCAACAGAAAACTAACTCCAATTCCTACAATTCTATGCTCCCACATGTCTTCGGATAAAAATGCCACCTTACTTGTGTGGGCAGATCTAGTGCCTAAAACACACCATAGATACACCACATTTGTCCACTCAAAATGTACCCCTTTTTTTGCAAAGTGGGTAGTTGTGGATTTTGGACCCTACCTCAGCCAGGCACCTAGGGAATCCTAGCAAGTGTGTAAATTTTTTCAAACAAAACCCCTAGGGAAATCCAGGATGGTTTGACTTGTGCAGCTTTTATCAGGTTGTTTTACCCAGAATCCCCTGCAAACTTCAAACTTTGACAAAAAAAAACACATTTTTCTCACATTTCTGTAATGGAAAGTTCTGAAATCTGTGAGGAATCACAAACTTCTTCCACCAATTCCCCTATGTCTTCTGGTATATTTGGCTTGTGTGGGTAGGCCTAGAGCCCGTGACAGCAAATGGCCCAAAACGAAACATGGATGCATCATATTTATTCACTCAAAACTGAGCTGTTTTTTGCAAAGTGGGTAGTTGCGGATTATGGGCCTTTGCTCAGTCAGCACCTAGGGAAACCTAGGATGGAGTGCATTGGGAAGCTCACAGCAGGTTGTTTTACCCAGAAACCTTTGCAAACCTCAAACTTTGAGGAAAAAAACACATTTTCCACACATTTCTGTGATTGAAAGTTCTGTAATCTTCTGGAGCCACAAACTTCCTTCCACCCAGCATTCCTATGAGTCTTCTGATAACAGTGATATCTCAATTATGCAGGAAGGCCCAGTGCTTGCAAAAGGAAAGGACCCAAAATACAATTTTGAGACATTAAATTGTCCTTTCTCAAAAATGATCTGATTTGTCAATGATGGTAGATGTGTTTTTTTTTTTACCCAGGGATCGACGTCCACACGGGAACCGACCGGAAATTTATGAAAACTAGACACCCAGGGGTAAGCCAGGGTGGTATGCCTCATGTGGATCCCTAAACATTTTCATATCCACAATGCCCTACAAACCACCAACTTCCCTTAAAATTGCAAATTTTCTTGTGACGTAATCTTCTGGAATCAGCAGGAATCCCAAAAAATTTCAACCACCCAGCTTTCCCCACTGATGACAAAAAAATGCTACCTCACCTACGTAGCTCATGTGATAGGCAAGCATTAGGCCAAGTTCAATGGGAGTCTTGCAGAATCATTCCTGCTGTCTAGTGGACGTTCTCCCCCCCCGGGGGCAAATTGGTGGTAACAACCTCCAATATGCCTCTAGGTGCAGAAATACATTTGGGGTGGGGGAGCATTATTTTATTGCCAGAGGGGGCTGCTCCCCCTTCCAAACATAATCCCTAGAGGTCTTGTGGGCTTTCTGCACCCTGCCTCATTCGAACCACAGCTGCAGGATGCATCCCTAATGCAGACCCTTGCATTCCTCATTGACAACAGTCTCGAAGATGGACTATACATCACAGCCTCGCAGCTCCTTGGAAGCGGTGCATCTTTCTGACTGAGCAAAGTATCCTTGTAGCCAGACTTCACATTTCAAGCCCCTCATCAATGAGATCCTCAACAATGACTCCGGACTTCTCATCACAGCTACACAGCCCTTCTGAACTGATGCATTGCTTTGGCTGTGAAGCACATGTTCAATGCAAATTCTCACAATGCTCCACAACCAGGCCTTAGAGTACTCATTTCAACAGGCCTACCTTGGTCGCTGTAGCTGTCCCACACTCCATCATGGCTGGCCTGAACTTGTGACTTTGTCCCAGACGGGCTCGACCAGATGTCCACAATTTGCATTTTGTGCTTTTTGGTTCTCCCACTAAAATCTTAAAAACAGCATGTTTCCGGTTCTACTGATTGGGGTGATGTTGTTTTGGTATTTTATAATATATACAAAATTACTCTATTTTCCTAATCCCTGTGGGATCAATTTTTGTGTGGTGTTTTCCCTTTATAACTGTTTGAAGTGTAGAAAAAATACTTTATACATTGCGTCTATGATAAGCCTGACTGCTCTGTGCCAGGCTACCATAGGGTTGAGCACAGTTAAATTTAAGGTTTTGTGTATGACTTCACCCTGACAAGAATTGGTTGCTGCTTGAGAAGGGTTTTACTCCCCTTAATCAGTAACACAATTTATTGGAATATCCCTTTATTTTATTTATTTATTTATTTTTGCATTTATACAGCGTGCTGTTACCCGAAGGTGTCCTGGCGCTAGATGAATATTCCACGAGGGTCAGGCCACAATCAGGTTAATGTGTAAACAGCCAAGTTGTAATGCCTCTCCTAAAGGTCATCAGATCTGTCATGTTCCTTAAGGCAAGGGGCATGGCATTCCAGGCCTTCGTTGCCCCCAGAACGAAACTCCTGCCTACCCACCGTGCCTTCTTTATACGAGGAACCTTGACCAGGCGCTGCTCAGCTGACCTCAAGGGTCTGGGAGGAAGATACCATTGAAAGTACTGCTTCAGGCAGGCCGGCCCAAGGCCTTGCAAGGTCTTGAAGACCAAACATAGGGCTTTAAAGGCGATCTGCTTCTGTACTGGCAGCCAATGTAATTTGACTATTTCGGCTGAGATGGAGGCAAACTTTGGTATGCACATCAACAGTCTGGCTGCCGCATTTTGCAACACCTGCATTTTTATTAAGAAGCCCCTGTTGGGCATTCAAAAGCAGGCTGTTGCAGTAGTCTAGACGTGACAACACTAATGCTGTAATAAGTGTTTTTTTACTGCTCTCGGGTAGGAAAGCGAGAATCTTCCGTATCATTTTAAGTATAAAATATACTGATGATGCTATGGCATTGACCTGGGGCCTAAAGGTGAGCTGTTCATCAATAAGGACACCCAAGTTCTTCACCTTAGCCACTGGAATAGGGGGGAGTCCATCTCCTCCGGCCACCAACGAGGACTCCAAAAGTCCTCCTTTGCCCCACATACAATAACCTCAGTTTTGGCTGTATTTAATCTGAGGCAGTTATTGGCCATCCACCAACTCACTGCCAACATACATTCCTGGAATTGCATAGCAAGACCTTCTTCCTTCCCGGGTAACATTGACACCACGATTTGTGTGTCATCTGCATAAGATGTTGAATCAAAACCAAAGGACCTGACAATTGGGGCCAGCGAGTTGACATAAATATTAAACAGTGTGGGGCTTAGGGACGAGCCCTGGGGAACCCCACAGGGCAACGCAAAAGGTTTTGATGCGCTTCACCCAAGGCCACACACTGGTCTCAGTTAGTAAGGAAGGCTTTCAAGATGTCCCACGCTTCCCCTTGCACCCCACAGGCCCTCAACCGGTCCATCAAAATCCCATGATGTACTGTATCAAAGGCCGCGGATAGGCCCAAAAGGACCAATACCGCTCTGCCTCCGAAATCCAACACTTCTCTGATTTCCTCCGTTGCTTTAATCAGAGCAGACTCGGTACTGTGACAAGCTCTGAAACTGTGCTGGGAGGGATCTAGGGCTTGGGTGGCCCCTAAAAAGGCATTAAGTTGAAGGTTCATCATGTTTTCAACTAGTTTGGCTGGTAGCGGCAGCCTAGATATGAGACGATAGTTGTTAGGGTCCATTATATCCAGGTTGGCTTTTTTTAGTAGAGGAAGGACGGAGGCATGTTTCCAGCAGGATGGAAAAAGTCTGGTCGCAAACATGTTGTTAAAGATCGCCGTTAAAGCGGCGGCAATAGGTACATGTGCCATTTTGGCAATCGTTGCCAGACATCGGTCACATGGGGATCCTGATCTTTAACGTCAAGAGCAATTTAGTTGTCTCCTCCGGACTCACCGGAGCAAACTGCTCAAGCCTGGACCCCTGGACCTCTCCCACTTCAATAGACTGACTAGGGATAAGTGGATCGCTCTTATCTGCATTCTGAAAGCCCCTAAAAATGGAATCCACTTTAGCCTGGAAAAACTTGGCCAAGGCCTTGCATAACTCTTGGCTAGGTTGAGGACCCAGCACTTTCGGGGTCGCGAGGCAGGACACTGTTCTAAATAGTTCCTTTGTTGAGTTACTGGCCAGATTGATCCGGTTTGTAAAGTAATCTTGTTTTGCCCGCACACAATCATTTTCTTATAGTCAAGTTTAAAATCGCCTTATCAACTTCCTTATACCCTTTATGCCATTCCCTCTCCAAGATTTTACAGCCCAATTTCTGCCTTCTAAGGTCATCCGTGTACCAAGGAGAAGAGGGAGAGATCCTATAGGGCCGACCCCCACTTGGTGGCACTAGAGTAACACAGGCTCGCTCTAGCCATCCTGTGTAGGCGAAAGCGGCCTCTTCCACCTCAAGTGGGGGTTCTTCCCTAGAGGCCGGCATTAGGTCCTCCAGATTTGACCCTACCAGCTTATTCCCGGCTCTATGGCTCTTTACTCCTGCTACTCATTAGTCACAAAACACTGTATAAGCCCCTTTATTTTTAATGGTAATATTTTTCTACTTGAAAAAGGATTATCACAACTGTCAGCTTTGTGTAAAGGTAATATAGGAAGTCAATGTTTAATGTGATTTCCTAACCAAACCATTAGAAGCAGCATGAACCAGTAAAAGAGTCACCTTCAGAACAATCAGTATACATTATTACAATCAATGAAGTGGCAAAAACTGCTTCAAAGAGCACGTTTTTAATATATTCTCTGTACAAACAGACCTGAGCGGAATCTTAATTTCACCAGCTTTACTAAAAATATATGAGATTCCTCAGAATTTCACATTACTTATATAACTTTGTATAGAAAGAAAGTAGTGCAAGATACTAAAAGGAGAATGGTTCATGCTGCAAATGCCTTGTTAAGAGACATTATTGCTTGAACTATTCTCCACCTAGTATCTCCCAAGACTTTTGTATGCAATGTGCGTATTAGAGTTAAATAAACAACACAAGAACTCCCTAAACCACATTTCACTACAAAGTGTAATTTCACAACATTGTAATGAAATTTCACAAAAACAAAATGCTTTTTTACTCACCTCTAGTAGTAGCTGATGGACGAAAGACATTAACAAGAGTACAGAGAGGCTTTGCTGAAACACTGCCCCACCTCACAGATTTTACGTCAACTACATTGGTTACCCATCAAACAAGGAATTCAATTCAAAACTCTCTGCTTAACTCAAAAAATTCTTTATGGCCATGGCCCTCAAATATTGCAGGGACTCTGCACTTTCTACACTCCCACAAGTGCTCTCTGTTCTGCTGATCTCCATCTCGCCCGCACCATTAGGGTGCGTAGGAGTAGAGCTCGGGGTCCATCTTTCAAGTGCAAGGTTTAAAAACTCTGGAACTCCATTCCCCTGGAAGCATGAAATACCATGAACCATCTGCTCTTCCGAAAACGAATCAAAACCTGGCTGTTCTCCTCTTTCTAGGGCCCCCTTCCCGGATATTTACCACTTTCTTCCCTCTCTTTAATGCGCCTGCCATGCCCAACTGTTTGTCCGTTTGCTAGCGCTGGGACGCCCCGTTGCTGGAGTAGCCACGCGCTTTACAAATATATTTAACATAACATAACATATCGAATTACATTGTATAGATTGATAACACTCTTAGGCCTCCTAGCAGATACACAGTCATTGTGTGGTGATACACTCAAATGAAAGAGCGAGAGTAGTTAGGAAATTATTAACTCAATTGGAATTACCAGCTCAGTCCATCCAACGGGAGTCAGTGAAAAGCTGACTGTAAAAGTATTCAGAATTACAGCCATTATCATGAGCAGGAGCCAAAAGAGTGGAATATCCACCATGGCCTGTCCACACCAGTATGCGGAAGGGAAGAGGCCAGAGAGACACAGCTGGGAGCGAACTTTTATCTGGAAAAAATTGAAAAGTTCTTGTTAGTAAGATCAGTTTACATATAGAATGCAAAAGTCACCAGTAAGCATATGCTACAAGCATAAACAGTATCAACACTGGCATAGAAACCATATATTGGATGTTTGAACTGAGGGGACGTTTGTATAATAGAAGCTACACAAATATAATTTAATTGTAGTCTAAATTTACAGGCCCTGGGGAAGTGGTGCTTCAGTTATTATAATTTGATAAAATATTGTGTTACAATTATTCTATTGTATATTTATGTAAATTAGAATATTTTTTCATAAGTATGCTAATTGTTTATTTATTATTTTAATTACTATTTCCTATATTTTTTATTAATTGTTAATGGTTATTTAGTTCAACTATCAAATTTATGTTAATGAATTTTATATGTATTAATAGTTTTAACTTCAATTGCTCTTTTAAATAATGTAATATCATTAATGTCATATTTCATATTTTTTGTTATCTTTATTTTTTGGGCGTATTTATTTGAAATATTTCTATTTCATAGTCTGTGTAATACACCATTTATATTTTATTTGATTTGATTTTTCTTTCATAAATATAGTTTGAATTTCAAATATGTTTAAATATTTTTACTTTTTAATATTTGAATATTTTTCCACAAAGGATTATGAGTTGAAAGTATAAATCTGACCCTTTCAAAGTCCACCCCTTTCCATGCTTTCACTTAGGTTGGAGTGGGGTTAGTAAATCGGACTGCTTCACAATCCAACACTTGCCCTGCTTTTTTCTATGTTGGAGTGGGAGTAGTAAATGTGACCCCCCAAAGTCCAACACTGTTCATGCAGTTGCTTAGATTGTAGTTGGAATAGCACATCTGACCCCACCAAAGACCAACAATTTTCCTTCTATTCTTATGATGAAGTGGCAATAATATATATGATTTTACAAAATCCAACATTTTCCTTACTGTTGATCAGATTTCAGTGAGAATAGTAAATCTAACCAATATAAAGTCCAAAGCCTTTAATTCTTATGCTTATGTTGATGCTGGGATAGTAAATTTGAATGTTAAATACTTTCCCTACTGTTGCTCAGATTGGAGTAGTACATTAGTATATTTAACTCCTCTAAACTCCAACACTTTCCCTATTTTGACTGAGATCGAAGTGAGAATAGTAAACCTAACCACTGTCTCTGCATTTGCTCTCATTGGAGTGGGAATAATAAATGTGACCCATCAAGGTTTCACACTGTCATTTTTACATTTGAATGTGAAAAGTAAATCTCCCTCCAAAGCCTAATGCTTTTCCTACTTTTATTACATTGGAGTGTGATTAGTAAATCTGATTCCTTCATCGTTAAATACTATTGTGTATTTAGGATTGTTAATATTTGTTTTATTATGTATATATAAACAATGTTTTTTTTTTAATTTCTAAATTAAAGTTTAATTTTGTTGTTCTTGTATTTATTTTTTCTTGATCACTTTGTAAATGCTTCCACATTGAGATATATATATATATATATATATATATATATATATATATATATATATATATATATATATATATATATATACATATATCGTTGCACGTTCCCAGAAATCGGTTCCAAGAAAAAACGGCCAGCACTCCAGTGTCGTAGTTCTTTTAGTTATTTTATTTCCAAACCCCCCAGCACCCTCGACAAAAAAAAAAAAATATATATATATATACATATATATATATATATATTTATATATATATATATATATATACATATATATATATAATATATATATATATATATATATTATATATTTACTGAAAAAACCATAGGTTTTAGACCTTATATAGTTAGGAATTAACATATAAAAAAAACATTGAAATTCCTCCTATATATTTAGCTGGACATTTTATTGATATAAAACCAATGAAATTCCACATATAGTTAGTTGCACTAACTATATATTTCGCGCATCCGCAATCCAATGCTGATGATGTCACATATTACATCATTCATGACATGGTCAGTGACATCACTGATGACATCACTGATGACATCTCAAATGACATCACTGATGACATCATCCAGTGCCTGTGTGTTTTGTAAAGTTTAAATATGTTTTACATATTGAAGAATGAGTGGATGTATAAGAGTATGGATGAAGGATTTGATTGTATAAGTGAGTAAGTATGTGTTAGTATATCTGTGAAAATGTAAGCTGTTCTGTGTTTAACTGTATAGATGAAGAAATCAAAGTGTGATTGATTCTTTACAGGACTGACTAGGTGTGTGAGTAACTCCATGGATGAGTGGCAGTGTGTGAGTGTCTGCATAGGTGTATGAGTGCATATGATAGTGTTGTAATGATGAGTGACTGTATGCACGAGTGACCTTATGCGTGAATTAATGAATGTGTGTGTAGACGTAGGAATCAGTGAGTGCGTATGTAGTAAATGGTATTGGTGTGTCAATAGTTTCAAAAATGATACTCTGTATTTTACACTAGGTGTAACAGAGGTTATATTAGAGTGTAAGGAGGTGCATTGTATTATCACATGAAGTATATAATCAGCGGTGTGATCATTGATGTTAAATGAGCTGTCATCAGTGATGTCATCAGTGATGTCACTGACCATGTCATGAATGATGTAATATGTGACATCACCAGCATTGGATTGCGGATGCGCGAAATATATAGTTAGTGCAACTAACTATATGTGGAATTTCATTGGTTTTATATCAATAAAATGTCCAGCTAACTATATAGGAGGAATTTCAATGGTTTTTTATATGTTAATTCCTAACTATATAAGGCCTAAAACCTATGTTTTTTTCAGTGAATTTCCAAGGTTTTTTAAACGCTAATTCCTAACTATATAAGGCCTAAAACTTATGGTTTTTTCAGTGAATTTCAAAGGTTTTTTAAATGCTAATTCCCGGCTGGCCCAACGAAGGCTTCCCCCAGGCAGGGGGAAGCGGAACAACTTACCCTCATGACTTTCAAAATAATTAGTTGAACACCCAGTATTGGCCCTAAAAGTCTGGCACCACGTCTCAAGGCTACTCCATATTTTCATCATATGAACGACAGCACGACAGCAGCACAACCGAGCACCGCCAAGCAGCAGCTAACATAGTAAGTGAATAAAGTGTGACCTGTTTATCGGCATCCTAATGTACTTTCCTTTTTGAAGCGCGTCAGCCAGCAGCCTAAAATTACATAGAGCACCTCAGCATGCAGTCAGTCTGCACAAAGTGGAAGTCAGCAGCCCTAAAATGCTTAATTATCAAGCCGACTGGCCTCTCTGAGTGAGTGTAACCTTTAAGGTCTTCTTAAAGTTCTGGACCGGCAGGCAGTTTGATCCGAGGGCGCCGGCGTTGCCTTTATTTCTCTGGCCTTGGGTTAATATCCTGCTGCGCAGTGTTGGCCCACTACATCTTGAACAGTTTTATAACTAGCGCAAATTCGACCGAAGATGTTGTTGCAGTGCTATCATAGTAGGAAATACTAACCAAGTTTCTATTTTTAGACATAATGCTCGAAAAGCTGCATTTTACCTTTGGAGCATATTGGCATCGCAGCCTGTGAACCTTCGGAAAATACTCTAGCATTTAGAAAATACAAGCGTCCTAATCTTCTATTTATAATGTGGTTTGAGAAATGAAAGCATTTTTTAGGCGCCAGAACTGCTTTAACACTCAGACTGTCTTCTGCCAACATAACAGACACGCATTCGCCTCTGCCGCAGCCTTCGTGGTTTTCTTGAGGTGATGTTACTCGCAGGTTAAAATCAAATCTTAAATTGGTGAAAAGTGGATTACTGAACACCTCGAGCAAGTGAGATAAATGCCACTTGACCCCTGTGATTGGTAACTTTGCTGGTTAGTACTTTAATTGACTGAGCCCTATTAGGTTTTACAAATACGTTTTTTTTCAAAAGTCTGTGAATTCCATGTTATTGCCCTCCCCCGTTTTTCGGTCTTGGCAGTAAATTGTACTTTAATGTCAAAGGTGATTAGCTAGAGCACTGCCGTTTCCAGCTGGTGGCATCCCTACACCTCCAAGCTGAGTTAAGTGATGTCTTTAAAGCCCCGTGAACTTGACTTGTTCATTCATTTCCTCAGTTTCATAGGAAGAGTTTCAGGACCTAGTTGTTAAGGGGGAGGGATATTTTTACCACAGGATTGCATCATGCACATTTCTGCCCCGGTTGTGAAGTGGGATATAAGCTGGCCGTAAAATTGTTTTAAACGTAATTCTTCCAGCAAAGTGCTGCCAGTGAAGAAATGTAGTTTGTGTTTAAGCCATACACTTAATTCCATAGGTCATGAATGCCCGTTTTAGAGACCCCCCATTTTTTTCATCCCAGGAAAACCCCTAATGTCAAGGTCTTCCATTTCTGGTGCTTTGCATAAGTTTTAAGATGATCTTAGGGGCATGTTACCAACAACTAGCGATAATTTTTGTCTCTAACTTGTTTAGAGACAAAAAGTATCGCCGCACATCGGCGATTTTTATCGCAGATAAACCTTGCTATTAACAAGGTTTATCGCAAATGCGATAAAAAACGGCCGAAATGCATGAATATCACTGAAAAGTCAGCGATATTCATGCATTATCGAGCAAATGCTCTTAGCCATGTTATCCACCTCCCATTGGATAACATGACCAAGAACTGCTCCGGGCAGGTGTTAGCTTTTGGAGATATTCCCGCTTAGCGCGAATATCTCCAAAAGTTGATAATAGGAGATAGCGATGTTAGCGACTGTTTTCAGTCTCTAACATCTTGGCACGCCCACTTTGCATCTCATTAGTGATAAATATCACTGACATGCAAAGTGGGGCCCAAGATGGTCGCTATCTCCTACTAGCTGTCGCTAACTGGTGTTAGCGACAGCTTGGTAATAGGGAGATAATTTTATCTCCGCTTTCTTGGCTTTTAAAGCCAAAAAAGCGGAGATAAACCCTCTTGATAATATGCCCCTTAGTTTCTTGTTGCTCAAATGGGTGTAATTGCTGCTATTTATATGTTTCCCCTCCTTTTCATTGCCTGATTTTGCGCGCGAGAAAGTGTCCCTCATAGTTGATGAAATGTCACTCATAATTTCACTGAAATTCCTAAAATGTCACACATAGCAATCTGAAACCTTGGCAGCTATGTACGGGGCCCCCACTTCATTGAGAGTCGACTCGCAAGCGGGACACTTCTGCCGAGTATGCTTGGCTTCTTTTGGATTCCTGGAAGGAAATGCGAGTTTGACCCCCCGAAGCACCTGGCATTTCTGGAAACCTTACTGCACCACTGAGAGGCACGGACTCGGAGGAGACGGAGACTCATGGCAGGAGCGAAGGTAGGAAATAATCGGCAATTAGGGGTGATGAGAAAACCAGCGGTAGCACACAGAAACGTGTGATTGCCTAGATAGTTTTTAGAACTGCTACACAGCGACATACAAATATTGCACAATGTCAGCTGACATGGTTAGAGACAGGGAGGCTGCTGCAATGGACATGTTGTCTGACAGCCCTCAAAGTATGATAGGTGTAAAACAATCAGACACCAGTAGAAATAAAAATACAGACTCCCAGGCTAAAATAGCAATCTGAAACCTTGGCAGCTATGTACGGGGCCCCCACTTCATTGAGAGTCGACTCGCAAGCGGGACACTTCTGCCGAGTATGCTTGGCTTCTTTTGGATTCCTGGAAGGAAATGCGAGTTTGACCCCCCGAAACCCCTGGCATTTCTGGAAACCTTACTGCACCACCGAAAGGCACGGACTCGGAGGAGACGGAGACTCACGGCAGGAGCGAAGGTAGGAACTAATCGGCAATTAGGGGTGATGAGAAAACCAGCGGTAGCACACAGAAACGCGTGATTGCCTAGATAGTTTTTGGAACTGCTACACAGCGACATACAAATATTGCACAATGTCAGCTGACATGGTTAGAGACAGGGAGGCTGCTGCAATGGACATGTTGTCTGACAGCCCTCAAAGTATGATAGGTGTAAAACAATCAGACGCCAGTAGAAATAAAAATACAGACTCCCTGGCACAACGAAGGCTTCCCCCAGGCAGGGGGGAGCGGAAACCACGTCCACTCGGCCCCGCCCACAACCAGGCGGCGGCGGCGGCGGCCATCTTGAGGCGGCTCGGGCCGCGGCGGTGATCTCGGGAATAAAACGAGGGGTGCGCACCCTCGAAATTAAAATAAAAAGCATTAAAATAAAAGAGAGAAGCCCCCCAGGCCCCCCCCCCAAAAAAAATTCCGAAAATTCGCGGGGGTGCGCGCATGCGTGCGCGCTTATAGATATATAATTTGTTTCTCTTTTACTTTTCTCAGGAACCACTGGAGGGATTTACACTATTTTACCAAAAGCGTGAGTTGCGTAACAGACACTACCATTTTGACAAGTTTGGTGTAATTCCCTTCAGCGGTTCAAGCTGTAGCCGTGTCTAAAGGTCCTATGGAAATTAACATGGGGAAAACACGTTTTGGGACCCCCCTTTTTTCTCAGCCCCCACTTGACGAATCCCCCCCAAACTTTCAGGGAAGGAGCGGAGCGGAGTGAGCCATCTTCTTTGAGAAATTTGCGAAGATTCATCAACCAGCGCCAAAGTTATTCCCAATAGAATGTTGGGGATTTCCTATGGAAACTAGGTCCTAACTATATATAACCTACTGGCGGTCACCAGTAGGTAGTTATAGTTAGGATTATTTTCAATGCAAAATCTCAACATTCTATTGTGAATAACTTTGGCGCCGGTTGAAGAATCTGCCAGAAAATTTCCTCAAATTTGCCTCGTGGCGCTCGGTCCTTCCCTGAAAGTTTGGGGGGGATTTGTCAAGTGGCGGCCTAGATAAAAGGGGGGTCCCAAAACGTGTTTTCCCCATGTTAATTTCCATAGGGCGGTCGACCTCACTTTTAGCTCAAACGGCTGAATGGATTTACACAAAACTTGGCAAAATTGTAGGGACTGGTAGCCCGATGTGCCTTTGCTATGTCTCAAGATATGTGCTCCAGTGGATTTTGAGTAATTTAGGTTAAAAAAAAATATATATCTATAAGCGCGCCCCGGTACGCGCACCGGGGCGCTAACCAGCGCGCTACGCGAGTTCGCGCGCGGAAAGCTGATTGGCTCTCGGGTGTCTGTAAACATTCCAAACAGTCCGGAGCAGCCGCCATCTTGTGTCTCGGTAGGATCGAGACACAAGAGGTGGCAAAAACAAAGGAGAAAATTAGCAAAAGGGGTCAGGGTAGACCCCCCTGACCCCCTAGGTTTGATGTGGGGACTATAAAAGGGCCCCGCGGGACCAAAAAATAAAATAAAAAAAATTCGATTTGCGCGGGGGAGCGGATCGGGGAGCGTACCATGGAGAAAAAAGAATGACATTTAAAAAAAAAATGCGTTTTTTTTTAAATTAGAGGTAGTTCTAAAAATAACTGGTTTTTTTCTTCTTTTTGTTGTTTTATATATTTTTTATTTTTTCTGAATTCTTTTTACTTTTTTTGGCTTTTCTGAACAGTTTTATATATTTTCTGTATTTTATATAGGGAGAAATTAAAAACAGGGATTTGTAAACGACTCAACTGGAGCAAAAAAAAAACAGGAACAAATTAAGGCTTCTTTGTGCATTTGTGGTTATCACCAGCAAGCATAATGAGTGTAATGCTCTGCTCACCATAAGTAATTAATTTCCCACAATGTACACAAACAATTTTGTATCCCCCAAACTTTGGTTGTATACTTGAAATCAACTGACTTGCTTCTGGACCCGATAGAGTGGGTTCTTTGGTTGTTGTAGTTGTGCCAGATGATTGGGGTAGGTTTTTGCAGAGTTCTCTCACCTCTGCTGCTGAATAGTTAATAGGATGCAAACGCTGCATATGCCAAAGGAATATTTTTTGGTAGGGTTCCCCCTGGATAGCAAAGCACCACAGATGAGACAGGTCACCTTTGCAGCGTTTACTTTTTTGAAACCAGTTGGGATTTTATAAAACTCCCATATGAAGTGCTCCCTAGGTTTGTATGGTGGAGTGTTTTCAGGCAGGAACTGCCTTGTCCCTTCCCTTGTGACGATGATGTTTTCGTTCGCGGAAATAGCGCTAACGGGACGCTCACCGGTGCGCGCCCCGGGGCGCGCCGGAAAAGTGTGAAAAAAATAATAATAAAAAAAAGTATTATATAAATGTACAATATAGGATTCATTATAAAAAATATTACATTTCATAGGTTTGAGGCCCTATATATAGTTAGGAATTAGCATTTAAAAAACCTATGAAATCTATGAAAGTGATGTCATTAATAACTTTGTGCCCGTTTGATGAATCTCCACAAAATTTCTAGACCAATTTCTTTTTCTACATTGGCAGAGTATGGTATGTTTTTCACAGTGATTGGTCAAGGGGAGCAAGGATAAAATCAGTGTCTCAAAACGTGTTTGGGCACCAATGTGCTTTTCTATAGACATTGTACTGACACCTCCAACGTGGGTGATGTGACAAGACTGTGCACTGACGTGGTGCATAAATTATAAATGTAAGTTACAACTGGTGATGCACAATAGTGTTTAACAGTGAAGGAGGCAGATTTACCATATATATATTATATTCACTGAAAAAACCATAGGTTTCACACCAGTTATAGTTAGCTGGAAATTTTACTGACATAAAACCATTGAAATTCCCACGTAATAGTTAGTTGGACTCACGCGCCTGCAATGCACTGCTGATGACGTCACATATTAAATCCCTCATGACATGGTCAGTGACATCACTCATGACATCACTGATGACATCTCAAATGACATCACTGATGACACCACTGATAACTATAACATGTGTGAAACCTTTGGTTTTTTCAGTGAATTTCAAAGGTTTTTGAAAACGATAATTTTTAAATTTATTAATTATTATATTTCTTTCATTTTATACTAATTTCTTATATTTTTATTATAAATATTTATATTTATATTTTATAAATTATATTTCATATTCTTAATGTAAAATAATAAAACAATTTTTTAATTTTTATAATTATTTTTTTCTCCACTATATTAAAATTAAATTCTATATAATTCCTTTTTCATTTGTTTTTTTTGGTAATCGCACCGCACGCGTACGGAGATCGCACCATAATTTGTACGGTAAATCGTCCTCTGCGCGTACCCACGCACACATTACGGATATGCTTTGACGTTGTGCGTCGCATTTACGCTTACGCGTGACGTCATGTACGGCGCCCCGTAAGCACACGCCACGAAAGTTTCTAATTGTTCAAAAACATATATTTATGTTTTTAATGTACATATTAAGGGAAGACATTATCTGGGATAATCCTGAAACACGTTTTTTTTTTACTTTTAATAAGCGTATATTACTTTTGAAAGCAATTACGCAAATCGCGGCTGTACGTCGCCCGTACTCACATCGTAAGAGCACCGTAAATGCAACGTAAGAGCTCCGTAAGCATACCGTGAGCATAAGCAAAGCCATGTGACTTTAAAAGAAGAGATTTGATTGGTTCATAACACTTCCTATTCCAACTGTTGACAGACCCCTCCCATTTTAATCATTCTACTTTGACTTCCACAGGAGAATGATCTGTTCTGTAGATCTCTAGCCATTTGGAAGAAGTAACCACCATGGGTGCACGGGATGACTCTTCTTCAGAGTATTCCTCTGAGGAACATTTTGTAACTGAGCAGCCTCAGAAAAAACAAAAGGAAGCAATAATCTGGAAATTTTTTACATTTCCCCAAGACCCAAAAAAGGTCAATGCTCCGAAGGTGACCTGCAAAATTTTTGAGGTTACTCTTTCAAGAGGTGACCCAACCAAGAAATACTCTTTCGGCACTCACTGCAAGCATGGTGCGCCATGTCAAGACTTTACATCCAAATAATTATGCTAGAGCTGAAACTAGAAGGTTGCAGAAGGACCAGAGATCTGCTCTTTCCAGTACATCCATTGCAGCACCACCACCACCACCGAGCGGTATGGTTGCAAATATACAACCTGAATTTGGAGACCTGACTATCGGTTGTAAGATTTGCAACAAACTACTGAGTTATGAAGAACAATCCATTGAACTTATTCTCCGCAAGAAAAGGAACCACCATTGTTCTTGTCAATAATTTTTTTTTACTGTTTTGTTGACGTTCCACACTTTTTTGGGTTCTAGTTTCATTTTTTTGTTTAAAAAAAAAAAAAGGTTTTAAAAAATACAAAAAAATAAAAAAACTACAAAGACAGAACTACCTCCACAGGTCAAAGAAAGAGCTATATTTTTATGATAGTGTGTAAAACTTTGTCTGAATGTATGGTGAATGTGAAAGTGCAGAACTATAAGGAAGTGCTACAGCATAAATCTATAAGGTGATTACCAATAGTACACTATAGTACCACCGAAGCACTTGAATGTAACATATACATATAAATATGTTACAAATCTATCCTTCAATTTGCACTGCTGGTGGAACTGCCTGGGTGAATTTCTATGTGCTAGGAGCGGATTTACCATCCCCTTGTGCCTCTTTTACACATCTGTTGCTTCACTTTTGTGATGCAGCGGTGGTGTAAAAGATGTGCCAGGGTGTGTGGTGTGAATGAGATGCATATAGAAGGTGCATTACATTGTAAAGCCCTGCGCCAGAAGGAGGCTTTCCAAAGTACAGGGGAGAGTGTAGGTGTTCTGGCGCAGGAACGCCTCCTAAAAGTGACTGAGTGAAATCTATAAGATTTCATTCACTCACTTTTAGGCTTTTACTGTGTCAATAAACCTGCATTTGCTTGAAACAGGTGTAAGGATTGACACAGCATTCTAAGCATAGGGCCCCAAGAGCATTGCTGGAGCTGCTTTGTACTTGCAACGCAAGTCAAACAATGCGCCACCTACACACCACAAATACATCACATATCTGTGCCGTTTTTGTCCCATAATACACCACATTGTACATACAGTGCATCCATTGTGGTGATGTCACAGTGCACAATAACTGGCATGTTTCTGGGGATGTACCACTTATTTTACATCTACTGATCACTGTTTGAATGTAGTGAAAGGATTAATACACACTGATCAATGAGTCACTACAAAACTATAACAGAATTGACAGAGTGTTTGGTGGAAGTGTAAGAATAAAGACTGGGGAATTGAACATATAAAAGGTAAATTTGCAGGTGCATAGAACAGTGCATGCATAGTCTATAGGAGTTTGAAGCAGTCCATGCTCTAAGGCCCACTTTCATCATGAGTACTTAGGTACTAGCTGAATGATTACAATTCTGCAAGGAGAGCGTGTGGCTCAATGTATAGCAGCTTTACTTTTACTACAGTGTATAGAAAAGCACATACTGCTGTATGGTTCACTACAATACTAAAACAGTAGTGTGAGAGTGTTTAGTGAAAGTGCAATGATACAGATTAGGCAATTGAACGTATAAAAGGCAAGTTTGCTGTGTATAAAATAGTGACTGCAAAGTCTATAGCGATTTGAACCAGTCTATGCCATAAGGCCTACTTTGGTGCATGACGACTTGGAAACCGATTGAATGTTTACACTTCTACAAAGAGATTGTCTAGCTGAATATATAGCACCTTCACTTTTACAGCAGTATATACATAAGAACATACTGATGTATAACTCACTACAATACTAAAATTGTAGTAGTAAAATGTTTGGAGGAAGTGACAGGATAGAGACAGTTCAATTCAAAGTTTAAAAGCCAAGTTTCCAGATGTTTAGAAAAGTGCAATCATGTATAGCTCTTTGAAGCAGTTCATGCCCTTAGGCCTACTTTGCTGCATGACTACTTGGATAGTGGCAGAATGATTACACTTCTCCAAGTAGAGTGTAGAGTTGAATGTATAGCAGCTACACTTTTTGTAGAGTGTATAGACAAGCATATATTGCTATATGAGAAAAAGAGAAAGAGAAAATGTCTCATTAGAACCAACCAACACATAAACACATAAACTTGGTAGATATCTGTAAAATATATTTTGTAATTGATTTTTATCTTGCGACGACTTGCAACCTTTGCAACGTGGCTGAAATCTATGTTTTTTTTCAGTGAATTTCAAAGGTTTTGTAAATGATAATTATTAAATGTATTAAATATTATATTTCTTTCTTTTTATACTAATTTCTTACATTTGTATTACAAATATTTATATTTATTTAATTTTTTAAGTTATATTTCATAATCTTAATGTAAAATAATAACAAAATACATATAATTTTTTTATTAATTACATTTTATTTACAATATATTAAAATTAAATTCGATATAATTCCTTTTTCATTTTTTGTTTTTGGGGTAATCGCACCGTACGTGTACGGTGATCGCACAATACTGTCCGGTAAATTGTCCTCTGCGCGTAACCGTGCATACATTACGGATACGCTTTGACATTGTGCGTCGCATCAACGCTTCCGCGTGACGTCATGTATGGTGCCCCGTACGCGCACGCCGCGAAAGTTTCTAATTGTTCGAAGACATATATTTATGTATTTAATGTATATATTAACAAAGACATTATCTGGTATAATCATGAAACAAGTTTTTTTTAACTTTTAATAAGCGTATATTACTTTTAAAAACAAATATTAAAATCGTGGCGGTACGTTGCACGTACTCGCATCGTAAGAGCACCGTAAGCGCACCGTGAGCGTACGCAAAGCCAGGTTACTTTCAACAAAGAGATTTGATTGGTTCACAACACTTCCTATTCCAACTGTTGAAAGACCCCTCCCATTTTAATCATTCTTCTCTGACTTTCTCAGGAGAAGCATATCTTCTGTGAAGCTCCAGTCAATTTAAAAACAACCTTCACCATGGCTGCATTTCTGGAATCATCTTCTGACCACTCTTCAGAGGAAGAATTTATTGCTGTGCAGCCTCAACCAAAACAAAAAGAAGCTGTAATTTGGAAGTTCTTTACCTTCCCTGAAGGTGAAAAAAGTAAATGCCCCAAAAGTCACTTGCAAGATATGTGACACAACTGTGTCCAGGGGCGACCCCACAAAACAATAATCATTTGGGACAGAAAGCATGGTGCACCATGTGAAGACTCTGCACCCTAATAATTGTGCAAGAGATTGCACCCAAAGACTCCAGGAAAACCCTCCACCTACTGCTCCAAGTACTTCAACTGCACCACCACCTCAGGCAACCAGTCCGCACCCAAATATTCAACCTGATTTTGTGGATCTCACCATACATTTCAAATTTTGCAATGAATTGTTGTGTTATGGTGAGCAATCAATCGATCTTATTATCCGGAGGAAACGGGAGCATCATTCTCCACGAGTTTAATTTTTATCTTTCATTGTTTTGTTCATGTTGAACACTTTTTGGGTTGCAGTTTAGTTTTTTCTTTAAAAAAAAAACACAAAAAAAAAACTTGTTTATAAAATACAAAAAAATTACAATACAAAACTAAAAAGACAAAAAAAACTGTTCCTTCCGGAACTACCTCCACTTGTCAAAGAAAGAGCTATATTTCTATGATAGTGTGTAAAACATTGTCTGAATGAATGTGTAGTGCATAAATGAATGAATGAATACATTAGTAGTGTATGGTGAATGTGAAAGTGCACAACTACAAGGAAGTGCTACAGCATAAATCTATAAGGTGTTTACCTATATTATGCTGTAGTACTTCCGAAGCACTTTAATGTAACATATGCACATAAATATGTTACATGATTATGCTTCACTTTGCACTGCTGGTGAAACTACATGGGTGAATTTATATGTGTTACGGGTGGATTTACAACCTCCTTGTGCCTCTTTTACACTGCCATTGCATCACTTTTCTGATGCAGCAGTGGTGCAAAAGATGCGTCATGGTGTGTGGTGTTTACAATGTGATGCATCTGGAAGATGCGTCACTTTATACATTCCTGTATCAGAAAGAGACATTCCTACACAAAGGGGCGGAAGGGGTTCTGGCACAGGAAGACCTCCTAATAGTCGCTAAGTGAAATCTACAGGATTTCTCTTTCTCACTTTTGGAGTCATGCTGCGTCAAAACCCTGCACCTGCTTGAAGCAGGCATAAGGATTGACACAGAATTTTGAGCATAGGGCCCCCAGAGTATTATTGGAGCTGCGTTGCATTTGCCATCCAACTCAAGCAATGCACCACCTTCACGGCACAGATACATCACATATCTGTGCCCTTTTTGCCCCATGGTGCACCATATTGTAAATACGGCGCATCCATGGTGGTGGTGTCACAATGCACAATACCTGCCATATTCCTGGGGAATTGCCAGTTATTGTACATCTGCCCATTAGTGTTTTAATGTAGTAAATGGATTACTACACAACTAAAACAACAGTGACAGAGTGTTTAGAGGAAGTGTAAGAATACAGATTAGGGAATTGAAGGTATAAAAAACAAGTTTGCAGGTACATAGAAGGCTGTAAGCACAGTCTATACAAGTTTAAAGCAGTCCATGGCCTAAGGCCTACTTTGCACCATGATTACTTGGGTACTGACTGGATAATTACAGTTCTGCAAGGAGAGTGTCTGACTGAATTTAAAACACCTTCATTTTTAGCACAGTGCATAGATAAGGACATTCTGCTGAACAGCTCAGTACAATACGGAATCAGCAATCACAGAGACTTTGCTGGAAGTGAAAGGATAGAGACTGAGAAATAGAAGCTATAAAAGACAAGTTTGTCGGTGCATAGTAGAGTGCATGCACTGTCTATAGGGGTTTGAAGCAGTCCATGCCCTGAGGCCCACTTTGCACCATGAGTACTTGGGTACTAGCTGAATGATTACAATTCTGCAAGAAGAGTCACTCAAACCATTATTATTATTATATAATAATGAATGTATTCTTTTAACATCTCTTAATTAATTAGAGCTTCTAAAATAATGTCATCAGGTATTTCATTTTCTTCATTATCAATTTCAAAAGTCATATGATCAAACTCGATGTCCTCTAATGCTTCCACAAAATCAGTATCGAAGGTTTCATCTAAAAAAATCACAGTTGATATCTGCAGCAATAATAATTTCATCTTCATTCTCGCTGCCCATGAAAGGTATATTTAGCTCTTCTATGAGAGTGTTACTAATTTTGAAACCGTCTTCTATATTGTTCTGTTCATCTTCCATAGTGAATTTTTTATGTTGTAGATCCTTGTACAAAAACATTAACACTTAATTTTATCATTTTTCCTATTACATAATACAAAACTAACTTTATCAACTATTATGCCCTTTAAAAAATATTAGGCAAATACCATTCTCAACTACTTTATAAGATTATATAAATAAAATTACTTATATGAGTTTTTAGTTATAACATTTTCTTATATTTTCAAACCAGTCACTCCTTATCACTATAGGAAAAAACTAAGGCTAGTATAATAAAATGCAGTACTAAAAAAACTACAATATGTTTATTCACCTTACCAGTTCCAAAGTAGTAGATGTGTTGTAGTAAAATGCAAAGAATACAGGTACACTCAGCATATATATTTTAATTTCTTCAAATGTGTTTAAAAGATACAAACCATCTTTACACACTTATGTACTCCATTCATGTTCTGTTACTCCAGCTCTGTAGAAGTACATCCCATCGAACATTTTTAACAGTTACTTATACTTACCTTCAAAAATAATAAACTAAAAAATATATATATGTTATAAAATTAGCATCTGTAGAAGAGAAAAAAAAGTACAGTTACAATATATCTTTTACAACACAAAATAATTTGCAAAGCATTTTATTTGCCTTTTTTGCTGTTCTCCGAATATATTGAATTTCACTAGAAACAGTGAGTTCAATAGTACTTATCACATAACAGCGGGCAATAAAGACAATCAAGAAGATTATCTTTAAAAAAACCTTCAACATTCTCAAGAACAATCTAAAAAATACAAATTAAACATATGTTAAATGTTTTTGCTAAAACCAATTTCTTACATAACTATGAGGTATGTCAAACAATCTTAAAATAACAATACACTATCAAAATGTTCATACACTGTAGATAATGTTACTTACACATATATGCTGACAAAATATACAACAAAAAGTCCTTAATGGTTTACGATACTTTCCCTCATTGCCAAATAGTATGTGTAAAATTCTTAGTTTGAAAGTTGTTCAATAGTAATCCTGAGTGTCTGCCTCCCAGCCTTCTGATCTAAAACCACTGACATCATTTACACCGTCCCCCAGTGCTCATCCCTCAGCCCGATGCTATTGAACTTCTCCATGGGCACCCTCAAACAAGTGGCCCACCATCACAACCTCAACATCATCTCCTACACAGACGACACCCAGCTCATCCTCTTCGTCACCAAGGAGCCACATAACACAAATACCACCCTCCATATTGCAATTAAGGATATCACCAACTGCATAAGGAGCAGCTCTCTAAACCTGAACTCGCACAACATGGAGGTACTCATCCTCAGACACACCCCCTCAGCCTCGGATGACTCCTGCTGGTCAACTACACTGTGAACAGTACCAACACCTACCGACCATGTACACAACCTACGATTCATCCTCAACTCCTCCCTCTCCATGTGAAAGCAAGTCTACAGCATCTCCTCATACTGCTATAACACCCTACACATGCTCCACAACATTTACAAGTGGATCCTAACCAAAATAAGAAAAACAGTAACACAGGCCCTCATAGGCAGCAGACTACACTGTGGCAACACACTCTACACAGGAATTCCAGCGAAACACCTACAACAACTACAAAAAATCCAAAACACCTCCACCTGACTAATCTTCAATGTCCCCTGCTGCAGCCACATCACCCACGACCTGATAAACCTACACTGCCTCAACATCAACAAGAGGATCACCTTCAAGCTCCTCACCCTCACTTACAAAATACTCTACAATACCAGATTAATCTACCTTAACAGCAATAATCCTGAGGCCAAATCTTGTTCTTAAAATTTTGGCTTTAAAAATATTAGGTAAGGATTTGGTAACTCTAGGCAAAAGTTGCTTAAAAACGAATTGACTATCATTACAATGTATCCAACCTTTCAGACATTTTAAATAAACAGTGTAATGTCCAGATGTTATAGAAGGTCCATCATGAAAAATAATTGCAACAGCTACAAAAGTTCTTCCTGATATTGGTAGTTGAGTAGCTTCAACATTTTTAATTATAGTTTCCAATTTTCTTCCATCAGCTCTACAACGTTGCAGCATTAAAATTACATACTGTCCATATCTTTGTATAAATAATGTTGATGACATTTCTGATTTACATTGGCTACACTCCATGTTTTGACTTGCTCCTCTAACTAGATTGTTAAACGACACTGATTCACAGTCTGCTAAAGTCAAATATATGAATCTTTCAGTGTCTATGTTAGTGCTACATGTAAACAAACTATTTTACAGTCATGTTGCCATTTATAAGAAAGGCCAAAAAGGTTTGTAATATTTACACCTTCATCTTCCAATACACCAAGCATAAACATTAAAAATTCCTGACAATCTTGCTTAATATTCTGCGTAAATTGAGAAAAATCAGAACATATGTCCAAAACATTTCAAATATCAGAAACACTTTGTATTTTACTTTTATCACTACTACATTTCTCATAAACAGAATGCAACAATGAACAGAATCCTTCGTCCCGATTTTTAACAATTTGCTGTTGCAAACTTTCAAGAAAAAAAAAACAACATTAACAACTACATTAGCATAGCCGTTGACACCACAACTATTTTCAAACCGATAACCAACATTCTCTTCAACACTGTCCTTTTTCTTTTTGCTTACAGGCGCAACTTCATCTTGTATTTTTTCTTCTCTACAGTTTCACAACAGATATTCTCATATCTTCTTTTTCTACCTACCACACGCTTTTCAAATACTGGATATTGACCTAAATTGGGTGCATATTCTCTTCTTAACCTATTATACTCTTTCACACAATTTGCATCTGCACTAACCTTTGTCTCATCAAAATCAATCAAACACAATCCAGATAAAGTTCTCACTCGAGACAAAGCAATATATGCTATACCCTCTTTAAACACAGTACTTCCAATATTCACTAAAGCACTATCTACACTTAAACCTTGAGATTTATTAATGGTCACCGCATATGCCAAAGAAATAGGAAACTGTTTTCGGCATACATACAAATCTTTTACAAGCAAGAACCGGGGTGAACAACAACTAAATTGTTGTACTTCAGCAATTTCATCAAATTTGATTTTCAAAAATTCAATCCCATCTCTATTTACATAATTAACAAAATCAACAATTTTACCCATTGCTCCATTTACTAAACCTTTTTCCACATTCAAATTACGTTGTTAAATTTACCCTACAGTTTACACATGCATACAAATTCTTTTCTAAACCAGCAGCTTTACTGATTGATTTCTCTAAAGAATCCAATTTCCTCTTCAACTTTTCAGTCAAAATAATAGTGATTCCTTCATGTTCTATTTTATCAATAGCTTCCAGTTTTATAATTTCTTCATTTTCCAACTTCAACATTTCTTCATTGAATATAGAACATTCATGCAGTGTTGGCATTAAGCAGATTACAGATTTGTTTTCTGCAATTCTCATATATATTTTCTGAGGAACAATATTTTCATTTGGAAACACATTGGGAAGTAATCATCTCTGTAAAGCTTGTTTGCCATGTTCTGTCACTTTTCCAATTCTTATATCTTGAAGAATATTTCCATAATCTGCATCATTTGCCTGACGCATATTTGTAATAAGTTCCTTATATTGAAAAAATGACCAAATATTAACATTTCCAATACTCCCCAAAGACTTTCTGGTATCTTCATGTGCCAGTGTTTTAAACACTCGTCATTTTACTGGAGTAAGTTGTAATAGATCTTCAAAAACTATGCTCCAAATAATACGTCATACTCTTTTTTAAGAATTTTCTGCATTCTTAAATGCACAAAGGCAAGCATTAAGTTTGATATCATGCTTACCTCATCAATAATGAGAAGTTCCATTTTTTTCAAGACTCTTGAAACTTCACAACAAGCTTCTCCAGATAGCTTGTGGTATTCCCTTTTGTTTTCATGCTCTTCTGGTAGCATTAATAAACAATGTAAAGTAATTCCTTTAATATTGTGTGCTGCCAACCCAGTTGGAGCAGTGACAACACAAGACAAATGCGACTCAGTTGTTTTGTGTAGATAAGTTGAAATTACTTTAATTAAAACACTTTTTCCTGTTCCAGATTCTCCACTCACGTACATTCGGATAAGTTGAAACGATGAGCAAGAGCACTCTTTAATTTCATGAAGTAATCAATGGTTAATCTGTTCTCTCACTTGCTCATATATTTCTTTCTGCTCAACATTTAGTTGTTCCTCCAAGTTTCCTAAGTTTGTTACATCTTCTTGAGCTTGATACATTGCTGTTTCCACCTCTTCCATAGCAGTTGCTGCTTCATTTTGAATAATTGGTTCTCCTAATGGATCCTGACTTAACGTAGCAGAAGTTTGACTGTTTTGAGCACTGTCTCTAGCAATCTCAGCTGCAATTGTAGCTCCTTGCTCAATTTCGTCATTCAGCATTTTCACATAATTAGCAAAAAAAACAGGACATTCTATAATATATTTACTTGTGTTGAAGGAATCTTCATAGCTCTCAAAATCTCCAAGTAATTCCAATTCTGAAAGCCATGGCTTGAAAAGTTGCAAAAGAGCTAAATAGTAAAATTCCCTTTTGTCAGGTGTTTCGCAACTCAGTTTACGGTGATTAATCAAATGTCCTTTTCTTTGTTTCACCAAACATCCTTCAGAACCAATCACGGCGTATATACCATTATTGATGTTTTCTATAATATTCCGTTTAAAAATATAGTTTTGCAGCACTTCATAGAGACAAATGTTCTCAAGATGATGACTTCTATTTGGATAATATGTATACAACATATTTGTTTTCACAATATCTGTACTTTCTGGCTCTTTTTCAGCTAAATATTCAATTTCTCGTATAGATTTAAGTACTCCGTTTCGTGTTGCAGCAAGACCTAGACCCACATTTCCTTCAATTCTGTCTTTTCTGAATGTGTTATGTACAATGTTACATATCAAGCAACAGCAATCGAATTGTCCGCAACATATTGAATATCCATATTAGCATTCCACATGGACAAAATGACTGGGTTATAGTCATGTATGTATTTTGATGCTTCATTTCTTCTTAAGTTGTAGGTATTTTTTGGAGACTTTCTTGTGGTAGTATGTCGCAAAGATGACATAAAACTGTTCACTCTTCCTTTCGATATTTCAGGATGTGGAAATCCAAAACGACATTTGGTGTAGAATTTGTCCTCACATTTGTACTTTTGACAACAGTATTTCCCACAACGATGGCTTTGGAATCGAAAGACTTGTTGTCTTAAGTCCTTATCTTGTGTACTTTTGGGTATATCACATTTAACATATTTTTCAATAAAAGACAACATAGTATCATCTGAGTCTGTTCCAAATTTGGGAGCATCTTTGATCCATATTAGCATATGTATGTGAGGAGCACCTCTTGCTTGATACTCCTTTCTCAAAAAAAATGTCCAGATCCTCTCCAAAAGGGAGGATTTTTTTATTGGTGATAAAAGACATCATAGCTTCAAATCTATGATTGAAATACCTGCATACATTAACTTGATCCAAAGAGCACAATTCTCCAGGTGTCTTGTATTCAATATTTAGTATATTTGGATTTGCCTCTCGAAGAAATTGAAGTAAATCATCCCAAGCATATTCAGCACAGTTTAGAGTAAGGAACCATGTAGGAGTTCCTAAGTTCCTTAGCATACATTTAAGTTCTCCATGATGACGGTACCAGTACTCATTAGTACCACGCTGATATGCCATGAGATTAATTAACTGAGATTCCAAAACATTATCTTTCTGGTATACTTTATCCATAAATAAACATAAACATAAATAAACATAAACATAAACATTTTGCAGATGTACACCTGTTTTCAATGTATGGTTTACTGCATAAGAAAGTCCAGACAAATCTCTCTGAAACAAAAGATGAAACAAACACGGAATACATTGTCAAAATCTTGGATCTTCTGCATACAATCTTAATGTCCGGTATTCAGATGCAGGAATCTGCACAGGTCGGTCATCATATCATCTTCCTTTTCCTGTGGGAAACAACGAGCTTCCAAGCTTTTTTCCCATACACTAATGGGACTTCCCTTTCCTTCTTTCATTTGGAATAACTCTATAGTATTCCCCATCACTTCTTTAGAATGAAGTGGATGAACACTTTAATGTTCGTAGATTTCTTCAGTTCTGGACACATCCACTTTTTCAATTTGTCCAGATGGCAAGTCACTATCTTCTTCTACAGTTATTTCTTCATCTCTCACAAACACATTTTTATAATATTGATTATTTTTTATCAGATACAATGTTGCCTTTTTCACTTTCCTAACATCTACTAATTCTTAAAAAATAAAGAGGAGAGTTAGTGGTGTTCCTCTACAAGGAATGTCCACACAATCACAATAAAAAAATAAATAAGAGCTAATTGTAGGACAACAATGTAGTACTAGTGTGATGATACTAGCGGAGTGCAACAAAAACCCATGTCACTCACTACCAGGGGTGACTAAAAACACAATATTTTAGGCATAAATCATACTATCCAGTCTGAATTTGGAATTACAATAAATTGTTTGAGACAGGAAGAACAAATCAGTGTCCTTAGAGTTTGGAAATCTTCATTATTATTCTTTAATTCATCACAATTAAAACAGCCGACAAATGTTTCGTTAGTACTTTGTAAGTACCATAACTTCCTCAAGGCTGATAAAGATTCTGGAGTAAGACAAGATGAAGATATAAGGAATATATAGCGTCCTATTCCAATGTGGCCGTGACGTGTAAACGTTCCAAGGTCACAGAAAATCGTCCATATTTGCACCAAATATAGAGACGTTGTCTAATATGTGGTGGCAAGGAGCTAGGTCAATGAGTAATATTGTCGAGAAAAGTCCAACAAGTTTCAACCCGAGTACACAGGAAGCTAGGTAAGTGACAATAGAGTAGAGTATTGTCTAGTAAATAATGAAAAACATCCACCCGTATCACGATGTCCGAAGTAGTAAGTTGGTCAAAATAAGTAACTGCAGCTCCAAAATAGCTCCATGTTAGACGCACACCCTCTGCCGGACCCGATCTCCTTGACGCGAGTTCCCTGATATCGATCACATAACATGGAGTTATTTTTGAATAGGACGCTATATATTCCTTATATCTTCATCTTGTCTTACTCCAGAATCTTTATCAGCCTTGAGGAAGTTCTGGTACTTACAAAGTACTAACGAAACACGTGTCGGCTGTTTTCATTCATTCATAGGATACTGACCTTGTTATTTTGAACGTCGTGGCTGGACCCTGGTTGCTGCCTCTTTTTTCGCCACTGTCAACCCTCTACCGCTCGCTGGACCCGCTGGGCGGGTCCCGCAGCGCATTGCCATCAGCGGGAGGTGTTAAAGGGGCTGCACAACTGAGGAGGAACTTTGTGGGCTGTGTGGCGGCGGAGCAGGGCTGCGAGTGTTGAAGCAGGGACTCCATCTCCCAGGAGTCCCTGTGCACCCAATCTCTTCCACCTGGGCCGCTCTCCCTGCTGGACACGCCCCCCCGCCCACCGAGGTAAAAGTGGTTGCCTGCACCGTCCCGGTGGGATACTGACATTGCTATTTTGAACGTCGTGGCTGGACCCTGGTTGCTGCCTCTTTTTTCGCCACCGTCAACCCTCTACCGCTCGCCGGATCCGCTGCGCGGGTCCTGCAGCGCATTGCCATCAGCGGGAGCTGTTAAAGGGGCTGCACAACTGAGGAGGAACTTTGTGGGCTGTGTGGCGGCGGAGCAGGGCTGCTGGTGTTGAAGCAGGGACTCCATCTCCCAGGAGTCCCTGTGTACCCAATCTCTTCCACCTGGGCCGCTCTCCCTGCTGGACAGGCCCCCCGCCCACCGAGGTAAAAGTGGTTGCCTGCACTGTCCCGGTGAGATACTGACCTTGCTATTTTGAACGTCGTGGCTGGACCCTGGTTGCTGCCTCTTTTTTCGCCACCGTCAACCCTCTACCGCTCGCCAGACCCGCTGCGCAGGTCCCGCAGCGCATTGCCATCAGCGGGAGCTGTTAAAGGGGCTGCACAACTGAGGAGGAACTTTGTGGGCTGTGTGGCGGCGGAGCAGGGCTGCGAGTGTTGAAGCAGGGACTCCATCTCCCAGGAGTCCCTTTGCGCCCAATCTCTTCCACCTGGGCCGCTCTCCCTGCTGGACACGCCCCCCGGATACTTCCCTCCCTATATTAGACGGCCACTAATCCCGCTGCGCGGGAGTGCGCCGGGCTAAGCCCGGGCAAAGGGCGGGCCCTCAGAGACACGACGAGGCCGGGCTGGCCCTATACCCTAGCGTGTTGCGTAGGATTGTTTGTGCATATTCTTTGTTCGCCTTTCTACCATGGCTGAGACATTTGATAAACCCACACCTGGAGGCGTAGTTGGGAATACCAAGGGTACATTGGACAACTATTTCATCAAGGCTGTCACTGATCCAGATAGGGAGAGTGCTTTGGCTGAACGTAGGGTGGAGCGGCGTCGCTCCATTGAATGCCTGAAAAGTAGACCTCTCTTGGATAGTTTGCCTTGTACTACTCCTTCTGGTGCTATTATCCATACAGAAAACGAGGACATTCTATCTACTGACAATGTCCCAATACTCTTGCGTGACACGCCCCCCCCCACTTGATTCTCCCAACACCTCATCCACGAATATTGTATCCCTTCCTGGCGACTCCATTGTAGGTACAGATGTGATAGTTGAGCCACCTGTACCTATATCTGAGATCGTTAGGAAAAGAAAGGTTAGGAAACCAGCCATGCCTAAAGTCTATGGCCCGCCACCTAACAAGAGAAGGAAAAGGGGTGGTGAGCCGCACAGAAGTAAGATTCACCACTCTTACTTTGGCAAGATTACTAAGGCGAATGCAATATCCACATCTACCTTAAAGGCCACTGTACCAAATGCCCAAACCTTAATGGCTCCTACGAACACAGTATTAACCTTAAAATCCCCTGTATTGACTGTATCAACTCCACTAGGTTTAGCTACTCCTCTATATTGTCCGTCTAAGGAAGCAGTGTCTGCAGTTCCTCTTGAAAGTTTTGAACATCTAATCAGGTCTTTTGTCTTACCCATAATAGAGAGGCTAAAGAGGGTGGAACAAAGGCTAGGAGACCTAGAACTGGCCATTAGCAATAATGTTGGACCATCCAAGGGTCCTGTGAAGCTAGCCCCCCCGTAGTAGTATTGCCATCTCCCACCCTGCTGTTGAGATGGGTATAAATAAAATTAGAAAGCCTACAAATTCAAAAAAACAGAGGGCAATACCCCCTAAACTGGTCCAACAAACATTACCACATACAGTCAGCGAAGTCCCGAAGGCAGGGAATAAATCTCTCACGGGAAGTAAGCAAGAGGAGAGGGGAACTGCTAGTCCAGTTAGGACAGAGAAGTACAGGGGGCGTCAAGTCGAATTACCCCCTGAAGCGGTTCCTTTTGTGGTTGTCCTGACGGGTGTTCCGATATTAGAGGATGGTAGGAGGGAAGGGTTTTCCCAGCTAAAACACAAAACCATGCATTGGCTTAACCAAAACTGACCACTTCCCTTTAGTATTAATGGAGAGATTCTGCATGTTCGGCGACTTCCCTGGTTGGGAAGCAGAGTGAAAAACATAAAGGGGGATCTAATTGTCATCAACTTTAGAGATCCCAGGGCTGTTAGATATATTTTAAATTGGTCTCCAGGGAACATTGGTAATTCCATCATTCCCTGTGATCTGACTTATTTTTACCCGAGATCTCTAGTGAACCCTGTATTCCATCCCGGGGTACTAGCATGCCCGCAGATTAAACCATCTATACCATTTAACAACCGGTATATGATGCAGGCATCTAACCCCATTACCACTGAAAATGTATTTGGGTGGGAAACTGTACCTTTCAGGTGCCACAGAAATGGAAATAAGAGGATGGACCACTTTGTAGGAAATGGGAGGATGGACCATCTGTTACCCTTCACCCCGCTGGAAGTCGCAAACATGTTCGATGCCTTTTCAGGCTTTGATGATTGCGATTGACAAACGGGACTTCTCACTAATAAGCGATCTGCAAACGTGAACCAAGATGTAAATGCCACACTTAGCCCTCTATTGCAAGTCCTGACATCAGAACAAACTACCCAACCCACCATTGTCATCTCTCTTGATGACCAACCCCCACTGAACTGCGAGTCTGAGCTGGGGTCAGCTCTTAGCACCTGAAATAAAATGAATGAAATAAAATTTATAATGCGCAACTAAAACCCGAAGGCATCAAGGCGCCTAACAAAAATAAATCAAAACAAAAAAGGCAGAACACAACTACAAGTATGACTTCGCGAAAAGCCGAGTTTTCAGAGCCTTTCTAAATGACTGCATGGTGGGAAGGGACTTAAGTTGCACCGGAAGAATGTTCCACCACTTAGGTGCCAGAGTAGAGAAGGCTTTGCCACCCCATTTAGCTCTACGGGTGCGGGGGACTGATAACAGAAATTTGTTGGCAGAGCGCAAGTTCCTAGAGGGGCTATAGGGAGACAGGATGGATCCGATCCCAGTAGAACTGCCTCTGGCCAGGGCCCCGTAGGTCATGCACATAGTTTTAAAGAGGATCCGATCTTCGATGGGGAGCCAGTGTAGCGATTTTCTGGCGGAGGTGGCCGAGGCACATCTGGGCAGATCTAATACAAATTTGGCCGCCGCGTTCTGGACCATTTGCAAGCGCTGCAGCAGACCCTTGTTTAGTCCCGCATACAGCGCATTGCAATAGTCCAGACGGGAGCCATTGAGTGCAACCACAACTTGTTTTCTCGCCTGCTGAGAGAGATAGTGTCTAATCTTCCTCAGTACATAGATTATGCCCCAGCAGGTTAAAACTGTTCTATTGACCTGTTGACGCATGCTGAGGGTAGGATCAATCAGGACTCCTAGGTTTTTAGCTAATGTAGCAGGGACAGGACAAGCTCCCAGTGAGTCCGGCCACCAGTTCGCCGACCATATCTCTTCTTTTCCTCTGAACACCATGACCTCCGTCTTCTCCCCATTTAATTTCAATGAATTGTGGATCATCCATTGGGCGACTGCCTCCATGCAAGATCTAAAATTGGAGGCAGCCGAGCTGGCTGGCTGGGAGAGAGAGACGAGGATCTGGGTGTCGTCGGCGTAGGAGACTACCTCCATCCCAAAAGATCTAATCAGTCTGGCAAGAGGGGTCACATAGATGTTGAAAAGGGTCGGACTTAATGCCGACCCCTGAGGGACCCCACAATGCACAGACAGGGATGGAGATAGAAAATCCCCCAGCTTCACCCTTTGCTCTCTCTGGTCGAGGAAAGAGGTCAGCAAATACAGGGCAGACCCCTCAACCCCAGTCTCCCTCAGGCGTGATGTTAAGACCGAGGGAGAAAGGGTGTCGAAGGCAGCCGTGAGGTCTAGCAGGATCAGGAGGGTGGTCTGGCCCCCATCAGCTCGTGTGCAGATATTATCCAGCACTATGGTGAGGGCCGACTCGGTGCTATGTTCCCTCCTGAAGCCATGCTGCGAGTAATCCAGCTGACCAGAGCTTTCCACAAAGCCCGCGAGATGCTTATTCAGATGGATTTCCAGCATCTTCGCAGGAGCAGGGAGCAGTGAAATAGGGCGGAAGTTCTTTAATACCCCAGGGTTGAGAGATGGTTTCTTGAGCAACGGCTTTACCACTGCCCTCTTCCATTGCTGAGGAAAGATGCCGTCCCTCATAGCCCTGTTCATGATCTCAAAAAGAGGGGGCAGGAGAGATTCCCTGCACTGCTTGAGGATCTTAAGCGGACAGGCATCTAATGGGGAGCCAGACCTAGTTTTATTCAGGAGGTTCTCTAATTCCTGAAGAGAGAGAGGAGGAAAGGAGGCCAGGCGCCCCAAGGAGGAGTTCTCAGCAGGAACTATCAATGATCCTTCTGGTACACTGGACTGTGAACCAACTAAGCAAGATCTGTCGGTTGCCCAGGTCAAAATCCTCTCTTGGAATGTGGCGGGTCTTAAGAATAAACTGCCCATCCCAGAGTGGGGCTCCTTTATGGCCTCACATGATATCTGTATGTTGCAGGAAACCTGGGCCTTAAAAGAAAGTAGCGTTCAGGGCTTGGCAACATCTTGGCGAGCATGGGTGAGAGGGGTAGGCCTTCGGGTGGGCTGTCTATATGGGTTGGTACACATCTTGGTGCTAAGGCATCTCAAATTCCAACCAATTCAATGGACGTGCAGTGGGTGTTGTTGAGTATGTTAAATGGGCCGGACATTGCCTTGATCAATGTATATTCAAGGCCAGTTAGGCGGGGTCTTGAGTCAGAGGCTATTGAGACCTTGTTAACCTTCATCCAATCGATTGATCCATCCACCGTGTTAATCCTGGGTGGAGACATTAACTGTCACTTTGAGCCACTCATGGATCCGAATTTGAGCAATCCAGATGAGGTTGACTTGCTGTGGGCTATTCCTGACCCATTGATTACCCAGGTGAAGGCATGGACCCCTCTGGTTCTACAATTGCAGTCATTCTCGTTAGCGACATCATTGCGAGCCTATAATGGGAGGGTGGAGCCTGACAGACCAGGGAAAAACACGTTTAATCGATTAAAAACCAGTACCTCAGTAATCGATTATATCTTCATCGAGGTCAGGCATTGGGACAGGCTACACGAGTTTAGGGTCATTGAAAGATCTGACAGTGCTCATAATGCTTTGGTCCTGTCACTTAAACCGGGGAGCTTTGGGTTGAAATGTCAAACTCCGGCTGAAGATTTCACCATTGTGCCTTTAATAATAACAAACTGTAGGCGCAGGGTTAAATGGCCAGATCTTCAGATGTCCACTAGTAAACTTGCCGAATTATATGAGTCTGTTATTCCATTAATTGAAAACATGGAGAAATCCGGCCACCTAGGCAGGGCATCTGAAATACACATCAAACTGGTTGCCGCACTCAAAGACATTCTGTATCCGGTGAGAAAGCCAAAACACCCTCGAACAATAATATTTAGATGGTATTACGCCTCCTGTAGGAAGGCCAAAAAGGCCCTTCTTATAGCAATACAAACCAACAACAGGGAGGAAATTAGGGCCCATCGCATCATGTACAAAAAGGCAATTTGTGATGCCAAAAAGGAATGGGAGGCCTCTACGTGGGAGAAATTGGGATCCGCCATTAATGCCAATGACTTGAAATCATTCTGGTCCATAGTTGCAACAATACTTAGTGGGCATACCCCTGCACTTGCTCCGAATATCGACCCTTCAATTTGGGAAAGCCATTTCTGTGATCTTTATGGCATCCCTGAGCCTGATGAAAAGCCTGTTACTGTCCTCGAACCTCAGCAGCCTGTTAGCATTAGTGGTGCTGGGCGGGGACGGTTAACCACAGTTCCCTTATGCCCCACCCCAGTTGAATTTTTCACCCTGGCTGAGGTAGAGACAGCTATAGGCAAATTGATTCCTAATAAAGCTCCAGGTTTGGACAAATTACCAGGGGATTTGTTTAGGACGCAACCGAAAATCTGGGCCCACTATTTGGTTGTTTTGTTTAATGGTATCCTACGGGGAGATGACCCGCCACCTACGTGGTTAGGGGCTGAAATCGTGCCTATTTTAAAAAAGGGTTGTCCATTAACCCCTTCTAATTATAGGCCGATCAGCCTAATTGATACATCTCAAAAGTTGATGGGGAGGGTCATCCTTGATAGGATTTTAGGGTGGATTGAGGATAATGGGATACTGTCCATACTCCAGGCAGGCTTTAGGTCTGCCACCTCCACTCTAGACCAAATATTTGGCCTGCAGGTCCTATACTGGAATACTGCCAAGGTGGAGGGTTGCAGCCTCTACCTTGTGTTCGTGGACCTGCGGACAGCTTTTGATCTAGTTCCACGGAATAAATTGTGGAGAGTACTAGCAGACTTCGGCCTCCCGCCCTATTTGTTAGCCATTCTTTCTAGGCTTCATGAAAATAACTTTGCCCAGGTGAGGTGTGGCACGCACGGCGCACTCTCAGATCAATTTCCTGTTCAAAAAGGAGTTCGCCAAGGCTGCGTATTGGCGCCAACTCTATTCAGCCTCTATATAAACGGCCTTGTGGAACACCTGAATGGTGTGGAAAATAATGATGCCCCTAAATTAGCCACAGGTAGAGTGCCCGCTCTGATGTTCACAGACGACACCTTGTTGTTGTCTAGAACATCATCGGGCATTCAGAGAATACTTGATGGTTTTGTGGAGTTCTGTGACCTTCAGGGGCTGGAAATTAATTTAGGTAAAACTAAATTTATGATTTTTAACCCTCCTAAGCGCGTACGCCCAAATCCTGTTTTACATGGTACTCCCCTTGAAAGGGTTAAAACATTTGTTTATTTGGGTGTCACGTTAACTGAGAATTTTGGTTGGAATATGCAGATCGCTAAATCCACACTCAAGTTATCCCAGCTAGCGGGGGGACATAAGCAAGGTTTCCAGGGCATCTACTTTCAGGCCGGCGTCCCCAGCCCTAGAGATATATTGCCGGCAGGCTAGGCCGGCAGCGACCTATGGGGCTGAACTTTGGGGGCACAAGCAGATTACGAATCTTAAAAGGGTGGAGCAGTCTTTTGTTAGAAATTTAGTTGGGTTACCACCTAGCACGCCATTGATCCCTCTCAGATTTGACCTTGGCATGCTGCCAATAGAGGAGATCACTTAGACTAGACCAATTATGTACTGGAAGAGGTTGTGGTCAGTACCTGAACTGGATGAGTATAGAGCGGAATTTTTTGAGATCTTGCCTCCTCCTAAAAACAAAAAGATCCCTTGGCTCCAGCATATTAGTGCTGCTAGGACCCGTTTAGGTTTTCCTAAACTGTGGGAAACTCCTGAGATTTTCTGTCTCGGGATATCCAAGAATGAACTTCTTTCTCAGATACGTACGTCAAACTATCAAATATTAATGAGCTCTGCATCATTGGGTAAGCTGACATCTGAATTCCTCCTAGTTACACCAGAACCTAAAGTCGGGGAATTTATGGACTTAATCGAACCCCCAGTTGCCCGAAAGCTGTATCTACAGTTAAGGCATGTCACCCTTCCAGTTAGGTCTTTTACATCTAAATGGTCAAATCCTAACAATGAAACTTGCCCAGCTTGCAGCTATAAAACTGAGAATGTAACCCACGTACTGTTTTTCTGCCCTGCCTATTCTGCAATTAGAAAACATTGGCTAACACCCATTTGCAAAAACCTGGGACTTTTGCACTTTACACAGGCTTGTAGGATACTGACATATGATACACATCCACCCATTGTGTTTGCAGTCTCTCGTTATTTATTTAATAATCAATTTTGCTTGATGTTCTGTATCATGATAACTCTTAGTTTAATTCTCTTTTTAACATTTTATGATTATGTATTGTTTTACTGTCTTTGCTGATGTATTTTTAAATGCACTTTTTATGGTCTTTTGACCGAAATAAAAGTTATCAACAACAGCAATAGTGATACGTGCCGCATATACGCCATTAATGTCAGGGTACAGTGCGCCACACGCATGCGCATATGAACATTGCAATAGTGATAAGTGCCGCACACACGTCTGTAATGTATGTGTACGGTGCGTCACATCTGAGTGGTGGGTGCACAGAACTCCCAGCAGTGCCCAGACATAGGAGGGGGTGCAGATACGACTCCCATCAGTGCCCAGACATAGGAGGGGGGTGTAGATAGGACTCCCAGCAGTGCTCAGACATAGGAGGGGTGGCTGGATAGGACTCCCAGCAGTGCCCAGACATAGGAGGGGTTGCTGTATATGACTCCCAGCAGTGCCCAGACATAGGGGGGGGTGTAGATAGGACTCCCAGCAGTGCCCAGACATAGGAGGGGGATGTAGATAGGACTCCCAGCAGTGCCCAGACAGTATAGGGGGTGGGTGCACAAAACTCCCAACAGTGCCCAGACATAGGAGGGGGGTGTAGATAGGACTCCCAGCAGTGCCCAGATATAGGAGGGGGGTGTAGATAGGACTCCCAGCAGTGCCCAGACAGTATAGGAGTGGGTGCACAGGACTCCCAGCAGTGCCAAGACATAGGAGGGGGTGTAGATAGGACTCCCAGCAGTGCCCAGACATAGGAGGGGGGTGTAGATAGGACTCCCAGCAGTGCCCAGACATAGGAGGGGGGTGTAGATAGGACTCCCAGCAGTGCCCAGACATAGGAGGGGGTGTAGATAGGACTCCCAGCAGTGCCCAGAAAGTATAGGAGTGGGTGCACAGGACTCCCAGCAGTGCCAAGACATAGGAGGGGGTGTAGATAGGACTCCCAGCAGTGCCCAGACATAGGAGGGGGGTGTAGATAGGACTCCCAGCAGTGCCCAGACATAGGAGGGGGGTGTAGATAGGACTCCCAGCAGTGCCCAGACAGTATAGGAGTTGGGTGCTTAGGACTCCCAGCAGTGCCCAGACATAGGAGGGGTGGCTGGATAGGACTCCCAACAGTGCCCAGACATAGGAGGGGTGGCTGGATAGGACTCCCAGCAGTGCCCAGACATAGGAGGGGTGTAGATAGGACTCCCAGTGGTGCCCAGACATAGGAGGGGGGTGTAGATAGGACTCCCAGAAATGCCCAGACATAGGAGGGGTGGCTGGATAGGACTCCCAGCAGTGCCCAGACATAAGAGGGGGGTTTAGATAGGACTCCCAGCAGTGCCTAGACATAGGAGGGGTGGCTGGATAGGACTCCCAGCAGTGCCCAGACATAGGAGGGGGTGCAGATAGGACTCCCAGCAGTGCCCATGCATAGGAGGGGGGTGTAGATAGGACTCCCAGCAGTTTCAAGACATAGAAGGGGGTGTAGATAGGACTCTCAGCAGTGCCCAGGCAGTATAGGGGGTGGGTGCACAGGACTTCTAGCAGTGCCCAGACATAGGAGGGGGTGTAGATAGGACTCCCAGCAGTGCCCAGACATAGGAGGGGTGGCTGGATAGGACTCCCAACAGTGCCCAGACATTTGAGGGGGGTTTAGATAGGACTCCCAGCAGTGCCCAGACATAGGAGGGGTGGCTGGATAGGACTCCAAGCATTGCCCAGACATATGAGGGGGCTGGATAGGACTCCCAGCAGTGCCCAGACATAGGAGGGGGTGTAGTTAGGACTCTCAGCAGTGCCCAGACATAGGAGGGGGTGTAGATAGGACTCCCAGCAGAGCACAGAAAGTATAGGGGGTGGGTGCACAGGACTCCCAGCAGTGCCCAGACATAGGAAGGGGGTGTAGATTGGACTCCCAGCAGTGCCCAGACAGTATAGGGGGTGGGTACACAGGACATCCAGAAGTGCCCAGACATATGAGGGGGGTTTAGATAGGACTCCCAGCAGTGCCCAGACATAGGAGGGGTGGCTGGATAGGACTCCCAGCAGTGCCCAGACATAGGAGGGGGTGTAGATAGGACTCCCAGCAGTGCTCAGTCATAGAGGTATGCATTTCCAACAGCATACAACAACTACATGCCTGTATGTGTACATCCCTAACCTGTAACACTCATGATAGTTGCATATCACCACATCACTCACAGCAGTGACCTACTTCACATAGAATGGTATCCTGTCACACACTGGGTGACACACCACATGTGGTTTTTCTTGTCAGATCCCACATGCATATCCACCCATGTATTTTGCTGCCATACCCCCCCTCCATCATGACTCAATTGTGTGTAGTCATGTAACAGACCAACAAACAAATGAAGCACAAATGGACTACTAAATTGTCATGTACATCCCGGACATGATGTGAATGTCCAGGTGGAGAAACATGTACTCCCTCATGGAAGAAAGAGGCTACAAAACCCCTAGATACAAAGCACCCAAATGTGTTTTGTGTGCACAAAGATCTAAGTTTATAATCTGAATCATGAGGTCAAGGCGGATTACATTGTCATGCTTAGTATGAAAAATTATGATGGACCCCCTGAAGGCAGTACTACACATTACAAACCCAAGCACAGCGAATAGCATGGATGGCACTGATTATCTGATTTCATTTGTGAGCACGCATGGCCATTGCCGAAGGGAATGTACAATCCTAGGGGAAATCCATACAAAAGTCACCACAACAATTGTGCAACTGTCTGTAGTGAAGATCTCATGTGACACTGAGGAAGGGACACTCTTTTGAATAATGTCTGTATGCAAACTGCACACACCAATCTAGATAATGCGCTGCTACATTGGGATAGCACTGAGATACCATGGTCCACCTCATTCCCATCAGAAAAATAGACATCTTTCACAATACCAAAACATTAACATTAACATTACACCACCCCGTAGGCACACAGCACCTAAAGCAATTCCCTGAAATGCAATAGTTCAGAAAGAAAAATAAAATGCTTTATTCAGCGCAAAAGGATGCAACATATTCAGCGCTGCACACTGCTGCCAGTTCTGACAGGCTACCACCTGAACCCGGGGACACAATGGGAGTGGAGGTAGAGGGCTGTGAGTCGTCAGGTGTAGTGGGTCTGTGGGTGGGTGGGTAATGTCGGTCCACTGTCCCTGTGTGTGTGCATACATCCCCCTGAGATTGGGTGCCTGGAGGTCTGCGTTTTGACTTACGTGTGGGTGTGCTGGGTGTTCCTGTTGGGGTGTGTGATCTGGTGCATCTGAGTGCATGGTGGACAGGTATGGGAGAGGAGTATGTGGATGAATGACAACAACTGTGTCATGATTTTGGTTTGTCCATGGAGGACAGTCAGCACTGACGCCTGACCAACTTGAATCTGCCGGAGTATGTCCACAGACTCAGCAATGAGGGTAGCAGGGGAGACAGGGGTAGGGGCTGCGGTGCCGGGGATGAAGGAGACACAGGGGCAGCACGGACCAAAGGGGCCCTAGCAGCTGGGAGGGTGAAGATGGGTCTGGAGGAGGAGGGGACAGACATAGTGGGTGCAGATTCTGTTGCTGCATATTCCTCCTCCTGGGAGTCCGAAGCCGAGCCGTCCGCATGGTATGAGGTGTCTTGCTCATGACGTCCTGCCGCCTGACTCCCTTCACCCTCTGTGCCACTGCCTCCCTCCGACACCTCAAAGCTGGTGGCACTGTGGCTTGGTCACTCTGCCTGGTCCGTGCTTATGTCTCCTCCACTTTCAGGTGATGATGCTGTTGGCAAGGAAAAAGAAAAAATATATATCAGTCACCTGGACACATCAGACATATGATCAACAAATCATTTGGGGACATTTCTAATCATGGCATGCATCATGAGTCACATGCCAAATAACTCAGCATATATTTGAGTCCAGTACTGTAATAGACACAACGCTCCTTGTATACAAAGATACAAGTAACAGACCAGGCCACAATTTGAATGAGAGTCACAATGATGAGTCACTGTATGTCAACAGCTCAGGGGTTGTTCTATCGCCATTCTGTTGCCCACTCTGCCACCCCAGTCCAGACATGGTCATGTTCAAATATGTCTGATCCTGGGCCACATTGGAACAGTCCTGCCCAAACTGCCATGTAATGCCATCCCTGGACCTGAAACAAGCTTTCTATCACCTCTCACTGGCATCACAGCCGTCTACAGCCAGGCTTGCGTGAAACACAGATGTTTATACAATCAAGCATGGCTGAAGACGGCTGTAATGCCAGAAAGTGGTCTCAGGAACATTGTTTCCAGTCCAGGGAAGGCATGGCTTGACATTTCTGACTGGACTGTTCCCATTAGGCACATGGACAGACAGATCTGCACATGACCATGTTTGAACTTGGGGGGCAGAGTGTGCAACAGAAAGGTGATGGATAAAACCCTGACCTGTTGACTGGGTGTGAGTATATGATTGGTACAGAGGCACCCTCCATCACCACATACTATTGTGACACTCCTCACAGGGGCATCTATCACCAGTTCATACAGTTCCTAGCACATAACACACACTGGCTGTCAAGTGAAGTGGCCCACATGTCCAAAATCCTGAAAATGCCTAAGCTAATCTGCCTGCAATTATGAATATTTAAAATATTGCTGCATTGTTGACACATCCTCAACCACATGGGAAATGTGAATGCAGTAGTGTGCACACCAAGACAAAACTTCGTTGCACCATCAATACATACATGTTGCACAAATCTATGTGGAACAATCATCTCTGTGAGCCAACAACATATCCTCTAAATCCAACAATGATAGCATTGTCCAGCATCACAGGGTAAGTGCATAGTGATGAGTTCACATCAGAAATTACATACACAGCTCACCACTGACAAGGCGAAACAGACTGGCCCATCACACCTCCCCTGCACAACACCCCCATCACCCCGTCAATGTGAGTGATACAGCTCAAGTAGTGAAAAGTCAGTATCAGGGTATCAGCGATTTAAATTAACCCAAGGTCACCTCGTGTGGCAGCCAAACCATCTTAGTCAACAACAACCAGTAACATATTCTTCTGATTATGCACACACACACTGCCCAGTGTGAGTATGCACAAGCCAAACATTGGATACATGGACAGTGTGCACATGTAGCTAACACATGAGAAATACAAAGTATACAAGGTACAAAGTATACAAGGTACAAAGGCCACTGAGTCAGACCCGTGCTGAACTCCATGTTGGGACTCATGATCAGTGCCAAAAAATCATTAAGGGCAAACACAGTGCACAGGTCGTGGAACAGGTAAGGTACCAACACGTGCCACAGACCTCCCTTCAACATGATGATGTGCTAAGCAATATGCATACTAATACATTTCACCCTAGGAGTACATGCGCAAAAATGAAATACCCAAAGCAGGTGACACATGTAGAGGAGGGGAAGGGATGTAAAAGAGCATAAGCTGAATATGGGTCATCGAAATGACAATGCATAAATTGCCTGTCTGACCAGACCACCCCAACTGTGGGAGTGTTACCAGGCTTCTGAGCACTGCAGGTAGCATGTGACACACATGACAACAAACAGACATGTACCTACCCCCTTCTTGCTGCTGTCCCTCCTGCAACTGCCTATGGAGGTCTGGAAAAACCACTTCCAGGACCCGGAGCATGTGGGGGGTGAGGTGACGGGTGCCGCCATGCCAGCGTGGAGCTTTAAGCTTCAGCTGGACCCGGGTGATACGGCGGGTCCAGCACCGGATGTCCTGCCACCTCTTCCTGATGTTACGGATCCTTCGGCAAGGGCCCCCCTCAGACCTGACAGCCCTGGCTATGTCCAGCCAGATTTCCCCCTTCTCATAGGCAGATACCTGTCAGGAAAATAAAGTGAAACAACATCAGTACACCTGGTCCATGTCCCAATGACACACACTTGCACCACATTGACGATGACAACAGGGCATAGGATGCTGACCGGACTTGCATCATTGTCCATGTGAATGTGGCCTGTGAGCAAACACCAATGCACTACATGCCTTTGAAAGGCAACAGATGCCATAATGGATGCACACCACTCACTGAGCCTGGCACACACTGAACAAGATATGCTACTTCAGGGTGGTGGACAGCACGTGACATGCTGTCACATATCCCACTACACCTAAGAACCCTCAGCAGACCACACATGCACACTCTGGCACAGATCATTTGCTTGTCATTATCAACAGTGTATACAACATCACTTTGCATATGTCACACTTTAGGAAGATGTGACACAGGCGTCATGCTAACTGTCCAAGTCATGCACACGGCACTGCATACTTGTCACATCAGATGGGTACAGCTGTGGCATACGTCATGCATCAGTGTTGCAAAACATCACATACACAATTAGCCAGGTGACAAAGAACATTCGCACTCTTCAATGTCCATGACTTCAAAGCATGCATGTGTCCAACATCCACACAGGTCATGAAAAACAATCATCAACAGTGAGTACATTCATCTGTCACTCTGGGGGGAACACTGTTACACCTCAGTAAATCATGCCAAAAAACATGCAAGGTGTGGCACAGCAGAAAGTGTGATTCACATTGCATTGAATGTCACAGTTAGCACAATGCAGGTAAGCAGTAAACACTATTTAACCACATCATTCACTGCATGGGAGATACCACAATGTACACACCCGGCACTCACTCCAAACAACATTGCATCTCTGTTCCATAAATACAAAATGGCTGTAGTGTCACTCACACATTCATCACTCACCTGATCCCCTGGTTTCCCATACAGCTTACTGTAGTTTGGCAGGAGGGCATCCAGCAGGGCCTTGTTTTCCTCCTCACTGACTGCAGGTGCCCTCTCCATGGTCAGCAAAATCAGGGTCCAGGGAATGCAGAGACAGCAGCAGTGTTGTCCACTCCAATGTTGTGCAGGCAAGTGCCCTCTCACAGCCACATGCAGCCTTAAATCAGTGCTGCTGAGGGGCTGTTAGTCCAAGGAGTACAGTGTGATAGGCCAGATTAGTTTGCATCCTATGTTTCATCCAATCCCATTACACATAAGGCCATGACACACATTTGCATGGGTTAAAAATTGAGCTTGAGCACCACAACAAATTTCGCAACATTGTATAGTTTTGGCCAACTGAATTTTTTTGAACACCTGTAGAACACACTCAAATCTGTTTCCTTGACAACTAGCCTGCATTCTGGGCATTCTACTCATTCCCCAGATATTCCCTATGTATTTTCCAGGGATCCCCACACAAGTACGGTGCGTTCTTCGTGGTGAATGCAACTTATTCAATAGTGAAACATCTCGCACACACACACGCAATGGCGGTGTATGCTCCGCTCGCGTATGGCTCTAATGTAATAGTGAAACGACCCGTACACACGCACGTACTATTGGGGTATGCTCCGCTCACGTATGGCTCGAATGTAATAGTGAAGCGACCCATACACACACACGTACTATTGGGGTAGGGTCCGCTCGCATATGGCTCGAATGCAATAGTGAAATGGCCCGTACACACACACATACTATTGGGGTAGGGTCCGCTCGCGTATGGCTGGAATGCAATAGTGAAACGACCCGTACACACCCACGTACTATTGGGGTACTGATTGTTTGACACGCTCTAGTGAGTGATTGTGTACGGTGCGTTTAACGAGCTCACGCATGGCACCATTACAATAGTGATACCAGGAAAACACATGGCAGGGATGTAGGTGTAAGGTCATAATGAGGATGTCGATGTATATATTGGCATGGCATCATTACATCAGCAGGCCCTAGGTGTGGCAGACAGTGATATAGCACAGGGCATGTGATCATGTGGGACAGTTGATGTGTGATGAGCTGTTGAGACATGTCATTTGTGATGGGGCACTTTGTGGTTCACATAACCTTTACACTTGTCACATAAGTAACCTCATAAACATGTTGTGATGCACATCAACACTGGGATAGAACACTATTCAGTATGGGCCTCTGTCACATGATGCCAGGGACAGGGGCACTGCCTCACTTGTAAAATTGATGCCCAGCATGACCCTGTGTGACAATGTAATGTGTGTGCCATGTGAAAGATTAGGCATGCTGTTTGTATCCCGTAAACTTAATCTGCTGTAGGTGCATCTATGATGGGTCTGTGCCGTGATTGCAAGGGTTTCCCATGTACGCACACCATGCCACAGGGCCATTTCAACTGCTCATGTGTGTGATGGCATCATAGAACCTTTGTTCACAAACCTACAGGTATGCATTCTGATAATGGCTGTGGTGTAGTTTAGTCAAATGCACACCTCATTCACAATATTACAGATTTGTGCAATCAATAGCAAATGTGACATGGGTGTGTGCCTTGCAGTCAGCTGTCTGGATGTGTTGACAACATTCTCATGCAGGTCACAAGACGTGTGTCACGGACGTGATACATTGTCCTGCTCACTCAGACCAGCCCAGCAGATCATTTGTGTGCATGTCATGTCCATTTTACAAACAACAGGTGTATAAGTTCTAATGGAGGAGTGCCAGCCAGATGGCATATGTGTCCTTGATGTACAGCCCATGCCAAACTCAATGGTGATTTGATGTGTTGAAGCATTGTTGCTTGTGCTATGTACATTGTAATAGTTGTTGGCTGACAGTTGTACAGCTTTTTCCACAAACATGTTGTGCAGGGCACGCCCTCTGCCAAGGCCGTTGCCAGACTTGGATGCCATGAGGGAACGTGATTGCATCCGCCGTTACAGATTCACTCAACAGTTGATTTAGGACTTGACGGACAGGCTGGAACCACATCTCCTACCACGACACGGTTATCCAACGGTGCTGACACCCAAGGTAAAGGTGATGGCAGCCCTGCATTTCTTTGCCACAGGTACGTTCCAATTTACCATAGCCGATGTGGGGGGGGTGTCACAGACCATGTTCAGCTGTGTACTACGTGATGTGTTAACTGCTATGTTGAGTCACATTGATGAATTCATCCAATTCCCTACTCCAGAAGAGTTGACAGGTGTCAAGGGTGCGTTCAATGAACTGGGTGGGATGCCACATGTAATTGGGTCCATTTATGGAACACATGTTTCTTTGGTGCCACCACAAGCTCAGGAGCAGGCCTACCGCAACAGGAAACATTACCACTCCTAAATGCCCTGGTGGTGTGTCTTGCTAACATGCTGATTTCACATGTTTGTGCACGTTTTCCAGGATCGTGCCACGATGCATTCATCACGAGGCGTAGCAGGGTACCACAGTTGATGCTGCAGCTGCGCAACCATCGGGCATTTCTTGTTGGTGGGTAAACTCTGTTTCTCATGTATGTCTCAATTTTATGTATTTCTCTGACCGCATCACATTACACACTCATTGCCATGATGTCAATTTGTAGGAGACGCAGGATATCCCTACATGTCGTGGCTCAGGACTCCGCTCCGCCACCCCAGAACAGCTGCAGACCAGCGGTACAACAATGCACACGGGCAGACCAGGCGAGTGATAGAGAGAACATTTGGACTCCTGAAGAACCGGTTAAGGTGCCTCGACAAGACTGGTGGATCCCTCCCATATGCCCCGCTCAAGGTGTGTAACATGGCTGACAGGAGAGAGCTGATGGGATGAGCTCCGGGGTCGAGGGATCACAAAAGTGTAAATCCCGACCCAGAGCGACCCCCCCCCCCGGGACCCCTCCTCAGACCAGCTGCACAAGTGATCCCCACCGGGGACCGCGGGAAGAATCTGACTCTGGAGTCCCCAGAAGCCACGCTGAATATACAGACTGCCTCTGGAGAGCTGACCGGCGGGCTCAGATGAAACCAGAGCGCCCTCCCTCCCGTCTCGCAACCTCGAGAAAGGTAGGAGAGCAATTGCTGACCTGGAGTAACCCCGGAGTCCCCCTTCTCGGTCCGGCTCTACCGGCGGTGATCCGCACCAACAATAACATGAGAGGAAGCTATCACAGGAGTTCCCACTAACATGGAGATAACGAATGACGGAACAGGCTAGCCGATCGGTGCTCAGTTCCCTAACCACACCGGAGCGCTCATCCCTCCCTCCCCGTAGCCCATGAATAAGATAGGTGCTACCTTTCTTCACTCACCATAAACGGGAGAAGCTCTGAAAACATGGTGGGATCTAAAGACCTGCGAATGACGGTATCCCGAGCCAGCCAGCAGATCGACGTCCTGTCAAGAAGTGGAGCCCGCCCCTAATTAATCATTTTCCCCGGAATCAGAACAATTTCGCTGAAAGAAGCTCCCGACTGCCGTCTTGCCTCAATAAACCCTGTTCTCAAGATGGCCGCCAACCGACAACATTCCAGGCTAATCCGGTGCTACATAGTGCTAAAAACGACCAATTAGCACTAATAACCTGCCGACTTGTACTTGACCCCCATAGCGGGCTACAAATAGGTGACAGGACCTAGAAAGCCTCTTGGGAGGTTAAACCCCATCTCCATTCTCTGTATGGGGCCGCCTGACCCCAAAATGGCCGCCAACTATGACTGATTAGTAGCAACTATTGCCACCCTCACTCAGGATCTCCTAAACAGAAGGAGAGGATCAGTCTACCACCCCCTTCGACAGCAGGAGAGGATTAGATCACCACCCCCTGCATTTGCCAACCATACCAACACAGCCCCAGGCAAAAGTGAAGTGCCCCAGATCACCAAGCTGGCATAAGCATCGTAGACGACTGCAGCAATACCATTCTTGCTAAAGCCCCCACCCCACATTATTCCTCCCTGCTGACATTACTGTCCTTACAGCCTTGCTGGCCCCTGGCATACTGTTTCCCTGACAACATACAGCCCCTAACCCCAGTTAGAGAACACAGCTCCTCCGCCCGGCCCCTGCTCCCCCCTTCCTCCCCCCACCCCAACAGATCTACACACCCTCTGGCAGTTGGTCTATCACCCTGATGTATATGTCAACAAAGAGAGAGGTAGGGAGAAGTAAGCAACACTCTTATTCCCCGGTTACATCTTTTAAACTAAAAAAGAGTGTCATATGGTTTAGCAAGACCACACGAAGGAGCAAAAAGAATTGAAAAAAACGGCCTCACTTAGGTCGATTAGGAAAGCCCTCACTCACCACCTGGTGATGACATGCTTCATCATTGGGCTCCATCAAAGAGGCCGAGTGCCTCTTTAGTGTGCTTCGACGCCAGATCTACTGCGGAGCAGGATTTTGTGAGTTTAGGCGTGCAGTGAAAATAAACTAAATGGTAGTGAGGAGATTAAAAATGTCTTTAGTGTTACCAAAAGGATTTAATATGTGATCACTTAGGACATATTTTTAAAATTATGTGTAGGAAAGTAGTCCACAATTAATTGTTTGGTTATTTCCTAATCGTCAGTCAACATGTTTCTGCCTTTGAAATGATGTAAAGTTACCAGGCATTCATCAGGACTCTATAAGTGTACTAAACCCTGGCGGTATGGACACGCTAAGGCCCACCCTTACCTAGGGACGTGCAAGTGAAAAAGAAAGTGTAAAAAGTGCAAAAAAAGGGAAGAGAAATTGTCTTCCTAATAGCTCCCGGTTTAGGAGGCTTCCTGCAGTAAGGTTTCTGCACTTTGATGGTGTAATAGGTGTACACCATGGGTCACGGGAGGGGGGTGGTAGCGTAATTGGCAGACCACCCTCGACGCTAGGCACCCTCAGTATACCTGCGATACCCTCAGAGGGTATCACTGGTATACTTGGTGGAGCCCAATGATGAAGCATGTCATCACCAGGTGGTGAGTGAGGGCTTTCCTAACCGACCTAAGTGAGGCAGTTTTTTCAATTCTTTTTGCTCCTTCGTGTGGTCTTGCTAAACCATATGACACTCTTTTTTTGTTTAAAAGCTATCTCCCTGATGGTCCGAACTAGCAGACCTCATACATATATTGAATCCCACTGAACCGCACTCCGATGGAGAGCCCTTGCCTAGAACTTCAACCCCCTGCATTGCATCTCTCCACCCCCCCTCTCATCCGAGAGCCCCCCTCTTTCCTCCACCATACCTAGATGCCTCCAGCCATACATTCCGACGATTACCCATACTTAACCACGAACTACCTAACTACCCACTGTCAAAACACTTTCGCCATTTCTTTCCCCCATACACTATCTATCAAAGCAAAAAAACTCCTTAAACTGAAAATTATCAGACAATTCCCTGAAACACTTATCGTAGACACTTACCACTGCACATCTAGAGGTCAGCTTAAAATGGACTTCATCTTTTACACGGTCAGACCCGACCATTGGATCAACAGCCTTAAGGTCCACCTCCTAGTTGCCAAAACCACCATCACAGCACTCAGTCGTAAACTTACCATCTCCCTGCAAAAACACCAGTCCCTCACCGGCTCCATTTTCACAACCATTTTCGATAATGGCACCATCCTGATTCAGGCAAAAAATGAGAACCTCGAGTTCTTTGACTCCCTTTTCCTCACGTTAAAGAAGGCCTCCACTCTTACCCCGCCTCAAGCTCAGAACGCCTGTCTGGCTAAACTCCAACCCCCAGCAAGACACAGGACCCAGCTTGAACACCCCCTCCATGCCATCCCCCGCCTACGAATGCCAACCTGCATCAACCGTCCACCGTCATGAAAGTGCCAACCTCCGCTCTACTCTACCCACCCTCCACTCAGACTAAACACACAACAATAGTGCCCAACTCCCTTCTCCTCCCACAACGGCCCCAAAATCCGCCCACATATACTCCGACAGCACAACCTACCACCCGCCTTGAGACTACCCCGACCACCGTCCAATCCCACCCCATCACCAATCATAACCATCACTCCAGAGTAGAACCCTACTCACATCTACAACTAGAGAGCCCGCCCACTACCGCTACACCACACACCCCCAACAATGATATCCAGATCACCAGAGAAGAGCCCTACTCACATTCCCACCTCCAGTGGCTTCCTGGCCCTCACACCCAACCTCTCACAATGCAGCCTTCCTCCCAACTAGAAAGAGCTCCTCCTCCCACCTCTATCCCCCCTAGAATTATCTCCACCGTGGCTCACCCTCTCATATCCCTCAAGAGGAGTCGACACCAATTCACCCTCTCCCTCTATTCCTTAACAGCAACATCGCTCCATGCGCACTCACACCCCCAACACAGAACACCATCCTCCTTTCACCTTCTACTCACACAAATAATATCTTGCACCGTTTCACCCTTCTGGAAGCTCAGCTCGAAACGATACCCTTTCTTCCCTAGCCAAAATCGAAGTGTCCACCCAACAGCCCGCCCACCCCTCCATCGCGCCCTCCCCAGACTGCACAAATTGCCTCTTCCCATCCCGACCCTCGCCTCCATCAGATCGCTCCCACATGTCACCATACCAGTGGCAGAGAAGCGAACAGACAGACCGAGTAGAATGAAACCCTCCCTCTCCCCTCAGGAAGTGACCATTCTCGCCTCTTTCTATGTCCACCCGCGACCCCTGACCAGAACACCTCTCAGCATTCACAGAGAGAGGCCCCTTCTACCCTTACACTGGTCCCAGGCTGATCTCCTCACCCAAGTCCTCTATTCAAGTAATTACAGGAGTGGGCAGGGAACATTCCCCTTTAGACTCCCCAGACCCCCGACACACCTAACCTCTCTAACTAGAGCCCAACCCAGCCAGTTGTTGCAAGATGAAGAACCCTGCATCAGATGCATGCTCATGAACAGTAGATCTGCCTCCAAACACGCAACAGAACTGGCAGAAGCTATCCTCTCACATCATATTGATGTAGCCTTTATCACAGAAACCTGGCTCAACTCCCTGTCAGCCCCCATCTTGGACATGCTTGTACCACCAGCATTTTCAATCACTCACAAAAATCGCCATAAGCAGAGAGGTGGAGGTGTAGCTATCATTCATAAGACTAGCCTCGCTATCACAGAAATCTCACCATACCTGTACAGCTCCTTCGAATGCCTTTCTATCAACATCAAATCCTGCACGAAGAGCTCAATACTTTTCCATCTCCTCTACCACCCACCAGGCAATTCTAAGGAATTCGGAATGCAACTATCTGACTTAATCACCCAATGCGCGCTCAACAACGCCAACAACATAATACTGGGTGATCTCAACATTAGATGGAACGATACAATTAACCCACTCATCCAATCCCTTAACAACCTTCTGCTAGAAAACTATCTGAAACAACACTGCTCTGAAAAAACACACTACAGAGGAGCGATACTGGACGCAATCATTGCGGACAATTTCACAATTACCATCGACTATATCATTCCAGTAGACTGGTCAGACCACCACTTAATTCTTTTCCACATCAACCAACCAACGCCAACCCGACACATAAAACAAGCTCCTTCCAAATGGATAAGAAATATTGCCCAAGTCCCACAGATCATCCTGGAAGAAGAATTAAACACTCTTCTTCCAAACACGACGGAGCACCTCTCAACAACAGATCTCACTTCTCTCTACCACTCCAACATGACGGCCACCCTTGACCACCTGGCGCCCTTGAAACAGAAAAAATCCAGAAACATTCCATCGAGATCGTGGTTCACCACGGACATCAATGACGAAAGAAGACTTCTCAGATCCCTTGAAAGAATCTGGAGGAGCAATCCCTCCACCCATCACCGCGAAAAACTCAAGACAGCACGCAGAAACTACTACAAACTCATCAAGGAAAAAAAAGCTTCTTTCTTCTGCTCCGCTCTAGATAATGCAAAAAATCGCCCCAAAGAGCTCTTCAGCATCATCAGAAGCCAAACGTCCAAACCCATCACATCCGATTCAGTGTCCTCCAAAAAACAATGCGACAACTTTGCCAGTTTTTTTAACGAAAAAATCATCAAGATCGACCTCTCTCTCAGCACAAACCCCTCCTTTCTCAGGGAGACCAAGACTCCATCACATACTGACCACACCTTATTGACCCCGCACACTCAATTGGTCCGTCTTCACGCCGATTCAGGAAGCAGAGATCATCACCCTGATCGCCAACGCCAAACCTTCATCCCACTCCCTGGATCAGCTTCCTATAAACCTGGCCAAACTCCTGAAACACACCCTAGCCCCAATCTGGTGCAAAATCATCAACAGTTCGCTGAGCTCGGGAATTATCCCAGACTGCCTCAAGGTCGGCCAAGTCACGCCGCTACTAAAAAAAACAGGGCTGGACACGGAAGATATGAACAACTTTAGACCCGTGTCAAACCTTCCTCTCTTATCCAAAACACTGGAAAAATGTGTTCTCCCACAGTTAACCCAACACTTAGAGAACATCAAGCTCCTCGACCCCCACCAATCGGGTTTCAGAAAGGGATGCAGCACTGAAACTGCCATCCTAAATGTCATAGACGATCTACACAAATCACTTGACTCAGACCAATGCTGCCTTCTCATTCTTCTTGACCTATCGGCCACATTTGATACTGTCGATCACACACTGCTCCTTAAAGTCCTTCAAGAAAGAGCAGGCTTGGAATTGACGGTACTGAATTGGTTCACCTCCTTTCTACACAACCGCTCGCAAAGAGTAAAAATCAAAAACTTTGAAACTGACCCCTTACCCGTCAGTAGAGGAGTCCCACAAGGGTCAGTACTCTCCCCCCAACTCTTCAATATCTACATGGAACCCCTCACCACAATACTCAGGATTTCCAACATCCCTTTCCACCTCTACGCTGATGACACGCAGCTCTATCTGGAAACCACCTCTATGGATGACATTCTCAAACTCAATGACACACTGAAAGACGTTCAACAATGGTTCTCACAAAACCACTTGAAGCTTAATCAAGAAAAAAACGAAGTTCTACTCATCTCCAACAGAGACGAAAACCCTGAAATTGAAGAATGGCTCAAAGCCATCAACGCCCTCAATGGCACCCTCAAGCCGAAAGATTCGGTCAAGTCCCTAGGTATCACCTTAGACCCCAAATTAGACATGAAAAAACACATCGCGAACTCCGCCAAAAGCGCTTTCCTCAATTTGAAACTTCTCTACAAAATAAAACCCTTCCTGCCTCCAAAGGACCTTCAACAGGCCACTCAAGCACTGGTGCTTTCCAGAATTGACTATGGAATCACAGCCCTGACCGGCTCAGCCAAATCACACCTAGGCCCACTGAAAACCACCCTCAATGCCGCGGCTAGAATGGTCACAGGAACCAAGAAATTCGACCACATTTCCCCCGCGCTCAAGGATCTGAAATGGCTCCCTATTGAACAACGAGCCAACTTTCGAACAGCATGTCTAACACAAAGCCCTCCACACAGGCAAACCAGAATACCTGGCCGCGAAACTCAAAAGGGCTGGCCAATCCAGGAACCTCAGAAGCTCCAACACGCTTCTTCTCCTTCCTTTGAAATCGCGGAAACACAAAACTATAAGTAAATCCTTTGCGGGCAATGCACCCAGGATATGGAACGCCATCCCTCCCCACATCAGAATTGTGTATAATTTGCTTGTATTTTATATACTTTTGTACTAAATGTGGATGTTTGTGTATATCTTATGATTCTTGTCAGATCCTATCATATAGTCTGAGTTTTGTTCAGGTTCTATATGATTTTTACTTTGTTAATTAAAAACATGTTTTTTATATAATTTTAATTCTTGAATGTTCCTTTCACTACTGGGTCAGATTAATTGTTTGCCTATTCATTAGACGGCCTAGGATATTTTGCTCACATACTCCAGTTGAGAAGGCCGTGCCACTCATCCTGGATCCTGATGAGCTGGAACATCCACCCGTTGAGGATGAAGGCCTTGGCCAGGATGCAAGCGATGAGGAGGAGGATGATATCCGGAGTCAGCTCATACGCAACTTCTTCTCATGATGGTGAGTCCTAGTAAAATATTGTGCAAGCTTGTACCATAGAGTGGCATGTGTAGCATACTGTGTGTCCAGCTGACTGTATGCAATGTCACTTTGTTGTGCAGTGTCACACAAGTGCTGATGTAATGCCACACACATACGTGCAATGTGTGAACATGGAATGTACAAGTGTACTACATCCTTAGTGCATTATAAACATAAACATGTCTGAATGGAATTATTTTGAATGTGACCCCTTGTGTTACTCTCATTCCCAGGTCGCCCTGCCTGTTGTCCGTTGGTGTCATCGTAGTCCTCCTGCTATTCCTCATGAAGATAGCAACGTCAGCCTAATCAGCGTTACATGCACAGACATGTTGAAATGTCAGTTTGGGTAAGGATTACAAACAGGCTGTTTTGTGTTAGTATGGTTTCAAATGTGAGGTAAATGTTCATGCGCATGTTGTCGGACCATGCATACATGTAACATTACCATGTCTCAAATTCATGTTGCCCCACTCCCATGACAGGACAGTCACCCTTCTTGACAATCATCTGTAGTTGAGTTTTGACTCTGGTGAATGCATCAATGTGTGTAAACCTTGACCCTGAGACATTGCAAATACCACGGTTTGACATTGTGTGGGACATCACTACCACGGCCTCTGTGGGGAATTGCAGCCTCGCTGTGTGCAGCAGGATGTGTCTGGATCATCCACTCAACTTTGTGGTCCACTACACTTTGATTTACCAAAAACCATGTTGTGTAGGTGTGGGCCAGTGTATGTCCCACATGTACATTTAACTGCCCTGTGAGTCTGTTTGCATGGATACATTGTTCCTTGTGCCAGTATGTCATGTCACTGTCATGTCGTTACCTCAGTGCCGGTGGAGAACCCTGCTTTGCTAGCCTTCTCTGTGAGTTGATGTTAACTTTCCATTCCCATGATGCCAGGTATGTTGTGCTGATGTCATCACAACTTTGGGCTGTAGCAAATGTTAAATCTCCGTGGCACCAGTCGAGTGAGGTTATTCACAGGATTATCTTGCGCCGTGCAGCATCTCATGGTCACGGTAGGCTTATTTTTGTGGCTTTGTTCCTCATTACTCGCTGTTGAGTTTGGTCCCACCTGCTTGTCATGTTTAGCATAGTGAGGCACAGTTGCAAGAGCCAATGACTGGTCTCTCGGGGCTTCCTTGTGTTTAGGTCATTCCCTTCCTCATTGGAGGAGCTGCTAACGGCTCTTGCCGGTAATGTCTACTTTCCCATCATGGCCCCTACGGATTCACAGGGCTAAACACGGATTGTTGGCTTTGTGTCAATAGCACTGTTATACATTACATTTTCTGAGATTAGGACGCTCAATCATACACTGTGAAATATTTGATGGCTGCATGGATCTAATTGCATAGTAGCAGCCTTGTGAGCGTTACACTTGCTTTATTTAGGTGAGAAACTGTACTACCTATTTATGTGTTGGTGTTCAAGCATCTGATCTAGTCTCATTGCTAAATCTGTGATCACACATAGGGTACAGTGGCAGTGGTTACACTACACAGGTGTGACTGGTACAGTGTAGGTCCCAAGGTATTCTGTGATTCTGTGACAAAAGTATTGAATCCTTATGCTTGTTTTCCTTTGTTTCAGATCTCCCTCCATGCAGTTCCCATCCTCTCCTTCCCTCGCCTGATCTCCCTTTTATGTCTGTCATTTGTACTCAGACCAAGGGGCTATTTGGAGATGGAACCCTTTCAGCATCGCACCACTCTGATGATCAAAGGTACGGACAGTTCCTGGCAGTAGTGTGGAGAATCTTTCAGCAGCATTACAGGTAACATCTTTGCATGACTGTTATTGCCTTCAGAGCAATGCCACTGGACATGTACATTGGCTAATGCAGCATGGCCTCACAAACAACTTTATCCTATTGTGTAGTAAGTGTGTTTACCACAGTACATTGTGCCTCATACGCACATCTCTTGCCGGTCTGCATGTGTTCAATATGGCATCGTTTACGATGATTGTTCATATATGTTTACGTGTACCGTGGCAACATGCATGCTGTTGGTAATGGCAAATGTACCATATTGTGCCTGATGTACATGGTTGTGTATGTGTTGTTTAGCTTGCTACACACGACGTGCAGGCTACACCTGCTGACGCTGTGTGTCCTGTGCCCCACTTGGCCTTAGGCTGCCTAATCCTGTGCCCATGATCTTTGGCGACTGTTCACACATTTTGCTCGCGGTGACCCATTGGTAACCAGACACTCCAGCCTTCACATACACATGTCACTTTGTGCCCTGCTAGAATCCTTGGTTTTGTGTGCTTGTTTACATGTTGTCTCACCCCTTCTGCCGTCATGTGTTCACTCATTCCTGCTGCTGCATCCCGAGCCACAACGCAGCACCGAGTGGCCAGATCTGGCACTACACACGCCTACAAGATACTCCGCCATCCATCTATTCTTAAAGCATGCAGCAGCTTGTCTGTGCCACTGTTGCACAACCTCTATGACAAAGGCAGGTCCATCAGCACCGGCAACAAGCACACTGTAAGACACTCAGCTCATTTCCTGACTCATGTGACACAACAGACTCTTGCTTCAGCCACCCTCCACACAGTGAACACCAGACAATTATCCACCTGGTATCACGCTACCACATACGCACCCATGACAACTTCTCAGCCTGTGTGTGCAACTCATACTGGCAACACGATGCAGACCCACAAAACAGTGCATCTAGGTACAACCAGGTCATGTGCCTCGTACAGCACACACATAACTTCCAGCAGCACCACATTGTACTGTATCACCTCGTCAACACAACAGCACCATACATCGCCTTCATTACTGTAACGTGGTAGTACGCAACATCAGCACACCACTTCTACATAGCCATCACAGATGGATAGTCCAAAACCCACAGGGACCACACACCAAAACCAGGATTATGATTGGTCCAACTTAACGAGGTACACCCTCAGAGTCACATACAACACCAAGGACACACTCCGCATTGTCAAACATCTGCACATCCAGTATCACACCAACACCCTGACCACCCTCATTGTAACTATCATCTACAGCTCTCCAATCCTACACACACAATTTGGCTAAGCCATCTATCAAACAATCAATCTATTCATTTTTTGAGCGCCCTACCTACCCGTGAGGGTCTCAATGCGGTGGGGGGGGGGGGGCTGCTACAGATCGAAAATCCAGGTCTTGAGAAGTCTTCTGAAGGCCAGCAGGTTCTGGGTCTGTTGTAGCCTTGTAGGGAGGGTGTTCCAGGCCTTTGAGGCAAGGTAGGAGAAGGATATGATGTCACTGACGGTGGTTTTCCGGAAGTGAGGGACTGTGGCAAATGCGAGGTTTGTAGAGCGGAGGCTGCGGGTGGGTGTGTAGAAGCTGAGTCGGTTGTTATGGTATGCTGGTCCGACGTGGTTAGGAGCTTTGTGTGCGTGGATGATGAGTTTGCAGGTGATCCTGTTGTTAACAGGGAGCCAGTGCAGGCCTCTCAGTTGTGGTGTGATGTGGCCGTGTTGGGGAAATCGATGATCATACGTGACGAGGTGTTCTGGATGCGTTTCAGTCGTCTCATGAGTTTGGTTATTGTAGCTGCATAGGGGGCGTTCCCGTAATCCAGTGAGCTCATGGAGAGGTCCCAGATGACTATTTCTCATGTGTTTGAGGTGCTCCATTTGAAGATCCTGCGGGGCATTCAGAGGGTGTTGAAGCAGGAAGCTGAGATGGCGTTGTCCTGCTTGGTCATTGTGAGGAAGGATTTGAGGATGACCCACAGGTTGGGTGCGTGGTTGGTGGGTTCTGGGGCTGGTCCTAGTGATGTTGGCCAACAGAAGTCGTCACAGGCTGAGACAGTGGGGTCGGGGATGAGGTCCTCCGTTTAGTCAGAATTGTGCTTCAGCCTGCTATCCTTCATCCATTTGGCAACGGCCTTCATTCCTCTGTGGAGGTTTCCTTTGGCAGTGTGTGGTTCTTTGGTGAGGGATATGATCAGCTATGTGTAATTGGCGTAGGAGATGATGTTGAGGCTATGTTGTAGTTCAACATGGGTGAGTGGTGCCATGTGGATATTGATCAACGTCGGGCTGAGGGCTGATCCCTGTGGGATGCTGCGGATGGTCTCAGTGGTCTTGGAATGGAAGTGTGGGAGGCAGACGCTCTGGGCTCTGCCGGAGAGGAAGGATATGGCCCAGGCCAGGGCATTCTCTTGGATTCCAGTGTCATGGATGCGTGCTTTTAGGGTGTCTTAGCAGACCGCGTGGAAGGCTGGTGATAGGTCCAGAAGGATGAGGGCGGCTGTTTCTCCTTTGTCCATGAGGATGCTGATGTCATTGTTGGCGGTGATGAGGGTGGTGTCCGTGCTGTGGCTGCTGCGGAATCCAGACTGGGATGGTCCCATGATGTTGTTGTCTTCAAGGTAGTGGATCAGCAGGCTGCTCACGATCTTCTATGTGACCTTTTCTGTGAAGGGGACATGGCCTGAAGTTCTTGAGGTATTTGTGGTCCGCATTTTGTATATTCACTGAGACGTTGATCTCAGCATTCTCCCAGCTCCCACTGAAGATAGCTGTCTCGAAGGAGATGTTGATTGTTTTTGGGAGAAGGGGTGCGCTGGCTTAGCTGGATTTGTTGAAAATGTTGAGAAGCCATGTGTCAGATTGGGATCTGGAGTGGATGGAGTCCATGGTCCTGATGGTGTCTTTGTCGCTGACGTTGTACTAGGTGGTCAGGTTATTTTTGTGGGTGTTGGTCTAAGGGGGGGGTGGACGCGTTTGTGTGTGGGGGGTAGCGGAGTGGAAGCTGTTGTGGATGTCGATGATCTTACGGTGTAAGAAGGTGGACAGTGAGTCACACAGGTCTTATGATGGTGCTATGTCATTGGTGTTGTAGGTGGGAGTTGTGAGTTCAATCACGATGTTGATGTGCTGTTTGCTGTTGTGTGCGTTGCTGTCTAGGCTGTTCTGTTGGGGGTCCTGATGAGTTGGTGGTTTCTGCATGTGGCACTCTTGTATGCGGTGTAGCTGTATGGTGTTTGGTTGCGGAGCCAGCTCCTCTACAGCTTCCGACAGGTGCACTTGGAGGTCCTGAGGTCTTTGGTGAACCATGCGGCTATCTTGTTGTTGTGATAGGTGGCGAAGGTCTTTGAGTGTGGCAAGGGTGTTGGCGCAGTCGTTGATCCACTGTTTGAGGTTGATAGCAGCGGAGTCGGGGTAGGTGTGGTCGGCGGGTGGTCCCAGGGCGAGGGTGGCGGTCAGTTAGTCCACGGTGGCCTTGCGCCAGCAGTGGCATGGCATGTGCTGTGTGCGGGGTGGTGTGGTGGGTTTATCGAAGATGAAGTGGAGGCATCTGTGGTCTGTCCAGTGGTGTTCGGTGGTGTGGTTGAAGGAGACGTGTGGAGTTGCGGAAAAGATGGGGTCCTGTGTTGTCATGAGTAGTTTTAATCCGAGGTTGACGAGGTTGTCGATCATGGCAGTGGAGTTTGAATCGTTGTTGTTCTCAAGCTGGTAGTTCATGTCCCCAAGGAGTATGTAATCCATGTAGCCGAGGAAGTGCGTGCTGATGAGGGCAGGGATGGAGTTGATGGATTGTGGTCCGGGTCCAGGTGGTCTGTCAATGAGTGTTCCTCTGCGGGTGTTGTTGGCGTCAGTGTGGATCTGTAAGTGCATGTGCCAGGCGGTGTGGAGGGTGTCGTTGGTGTTGGTAGTGACTCTGGTAGTGTTTATGTGGATGATGGCGATTCCTCATCCCACTCTGTTGGTGCGTTATCTGGGGGAGATCTTATAGCCTTCTGGGATGGCTATGGCGATGTCTGTTGATGAGGTGGTGTTCAGCCTGGTTGCCGTCAACGACACCAGCCAGCCCAACTACAGCAAGAACCTCTACACTGGTACAAGTACTAGACTCCAGGAGTACTTGTGCAACTCCAGGGTGCATACACACATCTCATCCTCAACATCCCCTGCTACTGCCACATGACTGTCCACCTGCGATACCTACAATAGTCCCACAGTCAACTGCAGGTTTACCATCATACTCATCAGCCACACTCAGTAGGCACTCCACATGCCCAGGCCAATAAACTAATATGTACGTCTACCATCCAACACCCCGTTGACCGAAGTCCTTCCTGCCACCCTTGTCCTGGGCACCATTCATGACATCCACAGTACAACTGCATGCGGCTGATAGTTCTCATACCTCTGAACACAGATCCTGGTACTCCCTCCGTGGACACCTACATATTATCCATGATCTGTACACCTCCAAGTGACTCTTCTGTACCTGTCTGTAATTGCAGTATTGCAAGCCAACCCCCCTTCTGCATTTTGTAACCATCACAGGTGTGTATTGCCAACCATGTATGTAGTTGTTTGAATATTGTGACCTATGTGTGTCCTCAACCTGACTCAGATCCCAGTGTGTGGATGGCTGTAGTTTGTTCAACACTCTAGCATTTTTTACATGTCCCCACACATATGTTTTTGCATCTGGGTACAAAACGTCTCCACCACTGCGTATTATGTTATTTATATTTATTTTCTGATCTTGTGCGTGAAACGTGAGTAGGTGCTGTACAAAAGGGGGGAATCCAAAGTTCACAGATATGATGCCTTACAGTATGAGTCAACAGAGTCCAGGCCACAGTGCTTGGCATCATTGGGCACACTGTGACCAGCAAGTCCATGTGGGAGAGTCAATAAGGTGATGCTGTTGCACACAAAGGCAAGATGCCAGACCAGGTGACCTGGCAGTTGTGCATAGCCCACTGCCTCTCAACGTCTTAGCCGTGGACGACCCACCTTCCTTGGGGGACCATCACGTGCAGGCCGTGATGATGCCTGGGACGCTCCATCAGACAATTCCTCCTCCTCCTCCCTCCCTGTGTCTGGTGTTGGTCTTTGCCTTGATGTTTCGGGCCTGGTGACACAGGTAGGGTGCTGCATGTTGACAGCAATCTGACGGAGTGATTGGCTTATTTCCCTATGCACCGTCAAGAGCTCATCCAGTCTTGCCTCCATATGTCCCTGGTGTCGTTGTTGACTGGCATGTTGCTCGACCTGATTATATTTCATTTCGTTGAGGGTCTCCACTACCTGGCTGAACTCCCTGGTGTCAGTTCAGACATACCGGGCCCTGCAGTTTGCTGGTCGGGTTCTCGCCTCCACCTTGCGCCACTCCCACCACCCCTGCCAAAACGAGCCTGGCCTGCGCTTGTGGGCACATCAGATCGACGCGACCCATGAGTGATGGCAGTGGTGGTGTTGTCTGCCACCTCCTGGGTGCCCGGCGAACCTTGTCCCTCATTATCAGACTGGCTCTGTTGTGGATTATGGTCATGGCTCTGAGCTGTCTGCTGGGATGTGGTGGGAATGGGTGTGGTGGTTGGCACAGATGTATCTGATCCAGCTGCTGCATGGGTTTGGGATCCAGAGGGGCCAGGTTGGTTGGGGTCAACCACGGTGTGATGAGAGGCGTCGCTGTCGGTGGGGTCAGAGTCCTGCTGATCCTGGGACTGGGATCCATCTCCCCCCTGGTTGGGGGTAGTTTCCACACGTTGCCCTGTGGGTGTGAGAGACAGACACTGTTAATGCACTATCATGCAACATCCAATTTTGTTATCCATTTTCGTTAGCACTGTTCCACCTGCTTTTGATTGTTGTCATGGTTCACTTGTGTATGGGTATATTGTGGAATCAGATTGACATGTGCTTAGGGGTCATTTACATGTTCGGTACTGTTTACGATGACTGCCACTGCCATTGCTGTGGCTTGTGTCACCAGCACGACACAGATCCAGCTGTGCTCTGTGTTCCCCAATCTGCACAATGCAGCGTCAATCCTTATGCCTGGTTCAAGCATGCACAGGGTTTAAATGCAGCATGTTTATGATAGAGACAGAGGGGAAGTTTTTCTGATTTCATTCAGCAACTTTTGTGAGCTGTTGCTGTGGCGTGATGGCCACCCACTGCCAACCCCCTGGACCAGTACACCTACTTGTGGCACAGGGCTTTAGAACGTGGCACTTCTCCAAGATGGATCACCTTGTCAATGCACAGGTCCATGGTGCTACTTAAGTGCATTGACAGCGTCCAAAAACTATGGCTACAGCATTGTGTGAGAAGCACAATGGACTTGTGATTCAGCACTGTGCAATTTTAGCTTGAATGCGTCATCAGATCAGTATTTGTTTTGTTGTGTTACATGATGATTGTGACAGTGGTGCACTCCATTGCCTGTCCCCAGAGGCTCTGTTTCTGTAAGGGGTGTATGTGACATGCCATGCTAGTAATTTGAGTGTGATTTGCAAGTGGACGTCCTTCGTGGTGTGTCCGTGGTGTGTCTGTCCCGCCATGAAGCATGCTGCCATGACGGTGGTTGTGAGTTCCTGTGCAGGATATCTGACCTTGTCCTGGTGTTAGTGTTTGCACTGGTCACAGGAGGGCCTTGTGCTGCCTACACCAGGGCCCAGTGTCAGCTATCTTGTCAGTACTTTCACACTCCCTGTGCATTGGCATGGTGCATGGGTGTGTACCTGGGCCATATAGGATGAGTGCAGCCTCCTAGCCTACACCTTGCACCCTCTCACCCTCCCCCTTCTAGCCTTCTGACACTCACCTTGCACCCACCCCCATACTGTTGGGCACTGCTGGGAGTCCTTTGCACCCACCCACATACCACCCCCATACTGGTAGGCACTGCTGGGAGTCCTCTGCACCCACCCACTTACCACCCCTATACTGTTAGGCACTGCTGGGAGTCCTCTGCACCCACCAACTTACCAACCCTATACTATTAGGCACTGCTGGGAGTCCTCTTCTCCCACCCACATACCACCCCCATACTGTTAGGCATTGTTGGGAGTCCTCTGCACCCACCCACATACCACCCCCATACTGTTAGGCACTGCTGAGAGTCCCCTGCACCCACCCACTTACCACCCCTATACTGTTAGGCACTACTGGGAGTCCTCTGCACCGACCCACATACCAACACTGTACTGTTAGGCACTGCTGGGAGTCCTCTGCACCTACCCACTTACCACCCCTATACTGTTAGGCACTGCTGTGAGTCCTCTGCACCCACCCACATACCACCCCCATACTGTTAGGCACTGCTTGGAATCATGTTAGGCACTGCTGGAAGTCCTTTGCACCCACCCACATACCACCCCCATACTGTTAGGCACTGCTGGGAGTCCGATGCATCCACCGACATACCACCCCCATACTGTTAGGCACTGCTGGGAGTCCTTTGCACCCACCCACATACCACCCCCATACTGTTAGGCACTGCTGGGAGTCCTCTGCACCTACCCACTTACCACCCTTATACTGTTAGGCACTGCTGGGAGTCCCCTGAACCCACCCACTTACCACCCCTATAATGTCAGGCACTGCTGGGTGTCCTCTGCACCCACCCACATACCACCTCATACTGTTAGGCACTGCTGGGAGTCCCCTGCAGCCACCCACTTACCACCCCTATACTGTTAGGCACTGCTGGGAGTCCTCTGCACCTACCCACATAACCACCCCATACTGTTAGGCACTAACTGGTCATGTTAGGCACTGCCTGGAAGTCCTTTGCACCCACCCACATACCACCCCCATACTGTTAGGCACTTCTGGGAGTCCTCTGCACCCATCCACTTACTACCCCTTTACTGTTAGGGACTGCTGGGAGTCCTCTGCACCCACCCACTTACCACCCCTATAATGTTAGGCACTGCTGGGAGTCCTCTGCACCCACCCACATACCACCCCATACTGTTAGGCACTGCTGGGAGTCCTCTGCACCCAGCCACATACCCCCCATACTGTTAGGCACTGATGGGAGCCCTCTGCACCCACCCACTTACCACCCCTATAATGTTAGGCACTGCTGGGAGTCCTCTGCACCCACCCACATACAACCCTCATACTGTTAGGCACTGCTGGGAGTCATTTTAGGCACTGCTGGAAGTCCTTTGCACCCACCCACATACCACCCCCATTCTGTTAGGCACTGCTGAGAGTCCTCTGCACCCATTCACATACCACCCCATACTGTTAGGCACTGCTGGGAGTCCTTTGCACCCACCCACATACACCCCATACTGTTAGGCACTGCTGGGAGTCCTCTGCACCCACCCAATTACCACCCCTATACTGTTAGGCACTGCTGGGAGTCCTCTGCACCCACCCACTTACCACCCCTATACTGTTATGCACTGCTGGGAGTCCTCTGCACCTACCCATATACCAGAGTGAAGCTCTTCGGGTAGCGTAGAGTGCGATGTATTTTAATGGCTTATATCAGCATGAAACATGTAGAGATTTTCTACTGCAGGAATCCCCGTAGTGCGGGAAGTCAGCGCGATGCGTAGCGGTTCCTGGTTCGGTCACGTGACCGAACCCGGAACCGCTACGCATCGCGCTGACTTCCCGCACTACGGGGATTCCTGCAGTAGAAAATCTCTACATGTTTCATGCTGATACAAGCCATTAAAATACATCGCAATCTACGCTACCCGAAGAGCTTCACTCTGATATAAACTCTCTGTATAGAAAGAATCTTGTCATATAATTCTGGAGAAGATTACTACGGAATTCATAAAATGTCTGATTAACCCGGTCTTGAGCAGAGCCGGGTCGGAAGTATCACCGGCAATGCGACCTGTGGTTATATACCTATCTCCTTCAGCCCTGAAGAGTCGCGGAAACTGTGTTTTCTGACGCCGAAACACGTGTCGGCTGGCTTATTTCATGAACATAAAATAAAAAAAGAAGAATCATCCTTTCGTGAACATTGAACTTTATGTCCATTGTGACATCTTTCTGTCTGAACTTTACTTAAGTGTGCAGCAGGTTTCGCTTTGCTTTGTACATAGTGTGTTCTTTGAGCACACTCCGAGGGGTTTCAGGGGTTTACCCCTCACCTGCACGCACCTTTTTCTCTACTGTGTTCTCCAGCGCGTCAATCAAAGCAGTGCGCCCAGTATTTCCCTTACAACTAAAACCCTGTTCTTTGTTGTCCTACCCATATACCACCCCATACTGTTAGGCACTGCTGGGAGTCCTCTGCACCCACCCACATACCACCCCCATACTGTTAGGCACTGCTGGGAGTCCTCTGCACCCACCCACTTACCACCCCTATACTGTTAGGCACTGCTGGGAGTCCTCTGCACCCACCCACATACCACCCACATACTGTTAGGCACTGCTGGGATTCCTCTGCACCCACCCACTTACCACCCCTATACTGTTAGGCACTGCTGGGAGTCCTCTGCACCCACCCACATACCACCCCCTTACTGTTTGGCACTGCTGGTAGTCATGTTAGGCACTGCTGGGAGTCCTCTGCACCTACCCATATATCACCCCATACTGTTAGGCACTGCTGGGAGTCCTCTGCACCCACCCACATACCCTCCCCATACTGTTAGGCACTGCTGGGAGTCCTCTGCACCCACCCACTTACCACCTCTATACTGTTAGGCACTGCTGGGAGTACTCTGCACCCACCCGGATACCACCCCCATACTGTTAGGCACTGCTGGGAATCATGTTAAGCACTGCTGAAAGTCCTTTGCACCCACCCACATACCACCCCCATACTGTTAGGCACTACTGGTAGTCCGATGCACCCACCCACATACCACCCCCATACTGTTAGGCACTGCTGAGAGTCCTTTGCACCCACCCACATACCACCCCCATACTGTTAGCACTGCTGGAAGTCCTCTGCACCTACCCACTTACCACCCCCATACTGTTAGGCACTGCGGGGAGTCCTCTGCACCTACCCACATACCACCCCCATACTGTTAGGCACTGCTGGGAGTCATGTTAAGCACTGCTGAAAGTCCTTTGCACCCACCCCCATACCACCCCCATACTGTTAGGCACTGCGGGGAGTCCTCTGCACCTACCCACATACCACCCCCATACTGTTAGGCACTGCTGGGAGTCATGTTAGGCACTGCTGGGAGTCCTCTGCACCCACCCACATGCCACCCCCATACTGTTAGGCACTGCTGGGAGTCATGTTAGGCACTGCTGGGAATCCTATGCACCCACCCACATACTGCCCCCATCCTGTTATGCACTGATGGGAATCCTCTGCACCCACCCACATACCATCCCCATAATGTTAGGCACTGCTGGGAGTCCCCCCATGTTACATGAGTTGTTTGGATACTCACCAGGCTCCACGGCTCCTTCGATCCCGTGAACTCCCACCAGTGGTAGCAGGGGCATGACTTTCTCCTCCCAGGGATGGTATTGGGCAGGTCTGCGGGGACCACCACCTCCAGTGTGGTGTGCATTGGCGTAGTCTTTGTCCATCTTCCTTTTGACCATCCTCCGCAGATCGTACCACCTGGCCTGGCAATCCCTCCTGGTGCGCCTGATGAGTGCAACAGCATTGAGCTTATCGGTGATCTTCTCCCACTGGCGGGTTTGTTCTGAAATGCTGGTCTGTCTGACCAATGCACCAAACAGCTGTAGCTCAACTCTGATGACTTCATCTGTAAGGATCTACATCTCCGGGTTAGTGAACTTTGGATTCTTTGGTGTGGTCATGGTGTGGGGTGTATGTGATTGAGGGGGTGATGATGTGTATGGATGAGGGTGTGTGGGTCTAATTGTGTAGAGGGTGGTGTGGGTGTGAATGAGATAGGGTGTATGTGTGAAGGTGTATGGGTGCAGTTGTTGGTGTCCTGTCAGTGTCTTTGCGCAAATAGGTATGTTGCAAAGGATGATGGGTTGTATGTGTGGGCCCATTTATTGGTCCATTTGTGGGTGTGGCTTATTTAGAATTTTTGGTAGGTGTGTTGTAAGAGATGGGTGTGACTTGGGCCCTCTGTTTGGTTGTTTGGATGTGACCAGGACATTGTTTTAAAATGGTGTGTACACAGGAGACATGTTTTGTGGTGTTGTGCAACTCGTTTGCACCCTCCTTGTGCTGGTTTAGGGGTTCGTGTGCTTTATTAGTGAGGGGTGCATTTCGCATTTGTTGGTGCTTCTGGCTCATACGGGACGTTTTTCGGGTGTTCGCGTAAGCCTCATTGAGTGGGGTGCGCTCCGTATTTGTTGGTGCGGCTGGCTGATACGTAACGTTTTCGGGGTGAGGATCGCGTACGCTTTATTGAGTGGTGTGCGGTTCGTATTTGTTGGCGCGTCTCGCTCATACATGCCGTTTTCTGGGTGGGGGTTCGTGTACGCTTTATTGATTGGTGTGCGGTTCGTATTTGTTGGTGCGGCTCGCTCATACGTGCGTTTTCGGGTAGGGGTTCGTGTGCGCTTTATTGATTGGTGTGCGGTTCGTATTTGTTGGTGCAGCTGGCTGATACGTGCCTTTTTCGGGGTGGGGGTACGTGTACGCTTTATTGAGTGGTGTGCAGTTTGTATTTGTTGGTGCGGCTGGCTGATAGGTGCTGTTTTCGGGTTGGGGGTTCACGTACGCTTTATTGAGTGGTGTGCGGTTCGTATTTGTTGGAGCGGCTCGCTCATACGTGCCGTTTTCGGGGTGGGGGGTTCGTGTACGCTTTATTGATTGCTGTGCGGTTCATATTTGTTGGTACGGCTCGCTCATACGTGCCGTTTTCGGGGTGGGGGTTTGTGTACGCTTTATTGATTGGTGTGCGGTTTGTATTTGTTGGTGCGGCTCGCTCTTACGTGCCGTCTTCGGGGTGGGGGTTTGTGTACGCTTTATTGATTGGTGTGCGGTTCGTATTTGTTGGTGCAGCTCTCTCATACGTGCTGTTTTCGGGGTGGGGCTTCGTGTACGCTTTATTGATTGGTGTGCGGTTCGTATTTGTTGGTGCGAGCGGCTCGCACATACGTGCCGTTTTCATGGTGGGGGTTCGTGTACGCTTTATTGATTGGTGTGCGGTTCGTATTTGTTGGTGCAGCTCGCTCATATGTGCAGTTTTCGTGGTGGGGGTTCGTGTATGCTTTATTGATTGGTGTGCGGTTCGTATTTGTTGGTGCGGCTCGCTCATACGCGATGTTTTCCATACGAATCATGCTTCAGGCGCGACTACGTTTTCCCGTACAAATCGCGTACTCGGTCCCCGGTCTGGATCGTACTTGTTTGGTCGTACGACATGTATACAAATCGTACGGTTTGGGTTCCGATGCCAATTTGTACGGGTCTTCCATTATGGTTCGTACGGTTCGCTGATATTCAGACGTATTTTCGGAATACGTATCATACTACGCAATTTGGACGGTCTTTTTCCATTCGTACGGAGACGGCTACAAATAAGAGTCGTACAACGTTTTTTTCTCCCGAATCAGAATCGGCCCCCAATTGCTTCAATATTTTTCTTTAAATCTAGTCGCAAAGATACAACTCATCCCTTTAATCCTCTCTGTAAATCTGAAGGAGGCAATTTCCCTGTCTTAGGCTCCATACGAACAATAGTCTGAAAAAGATGCTCACATTGAATAAGAATAGACTCATAAGTATTTAAATCCATCAGTTCAGAAGGAATATTTACCAACTCAAAATGATTATGAACAGCTCTAGCAGGCATTTTATTCTCATCTAATTTGTTATAACAATATTTACAAATACGCTGATCGGTGCAGTCAAAATATCCAGTTTGAAATGTCGACCTACAAAAATATTGTGTTGGAAATATCGAAGGTACATAATATCGAGGTCAAGAATATCGTTGGACAGAATATTGACCCTAAGGTAAGTAATATCTGTTTTTTTATAACGTTGTAAATAATATCGAAGTTACTAATATCGATATTTGTATAATTATTATGTATTGTGTAATATTTTTTGTTGTTAAGTATTTTACTTGTTTTAAATTATATGTGTATTATTTTTATATATTAATAATGTTATTTTTAAGTAAAGTTTATGTATAAGAACCGGAGCGGATTGTGGGTTTATAGGGGAATAGGGTGGGAAGTAATTTAAATATACTAAATTAATTACTAATTTTTTAAGAATTATAAATTAATTTTAATTAATGTTTGCGTTTATTTCTGTAGTGGGCTGGTGATTTATAGGGGAATTGGGTGGGAAGTAATTTAATTATATTGAATTAATGATTTATTTTTATTTATTGGAATGGGTAAATATTTTATTTTTAATTAATTATTAATTGGTAATTAATAATTTTATTTGATAATTATGTTTTTTAATTGGTGATTAATGTTTTGAATTGGTAAGTAATTGCTTTAGTTGGTAATTCATTTTTTTAATTGGTAATTTTTTTTAAATTGGTAATTATTGTTTTTAATTGACAAATAATTATTTGAATCGGTAATTAAATTTGTATTCGGTAATTAATTTTGGTAATTGGTTATCAATATTTTTAATTGGTAATAATGTTTTTATTAATTGGAAAATATTTGTAATACATTGGTAATCAATGTTTCACAAAAAGTATTATGTGGTATGAAAAATAATGTTATTCTTTAATATTTTTTAATTGTGAATTAATTTTAAATAATTAAATTTTTTTGTAAAGAAAAATATTTTATTGTTCGATATTTAATATTTGGTGACTAATATTTATTAATGAATATTTATTGGTATTTATTGTTAACTTATTGATAATTTATTGTTAATTAATTATTCAATTGTAATTATGTTTTTAATAATTAATAATGGGTATTTGTAAAAGATGTAGAGTTATTAAAAAATGTAATTATTTATTATTTTAAATACAAATTTTGTTTATAAGTATGTTATATTTAATTTCTACGCTATCCAATATTTTCCCTACTGTTTCACTCTCTGGAGTTGGAATAGTAATTTTTACCCCTTTGCTATCCAACGCTTTCCCTACTGTTGCAGTCTGTGGAGTTGGAATAGTAATTCTAACCCCTTTGCTATCCAACGCTTTCCCTACTGTTGCAGTCTGTGGAGTTGGAATAGTAATTCTAACCCCTACGGTATCCAACGCTTTCCCTAATGTAGCGCCCTCTGGAGTTGGAATATGAATTTTTACCCCAACGCTATCCAATGCTTTCCCCACTGTTGCACCCTCCGGAGTTTGAATAGTAATTTGTACCCCTACGCTATCCATCGCTTTCCCTACTGTAGTGCCCTCTGGAGTTGGAATAATAATTTTTACCCCTACGCTATTCAACGCTTTCCTTACAGCAGCACCCTCTGGAGTTGGAATAGTAATTTTTACCCCTACGCTGTCCAACGCTTTCCCTACTGTTGCCCCCTCTGGAGTTTGAAATAGTAATTTTTACACCTACGCTACCCAACGTTTTCCCTACTGTTGCCCCTTCTGGAATTGTAATAGTAATTTTTACCCCTACGGTATCCATCGCTTTCCGTACTGTAGCGCCCTCTGGAGATGGAATATTAATTTTTACCCTTACGCTATCCAATGCTTTCCCAACTGTAGCACCCTTTGGAGTTGGAATAGTAATTGCTAGCCCTACGCTATCCAACGCTTTCCCTACTGTAGTGCCCTCTGGAGTTGGAATATTATTTTTTACCCCTACGCTATCCAACACTTTCCCTACTGTAGCACCCTCTGGAGTTGGAATAGTAATTTTTACCCCTACGCTATCCAACGCTTTCCCAACTGTAGCTTCCTCGAGTGATTTTCAAGGCTCTCTCACTGACTTTTAAGGCGCTTCATGGCACAGGAGCTAAATACATTAGGAATCGCTTGGCATTCTATTTGCCTACGAGGACGCTAAGGTCAGCTTCCCTGGCTCTGGCTCAAGTTCCATCAATCAAACGGGCCAGAATTGGTGGACGTTCTTTCCGCAATCTGGCGCCCAAGCTCTGGAACTCTCTGCCAGTGTCCATGAGACTTAACGCAAGTCTCTTAGGTTTTAGGAGGGAGCTAAAGTCTTGGCTTTTTGTCCAGTAGGCCCGTATGTTTTGATCCCTTCTCGCCCGCTGTCTGTCTCCCAGTTTTTATTAAAGTGCCGGGACACTCCCCGGAGTAGCCGTGCGCTATATAAAATCTTTTTAACATTAACATTAACATTAACAGTTGGAATAATAATTTTTACCCCTGTGCTATCCAACTCTTTCCCTACTGTAGCACCCTCTGGTGTTGGAGTAGTAATTTTTACCCCTACGCTATCCAACGCTTTACCTACTGTTGCCCCCTGTGGAGTTGGAATAGTAATTTTTACCTCTACGCTATCCAACGCTTTCCCTACTTGCCCCCTCTGGAGTTGGAATAGTAATTTTTACCCCTACGCTATTCAACACTTTCCCTACTGTAGCACACTCTGGAGTTGGAATAGTAATTTGTACCCCTACACTATCCAACGTTTTCCCTACCATTACCCCCTCTGGAGTTGGAATAGTAATTTTTATCCCTACGCTATCCAACGCTTTCCCCACTGTTGCATTTTCTGAAGTTGGAATAGTAATTTTAAGTGTTACGCTATCTAATGTTATCATTACTGTAGTGTTTTTTGGGACTTTGAATAGTAGTTTTATTTATTTATCTATTTATTATTTGTATTATTATTTTTGATAATGTAGTATATCATTATTTTTCAAAATATTGAAAGTATATTTAATTTTTCAATTTATTACATGTATTAAATATAATTATTTACTTTTTATTTGTGCTATGTTTTGATGTGTGTATATGTATTTGCAATTTATAATACTTTTAAATAATGTATAAGTTATTAAAATAATTATTAAAACGTATTATTAGGTAAGTATATATTATATTTTTTATGTATATGTTTAATTGATGTTATACTATTGTATATGTATTATTTATTAATTGTAAACATTATGAAATATTTGTAACTGTGTTTATTCGGTCTATAATTATTCTTTAAGTTATTTTACACTTTTTTTAATTGAAAAAAAACCCGATATTTTTAATTACGCTATTTTTAACTTGAATATTTTTTTTCTCGATATTTTTCTACTTACCATGTTGTAGATAGGCTGTCGATATTCTTGCTTCCGATATTCCAAAGTCGATTTTTGTGTAGGTCGATATTTTTTCCGTCGATATTGTGTCAGTGATCCACGCAGATCAGAGCCCAAATCAAAACAATTCTCTACCAACAAATAAGTTGCAAATTCCATCCACTCATTATAATTTTCCTTTTCACATTTAAAATACAGATCAACAGTCCTGGTCTGATTTTTATAATAAGTACGTCGACCACAAATACAAGAATAATTTGGTGTTTCACCTGAAATCACCTTGAAATTTGTAATTTCTGGCTCAAATTTTTCTGTACTATAATGTTGTTCATTCTCTTCTACATTTCCTTCTACTAACATATCAATTTCTGCACTGTCTTCTTCAGGACCAAATTAACTAACCTGAATTTCATCACAAACCTTCATTACATCTGATACAGATCCAAGCAAAAGAGCACTGTTCAACTTTTTTAACATTAGTGCTGGACTTTTTGCATAATACAATCTTCTGACTAATTTCCTCATTTCAGTATGATGTACTGCTAACATCCTGAAATGGTGAAAAACACTTCGACATACTTTTTTAGAAAGACAAGCCAGAGAATGACCTTGCAAACCAGTATTTTCTCTCACTCTGCAAGTGTTGAACACTTTGCATAAAAAATCAATAGATTCCTGCCGTACACTACAAATACTACTGCATTTCCAAGTGTACACTGGAGCTTTAGGACGTCTCCCTAAAATGTAATCAGCTAACACCTCTTCTGCATTTCTAGGAACAATTTTCTCTTTCTCAATAGGATAACCATTTCTAACCTCATAAGCACGATCACTGGTGTCAACTGCATGCAACAAATCATTACTCTGAAGATAACTCTCTTCATTAAAAAAAGCTCAGAACTTGAACTATGTTTCCACTCACCCCAAAAAAACTTCAGAAAAATCACTTCTGTTAATTACTCTTCTCCACTTACTTTTGGCCTTCATTAAATGGATTGGCTTATCTAGTCTTCGAATTCTATTGATTACTAAAACAAACATTTTTTTTTTCAATTCAAAAGCTTTCTCAACTACATTTTCAATACATTTCCTCTTCTTATAAAATGCTGTTTTTTTTACAACTATTTTCTAACATAGTCAAATTTAACACAACTCTATTATAGAACATCTTCTTCTTTATTTCCTTATATTAGTTTTTTCTCCTTTTGCTATACAAATTTTTTTCAGAAGATGATTTTCCATGGTTCTTCTCTTTTCTCTTAGTTGCAGATACACTAATACTATTTTTTACTTTGTGCACACTACTTTTCGTGCTTAATAATCTTCGCAGAAAAGTCTTAGGGGTCAATTAGGATGACTTGCGGACTTTGTCCGCCCATCATCCTAGCGTGAATTGGGACCGTCCGCCAATAGGGCAGGAGTCCCGTGGGTGGCATTAGGATGCGGCTGCCACAGTGGCGGCCGCATCCTGCATTCATAACATTGTGGTGGGCGATGCACTCTGCACCGCCCCCTACAATGCTATTGATGCTTGCAGGCATTTGCATACGCAATGCGGCAGGCACCGCGCGGTGCCTACCGCATCGCATATGCAAATGTGGGGGAGTACCAAAGGTACCACCCGTGTGCACCCCCCACGCCTCCTTCACTTTGGGGGCCCGCAGAGCACTGTACAAAAGAACCAGTTACGTTACATGAGAGAAGTGTTACCATGTCATGAGTGATGTAATATGTGACGTCATCAGCAGTGCATTGCGGGCGCGCGAGTTATAGTTAGCTAAACTAACTATAACAGGGGAATTTCAATGGTTTTGTATGAGTGAAATGTCCAGCTAACTATAACATGTGTGAAACCTAAAGTTTTTTCAGTGAATTTCTAAGGTTTTTTAAAAGCTAACTCCTAACTATAACGTAGCTGAAACCCATGTTTTTTTCAGTGAATTTGAAAGGTTTTGTAAATGATAATTTTTAAATGTATAAATTATTATATTTCTTTATTTTTATACTACTTTCTTACATTTTTATAATGAATATTTATATTTAGTTTATTTTTTACATTATATTTCATATTCTTAATGTAAAATAATAACAAAACTAAATCCCCATTTTTTTTATAAATTAATTTTACCTATAGTATACTGCAGTACCTCAAAAGCAATTCAATGTAACATATCCATATAAATATGTTACAAGTCTATGCTTCAATTTGTACTGCTGGTGAAACTGCTGGGTGAATTTGTATGTGGTAGGAGCGGATTTACAAACCCCTTGTGCCTCTTTTACACATCTTTCCGTCACTTTTGTGATGCAGCGGTGGTGCAAAAGATGTGCCATTGTGTCTGATATTTACAATGTGATGCATATGGAAGGTGCATCACTTTCTAAAGCCCTGCACCAGAAAGAGGCTTTCCTGCGCAGAGGAGGGGGGCAGGTAGTGGTGGTGTTCTGGCATAGGAACGCCTCCTAAGAGTGAAATCTATTAGATTTCATTCAGTCACGTTTAGGCCTATGCTACGTCAAAACCCTGCACCTGCTTGAAACAGGTGTAAGGATTTACACAGCATTGTGAGCATAGAACCCTAAGAGCATTGCTGGAGCTGCGTTGGCTTGGAACACAAGTCAAGCAATGCTCCACCTTCACAACACAAATACATCACATATCTGTGCCGTTTTTGCTCTATAATACACCACATTGTAAATACGGTGCATCCATTGTGGTGATATCACAGTGCACACTAACTGGCATATCTCTGGGGATGTACCACTTATTGTACATTTGCTGATTACAGTTTGAATGTAGTGAATGAATTACTACACACTGATCAATGAGTCACTACAAAACTATAACAGGAATGACAGAGTGCTTGGTGGAAGTGTAAAGATAAAGACTGAGGAAGTCAAAATATAAAAAGTAAATTTGCAGGTGCATAGAACAGTACATACATAGTAAATAGGAGTTTGAAGCAGTCCATATACTAAGGCCTACTTTGCTCCATAATTACTTGGGTACTGACTGCATGATTACAGTTCTGCAAAGAGAGTGCATGAATGAATTTATAAGAGCTTCAGTTTTACCACAGTACATATATAAGGAAATACTGCTGAATGGCCCACTACAATATTGAAACAGTAGAGTGAGAGTGTTTGTGAAAGTCTAATGACACAGACTGGGGAATTGTATGTATAAAAAACAAATTTGCAGCTACATAGAAGACTGCATGCATAGTCTATACTGGTTTAAAGCAGAACGTGGCCAAAGGCCTACTAGGCACCATGATTACTTAAGTACTGACTGGATCATTACAGTTCTGCAAGGAGAGTGTTAAAAGAGCTTCATTTTTAGCACAGAGCATACATAAGGGCATTCTGCTGAATCGCTAACTACAATACTGAATCATATTTACAACAAGGGGTGGTGAGGGACAGAGTCTCTGAATTAAGCAGAAAGCTCTCACCCAGTCAAGAGATCAGGGCTAGATCCAACACCGTTTTTTAGCTCACTGCACCATCCCAGTTTCAGAACCTGGCTGTATGCAAATTAGTCTGTTCCTGTCCCAGTGCATGATGGGAACAGGACAAACCAAACTACAAAAGCCAATTCTTACACTGGGAAGGAAACAAGCTCCCGGGGAACCGGTTTCTGGCATTACAGCCGTCTTCGGCCCGGTTTGCTTGAATCCTGATGGTGCAATGAGCAAGGGTCTCACATCTGAGAATACCCTTCCACGCTTAGGGTGGACAAAAATATTTACAACAAGGGGTGGTGAGGGACAGAGTCTCTGAATTAAGCAGAAAGCTCTCACCCAGTCAAGAGATCAGGGCTAGATCCAACACCGTTTTTTAGCTCACTGCACCATCCCAGTTTCAGAACCTGGCTGTATGCAAATTAGTCTGTTCCTGTCCCAGTGCATGATGGGAACAGGGCAAACCAAACTACAAAAGCCAATTCTTACACTGGGAAGGAAACAAGCTCCCGGGGAACGGTTTCTGGCATTACAGCCGTCTTCGGCCCGGTTTGCTTGAATCCTGATGGTGCAATGAGCAAGGGTCTCACATCTGAGAATACCCTTCCACGCTTAGGGTGGACAAAAATATTTACAACAAGGGGTGGTGAGGGACAGAGTCTCTGAATTAAGCAGAAAGCTCTCACCCAGTCAAGAGGTCAGGGCTAGATCCAACACCGTTTTTTAGCTCACTGCACCATCCCAGTTTCAGAACCTGGCTGTATGCAAATTAGTCTGTTCCTGTCCCAGTGCATGATGGGAACAGGGCAAACCAAACTACAAAAGCCAATTCTTACACTGGGAAGGAAACAAGCTCCCGGGGAACCGGTTTCTGGCATTACAGCCGTCTTCGGCCCGGTTTGCTTGAATCCTGATGGTGCAATGAGCAAGGGTCTCACATCTGAGAATACCCTTCCACGCTTAGGGTGGACAAAAATATTTACAACAAGGGGTGGTGAGGGACAGAGTCTCTGAATTAAGCAGAAAGCTCTCACCCAGTCAAGAGATCAGGGCTAGATCCAACACCGTTTTTTAGCTCACTGCACCATCCCAGTTTCAGAACCTGGCTGTATGCAAATTAGTTTGTTCCTGTCCCAGTGCATGATGGGAACAGGGCAAACCAAACTACAAAAGCCAATTCTTACACTGGGAAGGAAACAAGCTCCCGGGGACCAGGTTAGCTTGTCTCCTTTCTGGTGAAGAATTGGCTTGGTAGTTTAGTCTGCCCTGTTCCCATGATGCACTGGGCCAGGGACAGACTGATTTGCATATAGCCAGATTCTGAGCTGGGATGGTGCAGTGAGATAAATAACGGTGATGGATCAAGCCCTGATCTTTGGACTGGGTAAGAGTGGTCTGCTTAATTCAGACACTCTGTTCATCACCACCCCCTTTTTTGAATCGTTTTGGCCACTATAGGTGTGGCAGGGTATACTCAGACATGAGTCCCTTTCTCACTGCACCATCAGGATTCAAGCAAGCCGGGCCGAAGACGGCTGAAATGCCAGAAACCGGTCCCCGGTAGCTTGTCTCCTTTCTGGTGAAGAATTGGCTTGGTAGTTTAGTCTGCCCTGTTCCCATGATGCACTGGGCCAGGGACAGACTGATTTGCATATAGCCAGGTTCTGAGCTGGGATGGTGCAGTGAGATAAATAACGGTGATGGATCAAGCCCTGATCTTTGGACTGGGTAAGAGTGGTCTGCTTAATTCAGACACTCTGTTCATCACCACCCCCTTTTTTGAATCGTTTTGGCCACTATAGGTGTGGCAGGGTATACTCAGACATGAGTCCCTTTCTCACTGCACCATCAGGATTCAAGCAAGCCGGGCCGAAGACGGCTGAAATGCCAGAAACCGGTCCCCGGTAGCTTGTCTCCTTTCTGGTGAAGAATTGGCTTGGTAGTTTAGTCTGCCCTGTTCCCATGATGCACTGGGCCAGGGACAGACTGATTTGCATATAGCCAGGTTCTGAGCTGGGATGGTGCAGTGAGATAAATAACGGTGATGGATCAAGCCCTGATCTTTGGACTGGGTAAGAGTGGTCTGCTTAATTCAGACACTCTGTTCATCACCACCCCCTTTTTTGAATCGTTTTGGCCACTATAGGTGTGGCAGGGTATACTCAGACATGAGTCCCTTTCTCACTGCACCATCAGGATTCAAGCAAGCCGGGCCGAAGACGGCTGAAATGCCAGAAACCGGTCCCCGGTAGCTTGTCTCCTTTCTGGTGAAGAATTGGCTTGGTAGTTTAGTCTGCCCTGTTCCCATGATGCACTGGGCCAGGGACAGACTGATTTGCATATAGCCAGGTTCTGAGCTGGGATGGTGCAGTGAGATAAATAACGGTGATGGATCAAGCCCTGATCTTTGGACTGGGTAAGAGTGGTCTGCTTAATTCAGACACTCTGTTCATCACCACCCCCTTTTTTGAATCGTTTTGGCCACTATAGGTGTGGCAGGGTATACTCAGACATGAGTCCCTTTCTCACTGCACCATCAGGATTCAAGCAAGCCGGGCCGAAGACGGCTGAAATGCCAGAAACCGGTCCCCGGTAGCTTGTCTCCTTTCTGGTGAAGAATTGGCTTGGTAGTTTAGTCTGCCCTGTTCCCATGATGCACTGGGCCAGAGACAGACTGATTTGCATATAGCCAGGTTCTGAGCTGGGATGGTGCAGTGAGATAAATAACGGTGATGGATCAAGCCCTGATCTTTGGACTGGGTAAGAGTGGTCTGCTTAATTCAGACACTCTGTTCATCACCACCCCCTTTTTTGAATCGTTTTGGCCACTATAGGTGTGGCAGGGTATACTCAGACATGAGTCCCTTTCTCACTGCACCATCAGGATTCAAGCAAGCCGGGCCGAAGACGGCTGAAATGCCAGAAACCGGTCCCCGGTAGCTTGTCTCCTTTCTGGTGAAGAATTGGCTTGGTAGTTTAGTCTGCCCTGTTCCCATGATGCACTGGGCCAGGGACAGACTGATTTGCATATAGCCAGGTTCTGAGCTGGGATGGTGCAGTGAGATAAATAACGGTGATGGATCAAGCCCTGATCTTTGGACTGGGTAAGAGTGGTCTGCTTAATTCAGACACTCTGTTCATCACCACCCCCTTTTTTACAATACTGAATCAGCAATCACAAAGAGTTTGCTGGAAGTTTAAGAATATACACTGGATAATAATAGCTATAAAAGACAAGTTTGCCCGTGCATGGAAGAGTGCATGCATAGTGTATAGCAGTTTGAAGCAGTCCATGCCCTAAGGCCCACTTTGCACCATGACTACTTGGGTACTGGCTGAATTATTACAATTCTGCAAGGAGAGTGTCTGGCAGAATGTATAGCAGCTTCGCTTTTAGAACAGTGTATTCATAAACACATACTGCTGAATGGGTCACTACAATACTAACATAACAGTACCAAAATGTTTGGAGGAAGTGTAAAGATACAGACTGGGCAATTGAAAGTTTAAAAGCCAAGTTTGCAGGTGCATAGAAAAGGGCATTTAATATTTATTAACCTTCCTAAAGCCCCAAGCGCCAGCACACCTTTCCGAGGGTAGGATTACGATTTACAAATGCTAGCATTTTTTAAATTAAGAACCATAAAAATAACATATATGAAACCTTTTTTTATTCTTCTATTGATAACGACGATATTTTTTTATACATCTTCTATTTAGATGCTTTTAATCATGAAAACGCAAAGAACACATTTTACTGAGTAACACTTTTTAAACTCTCCAACGTATGTAGATAATAATACCTTATACGTGTTACTATCAAAATAGAAACCTTTACAGCTTCACAGTTTTTAACTTTTTCGAACACGTGCAGAAGAAAAACAGTTAAAACGTGAGCATGTGTAAACTGCAAAACGTGCCATCTAAATAGGTGGAGCCACATCTTCAGCTTTATTGTTAGTATTGAGGTAATGGGCTTGATAATACGCCCTTGTTAATTCCCATAGAAGCCCATGTTAACACCAAAACATGTGCTTCTATGGGAATTAACAAGGGCGTATTATCAAGCCCATTATCCACGTTTTATCGGCAGTTTCCTGCCGATAAAACGGCGATAATTTTAACACCAGTCCTTGATAATGTGCCCCCAGCTTTGTAAATTATTATGCTGAGTATGCCCACAGATAAACATGGATCAAAAAACATAAAGTACAGATTGATTACCTTGTTATCATATACACTACTCATTCCGATGTAAGGCGGGATGATGGCACCAAGAATTCCCATGAAAAATGCAGAAAAGGCATAGATTGCGAGCCAAAAATAACGCCCAATGTCCTGGTGAAAAACATAAGAAAGTCCATATCATATCATGAAGCAACTGTGGTAACATAATGCATGTTCGAACTGAAAATTCAACATAGAAAATTGTCATTTGCATGATTCAGTATGTTGAAGATTTCAAATAATTTTCTTTAAAAAGTCAACTTTTTGAAAAGCAAAGCTGTGCTGATATACAACCGACTGAAGCTGAAAAGAAGTTGGATAATTGGTTTCAAAAGTATATTTGCATCATATTTATAAAATACTACTTTACACCAACCACTTACAATGTATATTCTATCTGCAAATTCTCTCTAGATGATAAATGGGGCCCATGGGAGACTTCGGGGCTTGCAGTAATCACAGGATTTTCCACCAAGTCAGTAATGACACTCGAAGGCAGACGCTATTGGTGTCTGTGCAATAGCAACAGGCCTCTACCACCAGATACAGGGGATGACTCCTTCCTTTTATAATTGTCAATGTATAATTCTACAATTAAAGTAGATGAAGGAGATCAGAGATCTTCACTGCCTTGTAGAATTTTTAAGGAAGCAACAGATATATGGTCAGCAATCCCAAACAATATCATTCAGGATTTTCAGAATATCCTGCTGAAATTTAAGGCAGTGTGGGATGTTTTATTAGCATGCTAGTAATAAGCACAACATTATCCTTCCAAAAATGACAAGATACACCCACAACTTGTGTAACAGGTATTGATGAAGTAAGAACCCCTAATTTACTGCGAATTAAGCATAGTATATTTTTCCGTGCAATAATGTCCTTCCTGGAGTGACTATTTCGACCAGAAGAGGTGGGGAAAACAGCTTCCAGATATACAGGCAGCCACTCTGGACTACTTAGCATTCTTTTGATGTACTGTTTGGATACTTGGAATATCAAGGGACCTACGTAATTGTAGATTAAAAGAAGAGAAGTGCAGAAGACTACCTGTTAGCTTGTATCACCTAAGCCATGTAGAACACATTGTTGTGAGAAGTAAGGTAAATGGGAACAGAATGTTCAGGATTCCAGCTTTGAAGACTCTGAACATGATGCTGCTCTGGACCTTCCTGAAAAGATGTGCATTTTAATTGGTTTGTGTTGACACTAGTTTCTGCTCACAGACTTTCTGAGAAAAAGGATACCTGGTTGACTGGGGTTTTAGCCCTGGTCAAGCAACAGCCACAATCTGCTGCAGGGTGAACCAAAAAAGTGCCCAAATTAACCTGTGTTTCACCCAGGGTAGCTTGGCACAAAAAGCAGTCAGGCTTAACTTGGAAGTAATGTGTACAGTATTCATTCAGCACACACACAAAACACATTAAAAATCCCAAATCAATTTAGAAAAATAGAGTACATTTTAATAAAGTATTTCACATCAAAATGGCAAAAATCTTTACACTGACTGTCAAGGATATGCTGACTTTAATCCTAGACGAGGTGCAGGATTTGAAAAGGGTTCATAAAGCAGAATTGGCCTCCCTCAGCTTACGTTTGGAAAAAATAGGGAATACAATGGGGAGCTTTCCAATCAAGCTTCAAGAGGCAGAGGAAAGAATTTCTCTCTTAGAAGATCAACAGGTCTCCGTTTTGAAAGAGGTTAAAGTTGTGGCTAAAAGTAAGCAGATAATGGAAATGAAACTGGAAGAGTTGGAAAACCATTCTCGTGGATCGAATCTCTGTTTGGTTGGGGTGCCCGAGGGCCTGGAGGGGTCCCAACCCCTGAGTTGGGTTAATAAATTCATCAAACAAAAGGTAATGCCTGACTTTCAAGGAGGCCTCACGATTATGAGAGCTCATCGTGTTCCACATCAACCTTTCCCCAACTCAAAACTTCCGCGTACGATCTTGATCAATTTTGCAGACTTTCACATCAAAGAGGCAGTTCTAACAAAAGCTTTTCAACAAAGACAATTCTCCATGAATAAGACTACAAAATGTCGTATTTTTTCAGACATGTCTGCTTCTGCGGCTCGCCGCAGGAAATATGAAGCAATTATTCAAGGCAAAGGGGGCACAGGCATCTATAGCTCAGCAATCCAAGCTAAGAGTCCTGTTGAAGGGGAAGTTTTTTATGTTAACTGATGTTGAGGAAGCCCAGGGGCTTCTAGATCAGATCTCTCAGAACGTTTAGGGTTAGAATAGTTGAGTGTCAGATTAAATTGTCATTTACCCTATGGTCAGGATTTTTTGGGATGACAGTAAAACGGTTTAAATTCGCTGGTTTAGAAAAAATCCTTTTTTTTTTTCTTCGCTCTTCTTTTTTGATTTTTTGTTATCACAGAGAGACCAACAGCTAGATTGCTGGCTAGCAATGGAGGCCAGGGTTTAAGGGTAACAGGTAGTACACTGTCCCGGGAGGGTGGGGGCTGAGATCACCAGGGTGTTAAAACATGACACCCGAATTGAGTAGGGGTAGGGGAAAGTGGTGGGTGTAGTGGAGGGGGGAAGTCCACTTTTTTGGGTGGGGTGGAGTTTGCAAAGGGGAAAAAATGAAGCCGGCTGTTTGTCCATATTCAAATGTTTTTTGTTTATTTTGCTCCATTAAGTTCGCTAGAAAAGTCACTACTGCTTATACATGGCTAAAACAGCAGTTTTAAAGGTTGCTTCGTTTAATGTTAATGGGATCAATAATAGGAGAAAAATGTGGGCTATTGAAGCATGCATAAAAACAGAAAACCCAGTGGTTATTCTTCTACAGGAAAGTCATATTGCGACAATTAAGACTTCTGAATTTTCTATGTTCAGATCATGGGCAGGTTATAGGGGGTTCTCATCCTCCTCAGCACCCCATAGAGGGACTGCCATTTTTTTAAATAAATAATTTACAAGCAGAGTATATTAATTCCAGCAGCGATCCATCTTGGAGATGGTGTTGGGCCTCCTTTTCGTTTGGATCCAAACCTCACCCTCTCACATTTGTGAGTTTTTATGCACCTGTAGAGGACAATATGAAACCTTATGAAGAACTCTTTCTAGCACTGATCAGGATTCCAGGGGATTTAATTTTAGGAGGGGATTTCAATATTTTGATGGATCCACAGTTAGATTCCACAGTACAGGGGAGGAAGCAGACAAAGCCCAAATCTTTGAAAGTTTTGAAAAACTATGAATCTATACTAAACTTACATGATCCATGGCGTTCAGCGTTTCCATCTCAAAGGAGATATATGTGTGGATCTGGTCGATTCTGCTCCTCCTCTCGTATTGATTTTTTTTGATCGCCCAGGGGTTAGAGTTTTTGCAACAAAAATTATTTTTTAATGCATTCTCGGACCTGCAATGCTGCCTTTGGAAATCCATCTTGGGGAAGGGTTGAGACTCCCCAAACGGTGGGTTTTTAATAAGCAATACTTTAATGATAAAGACTGGGTAATGTCCATGGATTTTATCAACAGCAAAAAGGGGGATTGAGGCTTTAGGGGCCGCACCAAGGGTCAAGTTCCTAATATTTGTTAAAATACGGGTGCAAATGGTCTGGGATACAACCCCCTAGATCCCAACATAGAACAAATGAAAATTTGTTCTGTACATCAAATTTCACAAATTGACCTCGCACACCAAAAAACTATATAATAAACACGATATTAGTGCTTAATAAACATTTGTATTGTAACAAAAATAGAGTCCAACTGTTCTCCCAAGAAATTTTCAAGTCAGTTTTCTTCGTTTTATTCTTTCTTTATTTATTCAAAAACTCGCAGATAAAAATAGCCAACGCGTTTCGTCCGAAACCGGACTTCTTCAGGGCTTTGCGCAGTGTATTTTTATGTTACGCGTCCCATCCGTCTTGGTAGGTGTCTGAACAATAGGTTTTATAATTGTATAGTTGGCAGATCTAATAATCATCCATTCGTTTAGGATCCAGTAGAGTAAGAGAAGAATAAAGTATATGCCATATGTTCGGCGTCGTCGTCGCGTGCGTGTGCGGTCGTCTGGTCTCCCGGTCGTCCATGGATTTGAAGCTTAGGCACTTTTTGAATCAGAACACAACCTCTGCTGCACCACATATAGTTTGGGACTCACTGAAAGCATTCGTGCGGGGGCTATTAATAGACAAAGATGCAGCCATGTCCAAGAAGGCTAGGTTGGAAAAGTTACAGCTTGAAGATAAGATCCATGCCTTTAATGAGATATTCCTGAAAGCTCCTACTATTTCTAATAAAAACTTCTTGATCAAGCTAAACGTGAGCTCTGCTCTGCTTACAACATCCAAAGTGAGATCTTTTTTCAACGCTTTCAACAGAAGGTCTATGAAGAAAGTAATTTCACTGGCAGGCTATTTGAATGGCAGGCCACAAGCAGGCCGCAGCAAATCAAATTAAAGCATTTAAATGCCCCCTGACAGCAGTTCCCACAGAAGATCCAGGGAGAATAGGGGACATCATGAGGGCCCACTATGACGCTATTTATGGTAAATCACAAAGGGTCGACGACCAATTGCTTGCTAAATTTCTTCAAGAAAATCCATCCCTAACCCTCTCTGAAATAGATAATCAATCTATGGCGAGGCCTTTTTCTTTGACTGAACTGGAGGAAGTTGTAAAGAGTTTGGCGAATGGCAAGGCCTGTGGCCCAGATGGACTGCCTGCAGAATTTTTAAAGTTTTTTTTTGGAGCACTATCAGATTTTCTTTTAGTCCTGATTAATTCTTTATTAGAAGGAGGGCCTGTCCTGGAATCTTTTAGGCAAGGGAATATTGTAAGTTTCCCGAAGAAAGGTAAGGATACGATGGATCCTAGCTCCTATCGTCCAATCACACTGCTGAACTCGGACTATAAAATCGTCACAAAACTTTTATCTTGTAGGTTCAATACATTCGCAGCACATTTAATCCACCCAGACCAGAACAGGTTTTTAGCTGGAAGACAACCGGCCACTAACACCCACTTTCTTGCAGAAGCCCTGGATTACTTTGATGGTCGGAATATCCCGGCTCTCATCTTATTATTAGATGCTGAAAAAGGCCTTTGACCTTGTGTTCGGGGAGACAATATTCTTAATTTTACACTCTTTTAATATCCCAAGGTCATTGATATTTTTAATTCAGAACCCATATGAGAATGCGATGGCCAATATAATTATTAATTCGGAAGTGGTAGGATCTATTAAAATTAAGCGAGGTACCAGACAAAGTTGCCCTTTATTTCCGGTGCTATTTGCGTTTTTTATTGAACCCTTAGCAACAGCTATTCGTAATTATGTCGATATTTGTCCTCCATTTACAGCAATGCCTAAAATAAAGCTGTATGCCGATGACATCATGCTCCTAATTAAGCCCACAGTTGAGTTGCAATCCAAGGTATTTATCGAGGTTTAAGCCCGCACCACAAGGTCAATTCTTTATCAACTTTTTTATTATTCTTGTGTGTCAGGATAGCCAAATTCATTCTCCCCTGTTAATGTATAGATCTCCAAAGCTGGTCCGCTATAAGAGCTTTCAATGGCTTTTCAAAAGAAGGCAGGCATTTTTTTAAAAATACTCCATACCTGAAATCAACTCTGCTTCCTTGTTAGAAGAAATTCTCCCCCTTATAGGTATTAGACAACCCAGATATCTGGCCGTAAAACGGGCGGATGCGGGATTTGTTAAAATATCTGACTTTATACGGGATGGTAACTGGGTGTCTATAGCAGATATGCGGCAATTATTAACCAGTGATTTTATCTAAATGAATTCCTATAGTACTCTATTTAAATATCTAGCTGAAATCAGTACTTTTTCTTTTTTGGTTCAGAATCAGTTGGTGGAGAATCTGTTAGTCAAGGCATCAGACAGGAAGCCTGGTGCCTGGAAGAAATATTTGACTCGGTAAGGGGGGTGGATGTTGAATCTAAAGCTTTAAGGAAATGGTGAGAGCAAGAAAACTGTGAAATCTCCACCTATATCTGGACCACTATTAACAGGTTGAATTTTAGCTCCTTAAGAGGGGCAAACTGGCGCAGGATGCTATTTTTTAGTAAATGGCTGCTGTATCGAACCCCAGCTGCCCTGGCCAAAATGTACCCCAATCAGTCTTCCCAATGTTTCAGATGTCTGAATTTTCCTGCTGCGAATTGGTCACATATTACGCTCCGCTGTCCAAAGATTAATGTGTTCTGGGCAGAGGTTTTTGTGTATCTCGAAAAAGAATGTAAATTACAGTTGGAAGTAAATGACAGGTTAATTCTATTTGGCTTTGATCTGGACCTCCAATTTGTAGATTCAGTGATAAGATTCCTCTACATAGCTATGGCGATTGCTAGATCACTGATTCTCTAAAATTGGCAATCCGACTCAATTCCGTCAGTCTTGGAATGGGGGGTGTAAGATGAGAAGGGTTAAGAAAAGTGAATATACCTTCGCTGCAAGAAATCGGGAACTTATTAAATTCAATAAAATATGGGGTACGAGATTTGATTAAAACAGAAGGAAGGGCGCAGTGGTTAGTTTGTTTGGTGGTAGGCGGGAATGCGATTTAAGACTTCGTCAACTGGTTATTTATTTATCTATTTATCTATTTTTTTGTGTGAATGTTTACAGGGGGGCTTTTTCTATGGGACTATGGTGCTTTTATACTTGATCTACTCTTTTTATGAAGTGTATACTAAGTACGTAAGCGGAGATAGTGACTCATGGTGACTTTTGTGGTCCAAATAGATTTACTGTGCTGTTCGGCTGTTCGTTATGATATAATGTTGTTTTATGTAAATGTTTATGTTGACAATCCTTGGCTTCAATAAAAAAATAAAAGGGAAAAAATAAAAATGGCAAAAATCAAATCAGTAGAACCAGCGTTCTGCATTTTTTAAGTTTAAGGTTCAGAATAGCGCCTACAAGGAAAAAAAGAACTGATGGTCACGCTAGACCAGGGCATAGTCAAAATTCAAGGTGCGGTTTGGATACAGAAAGTGGATTGGGCATGGTAAGCGCTTACTGTTGTGTCTGAAATGGTAGAAGCTCAGTGGGGCAAGGGTGCAGGAGTGTCTGAGGGGAGCATAGTTGTTAGATAGTCATGGTCTGAAGCTACGTTAAAGATTTTTACTTTCAGACTAAGTCATTGAAATGAAAGTCAAAAATCTTCAGCAGGAGAGAGCAGAAGGATATGGCCGATGACAATTCCAAGAGGTCAGATAACCCTTTGGAGAAAAAGCGCTGAAGCAGATGTGCTGCTGTGGAGGAGAATGTAGTGGAGAAGCTGTGAAGTCAATCCGTCCGATGATGCACCTCAGGCACATAGGAGAGCACGTTTGGCCCGGTCTCCTCCTGGTTCTTAGTGCACTTTTTGGCCAAATTTTGTTTAAGTCCTCAGTTTTGGGAAATGGCCCTCTGGGCACCTACAAAGATCCAGGTGTGGATGGATACCGTTTTAGAGAGTAGGATTCACTCAGGCTGCATCCAGGTGCAGGTACAAGGTGTTGGGAGCTTGTTATGTCCTTGTGGTTCAGAAGAGGAGGCCAGCAAACTATCCCTTGGAATCACTTCTGTAAGTCCTGGGTACAGGTGAAGATGCAGGGCTCAACAGCAAAGCTGGCTTGTGAGGGCTTAAGATAGGGTCCAGGCAGCAAAGTTGTCCTTCTGGGCACAGCAGCAGTCTGGCAGAGTGACTCGCAGAGAGCCCTTCTACAAGTCCAGTAGTGAACTGAAGTATCGGTCTGAGAGCCCTATTTATATTCCCAGGTGCCCTGCTCCTAGTGTAGTGTGGTTCCTATATTCACAATAGGCTTTGAGCATTGGAATAATATATCCTGTAGCATAGACGTAGGACTGAGGTCTACTAGGTCTCTATTGGTTATATTAGACTTAAATGTGAGTGCCAGCTAGCTCAGAGGTCACTAGAAACTTTCTCGAATAAACAAGAAGGGATTAGTTTCTGCCAACCACCTAAAATATGACAATTTTGTTTCCCAAGAATAAGAAATCAAATCTCTAGAGTCGCAGAAACAATAGATAACTATTTCACTCAGTCAATCGTGCATGCTTTTTTCACCAGAGGTACAAGAGGAATAGAGAGACGGGCATTTTCAATAAGGTATTTATTGAAAAGTCTTCTTTCTCAAGCATTGAAAATGAACTGCTACAATAGTAAAGCTTACTATGAAGTACAATGCATATAATACGAACAGTATCGAAAATAAATAAAATAGAAAACATGGCTGTTCAACCAGTAAGAGGATGGTAGGATGACGGACTCTAGTTGCTCTACAGCGCCGAGACACCTCCGGGTATTTGTTAGCGCTTTAAAAATCACGAAAATAAATTATAAAGTAGTACTGTAAAAGCATGATATGGTTTCTAAGCCATAAAGTGCATAAAATGTATAAAATACATAGAATAGATACAATGATAAAAGGATGACTAAAATACTCAACTGATGCTTCTAAATACGCCTACCCCGGTGTACCTAACCAGGGTCTAGTACGAGGGAGGAAGTATAAGAGGAGTAGCTTAAGTTTTTGGAGTTCTCTGCCAGGAATCTGATTCCAATAATTCTCTAAGAGGTCTAATCAGCTCCGTACCTTTGGCTCTCGAATGAAAGAGATCTTGTATCTCGTTCTTGGGACTCAATTTCCCAGATACCCGCAAGGGTAGCCTGGAAACACTGGAGCTGGATTTCTCGGCAGGAGAAATGACAGAGTCTCGCAGTGCGTCTGCTTCCTTCTGCACTTGCTGCTGCAGGGCGTCGGGCAAGTAGATAGTCGATCTGCTCCAAACCACCGTGTGTTTATCTAGGCAAATCAAGGCATATTTATACTTTGTAGGTGCCGAGTTTGACGCATGTTTGGACTTAATAACTTCACTCAAAGGCTCATTTCTTGGAAAACGCCGGGAGTTCTAGGAGAAATTAATATTCAAGCTGGGGGAAGTCCAGGGCTGCTGAAGGCGGGTTTTTCCATGAAAATGTTGTTAATTCTTGGAGCTTAGTGGAAGTATCCAAGCCGTATTTGGGCTGTATGGTTTAGGCCAAATATGTCTATGATTTCTATGCCTATATAAGGAAATGATAAAGTATACCTATATAAGGGCATGAATCGGGAAATTTATCTTAGGGTCCGAGATTCATTTACAACACCCACTCCACGGATATTAAGTTCAATAAAGCTAACCTAGCAAGCACTGAACATATCTAAAGCTAGTGTTTGTAATCCCACCCCAAAACAAAGAATGCATTTGAACTGGGTATGCAGAAAAAATATTTTTAGCATTTTCTACAGTACACAATATACTTAAGGGAACATTTTCTAAGCATACAGTCTTTAGTCTAATTTATGCAATTTGAAAAGAATCATGAGATTACATTTATGATAATGTTTCTTCAAAAAGAAAAGTCGAGATCATTTCATAACATAACATGTCATAGCAATCTTACTATTAATAGGGACAAGGCCAAATAGTTCTTTTAGTCAGTCTTCAAAAAATGACTTCTTCTCTAGGAATAGTTCTACTTTAAGCAGATTAGTCTGTGCCAAAAAGTTCAATGTTTTGGGAAGAGAGAAAAAATTCAATTTGTTGTGAAAATAGAGTTCCAAATGTTAGAAGTCATTGTTTTGAAAAATGTCTACCACAGTTGGGGAATGTGGAACCACTTGATCTAGCAGATCAAATGTGCATAGATGAGAAGCATTGCCGTCAGCGCTTGTTGCCGCGTTAGCAATGGACATATCAGATGGTACCTGTGTGCCTGGTGTTTCTCGTACCTCACCCTCAGTTAGACTTACTGGTGAGATCTCAATAAATGCCGTCATCAGGGTCTGTAGCCGTTGGGGGCAACACAATGTCTGAGCCGTTACAGGACCTAGCAAGGCGTCGACATCCGATGACAGGACTGATGGAAGTGTAAGACAAATGTCTAACACGCAATCCTCTCCGCAAAGCAGGCATCGTAGAACAGTTAAGATGCAATCTTGCCAGATTGGTCTGAACGAGAGAAGCCATGTCGTATTCAGATCTCTTAAACGAGCCAAGCCGAAAATCTGTGTTATTCTCTCACGATACCTCTGGGCACGGACCGTTTGTTCCATGAGGTTCTGGGTATCGCCGGTTACTGGGCTTGCCATATCGGAGCAGAAGAAATAAAAATAGTATTCCTGCTACGAGTCCCAAGATGAGAGGCAGGCCGCCGAACACTGAGTGCACAAAATTTGGGAAAATGCCGAGGACTGCTTTAAATGGTGCTAACAGTCCTGAAAAAATCGTCTTAAATACATGTGCGATGCCACTGGTATCAGACATGTTTAAGATTTGACTTAGCATTTCTGCGAAATGTACAGGGCAGTTTGTTGATAATGTAAATGTAAATGTGTTTGTATTTATATAGCGCCTTCTACCCAGAGGTCTCGTAGTGCTGTATTCATACCGCTGTGGAACCCTTCCTGGCTTTCTTGTGAGATGTCCACTCCTGGGCACCCCCAAGGTGAAGCCAGGCATCCAAGCGCTGCTGGGGCCGTTGTGGAGATTAAGCAAGCTATTGCCCAGAGTCATAGAGTGTGACCCATGACTAGACTAGGCACCTGAGGTGAGAATTATCAGGTCCGGGGAGATTGAGTTCAAGAGCCGCCGAGGCGGGAATTGAACCCTGGTCACGGGCCAAACCTCTGCATCAGGGTCTGCTGCTCTAACCATTGAGCCACGCTTCCCCACATAATAATGCATCTATATCTGCCGATGTCCTTGCAACTTGCAGATCATACGTTTCTTTTGATGATGTCAGTGGCACAGATTTTTGCAAAAGAATAGACTTTAGTCTGCTTAAAGTATCAATTTGTATCAAAGAGATATTCAGTGAAGGCCATATTGCCGTCTTACTGTCTGACTTGCGAGTTGGATACAATACTTGCATACAACAAGTGACCATGGACGACACACTAAGTTTAAGTTTAAGTTTAAGTTTAAAATATTTATCGAGCTCAACGTACACCTGGGCGGTTTCTTGGCGCTAAAGTAGCAGGCAGCCAGCTGGGCAAGAGCAGTTGCTAAGGCGTCGACAGGAAAGGCAGGCAGGGCTTACGGTAGAAAAGCCTCAGAAAATAAAAAGGTCTTCAGAGCTTTGCGGAAACTAGAATACTGGGTGAGGGACCTAAGATGGAAGGGGAGAGAGTTCCAGAACATGGGGGCAAGAGTGGAAAATTTCGAGCCACCCTGTTTTTTTTTCCGGTAGCGAGGGACTGCTAAAAGAAGATGTGCCGAGGAGCGGAGGTCTCTGCCAGGGACATAGGCCTTGATGGCGGAGGATATAAAAAGGGGGGCCAGGCCACTCCTGGCCTGAAACGCCATGCAGCATAATTTGAACAAGGCGCGTTCCCGCACAGGGAGCCAGTGGAGGGTTTTCAAGAGGGGGGAGGTATGATGGAATTTGGGAAGACCGAAGGCAAGGCGGGCAGCCTGGTTCTGCACTAGTTGCAGTTTACGCAGGCTGTACTGAGGGATGCCATTGAACAAGATGTTCCCGTAGTCCAGGCGGGACAGGACCAGTGCGGACATAATTAGTTTAAGTGCAGAGAAAGAAAAGAAGCGAGAGATAGAGCGGATAGTACGGAGAGTAAGAAAGCAGGAAGAAACCACCGAACCAGTCTGGGAGTGCATAGTGAGTTTATCATTTAGCTTGATGCCAAGAGTCTTAACAGAGGGAACAGGGGTATGAGGAGAACCAAAGGAGGGGGGCCAAAAGAAAGAATTCCAGGGACTGGAGCAACCACCCGTCACCACAAGTTCCGTTTTATCGGGATTGAGTTTCAGGTGGTTGAAATTCATCCAGTCCCTGATGAAAGATAGGATAGATTGGAAGTTAGAGATAGAGTCAGGGGTAGAAGACAGATTGAAGATGAGCTGGAGGTCGTCGGCATAATTATATACCGTGACCTCCAGCTGCTGTAGGGCAAAGATAAGAGGGGCGATATAAAGATTAAATAGTAAAGGAGAGAGAGAAGAGCCCTGGGGAACACCGCACTGGACCTGGCAGGGGGTAGCTGAAAACTCCCCAAGGTGAACCGCCTGGGTCCGGTCCCTCAAAAAGGATGAAAGCCAGATAAGGGCTGAGCCTCCTATGCCCGCCGCCTTGACACGGGAAAGCAAGATGGAATGATCCACTGTGTCAAAAGCGGCGGACAAGTCAAGGAGGACCAGCGCCTGAGATCTGCCCATGTCCATACCCTCTCTGAGGGTGTCTAATACTGACACCACCACTGACTCTGTCGAGTGCTTGGGCCGAAACCCAGCCTGGCATGGAGCCAGCCTCCCATTCTCCTCGGCAAAGGAGCTGAGCGCAGATGTAACATGTCGCTCAAGCACCTTCGCCAGAAACGGGAGAAGGGAGATGGGGCGATAGTTGGCCATCACAGAGGGGTCGGCTCCTGGCTTTTTCAAGATGGGGACGATGGAAGCAGCTTTTAGCGATGGAGTGACAACCCCTCGAACCAGTGAGTCGTTAAGGAAACCCAGAGGAGGCAGAGGGCAGACAGTATAAATCTGCCGTAAGATGTGTGCCGGGCTTATGTCAGAAGGGGAACCGGATTTAATTTTGGGGAGGAGGGACAGGAAAAGTTCTTCAGAAAGGGGGGGAAAGGAATTGAAAGAGGCTGGGGCGGGGGGAGGCAGGGGGTCAACAAAAAAAGAGGAAGGGGGGGATGTTGGATTTGATTGTCGAAATTTTTTCGACAAAGTAAAGATTCAGCGAATCACAGAGTTTCTGTGAGGGAGGGGGTTTAAGTGAGGTCCGATCGGAGAAAGCCAGATCGTGAGTAATGGCAAAGATCTCCTTAGGTTGGTTCTCGGCCGCCAAAATTTTGGCCGAGAAGTAAGCTTTCTTGGCCTCAGTGATGTTTTGCTTATAGGTTCCTAGGAGGTAGACGTAGCGAGTCCTGGAGTCGGGGGAGTAGTCCAGTCTCCATTTACGTTCTGCCCTGCGAACCGTAAGCTTCAGTTCTTTCAGCTCGTTGTTAAACCACCGATTGGCGTCTTTAGGGCGTCTGATCGAGGTGCGTCGGAGAGGAGCCAAGCAGTCGCTTCCTTCCTTGAGCCATGAGTCAATGGCTTTGGCTTGGGCTGCGGAATCCAGTCCCGATGTAGGGGGAGGGGAGGCCAGGAGCGAGGCTGAGAGGTCAGACAGATTGACCTTGCCCCAATTACGGGCCCATGAGTTTTTGGTGTGGATAGGGGTCTTAGTCAGACAGCGGCTGAGGGAAAACGAAATTAAAAAGTGATCGGACCATGTGCAAGGGACAACAGACAGTGCAGACAGGAAGCAGTTTAGATACCAGACCTGATCTAGAGTGTGGCCATGAATGTGGGTAGGGGTGTGAGCAAAAGAGGTGAAATTAAGAGAGAGGAGGGTTTCTGAAAATTCCTTTGATGAGGCACATTCCTTGGGGTCCGAGGGCCAATAGTTAAAGTCCCCAAGGACTAGAGCCGAGGCATAGTTGACCGCCAGGGTGCCAAGTAGATCTTGAAAGGCCGGGAGGAAAGATGGGGTTGGTTGGGGAGGGCGGTAGACAAGCACAATGGCTAAGTGGGGGGAAAGGGAGGTAGAGCGAGCCACCAAATAGTCAATTCCTTCCAGGGAAGGTGAGGGGAGGACTTGGAACTGGAGATCAGAACGGGCAATGAGAGCAACACCTCCACCCGCTTTCCCGCCCGGACGGTCGGCACGGATAGCGTAGTAAGACGAGGGGCGGGCCGCCAATAGGGATGGAAGGGAGGCTTCCGAAAACCACGTTTCCGTCAACAACAGGAGATCGGGTTTATCAGTGTCTAAAAGGATAAAAAGTTCCTGGTGGTGTTTAATGGCGGACCTAGTATTAAGTAAAATGATAGATAAGGGGGGAGAATAGGAATCAGAAATGGTAGATGAGACGGGGGCAGACGGAGACGTGAGAGGAGGAGGGCAACCGGATGGGCAGGCATGACAGGGAGAGTTGCAGCCCAAAAGGGTAATCCTATGAATAGTACGAGGATCGAGGGGCCAATGGCCTTGAAGTAGTGTCAAGTCAGCGGAAGAATATTGGGTAAGAGGACCAGGGGTGATGGCCCCTAGCCCCGGTCTGCCGCGGACGGGCGCAGACGGGCTTAACTCTGGCGCGACTCCGGCGCGCCTACGTTGCGCCCGCTGCGCTCGTCCGCTGCGCTGACGCATGAGGGACGTCTATATAGGCTGTGACGCGGTGGTGGGAGGAGTCAGGAGGGCGGGATAGGGGTGGTGAATTAAAAATGAAGATTGCCGTTCGCCGCTCGTACTCAGCGGGACGGTGAAGGCAAGAGCTATGAAGCTGCTAGCGATCAGCAGAGCAGGTTAGGCAAGTTTTAAAAACAAAAGTCAATTTCCAGCGCTCAGCGCGAAGCCCTCTGCCCTCTGCCACAGGGCTTTAGACTACGCGCGAGGGGAAGTGGACGGAGCCTATATAGGCTGTGACGCGGTGGTGGGAGGAGTCAGGAGGGCGGGATAGGGGTGGTGAATTAAAAATGAAGATTGCCGTTCGCCGCTCGTACTCAGCGGGACGGTGAAGGCAAGAGCTATGAAGCTGCTAGCGATCAGCAAAGCAGGTTAGGCAAGTTTTAAAAACAAAAGTCAATTTCCAGCGCTCAGCGTGAAGCCCTCTGCCCTCTGCCACAGGGCTTTAGACTACGCGCGAGGGGAAGTGGGCGGAGCCTATATAGGCTGTGACGCAGTGGTGGAAGGAGTCAGGAGGGCGGGATAGGGGTGGTGAATTAAAAATGAAGATTGCCGTTCGCCGCTCGTACTCAGCGGGACGGTGAAGGCAAGAGCTATGAAGCTGCTAGCGATCAGCAGAGCAGGTTAGGCAAGTTTTAAAAACAAAAGTCAATTTCCAGTGCTCAGCGCGAAGCCCTCTGCCCTCTGCCACAGGGCTTTAGACTACGCGCGAGGGGAAGTGGGCGGAGCCTATATAGGCTGTGACGCGGTGGTGGGAGGAGTCAGGAGGGCGGGATAGGGGTGGTGAATTAAAAATGAAGATTGCTGTTCGCCGCTCGTACTCAGCGGGACGGTGAAGGCAAGAGCTATGAAGCTGCTAGCGATCAGCAGAGCAGGTTAGGCAAGTTTTAAAAACAAAAGTCAATTTCCAGCGCTCAGCGCGAAGCCCTCTGCCCTCTGCCACAGGGCTTTAGAACCAGATAAACTTTTCCTGGCACCATTCCACAGCAGCTGTGATCATTCAACATAACGTAACTGCCATTGGATAGCTGCCTGAAAACGGGTTCTATTAGTGTGGAGGGAGTACCGTGCAGGTGGCATGAAAGGTTATTTGCAGAATCATCGCACGCTCCGTGTAAATTAATACCCTGGCACAGAAGTGTACCACTTAGTGAATTTTTACAATTTTTCCCACCAAGGAATACTTCTTTCCCCTTATTCCAACATTTGTGTGTATATGGTAAAGTCCATGTTGACTTAATGTATTCTTTACCCAACCTTTCATATAGGCTTTCTGGTATATGCTGTAGACAATACTGATATTGGAAAATCGTCACTGGAATCATGATGGTGCCATGAATTATCCATTCTATTACAGGTTTCTCAGAAACTGTCAATGGTAATCTTTCCAGTTTTTCAATGCTCAGCACCGTATAGTCTGCTCTCTTTGTGCCAAAGAGATTTGTTTATCTGTAAGGTTAAACCCAGTAAACAATGACGTTGTGTTGATAAGCCTCCATGGCACCTAGCCTGAATGCAGATTTTGTCCAGCCTAGCTGCATTATAGAACGTAATTGAGACTGGCCATGTTGTAACATTAGCAAGTCTTGTTCCATTATGTCAATTGCAGAGGATACAATGCTGTCCAATGAATATATTCTGGAGGACAGAGTAGCTAACCCATTGTCCACTACAGAGAGAGCTTTCTCCAAGTTAATACGATCAATTTCTCATATTCTTCCTGCAGTTTCTTATTGTGTTATTTTCCAAGCCTCGTTTTACGCAGCATATATACCGGTGTATATGAAACGTTTTTGCTGTGGTTTGCGAGGTCCCAATAAGAAATCTCGCAAATCATTGCTTTCTTTAAGTAAAGTCAAGTGTTGTTTAATTTCTGGAAGTGTAGAAGTTTTCAGCCATTCAAGGCATAGTTTGCCTACACTATATGTTGTTACTATCCCTGGATGTTGTCTCTGGGAGTATCTTGGATCTGGCCTGTTAAGAATTAAACCCTGTGTTTTGTTCAGGAATCTATCTTGACAGTTATTGGTGTCTATGGGCCAGATTAATAATTTTCTCCAATCAGGACTAGTTCTGTTCAATTTGAAAACATATTGTACGTCTACCTCCCCTTTTGTCATTTTGTTATTTTCAGGTATTGGCTTTGGTATAGACGGTTTATTTAAATCTTTTATTTTTGCTATGCCAAGACAATAGGTTTGTTGCACAGTGTCATTTAAAAACATTATTTGCTCAGGTATAATACAGGCTCTGAATAAAGCTTCCAAACCTTGCACCTGCCATTCTTTTGTGCCCCAGACATTTTTTGTCTCAATGTTGTCTTTCCAGAAGTCGTAACCCAATGTGGACAACTTAGCATAAAAGTTTGCAGAATAAATTTGTTTGGTATTGATCAACATTGTTTTCAATCCTGTCTTATTTAAATTTTTGAAATAAAACGTTTCTGGATCTGAAACATTAAACCCTGAGAAGTAAGGAAACTTTTCATAAAATGTTTTAAAGCGGCCTTTTTGTGGTGGTGGATAATGTTCCCATTAATTATACATAAAAACATTTCTAGGGCTTGCAGATTTGTGCAAATAGTGATGACCAAAATGGTTAAAACAATACATTTGTTCATAGTCTGATGACCCTTCTAAATAGTCATTTTCAGTATATTTTGCAGACATTTCTAAATCGGACATCATATTATTAATTGTCTCAAAGTCCCAATCATCAGAGAATGTGCAGGGTGTTACAAAGTCATTCAAAGAAACCTTGAACTGATGTGGAATCCTCAGCATCTCTACCGGGCCATAGATATCATAATCTGTTCTATCCCATGTTATACCACCTGGTATAGGGATGGCTGTGATGTTTACTGATGAGAGTTCTCTTTTTTCAACATGTGATGATTTGTGCGGTTTTAGGACCAAGTTGATTTTTTGACTTGCTGTGTCCATTGTACTGTATTTTCCATCTATCATTTGTCCCAGGCTTAAACCAATATTAGCCAGAGCAAGAGGAAAAATGATATATTTTTTCAAGTTCATGAAAAAGTTCTGTCGTTTTTTTTCTTTGATAGTTTTCTTTGTTTTTGAATCTTCAGGTTCACTTGGATCCTCAGAAAAGTTATCAACGTTGATGAAATATCCAGATGCAGTTCTGTCAATTGTTTGAATGGCATCGGGGTTTGATGAAATCGCTGGAACTGATTTCTCCTTTGTCATGTTAGTGTATTCAGGTGCTACATCATTGTAGACTGGTGTTTCTGGTCGAACAGATATTTGGGTCTCAAGAGGCACGAGCTCCATTGCATAGTCCTTCTTTTCTTACTGCAGGTTTATCAAAAGTGATAAGTCATTCAGTTTGAACCTCTTAGATTGTAGCAAGATTTAGCTGTCTGCTACATCTTGGGAGTCCACTTGGCCTACTACTTATTATTGACCACATGTTGTGGTTTTACCAGGTCGATGGACACGACTCTGTTCTCCTGTTTACCAGCAAGGGGCGGTAGTACTACTGATCTCGTTCCTTGGACTGCTAAGGCAGGTACTGCTTTTCTGTAAGAAGGCCAAAATTCCTTCTTCACCGCTATCTTTTCACTGACTAGATCCCCAATTTTTGGAATGCAGACAGGTCTTGCTGGGACAGGTGGTTTATCTTCAGTGGCTGTTGGCTTTTGTATTGTGTTACTCAGACTTCTTCTTGTTTCATTTAAGTCCTGTAAGACAGCCAAACGATCTTTGATATCAAAGGGTTTCCGTTTTACCACTGAAGTCTGACAATCGAGATCCTCGATCATCATTCTAGTACCAAATAGTAGCTCATAAGGAGCGATTCCCCCCAGAGAATTTCTTGGCAGATTGTTAAGACTACTTGGACATTTATTAGATGTTTGACACGCCCATCACCCGAACCTAATACCTTTGTTGTTATGGATTGCTTTATGTCATGTTTTTTTCTTTCCACTACCGCATTACCCTCAGGATAGAAGGGACTAGGATACTGCAATGCAACACCCAAATTAACTATGGCCTCCTTGTAAGCTCGAGAGCTAAACACAGGACCCTGATCAGAATGTAGCGTGCCTATTGCGTATGTGCCAATAAAGACTCGCAAACCCTTTATAACAGTTCTGGCGTCAGCTGAGCGCTGGGCCATAACCAAATAAATCTCTTGCAGGAATCCACTGCAACCATGATATATTTATAGTTGCCATCCCGCGTTAAGGGACCACAGTGGTCCAGATAAACACACGCTAGTGGTTTATCTGAAATCAGAAGGGGCGTTTGTGCAGGACGATTCACTGTAGAAACTTTCATTTTCTGGCAGATTTCACATTCCAGTACATAGTCTCTAGTTTGTTTCCTCATGCGTGGCCACCAGTATCTCTGTTTTAATAATGATACCGTAGCGGAAACACCAGCGTGTGCAGAAGCAAGCCCTTCATGTGCTGCAACGATTAGTCCTAACCTGTGTTCCATGTTTGGCATTGCCCTATCCCTCACTCCAGGGATTCGAACAAAAGGAACATTGTTGGCATCAATTATATATGAGTACTTTACTTGAAAGCCTTTCGGGAGTGTCTTACCACTGTCTTTGATTGAAGCAGTGACAGCTTGCAATATTTCGCTGTCTATTTTTGTTTTTGACTGGGTGATAGCAGCTACGGAAGCCGTTTGCACGGCTGCCTTCGCAGCTTCATCAGCCAATGAATTCCCTGCAACGTGAACGCCATCACGCTGATGACTCAGTGTATGTATCACATGAGTCTTTTGTAGTTCTTTCTGTGAAAGAACTACTTGTTGCCAAAGCAACTTATGCTTGATTGCGCCACCTTTAGCGTCTTTGAATCCGTTTTGAACCCAGTTCTGCAGATACTCGTTGTAAGATTGGACGCAGTAATACGAATCGCACATTATAAGTGTGGGGAATTCGCAATCGGTATTTTCAAGTGCCATCTTGAAAGCCTGTAGTTCAGCTCGCTGAGCTGTACAGTCTCCGAGTGATTGAGTTTTTGTGACCATAGGTCTAAATTTGCCTTTGCGCCAGCGACCTTTAACAATCGCGCACGCAGCACTATAGGCTTGTTTACCCCCAATTGTGGGATGTGCTGATCCATCTGTATATATTATACAGCCATAATGTTCAAGAGGAAGAATTTCGATCGGCAGAGGACATTCGTGTTCATATTGGAGAAATTCTTGTGTCTTTAGACTAGGGTCAAAAAAGTATTTAACGTCTGTTGCAGCAAGAGAGTTAACCCATTGTATCCATCTCGGATGTAGAGCTTTCGAATTAGGAATGCTTGCTCTTGTCACTGCCTCTTAGGCAGGTACAGGTTTAACGATCATTATGCGTTTACCCTGCGCGAGAGCTCTCTCTTTTGCTACAGCAGTTTGAACCGCTGTCAGAATTTTCTCTGTAGAAGTGAACTTCATTTCTGCTTGTGTGTACAAGTGTGATTTGTAAGCTATTGGTACCGTTTCTCCTTCATTAAAGGTTAGGTACGTGAATCTGCATCTTCCTGGGATGATTCAGATTACAAGGTTGCACACGTTTTCGCTTGTGTCTAGTTTAGTTTTTGTTAACATGTCTGTTTGGAGTGAATGCAAAATTTCTGTGTGTGTTTGAGTCCAATGTGTTGGTTTAAAATCAGGTTTGATTAATCCGTGGAGACGTTTAACCCTCTCTGCATAATTCAGAACATACTTTCTTCCAAAATTTAGGAAACCTAGAATTGATTTTTCAGCGTCTTTGGAGGTTGGAGCAGCACACATTTCTCTAGAAAGTTTGCTGCTAGGCTTTTGCCTCCACTTGACAACTCAGATCCCAAGAATATGACATTTAGGTGGGCAGTTCTCGATTATTTTAAATTGAATTTATACCCCTCAAAAGCGAACCTAAGTATTATGGTGTTCACTCGTTTCAAGTGCTTGTCCAAGTCGTCATCTTTAAGATAGATGTCATTGACATAAGATAATGCCTCATCATCGTACGTTTGGAGTAACTCAGTTACTCTTGCTAAAAAGTTACCCCGGGCTATTCTTGAATCCTTGGGGGAGACAACAAAATTGTGGCTGTGTCCCCAAAATTGAGAAAGCGGTCAAATGCCTGCTTTCATGTGCAATATTTTGACAGAAAAATCCATTTGAAATATCTAATGTTGTTTTATATTTCTCGTGCACAATGTTATTCATCAGTGCTGCACTGTGTGAGTTTTGTACTGCAAATGTTTTGCAAAAAGAGTTTAAATGTCTGTAATCCAATAGTAGACGATATGAATTGTCTGGTTTGGATACAGGAAACAAAGGATTGTTCATAGACGAGGTGCATGTTTCAATCACCCCTTAGTATTCAAGTTGATTTAAAATCTCCCTGACCTGTTTTTTAGCTTCTTGCTTAACTGGGTACTGCCTTTGTGCAGTGGGCTGGTTTTTTAACTGGATTTTATGGTGAGGAGAATCCTCATCACGTCCTGCGTCATTTTTATATAATGCTGGAGCTTGGACTACTGCCCATTTTCTGGTATATGTATATTTTTTATGAATTGGAATGCGATTAGAGAAGACTGGCATAATTATCTCTTCACCATGTGGGCACTCCCTGACAAATTCAGGTGGCCAGTCTTGTTCAGCTAGAAGAATGTCTAACCCTTAGAGAGTTTCTCCCAAAAGAGTGCTCTTATTTTTCTAGTTCTGTCACTTCTATGTCCCTTGTTACTTCATATAACTTATGGGGTACACTAACCCTGGTGTCTGCAGTTTCAACCTGAATGCATTCATTCATGTCCACTGTCTCCAGATGATCCTTCATGATCTTGCAAACTATTGTTACTTCTGCTGCGCTGTCTAGCATTGTATGAGCCTACTCCCTGTTCTTGAGTTGTGTCCTCAAGATCCTCGGCATGTCTGACTTTTATACTTGCTACCTTCTTTTTGGAAAACTGAGCTTTTTTACTTTGGTGAACGGGTTCCTTGTCTTTGGACTTGACGCGTTCTTCCTTGTGTTCTGACGGCCCTCTTCTTTCTGATTTCTGCGAGGAAGTCTGAAAAGATTGAGAGCGATGCATATCATTATCTTGATATCTATCAGCTTTTTTCAAATTATCCCTATTCCTAAGATTATATCTATTTTCAGAGGGCTCTCTTTGGGGAGACTTGTCTCTCTGTTGGGGAGACCTTCCTCTGGGTGGAGAATATTTTTCTCTAGAAAGAGTTTGCTTATTACTCTCCCACTTCTTTTTGGAGTAGTGAGATTATTCTTAATAAATGTTTTTTCAGGATTTTCAGTTAGTTGGGGCTTCAATGAATTTCCACTCAAACTATCTCTACCTAATTCTTCATATGATTTTTCAATAATTCTAGCAAGTTCATATGGTTGGTCTGCTATATCTGTTTCTTTTAACTTCTGGCAGATTGCCCCGGATGCTGCTTCACCTCTAATGTTAGCTAATAATATAGCTGAGACCTGTTTGAAATCTGTCAGTAATTTCATACCTAGATTTAAGGCCGGTTCTGGGCCATATTCATTCTGAATTTGTCTCAGAGCGTCTGGTATTACCGCCATGGACGGTACACCATGTGTTTATGTGTAGATTGAAGCAAAGACTGTACCCCATGTGTCACAGCCCTCCACATGCAGTGCAATCCCCATTGGTAAACAGATTGTCAGAATTCTGTGTTTTTCATGAGGTGTACTATCGGGAAATACTGCCTCAATTTGAGTAATTTTTTGTGTTAGCCAAAACGGAATTTGTTCCCTTTTGGCGGGTAACTTGCCAATGACTGACTGTATAGTCTGTGGTGTAATTTTGTTTGTGTCCCCCTGGTACGGGGTGTGTTGTGGAATTTCTATTGCTGGTGGGACTGTTAAAGCCCTCATGACATATTGAACCAATTGTCTACGTATTTTCATTATTTGTTTTAGCTGAACTAAAAGTTCTCTATCTGACATTTCTTCAATGTCAGGATGTGGTGTATAGCTGGCTAGAACCGGCTATGTAGCTCCTGGTCTACCTAGTGGACCGAGCCTGGTAATGTGATTTTGAAGTTTTAGGGTGCCATTAAACCAGAGCTGATGCTCTTGGTAAGTTAGTGGAATTTCAACGTCCTCAAAAGGAACATATTCCGCTGGAGGTTCCTCTGCTTTGTAGTAGTGGAACTCCCATGTTACTGGATTTTCTCGTGGAAAAGTAATCCATGAATAGAATACCTCTGTCTGCCGATATTCATGTGCCTCTATAACAAATATAACTTTACCACCTCTCGATGATACCCCATTTTCAATAAGTTTTATAGTTATGGTTTTCCTTATATTTGCCGGGATGATTATAGAATCCGGGTCATTTTGTTGGAGAGTTGTGTCGGCTATTCTAGCTCTCTCCCTTTCGTCGTCACTCTCCAACATTTTTATTTACTGAAAGTTTTGCAGAACAAGTTTCCAGGGAAACAAAGATTAGGTGCACAATATTTTGGAACACTGTATCCTTCAAGGTTGAGTAAACCAAAAAGTAATAGATAGGATTCTCGTCCTACTAAGTTTTGGCGGATATTATGCCCTTTCACCCACTCCAGACATCTATTGGAGTTTTTACGAAAAAGAGGGGTCTGTGTGGAAAGCACAACTGAGTTACTCTAGTATCTAGCATTAAATTATCGCCTTACCAAACGTTGGGCGTCATGTAGTGTAGTTCCTATATTCCCAATAGGCTCTGCACACTGGAATAATATATACTGTAGGTTAGACGAGGACTAGTTTCTGACAACCACCTAAAACATGACAACTTTGTTTCCCAAGAATAAGAAATCAAATCTCTAGAGTCGCGGAAACAATAGATAACTATTTCACTTAGTCAATCGTGCATGCTTAGTTTCACCAGAGGTGCAAGAGGAATAGAGAGAAGGGTGTTTTCAATAAAAAGGTATTTATTGAAAAGTCTTCTTTCTCAAGCATTGAAAATGAACTGCTACAATAGTAAAGCTTACTATGAAGTACAATGCATATAATACGAACAGTATTATAAAGTAGTACTGTAAAAGCATGATATGGTTTCTAAGCCATAAAGTGCATAAAATGTATAAAATACATAGAATACATACAATGATAAAAGGATAACTAAAATACTCAACTGATGCTTCTAAATACGCCTACCCCGGTGTACCTAAGCTAGGTCTAGTACGAGTGAGGAAGTATAAGAGGAGTAGCTTAAGTTTTTGGAATTCTCTGCCAGGAATCTGATTCCAATAATTCTCTAAGAGGTCTAATCAGCTCCGTACCTTTGGCTCTAGAATGAAGGAGGTCTTGTATCTCGTTCTCAGGACTCGATTTCCCAGATACCCGCAAGGGTAGCCTGGAAAAACTGGAGCTGGATTTCTCGGCAGGAGAAGTGACAGAGTCTCGCAGTGCGTCTGCTGGAGGGTCGGCTTCCTTCGGCACTGGCTGCTGCAGGGCGTCGGGCAAGTAGATAGTCGATCTGCTCCAAACCACTGTGTGTTTGTTTAAGCAAATCAAGGCATATTTATACTTTGAAGGTGCCGAGTTTGACGCATGTTTGGACTTAATAACGTCACTCAAAGGCTCATTTCTTGGAAAACGCCGGGAGTTCTAGGACAACTTAATATTTAAGCAGTGGGAAGTCCCGAGCTGCTAAAGGCGGGTTTTTCCAAGAAAACGTTGTTAAATCTTGGAGCTTAGTGGAAGTATCCATGCCGTATTTGGGCTGTATGGTTTAGGCCAAATATGGTGATGATTTCTATGCCTATATAAGGAAATTATAAAGTATACCTATATAAGGGCATGAATCGGGAAATTTATACTAGGGTCCGAGATTAATTTACAACACTATAAGAAGGGAGGAGATTCCAGAGGGGTTCTTTGAATTTCTGGGAGTTTCCTGCTTCCAATGCCCTGGCTCCTAGCAGGCTGCACTGAAAATACAGAGTCATCAAGCCTATTGTGAGGAGACAGGGCGCCACATATTCTGGTGCAAGTCGGGCTGTTCTCATCTACGCCTCGTCCATCCTGCCAGTGGAAGGCTATTTAGTCTCTGCTAATCCCACTACGGTGCAACTGTCTGGGAAAATTCACAATGTCCTAACTCTCAGTTACACCCAGTAATGTGACCTAAGGCAGGCTGCAATTTTTTTAAAGATGCAAATCTTTCTGTTACACAGTTGCACTCCAGTAACTAGCCGAACAGCTATGTAGGTGAAAGCCAAAATACTTTATTAATGTGAAAAAATTTTCATCCACAGAATCCATTTTTAATCCATTTGAGTCCATGCTTTCCCTTATTCATCAGTACTTCCTGATCATACACAAAAGCAACGTGATTTATAAACTTAAAATGCTCAAGAAATGTCCATCCGGTTCTTTTTCAACAGCACGTTTCAAATTCACAACACATTCCAGATTACATTAGAATTCACCCAATGCATTTTCGTCAGGGGTAGCTGTAACATAAAACAATCCATCAGCTGACATACTCAGTCTCCCAGAATTCCGTGCGTCAATAATCCCTTTAAAACTATAAATTAAGCATGGGCGGAAAATTCATTCCGCTCCCGCAATTTGCAGATTTTTTGGCAATTTGGCAGTCCGCGAATCGCGTGAAATTGCCCAAAAATCCGCAATTCGCTAGCTGGTGAATTTTTTTTGCTAGGTCGCGCTTCAAAAATACAATCTGGCACGCGCGGTGTTGATTTACCGTGATTCTGAGTTCGCCGAGTGGTTTTCCTCCTGGTTTGCGTTCACCATTTTGGATCTGGCTGCGTGATCGCGCAAGACTTTTCGACCACAAGTACGTCATGGAGTCCCGCCATCTTGCACTGCGAGACTTTTTGAACGCAAATACGTCATAAGGGCCCGCGATCACGCATCGCAAGAGTAAACAATTGCGAATACGTAGATGCGACACGCAGCTGACATCCAGCGGCAGATTTGAACAGCTCGCTTTCCCGAAGTCGCAAAAATTGCAATTCTGCACAAGAAATCTATAGCTGGCCGCATAAACCTTCTGAAAATGAGGATTTGGATCAGAATAACTCCTCAGATTGACATTTGTTTGCACTTTTTTGTGCAAGGAGTCCATTTTTGGGGGGTGGGAGGAAGGACGTTCCTGTTTCTGTCCAGCAGGCTCCTCCCAGTGCTTTGTCCATGTCCTGTTCACTTTTCATTGGGATCTGGAACTGGAAGGATTACTCTTTGTGGCTGCTGCTGGATATTTGTATTTGAGGACTTTTTGTTTGGATCACTTTTGGATTTGAGATTGAACAAGTAAGTTGGTATTGTTTGTTTGGGGCATTGCAACTACAATTTATAAACGTTTTCAAAACTTTAAAAAAATATATTGTGGGAATCCACAGTATCTATTAGGCCCAGGGTTAGTCATGGGTGCATGATCAAACTGTTGCTGTGAGTTTTGTTGAACTTAAATATCATTTACGGCATGGAATTGAATAGCTCACTGTTATATGTGGAAGTTTTTTTTTAATTTTGGGGTGCGTGTTAAAGCCACACTAGCCAGTAGGCCCAGGGGTAGTCAGTGCTGCATTGACCAAGTTTTTCTGTGGGGTCTCTTGAATTTAAACATCATTTAGTACATGGGTGGCATTGGAGTGGGGTGATTTTTGTGTGTATTTTGTTTTTTTGGTGTTGTTGGGGCCTTGTCCATGGCCTGGCCATGTGGGTGGGGGCCATTTTGATGCCTGGTCAGGGCCTGGCCATGTGGGTGGGGGTCTAGGGGTCATTTTGAAGCCAGGCAGTGTGCTTTGTGCCATAGGCCTGCACCCTATCAGCCTAGCTTTCATCCATTATGCCCAGGGGTTAAGCATGGGCGAATTTTGCGAATCTCGCGTTCGCAAATTTTGCGGATTTGCGAACTCGCAATCCGCAAAATCCGCGAATTCTCGCGAATTTGCAGATTTTTTTTGTGTGTTTGCGCAGGTTTCTGCCAGTTCGCGAGGGTTTTGTACAATGTCGCAAATTGCGAACTTACCTGTCGGGTCGCAAGTTTCGCGAACTTGTTGTTTCTACGTGTCCAGCCTGTTTGGGACACTCTTCTTCATCACTGCCACTCTCTGTCACCACTGCCACTCTCTGACTACTCATGCCACCCTCTGGCCCACCCATGCCACCCTCTGTTTCATCACAGCACCCTCTGGTTGTCCAGCAGTGTACATTATTGTGGCAACGCAAGCACACCTTCCCTGCCTCAAGTGACCTGAATTAATTTGGGGCTGATTAATGTGTCACAGAATATTTTTTTAGCTGGCACCTGCTTCCTTAGTGCTTCCTGATTAGTGATCTTTTGAACTTGCTAAGTGCTTTCATTGTTGCAAAATTAGTTACAACACCTGCCCTGCCCCAACTGACAATAATGAATTAGGGGCTGATTAATGGATTTGAACCTCCAGCCTGGCTCCTGCTTGTCTCCCTTAGCTGTAATTCAGGACCTTTGTGGCATATGTGTAACTATTCTGAGGTTCAGAGCAGGGTCACATAATAGTTGCAACTGGCAACTGAACTCTGGAGGGGCCCCTCAGGAAGCACTACAGGAAATGGCTACTAATGATGAGCCTGAACTTTTAAACCTGGTAAGTACTTTCAGTTTTGCTAAAATCGTATTTCTGCAATTTTGCACTTATTCGCGGGGCGCGAAGTTGTACTAGGAAACCGCGAACTCACGCGAACAGTGCGAGCAGTGCGAGCAAAATCCGCTGCTCGCAGATTTGCGGATTTTGCGGGAGATTCGCAAATCTCGCGGATTGCGAATTTACCGAACATCCGCAAAATCCGCGAGCGAAACGGATTTTCCGCCCATGCCTACCAGGGGTACTCAGTGGTCCATAGACCAAGTCTTTCTGTGGGGTCTCTTCAAGTTAAACATCATTAAGGGCATGGATGGAATTGGATTGGGGTGATTTTTGTGTGTATTTCAATTTTTTGGGTGTTGTTGGGGTCTTGTCCATGGCCTGGCTATGGCCGTGGGGCCACTTTGAGGCCTGGTACAGAGCCTGGCCATGTGGGTGTGGGTCTGGGGGCCATTTTGAAGCCAGGCAGTGTGCTTTGTGCCATAGGCCTGCACCCAGTCAGCCTTGCTTTCATCCATTATGCCCAGGGGTACTCAGTGGTGCATAGACCAAGTCTTTCTGCGGGGTCTCTTGAATTTAAATATCATTTAGGGCATGGATGGCATTGGATTGGGGTGATTTTTGTGTGTATTTCGATTTTTTGGGTGTTGTTGGAGCCTTGTCCATGGCCTGGCCATGAGGGTGAGGGCCATTTTGAGGTCTGGTCCAGGGCCTGGTCATGTGGGTGGGGTCTAGGGGCCATTTTGAAGCCAGGCATTGTGCTTTGTGCCATAAGCCTGCACCCAGTCAGCCTTGCTTTCATCCATTATGCCCAGCGGTACTCATTGGTGCATGGACCAAGGCTTTCTGTGGGGTCTCTTGAATTTAAACATCATATAGGGCATGGATGTCATTGGATTGGGGTGATTTTTGTGTGTATTTAGATTTTGTGGGTGTTGTTGGGGCCTTGTCCATGGCCTGGCCATGTGGGTGGGGTCTAAGGGCCATTTTGAAGCCAGGCAGTGTGTTTTGTGCCATAGGCCTGCACCCTGTCAGCCTAGCTTTCATCCATTATGCCCAGGGGTACTCAGTGGTCCATAGACCAAGTCTTTCTGTGGGGTCTCTTCAATTTAAACATCATTAAGGGCATGGATGGAATTGGATTGGGGTGATTTTTGTGTGTATTTCAATTTTTTGGGTGTTGTTGGGGTGGTCTGGCCATGGCTGTGGGGCCATTTTGAGGCCTGGTACAGAGCCTGGCCATGTGGGTGTGGGTCTGGGGGCCATTTTGAAGCCAGGCATTGTGCTTTGTGCCATAGGCCTGCACCCAGTCAGCCTTGCTTTCATCCATTATGCCCAGGGGTACTCAGTGGTGCATAGACCAAGTCTTTCTGTGGGGTCTCTTGAATTTAAATATCATTTAGGGCATGGATGGGGTGATTTTTGTGTGTATTTTGATTTTTGGGTGTTGGGGCCTTGTCCAGGGCCTGGCCATGTGGGTGAGGGCCATTTTGATGCCTGGTCTAGGGCCTGGCCATGTGGGTGGGGGTCTAGGGGCCATTTTGAAACCGGGCAGTGTGCTTTGTGCCATAGGCCTGCACCCAGCCAGCCTTGCTTTCATCCATTATGCCCAGGGGTACTCAGTGGTGCATGGACCAAGGCTTTCTGTGCGGTCTTTTGAATTTAAACATCATTTAGGGCATGGATGGCATTGGATTGGGGTGATTTTTGTGTTTATTTCGATTTTTTGGGTGTTGTTGGGGCATGGTCCAGGGCCTGGCCATGAGGGTGGGGGGCAAATAGAGGCCAGGCAGTTTTTGCCGTAGGCCGGCAAGCTTGCAGGCCAGTAGGCCTAGGGTTATGAATGGGTGCATGAAACAACTCTCTCTGTGTGGTCTCTTTTCTATTAATTTAAACATCCATTTTTGATTAGAATTGCAATTTTTATTTTGGGTCTTTCCGTTTTTGGGTGTGTTGTGTTAATAATAATAAAAGCCTAGTTGCAATAGTATTAATTGAAGCACGACATATGCAGCATTTATTTAACTGATGTTCCTCTGGCTTCTCTGCTTTTAGGTGCACGAAGACTGAGAACCAGGAATCATCCTTATCATCATCACTTGTTGCAGTGCCAGGAAGAAGTCCTGCTGCGGTGTACACAGCATCACGTGACGTCACACGTGGCCACAGACAACTCTGCAACTCTTGCAACTGTATCCTGCTGTTCTGACATCTGAAGAAGATGGGCCCAAAGAAAGGTGGCCATAGCTCCTCTACCAAGAAAGTTACCACTGCCAGTAAGAAGGAGCAGAAGAAGCGCCACTTACCAAGGAGACTTGTGCGCCGACCAACACTTTTTGGGGAATAAAATTACGCCTACAGTAGCGGTGTCAGCTGGAGACCAAGCTGGGAGCAGCACCTCTTCTTCATTGGTCTCAGTGCCACCACGCCAAGTTAGGCTCCAGCCCATGAGTGCCGCAGAGGCAGCCACTTTAATTGCTCTTTCCCTATCGACCAGTGATGTTGGTGTTGACTCATCGCAAAGTAGCATCCAATCAACGCAGGATGTAACTCATCTGACGAGTGTTCAACCACAGCCGCAACGACAACCACAGGTGCAACAAGGAGAGGCGCAAGGAGAGGCAAAAGGAGAGGCGCAAGGAGAGGCACAAGGAGAAGCACAATTGCCCACAATACTTGTTCCTCAAGAAGTAGCGGCACATCAGGAAATCGAGATTCATGTGGAGGTATCAGCCGAGCAAGCCACACCTGATGATCCATTGCCTTCAAGATCCCCAGCAAGGAAAAGGAGGGCTAGTACAACTTCTTCTTCAAGCCCCCTTCCTTCTGATGATCTAGATCTTGATTGGAACCCACCAATTCAGTCTGAGAGAGAGGCACACCATGAGTCGACAAAGCTAGGTAAAAGGAAGGTTCCAGCCAGGCTTTCAGTTGTGGGTGATGATGATGAGACTGACGAAGAAGAAGTAGAAGTGGTATATTCTGCTGCTGATGAAGAGTCTGACGATGACGACCCAGACATCAAAGTCGTCACTTCAGCCCCAGCGGGTATGCAGCAGACAGAAATGTGTTCCCTATCCCGAAATGCTGCACTGGATGTGGGCGGCGTGGCACTGGTACCACCACCAACACAGGTAACTACTACACCAACACGACCTACAGCTTCCATATTTTCTCCTTAGAAGGGCCGGCAGGGACCTCCATCCAGCTCAACCTCCATTACCTCAAGTAGTCATTCTGTATGTGCACAACAGAGTCAAATTCCGCCACGCCCTTCCTCCACTTCATCTGGCATTGAAACCTCAACTTCCCAGTTTGGGAAAAACAAGTTATGTGTTCAATTTGTGAACAAGTAGTTAGTTGGGGTAAGCTTGGCACCAACTATGGTACCAGAGGCCAGAGAGGTCATCTACAAAAACACCACAGCATCCAGTGGAGACGCACCTAAGTAACATCCGGAAAGCCAAAAGTACAACTTCAAATGTAGCCATTGATATTAAATTTGATGACAAGGAACTGATCGTGCAGGGGGAGGTGAAGAAGCGAGAGATATTTGTTCTGGTACACACAGTACCCCTGGTAGCAGCACTGCAGCGGTAGCGCCCACACCCTCTACCCCTGCAACATCTAGGAGACAAAGTAAGAGTCTGGTAGAGACACCAATGCGAAAAAGTACATCAATGAGCCTAACTGGGTTGAAGAAGTCTGGATCATCATCACATATGAAAACGGTCCAGACCACCATTAAAAGCATGTTTTGGTCGGAGGCACCATTTGAACGCAACCACCCAACGGCACGTCTGTATAATGCAATGCTGGCTGAAATGTCAGCGCTGGACCTTTTTCCTTTTTCTTAGTGGAAGGGGTGGATTTTCTAGAATTTGTGGCAACAGTCTGCCCTAAAAGGAAGGTTCCTAGCCGGTCCTATTTTGCCAGAGATGCGGTTCCAGCACTACATCAAGATGTGCTGGACGTGATTGGGGCAGCTTTGCAGAAGAGTGCTGTTCACACTATCCACCTGACAACAGACATGTGGACCGGTTGCCAAGCCGTTGATTACATGTGCATCACTGCACACTGGGTCTCTTTTGCGGGGTTACAGAGTAGATAGCTGCAGGTGTTGACAGTGTCACAATTTTTCAAGCTACTCGGAAACATGCAACAATAGCCATGTTTGCCATGGAGAAATCTCATACTGCAGTAAACATTTTGGAGGAGTTTAACAGTAAGGTCTTTCAATGGCTGCAGCCAAGAAGGCGCATGATTGGTTATGTTTCCACGGATAATGGCAGTAATATAGTTAAGGCCATGGCTGATAGTGGCTATTTCAGAGTGCCGTGTTTGGCGCACAGCATTAACATTATTGTTCAAGATTTCTTGAAAAAAGAAAACACAGTCAGCAAGTTACTGACCACCTGCAGAAGAATCTGCACACATTTCAGCCATTCTTTTAAGGCCTGGAAGCAGCTGCGGTTCATTTAACGTGACCGTAGAGTCCCAGTCAGAGGACTCATCCAGGAGGTGGCAACACGTTGGAACTCTACCTTCCACATGCTTGAGCATCTGTTTGAGCAGTACTTGGTAATCAATGAGTATGTCTTTCACACACGGGGTGCTTCAATGAAAGACATGAGGCTAGAGGTGGAGGAATGGGACCTAGTTAAAAGCCTGACAGATATGCTTAGTCCTTTTAAGGTCTTCACGGGTGAAGTCAGCAGGGAGAACTGTACTTTGGGCAAAGCTATCCCATTGTTGCGCACGCTAGAGAACCAACTGAAGGTGGTGTCTTCAACGTTCCGACTTGATGCTGAAAAACAAGACGCATATCGGTTGGTGGAGAGCTTATTAAGCCGCTTAGTTGACAATGCAAGGCTTAAAGCAATACATTCAGAACAACATTACATTTGTGCCACTATTCTGGATCCACGGTACAAAACAGCACTGGCCAGCAATACATTCATTCCTTTTTCTGAAGCAGATGTTTCCAAGTACAAACATTGGCTAGCTCTGTCAGCCACTCGGTTTGAAAAAGAGCGGCAGGAAATTGAAGGAACCACCACAAGTACTACTGAAGCAGCAGGCCATCCGGCGTCAAGGTCCACTTCTGTGGCCGATGCAGTCACTTTCCCTCAGAGCCGTTACCGACACCAGCAACCGTATCATCATCACCTGCACCAGGCCCAGCTATATTATTGTCAGAAGCGGATTGGATAACTCATCAAGGGTTTGCTTGTTCCAGTGTTGATGCAACGGCAACAGATGGTACGCAAAGTGAAGCACCCCTGGAGGACCTTGAGTGGATGGTGCAGGCCTATCTCGATGACCCAACAGAGGTCTTCTTTGATCAGAACCCATTGGTGTATTGGTATGGGAAAAGGCCTCAGTGGCTACTGATAGCCAAGCTGGCTATAAATTATTTGGCTTGCCCACTCGCAACGTGTTTTCAGTGCTGCTGGTGCCATTGTAACTTCAAAAAGGACCCGCTTCTCGCCCAAAAATGTGGAGAGGTTAACAATGATTAAGATGAATCAGCACTTCATACCACCAGACTACAAAATCCGTGAATCCACTCAGGAAGAAGAGGACTCCGACTTAGGTGACGGAAATTCTTCTCTGTTAGCTGACCTACTCCCATTTCAATTCACGGAGTTTGAGGACGAGCTCTACTTCCCTGACAACTATGTTTGAAATACCTCCTTTTTTTTCTTCCTTATTCACTTTTATTTCTGTGTGTCTTTCTTTGTTTTGCAACTTTTAGCACAACAAAACTCTAATCACAACAAATCCATCAGAAGCACTGTCTTCGTCTTATTTCCATATTGAAGGTGCCACTGTCTGCATTACTGAAGTTCACAACCCAGTCATGCTCCTCTATCCTCCTCCTCCAGACTTCCCCTATCCATTTCCCTCAAGGCAGATGGCCGGATTACGCAGAATCAAGAAACTGTCGCTTTGTAGACGAGTCCCCTCAAAAGAAGTGGGACTGGAATGACTGACTATGCTTACTGTTACTTCTGAAATTGACACGAGAGGCTGCCCTAAGGTCCTTTACTTATGAATAAGATGCTGACAAAAAGTGGAACAGGTAATGAATGATGAGATGGCATGCAGTGGACAACACTGGCTGTCTGGCTCTGATGAAAGCAATTGCTGTTTGTTTGTTGTGCATGAAATGAATTCTATGTGTTCTGGAATTATTTAATCTTTTACACACAAAATGTAACTCAAGTCTACTTAAGTGTTTACCTACTTTAATACAAATTGTACTTCTACTGCAGGGGCCACTACATTGCATTTTTTAATATGGAAAATTTCCTTGGACTTACTGTGTGTAGACTGTGACTGCATGAACAACATTGAGTTTGCCTTCACCATGATGATGATGAGTCATGATGACCAAAGTTACATAATATCTTTACAGTCACTCACTGGGATGGATGGATCATCATCGTCGATTTACGGTAGACCTACCGCCATTTTGTGAGTGGCAAACAGGTAAACAAGCCAACAACAACCACAGCAGAACTACATGTCTGTCTAGTCATGGTATGGAGTGGTCAACCCAGTGTAATGTTATGCCAGCGTCCAGGCAGCGGTTCATATAAAATTGCGGCTATGTGGCTTGCTGTATAAAATTAGATCTGCTTTGTCTGTCTGTGTCAAAGAGGTATGCTACATGGAGGTTGGTTCACTCAATGGTGCCTGCCTTGACCGTCAGCATGGCCCTGGTCTGCTGTGTGCTAATTATTATCCTGGCAACAGAGACTCAGAGTAGGCACTTTAGAAATAATGCATGTATGTAATACTGTCACATCTGAAAGTGAAAGTGTTAATTTTGCACTACACACCGTACCATATATTTTTTCTCCGGGGTGTTTTAATATCCCTTTCTGTTTTTCCATTGACAATTACAGGCCGGTACTTACCCTGTGCGATGGGAAAAACATTAACTCAGGCTTACCATAGCAATCCGCAATTCTGCAACCGCCAGGCAGGCAGTGGACAGTGTGGTCCCCAGGATTGATCAACGGAGCGCCCGATGGAATGGAGGAGTACCGCAAATAAGAGGAATGGCTGGATGCATGCAACTTCCCAATTTGACCAGGACAACCACAACATACAGTTACAGTATCCACTTCATTTCTCCTTATCTTTTAAACTTCTTTGAGTGCAACTCTGTGCGTTTGCTCTCTGCTTCAAATTTTTCCCTGCAGCTACTTGATACGTTTCTTTGCTATTTTTAAAACTAATGTAATGTACTACTAAGTGTTTATTCTCTCTGAGGGCAGATAGGCAAGTGAAATTGCATAATTACTGCAGCCCTGTACTGCCTAATTGTTTGGTACTAGTTAGTAAGTTGTAGTATAAGTGCTACTTTTCAGTAACCTAACCATCCATTTAGCAAACAACTTCATGCATGCACTTCCTTTATGTCCCTTAAAAGATTTTTGAATATGTTCGTACCCAAAGGGTTGTTTTTCTTCATTTGTTGTTTGTCCATGCTGTTTTTTTTCTCTCTCCAAAAAACGTTCCCAAAAACCTCCAATGCCATCCATTTTTCAAACCCTAACCCTCTTCCCCCGGGCTGTGTGGTTTTCATTAAGGTGTGACATAAATGACACCAATAATTCCACACGCTTGCTGGGGAGGATAAGGTCAAAAGCAACAGAAAATCAATTTCAAGGCAGGTCAAGGAATCTGAGGATATATTCTTATTCTGCTTGACACACACCCATGAGTATTTGCAAATCAATTCAGAATTTCATTTCTGCCATTGAGTGGATTCATCAACAACATCCTCCTACACGTGACGAAAGCTTTTGCTGCTGTGTCCTTCAGTACTAGTTCTTGTAGTAGCCATAATCCACGCGACTAGTAGTTAACTTTTGATTGAATACTTGAGCATTGCTTAGGCTACAATTTATGGCACTGTTCTTGTGTACTGTACTATCGTACTGTTCTAATGCTCCTCTCAGGCGTTTCAATATCTCATTTCCTTTTTTTTATATGCTGCGACTGCCAGTGTGTACCACTACTACTACCACCACAACAATGCCATTTCATCCGTGCAGGATTCTATAGCCAACCTTAATCGCCATTTGCCATGCAGCCAGCCCTCTGCCTAGCCCTATTCTCAAACACGAATCACAGGTAAGATAAGCGTTTTGGGGGAAGTAGAATAATGAGGTAGGAGGAGAGGTGGGACTGATGGTAGTACTAGTAAAGTAGTAGGACAATTAAATTCACCAACTCTGGCCCACCTTTTGGACTCTGCAATCAAGATCTTAGGCAGAGTCCTCTTGGTCAGGTTAAGGGATAGTCTGGAGAGCTGTGGATGTTTGGACGATATCCAATACGGTTTCAGAGAGAAGAGAGGAACAATAGAGCAGTGCTCCAACTTACACCTGCTGATCTCAAAGTATACGATGGCCAAGGAGGGGTCTCTGTACCTAGCGTTCATGGACCTCTCCTCGGCCTTCGACCTGGTGAACAGGTCTAAGTTGTGGGACATCCTTCTGAAGATTGGGATTGATGAGGCACTGGTTAGGTTCATGGCTTTTTTCCCTACCTGGGGGTGCTTTTTGACAACAAGGGTACCTGGGGCCCGCAGGTAAGGGCCAAAAGCCTGGTGGTGACCAGGACATCAACGGCCCTTTTGGGTTTCGCTAAAAGGCTGGGTTCTAGACCGATGGAAGCCCTCTTAAAGGTCTACAACAGCAAAAATATGGCGCACCATTATGGGGTTATGTATGTCTGGAATCTATCCAAAAGGCGGAACATAGATTTTTACGCTCCCTCTTGTCCATTCCCCAGTCGACACCAACCTTTTCCATACATGCAGAAGTGGGTCTGGATTACGTTAATCACAGGTTCAATGTAATTTACTGGCATAAGACATGGCTCAATAAAGAACTAACCCTCAATCATTTGATAATGAAGGAAGTCATGTCTTTGGATCATAGCAGCAGAATACCGTGGATGGCCTACCTGAAGAAGTCCTTTATGGAACTGGGCCGCACGGATCTCTTTACAGATCCCTCTGGCATTATGAAACAAGATGTAGATACCATTTAAAAACAATTTATGTTAAGGGTAAGAGTGTGCCGAGAGGAAAGGGAACTGCAAAAGCCTGCAGTGAGACGACACTATTTGCTAGTGAATTCCATTGCACTAGAACCATATCTATATTTTGTCACTAAGCCATTTCACAGGTTCCTTTTAACTAAATTTAGATTTAATCTTATACATTTTTATTTGGGAAGTTTTAACATATGGGCGAAACCAGAATCAGCACCGCCCTGTACTTGTGATAATTTTTCTGTACAAGATACCATGCACTTTATTATGTTTTGTGATTTCTTTTCTGATCAGAGAAAAAAATATTTGTTACCTATTCTAAGGGAAGCTGGCTTCTCCCAGGTTAGACCAGCCATGTTTTTCTCCAAACTTTGTATAACAACCGTATCACATTTAGAATGGCAAACTTTTTAGTGGCGGCGGCTAGATCAAGATCACGTAAGACATTATAAGATTTCCCCGTATGAATTGTTTTGAATACTCCTTTTTATAATCCTGTTTTTAGCTTATATATTTCGCCACATGAATTCGATTGATATAAAATTGTTTAATTGCGTTTTACTTGTACATAAATGTTTTTATTCTCTTTGTATGATTTTTAACTAAATCGAATAAATATTCTTTGACTGACTGACACTAACTTTGTCAGTGGCAGTTTTGTACAAATTTGGGCGATGACTTAGACAATTTGAATCAACTAGCCAGTTAAGTTATAGGAAAACAAACGTACCGTTAACACCCCCCCATTCCCCACAAAACAGTAAAAACTCCTATGCTATGTTTAAGTGGAAAATATATAATTATTTCGACCCTAACAAAAATAAACTATCCCACAAGACCCGAAACACTAACCCCTCCCTAACCCCAACCAATTTCCATGAAATGTCCCCAAAAGTTCAAAAACCCCAACGCCCAATTCCCACCCCCCAAAAGTCTTTAAAAATAGGGCAAGGGACACTCTCTCTCTACTTTGGCTGGCGGTGTCCTGTGGCCAGGTGGTCACACAGCTCTCTCTGTAGGGCCTTGAGCAGGACTTTCTGCCTCTCCACCTCCTGCTCAAGGTAGGCCACTCGCAGGGTTAGGAGGTGCACACGCGCCTTGCAGGTACTGTGGGGGGCAGCTGTTGGTTTTGCTGCTCGGCGGCGGCTGGTGGCTGCCAGGCTATGGAGCCGTACCGCTGGAGGATTGCGCTGGCTGTATGACCCAGGGGCAGTGGAGGAGGATGCAGCTGTTGTTGTTGACTGAGAGCCATCCTCCTCCTCCTAAGCCACCAGCCGCCGATATTCGGCAAAAATTGCCTCCAGCTTCGGTTGCTTGGCCCCGGATAGCCAACTCCTTCCTTGATAGTCTAGAAGGAGTATCTATATGAAGAAAGAAAAAAATAGTGTAACCAATACTCTTTAAGATTAAAAATAATTCAACAAAAGTTGTGTCACAGTAGCACTAGCAGCTTACAAGCACAGTACATAACATTTGTGGCATGTATCTATCTAACCTCCCACTTCGTCAGCCTCTGCTCTAACATTAGTGGGAGTTTCAGGAATTCTACTAGCACTATGGACTTACTAGATTAGACTCACACAGTACAACAGTCTTCTTCTTGTCTTTTATTTAGCGAAATTAGTACATAAACGTGTGGAAGCCGGCATAATGCCAGCGCAGTCAGCTTGCACCCAAGAAAAACAGACGCAAGCCATGATGACGCAGACTCACGTTACTGTTACCAGTACATGCAGGTGGGGAAACGCTTATGTTTCTATTACGGGTGACACTGGCCATACTCTGTTACAAGGGCTACTGCTCAATTAATTTAACTTTCACTCTGCCCTGCCCCTGACTACTGCAAAAGGAAAATGAAGAAGATAATATGGTCATCTATCCCTTCACATGATATTTGCTTATATAAGGGATGACTTTAGGTGCTTTCTTTTTATTGATTGAGTGAACACCGATAGGCCACACATGAATGACAGAGTTGAAAAAAATTATTAACATAGGTAGTGAGTGGTCCCTGTTATCGCCGGACGAAGGCACTTGTGACTTGAATTGATAATGTGAACTATACAATATAGATACACAATATATGCTGTGCTTGCAACCTACTGTTAGTCAAGGGAGTATTCTAAAAAATTACAACTTCTACTTTCCTCAGCTTTGCTACTGTGGCACGGACGTACGGTGTTACATGCTCTTCAAACTAACACTCTTCATCCAGTGACTGTCTACTCTGTCTACTCTACATACACCTATGCTATCCCTGAGGAAGATACCATCCAGGCATCCATCCATTCAAAGTAAATGTCAATCATTCTTCTTAATGTCTCAACTGGACAAATCTTACTTTTTCTCACCGAAAAACACCCTTTTTATTTTATTTTGTAAACCGCCACCCATGTCTCCGTGCTTGACTTGCATTTTAATTTGACCCAAAGGATTTATATTGCGCACACATACAGTTTCTATTTCATCCACCCAGGCAGTCCTCTTTTCTTTCTCCTTCCACCCATCCTTGCTTCAACCGGCCATGCATCAGATTCCTGCCAACCACCTCTGCCTGCATTCAAAAACACGTATCATTCTTTGCCAGTCATTATTTTAACTCACTCGTACTTCCTTACACCCTTCTTTCCCTTTTTGTTCCTCCCATCCATCAAGTACATCTCTGATCTGACTTGGCTTCTCGATAAAACTTTCACAGATGAGTTGAAGTCAAATTTAGAGGAAGCCATTGGTTACTCGTCAACTCCCGCTGCTAATGCTATTGCTAATGCGAAGTCAAGGGTGACTGTCTTCTATCTGGTTGACAAAAACTTAGTTCTAAATTTGCAGGTGTTCTTAACAGTAAAGTGTATTTGTACTGTACAATATATACACCCCTCCATCGAGCCTGCTCTGCAATCTCAATAAGTAAGGAATATAATAGCTTACCACTGCCCGCCACTAACGAGGCATCCCCCACCGCAGCAGTTCCTGCTGGCACTGGTGGCACCGCATCCGCCCCTGGAGTGACCACCTCCGCGCTGGCCCCGGCACTGGTGGCGGGCTGTGCCGATGGTGTTCTGCCTAGAAAATATATTTCATATTTTTAGATGCCATATACACCACTCCCTATTTTATCTAGGAATGACATTTTTTTTACTACATAAACAAATTTAATTATTTGTGACTCTCTAGTCTAAACTACAAATTCCCCTTTCGGAAGGAGAGGGTGTTTTTATTTATGCTTAGCCATAACATGCTACACTTTTTGGTACAACTGATGAATGCTTGCTTTTTTACACGCACCATTTTTCTCATAACAGAAAGAAGCTTCCCTTCTATAAACAAGAGCAATATGTTACTCATCATCATCACACCAGTACTTTAAGTTCCCACAACTAATGTGTAAAATCAGCCACTGTTTAGTTTTCAAGAGTTCACAGTTTCTCTTCTATGAAGTTGATTTTAATAAATGTTTTTATATAATGCACAATTGAAAATTAATATACAGAGTACACACAGAGCTAGTTGTTTTAATTTTAATAAAGCTTTAAAACTTACATAGACTCTGTGGTTTTTGGTCATGAGTGAGTGAGCAAAAGTGTTTGCAATTTGCAAGCATGATTCCGTGACTCTGAGAGGTCGGGACTCTGACTCCGTAGTCTTATGTTCTAGGTTGTATAATCATTGCAGCTCATCGCTGCATTCGGGAGCTAAATAATGACTCTGAGACACTAGCTAGTCAGTAAGGAGATTAGGGGTTCAACTTCTGTTATGACTGAGGTTTGTGGAAAGTCTAACTGTGCCTATTATCACCAATGCCCTATTTCTTGTCCATAGCTCTGTATGAGCAGAATAGTCCCTGCAACAGTAGTAGTATGTCCTTCTATAAAATCAAAAAGTAAACTAGTATCTTATTCTTTGGTGGCCATTGACATTTTATTGTTGGTAATTGTCAAAGCATAAACATTAAGAAGACTTCAATAGACATTATGGACAACCCAGAGGACTGCACTCAGTGCCTAGAGCTATTGCTGAATAGGAGTTTTGTTTAACGCCTTTTGCCAACTGTGCAAGCTTAGCTAGCTACACAGACAGACTAATAATAATAAATAGTAGTAGCACAGAGAGTAATAGTAGAGGGCGGTAGGATAAGAATTTAGAAACAGTCTACAAGAACATCCAAGACGATTTAGGAAAAAATTGAATTATGATGAGCGTTTGGAATAAATAGGTGCTGTAAAAGTTAGGGAAGTATAATTATTAATATTAACAGGAAAACTTACTGGGGCCAGCAGAAGAGCCCTCGGCGGATCGATCCTGGCCTTCTCGCTCCGCCGGTGCCGCCACCGCCACCTCTGTCCTCTTGCCCCTGGGAGGCGCTGATGTACATGAAAGAAAGACACAAACATGGATGATTGTTGTCAACAAAATCAAACATTTCAAAAAAACAATAACAAATTATTTTGGGGAAATAAACAACAATTACACAGAATGTATTGACCTATCTGATGTGGTCTGCTAGGATATTAGTATTGCTGGATTCACGGACCGTCTACTTAGAAAGTTATGTAACTCACTAAACCAACTACAAAAAGGTTCTACTAGGACGGGCAGCACTCAGAAGCACGCGAATTGACAGACACAGTCCGTCATGATTGCAGACCACTACAAAATGTCCTACTAAATAACAAGTCATAATATACTCAACCTATCAATTCACCACCACTATCTCTTCTTAGTGGCAGGAGTGCAAAGGAAGGACTGGACTTGAGTCTCTAGTCTCTAGCATTACGCAGTTCTGTAAACTACACTCATACAAAATCACTCATGCCAAATGAGCACAAAATTGAAAACAAGTAAGCATAGTAGCACCGCCACTCAGCAGGCGAGCACCTGCAATCACAGAAGCTTTTGAAACATATTTTACCTGCAATGTAATCGGCAGCATTCTTGCTCTTCGGAAAAAACATATATTTGCAATATAACACAGAGCAGAAGAAAACAAAGTAGTTATTAAATAGCTACTAGTACTCACCAAGCCCAGGTATTTCGATGCCAAGCAGGTCGAGCAGGTCTTCTTCCCGGTCCAGTATGTCGGACCACAGGTTCGTCACCTGGTTGTAGGTGCGCCGGACCCCTGAATCCCGATACATAGCCCTGCACACCTTACCTGATACATAGCCCTGCACACCTTACCCATAGCTGGCGACGCTCCCGGAGGCCGTACCCAGTACTGGGCCTGCTGCAACGGTCTTGGGGAGGTGGCGCTGCACAAAGATGACCAGTGCGGTCACCTCCACTGCGCTGAAGATCTCCCTGGGACTTACAGACACCCCCGTAAGCGCCCCCAAGGGAGCCGGCTGTGGGGTGCGGGAGCGGGACTCTTGCCCTTGGACTTGCCGGCTCCCTTTGCCATGGTCCTGGGTTAAAGTAAAGAAAGGAAAAAGAGGAAAGAATAGGGAAAAAAGTAAATAAAAGAAAAGAGAGAGTTAAAAACAAAAGTAGCGATTAAAGTAACGAAAAGTAGAAAAAAACACAGAATATAGATGTACAAAAATAGAGAGATGGATAATGAGTAAAAAAGATTTTAAAAAAGTTAAAAAAAACAAAGAATTACAAAGAATAAAGCTGGATAGAAAAGGCATGCCCAGAACCGTAGCAATGAATGAAAAACAAGATGGCCGTGCCCATTGCAAATACGTGGGTAAGTTTGCGCGATATTTCCCTCGAGAGCACGCAAACACGCAACTGCAGCACCGAACAGGAAAAGTGCAACACGAGCATGCAACTAGCGCCCACAAACGGAAATTCGCAACGAGAACAGTGGAAACAAGATGGCCGCGCCCATATACGACCGCATGGGTAATTTCGCATTAGCCGCTGTGAAAAAAAATCCCACAAACTCGCAAAAATAAAAAAATCCGCAATCTCGCAAAAGTTCACAGACTCTGCGGACCGCCAGTACGCTTTCGCACGAATTCGCTTACTGCGAATTCGCAAAATTTGCCCATACTTACTATAAATATGCTGCGCACAAAATCAATATCAACAAACCCAACATACCCTTAAATCCACCACCTAAACTACGTATGCCCAAAGATCCAAATCAGATATTGTATTCACAAAATATAATGCAGATAAATACATACCCCAACACCATTCCCACACTGCCTCCCAGCTTAACCCCATCCATGTGAATAAACTGTGAAAAATCCCCGTAATTTAAGGTTGTCTAAAACAACCACAAATAAACATAAAACAATCAGTCTTATAGGTACAGAGGGTTTAAACTGCACATTGTGTTTAAGTGGATGGCTTCCACTTGGGGTGTGGTGTAACGGTCAATAAATAACCAGTTGGTTTAGAGCACAATCCTGTTGGTGTCAGACAACCAAGATTACGAGGTCACACTGCTGGTTTTGGTGCTGAGAGGGGATGGGTCCTTGGGCCTGTGGAGGCTCAGGAAGGGGGAAGTGCGCCCCTCTCCCTCTTTATATAAATTTGAGCCCTGAGGCCATTAAAGGCACTGAGAGGGAGGCTGCAATTATAATTGAACAGTGCGGCTCAGCCCACGGAGCCGCCCACTGGTTTGCAGAAATCTTTGTCGATTCTTTTTGTTTGTTTGTTTTTAGCTTAGCGGGAGGTCTTTCTGGGTCACAGGTGGGAAGGGTAGCCCTACCCTGCCCCCTTACTTGTTTTTCATTTCACACTTTAGGACAGGAGACTAAGGGCCTGAATAGGAGTTTGGCGGTCCGATGGACAGCTAAATCCACGGCGATCCGACCACCATATTATGACTTTGGCCTTTGATGTGCTGCAGCCTCTGCAACCACCAGGGATTAATGTTCCCTCAGCGGTGGCACAGCGATCTGATACTATAAAGACCAGCAGTCTCCCCTGGATATATAAGTATGTATGTATATATATAGAGAGAGAGGTATGTGTGTATAGCCCCAAGCACGGATGAAAACAGAGGCAATCAGGATTTCCCTTATTTTCAGGAATACCAGCTAATGCAGGAAACACGCCAAAGACCAATACAGAGGACCCATCCCCTGCAGAAAAAGCAACAACAAAGAAACGCAAAACAAGGAGAGGAAGGAAAGGGGGGAGAAGAAGGACCGACCCCGATGATGACACGCAGCAAGGGGAAACGGGGGAAATGGAGACAATGAAGACCTACAGACACTAATTACCCTCTCAAGCAGACCATTGGCGGAAGATGAAAATAAGGTTCTGCAATTAGGTTTGAGCTTCTGTCCCACTTCTGATTATAACTACGTACACACCAGAATAGATCTATTCAAATATATAAGAAAGAGAAAGTTACAAAAAATCTTTATTTTACATCGTAAAAGAGATGAATCTATAGAGGAACAAAGTACTGAAGAAAAAGTCTTGGACTAATTGAGCAGCCTAAGACCTGGAAACGCTTTTAATGCAGAATTTGGAAAGAGATAGTTCAGAAGGAAAAATTCCTAGGACACATACGGAAGACGCAAATGTTGAACAAACCGGGGGCAAAAGCAACTTTAAAATAAATCGAAAATGATGCCACAAGTCCTGTTTGATACCATTGATGTCTTTAGCGATGCAATCCTTAAAGACCTGTAATAAATAACAAAAACAAAAGCAAACCCACGAAATTATTATAACCTGCCAAGGAAACAATGGGAAGCGATTAAGACACTTAAAATGGATGACACTGGAGATTAAGCCCTCAGACAAAGGAGGCAATATTGTTGTGTTTAATAAAGAGGAATATCTGAAAGAGGATTTGAGACAACTTGGGGACACAGAATGTTACACAGTTATTAATAGAATGGATTATTCAAACAGTGTAAAGAATGACCACACGCTTTTAACAGGGTGTAGGGATGAGGGGATGTTAAATCAATAGGAATTCTTGTCTTTATATTGCGACTCACCGGTTCTCTCAATATTCTACCACTAGGATCCTGTAAACCCCCTTTGAAGTCCCATTGTGGCCTCAATCAAAAGCCTCTTGAAAAATACATTATTGTACATAGATTATTTTCTAAGCCCGCTAGTCAAAGACCTGACATCATATGTCAGAGATACCCAAGACTTTCTAAGATTGACGGAGGCTATTGTGTGGGAGCCTGATTGCTTTTAATTACCTTTGACATTACAAGTCTCTATACCTGTATTCGCCATCAAGATGGTTTGAAAGCAGTCAAAAGTTTTTTGAACAAAAGGGCTCCAAAATTCCATTCAAACAACACCATGTTGTTAGAAATTATTGATTTTTTCTTACACAACAATATGTTTTTATTCTCTGGCAAATTGTATCAGCAACAACGCGGTACCACCTTGGGCACGTGCTTCACCCCCAGCTACGCAAATGTATTTGTGTGCTGGAGGGAGAAGCATGTGGCCTGGGGGGAGGCAAATGAAATCTGGCTGGATAACATTATTCTCTGGGCCAGGCATATTGATGACCTATTTGTTGTCTGAAGGGTAAGTCACTCCTCTGCTGAGGAGTTTATATCCTCTCTGAACAACAATGGGATGAATTTGGAATTGACAGGCCAAATCAATGAGGTCTCGGTAAATTACTTGGATTTGGAAGTTTTTATCGAGGTCAACACTTTACAAACTAGACTTTCGAAAACCAACTGCTGAAAATGCGGTATTACACACAGCCAGCTATCATCCTAGAAGCCTGATTAGTAATATTCAGTTTGGGGATTTATTGCGAATTTAATTCAATTGCTCCAACCAAGGAGATTTCAAATCAGCTAAAGACGTGACAATGGACAGATTCAAAAGATTCAAAAGGCGTTGATATAGTAAATCCATCTTAAAACAGGCCGAGGCTAAAGGTGAGAAATTGGAACGAAGGAATCTATTGGTGGCCAAAACTAAAACACCTGGCACTGAGGAAAACAATGTGCGAATGATCACTACTTACAATAGTAGATCTAGTGCAGTGGTGCATATTTTTCAGAAAAATTGTCACATTTTACAGATGGATAATATCTTAAAAAATCACTTACCGTCTTGTCCTCTAACAACTTACAAACGTTGCCAATCTCTGAGTGACCACTTGACACACAGCCATTTTGATCCCATAATGACAACTAGAAACAAGACCAATGTCTTGGGATTGTATCCGTGTTTACGCTGTAAGGCTTGTAAATTCAGTAAAAAAAAACTACTACCCACATGGGAAGGCCAGGGGATCCTAGACCGACCAGAGTAATTAAAAAGTTTCTTAATTGTAACTCAGAATATGTGGTATACTATTTAGACTGTCCATGTCACAAACTCTACATTGGTAGTACCATCAATCCAGCAAAGAAGCGCATCCTTGAGTATATGCGCGCAATAACAAACAAAGATGCGAGCTATGCAGTGGCGCATCACTTTGAACAATTCCATTAAAGTGACCGAGACCTCCTAAAAAACTATTGCATAGATCAAATAGAGAGAGGGGAAAGAGGGGCCAATAGTACCAAAAGGCTTCGTGTACTAGAGTCCAGGTACATCATAGATCTTCAAACAAAGGCCCCCATTGGGCTTAACAATGATGAAGAGCTTTGGGTCCATCTGGAAGAATAGGACATAAACTGAGAACAAATACCACTGTTGAAAAGAGATATATTTTTGTAGAGAAGGATGTGGCTTATGATTGTTTGGTTACAGCAGAACATTATGACCATTAGGGCGAAATATAAACATGGGTAACTCAAATGCATTGATAAATCAAATTGCTGCTTTGTAAATGCCCATTGAGGGTGCAATTATGATGCAATTGGGATTTCTGAACATGCATTGCGCATATAGACATTCTTTTCAGGTAAAGTAACAGCTTTATTTGCCAGTAGTCTAGAATCGTATGATGAAATTTTTGTTTAGACATGATTTGGCGATATAAATAGCTGGATACTTATATGAATTATTATGAATCCCCATGCGTGATGATTTTAAAAATAGTGCATCATTTAGGTCAAGGACAAATCATGTGACATGCTGTTGTGGGAAATACTGCCAAGCCAGCACAGGGTAACTGACATCGAAAAACTAAACCGCAAGGCGAAACGCGTCTGTCAGGAGGAGGGTCTGCACTAATAAAGTATTGGATACTTTAATCAATTGCTCCCGTGTGTGTTTTCCATTTGGTATTGAAGATTCTCCGATACTTGTTGCTGCAATATATATATATATATTTTTTTTAACTGAAAAAACAAAGGTTATAGGGATATTATAGTTAGAAAATAAAATTTTTCTTAAACTTAGAAATTCTCCTGCTACCTGCATAAAAGTAAGGCAATAATTATCTCTAGGTGAAAACAGATGCAAAACCACCAGGATGAAGATGGAATGTCGTTTTGCATAGTGGAATCTGTGAATTCATTGTAAAATGACTGTGCAATTAAAAAACGTTATCTGGATAAAGCTGATTGAAGTGCAGCGTTTCTTTTCCTCTTGAGCTCATATTATGAGGGTTTTGGTCTATACCCTAATGCTGGCAGCAGAATACATGGCCTAGAATGCTTTGTTTTTGGGATCATATCACAAGCGATAGCACACGGTACAGTTGGAGGCTTCAAAAGAATTCACAAGGGTGCAAGGAGATACTAATCTCCTGCTCATGTACTAAACACTTGGAGACAAAGGATTGGATGTTTGAACTCCAAGGAAGCCAAGCGCAGCCCTGCGAAGAACAGAGCAGTCTCACCAGGTCTAAGGTGAGTGACTGCTCTATGGGAATGTTTCTGATATATGAATGCAGCCTCTGTATGGATTGGGGGCCTGGAGGCATGAGCATAACTTCAGCCAAAGCATAATAACAAATTGGGAACTGCAAAATAGAACATTTCAAAGGGCAAAAGGTGAAAAATTAATGATTTCCAAATACGGTGCAGCAATTAAGTTAAAAAGAACTTGACTACGGTTTGTGCAGCATGTGATAAAAATATTTTGACAGTGCGAGCCGCAAAAATGCAATTTATAATGACTCACGGTGCAGATTAAAAGAAGACTACGCATCCCAGAATGCCTGCTAACTACATAAAAGTAAGGCGATAATCATCACTAATTGAAAACAGATACAAAACCATCAGGAAGAGGACGGATTGTCGAAACGCGTAGGGGGATCTGTGAATTCAATAAAATAAGTTATCTGGATAAAGCCGATGGGAGTGCAGCATTTCTTTTCCTTTGGAGCTAATATATACATATATAAATATATATATAAATATATACATATGTTATATGTTATGTTATGTTATGTTATGCTATATATGATTTGTAGCGCGCACAATTACTCAGGAGTATCCTGGCGCTGACAGACTGAGACCAAGAGAGCCAAATTAATAAGATGGATGGGTTAAAAAGATGAGTTTTGAGTAGTTTCTTGAAAATGTGGGGATCCTGAGTATGTTGCAGTAAGTCGGGAAGGCTGTTCCATAAAGTGGCCACCTTTAACGACCACGACTGGCCGCTCATTGTAGAGTGACGGAACCGAAGAGTACACAGCAGTCGAAGAGAAGCAGAGCATAGCGAGTGGCAGGGATTGTAAAAGGCCACGTGCTTCTTGATATAGTATGGTCCCAAATCGAGCAGGGCTCTATGGGTCATGGTCAGGGCCTTAAATTGGACCCGCTGAGCCACAGGGAGCCAGTGTAGGTCACATAAAAGTAGCCTCACACTGGATGCTTACAGATGTTAAATAGAAGTCTGGCCACCGTATTTTGAATCAATTGAAGCTTATTGGTCAGGTAGCCAGGGATGCCAATGAATACCGCATTAGCATAATTGAGCCTAGAAAGGATAAGTGCTCGGGCCACCATTTCCTTTGCTGATTGCGGTAGCATAGGAAAAAACTTTATATATATACATGTATATATATATATTCACTGAAAAAAACATAGGTTTCACACACGTTATAGTTAGGAATTAGCATTTAAAATACCTTGCAAATTCACTGGAAAAGCCATAGGTTTCACATACGTTATAGTTAGGAATTAGCATTTAAAAAATCTTGCAAATTAAGTGAAAAAAACATAGGTTTCACACATATTATAGTTAGCTGGACATTTCACTCATACAAAACCTTTGAAATTCCCCCGTTATAGTTTGTTCAGCTAACTATAACTCGCGCCCCCGCAATGCACTGCTGATGACGTCACATATTACATCACTCATGACATGGTCAGTGACATCACTCATGACATCACTGATGACATCTCAAATTACATCACTCATGACATCACTGATGACATCATCCTTGTGAAAGAGTGGCAGACCTCCTCTCAGCGTAATATAGCCTTTAATACACACATTGAAAAATAGAAACAAAAATGTTCAAACAAATGGAGATACCAATACCAGTTAGAACAACCTATTCAGTAATTCCAAAATCTACATACACATCCACTCACATCCACTCATTCACCAACAGTTCTATATAGTCACTCATACATGTGTGAAACCTATGTTTTTTTCAATGAATTTGCAAGGTTTTTTAAATGCTAGTTCCTAACTATAACGTGAATTTCAAAGGTTTTTGTAAATGACAATCATTAAATGTATTAATTGTTATATTTCTTTCTTTTTATACTAATTTCTTACATTTTTTTATATAAAAATGTATATTTAATTTATTTTTAAAATTATATTTCATATTCTTTTTTTTTTTTTTATTGGTTCAGTTCAAAGCCGATATTATTTCATATTCATAATACAATTATACAGTTATAAACTTCCAAAAGACAGGGGAGAGCTATAGAGACTATACATAAATAAAAAAACAATACAATAAATGAGTATTACCAAATATAAAACAATTTTGGTATTACACTACAGTATAAACCTTCATTGATCTCGATATATACATACATCATTCCTCAACCCCCATATGATCAATCATCGCCTGCCAGACCTTGATCCCCCTTTGCTTTTTCTTAATTGACTTAGTACAATATAGGTTGTATTCCAAGTAGAACACATTGTAGAATTTTGCTCTCCACATCTCATAAGCTGGAGCTTCCGGTTTCAACCACATTGAAGCAATGCAAAGGCGAGCAACTGCCATAACCATGAATAGCAAGTATCTGAACTTGCGATACGATAAGAACACATCCAAGTCACTAGATACACCAAAGATAATCATTTCCATGGAGATTACGACATCAGCTTTTAAAACATTTGAGAGAAATTGTACAATGGATCCAAAATATGGATTTAACACACTACAATCAGCAAATATATGAACAATGTCAGCCATGTTAGTTTGGCATCTAAAACATTTCCCATTATAACTATTGCCCCATTTTGCCATTTTTGCAGGAGTATGGTAGAGATTAAATACAGTTTTGTAGTGCTGAGAACGTAAATTCTCCGATAGAATAATTTCAGCCGCGGTGTTAATAGAATCTTGTAAAGGTATAGAGCTAGTATCTAGCCTCATCGACCATTTGGACTCCTGCAACACCAGGTCATCCTGATGTAGATCAAGTAGATAGTTATATATAATACCAATCTGTGTCGGTTTATTAAGAATTGCCAGTAGCCCATTAGGCAGGATAGGTATTGAATTTAAATGTTTAGAAATAAAGTCTCGTAGCTGTAGATACTTAAAGAAATCGCTCTGTTGAATTGCATAGGTATCTTTAAGCTCTTGAAAAGATGACATTACACCGTCTTTAAACAACGAACCAACCATTTTTAGGCCTTTTTCACCCCAAATATGCATTCTATAGTCCCGAAATACAGATGGTAGCAGTTCCGGGGAGTCGCAAGGAGTGTGATAGTTAATGCGACGCAAATGCATAATTTTGCTAATCGTACGCCAACCCTTAAAAGCAGTTAGCACCAGCTTAAATTTGGTTCTCTTGTAGTAGCTAGGTTCGTAAAAACGAAGAAGCATCTGTCGTGCTTGTGGGCCAAGTAATAAATAAAAGATATCAGGGTCCTCAAATTGAGGTGGGTCAATCCCATTTACAGCAAACTTAATATTCTGTAATAAACAAGACAAATAATATAATACAAAGTTTGGGACGCCCCAACCTCCCCTCAACATAGGAAGTATCATAAATTTAGATGCCCGGCGTGGTGATTTTCATCCCCATATGAATCTTTCAACCGTTGCTTGAAGTTTCCGCACTTCTAATGGTGGTACCTCAAGTGGTACTGACCTAAAGAAATACAGTACTTTAGGGAGTATCGACATTTTAAGCACATTGCGTCGTCCCACCATAGATAAATGTAAGCATTCGAGTTTCTCTAGTTGTTGTTTTGTTGATCGTATAATATCGGTCCAATTGACCAATACCAGATCATGAAGAGACAATCTGATTTTAATACCAAGGTATTTGGCTTCTGGGGTCGCTCGACTATCATTAGGGCATAATCCTGTCGTGCATACAATTTGTGTTTTTGAGATATTGAGTTTATACCCTGCTACCCGACCAAACTCTTTAGTTATACCCTCAATCTCGGGAACTGCAGCGTGTCTGATGTTACAACTGCAATGTCGTCTGCATATGCTATCACACGCGCACTGCCCCCCGGAAGCATCATAGATGGTATATGCGATGATGTAATTAACGCCTGTAGCAGTGGGTCAATGTATATGGCGAATAAGAGTGGTGAACAGGGACAACCCTGACGTGTACCACGCCTAATATTTACATACCCTGAAAGCTGCCCTGAAATAGAGATCTGCGCCCTTGGATGCCTATACATAACCTGAATGGCCTGCAAATATCGAGGTCCAAACCCCACTTTAGTCATGACAGCCCATAAATACGGCCATGAGACGCGGTCAAACGCCTTTTCTGCGTCTAAAAATACTAAACCTATATTGTTATGTGTCGTCTCGGCGTAGTCAAGGGCTGTAATGACTCGATGAATGTGATTAGTTGTATCCCGCCCAGGTAGGAATCCATGCTGTTGATTAGAAACCACTCCAGAAGCCACACCGATCAGCCGGTTCGCAAGAATTTTAGAATAGACTTTGACATCGACATTGATAAGCGATATGGGCCGATATGAACCAGGCATATATGAGGGCTTATCTTTTTTTCTTAAAGACCGCTATAATAGCGTTGTCCCATGATGGCGGTGGATGTCCTGACTGGGCAGCCATAAATGTCTCTAGCATGTCATTTTTAATAATTGGGAACAATTTAAGATATAACTCTAATGGCAATTTATCAGGGCCTGAAGCTTTGCCCAAAGCTAGACTTTTAATAGCTGTCTCAAGTTCTAGCATCGTGATTGGAGCTTCCAATTCCTCTCTTTGAATATCCTCCACAACCTGTCCCATATAGCAATTATTAACAAACTGTTCTATTAAATCTGGGGAGGCATTGTCTTGAGTGTACAACTCGGTATAAAACTCTTGAAAAACTCTCAAGATACCTTCAGGTGTCTCTATCCTCAAACCATGTCTATTTTCAATAGAAGATATATATTGCATAGTCTGTCGTTGTCGCATTCTTTGAGCAAGACACCTCCCCACCATCTCACCATACTCATACCTTTCGGCCCTATGCAGTTTATATTGAGAGGCAAGATGGCGTCTGCTGGTCAGACGCGAGTGTGAGAGCTCCCACTGCGGCTTGGGGACCGAACAGGTTTAGGCTGTAACGGCGTTTGGAACATGAAATCCCCGTGTTTCATCTTTACAGTAACAGCGGCGGCGATATAAAACGGACAGAAGACTCACCGTTTCAATGGAAAGCTCTCTGTGGTGACGGTACCGGAGCTCTGGCGCTTGAGCTGAGGTATAGGTGGAGCCACGCCGACCCAGGTGTGGGCTGAACTGAGCTGAGGTAGCGGGCGGAGCCGCGGAGCAGTGGAGCCTTGGAGAATGGAATAACGGAGTAACGGGTATTGACGAGTGAAATCCCTGGTGGTGTTTGCAGGCTCTACCCGAGGGAAGATACCGACTCATGCCCTCTTCCTGTCCTACTTTGACTCGTGGCTAAATCGAAGGGGGGTCGGAGTGAGCTTTGCTGATTCAGCTGATCTGTGCCTGGGACGGGTGCCTGGGACGTGTGTACATCGTGCAGCAGCACATACAAAACGTAAGAGCCAATTACCAGGTACATCTTCCAAATTTTTTCTCCTCTATCTGTTCAACGAGATTAGCTAAATAAAGACTGCCTTCAAGAAGAAGAAAAACAACAGACTCCCTGTGATAAAGATATAATAACTACGGCTCTACCATGGCACCAAAAACTGCGCGTGGCGGAAAAACCAGAGCGACTGGAGAGATGCAGATTGGTACGCGTGCAGCACTAGCAGCTGAAAGCAAGCAGGATCCCAGTAATATTACTGAGGCTGATGGATTTCAAGCTGGTACTCCGAAGATCACGCAAATGTTTCAACCTATGGGCAAAACGACAACAACAAAAATAATAACCACCGTAGCATCGGTCTCTGCAATTCCTGTTGTGGAATCACTAGTCCCCTCTGAGAATGATATTTTTGCAAATTCAGAAACAAAAGAGGCCATAATCGATACAGAAAATAAGATCAAGTCTCAAAAGGAGACTACCGAGGGTATAGAACATACAGAGAATATTGAAAATATGGTAGATACTACCCTGACTGAGGCATTATCAGATTTGGTAGTCTCCCCTAGGCCTATGCAAGCTGCTACCACCCATACTACCATTCTAATATCTACCCCTACATTGACTTCTACCACAGCAAACAAAGCTGACTCTGGAGAGGGGGATCTTATTGGTAGCAGGGATAGTGAATATTACTCATTATCTGAACATTCAGAACACTCCTACGCCTCGGATGAGATAGAGGAAGAGGAAGAGGAGGAGGAAGAGGAGGGAGACCTGGAGGACGACGGCAAAAACACTGGGAAATTATCCCTTGACCTTACTGCCGTGGAACAAGAGAACGTGAAGTGGGCAGACCTGACTGCTGGCAATAAGGTTAACGATAGTGGTGATCAATCTGGATCTACGGAAATTCCTGAATGGGCATTAATCGAGAACAATCCCAATGCCAATGCTGATCAACCTGGTGGGGCGGTGTATAACATGGGCGCAACGGCGCAGGAGGCATTGGATGTAGTATTGAAGGCCATTTCTGATCAACGACTAGAGGCTAAAGCTGACCATCAAAAAACTCATAATGCCTGCAAAAAGCTACAGAATACTGTCCGCCGACTAGCAAAATCCTGCAATGATTTTACGGACAGAATGATTGAAGCAGAAGGACGCATCTCTGTACTCGAAGATCAAATGGTACAGAACCAAAGTGATATTAAGGAAATCAAGGCTCAAAAATTCGATGTTAGTTCAAAGTTGACTGATTTAGAAAATAGGCTACGGCGTAATAATTTGCGCATTTTGGGTGTGCCCGAGGGTCGTGAAAACCAAGATGTACGTCAATTTGTTATAGATTTATTTAATGATGCATTTCCTGAAGTTAAGGAGTGGCAATGGGCGCAAGAAATTCAACGGGCTCACCGTTTTCCATTTCGGTCACAACCGGCACGAGCGAACCAAGGCAATCGATATCCACGGGCTATTTTAATTTCCTTAAATAATTTTCTGGCTAGACAGTTACTTTACGATCTCGCACGACCAGATAAAAATAGATCAGGTCTGGGGGTGGAATTTTTCGTCTGCCCTGATTATTGCCATGCTACTGTTGAGAATCGGTGGCGACTTCGCCAATTAATTCCTGCATTTCAGGCGAAAGAGGTACAAGTGTTCCTTTTGCAACCTGCTACTTTGAAAACGATATATAAAGGACAACATCGATTCTTTACAACTGAGGATTCAGCCAAAGAATATCTGAACTCACTACCCTGAGATGACATAGACTTGATTATTATGTGACTATTGTATGTTCAGTTATATGGAATCTCAAGGTTTTCTGTTCTTATTTTCGATAAGGATCTCCACAGCCACTGGAGGTACTCTCACACACATCAAGGGGCAATAGGCCCTACTGCCTCATTGTTGGGGGAGGGTCACATGGGTGGGGGAGGGGGTGCTTTGGGGAGTGTTGGGTGGGGGGAGGGTGTAGGGTGGTGGGGGGTAGAAAAGGGGGAAAACTCAGTTCAAGACCGACAAGATGTAAGAGCTATTGAGATGAAAGGGTTTGGTTTCAAGGGGTTGCTATCATCTACTGCTTTAAGTAAAAAAAATGGCTGGTACTAATTTTCGAATATGCACCTTTAATGTTTGTGGGTTGAATAATGTTGTTAAACGTAGGAAAGTGATGCACGAAATACGTTTAATACAACCAGATATTATTTGTCTCCAGGAGACACATATATCATGGGGGAATCGTAAAGTGTTGAACGAATTTGGGTATACTGTTTTAGTTGTATCACAACAGTCTACCATGAATTGGGGTGTTGCTATTTTGGGGCGCCAATCAATTATTGCAACTACAAGAGTCAAAGCTGATAATATGGGTCGATGGGCAATCTGTGAATGTGTGATAGGGAATATTCCTGTGACAATATGTACTGTATACGGCTCAAATATTGACGACTCCGCTATACTTGAATTTTTGAATGTTGAACTAGCACTTTGGCGCACCCCCGTGTTGGTAATGGGAGATTTCAACATTCATGGGGATATAAATACTTGGGATCCAACCTTTAAAGATTACAGGGGTCGAAAACCGAAGGTATTTAGGGGGTTAAAACAACTATTGCTGCAACATGGTTTGATAGACTGTTGGCCACTTTCAAATCCATTAGATCCTGGTTATACTTTTTTTTCTTCCCCACATAAAGAATTTGTCCGGCTTGATTATATTTTCTCAACACGGAACTCGACAGTAGGTGCCCGGATGTCCTTAATGCCACGTATCACATCTGACCACGCACCCGTAGTGTTGGATATGTTAATACCCAGCATACCTCGCATGCAAAGACCATTCACATTTAATAAGAAACTTTTGGTAGATACGGTGTATGTTTCTCAAATGTTAGAATGGGCCCAACAGTTTTTCGATATCAATAGAAGATCCTCAACTAGTGCAATGGTATGGGACTGCTTTAAAGCGGGGTTGCGTGGCGAGACATGCAGCTATGGTTGGGCACTGCAACGTAAGGAAAAGGAAGTAATGAAACAGCTACTGCAAGACCTGGCTAACGCAGAATGTGACTTGATAGGTGATATAAGGAGAGGACAGGACTGTTGTAATACTCAAGATAATGTGGCGAAATGCAAAGCGAAAATTACGGGGGTCTGGAGCCAGAAAATTGCATCTCAATATATTTCATATTCTTATTGTAAAATAATAACAAAACTAAATTGCAAAATATTTTTGGGATTATTTTTTTCCCCAATATATTAAAATTGAATTCTATATAATTCTTTTTTCATTGTTTTTTTGGGTAATCGTACTGTATGCGTACGGTAACGGAATTACACTAAATTTGGCAGAGAGGTAGAGTTCAGTTTGCAGATTGTGCTTTTTGTTAAATGGGGTATAGTAGTTCCTGAGAAAACCCATATAGGCTATGCATGCAGTGTTCTATTTACCGGAAAACTTGTCTTTTCTCCAATTCCCCAATCTGTATCCTTACACTTCCAATAAACACTATTACACTTCTGTTTCTGTATTGTAGTGACCATACAGCACTATGTGCTTATCTATACACTGTTCTAAAAGAATCCATTCACTACATTAAAACATTAATCAGCAGATGTACAATAAGTGGTACATCTCCGGAGATATGCCAGTTATTGTGTACTGTGATATCACCTCCCTGTGGCGCAGGGCTTTATAATGTGATGCACCTTTCAAAAGTGTCACATTGTAAGCACTACACACCATGGCACATCTTTTGCACCACCAGAGCACCACAAAAGTGACGCAACGGCTGTGTTAAAAGAGGCACAAGGGGGTTGTAAATTCACCTGTAACATATAGAGATTCATCCAGGCAGTTTCACCAGCAGTGCAAATTGAAGCATAGACTTGTAACATATTTATGTGCCTATTTTACATTCAAGTGCTTCAGAGGTACTACAGTATACTATAGGTAAACTGCTTATAGATTTATGCTGTAGCAGTTCCTTATAGTTCTGCACTTCACATTCACCATACACTATTAATGTATTCATTCATTCATTTATTGCACTACACATTCATTCAGAAAAAGTTTTACACACTATCATAAAAATATAGCTCTTTCTTTGACCAGTAGAGGTAGTTCTGAGAAGAACTGTTGTTTTTGTGTTTTTAGTTTTCAATTTGTTTTGTGTTTTTTCAACAATTGTTTTTAAAACCAAAAAACATGAAACTGGAACCCAAAAAGTGTCCAACAGGAACAAAAGAATGAAAAAAATAAAAACCAATATCGAGGACAGCGATGCTCCTGCTTCCTGGGTTTGATCAGGTCGATAGACTGTTCCCCATTACAAAAAAGTTAATCGCAATAAATGCATATTATTTTACCTTCACCAAAATCAGCATCAATTTGTGGGTGTGGACTGCTTGCTGAAAATGCTGCTGCAGCAGTTGATGTGCTTTGTGCAGTAGCAGGTGGATTGTCCTGCAACCTCCCTCTTGCAGCTCGAGCAAAGTTGTTGAGGTGCAAGTACTTCACGTGTCGCACCATATTTGCTGGGCCAAAGGAGCATTTTTTTAGATGGATAACCCCTTGAAAGAATTGTTTAGCACATTTTATAGGTTACTTTTGGAGCTTTAATCTTTTTTTGTCCTTCAGGAAAAGTAAAAAACTTCCAAATTAAAGCTTCTTTCATCTTCTTTGGAGGTTCTTCGGGAATGAAATCTCCCTCTGAAGAATGGCTGGAAGATGAGTCCATTGCTGTTATTATAGTGATCTTCCTTCTATTTAACAGGATTCTCAGATGAGATGCTTCTTCTTAGAAAGTCAAAATAGAATGATTATATTGGGACAGGTTTGCTTACAGTGCTCTTACGATGCGAGTATGCACAACGTTCTGCCGCAATTTGTGTAATTACATTTAAATGTAATATATGATTGTTAAAAGTTTAAAAAAACTATTTTCATAATTACCCTAGATAATTTGTTCTGTTAGTATGTACATTAAATCCATAAATATATGTTTTTAGACAATTAAAAACATTGGCGCCTTTCGCGTACAGGGCGCCGTACATGACGTCACACGGAAGCTTTGATGCGACGCATAACGTCAAAGCATATTCGTAGCGTATGCACGGGTACGCACTGAGTGTGATTAGCAATACAAAGTATGGTACGATCACCCTCTCAGGGTCAAATTAGAGCACAAGGCGCGCTACGAGAATGATTACAAGTGGTCACTCACTGGAGATCCGATTCTGGACCTGCCTCTGCTCACATGATAACCTCACTCCCTTCTGTCTCTGTTGTTAATTGTTGGTGCACACACTCACACTTACACATGAACGGTGCATGCCCGCCCACACTCCCCAGATGTCACCTCCTAGCTTTCTTGCTATTAATAAACCTGGAAGCCAATACATTAGCTAATAGGAGGTCCCCCAGGGCCGTCATTCTTGTAGAGCGTGAAAACGCAACCAATGACGGCCCTGTGCTTGGTTTGGTTAGCCCCTGTGGTTCCCATGTAATGCAGGCACTGACGTGAGCACGCTCTCTTTTGCCTGCCTGTGCTGCGGTGACAGACAGACTGCCGTCGTATATTGTACTACGAACTGTTTGCTCGAGCGGAGGAGGACTTGTGACACTCGACGTGGTGTCACTGCTGCTGCCGCCCAGCCAGGCCACCATAGGCACAGTGGCGGCGGCGCCCTCGACCAGCCCAACCCAGGCCCAGCCAAAGCCCCAGCCTTTGAAGACAGGACAAGAGACAACAGAAGCAAAGGTAGGAGAAGGAGCTGTAAATTATACCTGTATGATAGGATTTTTTTTTACTGCATCACAGTAACATTTGTTAGCGAACCTTTGGGGGCATTTTGGCCAAACAGACTCACCGGCTGCCTGCTTCTGTGGTTCCCTGCCGCCGCAGTCAATCGCGGCCGCAGAGCGGGATCTACACTTCCCAGGATTCCTTGGGACGCCGCCTTCCTCCCCGGACTTCCGCGCCCGGAGGCGCTCATATTCCAGCTGCCCCTCCGGTGAAGCCGGTTTGTTAGCGAACCTTTGGGGGCATTTTGGCCAAACAGACTCACCGGCTGCCTGCTTGTGTGGTTCCCCGCCGCCGCAGTCAAACGCGGCCGCAGAGCGGGAACTACACTTCCCAGGATTCCTTGGAACGCCGCCTTCCTCCCCGGACTTCCGCGCCCAGAGGCGCTCATATTCCAGCTGCCCCTCCGGTGGAGCGGGGCTTGCTAGCGAACCTTTGGGGGCATTTTGGCCAAACAGACTCACCGGCTGCCTGCTTGTGTGGTTCCCCGCCGCCGCAGTCAAACGCGGCCGCAGAGCGGGAACTACACTTCCCAGGATTCCTTGGGACGCCGCCTTCCTCCCCGGACTTCCGTGCCCGGAGGCGCTCATATTCCAGCTGCCCCTCCGGTGGAGCGGGGCTTGTTAGCGAACCTTTGGGGGCATTTTGGCCAAACAGACTCACCGGCTGCCTGCTTGTGTGGTTCCCCGCCGCCGCAGTCAAACGCGGCCGCAGAGCGGGAACTACACTTCCCAGGATTCCTTGGGACGCCGCCTTCCTCCCCGGACATCCGCGCCCGGAGGCGCTCATATTCCAGCTGCCCTTCCCGCATCACGGGAGCACGCGGGGCCGAGTGCAACCCCCTAACACATCTATTCCAAGGTACCTGATTTCACCTGTCCATGTGCCCGGGCAGATGCTCTGAGGATCACTGACACTATTTTTCTATACTTGCGTTGGGAACATCAACATACTGATATCTAGTTATCTGTTTTGCTTTGCTCTGTATTTTGTGCGGCAACCTATATCTTCTCCCACGCATCTGTTCATTGAACTGCCCAACATATTGGATACTTGACCCCACTCTGTGATCGGTTTAGTATATTACCTGCTGTTATTAATATGTCTCCAAGGGGCAGCCGCAGTAGAACAGCTGCTGTTGGGGGTGGTTCAGTAACTGGCCCTTTTGATAATTTTATAATTAAGGCCAACGATGCTATAAACCAGGGTATTTCCCTTTTAGAACGCAGGGTCTCACAAGATCTGGCCCATGCTAAACGCTCATCCCTTGGTCTTATTGCTTCTGCTACCACACCTACCCAGGTTCAGCCTAATAATATTAGACCTTTAGTAAATGTATGCGCTGATATTCACACTATCCCAAGTGAGGTAAATTTATCTGCCTCAATTCCTCTGATAGACTCTGAGACAGATATTAGCATGGATTTGGAGAAGACCCCAGACTTGCATATTAACCCTACCCCTGAAATAATATCAGTAGATAACACGAGGCAATTAAGAGATAGACGTGAGGGTGCCATTCAAAAACAAAAACAATATGCACCGAAGCCCCGGTCTCCAAAGGTCAGAAAACATGGCCTGCCCAAAAGGAAAACTAGGAAAGGTCTAAACTCCAACTCTCAATAAAACATGAGCAGGACAAAGGAGACTATTGAGGAGGACGAAAGAGAGGAGGAGCAGCAGGGAGGGACATCAGATAAGGATGGTAAAATTAATGACAACACTGAAACTGCAAACGATCGCATGCTGGAAAGGCTGGGTGAGCTACTAAGTATCTATTTGTCCCCCATTGAAAGTAGGCTCACTCGGATAGAAAATCAAATAGCCGAATTAAGCATCCCCATTAAGAGTCTATCCAAAGAAGGTGCTGTAAACGTGCAATCAAACCTACTTCTACTAAAATAGTAGGCACCAAACCCAACACCTCACAAGCACCAATTACAAACACAAATACTGTACCTAAACCCTCATCAGTCCCACCCAAAGGGACAATTGCTAATCAGCCGACAGCTACCCCTAGTACTAATAACGTAGCCTTAGACATAAGGAAGGACCAGAACACTAAACAATCGAACGGGACTACCGTGGGTCAATCTCTGAATCCCGCAAGTAGTTCCCCCATGGTTCAACCGCCACAAAAAACAATTAGGCAAGTTCCCTCCTCCCGGAATGTGGGGCTTATGTGCTGGTCCTAGTCAATGTTTCTAAATTAAGGAAGGACCAAGATGAAACTCCCACATCCCTCATCCCTCAAAAATTGCAAATTGCAATTTTCCTATAGAAGGTGCAAGGGAGATCATCAACACCCAGAGAGTGGGCTGGATAGGCCCACTCAGGAAAAAGTTTGAGGGTGATTGTGTTACAATAAATTTTAAAAACCCTCAATGGGCAGAGAAAACACTAGCAAGTGCCCCATTACCCTCACCATGGGAATTCAATACTACACTCCTTCCACTAGGCTATTTTTACAGACATTAGATACCCCCTAAACAAGCTATGGTGAATCACCCCATAATTCCTTATCAAGATTTGAATTTTGGAGCAAGGATTAAATCACCGCTCTTTACCCAAAACCAGGATTTTAATTTTAATCATATGAATGGCCACAATTGGCGGAATCAGGCCCCAATGTCAGTACCTTTTTCCCATCCTCTGCACCACCCGCAATACTCAACTATGCACCAATATAACTATAGAGATAGGTCTTACCTTGTCCCTGATCCCCATCAGTTCACACCGATAACTGAAGCTAGGTCAATATTTAACATCCCTACTCATAATCGGTTTGAATATTTTTCCAATTTAGATGAGCAGGACTGACTGGATACAGTGGCTAATAGTAATATCTACTGCCAACCCACAGTTAGTAAACCAGAGGGACTTCCAGCACAAGCTGTAGATTGTCAGGATCTGAATGGCCCTGTGGAAATCATGCCTGCTAACAGTGTTTTGCATGCTGTTGTCAACACAATCTATGATAAAACAGGGAGTACTGGGGGTAGGCCTGGTAAACGTTGTACTACCCACGGTCTATCAATACTAAGCTGGAATGTTGCAGGACTGGAATCTAAGTTATTGGACCCTGAATGGATTGAGATAATTAATGATGCGGATATTCTTATGTTCCAAGAAACATGGGCTGTTGAGAATCTGTACATAGAGGGCTATCACTGTTTTAGTTTAACATCACCTAAACCCAGTTTTGGCCGAGCAGTGGGCGGCCTATTCATTGGGATTAAGATCCTGGCAGGTGGTACAATTAGAGACCTGCAGAGTGATAACACTGATAACCCCAATATTCAACTTCTTGAATATAAGTTAAAGTCAAAGACCACGGTCTATTTAATCAATGTTTATAGTAATGATTTTTATTATGTACCGAACAAGAATCTTTCGGCATTATCTAAGGTTTTAAGTAAACTGGAATGTTTCTTATCAGCAGACACTGAGTCAGGTATTCTAATAGGGGGTGATTTTAATGCGAAATTAACAGAGAGTCATGGATCTAAAAATCAGACCTATCTTGACCTAGCGGAACGCAGGGGCTCGGAATTGTCTAAAATATTAACCGAATTTGACCTTGCTGACGCTATGAGAGTAGGGTATAACCCTAACTCCCCTTATGCCCCCACGTTCATTAGCAGGGATAGCAGCTCTACTATTGATTATGTATTCACGTCACCACTGCTAACAGATTGTATAGTAAAAACTTCTGTGGTGCAAACATCTTTTAGTGATCATAATCCACTGGTTGTAATCTTGAATTTCGCACCAAGTCCGATCTTTATGAATTTAAATGGTGCAAGGGACATCACACCGTCAATTGACGGCCTTCGACTAAAATGGAGGGGAGTTGACTGTGGGGCCATTTTAGCCAGTGTACAAACATCACATTCACATTTGATTGATTCTTGTTTGACTCCAAATGGTAACCATGACAAATTAATTGCTGATTTTGAAGTATTGTGCTTAACCATTAAAACCCTTCTGTCAGTTCCACTACCCAAGGAAGGCAAAGAGCCAAGGTGGTTTGATTCATCTTGCTCCTTGGCAAATAGGGAGCTAAGAAAGGCACTTTCTGCCAAACCTAGGAGTAAAGCTACCGTTCAATCTGCTAGAAAAAACTACAAAGCCAAAATATCTGAAAGGAAGGCTAATTTACTCTCTGAACAGTGGGACTCTTTGGTAATCAGCGCAAATTTGGGCGGCAGTGGCCCATTTTGGTCAGCTGTCAGAAAAACGAGGGAAATGGGAAAGAAGCTCACCCAAATTAGTTGTAATATAACAAGTGCAGTATGGGAGACCCATTTTTCTAGAATTTATGCAGCCCCCTCAGAGGAGCACCCTCTCTCTAATCTAGGACAATCAGGTGGTCTACAGATTCTGGATCACGAAGTTAAAATAGCCATAAAAGAGAGTCTGGGAAATAAGGCGCCAGGACCCGACAGCCTTCCTATAGATATTATTAAATATAATGTTGATTTGTGGACACCAATACTTCTTAATATTTTTAATAGTCTTCCAAAAGCAGCCATGCCGGCCACATGGGCAACCAGTATTATCGTCCCAATCTATAAAAAGGGAGACAGGTCAGATCCTGCAAACTATTGCCCTATCTCCCTTTTGGATAACACCTTAAAAGTTTTGGGCCGTATAAATTACAATAGAGTATTGGAATGGGCGGTTGACACAGACTTTTTAGACCCCTGTCAGATGGGGTTCCAGAGTAGGGTAGGAACAGTGGAGCAATGTTTAAATTTGAAATTAATAATTGACAAATATAGTGTTGCCCGTTCATCTCCCACCTACCTTGCTTTTATGGATCTTTCATCAGCTTTTGATCTTGTGAACAGATCCAAACTCTGGTCAATCCTTTCATTCAATGGCCTTGATGATACTCTTGTAGGTTTTTTAGCCTATCTCCATACTTACCTGAAAGCACGGGTACGTATTGGGATGGTTGGAGAGGTCTCAGGAGCCATTGACATAGGGAGGGGGGTGAGACAGGGGTGCTAAAGCAACCCCTGTTGTTCATCATTTATATCAATGGTTTATCTAACTGTCTGAAAAAAGTCACCACAGATGTTCCAATAATTTCAGGGAAACCCCTACCAGTGCTTTTATACGCAGACGATGCGGTGTTCATGGCCCGCACTCCTAACGCTCTTCGTCTGCTTGTATATAGTTTTGTCAATTTTATGGAGGATCTGGATTTGAGTGTACATTTTAAGAAATCTTTTATTATGTCCTGTGGCCCTGGCAAAAGGAAACTCAATACTATACAGATAGGTACAGATAAACTAGAATCTGTTCCTAAATTCCCCTATTTAGGGTTGGTTTTCGCTGCGAACGGCTCGTGGAGTGGGCATCTGGCCCGCGCCACGAGCAAGTTCTCGAAAGCCAACAATTCTGTTTTTAGCCTCCCTCGCCCAAAGAAAATTGGTGCCACTAAGGCTATTTTAAAGATTTTTAAATTGCAGTGCTCACCTGTTGCCACGTATGGAGAGGAGGTATGGGGGTCGGGAAGCAGCCTTTGCATTCAAAGGGAGGAAAATCGCTTTTGTAGAAAAGTGTTGGGCGCACCGATCTCTTCATCTGATTTCATCTGTCATAGTGAATTAAATCTTCCTTATATAAGTGATTTTATTAGAGCAAGACCAGCACTTTTCTGGATTAGAATCTGGAGGAATGATGCTGCTGTCCTTACACAAAATAATATAAAGGACTGTTTAAATTGTGATCATGGAATGGAGATTCCATGGTTCTCAGAAGTTTTTAAATCACTCAATGAAGTTGACAGAGGTACTTTGTTTACCGATCCTATGACAATTCACACAAAGGATAAAGTTGAGGTTAAAAATACACTGTATGCACTTTACAATAATGAACGGATAGGAAGTGGATCACAGAAATCAAGTGTTATGAAATATATAGGAAATGAATTGTGTAGACAAACTCTGCCGCCATATCTCTCTCTTCCTATGACCAGTTGCGGGTGCTGTAAAATTGTTGTTGTCTTTTCCTCTGGGGTATCGTCATAGTGCTGATTTCATTCCATGCCCCTGTGATGGTGTGAGTGCACAGGATGATTTGCACTTTCTATTTTTCTGCAAATTTTATCTTAGATTTATTAAATGGTTTTTAACTCCTTATTTAAAAAAACACAGACCACTCACACTTAAAGAATCATATAGCATGTTGGTTACTCTGGATACCGATGAACTAACTTTTCGCACCAGCACTTTTCTAAGATCGGCCATACGAGCGCGCAAAATGATGGAAAATCCCTGAATATAGAAATTTGTTTTAATGGTGCTATAACGAAAATAATATAATGAAATGAAATGCACTGTATTGTCACTGTATGGAATTCAATATTATGATATTGTGAAATGTTTTTCTGTATAACATTATTTTTATCTGTTTGTATATATATGTGAATGGATTGTTGCTGTTATCGGTACTTTTATGAATTTTATGAAATTCGAATAAAGGTCTTTTGAACTTGAACTACTGCATCACGTGGCCCTACCAGCTCTGTTTTGTTTCATTTTTATGTGCCTCATGCTTTGTGCTTTATCGTATTTGCTCCCTCCTAATCCTCCCATGACTTTTAATATTTATTACTACCTCACGTGGTCTTCCCAGCCCTCTATTCTAATTGATCGTATATGGTTGATCGGAATATTTCCTTCTGCATCACGGAGCCCTCCTAGGCCTTTTTTAACTAAAATGTGCGTGCATTAATTTTTTGTGTCACATTTTTTACCTTTGTCAAGTGCTTTAGCCTATTTTGTTATAAATTGTGCATTCATAATAGTATTATTTTTTTACTGTGTCACCTGGCCCTCCAAGCTCTTTTTTGTTTTATTTTTATGCATTACATGCTTTGTGCTTCATCGTATTTGCACCCTCCTAATTCTCCCATGACTTTTAATATTTATTACTACCTCACTTGGCCTTCCCAGGCCTCTATTCTTATTGATCGTATATTGTTAATCGTAATATGTCATTCTGCGTCACGGGGCCCTCCTAGGCGTTTTTTTAAATAAATTGTGCATGCTTGAATTTCTGTGTCGTATTTTTCAACTATTTCACGTGCTTTAACATGTATTGTTATGAATTGTGCGTGCATGAATTTCTGTGTCGCATTTTTCAAGTCATGTGCTATTTTTTTACTGCATCACGCGGCCCTCCCAGCTCTGTGTTGTTTTATTTTTATGCACCACATGCTTTGTGCTTCATCGTGTTTGCTCCCTCCTAATCCTCCCGTGACTTTTAATATTTATTGCTACCTCACGTGGCCTTCCCAGGCCTCTATTCTTATTGATCGTATATGGTTAATCGTAATATTTCCTTCTGCGTCACGGAGCCCTCCTATGCCTTTTTTTAAAAAATTGTGCGTGCATGAATTTCTGTGTCGTATTTTTGAAGTGTCACGTGCTTTAGCCTGTATTGTTACAAATTGTGCGTTCATAATAACATTATTTTTTTACTGCGTCACGTGGCCCTCCCAGCTCTGTTTTACTTTATTTTTGTGGGGTATATGCTTTGTGCTTCATCGTATTTGCTCCCTCCTAATCCTCCCGTGATTTTTAATATTTATTCCTGCCTCACTTGGCCTTCCCAATCCTCTATTCTTATTGATCTTATATGCTTAATCGTAATATTTCTTTCTGCGCCACGGAGCCCTTTTTTTTTTTTTTTTTTTAAATTTGTTTTTATTGTTGCATCACATTAATATAGTCAGTAGTGCAAGCATAACGAAGTGCGGCGTCAACATTCCGCCACCTTCTATCAGAATCGCAACATTTTCATTTTTTTTAAATGAACAACAACAACATCCAGGTGTATAACTTGGTCTTGCAGGCCGTCAGCCAAATTTCCCCACCCATAGTTACTCTTATCATCTCCCATGCCTGAAGGGCGTCGGAAGACCGAGTTTGCCCAGACCCAAGCCATCCTGTCCCTCCCGCAATTCCATTCTTACTCTACATCATCCCCCTCTTCTGAACTATCTACATCTTCTTCTTCCGGCAGTGGTTCACAAGGCTCCCCCCTATATGTATTCCACGGCAGCCATATTTTGTTCCATTTACGTGGATTAGCCCTCTGCTGGTATATCGCCCGTTCCGTCATCATGATCATATCCATATTTCTGCACCACTGTGTCAAAGTCGGTATCCCTGCCGCCCCCCATTTCTGTGCTATATCTCGTTTTGCTAGCATCATCCCTATAACCACCCATAGTCGCCCTGGTGGCATCAGGTTGGTCGGGCCCCACACATTTAGCAGACAAATTCTAGGATCTGGAGTGAACGGGAGGTGTAGCGTCTGGGCGATCGTACGTGTCACTCGCTTCCAGTATTCTAGTATGTTCGGACAGGACCACAGGGTATGAAATAATGTGCCCTCCTCCCCACAATTTCGTAAACAATACGGGTGTTCTGCCCTTTGGAATTTGTGGAGGGTGGTGTGTGTGTAGTATACTCGGTGTAGTATCTTGAATTGTATCAATCGGAATCTCGCTGATATTCCCGCTTCTCTAGGCGATGCCATTGCGGCATTCCAGTTTACCTCATCTAGGTCACCAACATCATCCTCCCATTTCTCTTTTAATTGTTGTAGTGGGTCAGGCAGGTTATTTATTAATTTGCGATATGTGAGGGATGTAGCGCTAGCTTCCATGTAATCAGTGAGTAGTCGGTCTTCCAAAGGGGCCGATTCCGGGACTTTGGTACCCGGCGTCAGTGCAGCCAGTAATGCATGTCTAATCTGTATGTAGCGGTATGTCTCAGTGGTGCTCAGCTCATACTGTTCTTTCAGGGTGTCAAACGGAACCACCCCATCCCGTGTCCACAGATCCCCCACCGTGGAAATCCCTATAGTGTCCCAGTGATCAAATCCTTTACTACGCCTCAAGTTGCCCAGTGCCTTAGAATCCCACAAGGGTGTGAGCTGTGTAATCACTCCCCCCATTTCAGACGAGATTGAGCTTTATGCCATAAAGTTACAGTGTGCTTAGTCGGGCCGATCAGTTTCGCCGTCAGGCCCTTGTTATAAAGCGGGGCAAGTAGAGTATTAGTGCCAAGCTGCCGTCTGTCCGCTAAGTATGCCGGGTCCTCCTGCGGCGCATGCACCCATTGGTTAATCACCTTGAGGTGTGCTGCCCAGTAGTATAGTTCCAGATTTGGGAGCGCAATCCCCCCACTGTACCAATCTCTAACCAGCTTCATCTGCGCTACCCTCGCCGGTCCATCTCCCCACAACAGGCCTGACAGTTGCCCCGTTATCTGTTTGAAAAAGGAAGGCGGGACCAGTGCCGGCGTATTCTCCAAAACATAGAGGAACCGGGGCAGTGCCATCATTTTAAAAAGTGTGGCTCTGCCCAGTAATGTCAGCGGGAGCGTCTTCCAGTGGCGCACGTCCGCTTTCAATCTGTCGAGCAGGGGCCTCAGGTTCATATCCTGAAAGGTCATCTGATCTCGTGTGATCTGAATCCCTAGATATCGAAAGGAGACGGTCTCCACCACCAAGGGGCAATCCACCTCCAGACATGGCGGGGTCCCATGCAGTATGTAGAGCACCGATTTCATCCAGTTAATCTTGTAACCTGAGGCTATTCCCTGCCGCTCACACAATGCCAGTAATACTGGAATCCCACGGAGCCCTTTTTTAATAAATTGTGCGTGCATGAATTTCTGTGTCGTATTTATGTTACTCTTGATAGTAAAGTTTACTATATATACCAGGGCTGCTCATGTAAATGCTACTAGTGGGCCTGCAACAGTAATTGTGCCACCCACACAAGTAAACTTAAATTAAAAAAGTCAGGCTCGGCACTACAGTGCCTGAGCGCCCTTTCTAAAACTGCCATGTTTTCAAACTGCATCCATTTGGCAGGCCTTACCCATCCCTTTGTATGGACTATACTCTGTATGTATCCCTCACTTAAACTTTGTGGGCGTATTGAGCTGTGAAGACGGGGTGACAGTTGATTTACTAATTATATATTCACACATCTTTATAGTCATTAATGTCTTTATACTTGAATGTGAGCATATCAAATCTGTTCTTTACATCTATAATGCTTTTCTTCTAACGTTTTTTCCCGTTTATCTTCATTTTCCATAGAAATTACTGCCACTAAGTACCAAGAGCTTCTGGATTATATAAGTCGTAATGCGTATCCTGATGGTTTCAGTAAATTCCACAAGCATGGATTGCGTAGACAATCTAAAAAATTCTCTGTTGACAGTAGTATAATTATTTCAGTATTGGCACATAATTTGAATGTCTAGATTAATGATGTTCTATTGGCTGGTGTAATTCTCTCCTATATAGGTGAAAAGTTAATAGGTTGAGGAACAGTATGTGACTATGTCTTTCTGCACACGACCTATTTTACAAACTACATTAATGTAAGAAAGGTATTTCTGATGAACTTTTGTGTTTGAGAAAGGTTTGTGGTAGGTTGTTAAACTAATTTCTTCTTTAGGAAATGTTACTTTTTTGGGATATTTGATGAAGTTAGTGTCTGCTACATGTAAACTGTGTATACTATGGCTAATAGCGCATGATGTACATATTGATTCCTCTTTACAAGCTCATGTGCTTTCATATATTTTTACAGGTAATCGTTATCTTCCTCTCAGATATGTTTGTCAAGACCAAATGTATGTATATTTCCATTCCTAATACAGTTACCTATCTTTAAGTAATAGTTTCAAATCAATGTGTATACTGAAATCTTTCAATTTTAACCTTACCATTTAGTAATATCAACAACAGTGTTGTGTTGTATCTTCCTCAGCAAATATTGCATTTCTACTTTTCAGGTAAATATTCATATCTGTCATGTGACTTTTCAGTGTTACTGGTGCAAATACTGATTCTCATTGGATACTTTTGGGAAGTGGATTTATCAATCTATTTTGAAAGTTCTTGTTGGAAAATGACTGGTTGTAATAGTTAAAATTGTAAAAGAATTTTTTACAAATATTTTGAATGCTAATTTTTCTAAATGATTTTGTAATGTATCTAGAGCACTGAAACCTATGATTGCTTTTCAACCTCAAACCTTTTGTGATTAATTGTTTTTATGTACATTAACATTCAGGCTGGACTTCTGCTCAACATATACATTGCTTATTATGTTTTAAGAATGCTACCTAACTCAGCAGCAAGTTGCCGAGATTTTTACTAATGTAATATTTCTAGGGAATCATCTACTGAAAATTGCAATGGACCTAATGGAGTCATCAGGTTTGACTTTAACATGTCAATGATAAATAAGGTGTCACACTGTAGTGTTGTCTTGAACATTGGATTATTCTGTATTTTCTTTCTTCATAGAAGGTCTTTTCTAGATCAAGGCATATCATTAATTTTTAACATAGTATAGTAAGATATTGTAATTACAGTTGTGAATTTTCAATAATGTTCGTAGTGAAGCAATTTGAATATGTTTGCAACAGTTGTGACTATCTCTATTCCTGGATCTGAAAACACCTGGAATCATGCATGATATATTGCAAAATAAGTTTTGAATTGCTAGCATTGATGTTATAATGTGCTAATGTACATTTTTTTTACATTTAGAGTCTGTTGAAAAGTATTGTGTGTCTGAAACCAAGATACTTCCTCAATTTATATACAAAACATAATGGTAAGTACCCTTAATGATTGTAGATGCTGAAGATCAAAATTAAGTGATATAAGTCCTTGGGGTGTTTTGGAGGCATTAAGTCTCCAGTTCACATTCGTCTGATGCAGGGTGTATGTTAATATAACTCAGATAACTGAGGCATTTGCAAGGGTCTTTTCAGAGTTACGTCTGCCATGTTGCTTAGCTGGCTATGCACCCTTCCTAGTTATGGACTCATTTTCACTGAGTGTTGAGACGTCACTATGTTTACTATGTAAATATATATATAAAGTTTTAATTTCAAAAAGCTATTGACCTTTAAACAATGCAATCTTAATAACAAGTTACTTTTCACTATCTTCCCAACAGGCCCAATGTTCCGAATGCAGCAGATGGGTCCACCTTGAATGTATGAAACCAAACGTACCATCATGGTTACTTTTTACTGGTTATAAATGTACCAAAATGTATGTCTTAAAGTAAAGATGTCACTGCATGCAACATGTCTAATTAGATGTTTGGCATACTAGTGTTGTGTCCGGATTATCATAAGAAGTAATGTTGAGACACACTTCCTTCAGCTGTCACGATTTGCACAATCCTTTTAGAGTTGGGCCAGACTTCCTCTAACATTCCTACTTAATTTTCTTTTTTAAATCAAGCAACTATTTTGGTAAGGTGTTGAAATATACATTTAATTCTTACTCCTCTTTAAAGGTCAACAAGCAATATCGCTCCTCCACACATTATTGTTCAAAGGTAGTCTAAAAATTTGTGGTAATTCCACTATCACTAAAGTAGACGTCTGACTATAGAATCTATGATATAGTTACACCACTATTCCATGGTCATACTCCAAAAGGTTTATTTAGAGTCAACAAAAAGAACAATTATGCACATTTTATGCTGGACAGTATTGCTTCTAAACACCCTTCCACTGCTGTCTTCCATACCTTCAAAAAAGATTTCATGGATTTACATGCATAGTCTTTCAGGTCTGTATATCTCTAATGTAACCAAGCGTACTTGTTTTTCTTTTCTTTTGTCACTGACATATATAAACTCATCAGTCAGTCCTATGGCAAGCTTTAACAATCCTAAATGCTGAGTGCTGGGTTTTGGCTGCATGGAAACATGTACTGCAACCTGTCAAACACTTTGAAATGCTACCCTTCCACTGGTCCTAGAGGGGAAAGTAGAATTCAATCGTTCTACATAAAATAGAATTGGATGTCACTAAGTACAAAGTATTTCTGTATTATGGGAGCCCTAATCTGCCCCTTGAAGATTCCAGCGAAGTCCGGACACCCACTAACTGTAACACACAAACCATTAGGAAGCCATAAAATTTGCCAAACAGCTTGCCTTTTTTGTTGTAGCTACTACCCCGGCCAAAGGCAGTGGGAAATTTCCACACTTGCTACCTTTCTTGGTTGGGGTTATCAATTATTCTTCTTGTAATACAAATTCAAAGTGCAGGCCCTTTATTGATCCTTCTTGGTAACTATTACTCGTGAATGGCAGTGGGTAATTTGCACACTTACTGTCGTTCATGTACAATGAAAAGCTTAACAAAAGTCTACCAATAATAAAAAAGAGTCAATATGGGCTATGGTTATCAATTCTTCACTTTGTTAATCTAATTCAAAGTACAGGCCCTTTATTGAGCTTTTTGGCAACTACTACCCGTGAATGGCAGTGGGTATTTTGCAGACTTGCAGCCTTTCTTCTTTTTTCCATTATTCATCTTCCACTCAATCAACTCATCATCTACACGTACTCACACCTACCTGCTACCTTTATTGGCTGTGGTTATCAACTGTTCTTCTATTTCATATTCGTATTCAAAGTGCAGGCCATTTATCAAGCCTTTTTATTGTAACAACTACTCCAGCCAAAGTCAGTAAGAAATGTGTATACTTGCTGCCTTTCTTGTCTGAGGTTATCAATTATTCTTGAATTTGATATTGTGATTCAAAGTCAAGGCCCTTTATGGAGCCTTTTTGTTGTAGCTACTACCCCGGCTGAAGGCAGTAGGAAATTTCCACACTTGCTGCCTTAATTGGCTGAGGTTATCAATTGTTCTTCTTGTAATACAAATTCAAAGTGCAGGCCCTTTATTGAACCTTCTTGGTAACTACTACCTGTAAATGGCAGTGGATAATTTGCCCACTTTCGTCCTTTCTTGTGTCCTTTCTACCGCACAGTGTGTGTCATTAGATGAGATTCCCGTTTCTCAGGCTCCCACTGCGGAATCCGACTCACAGTCTGTAATGGACTGGAAAACCAAACACCCATTTCCTTTACAAGGCAGTGGGTTGTTTGTGCATCTGCTACCTTTTTAATTTTCACCTTATTCTGCATCCACTTTGTGAAACCTGCTGACTTTCTTGCTGCCTTTGCCAAGTATTATTCTAATTCAAAGTAGAGGCCCTGAAATGGACCCGGTGTTATACTTTTTAAGCCCTACCGCCAACAATGGGAACTTAGGGCCCCATTAGGATGACGGGCGGACTTTGTCCGCCCTCCATCCTGTCGGAATTCATGACCGCCCGCCATAAGGGCGGGGGTCCCGTGGTGGGTATTAGGATGTGCCCGTCACAGTGGCGGGCACTTGCTGCATTTTTAGCATTGTGGTGGGCGGCGCTCTCTGCACCACCCGCCACAATGCTAAAAATGTATTGGTGCATTTGCATAAACAAAGAGGCAGGCACTGCGCGGAGCCTGCCGCTTTGTTTATGCAAATGAAGGGGGGTACCACAGGTACCCCCCGTGTGCACCCCCACCTCTCCTTCACTCCGGGGGCCCGCAGAGGGCCCCCAGAGTGAAGACCGCATTCCTTTCCGTGGCGGCATCGTCGCCGCGAAAAGACACTTACAGACGCCCATCATAATATGACTGGCGGTGTCTGATAGACACCGCCACCAGAATTCCTTTTCATCCATCCATCCATCCTTCCATCATAATGGGCCCCTTAGTGCACTTACATTGCTTGCTTTGATGTGGTAGCCATTTCTCAGGCTCCAACTGCGAAATCCGACTCTGTAGTGACCTAGGTATTCAAAGATCCACTTCCCTTACAAGGAAGTGGGTACTTTGCGCGGCTGCAGCATTTCTAATTGTTCACCTTTTTTATATTCCACTCAATCAACACATTATCTACACATACACACACCAACTTGCTGCCTTTTTTGGCTGGGGTTAACAATTATTCTTGAATTTCATATTCTGATTCAAACTCGTGGCCCTTTATTCAGCCTTTTTGTTGTAGCTACTACCCCGGCCGAAGGCAGTAGGACATTTGCACAATTGCTGCTTTTCTTGGCTGGGGTTATCAATTATTCTAAAAGTAGATTCAAGCTCAGGAACAATATATTAATTTGGAAACAAATTGGAAAGTAATCATCTTTGTAAAGCTTCTTTGCCATGTTCAGTCATTTTTCCGATTCTTATATCTTGTAGAATAGTTCCATAATCAGCATAATTTGCTTGCTATGACCAAATGTTAACATTTCCAATGCTACCCAAAGACTTTCTGGTATCTTTATGCACAAGTGTTTTAAATTCTAGTTGTCCTTTTACAGGAATAAGTTGTACTAGATCTCCAAATCTAGAACGATCATTTGGGTGAGTCTAGGTCTTGCTGCAACACGAAATCGAGTACTTAAATGTGTTAAAGATATTGAATATTTAGCAGAAAAAGAGCCAGAAAGTACAGATATTGTGAAAACAAATATGTTGGAAGCTTATTATTGAAATAGAAGTCATCATCTTGAGAATATTTCTCTATAAAATGCTGCAAAACTATACTTTTAAACAGAATATTGCAGAAAACATCAATAATGGTATATATACTGTGATTGGTTCTGAAGGATGTTTGGTGAAACAAAGAAAAGGACATATGACTAATCGCCCAAAACTGAGTTGCGATACTCCGGACAAAAGGAACTGTTACTATTTATCTACTATTTATCTACTATTTATCTCTTTTGCACCTGGTATACCGGTGTACAATGGATGTGTGGAGTACGGGACGTAGAACACGCAGGACGTCGACGGTAAGAGGGGAGCGGGGGCTCACATTTCATTGCTTCGTGTGGCCGCCGGGTGGGTCTACGTTAGAGTTTGGCCACCCCTAACAATCGGAATAGCCGGTGTTGTGGTCACAGTTGCGTGGTGCTTATAGCCCCCTGCGTATCCTCCATCTGGTGAAGGTACAGGGTGCACGGGTTGCGAATCCGAGCAGTAAGCGAGTCGGTCAGTAGACAAAATGCCAGGAGCTAAGGGTGCTAAGGGGACAAAAATGGAGATGATGTTGCAGGCCATGATGCGTAAAATGAATGCCATGGATAAGAGATTGGATAAGGTTGATAGCCTAGAGGCTCGCGTGATGGAGAGGATTGATGATATTGCAGGCCCACGCGGTAGACCCAAGCGGCAGATTGCTGTGCCTTTGCCTGATGGGGATTCCGACTCCTCGCCTAAAAGGAGCAAGACCAAGAGATCGAGGCGCAGTGCACCCGCTCCTGCACCTGTGGCTGTTCCCACTACCCCCGAGCCAGGAGTCCCGGCTCCCATGGCACCGGCTCCTGCCTTGCCATCAGGGGCCCCTCCTGTCGGGTCTGCTCCGCCTGCCCCTGTTTGCCCACTTCCATTGCTCCTGTGCCGGCACCCATAGGGCCCCCCCCCACCCCCGACAGCGGTGCCGGCAGCTGTACCGGATTCTGAAGCTCCGATCCCACCCGAGCTAACTGCGCAGATAGCGGCATTACTTCCTTGGCTGCGGAAGGGGGGTATGATGCCCTCAACGTCAGATCATGCCACTGAGGCGGCGAAGATGGTGGAAAAGATTAGGGCAGCAACAGTTGCGAGTGAGGCTGCGGGCTCCGTTTCTCCTTCTTCTGCAGGTATGGATGCCGCTCGACCAAATGGAAGCGACGCGGGAACCGGCCCCAGTGTCCGGTAATGGGAAGGAGGTGGCCCTGCCTCTCTTAGGGGATGGCACGATCCCGTCTAGGAGCAAAGATTTAGCGCAACATGTTTCTCGGGCGGTGAAAGAAATTATTTGGGCGGGAAAGTATATTTATATTTTCTCTCTGTTATTGGACAATAGGGAAATGGAGAATGCCAAAATGCTTAAGGAATGGATGCACCCTAGTGAATGGAGAGTACAGTATGCAAAGTTTAGGGTGGAGGAAACTCTGGGCAATTGGATCAGGGCCTTCTCCATCCTTACGGCTATCACTGTTGAACGCCCTCCTAATGTACAGGCAGCAATGGCTTGCTATGAGAGCAGGATTGTAGGGTGGAGCGAGCAATACCCTGGGGAGGCATGGAAGGAATATGATGTAAATTTCAGGAAAGCTAAGGAATTTGACTTGTCATTGGCATGGGACAAGGTCGACTCGCTGTCGTGGCATAAGCAGTTCTCGGGGAACACGGCCCCTGCCCAGCCGACTAGTGTACACAGTGTGTTCCCTGCTAAACCCCAGCAGCCCTTTTGTGCAGCACTGGAGAATGAGTTCCCGGGGAAGAATAGGAGGGGGCGGCGGAGAAAGGTAGGGTGTGTGTTGGGACTTTAATAAGTGCTCCTGTACAAGGCCGGCCGGCACATGTAGATTCAGACATCCCTGCGGAATCTGCGGTCACACCTCCCATCCCGAGACAACATGCAGATCGAGAGGTGGTAATCAGAGTCAGAGAGGGGGAAAGAAACCAGAATAGAGTAGAATGCACGGTTGGCCCCACCCCATTAATGTCCTGGCAAGGATCCCATGGTTGAACAGATACCCAGACCACGCTGCGGCTGCCCTACTACAGGAAGGTTTCTCCCAAGGTTTCCGGATCCCGGCAAGGGGGATACACAGGCAGCGCACACTGTAGGAATCAGTTATCAGTACAACATATTCCTGCAGTAGTTATGGCTAAGATTCAAAAGGAACTGTCCTCTGGCAGGATAGCTGGGCCATTCCTTGAGGTCCCAGTGCCCGGCTTTGTGTGTTCACCATTGGGTGTAGTCCCCAAGAAGGAGAAGGGCGAGTTTAGACTGATTCACAACTTATCGGCACCAAGAGGGGCGTCCTTGAATGATGCGATAGATGAGGGTATGTGTAGTGTGAAGTACGCTTCCTTTGACCAAGCAGTAGAGCTATTGCGGGGGTTGGGGCAGGGCACTCTCATGGCCAAATCGGACATTGAATCTGCCTTTCGGCTATTACCGGTGCATCCTTTGGACCACCACCTACTTGGCTTAGCTTTTGATGGAAAATTTTACATGGAAAAATGCATGCCTATGGGTTGTTCGATTTCTTGTGCATACTTTGAGACTTTTAGCTCTTTTTTAGAGTGGGTCATGAGACAGTCAACGGGCCACAAACAGGTCATGCATTATTTGGATGATTTCCTTTTCCTGGGAGCGGCGGGGACTCGGGAGTGTGCCTGGGCATTGCAGGAATTTTTGTTCGTGCTCATGCGGGCTTTCGGGGTTCCGCTAGCGCCTGGGAAGACGGTTGGCCCGTCCACCTGTTTGGAATTTTTGGGTATCGAAATTGATTCATTGGAAGGTTTCTTCAGGTTACCCAAAGACAAAGTGTTTAAGTTCAAGGCGGCCGTGCGTCAGTGCCTACTCTAGGATAAGGTTACCTTGCAGCAGCTACAGGAGACGGTGGGTCAATTGAACTTTGCATTGCGAGTCATCCCTATGGCACGCCCCTTCTCTCGGTCGATCGCCCAAGCCATGAAGGGTTTGAGAGAGAAACATCATCGCACTAGGTTGTCAGCCGAGGTTCGCCAGGATATGCGGATATGGACGGCATTCCTGGAGGACTTCAATGGCAGGATAGTGTGGCCTGGCCCCCCCACGACATCAGCAGAGTTGGGTTTATGGACAGACGCTGCTGGTAGCGTGGGTTTTGGCGCCATCCTGGGGACCAAGTGGGTCACCCAGAAATGGCCTGAGGAATGGGGGTTGTGGGGATTGACCACCAACATCGGATTCCTGGAACTATTCCCGATATGGGTAGCACTGATGGTCTGGCCAGATCACCTTAGCAATCAATCGGTGGTGTTCTGGTCGGATAACATGAGCGTGGTAGAATGCATTAACCAGCAAGCGGCACGGTTTCCATTCATACTGCGCCTGGTAAAGGAGATTGTGCTACAATGTTTGAAATGGAATGTGACGTTCAGAGCTAAACATGTGCCAGGCGTTCTCAACAATGCAGCTGACACCCTTTCTCGCTTTAAAATGCAGGTATTCAGGGAGCAGCTTCCAGCAGCAGACCCATCGCCAGCACTTTTTTCGGTTGCTCTCTGGCAGATTGGTGCCCCAGACTACTGTACCTCGTGGCATCTAGCTTAGCCCCCAGGACCAAGACAGCATACGAAGGGGCGTTCTTGTCTTACTGTACTTTCTTAGGGCACAATTGAGAGGCTAGCTGGGCACAGGAGGACAGATTTTCTGCATACCTAGAGTTGATGCACAGGGAAGGGCGCTCGGTGGCAGCTGCAAGCAGGCACAGGGCAGCAGTTTCCTTCTTCGCAACAGCCAAGGCCATAAGGGACCCTACGAACACGTTTGTAGTGCGCAAGGCGTTGAGGGGCTGCGTCGCATACAGGGACACTCGACAGATTCGAGAAAGCCGATTGGGCTGGTAAGGCTCACAGCCCTGTTGTTAGCACTCCAGGGCGTCTGTAGCTCAACATGGGAGGTGATGCTTTTCAAAGCGGCACTCACACTAGCGTTCTATGGAGCCGTAATGATAGGCGAGCTGGTAGCTGCGTCAAAGAGTGACAAAATGGGCGGCCTTCAAGTGGCCTGTGTAGTGATCCAGGATGATACAATGTCGGTGACAATTCAAAGATCGAAAACCGACCAGGAGGGAAGGGGGGATACCATAGTGCTTCACCGGGCTCGGACCAACCCTTGTTGCCCAGTCTCGCATGTAGAGGCTTTTAGAAGCCAGCGGGTGGGTACGCTTGGGGGGGCACTATTGTGTCACACGGATGGTACACCATTGACCAGGTATCAGTTTAGGAGAGTCCTGGATCTGGCGGTCGCAAAAGCAGGCCTGGATCCCACGGAATTTGGCACCCATTCTTTCAAAATTGGGGCAGCAACTGAGGCAGTTGTAAGGGGACTCCCAGTCGAAAAGGTTAAAAGGATTAGGAGATGGTCTTCTGAGTGTTACAAATGTTATGTAAGTATTGACATGTTGTGACATGAACAGAGGCTCACTCTTGGTATCTCTTGGTATTACAGTTTCTCGAACCTGTCACGCGGGAGAGGAACTCGCCGAATGTCGGCAAGAAACATAAGCTTCGCAGCACAAGCAACAAGAAGATCAACGGAGATTGGTGACTTGGATTGTGGGCCACTCTTATGTTTGGCGCACAAAAAATGTGTTTCTTTCAGGTGAATGGAGGAGAAGCGCTGAGGAAAGAGGGTTCTCCGTTTCCTTCTTCAGGAGGGGAGGCCTAGGCATTAGACAGTTCAAGGACTACTTTATGGAATTATTATCTCAGCAACCCGCTCCCCCATCAGTGGTAATACTTCACCTGGGGGAGAATGATTTGATCAAACTAAGGAGACGCATCCTGATAGACGAAATCATATCCACAGCGGGGTGGGTGTCTAGAACATGCGCGGGTTGCACGGTAGTCTGGTCGCATCTTATTCCTCGTTGGCAGTGGCGAGGGGGGACTCGGTCAAGGCGTTGAATCACTCGGTAAAGAGGATCAACACACAGCTGGACAAGTTATTTCGAGCCCCCCGGTTGCAGACGATTCCTCATGGGTGTATTTGGGGGGAGCATTTCTACCTGCGGGACGGGGTGCACTTGACTGAGGCTGGGAATGTCCTGTGGTCGAACAACATATTAGCATGGCTAGAGGGATATGCAAGGTGAACATGACCTTTCTTAGGAGTAGGAAGGGGGGAGGCCAGATCGTCGGGTAACAATGCTGGCCTGTGGCGGTAAGGTCATGACCGGTGAGCAGCTATTTTAAGGTCTGAGGGGGCGGCATCATCCTTTGGAGGTGTCCGCCCAGGGGGAGGAGGGGTCACTGGCCCCTCCTAGAACTTCAGGGGCAACTGGTGACACAAGTTAGGGCCCTCCTTCAGTGATTAAATGGAGTTGACGTGGTAGACTGAGTAATTAACGGGCTCGGCTGCATGGGTGGACCGAGTAATTAACGGGCTCGGCTGCATGGGTGGACCGAGTAATTAACGGGCTCGGCTGCATGGGTGGACCGAGTAATTACCGGGCTCGGCTGGATGAATGGACCGGGTAAAAACGGGCCCGGGTGCGCATGCGCACCTGCGGTAAGGGAGCAGCTTGTAAGACCTGACACCGGTTAGCGACCTTGCCATATCGCCATAAATGTTAGTATGCAAAAATTTTCAGATGAGGATGTTAGATTCGGTTAGGAAACAAGCTGTATTAGAATCTTGTTAAGGCTAGCCGATCACACTTGTCGATATGAATGTATCTAAATGTTCCTGAATATTTTTGCATAAAAATTGTATATTTTGTTTAACAATTTTATTATTTTGTATTTTAATAAATACGGCCGGGGGGTCTTGCGATCCCCTGCCGTCCAAAGACAAATCATGTTCCGTGTCGATGCGTTCTGGGTTGATGTGGGTTTACAGGGAGAGGGGCGGTAGCCGTCACTGAGCATGTGAAAAAGGGGGGCCCTTGGCTCCCCCGCCCGCATGGCAGTGCGGCGATCCGCTCTCCCCTTGCCTCCCGGTGGTGTGGGGGCGTAACCTCCCGGCATCCAATGATTACGCAGGAGGTGTGCGCCACACCACCGGTCGGCCGGCGCCCAATCCCTGATCCGGTAGACGTGGTGCAGTCTTCCGGGTCAAAGGGGCGGGCGTCAAGGGGCGGGGGGAGGGGGCGGCCCGCCCTCTCCCCGCGTCCCCGGGAATAAAGGAGGGGGGAGCGCTCAGTTGGCCCTTCTTGTCGCCTGATGCTCCCCCACACTGGTCGTGCCCCGCGCTCGGGTCCTCCTAATTTTCCCAACCCACCATCCCTGGAACAAAGCTGTGTTGTGCATTATGTATACATGTTCTGTTATTAATCAAGTGTTTCCCTTTTTGGATGTATAATTGAAGCATAAATGTCGGTTAGAATGTTTGGTAGACTGTAATTGTGTATATCTCTTGTGTACTAAGTATTGGCTTCCTGGTTGGGGAGTAGTGTTAAAATGTAAATAATGTTTGCTGTTTTGTTTAGGCCTTTTTTCCCATAGTAGCCTGATGATGGTAGGTCATGACATGTTGTTGTAGATAGTGTAGCTGTCCTTTAGTTCCTTTTTTCCACAGGTCGTTGTATTTATTAGGGTATTGGACATGCGGTAAGGTCATGACCGGTGAGCAGCTATTTTAATGTCTGAGGGGGCGGCATCATCCTTTGGAGGTGTCCGCCCAGGGGGAGGAGGGGTCACTGGCCCCTCCTAGAACTTCAGGGGCAACTGGTGACGCAAGTTAGGGCCCTCCTTCAGTGGTTAAATGGAGTTCACGGGGTGGACCGAGTAATTAACGGGCTCAGCTGCATGGGATGACCGAGTAATTAACGGGCTCGGCTGCATGGGTGGACCGAGTAATTAACGGGCTCGGCTGCATGGGTGGACCTAGTAATTAACGGGCTCGGCTTCAAGGGTGGACCGGGTAATGAACGGGCCCGGCTGCGCATGCACACCTGCGGTAAGGGCGCAGCTTGTAAGACCTGACACCGGTTAGCGACCTTCCCATATCGCCATAAATGTTAGTATGCAAAAATTTCAGATGAGGATGTTAGATTCGGTTAGGAAACAGGCTGTATTAGAATCTTGTTACGGCTAGCCGATCACACTTGTCGATATCAATGTATCTAAATGTTCCTGAATATTTTTGCATAAAAATTGTATATTTTGTTTAACAATTTTATTATTTTGTATCTTAATAAATACAGCCGGGGGGTCTTGCGATCCCCCTTCTTCCAAAGACAAATCATGTTCCGTGTCGATGTGTTCTGGGTTGATGTGGGTATACAGGGAGAGGGGCGGTAGCCGTCACTGACCATGTCCTAGTCACAGTTCTCAAGACAGTTAAACTTCTGCTATGTTGAGTCAGGATCCACTAAGAGAACCAATTGTTCAAAATGAAGCAGCAACTGCTATGGAAGAGCTGGAAACAGCAATGTATCAAGCTCAAGAAGATGTAACAAAGTTAGGAAACTTGGAAGAACAACTAAATATTCAGCAGAAACAAATATATGAGCAAGTGAAAGAACAGATTGACTATGGATTACTTCATGAAAAGAAAGAATACTCTTGCTCATCATTTCAACCTATCCGAATGTACATGAGTGGGCAAACGGGAACAGGAATACGTTTTTTAATTAATTAAATTAATTACAACTTGTCTACAAAAAACAACTGAGTCACATTTGTCTTGTGTTGTCACTGCTCCAACTGGGTTGTGAGCACACAATATTAAAGGAATTACTTTACACCGTCTGTTAATTCTACCAGTATAGCATGAAAACAAATTGGAATACCACAAGCTATCTGGAGAAGCTTGTTTTGAAGTTTCAAGAGATTTGAAGAAAATGAAACTTCTCATTATTGATGAGGTAAGCATGCTATCAAACTTAATGCTTGCCTTTATGCATTTAAGAATGCAGCAAATTCTTAAAACAGAGTTGTGACATATTATTTGGAGGAAAACACGTCCTAGATTTTTGTAGATCTACTACAACTGAAGAGACATTATATTTTGCCACACCATAGCAGACTTGTCTGTATCGACTAGTGCTTTCGATCACCACTGCGGACAGCAGGGTTCACAACTCGAATTCAGCTTTACATCTACACTACAGACAGCATTCAAGTTGCAAATTGATTTATGTAAGGCAGAGACAATTTTGTTTAAGGATGCCACAAAAAAGTGCCTCAATGGATGTACTAAGTACTGCTTTCAAATGTACACTGCGATCAACAGAGTTTACTGCTTGATACCAGGAGCACATCAGCACTACAGACAACATATAATTCAGCCTCAATTTATTTAAGGCAGAGAAAATTGTACTATATCCTCAGGTTTTGTTAACTGTGACAAAAACATTAATCAATGTTTGTGTCGAGTAGTACCTTCAATCTACATTGCGGACAGCAGGGTTCACAACTTCAATTCAGCTATACATCTACACTACTGACAGCATTCAAGTCAGCCTTGATTTATGTAAGGCAGAGACAATTTTGTTAATGGATGCCACAAAAAAACGTTCCTCAATGGCTGTACTAAGTACTGCCTTCAAATGTACACTGCAATCAACATCGTTTACTGCTTGATACCAGGAGCACATCAGCACTACAGACAACATAGAATTCATTCTCGATTTATTTAAGGCAGAGACATTTGTACTATGTACTCAGATTTTGTTAACTGTGACAAAAAAATAATCAATGTTTGTGTTGAGTAGTACCTTCGATCTACATTGCGGACAGCAGGGTTCACAACTTCAATTCAGCTTTACATCTACACTACGGACAGCATTCAAATTAACCTTGATTTATGTATGGCAGAGACAATTTTGTTAATGGATGCCACAAAAACGTTCCTCAATGGCTGTAATAAGTACTGCTTTCAAATGCACACTGCAATCAACAGAGTTTACAGCTTGATACCAGGAGTGCATCAGCACTACAAACAACATTGAATTCAGTCTTGATTTATTTAAGGCAGAGACAATGGGACACGACTTGATTTATATAAGGCAGAGACAATTTTGTTAATGGATGCCACAAAAAACATTCCTCAATGGCTGTACTAAGTACTGCCTTCAAATGTACACTGCGATCAACAGAGTGTACTGCTTGATAACAGGAGTGCATCAGTATTACAGATAACATGGAATTTAGTCTCGATTTATTTAAGGCAGAGATAATTGTACTATGTCCTCAATTTCTGTTAACTGTACAAAATAGCATTCATCGATGTTTGTGTCGAGTAGTACCTTCGATCTACATTGCGGAGAGCAGAGCTCACAACTTCAATTCAGCTTTGAATGTAAATTTCTCTTCAGTATCTGTGCTGAGAACGGCCTTCAATCAATTCTGCGCTCAGTAGAGTTGACAACTAGATACCAAGAGCACCAGCACTACAGAAAACATTTAACATAATCTTGATTTATTTAAAAGAGAGACAATTGAACAATGTCCTCAGATTTTCTTAAAATTTGAACAGTATGAAAATCAACTTTAATTTATTTAATGCAGAGACAACTCTACTATATGTCTTCACATTTTGTTCAAATAAGTGTCAAAAAGCATTCATCTATGTCTGTTAACAACTGTCTTCAATCTACACTGCGCAGGGAACGTACAAGCTGAGCACCGAAGATACTACTTGCACCAAAAATCATCACCAAGAAGAGTGATTATTTTTATGTCACAGTGAAACATACTGTCCCTTTTAAATGGAATTGATGCAGAATTCAAAGGACTAAATACATTACTTCAATTACTGTGCCTTCCCCCCGACCACACATCATCACAGGGTACGTTCAATCTCAGCGCCAAAGGTATTACTAACTCAGTGCACCAGAAATAATCACCACGTGACTGTATTGAATGAGATGACTTATTCAGAAACAAATATATCATACTTTTTGCAGATATACTTCAACTTACTTCTGTGAATGAAGATATTTATTAGAAAACTTGATGTTAAAGAATTTGCTACCAATGCGTACTGCTTGGACCACGCATCATTGCAGACACCACAGAACTCTGTTGCTTCAGGTGCCACTAACTCGTTACACCACTTATTATGGTTGCATTCACACACACTAAATTACCAATATTGTGCAGCTGTAATCAATGTCACGTCATCATGAGCTCTTTCTAACCACTGCCTCCTGCCATCACCACATGGCCGTATTCAAGCAGAATTTAACTGATTCTTCATTCATTACGTATAAAGTGGAGTACCAAATAAAGTAACCTCCCTCAGACCTACTCAAAACCGCCAATTGCCCTGACTAAGCCAGAATTGAAAAGACAAAAAACATTACTATCAGTACGTCCTGCCCAGACCACACATCTTCGCAAGCTCCACAGAACCTTGTTGTTTTAGGTACCACTAACTCAGTGGAAACCAAACTAAGTATAACACCTATTTCATATTCTGATTCAAACTCAAGGCCATTTATCGAGCCTTTTTGTTGTAACAACTACCCCGGCCGAAGACAGTGGGAAATTTGCACATTTGCAGCTTTTCTTGGCTGGGGTTATCAATTATTCTTCTATTTGGATTATATGTATCACAATATCTGTATTGATACATCAGGGAAAAATATTGAAACAATTGGTGTACAAAATGTTGAACATGAACCTCTAGTTGTTTTAGTTAATGGCGTTCCTACTAAGAGAAAGAAAATTTGGCAAGAATAGGTGAAGGTAAGGAAAGTGAAAAAGGCAACGTTGTATCTGCTAAAAAATAATCAATACTATAAAACATGTGTATTTGGGAGAGGAAGAAATAACTCTAGATGAAGATAGTCATTCCACATCTGGACAAATTGAAAAAGTAGATGAGTCAAGAAATAAAACCAAAAAATGAAACTGGAACCCAAAAAGTGTTCAACAGGAACAAAAGAAAAAAAACTAATGTTGAGGACAGCGATGCTCCTGATTCCTGCGTTTTATGTGATGGGGAATACTATTGAGTTACTCCAAATGAAAGAATCAAAGGAAAGTCCCATAAGTGTATGGGAAAAAAGCTTGGAAGCTCGTTGTTTCCTTCAGTTGTTTCCAACAGGAAAAGGAGGACGAAATGCTGAATGACCTGTAAGGATTCCTGCATCTGATTACCGCACATCAAGATTGTATGCAGAAGATCCAAGATTTCGACAATGTATTCCGTGTTTGTTTCATCTTTTGTTTGAGAGTGACTTGTCTGGACTTTCTTACGCAGACAACCATATATTGAAAACAGGTGTACATCTGTAAAATGCTTTGGCAAAGGAATTTATGGATAAAGTACAGTAGAAAGATAATGTTTTGGAATCTCAGCTGATTAATCTCATGGCATGTCAGCGTGGTACTAATGAGTACTGGTACCGTCATCATGGAGAACTTAAATGTATGCTAAGGAATATAGGAACTCCTACATGGTTCCTTACTCTAAGCTGTGCTGAGTACGCTTGGGATGACTTACTAGAATTTCTTCGAGAGGCAAATACAAGACACCTGGAGAATTGCGCTCTTAGGATCCAGTTAATGTATGCAGGTATTTCAACCATAGATTTGAAGCTATGATATATTTTATCACCAATAATAAAACCCTCCTCTTGGAAAGTTTTTGGATTTCTTTTGGAGAAAGGAGTATAAAGCGAAAAGTGCTCCTCACATACATATGTTAATATCGTTCAAAGATGCTCTCAAATTTGGAACTGAGTCACATGATACTATGCTGTCTTTTATTGAAGAATATGCTACATGTGATATACCCAAAAGTACACAAGATAAGGACTTAAGATAACAAGTCTTACGATTCCAAAGCCACCGTTGTGTGAAATACTGTCGTCGAAAGTACAAATCTAAGGACAAGTTCTACACCAAATGTCGTTTTGGATTTCCACGTCCTGTAATATCGAAAGAAAGAGTGAAAGGTTTTATGTCATCTTTGCGACATAGTATCACAAGAAAGTCTCCAAAAAATACCTACACCTTACAAAGAAATGAAGAGTCAAAATACATAAATGACTACAACCCAGTCATTTTGTCCATGTGAAATGCTAACATGGACATTCAATATGTTGCACACAGTTCCATTGCTGTTGCTCGATATGTAATATCCTACATAATACAATCAGAAAAGACAGAATTGAAGGAGATGAGAGAAGAGATTTCCCACGAGAAGAGTCTAACTAAGAAATTATATAGTTACATTTTAAAGATGTTATCTCATCGAGAAATTAGAGCGTATGAATGTTCAGATTGCTTATCATCTGGAAGTCTTTACTCCAAATCCAGAAGAATCATTTGGGTGAGTGTAGGTCTTGCTGCAACACGAAATCGAGTACTTAAATCTGAACAAGAATTTGAATATTTAGCTGAAAAAGAGCCAGAAAGTATGTGTATTGTAGTGTATTGGTTCGTAATACTTCCTATTCCAACTGTTGAAAGATCCCTCTCATTTTATTCATTCTACTTTGACTTTGTAAGAAGAACCATCTCTTCTGAGAATCCTGTCAAATAGAAGGAAGATCACCATAACAATAGCAATGGACTCATCTTCCAGCTATTCTTCAGAAGGAGATTTAATTCCTGAAGTGCCCCCAAAGAAGAGGAAAGAAGCTCTAATTTGGAAGTTAAGGGCAAAAAAAGGTTAATGCTCCGTTAGTAACCTGTAAAATTTGCCAAACAACTTTTTGAAGGGGTGATCCACCTAAAAAATACTCCTTTGCCACACCAAATGTAGTGCAACACGTAAACAACTTGCACCCCATCAACTTTGCTTGAGCTGCAACAAAAATCTTGATTTTGGTAAACTTAAACTTCTATGCATTTATTGCGATGAACTTTTGTGTTACTTGGAACAGTCTATCAACCTCATAAAAAACAGGAAACAGGAGCATCACTATTCTTCACATTAATCATTAGACATTGATCGAGCTAGGCCTGGGGTGGACTGGGCGCGGGCGCCGCCGCGACCGCGCCTATGATGGCCTGGCTGGGCGGCAGTAGCAGTGACTCCACGTAAAGTGTCTTGAGTCCTCCTCCGCTCGAGCAAACAGTTCGTAGTTCAATCGACAACAACAGTCTGTCTGTCACCGCGCAGAGGCAGGCCCAGAATCGGATCTCCAATGAGTGACCACTTGTAATCATTCTCGTAGCGCGCCCTGTGCTCTGATTTGACACTGAGAGAGTGATTGCACCATACCTTGTACTGCTAATCATACTCAGCGTGTACCTGTGCATGCGCTACAAATACGATTTGCCGTTACACGTCGCACCAAAGCTTCCGTGTGACATCATGTATGGCACCGTGTACGCGAAAGGCGCCAATGTTTTTAATTGTTTAAAAACATATATTTATATATTTAATGTACATATTAAGGATAGAAATTATCTGGGATAATTATAAAAATATTTTTTTTAATTTTTAAGAATCGTATATTTCTTTTAAAATCAATTACACAAATCGCGGTGGAATGTCATGCGTACTCGCATCGTAAGAGTACCATAAGCGCACCATAAGCGCACGCAAAGCCATGTGACTTTAAAAGAAGAGATTTGATTGGTTCTTAACACTTCCTATTCCAACTGTTGAAAATTCCATCACATTTTAATCATTCTACTTTGACTTTCTAAGAAGCATCTCTTCTGAGAATCTTGTCAAATAGAAGGAAGATCACCATAATAACAGCAATGGACTCATCTTCCAACTATTCTTCAGAGGGAGATTTAATTCTTGAAGAACCTAAAAAGAAGAAGAAAGAAGCTCTATTTTTTTTCCTGAAAAGCAAAACAAGATTAAGGCTCCAAAAGTAACCTACACAATTTGCCAAACAATTCTTTCAAGGGGTGATGTATCTGAAAAATACTCCTTTGGCACAGCAAATATGGTGCGACACGTGAAGACCTTCCACCCCAACAACTTTGCTCGAGCTGCAACACGGATGTTGCAGGACAACCTACCTGCTACTGCACCAAGCACATCAACTGCTGCAGCAGCATTTTCACACCCACAAATTGATGCTGATTTTGGTGAAGTTAACATTCTATGCATTTATTGCGATGAACTTGTCTTACGGGGAACAATCTATCCACCTGATAAAATGCAGAAAGCAGGAGCATCGATATTCTCGACATTAGTTTTTTTGACATTATCTTATAATTAGTATCAACTACCTCAGCCAAAAGCAGTAGTAAATGTGCACACTTGCTGCCCATCTTGGCCGGAGTTATCAATTATTCTTCAATTTCATATTCTGATTCAAAGTCAAGGTCCTTTATCGAGCCTTTTTGTTGTAGCTACTAACCCAGCCGAAGGTTAATGCTCCAAAAGTAATCTGTAAACTCTTTCAGGGAGTGATCCATCCAACAAATACTTCTTTGGAACAGCAAATGTAATGTAATGTAATGTATGTGGTCCTGTAAAGCGCACTGCTGCCCCGAGGCGTCGTGGCGCTGTAGACCACTGGGGAACCCGTCCTGGCTATCCCTGTTAGATGTTCCCTACTCGGTATCTCGAAGGTGAAACCAGGCATCCCCGGCATCCCCGGCGAATGTGGGGGGCTGTTGTAGAGATTAGGCAAGCTAATGCCCAGAGTTGCCGAGTGTGATCCCTGGTTAGAGTAGGCACCGAGGCGAGAATTATTGAGTCCGCTGATCCTGGTCCACGACCCTGTCGCGTCGGGAATTGAACCCTGGTCCCGGGCTGTTCTCTGCTTCCGGGTCTGCCGCCTCTAACCAGTGAGCCACACCAATGTAATGTAGTGTGACACGTCAAGAACTTGCACCCCAACAACTTTGCTAGAGCTGCAACACAAAGATTGCAGGACAACCCACTTGCAGATGCACCTAGCACATTAACTACTGCAATAGTACATTTGGCAAGCAGTCCATACTCACATATTGATCTTAATTTTGGTAAACTTAAATTTCTATGCATTTATTGTGATGAACTTTTGTGTCACGTGAAACAGTCTATCAACCTCATAGAAAACAGGAAACAGGAGCATCGCTGTCCTCAACATTAGCATTTTTTTGTGCTTTTTTGTTGTAACAACTACCCCGGCCGAAGGCAGTGGGAAATTTGCACACTTGCGGCCTTTCTTGGCTGGAATGATCAATTATTGTTCAATTTCATATTCTAATTCAAAGTCAAGGCCCTTTATCGAGCCTGTTTCATGTAGATTCTACCCTGGCAGAAGGCAGTGGTAAATTTGCACACTTGTTGCCTTTCTTCACTGCAGTTATCAACTACTATTTAATTTCATATTCCTATTCAAAGTGCAGGCCCTTTATCGAGCCTTTTTGATGTATCAATTACCCCGGCCGAAGGCAGTGGGAAATTTGCACACTTGCTGCCTTTCTTGATTGAGGTTATCAATTATCGTTCAAGTTCATATTCTAATTCAAAATCAAGGCCCTTTATTGAGCCTTTTTCATGTAGATACTACCCCGGCAGAAGGCAGTGGAAAATTTACACACTTGCAGCCTTTCTTAATTTTTAACATTATTCATCTTCCACTCAATCAACACATTATCTACACATACACAAACCTACTCGCTGCCTTTCTTGGCTATGGTTATCAACTATTCTTCTATTTCATATCCGTATTCAAAGTGCAGGCCCTTTATCGAATCTTTTTTGTTGTAACTACCCCGGCGGAAGGCAGTAAGAAATGTGCACACTTACTACCTTTCTTGGCTGGGGTTATCAATTATTCTTGAATTTCATATTCTGATACAAAGTCAAGGCCCTTTAAAGAGCCTTTGTTTTGTAGCTACTACCCCAGCCAAAGGCAGGAGGAAATTTGCACACTTGCTGCCTTTCTTGGCTGGGGTTATCAATTATTTTTCAATTTCATATTCTGATTCAAAGTCAAGGCCCTTTATCAAACCTTTTTGTTGTAACTACTTCCTCGGCTAAAGGCAGTGGGCAATTATTCTTGTTGTAACACAAATTCAAAGTGCAGGCCCTATATTCAGCCTTCTTGGTAACTACTTCCCGTAAATAGCAGTGGGTAATTTCCACACTGGCATCCTTTCTTGCGACGCACAGTCTGTATAATGAGCTGGTTGTCCAAAAATATACTACCCTGATAAGGCAGTGGTTACTTTGCGCGTCTACAGCCTTTCTTACTTTTAACCTTATTCATCTTCCATTCAATAAACACATCATCCACACATACACACACTTACGTGCTGCCTTTCTTGGCTGGGGTTATCAATTACTCTTCAATTTCATATTCTGATTCAAAGTCAAGGCCCTTTATTGAGCCTTTTTCATGTAGATACTACCCCAACAGAAGGCAGTGAAAAATGTGCGCACTTGCTGCCTTTCTTCGCAGGGGTTAACAATTATTGTTCAATTTCATATTCTGATTCAAAGTCATGGCTCTTTATCAAGCCTTTTTCGTGTAGCTACTACCCCGGCCGAAGGCAGTGGGAAATTTGCGCACTTGCTACCTTTCTTGGCTGGGGTTATCAATTATTGTTTACATTATTCATCTTCCACTCAATAAACACATCATCCACACATATACACACCTACTTGCTGCCTTTTTTGACTGGGGTTATAAAGTATTCTTGATTTTCATATTCTGATTCAAAGTGAAGGCCCTTTATGAAGCCTTTTTGTTATAGCTACTACCTCGGCCAAACACAACACGACATGGCAGGACTATGAAAAGCATCTAAATCTACAGCACTACATGCCAAAAAGAAATGCTTACTGTGTAAATGACATTTTTCATCTGTAAGATATAACATCTGTCAATAGAAAAGAAACATGTTCTCAGTGAAGTGAAAAGAGTTTTTGTGATATATTGAAACTATTTTCCCAACTTCTTTACTGTTGTTACAGTGTTTCTGCTCCTCACGTTCAATAATTTAAGCTACACTGCAACTATTTTCACAACTTCATTACTGTAATATCAAGATTTATGGTGCTCACATAAAATATTTTGTGATTCCTTGAAACTATTTTTAAAACTTGTTTACTATAATATCATTCTTTCAACTGCTTTCATACAACATTTTTGGATACATTGTAACTATTCTAAAAAATTCTTTACTGTAATGTCAGTGTTTGAGGTGGTAACAGAAAATAAATGTGATACATTGTGCTGTGTGGCTCACTACAATATTAAAACAAAAGTCGGATAGTGTTTGCTGGTAGTGTAGAGATACAGACTGGGGTATTGAAAGTATAAAACACAAGTTTGATGGTGCATGGAAGAGTGCATACATAGTCTATAGGGGTTAGAAGCAGTCCCTGCCCTAAGGCCCACTTTCAATAATGATTACTGTAGTACTAGCTGAATGATTACAATGCTGCAAGAAGACTGTCTCAAACCATTATTATTATATAATAATACATGTTTTCTTGTAATATCTCATAATTTAATAGAGCTTTTAAAATAATTTCATCATGTATTTCATTTTCCTGATGATCAATTTCAAAAGTCATATGGTCATACTCGATGTCAAATATATATATATATATATATATATATATATATATATATATATAAATATCTCAGATACATAGACGATATCTTTATAGTATGGCAGGGTGATGAGAAAGAAGTTACTACATTAATTGAGGAAATTAACAACAATTCCCTTAACTTGAAGCTTACTTCCCAAATCAATGCCAAGCAGATTGAATTTCTTGATGTTAAAATCTATATTGATAAATTCAACAGAGTGCAAACTACTTTGCACACAAAGCCCACCGCGGGTAACACTACCTTGCATGCCTCAAGTCTTCACCCAAAACACACTATTCACAGCAGTCCTTTTGGTGAAATCATACGGCTCAATAGAATTTGTCGTTCCACTGATGACTTTGATAGATGTGTTAAGGAATTACGAGACAGGTTAAAAAACCAAGGCTATTCTGACGCTATGTTTGAGCAGGCTTTGGCTAAAGGCAATTTAAGAACAAGGACCAGTCTCTTCGCGTCTGATACTTTCAGCAGTGAGGTTATTACATCTACACCCGAAACAATCGATTGACAAAACGATTGCCCTAGATTTATAACGGCCTTCAGTGATCAAGAAGCCAAAATTAGACAAATCATTAATAAGAACTGGTCTATTGTACTCACAGACAATATATTATGGCACATGTTACCTAACAAACCATTAGTAACCTTTTGCAGAGCCCGCAGCATGGGAGCCAGCTTGGATGTCAGCAGTCCGGAACTGAAGCATAAGGCAAACTAGTTGCAACCTGCAGACGGGTTTCGCAAATGCTCCAGTTGTCGGGCTGCAAGTTTGGCATAAATAAAACTCATTATCGTACCCCTCTTAATTGTACTGAAATTCCCATCACAGGCAATTACACATGCAAAACGGAATTTGCTGTTTATGTCCTGACTACACTATATAGGCAGTACTAAACAACAGGTGCACATCAGGATCTTGCAGCATCTCTGTGCTATTATGCATAGTGATCCTGCCTATCCGGTGGCTCGCCACTTTCTAAGTAAACATAATAAGGATGTTAATTGCTTGACTTACTACGTAGTGGCAGCGGCACCAAAATTATTAAGGGGAGGTAATAGAGAGCTGAAATTGAGACAACTGGAATCCAATATTATCCTCGAGTTGACAGTGAGTGGCCGAATGGTCTTAATAATACAGAGGATTTACATAAATTCTTGTGATGTATATTATCTGGGTTCCATTTTCTAGCTTTCTTGTTTTCCAATTTCTCTAAATGTGCCCCGAACCCCAAGGTAGTCAGGTTCCCTGTGGGGATATTTTGTGTTTGTGATCAACTTGGTAATGCTTAATTTTGGAAATTCTGTTTCATATTGGCTAGTCAGGTTCCCTGTTAGTCATTATTATGTATTTAACAGCGCTACAGTTTCCTTCTGTGTACATATATGTGTATATATATATATATTATTCTGGTTTTTATCAGATTTTGGTATATATGGTTTTATACACAAGGTGTTTTACTCACTTTTTTATCATGATAAATTATTTAACCATTTTTGTAATGTTTTAAAATTAGCTTTCATCAAACCAAATGTGGCTCTGCATTTCCCTGATTGTTAATATGGCATTTATGCATTACAATTACAGGTTGATTTTATCATGCACTACAGCACTTTATCCCACTTTATTTGCACATGTAATACAATTTTCCGCACTTTAGACATTGACTAAGTGTCACTATAGTAGCACCATAAGTTCTCCTGTTTTGCCCTACCATCCTATGGTACTGTTGACATACACAATGTGCAAAAACATCTTTTTGTATCATGCAATAATAGAACGCCGTGGCACCGTTATTAGAAATAAGGATTTATCCTGGTATTATAATATGGTATTATTTTATAATCATGTTTCTGATTTCTATGTTAATATATATTAATATATGTTTAACTTTTATGTTCCGTTATTTATGGCGTATTTTGCACATAATATGATATATGCACAGTATGTTTTCCATGTCTATGGTCATATGACCACTTTGGAGGCGGGCTACAAGAGGGTCACTAGCATTATAAAAAGCAAAAAGTTACATTTGGTCTTTTGCATGTGAACAAGGGCTGTTCCAGCCCGAAACGCGTCTTGCCCTTCTACCCAGCTGGGAATGCAATTAAGAAACCTGTAATTTATCCTGGTGGTCCGTCTCCTGCTTGCTTCGCCGATCCGAGCTGGGATTGGAGGTGGTGTTTGGAGTTTTCGCGCTCCACCAGGGTCAGTTCAACAAAACCTTTTTTTTTTTAAAGCGGCGTGGATGACCCAATTAATCCTTTTCCCTGACGTGTTTCAATGCTAACAAGCATCTTAATCATAGGGCGGCAGTTGGTAAAACATGGGACGGACCTCCACATTCTTTCCCCCATGTGGCATTCACTTTCCAGTAAGTAACATGCCAGGAAGTAGAAGTCACGATTCCTCTATTCCGGTATAGTCAAAATTTACCAACGTTGTTTTCCTGTCGATTTCAATACATTAGTAGAAAACCACTATGGATGACACACCTGAGGTCAATGAAAACATGAGCAAGCAGTAGGGCGGTGTGGAAAGCCAGCATGACTGTGTGAGCACGAATGCCTATGAAAAAGAAGGCAGTGAACTTCAAAATGCGTCGGCATCAGGACTACAAAGGTCGGGGAAGAACTGAGCATTCTACAATAAACAAAGGATGTTACCTTCCGTTGTGGAGTGCGCCTTCAAGCTCTGGGGGAATTTGGGAAACCATTAATCACGGTGTCTCTGTCCATGGAAGGCTGCACCACCTCCTAAAAGAACAGAGGACTGCAGGATGGAACTACTCCTACCCGAATGCAGACACAGCGGAAAATTCAAAAGAGAGCTCAATGTTATTCTGAGGCCCACTGGAGGGCTTAATTTGTCCTGCTAAATCCTGAAAAGTACACAGAAACCCACCAGAGGGAGTATATGAAAGGCAGAAGGACTACACATCCCAGCATGCCTCAATCAGTAGAAAACCACTATGGATGACACACCTGAGGTCAATGAAAACATGTGCATGCAGCAGGGCGGTGTGGAAAGCCAGCATGACTGTGTGAGCATGAATGCCTATGAAAAAGAAGGCAGTGAACTTCGAAAGGCGTCGGCATCAGGACTACAAAGGTCGGGGCAGAACTGAGCTTTCTACAATTAACAAAGGTTGTTACCTGTCCGTTGTGGAGTGCGCCTTCAAGCTCTGGGGGAATTTGGGAAACCATTAATCACGGTGTCTCCGTCCGTGGAAGGCTGCACCACCTCCTCCTAAAAGAACAGAGGACTGCAGGATGGAACTACTCCTACCAGAATGCAGACACAGCGGAAAATTCAAAAGAGAGCTCAATTTTATTCTGAGGCCCACTGGAGGGCTTAATCTGTCCTGCTAAATCGTGAAAAGTACACAGAAACCCACCAGAGGGAGTATATGAAAGGCAGAAGGACTACATATCCCAGCGTGCATCAATCAGTAGATAACCACTATGGATGACACACCTGAGGTCAATGAAAACATGAGCACACAGGAGGGCGGTGTGGAAAGCCAGCATGACTGTGTGAGCACAAATGCCTATGAAAAAGAAGGCAGTGAACTTCGAAACGCGTCGGCATTAGGACTACAAAGGTCGGGGCAGAACTGAGCTTTCTACAATAAACAAAGGTTGTTACCTGTCCGTTGTGGAGTGCGCCTTCAAGCTCTGGGGGAATTTGGGAAACTATATATATATATATATATATATATATATATATATATATATATATATATATATATAGATATATATATATATATGTAGATATATATATATATATATATATATATCTTGGAAATGAAGCAACAATATTTTGTACTTGAGTGTATATTATTTTGAAAACAGGAGACAGAGAGCAACACGCCCAGTGACAGCCTAGTGCAGTTTGGAAGAGCTGGAACGAGGAAGCCATTGTGTGCGTGGAAGGCTCCCGTGTCAAGCACAGAACAGATCCAAGACAACCGGCAGGTGAGGAGGTGTGCTGTGTCCGGCCTCGTAATTATCTAAAATCTATGTAAATAATTACACATGATATAGCGAGTGCGTGGGACATGTAATTTAAAATCAAACCGCTGCCATTTCCGCTGCAACATAAAGGAACAGAGAAAGTGCGGCAGCAGACGTTTTCTCGGATGAGACAGCGCAGCCGGCAATCACTAACAAAACGGCTGGTGCAAGTAACAGTAATGAAGGAACAGGCTTAAGGGACAAATATAAGGCACTAGAGAAACTCATACGCCGGGAAACAGCGAAATGGTGGGAGTCAAAATCTCTAAGAAGATATCTTGATGTCGGTCGTATACCGAGGGGGCTGAGGATAATGATTGCCCCCAGCTACGACACACCAAATCCCAAGCTAATGGCGGAATGGGCACAATGTAATTTGGACTCCTCGCGTAACCTAGTTGAATTGCTGGTGAAATATGCGAAGAGTGATAGAGAGGAGCTATTGCCCAAAATTGAAAGTTTGAAGAATGAGATTCAGGCCATGAAGGACCCACAAGATCAAAAAACTAATCTAAATTATGAAATGGAACGAAAACTGGAAAAGGAAGAAGACAAAATAAAAACACGTAAAGCCTACAAGTTCAGGCGGGACAAAGAGGATTATGAAAATGGAAAGATTTTCACTTTCTCGAGAAAGTTTGACACAATACGTAAGTCAGCGGCAAAGAAAAATCAAGGAGGCGCTAGCAAACCGTCAACGCCAGCCGAGGAATCGGAAACCGAGACTTCCTCATTATCAGGAGCCAGTGTCACAACGGAAAATGGCTCAGGAGCGGAAGGTGATGACGGAACTGAGAATATGGTGAAATTAACAATGGCGGAGGAGTTAGAATATGTGAGGCTAAGTCGGCGGGACACACTTCGCTCAAGCACTATGCAATTGGCAAAAAACGGCGCACAAAGAGGAGGAGGGCAAGGAGGACTGCCAACAAACAACGCGCCAAAATGAGGAGGTTGGGGCAGGGGGTCATGGAAAAACAAGAAATCAAAGTAAGTGATCATACAACCCCGCATTTAAATGCGAACACAATCATAAACTTAGCGCAAATAAATTTAACAGCAGCAGAGACCCAACTTTTATCCTTAGGCTTGTCATATTGCCCTGAGTCGAACTTCCAATATACCAGGACCAGAGCGGATGTGTATCAGTACATAAGAAAACTAAAATTGCGCAAATATCATGAACAAATGAAATCAAAGAATACAACAAGCACTGAGCCTGCCGAGGTAACGGTTTTACCCAACTTAGCCGCAGGTGAACATGAACTACTATCTGATCTACAATCCATTGTTAATTTGCCTACAAGTTCAATAGATGGTATCCCCTCTCAGGAAATGCGGGGAACCCAAAGGAGATTTTTATACATAAGCACTCAGGAGATGACTAATATCGGAAATAAGAAACCTGATACTCCTTTCAAGAGGAAGTTGAAGTTCGTGCCCATTATGGCAAAGGATAGTATAGACGTGTTTAATGACATTGTAACATCTCAAATAAAGAAATTGAATACTAAAATACACGAGACAAAGAGGAAAGTGACAAATCAAGTAAGGAGCTATGGGGCACTAATGGAAAACTTGAAAAAACAAAACAACATAGTAATAAGAAATTCGGACAAAAGGGGGAAATATAGTGTTGTGGACCCTAGCAGACTATTTAGCCGAAACAGAAATGCAACTCAATGATATCCAGTGCTACCATCATAGCACCCCTCTTCGCTACAAACAAATGCAAGATGAACTGTGTGGTATATTACTGGCCTGGAAGAGTAAGGGATTATTGAATTTGGAAGAGTTCAAATTCTTAAAGAAAGATTTCCCTAAAACACCGGTCATATATTTCATACCGAAAATCCATAAAAACAGAGAAAAAACGCCCTGACGTCCTATCATCGCGGCCTGTGACGGACCCATTGAAAATTTGTCTAAATATATAGACTTTTTTCTTCAGGAGCACGTCCAGAAGTTAGATTTGTATGTAAGAGACACGGGGGATTTTCTATCAAAGATTGAAAAGGTGGATTGGAAGGAGGGGTAGCTACCTATTACTCTTGACGTTACTTTCTTGTGTTGTTTTTTAACTAATTGTGGGAATCATGTCCTAATTTAAAAAGACAGAATTTGCTAATTTGTCCATAGGTACTGTATTACAAGTTACTGTGAAATGAACTAATTAATACCGGACAAGGTTATAGGTATTATGAATATATATAAGCACATTTTGGTGAATTACTTATGTTTACACTTTTTTCATTTATGCACTTAAAAGCACTTTACACATATAATACACCAATAGGGTGAAGTAATGGGCTTTCCTTAAGTAGAAGCCCAACACAGAAAATTTAAAGACAAAAAAATGTATTGGGGGAATCATTCAGTGAGTCCGAGGGTAAATGGCCGCAGTTATAGGTTCTTGTAATAGGATGGCCTATACGAAAAAGCATTTATGCAAATATTGTGTGAAACAATATATTTTACAAATATTATTATACACCCATATCTTTTAACTAAATGGTTAGTGTGGGTTGAAAAAGTATTTTACAATCATTGTGGGCCATAAAGGTATTTTACATATACATTTTTTACCCGGACGTTACAAATGTGATATTTTAAAAGTGTATTTTACAAAAATCAAGCTGATACCCCACCCTCTTTCTGGTTTATGAGTATAAATGACAGAGATCTTACAGTAGTGTAGATCATTAATATGGCATGACGATTTGGGTTTATCCTAATGTGTCCTGGTTGGTTCATCCTCTATTGTATGATGACTTCCCTGTTTTTAACCCGGCTGGGTAATCTTCAATGCTTTCCAATTAAAGCACGTTTTGACAAAAAGTAAATTGATGTGGGACTTACTTTATGACTGCCCACAACTCTGATTCAAGCCTAATTCTTTTAGGTTCACGCTCTCTCTCACATCTGGAGCCTCCTGGCCCACTACGTGTCCTAGACGGTGCCACGCGACCCGGTGTGGCTTTTTAGGTAATATGTTGCGACTGTTACAGCCTTTTTAAGTGATAGTATGTAATATTCCCCATACTGAATAGTATGCTTTGACTCATAGGTGCCCTCCTTCACCACCTTGGCATCCTACCCCCACTTGTCCTGATGAAGACCCCGCAGTAGGGCATGAATCAGCCTACGTCTCTGTGGTCAAAACGTCGACACGCCCACTTCCATTCCTACCCATCAACAACAGATCATTTTTGGCTGTGTTAGATTGTAATGGGATAGGAATATTCAATTGTATGAAATACTTGAATGGCAATGTATATATGTCAGTGTGGTACTTAATTCTAAATGTACATGAGACCACTTGTAAATTATTTTGAAACTTATCTAAACTTCTGCACTACCCTGATCACACTCCCTTCCCTCACCTGTCCTTCTTTCCCATGCCCCTCCTCCTTTGGGCAATAAGAATAAGTTTATTACTTTGTTTGTTAAATGTACTGGCAACTGATCTGCCATTGAGGATGTGTATTAAATAACATCTCTAAGAGTAATTTTTCCAGAAAGTGTTTTTTCATGTGAACTGTGATTCTGTGCTCTTAACATTGTTTCAACTGTGAGGATCTTGGTGGCGTTTAAGAAATAAAATTCAAGCACCAAACTGGGTCTGTCTAGTCTTGAATGCGAATCCGGCTGGAAGTTGCAACTGGAGCGAGTCTTGTCGAAATATATATATTTCAGCGTGATCAAGGGCAACTCGCCTGAAACGCGTAGCTGCTGGTCCCTGAAGAGGTTGCAAATAAAATGTCATCTTTGCTGACTTTTGTGGTCCGTCTCCCTCGTCTGCAAGCGTGCGCTGCTGTGGCTTGAAACGCTGTGAGAGCCGAGGAAGAGCTGTTTTTTCATATATATATATATATATAAAGAGGAGAAAATAAAGCGCGCTGGTTGCATTTTTCACTGAAGGCGCTGTGGTGTGACCTCCCGAGTGCAGGCTATTTGGACAACAAACATTTTTCACGGCTGCCAGCCGTGGGGAGGAGCACCGTCGCAAGCTGGGGGAGACAAACAAACCGGCATGCGAACTTGCAGCTCAGAACCCTCTGAATTGAGAAAGCACATCGCCATGCAAACTAAACTGGCTGTTTTAATTCCTCTACCTACAAAGGTAAATTACTGAAATTTTATTGACAAGCAACATGAATGAACCTACTAAGGATTTGATGATAGCACACCTAAAGACACGATATCCCAGAATTCAACAGCAACACCCACTGTGGGCGTGAACATCAACGTGTCAATAAAGCAAACAAAACCAGGTGTGCCTTTCACTTAGCTGCTTGTGCCCAAGAAGAAGGGATTGTTATCCTGAAACGCGTCGGCAAGCATCACTAAATAAAGAGGAGAAAATAAAGCGAGCTGGTTGCATTTTTCACTGAAGGCAGGCTATTTGGACAACATATATACATATACATATATATATATATATATATATATATATATATATATATATATATATATATATATATATATATATATATATATATATATATATATTACCTACTGGCGGTCGCCAGTAGGTATATATAGTTAGGATTTTTTCTCTATGGGACTTTTGAAAATTCTATGTCTAATAACTTTGGCGTTTGTGGACGGAATCGGCTGAAATTTTCAGGAATATGGCACATTTTGTTTCTGAGCAGCCCCTGGAAATTTGGGGGGGTTTCATCAAGGGGGGGGGCCGAGAAAAAAGGGGGGTCCCAAAACGTGTTTTTCCCATTCATTTTTCCATAGGGCGGTTGGCCTCACTTTTAGCTCGAACGGCTGAATGGATTTGCACGAAACTTGGCAAAATTGTAGGGACTGTTAGCCCGATGTGCCTTTGCTAGGTCTCAATATATGTGCTCCAGTGGATTTTGAGAAATTAACATTTTAAAAACAGATATATCTGTGACAGCGTCCCGGGTAGCGCTCCGGTTCGCGTACTTTTCGCGTAACGGAACTTTGCGAAGCGAAGCTGATTGGCTCTCCGGTGTCTGTCAACATTCTAAACAGTCCGGAACGGCCGCCATCTTGTCTCTCGGTAGGATCGAGAGACAAGAGGATGAGAAAAACGAAGGGGGAATTTAATGAAAGGGGGCAAGGTAGACCCCTCTTGACCCCCTAGGAATGATGTTGGAGTTATTAAAGGGTCCTGTGGGGCAAATAAAAAAAAATAGATTTTTCGCGGTAGAAGCGCTTCTCGGTTCGCGAACCGGGTCGGGAACCGGTAGCGAAACGGGAATTCGCCATTTTGTGTTTCGTTTTAATTAAATTACAAGATGGAGGAAAAACAATGTGGGAAATGGGTATAAGGGGGTACGGGAGACGTATCCTGACCCCCTATGTTTTCTGAGGGTGGCTGAGGATGCTCATATATGTTGATACATGTCTTCCAGCGGCTGCGCGTGAGTGGATTTTTTTTTTTGCTGCGTGACGTCTGTTAACGTTCGATTCAAAGGAAATCAGGAAGTGTTGACCGCCATTTTGTCACTGCGAGTAAATATATTGTTAAAAATACTTGTTATAAATTAATCCATATTGATAAACATTGTCTGCGCCATCTTGCCTTTTTTCCAATGCCACACTTTTGTCGTGCACTGCAGCCATTTTAAATGCCTTGACCAGACCCACTCTCTGCACGCCGCCGATCCTCAGCATGGCTCCCCACCCTCGCAAGCATCTCCCCCACGCTCTGGTCACCCCCGCTCTCTCTCCCATGCATGGGCCAATAACTCCCCCCATCTGCGCTGCTCTTCCCTGAGAATCACACCCTGTGCCCGCCCGACACCTCCCTTTCACCCTATTCACTACCGCACCCTCTGACACTCCTCTTCCTCTGTGTCCGATTGTCCAGGCCGGTCCCAGGCTATCACCTAGCCCTGCGGATGTAGTTTATGACCCCGACTGTAAAGAATCACCCCTCTTCAAAGGAGTTACAGTAGATCAAGGCCCCCACCCCATGAGATCCGTCACACCACACGCGTTCCTACTATCTGATAACGATCCTGTATTGTGATTGGGGAGGGGATTCTCACTGTAAGGGTGTGTGGGACCGAGCCTGAAGCGGAAGATTCCAGGGATGCCTTTTTGTACATCAAAGTCTTCACAATTATGTGTCACATTAAAAATATATAGCACTCCAACAAAGTAGTAGGATTATAACACTTTTATAACTTATAAATATATACAACGCTCCAACAAAGTAAACACGTTAAAAAAACATTTTAAACAACTATTTACATGGCAGCCTGCTGCAACATCCATCTCAAAGCATTCACCGTCCGCTTGATACTGTCCTTTCCCCTCCTTCCTCGGAGTAGCAACAATGGGCTGCTCTGGTCTGTCTTTTAGTCGGCTTTGCTTAGCCTACAAAATCCGTCGGCCTGTGAGGTAGCGTCAGTAGCGTACCATTGTGCGAATAGGCCGAAGGCAGCACAATGCGCCGAGATCTGGACGGCACCCAGGTGGTGTCCAGCAAGTTGCCGCACTGGTCTGGCCATCCTACAATGCTGCGCCGAAAAACAGCGTGGGGCGCCCCGGGGGGGGGGGGGAGGCGGCGCGAACGGGCCTCCCCCGCCTCCCCAGGTGGAGGATCCTCAGCTGCAGTGGGGCGCCCCTTGGCGTTTCAGTCGCCATCCAGCTGAATTGCGCCCGCTCTTGCGGCTACAGCGTCTCGCCCACCATTCAGTTGAATTGAGCCCACTCTTGCGGTGCAGCGATAGGCGGCTACCACAGGACTCTCAAAATGGTGGCCGGCTCTTCGGATTTGGGCCTGGTCCACTAAAATGGCCCTGGGACACATTTGAACTCGGACATTTGCCTGCTAGGGCATGGGTCCCATTCCCGAAAGCGTCCCCTCAGCCTTGAAGATTCTACAAAAGTCATCGGGGCCCCCGACTCCCGCAGGCTTCCGGTGGGTAACGGCTGCCATGATTGCTTGCGGAATGGCCACGACGGAGCCACGAGATGGTGGTGCTCTCATGCTGACGCCAGTTTCAGTCTGAAACATCCAGAAACACTGTAGACTACTAATTCGATGACTTCCGGTGGAGCCCCAACGTGACCCGGTAGGGAAGAACTTGCCCTCCCCTCTTTTGACTGATGGTTCTTGTTGCCTGTCCCCTCTGTTGTCATCTAACGGAACCTTTTTGGACTGCCGAGTGAGAAAAAAAAAGGTGGGGCTTTCATCATTTGGGAAAAAAAATGTTCCAATCCAATGAAAAGTGTTATTTTTAGGTCATATGATCAAGCCTTCCATCATTAGGAAACCAAAAGTAAAATGAACCAATGAAAAGTTTTATAAACAAGTCACATGACCTGTTATGCGGCTTTGGGCTATAAAAAGCCTACAACATCCGTTGGCCTGTGAGGCGGCGTCAGTAGCGGACCGATGTGCGAATAGGCTGAAGGCAGCACAACGCGCCAAGATTCGGATGGCACCGAGGTGGTGTCCAGCAAGTTGCCGCACTGGTGTGGCCATCCTACAATGCTGCGCCGAAAGACAGCATAGGGTGCCCGGGGGGGGGGGTGGGCAGGCGGCGCGAACGGGCCCCTCCCGCCTCCCCAGGTGGAGGCACCCCAGCTGCAGTGGGGCGCCCCTTGGCGTTTCACTCGCTATCCAGCTGAGTTGCGCCCGCACTTGCGGCTACAATAGGCCGAAGGCAGCACAACGCGCCGAGATCCGGGTGGCACCGAGGTGGTGTCCAGCAAGTTGCCGCACTGGTGTGGCCATCCTACAATGCTGCGCCGAAAGACGGCGTGGGGTGCCCCGGGGGGGGAGGCGGCGCGAACGGGCGTCTCCCGCCTCCCCAGGTGGAGGCTCCTCAGCTGCAGTGGGGCGCCCCTTGGCGTTTCACTCGCTATCCAGCTGAGTTGCGCCCGCACTTGCGGCTACAGTGCCTCACCCGCCATCCAGCCGAGTTTCGCTCGCTCTTGCGGCACAGTGCCTCACCCGCCATCCAGCTGAGTTCCGCCCACTCTTGCGGCACAGTGGCTCACCCTCCATCCAGCTGAGTTCCGCCCGCTCTTGCGGCACAGTGCCTCACCCACCATCCAGCTGAATTGCACCCGCTCTTGAGGCACAGTGCCTCACCCGCCATCCAGCTGAGTTGCGCCCGCTCTTGCGGCTACAGCGTCTCGCCCACCATCCAGCTGAATTGCGCCCACTCTTGCGGTGCAGGGATAGGCGGCTGCAACAGGACTCTCAAAATGGCGGCCGGCTCTTTGGATTTGGGCCTGGTCCACTAAAATGGCCCTGGGACACCTTGGAACTCGGACGCTTGCCTGCTAGGGCATGGGCCCTATTCCCGAAAGCGTCCCCTCTTTTGACTGATGGTTCTTGTTGCCTATCTCTTCTGTTGTCATTTACCGGAACCTTTTTTGACTGCTGAAAGGGGTTCTGGTCCGACCGCTGGTTGGTGGAGACATTTTGACTATATCCTGGACCTGCCCGGCCTCGCCCAAAATGGCGCCGGTATAAATGGGACTCGTAACTCCTTGTTGTGTACTGGTTGCCCAACCTTGATATCACGAGATACGTATGCAGTTTTGAAGCACATGGCGGGCGGGGACGAGTACTGATTGAACATTTGGACATCCCTATTGATATTAAGTTCTGATGTGTTATTGATTACTGTACTATTGAAAGTTCGAATTAACGTCACCCATGGTACTTGCCCGCAAATGTATATCTAGATAATTTTATTGTAACTGGCCCTGTCGTACTTTAATTATAAAATGTACGTCAACCGATTCCGCAACTGTTAGACACCTTAGTTCTTGCAACCTAATGGCCCGCCCGTTACGTTCTTCTACAGTGTAAATGTCCCCTCATCATATACGATTACAGTTTGCTCCGTGGCCGGCCCACGTGGTTATAGACCCGTATTTGTATACTGACATTTTCACAATAAAGGTTTTTAAAACAAAACATGGTAGTAGTACCTAGATTGGTAAGATTTGAATAATAGCCACTGTTTTCGAATCAGTAAAAGGCAAGTGAAATAAAGCAGCCCGATTACATGACGGTTAAAAGGTATAATACGCAGGAAAGCAGTAAAGATAAATGGTCAAGGGCTGTTGTGTTTTCCACTCCTGCAACATAAAGTGATCGATAAGAATCCGATATTCATGCCTATCAGCGACTAAGACAGCAGGTCGAGCCTCTTTTGTTCAACGGCTCCCTCATGGGACGAAGAAACGCCCTTTTTCTCGAAATAGGAATATTTTACTTGCAGGACAGTTGTAAATGTCCCGGGAAAATACATTAGCCTGGAACATTGTTAGTGATAAACTGTAAATGCATCTGGGTCCTTTGCTTTACAAGTCAGAGTGAGAAAAAAAAAGGTGGGGCTTTCATCATTTGGGAAAAAAAAATGTTCTAAACCAATGAAAAGTGTTATTTTTAGGTCATATGACCAAGCCTTCCATCATTGGAAAAACAAAAGTAAAATGAACCAATGAAAAGTTTTATTAACAAGTCACATGACCTGTTATGCTTACGTTACGTACGCGCTGCACGTTGCGCCCTGGATCGCTTCCGGGAAGCTGCGCCTCGCGCACCGAAGCACTTCCGGGTGTGCTAACGCGGCGCGTCATATGACGCATTACGCGACAACGCAGGTCCAGAATATAGTCAAAATGTCTCCACCAACCAGCGGTCAGAACAGAACCCCTTTCAGCAGTCCAAAAAGATCTGTTAAATGACAACAGAAGGGACAGGCAACAAGAACCTTCAGTCAAAGAGGGGAGGGCAAGTTCTTCTCTACCGGGTCACGTTGGGGCTCCACCGGAACTGATCGAATTGGTAGTCTACAGTGTTTCTGGATGTTTCAGATTGAAGCTGGCGTCAGCATGAGAGCACCCCGTGGCTACGTCGTGGCCATTCCGCGAGCAATCATGGCAGTCGCTCCCCACCGGAAGTCTGCGGGAGTCGGGGGTCCCGATGACTGTTGTAGAATCTTCAAGGCTGAGGGGACTCTTTTGGGAATGGGGCCCATGCCCTAGCAGTCAAGCGTCCGAGTTCCACGGTTGCCCAGAGCCATCCTTGCAGGCCAGGCCCAAGTCTGTGGAGCCGCCCGCCATTTCGTGAGCTCCGTAGCAGCCGCCTGTCGCTGTACCGCAAGATTGGGTGCAATTCCGTTGGATGGCGGGTGAGACGTTGTAATAGCAAGAGCAGGCGCAATTCAGCTGGCCGAGCGAGGCACTGTGTTGCAAGAGCGGGCGCAAGTCAGCTGGTCGAGTTAAGCGCTGGGGTGTAGCTGAGAAACCTCCACCGGGGGAGGCTCGTTCGCGCCGCCTCTCCCTTCTAGTGCACCCCACGCCGTCTCCTGGTGCAGGTATATGTGATGGTCGGACCAGGGCACCGCAGGACGTGTCTTCAGGTCAAACGGATTGTGGGACAAGGTCCAGAATTGAAGAGTCACTAAAAGGCAAAAAGTTCCGCCTGACCCCGGGAGCCGGCCGCCTATGTCGGGGGCGATCTTAGGCCACATCAGGGCAACAAGACTTGAGGAGGGGGTAGGAGAAATCCAGGGAATGGCGGCATGCATTTGGATCGATGTTGCAGCAGGCTGCCATGTAAATAGTTATTTAATAAAACTTTTTACCCTGTTACTTTGCTGGTGTGTTGTATATATTTATAATATTTGCATAGGGTTTGTCGTTATTTTGGGCGGGGTGGGCGGCGGAGCCGAGCTGTCTTGCAGCCATCATGGTGTCGAGCTCAGTTCCTCTCACTAGTTTCGTATTTCTTATGAGGGGTTGTTCCTAATGTTCTATTTTAGCAAGGTCAAAAAGAGATCCCATTAGTGGCCTACTGATTTTGCTTGATTCCTTTTGTTTTTTTTAACGATTTTTCACTATCTGCAAAGACTAAACAGAGTATTGCGACTCTGTGCTTCTTTATAAATCGAGAATGAACCAAAGAGAACCAATTCCAAAACAGTAAATGCTTGGATAACAATCAATCAAATGGAGAGGGGAGCAGGCACGACGGATTACAACGGGGGCAAAGGCCTGCGTTACCTACCCTTCACTATCTGCAAAGAGAGAATACTCCTAAAAGAAAAGAGGGGGGGGCAGCGTTCAAAGCACATCAGCGTGCATAAACACGAAAATGTTTTTACCTACCACGTACTTGACATTTTAAAGCTTTTGATATTTGCTATTAAAAAACCATTGAAATTCACTGAAAAAACCATAGGTTATAGACCATATATAGTTAGGAATTAGCATTTACAAAACCTTGCAAATTCAATGAAAAAACCATGGGTTATAGACCATATATAGGGGGTCATTAGGATCGCGGACGGACTCAAGTCCGTCCGCGACCCCAGAGCATGAGGGAACGTCCGCATGGGCTGCGGCGTTCCCTCTGTGCAGATTAGGATGTGACCGCCTGGGTGGCGGTCACATCCTCTATTTTAACATTGCGGCGGGTGGAGCTTCAAGCTGCACCCGCAGCAATGTTAAAAAAGCATGCACAGCATTTGCGTGCACAAAGAGGCAGGCACCGCGCGGTGCCTGCTGCATTGTGCACGCAAATGCAGGGGGGTACCATAGGTACCCCCCATGTGCACCCCCCACCCCCCACTACACCTAGGGGGCCCGCAATGGGCCCCCGCAGTGCAGTTACACATGCTTTTCCACGGCGGAAAAGCCGCCGCGGAAAAGCATGTTCCCAAGCACATCCTAATCTGGCTGACGGTGTCTGAGAGACACCGTCACCATTTTAGTGCTTTTCCGCCGCGGTTGTAAGCCAGCCGCGGCGGAAAAGCTGCGGACCTAAACCATGACCCACCAGCCATCCTAATGTGGCGGTGGGTCCTGGTGGGTCCGCAGAGGATTTTCGGCATCCTCCGGGCCGGTGGTGGCTTCCACCGGCCCGGTGGATGCGGAAAATCCTCCATCGTAATGACCCCTATAGTTAGGAATTAGCATTTACAAAACCTTATTTTACTCACACAAAACCATTGAAATTTCATATACAGTTAGTTCCACTAACTATATATCGCGCACCCGCAATCCACTGCTGATCATGTCACATATTACATCATTCATGACATGGTCAGTGACATCACTGATGACATCACTGATGACATCTCAAATGACATCACTGATGACATTACTGATGACATCTCAAATGACATCACTGATGACAACATCGAGTGACTGTATGTTTCTGTAAAGCTAAAATATGTCTTACATATTGAAGAATGAGTGGATGTATAAGTGTCTGGATGAAGGATTTAGTAGATGCATGACTGACTGTATGAGTGAGTGATTAAATGTGTCTCACTGAGTGCATGGGTTAGTGACTAAACTGTCTTAATTTGTGCATCATTATGTCTGTTGTTCTGTAAACTGCTGCATGTGTTGATCAGTAGCTATATGAGGAACTATATGGGTTATTGATTGGTTGCCCAAGTATTTGTATGGGAGACTGAGTGTGTGTGTGGGTGGCTGGGAGGTGTATGACTCTGTGCATAGATGTGTGAGCAGTTGATTCACTAGATGTATGGGTTCAAAAGTGCATGTGGAAACAGCTGAATGGGCGGTTGATTGTGTGCATGAGTGTATTGGTGAGTGAATGGATATCTCAGTGCTACATGTCAAAGTAAGTACATATGTAAAACACAGTACATGTGAGAGTTGACATATATAAATAACTGTGCATAAGAGCCAGTGAATGTGTGAGTGGCTGTATGGATCATTGTGAACTTGTATCAGTGATTGTATAAGAGAGTAAATATGTGTTAGAATATGTTTGAATAAGTAAGGTGTGTATAACTGTATAGTTGAGGAAATGGAGGTGTGATTGATTCTTTGCATGACTGACTAGGTGTGTGAGTAACTCCATGGATGAGTGACAATCTGTGAGTGTCTGTTTACACTGAGTGTATCTAAGGTTATATTAGAGTCTGAAGAGGTTCATCGTATTATCACATGAATGATGTCATCAGTGATGTGATCAGTGATGTCATTTGAGATGTCATCAGTGATGTGATCAGTGATGTCATTTGAGATGTCATCAGTGATGTCATCAGTGATGTCACTGACCATGTCATGAATGATGTAATATGTGACATGATCACCAGTGGATTGCGGCTGCGCGATATATAGTTAGTGGAACTAACTATATATGAAATTTCAATGGTTTTGTGTGAGTAAAATAAGGTTTTGTAAATGCTAATTCCTAACTATATATGGTCTATAACCCATGGTTTTTTCATTGAATTTTCAAGGTTTTGTAAATGCTAAATCCTAACTATATATGGTCTATAACCTATGGTTTTTTCAGTGAATATATATATATATATATATATATATATATATATATCTATCTATATATATATATATATATATATAATATATATTATATATATATATATATATATATATATATATATATATATATATATATATATATATATATATATATATATATATATATATTCACTAGAAAAAACCAAAGGTTACAGGGACGATAAAGTTCAGAAATATAATTTATTTTAAAATTAGGAATTCAAAGAAAAAACTAAAGGCCAAAGGGACGTTAAAGTAAGGCTGACATTTCACTTGTAAAAAGCCATAGAAATTGAGCAGATACAGTTAGCTGAGCTAACCATAACTTGCGCCCCCGCAATGCACTGCTTATGACCTCACATATTACATCACTCATGACATGGTCAGTGACATTCAATGATGACATCATCCGGTGACTGGGAGTGTTTCTAAAAAAAAATGCATATATATATATAAATATATATATATATATATATTTCACCAAAGGTGTCCAACTGCTTAGAAACGCACTCCACTCAGCGAGTCTGTTCAAGACATTTTATTGAAAACAGCGTTCTCATGCCTGTGTGTTCATTGTCTCTTGCCTGACTGGTTACGGAGCCTCCTGCTCCTTACTCATAGGCTTGTCCGCAGCACCATCGGCCATCTCCGTCTGTGAAACCCAAAGGCAGCATGCTTCTATTTCAGTGACTCCCAGTGGGTGTGGCCCTTCAATGGGCGTTTTCTTCTTCCAGGTGAGTCGCTAAGCATGTTGGGACTTGTGGTTTCTTTTCACGGCATGACTTCCCCATTGGTGGGATTCCGATTTCTCTGCAGCTTTAATTTTTCTGTTTTTAGCCCTCCAGTGGGCTCCAGGCATGTGAGCGCTGTCAATTTTCATAAACGCTGTAGTGCTGTCAACTGGCCCGACTTGGTTCGAGTCCCGGCAGATCCATCATTAATTTCGATGGCGGTGCAATTTCCTGCTGCTTGGACGTGCCGCATACAAACATTTCCCCAAAGGTGTCCAACTGCTTAGAAACGAACTCCACTCAGCGAGTCTGTTCAAGACATTTTATTGGAGGAAACAGCGTTCTCATGCCCGTGTGTTCATTGTCTCTTGCCTGACCGGTTTCGGAGCCTCCTGCTCCTTACTCATAGGCTTGTCCGCAGCACCATCGGCCATCTCCGTCTGTGAAACCCAAAGGCAGCATGCTTCTCCTGGTTCAGTGACTCTCAGTGGGTGTGGTCCTTCAATGGGCATTTTCTTCTTCCAGGTGAGTCGCTAAGCATGTTGGGACTTGTGGTTTCTTTTCACGGCATGACTTCCCCATTGGTGGGATTCCGATTTCTCTGCAGCTTTATTTTTTCTGTTTTTAGCCCTCCAGTGGGCTCCAGGCATGTGAGAGCTGTCAATTTTCATAAACGCTGTAGTGCTGTCAACTGGCCCGACTTGGTTCGAGTCCCGGCAGATCCATCATTAATTTCGATGGCGGTGCAATTTCCTGCGGCTTGGACGTATATCTATATATATATATATATATATATATATATATATATATATCAAAAAACACAATCCTGACACCAAACGTTTCTTTTCCAAAACAACCAGGAATGGACCACCACACAGTAAGTGTTTATCTTCAGTGCTTTGTTTATTCTTTCTACAGCATGACGCGTTTCGACCGGGCTGCCCCGGTCTTGATCACATGACATGGAGTAACCCAATGCGTGATTGAATACTGCTGCACTCATAATTAGCTCCTCCTGTTACACTCATAGAATTGGACAACAGACTATACAAAGAAAAATATTTGTGGCTAAATCCTAATATAACAAGCCATATCAAAAAATAAAAACATTTTCCCACAAGATGATCATATAATCATATTTGTGGTTGTTATATATTGGTTGTATCCTAAAAGGATAATAATCATGATTAAATGCATATCAGAGATACAGTATTACCAAAACATGGATATATCATGATATCCAGATTTCCACATACTATCTACAGTCTGAAGTCAAAGCAAAGAACTAAGTGCAAATAAGTGTAGTGAATTTTCAAAAAATGTGTGCCAACCAAAAATGAATACAATAAAAATGTATGCAATTCTACTATTAAATTCATAAGTAGCTAAAAAGTGAAGCAAATGTAAAGGACGCCAATAATTAGAATATTCTATATACAGTAAAGTGCTAATGCAATATCATATCCACAAACAGAGAATCAGGTAGACTTAATCGATAAGTTTTAAATATGTGCAAACAAATGGCTCAGAAATGGAGAACATTTTTGTGATCTAAATCATGTTCATGCTTAAATATATAAAACCCCTTGGAAAAATAGAGTATTTTTAATAAATACTAAAATCATGCAGAAACAACAATCTACCGGAACCCCACTCCTCACAGACACAGAATAAAAAACAGTAAAACCAGTAGAAATCCGATAAAAATGAAGATAAAATTCCAATGAAAAAGTCATTCATCCATAAAAAAGCATGTAACAAAAAATTCATCACAGTATAGGAAATAGCAGCATACTGATATATAAAATGGATATCATAAAAAATTGCATAAATCATCTCCAGTATTCAATCCATTAGACATTTTAGTGTCAAGTTGTAATATGTACTGCCTCTAGTTGTCACAACTTTTTTTCTTTATTGCCTCCTCTTAACGATTTAGGAACTGTGTCAATTCCAAAATACCTTAGATCATTCAAGTTATTTTAATGGACTAATTTAAAATGATGCGCCACAAAGTTACATTTGACTGGTTGTGCTGTCAAGTTTATTTTTTAGTTAATAATTAGTTTGAGTTAATCCACATTTTATTTTATAGTAAAATGTTTTAAATACATTTTAATAAGTATTATATTTAATTACTTTTCTCTATACTTTACCAAAGGAAGTAGTGCGCCCCTGTGGTAGAAAATTCTGCATATGTGTGAAAAGTTACTACCAGTAACTTTCACTCCAAAATCCTGTTTTAGCAGACTCGATCCCTATTATAAGGGTGTGCATACATGCAAGTCTGCATCTAATAGTAAATCTACACTTGGAAATTGTGAATAGCAAATAAGTGTCAAATTACTACAAGGTGTAGTAGCACATATACACATGAGTAAATCTATGCGTGTAAATTTTACTTATTAAATAGGAGTAAGTAACTTTGCATTTGTAATTCCAATCAAAGGAGTTTCGACCCGATTCTTAAGTCTACATCTAGAAGTAACTGTCCAAAATCCAAAAAAGTTGATTCTTACACTTGGGTTAGGAGTACAACTTTTCTTGAGTACATCGGCACAAGTAAACTTTGTGATTGAAGCCCAAGGTTTGGATTAAGGAAACTGTGAATCTCTGGGCCCTTAATGATAATTCAAATGTACCCTACAATTTGGCTGCCAAGAAAAGTAAGGCACACTACATCAATGATCTTATGATCTTCATACAACAGGTGAATAAGTTATGTTAAAAGCCTTAAAATGTACTACAGCCCTATTGGTACCTCTAACAGCAGTAGAAGAGAACAATGAGGAAAGCGATTTCATTAAACAGTACAGGGTAGGTTGCATACAAAACACAATGGCTTGCAAAGAACTCATCTATAATTAAAATTCATGCAACATTAGAACACTGGAATGTTCAGAGCTCCATTGAAGACAATGGAGTGCTCTGGGCTTCTAATGGGTGGTAGAAGTCGGGAGCATCACCATTCCAATGTTTGTTCACAGCTCTTGCTTAGGAAATACGGCTCATTTAACAAATACATTAACCTATATGTAAAACACAATTAATAACAATTTTGGTATGTAATAGATGTCAATACTAGGCCTGGGCGAAGCACTACGCTACGCTCGCGGAGTTTGCGAAGTTTGCGCAACTTCGCACTACGCGAGCTGCACGTAGCACAGTGCGAACACGCGTAGTGCAGCGTAGCGTAGTGCAGAGCTCATTTTTTGCTTGTTCGCGGTCCTGAACGTCATGTTCGCTACCGCGAGCAAGCAAAATGACATCCCAGCGAGATTCTCAACGAGGGGAGGTAAGGTTTCTCATTGTGAGTGGTTGCGCATGCTCGCGACTGCTCTCAATGAGAAACTACCAGTTCGCGTTGAGAAAGCTGCAGCTCGAGTAATAATCTACTCGAGCAGCAGAAAACTACAGCTCGCACTGTGCAAGATGCCGTTTTCAATGATTGCACGGTGCCGGATGCTTGTCCGCACTGTGCAATCATGGAAAACACTTCTTGCACAGTGCGAACATGCTACTACGCAGCTCGCGTAGTGCTATGTGAAGTTCGCATAGTGCAAAGTGCACTTCGCGTAGCTTCGCGTAGCTTCGCGTAGCTTCGCGTAGCGCTACTTCGCGAACTACGCCCACCCTTAGTCAATACCACAACACAAGTAATTCAAGTTTATATTTTATGTTCCCTAAATAGGGCTAGCGATGTAATGTCCTTCCTGTAACAGCCCCGTCTCTTTTGGGCCATCAGAGGAAGTTTTGCATCAATTAAGTCACCAGGGTCTCAATCAGGTTATGGTCTGCCTGTCACTATTAGAATTGGGCAGTCTGAGAGTTGGACAGACAGGTAACTTGTATCCTTTGTGATACAGTAGCTTGTCTGCCACTCTCTATATAAGGGGAATATTTCATTTCTGTTTGAATGCATTAGAAGAGGCAACAATACCTTCAACTACGCAGCTCATGATTTGTTTTGAAAACTTTGCCATGCAACTTCACCTTTTCCCACACAGTAACAGCTTTATTTATGCAATCCATATACATATGGGACAAGGTTCACAAAATCACACATTTTACTCACCTCTAGAAACACATTGTTCCAAATCTGGATGCGCTCTGTGGAGCTGAAGTTTTTCAGAAATGCATTGCTAATGATGTTCATTAAAACTGGATAACCATTAATGGACTGGATACTTGTTGATAGAGCAAACCTGTAGTTCTGCAGGAATAGAAGCATTTTCGTCAAAATATTAGTAACTGGATGCATATACATGTCTCTCTATCAAACATTTGCAAGAAAAAAACTGATTTAGAAAACATTTTCCGTGAGTAGTTGTTTTGTTCCAGTCTTAGATATGAGTTCTGTCTGAATATCTACCATTAATACACAAAGCAATTTCTGTAAATAGAATAATTTTACTCTTGGCTAAGCAGAAGCGTCCGGTGCAGGTAAGCGCGGTGGGGCTGAGTGAGTGGGCCGAGGAGGGATTTCGAAAGATGACAGATTAGGGAGAATAAAATAAAGAGATGAATCCTATTCTTTCAACATTGACCCTCACCCTTCCTCACCGCCCTTACCTGTACCAGCCGCTGCTGACGCTAAGGAATGTCTTATTCTTGAAAACCAGTGGGGGCCCGCCCAGAGAGTGCTGTGGGGCAATGGGACAGGGCGGGTGGAGGGGCAGGGTGGAGGGTGGCAGGGTGGAGGGTAGTAAACTACGGAGGCACAGAGTTAAGTAAATAAATAAAACAATTTACATTGCGTGCACTGCAATGCCAACTCGGCGATGCAGCGCTCACAATGTAAATTGTTTTATTTACTTATTTATTTACTTAACTCTCTACCACCTTAATCTGGAGTTTACTATCCCCCATCCTGCCCCTCCCCCGCCCCACTGCCCGGCAGCACTCCCTCTGTGAGCCGCCACCATTGTGCTCACAGAAATACCTCACTGGAACAACTACTTGTGGAAGACGGAGAAGATGTAGAGGAAGAGCATGAATGTCTTTTGTATGTCACAGGAAAAGGCATTGATGAGATACCACTTCTCTCCTGATGTGATCCTGGACATAGATGGAGAATAGGAGCAACAGCTTGTATCAATATCGGTGTGCTATCATGCCATACCTGAGCAAGTTCACATACTTGTCACCCTCCCCTACCTGGCCACTTAATGATTCCAGAGGACTGGCAGGGCCAAGGCTTGCATTGTACGGGCCAACCTATCCTGGTGCTTATCAACCACACCTGTCAATTAGCGCTTGGACGCCTCAGGGCAGCAATCGCGCTCTACAATTATACGTTTCATTTCATTTCATAACAGGTGTTGGCCTACATACCAGTTAAACTTAGCAGTATATCACAATGCACAATACTGCACGGCAGACAACAGTGCACATCACTGCAGTGCTATAGCCGCATTCCATTGTGTGCTAGTTGTCATTAACTGCACATATATGGCATATATGGCACTCCAAACACCATATCACAAGGCACACACATATTGCAGAAGACCACACTGGCACTACATCAATTTGCAAGCTATGTGTCATACGAGGGTTTCTTCACTTATATGTACACAACCCTTTCTAGTTTCAAACAGCTCACATGGCAGCCTCATCTTTCAACAGTTGATGATACCATGTTAAATATTTGTCCACGACGTGGCCACAAGGTAAGTAATGCAAACTTACAATAGAACACCATGTGTACTTGGGGAATGATATTACAGTGAATATCACACATCACATTCACATCCTCATAGACCCCTGATTAACTCTTTCAATGCATGAATGAAGGAGTATAATTACCTTTGGTTGTTTAATGTTGATGCTGAGTATGACCTTTCCCACATTTCCTCACACCTGAACCAATCCAACCACTGTGTCTCAACAGAGGTACAAAAGAGCACAGACAATAACTTGTGGTATCAAAACAAGCACAATTGACATATGCAAGCAGAGCTGCAGCTGCCCTGATCCCACACAGTGCTTTAGGACCCCCTGAAGTAGTGTGCCAGATTATCCTAACTAGTTGCATTCTTCATAATATAATTTTGAGACGTAGTATATACGTAGAATGGGACTATGGCCAATCCATCTCCCAAAGCTGGGCCAATGCTCAGTGGTTAAAGTCTACATGTACATATACATGACCAACCTTTTGACTATACTCCTCACTTTAACTGCTAGTCAGGTTTTTGTATCACAGTGACAGGAAAGTGTTGAGTCTATGATGAAAGGTGGACCACGTCACTGTCCATACAAGACATCCTGAAACATAACTGTTAACTATTTCTTATGCAAAAAGCAATCAGGGCCTTGTGAACACATACCATTTATCAGTAGCTACAGTCACAATCATTTGTCATGCTGCACCTCGGAATGTGACTTGACTAACATGTAGATATCACATTCCAGTTTCCAACTGTGGAAAAATATACTTAGAACATGCAAAGATAATCCTACATGCTTTGATAATGTAATATAACTGAATGTACAGTGCATGGAGTGGCGGTGAGATGTAAGTAGTTTACTGCACATACAGAATGAAATTTGACACAATGGCCTAGACATCTGCAATATATAGCACCCAATTATGCATTTGTTCACTATCATGAGGAATAACATCCAGTTTCCGGAGGTTTCAGCACCATAATCGGCTTGTCCTAGTACTTTCCTGGCATTTTAGCCACTAAACACCACACATTGCAAGTTTATATAGGCCACTCAAAATGAGGGCCTAGGACAGTTGTCCCTCTCCTCCCCGTTCAGTCATCTGTGATAGCTGTTTTTCAGGTCGTATATTTACATTGCAGGTCAGATTTATCCACCAATTACACATAGCCAGAAGTAACATTAGAGCAAATGAAAAATCACCCATTCCTGATGATGCTACTGTAAATTACCTCCACTCCATTCTTCTGGTGTGCCTACAAAACCTGAAAGTGTTTGAGAAGAGAAGCAAGAAGACTCCCTACTTCATCTTTTTAGAAGTGGAGATCATCAGGCAGGGTGGTGGCTGCACCAATTCTCATTCACAAGGGGAGACTGACATATACATCTAATGATAGGACCAGGCAGGAGGTGTATAGATCCATGGGAGCAAGGGAAGTGAAGAGCACTTGTGTGATCTAATCATCATTCTACTTTGATCAACATAGGTTACTGAGGATTGCAATGGAGACAGTCTGACTAGACTACCCTGGCCAACTTGAATTGCACAAACAGCATCATGGCAATGAATTGATGTCATCCAGTATCTAGGTACAACTGTGTGCACATTGTGCATTTAGGGTTGCCACCTGACAAGTATTTTTAAATCATAGCTAGTATTGTCATGCTAAAACTGGTATATATGTTGTGAGGATATATTAAAGCCATGTTTCTCCTTTTATAATAAACGTATAATCGAGAAACCAAACTATTGTGCTCTGGTTACAAGGGCAAATAGAAGTCAAATTGTTAAGTCAAGTCTGAAGACTTACGATTTCTTTCTCAAAATTCAAGTACTAGTCACTTGCCTTTCCAGGGCCTCAGGACCAATAGTTTCCTCTGAGGAAAGTGACAACTCTGCATACAGATATAGAACTATTGTGTCAAAAATATTGCCTACAGAAATTGACTTTACATACTTTACATATAAACTAAAATATTATTGCGTGAAAAAATATTGTAAAGCAGAACAACGCCAAAAAAGGTAAGAATAATGTTTCTTTTTTTAATAAATATTAAAATATAAAGAATTTATTTTAAAATAATAAATTAATAAATAATAATATAAAATCAAGTTTTAATAAATTGTATTTAAAATGTATGTTTCTACACATACACACACTCCGATGCAACCACCTATTTATAGAGGTATGAAAATATGACACATTTCAGGAAAGCCTTTGCCAAGTGTTAGATTTATTATTGTTTATAACTTTTCTCTTTGATTTAAGCACACTTTTATTTGACCAGTTGACAAAGGCATTACACACATAGCATAACATCTGCTGTCCACTTCCATAACCATGAAGTGTTGTATCTGTTTTTTCCAGTTTAGCTTAGTTTAGGTGGTATTAACCGTGTTATAACAGTTATGTTCAAAAGTGAGATGCTTGACCAATGTTATGGTTGTATCGATTGACTCATGTCTTGTTTCCCCCTCAAGCTCTACAGCTAGCATCAGTGATGTAGCTGGGACACAGAAAGGCCTGGAGTGGAAGAAGTGATCTTCTGCTACAGGATGCACACCTAACACCATCGGAACTATGTGGAGGACAAGGCAGAAGAATCCTGTGATAGTACAATAAAATCTCTCTGGATTGGGGCACACAAGTGTGAGAGATCCTTGTTATCTCCACATACCAAGAATACACTGAGGAAGAAAGACCTACTGGACAGAACATACTGTAGATTTCGAGTGCACAGTTCAAGCTCCATGTTAGCAAGAGCCCACCTCTCTCATACTACCTCCACCTACAACTTGTGTTAAACAGACAATCTAGCAGCAGCCAAACATGCATTTGGTTATGAAATACCTGAAGCTTAAATCCATCAAAAACATTGTGTCTGTCTCTGGCACCATGCAGGTATCTTGGGCATTCAGTCTGTTTTCCTACCCCTCCCATGCAAGGACCCATTTTCCCTGTAATGGTTGGAGAGGTTAGGGTTATATTAATTCCTAACCAAGATGTCCTTCCTCCCAGTTTGTCTACCAGATCTTCCCTGTCCAAGATGATATTAAATAATTTTTCTTGTCATTTCCTTTTCTATTCATATAAAAGAGAGCTTTCATCTGGAAAGGATGCCTTCAATGCCACTTTATAATATCTCACATTTTGTTCCAGATTTTCTCTCCTTTTTAATGCATCTGTTTTTCTCTTTTGCAAGATTATGACAGACTATTCCTCTACTCTGTCTCAGAGTAGTTGTGTTGTCTTGCTTTCCAACTCTTGTGAGGCTCTTCATGGTCAATCAAAACCAAATACACAATGTCAGTGAGATTTTTTCTGTCCTTTTTGAATTTTTCTTCCTAACTGAGACCATCTTATGGAGAACAATGACTCCATTTGCATTTTTGTTTAGGGGCAGGGTCACAACGTGTCTTCTTGTAGGAGTTGCCCATTCTTCAAGCAATCAAGAAAGATGCAAGAGAGAGTTTAAGTCCTTAACAGATTGCTATGCTGCTGATTCTATAGGTCTGCGTTAGGCATTGATCTGGCTCATGTCCTGACAGGAGAGCCATAACAACTCCATTTCAAAAATACAACTATGAAATAGTTTTTGGCTGAGGTTCTACAAATATCCTAGTAGTCCCTGATGGCACCACTTGTTTATGGGGCGCAAATGAAATTGAGGGAAACTTTGAAATTCCTGAAGGTACTTTTTGTTCTTCACTGAACAAAAATTCCTCACATTTGAACAAACGTAATTAACTGTCTTTTGGACCCGCTTTGGTTTGGACTGGAAACTAAATATATCAAATTACAATTAAAGATTGGTGTCTTTTACATATTATTAAAGGTATTCTCATATCTGTGTGAAAAGCACACATTTTACCCAAACTAGATTTGTTTGGGACTTACCAGTTCATGGATACTAGAAAAGGTAATGAACAGAAACATATTTTTGGGCATTTAGAGCATCAAATAAAGCCAGGTAGGCTTCACAACGCTTCTGTCATTCTTCAAACCTTCACTGATTAGATTTTTTGATGGCTCGAATCATGTTAAATCATGTTGTGCTGTCATACCTGAATGGCATTTTGATATTTTATAAAAACCCTTCCTGACCATCAGGAGCAGGTGCAACAATGTTATCCAAGATTTAACAGCATATATTTAGTCATAAACCTGAGAAAAGGGGATTCAATCTGCTTAATATGTTGTTTTTAAGATGAATTCATCTAGTACGCCTATGGATACAAAGAAAGTGTTACCCATCCTTCAATAGACCTCTATTACAACTGTTGAAGAAATCCAAAACTAATAGGGTTTGCAACTTTTTATCAACAAATTATTAAAAATGTGCACATTTCACTATTGATTGAGCTCATGTATTAAAAAGGAATATAGGTTTATAAAAGAAACTCTCAATTTGAAGAGGCATTTAATATGCTTAAGAGAATGCTCACTGAAGCTTATATGCTATGCCATTTTGACACCATAAAGATATTTAGGGTGAAGAGTGACGCTTCAGAAAGGACTTTAGGCCTGTTCAGTGAAGAATGGACAAGGGCATCCAGCTTTCTGTTCATCTGCATATATTATGAGAAAGTTAACAGAACTACCTGGAGCAGGAAGGGAAGTCACTAGCTAAGAAAAATACATGTTTTGAGTGGAGACGTTTGCTAGTGGGTAAAATGAAGATTCTGATATTCAGAATGATAATACGTATTAACTATATCTACAGAACTAGCAGTGTACAACAAGTCTGAAGGCTAGGATGACAATTATCTCTTCAGAATTTTTCTTTATTATCAGTTATCTTCATGGTTCTGAGATACAGTTGGCAGATGCTCTACTGCATATTTATCCTGAATAAATCAAGTATATCTTCTTATTGTGTTGTTTATACCAGTCAGTCTTTTTGGAAAAGTCCAAGAACAATTTAAACCTAAAGAGCTTGAAGAGCTTCATCCCAAATCTACCCTTGCAAAACATAATGATTTCCATTTCAAACAAACTATGTTCATTTCTACCAATGAATTGCAGCTTGATATGGTAAGCAGGTTAGTATTCAATTATATCAGGCCTAAATAAGTCAAGATGTGTGGAAAGTTGTTTTATATCCTTTTTGGTGATTTTTGGTTAATTTTAGTATCCAGGAATGTGTTAAGTAGTCTCCCATTAGTGATCAAAACAAGTCTTTTCTTTCCAAAACGTTGGGATACTGGCATCTGTTAGCTGTAGCTGCAGAACTATGGCATAAAACATCTCTTCTTTATACCATAGTGCCTTGAGTCACTACGGTAACAGTCAATACTCATACATTCATCAACATTACCAACAGCTTATGTGCTATGTGGGTGGCTCTCACATTGCCCTCAAAAGGTTACAGAGAGGGGGTCTTTGATGGGGGAATTGCAGTCCCACATATACTCAAACACTACTGGGCCTCAAAACCTGTAGCAGGGAATGACAGACATTTTAGTACATAGAGAAGCAATGGGACCATGGCGATATCTAGTGATTCTTTATAGGTGGAGAATGCACTGCTGACTCACATGCAGACAGTGGTGGGAGCGTGGAGGGATGCCATGAAATTCCTGGGCTGGGCCGGGAAGCTGACGAAGAGGACCCCTTGTGGGATAGCGACCTGTTGAAGGGGAGGGGACTGGACCTACAGAGTTTTTCCAAATGTACATGATAGGCAAAGAACACCTGGGTGATTTATGCAAGGGGTCCTTATTGGTGTCACCTGAGGCTCTTCAGATGGATAACAGGCTGGCAGCGATGGAGCAGTTTAGGTATATACTGTCTTAAACAATGTTAGTCCTCAGCATTCAGGTTCTTTTGGGATAATGAACAGCATATGCAATAGGAACTAGCGGGCAATCACATACGAAATACACAGACTTATTTTTGTAATCATGTCCACTTTATTGACAATTATAATAGTTTTGCAATTTATGTGCTTTTGCTGACTATATTGTAAATTTAGATATCGTGACCGTAAGATACATACATAGGCATGTGATTTTAGAAAGACACATTGACCCGCTGCTGGTGTCTGTTTGTTATATAGTGAAGTTTTCTCTGTTGTTCATTCCAGTGATGCACAAGATCTGGATTCTAATTTTAAAATGTGGAGGAAAGTGGCATTACAGACTTTAAGACAGCCTTCATGTCTGTTTCTTATTCTTGCCTTTTTCCTTCTTGTCCATAGAGCGGGCCTCATTTCCTGAGCCAACGCCAGGTGAGGTGAGGTTGTTTCCTCGTGAATTACGGGTAAGTACACTTGAGTACATTTTTTGTAGTGGTATACTATTTAGATACTCACAGTGCTGGCCATTGTTGGACCACACTTTGCATTTATATAGTACAATACCTTTCTTCCTGTTTCTTAAATGTCACTTTCTTTTGCTGCAGGTGCCATCAGCATTCTGTTAATCCACGGAGGACCTCGTTGCCAGGTCATGTTGTTGTATTTGTCCCAACCCTGTGTTGTTAGTTTTTGTCACTATTAGTTATGCACCACACAGTAGCAATACTATACTATAACAAGGTCCTGAGGAAGGCCTGGGTTACATGTAATCAAGATGGCTGAAACATGTGGACCTAGTTTATACACTTATGCAGTCATTATGTTAAAACTGCATTTGCACTGTTTTTAATTTTGTTATCAAGAGATAACTTATAAAACTCTTTTTCTCTTGCTACCCAATTTTAATTTCACTTCGCTCATTTTTGCACTACACCCATCACTCACATATATACAAAATCCTCACATCTGCTGGATCTTAGGGAATCCTACAAAAAATAGAATCTTTTGAAAACATCTGTGAGCTCCCCCCTCTTAATAAGGGAGTTGCAGCCCTTGATTGCACTAGGTTGCAACAATGAGGAGATCCCTGATGATGAAGCATGTCAGTTCAGTGAGTGATAGGAATCCGTCCTTTTTTAAGGATTTTGGCACCACTCCCAAGCCAACGGATCACACACGCAACCTGGGCTTCATCCTGGACTCCTCTCTCTCGATGACCAAACAAGTCAACGCTGTGTCCTCATCATGCTTCAACACGCTGCGCATGCTCCGCAAGACCTTCCGATGGATCCCCACCGAAACCAGGAAGACGGTCACCCAGGCACTCGTCATCAGCCGCCTGGACTACGGAAACACCCTTTACGCAGGAATCACAGCCAAACTCCAGAAAAGGCTCCAACGCATCCAGAACGCCTCCGCATGACGCGTCCTGGACATCCCCCAACACAGCCACATCTCTGGCCACCTGAAAGACCTACACTGGCTCCTGTCAGCAAGTGGATCACGTTCAGACTCCTCACCCACGCACACAAAGCCCTCCACAACCTGGGGCCCAAGTACCTCAACAACCGACTGACCTTCTACACGCCCAACCGCCAGCTGCGACCAACCAACCTCGCCCTCGCCACCGTTCCATGCATCCGCAGAGCCACTACCGGAGGAAGATCCTTCTCCTACCTGGCAGCCAAGTCATGGAACTCCCTCCCCACCCACCTTCGGCAAACCCAGGACCACCTCGCCTTCAGTTAGCAGCTCAAGCCCTGGCTTTTCGAGCAATAAATGGACCCCCCTCCCCCAGCGCCTTGAGACCCGCCCGGGTGAGTAGCGCGCTATATAAATGCTATGATTGATTAATTGATTGAAGTTTACAGGTTAAAAGTAGGGTGGGCCGAATTTAAGTAATCGCATTACGCAAATCTCCACGAAACGGTAAAAAATCTCTGTGAACATGCAGAAATTCCACGAACACGCGGAATTGCTTGTTCGCAATGCTTTTTTACGGTTCGCACTTGCTGTTTGCATGCTCGGGGGGAAATATCTCATGAACACGCAGTTGAGAACGCAAACAAGCAAAAAATGTAGCGAAGTCGCGGAACACAAAATTATGGTCAATTCCACGTTCTCCGTGGAACGCAAAATCACCCAAATCCCGCAAGCGGAATGGACTGTGTCGCCCAGGCCTAGTTAAAAGGTCTCTGCTTAAGTGTAGGGTCTACTTAGGCTCACTAGACCTATGGATTTTGTTTGGTATTGATATACAGGAGGGGCCGGCCTTTAGGAGGCATATAGTCGATGGACAGCCACTGACGGAGACGGCGCCACTGGAGGGGCACCTCTTTTTAGGCCCTATCAGAAAAGGTCAGCCCTCCGATGTACAGAAAGATAGTGAATAATACTCCTGACTAATTACAGACTGTGAGGGAGTTCTGGGAGGTAGACTTAGGAGTCTTAAAAGATGACAACAAGGAGGCAGCTTTACAGAGCACGCAGGTTGTGGCATTTAGGTCTGAGTTCTGGTTAGTTGACCTTTGCATCCTACATAGGTCAAATTACTCTTGAACACTCCTGCACAAAATGGGAAGAGGTGACTCTGCACTTTGCTGGAGGGGCTGATGTTAGGAGGGATTGTTCTTTCACATACTCTCGGCCTGCCCGATTGTTTACAGGAAACATGGATAATGGCACAGGTTCAAAACCTGGACGTCCCGCTAGAGGCATAATGGCTTCTGCTTACTATATATGGTGAACCAGCATGACCCAAGTACCCAAAACTGTGGTTATCATGCCACATGTGTGGTGCATCCCTACACCCCCAAGAGTCACAGACTGGGAACTGGACATGGACTGGTAACAGCATGCAGAGAGGGTGATACACCAAAGTAGGGGATGCCAACAGAAGTGGGAAAAGATTTGAGGATTTTGGTAAACTTATAGTAACTACTAAAAATGCCAACGTTGATGTGGGATGAGGTGATGGGCCCCTACAAAGATGCTTCAGCCATCTGGTGATTGTTTGTCTTTTTGTTTCCAGTGAAATGTCCTGAACTTTCCCATGAGCCTATATTAAACAACTTACTTTTCAGAAAAAAGACTGTACTGTTGCTTTTGTTCTTGTTTTTGTTTCTTACTTTGCAAAAACATGAATGAAAATATGATTTAAAAAAACATTGTCTACAGCTGAAGATGTGGGTCAATGTTTACTGGTAGATATTTGATGTCTTCATGGTGTGCCAAACACTATAATGTTTGATAAACTCAATATCTGTCATATTTTTGGAAGGCTCTTTGAAAGGAGCTAGCCACTGAGTACACAATTTCTTCAAGTCAAGATCCTCAGATCAATGGATACAGAAAGCAATTCGTTCATAGCCTTGAACTGTATCATCGTTGTCACTGTAATATGTTTGGGGCTCTTATCCACCATTAGATGAATTTTCCTGAAACACTGCAACTTATAATGCCACCATATTTCAACCTCTTTCTGCTTACATGGTTTTGATCCAAGGGTTTTCCCTTCTTCACTGTGTGTTGATCCTCTAATTCCAGCTGCTAGTGGTCATGTGAAGTAGTTACACAAAACAAAGATTATCAGTTTCTGGCTGTTTATGTAATTTAAGGGCCAGAATGAAGTAAGGTGCTGACAAGTTAAGATTGTCTTCCACTTTCATTATAGTACGTAGATTTGGCTATATTCTTGCTTCATACTTTGATTACTATATTGTTGTCCTTTTCTTATTACTAATGAAATCATTTCTGTGGTGGCTTTTTGCTTAATGTTGCTTCATACTTGGAAAAATCATCCTGGTTGCTATGTTTCACAACTGAAAATTTATGGTGCTGATCATTATCACTGTTTGTTTCTAAATTACCTTCCATAATGGTATCATGTGAACCTGAACATGAAGGTTAAAAAAACCTGTGATTCCAGAATCTTCTGAGGTGTCTTCAGTTTTTGATTTCAGTGCAAGACTATCCACTCAATAAATGTTCGTAGGAAGAAGGTTCTGCAGTTTATGGTCCCTTGCTCGTTTCCTGTTTCATTTCAGGATGAGCCTGATAAACTTGTTCTTTGAGAGAGGCAGTTTAAAATTATATCTGCAGACAGAACTCACTGGAAACCAACCTTGGTTCTGTGGAGTCGGTGGCATGGTCAGCTGGTTCCACATCAGCAGCTGGAAAGTTGTTCTTAGATTCACCGAGGAGTGTGGGCCAACAGACATTCATTAGTCCTGAAGGGTTTCCACTGGTGGTGGGCTGCGCTGACCATATTCCAATATGTCAGACTGAGAGCTCGAAGGAAGGAGTACAGTGGTATGAAGGATTAGAGATGCAGCATGGATTAAAGGTAAGATGTTGGGAACAGACATGTTTTAAGGCATTGGCGAAGTAGGGCCCCAACATATCAAAGGGCGCTATGAAAGAGAACTTTTTCTCTCTCTCACTTCTGTCTTTTTTTTTATATCTCACCCTTTAATGAATAAGTCTGTATTGTTTGGCATCATGTGAGTGGCATTAGTAGAAAATGGGTAGTGAAATACACCAAACAGGGGCCCCAAAATATTTCTTACCACTGGTCCTTAAGATGATACTCGTTGGGCATTAAAACTATCTTTTTGTGCCTTCCATACAAGGACACAGCCATTTTCCTGTGACTTCAAGAGTGATTGGGGATACATTAAATCCAAACACAGCAGGTTGGTTTCCCAATTTTTTATCTCAGAGCTCCCCGATCTAAGAATGTCTTCCATTTTTTACCAGTAAAGTAATGTCTTGTCTATTCATACAAAATAGAGCTTGGATCTTAGAAAGATGTGTCACAAATGCTTTCAATTTCCCTATTTTTCATTCTGTCCATCTCAAACTTTAAAATTGTTTAACCCCTGACTTTTTGTCTTTTTTTCCAGGAGCTGGCAAGCATTCCAAGTATAGCTCCTGGTATAACTGATTTGGGATTCAAACAAATAAATAAGGTGACACACTGGCTTCACTCCAACGTTAAGTGTGAAACTAAACTCTACAAGGAGGTTCTTCTGGTGTACAGTATAGGCCCCTGGCCTAGGAAATTCCAAGGTGACTGCATAATAGCCACTTTTTGTCCTCCCAGGGTAGTAGGCGAAATTATAGCTCAGGATAGAGCAGCCACGGCGGGAACAGGATCTGTAAGGATTTTACCATTTGGATTTCTTTTCAGGCACCTGGATCTGGCAAACCCTTGTTATGTTGCTTGAAATAACCCAATCCAGTCTTTATATCATGCAGATCAATTTATTTCAAGAAACAAATGTATGGTTATGTCCGGCCTAAAGGATAACTACTGACAAAAATTGGGAGGCGGGTTGACACAACCATTAACAAATCATGATATCATATTATTGCAGGAGACTTGGGCAACAGATGATGTCAGTTTTGATGGGTGTATATGTCACAGCTTCCATTCCTCTCCATCACAATGTGGTTGGGCCAAATGGGGGGATTTGCCACCTGGTTCGTGGTCTCTATTGGTTGTAGTATTGAAAGTTGAACCTGGGAGTGGGGGGGGCAATGTTCAGGCCTTTGATCTGAGGTGGGGTACGAAATTTTGTTTGGTATTGGTACATTTTTATAACAATGATTTTTCAGTTAGAATTGATCAGAATTTTCGCCAACTCTTTGAATTTGTGAATAAAATAGAAAAATGAGCTTATGCCTGAACATACCATTTAACCTTATATTGGCTGGCCATTTTAATGCAAAGCTGGGTGCCCCCTTATTTTCAGCTTCAACTTTCTTGCCCTATGCTCTTGATTTTAGTGCAGAGGCCATTACGGACCCCAGGAGGGGCCAGCTACTTGCTTTTTTAGTGGTCTATGACTTCGAAAGTGCTGTCATCAAGGCTATGTCTGCTCTATTTCCTACCTATACTGGAGGGGATCTGATTTTAAAATTGATTATATTTTTATCACTAGGAGTCTGCATTGCAATCCTTTGTCTTAAATGGGGACATCCTGCCCACCATATATAATAATCACAACCGTATAACACTCTCAAAAATGATTCCATTGAATGGGTTAAATGAAACACCTTGTCGCAAAAAGTCTATTCTCCCAAAAGATGGGGGCGCAGACTATTTTGTAAGCATGGGCGGAAAATTCGTTACGCTCGCGGATTTTGCGGATTTTCGGGAAATTCGCAATCCGCGAACTCTCGCGAATTTACCCAAAATCCGCAAATTCGCACGCAGCGGACGTTTTTTTCTTGGTGATACAATGTTGCGGCGTGCGGCGTTCACTTACTGTCATTCAGCGTTTGCCGAGTTGTTTTTCTCAATATTTTGTGAGTGCTGCGCCATTTTGGATGTTGCTGCGGGATCCCGCGGGAGTTTGGTGACCGCGATTACATCATCACGGCTTGCCACCTTGCACAGCACGCATCGCGAGAGTTCGCAATTGCGAACATGTAGATGCAGCGAGCAGCAACAATCTCGCACGAGCGAAATTACTAAATTAGGAATTCTGCACAAGAAATCCACCAGCAAGCAGCATAAACCTTCTGAAAATGATGCTTTTTATCAGAATAACTCCTCAGGTTGACATTTGCCTGCACTTTTTTTTGCAAGGAGTCGATTGGGGGGGGGGGGTGGGAGGAAGGAAGTGCCCCACAGTCTCCAACTTCCTGTTCCTGCTTTCTTCATGTGCTGGTCACTTTCATTCGGATTCTTGACCTGGAATGAATATTTGGATTTGAGTCCTTTTTGACTTTCTTTGGATCACTTTTGGATTAGAAATTTCACAAGTTAGTTTGTTTGGGGCATTACAGTTGCTGCAACTACAATTTTGGGATTTTCGATTTTTGGGCTGTTGTTGGGGCCTTTTGACCAGGGGACTAGTGAGTGGTGCATAGGCCTAGTCTTTCAGTGGGGTGTCTTGAACTTAAACATCATGGAGGGCATGGATGGCATGGGATTGTGCTGATTTTTCTGTGTTTTTCGATTTTTTGGGGTGTTCATGGGGACAGGCCATGTGGGTGGGGGCCATTTTGAGTGGTGGTACAGGCAGGCCCTGGCCATGTGCTGGGAGGCAGGGGGCCATTTTGAATGCAGGCAGTGTTCTTAGGCCTGCAACCATTTTGCCTAGCTTTCAACCATTATGCCCAGGGGTAGTGAGTGGTGCATGGGCCTAGTCTTTCTGTGGGGTGTCTTGAATTTAAACATCATGGAGGGCATGGATGGCATTGGATTGTGCTGATTTTTCTGTGTTTTTCGATTTTTTGGGCAGTTGTTGTGGCCTTTTGACCAGAGGTAGTGAGTCGTGCATGGGCCTAGTCTTTCTGTGGGGTGTCTTGAATTTAAACATCATGGAGGGCGTGGATGGCATGGGATTGTGCTGATTTTTCTGTGTTTTTCGATTTTTGGGCTGTTGTTGGGGCCTTTTGACCAGGGGTTGTGAGTGGTGCATGGGCCAAGTCTTTCTGTGGGGTGTCTTGAATTTAAACATCATGGAGGGCATGGATGGCATGGGATTGTGCTGATTTTTATGTGGTTTTCGAGTTTTTGGGGTGTATAACTGAACTGATATTCCTCTGTCTTCCATTGCTTTTAGGTGCACAAGACTCAAGAAAACCACCAGTGCCAGGAAGAAGTCCTGCAGCGGTGTGTGTGTGCAGCTTAACGTCACGCGACGTCACGTCTGGCCCCAGACAACTCTGCAACTCATGCAACTGCGGCCTGCTGTTCTGACCTCTGAAGAAGATGGCCCCAAAAAAAGTTCCGCGTAGCTCCTCTAGCAAGAAAGTTGCCAGTAAGGAGCAGAAGAAGCAAGTTACCAAGGAGACTGGTGTGCCGCCCGCCACATTTTTTGGGAGTAAAAAAAAAAGTACGCCTGCAGCAGCAGCGGGATCTGCTGGGGACCAAGCTGGGAGCAGCACCCCCGCACCATTGGGCTCAGTGCCACCACCACCACGCCAACTTAAGTCCAAGCCCTTGAGTGCTGCAGAGGCACTTAGTCTAGTTGTTCAATCACCATCGACCAGTGATGTTGGCTCATCGCAAGAAAGTAGCAGCAATGTCCCTCAATCAACACAGGTTGTTGTAACTCATCTGACGAGTGTTGAACAACCACAGCCGCAACAACAACCACATGTGCAAGTACAAGCCCAAGTACTTGTGGAAGGAGAGGCAGCGCAAGGAGATGCGCAAGCAGAGGTGCATGGAGGGTCACAAGTGCCCACAATTGTTGTTCCTCCCGAAGTAGGGGCACATCAGGAAATCGACAATCAAGCCGAGGTATCATTTGAGGAAGCCACTCCTCCTGATGATTCATTGTCTTCCAGATCCCCAGCAAGGAAAAGATCAAGGGTGGTGTCTACATATTCTTCAAGCCCACCTCCTTCTGATGATATGGATCAAACTTGGGAACCAACTCTGCCGTCTGAGAGTGAGGGAAATCATGATCTGACAAAGGTAGTTAGCATAAAAGGAAGGTCGTCAAAAGTCTCATAGTTATGGAGTGTGATGAGGCTCAACAAGAAGTGGTGGATTCTCCTGCTGATGAAGACTCTCACGACGACGACGCAGTCATCATAATATCAGCCCCAGCGGGCATGCAGCAAACAGACATTTTGACCCTAGCCCGAGAAGCTGCTGAGCGTGATGATGATGTTGTCGACGAGGAGGCAATGGAAACACCACAATCATTGGAGTTAACTAGTACACCAACACGTACCGCTTCCATATTTCGTCCTCGCCAGAAGGAACCTCTATCCACCTCGACCTCAATTAGTGGTGGTGAAAGTGCACAACGTAGTAAAGTTCGGCAATCCACATCCTCCACTTCATCTGGCATTAGAAGCATGACCACCACCACCAGTATCTCCGCCTCCTCCTGCCCCCACAGACATTTCAAGTCCGCAGTTTGCGACTTCTTTAGTGTTTGCCCAAAAAAGGAAAACTTTGCCATTTGTAGCATTTGTAAGCTTGCAGTTAGTCATGGTAAGTTTGGTACCAACTATGGTACCGGAGGCCAGAGAGGTCATCTTAAGAGACAGCACGCTGTCCAATGGTTTGCGCACCTAAAGGAGATCAAGGAAGTCCGAATTGCAAGTCAAGAAAACATTGATGTTTCATCTGATGATGATGAGGAGGAAGAAGACGTGTCAAACACTTCACTTATATCCAGTACCCCTGTCAGCAGCACACCCCATGTGAGCCACACTAAGAGTGTGGGAGAGAGTGAGACACCAATGCGAAAAAGTTCATCAGCGAGCGTAACTGGGTCAAAGAAGTCATCATCATCATCATCATCCCGTAAATGCATGGTCCAGGGCAACATTAGAACCATGTTGTTTTCAGACGCGCCATATGATCGCAACCACCCACTGACGCGTCTGTATAACACTAAGCTGGCTAAAAGGCTAGCTCTGGACCTTCTCCCTTTTTCTTTTGTAGAAGGGGTTGGTTTTCTAGAATTAGTGGCAGCGCTCTGCCCTAAATGGAAGGTTCCTAGCCGGTTCTATTTTGCCAGGGTTGCGGTTCCAGCACTACATGAAGATGTGCTGGAGGTGATTGGGGCAGCTTTGCAGAAGAGTGCTGTTCACACTATACATCTGACAACAGACATGTGGAACAGTGGCGCAGGTGCTGATTACATGTGCATCACTGCACACTGGGTCTCTTTTTCAGGGGTTAAAGCAAAGCTAAATGCAGGTGTTGACCCGGACCAAGTTTTTAAAGCTGCTCGGAAACATGCAACACTAGCCATGTTTGGCTTGGAGAAACGTCATACAGCAGAAAACATTTTGAATGAGTTTAACACAAAGGTCTTTCACTGGCTGTCCCCAAAAAAACACCAGATTGGTTATGTTTCCACGAATAATAGCGCCAATGTAGTTAAGGCCATGGATCTGGGTCACTATTTCAGAGTGCCGTGTTTGGTGCACTGTATAAACCTGGTTGTTAAAAAATTCTTGAGTGAAGACAGTCCAGAGTGTGAGTTAGTGGCCACCTGCCGAAGAATGTGCAACCATTTCAGCCATTCTTTTAAGGCCCGGAAGCATCTGAGGAGCCTGCTACAGGAACGTCAAATGCCAGTGAAAGCACTCATCCTGGAGGTGCCAACACGTTGGAACTCAACATTCTACATGCTTGAGCGTCTGTATGAGCAGTATACGGTACTCGATCACTATTTCTTAACACTGGGTACAGATCAGAAGGACCTGAGGCTAGATGCGGCGCAATGGAAGCTAGTTAAAAGCCTGACAGACATGCTTCGTCCTTTTGAGGTCTTCACGCGTGCAGTCAGCAGGGAGGACTGTAATTTGGGAAAAGCTATCCCATTGTTGCGCATGCGGAGCACCAACTGAAGGCGGTGTCTTCTATGTTTCAAAAAGATGAAGAAAAGAAAGACGCTTTTGTTTTGGCGGAGAAATTATTAGAGCGCCTACTTGGCGATGAACGTCTTAAAATGATTCACTCAGAACAGCATTACATTTGTGCTACTATTCTGGATCCACGCAACAAAAAGGCGCTGGCAGCCCGAGCATTCTTTCCTTTTGATGTTGAAGATGTTACAAAGTACAAACGTTGGCTAGCCTTGTCAGCCTTGAGGTTTGAAAGAGAACGGCAGCAAACTGAAGGAAAAGGCAGTACATCAGCATCAGCAGGCCATCCCCAGTCAAAAGAATCCACTTCTGCACCTGTGGCTGTGGCACAAGTGACCTCTCAGCCGTTAAAGACACCGGCAACCGGATCATCTGCACCAGACACAACAGTAACATTGGGTGAAGAAGAGGATTGGCTAACTAGGCTTGGGTTTGGTTCTCAAAAGGTCCCAGCAAAAAGTAAGCAAAGTGAAGGAACCTTGGAGAACCTTGAGTCGATGGTGCAGGACTATCTGAATGACTCAACAGAGGTCTATGTTAATGCTGACCCATTGGCATATTGGCATGGGAAAAAGAGAATTGTGGGCACAGCTCTGCAACCTGGCTATAAACTACTTGTCTTACCCACTCGCAAGCATGTCTTCTGAACGTGTTTTCAGTGCTGCTGGTGGCATTGTAACTTCCAAACGGAGCCGCCTCTCGGCCAAAAATGTGGAGAGGTTAACAATGATCAAGATGAATCAGCACCTCATACCACCAGATTACAAAGTACGAGAACCCACACGAGGAGGACAGCAACGTAGATGAGGGAATTTCTTCTCTGTTAGGTGACACTGACCTACTCCTGCCTGAATTCGCAGAGTATGAGGACGAACTCTTATTCTTATTCCCTGACACCGAGCCCTGAAAATGAGACAATGAATCAATACATTTCTTTTTCGTCATTATTCACTTTTATTCCTGTGTGTCTGTCTTTCTTTGTTTTGCACAGTTAATATAATTAAAACTTTAATCACCTAATCACAAAAACAAGCCCATCAGCAGAACTGTCTTCACTTGTTTGCTTATTGATTTGAAGGTGCCGCAGTCTGCATTCCTCAGGTTCACAAGTTCACAAGAACATGCTCCTCTATCCTCCTCCTCCAGACTCCTATTTCCCTCAAAGCAGAGGGCTGGATTACGCCCAATGAAGAAAGACTCTGCACTTGTGGGGGTGTTCTACTTCTTTGCGGTGTGTTGGCGGGTCTTGGGGCATTGCTGGGAAGCTCTAATACCGGATAAAAGTGGTTTGGACCAAATCGGAGGCAAATGTTTTTTGCGTTTTTGCTGACTTGCTTGCCTTTGAGGTGCTCTTTGGGGGGGTTCCGGGTGTTTGTGGGTGGGTTTTGGGGTCTGGGAGCACTGTTGGGACAGTCTAATTTTGATTGCATTGCCCTTTCAGGAAATCCGTGGTGGAAAACGGGAGTTATGACCTAGCTGCACAGCGCGTTTGGACCGAAGGCCGATAAATATTGTAAGTATGAGATTTTCCTTTTTGGCTGTTTGGGGGTGTTGTGCTTTTTTGCGAGTGGGTTGGCGGGTCTTGGGGCATTGCTGGGAAGGTCTAATACCGGATAGAACTGGTTTGGAGAAAATCCATAATGACATTTCTTTTGCTATTTCTGACATTTCGCTCAATGTAGCGTTTTCGGGGGCCTGTTTGGGGGGCTTCCTGGTGTTTGTGGGTGGGTTTCGGGGTCTGGGAGCACTGCTGGCTATCGATACTTATGATTGCAAGAGGTTTGAAGCAAATCCATGGTGGCAGAGGGGAGTTAGGGCCTAGCTGCAGAGCGCGCGCGGAGTGATTTTGGAAATTGCCATGAAAATTACTAAGTCCCCATTTTTGTACTTTTGCTTTTTGGCTGTTTGGGGGTCTTCTACTAGTTTTCTCCTGGGTTGACGGCTCTGGGACCATTGCTGGGAAGCTCCAATACCGGATAAAGGTGGTTTGGACCAAATCGGAGGCAAAATTTATTTTGCGTTTTTGCTGACTTGCTTGCCTTTGAGGTGCTCTTTGGGGGGGTTCCGGGTGTTTGTGGGTGGGTTTGGGGTCTGGGAGCACTGTTGGGACAGTCTAATTTTGATTGCATTTGCTTTTCAGGAAATCCGTGGTGGAAAACGGGAGTTATGACCTAGCTGCACAGGGCATTTGGACCTAAGGCCGATGAATATTGTAAGTATGAGATTTTCCTTTTTGGCTGTTTGGGGGTGTTGTGCTTTTTTGCGGGTCGGTTGGCGGGTCTTGGGGAATTGCTGGGAAGGTCTAATACCGGATAGAAGTGGTTTGGACAAAATCCATGATGACATTTTTTTTTGCTATTTCTGACATTTCGCATCAATGTAGCGTTTTCGGGGGCCTGTTTGGGGGCTTCCTGGTGTTTGTGGGTGGGTTTCGGGGTCTGGGAGCACTGCTGGGTATGGATACTTTTGATTGCAAGAGGTTTGAAGCAAATCCATGGTGGCAGAGGGGAGTTAGGGCCTAGCTGCATGTCGTGTTTTGTGGGCTGCGTGTGGCATAAGGAAGACAGGACACCAGATGAGGTAGGTCACCTTCTTTATTGCTTATGTGGTCAGCGTGTCCCAAGCACATCCGTCCTCTTCCTTGTCCGTTGGTTCTCTGTCCACTTCCTGTCCCCTACAGGATGTGGTGTCCAGTGACCTGGTCACTGCCCTATGACCCGCAGGGTCCTAGTGCCCTACGTCCAGTCGCCCTACAGTCATGGCTGCTACATCTCCCCCTTTGTCACAAACAAAAGTTCTTTGTTACATGCATGAAGAGGGAGAGAGAGAGAGAAGGAGAGAGAGAGAGAGAGAGAGAGAGAGAGAGAGAGAGAGAGAGAGAGAGAGAGAGAGAGAGAGAGAGAGAGAGAAATGTAATTTCTCTACATTTCTTCAATTAGTCTCTTTGGTTTCATGCATGCTCTGCTTGGTCTGGTCTCTCTGTTTTCCACGTTCGGTGATGCTGTTGCTGGTTCTCACTCTTCTCCTTTGAGCTCCTTGAAATGGGAACTGTTTCTTGTTATCCGTTGATGGTCCGATGCTGCCGTCACCATTGATCCTTTTATGTTGGTCACTACTAGCGGATCCTTTGCGAACGGACTGTCTGACTTTCCTTTGTTGCCTCTGTCTCACCACCACCAGGCCTCCTTCATTTAGTTGATGTTCTGATGCGTTTCGTTTTTTGTCAGCATATTCTTTCATTTTCCTCTTGACATCGCAATCTCTTTCCAGTATGTCACCTCGATCCGTGCTCGCCTTAGCCTCTAGTTGAGGCAGTCTTGTTTTGCTTGATCGTCCCAGCACTAGTTCCGCTGGGCATCGACCGGTGGAGTTGTGTGGGGTGTCCCTGTAGTCTCTTAGCACTTGACATAGTGCTTGTTCGATTGATATTTGCGTCAATTTTGCGCGTTGGATGGCTTTCTTTATAGTTCCCATGAACCTTTCTGCCATTCCGTTGGCCTGTGGCCATAGCGGTGTAATCTTCCGATGCTTAATCCCTAGATAGTCCATGAATCGACGGAATTCTTCTCCAAAAAATGGAGGGCCATTGTCTGTTTTTAATGTTTGGGGGGAGCCCCATGCGGCGAAGATGTCATCTAGCGCTGGTAGTGTGGCATTTGCTGATGTCGACGGTACTTCTCTCACAATTGGGAATCTTGAAAACTCGTCAATCACCACTAATAGGTACTTTCCCGTCTCTAGTGGCCTGTAAAAATCTGCCGCCAGTTCAGTCCACACTGCCAGTGGTAGTTCTGACATTTGCAGCGGTGTTGGCTTGGACGGTGGTCCCGTTACTTGACAGACACGACAGTGTGCTACTTCTTCTTCAACCATGTTGTCCAGTCCAGGGAACCACACTTTCTTTCTCAACATCTTTTTTGTCGCTACAATGCCTCGGTGTGATTCGTGAGCTAGTTCAATTGTTCTTTTTCTTAGTCGATAGGGTATCACAATCCTTGATCCTCTCATCAGAATTCCGTTCTCAGTTTCAGAAAGTTCTTCACTGATCTTTTTGAAAGCCAGCAGTTCTTCTTTTAAGACCCCTTCTTCTGTGGGGGTGTTACTGTTAACGTGTCTCCATCTCTGTTGGCGCACTATGTTTCCTATTGCCTGCATTGTCGGGTCTCTTTTGGTTTCTCGCTCTAGTTCTGCAGACGTTATTGACGCCGGAGTGTTCTGTTTTAAAATGAAATTTAGGTACTCTTCTGCCATGGTGGTACCATTTTCTCGATGGGGAAGTGGGTGTCGTGACATATAATATGCTGGGTTGTGGTCTTTTCCAGGCTTGTGGACATTCTTGAAATTGTAGTCCATCAGTCTGATCCCCCATCGTTCAATTATTGGTGGTATTTTTGCGTTCGGATTTCCATAGATGGTGACTAGTGCTTGGTGGTCCGTTACGATCGTGAATGGCTTCCCATAGATGAACATGGGATAGTGCTCACATGCCCATACTACCGCCAGACTCTCTTTCTCATGTTGAGAGTATGCTCTCTCGATGTCCAATAGGCTCTTGCTTCCATAGGCTACAATCCGTCGTGGTGAGTCCTTTCCATGTTTATGTTGTGCCAGTATTGCGCCAAGACCTACTGGGCTGGCGTCTACTGTTAGTTCTGTGCACAAGTTTGGGTCAAAGTATGCCAGGTGCTCTACTGCCGTTACTGACGCTCTTATTTCTTCAAATGCCTTTCTGCATTCGGTGGTCCATTCGAATGTTTGGCCCTGCTTTGTTAGTTCTCTCAGTGGGGTGCTTACAGTCGCAAAGTCCTTGATATATCGTGCACAGTAGCTGGCAAGGCCGAGGAATGAGCGTACTTCTGCTACATCTTTTGGTTCTTTTGCCTTTTCGAGGGTGTCCACTTTACTGCAATCTGGCCTCATTCCTTTTTCCGAGAAGATGTGCCCAAAGAACACCAGTTCTTTTCTTCCTAGTTCACATTTCTTTGGATTTACTGTTAGGCCCACCTTCTCGAGCTGCGAGCACACTTTCCTCAGTGCTTTGTCGTGTTCTTCATCCGATTTGCCGAATACCAAGATATCGTCACTGTAGTTCAGACTGTTTTTTATTGGTATAATGATCTGTCGGATCGTTTCCTGGAAGAACTTAGCTGCTGACGATATTCCAAAGCTTAACCGCTTGTAGCAGAACAGACCTAGGTGTGTTGAGAAGGTTGTTATGTATCGTGATTGTTGGTCCAGTTCCAGTTAGTGATACCCCTTGCACAGGTCTAGCTTGGAAAATTTTCTCATTACCGTCAGACAGCTAATCATGTCATCCAGGTGTGGTCCCGGATGTTGTTCTCGTTCGATGGCTGTGTTTGGGATTCTCATGTCGACACATATTCTTATTTGGGTAGTGTCTTTTGTTGGTACTGCAACTATTGGGGATACCCATGGCGTGGGCCCTTCAGCTGGTTCAATGATGTCCTGTTTTAACAGTGCTTTTATTTCTTCTTCTACCTGCGGTTGTAGATGGATGGGTACCCTTCGATGGTGCTGGGCGACAGGTCTGACTGATTCGTGGATATGCAGTGTGATCTGTCGTCCTTTCAGCTTTCCAAGTCCTTCCGTCAGCTTAGGGTACTCTTGTAGGATGTTTCTTTGGTCCGAGATGTGATATGTCATTGCTGAGTAAGCATGGTGCGGGAATGTCTCCTCGTAGCACATGAATTTCTTCAGTGATGGTCTTACCCTTGTGCGTCATGGTGTCTGTGAACTTTCCCATGTTCGTTACTGGATTTTGTGCACCCCAGGTGAATACTCGTATACTTGATGGTTGCAGGTGTGGTTTCCTCTTCATTTTTTCATATTCCGTGGCGCACATGATGTTGCACGTGGCCCCACTGTCTAGCACGAATTCTGTTTGGTGTGGTCCGACATCTATGGTCACCCAGTCAGTCTTCTTTATGGACTGCTTATCCACTAGTCTGATGTGTTCTTCTTCATGCCCGTCATCTGTGGACATGAGGTATATGCGTTCCACCTTTTCGGTTGTTTCTTCTTCTTCATCTCCTGACTCTAGCGATGAGCTTCTGGTGGTCGCTTCCATGTGTCACACATGTCGGTTTGTTGCTGTTCTCGGTCTCCCTGGCCTTCCTCGTTCACTCTTGAAGTTCGTTCCTTGGCACATGGTGGCGAAATGGTTGCTCCTATTGCACTTTCGGCATATTTGACCAAATGCTGGGCATGCTCCTCGATGTGGAAATTCTAGCCCGCATCTGTAGCACTGGGATCCTTGTTTTCTTGGCGCCTGTTCCTTTGACCCTTTCTTCCAATTTCCAGTTCTGTTCGTGTCTGTCATTCTGTGAATTTGCTCCTCTCTTCGGTCCATCTGTCTTGCCTGTGCCATTGCTCTTGCTTCCGCTCTCGCCAGATCTAAAATTCTTTCTAAAGTAGTTGGTTCCTTTAGTATTCTTGTGCGAAAGTCTGTGTCACGACAGCCTTCTATCAATCTTTCGGATTCGCAGTGCGCTACTAGTTTCCTTAGCCGTGTCACAAAATCGTCCATTGATTCCTCTGGCTGCTGAAAAGCTATGTTGAAACTATATCTTTCAAAGTCAATGTTTCTTTGAGGGTCGAATTTGTTTGTTAGGCATTTTATTAGTCCGACATATGTGCTTATCTCGCTCTTTGGTAGTGTTATTAGAAGGTCATACACTTCATCTCCCACCAGGTTCAGGAGTAGTCCTAGTCTCTTTTCCTTTAATACATCTGTTGCCTCCATGTATCGCTCAAACTTCACATTCCACTTTTCTCATCCTATTCCCACTTGTGGCTCTGATACACTGAATGGCATTGGTCTACGATATTGTGCGCTTTGCTTTGTTTCCGGCATTTTTTTTTTTCATTTGTTGCCTCTATATTTCTTTTATCTCAGTTGTTTTTGTAACGTTCTTGTTGTTCTCTCTTCTTATTTTACACTTTATTATTTGTTATTTCTTGTTGTGGGGATATTTCTCTGTCTTTGTCCCTTTATTTTCTTATTTCTCTTTGTTTTCCTGTTTTTTCGTTTTGCCTGCCCTTAAAATGGCTGTCCTGTGGCTTCTATGGTTATTTTCCTTTTTTGTCCCACTTAAGATGGCCGCCCGTGTTCCCGCGAGACTTCGCGATCGAAATCCTGCTTCTCCTGACTCTAAGATGGCCGCCGCGTTGCTCCTTAGGTCCTATTGGCTGTCTTGCCTGTCCCTAAGATGGCCGCCGAGGTTTCTCACCTCTCGCGAGACTTCGCGCTTCAAGTTTCGAGTGCGAGAGCCTCGCGCTTCCTTGTCCGTTGGTTGTCTGTCCACTTCCTGTCCCCTACAGGATGTGGTGTCCAGTGACCTGGTCACTGCCCTATGACCCGCAGGGTCCTAGTGCCCTACGTCCGGTCGCCCTACAGTCATGGCTGCTACACTGCAGAGCGTGCGCGGAGTGATTTTGGAAATTTTTGTACTTTTGCTTTTTGGCTATTTGGGGGTCTTCTACTAGTTTTCGCCTGGGTTGACAGCTCTGGGGCCATTGCTGGGAAGCTCTAATACCGGATAAAAGTGGTTTGGACCAAATCGGAGGCAAAAATTTTTTTGCGTTTTTGCTGACTTGCTTGCCTTTGAGGTGCTCTTTGGGGGGTTCTGGGTGTTTGTGGGTAGGTTTTGCGGTCTGGGAGCACTGCTGGGACAGTCTAAGTTTGATTGCATTTGCTTTTCAGGAAATCCGTGGTGGAAAACGGGAGTTATGACCTAGCTGCACAGTGCGTTTTGACCGAAGGCCGATAAATATTGTAAGTATGAGATTTTCCTTTTTGGCTGTTTGGGGGTGTTGTGCTTTTTTGCAGGTGGGTTGGCGGGTCTTGAGGCATTGCTGGGAAGGTCTAATACCGGATAGAAGTGGTTTGGACAAAATCCATGCGGAAAAGCCTTTTGGCACTTTTTGTAACTTAGGTTTCGTTAGGGTTAGCCCTAGCAGCAGGATTGCATGTGTTTCGAGGTGTTCTAGATTTTTGCAACTGAGTTCTGGGGTCTTAGAGCACTTGTGGGAATGTGTAATTTTGGTTGCAAGTGTTTTGAAGAAAATCCATGGTGGGAAAGGGGAGATTTGGCAGAGGGGAAAGAAAGCGTATGCCACTATTCTTAACTTAGGGCTCATTAGGGTTAGAAGTATTTGTATTGCATGTGTTTGGGTGGGGGGCTGTTTGTGGGGGGGTTTGCGAGTCTTGGAGCGATGCTGGGTATGGATACTTTTGCTTGCTTGCAAGTGGTTTGAATACAATCCACGGTGGGTAAGGGGGTATTTGGGTCTACTTTTACTTTCAAAGTACGTTTTGTCACCAGTTTTCTACTAGGCCTCGTTTATTGAGATCTGATTGGGGTCTTCTACATTATTGCAACTGGCTTTAGTAAGGGTCTGGGTGAGAGCACTGCTGGGAAGGTCTAATTTTATTCTAAAACACAGTTTACAGTACACCTAGCTTGAGGGGAAAGATCCGCTAAATCAATTTGCCCATAATTATTTATCCTTCAAAAGGAGACTCAGACAGAGTACGCACTTTCAAAAATATTGTACTGTCTATTAGGAAACTCAAAGTGTGACTTTTTGCACTACACAGCGTACATACCTTATATTTATTTGTCAGTGGTGTTCTAATATCACTTCCAGTTTTTCCATCAATAATTACAGGCCGGGTTTCAGTCTGTGCAATGGGAAAAAAAGGATGAAGTCAAGCTTCACATTAGCGAGCCGCAATTCAGCATCCGCCAGGCAGGCAGTGGGCAGGGTTTCTTCTGGTCACCAACATTGATGGACGGAGCGTCAGCTGGATTGGAGGAGTGCCGCTAATAAGAGGAATGGTTTAATGCGTGCAACTTACTTACCAAATTCAACAGGACAACTACAACAACATACAGATACAGTATCCATTCTTTTCTAATGTTTTTTTAAGTAATGTTATTGCTGTGAACCTCTATGAGTGTGACTCTGCATTTCTTGGATCTCTCTCTGCTTCTAAATTGATCCCTACAGCCATTCTATAGGTTTTACTTTGGCTATTTTTAAACCTAATTTAATGTAAGAAGTGTTTCTCTGAGTGCAGAGATAGGCAAGTGAAAACGCTGCAGCCCTGTACTGTCGCATTCTGTCATTCACGGTTGTCGAAAGTACTACTTACTTTTCAGTAACAATGCATGCAGTAGTGCATGCACTTCCTTTATGTCACTTAAAAGATGTATGGTTAGCTTTGTACCCAAAGATTTCTTTATCTTCAATTATTGTTTGTCCATGCTGTGCTTTTTTTTTCTTCTCTCAACAAAACTTACCCAAAAAGAAACCCCCATTCCCATCCATTTTCTAAACCCTAACCCTCTTCCCCCAGGCTGTGTGGTTTTGATTAATGTGTGACTAAATGACAGCAATATTCCACACACTTGCTGGGGAGGATAAGGTCATAGCAACAGGCTGGTGAAGAAATCCGAGGATATGTTCTAGACTTACTCAGCTTCAGTACTATTTCTTGTAGTAGTAGCCAATGTCAAAGAAATTCAACGCAAGTACTAGTTATGCTTTCAATACTTTAACATTTGTTAGGCTACATTGTGGCACTGTTCTAGTGTACTGTCACCTGCTATATTCTCTATCGTACCGTTGTAATGCTCCAGTAAGGACAAAGCAGGTTTCATTTTCTTTTTTCCATAGGCATGCAACTGCCACTGTGTCACACCACTAGTACCACCGCAATGAGGACATTTTATCCGCCCAGGATTGCCAACCTTAATCGCCATTTCCCGTGGAGCCAGCCCTGGGCCTATCCTTACTTTCAAACACAAATTACAGGAAGATAAGCGTTTGGTGGGAGGTAGTATAATGGAGTATTAGGAGAGACGAGAGATGGACGGTAGTACTACTAAAGTCCTAGGACTCTTGAATTCACTTACTCTGTGAGAGGCACTTAGTGTTAAAAACATTTAGCCATTTACACTTAAAGGAAGAAAATGACACAGACTTAAGTTTCAGGAAAACAAACTTTCTGTTAAACCCCCACCCACCAGACTCAAAAGCAGTAAAACACAGGTATGCTCAGATAAAGTTTCAAAAAGTATATTTGTGTAGCCCTAACAAAATAATCTCCCGCAAGACCCTCCCTAACCCCAACGATTGTCCTTCAAAGGTCCCAAAAACAACCCAACTCCCAATTCCCACCCCCCAAAAGTCTCTAAAAAAGGGGCAAGGGACACTACGGCAGGATGCTGTTCACTTTAGCGGCCAGGGCATCATACTCCTTGCGGAGGGTGGCATGGTCGGAGCGGAGGCCCTCCACCAAGGTCTTATATGTTAGGACCTCCTGCTCCAGGTAGGACACTTTGAGGCATAAGCGGTGCTGGCGTGCCTTGCAACTCCTGTGGGGGGCAGCTGCTGTCTTTGCTGCTCGGCCGTGGCGGTTGGCTTTGGTAGCCCGGCTCCGTACCGCTGGAGCACTGCGCTGGCTGGCAGCCCGTGGGGGCACGGAGGAGGATGGAGCTGTCCCAGTGGATGTTGTACCAGTAGACTGCGTGTCCTCCTCCTCCAGGGCCACCAGCCGCCGATATTCGGCGACAGTGGCATCCAGCCTCCGTTGCCGGGCCATTCGAGCCCTCTCCTTCCTTGTTGGTTTTATTGATTTGGAAGGAGCAACTATATGAAGAAAGAAAGACATAGTCTGTAACCAATGGTCCTTAGGATTAACACAAAATGATTGAGCAGAAAGTTGTGTCACAGTACAACAAGCAACTTGAAAGCACAGTACATAACTATTGAGGCCAGTATCTATCTAACCTCCCACTTCTTCATCCTTGCTCTAACATTAGTGGGAGTTTAAGGAACAAATTATACGAGCACTATGGACTTCCATTACAGTCGACTATGACAGTACACCAGTCTTATTCTTCTTCTCTCTTGTTTAGGAAAATTGGTACGTTATCTTATACAAGCCGGCATAATGCCAGCGCAGTGAACTTACACCCGAGAAAAACAGACGCACACCATGATGAGTGAGACAGACTTGCGTTACTGTACCGGTCCAGTACATGCAGGTGGTGAAGCTCTTACTTTTCTATTACGGGTGGCACTGAGAATACTCTGTTAAAAGGGCTACTGCTTAATTAATTTAACTTTCACCCTACAGTGCAAATGAGTACTAGAAAAGGAAAATGAAGAAGCTAAATAATCTGATTATTTATCACTTCACATGGAGTGTATTTGATTACATATGGGATGACTTTAGGTGCTTTGCTTTTTATTGAGTGAACAGTTATACACCTACACATGAATGACGTACTACTACTAAACTAAACTTATTAAGAGAGGTAGGGAGTGTCCACCGCAATAACCGGATATATGCTGTGCTTGCAGTTGCAATACAAACTACTGCTACTGTTCATGGTAGTATTTGGACAAAATTACAACTTCTTTTCCTTGCCTTTCCTACACTGGAACGGACGTGCGGGTGCAGTGTTACATGCTCTTCAAAGTAACACTTAGTTCATCCAGTGACCGTCTACTCTCTCTAGATACACATATGCTATCTAAGAGTCAGATAGTACCATGATCCAGGCATCCATCCATTCAAAGTATATGCACACATACAATTTCTGTTTCACCCACCCAGGCTGTTCTCCTTCCACCCATCCTTGCTTCATCATTCACCCAGCCATGCACCATACCATATTCTTTCCTTCCCAGCCACCTCGGGGACCAAGCAAACACATATCATTCTTCTTTGCCAGTCATCATTAAATTTCTCATCCTTCCACACTTGCTTACACCGTTCTTTCGCTTTTTGTTCATCCCATCCATCAAGTTCATCTCAGATCTGATTGGGATTCTTCTCGCCAAAAACTTCACAGCTAAGTCGAAGTACATTTAGAGGAGGCTACTACATGGTTGATTTATAATACACCCGTGCAGAAAGCACACTCTGCAGTCATTAATCTCAATAAGTAAGGAATATATAGCTTACCTCTGCCCGCCACCACCGTGTGAACCCTCACAGGCACATTGGTGTCGTCCGGCACTTGCATCACTGCCTCCTCCCCAGAAGTGTTCTCTTCATCCAGCACCACCACCTCCGCGCTGGCCCCGCCATCAGATGTTCCACCTACAAAGTACATTTAAGAATGTTAGAATACACCACTCACTACTATATATTATTTGGCCTAGGGATAAAGAAATGTGAAAAAAACAGAAAACAATGTAATAATTTGTGACTGTCTACTCTAAAGTAAAAATGTCCCTTTTTCCAGGGAAGGCTGTTGTCTTGCTGCACTTTTTGGCACAACTGATGAATGCTTGCTTTTTATTTTTAACACGCAACACTTTTTCTCCTAACAGACAGAAGCTTGACTTCTAAGAACATGAGCAAGATCAAGTTCAAACCAGGTGAGAGCTCGGCTCGACCACAAGAAATGTGTTCAATTAATCGTCAGCACTAAGCACTTTTCCATTTTCAGTTAAACGTTCAGTTTTATGACAAACTTGATTTTCATAAATGTGTTTACTTTTAATAAAGCTTTTAAACTTAAATAGACTCTGTGGTTTTTGGTCCTCCAGGCTAGAGTGGCTGAGCTAAAGGTTTTGCAATTTTTGCAAGCATGAGTCCGTGCCTCTGACACTTCTTGACTCTGACTCCATACTCTTGTCCTGCGTTGGATAATCATCATTGGGGATCAATCATCAGTGACTTTGGGAGCTAAATGACTCTGCCACACTATCTAGTCAGTAAGGAGATTGAGGGTTCAACTACAAAGTCCATAGTTCTGTTTACGCAGATTTGTCCCTGCAACAGTAGTAGAATGGATTGTCCTCCTATCCAAACCAAAAGTAAATTAGTATCCTATTCTTTCTTGGTGGTCATTCACCTTATTATTGTTGGCAATTGTCAAAGCATAAACATTTAGAAGACTTGAAAAGTCATTATGGACAATCCCAGAGGACTGCACTCAGTGCATAGAGCTATTGCTGACTAGAATGGGAGTCCAATGGAATTGCCAAATGTGCAATCTTGGTTAGCTACACAGACAGACTAATAAGAATAATCTAGTAATACCACAGGGAGTCATAGTCGAGGCAGGATAAGAATTTAGATACAGTCTACAAGAAGATCAAAGACGAACTAGAAAAAATCGAATGAGGAACGCTAGGAAAAAATAAGTACTCTATATTAAAATTAAAACTTACCGGGCCAGCAAAGGAGCCCTCGCCAGCCCAATCCTGGCCTGCATCCTGTTGAACAGCAGCCTCCTCCTCCTGTGTCCTCATGCCCCTGGGGGGAGCTGATGTACAACATGAAAGAAAGAAAGACCAGAAAACATGGATGATATTTGTCAACCAAATCAAACATTTCAAAAGAACAATAACAAAATATTTTAGAGAAATAGCAAATAGACAACTATTCCACGGGATATATTGACCGATCTCATGTGGTCTACTACAATATTAGTATTGCTTGATTTGCACGCGAAGTGACAGACAAAGTCCATCATGATTGCAGATCAGCGACAACACTAAAAAGTTTCCTACTACATTAACCAGTCATTAAAATACTCAAACTATCAATCCACCACCATTTCTTCTTATCGCCATGTGTACAAAGGAAGGACTGGACTTGAGTCTGTAGGGGCTGATTTAGAAGCCCCTTGCGGCTCTTTGGATTCATTGTTGCGTGACTTTTGTGACGCAGCAGCAGAACACAAGAGGCGCCATGGTGCGGCGTATATTAACAACGTGACGCATATGGGAGATGCATCACGTTGTAAAGCCCTGCGCCATCAGGGGGCGTTCCTGCACAAGGGAGGGCGTTCCTGCGCAGGAACGCATCCTAAAAGTGGCTGAGGGAAATCTACAAGATTTCAATCAGTCACTTAGAGGACAATGATGCGTGACTCAAACCCTGCGCCTGCTTGAAGCAGACGTACGGCTTGATGCAGCATTGGGGAGATAGGGCACCCCAGAGCATTGCTGGAGCTGTGCCATCGTTGCGACGCAACTCCAGCAATGCGCCGCCTTTACTGCACAGATGCGTAACGCTTTGGTGGCGTTTTGGGCCCATGGTGGGCCGCATTGTAAATACGGCGCACCATGGGTGGTAGTGGCGTGGCGCACAATTACTGGTGCATCCCTGCTACTTTGCAGGGATGCGCCGGTAATTAAAATCTGACCCTTAGTGTCTAGCATTACGCAGTTCTTTAAACTACACTCATACATAATTTCACAGGCCAATGAAATGAACACAAAATCGAAAACAAATAAACATAGTAGCAACGCTACTGAGAAGGAGAGCAGTGCACCTGAAATGCACAGAACATTTTGAAATATCATTTACCTACAATGTAATCAGCAGCATTAATGCTCTTGGTAAAAAACAAAAATTTGCAATATAATAATACACAGAGCAGGAGAAAACAGAGTAGTAGAGAAATAGCTACTACTACTCACCAAGCCCGGGGATCTCAAGGCCGAGCAGGTCGAGCAGATCCCGTTCCCGGTCCAGGAGCTCAGTCCAATGGTTGGTGGCCTGGTTGTAAGTGCGCTGGACCCGAGAGTGTTGGTACATGGCCCGGCACACCTTCTCCCACCGCTTCTGGCGCTCCTGGATCCCGTGCCCGCGAGCGATCTTGCCGTCTGCCATGATGGTCCTGGGGAGGCGGCGCTGAACATAAAAAATTAGTGCGGCCACCTCCTCCGGGCTGAAGATCTCCCGGGGTGCGACTTGCTCCCCCCTCCTCAAACGCCCGCAAGGGAGCCGGGCACGGGGTGCGGGACCCTTCCCCTTCTCGGGATGCTTCCCGTCTCCCTTTACCATGGTCTGGGCAGAAAGGAAGCTAAATAATAAAGAAAATAGAATAGGGAAGAAGAAAAGAAAAGAGTTTAAAAAAGTAATTAACCAAAAGTAGCAGAAAACACAAAAATATAGAGCTAGAAAAATAGAGGGATAGATAATAAGTAAAATAGATCGAAAAAAACTTCAAACAAGCAAAGGATGGCAGAGATTCAGATAGGATAGAAAAAGCATGCCCAGAACCATAGCAATGAATGAGAAACAGGATGGCCGCGCCCGTTCACGACCGCGTGGGTACGTTCGCGCGAGATTTTCCTCGCGAACACATGCGAAATTGTACTAGCGAGCCGCACACTTTGCGAGATTACACATCGCGCCCAGAAACGGAAATACGTCATGGAAACAAGATGGCCGCGCCCGTGAACGACCGTGAGGGTAACTTCGCACCATTGCGCTACAAGCGGCTCGCTAAAACGCACAAAACCTTGCGAACTAACAAGCCACTAAAAAACAAATCGCATATTCGCACGAATTTGCGGCTTCCGAATTCGATCTCGCGCACGTTCGCGCCCCGCGAATCCCGCGAAATTGCAGAAAAACGAGTTTTGCAAAAATGAAAGCACTCAGCAGGTGCAAAAGTTCAAACTCATCATTAGTAACCATTCCCTGTAGTGCTTCCTGACTGGGGCCCCTCCAGAGTTCAGTTGCTAGTTGCAAAAATTGTATGACCCTGCTCTGACCCTCACAGCAGGCTCATAGAATAGCTACAAGCAGGCCACAAAGGTCCTGGAAAAAAAATTGCACTGCAACAGAAAGCAAATTACAGATAAGGAAGCAGGTGCCAGACTGGAATTTTAAAACAGTGACGCATTAATAAATCAACCCCAAATTAATTCATGTCAGCTGAAGCAGGGCAGGTGTGCTTGCTTTTCCCCCCCATAATCTACAGTGATGATGATGAACCAGAGGGTGGCATTGATGTACCAGAGGCTGGCATGTGAGAAACAGAGGGTGGCAGTGTTGAAACAGAGGGTGCTGTGAACCTGTGATGATGAACCAGATGTAGAAACAACATAGTCGCGACCGTTGCGTGCCGACAAGTAAGTTCGCAATTGCGAACTGGTACAAACCCCTCGCGAACTGGCAGAAACCCTTGCGAACACAAAAAAAACAAAAAAATCCGCAAATTCGCGAGAATTCGCAGATTTTGCGGATTGCGAGTTCGCAAATACGCAAATTCACGAACGCCAAATTCGCCCATGCTTACTATTTTGGCGCCCCATCAATGCAACGATGATTATGAGCTAAATTGATGATGGCTATAACATTTTGACTAGTCGTTGCCTTGCAGAGGAGGTTGACCTTATTTTTTGTCTTAATACTTCATAATAGGCATTTGCTTACAAGGCCTATTGGTAATGCCACAGTAAGTCATGGTAGTGAAGCCAACATAAAACTGAGAGGAATTACGTGTATCACCAGGAATCAAGCAGCAATAATTGCTTTAAAAAGGTTTAAATGCAGGCGATAAAAAGGAGAAGGGCCGAATTGAAGGTGGAGAAATGGGAAACCTTGCTGCATGCCTGCCAATCTATGGGTTCACAGGTCTTTTGGAAAGCAGTACGCAGTAGCCTTTCAACTGGTTCTTCCTCCTGCAAAGTTAGCACCCATATATGGCCAGAGGACTGGATAGACCGTTTTGGTAGAATCTACTGTGCTAATGATTATACCAGATGAATGGCCCTAGCGATTGTGTCCTGTCTCGGAAAATCAAATTTCCCTTGATCAGGTGTTTGACAGCATTACTATTAGCCCATCTAACAAAGCACCAGGTCTAGATTTATGTAAGGGCAGCCCAGGGCTCTGGACTTCCCAATGCCATAAATTCCTCCTGTAAGGCAGGGGTTACATCTACCTGGCGCACCTGCACTATTGTACCTGTTTTAAAAGAAAGTAGTGTACAGGACCCAAAGTGTTACCGCCCTATTTCTCTTTTGGATTCCACCATTAAGATTATTGGTAGAATAATAGTGGATAGGTGTCTGTCCTGGTCTGCGGAATAGAATGTTCTTTCCCTGGTTCATTATGGATTTAGAAAAGGTCCAGTACCTGTAGAGCAAACTATCTCGCTGTATCCGAATACAAGTTTGACAATTCCAGAACCATCCACCTAGTATTTATGGATCTATCAAGTGCTTTTGATTGTGTTAACAGATCCAAGCTTTGGGATGTTTTAGGTTCTCTGGGATTCGAATACTGTGACTTCTGTGAGGTATGGGGATGGAGGAGAGTGCACTGCTGCCTTAACAGGTAAACACACCGTCTGCCAAGATTTGTGTCCTAATTGGCTTGGAAAATGCTCTAGGGAATTCATGGGCAGACGTTCCTCTTGGCAATAAAAATATGTTCCCGCACATATATGCAGATATTGTCATGCTGCTTGCCAGGACAGCCAATGGGCTGAAGACATTGATTTCTACATTTGTGCTGTTTATTAAAAAAGCTAGATTTGGAAACCAATTCGACAAAAACTTGTAATATGCTGTGTATCCCCAGAATTATGAAAACTCAATACTTTAATATTGGGAGGAAGGGCCATATAGAGAGTGACTAGATTTCCATATCTTTGCATTATGTATGATAGTGCCTGCAATTGGAGACTATACAGTCCCGCCAGATGCACAAATCCATCCGAAAATTTAAAAAACCAAGCGCGGTCTCCCACTCTTAATTTTTAAAGCCCCTGGGTGGGCCAAGTCTCGGGGTAAATTTATTTATGTAGCAGGGGCCTCCGCAGCCCCGGGGACCGCCACCTCCCGGGGGCTTGTTTTTCAATTTGTGGGGGACCTCCAATGTCCCAGGGACCGCCACACGCCAGGGCTTTTTTCATAAATATGAGCGGGGTAACCTGGTCCCCCCACAGCCCCGGGGACCTCCACCCCCGGGGGCTATTGTTAAATATGCGCAGGGGCACAGACCCCCCCTCACAGCTCCGGGGACCACCACCTCTCCGAGGCTCTATTTTCAAGTAAAACCTGTGTGGGGGGCTTTGCACACATTGGGAGGGGGACAGCAGTCCTCCATGTCCCTGGGGACTGCCACCCCTCAGCTCCTGCAGTGTTCCGTGGTGCCCAGTGCCAACCCCCGGGACATTGCTGTGTGCTATGGCAGGGCGGGAGCCAGCAAACGCTGCTTTGGATTTTGGAAGCGAGAGAAGGTTTCCTGCTCTCACTTCCAAAATCCAAAGCAGATTGCTTTTCCACAAGGGCTGGGAGCTACATGTCAGCAGCTCCCTGTGTGGAAAAACAATGTCGGCTCCTGCAGGAGGTGGGGAGCCGGCGGGACCGGGGGGGGTACTGGGGCACCTCCAATGGTCCCCAACAGAGAGGCCAAGACCCGGGGAATGGGGTTCCGGGGGCAGAAGTGGCCCGGGATGGGGGCCAAGTGGCCCCCTTCCCAATAAAATAAAATTAAAAAATGAGGCATAGGATGGTGTCCCCAAGGCTAACAGATGCCTCAGGAGGGGGGGCACGCAGCCCCCCTCCTTAAAAAAAATATGTAAAATATATATATATATATATATATATATATATATATGTATATATATATATATATATATATATATATATATATATATAATATATATATATATATATTCACTGAAAAAACCATTGGTTATAGACCATATATAGTTAGGAATTCGCATTTACAAAACCTTATTTTACTCACACAAAACCATTGAAATTCCATATATAGTTAGTTGCACTAACTATATATCGCGCACCCGCAATCCACTGCTGATGATGTCACATATTACATCATTCATGACATGGTCAGTGACATCACTGATGACATCACTGATGACATCTCAAATGACATCACTGATGGCATCTCAAATGACATCACTGATGACATCACTGATGACATCTCATTTGACATTACTGATCACATCACTGATGATATCATTCATGTGATAATACGATGAACCTCTTCAGACTCTAATATAACCTTAGATACAATCAGTGTAAACAGACACTCACAGACTGTCACTCATCCATGGAGTTACTCACACACCTAGTCAGTCATGCAAAGAATCAATCACACCTCCATTTCCTCAACTATACAGTTATACAAACTTTACTTATTCAAACATATACTAACACATATTTACTCTCTTATACAATCCCTGATACAAGTTCACAATGATCCATACAGCCACTCACACATTCACTGGCTCTTATGCACAGTTATTTATATATGTCAACTCTCACATGTACTGTGTTTTACATATGTACTTACTTTGACAAGTAGCACTGAGATATCCGTTCACTCACCAATACACTCATGCACACAGTCAACCGCCCATACAGCTGTTTCCACATGCACTTTTGAAACCATACATCTAGTGAATCAACTGCTCACACATCTATGCACAGAGTCATACACCTCCCAGCCACCCACACACACACTCAGTCTCCCATACAAATACTTGGGCAACCAATCAATAACCCATATAGTTACTCATATAGCTACTTATCAACACATGCAACAGTTTACAGAACAACAGACATAATGATGCACAAATTAAGACAGTTTAGTCACTAACCCATGCACTCAGTGAGACACATTTAGTCACTCACTCATACAGTCAGTCATGCACCTACTAAATCCTTCATCCAGACACTTATACATCCACTCATTCTTCAATATGTAAGACATATTTTAACTTTACAGAAACATACAGTCACTGGATGTTGTCATCAGTGATGTCATCAGTGATGTCATTTGAGATGTCATCAGTGATGTCACTGACCATGTCATGAATGATGTAATATGTGACATCATCAGCAGTGGATTGCGGGTGCGCGATATATAGTTAGTGCAACTAACTATATATGGAATTTCAATGGTTTTGTGTGAGTAAAATAAGGTTTTGTAAATGCGAATTCCTAACTATATATGGTCTATAACCTATGGTTTTTTCAGTGAATTTTCAAGGTTTTGTAAATGCTAATTCCTAACTATATATGGTCTATAACCTATGGTTTTTTCAGTGAATATATATATATACATACATATATAAACATATATCATCTGTATATCTATATAAATACAAACATAAATGCATGCATACATATACTTATATGCATACAGATGCATGTTATTTACATGAAAGTTGAAAAAACACTAATAAAAGCAAAGCTAAAAAGCCACCTCATTACAAACAGAATGGCTTTAACTTAAACGAGGGCGAGATCTATTGCATTTTCAATGCTTGTTTACTTTGGTTCCATCAAGAAGGCATTCAGATGTGTCACACATTTGCCATAAATTCTGAATGTTAGCACTCTAGTTGCACATTAGATCACTGTAGTAAAGCTACTGCTCACCAGGGACGTCTGCTGCTGGTATTCAAAGTGCATGTTTTAGTCTGCATGTCAGAATTTTTTTAATGAAATAGAAGAGGATTTGAGAAGTCACTCAAAATGATCCCTAATTTTTCTTTCTGAAGGACTAATCATACTTTCTATGGCAATATTAACCCCCTCATGTTTTTTAAATTGAGTGTTTTCAGACTTACCACTTCATTCCAATCAAGATGGCTTCTGGTGTGCCATACTTTTGTCATAAGTAAGACTGTTAGCGCTCTAGTTGTTCTTTAGAACACTCTGGGACATTCTGTCATTGGGCTATACTTGGGGTACATCTGGGTGATATTTGGGCTACATTTAGGCTCTTTTGCCTCTGGTGGCCATCTTGGGAGACTGTATGTCAGAATTTTTTAATGAAATTGAAGATGGTTTGAGAAGTCACTCAAAATGTGCCCTAATTTTTCTTTCAGAAAAGGGGGTGGTGATGAACAGAGTGTCTGAATTAAACAGACCACTCTTACCCAGTCCAAAGATCAGGGCTTGATCCATCACCGTTATTTATCTCACTGCACCATCCCAGCTCAGAACCTGGCTATATGCAAATCAGTCTGTCCCTGGCCCAGTGCATCATGGGAACAGGGCAGACTAAACTATTTATCTCACTGCACCATCCCAGCTCAGAATTAATTTTTCTTTCTGCAGCACTAATCATAATTCATATGGCAAAATATACCCCCTCATTTTGTTCCTTTTTAAATTAAATGTTTTAAGAGTTACCACTTTATTCCAATCAAGATGGCTTCAGGTGTGCCATACCTTTGTAATATGTAGGACTGTTAGCACTCTAGTTGTTCTTTAGAACACTCTGGGACATTCTGTCATTGGGCTATACTTGGGCTACATCTGGGTGATATTTGGGCTACATTTGGGCTCTTTTGTCTCTGGTGGCCATTTTGGGAGACTGCATGTCAGAATTTTTTAATGAAATAGAAGAGGATTTGAAAAGTCACTCAAAATGTGCCCTAATTTTTCTTTCTGCAGCACTAATAATACCTTCTATTGCATAATATACCCCCTCATTTTGTTCCTTTTTAAATTAAATGTTTTAAGAGTTACCACTTTATTCCCATCACGATGGCTCCAGGTGTGCTATACCTTTGTAATAAGTAGGACTGTTAGCGCTCTAGTTGTTCTTTAGAACACTCTGGGACATTCTGTCATTGGGCTCTACTTGGGCTACATCTGGGTGCTATTTGGGCTACATTTGGGCTCTTTTGTCTCTGGTGGCCATTTTGGGAGACTGCATGTCAGAATGTTTTAATGAAATAGAAAAGGATTTGAGAAGTCACTCAAAATGTGCCCTAATTTTTCATTCTGCAGCACTAATCATACTTTCTATGGCAAAATATACCCCCTCATGTTGTTTCTTTTTAAATTAAATGTTTTAAGAGTTACCACTTTATTCCAATCAAGATGGCTTCAGGTGTGCCATACCTTTGTAATAAGTAGGACTGTTAGCGCTCTAGTTGTTCTTTAGAACACTCTGGGACATTCTGTCATTGGGCTATACTTGGGCTACTTCTGGGTGATATTTGGGCTACATTTGGGCTCTTTTGTCTCTGGTGGCCATTTTGGGAGACTGCATGTCAGAATGTTTTAATGAAATAAAAAAGGATTTGAGAAGTCACTCAAAATGTGCCCTAATTTTTCATTCTGAAGCACTAATCATACTTTCTATGGCAAAATATACCCCCTCATGTTGTTTCTTTTTAAATTAAATGTTTTAAGAGTTACCACTTTATTCCAATCAAGATGGCTTCAGGTGTGCCATACCTTTGTAATAAGTAGGACTGTTAGCGCTCTAGTTGTTCTTTAGAACACTCTAGGAGGCTGCAGTAGAACACAAAGGAATCAACTGACAGTCTCTGTCCTTGTTGGATGTACATGTTTTACTGAGAATGTCAGACTTCATTTTCACATGACTGAGAAAGATAATGTGAATTTACAGAAAATATGCTTTCAGTTTAGCTTATAGATCCCCTTCCAAACCACTGTGGGAAAATCATGAGATATTAGTTTTCTTTCAAACAATATTCATGATATCACAGCAGAAGGTTTTTTCACATGGTAAAATCACCTTAGAACCCACCACAATTCCTAAAACGAGTATGGTACCATCAACAAATGATTTATAATGTAACTAAAGTCCTAAAACCCTCTATTAACTACAATGCTTTTTAATGAGGTGCTATCATGTATATTGGTCCCAAGATGGCTGCCAACACTTCTTGGATGAAGTGCTGACAGCCAATCAGATGAGATGTGTGGTTAGGCTCCGCCCAGATATATATCTTTTTTTGAACCTAAATTACTCAAAATCCACTGGAGCACATATATTGAGACCTAGCAAAGGCACATCGGGCTAACAGTCCCTACAATTTACCAAGTTTCGTGCAAATCCATTCAGCCGTTCGAGCTAAAAGTGAGGCCAACCTCCCTATGGAAATTAACATGGGAAAAACACGTTTTGGGACCCCCCTTTTTTCTCGGCCCCCCCTTGATGAAACCCCCCCAAATTGTCAGGGGCTGCTCAGAAACAAAATGTTCAATTTTCCTGAAAATTTCAGCCAATTCCGTCCACAAACGCCAAAGTTATTAGACATAGAATTTTCAAAAATCCCATAGAGAAAAAATCCTAACTATATATACCTACTGGCGACCGCCAGTAGGTAATATATATACATATACATATATATATATATATATATATATATATATATATATATATATATATATATATATATATATATTCAAAAGTACATTTCTCCATTTGTAAAAAACGTCGCCAACACACGAAAAGTTGCTGTGCACGGTAAATTTAATAGGCAGGAAAACAACGCGTTTCGCTTTGCAGCTTGATCACGTTTACAGTGTAACACCAAACACTTGTCCTTTTACAGTTTCTTCACCTCTAGAGAAAGGACAAACCACCAAGTGTCTAAAACATAGGTATTCTCATGGCAGCCATGTTTGAAAGGTTAACATTTGCTTTATGCGAATCAAATCATGCCTTAGCTGGTTTAATATCAACATAATACTGAAATTTGCAGAAAAATATCAGATCCACCAAGCAATGCGTAGATGTTAAATGCATTTTGTAATAATTGCGTGCTAGTGTCCAATTTTATATTTGACCATGAAGAGTACTTAAAGTGCAAAGTAACCATCGCGGACCTTCATGGGTATTATAACTACTGTCATTGTTATACTCAATTATTGTCCACATCGATCTTAGTGTGCAGAAATCTAGCCCAAGTGGGCAATGACCAAAGATTCAAGCGTTATACACAAATCTAGCCCAAGTGGGCAAATAGCCATGATTCTAAGTAAAGTTGCAAACCACGATTCTGAATAAAGTCCACGCCCCAGTGGGCAAACTCGCATGTATCTCATCATCATTCATGTGTCTTAGGTAAGGATAATAAGCACTGCATTGATTTCCATGTTTCGCATGCTTGGATTAGTATGGCTTTTCATGGCGAGTCATGAGGTACCTAAGCAATAAATAAGAAAAGAGGGGGGGAAAAATTAAAAGCTTGAAATGCTATACAGATAATCTAATCTAATTACAATTGTAAGTTCATTCAGCAAGATGTACTGCCAGTTCTTCATGCAGATTTAATCCATTTGGGGTCATACTCTCAAAGTCAATGATATATCGAGATTCAAGTTGTCGTAAGGCCAGTTTTCTATTGCCCCCTCGTGTGCCTGGGGCAACCTTATCTATCACCACCATCCTTACCAAGTTCTCATTCTGAAAATGATGGCTAGAGAAATGGCGAGCCACTGGATATTGTAGGTTGAGGTTCTTGATCGCCCTCAAATGCTGCAGCACTCGTTCTTTAGCTTTTAAGATAGTGCTGCCTACATACCAGAGGTTGCAGGGACAAATGAGAACGTACACACAGTGTGTGGTGTTGCAGGAAAGGTTCTTTTTAATCGCAAACCTACTGCCTGTCGTCCGAACAATAAGTTCCTTACAATTACTGCTGTTCCGACAAGCCTTACAAGATCTACAGCATCTGAAACCTGGGGTGTCTCTTATTTCTATTTTATCCAACACAACATTTTTGCTCAGGTCGTCCTTCAGAGATCTACCTTTTCTGAAGGTGATCTGTGGGTTTTTCCCTAGATATGGTTTCAGGTGATGGTCTGTCATAAGGATACTCCAATGTTTGTTCAGAATTTTGCGTAGATCTTGTGATTGTGCAGAGTATGTAGTGATGAACCTGACTTTATCATCATTTTCCCTGATCTTATTGGGATTGAGTAGTTCATTTCTAGATTTAACATCTACTTTTGCACAGGCCTCAGTGATTGTTTTGTTTTTGTACACTCGTTCACGGAATCTGTTGCACATGACTTCCTTCTCTTTCTCATAATGTGCCATAGTACTACAGTTCCTTTTGGCCCTTAATAGCTCACCATATGGGAAGCTGTCTACTAGGTTGCGGGGGTGAGGGCTTCTGGCATTCAGCAGACTATTACCGCCAGTTGGTTTGCGGTAAAGGCTAGTAGTGATTGTGTCGTCCTGTATCTCAACTTTAATGTCCAAGAACTCAATTGAGGTTTTCTGGATATTTTCTGTAAAGTTCAGGTTGAAAGTGTTTCTATTCAAGGTCTTTACAAAGCTAACCTGAACTATGCGCAAACCAGAATAGACTTATTTTATTTTTCAAGAAAGTTGAAATTAAAAAAATGGTTTGAAACGCATCCAACCAGACCTCCATCTGACACTGATTTAAACATTGTGAATGCCTTAAATTTGAATGATGTAGAATTGATGGAAGTAATTTCCTCAGGTTCCATTGCAACTGAGCATTACCTAAATGATGTTGAAATTGATACCAATGTAAACCCTGGGAGCAACTTTAAAACTAAATCTAGATTCCTCCCGCAAATTGCTTGTGAGTCAGTTGAGGTTTTTGAGAAATGTGTGCTAAATGATATCAAAAAATTAAGGTCCAAACGAATTCCCAATAACATGAAAAACCTATCTTGGGAACAAAAGCTGGCTGTTGACAACTTGAAAGCTGATCAAACTATAGTGATACGCAATGCGGACAAGGGAGGGAATGTTGTGGTTTTGGATAAGGGGAAATACCTTGCAGAAGGGCATAGACAACTAAGTGACACCACATGTTATCAGATATGTAATCATTCTGATCTCAGAACATCAAAAAATTGCTTTGATGATCTTTTACAAGACTTTAGGGACAGAGGATTATTGGAGTGGGAGGAATACAAATACTTGAAATGTGACCATCCCGAGACTCCCATCCTATACCTGCTCCCCAAGCTCCATAAAAGCCCCACTGATCCCCCTGGACGACCCATTGTGTCTGCCATAGGGTCACTGTTGGAAAATACATCCCAATATATTGACCATTACCTAAGACCTTTTGTTGTCGCACTTCCAGCTTACCTAAAAGACACAACCCATTTTCTCAAAATCATTGAAGGTATACACTGGGAACCCACATTTGTCTTGTTCACTCTGGACGTAAGCAGCCTATACACCTGCATTAGGCATGATCTGGGACTCAAGGCTGTTCAACACTTCCTCAAGTCCAGATCGATCTCGTACACTGGTCATTCCCAAATGCTAATCACTCTCATAGAATTTTGTTTAACCAACAATTTTTTTATGTTTGATGACAAGATGTACCGACAGTCACAGGGCACGGCCATGGGCACCTGCTTTGCCCCCAGCTATGCCAACCTATTTATGGGCTGGTGGGAGGAGCAGGTGTCCAAGGAATTGGCTGAATTTGACAACGAAGTGGCCCTGTGGCTTAGGTACATCAATGATATTTTTATGATTTGGAATGGGAGTGTGGATGCAGCCAGGGACTTTGTAAAGACCTTGAATAGAAACACTTTCAACCTGAACTTTACAGAAAATATCCAGAAAACCTCAATTGAGTTCTTGGACATTAAAGTTGAGATACAGGACGACACAATCACTACTAGCCTTTACCGCAAACCAACTGGTGGTAATAGTCTGCTGAATGCCAGAAGCGCTCACCCCCGCAACCTAGTAGACAGCATCCCATATGGTGAGCTATTAAGGGCCAAAAGGAACTGTAGTACTATGGCACATTATGAGAAAGAGAAGGAAGTCATGTGCAACAGATTCCGTGAACGAGGGTACAAAAACAAAACAATCACTGAGGCCTGTGCAAAAGTAGATGTTAAATCTAGAAATGAACTACTCAATCCCAATAAGATCAGGGAAAATGATGATAAAGTCAGGTTCATCACTACATACTCTGCACAATCACAAGATCTACGCAAAATTCTGAACAAACATTGGAGTATCCTTATGACAGACCAGCACCTGAAACCATATCTAGGGAAAAACCCACAGATCACCTTCAGAAAAGGTAGATCCCTGAAGGACGACCTGAGCAAAAATGTTGTGTTGGATAAAATAGAAATAAGAGACAACCCAGGTTTCAGATGCTGTAGATCTTGTAAGGCTTGTCGGAACAGCAGTAATTGTAAGGAACTTATTGTTCCGACGACAGGCAGTAGGTTTGCGATTAAAAAGAACCTTTCCTGCAACACCACACACTGTGTGTACGTTCTCATTTGTCCCTCCAACCTCTGGTATGTAGGCAGCACTATCTTAAAAGCTAAAGAACGAGTGCTGCAGCATTTGAGGGCGATCAAGAACCTCAACCTACAATATCCAGTGGCTCGCCATTTCTCTAGCCATCATTTTCAGAATGAGAACTTGGTAAGGATGGTGGTGATAGATAAGGTTGCCCCAGGCACACGAGGGGGCAATAGAAAACTGGCCTTACGACAACTTGAATCTCGATATATCATTGACTTTGAGAGTATGACCCCAAATGGATTAAATCTGCATGAAGAACTGGCAGTACATCTTGCTGAATGAACTTACAATTGTAATTAGATTAGATTATCTGTATAGCATTTCAAGCTTTTAATTTCCCCCCCCCTCTTTTCTTATTTATTGCTTAGGTACCTCATGACTCGCCATGAAAAGCCATACTAATCCAAGCATGCGAAACATGGAAATCAATGCAGTGCTTATTATCCTTACCTAAGACACATGAATGATGATGAGATACATGCGAGTTTGCCCACTGGGGCGTGGACTTTATTCAGAATCGTGGTTTGCAACTTTACTTAGAATCATGGCTATTTGCCCACTTGGGCTAGATTTGTGTATTACGCTTGAATCTTTGGTCATTGCCCACTTGGGCTAGATTTCTGCACACTAAGATCGATGTGGACAATAATTGAGTATAACAATGACAGTAGTTATAATACCCATGAAGGTCCGCGATGGTTACTTTGCACTTTAAGTACTCTTCATGGTCAAATATAAAATTGGACACTAGCACGCAATTATTACAAAATGCATTTAACATCTACGCATTGCTTGGTGGATCTGATATTTTTCTGCAAATTTCAGTATTATGTTGATATTAAACCAGCTAAGGCATGATTTGATTCGCATAAAGCAAATGTTAACCTTTGAAACATGGCTGCCATGAGAATACCTATGTTTTAGACACTTGGTGGTTTGTCCTTTCTCTAGAGGTGAAGAAACTGTAAAAGGACAAGTGTTTGGTGTTACACTGTAAACGTGATCAAGCTGCAAAGCGAAACGCGTTGTTTTCCTGCCTATTAAATTTACCGTGCACAGCAACTTTTCGTGTGTTGGCGACGTTTTTTCCAAATGGAGAAATGTACTTTTGAATGGATTGGGTGACCGGTAGCCCTACGCCGACCCGCCCGTGAGCGAGACTGAGTACTAACCGGAACTTGGTGTTCTTTGGATATATATATATATATATAACCATGCCCCGGGGGGGTGGGGTCCCCAGGGCAGATATTGGCCTCGGGAGGGGCGCCCACACGGCCCCTTCCTGTTTATTTTTTTGAACAATAGAGGCCACACTTTGGGGGATGGGGACCCCAGGGCTCCAAAAGTGAAAACAGAAGGGGGCCCAACCAGGCATCACACTGGAGGCCTTGCACCCTCCCTGCAGCACTCTGAAAACATGCTCCCTAGAGCGTTTCAAGTTGGGAAATTAAATCCCCTTGAATACTGAGGGTCACTGGGGACCAACTAACCCACCATGTACCTACAGTATGCACCAGGGAGCTGCGTTGCAGAGAGGTGGTCCAAGGTCCTGCCCCCTTTTTACACCACTCTGCAACGCAGCTCCCTGGCGCTTACTGGAGGTAGCTAGTGAGCTAGTTGTTCCCCAGGACCCTCAGAACTCAAGGGGACTTAACCCTCAATTTACAACGCACCAGGGGGCATGTTTGCACAGTAGTGCAGGAAGGAGCATGGCCTGATGTGACAAGTGTGCAAACGGGCCCTGTGGTGCATTTTAAGTAGGGGCATTAATTCACCTTGAGCCCTGGGGGTCCCTAGAGGCCAAATATCCCACCAGGTACCTCTAGTAAGCACCAGGGAGCTGCATTGCAGAGAGGTGGTCCAAGGCCACACACCCTTTTTACTAGGTCTGGGCGGTAAATTCCGTTCTGTTAGCAGAATTTGTGGAATTTGGGTAATTTTGCATTCCGCGGAGAACGCAAAATGGCCCAAAATTCTACATACCGCAAGTTCACGAAATGTTTTGCTTGTTTGCGTTCTCAAATGCATGTTCGCAAGATATTTTCCCCCAAGCACGCAAACAGTGATTGCAAAAAGTAAAAAAGCATTGTGAACAAGCAATTCCGCGTGTTCGCGAAATTTCTGCTCGTTCGCTGAGATTTTTTACCATTTCGCAGACATTTGCGTTAACCGATTACGCAAATTCCACCCACCCCTACTTTTTACCCCCCTCTGCATTGCAGCTCTGTGCATGTACTCATGCAATGTCCCAGGCACTAACACATGCACTGCTATATTCCCCTGAGCACTACTGATGCAGTCCAGCCATCTCCTTGTCACTACCCATGCACTCCTCCAATCACCCAGCCAGCACCATGTAGTTATCCAATCACACCGCCAAAACCAGAGCACTTATAAATTCGCCATGCACTCTCCTTGCAGTACTCTAATAATCCAATTAGTACCCTTGTACTTATGCAATTGCCCTGGCACAAACACATGCACAGCTACAATCCCCTGAGCCTAACCCATGCAGACGTCAAACCTCCAATTACCCAGTTAGTACCCATGCACTGCAGCAATCCCTTTGTCACTACCCATGCGCTCTTCTAATCACCCTTCCAGTATCATGTACTCATTCAATCACTCCGCCAAAGCCCAAGCAGTTATAAAATCACCATGTACACTCCTTGCAGTACTCTAATCATGCAGTCAGTACCCATGTACTCATGCAATGACCCAGGCACTAACACATGCACTGCTACCATTACCTGAACACTACCCATGCAGTCCAGCCATCTGCTTATGCACTCCTCCAATCACCCAGTCACCACCAGGTACTTATCCAATCATTCTTCCACAATCCAAGCACTTATAAATTCACCATGCTCTCTCCTTGCAGTACTCTAATGATCCAGTCACTATCTATGTACTCATGCAATGACCCAGGCACTAACTCATGCAATGACCCAGGCACTAACTCATGCACTGCTACAACCCCCTGAGAACTACCCATGCACTATTCCAATCACCCAGCCAGCACCATGTAAATATCCAATCACTCTGTCAAAAGCGAAGCACCTATAAATTCATCATGCACTCTCCTTACAGTCTAATCATCCAGTCACTACCCATGTACACATACAATGACCCAGACACTAACACATGCAGTGGTACAATCACCTTTACACTGCCCATGCAGTCTTCCAATCACCAAGCCAGCACCATGTACTTATCCAATGACTCCGCCAAAACCCAAGCACTTACAAATTCACCATGCACTCTCCTTGAAGTACACTCTTCATCCAGTCAGTACCCATGTACTTGTGCAATGCTCCGGCACTAACACATTCAATCATACAACCCCTGTGCACTACCCATTCAGACCTCTAACCACCGCACAGTACTGATTCACTCCTGCAAATCCCCAGGTAGTACCCATGGATTCCAGCAATCCCCTGTCACTACCCATGCACTCCTCCTATTATTTACTAGAGTCTTACAGAAGAGGTCATGCCAATCACAAGGGTACCCCGGTCCCCAACACATAGTGTTCACTAGTGTATATAGGTGTTTTCACTGCATTCTTTCAGAATAGCATGGTTAGTCAGAGTCAGTTACTATCAGTACCCGTCAGCAAAAAGTTCAGGGCACAGGATGACTTTGCAACAATGCCTCTTTCTGCTCCTCGCTTGCTTCTTTCTGCACCTTTCTTCGTCTTTCTGTACTTCTGTTGCCTCTTTTTGCATTTCTCTTGCTTCTTTCTACCCTTTACTTCCTCTTTCTTCACATGTCCTACATTTGTAGGCATAGTTAGAAATTAGCATTTAAAAAACCTTTGAAATTCACTGAAACAAACCATAGGTTTCAGAGACGTTATAGTTAGAAATTAGCATTTAAAAAACCTTAGAAATTCACTGAAAAAACCATAGGTTTCATGGATGCTGTAGTTAGAAATTAGCATTTAGAAAACCTTTGAAATTCACTGAAAAACATAGGTTTCAGGGAAGTTATAGTTAGAAATTAGCATTTAAAAAACCTTAGAAATTCACAGAAAAAAACATGGGTTTCAGGCACGTTATAGTTAGTTGGATATTTCACTCGTTCAAAACCATAGAAATTCTGGCGTTATGGTTAGTTCAGCTAACAATAATTTACGCCTCCTTAACGAATTGCTGATGACGTCACATATTACATCATTCATGACATGGTCAGTGACATCACTGATGACATCTCAAATGACATCACTGATGACATCATCCACATGAACATCTGATGCACCTCCTCACACTCTAATATAATCTTTGCTGCACCCACTGTAAAATGCAGACTACCATTTTCGAAACCATCAACACACCAATTCCAGTTACTACATATGCACTCACTGATTTCTAGGTCTACACACACATCCACTCATTCACCCATACATACACTCATTCATTCAGACACTCATCAATACAACACTATCATATGCACTCATACACCTATACAGACACTCACACACCACCACTCATCCAGTTACTCACACACCTAGTCAGTCATGCTAAGAACCAACCACACTCCCATTTACTCACCTATACAAATATATACACACCACCTCACTAATTCATACAGATACTAATGCATACTTACTCTCTTTAATAATCACTGATACAAGTACATACTCATCCATACATACACTCTCACAATCACTGACTCTCACATATAGTGATTTATATACTCCAACTCTCACATATACTGCTTTTTAGGTCTCGCCTATGCAGAGCACATGCGCTGCATATGGGGGATCTCTTTGAATCAATCTGCTTTATTCCCCAAAAACGTGCACGCATTGCATTGCTTCCAATGGCAAAGCATGCACGTTTGGCGATTCCCTTGCGGGAGAGAGCTTTGGCGACATCTATTGGCAATTATCGTGCTCGCTCCCAGAAGGTAAACACTGCCTGTCCCTGCTCTCAGCCACAATCCCCCTACCCCTCCGACTTGTTTAGAACTGCACTGGCTATGTGGGACACTGGCATCTCTTCGCACACTATATTTTCACAAATTATTTTTGCCACTTATCAGCTCGCTACAGTGGTTAAGGCACTTTCTATTTTTGGAGCTAGCTGTTGTTTTGGAGATTCCAGCAGTATTGAGCCAGACTTGTATTATTCCTACAGCGATCATAGAATATAGCTTTTTAACATGTTGAGGTGTTTTTGCATTCTTTAGGCATTGTGGTGTGAGTCTGAAACGAGGGGTCTTTGCAGCTCATCTGCTTTAGACCTTATCTCGTTGAAGGCAAGTGGCTTTTTGTCTCAGCTTGTCATCTAAAAGTCCAGGAGTTCAAAGTGACCATGACCATTCTTCTGTGTAGATTCGTCACTCATGTACTTTAGTTTAGTTTTTTCATTGTAGTTGGTGAACATTGATGTTTTTATATCACTACAAAAAAACTTATCTGGACATTTAGGGACTTATTTACAAGCCCGTTGAGCTGCCTGTACACCACTTTTTCCCATATTAAAAGTGACGTGGCTGCGATGCAAGGGCCAGGAGCTTGTAGCAAAGCCCCTAAAAGTATTTCCACAAGGCGCTTTGCTCATTTTCTGTTCACATGTGCTTGCACGCCATGTGCATTGGCTCTGATTGCATTAGCATTCATTTAAAAAGGTGAGGTGATGAAAGGCACTGTTGGACTGAGGCTGGGACCCGCGGTCGTGGGTATACTTAGAGCACGATTCGAGAGTGAAAGCCAAGCAGTTACATAGATCACAAGAGGAACTTCACAAAACCTCACAAAGTGGGTTAAGACAACACAACTGCATATTAGCATGTTGTTACCCAACACCTCGTCCTAATGTCTTTCCTCGTGCACTTTTCATTGTGGCAAATCACGTTTTTTAAAAGTTGGGACCGTTGTCACAAACGGTTCCAACTTTTATTCATTGATCACATTTCCATGCACCGCTTTCACTGACTTGCCTTCCAAACAGAACGGTACTTAACGCAGACACACAAATGGCTACGGAGAGGTGATTTAAATCCAGCTGACATGGAATTTCCAACAAAGGCGGCAGATCAGTATTCAAGGGAGGTAAATCTAGCTCCATTAGAAGGATGTACTCAATCCCGTGCCTTCGAGGCACTGGAGGACAGGACCTAATGTAAGCGAGGGCACGCGGGCAAGGAGTTACTACCAGACAGGAGCATCTGGGAAGAGCAGAGAGGACAAGTAGGGGCATACAGACTTTTAGCACACAATCCACTGGACAATTTTATTTTAATGTCACAAGTGACGCTTATCAATGTTAAAAAACTTGTTCAGATTGTTTGAAGGTCAAGACCTTGCATTTTAATTAATCTGGTGTTTTTGGACTTCTAGCAATATTTATAACAATTTAACTATCACACCCCAACAGATTGCCATGCATATTTTAACATGAGTGAAAAAGCCAGCTCACCATTCCAAGAAGGTCTGTACATTACTTTAACATATTAAACTTTAGGGCCACAGCCTGTAGAATTCTGCATAGCTGGATTTTTAAGGGTGGCCCTGACATTGTGAGATTCTGAAGCTATCTCAATGTTTGCACCATTGCCACAAATGCCACATAATTCACCATCTGCAGCAAGATCTGACCATTTTACCAATTTGTGTTTCTTGTTCACCCAGGTTAATCATCACTTCACATGTAGCATGGGATTCCAACATGCCGTTGAAGGTTCTAAACATGCACCGTAGCTTTCCCCTTTTCACTTTTTACCTCCTACATTCAAACCTTTATCTACAGAAAAACACCTTCAGGAAAAATGAAAAATATGTTTCTAACTTTTGGTGAAAGGAAATTTTCTCTGTAATAGAATAGGTCTTAGTGTAACATTCCAGCATGGGTTCCCTGGTGCGTGCTCAGGCTTTCCCAGAGAGACAGAGAGGATTTATAAATGCTAACATCAAAATGCGTTTCTACCTCTCAATGCAATATAGATTATTCATTGACGCTGAATCACATTCTATTTTTTATTAGTTGAATATCTGTTTAATTTTATCGGCCAGATTTTATTTTTTACTTTGCGGATGTTGATGTCTGCCTCTTTTCAAGACAAATAAAACAGTTTGAAAAACAATAAAATAAACAAATGTTCCTTTTTAAAGCACTGGAATTTCTTATATGTCACTAAGGATGTAAACATGTGATACTAGTTGGGAAACAATGCCCCGGATGAACATGACACACCAATTGCATTTGATTAAAATGCCAAATGATTTGAACTGGCCGTATAATTTAGATAATCAAGCCACATAAATGGCTTATTCCTTGTTGCATAATTCCAGCGGCCTAGCCAAGAGGGATGTAGGCCGGGTATTACAAGCTGTGGAGCATTTTCTAGACAAAAGAAACAAGCATTGGCATAGCCAATAGTTCTCACCTTATAAGTGTTTAGCCATGCAACAGTTGATGTTGTTGCACCAAGGATATTGTACTGCATAACTAAATACTTATATTGTCCCAAAGGCGAGACCTACTGGCTATGTCAATGCTTGTTACATATGTAGTTACCTGGACATGTACCACTGAGGCATCCATTCACTTATCAACACACCCATACACACAATCACCCAACCATACAGCTGGTTCCACATGCACTCTTGAACCCAGATACCCAGTGAATCAACCACTAACACATCTATGCACAGAGTCACACACCTCCCACCCAACCATACACACAATCAGTCTCCCATACAAATACTCAGGCAACTAATCAATAACCCATATAGACAAGCATGTAGCTACTGACCAACCCATGCAGCAGCTTACACAATAACAGACAGACTGATACAGACATTCACACAGTTTAGTCACTAACCCATGCATTCAGTAAGACACATTTAATCACTCACTTATTCAGTCGGTCATTCACACACCTACTAAATCCTCCATCCAGACACTTACACACCCACTCATTCTTAAATACACCTTGGCATATATATAAAACATATTTAAACTTTAAAGAAACACAGTCACTGGATGATGTAATCAATGATGTCAATAGTGGTCATTTCAGATGCCATCAATAATGTCATCAGTGATGTCACTGACCATATCATGAATGATGTAATATGTGACTTCATCAGCAGTGCATTGCCGGGGCACGAGTTATAGTTAGCTGAACTAACTATAACAGCTGAATTTATCTGGGGTTGTACGAGTGAAATGTCCAATTAACTATAAGGTCAATGAAACTAATGTTTTTTTCAGTGAATATATATATATATATGTCGGCGGTGATGGTTTTGGGCACTAAATAAAGAAAATTGCACCATCAACTGGGTTCGCTTTGTCTGTTGTTTACAGTACCTGAAGACGATCTGTGCCTCTTATATATACATCAATACATATATATATCTCAAAACAAAAAAATTCTCTTTTGTCTGCGAGGACACAAATTTCAAAACAGAAAACAAAACTGCTTCATATATCAAACCAGCCCCAGGATGCTTGTTTCTGGTCCAGAGAAGGCCTGTTATATAACTTCTGGCTCAACTGTTCCCATAAGGAACAGGCTCAACACTGATTTGCATATGGCTCAGTCTGAACTGCGGTGGCGAAGTGAGCTAGAGAATGATCTTGGATTCAACCCAGACTTGTGACTTGGGGTGAGTGTCTGAAATTTTTTTGCGCTCCATCCATCATCTCCTTGTGTTGGCTTTGTTCGCCCTAAGCTGGCAGGGTATGACCATACATGTGTGCATTGCTCACTTTGCCACTGGATCCAAGCTAGCCTGGCTAATGAGGGGTGTTGCCTCGAAACCGGACTTAGGATGCTTTTTTCCGGGCGAGGGAAGATCTGGCTTGGCAGTTCAGGATGGAATGTTCCCAAGGAACAGGATCCAGACTAATCTGCTCATGGCTAGTTCTGAACTGGGGTGGCAAAGTGAGCTAAAGAACGATGTGGAATTTAAACCAAGATCTGTGACTGGGGGGAGTGTCTGAAATGTTTCAGAGCTTCGTCCATCATCTCCTTGTGTTTGCTTTGTAATTTAAATGTTAACCACAGAGTCACTGAGGACCCAATTAGCTTCAGAAAATCTGTCCAGGAAACTCACCTTCATAAAGTGCTGCATTGCAACCCTTAGCCAAGCCTACAGTCTCTATTCTTTACCCCATTCTAATGGCACCCATTACTACCTAGGTACATGAGTTCTTCCAGACTTTTATCACTTGCTCAGAGCACATGTTAAATTTCTGTTAAATTCCCTGGATTGAGTAATTCTGTGCCTAATTCTGACTTATTTTCTGGGTCGCACAGTGGTTCCTTACTCTGAGTGGTATAACGCAGCAATTATGTTTTGAAATTCCATTCAGTTTTTTGAAATTTCAGCCCTCCAGAATCTTCGCACAACTTGTAACTAGACCCTAAGTGGTTTGCTCATAATCACAGACTTTAAAGTTTAATACCTGGGCTGGATTAAAGGGCATGTTCAAAAGTTGGCAGCTTTGCCAATAGACCATAGTCCAATGAAAAGTGTGGATGCTTACAAAATGGTGGCTTAACACTAAACGTCAACATCGCATGTTACATGTATATTTTCTTGTCACTTCAATATGCACAGATTCCACCCACAAATCAATAGCTTCCCTCAAGAGAAGGAAGGAGGAGTTCAGTAAGGACTTTTATCACTACAGTATGCTGATATTAGCTTTAGATGCAATAGGGGCTGAAAACAGTGCAGGTTGGGTAAGTTTGGATTATAGCTTCTGTGGTTGTACACTCTTCAACATTCACTTTCAGGCATGCTGTGGAGCAGGAAGAACTGATAATGGCAGGTACCATCTGAATGGTGAATAGACATTCACATTTTTGATCAAATTCGTTATTTGTAGCTTGAACATTGAGCATCTGTTCATCACTGAGGTCCCAACAATATATTTATTATCACAGAATAATTGAAAATTCACCTTTTCCTCGCGAGACACCATCAGCACAAGATTATATGGTACATCTTGATCAGAGTTGTTTCCGCTAGTAACATCCACCATTATATTCTGACTCTTGACGGAGTTGACAAAGTCATCAATTTCTGACCCTGGTGTGGAAAAAGACAGTCCTGTTTATTATATGAACAGTTTTCACTGAGATATTCGTCTTTCTAAACAGCCTTCATGCTCTCTTCTTCCCTAGAGGGAGCATGTATCAATGTATTCACAAAGGCAATCACCATTTCATTGTTCATGACATCTGCAGTCGATCTGAGTACACTGGCTAGAGTATCCCCTTGATCTCTTTTTATGTTTACCTTTATTTTATTGACTTATTGGCAAGAAAGAAACATCACATACACTGGGTACCCCATACCCAAATCACAGTATATCCCTCCTCTCCCAGCCCGCACGAGCAAAAATGCAACCAAAATCCATGTATTGCAGTCTGAAGATTGGTCTTTGTCAAAGCAGGGTACGAGGCTAGCCCCTTCTAAACATGTCAAAAATGTAACAACCCTAGAACTCCCTTCATCCTGCCCCTCCCTCCCCCAAACTGGTGTACTGAGGATCTGCCCCTTCAGGACCCTGGTCAAAGGATTGTCATTGGACAGCTAATCAGGGGGCCTTAGTTGCCCCCCCTGCTTCCGTAAGCCGGAGAAGTTGAATGTATTTTGGGCAGGTCATTTCATTCAGCCCCATCGCCAGCAGGGACACTAGGGGTCACCAGGTAACCCTAAAGGTCTCTTCAGAATTCGTAAAGGAGGTAAGGATCCATTCCATTCCTAGAATGTACCACAGTGTGTGTAACCATCCCATGTGTGTCGGACGAGTCTGTGTACCCCAGTGTGATAGGATGTGCTGGATTACCACCCACAGCGCCAAGCCTATTTGCTTCATTCAGATGGATTTCAACGGATAAGTGATCGGGTTGGGCAGCCCCAGCACTGTGTAAGCCAGAAATTGAGGTATTTCAGTCTCAAACTATCTGTCAATGTCTTCCAGTATCTTGGTCCAGTACCCCGTCAGTTCCTTGGAATCCCATAACAAGTGGAGCTGTGTGCCCTCTTCCTCTCAACCTCACCGACATGTTGGGCTGCGGTATGGATTTCCTTTGTTTAGGCGGGTTGGTGTCAAGTACCAACAGTGGCGGCTGGTGGATTTTAAAAGTGGTGAGGCGAAAATGTTGTACCGCAAAGTAATAAGCGAGCGTGCAAGCCCGAACTGCAAAAGGAGGGTGGGGGGGGGCAAGAATAGTCCTGTCTTTGATGTAGTGGTACTGGTTTGGAATCATGTCATGTTGTAAATATTTTGGCAAACAAGCTGCATTTCAACCAGGCTGTAGAGCCTATGTACTGTACATTGGAAAAATCCAATAACCTGTGTGAGATGACTTCAAAAACGAAGTTGTAAATTACACTGGGGTGAGAGAAGTGACCCAGTCACAACTCAGACATGTTTACTTACTTTATGGCAGTGTAGGCATGCGTCACTTTGCTGGAGGCAGTTAGTCCTATGCTTAGGTGCACATATTGGAGTCATGCTGCCATGCTGAATGGGCAGTGTGTGCTGATGTGATCAGACAGAATGGTTGCATAGGGTGGTTCAAGTGCAAAAGAGGGAGTCTAGTGAAATGTGGTTTACACAAACAGAAGATTTTTGTACTGCGAATAATACATAAGGGGTTATTTCAAAAAGTACATCCCAGCATCGGAGACAGGGAGGAACAAATCAAAATACTCTTATCTTCATATTTCACTTCACTTTATAGAAACATTATTTTGTGCCGTTCATTATTTTTGTTAAGAAACCATTTTATAACACTGACGGCTAGATTGTTTTCCTAGTTCAAGTTTTTCATCAAAGCAATAACAATTTATTTCATGCCACCAAGGGTAGCGAGGTCACAGCAGACAAGATGTGACAACTACATGTTAACACAAACAGTAAAACGACGAGAGAGAGAGAGATGAGCTACAGACGGCCTCCAAAACCAATACTTTCACTAAGCATTTGTCAGTCTGCACAATAGTCGTCAAAGATAACCTGTTTTTTAAAGATTAAATGCACCGGATGTCGGTTTAGTCAGAACCAGTCCCTGCCGAGATCCCTGTGCAAAATTTGGCCACAATACATCTCTTCTTTGCTGGATTCAATCGACATCAACGATGTGCTTGCTCTGCTCCATCAACATTGGGAGCGGTGTTATCTAACCCAGCTGCTGCTTCTCCACAAGCCATTTCAGTCACCAAGGCCTGAACTGCTTTCTATGGCCTCAAACTCAGAATTCTGGCAAGCACATGTCCACATCACAAGTGGAAAGAAAATGCAGGGGGACAGAACACATAAACATTCAGGCACGTAACTGTACTGACAGGAATACACGGAGAAAGATTTTTAAAAAAAATGTTTTATGGGAATGTTTGCATCTCTTATTTTTCTTTTTGTACCCAGACACAAGTCAGAAAATGAAATAAATCACAGTCCTCGAGACACAGACCTCTATTCAGACTCCGAGGGCGCTTTGCCGGCCCCAGAATCGGATCTTTAAAGCAGCCAAATATTAAAGGAGGCCTGGCTGGAACTGAGCGGTACAGATGTCCGGAAGGAACTTACAAGGAAGGAGGATCTAGAAGTAACGAGGACACGCCGTTCTGCTAGACTCTCTCCCGTGACGCAGATGCATGCTGTTTTAGTACAGGCCAGGCCTGATTGTCAAGCCCGAACAACAGATACCCCCTGCCTCATGGAAGGTCTGGACACACCCGAGAGAGTGGGGGGTCTCGCTGCAGAGGGGATGGGGGGAGGCGGGATAATTATAAATAATAGAATTTTCAAACTTACCTGCTTCCCGCCTTTAAGTTCCCAGCAGACAGACTCCCGATTGCCGCCGTCCTACTTTCGAAGAATTCCCAGGGTGCTGCTCGTCAGCAGGAAGGCTGCAGGCAGCCTCCCTGACCCTCCCCTCCATGGCAGCCGGCGCTGATTGGTTCGGCCGGCTGCCCTAACCTCGTCATTCTTCCAAGTCTGCATTCTGCAGAACGGAGAGTGGGAGGAGGCTTGGGGGAGCGGCTTGCCCACTGTTGCTAATACTGTCTGTTTGGACAGCCTCTCAGGCTGTCCAAACAGTCCGTATTCACAACAGTGGGCAAGCCACTCCCCCAAGCCACTCCCCCTGCCCTGAGGCTCGACTCGTAATCAGGAAGTTCTGCAGTGCTGACTGCTTTCTCGCCGTGCGAGAAGGGCAGGCAGAAACAAATGGTAGTTATAAATAAATAACTACCATTTGTTTCTGCCTTCTTCTCGCACGGTGAGAAAGCAGGGGGGGCGGCGCCCTAACGCCCCCATGGTAAAACCGCCACTGAGTACCAATATGTGGCTACTTTGACAGCAGATTCCCTGCTGGCCATGTTACAAGCAGTATGTTGGCTCTGTAATAAATGTCTCGCCAATCTTTCTCCATCAGCTCCCTTCCCACTTGTGGGACACCCCCGCGCCGCACGGCCACCAGCTGCTGCGTGTGTTCCCCTCTGCCTGCCTTCTGCCCCGCTGACGCCGTGGTCGCTCCCCTCTGGTTTCCCAGTTGTTTTGCCCTAAATTTGTGCTTGTCTGTTTCTGCCGTCTGCTCGCGTATTTTGCTGTTTTTCCTCGTTTTGCCCGTAATTTGTGCTTGTCTGTTTCTGCCGTCTGCTCGCGTATTTTGCCGTTTTTATTTGTTTTGCCCTAAATTTGTGCCTGTTAATTTCTTTGTATCCCCTGTGCCGTGTCCAGTTTCCTTCCTGATTGGCCGCCTACCTCGCCGCCCTCCGCTCTCGCTTCCCGCCACCGACATTGGCCCCGCCCCTTTTTCTCTTCTGTTCCCTCCCCGCTCCCGCCTCCCAGCTGCTCCGCCCACCCGCGCACTTCGCCTTAAATGGCGACCGTGCGGACGCGCAGCGGTCACGCGCAGCGGGCGCGCCGATTGTGCGCCGAAGGCGCGCCAAAGGTAAGCCCGTCTACGCCCGTCCGCGACCGGATCGCGACCAGCGCCAGGACCCCTGGCCCACGAAGACCCCGACCGACCCGCCTGACGTACTCCGCCGCCACCCTCACCGCTCTCAACACCGGCCGACTCCCAGAATGCCATCAAGCCTCTCCACGACGTACCCACGGACCCTTCAGCTGCCACGCCTGCAAGTTCACCTGCATCCGGACCTGCCTCGCACCAGCACCCACCAAGCCGAACACCAGCAGTACCCACCTCAAGTGCATCCTGCTCAACACCCGCTCCATCCACAGACATGCCATCGAACTCTGGAACCTCCTCGACACCACAGCTCCAGACGTTGCCTTCCTCACGGAGACCTGGATGAACGCCTCTTCAGCTCCCGACATCGCCATCGCCATCCCAGAGGGCTACAAGATCGTCCGGAGGGACCGAAACGCCAACCAGATGGGAGGAGGCATCGCCATCATCCACAGGAGCACCATCCGTCTCACGACCAGCACCGACAACTCCCTGACCACCGCCGAACACCTGCATTTCCAGATCCACACCAACCCGAACACCACCCTCAGAGGCACCCTGATCTACCGACCCCCTGGACCACGCACACAATTCAGCGAGGACATCGCCGACTTCGTCAGCCCACATGCCCTCCCCTCCGCTGACTACATCCTCCTGGGAGACCTCAACTTCCATCTGGAGAACAACAACGACCGCAACACCAGCACCCTGCTCGACAACCTCACCAACCTGGGACTCAAGCAACTGGTGTCCACCCCCACCCACCTCGCCGGACACACACTCGACGCTGTCTTCTCATCCAGCAAGGACATCAACTTCAGCCACACCACAGAGCTTCAATGGACGGACCACAGCTGCGTCCACTTCACCTTCAAGAAAACAACGACCCACCACCACCAGCAACAGACCGCCCGCAGAAGCTGGAACAAGATCACAGCAGACCAGCTCGCCACCTCCCTGAGCCAGCACCCTCCTGCCAGCTCAGCGAACCCCAGCCAGGCCGCCGACAACCTCACGAAGTGGATCAGCAACTGCGCGGACGAACTCGCCCCACTGAGGACCCCGCCCAGCAGACCCGGCAGCAAGAAAGCCCCATGGTTCACCGACGAACTCAAGAGCTCCAAGAAGAACTGCCGAGCCCTCGAGAAAGTCTGGAGAAGGGAACCGACACCGGACAACAGGACCTCCTTCAAACTTGCCACCCGGAAACACCACCAGCTGATCCGCGCCGCCAAGAAAACAGCATTCAAGGACCGGTTGGACAACAACGCACACAACTGCAAGGAACTCTTCAACATCGTCAAAGAGCTTTCCAACCCCAGCGCAGGAAACAACGACATCACCCCATCGCAAGACCTCTGCAACTCCCTGGCTTCATACTTCCACAACAAGATCGCGGACATACACAACAGCTTCAACAACCAACCAACGCACACCATGACCGAACAACCACCCCCCACCACCACCCTCCGCGCCTGGACCCCGATCAGCACCGAAGACACCATCCGCACGATGAACTCCATCCACTCCGGATCACCGACCGACCCCTGCCCTCACCACGTCTTCAACAAAGCCGACGCTGTCATCGCACCCCACCTGCGAGACATCATCAACACATCCCTCGACACCACCATCTTCCCCGAGAGCTGGAAACACGCCGAACTCAGCGCCCTACTCAAGAAACCAACAGCGGACCCCACCGACCTCAAGAATTACCGCCCCATCTCGCTCCTCCCGTTTCCAGCCAAAGTCATCGAGAAGACCGTCAACAAGCAGATGGCCGCTTTCCTCGAGACGAACGGATCCCTCGACCCCTCACAGTCCGGCTTCCGAGCCAACCACAGCACCGAGACCGCCCTCATCGCCGCCACCGACGACATCCGAGCCCTGATGGACAATGGAGAAACAGCGGCCCTCATCCTCCTAGACCTCTCCGCGGCATTCGACACGGTCTGCCACCGCACCCTAGTACGGCGCCTCAGCAACGTCGGAATCCAGGACAAGGCGCTGGAGTGGATCACCTCCTTCCTCGACGGGAGAACACAGAGAGTCCGCCTACCACCGTACAAGTCAGAGGCCACCGAAGTCATCTGCGGCGTCCCCCAAGGATCATCTCTGAGCCCCACCCTCTTCAACGTCTACATGAGCCCCCTCGCGGCCATCGTACGCAAACACAACCTCAGCATAATCTCCTACGCCGACGACACCCAGCTGATCCTCTCCCTGACCAACGACCCCGCCGCCGCCAGAGCCAACCTGCACGAAGGGATGAAAGAGGTAGCCGAGTGGATGACGACCAGCCGCCTGAAACTGAACTCGGACAAGACGGAGGTCCTCATCCTGGGCTCCTCTCCCTCCGCCTGGGACGACTCCTGGTGGCCTCCCGCCCTGGGCACCGCACCCAAACCGACAGACCATGCACGCAACCTGGGCTTCATCCTGGACTCCTCCCTCTCCATGACCAGGCAAGTCAACAACGTCTCCTCGGCATGCTTCAACATCCTACGCATGCTACGGAAGATCTTCTGGTGGATCCCCACCGAGACCAGGAAGACCGTCACCCAGGCCCTCGTCACCAGCCGACTGGACTACGGCAACGCCCTCTACGCCGGGACCACCGCCAAGCTCCAGAAGAGACTCCAGCGGATCCAGAACGCCTCAGCCAGACTCATCCTCGACATCCCACGAACCAGCCACATCTCCGGACATCTGCGAGACCTTCACTGGCTCCCCGTCAACAAAAGAATCACCTTCCGCCTCCTCACCCACGCACACAAAGCCCTACACGACCAAGGCCCGAGCTACCTCAACAGCCGAGTCAACTTCTACGCTCCCAAACGCCACCTCCGATCAGCCAACCACGCCCTCGCCGCCGTCCCCCGCATCCGAAGAGCGACTACAGGAGGAAGGTCCTTCTCCCACCTGGCCGCCAAGACCTGGAACTCCCTCCCGACCGACCTGCGCCTGACCCAAGACCACCTCTCCTTCAGGAAGAAGCTGAAGACCTGGCTGTTCGAGCAGTAGCGGCTCCCCCCCCCCCAGCGCCTTGAGACCCCACGGGTATGTAGCGCGCTTTATAAGTGTCACTGATTGATTGATTGATTCTTAATTGCCACACCCATGGTATCTGGTTGGCCGAGGGTTGTGAGGGAGCAGGCGTTCTCAACATGGTGTACAATTCAGAGATCATTTTCTTATCTGAATGTTTCGTCATTAACCATTTTTCGTATTTCGTCAGTTTCCTGCTCACGTGAGGCCGTACTTCTGGCTGAAGGAGCCAATGGTGGAATGGCATATGATTGTCACACTTCTGAGAATGGGAGGATCCCATCTAGATCAAAGAAGTGCCCCGCCGTTATGCAATCCGAATACCGCCACTGTGAAAAAGCTCTTTCATCCCTCACCGGCTTAAACTCTGTGTTGTCGAACAAGGGAGTCAGCGGTGAAGGGCAGGACATCAACTCCCATCTGACGGCCACCCAATCCCATCCCATACGAGCAACACGGAACTCGTAATGGGTGAACCCCTAAGATTCGGCGGCCTGTCCTCTCTAATCTAGAAGGGAACCTTCCATAGGGAAAGTTTTGCCAGCGCTGTATCCTGGAATAGCCACCTCTTTTCAGATTCTGGTTGGCTCCATTCTATCAGATATCTAAGTTGTGCGGCTCTAAAATACTCCAGTACATTTGGTATTCCCAACCCTCCCTCCTCCGGTGGTCTGTGGGCAAGATCCCTGCGTATACAAGGTTGCGCCCCTGCCCATACGAACTATTGCATTGCCAGTTGTAACTTGTGGAGCATCTCCGATTGGGGCCAGGCCGGTAAAGTCCAGAATATGTACAGCACCCTAGGCACAATGGACATTACTATGGCTGCGACTCGCCCGAGCAGTGACAGTTGGTGGTGTTTCCACTGCTGGACGACCCTCGTGATCTTGGAGAGAAGCTTTGAATAGTTATGCGTGACCGTTTGTGCTATGGATGGGGCTATGTCTAGTCCCATATATGGGACCATATCCCAAACCTGTAGCCCCCAAATTGTCGACGGTCCCCACACCCCCCCGGAGAGCTCCTCCCATCGCCCAAGCATAGGATCATGGACTTACCCACGTTCACATGAAAACCAGAAACCTGTCTAAAGAATTCAGGTTCACGTAAAAATGCTGGTACGTATTGCTCTGCTTTCTCTAGGGCCGCTAGGATTTCATCGGTATATAAACTCACAGAGTGTCTCTCCCCGCCAAAAAGGATGCCCAGTATTTTGGGGTTGTCTCTGATCTTCTGAGCCAATGGTTCCACGTGTAGCGCAAAGAGGAGGGGTGAGAGCGGAGACCCCTGTGTTGTGCGCCGCTTGATCTCAGAGGGTCTAGAGGCTATCCTGTTGACCCTAATTGTCGCTGTGGACCTATTGTAGAAGCTTGCCACCCAAGCCCGGAACCGGTCACCAACGCCAAAGGGAGCTAGAGTCTTATCTAGAAATCCCCAGTTCACCTTGTCAATTCCTTCTCGGCATCGACCAACAACAGGAGGGCATCCATCTTTGTATGGTGGTCTTTGACGATGTGAATGAAGGCCGACTGGTCCAGTTTGATGACGAGGGTTATGAACCTGAAACCGGTCCCAGGATGCTTATTTCCAGTCCAGGAAAGACATGGCCTCACAGTTCGGGCTTGACTGTTCCTATGGGGCACATGGTCAAGACTGATTTGCATATGGCTGGGTCCAAACTGGAATGGCATGGTGAGCAAAAAAACGATGGATTTAGGCCCAGATCTCTGTACTGGGGTGAATGTATGATATTGTTCTGCATTCTGTCCAGCAATTGTTATTTTTGTATCCCCCAGTTTTTTTAAATGCAGCCTTTTTTCCTTAAATGAAAATGGGATGCATTTAGAAAAAAAAATGAAACGTTTTCATTTCATGTTTTAAGGGCAGGCAGTGGTCCCTGAGACCACTGCCTGCCCTTAAAAAAAATGTTGCAACCATTTGCAAAGGGGGAGGGGTCCCCTGGGGACCCCTTCCATTTGCGAATGCATACCACCTACTTGAAGTAGGTGGTAATTGCAAGTGTTTTGCAACCACGATTGTGGATGCAAAACATTAGTACATGGGTTTGAAACTCGCTATTCGTAAGGGAACGCCCCTTCCAAACAGCGTGTCTCTAAACACTTTTTTCGAGTCACAATTCATTTGCGACTCGCAAAATTGTGTTGGTACATGTCCATGACAATTTTAGCATGCACAAATGTGTCGCTAACCCGTTTGTGCATGCTAAAATTGTTTGTACATCTGGCCCTATGTCCCTGTACTCGTGCGTTGAGAATCCACACTTTGTAGACCTGAACAAAAGAGTATTCATTACAAATATATGAAGATGTCCATTGTAATCATGTTTACCTTCTACAGACAAACTATGGAAGCACCTATTTACTAAGGGTAGGTAAAGCTTGACTCTTAAAAGGTTATTTCCCATCTGTTGTTTTCTAGGATTTGAATCTCATGTTTTATTGAATCTGTCCAGTTAAAATTGTTGTTTCTGTCCTGATAGGGGTACATTATCAACAGGTAGTTACACAACATCTCAAAAATAGATGTGTCCCCCAATGGAGGGCAGTGGATATATGGAGTTTCATTTGTAATAGCTTTGCATGTAGCATATGCCTTTGAAACATTTTACTCATGGGTGGAGTTTGAACTGTAGAGGCTGCCTAAGGGCAGCTTCGTGCATATAAACCCGCAGTACCTACAGTAGGACATATCATTATCTGGAAATCCCTTTGACTTACCAAGAACATCAACATTGGTTTACTGGAGAGCTACAACACACACATACAGAAATGTTAGATTGTGTCCCAAGAGTACTGAAGGGGTTACATGGCCAGTATTACTGTATATACACCATTTCCACATTCAGAGATCCTACAATTTGTTGATGTAGTAGGAAACTTAAATTATACAGCCTCCTTATACAGGAAACTCATACAATATGTAGTAAGAACCATGAATGGTAGACAAGCACTATTAGTACCAACAGAACAGGGACAGGTTGTGGTAGAGGCAATCAGTCCACATACAATAAACAACATCAAATTCCCTACTGGATTGCTCGTAAAACAAACCATTTGAAAGGGGTCCACCTCATACAAGACCACAAAACAAATATAGAAATCTGGCTATTTGTCTTCCCCTTGGAATGATTCCACCCGAAAAGGAGTGCAACACCTGGAGAAATATGCTTTGATGTATCTACACTAACATGCATCACATCGTTCATCAGTGGTTCGCCCCTGAAGTATCAGTGCAAGTACAAAATGAGCACTAGGCTGCACAAGCTCTGGACTAGCGTATGAAAGTGGAAATTTCTCTAAAGTCTTCTCAGTCATCCAGGCGAAGTGTCAGCTCTGGCTATATACCAGCGACTTACAACAGTTTCTGTTCAAGACAGTGAATGGGAATTACAAAAAATAATATCTGAAGTTTATACTTCTGTGAACCGTGATACTTTAGGTACACAAGCCGTTAAACTACATTTCAAACCGAAGAGCAAGATTGAGAGTTCTTCTAAGGGAAATCCTGCAACTGAAGGTAAAAACAAATGGAGGGGATGAGAGGGAAAAGACAAACTGGATCTCCAGCTATCCAGAAGTTCAGCTGCTATAGTTACAATTTGAGGGACAGTAATCAAATTAGAAAGGCAGAATGCTAACCCTATTTTGAAAGCAGCTTTCTCTGTTTTTTTCAAGAATCTGATGATAAACAGAGAGAGGAGGTCAGGCCAAGCACCAAAATGGGACAAATATATCAATCAGAAAGGGGTATCAGAACAAGAGACTTAAGTTAGTGTAAAGAAAGAAGGGAAAGATTCTCACCCTAAGACTCAATTTAAAAGACAAAAAGTGTCAGGACTTTCTATGAAGAATGCCATACCAGCAACTGATACTTCTGTTGAACGGGATATGGGCCAAAGTTCTGTTTGAGACTGCAGCAGAAGTAACAATAGTGCATCAGACTTTCTAGGATTTTATGGTGGAAAGACCAACTGACAAACACATACAAATTGAGATCCAGAGAAACATTAAAACCTCCACATAGGGTTTACAATATGGATATACAAATTGAGGGAGCTATACAGCATGCTATTAATGTAATCCTCTGGTGGCATTTATCTGAAGCTTACCACATCAAACCAGCCTAAGATAACTGGCCTCTGATCTTTGCAAGGAAAGCACTCCGAAGATTGGAGATTATACAGACATCCTTTTCCTCTACAGAATCTGATGGTATGGACTGTAGAAAAGTGGGGTGGGGTAAACATTGTATTCCACATGTTATTACCTTGTTTAGGGAGCCCCAAGTGCTGGCTCAATATCTAATTAAGCCAGTGACGTAAAGCCCCTAAGGTCTGACTCGATTTTATGTAGGCCGTTCTCCATCGTATGTAATGAAGTCACATTATTCCCAATTTCAGACAATGAATGTCACCATCTTCCTTAAATGTATGCAGAATCATTGTCATGTCTGCCTTTTGATGCAGAAATACAGACATCTAGCCGAAATAGTTTTGTCTGAATTGATTTCCTTTCATCTTCTTCATAAGGAAATGTCTGGGACGCACACCTTGAGGCTCGTAATCTATGTCGGACATTCCTGAACTTATGTCATGAATTCCAATTTCTATATAAGGTTGCCCACTTGATCACTTTTCAGGAAGGGTATTTCACCCAGATATTCGCACAAGACTCTGCCAGAGACTATCTCACCTAGTGCCAGCACACTCCAAGCTCCACAGATGCTACCTCTCACCTGAAATCGATAAAGCTGAGTCCCGGAGGAATACTACTACCGCAGGGTGTGTGCCTTTTGCAGGGAACGCTCTCTTCATGCTTCTACTAAAGAAGATAGCCTTTGCTCCAACAAGGTATGCAGTGCATCTCCTCTCCCTAAGAAACTCCGGACCGCATGTTCTTCCCCGTTCCATGCTTTTGAAGTGTAGGGCTCAGAAGGAGGTTTTACGTTCTAGATGACATTCTAAATATTTTAGAAATCTTAATTTTATTCTCGTCATTTTTGATGTGCCTTCATGTTGTTTTTTTGTTTTTTTATGTACTTGTTCCTAGACATACTGAGAAACAGGTTGCTCCTGTAGTAATAAATACTTTTACGTAAAAGTATTCATTCTTGTTACGGCAGTGTGTGTGTGATATTGTGAATAATGAAATAGGATTGTCACCATTACCACAGTGCCCCTGATCCCTTCATAGGGATTATTAGTAACCTAAAAACAATAACTTTATTCCAACAATACATTAAGTAGTGTTCTGTGGGGCTACAATAATCCGTCTTTCATTGTTGATGCATTTAAACAAATTCACCGGTGTCACCTGTGGGTGCGCAAGCACCCCTTGTAGAACTATGCCAAAGCTGTAGTCTACACAACACTAGAAAAAAAGCAAACTATAAAAGCAATATTAAATCAGTTACCATATCACAGCATTTAGGGTCTTGTAATTCTCCAATGAATAATCCTCTTTTTCACCTTTTAAAATTAGACGGATTGTTAGACCTGGCATCCTTAGTGTGGCTTTCCCCCTTTGCCTTCTGACGTCCTGTTTTGCTTACTTGACTTTGTACACTGTACAACTGCTAACCAGTGTTAAAGTGCTTATGTACTCTAGTTAAAACATGGTAGAATTGGTAAAGTTTCACTGCCTGTGTCCAGGGCTTGTAGATTAAATGCTATGAATGAGCCTGCAGCATTGATTGTGAAAACTACTTAAGTAATACTTCAAACACGTCCCAGGCCTGCCATGGCAGACTGTGTGTGCAGGTAAACTGCCCATTCGAATTGGCAAAATAAAACTTTTGCTAAGCCCTAACCTTCCTTTTTCATACATATACTCACCCCATACAGCCTGTAGGGAAGGGTGCGACTATTTAAAGTGTTGCACATGCACTTTTAAGGTGTACACACCCTGGTAGTGAATCCTGACTTATGGTGAAGTCTGATTTTGAATTACAATTTTGAAAATGTCACACTTAGAAAGATGGTATTTTCCAGTCTTAGCCATACAATGCTTGAAGCCTATCTTTGCTCACAAGACTGAGTGCTGTTGACAGGTGGGCTTTATGTATTCCTCCTAGACAGTCACATACAATTTGGAGCCTAGGTGTGCCCGGGTGGGCCATCACTGGCAGGATGGGAACTAGGTACTGGGCCTGGCCCTACCAACACTTAAAAGGTCTGTGTCCTTCCTCCACACAAAGAGTTGCATATTCCCTGCAGTTAATCTGGGACCACGGCAGGAGAGTCAGGGCACACTCACAAAAAAAGCCACTAGAAGCTTCCCCGACTTCAAAGGCAGAACTGGGTATATGTATTGGACCCCAGATACCACCTTCTCAGTACAATTCTGTGCTACTGAATGGACTGCCACTCTGTTGGACTGCTGGTCTGAAGGACTGCTGCCCTCTTGCCTGGGTGAGAAAGACTTGACCTGTATCTGTTGAACCAAGGACCACAAGAGAGACCCCAAAAGTTAGTTGGTTGGTCTCCTGACTTCGGCCTCAGGGACAGAAGGCTCCAGAAACCATGAACCTAGCACCTCGACTCTGCCATCTGTAAGTCTACCCTGTCAAGTGGTGCCACCCAGTACTTGACCCTTGCAAGTGGTCTTGATGTGTCTGCCAGATTCTACGGGCCCAGCAGCTCCAACCCATCACCTCTGCAGTGCAGCGCAACCCCGAGCAGAGCAAATGCATCTCTGCTGTTGTATGCATCAATCCCTGTAGCAAAGATCCTCATCGACAGCGTAGCCTGCATCCGGCTCAGAACCATCACTGCATGATGCACCCTCAGTGCAGACCTCACATCCTCGTTGATGGCAACCATCATGATGATGATGAAGGTCTCTGCATCGCAGCCTCGTAGCTCCTCAAAATTGACACATTAGCTTGACTGCTCAACGCAACCATCATGTCCGACTTCACCCCACAAGCTCTCTCATTGACAGAATTCCCAATGGTTATGCAGTACCTCACATTGCCACCTTGTCGCATCACAGAACAGATGCATCGCCTCTGCTGTGAGACGCATCTTTGACACAGGCCCCTGCAATGCTCTGCAATGTAGGATTTAAGGATCTCTGTTCAGCGAGCATAACTGGGACCCTGTAGTCGGCCCGCACTCCATTGCGATCAGCCTAAACTTATGACTTTTTGCCAGTCCCGAGTGACCAGATAGCCAAAGTTGGCACTTTGTGCTTTTTGTTACTATTTTCTCTGAAATTGTTAAAACTGAATATCTCCGGTCCTACTAATTGGAATTTTGTCATTAAGGTCTTGTTTTATTTATTGAAAGTTACTCTATTGCCCTAACTTGGCAGGTGATCCTTTTTGTTTAGTGCTTTTTACTTTATTAATATTTGAAGTGTGCCATAAATACTTTCCACATTTCCTCTATGTTAAGCCTAACTGCTCTGTGCCACGTTACCTCGAAGTTGAGCATAGGTTCATTTGGTATTTGCATGTGCTTCACACTCACAAGGACTCTGGGTGCTGCTTAACCAGGGCTCACACCCCATTCAACCAGTAATCCAATTTGTTACACAAATCAAATAGAATAATTTTAGGTTATAGAAATCTGAACTCACACACTCACAGACATATGTGGTTGAAAGTGTGCACAGCACAGGTTTAATGACAAACCTGATACAGAAAAAATACAGAACAATCTTGGAGATTTACAATGGGTCTTTGGTCAAAACCTAGTACCTGAGAGCAAGTATCTTACCACCTTCAGTTTTAATGGAATACCAAATTACTTTAAGAGCCTCCCTATGGGAAACAAGATTAGCCCCAGTTTATTTTCACCACATATTAAGGAGGTCTTAAAACTAGATCTCAAGGCTAAATATTACATCAATTAAATGTACCTCACTGATGATGACTTAAACACATAACTGACTAGGGTGGCAACACATGGTTACGAAATGAGTGTTAAGAAATCTAAAGTTGTGCACCTTACTGTGAATTTTCTTGAGTATGAATTATCCACTGAGGGCAAAGGACTGGCATCATATTTCCTACAAAAATTTGCTATCATGCAGCCTCCTGACATGTTGAAGAAGTTATTTTCCTTATTGGGATTTATTATCTTTGGTCGGGCTTACTTGCTACGCAGTGTTGAGTGGGTAAAGCCATTGATCCGCATAATGTCTCCAGTTATTTCTTCAAAACAAACACTACAACAAAATCCACTGACTCCTCATTAGGTATTAGAAACATTTAGGGAACCCCATTATATGTTAGTGAAAATCCACCTGTTGTTTTTCTTATACATGGAGGCATTTCCCTTCCGATTACAGCATTCCAGTTTCATGAGTACCAGAAATATAAGTGATTAGGTATGTTACACCTGGCATCTATTGGTGTGCTTCTCCTGTCTTTTTACTCCCGGCCTCCAGGTTTTTGTGGTTCTCTGGATATTGTTTTTGCTGGTTTAGTATTTCTGCGCACATTAATACTGCTGATTAGTACTAAAGAGCAAGTGCTCCTACCCCTGAACTTTCATTCTGTGTTGACTACTGTGGGCTCAATGCCATTACCAGGACTACCATGCAGCCCATCTACAGAGCTAATGACCTCCTAGATTGGTTGAAAACTGGCAAGTTCATCAGTACGTTTAATTTAATGTCCTAGTCTGGCAGATTGGCCTGAGTGATGGGGCCTAGGAAGGTCTGCATACCAGAGGGATACTTCCAGTTCCGGGTGATGCCCTTTGGGTAGAAAAATTCCCCAGCAACTTTTCAGAGGTTGGTCAACTAGGTGTTGGCTGGACTGGAGGATTTTGGTGCTGCCTACCTGGATGGCATTGCAGTGTTCAGCTCGGGAAGGGAAGAAAACCATGGTACCACCTCAGGGAAGTGTTGATGGTTCTGCAGAAGGGAATGTGCCAGAACGGGTAGGGGTTGGTGAAGTACTTACGGCACCAGATAAGAAGCAGCTAGGTGGCACCCCTACAGCCTAAGATTGACACTATTCTGGCTTGGGAGCACCCTAAAACTCAGAAAGAGGTGAGAGCCTTTTTAGGTCTCACCAGAAACTATAGGAGATTTGCCAAAGGCCATTCCTGGGCATTCCTGCCCCCTTGACTGAGCTGGCTTCTAAGAAGCAGCCCAGGAAGCTGATCTGGACTGATGCCAGCCAGACCACTTTTGATGGCCTGAAGGCAGCCATGTGCTTGGCACCTAGGGTCAAGGCACCCAACTTCTCCAAGAAGTTCGTAGCACAGACAGATGCTTCAGAGCATGGTGTGGGAGCAGTGCTCTCACAGCTAAACAAAGAGGGCCTAGACCAGCCTGTAGTCTCCCTTAGCAGGAGGCAACTATGCAGGGAACAGAAGTGGAATGCAGTTGAGCGTGGGGCTTTTGCTGTTGTCTGTGTGCTGAAGAAACCGAGACCCTACTGGTTTGGGACTCACTTCCAAGTTCATACAGACCATAGGCCCCTCAGATGGTTGATACAAGTGATGGGTGAGAACACAAAACTGATGAGGTGATCCATCTGACTACCTAGAAAGGACTTTACGGTGGAACGCCGCCCTGGCACAGAACACTTCAATGCTGATGGTCTGTCCCGGTTCTTCTGCCTTAGTAAAGAACTCCCAAGAGGGTGGTTAGTTCTTCCTACGTTCAGCTGTGGGGACATATGTTAGATCTGGCATCTTTTGGCATGTTTCCCCTCGCCCTTTTGCTACTGACCTTCTGTTTTTTGTGGTACTGCAGATATTTTTTTTGCTGGCTTGGTGTTTCTACATAAAATATTACTGATCAGCATTAAAGTGCAGGTGCTTCTACTGTAAATTGTGTTTATGGATTAATGATTCCATGATTGGCATATTTGATTTACTAGTAAGTCCATAGCAATGCGCACTGGTGTGCCCAGGGCCTGTAAATCAAATGCTACTAGTGGGCCTGTAGCACTGATTGTGCCACCCACAGAAGTAGCTTTCAATGGTGTCTCAGACCTAGTACTGCAGTGGCTGCGCACAGTTTTTAATGCCATGTCAACCTGGCAAGTGCACCTATGGGCAGGGTGCAGTGTATGTGAAAGGTAGGACATGTCCTTGTGTGTGTGAAATGTCCTGATATTGAAATACTGTGTACTTCATTTTTCACTATTGAAAGGCTGTCTGTTCCACAGGCTTAACATGGGAGTTGCCTTCAATATTTTTCAAGCATAACTCTCCTTTGGGATAAGACAGGTAAATGGAGCTTAGTATGAATGTAATCAGAATTTAAAAATACACCTTTTAGTGAAGATGATTTATATGTTCTTTGTTTGAAAATGCCACTTTTTACAAGTGGTCATTTTCTTGCTAACCCTCTTGGGTTCCATTGCCTTTTGTGTTTTCCTTATCTGGTTTTAGAGTGATCGGAGCAGGGGATGTGCATTCACACTAGACAGACACAAAGGGAGTTTAAGATGTGTCCTGCCTTTTCTAGGTGACTCATAGCCAGGCTGAATAGACCTGCTGAATGCGTTTAAAGTAGTGGGAAGAGTTGTTTCTGGCACCTGAATGGACTATGACTGCCTATCACCAAGCGGTCTCCACCTCCTGTGGTAAACCTCGCCTGAGCCAGACTGAACTGGTTTATGGGTGCCTGAGGAACTTTCTTTGCACTAACTGCAAAGGAAAACATGGTATAAATATTGGAACCCAGACCCCAGAATTTTAGAACTCTTTTGGGATCAAGGAACCTATCAAGAAGAAGAGCTGGAGAAGATGTCAGCAGAGATTATCACTTTGCTGTGTTGGCCTAAAGTGGCTGCTTCTGTCTTGGGCAGTAAAAGGACTGAACTGAACTTTCTGCACCTTCTTGTGCTGAGTATCGCCAAGGGCTGAAAGTTTAGCTTGCCCTCGTTCAAGAAGCCTCAGGAACAGCAAAGGTTTTATCTGCCTCTGGGAAACCCCTCAGGGAACGTGGTTACCAGTGCCACAGAGGGAAACTCCAATCTGACAGTGTTACTAAGACCGCTGGTGGTTCCATGACCTAAAGTCACTACAGAGGGCACCGCTGCATCTCACTTTACAACCCTGGTCTCGCCGACGAGGAGGTCCAAAGCCGCCGATGCTTGCACCATGCCCTGAGGGCACTGCATTCCACACTGCTCCGCTTCACACTGCAGCCTCAACGCCTACTCGCAGCCGGCCCGCACCATTGACAGGAACAAAAGGTATTGTTTAATGGTCTTCTGATACTGCAGCCAGTCCACACTTTTGTTTTCAGCCGGAACAGTAGGATCTGCTGGTGTACACCGCCATGGTGGCCCCAGACAGAGCTATCCACTTTAAGGAACTATTTCTGAAGTCTCTTTTTGCATTGTTGATATTTTGAAGAACTGTATGATGGATTTTTATTGTTTTGGTCTTGCTTTACACAGATAAATATTGGCCATTTTTTAAAAACTGGTGTGGTGTCTTTTTGTAGTGATCTCATTGTGTTACTGTGTGTTATTTGCAAATGCTTTACACACTGCCTCTGAGATAAGCTGATTGCTCATGCCAAGCTACAAAAGGAATGAGCAGGGGTTATTTTGGAAGTGTAACTCCTTTATCCTGACTAGGAAGACGGTTCCCTACTTGGACAGGGCCTACTAGAGACCCCCACTTTTTAACTGAGACAATGCACAATACACATTTATATAATTCGTAGGATTTTCATTTTTTCCCTACATGTACTTTAGTCTTTTGAACTGAAGACATCCTCTTGATCACTCAATATAGGGTGATTCTATTACTTTGAAAGAAGGGTTAGGTTGTGTGTCTTATCAGTAATTCCCATTGTATTTATTCCAATACACCACACACTTTTAAATAATGGTTTGCATTCAATGATAACCAATACCAGCTGATGTGGGTTGGAACCCAGCCGATAGTATCTGACAATAGTTTCAATACCAACAGTGTTGTGGTATGACCTTGTAACCCTCTTCTTAACATGCATTTAAATATATCCCTTGGCCTACTAGTGATACAAAAATATGTATTTTGGCAAAATGACTGAACTTGTTGGAGTGTCACCGCTAAAGGAGGTGGCCATAACCCTAGCGACTGCAAACAGCCAGAATTGTATTGGAAATACAGAGACTGTTACAAACAGAATACCAAACTCATTTTGCAGACTTTGTGCAAACAGTTTTCAGCACGTCAAGTACAAAGGGTATTGTGCATTTTTTTAAGACCATCGGGTCTGTTCTAGTTACATGGATTAAAAGAAGTGTTTAGACATACCCCTGATTACTACACTCCTTGTTCTCAAGCCTTTTTGGTGGATTACCCACAATGCTTCTTATCAAACTCCTCAACGCCATTGAGTACAGGTATCCAGCTGACCAAAAGTGCAGAGAATCATTAGTACAATATTTGGGCCATAAATAGCTTTCAGAAATAATTAGGAGCTGGATCTTATCCTTCCACAAAATTGATGCCATGCAAGTGACACCCGTTTTTTAGTGTTCAAACTGCACATTTAGTGCAACCCACAATGACTTTTCCAGACTTCGAAAATCTCCTGCAACCGCTGCAGTCACAGCAAATGTACTGCTGATTAATGCAACTGTCTCTATGCTATGAAATGCTGGCTATGATGGATCAGCCTCACCCTCTAAACAGCTTCCTGATGATTAACTTGCACCTGCAATGTCATTTGAACCACCAATCGAAGCCTAACCGAAGGCTGATAACCACAGATGATCCACTGTGAACAGGTAGACAGTTCTATGGATCCAAATAAACTCTATGGGCAAGCTAGCTATTATATACTCTCATAATGTAGCACAGCTTCAGGGTGGTAGGCTACAGGGAACATTCTAAACATGTTAAAACATTTCATTCATTTTAAGTGCTGTTTTAAATGTACTCTCGTTGGTTATTACTCATGAACCAAGCAACAGGATGAAACTGTTGAAATAAAACACTTTTAAAAATAAATAAGAATGTTCTTAGTATGTGTGCTATTCTAAAAAAGAAATTGAGTTTGAATTACCACACTGTCCTTAAACCATGTAAGGGACTGTTAGTAACCCAAAAAGCAATTACACCACACCAGCAGGAATGCTCATTGGGTTGTATGGGGCTACAGGAACCTCAGCTTCCTTGCTCAGCGATGGTGCACCAAACTAAATCACTGCACCTGTAGATTGAGAATACAAACCTTGTACACCTGGGCACTAGACCCCAGGTTATGCATCATAGTTAGTTTCAAGTCATCACAGAGGTGAAGAAAGCTCATTACCCTGGCCACACCTCTTGGTGGGCACACATAATCTACACAAGGGAAGAAGGGTTTCCCCGTTTTGTATGTTGATAGTGAGGAACATTGTGAGATTATTTTCAGTAGGGCAAATAGGAATTGCTGAAACAGTGAGTAGGGTACTTAGAACTTTATCCCATTGGTTAGGAAAAGCCCACAAGCTGGTGGCAGGAATAAATGCGACATCCAAAGTCACCATCGAGATAATATTTTATGGACTTGCAGAAGGTCAGAAAAGGACTGAACCTGCTGTCTGTGACCTGAGAGGAGTCCTCAAGAGCTAGATCTGCTCCCTCTTGACTCAGGGCACAGAAATGAATAAAAACGGTCAGTTGGCTGGCCTCCTCTATGGATAATGGGAGACAGCAACCTGCAAGATGCAATTTTCCTAAAGTACCCAGATGACTAGTGGCAACTGGACCTGGACTAGACTTTGATGTTGACCTCTCCCTGAAACCCTGATAGTTTATAAGTATCTTCCTGAGGACCTAAAGGAATAAGAGATGTACTATTGTGGTTGTTTGGGCACCAGAAAAAGGTTTGAAAACGTTTGAAAAACCTCTTCCAGAGTCTCACGCAGGAAGAAGCATCGAAACAGCAGTTCAATGTCAGATTGAATTTCAGCTTTGTCCTGGTCTAGGCTCCCAGCACCTCTGAAAAACAAACATTCTGCATTGGGATTTGTCGAGGGATGGCTGAAAATAATGCTTGGGAGTCTTGTCTGTTAAAGCTTGTCGGAAGGTGCCCTAATTATGAGCAAAAACAAAACAATATACTTTCTAATTGCAGCATTCTCAGCGGATATGTTCAGTAACACTTTCTTTCTCTTCTTTTTCCTTTTAGGATCGCCATAGTAGTGCAACCGACAGTCCTCAGGAAAAGAGAGTTAACCAAGGTAAGTAAATATAGACTTGAGGATATTTGCTCATATCTCTCTTTTGTTTTTCAACCTTTTCTGTTCTTCCCCCTCCACCATGAATCTGTATGAGTACCTTTTCTAGGAAGAGCTATCCTATGCACCACAGTCAAGTTATTTATGATCTTAACCTCAGCACTCACCAGGGCGCAAAACTGTGATATAGAGACCTGAGTAATAGGATATTAAATGAAAGGGGAAATTGTCAGACTCCACCATTCCAATAGAGTTCCCCTTTCCCTTTAACCTGGATCATAAATCATTTGGTTTCCTCTTTCACTCATGTACTGGTTTCTTGTTTTCTCTATCATACCAGAGAAACCATCTCACCATCGGTGAATGCTTGAGAGGAGTACCAAAGATAAAGGAACCAAATAAAATTAAAAAAAAAAATAATATGGAATCACTTCCTCAGCACCAGGATTTATCCTTCAGGATCTACATTTGCACCCTCTCCACTTATCAATGAGAGCATAATTATAAGCGTGTATGTCTTTTCCCATACAACAGGTTATTGAGGATAACTGGACTCACTAAGGTAGCCACAATTCTCCTGGGTTGTTGCAGGGTACGAGGCGTCCACCAGTCTTCAGTCAACTTCTCCCTCTCCTTGTCTTCCACATCCTTGGGAGGACAGCTCCACGGTGCTGCAGCAGCATTCTGCCTCTTCCCTGATAAGTCTGCGGCCTCCTCTATGTCGTCTTTACTCCCTTCCTTCTCCTCAGTGATTCCTCTACGCTTCCACTCCTTCTTTGTCTATAGTCACTCTCTACCTATCACCTCGTTCTCTCTCCCTGACTTTATCTTCTTCTGGCTTTTCTCCTCTGCAGTGCCCACACTGGCACCCCTTAAAGCATCATATACGCACCTGATTACAACAGGAATTCTTGGGTCCAGCTGACAACCTCATCGTGTCTCTAGGCTTTCCGCACAAACAAGACAAGAGACAAAAAAGTGCCCCAAAAAAAATCCAGTGCAAATGGTTTCCTCCATTTATGCATAAGGATCTGGGCTCCCCCCATACACTAGGACTCCCCAAACCTGCTCCAATTTAAGAAAGAGCATGCCACAGCTCTTTTAAAAACACATCATAACACAGTAACAGTCGATCTCCGTAGAACCCAGCTAGGCCTCCAATCACTCGACTGTTTATTTGTATATAGATCAATGTGTCCTGGCATAAAAAGAATCAAAATTAAATGGTAAGTCACCCAAGCTTAAAAGGTGATTGAATACATCAAATCCATCGATTGATAGTTCACTTGCTATACATCTGCTGAGATACTAACAAAACTATGGTCATAAATCCTATAGACTCCCTGTCATTCTGAGATGTGAATTTGTGCATACGGATCCCAAGTAAGTAACTCAGCATCTAGTCAAAACATGTTCTTTTTTTCTTTGATTCTGGATTTTGTCTAAACCTCAACTTAAATGCAGATATAAAGCATTCTGCCACACTTCGTGGTTTAGTAGCATAAAAAGCGATCAATAAATAAATAACACGCATTAAAGTGCGACTTGTGAGCCAATTAATATTTATATGGAACTCTTGACGTATCTTATCTGATAATCTTAAAATAAAGCTCCCGTGCAGGATGGGGGATGATGATGTCCTCAAGAACATCCCCACAGCGATGAGGCAGGCAACAATACACCAGCATAGCCAAATAAGACTCAAGAAGACTAAAGATCAATGCCAGTTAGAAACCATTAAGGTTTATTAAGTAATTAAAGTGCAAGGAAGAAGTATTAGTACAAATGCACTTTAAATCAATATACAGAATCAGCATAAGGCCTAATCAACACAGGTACAAGCAAATTAACTGAAGTAACATCTCAGAGGAAAATGTCCTAAGAATGAGAGAGACAGATTTGGATCCGCTCTCAAAAGACTAGGCAAACAAGTCTTAGCTCAACTCCCACACATGGAGTCTTTTTTTATAGAAAAATACAAGCAAAATTCTCAGAATGTGCATAGGGTGAGCGCATTCTCACACAGATTGGCAAAACATAACACAAAATATAATGCAGCCTCATCTAACACTATGCCAACACCATCCTCTAAATAAAATATTAATGCAGCTCTTTGACCTAATGTCATTGGATATGGCATTACAAATCGAGTTATATACAAAGCAATAACAGTTCCTTTAGGAATAGGCCTACGGTGGAACAAGAAGGAAGAATCTTTGGTTGTTGCAAAGAAAGTAAACTTCCACTGGGGTACTTTGTGAACAACATTGTTACTACAGAGCATTTCATAATGCACAATTTTCCACATGCGATAAGAAGAGAAATGAAAAAACACACATCATAGTTGCGTTTAAGATTCAAGGTGGAAGTTAGCGCTAGTTCGAGCCTAGTTTGGTTCAAACCAGAAAGATACTGGTTTGCAAAGTGTAGAGTTGTTGTGTTCGGTTTTAAATGTTAATAATGTTAAGCACATGTTATTTATAACTCTGAACTATCTTTAACAGAACCAAACATTTGTTCTTTACCTGTGTTGTTCTGTATTAGAAGATTTGTGAACCTTTTGTACGGTTGTTCTCCAGGGTGAAGCAGATAGAGATCCGGAGTGAGTTCCCTCTTTCCCATTTGGCCCCGAGAATGGTAGAGAGCAATGTGAATAAGTATGGGAAGTATATAAATGATGAGAATAAGCACTCTGAAAAGACAAATAAGAAAAATACCTCTTAGCTAGTTGTATGTATATGGCATTTATTTTCATAGTCTTTGAACATTTGTTGATTGTTTTTTAAATATTGCTATTGAACTAAACAAGTACATTTGTGGGCAGCCTGCAGACGTTAAAGCCTGTACCTAGAGGAGCTATATGTATCAAATGCAAATAAAAATAAATGCTTTTGCACGGTAACATGGCCTATAATTTCTCGAAATATGTATAGTATTGTTTTCAACCTATTGTTTTCATCTTGTTCCTTTCAATAGGAATCTGGGCCATATATCATGTTTGTGAACCTATTCAGATGTGGAATGGTGGAAAAATAAATCAATGCGTGGAATGGTGATGGATGGAATGTCTGTTGGAAAGCTTGAGAATGTTCAAGTGGAATGAGAACATATGTGTGTGGACATTTGAGAGGGGTCAATTATGGGATGAAGGAATCTGGTGCTAGCAGGGCTGAATGGCTCTTGTTATATATTCTTACTTAGTTCAATATGGCTACTTGGTGTCTGTAGTCCTTTCTTAGTGTTTCTATCTTCTAACACCACTAGGTTAGAAGATAGAAACCCTAAGAAAGGACTACAGCCTTGGCAGTTGGTCTGGTCAGCTGTGAGATTTACTGCTCTGCTGTCTTCTTCTATCTAACTTAATAAATATATCTTAATAACCTGAAGACGTGTCATGCTGCCTACCTAATCATGTCACACAAGTCTTTATTCGGTACAATAACCATAAAAGACATCACAAGATAACAAACAACATTTTTTTAAAACGTACAAAACATTATTACAGCCAACATAATTCAAAGAAAAAAGCAATGTTTCTACATACCCACATTAAGGAAAAAAGAACAGAAAAAAAAAAAAAAAAAGAAAAACCGACCATGCTGTTAGTTTAAGCGTTTCAGCTAGACATATAATGAACTGGGATAGGGTCCCTTACTGCCTGGAGTGCTGATCGTGTTTCCTGTAGCTCTCCGGCCACTTCGCCATGCCTCGCGGCCCCCGCTTCGCGGGAGCCGCTCGCAGGCAAAGACTCTTGTTTGTTGTGGACCGAGTCTCCTGTCCCTCGACGTGCTTTTGAGCACCAACGCGCTTCCTGACACCGGCAGCTGCTCACCAAGGTCAGAGACGGGACTGCGAGGACCAGCGTGCCTAGCGGCGTGGATCGGCCGCAGCTGGTCCTCTTCCCGCCCCCTCCTCCCATAAAAATCTGCAGGGAGTGAGTGTGCCTTGGGTCCCTTACTGCCTGGAGTGCTGATCGTGTTTCCTGTAGCTCTCCGGCCACTTCGCCACGCCTCGCGGCCCCCGCTTCGCGGGAGCCGCTCGCAGGCAAAGACTCTTGTTTGTTGTGGACCGAGTCTCCTGTCCCTCGACGTGCTTTTGAGCACCAACGCGCTTCCTGACACCGGCAGCTGCTCACCAAGGTCAGAGACGGGACTGCGAGGACCAGCGTGCCTAGCGGCGTGGATCGGCCGCAGCTGGTCCTCTTCCCGCCCCCTTCACTTGACCTCTCCCTAGATAAGCTGTGGTAGCAACGCGCACGCGGGACGCGCGCGGGGCGGTCACCGGGGCGAAGACCGGGCAAAGAGCGGGCCGTTTAAGGCCGTTCAAGGACGGCAGAGGACGGCCCTGGCCCTGAACCCCTGCATCTTCGCCCTGAATCCATCAGCAAGGTAGGCGGCACTGATTTCCAACCGCTCTTCTTTAGAGGCCCCATTTTGCATCTGGCCCAACACCACAGATGTCAACTATGCGCAATAGAACTAGGAGCTGCACCAAAAAAGCTATGGGGGTAGCACAAGTGACTGGCCCTATAGATCTTTTCATCTCACGGGTGAATGAGACCATTGATAAAAGTATTGTATTGCTGGAAAAAAGAGTCTCCCTGGACCTCATGAACGCTAAGCGCTCTTCCCTGGGCTCTCTCGCGAACGCAAATTCACCCTCCCAACAAGCCTTGAATAATTGTTCCCTACCCCTACCCTTGACTACCACTGGCACAGTCACAGTACCGAATGCTGTCGATTTGTCAGTCACTCAATCTGACTCGGATCCGTCCTTTGTTGATCTAGAAGCTACCCCAGATCTAGAAGCTTGTCAGACATCTGAAGAGACGGAGCCAAGCCTGGATGGGCAAACGGATAAAGCAACACCTCCTGTGCCTATTGACTCTGGGGGAAAGGTTATCATTATTCCAACAAAGGTAGCGTCCAAGACTAAGCCCAAGGAAAAACCCGAAGCCAAAGCCAGGAACCACAACTTGGTATCGCCTACCCCGCACCTGGCGCCAGGTATACCCTGTTGGGTTGAAAACATGGTAACAGACCTCAAACAAGACCTTGAGGCCACAATAGCAGCACAAATAAAGCCTCTAATCTCCAAACTTGACAGACTCACGTCGCTAATAAATTCGAAATGGCCCAATAAGATGAATGGGCCTGGGTCTGTCCAGCCACAAGGGATTAAAGAAACACTTCCCAAGCCTCCACCTTGTGTCAAGCTCCCTAAAGATCCACCTAACAAAGCGGAAATACCATCAGTCACCAAGGATCCAGCCGTACTACACTTGTCCCATCCAGGGAATAATTCTGCTCAACCCCCACTCCCACCTACTCCAAAGGCGGTGAGTGTCATTTCGACCTTGCAACAACCAGCTGGTGGTAATAAATCTACCATCTCTCAAGCGAAAGATCTCACAGGAAAGCCTACTAACCCTGCAGATTGTCACTCTACAAACAATTCCGAAGGCTCTAAGCCAAAGCAGGCACGTTATAAATCAATCAGCCTGCCATCAGAAGTCTCTCCTTTTGTGGTTGTGCTGACAGCCGTTCCCCCACTGAAGGAGGGAGTAAAAGAAACCTTTGTAGAGTTAAGAAACAAATGTGCCCAGTGGCTTCAATTACACAAACCCTTACCTAATAATATGAGTGGGGAAATTCTTACTGTGCGTAGAGGGGACTGGGTGGGCAGGAGTAAGAAAACAATACCAGGGGATGTAATTACAGTCAACTTTAGGGATATAGGGGCAGCTAGTTTCATATGTAACACACCCAACAGTGGTCCTGCCACCCAAATCAACCCACTCCCCCTGTCTTACTTCCTCCCCATGCAGCCAAGACCAAATCCCCATCGGCCTACTTTCCCAAACAATAGAGGGCCTGTGTATCCTCCGCTACATGCCACCAAACACTGGCAACAGCCATCACATTTCTCATCCTTATTCCCACACCATGCTACCCTTCAGTGGCAGCAACCTTTTCAGCACCCACCACCCCTATATCAGCCTCCTCAGCAGTGGCAGCAATCCTTCCAGCCCTCACTACCTGCTAACCACCAGTGGCAACAGCCATGGCAGGATTTGCCCCCTTCTTTTGACCCCTCATATTCACAATTCGCCCATCCAAATAGGTACTGTGTGTTAGATGAGGTAGATTGACTTAGCTCTATGGAAGGTCTAGATATAAATCCCGCTTCCATCAATAATGATATGGAGGATGTACTGCCAGCCACATCCTTCTCCATATGCCCCGAATACCCAGCAGTGACACCACCAATACCGCTTCCCCACATACTAACTAGGGATAGTGTAGACCCACCAAATTCTCAAATAACTGTCATCCGGGATGGTGATCTAACACATGGCGAGATAAAAATCCTTAGCTGGAATCTTGCGGGAATCTCTAGGAAATTAGGCCTCCCGGAGTGGAACGCCCTGATTGACGCCCACAAGATTTGTGTATTCCAAGAGACCTGGACCACTGAGCCATTGCATCGTGTCGGGTTTGTCACATTTTTTACACCAGCTGTAAAACCTAAGGCAGGGAAGGGGCGGCCATCAGGGGGGCTCATCATCTGGGTAAGCATTTCGCTTAACTGTCGGATAACCATAAAGAAGGCAGGAAACCCAGATATCCTTGGTATCTCTCTATCGGGCCCACGTGGGGGTCTACTTGTAGATCTCTACGATGTCTACGCTAGAGGATTTAAAAATGGGTGTATTTCAACAACAGTAGCAGAGCTTGAGGCCCAACTAGGGGACCAGAGTGAACCTGGCCATATCATAATAGCAGGAGATTTTAACTGCACATATGAGCCACTCCCCCTAGAAGGAATACCTGACTTAGGAGAAGAGGATAGTAGGTGGGGTATTCCCACCCTCTCTATTCCACCCATCAAGCGCTGGACTCGTAGTGCAATACAGCTCAATGCATTTACCTTAGAGTTTGGCTTAAGAGCAGCAAATGGCCGCACACGTTCTGATCAGTTGGGTGCCCCAACTTTCAACAGAGTTGGTCACTCCACAAGGATCGACTATATTCTGCTGGACCGGGGGCTCTGGAGTTCGGTCATCGATATGGTTGTTATTCCTACCATAGAGAGTGATCATAACTCACTTTCCTTAACCTTAATTAATTTTTGGTCCACTGGAGCGCCGTCAGCACCACCGAGCTGCCCACAGGAGATCACCGTCTCCTCTTGTGGAAGACGCCTTAAGTGGAATAAAATCTTGTATAATATTGACAAACTATCCACTATAGATGAGGTGATTAAAGGCACACAAGATGAAATTGGCTCCATAGACTTAATTAAGGCAGCAGACAAGGTAACTACTATCTATGAAGTAGCCATAAAAACTATAGGGGACCTTTTTTGGGTAAAAGGGACTATAGGGAAACCCAAACCTCTAACCAAACCCAAAGGCAGGCATGACTGGTACTCTACATCATGCAGAAAGGCCAAGTCATGTTTAATTGAGGCAGTTAAAGGGAAGTCCCCCTTATCAATTCAAACAGCTAGAAGAGAACATAAAAAGGTCTTGTGGTTAGCTAAAAGGGAGTGGGAAGACGACTACTGGCTAACCCTTAAAGAAGCAAGCCTGAAAAAAGACTCCAAATGTTTTTGGGACACTATAAGGGCACGTAACAGACCAGATAGTGATCTCATAACTTGCAACATTCCAAGCCAGGTGTGGGAGGATCACTTCTCCAAACTCTACTCCTGTCACGACGGCCCCAACGGGAGAGGGTCTGTTTTATCCTCTCCTACTACTAACTATATACCTTGCCCTAGCGACTCCGACTTTACACTTAAGGAAGTGGAATACGCAATAAGCTCTATTATTCCACAAAAAGCGGCCGGACCTGATGGGATTCCAGGGGATCTGCTAAAATCCGACAGCGCTAAATGGGGTAAATTGATTCACTCCCTCCTTGTTGCCATCTGTAGGGGTGCCCCCATTCCCTCATCATGGAAGGGGGCGGAGGTGGTCCCCATTCATAAGAAAGGTTCAAGGGATGATCCATCCAACTATAGGCCGATCAGTCTGCTAGATATCAGCCAAAAAGTTGTCGGTAAAGTCCTCTTACTCAGAATCCTCAACTGGGTAGAAGAAAATAAAATCCTTACCGACTTCCAGGCGGGTTTCAGAGTGGGCACTGGAACGATCGAGCAAGCATTCAGGCTCATTATGGTATATTGGAAGGTTGTGGTAATAGGCAAGGGCAGTCTTTATCTCGCATTTATCGATTTAAAGACTGCCTTTGACCTCGTACCTAGGGACCTATTATGGAAAGTACTGGCTGACATGGGGTTGCCACACTATCTACTATCCCTACTAGTCAGACTACACCAGGACAGCTTTGCTCAGGTCAGGTGGGGCCCTGGAGGGGAGAAAACGGGCAGTATTCCGGTCGAGAGAGGAGTCCGCCAGGGATGTGTTCTGGCTCCCACCCTTTTCTCTCTCTACATCAATGGGGTGGTCGAGCATCTTCTCAAATATCCATCTGACCAGCCATCCCTAGCTGGTGAACGCATACCGACCCTCCTCTTCGCGGATGATACGCTTTTAATCTCCAAAACCCCAATGGGACTCCAGAGACTTTTGGACAATTTCCAATCATTTTGTTCGGATCGAGGCCTGGTAATAAATACCAACAAAACGAAGTACCTTGTCCTCAATCCACCGAAACAACATGTGCGTCCCCCCATCCTAAACGCTGAGCTCCTGGAAAGGGTGAAAGTCTTTGATTACCTCGGGATACGCCTTTCAGACAAAATGGAATGGACGCCACACCTAGACAAAATGCTGTTGAGCCACAAAAGGATTACAGGCGCCCTTTTGAGAGAGCAACGTTCCAGTACAACAAGGCCTATAGGAACAGCCCTTGAGATCTATACAGCTAAAGGTGTCAGCTCTGCCCTCTATGGAGCGGAACTTTGGGGCTTTTCGACCATTGACGCTCTGCAAAGATCTGAGAACAAATTCTGCAGAGAAATAATGTCCCTTCCACAAGGCACCCCGACACTTCCTTTATTTATGGACCTTGGCTGTACCCAGATTAGCGAAATTGCGAGATTTCGCCCGTTATTATTATGGGCCCGTATTTGGCGGGTAGAAGAACTAAGTGGATATGCCAGAGGCCTCAAAGAAATTATGTCATCACCAAGCTGGTATAAAATCAAATGGTTAAAAGACATGAAAACCCTATTGATCAAGTTGGGCCAACTTGAATCATGGCTAAGTAGAACTTCACCCCCAAAGCAAACACTTAAAAAGCTCTACCGGGACTGGATCTGCTCTCAAAGACATTCTAGCACATCTCTAGGCAGGCTAACTGAGGACTTCCTGATGTTCAAAGACTGTCCCAGGCGGGAACTTTATCTGGATACAATTGGAAAACCCTTTGATAGGGCCTTGTATTTCAGATTTAGAACGGGAACCTTACCACTGAACACCTTCACCAAAAGATGGAAATCTTGTATAGACAAATCTGATCTATGTCCATCGTGCCTTGCTAAATCGGAGACACTAGCGCATTTTTTGTTTGTTTGTGGCGAGTATGCTAATCCAAGGAGGGTGTGGCTGAAAAACCTATGCCGACAGCTGGGGACTAGGAGTCATGATGTGGCAATTAGGATACTAATTTCGGACGGTTACGTACCCTATGCTTGTGCTCTAGCCAAATTTCTATCCTGGGCCTGGGCTATCCGAGCCAAAAAACTAAAACAATCTGTTTAATTCTCTTTTAGAAAAATCTCTGGTAACTGGAAATGCTGTTTTAATTGTTTACCTTTTTATTTAACAAACTAGCTGGCTACGTACAACTGAGCAAATATTTTCTGAATTTATTGCTCGTATCAGAGATATAGAATCTTTTTAAAATTGTACTCAAACTGTAATTTTTTTATGTACACTGATCTGCTTTTATGATAATGTCTTTTATCGAAATAAAGCTTTTTGACTTTGACTTTGACTTTGATAGAAGTCGCATATGCTCCATGTAGAAATAGGACCATCACCTTTATGAGGCTGCCAGGATTGGAGAAATGGAACCACATAGTTGGACCTAAATTTAACAAGTACCAGATCTCCCACCAAGTCCTTGCGTAGAGGTCCAAGCCAGCCCACCCTTCTGACGCTGAGTATGGTCCCATCAATATTTGGCGGTAGAGGTCTATTTTTGGTTAGCCAAAATGAGACCTTGTTTCTAAGGTCCGTATGGCTTTCATGTTTCCCCCTTGTAAGTTCAGGTACTCCGGAAAGCACACACACAATGGGGGCGGCCTCTGGAGGCAATTGAAGGTGTTTAGAAGCGGGCGTCAGAGTTTTACGAATGACCTTGGTTTCCTTGTTTGTAGGCAATTGTTTATTTGGCCCTACTGTAGGGCGGGAGCTATGTACATTTTTAGCATGGGGATTCCGAGATGCTGACTGATATTGAGTGATCTTGTTTTGTACGGGGTTTTCCGGCATTTGTGTGGCTACTAAAGGCTGAGGTTGAGTGGGTATAGATATAGTTTTTACAGGAAATGAGTTAGCCTTAACTGCTTCCTCGATGGCCATAAGCCTATCCCCTATGCTGGCCATTTTGTCCATCAGGGGGGATAAAATAGACTTTAATAAGTTCTCGATTGAAGCCAGAAAAGAAGCATAGATTGGTGGGTTCAAGGTATCAGAGTTGGAAGTTTTAGTAGATACAGGGTGGGGGTTTGGTTTCTGTAGCTTGGCCCGTCTCCCATGATGATTAACACCTCCTCGCTTCCTTTTGGCAATGATAGGCTTGGCTGGATTGGTGATAGATGCCAAAGGCGAATTTACATGTGATCTTGTTAAAGGGGGCTCATCCTGAGTACTAGGGGTTAGTTGAGATTGATTGCAGGGCCGAGGGCTAATATTTGATATGGCACAGATGGGTGGATTAATTAGCACATTGACAGGTTTTACGTGTTCGTATTTAGTCTTACACAGGTTATTTAATTCCTCCAGTAATGAAATCTCGGGAGCAGGGTCAACAAACTGTAAAGGAGAGTACATATTGAGCGAACTATCCAGGGCGGGAGATTGCTCTAATCGCTCAAGGTCCCTAACAATGGGGAGCGTTAACCTCTTTAGATAGTGGTCCAATGTTCCTCTGGTCATGCCACTATATGCGGCATCGTTCCTGTAACCCCCGTGCAAGTAAAGACATCAGTCATCCTTCCGACCTAAGCAGTTCAGCGAAACCGCTTTGTAGACAAAATAGTGGGGACCAGTTTGTAACGGGGGACAAGTAAAGGGAAACAGTACCTTTATTGCAAAAACCGCATCTCCTCGAGATGAGCCACGGGGAGTGGCCCCGCCCCGACCTCCTCTGACCTCTGATGGCCTTAGATGGCCCCACCCTTGTCCCGAGGTTCTCCCGGCGCCACCCGTGCGCGTCCCGCGAGGCGGGAGGGACCTCTGCCTTATGTGCGCCTCCGTGAGCGATACCCGGTGGGCGTGTCACCGCCAAGGAAGCTGGGGGCTGTAGTCTCTCACACGGCTGCCGCGTGGTGGAGGAAGCGGCAGCCGGAGACCAACAACAACGGAAGAGCAGCGTGACCCCAGGTGAGTTGTCGATGCCCCTGTCTGCTTCTGAGACCCCCGCTCGTCCGCAGGGACCTCTGCCTTATGTGCGTCTCCGTGCGCGATACCCGGTGGGCGTGTCACCGCCAAGGAAGCTGGGGGCTGTAGTCTCTCACACAGCTGCCGTGTGGTGGAGGAAGCGGCAGCCGGAGACCAACAACAACGGAAGAGCAGCGTGACCCCAGGTGAGTTGTCAATGCCCCTGTCTGCTTCTGAGACCCCCCTACCTAATCTTATTTACAACATTTTGGCGACATCTGAAGCTGACCAGACCAGAGGCAGACCAAAGGAGAAGACCAGGAAGACCAGCGCAGCACGAGCAAGACCTCACCAAAAAGAACCCACCTAATTGCGGCAAGAAACCACATGAAAGTAATCATATATTTTCAAAACGCCAGAAAGCTTGAAGACATTAGCTGCAAATTAGAAAGAAAGTCAACCAAGGAAGTGTGGGACATATCAGCCATCAGTTAGTGAAACGTGTGAAGTAACTGTGAGTAATAGGAACATATAATAAGATATCGTGCCCCTGCAGCATTTATTTAAAAGTAATTATTTTTTCGACTCTAAGAAGATATCCTTTAAGATTGGGAAATGGTGACTCTCAACCCCTTCCATGCTCATGACGAGCTCAGCTCATCATGCAGTACAGTGCCCCTGTGCTCATGACGAGCTGAGCTCGTCATGAACAATGGGATTTAAGGGACACCCAGCACTGGGGGAGAATTGCTATAGCATTCAAGGTGTTAACATGCCAGAAGTATTCCTTATTTGCTAGAAGTTTTGCAATGGCTATCAAGTACTTGATATGGGAAACAGGCGAAATTGAAACCAAGTACTGTTAAAGACACTTGCCATACTTGCTGCCAAGAGGGGAAAAAAAACCCCAAAAAAACAAGTGATTTTCAAGGAAAATACAGTTGTGAGGAAGTCTAAATGAACGAGTGATTTACAAGGAAAATACAGTTTGCTGCAAAGGAAAAAAAACGAGTGATTTTCAAGTAAAATACAGTTGTGAGGAAGTCTAAAATAATTTTGGTAACAGCTTATACTTAATCTCTGGCGAGCGATCTTACTTTACTTCAACTGTCAACTGCCTTGCTCTTTGCATGCAGAGAGATCCTTCTGCTAGGCATTCATCTGTGCTTTGATGACGTATGAGAATCTCCTTGGGTGTTAGTGGAGAGGCTGTGCCTTCTGTGTTCCAGCACCTAATTGGAGAGGAGAGCAACATGATATGTCACGACGTGAGAGCAACGTGAAATGTCACGTAACGTCGAGCAGCCATCTTGTTGCCTCATTCCTTTGATTACAGCAACACCGATCATACTGAGCAAAGAGTTATTTGTCATGTGAATTTCCTGACACAGTGTGTCTCACACGAAGTTTGTGGTCTCACACACAGTTGTGCCGACCGATGCTGGTAAGTGGACCCACGTTTTAAGAAATAAAAAAAAAAGACTCTCAAAGCATAAACACTGCTAGTATTGTGCCCGCGTATTTTGCAAGCAAACTGAATCCGCTTTAGGCATTGGCAGCAGTTTTAAATCACATTCACGCTGTCAAGAAGTATTGACTCATGTTTTCGAAGGACTTTATAAGTACATGCACTGCCAGTATTATGCGCGTGGAAGAGAAACAAAAATAAAATGCACATTAAGCATCACCAGCACTGCCCAGTTGTTATGAAATAGTGTTGATTAATGTTGACATCATCGTACGGGTGCACTTTAAAAAATATAAAAGAGAGTTATTTAGTTATTGAATGGTATTGAATTGGTATTGAATTGAATTTAGTTCTTGAATCGTAAATCAAAACGAATCTCTAGCAGCATCAGTGAAGTGAGAGCAAGAGGTGAAATTAATAAAGTGTATTATTGCATTGCTTGGATTTTACTTGTGAAGAAAGTAAACGTAGCAGGGATAGGGAAAAATCGGACTGGAAGTCTTAAGATTGATGGCACCATTTAGAAGGTTTAAAAGTCTATATACCTCATGAAAGGGAACGCAACTGGGACATTTTGGAAAGTGGCAATGTGTATTTCAAAATTAACATGGAGAAAACTATGGCAAGTGGAATACGAAAAAGTACTGAGGGAGTGAGACCTGAACCGGGAGAGGACAAAGCGAGTCCCAAGACCAGCAAAGCAAGATTCGGGAGATGACAAAGGATGTCCCAGGACTGGAAGGGGACAAAGGTCCCAGAATTAGAACAGGGAGAGGACAAAGGATGTCCCAGGACCAGAAGGGGACAAAGATCCCAGAATTGGTACCGGGAGAGGACACAGATTGTCCCAGGACCGGAAGGGGACGAAGATCCCATAATCGTTACCGGGAGAGGACGAAGAATGTCCCATGACCGGAGGAAGACAAAAGTCTCGCTATTAGTACCGGGAGTGGACACGGGGAGTCCCAGGACCGGCCAAACTCACGACAGAGATCCGTGACGAACAAGAGTTCCAGTACCATGACAGTACCATGACAGAAAGTTGTGACAAGGTGGTTCTTTGAACCGGGATAAATGTTCTGCGTTTAGAACCAGGCTTATAGCCAACAGTACTGAGACAGTTTGTCCACTAAGGAAATACAATTTTTAAGGGAACTTAGTGGCCCGAATTACAACCAGAGGGTCACAACCCGAGGAAAGATCCAGAACCTAGACACCTGGTCCAGAACTAGGTTTTGGACTGTAAGGAAACTGGGTCCAAATTTTTCTTCGGGAGCATTCTTCCAGAACTGTTCTATCTTCAACAATTAGCGAGAAGCCGCTACGGACAAGCACTGATTGGAGAAAGTGAACTCTCTATTTCTGTTTTTGATGGCCACAATGATGGATTGTAGAGAGTGAACTGGCTCTTCATTTTTTGTCAATCGAAGGGGAGAAGGTTGTCATCATCATCTTCATCATTCTCATCTTGATCCTGATTCTCTTCCTTCGTGTTCTGGAAGTTCATGAGGTCCCTGACCTCCTAAGTGTTATATGTTTCCTTCTTCGTGTCTCTCCATGCTTTAACTCTTAATATTGGTTTGAGTCTTTCATTTGTGTTTTGTTTGTAAGGGGAGAAGATGTGTTGTATATTCTTACTTGGTTCAATATGGCTACTTGGTGTCTATAGTCCTTTTTTAGTGTTTCTATCTTCTAACCTAGTAGTGTTCTATCTGGTGTGTGGGATTCCAGCCTTGGCAGTTGGTCTGGTCAGCTGTGAGGTTTACTGCTCTGCTGTCTTCTTCTATCTAACTTAATAAATATATCTTAATAACCTGAAGACGTGTCATGCTGCCTACCTAATCTTATTTAAAACAGCTCTCATACCAGGAACTTGTAATAAAGATCTAGGAGCATATATATATTGTGTAATTTCTGCTTTACAACGTATACATGTCTCACAATCACAGTCATAGAGAGCAGAGCTAGACATATCTTTCTGGATCATACAGGAATGCTACCGATCAATAGCAATCAAACAACCAGATAGTAGACGTGTTATACCAGAATAAAATAGAACATACTTTAGCAATAGGCCTCCTGAACACAGCATAAGTTACCATTTAAATATTAGCTTTATTTATATTTCACAAATGCAATAATTTTGTCCGAACATCGGTTTGTTAATTTCTAAAAATGCAGGTATTTCACCATGGAATGCAAAATCTTATTTTTTTGTCCAAATAAACTCAATACTCCCAAACAGACGCTTGTCAGCTAGCTGCCTGGATTTTTCTCACACAATAACAGATTGTAAGTTGTTTTGTTTTTTAAATGCTTGGCTCCCAGATATCAGACTGCCATTTCCACCAAGGATTCACACATGTTGCACACCCAAAGAATAATCCTTTCATTTCCATTTATTATCGGTAATCATTATCAGGAATGGGTATTATCTTGTGGCAATTTCCAAGCCTTTGCCGAAAGCAGCAATCATTGCTTTCGTTTGAGCTGATAGTATGAGGTCAAACAAATAGACATGCAATATTTTAGAGCAACACATACTCTAGTAACTGGACTATTTAACAACAGAAAAAAATATGATGGAATATGAAACAGAAAAAAACTGTAAGAGGAAGAAGGAAACAATGAAATCGAAAAGGACAGAAGAAATTACCACGCCACCTGAAGACTTATTTACTGATGAATATTCCTTTAAATTCATCAATTTCTCTAATCATTCACTCAAGGTTTTGCAGTTTTGTCTGTTTTTTCCTTCCAAAGAAATTATGGACCTTATTACGATGTTGGTGGACCTATTTAATTTGCTTTTAATTCCTTGTAATGTAGGGCTACATGCCCCCAGGGCCTGTAAATTAAATTCTACTAGCGGACCTCCAGCACCTATTGTGCCACCCACTTAAGTAGCCTTTTAAAACATGCCCCAAGCCTGCCACTGGAGTCTAAATACCGTTTTAAACTGCCTATTCAAATTGGCAAAAGTACCCCCTTGCTAAGCTTTAAACTGTACTTTTATTATACACAAGCCTCTAAGGTAAAACTTTACTTAGTCCATAGGGTAGGGTGTAATGTAAATAAAAGGTTGGACATGCACTGTAGGTTTTACATATCCTGGTTATGGAAAACTGTTAAATTAATTGTTCAGCTCAGTGAGGCCTATCTCTCCACATAGAATAATATTAGGTTGCATCGTTAACCTTTGATTGGGAGCAGGTAAGGATTGCAAAGTAGGATTTAAATTATAATTTTGAAAATGCCACTCTTAGAAAGTTAATGAAAAGGAGACGCGCGAGCGTGTGAACAAAGATGGCCGCCGCGCTCCTACTCTAGCGCTTTTTGCGCCCGTTTTTGCATCAAAAAATTACGATTCCTGTCGGACATCTCTTTCAAAGTGATTGGAGAGCCTTGGTATTACCTACCTGCCTTCTCCAGCGATTTTTTCTGGTTTTGGAGCACTGGAAGTTGTTCTTTCTGCAGTTTGTCTCCTGGACCCAGCCCAGCTTCTGAGGGTTTTCAGTCAGAGGGGTGGAGTACAATTTTAGGAAAGGGCCTGGCTTGGGCCTAGCCACGCCCACAGCTCATTTTAGCTGCTGCACAAGTTGTTTTTCAAGCGTTTTCACAAATTCTGCAGCTTTTTGGACTACTTTCTTATATTTCTGCTGTTTCCACTTTATTTTTTTTGACACCATGGAAAATAAAGCTGCTGTTAATAATAAAAGGAGGCAGCAAGTTTCCCCACCTCCTATTAAATCTAAGGTTGTGGAGTCTTCGGTGCCTTCCTTATCTTCAATATTAGAGGAGATTCAAGCTTTGAGAGTTAATACTGAATCCATTGCATCAGAAATTAAAAATGTTCGCAAGGAGATGTTTATCCATGAAAAGTTCAGATAATTCAATTAAAATTCAGAATAATAAGGCTAAGATTGACTCTTTCACTCCTCTGGTGGCAAAAATTTCACCTTTGTTTTCTCAGTTGCTGGATTTAGAAAATCGCAATAGTCAATTCAATCTTCGCATTTTTAATTTACCTGAAGATGTGGAAGGGGCTAACTGCAGATTATACTTGGAAAATTTGATTCCTGGTCGTTTGCAACTCAAATTTCCTGAAAAATTTGAAATAGATAAGGCTCGCAGAATTTCTTCCCATCGAAATCCTCATCACTCCAAGCCACGACAAATGATCTTTAAGGTTCTTCGTCACCATCACTTGGTCTTAATCAGAAAGGCAGCACAAGAAATTCAGGATATTGAGACCTTCTTCTGTAGGGCTTCAGCTGTTCCGGCCATTCTTGTAACCATGTGTGCGTTTCACATTTACGTCTTTTGTTTGCCGTTTTTTCCATGTTTTTTTTTCTCTCCTTTGGTCTGTTTTGCAGCTACTTTTTTCTTTTCTTTATATTCGTCCAATATCTTCTCTGCTTTTCTTTTTCTTATGCCTTTCTTCTGGGTCTTATTTCTTACCCTTTTCTACTATGTCTAATGCTCATAAGTTGAATGTAGTTCCATTAAATGTCAAAGGATTGTGTCATCTAGTTAAGCGTACAAAAATATTAGTTTATTTAGGAAGGTTCAATGCTGATATTTGTTTTATTCAAGAGACTCATATTGATGACAACATTTTAAAATATATGAAAAAGAAATCGGTTGATAGCATTGTCTCTTCTACTTCTGGCAAGAAAAATGGTGTGGCTATTCTGTTTGCAAAAAGACTACACTGTCAGATTTTAAGCAAACACTCTGATATGATGGTAGATATATATTAGCAAAAATTAAAGTTCATGGTACATTCTTATTTTTATTAAATGTTTATGGTCCTACTGCAGACGATCCTATATTCTGGTCCACCCTTGCTACAGAGGTCTTAAAGGTTGGAAATGTTCCTTTAATTGTTGGGGGGGATTTTAATATAATTTCTGACCCTTTATTAGATAGACTTTCCTGTACTAAATTTCACCCTTCTAAAGTGTATTTCGCATTCAAAGCTTTTCTTCGAACCACTAAATTAGTAGATATATGGAGATTACACTTCCCCACAGAAAAAAGTTTCACTTTTTTCTCCAATCCTCATAACTCCCATTCCCCAATAGATTGTTTATTATTTTCCAGACACTTAATACATTCTGTTACAGTTCCTCGAATTGGATACATTGATATCTCTGACCACGCCTCGGTTTCATTATTTTTACATTTACAATCAACATACACTAAACATTCTAGGTGGCGAATGAACACTGGTTTTGTATTAAATTAAAAGAAGAAACCAAAACTTTTATCAGCCATAAAAGATTATGTTTCATTTAATCACGAAGGTTGACTTCTCTAATTAACAGATGGGATTCATTTAGCTTATATTAGGGGGGCTTTAATTTCCATTATGGCACATGAAAACAAAACCTTCAATGCATCCATTACAGATCTACAAAAATAAATTGCGAAAAATGAAAGACTCTTTATAACCTCTAATGATGCCCAATATAGGTTTACGCTTCAAAAATTACGATATGACTTTAACTCCATTCTTAGTAAGAGAGCTGGCATTCAAATTTATAATGCTAAAGCCAGATTTAGTTTTAACTCCAATCGATCTGGCCGACTTTTAGCTAATTTCTTACGCATAAACAAGGACAAAACTCAAATCAATTCTATTCAAAGTTCTCATGGAAAAATTGCTTTTTCTCAAAATGATATTGTTAAGAAATGTTTGAAGTTTTATTCTACATTATATAACAAACCTGATTTTCATGATGAATCTTTAATTGACTCCTTTTTATCTTCCTGTGATTTACCCAAGATTTCCCAATTTGATAAAAATGGTCTTGACTCTCCCATTACTAAAGATGAAATTTTGCTAGCCATTAAATCCCTTAATAAAAACAAGTCTCCTGGTCCAGACGGGATACCAGCAGAATTTTATAAAGAATTTCAAGTACACTTGTTACCTTTTTTAATTCAACTTTTTACTTTTTTGGGGTCCGCTGGTACGACTTCTGGTTCATTCACGAAAGCTTTAATAATTGTGCTTCCAAAGCCTGATAAAGATTCCACTCTTGTCTCTAACTACCGCCCTATATCTTTGATTAATCAAGATTGTAAATTATATGCAAAAATACTCGCTACTAGATTAGGACCTATTTTAGCTTCAGCTATCTCTCCCGACCAATCTGGTTTTATGAAAAATAGAGTTTCTGCTAATAACACCAGAACTTTACTTCACGTTATTGAGCAAAGTTCTACTTTATCACCCCCCTCAGGTATCATAGCCTTAGATGCTGAGAAAGCTTTTGATAAGATTCATTGGCAATTTTTATTTCATACATTACCTTTTTTTAATTTTGGAGATTCTTTTATACGTATGGTTGCCGCTTTGTATTCTACTCCTACTGCTCGTTTATTCATAAATAGACACATTTCTCATCAGTTTTCTCTTTTTAGAGGTACGAGGCAAGGATGTCCGCTTTCTCCTCTTTTATTTTTAATTGGCATTGAGCCTTTCCTCTCTTCAATTAGAAAATGTGATGAGATTAAAGGAATCAGTATTACGGGTGTTCTTGTTAAATCCCTTGCATATGCAGATGACGTGCTTTTATTTATTAGTGATCCTGTGTCCTCTTTCCCACCTTTACATCATATTATAACAAATTACTCTACAATTTCTGGTTATACTTTAAATACAAATAAAACAGAATTTTTCCCTTTGAATATATATTGTATCCCTGATATGCTTCCTATGAATGGTATAATTTGGCAGAAAAATAAACTGAAATATCTTGGGATTTTATTTTCTACGTCCATAAAGTCAATAGTGACTTTAAATTGTGATTTTCTCTCAAAATATATTAAAGACAAAATATCTAAATGGTCATCACTACATCTATCATGGTGGGGCAGATTGGATTCTATAAAAATGACTTTAGCGCCTAAATTTTTTATACCCTTCCGACTCAATTTCCACTGAAGTTTTATAAAGATGTTGATAAAGTTTTGTCTAAGTTCTTATGGAACAACAAATCACCTCGTATTAGTTATAAACTACTAAAGATTCCCAAGCGTAACGTTTGTTTTGGCATTCCTGATTTTATTCTTTATCATAAAGCCTTTATTTTGAAACAAAGTTCACTTTGATTTATTCATTCTTCATTAATTACTCCACCTGCTTGGTTATCTATTGAGAAATGGTTAGTAAATCCTCATCCACTTCCATCTCTAATAACAATGTCTAATACCACAGCATTTTTCCATAAATCAGCCATTATTAAATCTACTAAAATGATGTTTAATGATTTAGACTTAATTTTTCATTCCCCCATGAATACTACTGAAGATATCTCCCTTTGGTATAGCAATGTTATCAAACTGAATAGAATTGTTACTTTTTGGTCCTCATGGATTAAAGCAAGTATTTTTTATCTTAAAGATGTGTATACCAATAATAGTTTCATTTTGTTTCAACATTTACTATCCCGATTTGGTTTATCTCGATCCCATGTTACCAAATACCAATATTTATGTAATTCAATTTTAGATGCTATTCCCTCTAATATTGCTGCTGCTTTATCTACCTATATTCAAACGATTTCATCTTCTTCTCATGGTGTTTCTATTTTATATAAAAAGTTATCACTCTTGGTAACAATATAGATACGCTGTCAACTTTCTGGAATAATGAGCTATCACTTTCTCTATCTACTGACACTTGGAACGATATATGGTGTAATGGTATATCTGGTTGGCTTCCTGTTTCACTCTATCAAACTAACTCTTACATTTTACTTAATAGATTATGGACCCCTTACCGGTTATTTCATGCTAAACTCCTCCCTTCTGCTGACTGTTGGCATTGTAAATTAGATTCTGGTACATTGCAGCATATGTTATTTTATTTTCCTTTCAAGTTTTGGTCAGATGTTTGGGCTATTATAACTAAGATTTTAAATATTCAAGACGATATTTCTTATAAATTGTTGATTTGTAAATCACATATTTTATCACAAGATTTAAATGTTTTAGAATGTAAACTTTTCAATTTTCTCATTTCAGCAGCATTGAAATCTATTACTTATTGTTGGAAAGATAGTTCTTCTTTATCTGTTCATGCATGGTGGTCATGGGTTCTTTTTACACTAAGAGGTGCTCAATTATCTATGAAGGGGCTCATTCATAATTCAATTTCTTTTCAATCGTTCTGGTTACCTGTTGATATATATTGTAATTTATGAATACTTTTATCATCTAGGTTGACTTCATTTTCCATTATTGTCGTTCTCTTTTTATTACAGTAGCTCCTTTAAATATTCATACTCTAATTGTATATTTACCCTTTCCTTCCCCTTTTATTTTCATTTTATTAACGTTTTTATATTTACCTAATACAATCTTGTTATATATTGATTGTTACTTTGGATGGTGTTTTTAGGTATTTTCGCCCTATGGTAATATTTTTTGTATTGTCTTTATGTATTACCTGCATATATATTTCAATAAAATATTTTGAAATTAGAAAGTTAATGTAAATGGAATTGCGAATGCACTCCTTCCCTGCTGGAAGGGAGCGAGCATTGGGATTGATTTTTTGAAGCAGGAGTGGAGTCATGAAGAGATCACAATGCCGGTTTTGGCTTTCACCAGGTAAATAGGGGTTAAGTTGGCTTTCGTGATGGATAAGGGTTTTAATTTCAGTAGTGAATGGACAAGGGGTAGTTTTTAGGGGTAACTTGAGCTTTTAGGCACTAACTAGATGTAGGATATGAGAGTTGGATTTCGTTTACAAACGTGTTTCACATTGGTTAGTTTGTGGGGTGACTGTGAGGGTGGTTAAGGGAGGTGATTTTCGGTTGAATTAAGGGTTATTATTTTCTTGTTTCTTCAGGTATTGGGCAGGTTATGTTTTAGAGTGGTTGGCTAAACGCATCTTTCTAAATTTGTTACAGCAAACCCTGACGAAGAACCAGACAGGTTCGAAATGCATTGGGTTATATCGAAAGTCCTGTACTGAAATATGATTGACTGCACATGCTCATGTTAAAGCTTGGATTGGCTACAGAAAGCGTTTTGAAAATGCATGAATAAAGTATTCAGTGCTATCTATCTGTCTCTGGATAGATTCTACAAAAATACAGAGCTCATGATAATTAACATGACAAGTTGACTGGTGTAACATGGATTACTTGGTTTACAGTGAAGGGTTGGTTTATTTGGAAAATGTTCTCTTTAAAGCAGTGCAGCAGATGAGGCAACATTTTTGTAGTGACTCCTAGAAAGTTGGCATTTTCCTGCCCTAACTAGTTACCTGCAGCATGTTCCTGGATGTTAGAAATGGGGTGACCAATTCTACGGGGGTAGCATGGAGCAGAGCGGGCAGGCCAAACTCCTGAGGACATGTGTAAAGCGTCCACGCAGTACCCACAGACGACACACCAGGCACACCACAAAAGAGACACAACACTGCTTCTGGTTGGAAAAAGAATAAGTCTTGTACTATCTCCAACCTGCAAATTTAAAAACAATAACAGCAGTAATCACAATGGGGCGCCAATTGGCGCCAGAGCAAAGTATACCAGGGGGATTATTTACAAGGAAAAATGGGAGAAGTAAGAAAAAGGGTTAAGGAAGTCCATTAGTGTCCAGCTGAAATAAAAAGAATGTCAGGAAATGCATAAAACATAGGATCAATATTGCAGGGCAAACTCAGACCTTAATCCTTGGCCTCACCTAGAAGTAAGCTGTAGGCGTACACTAAAGCATGAGACATAAAATACACATTAGGTATGAAGGCTTAGCAGAAACAATGGGCATATACCATTAACATCAGGCCTAGACAGGTTCCAGGCTTATTAAACACATGCGTCTCCCTGAGCAAGGCACACCGACATGGGGGCATGAGCATTAGCATAACCATAGCGTAATCCTCTTAGCAAGGGCATCAGACACCTGGTGCAGGGCATAACACAGGGCCTAGAACATTAGGATGCGTCGTCAAGGGGCCATTGGCACCAAATGCATAACATCAGGCTCAGGTCACAACCAATCATGAGCAGGGAGCACAGCGACCTAAGCACCCAGCATTAACAGAATAGGGGCTCAAAAGCACCTCCCGGTGACATAAAAACACCAGGCACCCAAGACCGGCATCCCCCCATCAACAGTGGCATAACACATGAGGCAGGACCATCTGCAGCTAAACTTTAATAGCCTGACTTCCCCTATAGGCATGGGATCAGGCATCTCACTAGTGCAGGCACAACCCAGGACCCTGACCGACCCGGGGCCCACACCTCCGAGTCTCTGTCCTGGGAAAAATCCCCCCCGCCTCTGGCAATGTCCATGGGAGCTCCTGGCTCCCCTTGGCCCATCGTTGCAGGTGCCCGCTGACAGACGGGGCACCTGGAGAACAATACTGTTCCTGGGGTGGCAGTTCACCAAGGAATGCTGGCACCGGGGGTTGGGCACCGACAGTATGCCCCGATACACCCCCAACACAGTCTGTTTGAGCCCCACATTCACCGGGCTCTTGGCAATGTCTCCACGCCTCTGCTCCTCGCTCTGGGCTCTTGGCAGGCTAGGGTAGGTGGGGGCTCTCCCTCTCCTGCGAGCCTCCCTCGCCGGCGTTCTGGGCAATCTTGGGCCTTCCGACTCCAATGCGGTAGGAGGGGAAGGCACCGGCAATGTGCCTCGAGGCCCCCATTCCGTTTCCTCCTCACAGGCGCTGGTGCTGCGGGGCTCTCCCCTCCTCACGGGGGCCCGAAGGATCTTCTCAGCACTTCCTCCCCGGCTCCACCCGGCAGCCTCTCTCCAGTGGGCCCGGGACTTCGATCTGGGGCAGATGGGCTCTGGATTTGCCTCCTCAAGGCCGCGGCAGCTTCCACCAATGGCTGCGCAGTTAGACAGGGGGCACGGCTCTTTAGTGGGTGCGGCCGCTACGGACAATCCTTGCACGGTGGGGGGGGACGGCTGATGACGGCACCGGTGCCCCAGCCCCGTGATGCTGCCCTCTCCGGCTTCCCAGGCCTCGGGTGGCCTACTGCGGCCTGCTCCAGATTCCGGCACGGTTCTCCTCAACTTCGTGGCGGGCTGGGGCCACGGCCTTCTCGTGACTCCAGCGGTCCTCTCCTGACACCGGGGGCCGGCGTAATGCTACACCCAGCGGGGGCCTCCCGCAGGCAGCTTCCAGGCGGCGCGAGGGTAGGCACCCGCCAGCTTCAAGGGGCCAAAAGCACTCCAAAACGCGGGCAGACCGGCGATGGTCAAATATAGCGCCTCGGGGGTCACAACAGTCGCAGGGGTCCAGCGCTTCTCCAGGAGCACAAGAGGGGAGCACTGGAGAGGCAGCACAGCTCCTTGGGGACACAATCCTCCCAATACAGCGCTTCTAGATTCCAGCGCTTTGGGGCAGTCACAACAGCGCTTACAGCGCTCAGGCCAGCAGCAGGCAGGACAGTTCAGGAAGTTTAAGACCACCCAGGGCTTCTGCAGCACAGTGCTTCCGCGATTATGGCGCTTAGCAGGCACACAGCAGTTCAGTTCTTTAACAGGCCAGCGCTTCCTAGATCATAGCACTTTGGCCCACAGCGCTTCCTCTAGGCACACAGCGAAAGGGGGGCAGACAATCCCAGCAGCAAGCCCCAGTGTAACACTCCTCACCTCCTGGGGGGGGGGGGGGTCCAAGATGCTCCTTCCCTTCTAGGCGCTTCTTTGCGTGGCGCAAGGTCCCGGCAGCTTTAGGGACCTAAGGGGGCCCTCCTTCTTCAGGGGCCCTGGGGACAGAGCAGTAGGCACTACTGGGCCAGGTCAGCAGGTAGTGGGGGCATCATCAAAACAGGATGGTAGGTTTTCACCATCCCCACTGCAGCGTGGCCCTCCTCCTACACAGCAGCCTGAACTCCTGAAGTGGGGCTTCCACTAGCCCTGGGGACAGTAGGGGGGTCCTAGATGGGTGCAGGGTCCAGCACACAGGCCCAAGTGGCGGTATCCCCTGGCAGCAGGTCCCCTCACATTCCTGTACCAGCTCTCTCTCTCCCTCTGGTGGCACATCCCCCTTACTAATACCCTCCTCCCAGACAGTGCCAGAGCCTTCTAGAATTTTGTGGGGTGCCTGGGTACCTAACAACTAGACTGCTAAACTCCTGCAGTCAGGTGGCACAACGCACAGCCATGGCAGCCATTTCAAATGCAAAACACAAATGCAGCATTTCACCAGGGTACATATTTACAATGGGGGAAAATAAATGTACACACCTTTGCATTGCATTAACATTACACAGGGCTTCTCATACCTCACATGGCCTATTCAGTATCCTTTACCATGGGGGAGACATCCTACATTAGGGGGGCGAAAAGCGAAATATTTTGGGAAAAGGGGCTAAGTCCAACACTGGGTCACATGACTGAGTGTAATTAGTAGTTGGCCTTGGTATATTTATCCCAAAAATGCACTTAAAGAGGGATTAGGTGTGGCTGGATGGATCATCACAAGCAGAATCGGGGGAAAGCTGGGCACTACACGATATGCAACTCAATAGGCTGTGCCATGCCTTCACACAAAGGACTTCATATACATTGTTTGTACAGTCAGGTTGGAGCCAAGGCAGAAAACTGAAAGCACTTCAAAAGGAATTTTCTAGGAACTTCTCCCACTTCAAAGAAGGTACTGGGTATAGAATTAGGACACTCAGACCCACTCTTCAGTTTAATTTCTGAACCTGCAGAAGGACTCTAAGAGGACTGCCTGGTTCTGTGGCCTGTCGTGTACTTCGGAAGACTGCTTTGCTGCTTTGCTGGTGCCTGAAGCCGGTCTTGAGCCATCATATGCCTGCCCTGCTGCTTGAGCTCTTTTCCACTTTTACTGACTTCTAGAAACCAGGACTATCAGAGTGGCTCAAAGGGCTAGTTGGCTGGCCTACTGAGACTCAGAGACAGTAAAGGCTTCAACCATCTTAAACCCACATCTGGATTCACCCTGAATGAGTCCCGACCTTCCAAGTGGTACCCCTCAGTTCCTGGACCCTTGGAAGGTGTGCTAAAGGTGCTTGGCTAGATAAAAAACAAAGCTTGGGATTTAGAATATTTTTGGCTAAAAACTGCTTTGAGACCCAAGAGGGGGCTGGGACCAAACGGTTTGTCTATCCACCTAGAGTGCATCACCAGTCAACCTGACTTTGCGGCAACCCCCTCCATGTTGTGCGCAGCTAATCCTGTTCAGCGATGCTTCACAGAAAGGGTATCCTAACTCATGGAGCCCTTTTCAGCTACAGTTTAAGGCCACATCGCGCTTGAGGTTTTCAACTTTACCTTCTCAAAACATTTTTGTTACGGTTCTTTAAATTCCACAGGTAAACTCTGACCGGACCCAATACACTTCGTGGTCGGCTATATTTTTGTCAGTTAGTCATACACTTTATTTCATATGTTAAAATTAGTGCAAAAATGCAAAAACTACAACGCAAGGATGCACAAAAATGCAGCACGGGCCCATACCACCAGAGTAATGAACAGCAAGGCACATCATAAAACAATTAATTAATTGTTTAAGTAAAGCTAAAATGGCAAATACCATAAAAGCATGATTTGCAAATTAAAACATGAAATGGATATATATAAGAATTTAAAAAAGGTTTAAAAAGGTACATTAAAGGAGAGTATCTTAGCAATATCCAAAATGTTAGTGTTAGTGTTGTAGCTTCAAGACAGACCTTCTAATAAACCATATTGTGCCAAGGAACTTGCTACAACACAGACAACTACAAAACTAGCGTCAGATTTTAGGATGCGCAGCACCTGTAAATGGCACCGAATACCAGATCGTTTACATATTGGAACTAACCATTTAGCTTCTCGGCCGCTTGTACAATGGGCAGGTCAGAAATATATAACCTATCAATTCTACAGCATGAGGACAGCCTGTACAATGTTGTAAATACCTAGGAGATGGATGCCAGGAAGCTGTAAATGTGTTTACTGGAAGTGAACCAAATTGCATAAACAGCTTCCTGTCCGGGGGAGATGTAATAGCATCCAGGTAATATATATATGAAGCAAGCTGGTTGAAGTCCATAAACTAAGTGGTTACATGTCCCCAGGATGAGTATGAAAGGCAAGACTGGGCAACCCAAAGCCAATAATATTTCTTAAGTGATTACTTTGTAGGCCTCCCTACGTAAACCCTCGGTTGCCACAGCCCATATAAGCCAATAGTTATATTTTTGGACTTTGACCCAGGCCAGTGGCTGGATTTTTAATCTTTTAGGTGCTAGATTTTTTGTTACACTTTAAAAAATCATTACTCCAGTTCTAATAATTAGATTTTGTTGTTTTAGTGTTAACAATTTATTACATTTACTCAATTTTTCTAAATTGGGGTGCAATTCTTCTTGTGTTGTGGTTTTACTTGATTACTGTTTGTGTGCTGCATTAATATTTTACACATTGTCTCTAAGTTTAGCCTGACTGCTTTTGTGCCAAGCTAATAGAGGGATAAGCATAGGTTAATACAATACAGTGAGTTTTATGGTACACCTTGACAGGGCTTTTCGCTGTTGCTTGTGCACAATTAACACCTCACTTAACCAGCGACCCAACTTCTCACAGTGGGTGCTTAAAATTTTGAATTGTAGTGGGTCTCAGTGGGACCTATGTCATGAATATTAAAGAGGTAGTTTGCAAATTGTGATTCATTAAGAATGCAAGCCATAACACAGTTGGTGGCTCCTTGTCAGCAAACCACCATTTCTGGGATTGCGAAGAAAATCCGTCTGCGTTTCAAATAAAAACGTTTCCATAACAAACTTATTTTCACAGCCACAGTGGAGAATTGGGTTCAAAGGCACCAGTACCCTTTTGTAAATGAATTACTACTCCTTTCGAGGAATTTGTAAAATGGATACTCCCCATACCAATTTGGTATTCGGTGGGGATACAAACAACATGCCTCTTCGATATACTGAATCGATATTCATTTGGATTCTCATTTAAGAAGTCACAAAAACGTATCTGATTCCTAAAATGAGATTGCCTCATTGGGCACATCATTTTAGCAGTCGCAAACACCAAATTGGAGAGTTTGTGACAGTTAAAATGCTTAGGTTTTTTTTTTCTTTGAGAGTTTTATCTAGTGCAAACTTGACCCGAACGTATCAGAGCGATTTACAGGAGCACAAGTTGCATTACAGACGTACACATTCAGTTTTGTTAGGAACAGGGAGAATAAGTGCTTTGCCCAGAATCACAGAATATTGAGCGCCCCTGCAGAGACTCAAACCCATTTCCCCAGCTTCACGGTCGACCGCTTTAGCTGTGAGGACACATCTGCTGCCCTAGTTCTACCATGCAAAATATTGAGTTGACTAATACTTTTGTAATATTGGTCAACAGTGACCTAGAATCTTATCTTAACGTTCAGAGTAATGGGCAATGCAACTTAACCAACAACCAGTAGCACGCACTGCAGTGATTGAGGAAGGTCCCAAATATAGTCACTAACTCCTCTGACAAGGCTGAAATATTTTCATGACGAAAACAGATTTGTTCTTGCATGGTGCATACAGGCAACCTAATGATTTCAAATGCTATGACAGATTAAAGTTTGACCGTACCTTACACTGCATGAGGAGACTTGAAGAAATACTTTTGGAGTGGTGGGAGGCCTAAGTTCCGTATTTGGCTGATTTTGACTATTTGGCATTTAAACATCACTGACATCTACTTTTTAGCCCCTTCCTAAGATGAAGAAGTATAGGTAGAATTATTGTTGGAGCATAGGATACCTGAACATTTGGCAAACTGTTTGAATACATTTTTGCTTCCTTATGTGAAGTGTCAGCCACCCTATATTTGTGACTCTCTATATGTTCTTAATTCATATGTAGTTCTAGTTAGAGTTTGCCATCAGATTGTGAATGACACCCCATTTGTTGTATTACAAGCAGAATAGGTTATAATGGGCTAGCGATATAGTAGATGGGACTGCCTGATTTGTGAAAGTATTCTGTCCACTAACCTCTAAATAACTCATCTAAATACTTCCCTTAGAGGAGAGAATATTGTGTGGTCACATTGGATTTCGTATTCCTTTCTCCATGTACTGAAAATGATTAGTCTGAAGGCAATTGCTGATTATCAACAGGCTAGATCGGCTTTCTACTTTCACACAATGGTATGCTCCTGTCATGCTTCGAGATTCCCAAAAGACACTGTCCCTGTAAGACGAATGCTATTTAGAGCATCAGGAAGCTGGGAGAGACGCTTCACGTTCTTGCGTCAAGCTCCCTTCGTCTTTGCTTCCGTCTTGACCTTCTTTGCCTGACGTCCGTATTTTGCTTTTGGGATTTCCTGTTTGGAGCGCTGGTCGGCAGTCTGTCTTACCGGCCCCCGCGTTTTCGAAGCAGTGGCGATTAGTTTTACGGGCGTTCAGGCTTGGCGCCTCGTAATCCTAGTGTCCTGAGTTCATGTTCTTCGTGAACCCTTCCTAAATTTGCCCTTGAAGTTGTGTTCCGGCGGCAGGGGTTTTTTTCCTGCCTTTCCGGTTGTTCTCCGTTGTGCCTGAATTAAAGGCGCTTTACCGGACAACCAGCCTGGATCACTGTTGTTCCTTTTTGGACATTACATTTTCCTTTCCCTCTTTCCCTTTAGCTAGATAGCTAGATTATCTTCGTTCAATTTTTGCCCCCTTCATTATTTAATCTTCCCAACCTTATTATACTTCTGATTCATTGCCTTTGTGTTTGGAGTAACTCTTGCGTGGATCCAAGTGGGTACTATCTGCAGCTTCTCTACAGGGAATCACGGTAACAGCGCTTTTGCGCTCTTTAATACTTATGCTAAACTAGTTATACATATAATTTATGCATGTTGTATTGCTTTTCATCTAGAGATACCCAGCATCAGAAGAGGTGGCTAAAGGTTTTCTTACATATCACTCGTTAGTGCCTAATGCTTCATGAAGTCCACAAAACAGCTAAAGTAAGAAGTGTATTGCTTAGATCATAGAATCACTATTGAGTTTAATGCATACTCACTAACACCTTACATTATCCTTGTCACAGAGCCAGATGATGTTCCATATCTAGACGTCGTATATAGACATGTTCTACAAAGAGTAAGGATTCCGGTACGTGTTGTTTCTATTTGTAGGAGTGCTAATGTTTTCTTTGTAGGGTACCAATAGCTAGTTGCTTACTTGCTTTTCTTTGCAGGCTGCCTGTTGTCAGTTCCCCAATTGATGTACCACGCAGATTATCCAGAAGAGTACCAACACATCATTTATTCTTCATCATCTTCCCTTGTTTTGTCTCCCTGTGTTCCCCTGGCGTGTCTCTCGTACTCTAGTGTTTGATAGAGTCGGGAGGCCGTAGGGGAGGGCTGTGGATTATTCTTCGGATTCCTGACGCTCCTGTGGAACTCTCTTGCAATCCTTACAGCTCCTTGATATGATGGAGGTCATTCTTTAAAATATTTTTTCTGCAGAAATGTGAACTAGCAATGGGCTCACATATAGCTCCTTCATTTGCTAATCTGACGATGGGCTACCATAAAAGAGCTGTGGCCTGGGATCCACGGTCTGATAAATGGTTGAATAATACTGTACTATGGGAACATATATTGATAGCCTCCTCCTCAATTGGGAAGGAGGGGTACATAATCTGAAAGAATAACTGAGTGTACTGAATGATAAATATTTAGTTAAGATTCACAAATAGGTGGATCTCATAAAGAAGCACAACATGTACTCAAAGTTATTTCATAAGCCTAGTTCTACAACCTTGGTTCTCTATGTCCAAGTGGCCATCTACTGAAGATAATTGCTAATATACCTTGTGCAGAAATGCTAAGAACAAGATATAATTGGACTAAAAATTCAGATTTTATATGAGATTTTTTATAAGAAATATCCAAGTAAGCATAGTAAAATAATGGTAAATTATACACTGATCACCATATATATGTTATGTGATATATGTACCAAACATTGAACAATCATTCACGCTGATCTAGATTTAAAGCGTTGTAAGTACCTAATACCTTATATGTTAAGGAAGAGTCCATTGGTAATAACATAACAAATAGACTTTTTACAAATAAAAAACAAGGAATGTTTTTTACCTGATGTATGATACAAAAATTACTATTTATATCTGCCAATCTTTAGTCATGGTTAGGGTTAAAAGAGATATGAAATCGTGGGATTTCGGGGCAATAATACTGTTGTGCCCGTTTGACAAACCTCCAAGTATGCAAAGCTTTGCAGTGATTAGACAAGCGGGTCCAAGAAAAAAGGGGGATCCAAAGATGCATTAGGCACGATGCATTTTCCATGAACATTGTACGCATGAGTAGCACTAAAATGGCTCGGTGGATTTGAAAAAAATGTGGCACATTTAAATGTGTTTATTATCCTTTTGCGTACTAGGTAAGATAAGAATGGTAAGCATTTTTTAAGTAATGGGGTATTTTAACTTAGTGATACCTGTAGTTGTGGTACTTTCGTGGTATTTCACAGGAGTACCATGGTACACAGCGATGACAAATCATTATGTGATTGGCTAAAAACTGCCTTCACATAAATTAGGTGCAGCCATGTAGTTTTTAAGTGCACCTTGGCAGTATTCTGCGGTTCTCATTCAAATATAGGTAAGTGTTTGATTTTCTACCCTTTATTTCAGTGATACTAGGTAGGGAAAAATATTTATACGTTTCTATATACTTAAACAACATATGCTGAGTATTGAATTGAATTGAATTGAAATGATCTTTATTCGGATTTTGATAGATCCATAAAAGTACATACAGAATGAAGCATTAAAACACATAAAAACATGTATTAAAGTTAAAAACAGCACAATTGGGCATGAGCAACATATCTGGCGTAAAGTGCATGATACAAAATATAAGACATTAAACAGTTAACAAATGCAATCATAAATTTCTGTTTAGCTAATACCAATATTCATGGAATCCGTACATATAGTTAATCCTCTATACAAATTATAATTAGATTTTAAAGTGCGTTATGAGTTCATAGGCCATTATGCATCATAGGTCATTATGCATGTTCCATACTTGCCCTCGATCTCACACAGGCTTTTATGAAGCAGCTTATAGTGTATATAACATCGTCAGTTGGTAACATTTGTAGAAATCTCAATGCCAAATTAAAGTCCCTTAGATTATATTTTCTAAAGATCGGCATTAGATAATGATGGATATACAATTTATAGTGGCCACAGAAAATAAAGTAATGCAATAGACTTTGTTTCCCTCCGACAGAGCACGGACAATCAAGCTCTTCTATATTCTTATTATAGCCGAGTGGGAAACTCAGTTAATTGACAATACTTCCATCCCGGAACCTAAATAAAAGGCTCCGGTTCCATTTTCCTATTGGTATTGACAAGTATCTACAGGGCTTGTTTGGCTTATTTGAATTATTATTACCTGTGTCAGTTAGTGGAAAATATTTAATAATAGCTGGTTTCATTAATTCAGTTCTCATACGTTCTTCTTTATATATTTCAAACAGTGCCCGTTTTACATTGTTCTTGTGGGCGGGGACAATAGTGTTTGGAGAGCTAAACAAAGAGCCATGTCCCACGCTCAGCAGGCTGTTCTTGACAGCATTTAGCCAAGGTATGAGATGAAATCGTTCATGTAATAGGCAATCTGAGATTATACTGCGGGTCAAGGAAGCCGCTGGATTTGTCCATATTTTTATCCAAAAAAGCGTAGGCCTTGACCTAATAAAATCAGCTATATATGGCAACATAAGTTCTTGGTGACAGATGAATGTGGGCGCACAGGAAGTTCCACCCAGCACCTTCCTGCAGAATCTATTTTCCTCCAACTGCAAAGACATGCTGTTACAATAACCCCACACTTCTGATCCATATGTCCCAGTTGGCTGACATTGGGTGCAATAAATATTTAACAGGGGGCTAATCACATCGGCCGTTCTCGGTTGACGAAGAGATAAAATTGAATTAATTGATTTACCAATTTTATTTCTTGCGTAGGCAGCATGAGGCTGCCATGAGCCAGTATTGGAGAATAATAACCCTAAGTAGGGGAAAGTGCTAGTACATTTTAATTCATTGTCGCCAGTTTTAATTGAAATAATGTTGTATCGTTTTGGTCCACAGTTCATGATAAAAGATTTTTTAAATTGGTATTTAAACCTAAATCAGACATAAAAGCAACAAACCCTGTAATTAATGAACGCAAAGCATTTGGAGTACGCCCCATTAATACTGTGTCATCCGCATAAAGTAAGGTAGTAATGGGGGAACCATTTATAATTGGAACATCCTTAGAGTTCTTACTCAGGGCAGGGCTCAGCCCATTAATATATAAAATAAAAAGCAAAGGGGCGAGTACACAGCCCTTTCGAACTCCTCTTCTAATAAAAATATCATCAGATAGTTCACCATCATTATTAATACGTACTCTTGCATTAAGATCCCTATGTAAATATGAAAGAAAATATACCAATGAATCATCTAAACCATAATCAAGCAAATGTGACCATAACCTAGAGCGATTGACAAAATCAAAAGCGGAACTCAAATCCATAAAACCTAAATAAAGTGGGGATTTTTTAACGATAATATATTTGGCCATGATCAGATTCAAGTTAAGACACTGCTCAACCGTGCCCACATGGCTTCTGAACCCCAATTGGCTGCAATGTAGCACATTATTATCCTCAGCCCATTCCCTTATCCTCTTAAATAATTCCCTACCAAGGACTTTTAATGTATTGTCGATCAGTGAGATCGGACGGTAGCAGGCCGGGTCCGACCTGTCACCTTTCTTGAATATCGGTACGATGACACTGTTCGACCAGGATTCGGGGATTGAGCTGTCGGTCAAATTGTTAAATAGGTTGCATAATAAAGGGGCCCAAAAATTGATTTCCGATTTAATCTGGTCGATAACTAGACCGTCGGGGCCAGGGGCTTTGTTGCTAGCGCTCTCCAAAATTGCATCCTCCACCTCAGATATTGAAAAGTTCAGTTGTTCAGCATTATTTATTAGGGGGGCAGAATCTATAGAAAGGGCTGTTATAGCATAGATTTTAAAGAAATGCTCCACCCAAACCTCACCATTTATACTACAGTTAATTGGTTGGATGTTAGAACCAAGAGATCTGAGTGATTTGACTTCTCTCCAAAACCCCGCCGTGTCTTTTAGCGAGGCGGTCCGCGTGAGTGACTCCCAGTGGTTAACCACTAAAGCCTCAGATCTTATCCGTAGGGCGAGTTTATATTTAGATCTTAATTCTCTCACTAGGTTGAAATCCCTAGGATTTTGTTTTAAGGCCGCCCTCAATTCCCTATTGGCCTTTGAGCACACGGAGTCAAACCAGCGAGGGCTTTGATCTATATTGGGCCTAGATGGTTTAGAAGATTCACTTTTAATAGCCCCACAAAGATTACTAAATGCAACAACCAGTGCTTCGCCAGTACTATTAAGTGACAGGCAGGTCTCTATTAACAGAGGATATTTTTTAATTACCTTGGCTAGGATAACTTTATTATCCACCCCTTTCCATATTAGTCTTAGTCTATCAGTAGACAGTGCCAGATTTTGTGGCCCATTCTCAATTCTCAGAGCAGCCTTTATGGTCTGTGGATTGTCTAGATATATTCTGAGCGGGTAATGGTCACTATATGCGGAGCAGATAACCTCTGCTTTTCGAGTTATATCACACAATATATAATCTATCGTGGAAGCGCAGCCTTGTCCTATATAGGTGGGTGTAAATATATTTTCAGCACTAATACCAGCAATTTCCATAGCATTTACTAAGTTGCGAGATGCTAATAGATTTTTTAACTCTTCACCATTACGACATGGGGCACTAGTGCGATACATATGAGCGTTAAAATCACCTCCGATGCAAATACCATCAAAGGACCCATACTTCAGCCCCTCCACGATGTCATCAATAAAGTTAAACAAAGACAAAAAATTTCCATTGGGATGATTAACAAAATCATTATTATAAAAATTTATTATACATAAAATCATCCTGTTAATGTATTTCATGGCCATAAAACATTTGCCAGGTGTAGGGATCTGTTTGGTTTGTACCCCGGGTTTTATCTTAGACCAAATTGATAACCCCCCACTGGGGCGTCCCATAGTTGAAGCAGAGGCCTTTAAATTATAGCAACAAAAGCCCTCCATTGTGGGATTAGTTGTACACCAGGTCTCTTGAAGCAACAATATGTCACAATTATTATTGACCCAGTCAGACCATTCTTTAATTTTCAGTTTAGAATTAAGACCCGCTATGTTCCAACTTACAAGAGAAAGTACAGAATCCAAAAGGTTTTTGTTCATAGGTTGACCTCTTACTATAGTCCATGTCAAGGAATGTGACGCTTCCTGATTTTCATTGATTGGAGTTGGTGATGGAACAACTGGGTTAACTGACTTAATCGGAGAGGGTCAATCTAACATATCCAAACCTGACAAAGGTGCAAATCTATTAAATGTGTTAAAAGGGAAAGCAACTGGCTGAAATTGCATAGCAGGTGGCTGAAAATACCTGGATGGAGGGTGGAATTGCATTAAAGGTGGTCGAAATTGCATAGGGGGTTGTCTGTAGAAGTAGCTTAAAGGTAACATAGTTGCAACCGTAGAAATGGCCGAACAGTTACCACTTCTATTACGCAAATGTCTTACAGTTCCAGGATTTTTGAAGTTAAGAACTATACAATCTCCGTCCTTATCTTTAGGTAATGGTCCAATCCAAGACACCCTGCGAACTGATATAATTTCTCTTGATATATCATATCCAACCCCCTTGTGTTTAGTCAGCCAGTCTATACACTTGTTTCGTAGTTGTACCCAGGATTCCCCCTGATCCTCCCTCAACGATGGTACTCCTGCCAAAACCAGGACGAAAGGACAGGCATCCGGTGGCAAGTGTAAGGGTGAGGCAGGCCCTTCATGTTTACGAGGCCTATTGGACCCTGCTTGGGCAGTACCTTTATTTTTATCTACAGTTGATGTTGTTGCTGTAGTAGGTTGGGTAGAGCCATCTTTCTTACTGATGGCATTTTTGTTAATAGTAGCCACAGGGGCAGTTTTTCTAGGTGCAGGAGTTGGAATAGATTTAGCAACTGTACTAGGTTTTACACACTTAACCCCTGTATTAACAGTTCGGGGTTGGATTGTGGGTTGTATGATAGATGATAATGATGTTCCCGGGTTATTCGTGCTCTCATCCAATACGATGCGAGCATCATATTCTTTTAGTGACAGAGTGTTGCTTAGGGATTCAAGTTCTTTTAAGAGACGGTCGGCTCTAATTTGATCCAGAATAATAGACCCCTTCCTTTTAGCTTCATCATTTTTAACCAGGTTATCTAGTCTGTCTAGTCTTTTAAAAACATTATTAAACTGGTTGATCATATGTTTTGCCAAACGATTAAAAATAGTATCCACTATAGTTTCTATAAGGTTCCCATTTTGTCTTGAGAGGTTGTAATTATCTCCCATTAATGTTGTTTGGGTCCATATAGTGTTAAGATTCCCACTAGGGTGAATAGTGGGCGAGGGAGAATTGCTATCCATATCCGCTGAATCTTTATCCTCCATAGAAACAGTTACCGCCCCCAAAGATTTTTGTTTGTTCCACACACTTTGGGGTGTGGGCTGACTCTTGTTCGATAAAGGTTGTTTCCTTTTATTTGCGCTTTGCTTAGTAGTACCTCTTTTTCTTTTTTCCCCTCCCAGTTTGTTGCTACTGGAGTCCGTAATATCCAGGGTAATAACATCATCCTGGGAAACAGTTGTGGTAATAGGGATAGTTTCTATTGGCAGAGGTACTGGAGGTGTTGAAGACAGTACCGGCTGTAGAGTAACAACAGCTGTTGTTAGGGGGGCAGAGTCTGCTGCTATATAGGTAACGGTGTTTTCATCTTCCAAAACAATGGGCACGTTAACAGACGGGTGTAATGGCTTAACCACAATAACCTCAGGGGTAATATGTATATTTCCATTTGCACAGTTAGTAACACTCGATTTGTTGTTAATAGCAAGTGAGCCCATGGAAAACCTCCTCTCAGTCTCCACAATTTCATTAAAGGCAGTTTCAATCAATGTTTCAAATGATGTGATGAGAGAGACGGAGGTATCAGCACCCTGGGTTAATATATCAGTATGGGTAGTAGTAGCAGTGCAGTCACCCATGTTAGTGTCTGAGGACATTACGTATGTTTGAGGGGAATCTTAGGGGGGTGGCCCGCCCGACCACTATCGTCCACGGACGGCCCGCCCTTTGCCCGGGCTTAGCCCCGGGCGTCCCGCTCGCGTCCCGCGACGCGGGGGTTCTGCCTCCTTTCTCCTCCGTTTGGCGCTCTCAGGGCGCGAGCCGCGTCACTCTGCACGCGCCGCCGCGAGGCCTGCCGGGATTTGTGGTCTCCCGGAGTGGCGGCGCGGAGTCCGGTGTCCTTGGACTCTTAGCGGTGGCGGCGGTTACTCCTGGAGCCTCTCTCTGCACCCGTATGACTCTCGGCGGTGGCGGCAAAAAGGTGAGTATTGTTGATGTCATCAGTGATGTCATTTGAGATGTCATCAGTGATGTCACTGAACATGTCATGAATGATGTAATATGTAACGTCATCAGCAACGCATTGCGAGGGTGCGAGTTATAGTTAGCTTAACAAACTACAACTGCCGAATTTCTCTGGTTTTGTACGAGTACAATGTACAACTAACTATAATGTCCCTGAAACCTATGTTTTTTTCAGTGAATTTCTATGGTTTTTAAATGCTAATTTCTAACTATGACGTCCCTGAAACATGTTTTTTCAGTGAATTTCTATGGTTTTTAAATGCTCATTTGTAACTACAACATCCCTGAAACCTGAGTTTTTTCAGTGAATTTCAAAGGTTTTGTAAGTGATAATTTCTAACTATAACGTCCCTGAAACCTATTGTATTTTCAGTGAATTTCAAAGGTTTTTTAAATGATAATTTCTATCTATGCCTACAAAGTTAGGTCATGTGAAGAAAGAGGAAGAAAGGCGCCGAAAGAAGCAAGAAAAATGCAGAAAGAGGCATTGTTGCAAAGTCATCCTGAGTCCCCAAATTTTTGCTGACTGGTACTGGTGGTAACTGACTAACCAGGCTCAGAGACAGTGCTATGCCGAAATATGCTTAGAATACAGTAAAAACACCTACATACACTAGTTTACACTGTGGGTTGGGGTACCCCTGTGATTGACATGACTTCCCCTGTAAGGCCCTAGTACATAATGAGGCAGGGGGATTAAAACTACCTCTAACTCAGAGGTGCAGAAAGAGGCAAGCGAAGTACAGAAAGAAGCAAGAGCAGTGCAGAAAGAACCAACAGAGGGGCAGAAAGAGGCAAGAGGGATGCAGAAAAAGGTAGGAGGGGTGCACAACTGCAAGAGAGGTACAGAAAGAGGCAGGAGGGTACAGAAAGAAGGAAGAGAAGTGCAGAAAGAGGCAAGAGAAGTACAGAAAGAAGAAACAGGGGTGCAGAAGGAGGTACAAGGGGTGCAGAAAGAAGGAAGAGGAGTGCAAAAACAAGCAACAGAGGTGCTGAAAGACGCAAGAGTGGTAGCAGAAACAAGCAAGGGAAGTGCATAAAGAGCTAAGAGAATTGCTGAAAGAAGCATCAGAGGTTTAGAAGAGGCAAGAGAAGTGCAGAAAGAAGAGAGTGAGGTGCAGAAAGAAGCAAGATCAGTGCAGAAAGAACCAACGGAGGTGCAAAAAGAGGCAAGAGGGGTGCAGAAAGAGGTTGGAGAGGTGCAGAAAAAGTCAAGAGAGCTATAGAAAGAGGCAGGAGGGGTACAAAAAGAAGGAACAGAAGTGCAGAAAGAGGCAAGAGAAGTGCAGAAAGATATAAGTGAGGCGTGGAAAGAAGCAAGAGCAGTGCAAAAAGAACCAACACAGGTGCAAAAGGAGGCAAGGGGGGTGCAGAAAAAGGTAGGAGGGGTACACAAAGAGGCAAGAGAGGTACAGAAAGAGGCCGAAGGGATGCATAAAGAAGGAAGAGAAGTGCACAAAGAGACAAGAGAGGTAAGAAAGTAGCAGAAAGGGTGTAGAAAGAAGCAAAAGAAGCACAGAAAGAGACAAGTGAGGTGCAGAAAGAAGCAATAGCAGTGCAGAAAGAACCAACAGAGGTGATAAAAGAGGCGCAAAGGATGCAGAGACAGCAAGAGAAGTGCAGAAAGAGGACAAAGAGGTACAGAGAAAGGCAAGAGATGTGGAGAAACAGGCAGCAAAGGTGCAGAAACAGGCAAGAGTGGTGCAGAAAGAAGCAAGGGTGGTACAGAAAGAGTGAAGAGAGGTGTCGAAAGAGGCAAGAGAGTTGCACAAATAGGGAAGAGGGGTGCAGAAAGCATCAGGGGGTTCAAAAAGAATTAACATATCTGCCGAAAGAGGCAAGACAGGTGCAGAAAGAAGCAAGTGAAGTGCAGAAAGAAGGAACAGAGGTATAGAAAGAAGCAAGAGAAGTGCAGAAAGAGGCAAGTGAGGTGTAGAAAGAAGAAAGAGCAGTGCAGAAAGGACCAACAGAGGGGCTGAAAGAGGCGGAAAGGGTGCAGAAAGAGCAAGAGAAGTGCAGAAAGAGGCAACAGATATATAGAAACAGGCAAGAGATGTGCATGAAACTGGCAGAAACAGGAAACAGAGTTGTAAAAATAGGGAAGAGGGTTGCAGAAAGAAGCAAGAAATAATTAACAGAGGTGCCAAAAGAGGCAAGAGAGGTGCTGAAAGAAGCAAGTGCAGTGCAGAAATAGGCAACAAAGGTGCAGAAAGGCACAAGAGAGATTCAGAAACAAGCAAGAGAAGTGCAGAAAGAGCTAAGAGAATTGCTGAAAGAATCAACAGAAGCAAGAGAAGTGCAGAAAGAGGCAAGTGAGGTGCAGGAAGAAGCAAGAGCAGTGCGGAAAGAACCAACAGAGGTGCAAAAAGAGGCAAGCGGGGGTACAGAACAAGGTAGGAGAGGTGCACTAAGAGGCAAAAGAGGTACTGAAAGAGGCAGGAGGTGTGCAGAAAGAAGGAGAAGTGCAGAAAAAGCAACAGAGGTGCAGAAAATCGCAAGAGAACAGCAGAACGAGGCAAGAGGGATGCAAAGAAAGGAAGATGGGTAAAGAAAGAAGCAAGAGAGGTTCAGAAAGAGGCAAGAGAAGTGCAGAAAGAAGCAAGAGAGGTTCAGAAAGAGGGAAGAGGAGTGCAGAAAGAGACAACAGGGGTGGAGAAATAGACAACAGGGGTGCAGAAAGAAGCAAGGGAGGTGTAGAAAGAGGCAAGAGGGGTACAGAAAGAGGCAATGGAAGTGCAGAAAGAACCCAGAGATGTACAGAATGAGGCAAGAGACATGCAGAAAGAGGCAAGAGATATGCAGAAAAAGGAAAAAGGGTGCAGAAAGAAGCAAGAGAAGTGCAGAAAGAGGCAAGTGAGGTACAGACGGAAGCAAGAAAAATGCAGAAAGAGGCAAGAGAGTTGCAGACAGATGCAAGAGAGGTGCAGAAAGAGGTGTACAGAAAGTTGCAACAGAGGTGCAAAAAGAAGCAGGAGCACTACAGAAAGAACGAACAGAGGTGCAGAAAGAGGCAAGAGGGGTACAGAAAGAGTCAGGGGAGGTGTACAAAGTGGCAAAATGGGTATGGAAAGAGGAAAGAGTGGTGAAGAAAGAAGCAGAAGTGCAGAAAGAACCAAAAGAGGTGCTTAAAGAGGCAAGAGGGGTACAGAAAGAGGCAAGAGAGGGGCAGAAAGAAGCAACATAGGTGCCAGAAAAGGCAAGAGAGGTGCACAAACAGGCAAGAAAGGTACAGGAAGAGAGAACAGGGCTGCAGAAAGAGTTAAGAGGGATACAGAAATTTGCACGAGAGGTGTAGAAAGAAGCAAGAGTAGTGCATAAAAAAGCAAGAGTAGTGCAGAAAGAAAAAAGTACGGTGGAAAAATAGGGAAGAGGGGTGCAGAAAGAGGCACGAGAGATGCAGAAATTTGCAAACGAGGTGCAGAAAGAAGCAAGGGTAGTGCACAAAAAAACCAACAGAGGGGCTAAAAGAGGCAAGAGGGCTGCAGAAATAGGTAGGAGAGGAGCACAAAGAGGCAAGAGGTGTAGAGAAAGAGGCAATACAGGTGCAGAAAGAAGCAAAAGAGGTGCAGAAAGAAGAGAGCGAGGTTCAGAAAAAGACAAGAGAAGAGCAGAAAGGGACAAGTGGGCTTCAGAAAGAGGCGAGATAGATATAGAAAGAGGCAAGATAAGTGTAGAAAGAGGCAAGAGAAGTGTAGAAAGAGGCACTTGAGGTACAGAAAGACGAAAGAGAGGTGCGGAAAAAGCAAGAGAAGAGCAGAAAGAGGCAAAAGAATTGCTGAAATAAACATTAGAGGTGCAAAAAGAGGCAAAAAAAGTGCAGAAACAGACAGGAAAGGTGCTGAAAGAGGGAACAGGGGTGAAGAAAGAGGCAAGAGGGATAAGACATTTGCAAAAGCAGTGCAGAAAGAGGCAAAAGCACTTCAGGAAGAACCAACAGAGGTGCAGAAAGAGGCAAGGGGGTACAGAAAGAGGCAAGAGAACTGCAGAAAAGGGCAAGAGAGTTGCCGAAGGAGGAAGGAGGGGTGCCTAAAGAGGCAAGAGGGATGCAGAAGGAAGCAAGAGAAGTGCAGAAAGATGCAACAGAGGTGCTGAAAGAGGCAAGAGGGGTGCAAAAGAGGCTGTAGCAGTGCTGAAAGAAGCAGCAGAATTGCAGAAGGAGGCAAGAGAGGTACAAAAACAGACAGGAAAGGTACAGAAAGAGGGAACAGGGGTGCAGAAACAGGCAAGAGGGGATATGGGAATTTGCAAAAGAGGTGCAGATAGAATCAAGAGCAGTGGATTAAGAACTGTCAGAGATGCAGAAAGAGGCAAGAGGGTATACAAAGAGATAAGAGTGGTACGGAAAGAAGCAAGTGAGGTACAGAAAGAGGCAACAGAGGTGCAGAAAGCAGAAGAGGTTGCAGAAAGAGGCAAGAGAAGTACAGAAAAAGAGAGAAATATGCAGAAAGAAGCAACAAAAATACAGAAAGTGGCAAGAGAGGTGCAGAAGGCAGCAAGAGTGGCTTGCACACCATTAGTACCAATTTAACACCCACATTTATCATTAGGTTCTAGGTTTACACAGGGCATTCCACCACACTGTAACACTTGTCGCTGCATTTTTGGTAACGTTTGAGCTAGAAACATGGCTTTTTTTGTTCAAATCTGCAGATTAGGGAGCAGATGATGGATTATGTGGCCAATTAAGAAAATTTATAATTGTACGAAGGTCAATGCATCCAAACAGTAGCATAATTCCAGTGGCCTTGCTCATACCTCTTACTAGGTCCACAAGTGGTCCTCAGTGATTCCTTCTTTTTTTGTCTCACTGAGTTCATAGTTGAGCTTCTATGGGGAAACGAGGAAGACTAAACCTGAGGTTACCACTCCACAACAAAGACTACAATACCACATAATTACTCTCCATAACACATAATCCCACTCTACATAATTCCCACACACTAATAACCACATACTTTCTATCCACATAATATCACTGTACAATTTACCACATAATTCCACTACACACAACGTACATCCACTCCACTCCCAAAAACATGAATAAAAAACTTTTACATTTACAACACCTATAGCTCTAACTCTCGCAAATGCGAAACCTATTGCATTGCAAAAACTTCTTTAACTAGTAGATGCGTTTGCAGAGTGGTGGAGAAAGGGGGCATTGCCTCCAAAGACGTCTTAGCAATCCCACTGTGTGGGACTTACTTGAGGTAACAGGAAGGGTAGTTGGCCTTGGGGCCAACTGCCCCTCATATTACCTCCAGTAAGTCCCACACAGCAGGATTGCTAAGTTCTCATAGCAGGGCCCGCCGCCTTTGCCAACCATCTTGCAGTCGCACCACCTGGTGCGTTCTTGGATGGGGATTGAAATCCCCTTCGCTGCTGGGGGTCCTTTAGGGGCCAACTAGCCTACCTCTTACCTCCAGTAAGCCCCACACAGTGGGATTGCTGAGAGGTGGACATAGGCCATGCCCCCTTTCTCCACCACTCTGCAAACGGGCCTCCTGGTGCATTCTAATTTGGGGTATTAAGCCCCCTTCATTCCTGAGTGTCCCTGGGGCCAACTAGCCCCCCAGGGACCTCCAGTAAGTCCCACACAGCTGAATTGCTGAGAGCGGTCCGAGGCCAGGCCCCTTAAGTTTGAGACCACTCTGCAAATGCGGCTAGATGCTTGTTTGCAGAGTGGTGCAGAATCAGACCACCTCTCTGCAATCCAGCTGTGTGGCACTTACTGGAGGTACCTGGTGGGCTGGTTGTCCCCCAGGGACCCTCAGGAATCAAGGGGACTTAATCCCCCAGTTCGATGTGCCAGGAGGAGCGTTTGCACAGTGCTGCACGGAGGGGGTGGGGCCTACAGGGAATTCCAGCTTTTGCTTTTTTGGAAAGGGTCTGTGTGGCCCCCCTTTCCTCAATTATTTTTGGACCCTGGGGGACCCATCCCCCAGGGCATGAAGATTTTTTCTTTTTTTTTAAATAATAAAACGGGAAGGGGACCGCATGGCCCACCTTCCGTGAGCCACTATTGGCCCCGGGGTCCCCTTACCCCGGTGCCTGGCCTCATTTTCAATTCTTTTTATTTCTCCTTGGAGGGGGCACCTGGCCCCCTTCCCCTGGGTTACTTCTGGCCCGGGTACCTCATTCCCCGGGGCCAGGCCTCATTTAAAAACATTTTCCCAGGAGGGGGGCCATGTGGCCCCCCCTCCACTGGGCAAATTATGGGCTTGGGGAACCCATCCCCCCGGGCCTGGCCAGCCTTATTTTTGTTTGATATTTTTTGGCGAGGGGTCCACATGGCCCCCTCCTTTGGCCAATTATGGCCCTAGGATCCCCATCCCCTGCAGCCGGCCCTTAGCATTGGGGACCGTGGTGAGAGCCCCACGGTCCCTGCTGGCTCCCCAACTCCTGCAGGGGCCGGCATTGCTTTGGAGCATTTTTTATATGAAGCCCTGAGGAGGTGGTGGTCCCCGTGGTCCGGGGGGCCCGCGAGGGCCCCACCCTATTTCAATAAAGCCCCAGGGAGGTGGCGGTCCCTGGGGCTGTGAGGGGGTTGCGTGTCCCCGTGCATAAATTATAAAGCTCCGGGGAGGTAGTGGTGCCCGGGGCTGGGGTGGACCCCACAGGCCCCAACACCATAATTTACAATTGCCCCCGGGACCTGGCCCATCCACATCAGTAAAAACATGCTAATGTACATTACATAAGAATTCATTTCCTAGGAGAGTCTGGACAAGGGTAGGAGATAACATTACAGTTCATATCAGTATTCAGTATTTTACCAGTTTTCTCCTTATCTGCCACATAGCCATTATAAACTTGGCAACTGCGAAGACTATGTGAGGCAGGGTACTTGTTTTCAGTATTCTGTATGAGTGCAGGTAGTTCCTTATACCCAAGTTCCTACATAATGGCGCTAACCAATATTTCCTTGGTCTATTGTAAGCTGGGCAAAAAAACAGAATGTGAATCTCCTCCTCATCGTGATTGTTGCACCCTGGACAGACTTTTTGTCATCCCTCAAAGTCCATTTACAAGTAAAGGTTTTGATGGGCAGGGTGCCTAACCTCCATTGAACAAACAATTTTCTTGCTAAAATGGGAAAAATAATGTCCATAAAACCTTCAAACTGGTAAGAATTTTTGGAGTCCAAGAATTGTTCGATTAAAATGCCATTGTTGGGTGCTCACACCAGAGAAACTAGACTTTTCGCCCTGAATATTTCGACGAATCTTTTGCGAGGGACCCTTTGGCAGCCTTGTTCAGGAGACTCCCATAAGTCGGGGAGTCCTAGACGGTACAGTTCTCTCTTTATAAAGGCCAACCACGGGATTCTGTTGCGCTGGTTCAGATTCATTACATGGATAAGGTCTTGCCTATAGTGTACAAGCTCGCCGGTGGTCCAGAGCCTGTGTCAGAATCTTAGCAGTTTTAATTCCAGATCCTCGCCTATCGAGGGGAGACCCACATCTAGTCTTAGCGGAAGCCGGGGTGTGCCACGGGGGAGGGCCAGGAGACGTCTGAGGAAGTTGTTTTCAACCCTGACAAGTTCTGTCCCAGCTTTATACCCCCATAACTCACTACCGTAGGAAGCAGCAGCTTTTGCTTGGGTTTTATACATCTCTACTGCCGGGCTAATGGGTTTGAAAGTAGAAGTGTTTGCAACCTTCAGAATTGCCCCCGACAGTTGGGACAACTTTAACCGGTCTCTGGCTATCTGAGGGTCCCAGGATAGATTATCATGTAAGGTTACCCCCAGGTACTGGAAAGTTTTTACTCTTTCCAGTCTTGCAGAGCCCAGTGTTGGGTTAGGTCTGGTTTTAGAGGAGGGATTGAATATCATGAATTTGGTCTTCTCTGTATTGATCTCTAGACCATGTTGTCTACAGAAAAGACCAAACCCATCTAACATTCGTTGAATCCCCATCTGGGATTTGGAAAGCAGGAGGGTGTCGTCGGCAAACATGATAGCCGGCACCCTCCTGCCTGCCAACAATGGAGCGTCGTTTTCCGTGACATTGTCAAGATGGGATATGACACCATTAATGAAAAGGCAGAGTTAGCGCCAAGGCACAACCCTGTCTTACCCCTCTTAAAACCGGAAACCTAGATGACAGCGCTCCATCCCTCCCGCATCTAACCTGAGCAAAATTGCTGTCATGGATCCTAATTATGGCATGTAGTAGATGGGTAGGAACAGCCAGTTCCTTTAGGACCTCCCATAGTTTCTTGCGGGGAACCAAATCAAAGGCGGACCTCAGGTCCACGAACACCATGTACAGCCTCCCCCCCTCGATCCTCACAGTTTTCCAATAGAGGAGAAAGAGGCGGAAAATCTGATCCATGGTGGACGTGTTTTTCCTGAAGCCCGCCTGGAGGGGACTCAGGATCTCATTTTCCTCCAACCAGTCTAGAAGGTGGTCCAGGAGAAGGCGAGAAAATCATTTTTGGGGGACATCTATAAGACTGATCGGCCTGTAGTTGGCTGGGAGCAGAGGAGAGCCCTTTTTAAAAATAGGTACTATCTCTGCCCCCAGCCAAGTACAGGGGATCTCCATACCTCCCGCGATGGAATTAAAAAGAATGAGGAGGTACGGGCCCCAGATCTCTGGATGGTGACTAAAAAGATCGCCAGGCAATTTGTCAAGTCCCGGGGCCTTCCCCAACGCCAGTCTCTCCATTGCACTGACTACCTCACCCAAAGTAAATTCTAGTCCAACTACAGGGTCAGCTAAGGCATCAGTGGCCACATTGTTAGCAAATTCAGGAGTATCTTGGTACAATTTGCTAAAGTGGGCTTCCCAAACAGATGCTGCTATGTTTGGCTCCACTGCAGTTTTTGGTTCTCCTGAGCCGGTGTTAACCAAGGACCAACATTTTCTAGAATCCCTCGCTTCTAGTGCTAGGGAGAGGTCCTGCCATCTGTTCCAGTCCCATTCAGATTTTGCATGTGCCATGGCTTCCCTGTATTTCCGCCTAAGCTCAGCTACCTTACCCTTATTAGTGCCTGCTTTTATTGTGGCTATTAGCTCAGACTTGATCTTTTTACAAGAGGATAAAAGACCTCTCCTAGGGTTCCCACTAAGTCTATATGGATTTGGGCTAGTTTCTCACTGAAATCTGGGGATCTAAGCTGGTTGATTAGTCCGTCCATTTCATTTAACTTGGGAACTGCTAGTTCATAGATTTTACTTACTTATACACTCTTTTGAGTTTACCAGTTTCCCCCATCTTACCCTGTCTGTTGAATCAGATTCCCTGGGTCTTCACTGGGGTCAGCAGGTAGTGGCCCAGCAGCAGGTGCAGGGTGCGCCATGTCTAATAAAAGGGCATTGTGATCACTATCTGTTCTTTCAATAACCCTAAAATCCTGAATCTTGGACCACAGACCTGTATCTACAAAAATGTAGTCCAGGCGCGATTCATGGTCCTTCCTATTAAAGGTGCACGATGAAGGGGTGTCAGAAGGGGTACGCCCATTACAAGCCCTAAGCGCAAAATTTAATGTTAGGGACATAATTTGCACCGCAAGAGGGGACCAAGATTTGGGATGGGGGGATTGGCATGGCGGGACCCCCCAATAGTCGTCTTCATCAGTTAGGGCATCCTCCTTCAGGCCTTCCAATGGTTCAAAATGACAGTTAAAATCTCCAGCCATCACTATCTTACAGTCGATGGGGAGTTGACCAAAGAATTACGAAAGATCGTCAAGTGTAGATGATTCCATGGACGCGCTAACTGGGCGAGAGTAAACATTAGCAAACATTAATGATTGCCAGATTGAAGGCATTGGGCCATTTGAGTAGAACACATTGTATGTCCTGCGAAAAAGTGGATACATTCTCCGCATTACACCCAATATGACTAGCTACCCAGACCGCCAAACCACCTGAGGGCCTCCCTTTACCACTCCACTTAGCTTTGATTTCAAAAATTGCGTATCCAGCTCTAAACAGGGGTTCCCTGGCGCAGGTCTCTTAGAAAAGACAGATGTCACAGCTGTCTACTAAGGAATCCCACTCATTTTTACCTAATTTATTAACAATACCCACCACATTTCAGGAGAGGACCTTCAAGGTTCCGACTGGAGTCTTTGGTCCCAGCCCCCTGATTATCTCGTGTGCGGTGTCCGACGGTACAACTTCGGGCCCTTGCAATGTTGTTACCAAGGTAGGTGGAACTACGGGTGCTAAATTAGGGCCAGGTGGACCCGAAAGTGGGTAATTTGCTTGGGCCCGGGAGCTGGAAGAAATTGAGCTCTCCCGGGGGAATGCGTCAGGGTCCTGAATGGTGTTATCAATTGCGCCTTTTCCTCTCCCCTGTCCTAATGGTTCACCAATGATACTTTGGGTGTGCCCGGTAGATGCACCCTTCAGGAGTCAATCAACCTGATCAAGGCAATTGAATCTGTTGGGGTGCACGTAGTTGCCGTGGGCAGGGATATCAATGCGGGTTGGCCTATATCTTGACCCATCAACAGCAAATCCCACCCTTGTCCAACCATCGTCACTCCTCATAGTCAAGTCTCGTACATTAGGATAGAAGAACGACAGAGGGACCAAATCTATAGATGTATTTCCTGAGCTCCCTAGCCAATTACATATATACGTGGCAACCTGTGGATTCTTAAAGGTTACAATTATGCAATCCCCCACCCTTTTCTTGACAGTGTACCCAACCCATGGGACCCTTCTAACCATGAGTACTTCTCCTCTTAAGTTAGGTGGTAGGGGCCTTTGGACATTTAGCCAGCTAATAACTTTGTTACGTAGGGAATCATAAGATTCCACCACGTTGCTGGAAAGCTCTGGTACCCCCATCAGAATCACAGTGTAGGCTGCCGCCTCAGGAGGCAGATTAACTGCTTTTCGCCAATTGGAGGAGCTGGCTAACCGGTTTGGACAGTTAGGTATTTCATTAAATGGTCTTTCCTGTCCAGATGTACTAGCCGGAGCAGGTGGCTTCGACCTCCTGGCAGTTGGTATCGGAGGCAGTTGCCTGGGAAGGGGGACAGGGGAAAGTTGTGGTGGGGGGACTGTAGTGGTGTTCTCCCGGGAAGGAGCTGTTGGTAAAATAGGAGCCACAGAAATTATGGCAGTAGGGGTAGGAGGAATCCCAACATTAGCCCCGCTAGCTCCATGCCTATCTACTCGTAACCCTTGCTGGTCGCCACCACTACCACTTGATCTTTCTAAAGCTAGAAGTCTAGCCTCAATAGAGTCCAGTTTGAGGGAGAGAGGATCCAAAAGACTTTTGAAAATATCAGTAATTGAGCAAATGATATGCTCCGATGTATTGAAAATACCCCCTCCAAAAATGAATGGGCCGGTATGCGTGGGTAAAGGGTTAGGGGTAAGGGGTAAAGGACTCACCGTTTCCTCTTCGTTCCCCGTGGTGGAAATTCCGGGGGCGTCCAAGCTATCTTCAGTAGTGTTCGTTGTGGGGTCAACTTTAGCCCTTTTAGCACATTTAGACTTCCTAGATCTTTTCATTTTCGGGGCAGCAACTTCTCTTTGACCCATTTGTTCCATTACAGTAGAACCTTCCCCCATAGCCCTAGGTGGGACTAGCTCTAAAGTAGGAGAGGAATCCACCTCATTAGTAATGTGTACTGAGTCTCTATCCATGTGTGGATTAGATTGTGTCCTTAGCTGTTGTAGGACAGACTCTATGGTTTGATCAATGCTATCCATTAGTGATAAATGCGTGGCATCAAGCAGTGATGATCTAACAATGGAAGAGGACCCCGGAGAAGCCAGGTTCAACTTTTCTATACCTTTGGCAATTTGCTTTTCTAACACTGTGAGCCCCTTATTTACCACTGTATTTGCCTTTACAAGAAAATTGTCCAAAGTACCTGAGACCATGAAAGCTGCCTTGCTTCTTGTTTCTCTCGTAGCCATTGTGTTGGGTCCAAACTACCAGGTAGCCAGGCAAGAGGATAAAGGTGACCAGAAAATCAAAGCAATAGGTGGGTGGCCGGGTCCGGTCTCAACCGTTCTCTAACGGCCTCAAACGGCCCGCCCTTTGCCCGGGCTTAGCCCCGAGTTTCAACCCGCGCGCGTCCCGCGTGTGCGTAACTGATATTCCTTTTAATGTGTGAGAGATTGGGAGGGGGTGGGGCAAAGGAGTAGACCGAGAAGAGAACCCAAGTGCGGCCAATGAGCTGGAACTTGGCCCCCTGGTCCTCGCAGTCCCGCTGCACGCCCGTGCGATGTCCTCACACCGTGGTCACAGTCACACTTGAAACCGGCAATCTCCCAGGGCTTGAAAAGGCAGACAGCGTCTCTAGCCTCGAGCGGCACCCGCGGATCGGGGGCCGTGTGGCGCTGATAAGGGCGAAGGGGCGGAGCGAGAAGAGAACCCAGGTGCGGCCAATGAGCTGGAACTTGGCCCCCTGGTCCTCGCAGTCCCGCTGCACGCCCGTGCGATGTCCTCACACCGTGGTCACAGACACACTTGAAACCGGCAATCTCCCAGGGCTTGAAAAGGCAGACAGCGTCTCTAGCCTCCAGCCGCTCCCGCGGAGCGCGGGCCGCGAGGCGCTGATAAGGGCGAAGGGGCGGAGCGAGAAGAGAACCCAGGTGCGGCCAATGAGCTGGAACTTGGCCCCCTGGTCCTCGCAGTCCCGCTGCACGCCCGTGTGATGTCCTCACACCGTCGTCACAGTCACACTTGAAACCGGCAATCTCCCAGGGCTTGAAAAGGCAGACAGCTTCTCTAGCCTCGAGCGGCTCCCGTGGAGCGGGGGCTGTGAGGCGCTGATAAGGGCGAAGGGGCGGAGCGAGAAGAGAACCCAGATGCGGCCAATGAGCTGGAACTTGGCCCCCTGGTCCTCGCAGTCCCGCTGCACGCCCGTGCGATGTCCTCACACTCGTGGTCACAGTCACACTTGAAACCGGCAATCTCCCAGGGCTTGAAAAGGCAGACAGCATCTCTAGCCTCGAGCGGCACTCGGGGGCTTTTTAACAAACGAAGCATGGGAGCCTATGCTCTGTTTTTTTTAAAAGTATTTCGGCCCAATTTGTGCACCCAGCGCGAATTTGGCTGAAATTATCAAATAAAATGCTTTAGGCCTGAAGCAGCAGGAAAACGTGGGACAGGGCCAGCAGCGGAGTTGGCTTTGAACCCGGTGAGGTAAGGTTTTATTTTTTTAAATTAATCCCCCCCAGAACCCTAGCGCGTACTCCCGCCCCTCACCACCTGCGAGCCATGCGAACCATGACTGCATTTGTGGGGACAGGTACACTTATTCTTCTGCATAAGACATTTCAAGGAGGAAAAGGGCCTATGGTTAAAGAAAGGCAATATGTCAGTTGGGAAAAACTCCATTATAAATGGGGCCAGAGGAGAACATTATTTTGTCGTCCAACAGTACATAGTCCAGATTCATCACACCTTTATGAATGAAGTTCGTCCATACGGTTTTTGACCCACAATTTTGATTGTGCTGTTGCCCCATAACGGGCCATGTATATGAATCTGTCTGTCCGCATGTATTAGACAGTGAGCATTTTGCCATGCATGATGTGTGGGCCACAAAATCAAATGAGGTTTAATAGGTTTATCTGCAGAGTATAAAATGCCCAAACCCGCCATGCTCCCACGAAGGCTTCTTCGATGGAGACTCACCTTAGGTGGTCCATGTGTGGACACACCTTGGGTGGTCCAGTGTGTAATATTATGGGTGTGGGAACAGGAGACCCCCACATTCTATCTGGCATGCAATTTACTCATTTTCAGTCTGGGTTTTTTCCTCCCCAGACGAACAGCGTTAGTTTTCAGTAGCTCTAATGAGACCATTGTGAACACATAGGTAATTATTGATATCACATTCATTATAACAACCTGTGCTCCACTGTTAGACTTGGCATCCTTAAGGTGGTCTTCTCACAATCATTTTGCTTTTTAACTCCACTTATGCTGTTTATTTTTGATGACCTTAGGGCTCTGGGCACTTTACCACTGCTAACCAGTGCTAAAGTGCATGTGCCCCTTCCTTAAACCTGTTACTTTTATCTTTTTCTTCAGAGTGGTCCACCTTCTCCTCTTTGGGAGGCTTTTTGACCTCTTTCTTTTGGTCACCACCACCATGCCTAATCTTAGTCACTCTTGTTTTTACCCAATGATCAGCCTTCCTCCCAAACTCTTGGGGATAGACTGGCCCCCGGTCCACCAGGTATTAATGCAACATTTCATGAACACAATTACTTAACAGATGCTCTTCCATCAATAAATTGTAAGACCCATCATAATCATGCTCATTGCTACCTTTTAACTAACCACCTAGTGTTTTTACTGAAAAGTCTACAAAATCAACCGAGGACTTAGTCTGGGTTTTCTGTGTCTCCCTGAACTTGATGCTATACTCTTCAGTGGTGAGTCCAAAGCCCTCAATAAGGGTACCCTTCATGTGGTCATAGGATTCAACATCTGAATCATTCAATGAAAATGGATATTCCTCCCCTTTAAGACCTACTATAGAATGTCTCCATATGAATGTAGTATGTAGACATCACTAACCTGGGCACAATCTGATGTCTGCATCCTTGTTAGTGTTTGTACTCTCCACCTCCCCCATCTCCTGGCATTGTAGACACCTTTGTACATGCCCACACAGTGAGAAGGGGATGAAGGGCTGAACAAATGGATGTTGGAAACTTGAGATCTAGTTCAAAACTTATGAAATACATATTTCTATTACATACCTGGTGAGCACTGATATTCTTGAAAGACTGTAACATTTTCTGGCTACTTTAAATGCATTTGCTGCTCTTGTCTCCACTTCTTGTCAGCAGAGTGATTACAAACCGTGACATACAGTTAGGGGGAAACCAAAACTTAATTAGTACTAATTGAATATATTGAATATTCCTCTAATCCCCTTATCTCTGGAGACTAGACCTTCACGAGGGAACTAGCACGTACTAAGCTTGAAATTCCTCCATAACTTATTGATAAGTTGGAAGCAATTCTGGAAGCAATAGCGACTTTGTGTGAGGTGCTAGAAACTAAAATTGCCGTCCCAATCATGTTTCAGCTTTTGGCAGTCCCACACAATGTGGACTATATTCCTGCTTCTGCATTGGCATCTCCAGCTGTTGAAGTCACCCAAGAGCTTCGCCTGACCCAATCTAACTGGAGACCAGTGCCATCTGTGTAGTATTGCCGATAATCCAAGCTTTGGTTTAGCCTCTCCCAAATGTTTGCAATGATCAGTGCCTAATTTGAGCCAGTGTTTGCCGGAGGAGGCCACTGGTACTCATTTGTGCAGGGGCGGCTTCTCCATTAGGGCGGAGGAGCATCATCCCACTGCTTTCTCGCAGTGCGAGAAGCAGAAACATAATATGGTATTTTAAATACCATTTTATGTTTCTGCTTCTCACGCTGAGATAAAGAAAAATTGTATGCCTGGTTGGGGGCGGGCGAGAGGGTATGTCTGGTTGGGGCAGGCAGGTGGGCGGGTAGGGGAGGAGTGGCTTGCATACTGTTGTGGGCCCTGACTGTTTGGTTGGCCCTCTGTGGCCGATCAAACAAGTCATTGCAGCATTGTGATTGGCTATGGGGAGGGGAGGGAGGATGCCTGCTTCCTGTTCTCCTGAAGCAGCAGGAAAACGTGGGACACGGCCAGCAGCGGAGGTGGCTTTGAACCCGGTGAGGTAAGGTTTTATTTTTGTAAAATAAATCCCCCCCAGAACCCTAGCGCGTACCCCCGCGCCTCACCACCTGCGAGCCATGCGAACCATGACTGCATTTGTGAGGACAGGCACACTTATTCTTCTGCATCAGACATTTCAAGGGGGCAGAGGGCCTATGGTTACAGAAAGGCAATATGTCAGTTGGCAAAAACGCCATTATAAATGGGGCAAGAGAAGAACATTATTTTGCCGTCCAACAGTACATAGTCCAGATTCATCACACCTTTATGAATGAAGTTCGTCCATACGGTTTTTGACCCACAATTTTGATTGTGCTGTTGCCCCATAACGGGCCATGTATATAAATCTGTCTGTCCGCATGTATTAGACAGTGAGCATTTTGCCATGCATGATGTGTGGGCCACAAAATCAAATGAGGTTTACTAGGTTTATCTGCAGAGTATAAAATGCCCAAACCCGCCATGCTCCCACGAAGGCTTCTTCGATGGAGACCTACCTTAGGTGGTCCATGTGTGGACACACCTTGGGTGGTCCAGTGTGTAATATTATGGGTGTGGGAACAGGAGACCCCCACATTCTATCTGGCATGCAATTTACTCATTTTCAGTCTGGGTTTTTTTCTCCCTAGACGAACAGCGTTAGTTTTCAGTACCTCTAATGAGACCATTGTGAACACATAGTTAATTATTGATATCACATTCATTTTAACAACCTGTGCTCCACTGTTAGACTTGGCATCCTTAAGGTGGTCTTCTCACAATCATTTTGCTTTTTAACTCCACTTATGCTGTTTCTTTTTGATGGCCTTAGGGCTCTAGGCACTTTACCACTGCTAACCAGTGCTAAAGTGCATGTTTCCCTTCCTTAAACCTGTTACTTTTATCTTTTTCTTCAGAGTGGTCCACCTTCTCCTCCTTGGGAGGCTTTTTGACCTCTTTCATTTGGTCACCACCACCATGCCTAATCTTGGTCACTCTTGTTTTTACCCAATGATCAGCCTTCCTCCCGAACTCTTGGGGATAGACTGGCCCCCGGTCCACCAGGTATTAATGCAACATTTCATGAACACAATTACTTAACAGATGCTCTTCCATCAATAGATTGTAAGACTCATCATATTCATGCTCATTGCTACCTTTTAACTAACCACCTAGTGTTTTTACTGAAAAGTCTACAAAATCAACCCTGGACTTACTCTGGGTTTTCCGTGTCTCCCTGAACTTGATGCTATACTCTTTAGTGGTGAGTCCAAAGCCCTCAATAAGGGTACCCTTCAAGTGGTCATAGGATTCAACATCTGAATCATTCAATGTTAGGAGTCTATCCCTGCATTTACCTGAGAACAGTCCCGAAAAGAGAGAGCCCCAATACTTGTGGCTGACCTTCCTTGTTCTACATACTCTCTCAAAAGCTGTGAACCATTTTTTAATGTCATCACTTTCTGTACATGTAGGGATAGACCCTTTGGGGATTTTAGGATCTGAATTACCTCGCTAATTATAATTTTGCTGCCTCCAGACATGGCTCCTAGGCCCATCTGAGTTCTTTCTTTTTCTGTGGACAGACGTTTAGCTTCTAATGCTATCCTCTTGGCCAGTTTCTGAAGATCTGTATGTCCAGGATCTACTTCTTCTGAGACTCTACTAGGAGTGATCCTAAAGGTATTGCTTTCTGAGGGGGCAGCTTTGGAAACAGAATGAACCTCATCTACTACTTGCTCTTCATCTGCCTCCTCTTCTGCAGGGAGGTTGTTATCTTCGCCGATGGCGCTAGCATTTTGTGAAAGCAATGTTTGCAGGTGGGCTTTTGTGGGTCTATATCCAATGGGAAGGTTCCATGCTTTGCACAGGGCCATAAGTCTGTCCAACATAAGGTTCTTAAACAGCCCAAGATTGAGCTACTGGAAAGTACCTGGTGCATCAGTCATGATTTAAAGCAATTGGGACTATTTTAGAAAAGTGAAAAAAATGCTAAATACTTTCTAAAGTCCTAACTTACTAAAAATAATTTCAATTTAGAAGAATCAAAAATCTGAATTTTTTTTATTTTATCTGAAGACAATTTTGGATTACTTTATGTAATCACTTATCAACTAAGTGGACCGTGGGTTCACAAGGAGTGTGTGTTTTAAAAACAGACATTTGAAATGTGTACATAATGAAGAGCCCTACAGTTCTGTCTGCTATGGCACCAGGTCAAAATTAAGCAATACCCAACACAAAACCACACGCGAATGCCTCTTTCATCGAGCAGATGTTGATCAATACACCAGGCAGATGGCAGACCAGATTTGATAAGTCTACCGGATTATAGGCCTGGGCGGTAAATGCCGTTCCGCTCACGGAATTTGGGTAATTTCACTTTCCGCAGAGAATACGGAATTCCCAAAAATTCTGCGATCCGAGGCTTCCCTGAATTTTTTGCTTGTTTGCGCTTTCAAAATGCGTGTTCGCTAGATATTTGCCCCCGAGCACACAAACAGCGTTCACAAGCAGGAAAAAAGCATTGCGAACGGGTGGACAAGCAATTCTGCATGCTCACGGAACTTTGTGTGCTCGCGTAGATTTTTTACAATTTCGCCGAGCTTTGCGTAGCGTGACTACGCACATTCCGCCCACCCCTACTGGATTGCCTCCTTGCTTGCTGTCCTACATGAGCTCTGCAGATAAAGCTCTGTGCATGTCATCAATGAGGAAGGCGCCCCCACTCCATGCTTATGTGCAGCATGTGTGCTCAAAGCTGTAACATCAATGGGGTGCTGTGCATGTTGGATGGTTGTGACTGTCACTGTACACAAAAAACGCTCTGTGGTTTATTTAATTTAGAATGTTTTGTATAGCGCGAACGTGACCCTCGAGGGTATCAGAGCGCTTTACATGGAAATAACATGATTAGCACTTGGACTGATTAACATGCAATAATATGCGCGAGAAACATACAAATCAACTATTAAGAATAGGCTAACTGTGGTAGGAGTAGAATAAAGCCTGTACTAGGCAAGCTAGTCTACATAGGAGTTTGCGATCTGAATCTATTCAATATCATCGATATGTTGACTTAGGGTAAGAACTTAGTCAGTAGATATGATTTGTCTATTCTTTTAAAGGCATAGGTGGAGGAAATTAGGTCCGGCGGTGAAGAGTTCCAAATCTTGGGAGCGACAGTCAGGAATCCTCTAGCCCAAATTTTCTTTTTGTGGGTTAGTTGGGGTTTCAGCAACAAGGTGAGGGCATTTCGTGAGGATCTGCTGCCCCCTGATTTTTCTAGCTTTTGGGCTAGGTAACTGGGGGTGTTAAAGTGTAATGCTTTGTGCGTCATGCAAGCAATTTTCAATTGGCTTCGTTCTTCATATGGCAGCCAATTTAAGGTTTTTAGGGCTGGGTTTTTTCCTCCCCAGACGAACAGCGTTAGTTTTCAGTACCTCTAATGAGACCATTGTGAACACATAGGTAATTATTGATATCACATTCATTTTAGCAACCTGTGCTCTACTGTTAGACTTGGCATCCTTAAGGTGGTCTTCTCACAATCATTTTGCTTTTTAACTCCACTTATGCTGTTTCTTTTTGATGGCCTTAGGGCTCTAGGCACTTTACCACTGCTAACCAGTGCTAAAGTGCATGTGCCCCTTCCTTAAACCTGCTACTTTTATCTTTTTCTTCAGAGTGGTCCACCTTCTCCTCCTTGGGAGGCTTTTTGACCTCTTTCTTTTGGTCACCACCACCATGCCTAATCTTGGTCACTCTTGTTTTTACCCAATGATCAGCCTTCCTCCCGAACTCTTGGGGATAGACTGGCCCCCGGTCCACCAGGTATTAATGCAACATTTCATGAACACAATTACTTAACAGATGCTCTTCCATCAATAAATTGTAAGACTCATCATATTCATGCTCATTGCTACCTTTTAACTAACCACCTAGTGTTTTTAATGAAAAGTCTACAAAATCAACCCTGGACTTACTCTGGGTTTTCCGTGTCTCCCTGAACTTGATGCTATACTCTTTAGTGGTGAGTCCAAAGCCCTCAATAAGGGTACCCTTCATGTGGTCATAGGATTCAACATCTGAATCATTCAATGTTAGGAGTCTATCCCTGCATTTACCTGAGAACAGTCCCGAAAAGAGAGAGCCCCAATACTTGTGGCTGACCTTCCTTGCTCTACATACTCTCTCAAAAGCTGTGAACCATTTTGTAATGTCATCACTTTCTGTACATGTAGGGATAAACCCTTTGGGGATTTTAGGATCTAAATTACCTCGCTAATTATAATTTTGCTGCCTCCAGACATGGCTCCTAGGCCCATCTGAGTTCTTTCTTTTTCTGTGGACAGACGTTTAGCTTCTAATGCTATCCTCTTGGCCAGTTTCTGAAGATCTGTATGTCCAGGATCTACTTCTTCTGAGACTCTACTAGGAGTGATCCTTAAGGTATTGCTTTCTGAGGGGGCAGCTTTGGAAACAGAATGAACCTCATCCACTACTTGCTCTTCATCTGCCTCCTCTTCTGCAGGGAGGTTGTTATCTTCGCCGATGGCGCTAGCATTTTGTGAAAGCAATGTTTGCAGGTGGGCTTTTGTGGGTCTATATCCAATGGGAAGGTTCCATGCTTTGCACAGGGCCATAAGTCTGTCCAACATAAGGTTCTTAAACAGCCCAAGATTGAGCTACTGGAAAGTACCTGGTGCATCAGTCATGATTTAAAGCAATTGGGACTATTTTAGAAAAGTGAAAAAAATGCTAAATACTTTCTAAAGTCCTAACTTACTAAAAGTAATTTCAATTTAGAAGAATCAAAAATCTGAATTTTTTTTATTTTATCTGAAGACAATTTTGGATTACTTTATGTAAAACGCTCTGTGGTTTATTTAATTTAGAATGTTTTGTATAGCGCGAACGTGACCCTCGAGGGTATCAGAGCGCTTTACATGGAAATAACATGATTAGCACTTGGACTGATTAACATGCAATAATATGCGCGAGAAACAAACAAATCAACTATTAAGAATAGGCTAACTGTGGTAGGAGTAGAATAAAGCCAGTACTAGGCAAGCTAGTCTACATAGGAGTTTGCGATCTGAATCTATTCAATATCATCAATATGTTGACTTAGGGTAAGAACTTAGTCAGCAGATATGATTTGTCTATACTTTTAAAGGCATAGGTGGAGGAAATTAGGTCCGGCGGTGAAGAGTTCCAAATCTTGGGAGCGACAGTCAGGAATCCTCTAGCCCAAATTTTCTTTTTGTGGGTTAGTTGGGGTTTCAGCAACAAGGTGAGGGCATTTCGTGAGGATCTGCTGCCCCCTGATTTTTCTAGCTTTTGGGCTAGGTAACTGGGGGTGTTAAAGTGCAATGCTTTGTGCGTCATGCAAGCAATTTTCAATTGGCTTCTTGCTTCATATGGCAGCCAATTTAAGGTTTTTAGGGCTGGTGAGATGCGTGCATTTCTTTTAGTTCCGAGGACTAGTCTTGTTGCTGCATTGAGAAAGGCAGTTAGTGGTGCTAGTATGTATTTAGGTAGGCCACATAGTGTGGTACTACTGTAATCCAATCTGGGTAATACTAGGGCGTGGACCGCTAGTTTTAGATCTTCATGAGCATCTGAATCACCACCCCCTTTCTTACCGCTTTCGGACGCTTTTGGCCGCCATAAGTGTGGCAAGGTATGCTCAGACGTGAGTCCCTTGTTCACTTTGCCACTGGATTCAAGCAAGCCGGGCTGAAGATGGCTGGAAGCTTGTTTCCGGTCCAGGGAAGACATGGCTTGGCAGTTTGGGCTGGACTGTTCACATTAGGCACAGGGTCAGACTGATTTGCATATAGCCATGTCTGAACTGGGGTGGCAGAGTGGGCTAAAGAACGGTGATGGATTAAACCCAGATCTTTTGACTGGCTGTGAGTGTTTGATTGATTCAGATGCTCCGTCCATCACCACCCCTTTTTGTACCGCTTTTGGCCGCCATAAGTGTGGCAGGGTATGCTCAGACGTGAGTCCCTTGCTCACTTTGCCACTGGATTCAAGCAAGCCGGGCGGAAGACGGCAGGAATGCCAGAAACCGGTCCTCGGAAGCTTGTTTCAGGTCCAGGGAAGACATGGCTTGGCAGTTCGGGCTGGACTGTTCCCATGAGGCACAGGGACAGACTGATTTGCATATAGCCATGTCTGAAATGGGGTGGCAGAGTGGGCTAAAGAACGGTGATGGATTAAACCCAGATCTTTTGACTGGGTGTGAGTGTTTGATTAATTCATATGCTCGGTCCATCACCACCCCCTTTTGTAGCGCTTTTGGCCGCCATAAGTGTGGCAGGGTATGCTCAGACGTGAGTCCCTTGCTCACTTTGCCACTGGATTCAAGCAAGCTGGGGTGAAGATGGCTGGAATGCCAGAAACCGGTCCTCGGAAGCTAGTTTCCGGTCCAGGGAAGACATGGCTTGGCAGTTCGGGCTGAACTGTTCCCATGAGGCACAGGGTCAGACTGATTTGCATATAGCCATGTCTGAAATGGGGTGGCAGAGTGGGCTAGAGAACGGTGATGGATTAAACTCAGATCTTTTGACTGGGTGTGAGTGTTTGATTGATTCAGATGCTCCGTCCATCACCACCCCCTTTTGTACCACTTTTGGCCGCCATAAGTGTGGCAGGGTATGCTCAGACGTGAGTCCCTTGCTCACTTTGCCACTGGATTCAAGCAAGCCGGGCTGAAGACGGCTGGAATGCCAGAAACCGGTCCTCGGAAGCTTGTTTCCGGTCCAGGGAAGACATGGCTTGGCAGTTCGGGCTGGACTGTTCCCATGAGGCACAGGGTCAAACTGATTTGCATATAACTATGTCTGAACTGGGGTGGCAGAGTGGGCTAAAGAACGGTGATGGATTAAACCCAGATCTTTTGACTGGGTGTGAGTGTTTGATTGATTCAGATGCTCCGTCCATCACCACCCCCTTTTGTACGGCTTTAGGCTGCCATAAGTGTGGCAGGGTATGCTCAGACGTGAGTTCCTTGCTCACTTTGCCACTGGATTCAAGCAAGCCGGGCTGAAGACGGCTGGAATGCCAGAAACTGGTCCTCGGAATCTTGTTTCCGGTCCAGGGAAGACATGGCTTGGCAGTTCGGGCTGGACTGTTTCCATGAGGCACAGGGTCAGACTGATTTGCACATAGCCATGTCTGAACTGGGGTGGCAGAGTGGGCTAAAGAATGGTGATGGATTAAACCCAGATCTTTTGACTGGGTGTGAGTGTTTGATTGCTTCAGATGCTCCGTCCATCACCACCCCCTTTTGTACCGCTTTTGGTAGCCATAAGTGTGCTAGGGTATGCTCAGATGTGAGTCCCTTGCTCACTTTGCCACTGGATTCAAGCAAGCCGGGCTGAAGACGGCTGGAATGCCAGAAACCAGTCCTTTGAAGCTTGTTTCAGGTCCAGGGAAGACATGGCTTGGCAGTTCGGGCTGGACTGTTCCCATGAGGCACAGGGTCAGACTGATTTGCATATAGCCATGTCTGAACTGGGGTGCCAGAGTGGGCTAAAGAACGGTGATGGATTAAACCTAGATCTTTTGACTGGGTGTGAGTGTTTGATTGATTCAGATGCTCGGTCCATCACCACCCCCTTTTGTACTGCTTTTGGCCGCCATAAGTATGGCAGGGTATGCTCAGACGTGAGTCCCTTGCTCACTTTGCCACTGGATTCAAGCAAGCCGGGCTGAAGTGTTTGATTGATTCAGATGCTCCGTCCATCACCACCGCCTTTTGTACCATTTCGGTGATAAGGCACACGCATTGAAGGCCATCATGACGAAGGGCGTATGTTTTTTGGGGTTGAAGGCGTGTCAAGTCTCATTTGATAATCTTAAGAAAGCCATTAAGGGGGCGGTAGCAGTAAAGTCATTTTATCCCAAGGATAGGATCATTATTTTAACAGATGCCAGCCGCAATCATGGTCTAGGGGCTGTGTTGATGCAGGTCCAGGACAAGAAGGAGAGAGTGGTAGCTTTCGGGTCACGCACTCTAAAGGGTGCAGAGAGTTCTTATTTCAGAGTGGAGAAGGGGGCCTTTGCCTGTGGGTGGGGTGTGCAGAATTTTTGAACGTTTGCGTGGGGGTTGGTATTTGAGCTGCACACAGACTACTAACTTCTTGTGGACTTTTTCACGACAATAGGTGCAGGAAGGGCTATGCCTTGTATTGCCAAATGGCTATCTAGATTACAGGAATGTGTGTTCACGGTTAAGTACGTCCCTTGAACTAAAAACATTATCGTGGATTGCCTGTCCAGATAGGGGTTAACCTGTGTTAGACTAGGCATCTTTGGCGTGGTTACCCTTAACTTTTTGCCTCTTCTTCCTGTATTTTTTTATACTGTGATGGAATATGTTTTGCTGGTTCAGACGCTTTGGGCACTTTGCTGCTGCTGATCAGTGCCAAAGTGCGAGTGCTCCCTGGAGAAATTGTGTTGTATTTGGTTGTCCATGATTGGTATATTTGTGTTACCCGTAGGTCCCTGGTAAAGTGCCCTACTTGTGCCAGGGCTGGTAATTCAAATGCAACTAGTGGGCCAACAGCACTGATTGTGCCACCCACACGATTAGCACTGAAACAATAACTCAGGCCGGCCATTGCCGTGCCTGCACGCAGTTCGTTAACTGTACCGTTGACCTGGCCGGAGTCTACACCTGCCAGGCCTTACCCTTCCCTTCTCGCTACATTAGCCATTCCTATAGTAGGCCTCCTGAGGTACCCCTCCTGAGCAGGGTGCAGTATATGTAAAAGGCAGGACATGTACTAGTGTGGGTGGTATGTCCTGGTAGTGAAATACCATCAAAATTCGTCTTTCACTATAGAGGGGCTATATTGCCCAATGGGACAGAATGGGGAAGGCCGCGAATCATGGTTACCTGCCTATCTTCCCATAGGAGCGAGGTACAGAATTTGATAACACATCTTTTAGGACAGATGGTTTTTAGATTCTGTGTTTGAGAATGGCACTTTTAGAAAGTGGCTGTTCTCGTGTTCAACCTTTCTGTGTGCCTCTGCCTGTTTGTGAATTGGCCATCTGAGTTGTGAGTGCCAGGGTCTGGTGAGGTGTGTGTGATCTCTGGAAGGGCAGAATGAGTCAGCGCTAGGCTGAATAGGCCGATCAACACTTAGAGTGGTGGGAGGAGTAGCACCTGGGCCTGAATAGGGCTGTGCCTGCTTTCCACAGAGCTGGCTCCACCTCCTGCGGTGTGTCTGAAGACCCTGGCCCACATTAACAAAAGAAGATGTGCCCTGGCTGACGGCCCCCCAAATTGGTTCAAATTGGGTCCAGGACCACTCACACCTTCAGAACAAAGACTTTTAGGGTATAAATATTACATCTGGAACCCCCAAATTTTAGACTTGTCTGAATAGACACCTTTGTGATTGAGAGGAATCCCTGCTGAAGAAGATGAGCTGAATAGACTCAGGAGAACACTGCCCTTGCTGTGTGTCTGGGGTCGGCCTGCAGTTTTCTGTTTCCACTGAGCAGAGGACGAAGGAACTTTGCTGTGTGCTGTGTCCCCCTACTTAAAGAAGGACTTTGCTGAGTGCTGTGTCCCTCTGAAGGAGAAAGTCTCCAAAGGCCTGAGTAGAGCTGGCCTCCTATTTCTGAAGTCCCAGGCACAAAAGGACTTCACCGCCAGCATCCCTGAACTTCCTTGCTGGGAGTTCCAGTTGTTAGGAGGGCCTGAAACTGAGTGTGAGGCCTTTCTACTATTGGGAGCTGTGCAAGAGCAAGAGGAGAAGAACCTGTTTCTGATTCACCAGAACCACCATCGTCGCAACTTCGCCGGAGACAACATCATTCTTTGCCGACGCTGTGCACCGTCATCAACATTCTTGTCCAAGGTACTGTTGTTCAGGAGTCTGGGTGACTCTGCACCTGCCGCTGCGATCCTCGCAGGCAGTGTTGTACTTTTAAATTTGCTTTGTCCTGATGCCGAGATAGCCCCGTGGGTGCTGATTTATACAACTTATTTTTCATCTTTCCACCAATCTATCTAAAGACATTTTATCGAGTAATCTTATATGTGGAACTTTTTGTCATTTTGCTCTTGTTTCTGTTTAGTAAAGATTTTTTTTTCTCTAAACCGGTGTGGAGTCTGTTTGTGGTGTTATCTCTGTATTACTGTGAGTGTTGATATAAATACTTTACGCATTGCCTTTGGAGATAAGCCTGTCTGCTCGAGCCAAGCTACCAAAGAGGTGAGCAGGGGTTATCGACAAGCGTGTATCCCCCTTACCCTGACTAGAAGCAAGAGTCCCTATTTGGTCTAAAGTACATACCTCAGCCATCTAGAGACCCTCATTTCTAACACTGGAGGGTAGTGGTGGGGAGCCAAAATTGTATTTGCCCTTGACCCACAGTGATTGGTGTACATCACTAGAATTAGTTCAGACCACTACACAGCTACATATTGTTTTTGGTTCTATTTTTGATCCCTGAAACCTCTTCGCCATGTCGAATCCTTAAAGAGCGACAAGTGAAGGAGGCGAATTGGAATTCAGCATCGAAGATCTGTATTCGTACAAAGTCGAGCAACTCAAGTAATTCTGTAAAGATCTAGGGTGTCCCCTGAGAGGGGGCGGGAAGAAGGATGGGCTCCAGAAAGCCTGGTGGGAGGCCCAAGGTGCTGCCGACAGTGACAATACACCTGTGGAGGTTGAAGGGCAAAGGAATGGAATTGGGCCACAGGATTTGCCTGTGCCACGGGTAGTCAACATGGCTTCCAGCATCCATTCCGCCGGGAGTCTCTCCCGAGAAGAGCGAGAAGAGAACCAAAAGATCCGTGAACATGAGCGGGAGGTCATGAGGCTCAAGGAGAAGGCCGAGGAGAGAGCTTGGGCCTTGGAGGAGTTGAAGTTGATTTTGGCTCATGAATTGAGCATAAGAGAGCTGGATATCAAGGCCAAGCCATTGGAGTCCAGTTTGAATGGTGGCAGTGCGCAGCCAGTGCAAGGGGGTAAGGTGTACATCCCCAAGGATTTAGTACAGAATTTCCACAAGGGACAGGATATCCATGCATGGTTTGAGTCGTGTGAGATTTCTTTGACAAAGAATGGGGTGCCTGGATAGAACTGGGGGACGGGCCTGTGAAAACACTTTGAGGCATCTGGGACAGTGGTTTTACCACCTTTAGGGAAGGAGGGGGCCCTCACTTATGCAAAGATGAAGGAGGCTTTATACCCCAAGTACGGGCTCACCCCAGAACAGTATCGAGTGAAGTTCAGGAACTCTAAGAAGAACTATTCAGACACATGGGTTGAATGCATGAGAGTGTACACACAAGCACTGGAAGGTTGGATGCAGGGCAGCAAAGTTACTGATTATCAGGGGTAGTGCCATTTAATCAGTTGGGAGCACTCGAGTAGTCTGTGTGTTCCGGAGCTGAGCCAGCATTTGTTGGATAGTAAGTTAACTGATCCCATTGAGCTTGCTATGGAGGTGGCCGCTGGACTAGCACCAGGGTCCACAAGGGGATTGTGGGTACCACAGCCAAAGGTGGGCAGGATCCCAAGCAGAAGTGTGGGGGTGACAAAGGTAATCAAAAGGAGTACTCCAAAGGGCTCCAAAATAGTTCAGAAGGAAAGGAATCCCAGCCCCCAGCCTAAGACGTCACAGCCCCTTAGGGGTGGACGTCCCCCTACAGGTTCCCCCAGGTGTTATCACTGTGGTGAGAAAGGTCACATTGCCACGAGATGCCCCAAGAAAACCCAAGTGCCCACTGGTGCTCCGACACCAGGGTTAGTGAGTGCAGCGTTGGGTGAGGAATTCGTTTCCGATGGGGAGGAGCAAGCAGGGATGACCCTGGTTTCGCTAGGAGACCAAGAGATGGTCCAGGAAAACTATCTGCCTGAAAACACTAAAAAGTACAGGCAGTGGGTGACCATCAATGGGAGGAGGGTGGAGGCTCTACGTGACTCAGGTGCCAGCGTGACATCTATTAGGTGTCAGTGGGTGTCCGAAGAGCAGGTCATTCCCAATGCAATTCACCCAGTAGTTGCAGCAGACAACTCTGTGCGCATCTGCAAGGTGGCACATGTACCCTTTGAGTGGGGGGGTCTTAGATTCCCTGAAGGTCACGGTTAGTTCATCCATGCCTGTAGACTGTCTTCTAGGAAAGGACCTGGAGAGTTCCCTGTGGAAAGGAGGTGGAACACCAGGCTCATTTGGGGATGTTGGGTCTACCTGAGTGGGTTTGTGTGACCACTTGGTCAATGGGAGCCAGTAGGAGATATCAAACGGATCTGGAGCCTGAAACAGTCTCCCAGGTGCCTGCCAGGAAGAGAAGGAGCAGGGGCACAGGAACCCCCCCCCCAGCTGTTCCCATGGCCCAGGAGGAGGCAGAACCAGAGGGGGATGCCCTGGAGCCTACCAGGGAACAGGTAGTTAAACTGGGAGACCTGCCCGAGCAGACCCATTGGCGGCAGGAAGGAGGCCCCTCTAGGGGGGAGTTCTGCAAGGAGCAGAGGGAATGCCCTTCTCTTATTGGTTTGCGGCAGCAGGCTGCAGACCAGGCAGCAGGTGTAGAGTCCAAGAGTCATCTCATTACTGGGAGGATGGATTGCTATATAGGGAGCCTAATGTCGCTTAGCCCCGTGCAGCCCGTGTGCTGGTGGTACCCGAGTGCTTCAGGACCTTCCTACTGGGTCTGTCTTATGACGTGCCTCTCACAGGACATTTGGGGTGTGACAAGGCCTTTCAGAGGCTTGCCACCCATTTCTTCTGGCCCCAAATCAGGAAGCACATCAGCAAGCACTGCAGGGTTTGCCAAACTTGCCAGGCAAGTGGCAAAAGTGGAGGGAAGTTTAAGGCCCCCCTCCAATCCTTTCTCTTGGTGAGCACCCCTTTCAAGCTGGTGGGCATTGACATTGTGGGTCCTCTGGAACCTAAGACAGCCTTAGGCAACAAGTTCATCTTGGTCTTAGTGGGCCGTGCATTGATGGGGATCATTTCCCATATGGGGTTCCCCAGAGATGTGGTCTCCGACCGAGATACCAACTTCATCTCGAAGTACATGAAGTCTTTGTGGGACGAGTGTGGGGTAACTTATAAGTTCACCACTTCATACCATCCTCAAGGGAATGAGTTGGTTTGAGAGATTCAACTGAACCCTGAAAGGCATGAAAATGGGCCTTGTGGAGCCCATGAGATGGAAGTGGGACGTCTTTTTACCATGCCTGCTGTTTGCCTACGGGAAGGTACCGCAGAAGTCCTTAGGGTTCAGGCCCTTCGAACTCCTGTACGGGCACCTGGTTAGAGGACCTCTGAGTCTGGTCAAAGAGAGTTGGGAGAAATATCCCGGGAAGACTCTCCAGGATGTGTTCAGCTATATGCTGGCCTTCTGCAATCTGATGCAGTGCTTCAGGAAGCTCGCTCAGGCAAACCTGGAGGTTAACCAACAAGAAATTAAAAGATGGTACGACCAGAATACCACTCTGGTTGAGTTTCAACCTTGGCATAAGGTGTGAGTGATGGCGCCAGTGGAGCCGTGGCGCTCCAAAAAAAGTGGACTGGGCCATTCGAGGTGGTGGAGAGCAAGAGCGACATAACCTACCTGGTTAACTTGCAGTCTCAGAGGAACCCTTTGCAGGTCCTATACGTGAACCGCCTCTAGCCACACTTTGAGAGGTGTGATATAGCGATGCTCCTGGCTGCATATGCTTAAATGGAAAAGGAAAGTGACCCTCTTCCTGACCTCCTGGCAGCCGAGGAGCAAGACGGGTCAGCGGATTGAGTGAACCTCTCACCCACCCTGACACCAGAACAGCAGAGGGACTGTCGCCCGGTGTTGGGTCCGTTTGCCTCCCTGTTCTCCCTGATGCCCGGAATCACTAATTGGTGCGTCCATGATGTGGACTCCGGGGACAGTCTACCGGTAAAGCAGACATTTTAAAGGGTAGCTGACAAGGTCAGGGCCAGCATCAAAGAAGAACTTTCTAAGATGCTGGCGCTAGGGGTGATTGAGCCCTCCAGCAGCCCTTGGGCTTGTCCCGTGGTCTTGGTATCCAAAGCTGCTGCACCCGGTGCCACTCCTGAACTCCAGTTTTGTGTGGACTACCGTGGGCTCAATGCAGTCACGAAGACCAACGCACACCCCATCCCCAGAGCTGATGAGCTCGAGGATCGGTTGGGTGCTGCCAGGTACCTCAGTAGGTTTGATTTAACTTCTGGGTACTGGCAGATTGCCTTAACCGAGGGGGCTAAAGAGAGGTCTGCGTTCTCAATGCACTTCCAATTCCAAGTCATGCCCTTTGGGTTGAAGAACGCTCCTTCCACATTCCTGAGACTGGTCAACCAGGTACTGTCCAGGCTGGAGGAGTTCAGCGCTGCATACCTGGATGACATTGCCGTATTTAGCCCCAGCTGGGAGGAACACAAGCAACACCTCTGCGCAGTGTTGGAGGCTCTGCAAAGGGCATGCCTCACTATCAAGGCAAGTAAGTGCCAGATAGGGCAGGGATCCGTGGTTTATTTGGGACACCAAGTAGGAAGAGGCCAGGTGTCACCCCTACACGCGAAGATTGATACCATTCTGGCTTGGGAGCCCCCCAAGTCCCAGACAGAGGTGAGAGCCTTTTTAGGTATCCCCGGGTATTACCGACGATTCATCAAGGGATACAGCACCATCGTTGCCCCCTTGACAGGACTGACTTTACGGAAGCAGCCCAAAAAGGTGATCTGGACCGATGCCTGCCAGACTGCTTTTGATGCCCTGAAAACTGCCATGTCTGTTCTCAAGGCGCGTGACTTCTCCAGAGAGTTCATTGTGCAGACAGATGCTTCAGAGCATGGAGTGGGAGAAGTATTCTCACAGGTGAACGACGAGGTCTTGGACCAACCTTTAGTCTTCCTTAGCAGGAGGCTGCTTCCCAGGGAACAGAGGTGGAGTGAATTCGAAAGGGAAGCTTTGGCTGTGGTCTTGGCACTGAAGAAACTGAGGACCTACTTGTTTGGGACTCACTTCCGAGTTCAGAAAGACCACAGGGTCCTCAGATGGTTGATGCAAATGAGGGGTGAAAACCCAAAACTGTTGAGGTGGTCCATCTCCCTACAGGGAATGGACTTTATGGTGGAACACTTTCCTGGCACAGAACGCTGATGGTCTGTCTAGGTTTTTCCACCTTAGTGAGAAGAACTCCCCAGGAGATGGGTAGCTCACTCCCCTTTTCAGCTGGAGGGGACACATGTTAGACTTGGCATCTTTGAAGTGGTTACCCCTAACTTTTTTCCTCTTCCTCCTGTATTTTTTGACACTGTGCTGGAATACGTTTTGCTGGTTTATACGCTTCGGGCACTTTGCCACTGCTGATCAGTGCCAAAGTGCGAGTGCTCCCTGGAGAAATTGTGTTGTAATTGGTTATCCATGATTGGTATATTTGTGTTACCCTTAGGTCCCTAGTAAAGTGCACTACGTGTGCCAGGCCAGTGACTCAAATGTATCTAGTGGGCCAGCAGCACTGATTGTGCCACCCACACGAGTAGCACTGAAACAATAACTCAGGCCGGCCATTGCCGTGCCTGCGCGCAGTTCATTTAGAACACAGTCGACCTGGCCGGTGTCCATACCTGCCAGGGTCTTACCCTTCCATTCTCATACACATTAGCCACCTCTATAGTAGGCCTGAGCTACCCCCCTGGGCAGGGTGCAGTGTATGTAAAAGAGCAGGACATGTACTAGTGTGGGTGATATGTCCTGGTAGTGAAATACCAGCAAAATTTGTCTTTCTCTATTGCGGGGCTATCTTGCCCAAAAGTACAGAATTGGAAAGGACGCGTATCATGGTTACCTGCCTATCTTCCCATAGGAGCGAGGTACAGAATCGGAGTCTGGTACCCCTCAATTTTTTTTTTTTTGATAACACATCTTTTAGACAGATGTTTTTTTGATTCTGTCTTTGAGAATGGCACTTTTAGAAAGTGGCTGTTCTCGTGTTCAACCTTTTTGTGTGCCTCTCCCTGTTTGTGCATTGGCCATCTGGGTTGTGAGTGACAGGGTCTGGTGAGGTGTGCGTGATCCCTGGGAGGGTAGGATGAGTCAGCGCTAGGCTGAATAGGGCGATCAACACTTAGAGTAGTGTTAGGAGTAGCACCTGGGCCTGAATAGGGCTATGCCTGCCTTCCGCAGAGCTGGCTCCACCTCCTGGGATGGGTCTGAAGACCCTGGCCCTCATTCACAGAAGAAGAAGATGTGGCTTGGCCGAAGGCACCCCAAACTGATTCAAACTGGGTCCAGGACCCCTGACACCTTTAGAACAAAGACTTTTGGGGTCTAAACATTACAGCTGAAACCCCTGAATTTTAGACTCGTCTGAATAGACACCTTCGTGATCGAGAGGAATCTGGGCTGAAGAAGATCAGCTGAATAGACTCAGGAGAAGACTGCCCTTGCTGTGTGTCTGGGGTTGGCCTGAAGTTTGCTGTTTCCACTGAGGAGAGGTTGAAGGGACTTTGCTGTGTGCTGTGTCCCCCTAATGGAAGATGGACTTTGCTGAGTGCTGTGTCCCTCTGAAGGAGAAAGTCTCAAAGGGCCCGACTAGAGGTGGCCTCCTGTTTCCAGTCATTAGGAGGGCCTAAAACTGAGTGTGAGGTCCTTCAACTATCGGAAGCTGTGCAAGCGCAAGAGGAGAAGCATCTATTTCTGATCCACCATAACCGCCGGCGTCGCAACTTCGCCGGAGACGACATTGTTCCTCGCCAACGCTGTGCACCGTCATCGACATCCTTGCCCGAGGTACTGTTGTTTGGGAGTCTGGATGACTCCGCACCTGCCGCTGTGATCCTCGCAGGCAGTGTTGTACTTTGGACTTTGCTTTGTCCTGGCACTGAGATAGCCCAGTGGGTGCTATCTGATTCATACAACTTATTTTTCATCTTTGCAACGATCTATCCAAAGACATTTCAGTGAGTAATCTTATATGTGGAACTTTTTGTTGTTTTGGTCTTGTTTCCATTTAGTAAAGATAATTTATTTTTCAAAACCGGCGTGGAGTCCGTTTATGGTATTATCACTGCATTACTGTGAGTGTTGGTACAAATACTTGCCTTTGAAGATAAGCCTGTCTGCTTGAGCCAAGCTACCGAGGGGGTGAGCAGGGGTTATCGACAAGTGTGTATCCCCCGTACCCTGACTAGACGCAAGGGTCCCTATTTGGTCTGCGGTACCTACCTCAGCCAACTAGAGACCCCCATTTCTAACATCCTGTGAGGAGGAGATGGAGGAGGATGAATGAATTGTGGCCAAATTATCTGATTTTGGAGAGCTATTAAGAAGGATGAGTGGATGAAAGCTGTTTCATAGGATTCTGTTGTGTCAAGGCTTATTATGACGTTACCCGTTGAGTGGGGTTGGAAGGACCATGTAGAGTTGGAGCCCTATAAGAATGTGTTGAGGGAGATATCCGTTGATGTGGGCATTGTGAGAAGAGATATGCGTTTGGTTGTACCGGAGGGTCTCAGGGTGAGAGTGATGAATTTGCTGCACGAGGGCCATGGAGGGATGTCCGCCATGAAATGGAGGGCACAGGTAGATTTTGGGTGGCCTGGGTTGAACAATAACCTGGAGAGACATGTGTGGAATTGTATTCCATGTGAATGTAGTGATAAATCACACGTGGTGCATGAGTCTTGAATTAATCCGGTAACCCTGCCCAAGCGGCTTTGGCAAAGGGTAGCCAGCCACACATATTTGTTGACCATTTTAGGGTTTCGCTGTCAGTGAGAAGTATGCCATAGTTGTGATGGACTATTTTTCTAAATTTTTGATTCTGTCTTTGAGAATGGCACTTTTAGAAAGTGGCTGTTCTCGTGTTCAACCTTTCTGTGTGCCTCTCCCTGTTTGTGCATTGGCCATCTGGGTTGTGACTGACAGGGTCTGGTGAGGTGTGAGTGATCCCTGGGAGGGCAGGATGAGTCAGCGCTAGGCTGAATAGGGCGATCAACACTTAGAGTAGTGGGAGGAGTAGCACCTGGGCCTGAATAGGGCTATGCCTGCCTTCCGCAGAGCTGGCTCCACCTCCTGGGATGGGTCTGAAGACCCTGGCCCTCATTCACAAAAGAAGAAGATGTGGCTTGGCCGAAGGCACCCCAAACTGATTCAAACTGGGTCCAGGACCCCTGACACCTTTAGAACAAAGACTTTTGGGGTCTAAACATTACAGCTGAAACCCCTGAATTTTAGACTCGTCTGAATAGACACCTTCGTGATCGAGAGGAATCTGGGCTGAAGAAGATCAGCTGAATAGACTCAGGAGAAGACTGCCCTTGCTGTGTGTCTGGGGTTGGCCTGAAGTTTGCTGTTTCCACTGAGGAGAGGTTGAAGGGACTTTGCTGTGTGCTGTGTCCCCCTAATGGAAGATGGACTTTGCTGAGTGCTGTGTCCCTCTGAAGGAGAAAGTCTCAAAGAGCCCGAGTAGAGGTGGCCTCCTGTTTCCAGTCATTAGGAGGGCCTAAAGCTGAGTGTGAGGTCTTTCAACTATCGGAAGCTGTGCAAGCGCAAGAGGAGAAGCATCTATTTCTGATTCACCATAACCGCCGCCGTCGCAACTTCGCCGGAGACGACATTGTTCCTCGCCAACGCTGTGCACCGTCATTGGCATCCTTGCCCGAGGTACTGTTGTTTGGGAGTCTGGATGACTCCGCACCTGCCGCTGTGATCCTCGCAGGCAGTGTTGTACTTTGGACTTTGCTTTGTTCTGGCGCTGAGATAGCCCAGTGGGTGCTATCTGATTCATACAACTTATTTTTCATCTTTGCAACGATCTATCCAAAGACATTTCATTGAGTAATCTTATATGTGGAACTTTTTGTTGTTTTGGTCTTGTTTCCATTTAGTAAAGATAATTTATTTTTCAAAACCGGCGTGGAGTCCGTTTGTGGTATTATCACTGCATTACTGTGAGTGTTGGTACAAATACTTGCCTTTGAAGATAAGCCTGTCTGCTTGAGACAAGCTACCGAGGGGGTGAGCAGGGGTTATCGACAAGTGTGTTTTCCCCGTACCCTGACTAGACGCAAGGGTCCCTATTTGGTCTGCGGTACCTACCTCAGCCAACTAGAGACCCCCATTTCTAACATCCTGTGAGGAGGAGATGGAGGAGGATGAATGAATGGTGGCCAAATTATCTGATTTTGGGTAGCTATTAAGAAGGATGAGTGGATGAAAGCTGTTTCAGAGGATTCTGTTGTGTCAAGGCTTATTATGACGTTACCCGTTGAGTGGGGTTGGAAGGACCATGTAGAGTTGGAGCCCTATAAGAATGTGTGGAGGGAGATATCCGTTGATGGGGGCATTGTGAGAAGAGATATGCGTTTGGTTGTACCAGAGGGTCTCAGGGTGAGAGTGATGAATTTGCAGCACGAGGGCCATGGAGGGATGTCCGCCATGAAATGGAGGGCACAGGTAGGTTTTTGGTGGCCTGGGTTGAACAATAACCTGGAGAGACATGTGTGGAATTGTATTCCATGTGAATGTAGTGATAAATCACACGTGGTGCATGAGTCTTGAATTAATCCGGTAACCCTGCCCAAGCGGCTTTGGCAAAGGGTAGCCACACATATTTGTTGACCATTTTAGGGTTTCGCTGTCAGTGAGAAGTATGCCATAGTTATGATGGACTATTTTTCAAAATTTTTGATTCTGTCTTTGAGAATGGCACTTTTAGAAAGTGTCTGTTCTCGTGTTCAACCTTTCTGTGTGCCTCTCCCTGTTTGTGCATTGGCCATCTGGGTTGTGACTGACAGGGTCTGGTGAGGTGTGAGTGATCCCTGGGAGGGCAGGATGAGTCAGCGCTAGGCTGAATAGGGCGATCAACACTTAGAGTAGTGGGAGGAGTAGCACCTGGGCCTGAATAGGGCTATGCCTGCCTTCCGCAGAGCTGGCTCCACCTCCTGGGATGGGTCTGAAGACCCTGGCCCTCATTCACAAAAGAAGAAGATGTGGCTTGGCCGAAGGCACCCCAAACTGATTCAAACTGGGTCCAGGACCCCTGACACCTTTAGAACAAAGACTTTTGGGGTCTAAACATTACAGCTGAAACTCCTGAATTTTAGACTCGTCTGAATAGACACCTTCGTGATCGAGAGGAATCTGGGCTGAAGAAGATCAGCTGAATAGACTCAGGAGAAGACTGCCCTTGCTGTGTGTCTGGGGTTGGCCTGAAGTTTGCTGTTTCCACTGAGGAGAGGTTGAAGGGACTTTGCTGTGTGCTGTGTCCCCCTAATGGAAGATGGACTTTGCTGAGTGCTGTGTCCCTCTGAAGGAGAAAGTCTCAAAGAGCCCGAGTAGAGGTGGCCTCCTGTTTCCAGTTATTAGGAGGGCCTAAAACTGAGTGTGAGGTCTTTCAACTATCGGAAGCTGTGCAAGCGCAAGAGGAGAAGCATCCATTTCTGATCCACCATAACCGCCGGCGTCGCAACTTCGCCGGAGACGACATTGTTCCTCACCAACGCTGTGCACCGTCATTGACATCCTTGCCCGAGGTACTGTTGTTTGGGAGTCTGGATGACTCCGCACCTGCCGCTGTGATCCTCGCAGGCAGTGTCGTACTTTGGACTTTGCTTTGTCCTGGCGCTGAGATAGCCCAGTGGGTGCTATCTGATTCATACAACTTATTTTTCATCTCTGCAACGATCTATCCAAAGACATTTCATTGAGTAATCTTATATGTGGAACTTTTTGTTGTTTTGGTCTTGTTTCCATTTAGTAAAGATAATTTATTTTTCAAAACCGGCGTGGAGTCCGTTTGTGGTATTATCACTGCATTACTGTGAGTGTTAGTACAAATACTTGCCTTTGAAGATAAGCCTGTCTGCTTGAGCCAAGCTACCGAGGGGGTGAGCAGGGGTTATCGACAAGTGTGTATCCCCCGTACCCTGACTAGACGCAAGGGTCCCTATTTGGTCTGCGGTACCTACCTCAGCCAACTAGAGACCCCCATTTCTAACATCCTGTGAGGAGCAGATGGAGGAGGATGAATGAATGGTGGACAAATTATCTGATTTTGGGGAGCTATTAAGAAGGATGAGTGGATGAAAGCTGTTTCATAGGATTCTGTTGTGTCAAGGCTTATTATGACGTTACCCGTTGAGTGGGGTTGGAAGGACCATGTAGAGTTGGAGCCCTATAAGAATGTGTTGAGGGAGATATCCGTTGATGTGGGCATTGTGAGAAGAGATATGCGTTTGGTTGTACCGCAGGGTCTCAGGGTGAGAGTGATGAATTTGCTGCACGAGGGCCATGGAGGGATGTCCGCCATGAAAAGGAGGGCACAGGTAGATTTTGGGTGGCCTGGGTTGAACAATAACCTGGAGAGACATGTGTGGAATTGTATTCCATGTGAATGTAGTGATAAATCACACGTGGTGCATGAGTCTTGAATTAATCCGGTAACCCTGCCCAAGCAGCTTTGGCAAAGGGTAGCCACGCATATTTGTTGACCATTTTAGGGTTTCGCTGTCAGTGAGAAGTATGCCATAGTTATGATGGACTATTTTTCTAAAGGGCCTGAAGTGGGATTTGTAAAGGAAGTGAAAGCTAATTATATCGTAGCATTTTGTGAAGAATTTATTAGTCGAGCGGGTTGTCCAGCTGAACATATGACAGATAATGGCCCACAATTTGTATCAGAAGAATTCAGCGAGTTCCTCGAAGTTTGGGGAATCGGGCACTGCAAGACCCCTGTGTATCATCCCTGGGGAAATGGCTTAATTGAGCATTTCAACTGAGTTTTGGGGCAAAGCATTCAATTGGCTCTGGCTAGCAACCTCTGCTGGAGAAGACAGGTGAAGGAGATGCTATAGAACTTTTAGGTCATTCCGCTGCTGTAACGGGCGAAAATCCTATCTGCCTTCTCAAGGGAAGGGTGCCATGGGCCTCATTTATGAGGCCTTGCGTCAGTTTTGCGCTGCGGATGCGTCACTTTTTGTGACGCATCTGCGGCGTAAAACATGCGCCTTGTTGCGCCATATTTAAAAAGTGACGCATCTAGGTAGATGCGTCACTTTTTAAACCCCTGCGCCACATTATAACTGCGTCAGGTATAATGTATGCAGAGGGGGCGTTCCCCCGCAAAAAGCCTCGTAATAGTGACGCAGTGAAATCTATGAGATTTCACTGCGTCACTTTTAGGATGCGGTTGCGTCAAAATCTTACGCCTGCCTCACAGCAGGCGTAAGACTGACGCAAGCCCTTTCACATGGGGCTCTCCCCATGTGAAAGGACGCATTGCTGGAGATGCGTCACTTTTGTGACACACTCCAGCAATGCGTCACTTTTGCGCTTACAGATGCGTCAGAAATACTGACGTATCTGTAAGTCCTTGCGACATGATGCGTCATACATTAAATATGACGCATCATTGGTGTCGCAAGGAGTGCGCACTGAAAAGTGACGCATCGCTGTTTTCACGCAGCGATGCGTCACTTTTCATAAATGAGGCCCCATGTACTCTGGTAGTCCCAGCCTGGATGGCCACGTCTGGGCCATGTTGTGTGGACTATTCCACGTTTCGTGAGAAAGTTGATGATTATCAGACAAGGTATAAAGAACGCCACAATGTGAAAGTAAAGAAGAGTGACAAGGTTTTTGCAAATGGCACCTGGGTCAGGGTGAATGTTGGTAACCTTAAAAGGTGGCTGAGCTTCACTTCCAGAATCCAAAGGGGATTGATGACACCATGTGGATCTCCTATTCGAAATGGGCATCATGTTACGCGACTGCCTGCCAGAAGAAGTGTTCTGCTCACCACAGTGGTGATGATTATGTAACAGTAGGAAACAGCTAGGCCGACGAAGTTGCACAATTCTGTGCTCATGGATCATGAACCTTCGTGTGAATGGCCTTAATAAAGACATACAGTGGACGTCTATCCCTTAACATGCTAGCTTAAGCTTCTTCCTTCACCTGTACCATTATGTTACATACTTTCACACAACATGATTGTTGGCCCCTTGGCCTACCTCTATTGATTGGGCTCTTCAGCATTCTTGAGGGCTACCTGTTACACTCCTGTGCTTTATCAGTGATGTATCAAGGTGTACTCTTTTTCTTTTGACCATCCAGCCATGGTCCCTGCTAATCTTCAGCATGATACAGGATATTCAAATGGGGGCATGCACCCTCTGAGAATATTAATGCACTGCTCTACTTGCCATCATGTTCCATTAATGATCTGTATAAAGGCCTCTTCATAGCATCAATCAGGCGCTGTCATTCTGCAGTAAATGCCAGACTGAGATATGCTGGACCATTATGCCGTATATTTAGGCACCATGCACATTCCACTCCGCACTACATCTCCCATCAGCATTTAGTGTCATCACGCCACTTACAAGTGTTCTCAAGGCACTCTACTCTGCAACCCCATTGCAGCCGACACCAGCATCCTCAAAACATGTCAGTGGATGGACTTCATAGAGGCATCCTCCTGAGATAAGCAGCTCATACATGAATCATGCTATACTTGCGACTCGCTAAAATAACTGTATATGTTATTGCTTTGCCTGCATTTCGGAGCTCCACTGTTTACAACTATAACAAGCACGCTTGATCAATATTTTAACTTCTATTGACACAATTGATGGCAGCTTCACTAACCCCTCATCATGTTACTTCAACTTCAAACCGGCAATGTAAATTGCCTGTGGCTTTACTTTCATGCCACGTCTGCCAGTAAGCTTGTGTGGGTTATAATATGTACGCCACAACTCTATTAATGGTTTACATAAACTTCCATGGTGGAAACATTGTTCCATTGATTGGGCTGTTAGTGGCACTATATTGTTAGATGTTTCTAAAACTATTGCAGTAACGCATTTTTCTTTATATCTCCTTACAGGTCGTTAGCTAGTGGATTCGCTGTTGAAACATTGGAGATCACTAATTTCGGTTCTTTTTTTTTTCTTTTATATGTACGTTGTTTGAGCAGAAGTGAATCTTCCTAAGGTCCTGATGAATGCTGATATACCGCTAATCGGGGTCTTTTGGCAGAAACATGTTGACCAATGACACACGTAAGCAGGGTCAGTTGACTGCTGCTGTGTCTCTTTATAACCTTGACACAGACATGCAAGAATGAAGTTGTACGCCTGCTCTGAAGTCAGTTTTAATCACTATCACCCCATTTTTGTTCACATTTTGCATGCTCTGCTAGCGTCACCACCCTGTATGTCTCCATAGTGTTTTCTACCACATACATCCGAAGTGCTTCTCCTGAATAGAAAAGGAGTTGTAGCCCACACCGTGATCTGCTGTCACAGTGTGAATAGAATCCCAATAATGGAGCATGCCACCTCTGGTGGGTGAGAGATTTCATCCTACAAAAGGAATACTTTTTGCCCTGTTAGGTTTCTAATTATTCTTTAGACCTAGTTGTTTCTTCTGTGTGAAATTTATATTAACTGGGAGTGAACACCCGCCGGTCTCTAAATCTCCCCTAGACCTCCTTTTTTGTTTACATTATGATTATTATGATTATTAGTCATTCAGCACAGATACGTTTGTTGAGGGGAGGGGAATCCTAGTATTCACTTACTCCTGTATATTGGTCACATCTTATATACTCAATCTAATTGTCTTTTTGTGCTTTCTATATTCAGAATGTCAATGATTTTTCAAGCCTGTAGATGATCCATGTTGCCGTCTACCTAACTTAATAGTAATAAACGTTTGGATTTTTCACACAACTCTAGGTGAGTTTTGCATGGCCATGAGCACAATAATTTTAGACATCACACCAGTTTTGGCCTTTTTGATTATTCCAATATATCACTACACGGGTTCCCCACCCCAACCTCCTGATGAAGACCCATCCAGATGGTTCCCAGTAACCTCGTTATCTTGGGTCAAAACATCGATGCTCTAAATATTTGCCTGTACTAAGACATAATTCCATTTGGGCATTTAAGACAACTTTCCGGTTGCCCTGGATATATGGAAATTCAGAAATGTATCATCCTTGACGGGCAACATACAGGTGTCTGAAGCACTGCAATTTTTTTATCTTCTATTTAAGTTTTGCAGTCACTAAACTCTCACATGTAACATTGCACAAGCACTTTTTCTACTTTTGCAGGACTGTGGCAACCTACATTTCAGTGTACATAGATACACTCATATATTTAAGCCATAATATATGCATTTGATATATTTCACCTACATTTCAGTGTACATAGATACACTCATATATTTAAGCCATAATATATGCATTTGATATATTTCTGTCGTTGGTTGTGTTTTTCTTTTACATTTCATTTCCTTTTCTTAAAAGAAATGTCTCTGTTGTTTAAAGCATTATTTGTGTTCTGTTGTTCTACTCAATGGGACCATTTGTTTATTGTCCTAATGGTGCCCAGGTCCTGAGGTTGACTGGGCTACCCCTTTGCATTGCCATGCACTATACTTTGTGCCTTATTTATCATGTAGTTGCATTGCACTTGCGCAACAAAACGGATTGCAAGCATGACACAACTACTAAGGGCAATTTATCAAGCCATGCAAGGTGACCTTGTGTGGTCTGGAGTGGCTTGATAAATCTGGAGTAAAGCAATGCAGCGTAAATCATTACATTGAATTATTCTGTCCCAGGGAGATGTTCTAGGTGTGGTGCACAGGTGTTCACACATAACACCTATGGACTTTGATGCATTCCCAGATTTACCATAAGTGGTAATCAGTCAATCAGTCACTTGCAGAGCACACTACTTACCCGTGAGGGTCTCGAGGTGCTGAGGGGAGTAGGGTGCTGCTACTGCTTGAAGAGCCAGGTCTTGAGGAATCTTCTGAAGGTGAGTAGGTCTTGGCTCTGTCGCAAGTGGGTAGGGAGGGTGTTCCAGGTCTTGGCAGTGAGGAAGGAGAAGGATCTGCCACCAGAGGTTGTTTGTTGGATGCGGGGGACGGTTGCGAGGGCGAGGCTGGTGGAGCGGAGCTGGCGGGTTGGGGTGTAGAAGCTGAGTCTGCTGTTCAGGTAGGCTGGTTCGGTGTTGTGGAGTGCTTTGTGTGCATGGGTGAGGAGCTTGAAGGTGATCCTCTTGTTGACGGGGAGCCAGTGCAGGTGTCTCAGGGGGGTGATGTGCCTGCGACGAGGGATGTTGAGGTTCAGTCGGGCGGAGGCCTTTTGGATGCGTTGTAGTCGTCATAGGTGTTTGGCGGGGATTCCTGCGTAGAGTGCATTGCCGTAGTCTAGTCTGCTGCTGACGAGGGCCTGGGTCACCGTTCTTCTTGTTTCGGTCAGGATCCATTTGTAGATCTTGCGGAGCATGCAGAGGCTGTTGTAGCAGGCAGAAGAGATGGCGTTGACCTGCTTCGACATGGAGAGGGAGGAGTTGAGGATGAATCCTAGGTTGCGTGCGTGGTCCGTGGGTGTCCGTGCTGTTCTTAGTGTGGTCGGCCACCAGGAGTCGTCCCAGGCAGAGGGGGTGGGGTCGAGGATGAGGACCTCTGTCTTGTCCAAGTTCAGTTTCAGACGGCTGCTCCTCATCCACTCGGCGACGGCCTTCTGGTTGGTTTTGGTTTTGGCGGTGTGCGGGTCCTTGGTGAGGGAGAGGATGAGCTGAGTGTCGTCGGCATAGGAGATGATGTTGAGGTCATGCTAGCGTGATAGACCTGGATTTGGGCCAAAACTGCTACGCATCCCCAGCTGAGCATTCTGCAGCACACACAGAATGAGGTACATGCCTCAGGGGAGGTTTTGTGCAGGAAGGGACCCCCTCCAGCACAAAAACAATCCTGCTTACAATGAAGTCAACCTTTCACCATGGTGCACCACCGCTGGGAAAGGACAGGAATGCACTGTATATTGTTAAGTACGGCTCATTCCTGCCCTTTCCCTATCGCAAAACACTGCAAGATGACTTGCTTCGATGCATGGTAATTACATAAATATGACTCTAATTTATGACTGTAACTGTAAATTTATTGTGTCGTTAATAAAAACCATTACAAAAATAAAGTGCATCATTTAAAATTGGTCAATGTGCAAGCATAATTAAAATTAAAACTATTTATAAAAACATACTATGTATAGTCAATACCGTTACAGATTTGTATTAGTCCTGTGCAAGAGTTCATGTTTTTTTTTCTTTTTTCAGAAGCTTAATGTCAAATTTAATCGATCTTCTATGAGTTGTGCAGGTCCATTGGCACTGGACGTGGGCTGACCCAAAATGGCAAGTACAACTTCTTTAGTGATAGCAAAATCGAATGTATTTATTGGCTCTTTACGATGAGTCTTCTTTTGTTCTCAAACTTCGTAATAAATGTGACTGTTCTACAGATCAGTTATCAGTAATTTACGAATAAATAGATGTTTTCCTAAATTATGACCATCAGTGATTGTTCTGAACAAAATCGCGCAAGGTAGAACATTATGACCCAGATCACAGGTTTGGCACCATTCTCTGGGACAACTGCAGGAGTACGAAATTGCTCCCCATAATCCCTGCACAGAATTCCTTCAATAACAAATTAGATCCCAGATGCTATTCTGCATATATTTCTGATTCTCATGAGTTTAATGTAGATATTTACCATGTGTTTGCAGGACCTCTTTGTGAGGAGGCAAGCAAGGGGTGAGCTGGCAGTAGAGAATGTTGCCTGGAAAGGGGAAGCATTACATGATTTCCCTTGTACCTTGCATGATAATTTGGTGGAGCTGGGAAACTTGTCCAGCAGTGCAGCCCCTTTTCAAAGAGATTTTGCCATCTGGATTTGCTGGTCATTAAAATCAAGTAAACTTTCTCCAGAACTGGGTGTGGCACACCAGACCACTAAGGGAAACATCACTTACAATGCATTTATTACAACGCACTACCATTACAACGCAACCATTACAACGCAAACCATTACAACGCATTGCGCTGGGGGGCGCTCTAGGATAGGGAATATATTTAATTTACTATCCAACACCTTCCCTACTATCCACGGGGACTGGAGTTGGAATAGTAAATTAAATAAATCACTATCCAGCGCTTAAAAGCACTATGCGTTGTAGTGGTATGCGATGTAAAAACCGCGTTGTAACAGCAGGCGTTGTAATAGCCTGCGTTGTAACGACACCAATCCGACCACTAATAGTACTGCAGACAAAAATCCACATAGGAATTATGCTCTGCGATAAGTGTAATTGGTCCTTATATTGTTTTTTGCACAAGCTCATCATGTTATGTTATGTTATGTTAAAATTTTATTAAGCGCAAAACAGCTGCCCCAGCAACGAGGGGTCCCGGCCTGTCACTTTATAGGGATACTACTTACATGGATCTCAGTGCTTTACTTTCATTTTTTAACTTAAGGACACGAACTCTTGCAATGGCCAACACTTGTTGCCTCCATAGAGCTAGGCCGCTGACTGTGGCCTTGCCTGTTTCCGAAAGTGAGAGTAGAGTTTGCTCCATTTCATCAGGAACACCGTCATCTTTTTCCTCTTCCATCTGCTCCTGACTGAAGACCCCATAATCTGTAATATAAGAAAGAAGGTCTTAAGAAGACATCACATATTTCTTTGGAAAACTAAAGTACAAGTTCTTTTTTGTCAGGCTAAAACAACAAAGTTAGAGTGTCTGCTAAGACTGCACGCATTTTAGCTTCGAAAGCGATAAGCACCAGAATCCCAAACAGAGATGGGACATGCAGTGATGGCAAGGCAAAAGCCATTGCTGGGAAGCAAATTATATGGTCATACAAAAAAGGCGGATTAGCTGCTTGCACACCAAAGTGCTGGGGGTCAAAATAGGCTTCTGTCTATCTTGTCGGAACATACCTCTATGCTGCTGCATTAGTTGGACAAGGAACAAATGGTGGTGGTGTACCTACCCTGCAGTACATAAGAGACTCCAGTGTCTCCTAGTATGGAATTATCTGAATAGACATGTATGAAATTGGAGCATTTGTTTTAAATAAACCTATGCTTAACACCCTATTAGTTTGGCCTAACCGAGATGCAATGCATAAAGCGTTTATGCAACACTCAAATAATTAGGTGAAAACACAGCACAAGTAAAATACCAAACCAATATAGAAGTATATTTAAATAAACAAAATTACACCATAATAAAAAAATCTAATAATTAGAATTGAAGAAAATAATTTTTAAAGTCTGAATAAAAAATAGGGCAATAAGCTCAAATAACCAACCGTTGGTATCTGGTTGCGTTAGACCGGTTCAAAATCAAAAGTTAATGCGGACTGTGATAGATCGCAAGACGGATACATTGAGCAGGTTAGACCCGGGTCAAAGTTTACCCTCTGACTTAAAAAATGTAATGGAGAAAAAGTAGTTGTTGATGAGTCAGCAGCTGGGCAAGCTACCATCTAGTTCTGAAGTGGAGTAGGCTCGATGATAGTGGTCAGCTGAAAAGCAGGGTCCGGGTTGGGCATTGATGAAGGCTGTGAAGTTTTAAGCAGGCAAATTCTGAAGTCTGTGTCCAGGAAGACCTGGAAGTTTATTGGAAGCTGCTCAACATCAGTCTCTGTGAACTCCTTCATGTTCAGCCTTAAAAACTTTTTTCCTGAATGACAGATCCTTTTCAACGGGGAACATCGTTTACAACGCCGTGCTTACACCGCACTCCCTTAACAACGCTGCCATTACAATGCAAGTCGTTACTACGACTTGTGCTGGATGGCGCTGTTGGTTAAGGAATATTGTAATTTTATATTCCAACATCTTCCCTACTGTTACGTCGACTGGTGTTGGAATATAAAATAATAATATTCCACAATCCGCGCCCTCCAACGCAAGTCGGTGTAACAACCTGCGTTGTAATGGCAGCGTTGTCAAGTACCGCAATCTAAAAGATCGCGTTGCACTGACATACATCCTCTTCAACGGGTCAAAACCCCTAGGTGAAGATGACAGAGAATTCAATGGTGATGGCTGTGGCTTCAATGTCGATCACACTCTCTTCTGGTTCTTCAGGCAGAAAGTTGGAAACACGTTCTTAAGTTCTAGGTCTTGCAATTTTGGAACAGAAGTTGTACACTCTAACACAACAGAAGCCAACCACAGGGTTCAGTGTAGGTCCAATTGGAATTGGTCAGCTGAGAGTTGCAAGAACAGAGGTCTGTGGAAGCTTGCTATGTCCCTGTAGCTCAGACAGGTTGTCATCCAGCTGACCATTGGAGTCACTTCTGGTGGGCAACTGTTCAAGGACATCAAGTCCAGTCTTCCTTTAGGTTTTTCAGACAGCAAGGCAGCCCTTCTTCTGAGTTGTCACAGGTCAAGGATTGTTTTGAGAGGTCAGTGGGGTCCCCATTTATGCCCAATGCCAGCCTACAGGAGGTATGCAATCCTTTGTTCATCCCCAAAAAAACAGTTCTGGTTAGTGCCTCCCCCTTTTTTTTACAGAGCTTTATATAGCACAAACTTCAGAGCGCTTTACATAGCACCAGTTGCATTACATGAGCACACATTCATCTTTGTTAGGCACGGGGAGATTAAGTGATTTGCTCAGAATCACAGGATGTTCGGCCTCATTGCCGAGACTCAAACCCAGTTCTCCAGATTCAAGGTCGACCGCCCTAGCCGTTAGGCTAACTCCTCTACCTTTCACTAGGTTTAGAGCCAGCCTGTTTATAGAGACAAAAGAGAGGCAGACCTAGGAGTGTAATTTGCCAGTAACAGGGTAGGCCTCCTTTGAAGATCAGGACGGGGCTGGGAAAAACCCTGTGCCACCCAGTCAAGGGAGCAGACCCTCTCCACACACTTAGAGCCCCTAGTCCACTGCCTCGGAGCAAAACACATCTCACCACAAGGGAGCAATCAGGGGTAAGGTGACAGCTGGACACTGGTAGAAAAGCATTTTGGTTATAGGCAGAAAAATGGCAACTTTCTAACAGTAGCATTTCGAAAACAGTAATACAAATGATGCATTTTTCTAGGCATTCCCAAAGGCAATACAGCACCTATTAAAGGTAATAGTGTAAATCAGTATTAACCTATGGGAGAACCAACCTTTCTACAGTGAAAAACTACTTTGTACGTTGTTCACTGCCAGGACATGTAAAGCATTATATATACATGTCCTAGTGTTAAATGCCATGCATCCTGCCTTTTGGGATTCACGGCCTATGCTAGAGGTGACTTATAAAAATTAAAAAGGAAGGTTCAGGACTGATAAAAAGCACATTTTGCTAGGTTGAAATGGCATTTTAGAAATGTACTACAGGCAGTGCTACTTTAGTGGTTGGCACAAGGAATGCTGCAGCCCACTAGTATTGTTTAATTTATTAGCCCTGGCTACAGGCAGTACAACATACTAGGGACGTCCAAGTAAACTAAATGTGCCAATTAGGGGTATGACAATGTTACCATGTTTAAAAAGGTGAGCACAATAACTTTACCACTGGTTGACAGGAGTAAAGAGCAGAGAAGTGAATGGCCTACAAAAACTGTTTCAGCAATAAAATGCACAAATCTGAGGGTACACTGCGCAAAAGATGGTAATTTCCAACACAGATTATGCAGACCCCATAATTGCATGCCTGGAAAACTTGGAATTGTAGTGGCAGTATTCCTCCGAGGGTTATCACTCTCAGTGAAATTCTACCACTTGCACTCAGGACCAAAGGAAAGCTCATGATTGTTAGTAAGGGATCTGTTAAAGGGGTTGGCCAAGAGTCAGAAAGTGTAGGTATACTACAAGGGTAATAGGCCGATTTCACAAAATAAATCAAAATCTGCGCCTGAAGGTTTACTCCTACGCGTGAGGGTAGATTTAAACATTATTGGAGCCCTTCAAGTAATTCAGTGGTACTCATGCACAACTGTGATAGCCTAAGCAGTTACACATATGAAATGCGTACTATGGCCCTCATTACAATGTCGGGAGGTATCACTTTTGCCCAACACAGCATCGGTCATGGGACTGATTGACACCCGGTTAGCAGTTCCGACTGCCTCATTAGGATGCAACCAAACACTAGGGTATATTTAAAAGAATTACCGCTAATCAGTCTTTGCGTTGGTTAGTGGCAATTTTCTTAATGCTCTCTATTGCCAAAAACGATCACCCTGTTAGCGACGTATCTACAATACATTGCTAGAAGGGGATAGTATCAAATAGCCATGGTGAGATCTGCTGCTAACACTAACGTCAAGGCCATAAACATTTTGACTTCATCCTGGAACACACAGATAATGGTAAGCTGACTTGCAAGGTACACAACATTGAGCAAGAACTTGCCAAAATCCCCCGGAGTACCCTGAGTGCAGCGTTGGAGGTGTAGCAACTATCAGCACTTGTGAAGTGTCTGGCAGGAACAGTGGAGGATGCGGAGGGCAGCTCCCAGCATAACAACTGCTAATAGAACCAACAGAACACCTCTGAAATGCTGTAACAAATCGTTATCAAAAATGAAAAAGGAAGACCTAACTGTTGCTTTATAGTATCTTTATATCGTTTTCTGAGTCAAAAAAGTTAATTCTATACATTATATACATTAACTGTCATTATATCAAATACAGTGCAAAAACAATTGACATTAGTGAATAGTGAGTTTGTGATAAACAAATTATATCTAAATTTCATATAGAAAAACTGTACACGTATATACACAATCTTAATTCGTAAGACCATCAACTAATACAATCCCGAAACCCTATCATTGCTTTTAAATCTGTTGAGGGCTCCAAGTTTATGTGGCCTGTGAATAGATGTCGACGTTTCGACCCTTAAAGCGCCAATGTTTTCAGTCGCGGCGGGTCTTTATCAAGACAATAATATACGCAGCACGACAGTCCTATCAACCAGGTGCGTTAGTCACGTGGAAGGGAGATTTTTCTTTAGTCACGGTTTTCGTCGCAAAAGATGATTTGGATACTCCGCCTTGCGTCTCGAATCGGCTGCTGGCAATCAGCCGATTTGAATGGCAGCCATTGTGCATCAATGTAGGAGAAAAATACAGGGAGGCTTATTCATGAGTCCCTTCTGACAGTTTAACACCGCTGGTGCATCTTTTTCTTGACATACTTGCTGCATGAATTTTGCACCACGGTTTGCCGAATTTACAAAATTATGCATCTAGGCATATGTGTGACCTTGCAAAGCCCTGTGCCACATTATACCAGCAAAAGACACACAATTGGTGGACGGAATGCAAAACATTCACCTCCAGTCAAGCGATCTGGGTTAAATCCATCATTCTTTTGCTCACCATGCCACCCCAGTTTAGAACTGGCCATATGCAAAGCAGCCTTCACTTTGTGCCTTCATAGGAACAGTCCAGCACAAAGTGCCAAGCCAGGTCCTCCATAGTCCGGCAACAAGCTTCCTAGGACCAGTTTTGGATAGTTTGATTTCAGTGGCACAGTGAGCCCGGGACCCAGGTCTGGGCATACCCGGCACACTTAGGGCGAGAAAGCAAAAGACACACAATTGATGGGGCACAGGGTCAAGATCGATTTGCATATGGCTGGGTCCAAACTGGGGTGGCGTATTGGGAAAAAGAACGGTGGCTGTAACTCAGATCTTTTGACTGGGGGAGAATATTTGCATTGTCAGCATTCCGTCCATCATTTGTTTGATGTAACAATCCTGTCTCTCCTCAGGATTGCATAATCCTGTGAATTAGACTCAAGTATAACAGGGGTTGACAACGCAGTAAGCCAGGTTTCAATATGAAAGAGCACTTCTGGCTTGTAATCTGTCAGGAAGTCATACATCTTTGACTTGTGCTTTGGTAGAGAGTGGCAATTCAGTAAGTAACATTTTGCTGCTTATAAGGTGTGTCCCAACCTTCTTCCCTCGGGTGTCTCATAAGTCGAGCGCGAGAGGGCAAACCCACACTTATCGCAACCAATTTCATTATTAGAAATATCTATAGAGTGCTTGCTTAATCCAGCAAAAACACAAGCAAGTTGGAGAATCTCTTTGGCCATGTGATGCAAGGCAGCTGACTCTGAACCGGCAGGGGTCCTGGCCCATGGCGCCGTCCAATGACAGACGGGACATAGGTGCATCCGCGCAGCTGTCATGCTTAAGTAGCTCACCTACAGTACGGCATTGCTAAGGCGTGGCAGAATGCTAAGAACGAGGAAGGCACTTAAAAACAAACTAGAGACCCATAGCTCCACTTCCCTACTAAGTGGAGGTATTGGGAAACAAAAACGGTGCAGCTAAAATGAAACAGCAAACTAATAGTGAGAAAAGAAAGAAACCATAAACAGAATAAAACTAGTGGCACCTGACCCAAAATTGCCACTAACCGGGACCGGAGGCAGGCAAATCCCTGCTACTAGTGTGCAACAAGGAAAAGAATGCTGGGTTAGCAAGAGTAATTCCCTGTAGCTCATCCAAATGAGGGCTAATCAGAACACCTTGCAGTGAAGAATCCGCTGGGTCCACACAACAGTCATACTTAAGTAGCCTGCCTACAAAAGGCCATGGCTAAGGGGTGGCAGAACGCCGAGAATGAGGAGGGCAAATAAAAACAAACTGGAGCCCCATAGCTCCACTTCTACCTGGCAGGCTACCTGCCCAGGTGGAGGCACTGGAAAACAAAAATAAGCGCAGCTAAAATTAAAACAGTAAAGTATTGGTGAGAAAAGAAACCATAAACAGAATAAAACTGGCAGGCCGGACCTAAAATGTACGCCGACCAGAACAGGAGCCAGGCAACTCTCTGCCAACAGGTGGATCTGTGGTGAAGAACCCAGCACCAGATGGACTAAGCTAACAGAGAAAGCTGAGGGGGGAGAGAGACCCCCTTCTCCTGAATGTAGTACATGGCTGTCAAGCTGTCCATCTGTACGAGGACTACTATGTGGGGAAGGAAGGCCTTGAGGGCTAGTTGGACAGCTAACAGCTCCAGATAGTTGACCCTGCTGATTGGGATCCCACTCTAGATGGTATCTGCGGAATTAGGTTGAGATAAGGCTGCCCCTGCAACAAGTTGTTGGTATTCTACCACTGCAGAGAGAGATGAGTGCGACAGCTGATCAACACTAGGGGCCATATGTAGGTAATCCCTATGTACAGATTCTTAAATACCAAATTTTACCGATTCGGTATTTAAGAATCGGTAATATTTCGGTAAATTTTACTGACTTGGTAATATTCGGTATTACTGATTCGGTAATTCCCATTCATTCCTATGGGCCTGGAGGCCCATAAGAATGAATAGGAAGCCATTCACTATTACCAATTCGGTAAATACTGAATCCTTAATAGGGGTAACATATTCAAGGGTGGCAGGGTGTCACATTGACACCCTGTTGCACCCCTGATTCGTGCATGTGTGCATATGTGGCGCACATACATGCCCTAAGGGCATGTATGTCTGCCAGATGGCACTGAAAAAAAAAGCATAAAAATTGCTTTTACAAGGGTATTCGGTATTTACCACCAACTTATAGTTGGTGGTAAATAACGAATCCTGAATGCAAAAATTCACTCACTTGAGTGCCTCCTACATAGGATTTTAGGATTCGGTAATTTACTGATTCAGTATTTTAAGTATTTGATAATTTACCGATTCCATTAATTACTGATTCGGTAAATTAATGAATCCTTGAAACCTGCCTCCTACATCTCAAATCCCTAAATACCGGTCGGTAACAGTGAAATTTACAGAATTTCACCGTTACCGACGGGTATTGCCCCACCTACATATGGCCCCTGATGTTTCCAACGGCCCTCTGCGTGTGACCACTCCTGCAATAAGCATTCCTGCATCAGGTACATGTACAACCTTGTCTGGGGTACTATGGCAATGCAGGAGGCCATCATAACCAGGAGGCGCATGACTGTCCAGACTGTGACCTGTTGATTTGGCTGAAAAAGAGGAAGTAACACATGGAAGGACTGGACACCTGCTGCACTGGCTAGGTTTTGCCGACCTCTGTATTGAGGATGGATCCTAAATAGGGTTGAAATTGAAGAGGCTTGAAATGGGTCTTTAAAGTGTTGATGATGAAACCCAGGTCATGGAGCAGGTTCATAGTGGCTTGAGTGTGCGCTGCGTGGCACTCTATATTAGCCAACCATCCAGGTATGGAAGTACTACTACTGCAAGGTATTTTGTTAAAACTCACAGCACTTTGAATTAGTAATGCTGTTGACCAGTTATGACAAACCAGAGTTTGTAACAATGCGCTATGTGGATTAGGATGTGGAAGTAGGTGTCTTTGAGGTTGAGTGCAGCCATGAAGTTCCACTGCTGTAGCAGTGAAATAACATCCAGAAGAGTGATCATGTGGAAGTCTTCTGTTGGGATGTACTCATTCACAGGCGTAAGGTCCAGACTGGGCCTGGGAGACCCATCATTTTTGGGAAGGAGGAAGTAGAGGGAATACACACCTGAGCCCTGTAGGTGTTGCTGCACAGACTCTATGACTTCTTCGAGGAAGGGCGCTTGGAAATCTTCCTGAAGCAGGTCTTGATGTTTTAGGGAGAGGATGTGTCTGCTGGGTGGTATGGTGGGTGGTGTGGTGATGTGCTCCGGGCAGTAACCATGTTGTATGATGTCTAACACCCACAGGTTTGGGGTGACGTGTTGCCATCTGAAGCCATCCCTCAACAGGTGTTTGTGGTCGGGGGATGAGTGGCAAGTCATTTTTTGGCTGGAGCAGCTCCTTTGGAGGAGATACTTTTGCCTCTACCTTTGGCACTGTTACCATGGTAGCCCCCCTGAAGAAGCCTCTCATGGAGGTTTTCTGGACAGGCTGGTGCTGGAATGATGTGAAGTCTTCAAGGGAGGTGGTCTTGAATCCTCTGTGATATGCTGAGCGGTGAAAGGTCCCACGTATGGTAGACGACTGAAGAGTGGCCATGGCTTTTTCCATCTCTGTGTCTTTCTTGATTTACTCCATTATCTCATGAACATGTGGCTCAAATAGATGTTCCTTGTCAAAGACCACGTTGAGAAGATGCTGCCGAACATCTGGCTTGAAGCCGTAGACATGGAACCAGGCATGTTGTTGAAAGAAAACGCTTGAGTTAATCCACAGAGGAGTGGTGTCCACAGCATCTAGGGCACACCTGATAGTAGTGTTGTGAATTCGTTTGCCTTCTGTGATCAACTTGCATCCTCTGGGAGATGTTGCAGCAGGTCCTCCACTTTGTCCCAATGGGCTCGGTCATATTGGAGAGAAACCAATAATTTGTGACATGGCAGTGGATGGTGGACTGTGCTGTAATGCACTTACTACCTGTGTCTATTGTTTGCCCTTTTTATCCAGTGGAGAGGCATTATCGGTGCCCTGAGCATTTTCTCACTAGCGAGCGGTATGAACAACTAAGGAATCTGGTAAATGTTGACCCTTACTGTAGATGGGATCTGGAGGTAGGGATTTGTATTTTTTTGTCAACCGGGGGGCGATAACCCAAGCCTTGAACGTTTCCTTGAAGATATCAGGAGGGGGCCTGAGTATTCCCTTCAGCATGGGGAGATACTGCTTGGAGCAGTGGGCCAAGGAAAAGGTTTCAAAGAGGAAATCCTATTTGGCAGGCTCTTCTTTATGCATCTATATGTTATCACATGCAGCAACCCTACCTAGAACCTCCCGGTACAAGATGGTGTCATCTGCTAGGGAGGGTCAACCTGGATGAAGGTCGAGATCAGTATCCCAGGTGGATCTACATCATAAGAGTTACAAGGGTCTCCCTGTGGGAGCATATTATATGTGCCCCCCTGTTAGACCTGTCTGCTTCTGGGGATACTCTAACCATTATTATTTATTTTTGTCCCCCTTAGCCTCCCAGAGTTTCTATTTTTATTTTTACATATGTCCATCAGGAATTTTTCAATGCTGTCAGGGGGCTAGGTGTTCCTTGGCGATGACGCCATTTTTCCCTCATAACCTGTGAGGCCTAGTCAGCCCCCTTGAAAATCTAGGGATCTCCAGGAACCTAAAATGGTGTCCACCAACTGCCATAACGGACACTACTGGAGGACAGGCCCATAGGCTAACATTAGGGAACTTTCTAGAATCCACTAGAGACTTCTGCAGGTCTCAGGCCACCCTATATAAGGCCAGTGACCAGCAGCCATTTTGTGCTGACCCAAGAGTGGAGGAGTGAGGCAGTGGTGAGAGGAGGTGGACACACTGAGAGCAGCTAGTTTGTCTTTGAGGCAGACAGTCACTTCAGAGGGTTGTTCCCCCTTCAGCCTCTGACCAATCCCTCCCCATACATCAACTATCAAGGAGAAAAGAAGCCTGCGTGTGAAGGGAGATCTCTTTTAACCTGAGCCCCAGTGAACCCTGTCAGGGAGCTCTTAAAAGAGGATTTCCCACATTTCCAACTCCACTTACCAGTGTGGGAGAACAGCTGCGAGCCCTGTGACGTGGCTGGAGTTCCTGGCCGTGCCCTGGTGAAGCTGTGGGTCTGTGAAGCCTTAGAAGACCTAAGGAGCGTGGGCGCTGCTTAAAGACCTCCTTCCTGTGAAGCCGGTGAGGGAAGTGACTGGGGAAGAGCAGCGGCGCTGCTCCGATCGGCTGTGGGACCCCGGGGGCACCAGCCGCGTTAAACGAAGAAGAAAGCGCTTCCGCGCATGTCCTGAGCGTGAACGCTTCTGTGGAGGCAGGAGGGGCCTAGGGTCGGGCAGGCCCAGAAGAGCAGCAACCCCGAGGTGAGCAGCGTCCTTCCTGTGAGCGGCCGTGCAGAGGCGGGAGAAGAGCGAGCGCTTCCGCGCATGCCCGGTGGTAAAGTGTGCCGCCTGAAGAGAACCGGTGGCGTCACCAGAGGAGCGCCGCGTCGGAGCTCCAGTCATCGGACCCCTCAGAGGAGGCAGAAGCGCCGCAGCGGACGTCGTGGTAGGGAGCCTCGGGCTGGGAAAGCCTTTCCCGTCTTCCCCCGTCAGCCCCGACTGCTGCCAGGCTCCATCGCGCGAAGAGGACACACCCGCTGACACGCCTACAAACCCCAAGTAAGCCGGGTAGTGTGGGAGCGGGAGGCGGCAGCACCGAGTGCCGAGAAAGCGGGACAGTGGGGCTATGCCCCAAACGATTAACTGAACAAACCAAGGAAGCCTGACTCGAGGAAGTGGGCTAGTGAACTGCCCAGCCCATATTAAAAATATCCGATAATTGGCTTAGTGAACTACCCAGCCCATATTAAAAATATCCGATAATTGGCAGAGGAGAGAGGAGAAAGGTGTGCAGGGAACCACAGGGTCCCTGAGTAAAAACCCTTACAGACCATTGTTAATTGAGGGAGTAAGTCCTCTACCAGAAAGGTGTAGCCTGTAAATTAACTAGAGGGGAGCCTTGTTAATACTACTGTGTCTTCCTTTTAGCTACATAACTGGTGGGTTATGCTGTGAAGATCTACATCCAGTAGAGGTCTGTGGAATTGAGCAGATACCTAAGAGCTGTGGGGTAATGTACTTGTTTATGAGTTGTTTAAAGACATATTGAAATATTAGTCTGCACTTTCCTTTCTGTATCATATAGTAGTGAAGTGTATTGTGACCTGAACAGCAACTGACCACAAATGTACCCTTGATTCGTATAATCTGACCGGGAAAAGTATTGAAGTGTGATTTGAGTTTCATGAACAAGGTGTAAATTAATTGTGTATTATACCTGTCTAAAAGCATAACAAGAAAAGAACTTTATTTTTATAAAAGGTACTGGTATTTTCCCAACATTGGTGTTGTGTCTTTTATTTTAGTGGTTCATCGCTGAGTTTCTGTGAGTGAGACTTGTAAGCACTTAACCAACGCCTTGAGTTAGCTGTAGCCACTACTGTGCCAAGCTACCTTATGTAGACTTGGGTGAACTAGGTCCAACATAATTGGTGTTTCAGCGGTGGGATCACGGATTTGTGCTTACACTCACTTATTAGTAACGCAGTGCCAACCACGAGACCTCACCTGGAGTTTTCTCCCTGCGGCCCTCCTAATTTAAATTTTGATTTTTCTAAATTGACTTCTGGCGGTGGGTGGAGGTTGACCCCAGGTCACTTTGTGGATTTCTCCTGGGTGGAAGTTTATACTCCAAATAGAAATGGAGATAAATGTGGAAGAGCTGGAAAATTATACCGTGACCCAATTGAAGGAATGGTGTCAGCAGCAGGGGGTGTTTTTTAAGAAAGGCGCCAGGAAAGTTTAGCTGCTGACCAGTATCCGGGCATGGGTGGAGGCTCATTCCGGGGAGGAGGTAGATCCTGAGGGGAGTGACAAGGACACTGTCCTGGAGACCTCAACACTGTACCAGGCGGGAGGGGGGAACCTTTTAACAGGCCCTAGGACACCTTCCAGAGTGGGCAGTAGTGTCTCAGAGAGGGGTTTGACCGACGCCGAGTTAGAGGATAGGAGGGAGGAGAGGAGGATGAGAATAGAACTAGCCAGGATGGACATGGAAAGGGAGGAAAAGAGGTTGGCGCATGAGCGGACCATCAAAGAGATGGATTTACAAGCCCTAAACCTACGAACCCCCAAATCAGAGAATGGTGGCAGCGATATCCAAACCAACATCAGGGAACCCAGACCGTACCTACCAAAAGATATTATGGCATGCTATGTACCCAGTGATGACATTGCCAAATGGCTAGCCGCCTACGAGGTCTCACTGAGGGCCCATGGGATTTTGGAAGTCCACTGGGGGGGTGGGTTATATAAATACATGCCCCCCACTGGCAGGGATACTTTGTTGGCCCTTGATCAGAGTGAACAGACCTACTACCCGGCTATGAAGTCAGCGCTGCTCAGGAAGTTTGGGTTGACCCCTGAGAAGTATAGGCAAAAGTTCCGGGGCAGCCACAAACTAGGCACGCAAAACTGGGTAGACTTTTTGGACTACTCCAGGAAGGCCCTGGAGGGTTGGGTGAGAGGCAGCGAGGTAGGGGACTATGAGGGACTATATGACCTCATACTCAAGGAACACCTACTCGAGAAATGTCTTCCCGAACTACGACAGCATCTGGTGGACAGCAAGCTGACCAGCCCCAGGAAGCTTGCTGAGGAGGCGGACATCTGGGTTAGTACCCGGGTGTCGACTAAGGGGACTGGAGGGGATTCCCAGAAGCATGGACAGGGCGCCCCCCAGAAGAAAAAGGGAGGGGAAACTAAGAGGGAGTTCTCAAAAGGGCCACAAAATACTTCGCAAGGAAGGGGCAGAGGATTCATCCCTAAGAGTAACCCCCCTCGCAACCCTACCCCTGGCCAAAGCCAGCAGCCAAGGGTTGTTCATTGTTTTGAGTGTGGTGGTGTGGGACACTATAAGGGAGATGTGAGATGCCCAAAAAGACCACCCCCTCCCACTGGAGGAAAAGCCCCGGGAATCACTAGTGTAGTGCTCGGGGAGAAGATGCCTTTGGTTAATGGAGGGGAGCGGGCGGGTGTCACTTTAGTGTCCCTGGGAGATAAGGAGATGGTTCCAAAGACCCAACTGCCCTCTAATACTACTAAGTATGAGCAGTGGGTCACCATCAATGGCCGTAGAGGGGAGGCTCTGAGAGACACAGGAGCCAGCATGACTATGGTAAGGAGTCAGCTGGTGTCTCCAGAGCAGGTCATCCCAGATGTACTCCACCCCGCCGTAATGGCTGACGGCAGATTGGGCCACTACCCTGTGGCTGAGGTTCCCTTTGAGTGGGGAGGGGTTGCAGGTCCACTTCGAGTTGCCGTAAGCCCTGCCGTGCCTGTTGACTGCCTGTTAGGGAATGATATGGAGCACAATGCTTGGAGGAGGGTGGAGTACCAGACTCACTCTGAGATGCTGGGACCCCCTGACTGGACTTGTGTCAGCACAAGGTCCGCGACTGCCCAAAGGGGGAGTTCACTTACGCTGGAGCCTGGAACAATGGCCCAGCCGGCTGCCAGAGAGGAGAAGGACAGGAGGCTGGAGGACCCTGCCTCGACATCTCCACCTCATGAGACAGATGGGCCACCTGCGGAGGTGGATCTGGAGTCCGCAGGGGAGAATGTTGCTTCCCTGGAAAATCTACCCATCCCTACTGAATGGCATGTGGAGGGAGGTCCTTCCAGGGAAGAGTTCTGCGAAGCTCAGAAAGAGTGTCCTACTCTTGAGGGGCTGCGGCAACAGGCCAAAGCCCAGGCAGCAGGAAACATTGTAGGGAGCTACCGGATTTACTGGGAGGATGGACTCCTCTACAGTGAGCCCAAGGCACCTGGTCATGGTTCATCCAGGGCCTTGGTGGTCCCTCAATGCTTTAGAGCCTTTCTACTGGAACTGGCTCATGAGATACCATTGGCAGGACACCTAGGACAGGACAAGACCTTTGCCCGACTTGTCCCCCACTTCTACTGTCCTCGAATGAAAGTGGCGTCTGATACATATTGTCGGACGTGTGTGTCTTGCCAAGCCAGTGGGAAAACAGGGGTGAAGCTAAAGGCTCCCCTGGAACCACTACCTGTCGTTAGCACCCCCTTTGAGAGGGTGGGCATCGACATTGTAGGGCCATTGGATCCACCAACTTCAGCTGGTCACCGGTTCATACTGGTTTTGGTGGATCATGCCACACGGTACCCAGAGGTAATACCTCTGAGGACCATCACTGCACCTGTAGTGGCAAGGGCCCTGATGGGGATCTTCACCCGAGTGGGTTTCCCTAAGGAGGTTGTGTCCGACAGGGGGACTAACTTCCTTTCAGCGTACATGCGGGCTATGTGGAAGGAGTGCGGTGTTACCTATCGGTTTACCACTCCTTATCACCCACAAACCAATGGTCTTGTGGAAAGGTTTAACAAAACCTTGAAAGGTATGATACGAAGTCTACCTGAGAGCCTGCGGAGGAAATGGGACATCCTCCTACCCTGTCTCTTGTTTTCCTACAGGGAAGTGCCACAGAAGGGAGTGGGCTTCAGCCCCTTCGAACTTTTGTACGGGCACCCTGTACGGGGACCTCTCAGCCTGGTGAAAGACGGATGGGAACGGACTCCCAGGAAGCTTCCCCAGGACGTGGTGACCTACATGCTGGCCTCCCGGAGCCAAATGGCTAAGTTGTGGAAGCAAGCTTCAGACAACTTGGAGGCCAGCCAAGCAGTTATGAAAGAGTGGTATGACCACAACGCTCACCCAGTGGAACTGGAGCCTGGACAGAAAGTGTGGGTAATGGAACCTGGAGAGCTAAACGCCCTCCAGGACCGTTGGACAGGCCCCTTTGAGGTTTTGGAGAAAAAGGGGAAGTCCACCTATTTGGTGGATCTTAAAACCCCGAGGCAGCCCCACAGGGTGCTGCATGCCAATCGCCTCAAGCCACATCATGAGAGGCCCGAGGTTGTCTTAATGATGGTAACCGATGGAGCAGAGGAAGAAGAAAGTGAACCTCTCCCTGATCTTCTCTCGTCCCAAGAAAAGGATGGGTCGGTGGAGGGAGTAATTCTCTCGCCATCCCTGACTCCTGAACAGCAGAGTGATTGCCGCCAGATCCTGGAGCAATTTTCTTCTCTGTTCTCCCTTGTCCCAGGTAGGACCCACCTGTGTACTCATGACATGGACACAGGAGACAGCCCATCTGTGAAGTCTAAAATCTACCGGCTGTCGGACAAGGTGAAGGCCAGCATCAAGAGTGAAGTCGCCAAGATGCTGGAGCTAGGAGTGATTGAACCTTCTGGAAGCCCTTGGTCTAGCCCGGTGGTTTTGGTACCAAAAGCTGCCCCACCCGGCACCACACCTGAATTGAGATTCTGTGTGGACTACCGAGGCTTGAATTCAGTAACCAAAACTGATACACATCCCATCCCACGGGCGGATGAGCTTATTGACCGGCTGGGAGCTGCTCAATACTTAAGTACCTTTGACCTAACTTCAGGGTACTGGCAGATTTACCTTACCGAGGGGGCGAAGGAAAGGTCAGCCTTCTCTACACCTCAGGGACACTACCAATTTCGGGTGATGCCCTTTGGGCTCAAGAATGCCCCTGCAACTTTTCAGCGGCTGGTGAACAGGGTCCTTTCTGGAATGGAAGCTTTTTCTGCTGCTTACCTGGACGACATTGCTGTCTTCAGTAGCAGCTGGGAGGACCATTTGCAGCACCTGCAAGCTGTTCTTCATGCCCTGCAACAGGCTGGCTTGACAATCAAGGCCAGCAAGTGTCAGATCGGACAGGGGTCGGTGGTGTACCTAGGTCACTTGGTGGGCAGAGGGACGGTGCAGCCCCTCCAGGCAAAGATTGAGGCTATCATCGCCTGGGAGCCCCCCAAGACTCAAACAGAGGTCCGAGCCTTCCTGGGCCTCACTGGATACTACCGTCGCTTCGTGAAGGGGTATGGCACTATCGTGGCACCCCTCACTGAACTTACTTCCAAGAAGCAACCCCGACGGGTAGTCTGGACGGAGGCTTGCCAGCGAGCCTTCATGACCTTGAAACAAGCATTGTGTTCCGCTCCCATTCTCAAGGCCCCTGATTTTGCTAGAGAATTCATTGTCCAAACAGATGCGTCAGAACATGGCATTGGGGCAGTGTTATCGCAGCTAAATGATGAGGGCTTGGATCAACCCGTGGTCTTCCTGTCCAGGAGACTACTCCCCAGGGAAAGGAGGTGGAGTACAATTGAGAGAGAAGCCTTTGCGGTGGTTTGGCCTCTGAAGAAGCTGCGGCCATACTTGTTTGGCTCACACTTCCTAGTTCAGACTGACCACCGCCCCCTTCGTTGGCTGATGCAAATGAAGGGGGAGAATCCCAAGTTGCTGAGGTGGTCCATCTCCCTACAGGGAATGGACTTTAGGGTGGAACACCGACCTGGGACGGACCATGCCAATGCAGACGGTCTATCCAGGTATTTCCGCCTTAGTGATGAGGACTCCCAAGGGGTTGGGTAGTTCTCCCCACTTTCAGCTGGGGGGGACGCGTGTTAGACCTGCCTGCTTCTGGGGATACTCTAACCATTATTATTTATTTTTGTCCCCCTTAGCCTCCCAGAGTTTCTATTTTTATTTTTACATATGTCCATCAGGAATTTTTCAATGCTGTCAGGGGGCTAGGTGTTCCTTGGCGATGACGCCATTTTCCCTCATAACCTGTGAGGCCTAGTCAGCCCCCTTGAAAATCTAGGGATCTCCAGGAACCTAAAATGGTGTCCACCAACTGCCATAATGGACACTACTGGAGGACAGGTCCATAGGCTATCATTAGGGAACTTTCTAGAATCCACTAGAGACTTCTGCAGGTCTCAGGCCACCCTATATAAGGCCAGTGACCAGCAGCCATTTTGTGCTGACCCAAGAGTGGAGGAGTGAGGCAGTGGTGAGAGGAGGTGGACACACTGAGAGCAGCTAGTTTGTCTTTGAGGCAGACAGTCACTTCAGAGGGTTGTTCCCCCTTCAGCCTCTGACCAATCCCTCCCCATACAACAACTATCAAGGAGAAAAGAAGCCTGCGTGTGAAGGGAGATCTCTTTTAACCTGAGCCCCAGTGAACCCTGTCAGGGAGCTCTTAAAAGAGGATTTCCCACATTTCCAACTCCACTTACCAGTGTGGGAGAAAAGCTGCGAGCCCTGTGACGTGGCTGGAGTTCCTGGCCGTGCCCTGGTGAAGCTGTGGGTCTGTGAAGCCTTAGAAGACCTAAGGAGCGTGGGCGCTGCTTAAAGACCTCCTTCCTGTGAAGCCGGTGAGGGAAGTGACTGGGGAAGAGCAGCGGCGCTGCTCCGATCGGCTGTGGGACGCCGGGGGCACCAGCCGCGTTAAACGAAGAAGAAAGCGCTTCCGCGCATGTCCTGAGCGTGAACGCTTCTGTGGAGGCAGGAGGGGCCTAGGGTCGGGCAGGCCCAGAAGAGCAGCAACCCCGAGGTGAGCAGCGTCCTTCCTGTGAGCGGCCGTGCAGAGGCGGGAGAAGAGCGAGCGCTTCCGCGCATGCCCGGTGGTAAAGTGTGCCGCCTGAAGAGAACCGGTCGCGTCACCAGAGGAGCGCCGCGTCGGAGCTCCAGTCATCGGACCCCTCGGAGGAGGCAGAAGCGCCGCAGCGGACGTCGTGGTAGGGAGCCTCGGGCTGGGAAAGCCTTTCCCGTCTTCCCCCGTCAGCCCCGACTGCTGCCAGGCTCCATCGCGCGAAGAGGACACACCCGCTGACACGCCTACAAACCCCAAGTAAGCCGGGTAGTGTGGGAGCGGGAGGCGGCAGCACCGAGTGCCGAGAAAGCGGGACAGTGGGGCTATGCCCCAAACGATTAACTGAACAAACCAAGGAAGCCTGACTCGAGGAAGTGGGCTAGTGAACTGCCCAGCCCATATTAAAAATATCTGATAATTGGCTTAGTGAACTACCCAGCCCATATTAAAAATATCCGATAATTGGCAGAGGAGAAAGGTGTGCAGGGAACCACAGGGTCCCTGAGTAAAAACCCTTACAGACCATTGTTAATTGAGGGAGTAAGTCCTCTACCAGAAAGGTGTAGCCTGTAAATTAACTAGAGGGGAGCCTTGTTAATACTACTGTGTCTTCCTTTTAGCTACATAACTGGTGGGTTATGCTGTGAAGATCTACATCCAGTAGAGGTCTGTGGAATTGAGCAGATACCTAAGAGCTGTGGGGTAATGTACTTGTTTATGAGTTGTTTAAAGACATATTGAAATATTAGTCTGCACTTTCCTTTCTGTATCATATAGTAGTGAAGTGTATTGTGACCTGAACAGCAACTGACCACAAATGTACCCTTGATTCGTATAATCTGACCGGGAAAAGTATTGAAGTGTGATTTGAGTTTCATGAACAAGGTGTAAATTAATTGTGTATTATACCTGTCTAAAAGCATAACAAGAAAAGAACTTTATTTTTATAAAAGGTACTAGTATTTTCCCAACATTGGTGTTGTGTCTTTTATTTTAGTGGTTCATCGCTGAGTTTCTGTGAGTGAGACTTGTAAGCACTTAACCAACGCCTTGAGTTAGCTGTAGCCACTACTGTGCCAAGCTACCTTATGTAGACTTGGGTGAACTAGGTCCAACACCCCCCAACTGCGTTTACTCATGTTGGAATACGGTGTCCCCTTTGGAGTATAGGATAGTGGGTCAGGCAGAGAAGGAGGTGGGGAAGATGGTAGTGGAAGTATAGGTGGGGTTGAAAAAGGTGCTGGCTGTCCGGGGTCAATCAATCAATCAATCACAGTATTTGTAAAGCGCACTACTTACCTGTGAGGGTCTCAAGGCGCTGGGGGTGAGGGGGTGCTGCTACTGCTCGAAGGTCCAGGTCTTGAGGAGTCTTCAGAATGTAAGTAGGTCTTGGGTCTGCCCTAGGTGGGTGGGGAGGGTGTTCCAGGTCTTGGCAGCAAGGAAGGAGAAGGATCTGCCACCGGAGGTCGCTTGTTGGATGTGGGGGACAGCGGCGATGGCGAGGCCGGCCGAGCGGAGCTGGCGGGTGGGGGTGTAGAAGGTGAGTCATCCGTTGAGGTCAAGAAGAGGACTGGTTCCTTTATCCATCTTCATCCTTTGTTTTGGTTGAGGAGGGGGCTCCAGAGCATCTTCAAAACTGACCTGCCTCTTATGAGGTTGAATGCCTGGTCCCAGAGTTTGTGAGTATTCAACCCGTCTGGGGGAAAATGTCTATTTGCCTCTGGTGAGCATCAAGTTCATCCTGCAACTTCTGGAGTACTGATTAAACGTGTTGGAGGGCTAATTTTTCAGTTGGCACTGAATGCTGGGAGGCTCAGCTGGGATCTCCTGCTAGAGACCATGGTAAAGTGGCACACTGTGGTGAAGAACTGCTGGTGTCGATCTGGGTTTTGATAACAGTGGTATTGAATTTGACAGTTGAGTCAGCACCAAGCCTGGGTCAGGCAGGAAGTAGGCTTCGGGCCGACCATGGCCCAAAGGTAGTGGTGACCCTGAAGAAGGCCTCTGTGGGTCCAGAGCAGCTGAACGCCTTAGTGGGGCACAACATCGGAGCTGTGTCAATAGGGAGGGGGAGCTGTACTCATGACCTTTTGAGCTGGCAGGAGGTCTCCGATCTTGAGGTTCGAGCAGGAACTATCTTTGGCGGCAAAAGTCTCTTTATCAGCAGCCAAAGGATGATGTTCTCCATCGAGATCCTGGTTGTTGAAGAGGTCTGGAGTTTTTTCAAAGCCTCAGCACAACCACTTGGACATTGGAAGCTGCGGGAGCCGTCAGACACTACGTACTGCTGTCAGAAGTTCCCGCGTTACGGATATCCTCTATCACTGAAATTCGAAATGCATCTTTGATCTTAAAATCATCTGTGAAAGGTGCCTCCAGACGTACCAGTCTATCCCTCTTCTACTATTCATGCTCGCTCTTTCTGGAAAGGACCTATTGTGGATGCTGCCTTGAAAAACGGAATTGACCCCGTATTTGCCCCAATTGAAGCTTCTACCTTTGGGATCCTGTATTTTTCTGACCCTTTGAGGTCATTGTACCTTCTTTGAATTCGGCGTGCCTCCATTAGCTCGATATTTTGTCCCACTGTGAACTGTACATCACCGCCCTGATGAAGGTGTAGCCCCACCCGGAGCCCAACACCGCAATGCACGTCGGCGTCTTTTTTCATCTGGGGATAACCTGACTGATCTTCTTTCCACCCCCTGATGATTATTTTCCATCTATAACAATCAGATCAGTTCATGGCTATTATGTACGTGCGAATTGTTGTGTGTGTGTGGTATGAATTGTTTGATACTTCAGCATGTCTGATGGTATGAGAGTTTTGTATGTATGTGGGACTGTATTGATGATTCATTTGGTTTTATGTAAAAAAAGTCTTATGTGGCTTGGCAATTATGTATTGAAAAACTTTTTCTAATCAATAAAAATTCCATATATTTGTTATCATGTTTTAATATGATTCCTTGAGGTTCGGGGGGTTCTTAATCTATCAAAGGACCTCTTTGTTAGGCCTATAGTTGAAGCTGATTGGCAGGTATTTTTTCCTTTTTGTATTGTGTATTTTCCCCGCCTACCTGCCTACTATTAACTGGGGGTCCCCCTTCTATTTAGTAGAAGGGCCCAGTGGTATGAAAGTCTTTTCTGATCAGATGGTCTGTCACGCGTCACAGTAAGCCTCGTCAAGCTCGGGTGAGAGGCAAAGATTACAGACCTGATGGAGGTCAGCCCAGGGGTGTTTTGCACAACGCCAAGGGAAGTATAGAAAAGGCACCAGTTTCATCACAGGCAAGGCACGGTGAGGGTGCACCAACAGAAGGGAAAGAGGTCCCAACAGGTGATGCCCAAGAGGGGACCAAAGTAGACCGGAAAATTCCCAGACAAAACTGTAGGCGTCCACCTGATTTCTGAAAATGGGAATTCTTCAGTTGACTTCAGCCCCCGCTGGGGCCTCTTTCCTTCCATCAATCAAATTTAATTCTGACTGAGGGAGAGGTACCATAATGACCAAAAAGAACACTGCAATGGTGTTGACCCCGAGCATGTCAACACACATCCGAACCTGATGGCAGAAAAAAGCACAGCCTAACAATACAGCTTATGACCATGCACACTGCAAGCAAAAGGAGTCACATTACCTCATGAGTCGAGAAGAATTCTTTGAAGAAAAACAACTTGCATACATCTGAGCCCAACGCTAGATCGCTGGAGCATGTACAACATGTGTATCTAAAGCCACGCATGCCTGGCACATACAGTTTCCATTTGAAGCAATAGATTTAACCCAAAGGATATGAAAACCTTCCAGTAGTGACAGAGGCACAATACGGCAACATGTAGGGCTTTCATTCTGTCACAAAAGAAAGTACAAGGTCAGGTCGATAATTAAATAGTAGTGTAGATACAATGAAAAAAAGATGCAACAACTCCCTTCCATAATTAATTTAAACATGGGGCACTGATGCCCCTCCAGAGGTGTCTCTCAGATGTGACCAATGCAAGACACAGAATCCGCAAAACTTCACACAATAGACTGAACAGGGATAGCTGATGGTTCCCAGAACTTAGTACATGGGATTCAACACGGAGGCTGTGAGGTCCACCCAGGCGTAACATAGTAACAAACTGAAAGCTCAGCTCTTGGTAAACCTGGAAAATCTACCTGGAGTGATGTAAGAGTCGCCAAGGAAAGACATAGCTTCCCAAAAACCTGGCACAATAGATATAAACATCACTTATACAGCCCGCTCAGTAGCATTGTATGCCCAGCTGAGGGGTAATCTAGTTTCCGAGTATGGTGCACTGGTTAGAGATAATCATTGAAGACTGTTTACCGCAGTAAGTTCAGAGCATGAGGTTTGGAGGAAAAGGTTCTGGGGCAATATGGTGATAAACTAATGGAAGTGAATGGTCAGCGGCAAAGAAATCTAAGTTGGTAAGGCGAATCGAGACTATATTTGTGTTTTTTAGGATGGGGCAGGGCTTTCCCCAAAGGACCTGCTTAAACCCGGCCAAATAAGAAGGTACATAGGAAGTTCTGCTTCACTTTTCCTGGATTGCTGAGTTAGATGTTCTCGAGGAAGGTTTATAAAGATCTGGGTGAAACTGGATCAGTCAAAGTTTGTTTTAATGGATGGTCGCATGGCCTGGTTAAAAAATAAAGGATGCTCCCAAGTTAGTGACCAAGGTTCAGTGGACGGTGATGCCCCAACTATAAGTATACACTGTAGCAATGCAGCTATTACATTTGGCCCAGCAGAAATCCCCCAAATCTCTGAATGCTCTCAATTGTGGCAGGTGAGACTAGGAGATATGGTAGAGGAATCATGCCTAAAACAACAATCCAGCACTAAAAATACAGCACCAGGAGGCCAGTTTAACCAGATGTACAGCAAAGGAAGCCTGGTTGAAGCGATTAGAGGTAACCTGATGTTGCAATCGCGACCAGTGTTGACATTAACATGCACTAACTGAAGTACTTTGTTTCTTAAATCTCTCTGCGCCACCGTAAGACTACGACTGAGCTGGCTTGGGATGTGGCAAAGACAAGGCGAAGGCTCACTCGAAAGAGCAGTCAGATGATATTTATTCAGCAGCTTACTAGGGTGTTAAGCAAGCAAAGCTCTGCAGAGGTAACATAGGCCTACATCAGCTGACATCAACACCTCTGTGCTTTCAGTAATGGGAATATAACCAAACCCTATTATAGTGTAAATTACTGAAGGATTACTGATCAGGAGAGAAGGTGCAATGGAGAGCATTAGTGCATGGCAAATTTGGGTTTGCGTTTGCCTTGTGACCCTGTGGCAAACATTGATACTTCAACAACTGAGCATGAAATAAAGCAGACGTGCCCATTAAAGAGAGGGGAGAGAGAAGCACTAATAATTAAACATTACACAATGATCCAGTAATGGTGCTATTAACATCAGAACCCATACATAGTTTTCACTAAGAAACGCAAGTCTGAAATGCTCTCAGTGGGGGTTGGAGAGAAACGAGATGGTGCTCTTCGCTCAAAACTGAATGGGATGTTACCTAAAAAACAGTGGGGCATATTACCAACAACTAGCGATAATTTTTGTCTCTAACTTGTTTAGAGACAAAAATTATCGCCGCACATTGGCGATTTTTATCGCAGATAAACCTTGCTATTAACAAGGTTTATCGCAAATGCGATAAAAAACGGCCGAAATGCATGAATATCGCTGAAAAGTCAGCGATATTCATGCATTATCGAGCAAATGCTCTTAGCCATGTTATCCACCTCCCATTGGATAACATGGCTAAGAACTGCTCAGGGCAGGTGTTAGCTTTTGGAGATATTCCCGCTTAGCGCGAATATCTCCAAAAGTTGGTAATAGGAGATAGCGATGTTAGCGACTGTTTTCAGTCTCTAACATCTTGGCACGCCTACTTTGCATCTCATTAGTGATAAATATCACTGACATGCAAAGTGGGGCCCAAGATGGTCGCTATCTCCTACTAGCTGTCGCTAACTGGTGTTAGCGACAGCTTGGTAATAGGGAGATAATTTTATCTCCGCTTTCTTGGCTTTTAAAGCCAAAAAAGCGGAGATAAACCCCCTTGATAATATGCCCCAGTGTTCCACTTTACTATGGTCTCCAGCAGGAGATCCCAGCTGAGCGGGGAATGAGTGCTCACCCAAATCTGACCCTGTAAATAAATTCGGGGCATATTACCAACAACTAGCGATAATTTTTGTCTCTAACTTGTTTAGAGACAAAAATTATCGCCGCATATCGGCGATTTTTATCGCAGATAAACCTTGCTATTACCAAGGTTTATCGCAAATGCGATAAAAAACGGCCGCAATGTATGAATATCGCTGAAAAGTCAGCGATATTCATGCATTATCGAGCAAATGCTCTTAGCCATGTTATCCACCTCCCATTGGATAACATGGCTAAGAACTGCTCAGGGCAGGTGTTAGCTTTTGGAGATATTCGCGCTTAGCGCGAATATCTCCAAAAGTTGGTAATAGGAGATAGCGATGTTAGGGACTGTTTCCAGTCGCTAACATCTTGGCACGCCCACTTTGCATGTCATTAGTGATAAATATCACTGACATGCAAAGCGGGGCCCAAGATGGTCGCTATCTCCTATTAGCTGTCACTAACTGGTGTTAGCGACAGCTTGGTAATAGGGAGATAATTTTATCTCCGCTTTCTTGGCTTTTAAAGCCAAAAAAGCGGAGATAAACCCCCTTGATAATATGCCCCTTCGTCTTTTACCCAGTTTTCTCATTTTCTTTAACTCTGGTACTTGGCATCTGAACAGACCCAAATTGCATGTGCTCTTTTGGGGTTAGAAGAAGGCTTGTGTCCTAGACTTACTTTAACTGGTACTTTTGTCAACTTTAATCATGAAGAAAGGGTCTTTTCAGTTGCATAACATACAGTCGTGCGGATGTTTTCCCTTCTTGCATATACAAATCGAAAAAGCTAAGGCTGCACGGCCCTCTTTGAAAAGTTGAACGTGGCTCACAAAAAACCTAATTAGTCAACTTTGATAAGTAAAATGTCACAAACTGCAAATTTGCAGCGTATGGGTAATTGAGTAGAAAACATTGAATCTCATATATGCTGTATTAATATCTTAATTGAATAAATATAGCATGTCTGAATCTAAACAGTAGTCTTTAGCCAAAGGCAATGAATATTGCTGGTTCGTCTCCTGCTGGTCACACCTAATTTCTCCTTTTCATCCCTAAGTTTACTTGTGACAGAGGAGGTAAGATGAAGGGAATCAAAAGAGAACCCACTCAGCAATGGTAAGGCAAATATGCACCGAGCAGTCCAGGCCTCGCATTGTGGTAACATCCCCGACTTCCTTTGAAAAGATGACTCTTTCCCACAAAAATAGATCAAAGTGGATGAAATCTTGTAGGTGGAAACTAGCTTTGATCTTTGGAGTAACAAGGCCAGGGCCAACCTTAGGAGAGTTTGCTTGAGAGAGGAGATGTGCAGCTATAGCGAAAGGGTCTGGGGATATTTTTTACCACAAACAAACTCGACAGAATTGGAACTAAGCCAGTTTGCAGAAAATCATGGAAATTTTAGTCTGATTTGCTCAGAGGCCACCCGCACTCACAGGCTAATCTCACTCTTCAGATCAAGCTACCACAGACAAACAGAGGATCGCCTTTAAAACTTGTTTGCCAATGTTTATTCTCCTGCCTAGATAGTGCAGCCTCTTTCTGAAATAGCCTGATAATGGATTTTCCAACAAAATGTAGCCAAAATAATCAGATACTGACATCTTAAGTGTGAACAGTGACACAAACCCAACAACGACTAGACACCGTTAATCTTAGAATAGCAGAGGGCACTTGCCAAGGGGCACCCGATTCAAATATTCTTTTGTTATCATCGGTCAGTCTCATTCCTGGTCAAGGTAATATTTTTAAAATGCATACATTTTTAATGTATGTTTCTGACGTGTCTAATCGACACTCAGTAATGTGATTACAGGTATAGAGATGTCCAATTACATGTAGCAAATTCAAGAACTTACAACAGCAAAAGCCCAAATTGTAACACTTTGGGTCTGCAAACATGGTATTGACTTAAACAGATCAAGTACTCACTATTTAAAAGAAAAAAATGAGTCAAATGTCTGACTACTTATTCTTCTAGCTTACAAATGCCAATTGCCCATCTACATCTAGGTGTCCATTTACCACAGGCCCGTCTCATCACAGTGATGGTCACCCGTCTTACTTAGGATGGGTCAATCAGCAACGATTTATCCCGCTATGTGTAGCAGTATCAAGTTATTTTAATTTCTGCGCATCATGCCATAGGTCACCTCATTCATGAAATCGCATTGCTTCCACCACTGTTACCTGTTTGTTCAATAGCTTGGTCTCCTTCCAATTTTAAGAAAACATCTTCCAAAGTTGTCATGGAAACCCCATAGGTTGTAATGTTCTGGCTTGTACGAATGTCGAGATCAGAAAAAAGGTCTGCAAGAAAGAAAGTGAGCCTTTAAATGAAAATTACAGATTGAATATCAGAATTCTTCCTAAAATAGAAGCCTTTTTCATGAGTAACTTGCCAAATAGTTAAATATATAACAGGATATCATGGTTGAGATAGGCCTGAATAAAGTTGCAGACCTGACAAATTAATGCCAGGCTTTATTTTGTGTCTGCACCGAAGACCTCAAATAGCACTAACATGCAGCATTGATGCATCTACAAATAATATGATAGAAGTAAAATGAAGAGGTACTACACATGCCAGAGGGTGAAGATTTGCAGGCAGGTCTCATTTGGCAATTGATACAAATTCTGGTACTTTCTATCACTCCTTGGCACCACCCCTACAATTGTCACCATTAAAAGGGGAAACTTAACTATATAATGTTTTGTGCTTACTTCTGTCCATTGACGGTTCTTCCACAATGGCGGAGGAGCATTGCCCCTCTGGCTCAAAGCAGGCTGCTGAAAAATAAAATGTTTTAGTAGCCTTTTATTTTTCAGCTGCTTGCTGAGCCAAGCGTGTGCAGGGAGGGATGGGGCTGGGCCATGGATGGGAGGAGGAGTGGAGTGGAGTGCATTTATAAGTGTGCATGTCAGTTTGGCTGCCCATCTTAGGTCGGCCAAAAAGACATGCGCAGTTATGTTTCTCCAACCCAGCTGTATTCCATAGCTAGGGAGAAATGGCACAGACTCCCTGTGCCTGAGCGAATGTTAAACCAGCCCTCTCAGGTCAATCCCTGTGCTGCTCTCATGCTGTATGAGAGCACCACAGGGATTGGATGGGGAGTCTCTAATGGTGTCCTCGGGACTTCTGGGAGCAGGAAGCAGAGGAGTACCGAGATGGCCAGCAGCATCAGGGAATGAAAAATATATATATATATGAACCCCCCCTACCCCCCCCCCCACGGCTGCCATGCCACTTTTTATTGCCAGCAGCTGCAACTGATTTTTTCTCTAATTGCCTGAAACAGATATTGAACTATTCATTGGGTGGTTGAAGAAAGCAACCTTTTATCTAAAACATACCTTTAAATAGGTGGCTCTAGTGAAGCGAAAACATCATACCTGTAAAACTCCAGTCCCACCTGAACTAAAGAGGAGACACAAAGCAATCAAAACCCCAGCAATGTGACAAAATTGATTCTACGAAAGGAGGATTGCAGAGCTTTATTTGTAAAAGAGTAAGTGCCAGTACCCAACGCTCTGCTTGGAAGACAGTGGCCGATTAAATTAGATGTAGGCACACCCAATACCAGGGCTATGTAGTCTTAAATCCACCTCATACTCATAGCTGCCAGGGTTTTAGATTTATTACGTGTGATATTGTCATAATTTAAGAGTAATTATGAGTACCACTCAACAAATATGAGTGATACTGTCTCGCGCACAGTATAATGTCACCCACACATATACAGCATCATAACACTGCCTACAGTCTAGGTCGAACACCTTTTGCCAGGCAGGAGGCAGAGAAACAATAAATAAAACAGAGATTACCTGCCTTAGATAACCTGTGCCTTCCTGGCCGGCAATCAATCAAATTAATGGCAGGATCAGACAATGCCTCTGTAACAATAAAGTCCGCCTACAAAGGCGGAACTGTGGTCTACTGAATACATGTGATTATGAAACTGAGGTTATGAGGTTATTACCAGAAAGGAAAAATTATCAACCTCTCCCTACAGCCCCGGCAGATGAACTTTTAAGCATAATCACAGCCATGGTTTCACAAGAGAAAGAGAAAAAGTGGATAATCAGTGAAGAGGCAGATTTTATGATTAATGTTGTACCCAGAACACCCGCGTCTTACATTCTGCCTAAAATTCATAAGGCCCAACGCCCACCGCCTAGGTGCCCAATAGTTTCGGTGATCTCCTCCGTTTTAGAACCATTGTTGCAGTTTGCAGACTTCTTTTTAAGAGAGTCAGTGTTAAAGCAACCGTCCTATGTCCAGGACACCACCGATATTTTGAATACTATTGAAGACATGGATTTTGACCCTTTACAGCAGTTCTTAGTTACAATTGACATTGAGTCTTTGTATACTAGCGATGTTGGTGGCAGCAGCTCCCGCTCGTGGGGCTCAAGAGTGGTTTTACGATACTCCACAGTCCTTTGTGATGCAATGTGTTGAGTTAGCCTTGACTCGTAACAGTTTTTGTTGAAAAAACGAACTTTTTTTGCAAATATCCGGTACATCTATGGGCGCAACTTTTGTGCCCAGTCTGGCGTGCATTTATGTAGGCCAGTTTGAGGAACATCATTTGTAGCATCCATCTAACCCCTTCCGGAGGCATATTTGCCTCTGGAAGAGGTATATTGATGATGTTCTGTGTGTGTGGTCTGGATTGGAAAGTCAGTTTTGTGAGTTTCTGGACTGGCTGAATGGTTGTGACGAATGCTTGAAGTTCACATGGAACATAAGCAATGAAAGCGTGAACTATCTTGATTTGGACATTGTAGTAATTAACAACAAGCTTAGCATAAGTGTGCATCAAAAACCAACTGATAAGAACTACTTGTTACACTATCAATCATTTCACCCAAGAACCCTGAGGGATAACTTCCCAGTGGTCCAGTACCTTAGATATCGTAGGAACTGTTTCTCCACGTACGATTATCTGCAACAATCTGAAAGCTTGACTGAGAAGCTAGTTCAGAAGCCATATCCGAGGAGGATTGTTAACAGAGCTCGTAAAATGGCTCACAATAGGCACCGGGAAGCGCTTCTAGAATGAAACTACAAAGAATCTAATGACTGCCTGCCTGTTGTGCTGACCTTTGATCCCTTGTACACAAAAATGTGTCAGTCCACAAGAAAACATTAGTCGTTATTGTCCACCACAGAGTTTAAAATGCCGCAACCTAGGTTAGCTATTAAGCACACACAGAATTTAAAGGACAGGCTAGTCCTTACAAGACCAATACAGCACACTGTGAACACTTCCATTCCGGCTGGGCACTACCCATGTGGTTGTTGCTCAGTATGTGATTTAACAGAAAAGACTACAAATGTGCAGTTGCTGAATGGAAGGACGTGGCAACTAAACAGGTTCAGTAACTGTAATTCGGTAAATGTGATTTACAGATTGACATGCCAATGCGGATTGCATTACATTGGTCTGACGTCTCATAAAGTTAATGTCCGTGTGCAGGAGCATCTCGGCACAATCAAAGCAGGAAAATTGACCACACGTTTGGTACAACACTACAGGGAATATTAACACAACCATAGAGCATTGAAATGGGTGGTGCTAGAGAAGGTAATGGAGGACTCGAGTAAATTGGATAAGATGCTGCAAACCAAAGAAGCTCGCTGGATATTTTCCAAGAAAGCAGACCAGATTGGCCTTAATGACCAGATTGAGTGGAATAAGTTAATGTAAATGGTGACATAGAGATGACTTAAGAACCATGGTATGCATTAGCTGTCCTCCACTGCTGACAATAAAGACGGATATATGTTAATCTGTATTGACATTCCTTCGCTATGAAGTAGACAATGGGTCACTCCCGGATGGGGTGAGGGCACCCACTCACCCATATGAATGTTAGGGAGGAGGCAGTGTGCTATTATGTAGGGGTAGCATGCCTTGAATATGTTTATTTCTAAACACATCTTTGATGATGTTTAGGGGTTTGTCGATATGTTGATTTTAATATACTTGGGGGCAGTGGCAGCCCCGGCTTGTGTACTTCCTATATCTGGTCCATGGTTACATGTTCTTTGGACACAAGATGCCATTGTCGCATTGCTAATATGTATGCATGCCGGTTGATATGAGTATGATGGGGAAATGTTTTACATGGCCTCTGTGCAATCCTGAATAGACAAATGTTGTGTTATATTTCTTTAAGGAATTAGCTATCTTGTGTTGCAGCACGAGATATGTACTTGTCACATTGTGTTTGTACTCCATCCACTCCGGATCACCGACCGACCCCTGCCACTCCATCCACTCCGGATCACCGACCGACCCCTGCCCTCACCACGTCTTCAACAAGGCCGACGCTGTCATCGCACCCCACCTGCGAGACATCATCAACACATCCTTCGACACCACCATCTTCCCTGAGAGCTGGAAACACGCCGAACTCAGCGCTCTACTCAAGAAACCAACAGCGGACCCCACCGACCTCAAGAATTACCGCCCCATCTCGCTCCTCCCGTTTCCAGCCAAAGTCATCGAGAAGACCGTCAACAAGCAGATGGCCGCTTTCCTCGAGACGAACGGATCCCTCGACCCCTCACAGTCCGGCTTCCGAGCCAACCACAGCACCGAGACCGCCCTCATCGCCGCCACCGATGACATCCGAGCCCTGATGGACAACGGAGAAACAGCGGCCCTCATCCTCCTAGACCTCTCCGCGGCATTCGACACGGTCTGCCACCGCACCCTAGTACGGCGCCTCAGCAACGTCGCAATCCAGGACAAGGCACTGGAATGGATCATCTCCTTCCTCGACGGAAGAACACAGAGAGTCCGCCTACCACCGTACAAGTCAGAGGCCACCGAAGTCATCTGCGGCGTCCCCCAAGGATCATCTCTGAGCCCCACCCTCTTCAACGTCTACATGAGCCCCCTTGCGGCCATCGTACGCAAACACAACCTCAGCATAATCTCCTACGCCGACGACACCCAGCTGATCCTCTCCCTGACCAACCACCCCGCCGCCGCCAGAGCCAACCTGCACGAAGGGATGAAAGAGGTAGCCAAGTGGATGACGACCAGCCGCCTGAAACTGAACTCGGACAAGACGGAGGTCCTCATCCTGGGCTCCTCTCCCTCCGCCTGGGACGACTCCTGGTGGCCTCCCGCCCTGGGCACCGCACCCAAACCGACAGACCATGCACGCAACCTGGGCTTCATCCTAGACTCCTCCCTCTCCATGACCAGGCAAGTCAACAACGTCTCCTCGGCATGCTTCAACATCCTACGCATGCTACGGAAGATCTTCTGGTGGATCCCCACCGAGACCAGGAAGACCGTCACCCAGGCCCTCGTCACCAGCCGACTGGACTACGGCAACGCCCTCTACGCCGGTACCACCGCCGAGCTCCAGAAGAGACTCCAGCGGATCCAGAACGCCTCAGCCAGACTCATCCTCGACATCCCACGAACCAGCCACATCTCCGGACATCTGAGAGACCTTCACTGGCTCCCCGTCAACAAAAGAATCACCTTCCGCCTCCTCACCCACGCACACAAAGCCCTACACGACCAAGGCCCGAGCTACCTCAACAGCCGAGTCAACTTCTACGCTCCCAAGCGCCACCTCCGATCAGCCAACCACGCCCTCGCCGCCGTCCCCCACATCCGAAGAGCGACTACAGGAGGAAGGTCCTTCTCCTACCTGGCCGCCAAGACCTGGAACTCCCTCCCGACCGACCTGCGCCTGACCCAAGACCACCTCTCCTTCAGGAAGAAGCTGAAGACCTGGCTGTTCGAGCAGTAGCGGCTCCCCCCCCCCCCCCCAGCGCCTTGAGACCCTACGGGTATGTAGCGCGCTTTATAAGTGTCACTGATTGATTGATTGATTGTTTAATGGAGTATGCTAAAGCTTCAGCTGTTCTCACCTGACAACCTGCATTCTTTGATGCGGATGTTCGGTGAGAAGGACTGAGGGAAGGCTGCTCCGTTGATGGACTTAATTGCTGAATAAATATTTAAACTTATCACTTTCTTGGATTTATTACTCATCAATATTGGCGAAGATATCTTCATCAACGGAGAGAACCCACCACGGATATAATTTTCAAAAGATTTTGACATTTTGGATTATTTATCAATTTTTGTTCATTATCGGGTTTTTTTTTATACAACTTCGTCATTCAAAACCAATTTTTCCTTGTTACTACGCTGTGCGGTAAGACTTTAATGAAATTATTTCATTATTCGGAAAATTCTCTACTTGTATTCTTCAAAATGTTCACGAGCGCTAAGCCGTCTTGAGCGAAATTTATTGTGTGTGGCTTGCTGATGCATTCTGTGACTGAGCACTCTAGCTATGAGTCATCGGCTGACGTGTGCTCCGTATCACATAGGCTAGCTATGAGGTCACCCACGGGATCAAGTAACGTGATGCCATTTTGAAAAATCTGAATTCAAGTCTTTCACATCAGGAAGTCGAGAATACCTTTGCGATTGAAATTATTTATTTAATTTACTTACCGCTCAGGTTTCTATCGTTTAAAAAACGAAAAGCCTTTCTTCAGTCATTGAATTTCTGAAATGTTATTAAAAGGTACAGTTCCTTTTATTTCTTTCGGGAAATCATTTTGATTTAAATATAGATTTCTCACTACTCATTTGTAATTCATCTTTTGCTCTGCAATATGGCACCTCAGCGGAATTTTACAATTCAACCTCCACAACCATTTTGGTCCTCAGGTGCTGAACCAACTATAAAATGGTTAGAGTGGAAGAATTATTTTTAAAATTTCATTAAAGCTATTGATTTAGATAAAAAAATGCCTGCAGATAGACAGAAAACTCTTTTCCTATATTCAATTGGCCCTGCTGGTTTAAAAACGTATGATTGTATGCAAAAAGTACTGTCAGTGGAGATGTTGATGAATTTTTGGCCATTCTAAAGGATTTTGATAACCATTTTGCACCTAAAGTGTGTAGTGGAATTACACAATATAAATTCTTCCATAGAAAACAAGAAACTTTTGAAACTATTGATGAGTATGCTTTAGCTCTAAGACTTATTGCCGAAGTCTGCAAATTTGATCATTTAGAAGACCAATTTATTAGAGATCAAGTTGTTATGCATGCCAGTGATTCATCTATTCAAGACCATTTGTGGATTAACGGTGATTCTGATTTAAAAGACATTTTAACCATAGTGAGGAAAGCAGAACTCTCCAGTCACAGTGCTAAAGCCTTAAAGAATGATGTTAAAAGTGATGAAAAGAATTAAACCACTGTAAGCAAACTTAATGAAAAGTCCTTTGACAAGAATAGGAAAATCAACGTTAAATCTTCTAAACATGATTCATCAAAGAAAAATGGAAAATTAACATGCTTTCTTTGTGGGAGTAGTTCACATCTGGCGAATACCAAACTTTGCCCTGCTTTAAAACACAAATGTTCAAATTGTAATATTGTGGAACATTTCGCTAAGATGTGTCATAGGAAGAAATCTGTAAAAGTGAAATGTGTGGATGATGAAAATGAGAGTAGCTCAGATGATGATGATAATTTAGTTAAGAAACTCTCTTTTCACACTGTATTAGATGATAATACCACTAATGACTGTAACATGGATTCTAAAGAGTTACTTTTACTTAACATTATTGACAAGAAGAACAACAAAAAGAAACCTTTGTGTTTATTATCCTCAGGTGGTGTTAATATTCAAATTCATGCGGGTTCAGGATCTCCATACACAATAGTAAACAAAGAGGTTCGGAATAGTAAGTTTGTTAAAAAAAATTGGTAATGAGTTATTACCTCCTGATATTTGACCAGAAGGATTTTCATGAGAAAAGATTGATATGGTTGGCTACAGGTCTCTCTTGTTTATAGTTAAAGGAAGAGAAGCTTTTGGAAAATTGTATGTTTCAAAAAAAGGTCCCTCTGTCTAAGGGTGGATGGATCAGGGCAACCTTGGAATAATCCTTAATCCCAATAGTGAAGATCCTGTGATGCTCATTGATGATAATACTGATTTTTGTACGGAGATTTTACATTTGTATCCCAAAGTCTTCAGTAAAGAAATTGGTAAGTTAAATTATTTCAAACATCATATTGTGTTAAAACCAGATGCCTGTCCAAAAATACACAAAGTTAGGAATATTCCCATTATTTTGAGAAAAGAGGTAGATTTTGAACTTGAGAAACTTGTTACGGCTGATATTATCGAACCAATTAAATCATCACAATGGATTTCTCCCATTGTCGTTGCACGCCGTAGCAATGGCAAATTAAGACTGTGCATTGATTTAAGACATTTGAATAATAATATTGTAGTTGACAAACTTCATTTGCCAAAAATTTCAGAATTGTTAAATTTAGTTAAGGATGCTTATTGGTTTTCTACTATAGACCTATCAGCTGCATAACATCAGATTTCCCTCACTAATGAGAGCAAACCCTTAACAGCGTTCATTACACCTTCAGGTTGCTTTCAGTACAATCGCTTACCGTTTGGTCTTGCATTTGCTGCTGCAATTTTTCAAAGATTGATGCACCAGCTTTTCAAAGATTTTGACAATGTAAGATGCTTTCAGGATGATATCCTTGTCTTTGGAAAGCATAAACAGGTACATGATAATATCTTGAAAGAAGTCTTAGACATCTTAGAACAGGAAGGTTTAACAATAGAACACTCAAAATGTAAATTGGCTGTGAAATCTATCACATATCTTGGACATGTCATCAGTGGGGAAGGAATTTCTACTAAACCCTCTCTTGTTGATTCTGTGCTGAATGCTCCACGCCCAAAAAACAAAGATGAGGTAAGATCATTTGTTGGTTTGGTCGAGTTTTACTTGAAATTTGTGAGAAACTTTTCGAGTAAAATTTTTAACATTCGACAATTACTGAAAAACAAATACAAGTTTTTGTGGTCTGTAGAATGCAATGGAATGTTCGAGAATATTTAGAATGAAATTGCCAAAGCACCTGCTTTAAGTGCGTTTGACCCAGACCTTGATAATATTGTAACTGTGGACGCAAGCAATAAAGGGTTAGGAGGTGTGCTTTCACAAATTGATCAAGATGGAAAAGAGTCTATTATTGCTTATGCTTCTCGTTCTTCATCACCAACTGAAGAAAGATTCTCGGTGATAGAGAAAGAATCATTCGCTTGTATTTGGTCTCTTGAACATTTTAGAGCTTATGTATGGGGCAAACTATGTACTATCAGGACTGATCATAAACCTTTGGTGAGGTTATTGACCACAGAAGGACTATTTAATGCTTTCCCCAGGATTGCTAGAATGTCTTTTAGGTTACAGGACTATATTTAAAAAGTAGTTTATGTACCAGGGAAGGAAAATGTTGTAGCTGATTTTCTTTCACAGATGCCAATCAATTTGTCTGACAGTTCTGATCACGAATGGGAGAACATTCAGGTAGCTTTAGTACATGATCATGGGTTACCCAGTGTTGGAAAAAGTGAGTGGGAAAAGGCTTATAAAAAAGACAATGTTTTGAGGGATTTATTTTCTTTCATCACCATCGGATGGCCTTCTAAATGCAATCTGCCAGACGAATTCCAGCATTTATGGGAAGTTCGCAATGAGCTTTCTACATTAAATGGTAATATCATGCAAAATAATAAAGTCATTCCTCCCACCAACCTTCGTGAAGTCGTTGTTAAAATGTGTCATGAAGGTCATAGTGGAATAGTTCAAACTAAGCAAAGAATAAAACAGTAGTATTGGTGGCCAGGTATGGATTTATTTTTTGAAAGAATCATTAGGAATTGTGTATGGTGTGCTAATTCAGATAAAACTCTTGTGACTCTAAAACCACCAATGGCTGAACCAATTATCCCTAAGTCTCATTGGAACACAGTTGCAATTGATATAATGGGGCCCATTGGTTCTCAAAACAAATATGTTTTGGTGGTAATTGATCTTTTCTCTAGAATACCTGTTTTAAAAATTGTTGAGAAAGTAAGCTCTGAAGTAGTATTTACATTTTTGGATTGTGTGTTTGTAGGTGAAGGATTACCTGCTTTGCTGATAAGTGACAATGGTGTGCAATTCACATCAAAAATTGCTAAGGATTATTTTGAAAAAGTTGGAATAAGACACTGTACTACATGTCTTTATAATGCAAGTGGCAATGGCATGATTGAGCGTTTCAATAGAGTGCTAAAGACGGCCGTACAATCTGCTGTCAGCAATAATTGTGATTGGGAACTGCAGTTGTTCAAGACTGTCTGGATTCATAGAACTTCACCTCATGATGTCTTAGGTACATCACCTTTCGAATTTATGAGAGGGAGAACAGTACGTACAAAATGCAATCCAGAATGGATGGCTAACAATTTAAAATCTACCAGATCCTCTAGATGTGTTGAGAACTAGAATTGAAAATAAACATTTTAAAAGCAAGGAAACACATGATTTGAAACATAATGTTAAGTTTTGTGATATTAGTGTGGGCTCCTGGGTCAAGGTTAAGAAACCTTGGAAGGTCAAAAAAGGAGAAAGCCAGTTTTCTGAACCTTTGGCAGTGTTAACATTTTTTTTAGAAATGCTGTACAATTAAGTGACGGAAAGGTTTGGAATTTAAAACGGGTTGTAGTTCTTAAGAGTGATATACATTTGTATAAAAGGAATGAAAATTCTGTATTATCAAGAAATGTTTCTCAACATTTCATCATTGATGATGACCTTATATAAAATGATAACACAAGAGTACTTTTACCTAGATGTTCTGTTTCCCAGGATATTGGTTGTACTTCTAGTGTCAATACTGATGTAAATCCTATTGCTGATTTTTCTTCTTTGAGGAGCAACATGGGTGATACCAGTATTTGTGCTGGAACATCTAAGACTGTAGCAGGAACATCTAAGAGTGTAGCAATAGGAACATCTGACACTAGGACATCAAACTCTGTAACACCTGATACTGTGGTGAATACTGGTGTCACATTGAATACCAACATCTCTCAGGATGATGATACCTGTATTAGTCTTTCTGTGCGTACCCGCACTAAACCGGTATGGTTAAAAGATTTTGTTTGCGATGATTTGTCCAATTAATATTTTTTTTTATTATTCTGTATTAAGAGGAAGATGTGTTGTGTTATATTTCTTTAAGGAATTAGCTACCTCGTGTTGCAGCATGAAAAATATACTTATCACATTCTGTTTGTTATTGTTTAATGGAATATTCTAAAGCTTCGGTTGGTCTCACCTGACAACCTGCATTCCTTGATGCGGATGTTCGGTGAGAAGGATTGAGGGAAGGCTGCTCTGTTGATGGACTTAATTGCTGAATAAATATTTGAATTTATCACTTTCTTGGATTTATTACTCAACAACAAATATGGCATACTTGTCCCTGTACTGCACGGTATAATAGGTGTAAAGGGGGGTTTCACTGGATGTACTTTGATAGTCCAGCTGAGAAGGATTGTTACAGGGGCTGTGATACATTGTGAATATCTGTTTCTCACCAGTAACCAATACGAGGGAGCTCAAGGTATCTGTTTAGGGCTGTAAATTGTGAACCAGGGCATTTAAAGATGGTGCCCGAATGCCTTATTTTGACAGTGGGGATGCAATGGTGATCACGTTATATTGTTAGAATAGTTGACCGCGATCGGTTAAAACAGGCTGAAAGGAAAAGTATTGTGGCCTTGTCCGATCGCGCTATGTGCACATACATATTTTTCCAGTAGGACTCAACAGTAGTAAGAACCTAGCATCTTTATATATTACTGTTTGGCATTCAAAGATGGCGCCCAAGTTTTTTTGTTATGACAAGGAGCACGTAACGGTGGTCATGTGACAATGAAAACATCATGACATGCATGGAGGCTGACCACGCCTTGTTTAAATGGATGGAAACCGCGCTCAACTGGCTTGCCAGGTTGAATTAGCGCATGGAGATCCTTGGTAAAGCGGTAAGAGTATTTCTGTTGAGAAGATGGCGTCATGAGTGATGCAGCCTAGGAGAATGATCATAAGGCTGAGGATGAGGGTATAATGAAGTAAGTGACATGTTACCCAATCATCATGCCTAGGCAGTTTGCATTGGCTTGGGCACGGCTGAAATATAAAGCAGATAACCCTATGCATCAAGGATGTCGAGCGATACTGTTTTTAATTGAACTAATGAGATTGTGTGCATGCCTTAAGTCAGTAGTTGGCTAGACACCGGGGCACACGTGCAAGTGAAATTGAGGTCGATTTGAGTTCGAATCCACAGAAACAAGTTTGTGCTAATTCCAGTGGCACGATTTCGGAATACTAAATGAGCTATGTCTATTTCCACAGATGAACTTGTAAGCAACAATTGTGCTATGTGAAGGGATTGAATGTATAAACGATACACACCCTTATGACTAAGTGGGAGCTGATATGTGGGTCCATGGCTCTCACTAGGTAAATATTATACATTTTTAACAAAGGACTAGTTGCTACATCACAGTCACATGTCCGTTTTTAATTCATACCTGTACTGAAAGAAGCCTTGATTCGGCAATGTTTCTCTCTAAATATAACTTCACTGTGTCTCCGTTTATGATGTTTTTTTTCTGTCTTTCACTTCCTCTGTCTTTCTGTTTGATCTGGTTTGTTTTCTCTTTCGTGCTCTCTGTAAATGTCTGATGAGAAAAAATAAGTGCAGGTCTTCAAAAAGTATTGTCCGAGCCACCCACTGCAACCACCGGCTCAAATTTAGTACTTGAGGATTGGAAAGATTAGATCTTCTTTATGATAACTGTGGCATTTTAGACATAGGCATATATACATTCTTGTTGGGATTGGAGTAGGATCTTAGGATCTCCTTCTGGAATGTGGGGGTGGAGAGATTCTGAGATGCGGTTGGAGAGGTAATCACTGAGCTGCAGTAACATCTATTTGCTACTTCTTAATTGTTGTTACTGACCAGTGAAATAAGGGAGATTCCTGTCAGTAAAGGCTTGGGGGGATATTCTCAAGAACGTGTGATAATTATCGCCAAAATCGGTTATCGCAAGGGGGTGGCTTAGCTAGCCAACATGGAGGATGTGTGCTGAGTGAGCTCCATCCAGCCCACCGATTATCCGTCATTTATCCTGGCTTCCCAGCTTCTTGTGACCCTGTTACAACGGCCCTATACACCAGCAGGACTCCTGTCTTCGCCCAGGGAGTTTTGGTGTTTCTTAAGGTGCCCCTGAGAGATGCGATCAGACCGTGCCAGAGGTGAGGCCAGCGACCAGTGGTGGAGCCAGGGACTCACGCCCATGACATCCGGAGGCGGCGGGAGGGCGTGCAGCATATTGGGCCCGCCCACCGTGGAGGAGACTGGAGGGCACTGGCAGTTGCGGAGGGCTTGAATTGAGGGCAAAAGTGCTATGCGCTGCCCCGCAGTAATATAGCCTGGCCTGGGACATAGCTGGAGGAGTTGACTCGGCAGCCGGACCGGCCGCTCAGGTGAGGCGGACGGGCCCTCCTGGTGGGTGTTGCAGCTGGCAGTGTGGCTGATGGTTGAAAGGGGCCGCTGCAATGGAGAGCTGCCGTAAGGCCCACCCCCCTGCTTGCTTGGTGTGCCGTGAGGGTTCGGCGACAGCAGCCGGTCCGCGGGGGAGGCGATTGCGAGGCCCTTGGTCGGCTCTGGGCGCCCTCACTTCTGGGCTACTCTGAGGCCCGTGGAGCTCAATTGTTGATGGTCGGTCGGACTGTGGGGCCTAGCCTGTTGCCCATGGGGCATCCACCATTCCAGGGGACTCAGCGGGGGATCGGCAGCGGTATCGTGCCGCGGAGGCAGATATAGGGGCCATGAGATAGGCATCTGAGCCCCCCGATCAGGATTTCTGGTGTGCCTGCGGTCAGCTGTGCCATGCCCACGTGTCCAGGAGCCCCTAGTGAGGTGGGGCCCTGAGAGGTTTCGTGGGCCTAATTATACCCATTTGGCGGTTTGGTCGGACCGCGGGAGATAGAAGCCCCCGCTTGCGCCCTACCCTGCTCCTTTTGAATTGAAGTGGGGTCTTCGGGGGTCTCCATGTCACAGGACAAAGGAGGCGGTTAAGCGACCAAGCAGGGCCCGATCCACAAGTTCACTGGCCCGGGGGCGGCGGCTGGGGCCTCCAGGGGCCCACTGGGTGCCGTACCAGACAATGCAGCCCTTGAAGCTGCTATCACCAAATCCAGGGACATGTTGGACGCCAAAACAGGAGCAATTGGCACGGACGTCATGCTGTTGCAGCAGGATCTGTGTAATGCGGTGGCCCGTATTACGGAGGCTGAGACCCGGATCTCTGGGTTGGAGGATGATGTCATTGTCCTAAAGCAGAAAGTAGCAAAGATGGAGACAGTCCAAAAGGGTCTCGCTCTTCGAGTGAAAGATGCGGAGGGGAGGGCCCGACACAACAACCTCCGCTTTGTTGGGTTTCCAGAAGGCTGTGAGGAGGGCAACATGGAACAATTTCGAACGCGCTGGCTGGAGAGCTGGCTACCCCTGGAGGCCATATCCCGATGTTTCATAGTGGAGAGAGCCCATAGAGCTCTAATGCAGAAACCCCCGGTGGGGGCTCACCCCCGGCCTGTTTTTGCCAAAATGTTGAACTGCCTGGATCGGGATACTATCCTAAAGCACGCGAGGGCTAAGGAACCTCTGCAATATAAAAACGCATGCATCCTTATTTTTCCGGTGGTGAAGGCCCGCTTCCGGGACCTTAAGCTTCCATATGCCCTGTTATTCCTTACAAGCCTGCAGGTGGTTTTTCAATCCCGCACCCATTTCTTTGACACCCCGGAGGAGGTATTCAAGTGGACTGACGAGACTGTGCGGGTGAGGCCGCATAGGCCGCCTGGTAGGGATTCTGATTCTTCTTCGAGCGCAGGATCCATAGGGGCCCCCCGGGGCCAACAACAGAAGGGCAGCAGACGATCCAGGTCATGGCCACGCTCTCAATACTGCAGCGTTTCCTCCAGGGGGAACTCACCTCGGGCCGCCGCTCTCTTGAAGTTAAGGGGGTGCTCTGGTGCCGTTGTAGTACTTGTTAAGGGGAGTCACATCGTGGGGTGGTCTCTCCGTCCAGATAGTGCTGGTCAGAGGTATGCCCAGAGGACATGGGCTGTGAGATGGGGATCCATTGGCTAGGGCGGTCCTCGTTCCCCCGTTGGTGCCTGGGGATCAGCCCTGCCGCGATGGATACTTCCGTGTTTTTGAGGTATGCGGTGGGGGTTTGTTGGAGCGGGTGGTGGTTTGTTGTTTGGGGGGTCTATCTCAGGGTGCGAGTTGCACATTCACACTGGACCCATGCCACTACGCGTGCGCACCACCGTAGCCCTTCATCCGCTCTATGGCACTGCCCATTTTCCTATGGTTAGTCGGTCTGTAGGGGTCAGGTGTCACTGGATACCCTCCGCATTCTTAGCTGGAACGTGCGTGAGGCCCTAGACAAAATTAAACATGGGGCTATCCTTCGTCAGGCTAAGAGGGCCAGAGCAGATATCCTCTTACTGCAAGAAACCCACCTGATGGGTACTAAGTTCCTGTGTACACAGAGATATGGATTTCAGCAGGTTTTAAATGCTGGATTCACAAAGGGCTCAAGGAGAGTGGCGATCTTGGTGCATCGCAGGGTCCCATACATACATACACAACAGCGGGCTGATACGCAGGGGCGCTACTTGTTTATCTGGGGCATGATTGGGGAGGACCCCCTGGTACTGGGTCGCGTGTATGCCCCCTCCTTACAGTGAATGCTGGTGGAGAGGCTGCTTACCGTATGGGCCAACATGCCAGAGGTGGTCTCGGAGGTGGGCGGGGACTGGAATGATGTTATGTATGTGGTCAAAGACAGAAGCAGGGCCGGGGTGGAATGGGTGGTGGTCAGCCCACGAAACTGCACTCTCTGGTGACGGGCCTTGACTGGGTGGATGCATGGAGGTGCATGCATGGGTACAGGCGGGAGAACACATACCTTTCAGTGGTTCATAAGTTCTTCTCTAGAATCGACTACGTATAAGTTCCCCGAGTGTCTGCTGCTAGGGTGGTGTCAGCTGAGATTCTCCCCCGTGGGCTTTCGGATCACTCCCCGGTGTCCGTTGAGCTACAGATTGGCAGGGGGTGACAACCATTCCACTGGCGCCTTTCGGTGTGGCACCTGCAGAACGATGAGTACGGGAAACATATGAGTGAGGCGATTGTTCATTATCTTACCAACAATGAGGGGTCGGTCTCCAGTGCTGCGGCGTTGTGGAAGGCCCTAAAGCCGACTCTGCGAGGGGTGGACATTGCCTGGTGTGTGGTGGCCCGTAAAAAGCACAGGGAGGAATTGGTTCGGGCTGAGGCGGAGGTGGAGGCGGTCGAACGCGAGAGCCGGGGAGCAGGCGAGAAACAGCTGGTGCGACAACTGCTCCTGGCGCAAAAGTCCTATGCCGCTCTCCTGATAGATGAGGCCCTACAGGTTTGGCTGGCAACGCATACGAGGATATGTCAGTGGGGGGACGAGTCCGGTAAGATGCTACATAGGCTCTGCCAGGGCACTTTCACCCCCTGGGCCCTTCTGGGGGTGCTGGATGAGGTGGTTGTGGTGATTACAGACCGAATGGTCTGTAATCACCGTGATTACAGACCGAATGGGCATAGCGGAGAGCTTCTCTACATATTATGGAGATCTCTATACCCCTCAGGAGTACTTGCCGGAGGCTATGGTTGACAAATTCATTGTGGACCTCCCACCTAAAGCGGTGTCGGATGAGATACGTAAACAGCTGGAGCTCCCTCCGACAGATGAGGAACTGGGTACGGCCCTGGGTGTGCTAAACTCCAGGAAGGCGCCTGGACCCAACGGATTCCGAGGGAGTTCTTCAGGTGATACAATTTACAGCGGGCCCCTTATTATCGGGTGGCGCTGGAGGAAGCCAGGGCGGTGGGCCGTCTCCCCCCATACTGGAGGCACGCAGAGGTGGTGGTTTTTCATAAGCCCGGCCCGCCCACGGAGCAGCACGCCTTCTATCGCCCCATTTCTCTTCTGAATGTGGAGGCCAACGTCTTGGCCAAAGCATTGGCTCATCGCCTCCTAACTCACATTTCGGCACTGGTCCACCCAGACCAAGCCGGGTTTATGTCCCAGAGGGTGACCAGACACAACATAAGGCAGGCGCACGTGGCAATGGTGGCTATCCGACAGGCCGGGGAGACGGCTGCTCTCCTCCTGGCAGACATGGACAGGACGTTTGACTCCCTTAGTTGGGTCTATTTGTTTGCCCTACTACACAGACTCAATTTTGGCGCATGCTTTCTGTCATACTTGATGCTCCTATTTACTGATTTGACAGCGCCGGTATGGGTGGCAGGAGCAGTTTCATCCAGCTTCTCTATCAAACGAGGTACCAGGCAGGGGTGCCCCCTGTTGCAGTATTTATTTGCCCTGGCCATGAAGCCGTTGGAGGCTTGGGTACGTATCGACGCACAAATTCAGGGACTTTGAGTGGACCCCGGGCTTATCAGACGATGTCTTCTTTTCCCTTATGGCATTGGACAGAACGGGGCCACAACTTCTGGAGACCATGCAGAACCCCCGCAAGTCCACGCTGTGGGCCTTGGGAGATCGTGTGAGAGTGGGCACATGGGCATCCGCGATTCAGGTAGTTGTGGGGGGCCTCAAGTATCTGGGGGTGTTCTTTTCAGATGTGCTGGCCGTCTCTTGGGAGCGGAACCTGGCACTGGTATTATTATATTTCTTATATAGCGCCAGAATCGACCCCCGAAGGGTTATCTCCGCGCTTGCCTTGGGAACCCGTCCTGGTTTTTCCCTGTGAGATAGCCCCTACAGGGCATCCCCAAGGTGAAAGCCAGGCATCCCGCCGCGGGGGGGCCGTTGTGGAGATTAAGCAAGCTTAATGCCCAGAGTTGCAGAGTGTGAACCCATGATTAGGTCAGGCACCAAAGCGAGAATTATCGAGTCCATGGACATTTGAGCTCAAGACCCTGCCGCGTCGGGAATTGAACCCTGGTCCCGGGTCTGACCTCTGCTTCAGGGTCTGCCTGCTCTAACCAGTGAGCCACACTTCTCCATCAATGAGAGCGAGTCTGTGCGGACCGGAAAATTTGGTTGCGCATGCCCTTGACAATATACTGCAGATCAGCAATTTTTAAGATGGTAGCGCTCCTTTGCTTACTCTACCAACTACAGAATCACCTATACCCAATCGCACCTAGGTGGTTCTGGCTGGTGAATTCTGTGCTTGGGCAGTTCCTGTGGGAGGGGGGAGCAGTGCGTGTAGTGCTGCGCACCTGCTATCTATCCACCTACTGCAGGGGACTCGCGACCTCAGATGTCCTTTCACACTACCAGGCCTCACATTTATTAGTCCTCAATGAGTGGTGGTATGGCGATAGGGGGAACTCGGCCTATGCGATGGAACGTCGCCTTATGGAGCCTCACACACTACATACTATTCTATACTCTGCATCGCTGTGGGGTGCGCTGCCACCAGCCACGGAGGTGGTATTCGAAATATGGAGGCAGTCACTGAGGCACATGGGATGGTGGAATACCCTGACACGAGAAACTCCTCTATGGCAAAATGCACATCTGCCCGCCCTGGTGGCCCTGCAGGGTTTCCACGGTTCGGATGCTATAGGCATTTCAACCCTAGGTGATGTGAGGGACGTGTCACTCAAGTCCTTCCATGAACTATAGATGGACTTTTGCAAGCCCCGGTCCCAGTACCTCCAGCTTCGCCATGCACTAACCCCCAGTCTAGAGGGCCTGGAATCTCCCCCAGATTTTAGCCCATTGGAGACGAAGGTCTTCATGGGGGATCTGGAGACAAAGGAGATCTCCTGGATCTAACAGTCTCTGGTTACTTACTGCACCCCCACACTTTGGAGGCTTCGGTGGGTTTGGAAGGAGGATGTGGGCATGCTGGAGGAGCAGGAATGGAGGAAGGGCCTTGCCGCCCCCTGGGGTGCGGCCATAGCGATGCCTCTCCATCTTATTCACTTTAAATATTTACACAGGGTCTACTTCACTTGTGTTCGACTGTGGCGGGCAGGATTGATTGCCTCCCCAGAATGTCTTTGATGTGGCAGGGAGGAGGGCACCTTCATGCATACTGTCTGGCAGTGCACATCACTTGACTGATTTTGGAGGGGGTATTTTCCAGTCTGTCAGAGGTCCTGGGGTGGGCACTTCTACGTACGCTGAGAGAGGGGAAGATTTTACTATATAAATATCCTGGGAAGTTCTTATCACTTAGCTAGCAGGAATCCCTGTGTAGGCCCTACTGTTCAGCATTATAGGCAAATACACAAAATGGCAGTGCTACAAAATGGCAGTACTCTGGCCAATCTAACCAAGATAGATTGGCCAGAGTACTGCCATTTTGTAGCACTGCCATTTTGTGTTAAGAAAGCAGAAAGCAGGTCTGACCAACCAGGGCCGGCCCTAGGCATGTGCAAACTGTGCACCTGCACAGGGCCGCCAAACCCCAGGGGCCGCCACGACGAGGGTCAGATCAGAAGGATCACTGGCGGCCCCCTGGCAGGATTTGGCAGCCTCCCGGCTACTATTATTTTTTAGGATATCTCGCGCTTCCCCTGTCTCTCTCTCCATCTCTCAGCACGTGTTGTCTCAGCAGTCTCCAGTAGCTGAAGGGGGCCCCTCAGCTGAGCCCTCCGGTAGAGAGCTGTGTCTCTCTCTCTCTAAAGCAGCTGCTGCTGCCTGCAGCCTGCTCCTAGGAGCTCCTCGCTCCTCGCGCTGCTGACCTTTGACTGAAGAGAAACAAAGTATCAACTTCCATTGTTTCTCTTCAGTCAAAGCCGCGAGCCAGGCCCGGAAAGAGGAGGGGGTGGGGGCCCTGAGATAGTGCATTCTCCTCAGGGCACTATTCCTTGGAGAAGGGAGGAGGCCAGGGCTGTCTGTGAGGGGTGAGGGGTTGTCAGGGTTTGGGGGCCTACATGGGCTGGGGACCTCTTAATGTGATTGTGGCACCCTTAAAAAACTGCTTCCCTGCCTCCCCCTACAAGTTATCTAAAGACACAATTACAATGTTGAAGCTGGCTCTGTTTCCACATCAGCATTTTAAAAGCATGCTTACATTTTCTGGATGATTTTAGCCTGCTCGACTACGCATGTCAAACTTGCGAAAGTGAAAGCGATTTGCATAGCCCTCTTGAGTGGGCCTCGGTAAATGTGGAGAGCTGGCATGCTGGCATGTGGCGAAGACGCAGTGTTCTGCTGTGTGATTGTGCACAGATTGGCCTATGGTGAATTAGAATTATTAGAAAGAACGCTCCAGATGCAGAAGCATTCCTCAGCCACCAAGTTTGGGACAAGGAAGAGACAGTGAGTAAGTTTATTTTTATTGTTGAAAGGTGAAACAGAGGTCTCGGTGGAATGGGATAACGGGCCTGCAAGTAAGGGAAGATTATCTGATCTCTGTTGAGACAGCCTGTAGGTCCTTTCTCCAACATACGTGCCTGTGTAATATAGTTTGTAATCACTGTGACATTTTTAGGAACTTTTCTACATAATAGAAACTGTGTTTTCCGACAAGTCATGGTTCTTTTAAACAAAATACAATTTTAATTGCTTGCTTTATCGTAGTCCGTTTCACTCTCACCCTGACATCTGTTTAAGTCCTCCGAGTCATTTGTTATTCTCTTGGTGTACCAAGTCAACCTTCCCTCTGAGTTCGGTAAGCTGAGTTACAGTGACAATCGTTATGTACAGCACATAGAGGTGTCAAAATGGCATTTGTACAAACATTAATTTTATTGTGAGAGAAAAGCATCCTCATTAAAACATGAATGCATGTGAGGGTGATGTGCTCTCTGCCCACCCTTGTTTGGCCGATATATTGTTGGTAGTTCTTAGTATTTAGTGTGTATCCTTGGCTTGGGATGGTGGCACTTTCCTTGTATAGCCAGAGTACATATGGATACTGGATGAAACTGCAAACTGATAGTAGAGCACCTGCCATGCATTTACTAAAAATAAAAAGCTTGTCTATTAGGTCAAAATTATTTTGTTTGAAGAAAGTGATCAGCTTACGTTTTGGAGTCCAGGCGGAGGGGGAGAAGGGTGCATGGCAGAGGGGAGAAGGGTGCATGGCAGAGGGGAGAAGGGCGGAAGGCAGAGAGGAGAAGGGCGCAAGGCAGAGAGGAGAAGGGCGCAAGGCAGAGAGGAGAAGGGTGCACGGCAGAGAGGAGAAGGGTGCAAGGCAGAGGGGAGAAAGGTGGAAGGCAGAGAGGAGAAGGGTGCAAGGTAGAGAAGGGTGCAAAGTAGAGAAGGGAGCAAGGCGGAGGGGAGAAGGGTGTAAGGCAGAGGGGAGAAGGTGCAAGACAGAGAGTAGAAAGGGTGCACGGTAGGGAAGGGTGCAAGGCAGAGGGGAGAAGGTTGCAAGGCAGAGGGTAGAAGGTTGCAAGGCAGAAGGGAGAAGGGTGCAAGGCAGAGAGGAGAAGGGTGCAAGGCAGAGAGGAGAAGGGTGCAAGGCAGAGGGGAGAAGGGTGCAAGGCAGAGAGTAGAAAGAGTGCACGGTAGAGAAGGGTGCAAGGCAGAGGGGAGAAGGTTGCAAGGCAGAGGGTAGAAGGTTGCAAGGCAGAGAGGAGAAGGGTGCAAGGCAGAGAGGAGAAGGGTGCAAGGCAGAGGGGAGTAGGATGCAAGGCAGAGAGGAGAAGGGTGCAAGGCGGAGGGGAGAAGGGTGCAAGGCAGAGGGGAGAAGGGTGCAAGGCAGAGAGGAGAAGGGTGCAAGGCAGAGGGGAGAAGGTGCAAGGCAGAGAGGCAGAGGGGAGAAGGGTGCAAGGCAGAGGGGAGAAGGGTGCAAGGCAGAGGGGAGAAGGGTGCAAGGAAGAGGGGAGAATGGTGCAACGGGGAGGGGGAGAAAGGTGCAAGGCAGAGGGGAGAAGGGTGCAAGGCGGAGGGGAGAAGGGTGCAAGGCAGAGAGGAGAAGTGTGCAAGGCAGAGGGGAGAAGGGTGCAAGGCAGAGAGGAGAAGGGTGCAAGGCAGAGGGGAGAAGGGCGCAAGGCAGAGAGGAGAAGGGTGCAAGGCAGAGAGGAGAAGTGTGCAAGGCGGAGGGGAGAAGGGTGCAAGGCAGAGAGGAGAAGGGTGCAAGGCAGAGAGGAGAAGGGTGCAAGGCAGAGGGGAGAAGGGTGCAAGGCAGAGGGGAGAAGGGCGCAAGGCAGAGAGGAGAAGTGTGCAAGGCGGAGGGAAGAAGGGTGCAAGGCAGAGGGGAGAAGGGTGCAAGGCAGAGGGAAGAGGGGAGAATGGTGCAACGGGGAGGGGGAGAAGGGTGCAAGGCGGAGGGGAGAAGGGTGCAAGGTGGAGAGGAGAAGGGTGCCACGGGGAGGGGAGAAGGGTGCAAGGCAGAGAGGAGAAGGGTGCAAGGCAGAGAGGAGAAGGGTGTAAGGCAGAGAGGATAAGGGTGCAAGGCAGAGGGGAGAAGGGTGCAAGGCAGAGGGGAGAAGGGTGCAAGGCAGAGAGGAGAAGGGTGCAAGGCAGAGGGGAGAAGGGTGCAAGGCAGAGGGGAGAAGGGTGCAAGGCAGATGGGAGAAGGGTGCAAGGGGCAGATGGGAGAAGGGTGCAAGGGGCAGAGGGGAGAAGGGTGCAAGGCAGAGAGGAGAAGGGTGCAAGGCAGAGGGGAGAAGGGTGCCAGGCAGAGGGGAGAATGGTGCAAGGTAGAAAAGGGTGCAAGGCGGAGGTGGAGAAGGGTGCAAGGGGGAGGGGGAGAAGGGTGCAAGGGGGAGGGCGAGAAGGGTGCTGCAAGGCAGAGGGGAGAAGGGTGCAAGGCAGAGGGGCGAAGGGTGCAAGGCAGAGAGGAGAAGGGTGCAAGGCAGAGGGGAGAAGGGTGCTAGGCAGAGGGGAGAATGGTGCAAGGTAGAAAAGGGTGCAAGGGGGAGGGGGAGAAGGGTGCAAGGGGGAGGGGGAGAAGGGTGCAATGGGGAGGGCGAGAAGGGTGCTGCAAGGCAGAGGGGAGAAGGGTGCAAGGGGGATGGAGATGAAGTTAAAAATGTGCCCCCCCCCCACCCCCCCCCCGGAAACATTTCTGCGGATGCCCATGGAACGCACACTACTTTGTGAGAGAGAGTGGGAGAGAGTGGAGAGAGAGAGAGTGGAGAGAGAGAGTGGAGAGAGAGTGTGGAGGGAGAGAGTAGAGAGAGAGAGTAGAGAGCGAGAGTAGAGAGCGAGAGTAGAGAGCAAGAGTAGAGAGAGAGAGTGGAGAGAGAGTGAGGGTGGAGAGAGAGTGAGGGTGGAGAGAGAGTGAGGGTGGAGAGAGAGTGAGGGTGGAGAGTGAGGGTGGAGAGTGAGGGTGGAGAGAGAGGGTGGAGAGAGAGTGAGGGTGGAGAGAGAGTGAGGGTGGAGAGAGAGGGTGGAGAGAGAGTGTGGAGAGAGAGAGTAGAGAGCGAGAGTAGAGAGAGAGAGAGGGTGGAGAGAGAGAGTGGAGAGAGAGTGGAGAAAGAGTGGAGTGAGGCAGTGGAGAGAGAGTATAGAGAGAGTATAGAGAGAGTGGAGAGAGAGAGTAGCGAGAGAGTAGAGAGAGAGAGTCAGTGGAGAGAGAGTGGAGAGAGAGTGGAGAGAGAGTAGAGAGAGTGGAGAGAAAGACAGTGGAGAGAGAGTGGAGAGAGAGTGGAGAGAGAGAGTGGAGAGAGAGAGAGTGGAGAGAGAGTAGAGAGAGAGAGTGTGGAGGAAGAGAGGGTGGAGAGAGAGAGTGGAGAGAGAGAGCGTGGAGAGAGAGTAGAGAGAGAGAGAGTGGAGAGAGAGTAGAGAGAGAGAGTGGAGAGAGAGTGGAGCTAGACAGTGGAGAGAGAGAGAGTGGAGAGAGCATGGAGACAGTGGAGAGAGTGAGCAAGAGAGTGGAGAGAGAGAGAGTGGGGAGAGACAGTGGAGAGAGAGTGGAGAGAGTGGAGAGAAAGACAGTGGAGAGAGAGTAGAGAGAGAGAGTGTGGAGGGAGAGAGGGTGGAGAGAGAGTGGAGAGAGAGAGCGTGGAGAGAGAGTAGAGAGAGAACGAGTGGAGAGAGAGTAGAGAGAGAGAGAGTGGAGAGAGAGTGGAGCTAGACAGTGGAGAGAGAGAGAGTGGAGAGAGCATGGAGACAGTGGAGAGAGTGAGCAAGAGAGTGGAGAGTGGAGAGAGACAGTGGAGAGAGAGTGGAGAGAGAGTGGAGAGAAAGACAGTGGAGAGAGAGTAGAGAGAGAGTGGAGAGAGAGTAGAGAGAGAGAGAGTGGAGGGAGATAGAGTGGAGGGAGAGAGAGTGGAGAGAAAGAGAGTGGAGGGAGAGAGAGTGGAGGGAGAGAGAGTGGAGAGAGAGTGGAGAGAGAGTAGAGAGAGAGAGAGTGGAGAAAGAGTAGAGAGAGAGAGTGGAGAGAAAGTGAGGGTGGAGAGAGAGTGAGGGTGGAGAGAGAGTGAGGGGGAGAGAGAGTGAAGGTGGAGAGTGAGGGTGGAGAGAGAGGGTGGAGAGAGAGTGAGGGTGGAGAGAGAGGGTGGAGAGAGAGTGTGGAGAGAGAGAGTAGAGAGCGAGAGTAGAGAGAGGGAGTGAGGGTGGAGAGAGAGGGTGGAGAGAGAGAGTGGAGAGAGAGTGGAGAAAGAGTGGAGTGAGGCAGTGGAGAGAGAGTATAGAGAGAGTATAGAGAGAGTGGAGAGAGAGAGTAGCGAGAGAGTAGAGAGAGAGAGTCAGTGGAGAGAGAGTGGAGAGAGAGTGGAGAGAGAGAGTAGAGAGAGTGGAGAGAAAGACAGTGGAGAGAGAGTGGAGAGAGAGAGTGGAGAGAGAGAGTGGAGAGAGAGAGAGTGGAGAGAGAGAGAGTGGAGAGAGAGTAGAGAGAGAGAGTGTGGAGGGAGAGAGGGTGGAGAGAGAGAGTGGAGAGAGAGAGCGTGGAGAGAGAGTAGAGAGAGAGAGAGTGGAGAGAGAGTAGAGAGAGAGAGTGGAGAGAGAGTGGAGCTAGACAGTGGAGAGAGAGAGAGTGGAGAGAGCATGGAGACAGTGGAGAGAGTGAGCAAGAGAGTGGAGAGAGAGAGAGTGGAGAGAGACAGTGGAGAGAGAGTGGAGAGAGTGGAGAGAAAGACAGTGGAGAGAGAGTAGAGAGAGAGAGTGTGGAGGGAGAGAGGGTGGAGAGAGAGTGGAGAGAGAGAGCGTGGAGAGAGAGTAGAGAGAGAGAGAGGGGAGAGAGAGTAGAGAGAGAGAGAGTGGAGAGAGAGTGGAGCTAGACAGTGGAGAGAGAAAGAGTGGAGAGAGCATGGAGACAGTGGAGAGAGTGAGCAAGAGAGTGGAGAGAGAGAGAGTGGAGAGAGACAGTGGAGAGAGACAGTGGAGAGAGACAGTGGAGAGAGAGTGGAGAGAGAGTGGAGAGAAAGACAGTGGAGAGAGAGTAGAGAGAGAGTGGAGAGAGAGTAGAGAGAGAGAGTAGAGGGAGAGAGAGTGGAGGGAGAGAGAGTGGAGAGAGAGAGAGTGGAGGGAGAGAGAGTGGAGGGAGAGAGAGTGGAGAGAGAGTGGAGAGAGAGTAGAGAGAGAGAGAGTGGAGAAAGAGTAGAGAGAGAGAGAGTGGAGAGAAAGTGGAGCTAGCCAGTGGATAGAGAGTGGAGAGAGAGAAAGTGGTGAGAGAGACAGTGAAGAGAGAGAGAGTGGAGAGAGAGAGAGAGAGAGAGAGATAGAGTGGAGGGAGTGGAGCTAGACAGTGGAGAGAGAGAGAGAGAAAGTGGAGAGAGAGACAGTGGAGAGAGAGAGTGGAGAGTGGAGAGAGAGAGTGGAGAGAGAGAGTGGAGAGAGAGAGTGGAGAGAGAGAGTGGAGAGAGAGAGTGGAGAGAGAGAGAGAGAGAAAGAGTGGAGAGAGAGAGAGAGGAGAGAGAGAGATTGGAGAGACAGAGTGGAGAGACAGAGTGGAGAGACAGAGTGGAGAGACAGAGTGGAGAGAGAGAGTGGAGAGAGAGAGTGGAGAGAGAGTGGAGAGAGAGTGGAGAGAGAGTGGAGGAGACAGTGGAGAGAGAGATAGAAGAGAGAGAGAGTGGAGAGAGAGAGTGGAGAGTGGAGAGAGAGAGAAGAGAGAGAGTGGAGGGAGAGAGTGGAGGGAGACAGTGGAGGAGACAGTGCAGAGAGAGAGTGTGGAGAGAGTGGAGAGAGTGGAGAGGGAGTGGAGAGGGAGTGGAAAGAGGGTGGAGAGAGTAGATAGAGGGTGGAAAGAGAGTAAGACAGAGAGTGAGAGAGGGAGTGGAGTAAGAGAGTGGAGTGAGAGAGTGGAGAGAGAGAGGGAGAGAGAGAGCGGAGAGAAAGAGAGAGTGGAGAGAAAGTAGAGAGAGAGTGTGAAGGGAGAGAGGGTGGAGAGAGTGGAGAGAGAGAGTGGGGGGAGAGTGGAGAGAGAGTAGAGAGAGTGGAGGGAGACAGTGGAGGGAGATAGTGGAGAGAGAGTGGAGAGAGAGTAGAGAGAGAGAAAGTGGAGAGAGAGACAGTGGAGGGAGTGGAGAGACAGTGGAGATGGAGTGGACAGAGTTGAGAGAGAGAATGGAGAGAGAGAGAGAGTTGAGAGAGAGAGACTGACTGACTGACTGACTCAGAGACTGAATACTGACTGACTGAGAGACTGACTGGCTAGGAAACTGACAGAGAGAGAGAGCAAGATTGGCTGACTAAGAGAGTGACTGACTGACTAACAGAGAGAGAGAGACTGATTGAGAGGGAGACTGACTGGCAGAGAGAGAGACTGACTGAGGTAGAGAGATACTGACTGACTGAGGTAGAGAGATACTGACTGACAGAGAGAGAGACAGAGAGAGAGGCAGAGACTGACTGACTGAGAGAGATTGACTGATTGACTGCGAGAGAGACTGACTGACTGAGAGAGACTGACTGACTGAGAGAGACTGACAGAGAGAGAGAGAGAGAGAAAGACTGACTGAGAGGGGGACTGACAGGGAGAGAGAGAGAGAGAGACTGACTGAGGTAGAGAGAGAATGACTGACTGAGAGAGACTGACTGACTGGGAGAGAGAGAGACTGACTGGGAGAGAGCGAGACTGGCTGACAGAGAGAGAGACTAAGAGAGAGAGAGACTTGGAGACTTACTGGCTGAGAGAGAGACTGTCAGAGAGAGATAGACTGACAGAGAGAGAGACTGACAGAGAGAGAGACTGACTGAGCGAGAGATTGACTGACAGAGAGAGAGACTGACTGACAGAGAGAACAGAAACTAAAGAGGGCCCATATAGCTTTGTTTACTTTTCTGTTATAACATCTCAAGCAGTAAATAAGAGGCCGTCGAAAGTCCAAGGTTAGACACACCTGTGATGTCACTGGGTGTGAAAGGGAGTGACATGTCGCTTTTGTCACCCATAACATTTAGGCGAATCGATGTCCATGAGGGTCCGGACCCCCTCTTCCGGGGCCCCCACCTACGCTCCCTGCACAGGGCCACCATGAGCCTAGAGCCGGCCCTGGACCAACACTTCACCCGGCCCCACTGTCTGCAAAGCTTCTCCTCCTGTTTTAGAGCCCCCACCCTGCTTGGGTGCTAAAGGTCAACTTCCATCCAATTCTTTCGACACAACAGAAGGCCACATTCTCAAACTGTATTTGAGAAAAGAGGAACTAGGTGTCATGCAGCTGTGATGGGTGTGGTAACAGGATGTACAGATGGTACATCTTCACATAAAATGTACCCTCTTTGTGCAATAAAGCGCTTTTTCTGTTAAACTAAAACTAAAGCTAATTTACGGTAAGCTTCAAGTCAACAAGGCATGACCTTTAGCCTAGAATAAGTGCCACGTTTGCGAGAAAAGGCTGCTTGTCGAACATATGGATGGGAAGGGTACGGGTTAGATCATAAATGACGCATGAATAATAAATAGCACGAGGTGGCGCAAGATGACGTTACCATAGACCCCCTCACCATCCTAAAGAGTATAAAAGGGAGGTTCACAAAGACCTCTTTGAACCTCTCCTCGTCTGTACATAAGTGTCAGACAAGTGAGTTTGTCCCCATGGGTTGCTCGAGTGCCCTTGTATTTGTACATGCACTCTAATTGTGCTGCTCTATTTTATATTCTGTCTTATGAAATGTTGCATTTACTAAATATTCTGTTAACCTTGCTATTTCCTCATTATATTTGAAGTGTTTCTATTGTATTTTCAGGATTTCTCATTTATAGGCAGATGTGAGTATTCCCAGATAAAATGTACTTTGCGATTTGAATGCATTTCTGCTACAAATGATAAATGTGTCTTAAGGTTTAAACCTTCTCTCTGACTATCTGAAAACTGTCATTCTGTAAATGATGTCCACGAGGCTACCTGAGAATGCGGAGCTCTGGACACAGAACTAATGTGATTTTTATGCCTTTATATTAATGTTTCTTGAAGTTGCATCTTCTTAATAAAATTGTTACCCTTTCAGCTTCAGTTTCCACGGCTCACATATCTGTTTTCTCTATTTTTAGAGCAAGCGTTCCAGCACACTCCGGTACAAATGAAGCCATCTTTTTGTCCCTGGCTCACTCTCACGATCATCCCAGCGCAGGCTTCTGAGCCGTTGCGCCCAGCCCCCTGACCTCTTCTGCCTCGTAATAAATCTCCCTCCAACATTTTGGTGCCGTGACTTTCGGGTAGCAGCACTAACAGACAGGAAGCATCTGGACCGAGAGGCTGCTAAGCGATCGTGCCCCCCTTTCTGACTGAGCCATAGGAGGAACAAAACGCATGGGTAAGCTCATAACTGGACTGCCTGGTGCGATTGTCTTCTCTTGGGCTACGGTGGAGAGGTGCGTATGTTTGCGACACAGCTGTATCCCTGCTGTATCCCTGCGGCTATCGGTTTGTTTCTGTCTGTTGGTCTCGCTATAGATATTATCAAAAAGGGGGAGAGTAAGTTGTGTGAGTAGTGGAATTCTGAAGACTCAAAGTGAAGTTAGGACATTAATGTGATTTACGCGTTTATCTTTCTAGGAATAAACACATGTTATTACTATGTCTTTTGTAAAAACAAAGTAGAAAAGACTGCGTCTTGCGTCTTTCAATGACCATTATTTTGCTGAGCCTCTCTGAATAAAAGGGAGGGCCTCTGACCAATGTAATAGATTGTCAGGGAAAGGAAGGTGCGTCTGGCGTCTTTCAAATGCTTATTTTTGCTTTTTAAGGGATCCCCTGTCCAACATAGATATAGAAAGACAGGGAAGGAAAAGATTGGAGCAGTCGTCTTTTCAATATTTATCTAAGTGAAATTGTTTTTGTTTTTTAAGGGATCCTCTGTCCAACATAGATATAGAAAAAAAAGGGAAGGAGAAGATAGGAGCAGTTGTCTTTTCAATATTTATCTAAGTGATTCTCTGTATAATAGAGATAGATACCCAGCATTTGTTTGCTCTTCTAAGTGATTCTAGGTGATTCTAAGTGAAACTCTGTATATCTTCTAAGTGATTTGATTCTAAGTGAGTCTCTGTATTTCTTCTAAGTGATTTGATTCTAAGTGAGTCTCTGTATATCTTCTAAGTGATTTGATTCTAAGTGAGTCTCTGTATATCTTCTAAGTGATTTGATTCCAAGTGAGTCTCTGTATATCTTCTAAGTGATTTGATTCTAAGTGAGTCTCTGTATATCTTCTAATTGATTTGATTCTAAGTGAATCTCTGTATATATTCTAATTGAAGTTTCTAAGTGAAGTCTCTGTATAGTAAAGAGATATACCCTCCATTTCAGTAGTCAATGGAGAAGAAAAAATCCACGTAGCTAATGGTTTTTCAGATGTAGCTGATGTAAATAACTAAGTGAACTAAGTGATTACCCGCTGTTGAAAGTACTGTATTTTCGCCATTTAAAAGTATTTTTTGCATTTTTTTTGTTCTCTTTCTCTACACCATTTGCATAGGAAGCACTTTAATGCCCTCTAGTGGCCAAAGTGCGCAATTTTTTAAAGAAGTTTAAACACTAAAAATATTTTTGGGGAAATCATGAATAAATGATCGCTATTTAGTAGGCCCTTTTAGGACTACATGTCACTGCTTAGTGTTTAGTGTTATATATATATAGAGGTTTTTATTAGGTATAGCTGCAGAACTTTTTGTGATTATTACTATTATTATTTTTTTAAGGTCATTGAATTGGAAGTCACTGGCTGGTACAGTGGCTGACCTTAGTTAGACCATAATATCTAGGCACGCATTGGTTGTTCTTTTTTTTGGATTGTTGGTTGAGTATATGCACATATATAATAATTGCGGCATAATACTGCTGAAAAATATTTTGTGAACATTATTGAAAGCCACTGCCAAATGCAGAAGACTGGTTCGTAAGTGAGATTCAATAACTAGGGAGATTGTAAATGCATTATGTATCCCCATGTGTATTGATCTGCCACTGACTAACTGAAGAGATTCTGTAAGCTAAGCATCGTGAGCACCATAATTGTCACAGACATACTATTTTAATGCTACTACCTTTCAGTGTGCATTCAGACTAGCCCCCCCTTATCAGCGCTGCAGGAGAAACCAGAGAAGCTCACTGCCGTTTAAAATAACTAGGTGTCACTTAGGTCTACAGAAAATGTTTTTCTTTTAAATTACATTTTCACACCAATGAATAGGATACAGGGTTACAGAACATACAAGACTGCACACACAATGCACGTGCATGTTTCTATGATAACACCAGGATTAGAGATACCCACCATTGTGATCACCTCTTGGTCTTGCAACCCCTTGAGCAGCAAGGTCCTCGTTGCTTACTTGGGCGAACAGCTAGTGCTCTACAATTCCCTGACATCTCTCCAGAAGGTGTTTATAACGGCCCAGATAAAGAGGGGATTAAAGAGGCATTTTATTTAGTCATCAAAGAGGCATTAGGGGACGAACTTGTACTAGACTATCCTGCATTCTTAACAACTGACACATAAGGGCAGCGATAGTACATATACATATATATATATATATATATATATTACCTACTGGCGTCTCGCCAGTAGGTATATATAGTTAGGATTTTTTGTCTATGGGACTTTTGAAAATTCTATGTCTAATAACTTTGGCGTTTGTGGACGGAATCAGCTTTTTTTAGGAAAATGGCACATTTTGTTTCTGAGCAGCCCCTGAAAATTTGGGGGGGTTTCGTCAAGGGGGGGCCGAGAAAAAAGGGGGGTCCCAAAACGCGTTTTTCCCATGTTAATTTCCATAGGGCCTTTGGCCTCACTTTTAGCTCGAACAGCTGAATGGATTTGCACGAAACTTGGCAAAATTGTAGGGACTGTTAGCCCGATGTGCCTTTGCTAGGTCTCAATATATGTGCTCCAGTGGATTTTGAGAAATTAACGTTCAAAACAAGATATATATCTGTAACAGCGCTCCGGGCTGCGCTCCGGTCCGCTTACTTTTCGCGAAACGGAACTTTGCGATGCGAAGCTGATTGGCTCCCCGGTGTCTGTCAACATTCTAAACAGTCCGGAGCGGCCGCCATCTTATCTCTCGGTAGGATCGAGAGAGAAGAAGAGGTGAAAAACGAAGGGGGAATTTAATGAAAGGGGGCAAGGTATACCCCTCTTGACCCCCTAGGAATGTTGTTGGGGTTATTAAAGGGTCCCGTGGGGAAAATAAAAAAAAATATATTTTTCACGGTAGAAGCGCTTCCCGGGCCGCGAACTGGGCCGCAAACTGGTAGCGAAACGGGAATTCGCCATTTTGTGCTTCGTTTTAATTAAATTACTAGGTATAAGGGGATGCGGGAGAGGCTCATATATGTTGATACATGTCTTCCAGCGGCTGTGCATGAGCTTTTTTTTTTTTTGCTGCGTGACGTCTGTTAACGTTCGATTCGATGGAAATCAGGAAGTGTTGACCGCCAATTTGTCAGTGCGATAAAATATTTTGTTATAAATGAATCCTTATTGATAAACATTGTCTGCGCCATCTTGCCTTTTTTCCAATGCCACAATTTTGTCGTGCACGGCAGCCATTTTAGATGCCAGGCCGGTCCCAGGCTATCACCTAGCCCTGCGGATGTAGTTTATGGCCCCAGCTGTAGAGAATCCAGACATGCCAACCCTCCCGATTCAGGCGTGAGACTACTGATTCCAGTGCTAGTCTCCCGCCTCCCGATTTCTGCAAGCAAAAACCCGGGGGCATATTACCAACAACTAGCGATAATTTTTGTCTCTAACTTGTTTAGAGACAAAACTTATCGCCGCACATCGGCGATTTTTATCGCAGATAAACCTTGCTATTAGCAAGATTTATCGCAAATGCGATAAAAAACGGCCGCAATGCATGAATATCGCTGAAAAGTCAGCGATATTCATGCATTATCGAGCAAATGCTCTTAGCCATGTTATCCACCTCCCATTGGATAACATGGCTAAGAACTGCTCAGGGCAGGCGTTAGCTTTTGGAGATATTCGCGCTTAGCGCGAATATCTCCAAAAGTTGGTAATAGGAGATAGCGATGTTAGGGACTGTTTCCAGTCGCTAACATCTTGGCACGCCCACTTTGCATGTCATTAGTGATAAATATCACTGACATGCAAAGCGGGGCCCAAGATGGTCGCTATCTCCTTTTAGCTGTCACTAACTGGTGTTAGCGACAGCTTGGTAATAGGGAGATAATTTTATCTCCGCTTTCTTGGCTTTTAAAGCCAAAAAAGCGGAGATAAACCCCCTTGATAATATGCCCCACGATTCCTCGGGGGTTTCAGCTGACAAGGCTTGGTATTGTGTTACGTGGTAATTCTTCCAGGAAACGTCAGAGGGTCGATGCAGGGGTTCTAGAAGGGGTGATAAACCATTTAAGCCTCATGAACAAGCGCATGGTCTTTTAAAGATCTGTGAAGTACTCGGGGCGGCGGTGTGTGTGTGTCCTCTTTCAGGAGCGGGGGGGGGGCACTGCCAGCAACTTGCCAGGCCAGGCAGTGTTCAACACTTGCATCACCCTTTCTCTGCCTGCTATTGCGCTCCGTGCTTCGGAAAGGTAAGAAAAAGAACGTGCATTTGAGTTTGAAATGTCCGATCCTGTAGCAGTACACTTGCAAAGCCCACACATGACAATAACCCGATTCAAGGCCCCATTCACCCGATTTTTTAAAAATATATAGCACTCCAACAAAGTAGGATTATAAAACTTTATTAACTTTTAAATATAACGAACGGAACAAAAACTGTAAAAACATTTAAACATTTTTGACAAAAAAAAGCAACAATGGTCAGAAGCTGTCTTTTGTGCGAATAGTCCCAAGGCAGCACAACGTGCTGAGTTCTGGACGGCACCCAGGTGATGTCACCTGGGTGCCGCACTGGTTTTTGGGATCCTACAATGCAGCTCAGAAAAACAGCGTGGGGCGTCCCGGGTGGTGCGGGGGGAGGCCTCGTCAGTAGCGGTCTGTTGTGCGAATTGTCCCAAGGCAGCAGAACGCGCTGAGATGTGGATGGCATCCAGGTGATGTCCAGTAAACTGCCGCACTGGTTTTGGTATCCTACAATGCTGCTCCGAAAATTGGCGTGGGGCGGCCCGGGGGGGGCGTGGGGGAGGCGGCGTGAACGGGCCTCCCCAGGTGGCGGCCATCCAGCTGAGTTGCGCCCGCTCTGGCGGCTACAGCGTCTCGCTCACCATGTAGTTGAGTTGCTCCCACTCTTGCAGTGCGGCGATAGGTGGCTGCCACAGGACTCTTAAAATGGCGGCCGGCTCTTCGGTTTTGGGCCTGGTCCACTAAAATGGCCCTGGGACACCTTGGAACTCGGACGCTTGCCTGCTAGGGCTTGGGCTCCATTCTCAAAAGTGTCCCCTCAGCCGTGAAGATTCTACAAATGTCTTGGGGGCCCTCGACTCCTGCAGGCTTCCGGTGGGGAGCGGCTGCCATGATTGCTCGCGGAATGACCACGACGGAGCCACGAGATGGTGGTGCTCTCATGCTGACGCCAGCTTCAGTCTGAAACATCCAGAAACAAGGTGGGGCTTTCATCGTTTGGGAAAAAAAATGTTCTAAACCAATGAAAAGTGTTATTTTTAGGTCATATGACCAAGCCTTCCATCTTTAGGAAACCAAAAGTAAAATGAACCAATGAAAAGTTTTATAAACAAATCACATGACCTGTTATGCGGCATAGGGCTACAAAAAGCGTAGAAAATCCGTTGGCACGTGAGGCGGCGTCAGTAGCGGACCGATGTGCAAATAGGCCGAAGGCAGCACAACGCGCCGAGATCCGGATGGCACCGAGTTAGTGTCCAGCAAGTTGCTGCACTGGTGTGGCTATCCTACAATGCCGCGCCGAAAATCGGCGTGGGGCGCCCCATTGGCCTGTGAGGTCTCGTCAGTCTGTGGGGGCTGTGCGTCTCCCCCAAGATGGAGGCTCCTCGGCTGCAGCGGGGCGCCCCTTATCTTTTCACTCGCCGTCCAACTGAGTTGTGTCCGCACTTGCGGCTACAGTAGGCCGAAGGCAGCACAACGCGCCGAGATCCGGATGGCACCGAGGTGGTGTCCAGCAAATTGCCGCACTGGTGTGGTCATCCTACAATGCTGCGCCGAAAGACGGCGTGTCCAGCTGAGTTGCGGTCACTCTTGCGGTACAGTGAGTCGAACGCGCAGAGATCCGGATGGCACCGAGGTGGTGTCCAGCAAATTGTCGCACTGGTGTGGCCATCCTACAATGCTGCGCCGAAAGACGGCGTGTCCAGCTGAGTTCCGGTCACTCTTGCGGTACAGTGACTCGAACGAGCCGAGATCCGGATGGCACCGAGGTGGTGTCCAGCAAGTTGCCACACTGGTGTGGCCATCCTACAATGCTGCGCCGAAAGTCGGCGTGGGGTGCCCCGTTGGTTTATGAGGTGATGTCAGTAGTGGACCGATGTGTGAATAGGTCGGAACCAGCACAAGGCGCCCTGCACTGTTGAGCCTTTTTCAATGCCTGTTTTTTGTTGTTTCCCCTCCATCAAAAACAAAAAAATATATAAAACTGTGCAAAAATACAAAAAAATCTAAAAATGTTTAGAAAAGCAGTGCTTGTAAGACTGTCTGAAGCTTATTTGCACCTGCTGCAGCTTCACTATTGCCCTGGTGTGGCCAAAGATCGCCCATGACATAGGCGGCCGGCTCCCGAGGTCCGGCGGAACTTTTTTCCTTTTCCTTTCTGCTTCTTGTCCCACAATCCGTTTCACCTGAAGACACGACCAGGTCCCTGAATGTGTGCAGGGGGACGCTATTGATTGAATGAAAATGGCGGCTTGACACAAAGCTGACTCAAGCGTTGCTGTTGATGCTATACAGACAAAAATTGGTTTTCAGTTTGTACATTCTTCAGGATTTTTTTTTCCATCCAAGGCTGATTGAGAGTTTGTAGAAAAATGGCTTCAGATTTTCCACATATTACTCTTCAACATTCTTCCTAAATGTAACAATGTGAGACTCACTAGGAGAACTGCTGTTTATCTTTCCTTTCAAAATGCTGCCAACAATATTTTCTGAATGGAAGACACCATCTTGTAGCATAAAGGGCCGAAAGGGGTTCTGGTCTGGCCGATGGTTGGTGGAGACATTTTGACTATATCTTGGAGCTGCCCGGCCTCGCCCAAAATGGCGCCGGTATAAATGGGACTCGTAACTCCTTGTTGTGTACTGGTTGAACAACCTTGATATCACGAGATATGAATGCAGTTTTGATGCTCATGGCGGGCGGGGACGAGAATTGATTGAATATTTCGACATCCCTATTGATATTAAGTTCTGATGTGTTATTGATTACTGTACTATTAAAAGTTCGAATTAACGTCACCCATGGTACTTGCACGCAAATGTATATCTAGATAACTTTTTTGTAAGTGGCCCTGTCGTATTTTAATTACAAAATGTACGTCCACCGATTCCGCAACTGTTAGACACCTTAGTTCTTGCAACCTAATGGCTCGCTCGTTACGTTCCTCTATAATGTAAATGTCTCCTCATCATATACGATTTCAGTTTGCTCCGTGGCCGGCCCACGTGGTTATAGGCCCGTATTTGTACACTGACATTTTCACAATAAAGGTTTTTAAAACAAAACATGGTAGTAGTATTTACATTGGTAAAGTTTTTACTTTTAGTCACTGTTTTCGAATCAGTAAAAGGCAAGTGAAATAAAGCAGTCCAATTACATGACAGATAAAAGGTATAATATGTAGGAACGCAGTAAAGATAAATGGTCAAGGGCAGTTGTGTTTTCCACTCCTGCAACATAAAGTGATCGATAAGAATCTGATAATCAGGCGTATCGGCGACTAAGACAGCAGGCCGAGTCTCTTTTACTCAACGGCTCCGTCATGGAACGAAGAAACGCCCTTTTTCTCGAAAAAGGAATATATTTTACTTGCAGGACAGTTGTAAATTTTCCGGGAAAGTACATTAGCCTGGAATATTATAACATATATGTTTTTAAAAAAAAAGTTCGAAATCAATAAAAAGCGTATTTTTTAGGTCATATGACCAAGCTTTTCATTATTAAAATAACAAAAGTAAAATGAACCAATAAAAAGTTTTATTAACAAGTCACATGACCTGTTATGCTTACGTTACGTGCTGCGCGCCGCACCCCGGATCACTTCCGGGTGCGCTAATGCGGCGTGTCATATAACGCATTACGCGACAATGTAGGTCAAGAATATAGTCAAAATGTCTCCAACAACCAGCGTTCGGAACACAACCCCTTTCAGCAGTCCAAAAAGTTCTGTAAAATGACAACAGAGGGGACAGGCAACAAGAACCATCAGTCAAAGAGGGGAGGGCAAGTTCTTCTCTACCGGGTCATGTTGGGGCGCTACCGGAACTGATCGAATTGGTAGTCTACAGTGTTTCTGGATGTTTCAGACTAAAGCTGGCGTCAGCATGAGAGCACTACCATCTCGTAGGTCCGTCGTGGCCATTCCACGAGCAAACATGGCAGCCGCTTCCCACCAGAAGCCTGCGGGAGTCGGGGGCCACCAAGACTTTTGTAGAATCTTCACGGCTGAGGGGACGCTTTCGAGAATGGGACCCAAGCCCTATCAGGGAAGCGTCCGAGTTCCAAGGTGTCCCAGGGCCATTTTAGTGGACCACGTCCAAATCTGAAGAGCCGGCCGCCATTTTGAGAGTCCTGTGGCAGTCGCTTATCGTTGCATCGCAAGAGCGGGAGCAACTCAACTACATGGTGAGCGAGACGCTGTAGTCGCAAGAGCGGGCGGTAAACAGCTGAATGGGGGAAGAGGCACAGTGTAGCAAAAGCGGGCGGAATGGCAACTAAAACGGTAAAGGGGCGCCCCACTACAGCATGTCTTCAGGTCAAACGGATTGTGGGACAAGGTCCAGAATAGAAGAGTCATCAAAAGGCAAAAAGTTCCGCCGGACCCCGGGAGCCGGCCGCCTATGTCGGGGGCGATCTCAGGCTAAACCGGTGCTATAAGACTTGGGGAGGGGGTCGGAGCCAAGCGTCTTCTCCGAGTCCGTGCCATCACACCGCCCCTCGGGGGCCTCCGTCAAGCGGTTTAGGGAGTTACCATATCACATTGTTTTCAAATGCAGTCAGGTCCACAAACGACACTCACTTACTTTGAGAATAGTGAAGCTGCAGTAGGTGGAAATAAGCTTCAGACAGTGTTACAAGCGCTGCTCAGAACTCTGAACTATGGCACCCAACATCCAGAACTTATGCCATTTGAGAATGGCAGTGACATTGAAGCAACTCAGGGACCAAAACCATTAACGTACTTTCACGTATGAAAATCTTACTTGGGGAGGGGGCAGGAGCGAAGCGCCCCCTCCCAGTCCGCGCCACCACACCGTATGTTGAAAATCTGAAGCCATCGTTCTACAAACTCAACCAACCTTGGATGGAAAAATCTAGAAAAATGTACAAACTGAAAACCAGTTTTGGTCTGCATAGCATCAGTAGCAACGCTTGCTATCAGAGTGCATGAGTTTCATGCTCGATCGATTGAGCTAGCCGGATCGGGCAATAAAAAGTATAAAATAGTTATGTAAATAGTTATTTAATAAAATGTTTTACCCTGTTTCTTTGCTGGTGTGTTGTATATATTTTTAATATTCGCATAGGGTTTGTCGTTTTTTTTGGGCGGGGTGGGTGACGGAGCCGAGCTGTCTTGCAGCCCTCATGGTGTGGAGCTCAGTTCATCTCACTATTTTCGTATTTCTCATGAAGGGTTGTTCCTAATATTTCTATTTTAGCGAGGTCAAAAAGAGATCCAATGAGTGGCCTACTGATTTTGCTCGATTAATTTAATTTTTTTACACGATTTTTCACGATTTTTCACTATCTGCAAAGACTAAACAGAGTATTGCGACTTTGTGCTTGTTTGTAAATAGAGAATGAACCAAAGAGAATCAATTGTAAAACAGTAAATGCTTGGATAACAATCAATCAAATGGAGAGACAAGCAGGCACGACGGATTACAATGGGGGTAAAGGTCTGCGTTAACTACTCTTCACTATCTGCAAAGAGAGAGTACTACTAAGAGAAAAGAGGAGAGGGGGGCAGCGTTCAAAGCACATCAGCGTGCTTAAACACGAAAAAGTTTTTACCTATCACGTACTTGACATTTTACAGCTTTTGATATTTGCTATTAAAAAACCAATGAAATTCACTGAAAAAACCATAGGTTATAGGCCATATATAGTTAGGAATTTGCATTTACAAAACCTTGAAAATTCACTGAAAAAAACATTGGTTATAGACCATATATAGTTAGGGATTAGCCTTTTCAAAACCTTATTTTACTCACACAAAACCATTGAAATTTCATATATAGTTAGTTCCACTAACTATATATCGCGCACCCGCAATCCACTGCTGATGATGTCACATATTACATCATTCATGACATGGTTAGTGACATCACTGATGACATCACTGCTGACATCTCAAATGACATCACTGATGACATCTCAAATGACATCACTGATGACATCTCAAATGACATCACTGATAAAATCACTGATAACATCTCATTTGACATGACTGATCACATCACTGATGATATCATTCATGTGATAATACCATGAACCTCTTCAGACTCTAATATAACCTTAGATACAATCAGTGTAAACAGACAGTCACAGACTGTCACTCATCCATGGAGTTACTCACACACCTAGTCAGTTATGCAAAAAATCAATCACACCTCCATTTTCTCAACTACACAGTTATACACACCTTACTTATTCAAACATATACTAACACATATTTACTTTACTCTCTTATACAATCCTTGATACATGTTCACAATGATCCATACAGCCACTCACACATTCACTGGCTCTTATGCACAGTTATTTATATATGTCAACTCTCACATGTACTGTGTTTTACATATGTACTTACTTTGACATGTAGCACTGAGATATCCATTCACTCACTAATACACTCATGCACAGTCAACCGCCCATACAGCTGCTTCCACATGCACTTTTGAACCCATACATATAGTGAATCAACTACTCACACATCTATGTACAGAGTCACACACCTCCCATCTACCCATACACACACACTCAGTTTCCCATACGAATACTTGGACAACCAATGAATAACCCATACAGTTACTCATATTGCTACTGATCAACATATGCAGCAGTTTGTAGAACAACAGATATAATGATGCACAAATTAAAACAGTTTAGTCACTAACCCATGCACTCAGTGAGACACATTTAATCACTCACTCATACAGTCAGTCATGCACCTACTAAATCCTTCATCCAGACACTTATACATCCACTCATTCTTCAATATGTAAGACATATTTTAACTTTACAGAAACATACAGTCACTGGATGTTGTCATCAGTGATGTCATCAGTGATGTCATTTGAGATGTCATCAGTGATGTCATCAGTGATGTCACTAACCATGTCATGAATGATGTAATATGTGACATCATCAGCAGTGGATTGCGGGTGCGCGATATATAGTTAGTGGAACTAACTATATATGACATTTCAATGGTTTTGTGTGAGTAAAATAAGGTTTTGAAAAGGCTAATCCCTAACTATATATGGTCTATAACCAATGTTTTTTTCAGTGAATATATATATATATATATATATATATATATATATTTAACTCGAAGATACAGATGAGCTATAGCAGACAGCAACCAGTTGAGGTAGTTCTGCACATATTATTTAACAAAATAATAGCAGTACAGAACACTAGCGCACAAACTCCTTGTTCAGTGCCCTGAGGTCAATGCATAGGCGGACCGATCCATCCTTCTTCCTTGCTGCGATGATCGGCGCCAGCCATTTTGTTTCCTCCACCGGTTCTATGACCCCTAGGCTGCACAACTTTTCTAGTTCATTCCTAACTGCCTCCTGGATTGCTAGGGGAGGTTCCTAACTTTAGCTATAACCGGTACTGCGTGCTCTTTCAGTTTTTTCCTGTGGGAGTAATTCTTCAGGCACCCTAATTCGCCGCTGAATACTTCTTTGAACTCTGCCTCAATGCTGTCCCAAGTTTCCTCTATTCCTGCACTAAAATTTGTGGGGGTTTGTTTGGGTTAAGGTATATGCCTAATTCCTTTTGTGCTTGCCACCCCAGTATGTTGTCTCCCAATGAGGACACATAGACTTTAGACACTGTCAGTCTATCTTTATACTCTACTGTGCCCCAGAAGTAGCCCTTCATGCTAATGGGTTGTCCACCATAGCCCCCTGGCCTTACATCCATTTTGCTCAACTTGATTGTGCCTTTGGCCACCCTTTCAAATTCCTTTGCATTAATGATCGTTAGTTTGGAGCACAAGTCAAACATAGCTTCTACGCCAGTCTCTTCAACCTTTATGGTGTCTTTAGGATTGCTTACTTGACCACTCTGCACCTGCAGGATGATTTAATCACACACCCTAGTTGTGTTGTCCTTTCCTTGCTTCTTATAGCCCTGACCACTCCTGCACTACTGCCTAAAATGACCTTTCCTGCCACACTTGCTACACGTGTATTTACGATTCAGAAAAGGGGGCGGTGATGAACAGAGTGTCTGAATTAAGCAGACCACTCTTACCCAGTCCAAAGATCAGGGCTTGATCCATCACCGTTATTTAGCTCATATAGCCAAGTTCTGAGCTGGGATGGAACAGTGAGCTAAAAAACGGTGATGGATAAAGCCCTGATCTCTGGACTGGGTAAGAGTGGTCTGCTTATTTCAGACACTCTGTTCATCACCACCCCCTTTTCTGAATCATTTTTGTCCACCATAAGCGTGGAAGGGTATACTCAGATGTGAGTCCCTAGCTCATTGCACCATCAGGATTCAAGCAAGCCGGGCCGAAGACGGCTGAAATGCCAGAAACCGGTCCCCGGTAGCTTGTTTCCTTCCCAGTATAAGAATTGGCTTGGTAGTTTGGTCTGCCCTATTCCCATGATGCACTGGGCCAGGGTCAGACTAATTTGCATATAGCCAAGTTTTGAGCTGGGATGGTGCAGTGAGCTAAAAAACGGTGATGGATAAAGCCCTGATCTTTGGACTGGGTAAGAGTGGTCTGCTTAATTCAGACACTCTGTTCATCACCACCCCCTTTTCTGAATCACACGTGTATTTAAGCGCAGGGCAATCTTTATCATTCACCATGTGCCCTTGCTTCCCACACCTATAGCAGTTGCCTTTGAAGGACCACCCTGCTTTGCTCTCCTTCTGCTCTGTGTGCACCATTTTCTGTCGTTTGACTTCCAACACACTGTCACTTTCTGCCACCCCCTCACCCAGCTTAACCTTGCTCTCCCTGGCCTTACTTTCACTGTCCTGTTTAATTTCACTTACACATTGCATCATGTGTTCCACTTGCTTAGCAACTATAAGTACCTCTCTTAGTGGTGAGTCATCGTTAAGCCACAACTTCTCACGCACACATTCAGTCCTGCATGCTAACACAAACTGGTCCCTGATTCTTTCTTCACAAGCACCCCCAAACTTGCACGTTGCAGCCAGTTTGTGTAAATCAGATACAAGTCTTCTATCGATTCCCCTTCCATCTGTCCTCTTTTACCGAAATGGTATCTTTCCATTATAGTGCTAGTTTTTGGAGGTAGTGTAAACCTAGTTTTTTGAGACACATTTCGAATTCCTTCAAACCCCTAGCTTCATGTGCACCTAGCTCTGAGAGATGATCCAACACTTCTTCACCCTCCGCCCCAAATAATACGATCACAAAGCCACTTTTCTTTCCAACCCCAGATTGGGTCCGCATTCAACTGCATAGTTCATAAATACTTTTTTCCATTTTTTCCACTGGATGGTAGGCTCCCCTGGACTCGATAGAAAGAAAGGGGGGGGGGGCCTTACGTTTTGCATGCTTCCCAAGTTACACTGCTATTCTGTCTCCCCAGTGCACTTGTTATTGACCATCCTATAGGAATGTAAATGGGCTCTAATGGAAAAAAAATATGAGTGACACAGGGTAAAAACACCTTGTCGCGACAGGAGTGATATTGAGCAGTACTCTCTATTCCGCGATGAACAGTTTCACCAAATTTTGTAGAAGATGAAGGCAGTGCAATCGCATGAATTATGGTACCCCCCTCTATGTTTAAGTTAATGACCAGGGAAAAGAGAGGACAACATCAAGGAAAACATACTGAAATTCCCCCGTGGTCAATTTGTACTTTCTTGTGTGGCAAAGCTCATCAAATTAATCAGTTAACCTTCTTATTAACATAGGTACAACAAAATAAGTACTTTCATTTTACATATTTAACACCGCCCCCACTACATTAGGGGATAATAGCGAATGGCAAAACCTTCTAAATTTAAAGAAAAAAATGAAACGCATAGAGTCACATGCATTTTACATGCTTGCATATCTCAAAGAGGGAGTTATTCCATCCGGCCTAAGGGTCCGTAATGCCCCCGCTCTGTTTATCGAAATCCGTAAGTTTCTGGAGCGGTGGTCACTGATTTCAAACCGCTGCTCCAGAGACTGGATGATGTTAATCATCGAAACTGTCAAAGATCTTATGACAGCTCTTAGTAAGGAGATTCAAGACTTAGAAGATAAGCTACAAACCTCTAGTGCTGTGGATGATGTTAAAAATAAACTTGAAAAGATCCAATCCTAGATGAAAGATTTTGATACTCATCTAAACAACAAAAAAACTGAAAAATTAAAGAAAGATATAAGTTGGTTTGCAAAAGAAAAAATATACCCTTATTTGAACCCAAACTACTATCAAGGAGGGAATCAGGCTGGTTACAATCCTAATTTTGATATCACCTATAGAAGAAACTATATGAACTTTTCAGACACTGGCTCCTCTGACTCTGATACAGATAATTACCAAGACGCGGGGAGGGGACGTTACAACTCCAGACCGCCCTTCAGAGGTAGACAAGGATACCAAAACACCCATACTCTGGGTTTTTTGTCGAGAGGCCCATACAGGGGGAAAAATGTGCATTGGCAACAAGACAGGGGAGGATATCAAATGATGAGCCCTCAACCTCAGCAACAGTATGTAAAGACGCGAAATCAACAATACTGGTGGTAGACCCAACTGACAAGATAAATGCAGATAAATCAATGGATATAATGCCGATCTATAATCTATCGTCCATGAATTTAAGTAATGAAGAAGTAGCACTACTGAGCAGGGGGTTATCATTGGTACCTTGTACCCCCTTGAATAAATTTAAACTTCATGAAGACTTATTTGCATTTTCAGAAAATTCGGACTTAAGAAATTCTTTGAAGGAAGAACAAGAGAGGAAGAAAATATTAATCTATCAGGTTGTAAACCACCCTCAAATTTTACACCCACATTAGATGTGGTAGGACCCGAAGTTCAAATTTTTGAACGGAGGGTACTACAAGATATCACAAGTCTTTTAACGGGAACCAATAAACCTAACTTTAACTTATCAAAACAGGAAAACTTAGCCCTTAAAAACATCGAGAGAAACATCAATCTGATAATAAAACCATGTGATAAGGGTGGGGGTATCACTATTTTTGATAAAAATGAGTACAATAAAAAGATGCTAGACATGCTGAGTATTGAGGAACATTTCAGGCCAGCACACCCGAGGGAATTACAACGCCTCAATGCAACTATAAGAGAAATCACTAATACCGCGTTTGAAGAAGTGTTTATCTGTGAAGACGAACTAATTTTTCTGAATAAAACTTGTCCGGTAGAGCAGCATAATATGGTCTACCAAAGACACATAAAAATGAAATCAGCCCCCCTATGTGACCGATTATCTCCACGATTGGGTCAAACACGGAGCCACTGTCAAAATACGTGGATACATTCTTGTGCCCACTGACACAAAAATATGAATCATTCATCCGTGACAGGGGAGATATGATTACCAAAATAGAGGGCACTGCATTTGACACGGCCACTGACATTCTGGTAAGGCTTGACATTGAGGCGTTGTATACCAACATCCCTCAGTGTCAAGCGTTACAGGCTGGGTCATCCTTGTTACACAGATACCCTGGAAATCGACCTGACAGGTTTATCCTGCAATGCTTGGAAATTGTCCTGCTAAACAACTTTTTTGATTATGATGGTGCCCTTTACAAGCAAGTAAAGGGCACCAGCATGGGAGCTTCTTGCGCCCCGAGCATAGCGAACACCTATATGGGCGAATGGGAACTAAGAAATATATACAATGAGGTTGCACCCTTTTTTGAAAATGTCCATTTATGGCGCCGATTCATTGATGATATTTTTTTTGTTTGGCGCGGTACTGAGGCCCTCTTGAAGGAATACATATTGTGGTTAAATTCAAGTGACCCTAATCTTAGGTTCACCTCTAAGTAGTACACAGACAAGGTAGAGTTTTTGGACATAGAGATAAGTGGCAGTAGTGGAGTATTAGAAGTAAGTCTTTTTAGGAAACCAACTGCAAAAAATACCATTCTTCAGTTCGGGAGTTTTCATCCACACTGACAAAAAGACTCAATACCATTTGGCGAATTCCTTAGAATATGCAGAAATTGTACAAACCTGATGGAATATCAACGCCACGGAGAAGCACTAAAAACCAGATTACTCACAAGAGGTTACCCACATCGTTTGATTCGGCAAGCTTTTAAAAGAGCAAAGTATTATGACCGAGATTCTCTATTGAGTGGTACCAAACGGAAACCCTCAGATAGATTAACTTGTGTCATTAATCACTCATCATTGAGTTACAAGATCAAAAATATAATCAACAAAAACTGGAGTATATTGGAAACAGAGGAGAGTGAGACCTTTACCTCTAAACCTCTAGTGGCCTACAGAAGGAATAAAAACTTAAAGGATCACTTAGTCCATACTAGGAATAAACAGAGGATAGGCAGTACCCAGACATCTATAACAGGAGAGAATCCAGTACTTGGCAATCATAGATGCGGATCCTGCCATGCTTGTGAATCCGCAATCATAACTGACTCAAAGAATTATAACAACTTTAAAGTGAGTCTAAGATCATTGACAAACTGTAGGAGTAGCAATGTTGTTTATGCCATCTTATGTCCATGTGACCTCGCCTATATTGGTGAGACCGGGAGGGAATTCTGCACCAGATTCAGCGAACACAAGTCAGCAGTGAGAATGAAGAAAACATCAGCACCTTTAGTGCAACACTGTATAGACTTGAATCACAATGAGGCAGAACTGCGGTGATGCATACTAGAGAAAGTGCAACACAGAATAGGACAACTAATGGAACACACCCGTAGAAAACAAGGGAGTTATTGGATATTCCAATTTGACAGTGTACGCCGGGGACTAAATGAAAAGATAGCGTCGTTTGTCACCAAGCACACGTAAAATGGTTAGCCCTCATTGCATTTCCAAGATATTTGTGAACTGTTTGAGTAAAACCTATTGCATTAGGGAGGTATATTTATCCTTCAGATGACAACTACAACAGTCTTGCTCATCTCTAAACCCTTTTATGCCAATACAAACTGGCTGCTTTGTAATAATTAAGTCTTTTTTGGTATTAAGATCCTCTCTGTGTTATCTGATAACTATGCTTTTAATCTGTTCAAAGATGGCGCTTATACATACATACATGGCAAGTGCAGTATTTGTGGGCTAAAAGGATGTAATTCGGGCCAACTATTGTGATAAACACAAAATTCAACCTAGCTAAAAACAAGACTAATATTTAAATACTCTGATACAAGTGACTACATGTTTTCTCATAACGATCAAATCCTGTCGAAAATAATACCCTTTTTACGCTACCTAATAGTAAAACTATGAACCTGTCCCAAAATGGCGCCCGGATTCACAAACCGGTAGCGTAACTCCTGGGTGTCAGAGGGAGAGAACTGGATCGAACTGCTTCCGGATCATGAGACGCCACAAACTCAAACCCCGCGAATTTGCGGCGTCTATTTAAAGCATTTATATCAGCAAACCTTACTCACACCTGTTGGAGCAGGGGAGACGAGGCAAGACGACCACGCTCATCGGTAAAACTAACCAAAAAAAGGTACGATTGCTATGCAGCAAATACTTCACCTTATGAGCCTTATTATTTCTTGGTTATGCCCGTATGGGACCCTGTCTGCAATTGCCACTCGGTAGCTAATTTAATCACACCATTAGTAACGAGTAGGAAACTGAATGACAATAAAGACAGGCAATATTTTTAAAAAAAGGGGGTAAACACGAGGGTGCTTACAACACGCATTTTTTAACTATCAGCGTGTGTGGTACATTAATATACATATGTTGAAAAACACTGGTGTAACAGAAATCATATGGCATATGGGAGAAGGATTGAGACCATAGACCTCTATTTAAAAAAATGTTTAATTTTAATTATAGACCATTCCTACTATGAAAGTGAGGAATCAAACGGGAATCGACATGGACCATACACTATGAATACAAGTGAGGACCAAAGACTGCATTCTTTCGTCTAAAGCAAAGGTCAGTCAATACATGCAATTTTGGGAAGTATAAATTTCAAGTAATAGCTATGTAGGATAAAATTATACAATCTGAGCCTATCTTGTTTAGGACGTCTTATTACGAGAGTTACACCAAAAAACGCCTTCTTCCGCTCCACAAATCAAGATAAGGAATACTCCCCGAGTGATGTATTTTTGATAAAACTGGGGTAAGAGCACTCTTTTTGTCGATATTCTGGCCTACTAGACACTCAGGGCTAATAAATAAGTGCCTAAAATATATGCTCCCCCCCTTTTTTTCAGGGCTTGTTTGTTTGTTTACCCATGATAAAGAGAAGTTTATATCCACATATAAAGGAATCCAGATACTTCTGGATATCACCAAACCTAAGGTGAGATTAAACTGTGAATATCTCTCGATCATAGCTCAGAGCTAAAAGTATGCAAGATGTCCTTATCTAGATGGACCTATCACTATGTGTTTTTGGTCCCCAGTCTCCCTCAAAGGATATAATAACACATCCAGTGACTGTGTTACACTGCATTTACATTTTATTTAGCTGACTTTGTATGATTTTTCTCTTTTTTTGTTTTAAATAAATAATGTCCCACATTCAATTGTCCTTGGTGCAAGGTGGTGTCTCATAGCAAGTGTATAAAGCAATTGTTACACTAAGCGCTATAGATTAAGTCATGTGTCCTTCTACTATAGGTTAAGTCACAGGTACATTAGACTTTGTTTGTAATTTCAGGTACCCTGCACACACACGCTGAGGAGAGGATAAAACTCTTTCTGATCTGGTCCTGAGGAAGGTGGTGTCAACCCACCGAAACGCGCGTAGACCTGGCGTGGAAAATACACAAATAACATCTGTGAAATCTCAACCTTAGAAATAGTTTTTGTTGGGATTGGAATAAATGTGAAGATGTATGAATGAGTAAGTGTGTTTGGTGGTTGGTGTGTGATAGATAGGGCTTTATTGTTTTGTATTGTAAAAATAATCAGATTTTAAATACACTGTAAAGATCATGGTATGTTTCACTGCATTTTTAAAATTGATTGAATTAGAATCAATATCTATGAACTTGATGTATACACAAGAAATGATCTAAAAAGGAAAAAAATATTTTTGATATACTACAGAAAAAGAAAAAAACAAATAAAATATGTCAAATGAAAGTACTTATTTTGTTGTACCTATGTTAATAGGAAGGTTAACTGATTAATTTGATGAGCTTTGCCACACAAGAAAGTACAAATTGACCACGGGGGAATTTCAGTAAGTTTTTCTTCGATGAAGGCAGTGCACCCTGGAGACCACTAGATGGCAAGCTTCCAGTCCGTGTTTTGTTCTACTTGACCACAGTCCAGTTCTTTGTCGCTTCTTCGTGTGACCGGAAATGCCACAGAATAGTGAAGGCACTCCTCCAGGTACCTCAGGCTGCCATGTCCATCACACAACTCAATAGTTTCTAGAGCGTCACCACAGTATCTAATTGATTCAGCTGGTGACGACCAACAGCTGCTCTTCACCCTCGCAAGTGTAGATCTGCCGCCAATCTCTGCAGTCTCCCTCTTCTTCGCGTGTTCACTGTCTCTCCTGAACTCTTCTGCCACAACCTTTGAATCCACACTGTCAATCACTTTGTGGATATATACTCTTCCTCACATCCCACGCCGCATTCCACTGCATCAAGTCGCACCGTCACACAACACAACGCCTCACTCACCGGGAGTTGCTTGCTCCGCCTGTCTCTTGTCCTTGTCTTGACTCGATTGTCGTGGTGCTCTCATGCAGGCTATCAATGGTATCACCCTCGGCTGTTGCCAGATCTCCCCAAACAGCGCCGACCTTCTCGCTAACTGCCTGCGCAGTAGTCCCCAGCACTCCGCCATGCCTTTGTCTTTCGCCGTGAGGTGTGCTTCTCTTGGCCCCACAATGTCACTCACCGGGTAAGTTCTTTGTATATACTTACACAATGTGGTGAGGGGGATCTCTGCTTCGTCCTCCGTGACGCTCGACTTGACAGCTGGTAGGATGTGGGATTGGTGACTTACTCTCAAATCGCTGTCGGGTACCGCTTTTCACTGCTTTCTTCTCTCGCTATGTCTTCTCTCATTTTTCTCTTTATTCATACTCCCAGTCTGTCAACATCCGCCAACACCGTTTCTGTCTTCTTCTTTTTTTTTGTGTGTTGAGGTTGTGTTTTTCTTTTCTTCTCTTTTCCCTCGTCGCCAGAATAGTATTGTCTCAATGAGGAGAGACGCAATGAAGTGGTGGAAGAGTACTTTATTTGCGAAGTTCCACAAGCATAAACAATGACGACCCCAGTCACAGCTGACTAGGCACAACTGCCGGTATAGAAGCTCACCGGCGCTCACCTTGGAACGCTCACAGTGGTGACATTCTAAGTGATGTCACATCAGAGTGTTCCAAAGCGTACAGTGGGAGAGAAGGGTGGTGGGTGGTTATGTAACATCTGTGGGAGGACGATACCACACATTCCTTTTAAACAGGTCACCCAAACACGAAATAGGAGCATCCAAGGTATAATCCTTTTAACCTCTTATTGTATATATGTATGCGTTGTGTATTATATATGCGTAAAACATACTAACAAATGATACATAATTAATCTTTTGAGAGAAAATGGTTTATTAAAGGAAATATATAAACCAATAAATTGTAACTTTACTCTTGGATTGCCAATTAGTTTAAGGAGTGTAAAAGAAACTCATGATTTATTTAAAAAAGAATAACTTTATGTAGGAAGAGATAATTATTATATCTGTTCGCAGAAAGTATTGCGTAATATGTCCAGTAGGCATCACATTTATTACCTCCTGCCAAAAAAAAGGGCTGGGCGCACATGCTGGATGCCATTACCACTCTCTATCTTGGTCTATCCATGTGGTTATCATTTATTCATGAGGGGCTAGGGCCCTGCCACATCACATTCCCCAGTGTCGGAGGTGACATGATAGCATCCGCACCACGAGACTCAATCAGAAAGGGTCCAGACTTCCTGGCACCGGATACACTACGCCCGGTAAGGTATTAGGCTCAGGAGACGGGTGGGTCAAACATCTAATAAGTGTCCAAAGTAGTCTTAACAATCTGCCAAGAAGTTCTTTAGGTGGTATCACTCCATATGAAGTCCTTTTTGGGACCAGATGTTAGTATCGTACCTCGTTTGTCAGACTTCAGTGGTAGACCAAAAACCCTTTGATATCAAAGACCATTTGGCTGCTTTACAGGACTTTAATGAAATAAGAACGAAACAAAATAACGTGCTCCTAAAGCCAATCACCACTGATGAGAAATCGACGGTCCCAGCAAGGCCTGTCTGGATTCCTAAGCTTGGGGATCTAGTCAGAGAGAAGATCCCGGACAAGAAGGAATTTGGGCCTTCTTACAGACAACCAGTACCTGTCCTAGCAATTCACGGATCACGAACAGTATTACTGCCGCCCCTTGCTGGTAAAAAGGAGAAAAGGTTTATGTCAATCGATCTGGTCAAACCACATCATGGGGTCGATCATAAGCAGTAGGGCAAGTGGACTCCGACCAAGTAGCAGACACTCTAATCTGGCTACTATCCAAGAGGTTCAAACTGACAGACTCATCACCTTTGAGGAATATGCAGTGCGAAAAGAAGGAATATGCAACAAAGCTATGGGACTTGTACCTCTTGAGACCCAAATAACAGTTTGTCAAGAAACACCTGTCTACAATGAAGTAACAAGTGATCAAGTGATTCTAGCCATTTCAACAAATCCTGATGCAATCCCTACAATTGACACAACTGCCTCTGGCTATTTCATTAACTTTGATACGTTTTATGAGGATCCCAGTGAACCTGAAACAACACCAGTAAAACGAACTTTCAAAGAACAAGCAACACCTTTTTCAACACCTGGAAAAGACTTATCTGGTTTCACCATGGATTGAACTTTGGATTGTGTTGGGTGTGCGTTTTCTTCTACTTTGGTTGACTCTGGTAATAACTTTGGGAATGACGATAAATGGAAGATATGTTAAAAAGGACACAGCAAGTAAAACCGTCAACTTACTACTCAAGCCACACAAATCATCTCATTGTGAACAAAGAGTCTTGTCATCAGTGACCATCACAGCCGTTCCTATACCTGGTGGTATAGCCTGGAACAGAACTGATAATGACATTTTTGGCCCTGCGGAGCTGTTGAAGATTCCACACCAGTTTAAGATTTCCTTAATTGACTTTGTTTCATCTAGTACCTTTTCTGATGATCGGGACTTCGAGACTATTAATAATATGATGTCAGACTTAGAAATGTCTGCTGTATTTACAAATCATGAATACTTAGAAGGTTCATCAGATTTTGAACAAATGTATTGTTATAATCACTATAGTCATAATTTCTTGCACAAATCTGCAAACCCTAGAAATGTATTGATGTATAATCAAAGGGAACATTGTCCAACGCCACAAAAGGGTAGCTCAAAAACATTTTTGGGAAATGTTCCATACTTTTCAGGTTTTAATATATCCAATCAAGAATCATTTTACTTTAAAAATGTTAATAAGACAGGAATGAAAAGTATGTTGACAAATACTAAACAAATTTATGCTCAAATGTCCTCACTAGGTTTTGACTTTTGGAAAGACAACATTGAGACACAAACTGTCTGGGGCACAAAATATTGGCAAGTACAAGGGATAGAAGCTTTATTTAGAGCCTGCATCATCCCAGAGCAAATTATGTTTTTGAATGACACTGTCCAACAGACATCTTGTCTTGGGTTAGCCAAGATAAAAGATCTAAACAATCCATCCATACCTACACCTAAAACCTGATAGTGATAACACTGCAGAGGGGGAGGTCGACATACATACTATTTTGCATCACAACAGAACAGATCCAGATTGGAAAAATGGTTAATCTGGCCCACAGAAACAAACAACTGTCAAGAGAGATTCCTGAATAAAAGACGGGTGTTCACATTCACTAAGCCAGATCCAAGATATGTTCAGAGACAGTATCCAGGAATAGTAACAACATACAGTTTAGGGAAACTGTGCCTTGAATGGTTAAATAGATCTACACTCAAGGATGTAAAGCAACACTTATCTTTGCTTAAAGATGGCGCTAATTTTAGGGAATTCTTGCTAGGACCAGAGACACTGTGTCATAAACGTTCTATATATGCCAGTATCTATGCTGCTTATAATGAAGCATGGAAGATTATGCAAGCAGAGACTGCAGAAAGAATACAAGAAAGTGATCGTATTCATTTAGAGAAAACTCTCCCTGTGGTTGACAATGGGTTAACAACTCTGTCGTCCAGAACATATTCCTTGGACAGCATAGTATCCTCTGCCATAGACATCATGGAAAAGGACTTGGTCATGTTGCAACATGGTCAGTCGCAATTACGTGCTATCATGCTATTAGGCTGGATGTTACAAAACCTTTGTTCAGGCTATGTGCCATGGCGTTTAATCAATATTACGCCACTGTTTTCAGAATTTAATCTCACTGATAAACAGATCAAACTGGCACAAAGAGGAGCAGACTATACAGTGCTGAGCATTGAAAAACTGGAAAGATTGCCATTTACATTCGCTGAAAAGCCAGCCACTGAATGGTTTATACACGGAACAATCACTCTGCCTGTTACAATTTTCCATTTTCAATATTGCCTAAAACATATACCAGCAGGCACACATGAAAGGTTGGGTAAAGAATACATCAAGACATCCTGGGAATTACCGTACACACACAGATGTTGGAGTGTGGGAAGAGAGGTGTTTCTTAGTGGTAAAAATTGTGAAAATGCACTAAGCGGTTCTCTCCTTTGTCAGGGTATTAATTTACACAGGGTCTGTGAAGGTTCCTTATCCTGCCACCTGCAAGGTTCTCTGGCTGCGGTGATTGATCCACTATTTGGACAAGTTTCAAATGGAAGTTATATTATGTTGAACAATCACAGCTGCTGTGGCATGCTGCCAGGTTTACCCTTTCTAGTAACTTTGTCAGACAGGGGCTCTTGCTGTATGCAAGTATTATTTCCAAAAACCAAAACAGACCGGGCGTCGCCATTATGGCCTTCACTGAACATCTCTTCTATACCAATTGATACTTTAAGCAGAATGAAAGCCATTCTGTAACAGAAAACTGTGCCACTGACCTCGGCCAAAGAGACCTATGATCTGCAAGTCGCAAGGACTTCAGCAGAGATACATGCCCTCTTAACTACAAATTGCCCTATACATTTCTCAGAAATGTTAAGCCGTATTTTAAACATGTCTGATACGAGTGGTATTGTACATGTATTTAAGACAGTATTTTCTGGACTGTTAGCACCTTTTGAAGCAGTCCTAGGGATAATTCCAATCTTTGTGCACTCTGTGTTGGTGGATTGCCTCTCATTTTGGGACTCGTTGCAGGGATACTATTTTTGCTCCGACTGCTTCAATATGGCAAGCCAATCCACAAGCGACACCTATTCTCCATGGAAACAACTCTACTGGCGATGAAGTGTTGTGAGCGCATCATCCAAATTTTGGGAATAACTTGTTTAAGAGAATTAAATACCACATGGTTTCTGTCATTCAGACCAATTAGGCAAGATTGCATCTTACCTGTTCTACACTGCCTGCTATGCGGAGAGGAATGCGTGCTAGACATATGTCTGACACTCCCATCAATCATGCCAATGGATGTTGATACTTTGCTTGAAACAGTAATGGCCCATGCACTGTGTTGTGCCCAGCGGCTACCAATTCTGATGACAGCGTTCATTGAGATCTCACAGACGCAAAATGCTGACGGTGAGGTACGAAAGGAAACAGGCACAAATGTATCATCCACTACGAACATTGCCAATGCGACCAATGCTGACGGCAATGTTTCACATCTATGTGCTGTTGATTTTCTTAACGAGGTAATTCAACTTTCATCTACAATGGTGGACGAATTCTTTACAGACTTAGAAGATTTGATGTTTTCTCCAAACAATAACACTGACTTTTGATTTGGCACACAGTGTTCAGAGAGACTCTGAATTCGACCTTAATTTTTTCAAAACAAAGTTTAAACTTTTGAACTCTTTTTTTCTATGATTAACTTTTTCTTTTTCCAAATTTTTATTTTTCATTTGTTGGCACAAAGTAATCTGCTTAAAGTAGAACTATTAATAGAGAACTAGAATACTTTGAAAAACTTCCAGAGACAATATTTATTTTATTTATTTATTTTTTTTATTTATTTATTTTTTTATTTTGTCCTTGTCCACATACACAAACAGTTTTATGCATTCTGACATGAAATGGTTTCAGCCTTTTTTCTTCTGTATTTATGAGCCATTTCATAAATGTATATTTTCATGATTCATTCAGTAAGCCTTTACAAATGTCAATTATATGCTTTGAATGAACCATTGCTTTGAATGCGTACAGCACCAATGTGCTTTTGTGTACAACCAGTATCATTGCATTTTTATGTATTTTGGGTGGGTTTTAAAACATCATGTTTAGATATGTTTAACGTGTTTAGAACTTAGTAATGTCATACATAAGAAAGTAGAGTGGGTGTAGTATGGCGTTTTAGATTCCGAATGGATTTTCCTGATTCATGCCCTGATATAGGTACAATTAATGCTGCCCTTATATAGGCATTGAAATCAAGCCCTTATTTAGGCATAGCCCATGCAACCCAAATACAGGCATGGCTACTTCCATCCGTTCACCAAAACTCACAATGATTTCTTGAAGAACCAGCTTAGGCTGTTAGGGTCTTCCCCTTGCTTGAATATTGACTTCTCCAAAAAAGTTAGTTTTACAATGAACATCTATTCCTTAGGGGTTCATTCATGACGTTCATATCCCCGACTTTACCTCAAACATGGCATTCCTCAACACCTTCAAGGTATAAATATACCTTCACTTGCTATGGCAGCATGGTGGTTCGGAGCAGTTCGACGACCTACTTGCCTGATGCAGCTCTCTACAGCAAGTGTAGAAGGAAGTCGACTCTCCAGCTGACGCACAGATCAGGAAGCTGCCGTCCTCTGATGAGAAATCTAGCTCCAGTGTTTCTGACTCCCCTTGTTGGGTGTTGGAAAATCGAGTCCCGAGACGGAGATACCAGACCTCCTTCATTCTAAGATATGGAGCGAATTAGAACCTAGAGAAACCTTTGGTAGATTCTTGGCAAAAACTAAACCTATGCTAAAGACAATACTTACTTCTTCGTTTGTACTAGACCTAGGTTAGGTACATTGGGGTAGGCGTATTTTAGAAGCACCAGTTGAGTATTTTAGCCTATGTTATTTATGTACGTATTTTTATATGGCTTAGAAACCATACAATGCTATTACACTATTATTTTATAATGCTATTCTCGATGTACGCATTATACTTTGCATTCTGTCTAACAATTGTAGCAGTTCACCTCTTTTGCAAGAGAAAGAAGACTGTTCAATAAACTTTTGATTGAAAACGCCCTTCTCACTATTTCTCTGCAACTCTGTAGAAATGAAGCATGCATGATTGACTGAGTGAAATACTTATCTATTGTTTCTACAACTCTGAAGATATTTTCCAGTCCTAGGGAAACGAAGTTGTCATGTTTATGCGGTTGTCAGAAACGAATCCCTTCTTGTGAATTCAAGAATGGAAAGGGGTGACCACTCGGTCCCCCCGAACGTATGGTTGGGTGCCCCGATCCTCCCGGGAAACCATTTTGGGCGGGGGCGTGTCTCGGCTGGTATGCCCGAAGCGGCGTAGCCGGGGCGCGCCTTTTCCCGCCCAAAAGGGGTTGTCCTAGACACCTACACCGATGGCCACGCCAAGTAGGCGTACAGGCGGAGGGTACACGCCCTCCCGAAGAAGAATAAAGAGAGCGGGAATCCGAAGAAGCGTCCTCTTGTTCCTGTGCTTGGAAGCTGCACCCACTCGTTGCACGTGAGCCCTCGACGGAACAAGGAGCAATTTTGACCCACCCACCAACCCCTTATGGCAATGTTAGTTTTGTAATAAAGTTTTGGCTCTGAGAACATCTTCTTTCCCTCCGTATAAAAGAAAAGGAATGTCTAGTTAAGGATGTAATTTCTGTTTGTAGGTACTGTTCTCCTGAGGTGTAAACAATTGATACAAGTAGTCAGGATAATATTTTCTCCCTTAGTAGGTAAACAAATGTCGTATTTATTTTTGGTCGGGCGGTAAGGTCATGATCGGTGAGCAGTAATTTCAAGGTCCCAAGAGGGGGGCGCCACCCACTATGGATGGGAGCGCCCGGGGGGAGGCGGCTATTGGCCCCTCCCACTGGGAGGCGGCACCCACTAAGGATGGGTCGCCTAAGGGGAGACGGCCATAGGCCCCTTCCAGGGGAGGAGGCGGCTATATGCCCCTCCCACGAATTTCCCGGGGCCTGGATATCCGCGACGGCGGATGTGAGAGAGAGTGTGGGGTGGGGGGGGAGTCCACGCTGTCCTTCCTACAGATACCTCACACGGGTGCTCGGACGACCTTTAAGATGGCGTCGAGCTGAAATAGGGGCCCCCAACAAGACAAGGGAAATTGGAGTTGGCACGGAGGGTACAGTCCTCTGCGCGGCCGCCACTCACACCGTGAGGGCGAGAGTTTTGGTAGTAGGGATCTGACACCGGTTGTGACCTTGCCGTTGGCCCTTAATGCTAGGTTGTACAATTTTAATTTAGAATGTATGCATTTGCAGGATGTTAGACTCGGCTAGGAAACCTTTGTATTAGAGATTTGTTAAGGTTAGCCAATGAACATGTCTTCATCGAAATGTAATAAATGAAAATTGTACATGATATGAAACTTTTATTTAATGTTTTAATTTTGTTTCATATTTTAATAAATACGGCCGGGAGGGTGACTCCCTCCCGCCTTCCAAAAGTTCAGAACTGCGTCCGTCTTCCCATCCTTGGGGATTGTGTTGGGAGGGGGTGACAGGCATCCCGGCCATAAGTTTCTAGCGACCTCCGAGCTAGCTGGCACTCACAATTATGTTTAGTATATTCAATCCAGACCTACTGACCTAAGTCCTACATCATATCTATAGGATATATTATTCTAATGCGCAGAGCCTATTGGGAATATAGGAACTACACTACTAAGTCACAACCACCAGAGAAGAGGAGAGGAGTGTGCCTAACGGCTCGGGCGGTCGACCTTGAATCTGGGGAACTGGGTTTGAGTCTTGGCAATGAAGCTGAACATTCTGTGATTCTGGGCAAATCACTTAATCTCCCTGTGCCATGAATGTGTGTCCTCATGTAACGCAACTGGTGCTATGTAAAGTGCTCTGATACCCGATACCCGGTCAAGTTTGCGCTTTATAAAACTCCTTACAAAAGAAGACTGAAGAGAGCTACTGACTTAGCCCTGGCCCTACCAGCCTGTCTGCAGCCCTCGACGAACCTGCACCAAAAGATGACTCGTCCAGCAGCCCAGTGGCCTACAAAACCTCAGGAGATCTACCTGCCTTCAACAAAGATCTAGATCTCCAGAGAACAGCGGATCTGTTCACCAGCAAACTCTTCAAAGACTCTGTGACCTTAAGAACTGCAACGACTGCCCCTCGTTCCACCTCTGCATCCGACGCCTCAGGCCCAAATCCAGGTAGCCTACCAGTTCCAACAAGGTTCCCAAACACTCCAGAGTCTGAGTCCCCCTTGAGCTGACCTCTCCTGGACTCCTCGGCATCGCCTGGAGCCTATAGATGGAGCCCCCTCAACCACGACCTGCTCTGGTAAGCCATTTCTGACACCAAATTCCCTGCACCGTGGATCTTGGTGAAGAAGATGAAAGGTGTCTCAATGTCCCTAAGCATTGCAACGTACCTCTACAGCTGTTGGTTTCCTTCAGGTAGGCGTCCTGGCCTGAGCCTGTAGCCCTTTTCCGAATTGGCCTTCCGCCATTTCTTTTCATTTGGCACCCAATGCTGTACTTGCACCCTGCACCCGGCCACTTCTGCGCTGCTAGTGGTGTAGTGTTGGTGCTGATTTGGGCCACATCCTGTGCTTGCTACAACCCCATAAGACCGCTCCAGCCACTGCTTCTTACCTGTAAGCAGCCTCTGTCCTTTTGACCCAGTCCCCATTGATTTGTATTGGGGACCCAACCTCGAACTTGCAACCTGCACCTGGTCACCCTCTGTAGCTAGTGATGCACTGTTGGTGCTGAACTGAACCTTGCTCAATACTGGTCCTAACTGTTGAAGACTGGCCTTGTAAGTCAATGTTATCTATAAGTATGCAGAAAGATTTCTTCCTCCCATGGTAACATTGCAAAGTCTGAAAATAGCACGGTGTCCTTTTTTTAAACTGTAAAATATTTTTCTTGCAAAACGTATTTACCTAAAATGAAGTTCTGTGGTTCTGCAAAATAAATATAACCAAGTATTATTTTCATAAATTGGTATGGATTTAATAATTGAGTGTGAGTCTCATTTACTGCCACTGTGTGTACAACAAATACTTAACCCTACCTTCGGATAAGCCTAACTGCTTACCCACACTACCACAAACGAGAACATTAATATTATCTACCTTAGCCTCCGTAAAACTTTCGCGGATCCACAGGACTCTCTGTACATTATACATCTTTCTGGTATAGTATAAAGAGAGGCAGCTTGCTACACCACTGCTTTTAAGCAGGTGGGTTTTTACGTCATATTTTGGCAGGCGTGTCTTATTTTTTGTTTAATCCTCATTTTGTTTTGCTGATATGTTGGGTACTCTTTTTTCACATGCACGGGTGTTGCAAGAAGAAAAAAAAATACATTTATATAATTCCTGGATAAACCCTGCATTTGTTTTCTGGCATTTTTTTGTTAGTCAGAAATATTTACAGGTGTGGCTTGGGTATTGGCTTTTCGGTAAGGACTGCTTGAGGAAGAGGGTAGAGAAGGTAATGACCAGGATAACTACCGGTAATCTACATTACTCTGAGTCCCAGTCTTCCTTGATGGAGTCCTAATGCCCTAGCTCCCACCCTTTTAGCTTGATTGTTTCTTGGATATTCTATACCGCTTGGTAGGTTACAGAAAGTTCTTAGGCAGTTCCTCCCTTTTAGGCACTACTGATTATGCAGCAGCCATATTGGAGGAACTTTTTTTAAAGTGACTAGGTGATAGGCTTCTGTAAATGGGAGAAACACTCACAGGGCCGGACTGGGAACCAAAACTGGCCCTGGCCAAGTGCTCGCCCCCCCCCCCCCCCCTCCTCCCAGGGGGTTGGGGGTGCCGCGGAGCTCTTTGCCAGGGCCGGTTTTTGGCCAGTTTTGTTTCCGGATCCGATTTTGCAGCTAAGTTGCAAAAATGGCCCTGTGTCAAAAACAGCCCCCAGGGGCCCAAAAATGGCCTTCACCCGTGCGGCACACCGGGGGATTGCCCGGTGCCCGCTACGGCCAGTCCAGCCCAAAACACTCACTCAGTAAGGGTAATGAGGAAGACCTGGAGTAATGAAGATAACTGGTAAGCAACCGGATCATTAATGCAATGTGATTTTTTTGTGTTTTACCACAGTAGTGTAGTGTGTTCTGTTTTAACTGTTTCGATCTGATGTGCCCTGTTATATTTTAAATGTGTTGTTCGAATTCTTGGTGTATGTACTTGTGTTATGCTTCATTGTTTGCAAGAAACATGTTAACAGAGGTTGCTAAATTTGCAGACTATAGCAGCACATTACTGTAAAGTTCCTTTGACAAGCAACCTTTTGCCACTGTCTAAGGTGGTAAAATATCTAGGTAGATTATCTTCCCTACTTTACATACTTAAGACACCAGTCTACCCAAAATTGTGTTATAGATTGCGTCTAAAATGGCTCATTGTTTTGCCACAGTTCTGAGATGACTGGTGTTGAAGAGCTGAAGCAGCTGTCTTTTAGTATTTTGAAACATTATTAAATGGTTGCTTGTCATGGTACCTTTGCTTATATAAAGCTTTCGGATGGAAATGTAGTATTAGTTTTTCAGATATCTAAATTAAACAGCACAACATAAAACAATAACAAACACAAAGCAACGTAACATGATAAAAAGATTAATTGTACGACAAAAAAAACAATCAAAACAGAACGCAGCACAGCATCATTTTGCAATCATGCAACACTAAATACCAGTACCGCAGAAATCAGCAGAACACACAACAAATAGGCATAAACATTCTTATCACATATTACCACCAACAAAAAAACTTTGTTCATCCCGCAAATATCCTGCAGCTGGAGTCTTTGTTTTTACAGGTGAGGTTCACTTTCGACAGCTATAGGTTGCTCCTATAGGCAGCAATTGGGGGAAAATTAAGGTAACGATAAGTAACTATTGTCTTTGGGAAAACAGAGTGGTATAAAACCCTAGAGTATTATTTAAACACTCTTCTGAGTAGTAATGTCAAGTTAAGTTTTAGTATGTGCCGGGCAATATTGATATATTCCATATAGATATCCTAATATAGGCTCAGGTAACATCATAACCCTTCACCTATATTCTCCTCTACATTACATACATAACGGTTCTTAGAGGCTGACCTTTTGCCTAGATACGACACTGCACACAGAACACAGTATTTTCCCTGGTAAACGCCTCATACATTATGCATGAGGATTCTTGGAATTACAGCCGGGCTACCATCTCCTGTATAATATCTAGGTACTGCCGCACATCTAAAACTTCTCCGCCAGGCCAGAAATATTTTCAACAGAAACATCCTCAATTCAAAAAAAGAATTCTTCAGATTTGAACTGGGGAACACCAAGAACAGAACACGGTATTTTCCCTGGTAAACGCCTCACTGCACACAGAACACAGTATTTTCCCTGGTAAACGCCTCATACATTATGCATGAGGATTCTTGGAATCACAGCCGGGCTACCATCTCCTGTATAATATCTAGGTACTGCCGCACATCTAAAACTTCTCCGCCAGGCCAGAAATATTTACAACAGAAACATCCTCAATTCAAAAAAGAATTCTTCAGATTTGAACTGGGGAACACCAAGAACAGACCTCACAAGCTATTTGAACTGGTCAAACACCAATCAAACAAGTTGGCCAAAACATCAAACGAAACAACCAAATCACTAATATCCTCTGAGGAGTTCTCCTCCTTTTTCTCTGACAAAATCACAGCCTTAGGAAACGAACACGGATCCACCATTTACTCTCAACCCATTCCAGTTCAGCCTCCCCCCTTTGCGCCGCCTCCACAGGCTTCTCCCAAGAACCAATCACACTGGTCCGACTTCAAAAGCTATGACGAACAAGCCATCTCAGAAATCTGTTCCACCTTAAACCCGAACAACCACTTCAATGACCCACTCCACGCTAATTGCCTAGCTGGCACCGCCCAGTCTATCATTCTTAGCTGGACTGCAATAATAAACACCTCCCTTCTTCAGTGATCCATACCCGATTCACCTAAAGCAGCCCAAATCCTCCCAATCTTAAAAAAACCCTCGCTGAATCCTGCATCACCTGACAACTTTGGACCCATCTCCAACATCCCACTCTTAGCTAAACTTCTGAAGAAGTGTGCGCAACAGCAGTTGAGCCAACTCATCTCCAATTTCCACCTGCTAGATGACTTCCAATCTGGATTCAGGCCCGGACACAGCACAGAAACCACCATTCTCCACATTGTGGATGATGCCCTCCAAGCCCTGGACCAAGACAAAACCTGTTTCCTAATCCTCGTAGATCTGTCCTTGCCCTTCGACACAGTTAGCCATAAAAAAACGTCTTGAACGCCTCAAACTCAGGATGGGAATTGGTGGCTCTGTCCTGGAATGGTTTAGGTCCTTCCTCCACAACAGATCGCAGAGATTCCTGATTACCAGCAATTTGTCTGCCCCTTCCCCGGTCACTGTTGGAGTCCCCAAAGGTTCAACGCTGTCCCCCACCCTCTCCAACCTTTTCCTAGAACCACTTGCCGAAGTACTACACACCGCAAACATCTCGTACCACATGTACGCAGATGACACCCAGATTTACATCAAGATCTACTCTATCGAGGGAATTCTCTCCATGAATGAAGCCTTGAAACTGACTGTCCAATGGCTCTCATCCAACCAACTCAAACTCAACGTAAAGAAGGAAGAATTTCTTCTAATATCCCCACCCAAAACCAACCCTGAGCTTCAGATATGGATCAAGGCCATCACAGCCATAAACTGCCCTCGAACCATTGTGTAATTGACCAAATCCCTCGGAATAACCCTGGACGGCAACTTGAACATGGGGGACCACATCAACTCGATGGCTAAATCAGCCAGATTCCACCTGAGCTATCTAAGGAAACTGAAACCCTTCCTTGACACTCCCAATTTGAAAATGGCTGTTCAGGCATTAGTCATCTCAAGACTGGAATATGGCTGCTCTACCCAAGATCTCGCTGGCACCTTTAAAAGCCTGCTTCAACGTGGCTACCAGGTTTCTAACAGGCTCAAGGAAGTTCGACCATATATCACCACATTTGAAAGCGCTGAACTGGCTCCCTCTACAGGCCAGAATCGAACTCAAAATGGCATGTATCACACACAAGGCATTATACACAAACTACCCTGAATATCTTGCATCCTATTGTGTTTTATGTGTAAATTTGAAGTGAAGAATTACTGAATGGATATTATTCACTAGTGGCTAGGATACAGATGGATTGTGTGTGTGAGGGTGTGTAGGGGTGTGTGTGTGTGTCTAAGGTGCTTTGGTGTTTCAATTGTACTGCAGACCCAAGGTAAACTGCAGTGCGGAAAATGTGTAGCCGCTCCTAGTCGTGGGTGTAGCATATTTGATTTAATTTAATTTGATTTGATTTGGGATTTATATAGCAGATGGCTACTCTAAGGCTTCCCCACGCTGACGATGAGAGCTGTGGTAAGAGACGGAGCCCATTGGTGGTTTACAGGAAATAGCCAGGTCTTCAGTTTTTTTCTGAATGCCAGTTCATTTTCGAGTGTGAGAATAGACGAATTGTGTATAGGTACAGCTACCATCTTTGTAGTAGCCTATATCACACAGTTGTGATCATATTGAATATGGATAATGAAAAGTTCCTGTGGATAAAGGGTTCTACCATTTGGAGGTGCAATCTTGCATCAAGTGTGCCATACGCCATGGCCTTCACGCCGGGCATCACACAAGCCAACCATAAGAATAGGTACTACGCCATGTTACATCTTCTGAGGAGTTCACCAAGGAGGGTAGGGAGCAGTTCAGACAAATGAATACTATGAAACCAGTGATGGGTCCACCATGGTGTTTAAACAACCAGTCAAACTCTGTGAGTTCATCAAGAAGCAGATGACTGACCCCGTAAGCTCGGGTCTATTGCCACCTTGTTAAAATTACAAAGGACGGCTGTGCTCTTTTTAATTTGGCATGAGGAGAGCTGCAAATCTAGATAGGTTCATCAAATGTGTATGCATTTTTTAAAACAAACAATTTTTATTGTTTTTTTTCTATTTATCAGAAATACACGTTTCCTTGTGTATTGGCAAGATACTCTCACAATTAGTTTTGTTACACAGTAGTACTAGGCATCGTGTTTTGTAACACATTAAGCATGATATTATGTCTTATTTTACATGTTTCTACTAAGTGGAGATGACTGGGTTAGAAGTGGTTGAGTGATTCACTATTCAGACTTTATATTTCCAGGCTTTACCTTTATTCGATCTTTTAATAGCATTATTCTGAATCATAATATGTTTCATTACATTTCCCCACATTTTCTGACATGTGTGGGCTGCCCCTGCTTTCTTCCGTTTCTTTCTTTTGCAACATTGAGCAATCCTTATCTAAAATCGGTTCATCAGAGTTTGGTCCTGCCTCTCTTCAAAGCCTAGCAGTATTTTGTCTAGCTACTGTCAGTCAAGTATTACAACATCATGTTTTGTATTAGTATTCAGCCAGTCTTTAGTAACTTTGGGGCATTCCCACTGTGTGTGAAAGAATGTTTGCTTAAGCCGCATCCCCTCAATCAAATATTCAACTGTATATAACCTGTAGCCAGGCTCTGGAATAGCAGATGTTTTGCGGTATGCAGCAGTTCAATTTGGACCACGTTAAACACTTCTTCATTACTACTTTCCTTGGCGGAATCCTACTCTCAACTAGGCTCCCCTCTGTTCTCTTCATCTAAATGGCAATGGCCTTTTCCCCATTTTTGCTTTACTTCTGTCACCTCATCCTGGAAATTGTTCCTCAGTTTTTTGTAGATCATTGATTTATTTATGGCTTTTTCTTTTATGAGTCAATCAATATCCTGTTTTTCTAGTAGGGAAAGCTTTATGTTTTCCCTAATTTTGCGTTAGTAATATACAATGATTTCCTATGTTTGTGTTTCTAGCTTGCAATAGTGACTTCAAAATGTTGCCTCATTGGCCTCAAGCCCATTAACATAACAGTAATCTGAGCTTTACTTCCACCTTCAGAAAGCCAGTGTCCTTAAGAGGCCTTCCAGAGGGTGATCTTATCTAGGCTTAAGTGTTGTCCTTCTGGAAAAGTCTACATCGCCACAGCCATTTTGTTTAAAGCAGTAGAGGCAATTGAGTAGCCCCTACCATCTCTGAAGCTCAAGTCCAACATGTTTACAGAAGGCCTTCGGTGGCTCTGGGGCCCCTTCTGCCTTTGAACAAAGTTCTACTAGAACTGGTGTTGGATTCATAGAAGAAATCCTTTTTGGGCCAGGCAGTTCGCAGGCAGATTTCTCAGTGCCACAGGCTCATGCCTTTTGATTCAAAATCCCTATTGACCCATCCTACTCCTGAGAACTTTGTGGTTCAAGAATCCTCAGATAAAAATAATGTTTCGCCGTTTTTAGGTCAAGCCTGCCTGGGAAGCACATGCGCTTATCTGCGAGGTATGCTGTATTCAGGTAGGGACTTGAAGCTCCGTCCACTTCCAGCCCATATTTTTTATTGGCTTGTGTCAACTATAAGAATGTCATAACAGTGGGGCGATGTCTCACCCCAAACAAAAAGCATTTTCACTCTGCGTGTGGAATTTTAGCAAAGTTGAGAGAAATAACAGAAATGAACGAGTATAAAGTTGGAACAAAGAAATGAATATTAAAAGGAGTATGTTTAAGAAGATGTCGCCTTTGCAGGCACAATTAAGCAGTGCGATTGGTTGGGGTGAGACGTCGCCCCACTGTTATGGCGTTATGATCAAAGAGTGCTTTTTGGGCATTGCACTATCCAGTCTGCACGCAAAGCAATGAAATGTGATAAAGATATGGTAAAATGTATAAATAAGGAGTGCATCCTGTTCCCATATTTGACAACTTCAAGAATTTGACAATTATCACAAAGCTCCTAATTCCGATCGTGGTCTCCATTTGGCTATGACAGAAATATGTTTATGCTTTTGTCTAGAAGGCGCATACATACGTGACATATTTTAGATCAAAAAGAGATAAGGAGCATATTTTGTCCCATAACTGTAAAGAAAATTCTTGAGCTAGATCTTGTTCCCAAAGTAACTGAAGTTAAGTTTTAGCCCTATTAGTGTCAGGTTGAGAAAGGATTTTATTAATTGCAGCAGCTTTGAGGGAGAGTGAAAAATCTGGTGAGTGGAGGAGAGAAAGGGGAGAGGTAGACAACAAACTTTGTTGTGAAATAAAATCAGTTAAAAGATGCATGAGCAGTGGATATTGAGAAGAATGTGTGTTAGAGATGTGAAAAGTGTCACGAACTTGAGAGAAGTTCATCAGACCGTTATCATGAAGTAGTTGAGAATAAGTTGTAATGCCTTTGTCAATCCATTCCTTTCAAAAAAAGTGCTTTATTGTTAATTTTAAGGGATTTGTTATACCATATGGGTGTAAGAGAGTGAAGGTCAGCGTGTGAGAGAAAAGAGCGAAAGAAAGAAAGAACAAGTACATTAGGGTATTTAAGCGTGGGGGCAAGAAAACGTTTCGGAGGGTGAGTAAGAGGAGTAGCAGTAAGAAAAGAAAAAGGGGCAATTTGCTCGAGTTCTAAAGGACTCCATGCGGTTGTGGGGGAGGAACCAGTATTACCCAAAAAAGACCATATTTGCTTAAGAGTAAAAGCGGAGTGAAAATGCGAGATGTTAGGGAAGTTTACTCCACCTAAGTTTTTGGGTTGTTGAAGGCGAGAGAGAGATAATCAAGCTTTCCGATTATTCCATAAAAATGTAGTTAGTAAACTATTAATAGATTTTAAAAAAATACTGCGGGAGAGAAATAGCAAGCATAGAAAGATAAAAATAAACAATAGGGAGTAACATCATTTTGATAGTTGCAAGTCTCCCCCACCAAGATAAGAAAAGAGCAGACCAACCAGTTTTAAGGGAAGAAAGTTTTTAAGAACATCTTTGTGGTTAATTTTAATAGTTTCTCTGATGGTGTTAGCATATAGAATACCAAGACATTTAATACTAGTGAGGTTCCATTCAAAACCAGATCCAAGAAAGAGATGAGAAAGACAGAACTTATTGAGTGGTAAAACTTCGGATTTATCAATATTTAATTTGTAACCTGAGACTGAAGAATAATCCTGTATCAAAGAAAAAAGGGAAGGCAAAGAAGTGAGTGGATTAGAAATAAACACAGACTTGCTACTTTTTTTTACAACAGACTTTTTTTTACCCCCTCTGACTTACACAAATTTAAGTTACTTGATTCTAAAAAGTGTTGGTCCTGCCTTCATGAAAATGCTGATTTGTTACACATGTTTTTCTATTGTCCAGTAGTCAAATCCCTATGGTCACGAATTTGGTTACAATTGAACAAAATCTTATCTACCAATTTTCCTTTTGAAATTGTACATATTTTCTTAGATGGCACATCACCCATTTGGGATGTTCATTGTAATGTTCGCAAGTTTATAGATCTTTTTATAGCAATTTCTTTTCAGGTTATAACCACTAATTGGAAAGATACTTATAAGATATCTTATAACGCCTGTTGGAATTTACTGTGTCAGCCCCATAAACTCGACCATGCCTTCGCCACCAAAACTTCTTTATTGATTAAGAGAGACTTAATATGGCTGAGATACCCGCCACCCCCTCTCGACACAATCCCCAAGGATGGGAAACCGAAAACAGTTCTGAACTTTTGGAAGGCGGGAGGGAGTGACCCTCCCGGCCGTATTTATTAAAAATATGAAACAAAATCAAAACATTAAAATAACAGTTTCATATTATGTACAATTTCATTTCCACATCACGATGTTTGGCTAACCTTAACATATTTCTAATACAAATGTTCTCCTAGCCGAAACTAACTACAAAACATTTTAACTTGAAATTGTACATCCTAACGTTAAGGGCCAACGGCAAGGTCGTAACCGGTGTCAGATCCCTAAACCAGAATTACCCCCCCACTTGCGAGGGGCGACCGCACAGAGGGCTGTACCTCATGTGCATCTACCAATTTCCCTTGACTTGACGGGGGCCCCAATGAACTCGACGCCATTTAATGGTCGTCCGAGGACTCATGTGAGGTGTCTAGAAGGTAGCGTAAACCCCCCTCCCCACCCCACACAACTTACCACATCTGCCGTCGCAGGTGTCCTGGCCCCGGGAAATTCCCAGGAGGGGCCCGTAGCCCCTCCTATCCAGGAAGGGGCCTTGACCGCCTTCCCTTTCCTTTCGGCGGCCCATCCTTAGAAGGGCCCGCCTCCCCGTTGAGGGGCCAATGGCCACCTCCCCCCGGGCGCTCCCATCCGTAATGGGTGACGCCCCCCCATAGGGATCTTCCAATTACTGCTCACCGATCATGACCTTACCGCCACAGGCCGGATAGTTGACCGGCTATCCGGACCCCCCACAAAACTCCTGCCTAAAGGTCATGCTGTAAACTCTTTAGCCAAGCTATGAGGTCTCCTATGAGTAACGCATTCCCCACCCGGGACAAATGGACCCCATCCTCCAAATACATACTGTCCCCCTTGATACAACCATGAGGAATAGAAGGCAATGCACTTGAACGAAACAATCTACCCAATTTGTTATTTACTTTCTTCACCGAATGATTTATAGCAGACACTGAATTCGCCCCCCGCCACACCTTACGTGGAATCATATGGGACCATGCAATTGTGCACCCTGGAACCCTTCTCGCCAACCAACTTACTATGGAAAGTATCGCCTCGAGAAGAAGTCGTCTACCAGTGGTCACCAAATCGTTGCCCCCAAGATGGACTATGATTATAGATGGCGGTGACCTTGTCCGCCCTAACAAACCCTCGAAAAAGGATTGAAACTGGTCAATACAGAGCCCGCCCCTTCCGTAGAAGGACACCCTGTACCCGTATTCCCCAGCCATGTGAATCATGTCACCTGCTTTGAATACGTCCGCGGCACGCCTCACGTATGAGTGGCCCACGACCCACACCACTTTTTCCGCAGCCGGTGATGTTTGACCGCTGGTTCCCAGGTGTCGGGTCGACTGCACAGTCCGCCCCGCCTCGTAAGCTTGCGAAACTGTAAACCAAACAAAAACAAGAAGCGTGAGTACATGATAGCAGCTTCACAACATGTGCAACATACCTTTTGTAACAATTCGAGGACCAACGCCCCAAACGTTTCACTTTTTCTACACTCAGACCCCTGGCTGTAGCCTCAGTAGCAGCCCCTATCCGAAAGGAATGGGTCCCAAACTCGCCGGGGTTCAAGCCCGCGGCCGAAATTGCCACTGTAAGCACCCGCTGGAACTGAAACCTCGTCAGTGGGGTGGCATCAGCGTGTCTCAACAAGGTCCCCCCCCATGATGCCGCCCTCTGCGCTAAATACTCCTCTACGCAAACAACAGGGCACATGGGAGATCCGGGAATCCGATGTATGACTACGCAATCCCCAATCGCACCCTGATCGGCCTTGGACCTGACAAACGAGACAATCATCGTCTCCCCCTTAACCTGAATGTGCTCTCGGCACAGTCCCCCCACCGTATCCCGCTTGTTCTTCTCCACCAGTTCGCTTACCCGCATCGCCCCATGGAATGCTAATGCAAAAGCGGCCCGGAACAACACTGTTTCATACTGGGATGAACATGTCGCAGGGAGTACGGATAATAACAGGGCCAACCTATCCCGACCTATCGGGTGCCTCTCATCTACTCTGCGACCCTCAAGGCGTTGCCACCCACGTAGCGCTTTCTGCACAACGAAAGACGCTGTCGGGTCCTGGATCCCATGAGCCCTTGCCATAAAGGAAATGGCGGCCCGATGCCGTAGCTACTGATTTGCCTGCCTGATGTAAAGACAGCAAAAATTTTACGACAAACTCTTCCTGGCCCCAAAGAACCCAAAAAGGACCAATAGGAACGGAACGCCCCTTCATATGCCTTCCTTGTCCTGGGTGCTAAACTCTCTCCCACGAGGTTTTGTAGTTCGGGGCACCGAGAGACCAGAGAGCTTCGGGAAAGGGTGCCGCCACCGGGTCCGCTGTGGGCAGAAAACCCCAGAAGGCCTGCATACGGAAACGAGAAAGCGCATCAGCCGCTTGGTTCAGTACCCCCGGGACATGTCTTGCCCTAAAGAGCACATTCAATTGCATACACAATAACACAATTTCTTTGAGCAATCTCAGAATCCATTTGCAACGTGCTGCCTGACTATTGATACACTCAACCACGGTCATGTTATCAGACCAGAACACCACAGAGTGATCCCGAAACCCCTCAGGCCATGTTTTCAGGGCCACCAAAATAGGGAAAAGTTCGAGAAAAGCAATGTTACTCGTCAGCCCGCACTCGTGCCACCATGACGGCCATTTTTGAGCCAACCATTGCTTTCCGAATATGGCGCCAAAACCTACACTCCCCGCCGAATCTGTCCACAGCCCCAGCTCCTCGGAGGACACCGCCGGCTTGTTCCAGACAATTCGACCATTGAAATCCGCCAGGAATGCCAACCAAATGCGCATGTCCTGGCGAATCTCTGCCGAGAGACTCGTGCGGTGGTGTCCCTCCTTAAGACCGACCATGGCTTGTGCAATCGAGCGGGAAAAGGGGCGGGCCTTTGGCATTACTCTAAGGGCAAAATTCAACTGACCCACGGTTTGCTGCAATTGATGCAAGTTTACCTTAGTCTCCCGAATACATGTTTCAAGGGAGGCCCTGAATTTCACCACCTTTTCCTTGGGTAGCCGAAAGCAACCTTCCTCCGAATCGAGCTCTATCCCAAGAAACTCGAGCGAAGTCGAGGGCCCCACAGTCTTACCTGGTGCCAATGGCACACCAAAATGATTCATCAAGCCACAAAATTCTTTTAAAGCCTGTCCACATTCTGAATCCCCGGCTGCCCCCAGGAACAGAAAATCATCGAGATAATGCATAACATGCTGAAAACCCGTCTTTCTCGTGAATACCCATTGCAGAAAACAACTGAATTTTTCAAAATAAGCACAAGATATGGAGCATCCCATTGGCATACATTTATCCATGTAATATCGACCCTGAAACATGAAACCAAGGAGACGCTGATCGTCTGGGTGTACCGGGAGCAACCGGAACGCTGACTCGATGTCTGATTTTGCCATCAGCGCCCCGGGCCCCAGGCGATTCAACATGGTGACGGCCTCATCGAAAGATGCGTACCGCACCGAACACACTTCCGGGTCTATCGCATCATTCACGGAAAGACCTCGTGGGGCTGACAAATTATGTATTAGCCTAAACTCACCCGGGTCCTTCTTGGGGACCACCCCTAAGGGGGAACAAACAAAGTTAGCAACCGGTGGTAAATCGAATGGTCCGGCAACCCGCCCTCGAGTCACCTCTTTCCCAATCTTTACCTGTACCACCGCCGTATTCTGCAGGACCGACAGTTGGTTCTTACAATGTGCTTTACCCTGAAAATCCCCCACTGGAATGCGGAAACCATACGAAAACCCGTCTCGCAACACCCCAGTGGAGACATGATCCGGGTATTCATTGAGCCAAGGAATCATTGCCATGGTATCAACCGGGGTAGGAAAAGGCACCCCTCGGACTATTTCAGACCTGTTTGGCGCTTCCCCTACCACCGTTATCACCCGTTTTGGCTCTGCACATGGTCTCGGGATGGGAGGACTGTCCACACCCCCCACAGTTGTGTCTAAACTTGCATGACCCCTGTGGCCTTGTACATTTTCCCCTGTTAAAATTCCAACAGATCCCCTTTTTACCTGCGTTGCCACTCGACTTCGAGTGATGCTCGTTACCTGCACCCGTCCGAAAGGGTGTCCCAGACGAATGGCAGGAAGATTCAACCCCATTACCCCCCGACAATGGTACCTTTAACATGCCCGAATTCTCCATTTTTTGCCAAGAAATGGAGTCGTAACAATCCCAGGTCAAAGCTGGGTCGTGCTCTTTGGCCTTCCTAAAAACATTGTCATAGCAAAACCACTGATTGCCCTCGTATGATTGAGAATACTCCATGATACGTGTCTGATATATGGGCAACTCGGGCAACAACTCAGGCCTTCGTTCCCCCATAATTGAGGTGAATATGCCAAACGCTCTGCCCCAGTTACCTATGTTCTCATCGACCTTAAAGGCGGCCATTTTGGCCCGCCAAACACTCGGATGCAGAAGCTCTTTTTGACCCTTCACATGCTCGATCTCGTAGTGGTCGGTAAGCAAAGAAAACATGTTTACATACTTATCAGCCCAAATCTTTTCTTTAACTTCGAGTGGAACATGCTGGGCCACTTTCTCCCTTCGTGAGGGTACAGACCCCTCCCCCACAATCGGCAGTAGCCGCTTACCTGAACTAGGAGCTGTAATTGCTGCCGAACTCGTGCCCGCTGCGGTCTCACCCACCGGAACCTGTGGGGGAACAGAAGATGGTGCCTTCGCAGCCTCTCTAGATTCTCGCAATTGCCTCATTACTGCCCTGGCGTCGTCCGCCGTGGTGCCCTCACTATCTTTTCCCAACCACGCTGCCAGTTGTGCAGCCAACTCGGGAGGCATATCCTCCCCGTTCACCGGGGTGACTACAACGGGGATCGATTGCCCCTCCTTCGGAACCGGGATTGGCTCCTCGATCGGTGTATCGGGAACCGGGGCCTCCCCCCCAGGTGCCCCCCTCTTGGACCTCTTGCCTCTCCCGCTGGGGACTACTCCCGGTAATGCTGGTCCGACAACTCCCTTCGGGCCTCCAATCCCGTTCATTGCCGCCATCTGCTTTTTCATCTCGGCCATGTCCTTTACGAGCATGCGGAGCATCTGATCGGTACCGACCCGCTTTCCGACCTTCTTGCCCGGCATTCTCCAACGAAGATATCTGAAAGAACAAGAACAAAATTACAACGCTCAAAATTGGCTCTTCGTTCCGTCTCGAGCTCACGTGCAGCGGGGAGGTGCAGCTTCAGAGCACAGGAACAAGAGGATGCTTCCTTGGCTTGTTGCTCCTTTTATCCTTCTTCGGGCGGGCGTAAACCCGCCTCCGCCCGCCTCCGTGGGCGTGGCTGGCGGCTTCAGTGTCTAGGACAACCCACTCTAGGGCGGGAAAAAGCACGCCCCGGCTACGCCGCTTCGGGCATACCAGCCGAGACTCGCCTCCCGCCCAAGATGGCCTCCCGGGGGGATCGGGGTACTCTACCATACGTTCGGGGGGACCGAGTGGTCGCCCCTTTCCAAATGGCTGCCTTCGACTGACTTCCTTTCCAGAGGTGTCACAATTTGACGTTTTTTAGGTCCATTTTGCACCTGCAGTTTTGTTTTATATAAATAGAATTGTTTACATTTGCATTACATTTTAATAAATAAGCTTATTTCATAGGCTGTTCCCTTTCTCTCTCCTTCTTTCTCTTCTTTCTTTCTTCTCTCTCTTCTGTTTCCCCATTCTTTCTCTCTCCTTCTCTCTACTTCTCTCTTAAACAAAATCCCCTTTAAAAGCTTTTTCCCTTAGTAAAGTTTATTTACCCCCTTTGGGGTTGTTTTTTCAGATGTCTTTACCGTATCAAAATGTATCTCTTTTTGCTGCCTTTTTATTTCTGTACTGATGTTTTACATTGTGTACTCTGTTTAATAAAGCTATTTAAACTTACAAAAGAGATAAGGAGGTAACAGGGTAATGTACTACTTTCATTATTCAAAAAGCAAACAAACCCGGAAACGAGAGAGGAAAAAAGCAATTGCATGTACTATGCATAATTATACTGTTTAGAGTGAGAGACAGGATAAACCGAACCAAATCGGTTAAATAATATGGCTTCCAAGAAACATCTGTCATGCAAGATCTTTTTATGGCTTTTTATGTTCCAATAAATGAGGTGTGCCATCCACTGTGTGTAGGCCTAGGGCCAAGTATTAATGGCGGCCATCACCGGGCAAGGATGGGGGGGGGGATTTCTGGGGTTGTACTAAGCAGAAGGTCTAGGACCGAAAGGATAATTTGAGTCATTCTTTTTGTACTTCACAATGCCACACATGCTTTGGAATATCAGAGGATAGGCCTGTGGAAGATGGTGGGCAGCAACTTACTGTCACTGGGCAAATCTGGGCACTGTTGAAGACAATGCCGGACTCATCAATGGTGGTTTGTGTGTCCTTGCAGGCAAAGTCAGGGAGACTGCTTCTATGTGATGCAGAGATGAAGGGACACGGTATATTTAATGTATTTTTCCCCTTCATCTCATTTTTGGATTTCTTCAGTGCTACCCAAATAAATAGATAGATTTGGTTGCGTGTGGATGTGGTGCACCAAATTCCTTGCATCGATGGAAACATGTTACACTGCACCAATGTATTTCCACTAAGTTGCAGTTAATCAGTCTCCTCAACCCACTGTGGTCACTGCTCTTTTAATGGCTATATAGAAAGTGAAATATCAAATGACCTCTTACCTGGAAATGAATCTATGCTGTCAAACGGTAAGGTGTAGATCATCTCCTGCTCATGCTGCCGCGATAACTTGCCACTAGGTATGTGATATTTCACAACAGAGGTAATGTCTTCAGCATTGCAAGAATCTGTCACGTGCATTCTGTTGAAAAAATTAAATGTGTCTCATAAAACATGGCCAAGATGATTCTGAATACTGCAAAGTCTGCAGAACGTGTTAAAAGTCTTCATCCAGCCAACATATGCAAATTGTATTATCTGCTTTATTTGCACCACCTTAACTTGCTTGTGAATATGCAATCATACAATTCTGTGATTCATGCGTTTTAAAGTGCCTCCTGGTGACAACCTTAAACCATACATCATGTTGCTTTAATAAAGAGACTGCAGCTTCTTACTCTGGTCCAGGATTCTGGTGAGGTTCTGCATAACATAAAAGCTGGATGTTTACTTTGCTGAACGTGGACTAAAATAAATGGCAAAGCTAGAGAGAAAGACACACAATGACTACACTCTAAGATATAACCAAAGCAATGGTAATCCGCAGCATACCTTGTATTCCAGGATTATAGTAAAATAGTGATAGCTAACTGTTTGCATTAATCATTTGTCTTTTCACTCAGGTCTGCCCTCTTTTACATCTACATGGCCCCACTGGCCAACGTCATCTGCGCTTGCGAGATCAACATCCTCCTACGCAGCTCATACTGTCCCTCTTGGACAAATTCCCAATACAAGAAACAAATTCGCCACTTGTCTGTCCGAAGTGGCTCCATGGATGAACTGAAACTGTTTCAAGCAGAACTTCCCCAAGACAGAAGTTGTGATCATCCGAAAGGATGTTTCACCATGGAATTCAATCTGGAGGACAACAGACATTATGACCCACTCATACTCCCTGCTCACGTGCCATAAACCTCTGGAACATCATTGTTACGCTAGACATGTCTGTCCAGGTTGTAAACGCTATCACCACATCCTGTTTCCACACACTGAGGATGCTGAGAAACATCTAATAGTGGCTACAGAACAACGCCAGAAAGACCGGCACCCGCGCACTAATCACCAGCAGACTGGGCTATGGAAACACCCTTTAGGCATAAATCACCAAACATCTCATGAAAAGACTGCAAACGCAGCATCAGACTCATCCTCATCCTCCCACGCAAAATCCACCACACCTCAAGCAGCTGAGTTGACTTCCAATATACAAGTGCTCTCAGTTCAAGTTCCTTACTCACAGGTTCAAAGCACATCACCAGACAGGCTCAGCCCACCTGACCAGCTGCATACATTTCCACCAACCATCAAGGGACCTCCCCTCTGTATTACTTCTAGCACCATACATCCCCTGTTTTCACAGAAGCAGAACTGGAGATTGAGCATTCTCCTGCATCACCTCCAAAGCAAGGAATAATCTCACACATCACATCAGAGCCTCCCCCTGTCTTCTTGAATCTTGCAAGAAGCAGATACATGTGTCTTTGAATAATTCTTCTCCCCGCCCTGGGGCTAGCCTCACAAACCTACTCAGTACCAGGATAACCTCATGCGCTTTACAAATACACTTAACATTAACGTTAGACAATGAGAATGAAAATTAAAAAATGTTCAAATACACAGCAGTCTAGCACTCAGTGTCAAATTATTGTAAATAGTATTTCTGTAGATTTGAATCTATAGTCAAAAGTGACAACTTGTATTCTATGCTGGCAATTTTGACCAAAGCTACATCTTATTTCAAAATGTACATATATTGATTATTGATGAAAGCATTTCAGACTACAATAGGCAACAGACATCGGATCTGAGTCAAAGAAGTTTCTTTAGTGGAGAGATCTGCACATCACACTGTTGTTTTTTTAGTTTTTAGTGAGATTCGCACTATACAAATACCACATACACACAAAGAGTTATGGAGAACATTTATAAAATGATAGCCATACCTCAAATGCAGAATCTATGCAAGCAGGCATCGGCACAGTGAAGAAGCCATTCTTAAATTTGGATTCTTTTAATTTGTGTAAGCGGTGTCATTGCAGGTAATACCAGAAGAGTCAATATATCAATGGTCCTAGCAATAGATATCAGTAACCTTCAACTGTGCATGCATCTATGTGTGAACCTATGAGTTGTTTATTCAGCCCATGCATAAATAGAAATTATAATGTGTGTCACTGTCCATCCAGTGTACATTCATGAATGGCTTTGTAGAGGTATTGAGTGGCCAAACACAGAGGATACATCAGTGTGCCTAGTAGCTGGCATCAATGGCCTTACACATTGCGTGCATGAATGAACCTAGTATGGGGCCTCAGTTTACCCATACAGTGCAGGCCTAATTAGGCCTAGTAAGATGTGTCACTGGTTGCACACAGTTTATGCATATATGGGCATAGTCCACAGAGTGCATCAATGAGCCTAGCAACAAGTATCAGTTGCACCAGAGTATTTGCTTCTACGGGCCTAATGAGGATCATCAGTGGATGTTCAAAGGAAAGAGCATAGGAAGTAAACAGCAATAAGTAATCATAATGTAGGCAAAAACACAAAGACAAGAGCATCAGTAAATGTCACGTGGTCTGACTTTGTGATGTCTACAAGGCTGAGGCATTTCATGGAGATGCTCCTATAGGGGACGTGCATCTGTTTTCAACACAATTGTAATTTTTCTGAAAATTCTGTATTTTATCTAACAAAACTGAAACGTCTTTGAACACAGTTGCATGGTCCCATTCTGAAACGCCTGCCTGTTCCTCGCTCAGATATGACTTGGCTCAGCAGAACACACTTCCAGTAATCAAGCGCTCCCTGAGAGCAAACCTTATCCTCCCATTTCAGCCCAGGTGTTTATCAATGTGATGCACCTCCCCTGGGTCATGGAGCCAAGCCAAATCTCTTTGTGGGCACTTACTAGTTGGAGGGCTGCCTCTGCCCTAACACAGAGAAATGGGGACATCGCTTGAAGCAAACACAAGGAGATGATGGATGAGCACTAAAACTTTTCAGACACTCACCTCCAGTCACAGATCTGGGTTGAATCCATCATCATTCTTGAGCTCACTTTGCCACCTCAGACCCAGCTATATGCAAACCAGTCTTGACTCTGTGCCTCATGGGAACAGTCCAGCCTGAACTGCCAAGCCAGGTCTTCCCTGAACCGGAAACAAGAATCCTGGGACCGGTTTCTGAGTAACACCCTTCATCAGCCAGGCTAGCTTGAATCCTGTGGAAAGTGAGCAAGGGACCCACGTCTGGGAATACCATGCCAACTTAGGGAAAACAAAGCAAACACAAGGAGATGATGGATGAGCACTAAAACTTTTCAGACACTCACCTCCAGTCACAGATCTGGGTTAAATCCATCAACATTCTTGAGCTCACTTTGCCACCTCAGACCCAGCTATATGCAAACCAGTCGACTCTGTGCCTCATGGGAACAGTCTAGCCCGAACTGCCAAGCCAGGTCTTGCCTGAACTGGTAACAAGCATCCTGGGACAGGTTTCTGGGGTACACCCTTTATCAGCCAGGCTAGCTTGAATCCAGTGCCGACGTGAGCAAGGGACCCATGTCTGGGCATACCCTGCCAACTTAGGGTGAACAAAGCAAACACAAGCAGATGATGGATGGAGCACTGTAATTTTGCAGACACTCTCCCTCAATCACAGATCTGGGTTGAATCCATCATCACTCTTTAGCTCACTTTGCCACCTCAGTTCAGACCAAACTATATGCAAATAAGTCTAGACCTTGTGCCTCATGGGAACAGTCCAGCCCAAACTTCCAAGCCAGGTCTTCCCTGAACCGGAAACAAGCATCCTGGAACCAGTTTCTGAGTAGCACCCTTCATCAGCCAGGCTAGCTTGATTCCAGTGGCAAAGTGATCAAGGGACCCATGTCTGGGCATACCCTGCCAACTAAGGGTGAACAAAACAAACACAAGCAGATGATGGACGGAGCACTGTAACTTTTTTCAGACACTCACCCCCAGTCATAGATCTGGGTTGAACCCATCATCGTACTTTAGCTCACTTTGCCACCTCAGTTCAGAATCAGCTGTATGTACATCAGTCTAGACCCTGTGCTTCATGGGAACAGTCCAGCCCGAACTGCCAAGCCAGGTCTTACCTAAACCAGAATGATACATTTTGACAATATGTATGATGACAAAACTGTTTAAGTTGGCTATTTCTTCATCGTAGGTCGTCATGAGGTAAATATCATCTGTCTTATATTTGCCTAATCCTAATCAGCTCTAATAAAAGATCTAGCGGAGGACCTAACGTTTATGGTGGCACAAACCTTGTATTTAGGGAAATAGTAAACTAATCATTGGTAATAAAAATTACACTGCTTCCGCTGGATCAAGAGGGCCATGATGCACTGTCACTGTTGTTTCAGCAGTGCACTGGCCGGCTCACGCACAGTGCACGGGGAAAATACTTGTACTGCACAGGCGTGGTTTCTTCTTGGACACTGAGCAGGTTTAAACCCTTACAAAATTCATATGGTATCAATAAGATACAACAAAATAAAAGCGTTTCTTATACAATTAATGGCGAACTCCCACGGGGAGGCTGAACAACATTCAAGGGTTCCCTCTGTGGACTCTTTGTTTATGACTTGAGATCTGGCTGACAGCTAAAGCTGTCTCTCGTAAGAGCTAAAAATAACTTGGGACCATTAACAATTATGGCTGTTATAACTCATCATTTAACAGACCACTTTTTCATTAGTGCAAACGGACAATATTGAAGGATTGTGTGGATTTTGATGCAAAAAATAATTGTAGAATCTAATCTTCATTCAAAATGGGCACTGCAAAACACCCTTGCAGTCGAAGAATGATGAGATGGTTAAGATCATACACCATATATTTTTTGAGAGCAACAATTTGTTATAGTTTTTTGGGGGGATATAAACCATAATTGACATAGACACTCTGCAACACCTCAGGAAGCAACCGATCGACCCTGCACAATCCACAGTGTTCAGTTATACATTTCCATAAGCATACGCTTTACCCCAATCCCCCTTTGTACAACCTGGAGTAAGCCCACCATTTCCCCGATATTTTTGGCATGCATTAGTGGACACCTGCATGCTGCATAGATGGGTTCCTCCTGTTTGCTCACCTGTCCATCTCACCCTCCATTCTGCCAGGGGGCCTCAGTTGCTACCAGTGTTTGGCAATGTCTTGTTTTGTAATCAGCGTTCTTAGCCCCACCAGAGTAGGACCTTCCCCTGGACTCCCAAGGTCATCTAGGATAACCAGCAGAGCAATTTTGAATGAGACTACTGGTCCAGTATCCTAAACACTGTTCCGAATATTCGGAAAAAATGTCAGAAAATGATTGGGCAGCCCCAAACCACATGATAAAAGTCCCTGGCCACTCAGGAGGCCTCAAACAACTGGGTTTGGGCAGCTTCCAGACTTTCCATAGTAGCTGAGGTTTGAGGTATGTGTTATTTCCATAATTCAGCTGGATGAGGAGTAGACATGTAAAGATCACCAGGATTTGATGAGCCATACAGGCCTCTTTTCAGTCAACATCTTCCAGGCCTACCCACCCCTCACAGCCCACCTGCAAGGTCAACATCAAGTCCGAGGAATGGGTAACCAGTGTCCTGCAAATCTGGGACATTGCTCCCCTACCAAAGAGGCCCATAAGAAAGCTCACTTCCAGTGAGTTTTATTCAGGGACTTTAGTCATTGCATCTCTGTAATCTGACAAGGCCTGTCTCAGCTAAATGTAATTATAAAACTGGGATTTAGGTAGGGAAAGGTTGGTCTGAAGATTCTGGAAGGTCTTCATGTGGTTGGCTTCTCATGAGTCACCTACTTGTGAGATACCTTTTTCGGTTCCACCCTGGAAGTCCTCCAGTCGTGCCACTTGGTCTAACAGACAACTAGTTCCAAAACAGTCTTAAGCATCATACATCTGTCCCCCCAGCCCCCAGTCTACTGTAGAGCCGCTCTTCATGCCTGAAACACCACCCTGGTGACCTGAGGAAGTGTCTTTGGAATAGGTATTTCAAATAGGATACCCAGAATGTTATCTAGATCTATTAATGTCACCTCCACCCTTGAGGCCGGATCCTCTCATCCACCCTACAGCCAGTCATTCACCACCAGAGTCTGTGCTACCCAGTAATAAAGGCACATATCAGCAATGGCGAGCGCATCATTTATATCCATCACACATTTGCTGAGTGCAATTCTTAGAGTCTTATTGGCTCACAAAAAATGACACTCTTTGGCCGTGACTGTGCAGAAACAACTTTGTGGGATAGAGTAGAGAAGTTCTGGAGGGTGGCAAGCATACATGGGAGGATCATCATCTTGAAAAACTCAACCCTGCTTGAAAGGTTGAAGGGCAGATTGATCCATCTGACCAACTCTTCCTGGGCTTTCTAAGTAAGTAGTTGAAGATTTAGACTCTATGCCAGCTCAGGTTCCCATGTCATATGCACCGTTAAGTACAAAAAGTTAAGATGATGAATTGGCAGAACTCGTTGCTAGGTCTCATCCCTCCTATCCTATCTAAGGGGAACTAGGAGGGACTTTGACAACTTTATGCACAGGCCAAATGTTGACCAGAAGGCCTCAAGCATATGAATTAGTCAGGGTCCCGTAATGTCAGGTCGAGCCATAAAAAGAAGTTTATCTTCAGCGTAGAAGGCTATTCTGCTCCCCATTGACACTCCCCAGTCAAATCCCTATAACTGAACTTCACATGTCACCCATGCTGATAGTGGTTCTATTGCCAGGGTGTAGGGCAGAGGCTACAGTGTGCACTCTTGCCACATTCCCCTCTGGATTGCTAATCTAGAGTACACAGCCTTAGGACTTGTATAAAGCACGGATATGTAGGATCTGAACCGAGTTCTGAATTCTTATTTCCAAGAAGGCAGACCACGAAGTGAAAAGTATTTAAAAATTCGATAGGCGTAAGAGCTGTGGAGCAGTGCAAGGACTGAAATCGGGCTAGAGGCAAATTGTCTATTTGAATACAATGGCACGTGCTGCGATTAGGAATGAAACCGCACTGGTCAGGATGGACCAGGCAGTCTGGTAGGCTAGTGAGGTTGTTCACAAGAACATTGACAGAGAGTTTAAACTCAGCATTTTTGGAAAGATTGATTAATAGAAGGTGGAACAGTCAGGACACTTGCCCAATTTCGGCAACACCACTATGGTGGCCAATTCCACCTCCGAGGTGAAGAGGCCCCTGGTGATGGCCTTAGTGTAAATATTCAGAATGGGTGGCAAGATAACCGAGCCACATTTATGGTAGTATTCTCTTGGGAACCCATCCAGTCCTGCTCTCTAACCAGGGATTAGATCAGTGATCACTTCATTTATCTGCTCCAGAGTCATTGGTTGGTCCAGTGTTTACGATCGGGTGTAGTCAGTGGAGACATCGATATGTCAGTAATTTATGGAGCCTGCCGTTCTCCTGTCAGACAGGGACACTCCGCATGTAGGGCCCCATAGTAATACGTATAGTGAGAGGCTATTTCAACTACAGTTTTTGCCTGTGCCCCAGGTCCTGGGTGGCCAGCCAATGGAGGAGCTTACTTTACCTTTCTCCCCATTCATATACCCACCTGGCTGAGGCTTCCTAGCACAATTGTGCTTCATCTAGGCATAGTTGGCGCTATGAAGTCCTGTTCACTACTAGGATGCTGCCTACTTTCTCCAGTTGAACCCCTCGGTTAGAGTGTTCCAGTGTAAGAATAGCCATCTCCAGTTCCGTGATTCAGGAGTATGTTGCACACAACCTGCCTCTGATATAGGAGGAGGTTACTCTCCTCATGGTGGCCTTACAGGCCTCACATCAGGTCCGGGTGAGTCCACTGTCCCTTGGTTAATTTCCAGAAAGGCCTTCAATTGAGTTGGCCCAAGGGGGGGTCAACCGCATACTCAACCATAACCATGCATTTCAGAATCACTTCAGTTTATCCCCTGTCCTTCCATCTCCTTACATGAACTGTAATAGGAGCTGAAGCAACCAAAGTTCTATAGTCGATAGCATCCCATTGGCCGCCGATGCATGCATAAACCCTTGGATCCTAAGATTTCTAACCAATCAAGCTTCACTTAGGCCCAGAACATAGTTGGCCAAACCCCTTTCAGTTATACTCGGAGCTTCAGAGGGTCTGAGAGAGTCCGCGGCATCCAAGATATTGATAAGTCCCATTGATGATTGTCCTACCTTGGGATAAAAGCAGAATGAGGTCCCTGAGGGTCCTTAAGGTGAATGAGGTCAATGAAGGGTGGATGTATACACTCAGTAGGTTATAGTGAGTCCATTCTAGAGAACCCTTCAGGTTAACATAATGCTGCAAGGCATCACATGAAATTTGGGGGACCACAAATGGCATGGAATTGTATACAACGATCGTCACCCACTGGAACCATGGGTGAACCCCTCATGATATATTCTTTCATAGCTATATTTGGCCAGAAATTCACATGTACTGTCCACCAGGTGGGTGTCTTGTAGCATTAAAATCTTAGGGGCAAGACAGTGCACAAATTGTATTATTTCACTTTTCTAAATATCGTTAAGAACACTATTGATGTTCCATGTCATTACTGTAAAGACTGGCATGGCATCTGGCCAGATTTTAGGGACTACAGGGTGATAGGGATAGCGAGAGTGCCCATGGCATTTGTAGTGCAGCATATGGGGGTTGCTGTTGCTGACCCAGTTGGTTTGGGGAGCTGCCAATGTGAAAGTGTAGAGAATCTAAGTATTGCTGTGTGCTGTGGTAGGCATAAGCATACAAAACAAGGTAACAAACTAAACAAAGCCTTATCCCGCCAAGACCCCCATCGTAGAAGAATCTGTTACCAAAATCAAAACCCCAACTTACACACTAGGTGGTAACTCTAACCTCCCTACACCCCTCTGTGCACCTTGGCATTGAAGGGTTGTAGAAAGGATTCAATGGTGCTAACGTGCTATGAATTATACAAATGAACATGTTATACCCTCCCCGTGCTCATTATCCCTCTCTGGACGGGGTTGTCTCAATGTTCCAGGTTTCGAGTAGTCACTTAGTCCCCCATCTTCTTTATTGTATTCTGATGATGCTGTTGCTTCCTGGTGCCCCTGGTGCCTCCTTTGGGATATTTTCCTGCATCTGAGTCCCCAGGCCTCCCCTTTTGGCTTCTATGTGTCTGTTCTGGCTGGCCTCGACCACAGTGTAACCTGGTTTTATCTGGAAGAGCCATTGTTTGGTTAACCAGTTCCAGGCCATCTCTGGGGTTTTAATGTGACTTGTATTCGTGGATCAACCTCAGCTTTACTGGAAATAGTATCATACAATGCAGGTCCATAAATCTGAGTTTCTGTTTTATATGCTCATATGATTTCCACTGCTGTTATATTGGTGGTCGTAGTCCAGGAAATCAATAATATTTCTAAATTTAATCGAGAGGTATCCCTTTGCTATTGCCCCTTGCAAATTATAATCTCGGTCCTGATAATTCAGCACATCTGAGATCTTGGGGCGGGGTGGGGATTGTGACCGGGGCTTCTCTGCCAGTGATTGGTTTGTCCGTTCAATAATAAAACATGGGGTCGGTACACATCTATCCATGACTTGATCAACTGCTCCAGGAACAATTCAGATATCAGGCTTTCCACCCCCTCAAAAACCCAACAAAATCAAGACTGATGCTGTGGGCTCTGTTTTCTGCATCTTTTGCCCATTCCTCAGGGGTTTGAGATGCAGCAGTCAGGGTGAAAACCTCAGTTTTAAGATCATGCACCATGTCTTCTAACTCTAAGATACATCCCTCTGCCTCTGGGACCCTGCATGTCTTGTTCCAGAGGTCTTGCTATAAAATGGCAAAGTCCACCTGCACTTTTCCTATGTTGAATTTCATGGCCACTGTGGATCTTGTATGGCGTGCAAAATCACCATGGTGTTGCATCCTCCTTGTGGTTATCCTCCTTGCGACTCTCACCCAGGGGCACCCCTGTGGCTTCCAGCAGAGAATGTAAACGTATCCATTTTGGTCTGTGTCTGTGAAGCTGGTAGCTTATTTCACCCTATTTCCAGCCACGGGAACCCTGGAGGACCCCCTCCTAAGGTACTTGTACGAGTTGGTGTTCGTCTTCGATACTTATTACCCTCGGGGGCAAACCTGCTTGCCCCACAGGAATCCTATAATTGCGGGCAGCACGAGCAACCAAGCCCCCATGGCTCTAAAGCCAGCTCTCAGGCACTCCCAGTGTCCCCAATACAGGGTCCTGCAGATGGAACAAGTACCTTGGGCACCCTGCCATTAAAGCCAACTCTTCCAGTTAGTATACGGGCACAGTCTGCTTTTGTTGAGCGGGTAGGAAGGTAGACCTCAAAGAATTTGCTCCTTCTATAGTCCTGCATGTCTCCACCTGCCACAGTCGGGGGGAAATATGAAGAAGGCAGAGTATACACTCAGTAAGGGGGGTGGAGGGTGGATGTTGGACCAGGGTGAATTAGGTCCTCCTAGCCCCTCTGTGAGGCTGCCTAAGTTTCCCGCACTCTAGCATTGCTTATTGCCCTTCACAGGCTCATCAGGTGGGCCTCCAGGCCACAACAGGTCTGGCCGATCTGGCTGCACAGCGGGTGAGGCTGCAGAGAACAAAGGAGCAATCCGGGCCATTCGTGGAGGAAGCTTACAAACTCTGGCGGTCAACTCTGCATGGGAGGTAAGCCCTGCTTCACTGTTACTGCCGGGAGCCTGAGTGCTGCTACCAGCTGCCATCTTAGAATGAGCGCAATGTGACAATAGTGCTTCCCTTCTCGACAGGTTGTCAGCCCAGGCCACACTGGCCTGTTTCTGCTGCCTCTGGAGGTCCAGCAATGTTGATTGCCCTTCACAGGCTTGCAAGGTGGGCCCCTAGGCCCCAATAGGTCCTGCTGATCCGACAGTATGGTGGGTGGACCAGCAGAGAACAACAGAGCACCCAGGGTTGATTGAAGGGGATGCCTACTGTTTCTGGGGCCCCTGCTCCAGGGGGGAAGCCCCACTTCACCATTTTTGCCAGGAGTCGGAGCGCTGCTACCTGCTGCCAACTAAGATTGGGTGCAATGCACCAGCACTGCTACTCCTCTCAACGGGTCCTCTGACTGGCCTGCACTGGCCCATTTCTCTGTCGGTCAACTGTAGGACACACCAGGACCAAGATGAGCTGCGATGCACCGGAGCCAGATGGGAGCTTGTTCTGCCTCTGCACCATATTCTAGGGTTACTTGTTGGACTTGTCACTTTCTGCATGGTCATTCCCAGACTTTTTGCCTTCAGTCCTCCATTTTTGCTGAATTATTTTTTGTTGGCCTTAGGAATCTATGCACATTACCACTGCTAGCCGGTGATTAAGGGCCATATGTATCAAGCCTTTTGCGATTCGTTAAGGCCGAAATTCGCAGAATTTCGGCCTTAGCGAATAACAAACGGCCTTTATCCGATTTCGAAATGTATGAAAAATTAACAAAATAAGGAATCGCAAAAAATTGCGATTCCTTATTTTGCTTAAGCATTTAAGGAATCGCAATTTTGCGATTCCTTAAATGCTATGTATGAAGCTTTTCAAAATTGCGAATTCAGGTTTAGAAATCGCAAATTACCACCAACTTGTAGTTGGTGGTAATTTGCGATTTCTTGTAAATATGCACAATTGTGCATTTGTGAGGGTGGCATATGACGCACATACATGCCCATTGGGCATGTATGTGCGCCATATGCACATACATGTACTTTCCTTGAGACACCCCTGCACCCTTGAAATAATTCTCAAATTGCGATTAGCAAATTGCGAATTCGCAAATTGAGAATTATTGCACAGTCATTTCTATGGGCCTCCTGGCCCATAGAAATGAATGGGAAATTATTCCTTATTTGCAAATTCGCAAATTGCGAATTCGCAAATAAGGAATAATTGGAAATCGCTAAAAAATAGCAATTTTCTACATACATACCATTTTGCGATTTCTAAATAGCGATTTCTTAATAATCGCTATTTAGAAATCGTAAATGGTGATGATGATACTTATGGCCCTAAGTGTTTTTGCTCTCTCCTTAAAACAAGGTAGAGTTGGCTTTTACTCAATTAGCATATTTAACTTACTTATAAGTGCCTAGTAAAGTCATACTACATACCCCGAGGCATTTAAATTAAATGCTACTAGTGGGCCTACAGCACTGGTTGTGCCATCCACTTAAGTGGCCCTTTCAAACAAGTCTCGGGCCTGTCACTGTAGCCATTGTGTGCAGTTTTAAACTGCTATTTTGACCTGGCCACAATAACTTTTGGCAGGTGTAAACTTTCTTTTTTAGTACTAGGGTAGGCCTTGGACAGTCCAGAGTTCAGGGTGCAGTATTTTTAAAATGTTAGTTATGTACTTTTATGTTTTACATGTCCTGGTGGTGGAAAACTCTTTAATTAGTTTTTCCCTACTGTCAGGCCTGCCTCTTCCATAGGATAATATTGGAGTTCCCTTAATACATTTAATAAGTGATAATTTCCAAATGGGACCAGGCAACCAGTTCCTGTTTGCTGTTTTTGGAATTGTAATGAAACATCCTCTTTCATGGTGTCATTTTTTTTTTATTACAATTTTGAAAATGCCACTTTCAGAAATGTTCAATTTTCGGCCATTTATGCGCTCATTTACAGCGCCTCGTGCCGGCAGTGCAGAATATTTACAAGTCCATGATAAGCCACTATTCATGGCTTTTCATGGCCTAATAGATATGATGTAAGGCAAAGCAGCGCAAGCCACTGTGTTGCCTTACACTGCATCAGGGGTGGGTTCATGGGCGTTGTGGTGGGTTTCCCCATGCAACACCCATGGGTTTTGACAAATTCACAGATTTGCAAGGATCTGTAAACCTCAGAATGTGTCAAAACCATATGTCTCCCCAGGGGAGGCGTAATGAGGAGAAATTCTGCAGCACACATAGAAAGAGGAAAAAGCCTCATGGAATGTTTGTGTGCAGGAAGGTGCCCCCTTCTTGCACAAAAACAATCTGCCAACACCGCAGACACCTTGCAAGGGTGCTTGCGTTGGCGCTAGGCATCAAGTTATGATTATGAACCAGCTCAGATAGAAAGGACAGGAATGCACCGTATCCTGTAAACACAGTGCATTCTTGTGCTTTCAAATTGGTGTAGGGCAGCCCAGCAATAAGATTTGCAGCACTGCCCTATGCCAATTGATTGTAAATGAGGCCCTTAGTGCCTGTGGCCTGTCTATGGGTCACATGACTGGGTGTGGCTGACAATTGGGCTACTGTATTGCTCCTAGACAGTCACACACACTAGAGAGCTATGGTGTGCCTTGCTGGGCCATCACTGGCAGGGTAAGAGGGTAGCTCTACTTACACTTGAGTAGGTCTTGTCCTGCCTCCACTCAAAGGGCTGCATACTCATTGTAGTTAGTCTGGAGCCATTGCTGGGAAGGCATAACACCAGTGCACTTCAAACGAAAAACTCTAGAAAGCTACTTCCATTCCAAAGGAAGACCCAGGTATAAAAATTGGACCTCAGACACCAAGACTTCAGTTCACCAATGGACCTGTGGAAACTCAGCCAGGAATAATGACTGCTGTACTGCTGAAAGGACTGCCGCTCTGCCGTAGTGCTTCCATGCTGGACTATTGCCTTGCTAGACTTTGTTGGATTATTGTATGAGCGACAGGGACATAGCAGGCTCCTCACTACCTATACGAGCACCCAGATCAAGCTGGAGCAAGACCCTGATTCCTTGGTTCTGCCCCTCAAGTCCTGGACCCTTAGTATGGCTGAATTGAAGTTGTTGTGCTTTTCACAACCATGTATCGACCTGTTGATACTGAAACCTGGACACTCGGACAGCCTGCCAGTGTGAAGTTCCATCAGCCCGACCCTTTGCGCTACAGTATTAACAGTTTGCGGGGAGAACCACGGTGTAGCTCCATCCTGTCTGCTCACAAGGACAAGTGGATCTTTGCTCTACAGCTATGACAATCTGCGATGCCCATTCTCCTCTTTATGCTGCATCGATGCCCGTCCACAATGCTCCTCTTCGCCCCCTCCCCGAGAACGAGACTCTGCAATGTACTGAGACAGTAACTTTCCAGTGGGACTAAACTGTTAGCTGTATCTGACCCATGCTCCATCGTGGTCATTCTGAAATTGTGACTTTCTTCCGGTCTCGCACAACCAGATAGCCGGTAGCGGCATTTTGGGCTGTTTGGTGCTGTTTTATTCTTAAATATTTAATAATCACTAACTTTAGTTCTACTGATGACGTTTTGTTAGTTGTCAAAACATGGGTCGAGACATTGCTTTTACCTCTAGCAAAGCTATATTGAATACCATTGATGGCCTTGAGATCAACAGATCTGAATGCGTTTACATTTGTCAGGAGTAGTTTATGCCTCAAGGTATTACCCAGAACTATTGAACTGCTGAACTGCTGAAGCCCTAGGACACAATAATTTGGTATCTAGAATGGTTTGTTGTAGGATAAATAAAGCATCAATATGTGGAGGTTTTGGACACCCCCAGAACATCAGAGAATGTGGGGATTGTGGATGGCCAGGTTAGGCTCGACTAGCAAAATGAGAATAATGATACATCATGTAATTCAAGTATGTAATTGTATTGCTGACACAGAATGCACTAATGCTTTGTATGCTTGAGAAACGGGGTGATTGTTCTTGAAGTTGTATTCTTCTCATATTATATGAATAATTCCTCTAAAGTTACTGACAAACTGCTTAAAACGCATTTCTTAAGGCCTGAAGGTGTGTCACCCCATTAAGTGTATTCTGCACAGCCTTCTTCTCAGTGATGTTTATATACAACGAGCTGCAATATTCATGTTTCAAGTTTATCTGCCAAAAGATCATTTTGATAAAAACATTTGAAGCTTTGCAAACGCCTGCCTGATGTTTTCTTCAGACAAGAGGGAGCTCTTTCTAAGGCAAGTGTGGAACTATTTTCCCTTCCCTTGCCAACCCTTCCTACTGCTCTACCTCCCCATCCCACATAGAATCCCTCTCACACATTTACTACCGTGTGAGCAGGTGGTCCATGTGTGTGTCAACCCTCCTGGAATAATTTTGCGTTTGTAGAGTTTTGCCCCTTTCTTAGGGGTTTAACTGATTATTGCACAGTCATTTGTAACTAGTAATCATGGCCTATCCATATAAAACGTAATACCATCATGGTATGATAACTTGCCCCTGCACATACTCCTCATGACTGACACAGTTTCTTAATCTTTATATTCACCTATTGTAATAATGATGCTTACTGGCTCATTGCTGTTTGACACTGCCTGCTGTGAACACCTTGGAAGCCACTCAAGAGCATGCTAAACTAGATTGCAAGGACTGACAACCTCGTGCTCTAGATTAAAAAAATGAATTACCGTAGGTGGTAGCCAATACCCCACTTCCTCTTCAGAAACATAGATGTGCCGACACACTTCAAACTCCCTTTTGACAGCACAGCTTTCCGATCTAAAAACAAAAACAAACACATTCATATTTTTACCAAAATAGAGTACCAAGATTTTATTGTCAGGGGGAGAACTGGGATTAATCTCATTAAAGCAAATGACAAGACAACATTTCTTGGGCTACAACAATCTGAAGTACTCACCGAAAAGTCGAGCAAAATATTTGCACAATCGAAAGTGCATGAATTATCCTAAACGTGAGGTGTAGGTCTACAAGAGACTGTCTTTTATGCAAGAATCAAGATGTAAAGATGTCGAACAAGAATGGAGTTTCATCCATGTGGGCCAGAAGCCATAACATAGACACCGCTTAGTGGAAAAGATGTTCTAGCAAATATCCGCACTGCTTAATTCTTCCTCTGTGCTTCTCAGAAGCGGAAGGCTCCTTCAAGGTGGTGACAGAGTATTTAATGGACATTAGAAATTTTGAGTGTTGGGTGCTCCATTGAAGACAATGAAGTGACTCAGGGCTAATGTTGGCTTGTATAAGCCCTCTGTTCCAGTGTGTCTTTCTGTGTCTCCTTTTTAATTTAGAACATTCTATTGTCAATGGGCGGAACATTCTAATAACCTTATTGCCCTTCTGCCTCGGGCTATACTGGTTATTGAAGGCCTTCTCCCTCCTTTTAGGCCCTCAATTGACCGATAAGTGGAGTTCAGTTCAGGGCCTTTAACAATCAGTTTAGCCTTCGGCAACAAGCTATAAGGCTACAGAATATAATTGAAATGACTGGTCAATGCTGTCAATCTTCTATTTCATTAGATCAGTTATAAACCTTAATTGTAAGATCTCTATAACAGGGAGAGCATCATGATGACATCTGAGAAAATCAGTAATACATAGTGTTAGACCTGACATCATTGGCCTGAGTCTCTCCTCCATTTTTTTCTGTTTGCCTCCACTGTTTACAATGTTTTTGCTGGTATATTGCTCTGGGCACTGTGCTACTGCTGATCAGTGCCACAGTGCAAGTGCTCCCTATGCAAAATTGCTGTATTGATTGAATTCCATGTTTGGCTTATTTGGTTTACTGTCAGTCCCTAGTCTAGTGCACCAGGAGTGCCAGGGCTTGTAAATACAAATGCTGCTCGTGGGCCTGCAGCACATGTTGTGCCACCCACAAGAGCGGCCTAGTAAAAGTATGTCTAAAGGTCTGCCATTGCTAGACCTACATGCAGTCTGGTACTGTCACGCAGACTGCGCAAGTACACCTACTTGCCAGTCCCTAAACCTTCCCTTAACTCCATTTTAGTCACCCCTATGGTAGGCCCACGGACAGGGTGCATTGTAAGTATAAGGTAGGACAAGCCTGACAAGGTTGGCATGTCCTAATAGTGAATTACAGCCATTTTCATTTTTCACTATTTCAAGGTAACCTTCTCTCCATTAGTTAGAATGGGCTGCCAGGATTATTAATGCTATAATCCTAGCTGGCTCGGGGAGCATGGTGCAATGTCGAGTTTGGTATCCCTGAACTCAGGGTTTAATCACGCATCTGTTGGTGTGGATGGTTTTTGGACTCTGGGTTTGAAAATAGCACTTTTAGAAAGTGGCTATTTTCTTGTCTAACTATTTCTGGTTTCTGCTGGTTTGGTGTGTGTGTGACAGGAGCTGGGTGGCTCCAGAGGTCTGAATGAGTCAGTGTGGGATGAGTGGGACATTTGCATTGAGAGTAGGGGAAGAGTAGCTCCTGATAGCCTGCCCTGCCTGACACAATGCTGGCTCCACCTCCTGCCAGGCGACTGATGGCTCTGTGCCTGCCAGGGACGATCCTGGCCCCACCTCCTACCAAGAGACTGATAGCTCTGCTCCTGCCAGTGACAATGCTGGCTCAACCTCCTGCTGGGCGTCTGAGGACCCAGCCCTGCACAGTGAATAGGCCAGGTGCCTCTGCCTGGCTACACCCACAACAAACCCAGAATGTGGGGAAATGTCCCTGCATGGACAAAGGGATCAAAGCCAAAAAGGGGTATAAGAGAAGGAACCCTGAACCAAGAATTTAGATCACTTCTGACAAGGAATCCTGAACCAAGGACAAGAAGCCTGCTGATCCAAGGACTTGCCTACCCCTTCTGCCAGTGTGCTGTTTGCTGGGGGGAATCATGCAGTTGCTTCTTTATTTTTGCCAAGGAACCAGGAGAGAGGAACTGTGTGTGTACTTTCAAGCTTTGCTAAAGAAAATCTCCAAGGGCTGGAAGAGTGCCAGCCTCCTGTTGATGTCACAGGGCTAAAGGACTTCATCTGCTAAAAGTGCTTGTTGCTGGAACCTGAAAGTCCAGCACCTCTGAAAGAAACCAGCAATCTCGACGCCGACGGACGCCGCTGAATCCAGCCCAACATCGTGAGTAACGGCTCCAGTGTCCCGCTTCCTCGATGCCGGCCGCCGGGCCCGATCGACGCCAGTAGCGACGCCAGTGAGTAGCGAGTTCGGCTCTAGCTCCAAGTGACCCCGTGTCTGCACCGCTGCTGATCGCATCGACTTCGAGCCCTCTCGACGCCGTGAGTGCTGCTCACTCTTGCAACATCATCATCGACATCGACGATGACGCCGTATCCTGCTTCGCCTCGTGAGCGCTGCTCCTGCCTGACATCTGTCGACGCTGCTGCAGGTCGCCCCGACTCCGAGGCCCGATCGACGCTGAAGACGCAACGCCGGACATCTCGACGCCGCTGATCATCGCGTGCTTTGCTTTTCCAAGGTACTGTGTTGTGGGGGGTCTGTGCGACTCCGGGCTCGACGTAGCGCTCCTCGTGGTCGACGCCGAGCCTTTGCATTAACTTTGCCTCGACGTCGTGTGACTCCAGTGTGGGTTACATTGTTGCCAAGAACTGTGATTTAAAGAAGAAGAGTTGCTTTTGTTACTAAAGACTTTGTGCTAAGAAGAAACTACACTTGAACTATTATTTTTCCTTCCAAGAGTATTTATAAGATTGTGGTATATTTTTGTCGTTATTTGGTCTTGTGCTAAGCCTTATATAAACATCCTTATTTTTATAATACTATTGTGTCGTGCCCATTTGTAGTGTATTCACTTTATTACTGTATGTCGTCATAAATGCTTAACGCACTGCCTCTGAGATAAGCCTGTCTGCTTTGCCAAGCTACCAAGGGGGTGAGCAGGGGTTATCTAAGTGTGTGATCCCCTTGCCCTGACTAGAGGAGGTGAGTCCCTATTTGTCAGAAGTGTATACCTCTGCCAACTAGAGACAGCCAAGTCTAACACATAGCTACACAAAATAATATGGAAGTCGCAATGTGTATCACAACATATTAAAAGTGAGAAAGATTATGGAGGTAACGCAAGTCTTGTGGGGGAGGTTGATGGAGAACAGAGGTGATGACTATTAGTGGAACTGGGAGGTGAGAATAAGTATGGAAAGGGGATATGAGGGGAACTCTATTTAATAATACTGTCTCCATCAGTGTTTAAATGTGTGGTTACATTGTGGGGTACAACGAAAATCCACATCACATGAAACCATCTACATGGATATTACATTCTTGTTTGAACTGTCCAATCTATGTCACAAGGCCCTGCCATCTTGGTGTGCATATTTCCAACTGCAGTGCCGTATTTATCAGCTTCTTTACCTTAGTAGTAGTAGTCTTTATTCGGTTTTAAAACAAAAACAATAAAAGCACACATAAAAGTTTACAGTTTAAAATAATTTCTGAATGCTCATTTGAATACTTAAAATCTGTAAACTGTGAATTAAATCCATTATACTCAATAGGACTGAACACAAATTCATTTAAGAAATGTGTCAAAATACAGTACAACATAATGAATACATATTAAAGTGTTTGTTGTGCATCACGCGTCTTAAAATTACACCCAGGCTCGCATTGGAGAGCACCACACTGGTTGGCCATTAAGTAAGATTCACACACTGTAAAATAGTCTAGAACAGTACTACTCAAGCATTTCAAAAATTTAAAACAAAAAACTGTTTTACAAATCATGCAAGACATAGCAAGTACTTCTCTACTAGCGGGCTGTATGTCCTCATGCCTCAGCCGCCATGCATTTAACAGATATTTTGACAAGGCAAAGATGAGCGATTCTGTAGTATCACTCCAAAGAATCCTAATTGTAGCCCTAATTTTTCTTGTTTATATAGTACAACAAATCGGAATTAGCCAAGTTTTACTGATATTGACGTAGGTGGGAAAAGCATTCAGTCGCAAAATACCATATCTAAATTGTAAGTATAAATATTTTGCTTGGGGGGTGGGTGGGGGAGTTCAATATGATTCATGGATTCCTTGCAGGGCATATTGTTTTTAAAATTTTAAAAACCTAGCCGTTAGCTCCCCAACAGTGCCATGATTCAACCAGAGACCGTGAACATGATGCTAGTATTGTTTTTTGAGGCACATCAACGTGTCTTTTGTGAATCTATCTGGATTAGACCAGAGTTCACACATATCAAGTTTGTGCACCCCTGTCTTAACATATTGGAGCCATGGTTTTTTGTCAAGAGCAATCACTTCAGAAAAAGATTGTCTCATAGGAAGTGGGGGATTTTTAACCCAACCCCAAACCAATAAACTAAGGTTCTGAATGCTGCCAAATGTGCTATGTTTTTGAGCTAAGATCCAAATGAATGTGGGTTAAAGCCACATTCTGGGGTAATTCAAGAGTTGATTGGTTGGCGCAGATAGTGCTGATCTCTAGTCACGTGTTTCTGGGTTATTAACCGTCAGCAGTAGAGAATACAGTCTTGTATTCTGGGGTTTGCTGAGTAGTCTGCCAAACATTATATCCGGTCCGGTACCTCTCACTGGCGCGCAGGTGCTTCATCGACGAGCTTGTCAGCTCAATGACTCACAGGAGTGCTTTAAATAGACAACAGGATGTGGCAGCACACTGCTGACCTCTCAGGCAAGGTTGGCCCCTGGCATTCTGGGAAATGCATTCTCTTGTAGCTCGCTCTGATATTTTTAAGTATTTCTCCCAGGTTGGCGCAGATAGTGCTGATCTCTAGACACGTGTTTCTGGTTTATTAACCGTCATCAATAGAGAATATAGTCTTGTATTTTGGGGTTTACTGAGTAGGCTGCCAAACATTATATCAGGTCCGGTATCTCTCACTGGCGTGCAAGTACTCCATCCACTAGCTCGTCAGCCAAATGACTAAGGGAAGTACATTAAATAGAAACAGGATGTGGGAGCACACCGCTGACCTCTCAGGCAAGGTTTGCACCTGGCATTCTAGTAAATGCAGTCTTTTGTAACTCGGTCCGATATTTTTGAGTATTTCGCCAAGGTTGTCTTGAGATCAGCACTATCTGCGCCAACCTTGGTGAAATACTTGAAAATACCGGAATGAGCTACAAGAGACTGCATTTCCCAGAATGCCATGGGCGAACCTTTGCCTGAGAGGTCAACGGTGTACTCCCACATCCTGATGTCTATTTAAAGGACTCCCGTGAGTCACTGAGCGGACGAGCTTGTGGATGAAGCACCTGCGCTCCAGTGAGAGTTACCGGACCTGATATAATGTTTTGGCAGCCTACTCAGCAAACCCCAAAATACAAGACTGTATTCTCTACTGATGACGGTTAATAAACCAGAAACATGTGTCTAGAGATCAGCACTATCTGCGCCAACCTTGGCAAAATACTAGAAAATATCGGAGCGAGCTACAAGAGACTGCATTTCCCAGAAAGCCTGTGGCGAACCTTGCCTGAGAGGTCAGCGGTGTGCTCCCACATCCTGTCGTCTATTTAAAGGACACCTGTGAGTGACTGAGCTGACAAGCTCATCGATGAAGCACCTGCGTGCCAGGGAGGGATGTATGATGTTAGCACGCACACTTTTACCACGCATACCCTGACCACGCATTTTTTACAACGCGATACCTTTACAACGCATAGTGCTTTGGGTGCTGCATAGTAAATAGTTTAATTTACTATTCCAACACCAGTCCCCGTGGACACTAGGGTAGGTTATTGGATAGTAAATTAACCTATTCACTAGCCATTCCCTAAGTCAGATCGCCTCAAAGCGCTATGCGTTGTAATGGTATGCGTTGTAACAGATGCGTGGTCATGGTAGTAAGTGCTAAAAGATGCGTGCTAAAGGTTGTATACCGCCAGGGAGAGGTACCGGACCTGATATAATGTTTGGCAGTCTACTCAGCAAACCCCAAAATACAAGACTTTATTCTCTACTGATGACAGTTAATAAACTAGAAACATGTGTCTAAAGATCAGCACTATCTGCGCCAACCCTGGCGAAATATGAGAGCGAGCTACAAGAGACTGCATTTCCGAGAATGCCAGGGGCGAACCTTGCCTGAGAGGTCAGCGGTGTGCTCCCACATCATGTTGCCAAATTCCTCACATAATACTGAGAAGTGATCCAAAACATTTTGCCACCTCATCTGGGTCTTAGAAATAGGAAAAGTGTTGCCTGCAAAAAGTAGGGATACAACTGTGTGATCAGCAGTCTTGGGGGAGCACCCTTGGCATCGGCTAGGGAGTTAATTAACCCTTTAATATATTGGGTTAACTGGATCGGTGCCAATACAAACCATTGCAGCACCCCTCTGTTCACCCTTACATGCTCATTAATTCACTGTTACATTGCCTTATATTTTGGGCAATACTGTCCTTGTGAAGTCTGATAATTACTTGCAATAGATAATTTTGGATGCCTAGCTTCTCTAGAGCTGCCCACATTTTTCCTCTTGGTATAAGGTCGAATGCAGGCCATAAGTCCACAAACACAACATATATGTGCTCTCTTTTGATTATTACATATTTCCATAAAATTACTAAAAACCTAAATAGTAGGTCAGTAGTGCCCATGTTCTCTCTAAAGCAAGCCTGAAGGGATGACAGAATCTAGCCTTCCCTTGTCCAGTCCTGGAGCCTCTCTAGAAGGTGCCTACAAAACAGCTTTTGTGAGATAACGATGAGGCTAATCGCCCTCTAGGTCACTAGTTTGTTTGTATCCCTCTTTTTATATCCCAGGACTACCATCGCCCCAAACAGGAGTACCCCACATCTGCAACTTTTTAAATGGAATTAAAACTGTGATTTAAGATGGCAAACCAAACATCAGGTTCAGAGAGGAACAGATCATGTGGGATTTTGTGTTGACCTGATGCTTTATTCCTTTGTAATGTGGTAAGGGATATGTTACATTCCCCCATTCTAAAGATGGTCTGATCCACTTCCCAGTATGCTCTAGCGTTAACTACACAGGCTTGATCAGAACCTCACATCCTCTTATCAGCGTTATCCGTCACCCCTGCGTAAAGTGCACCAAAATGAGTTACCCAGACATGGGGTTAAATATACAAATATACTTTCTCAACTTGTTTGTGGGTCCCCTTTGCTAGAATGAGCCATAACTGTCTACTTGTTTTTTTCCGCAGTATATACATCTCTCCATAGCCTCTCTTCCCAGTTTGATTTGACCTTCTTTTGAACCACTTTGTGGTGTTTCCTTTTTTTGGGTCACAATGTCTCTGTACCCTTTTTTATTGCACTCATGTGCTCCATTCGTGCATCCTTACAAGGATCATCGTACTATTTAGATTTATGATTGCATAGGGCTGTATGCTTCACAGTTTTATAACATAATCTTTTAATCTTCCCCATTAAACCACTAAATATATCAAGGATTAGGTGCTCTTCATGAACATGCTTAAATATGTCATCAATTGAGTGTGCTACAATGGTGTACATCTCGGCAAGAGTTTCTTCAAGGAGCGATGTTCGATTGGGGACATGTGGAATTTTCCTTGGTAAAGTACATCTAAGGTGCAACAGTGTGTGCCTGGTAGATAGAGAATGAGATGTATGATCCAGGCACACATTAGATCCCCATAATGGATTGAACTTGGAAGAAATATGTGATCCAGTGCAACCTATGCTCCTTCAGGGATGTGGCCTTTCATTTCCTTGAAGCCTAAATGCCTAATGAGGTTAACATATCGATCTTAACAGTAAGTGACCCCAAGTTCGCCGTCAGGAAGGAGACTTCATTTGTTAGTTTCCCAAAAATGTAGTGAAGCCATCTAGCTTTGCTCTGACATTCACAGTTAGAACATTCTGTTCTATCTTTGGCTGCTCTTTTTTATCCCATTCCCATGGTTGCAGGATCTGGGGCTACAGCAAAGGTATAAAGTAGCTGGTATATCATTAGGTACCGCTGTGTGGGGGTTCACAGCTACACCTGGCCGCCTTCTATGGCTGCGGAGCCCTCTTTGTTACCAACCCTAGAGACCTGAAACATTCGAGGAGCTTTCCCAGGAGTTCCTGGAACAGGAGTTTCTTTCTTTTTTTAAATATATAGGATTTTCTGTCCAGAAGTAGTTAGTTAAGAAGAACACCGACAATTAAGTAAAGTCTTCACCACTTTGATTAGAATGTCAATATCATTGACTACACAATTCTTAGCTACATTTGGTTCTGACAATTTAGCCATCTTAATAGACCCTAGGGGGCTCCCTTTTGCTTTCCTTTTACCCATGATTGTAGATGTACCAGCCCAGGACTCAAGGGACTCAGAGACAGGATAAACAAACTGTCTGCGTTGGACAGAGACCCCAGCGAAGGCAGTAGATGCTAACAGTGTGGCCCTGCCTTGCCTCTTCCTGTCTCAGACAGGCTTAGATGGGCCCGTCTTGGCCCAGTCTTTGCTCGGGCACACTCAGCTGACGACTCTGGCTTTTTGGAGCCTGTCAACTTCAGTTGGCCCCATCTCTCTCCCTGAGCAAGCTGGGGGATGTAGTCCCACCCTAGCTGCAGGGTTACAGCGCGTCTTTGGGAGAAAATGCAGGCAAGGGAAACCACCAGTCAACAGAACACACCCACGATGCGGGACAACTATGGCTCTTTTGAGTCCATCGGCTCCAATTGGCCCCACCTCTCTCCCTGGGCAAGCTGGGGGATTTAGTTCCACCCCAGCTGCAGGGCTGCAGAGTGCCTTTGGGAAGAAAATGCAGGTGGGGAAACCCCCGTTTAACACAACACACCTCTTTTCTTCATCACGCAATATATACTTTTCTTTAGACCAGGGCAATGAGCTCTGCTCTGCTAGCAGAGTTTGCAGAGATTTGTTAACTACGCATTCCATTAAAAACATTCAGGCGAAAACTCAGTTCCTCCACGTAGCGGAGTGATGAAGCAAGGTTTCATATGTACAGAAACTTGCTTGTATTCAGCCCTCTCGAAATAACCTGTAACTAATTAATCAACATGTTTTGTTTACTAATATTCGCATTTCACGACATCTTTAGTAAGAAGGAGAAGCTTGCCTATGTGTTTTCACTAACAGTCACTAGAGTGTCCTAAAATGGGCGCCGAAAATGCGGGAGCTTTTCAGCGCATGCATCTGCCACAACTACGTGGTGTGGCGCATCTTTCGCTTTTGGTGGGAATTTCTTGCAGCTGCGCATTAGTGCCAAGATGACAGCTTCATGTTTTTCATACTAATGCATATGCTCCGGCTTGAACTAAAACCTGTGTGTTCTGCTTAACTATTAATGCTATAGTTAAAATAAAGTAATGGGGTTAGAGTAGAGATAGGTGGTATACAGTGCATTCATTTATTTTTGTATTCTAATGTGTCTCTCTTTGACTTCCTTAATAGCTTCTATTTGGGCCAGTAGGGTGACTTGAATCTCCATATTGAATTGACTCTGCGCATGTGCCGGGAGCACTGAAAGACCTCGAGAAGTGGCATTGAAACCTTGTCAGAGACTGTCTTACCCACGATGCGCCTGAGAACCTCACCCCATGACCTGGGAAAAGGAAGACAACTTGCATATTATAAAAACATTGTATACTAAAATGAAATAATATTGCTGGGAGGAATAAAACCATGGGTGGGAAAATAAATTATGAGTGGGAAAATTGATCAGCTATATTGAATTGAAATTTTCTCATCTTAGTATGGTGTGATGCCCTCTCCTTATCTTTCTGACCAATCAAATGCAGGAAACACATATAATTTGCAACATTTAGGGGGTGGTACACACACTGAAAATTATATAACTAAGGTAGGCTTAGTTAGTTAATTTGTCCGACTTGTCACAGACCTGTCACTGACCCAACGTATGCTGGAGGGGAATCGAGAGTAGAGTGCTGGCGGAGCCCTTTGTCAGAAGAATTGCGGTTTTGCTGAGGGAGAAGTATTGATTACCCAGTCGGGGTTCTACATTTTCCGTCGAGAGGGGTGTGACGCTGGAGTTGCACTTAGAGAAGGTCCTGTCCTGTTGGCAACTGATTAGTCAGGAGCCCTTCTTTGTTCCAGCCCGTGGCCAGGGTTGGTCCTCGCACCATTCTAGGTAAATAGAATTTGTGTGGGATTTCTTTGTATCGTCTCCCTTTTCGACCCATCCCAGGTACTAATGTGTAAAGGTGTTGCCTTGATTTCTTGCAAACTTTATGTTTTATTAATTATTTGCTTACTTGTAAAATTCCTGGTCACTCTATTGCGGCCTCTGACTTATCAAAATCTGCATAGATAAAGTGTTTAAAACTTCTCCAGAGTCTGTGGTTATTCTTCAGTAATTTATGAATTTCTACCCATTATACTAACTCCATAAGATCCGTAGGACTTAAAGCATAGGTGACAAAAGTTTGGTAAGTCATGGTGTACAGGCATAAGTTCTAAAGTGTATAGAATTCTGATTGGCAGTAAGCATGGGCGAATTTTGCGAATTCGCGAATCTGCGGATTTGCGGATTTGCGAATTCGCGATCTGCAAAATGTGCGAATTAGCGCAAATTTGCGGATTTTGGTTTTTTTGCGTGTTCGCGGGGTTTTTTGCGTGTTCGCGGGGTTTTTTGCGTGTTCGCGAGCCGCTTGCATAGCGAAGTTACCCATGCAGTCGTTTATGGGAGAGGGAGAGAGAGATAGATAGATAGATAGATAGATAGATAGATAGATAGATAGATAGAAAGAGAGAGAAAGAGAGGGAAAGAGAGAGGGAGAGAGAGAACGAGAGAAAGAAAGAGAGGCCGGATCTCTGAAGGGCCAGATTCCTGAGTTGCCTCTACAGAACATACAGCTTTTTATTTTTAGCAAAATGCATATGAAAATTGTGCTGTAAAGGTCTCTTTTAGTTTAACCCCTCCTGACAACTCAAAATGGGTGTATTTGCCATCCTCTCCCTTCTTCCTGTTTTTTATATCTGTAAGTGCTTCCTGATGAGGTTTAATTCCTTGGACAGGTGCCTCGTTGCCTACTTGTAACTATTCTCTGACCCTGCTTCAAGGGTCAGAGCAGGGTCAGAGAATAGTTGCAAGTAGGCAACGAGGTGCCAGGAAGCAATTAGCAGCAGGTGTCCAAGTTGAAGTTAATTTGTTTGTAACCTTTTTGTAAAAGGTTACAAAGAAATTAGGTTCAACTTTTGCACCTGCTGCTGTAACCCTTGCTTGGCTGAAAATTCGTCCCCGCTGATTCGCGGATTTACCGCGATTTCGCGAGATTCGCGGATCGCGAAATCGCGGAAAATCCGCAAATTCGCCCGCGAAATGGATTTTACGCCCACCCTTAATTGGCAGAAAGTGAAAATAGTATAACCGGTGAAATGTGTGAATGTTTATGGGCCCAGGTTGGTATGACTAACTGAGCTGGTAATTCCATGCCATCAGTATTTCTTTGGTAGCAGAGCTATGGTTAGGGTTTAGCTAAGATAGGTAGTTAGTTGACTATTGACTTTTATTAGTTTATTTATTAACCAAAACCTGTTTGTTTCGATATTTGTTTTCTGGAATTCCCCAGGGATATTGAATATCAGGTGGTAAATGTAAGCTACACTGCAGTGAGGTTACTTGCCTTGATGAAGTAAGTGCGGAAAGTTAGGTAAAATCTGAAGCACCAGTTAGGGATTATTTCTCGTATAAAAGTGCGAGTGATTGAAAGCAAAGAAGTTCCCTGTTGAAACTTTGGTCTTATATAACCTCGAAAGGGTAAGTCTGAAGGAGTAACAGGTTCTTTAATGCTTGTGTGAAGAGTAAACGGAAGAGGTTTTACTCATAATGTATGAAATTATCTTTCCTTTAAAATTAGTCAATCAGGCACAGTATTAAATGTTTTTATGTTGTTTATTAATGACATGTGCATTTAAATGGAAAAAAATGTAGTTGATGTATTACCTTGCAGAGGAGGGAGTCAGTCGCGGATGCAGCACTGACGTCACAGAGAGCCGTGCTGGGATTGGTAGAGAAACCGGGTGTGTAGTCGTGAGAAAATTGTAAAGGAGGGGTGAGTGCAGAGAGGGAAAACTCACGTGATAGAAAAGCTGCACAAGCATTGGTTAACGCAGCTTGTAAGTCAAATATTAATTGTTAATGGAAAATAAGAGACGTGCTGGTATTGGAGAAATATTTCTGAAAAGTAAACAAATTAAATTAATTGTAATAATTGAAAATTTACACCAGATAAGACAGCGGTGATTATATGTAGCATTTAGATCCCGCAATTATAGGAAATCGCCCAGATAGAAAATACTTAGGTTTTGCCCACGAACAGAGTATTAGAGGAAGACCATATATCATGTACGGAGAAAAAAGAAAAATGTCTTTTATTGTAGAAAATTAAGAATTATTTCAAAAAGAATAAAGCAGTTAAAACAAGGGAAGGAATTATTATTCCACCACCAAATACGCCCACATCATACATGATGATAGAAAGAGGCTACCACACTTGTGTATGGTTAGAAAATTGGATAGAGTATACAAAAGAAGATGGTATATTGGCATTTCCAGGACATGGTACATTTAATGATAGAATATTGTACAATTTAAGCCCTCGCATGAATCAGTTAGACCCCAGACCAAGATTAACGCAATATGAAGCCTTAGAAGAGTGGGAGACTGAGGCTTTTGAATGAGACAGACCTCGTTGTGACAGGAATTTTAGTAGATTTTACCCTAGATTTTCCAAAGAAACAAGAGATAAGCAGATGAAACAATGGAGACAGTCTATGCTAGTGGAAGGAATATATTCTGTATTTACAACAGAAGAACCAACCGGAAGCAAAAGTGATGAGAAAACCAAAATCTTAATGACTAGTGGTGGGGATTCAGAAGATTATTATTTTGAGGATTTGTTAGTGAAAAATCCACCACCTTATCAGGAAGAAACCAATAGAGCTACCCCTAGTGCTTCATTTTTAAAACCACCCTTGGCTCCGCAGATTATACATGAAACCTTATTGGAAAAGGTACTGCAAGAGAGAGAAAGAGAAGCAATAAACAGAGTAGTGAGTTAATTCCAAAAATAAGTTAATTAACTACAATCCTGACAATACTCGTAACTATAGGTCCTGTAGTTCCTTTATCTGGAGATAAGCAATCCAGTCCTAAAACCCCCGGTTTGACTACACCCATAGTTCAGCCCAGGAAAGAAAATGTAATAATCGATGACCAAGCAAGAGAATGCGAGTCAGTAATTTCCTTGATGGATTTACCTATACGAGAACCAGTGGGTCGCTGGATCAGAAGAATTACTCCCAGATGCTCAAAAGAAGTGCAGATTGAGACCTCCACAGGAACGAGAAATGCAATTGTAGTAACCCCAGAAGAATTAGAAAGATGAACGAGAGACCTAGAAAAGCCAAAATTACAGTCCAAGGTGCTAGATATATTTAAATTAAGGGTAGAATTGGACGAAATGGTAGCTGGAAATGTAGGATTGGAAAGGTTAAATTATTTTAATGGAGAACAATTATTGTTTATATGCAGAAGTGTTACTCGAAATATGAAAATATTTCATGAAAAGTAAATGAATTTGGCTTCAGAAATGGGGATTGACATTGGCAAATCAAAAAGTATATAGAAACTATATAGAGCTGAATTTTCTGACAAAGATTTAGAAAACCTGAATGTGTCAGGACGAAAGTTGCAGATTAAAGAAGTGTTGTCACTGTTGCAGAAATGGGGAGATTTAGACAGATGGAAAGCTAGATGGGCAAAGAAAAAGGAAGAAGCACAGACAAATAGAACTGCATCTGAGTATCTAATGAAATAAACAGAAAAGATGGAAAGGTTGTGTCCAATAAGAGGTTATGTACATGTCCCATGGTCCCGACAGGATATTTTATAATTTTCTAATGCCTTCCCAAAGCTTAAAGATTAGCCAGTAGAATGGTACAGGCAACTTGAAAGGTTTGTGAAAGTTTTGAAGGTATTGTTGAAAGATTTAGATTGTTTATTTGACTTTGTTGTTCCAGCTGACTTATGGACCGAGTGAAGAATTACAGTAGATTGGCCAAATGATTAAAATCCTAGAAATCAAAAAACAGGAGCTCCGTCAAAAGAGGTAATGAAAAATTATAATCAAGAAATAACTTATTTGAAGGGAAAGATACCCCCAAAGGAAACAGACTGGAAAAAAATAGACAGAACCACCCAAAATAATGATGAATCGATACATGCATACTATGAACACCTATTGCAGGTGTTTAAGCAATACAGTGGGTTAGAAATATTGATAAAAAGGACATGGCACATTTTATATATCATTTTGTGTCTGGACTAAAACCAAAAATATCACAAACAATTAAGGAACATAAAATATGTTGGTAAGCAAAACCCGCCGAATAAAATCTCAAGCATGCAAAATACTGTGTGGATGAAATTGATAATAAACTAAAGAAATTAGAAGAAACAGTAATGTGGGCTCAAGTAAAAATGGTAGAACAGCAGAAACTTTATTTAAGTCAGCAAGCAAATAACCCAAAAAGAAGGAAAGGCCAGGGTGAAGGCAGTGGAAGCAAGCCTAGAGGGAAGGTGAGCAAAGAAGAGGCAAAGACAAAGTTTCTGTGTCCTGGGTGTGGAAAATTGGGACATTGGAGAAACAAGTGTAAATTGATACAGAATAATAATGTCCAAAATCAAAATTTAAATCCACAGATGCAGAATGAGGTTTCAGTGAATCAGCCGCAACAGGTAATACAGAATCAGTTACCACCTGCCCCTATGCCAGATGTTATGAGTCAAGCCAAATACAGTGTGGACACGGATCTCGGGAGGGAAGTGGTAAGAAAATTACGGTAATACCACAGTTTCTTTTACAGGACACATTTTTTGAGGACGAATCCTACTGACGGTGCCTGAGAGGGGGGGAGAGAAATGCGTGCTTGGCGGAGATAGATCAGTCAGGTCCTTACATTGAGGGAAAAGTAGACAGAAATGATGTTACCTTTTTGTTGGACACTGGGGCTACCCGTTCTACTGTGAGAACAGCAGACATCCCAAACCTACCCCTCTCAGGAGAAGTGTTCCAAGTAGTGGGAGTTTCTAATAAACAAATTAGTACAACTGTCACAGAACCAATGGAAGTATGAATTGGTGATTTTAAAGAGATGCACAAATGTGTTGTGTGTGACTCAAGCCCTGTAAACTTGTAGGAAGGGATCTACTATGCAAGATGAATTGCACAATCTTTTGAACCCCAAATGGTGTTGAAATTCAGACTCCAGATGATGATGGAGTGTATAAAATCATGTTGGCTAAACAGGAAACAGTTGTTAAAAAGATGACCCTAGGAGATTTACCAGAAGAGCTCCAAACCTATGTAAATCCTGAATTGTGGGTTTTTCCTGGAAAAGAAGTAGGTTTAATGTCAAATGTTGATCCCGTAAAAGTGTCAGTGAAAGAAGGTTCAGTTTACCCAAATATTCGACAGTACAAAATGAGTCCAGAAATAAAAGCAGGTGTTGTACCAGAGATTGAGCGTTTGGTTGAACAAGGCATTCTAAAAGAAATAATGAGCAGTCCTTATAATTCACCTATAATTGGCATAAACAAAACAAACAGAAAATATAGGGTGGTCCAAGACCTTCGAAAAATAAATAAAATTGTCATCCCATGTTGTCCAGTAGTACCAAATCCAGCAGTGATTCTGTATCAAATACCATGGAGTGCAGGATGGTTCACTGTAATTGATTTATGTCATGCCTTCTTTTCCATTCCATTGCATCCAGACAGCAAATTTTTATTTTCCTTCAAATTTGACAAGCATGTTTACGTCTGGAATCGTGTTCCTCATGGGTACACAGAAAGTCCATACATCTTTAACCAAATTTCGAAAAAGTGGCTTGAATCGTTGGTGCTGCCTGGACAATCTGTTTTGGTGCAGTATATCGATGATCTATTAATAGCATCTAAAACCAAGAAAGACTGCATGATTGATTCCATTGCACTATTGAATCATTTGGCAAAAGACGGGCATAAAGTATCCCCTAAAATTGCAGTACTGTACAACCTCAGTCAAGTATCTGAGACACCAGATAGAAAGAGTGGTTAAAAGAGTGACTTCCGAAAGAATCAAAATATTTAGAAACATGAAACTACCCCAAACACAGAAAGAAATCAGAATGTTTCATGGAGCTGTAGGTTACTGCAGGCAGTGGATTGTGGGACTTGCAGTGCTAGCTAAACCATTGATTCAACTGACAAAGAAACGGGCAAAAGATCCAGTCGAATCGGATGATGAAAGCATGACTGCTTTCTTAAAGTTGCGCAACTGTTTGTGCGAAGCTCCAGCATTAGGGATGCATGATTATTCAATGGAATTTGCATTGTTTTGTGACACAAGAGACAATTGTGCTCTTTCAATCCTAACCCAGACCCATGGTTTAATGCGACATCCTTTAGCATATTTTTCTGCCACATTGGACCCAGTGGCATCAGCACTCCATGGTGCCTAAAATCTGTAGCTGCAACTTGCATGAGTCTTGAGCAAAGTGAATGCCTTGTCATGGGACACCCTGTAACAGTATATGTCCTACATACAGTCGTGATTTTGTTAACCCAAACACGTACTCGGTCAGATAACTAAATATGAAAGAGTTATTCTTGGTGCAGAGAACGTGACAATAGTCAGATGCACTGTTCTCAATCCAGCAACTTTGCTACCCAGCTCACATTTTGAAGAAGTGAGAGAGGAACTTGAACATGGTTGTGTCGATCTTACTGAATTCAGTACTAAACCACGCCCAGACATACAGGAAAAACCTTTAAAAGACCCTGAACATGAGTTATTTGTAGATGGCTTATGTATGCAACATGAGGAAGGAGGCATGAGTGCTGCTTATGCTGTATATACATTGTCTGGTATAGTTGAAGCATCCTATTTACCCGGAGTCAAGTCTGCGCAAGTAGCCGAATTGATTGTTTTAATAAAAGCGTGAACAATTGGGAAAAATTGGAAACTAGCCATTTACACTGATAGCCAGTATGGTTACGGGGTTATGCATGACTTTGGCCAGCTATGGATACAAAGGGAGATAGACGATGGCAGTGATTAACTATGGTAGCCAGCACCTCCGTTATATTTGCATATGAGGTAAGTAAAAGCTGTCTCTTTCAAAGCGTGCTCTATGTCTTTGTACCGTGTCTCCCACAGTACTACACAATATACACAGAATCCTCCATATATATATATATTTATATATATATATATATATATATATATTCACTGAAAAAACCATAGGTTTCAGCCACGTTATAGTTAGGAATTAGCATTTAAAAACCTTAGAAATTCACAGAAAAACCATAGGCTTCACACATGTTATAGTAAGCTGGACATTTCACTCATCCAAAACCATTGAAATTCCCCTGATATAGTTAGTTCAGCTAACTATAAATCACGCGCCCGCAATGCACTGTTGATGGCGATCGCCCCCTCACAGAAGTAGTTGCTCCTCCGGTGGATGTAGAGGCCCCATCACTGGGAACCTCTTGTGCCAGAGCCCTGACACAAAAGTGAAAGAAGAAGTGAAGGAAATGGGTGGGGATTTCATTCTTTGTAAAAATAACTGTTAGCAACCAATGAAAAGTGTTATTTTAAGGTCACATGACTTGACGCGCTGACGCTGCGCGCACCGGAGCGCTTCCGGCGGCGAATACGCGCAGCGAACGTAGGTGCTTCCGGGGCGCTTACGTGGCACGATCGTAGTCGCTTCCGGGGCGCTTACGCGGCGCGATCGTAGGTGCTTCCGGGGCGCTCACGCGGCGCGAACGTAGGTGCTTCCGGTGGCGATTACGCGGCGCGCTGAAGTGACGTTTTGATAGTTTCACGGAAATGCAAAATCATTTTCATTTCCTTATTAAAAAAAACTGGTTTTATATGTATGGTACTAAATGTCTTGCGTTATTATTTACTTTCATTCATATTTTTTTTCCACGAACGAAAGTAGTGCTCTGGGTGCGCTTTCCGGAGAGCTTACCGGAGCGCGCACCTAGAGCGCCCCAGGAAAAAATTATAAAAAAAAATAATAATAATTAATACTTACACAAAACAGCAAATTTATAAAAAAATAGTAGGTTAGAAACTCGATATAGAAAGGAAGTAGCATTTTAAAAACCTATGAAATTCACTGAAAAAACCATAGGTTTCACACCAGTTATAGTTAGGAATTAGCACTTAAAAAACCTATTAAATTCACTGAAAAAACCATAAGTTTCACACCAGGAAATTATACTGACATAAAACCAATGAAATTCCACGTTATAGTTAGTTGGACTCACTATAACTTGCGCGTGTAATGCACTGCTGATGACATCACATATTACATCACTCATGACATGGTCAGTGACATCACTGATGACATCACTGATGACATCTCAAATGACGCAGATGGTGACTACTGGCGTGTAGCACTGTGTTACCAGCAGTAGGTTTTCTAAACAGTTTGGTTGCTTCTTTGTCATTATTTACAAACACCTCCAAATCCCAAAAATATACTGAAGATTTGCTGATGTTAGTAGTGAAGTGAAGGTTGAGATGGTTGTTGTTAATCTGTTTGATAAACAGGAGAGCGCTCATCTCAGACTCCCTCCAGATCAGGGACAGATCATCTATGTAGCGCAACCAAATGGGCACATGTTGATCTCTTGAACTGTACCCTGAGGACCTGCTCTTCCCACAGCCCCATATGCAAACAGGCATAGCTGGGAGAAAAGCAGGTCCTCATTGCAACACCCCTTAATTTGTTGGTATACTTGGTTGTCAAACAGGAAGAAATGTTGTTCCAGGCATTTAGAGATCATAGTGACTAACATTCTGTTGTGCATAGATAAGTACATAGGCCTTTGGTTTAAATAATGTTCAATTGCCTTGAGGCCAGCTTGATGGTGAATAGACATGTAAAGCGATGTAACATCTAATGTTATTAATAATAAATCAGAACTCCATGTGATGTTATTTATTTTTCTTAGGAAGTCTGACGCATCCTGTAGATATGAAGGCAGGCCTTTAAACCAGTCTTGCAAAATACAGTCCACGTATTTTGATATATTTTCCATAACACTGTTAATAGCAGATATTATTGGCCTGCCCAGGGGGTTGCTAGCACTTTTGTTGATTTTGGGGATGAAGTAAAGGGCAGGGATGACTGGATGTTCATTTTTCAAAAAGCTATATTCATCCTCATTTAACAGCCACCCACTCTTCCATGACAATAGCTTCAAATAGCACTCATTACATGCTGATTTCACAATGTGTATACTGCTTTTTTCTTATAACATTGGATGTATTTCAGCTGCTGTAGTGTCTCTTCCATGTATAGCTTGTGAGGCCACAGCACAACATTGCCCCCTTTGTCGGATTGTCTCACAATTAGATTGTTATTGTTCTGTAATGTCTTCATTAGCTGTATATGACAAGTGTTTTGTCTGTTGTTTCTATGGCGGGCATTATTGGTCAATGTATACAATTGTTTGAGTTCCATTGTGACTTGTTTATGATAAACTTCCAAGTTATCCTGTAGCATTATTGGCTGGAAATGGGCCTTAGGTTTAAATGGTGTCTTTACTGGGCCGCTAAAGCCTGTTAACTCTGGACCTGAGATCGATGGATCGTCAGACTGCTCATTTTGTAATGTCCAAAGGTCTTGGAATAAATTGATATCCCTGCTGTTAGTAAACATGGGCTTTTTGTTGGTGGTTCCGCATTAACAGGGTGTTTCTTGGCATGGAGAGTATAGAGTTTGAGTAGCTTCAATTTTCTGATGAATCTAAAAATGTCCATGCAGGTGTCCGCATAGTTAAAATTACTCTCTGGACTATATGAAAGTCCTAATGCCAGAATTTGTTTTCCACCATCGTTAAGTTAATATCTGTGAAATTAACCACTGAATTGGCATCAAAATTCTGCTTTACTTTTGTTGGCGGTTCCATCTGCCCTTTGCTGGTTTTTTGGTAGTTTGTTTTTCGTAACTGCCCACCCTTTCGTCTTTGGCTGCGTTTTTGGTTGTTTCTTTTGTTGTTTGGCCAGTCTGTCCACGAGGTCTTAGAGTATCCCTCCTGTCTTGGTATAGCACTCCTTCCACCCCATCCAGGAAGAAGAGATTATCAAGCTGATAGCCGCCGCTAAACCCTCATCCCACTCCCTAGATCAGCTACCCTCGAACCTGATGAAAGACCTGAAGCTCACCCTAGCCCCAATCTGGTGCAAAATTAACAACAGTTCACTGGGCACGTGACTCATTCCGGACTGCCTCAAAGTGGGTCAAGTCACTCCGTTACTAAAAAAAACAGGTCTGGACACTGAGGACATGAACAACTTCCGACAGGTATCAAACCTTCCGCTTTTATCCAAAATTCTTGAAAGATGTGTTCTCCCTCGGTTAACCCAACACCTAGAGAACATCAAACTACTAGACCCACACCAATCAGGATTCAGAAAGCGATGCAGCACAGAAACCACAATCTTCAATGTCCTAGACGATCTTCAGATGTCTCTCGACTCTGACCAATGCAGCCTTCTCGTCCTACTTGACCTATCGGCCGCGTTCAATACAGTTGACCTCACCCTGCTCCTCAAAGTCCTCCAGGAGCAAGCAGGCATTGAAAGGAGGGTACTAAAATGGTTCTCCTCCTTCTTTCAAAACTGCACACAAAGAATAAAAATCAACGACTTTGAGTCCGACCCCCGGCCCGTCAGTAGAGGAGTCCCACAAGGGTCAGTACTCTCTCCACAACTTTTCAATGTCTACATGGAACCCCTTACCACACAAGTCCAACATCCCCGTCCACCTCTATGCGGACAATACACAACTCTACCTGGAAACCACCTCGATCGAAGAATCCACAGACTTAATGTCATGCTCAAAGAGGTCCAACAGTGGCTCTCAATGAACCACCTCAAACTCAACCAAGAGAAAACAGAAGTTCTCCTCATCTCGAATAGAGACAAAAACCCTCAAATCGAAGAATGGCTCAAAGCCATAGACGCCCTCAATGGGGCTCTTGCGCCAACGGACTCGGTGAAATCCCTAGGGATTACCCTCGACACCAAGCTGGACATGAAAAAACACATCTCAAAAGCCGCAAAATGTGCGTTCCTAAACCTGAAGCTGCTGTACAGAATAAAACCCTTCCTCCCTCCAAAAGATCTCAAACAGGCCACACAGGCGTTGGTGCTTTCCAGACTTGATTATGGAATCGCAACATTGACTGGATCGGCAAAATCTCACTTAGGTACCGTGACCACTACCCTCAATGCAGCAGCAAGAATGGTCACAGGAACGAAAAAATTTGAGCACATCTCTCCAGCACTTAGGGAACTGAAGTGGCTTCCTATTGACCAATGACCCAGTTTCCGCCCAGCTTGTCTCACGCATAAAGCCTTGCACACAGGCAAACCTGAATATCTGGCTTCCAAATTCAAAAGCAAAAAACACAGTTGATGGACAGAATGCAGAACAATGTCTTACATTCACCCCAGTACAAAGATCTGGGCCTAAATCCATCGTTTTTTTGCACTCCACACCACCCTAGGTCAGACAATGGCTATATGCAAATCAGCCTTGACCCTGTGCCTCATGGGAACAGTCCAGCTCGAACTACTAAGCCATGTCTTTCCTAGACTGGAATCAAGCATCCAAGGACCGGCTTCTGGCTATCAGCCTTCTTCAGCCTGGATAGCTTGACTCCAGTGATGTAGAGAGCCTGGGACTCACGTCTGAGCATACCCAGCCCACTCAGGGTGAAAATTGCAAAAAACACAGTTGATGGACAGAATGAAGAACAATGTCTTACATTCACTCCAGTACAAAGATCTGGGTCTAAATCCATTGTTGTTTTGGACTCCACACCACCCTAGGTCAGACAATGGCTATATGCAAATCAGCCTTGACTCTGTGCCTCATGGGAACAGTCCAGCCCAAACTACCAAGCATGTCTTTCCTAGACTGGAATCAAGCATCCAAGGACCGAAAGGAGGATTATGAATCCGAAACCGAAAACAAGCTCTTTGGGCATTTTGCTATTCCTATATTGCGCTGCGCCTGACTGCGCTGGGGAGCACCATCTCGGCAATTAAAGAGACAGACTGATGTCGGAACTTATCAGACAGTAAACAGCGCACCATGCCTACATTTAAATGAACACATTCCATGCTTCCAGGCCTTATTCAAAGGAATAATTGAAAAGCAACATGCAGTGAAGCACACCCACTTAGGGGAGATTGTGATCGTTCTTTGGACTACAAGTAGCAGCATACCTGAGAAAGTCATGTGATCTATGATGCCCACTGGGGGCGAGGTATGCTAATAAATAAAGAAAGGAAACAAACTGTGCAGCACTTCATGATTGAGCGCCCTAGAAGAAGAGCAAACGCCCTCGGAATACATCAGCTAGTTTACTAATCTGGAGCAGGAGCTAGTTGTGTGTAACTATGCCGGATGACAGGCAAGCTGTTGTGACCCCTAAAACAGGCTCATGTTCATGTGATCAAGCCTTTGTGCCGAAACGTTATGGCGACAGCTGAATAAAAAATAACAGCATCCGAATTACCTGGTCCGTGTCTGTGTCTGAAAAGCGTTGTCGTGGGAGGACGATCGCGCAAAGGAGACGGAGGTTGTATATATATATATATATATATATATATATATATATATATATATATATATATATATATATATATATTCACTTAAAAAACCATAGGTTTCACACCAGTTATAGTTAGCTGGAAATTTTACTGACATAAAACCAATGAAATTCCACGTTATAGTTAGTTGGACTCACTATAACTTGCGCGTGGAATGCACTGCTGATGACATCACATATTACATCACTCATGACATGGTCAGTGACATCACTCATGACATCACTGATGACACCATCCAGTGAATGTGTGTCTTTCTGAAAAATAAATATGTTTTATATATGTATATGAAAAAGGTCGATGGAAGAATAAATGTTTAAGTAAGTGTCTAAATTTGTTAACTGCCATTAAGTGTATCTTAGTGAATACATATATTAGCGAGTAACTTTTAAATATTGAAATATATGTATCAGTGTTTCACTTTGTGTATAAGTGGCTGCATGGGTTGGTGACTGACTCACTGTTTGTATGTGTTTTGAAGACAGCATATGTGCAGGACTGTATGGGTGGATGAGTGTGTATATTTGTGTGTTAGTGAGTGAATGACTGTCTCACTAGTGTCTTTATCAGTAACTACATATGTTTTAATCTAGTGTATGTGAGTATTGATGTATATACGTGAGTATATGTCAGAGGGAGAGATTGTAAGAGTTCCTGTTTAAATAAGTATGTGTTTCTATAAGTGATTGTTTAAGAGAGTAAGTATGTGTAAATTTCCATAGAAGTCAAGTGGTAGTGTGTGTATAGTTCTATTTGCAAATAAATGGATGTTGAATAGTTTATTTGCATGTGTGGGTATGTGTGTGAGTAACTTTTCGATGACTGTCGGTGTGTAACAGGATGTATAGGTGTATCACTACATATGATGAGTGAGTATATGTATGAGTGACTATATAGAACTGTTGGTGAATGAGTGGATGTGTATATAGATGGTGGAATTACTGAATTGTTTGTTGTAACTGGTATGGGTATCTCCATTTTTTTGAAAATGTTAATTTCTATTTTTGAATTTGTGTTTCAAGGCTTACATTACACTGAAAGGAGGTCTGTCACTCAGTCACAAGGATGGTGTCATCAGTGATGTCATGAGTGATGTCACTGACCATGTCATGAGTGATGTAATATGTGATGTCATCAGCAGTGCATTACACGCGCAAGTTATAGTGAGTCCAACTTACTATAACGTGGAATTTCATTAGTTTTATGTCAGTATAATTTCCAGCTAACTATAACTGGTGTGAAACCTATGGTTTTTTTCAGTGAATTTAATAGGTTTTTTAAATGCTAATTCCTAACTATAACTGGTGTGAAACCTATGGTTTTTTCAGTGAATTTCATAGATTTTTAAAATGCTACTTCCTTTCTATATCGAGTTTCTAACCTACTATTTTTTTATAAATTTGCTGTTTTGTGTAAGTATTAATTATTATTGTTTTTTTAAAATCATTTTTTAATCATTTTTTCCTGGGGCGCTCTGGGTGCGCGCTCCGGTAAGCTCTCCGGAAAGCGCACTCAGAGCGCTACTTTCGTTCGTGGAAAAAAAATATGAATGAAAAGTAAATAATACCGCAAGACATTTAGTACCATACATATAAAAGCAGTTTTTTTTTAATAAGGAAATGAAAATGATTTTGCATTTCCGTGAAACTATCAAAACGTCACTTCGGCGCGCCGCGTAACCGCCCCCGGAAGCGCCTACGTTCGCGCCGCGTGAGCGCCTCGGAAGCGCCTACGATCGCGCCGCGTAAGCGCCCCGGAAGCGCCTATGATCGTGCCACGTAAGCGCCCCGGAAGCGCCTACGTTCGCGCCGCGTATTCGCCCCCGGAAGCTCTCCGGTGCGCGCAGCGTCAGCGCGTCAAGTCATGTGACCTTAAAATAACACTTTTCATTGGTTGCTAACAGTTTTTTTTTACAAAGAATGAAATCCCCACCCATTTCCTTCACTTCTTCTTTCACTTTTGTGACTGAAAGACCTGCCTTTTTGCTCTTGCATCTTTCTGGGTTAACCATGGCTGCCAGACCATCCAGCAGTGAAGATGAGCCTGAATTCATCGATGAAGAGCCTCCTCAGCCAAAGGTGAAGGAGCATTTCAATCGGAAATTTTTTTCAATACCAGCTGACCAGAAAAAGGTGAATGCTCCAAAAGTGGAGTGCAGGATCTGCAAACAAGTCCTGTCACGGGGTGACCCCAAAAAGAAATATTCTTTTGGGAACTTCACAATGATACGCCATGTGGAGAGGAGGCACCTCCAGCATTTTGCCCGGGAAAGTGTCAGGGCGCTGGCACAAGAGGTTCACAGTGATGGGGCTTCTACATCCACCGGAGGAGCAACTACTTCTGTGAGGGGGCGATCGCAGGAGCTGGTTCCAAATATTCAACCTGCATTCAACAAAGGTGTCCTGAAATGCAGATACTGCCATCAACTCCTTACCTATGGGGAGCAAAGTGTCCTGCTCATGGTTCGAGCATTGGAGAACCATCACTGCCGTTCCCAGCCCTAATTTTTTGGGTTTTTTTTGCTCCTGTTGAGCAGTGTCCATTCCCTGTTTTTGTTTCTGTTCTTAAAAAAAAGAAGTACCTCCAATTCTCATCAAAGAGCTATATTCTTAAAAAACATGAAAAAGAGTAAGTGAAGTGGAGTGCATTGATAATGGAAAAGAAAATGAGTAAGAAAGAACAGAAAGGTATGAGTGAAGAAAGGAAGTGAAGTAGGGGGACTGAAAGAAGGTGAGTGTTGGGAAGGAAAGTAAGGAGAAGGAGAGTGAATATGGGGAATGTGGATATTCAAAGAAAATGTTGAAAAGGAACGGGGGTGTGGAAGGGTAAGAAAAGATGCATTGCTGGAGTTGAAGACTGAAGGCCTCATTTATGAGGCCATGTGTCACTTTAACGCCACCAGAGCGTCACTTTTTGTGACGCATCAGTACAGTAAAAAATGCACCTTATTCAGTCATATTTACAAAGTGACGCATCTAGGTAGATGCGTCACTTTGTAAGCCCCTGCGCCACATTATTCCTACGTCAGGTGTAATGTATGCAAAAGGGACATATTGACGCAAGAAAGGGTCGTAGAGGTGACGCAGTGAAATCTATGAGATATTACTGCGTCACTTTTATGACGCTGTTGCTTCCAAATATTACGCCTGTTTCACAGCACGAGTGCAGGCCCTTTCACATGGGGCCTGGCCCCATGTGAAAGGATGCTTTGCTGAAGTTGCTTCATTTTTGAGACACACTCCAGCAATGCATCACTTTTGCGCTTACAGATACTTCTGAAATACTGACGTATCAGTAAAAACTTCCAACATAATACGTCATAAATTTAATATGACGCATGAGTAGAAGACTGAAGGCCTCATTTATGAGGCCATGCGTCACTTTAACGCCACCGGAGCGTCACTTTTTGTGACGCACCAGTGCTGTAAATAATGCACCTTATTCAGTCATATTTACAAAGTGACGCATCTAGGTAGATGCGTCACTTTGTAAGCCCCTGCGCCACATTATTCCTACGTCAGGTGTAATGTATGCAAAAGGGGCGTATTGACGCAAGAGAGGGTCGTAGAGGCGACGCAGTGAAATCGATGAGATATCACTGCGTCACTTTTATGACACTGTTGCGTCCAAATATTACGCCTGTTTCACAGCAGGCGTGCAGGCCCTTTCACATGGGGCCTGGCCCCATGTGAAAGGATGCATTGCTGGAGTTGCTTCATTTTTGAGACACACTCCAGCAATGCATCACTTTTGCGCTTACAGATACGTCTGAAATACTGACGTATCTGTAGGAACTTCCAACATAATACGTCATAAATTTAATATGACGCATGAGTAGAAGACTGAAGACCTCATTTATGAAGCCATGCGTCACTTTAACGCCACCGGTGCATCACTTTTTGTGACGCACCAGTGCTGTAAATAATGCACCTTATTCAGTCATATTTACAAAGTGACGCATCTAGGTAGATGCGTCACTTTGTAAGCCCCTGCGCCACAGTATTCCTACGTCAGGTGTAATGTATGCAAAAGGGACGTATTGACGCAAGAAAGGGTCGTAGAGGTGACACAGTGAATCAACTGGGTTTTCTCCATGCTTCGCTCCCCGGTCTGTTCCCCGGTGCGCGTACCGGGCGCTCCCCCCGCGCAAATGTTTTTTTTTGGGTTTTTTCTTTTTGCCCCGCGGGACCCTCATATAGCCCCCACATCAAACCTAGGGGGTCAGGGGGGATCTACCCTGCCCCCTTATGGTCATTTCCCCCTTTGTTTTGGCCACCTCTTGTGTCTCGATCCTACCGACAAAAGATGGCGGCCGCTCCGGACTGTTTCGAATGTTTACAAACACCCGAGAGCCAATCAGCTTTCCGTGCGCAAGTCGCGGGTCGCGCCCTGAGCGCTTCCCGGAGCGCGTACCGGGGCACTGCCATAGATATATATATTTTTTTGAACCTAAATTACTCAATATCCCCTGCAGCACATATCTTGAGACATAGCAAAGGCACATCGGGCTACCAGTCCCTACAATTTTTCCAAGTTTGGTGGAAATCCATTCAGCCATTCGGGCTAAAAGTGAAGTCGACCGCCCTATGGAAATTAACATGGGGAAAACACGTTTTGGGACCCCCTTTTTTTCACGGCCCCCGCTTGACGAATCCCCCCCAAACTATGAGGGAAGGAGCAGAGCAGAGCGGGCCATTTTCTTGGAGAAATTCGTTAAGATTCGTCCACCGGCGCCAAAGTTATTCCCTATAGAATGTTGCGGATTTCCTATGGAAAGTAGATCCTAACTATAATTACCTACTGTCGACGCTTCGTTTGATTCACTCGTCAAACTATCTTGGATCCTGAGACTCATTCTACAGGTTCCCTCAACACAAATATTCTAAACTTTGTTTGAAATCACAAGTTCTTTATAGAATCTGTCTTAGTTATTCTATTCCTATAGAGCTAGTGTGGTAGTTTCTATAGAATTTGGTTAACAGATTCATAATACGTTGAACAGTTGCTGTTCCATTCAGCTGCTAAGTCTAACTAATATAGACTGCATTACACTGTTAAATTCAAATAACCAAACAAATCCCTTGCAGGCAACTTTCTCCTTAAAATACTTTGTCCAGCAAGCAATCTTCACAACAGTTGTTAAGTTGTTTACAGCAGTGGTACAGCCAAAGTCGCCATTCGTGACTTTTTCAAGGCTCCTGTTGCAAGTAGAATATGGCTTGAGATCTGGATAACAATTGTCCAGATAAATAATATAGCTTCTCAGTTGTAGACTGGTACTGGAAAACCCCACATATGTGCATCAGTTTTCACAGTAAATCAATTAATGTAATATACCAAGTTAGGATCGATAAAGTATCGGCTGCAATAACACGAGGTTACATTCTCCTTCGTGTATTGCCAATAACGGTCGCTCTGTCAGGCAGGTTCATTCGTAAATAAAGACTCCCCCAAATGGTGAATTGGTGTCAGCAAAGTCGTGCCGTGCCAAGTGACTTCCACCATACCTTCTTACTGACTTGTGGACTGGAGAGCTTAGTCAAAAATGGTTGATTCTAGAGTTACTGGAAACTCAAAGAGAAATTATTCAAAGACATGCTGTAGAATATGCATATGCAGCGTAATGATAGTACGTATAGTATGGCTAGGACTGACGATAGTAATACCTTATTTCAGTGGTTCCCAAACTTTTCTGACCTGTGGCTCCCTTGACCTAATCGGCAGTTGACTGTGGCTCCACCCCATTTTTTTACCGTGGGCGGGATGTAAGCCCAACCTCGGGAGTACTCCCTGTTGTCTTCCTTAAAGTAATTGGGATGCAATGAAGGTATTATAATCATATTTGCAACAAAATAAGAAGATAACATTTGACGTAAGCAGATCAGTTTATTTTAAAAGTATTCATTAAAAGGGTGAGTTTTTAAACATGAACTGCGAAACGTTACTGCCCCGGCTCTGATGACATGATATACCAAAGCATAGCTGCCAAGGTTTCAGACTGCTTATGTGTTACATTTTCAAAGTTTCAGTGTAACTATGAGTGACATTCAACAACTATGAGTGACACGTTCTCGCCAGCAAAAGCCAGCAATGAAGACAAGGGAAACATATAAATATCAGAAATTACACACATTTGAGCAACGGGAAACTCTAAGATCTTAAAACTGCAGCAAGGCACCCGAAATGGAAGGGCCACTGTGAGACCTGACTATACCAAACGGGATTTGATAGGCCATACTGCTTGCAAATAGGCCTCATGTGTGACATTTTAGCGGTTTCAGTGTGTTTCACATGAGTAAAACCAAGCAATGAAGTGCACGTAAACTCATAAATATCAGAAATTAAATCCTCTTGAGAAATTAAGTTCTAAAAGTATCTTAGCCCCGCTCCCACACTCTCACAGACAAAGCCCCCATTGCACAGATCAGCAAGTGTTCTCTTGCTGGACTTACCTTTGCTACCAGAAGTAAGTCTTCCCAGCAGTGCAAGCGAGCTTATTTGGACCTTGGACATGAGGGCAAGAGAATTTTCTGGAGGTGCTCCTGTAGTCTATAAGTGGCTGCAGCTCACCGTCTCTGCATCAGTGCTTAGCGTTTATTTTCATTAAGAAACAACTTGCCTTGTAATGTGCTGCCTTTGTCTTATTCCAGCAAGTGGTAGCAGAGACTCACCATGGACTACGTTGTCCCTATCGGCATTTATATATGATTCAGTCATGCTTCATTTGGCCCTTTCTTTTGTATAAAGATGAGGCATACAGCCTATTTGCCATTTAGAGTGTGACATGGTAATATTGCATTATGCTGGTATTTAGAATGAAAAGTTGTATGCCATCAATCAAATGCAGGCACAAATGCTACAGATTTATATTGCTCCGTTGTCTGGCCAGGACGTGTCAGACTGTCTCTCAGGCAGCACCTGCCTGGTTGCAGCATACTGCTCTTTCACCACACAGGGTCCCCGAGTTGGCAGGATTTTGAATTAAAATAAAAGACTTCCAGGTGCCAGTCAATGACGCCGATCCTTTCTAGTCTGGCTAGCACACAGTGTACTGCTAAAGAGGCTGGGCTTATTACGCCATGTGTACCAGAGTTGCAAGGCCTCTCACTGAATCTGACTGGTTCAGGGGCACCGGACAATTTGAGGCCTAGTCAGGTGCATCCAACTGAAAAAACTAAGCGGTCAGAAGAGCTCTTTCAGGCATGATCTGAGGCAAGTTAGTTGTCCTGTATGAAGTACATGTGGCCTTGATTCTTCTAAAAGATGGAACAACTTAAGATGCTATTAAGAAAATCACGTTTTTGTAGATTGCACCTCCTGAATTAGTATTTGAGCTGCTCTTATATGTGATCTCTCTGTGCAATTTAGCCACTCTTCCGCCCATAAAAATGTATTGCTTTTTGCTTAAATACTTTGTGCTTAATTCCTAAATGATGTGATTCAGTTTTGGCAACAGGCAGAATCCAGTTTATTTTATGAAGTTTTACATAACGCGCACCTTCAACCTTGGGCAGTTTTACCCAGCGTTTTACAACATACACTGTATATTATTTTTTACAGTGCCACTGCCAACAATCAATACATTTCTGGATCGGGCTCCCGGACGTCACTACTGCTGCTAATTCCTTGCAGGCCCCATGTCCCGACACTAATAGAGCAAGCAGCATATGTAACAGCTGCCTGCTCTAAACTTGGAGACACGTTGTGGTAAACACCCGTTCAGACTAAAGGCCTTCTTAAATGTCTGCCACTGCTCCTCGCATTTCATATACAAGTGATCAATCGTCAGCGTCAATTAAAGTTTTAGTGCCTATCGAACCCTCTTCTTGCATGGGGCAATGAAGTGCGCACTTTGGGAGAATATGTGCGCTCTGGTACCAAGTAGTGTGGATGCCCTCACAAGCGTGCATGGTACAAGGAACAATGCTCGTAAGTGGACTTTTTTGTGCATTTGTAGTTTTTGTTGTGCAACTAGGGCGGCAGACTTCACTTACCTATTTCCTTGACTTGAGAAGAGGGTCCCATAAGGCACGGCGGCAGGCAGCACAAACATGTCTCATATGCTCAGAACAGCGTATGACCGTATGCCAGTAATGGTGGAGACTATGCCTCGGAAAGCACGTACGATGCATACGTACGCACGTCACTCTTGGGCCAAACCATGTTGTAGTACGATGAAGGTGGCATTTCTATCTCCCCCGTGTATGTTCCCAAATTGTGCGCGGCGCCCCTGGCTACTCATTACGGCGCACCGGGGCGCCGCGGCGCACAGTTTGGGAACCACGGCCTTATTTGATGGCTGCTAATAAACAGAATGACACCAGTGCACATGGAAAGGTAGCTAACCTTAAACAAGACAGAGTAGATTTAGTAGCACCAGATGAGATAGAATTGCACAATAGCAGAAATAGAAATGAGACAGATTTGAATGTATTTGCAAACCTGTTAGTACATTATGTAGAAACAATCTAAGTTAGTGATTGCTACATCTATATGAAATTACCGACATCAGTAGCAGAAGGAGCTACATATCATCCTACTGGGAATGGGTCGATAGCCAGGTAAATAGAAATCCCAGCCCAGGCAGACTGACTGACGAGTTTTGCCAGCACAAGCAGGTGTCCCGTTTGGAGCCCTATTTAGATTTTATTCAGAAACCCAAGATTAGGGCCCTCTTTATTCAGTTTAGATTGGGCACGCTTCCTGTTCGTGAACACACAAATAAATGGAAGCCTCCCCATCAAACACTTCCAACTTGTCCACATTGTGAAGGAATAGTTGAAAGCATCCCACATCTCCTGTTTGAATGCCCAGCTTACAATAAACCAAGAACTAGATGGTTAAAACCCGTTTGTTGGCAATTAGGAACTAGGAATCACTGCAAAGCGCTTAGAATTTTGCAAGCAGACACCAATACAACTTTCACTTGCGATGTGTCCAAATTCCTTAGCTGGGCTTGGGTGATAAGATCAAAAGCGCTAGGACCACGTTAAAGACTCTTATTAAATTTGTTTTTATTCTGCATCAAAGCTGAGATAGTTTAATTCACTTTTAACTTTCCCTTGTGGGTTTTTTATCTTTCAAGTTGTTATTTATGAAGGAATGATTATGTCAAATGAATTTCTCAGGTTGTGGTACGTAGTTTAATAATTGTCTAAAATTTAGAACAGGTATTCTACTGTTTTGTAAAGTAATCTGCACCCCTTAAGAGATGCTTTTTTTCAAGATTTTTTAATTCGACTTCTTCATGTAATTATTATAAATTGTGCTTTTTTTTACATAATTTGTAAAATGCGTTTAAGATATATTTATACTGAAATAAAGCTTTGATGATGATGATGATGATATCATCCTTTATCACTGACATGTGGAATTTCATGTAGTATTTTAGCTAGTTTATTTTATAGAACTGGAAAGTTACAATATTATTATTCTAACATAGATGTGATTTTTTCTGAAACTCCTTTACGCAGAAACATGAACCCTGTCCTTAGCAGTAGAGGCTCACAGTTTATGGGTAAATATTTTCTAACAATGAAAACGATAGATATAGCTGAAGCACATAAAGACAATTTAACATGTAGATTACACGAAGAAGAGAAAATATTTCTGAATTTAGTAGAGAAAAGGAGACAAGATTTCCATAGAAATGCCACTGAACCAAAACCCCAGATACCCAAAAGGGCTGAAAGGGAAGAATTTATGGCAACTGGCAAGACTCATTCCGCTATGTCTCTGGACTGTGAAAAGAAGTAGAAAATCTGTCTCCATAGGTTGAAAACAGAATATAACAATGTGTTCATTGGTTCCAGTGAATGTGAACACAATTTCCTGATAATTGGGGGATGGGGACTAAAACGGGGAACTGATCCAGTACTTCCCGGAGTCTATTATATTTGTGGGAAAAAAAGCTTATTTTAAGCTGCCTGACCATTGGTAAAGAGAATCACTGGAAGTAATGAAGACGATAATGAACTAATATAACATAAAAGAGCTAGTTTTGCAGAAATTGTAGGTGATATATTTAGTGCATTGATACCTTCAGTGGGAGTATTTCTGAATACTCAAAGAATTTTGTAAATTGTCTACAGTGGTGGATCGCTTATCGACTGACACTGCTGAAGGATTCATACTGATCAATACTGAATTAGTTGCGATCAGATTTATGGTTTTGCAAAATAGACTTGCTCCCGATATAATATTGGCAATAGAGGGTGGAGTCTGTAGAATGCACCTAGTAACGACTAGTGGAACTGCAGCTTGATGTAATATTTTCAATGCTTTTGCATTTGACTTGTGTGGGACACCCAGTAAGGACTAGTTGAACTGCAACTCTTTGTAGAATTATTCTGATATTGGATACTATAATATTCACTGCCCACTGCTAATCTTGTCCTATAATGCTTTGCAGGGCCTTTGGTTGGGATTGTATTTTTGCCCATAACTGTGCTTGGGGTGGTCTTAAGAGGATGGGACCACCACTGAATCATTCAGCAAGAAGTACTCTTTGTTTTCAAGGCATCTGCTTGGTTCTCGTCCTAGGTTAGGGAGGATCCCCAAAACAGTACCTCTCCCACTGCTTGCTAAATTTTCATTTTCACTTTTCTGAAAGAACTATATGCTAAGTATGGGCAAAATTTGCGCTTTCGCGTTCCGTGAATTCGCGTGAAATCGAATTCGCAATCCGCAAAATCCGCGAATTCGTGCGAATTTGCAGATTTTTGGTTTTTTGCATGTTTGCGGGTTTTTTGCGTGTTTGCAGGTTTTTTGCGTGTTCGCAGGGCTTTTTGCGTGTTCGCGGGCCGCTTGCATGGCGAAGTTACCCATGCGGTCGTGTATGGGCCCAGCACCCTCTGGTTCACCACTGCCACCCTCTGGCTCATCACTGCCACCCTCTGGTTCACCACTGCCACCCTCTGGTTCACCCCTGCCACCCTCAGGTTCACCCCTGCCACCCTCTGGTTCACCACTGCTACCCTCTGGTTCAGCACTGCCACTCTCTGGTTCACCCCTGCCACCCTCTGGTTCAGCACTGTCACCCTCTGGTTCACCACTGCCACCTTCTGGTTCATCACAGCACCTCTGTTTCACCACTGCCACCCTCTAGTTAACCACTGTCACCCTCTGGTTCACCACTGCCACCCTCTGGTTCACCACTGCCACCCTCTTGTTCACCCCTACCACCCTCTGGTTCACCACTGCCACCCTCTGGTTCATCACAGCACCCTCTGGTTCACCACTGCCACCCTCTGGTTCAGCCCTCTCACCCTCTGGTTCACCACTGCCACCCTCTGGTTCATGACTGCCACCCTCTGGCTCATCACAGCACCTCTGGTTCACCACTGCCACCCTCTGGTTCATCACTGCCACCCTCTGGTTCACCCATGCCACCCTCTGGTTCACCACTGCCCCCCTCTGGTTCACCCCTGCCACCAGCTGGTTCATCACTGCCACCCTCTAGTTCACCCCTGTCACCCTCTGGTTCACCCCTGCCACCCTCTGGTTCAGCCCTGCCACCCTCCGGTTCAGCACTGTCACCCTCTGGTTCACCCCTGCCACCCTCTGGTTCAGCCCTGCCACCCTCTGGTTCAGCACTGTCACCCTCTGGTTCACCCCTGCCACCCTCTGGTTCAGCACTGCCACCCTCTGGTTCACCACTGCCACTCTCTGGTTCATCACTGCCACCCTCTGGTTCACCCATGCCACCCTCTGGTTCACCACTGCCACCCTCTGGTTCACCCCTGCCACCAGCTGGTTCATCACTGCCACCCTCTGGTTCACCCCTGTCACCCTCTGGTTCACCCCTGCCACCCTCTGGTTCAGCCCTGCCACCCTCTGGTTCAGCACTGTCACCCTCTGGTTCACCCCTGCCACCCTCTGGCTCATCACTGTCACCCTCTGGTTCATCACTGCCACCCTCTGGTTCACCACTGCCACCCTCTACCGAGACCTTTTGTGACGCAGCAGCAGCACAAAAGATGCGCCATGGTGCTGGGTATTAACAACGTGACGATTCTGAGAGATGCGTCACGTTGCAAAGCCCTGCACCATCAGGAGGCGTTCCGGCGCAGGGGAAGGCGTTCCTGCACAGGAACGCCTCCTAAAAGTGGCTTAGTGATTTCACCGAGTCACTTCTTGGCCAATGCTGCGTCAAAACTCTTCGCCTGCTTGAAGCAGGAGCAAGGCTTGATGCAGCTTTGGGGAGATAGGGCCCCCCAGAGCATTGCTGGAGCTGCGCCGCAAGCGCGACGCAGCTCCAGCAATGCGCTGCTTTTACGGAACAGATGCGTGACGCATCTGTGCCTATTTTTGCCACATGGTGCGCCGCATTGTAAATGCGGCGCACCATGGGTGGCGGAGCTCCGGCACACAATAACTGGCACATCCCTGGGGATGCACCAGTTATTGTAAATCTGCCCCTATACATTTAGCCAACGAGGGAGCACTTACTGATTAGACAGTGGAAAGTACTCCAGTTGAGTAGAGGTATTGCACAAAAAGGTGGCATCTTCGTGGACAAACATGCAGGGCAGGATTCATTCTGCCCCCTGTTAGACTCGTTTTTTGTGCCCTTCTGCCCTCTGTTAGACTCGTGTTTGTGCCTTTCTGCCCTGTTAGTCTCGTTTTTTGTGCCCTTCTGCCCTCTGTTAGACTCGTTTTTCCTTAGTTTTTCTGCCCTCTGTTAGACTGGTTTTTTGTGCCCCTCTGCCCTCTGTTAGACTCGTTTTTCCCTTGTTTTTCTGCCCTTCTGCCCTTGGTTAGACTGTTTTTTGTGCCGTTCTGCCCTCTGCATCACCACATCATCACTTGGCACCACCACAGCACCACTCAGTGCCACAAAAGCACCACTCAGTGCCACCACAGCATCACTCAGCACCACCACAGCATGACTCAGCATTGCCACATTATCACTCAGCACCACCACAGCACCACTCAGCACCACCACAGCATCACTCAGCACCACCACAGCACCACTTAGCATCACCACAGCATCACTCAGCACCACAACAGCATCACTCAGCGCCACCACATTATCACTCAGCACCACCACAGCACCACTCAGCACCACCACAGCATCATTCAGCACCACCACAGCATCACTCAGCGCCACCACAGCACCAATCAGCACCACCACAGCACCATTCAGCACCACCACAGCACCACCACAGCATCACTTAGCACCACCACATTATCACTCAGCACCACTACAGCACTACTCAGCACCACCACAGCATCACTCAGCACCACCACAGCATTACTCAGCACCACCACAGCACCACTCAGCGCCATCCCAGCATCAATCTGCGCAACCATTCAACAACAACTGGTTCAAATATGTTCTCTAAATGTTTCAAACTTTATTAGAAATGTCACAAAAGATGTTAATATTTCACTTCTGTTCTTGGATTTTCGTCACAATAAAATACACTGAACATAATCTTCACAAAAGTTATTTACAAAAGTTTAAGCTATTGCCATTATAAATTAAAATCACTTTTATTTAAGTATTAATTATTTAAAAAAATTAAAAGCCATTGTAATTTGTAATATCAATACAGCTAAGTCACGTAAATACAAATTATGTTGCATGACAAATGCTATAGGTGTCACATTTGCGAAAGTTATAACTATAGGCATTGTAAATGACAAAGCTATTAATTTAGCTGTTTTCAAAACCAACACATAATTTAAAAAATTGTGATTTACAAGACCAATAGCTCAAACTTTCTTAATGCGAGACCTATTGCATTGCAAATGCTTGTTTTTATATCTGTCAGTGCTTCCTGTTGAGGTTTAATTTTCGTGACAGGTGCCTCATTGCCTACTTGTAACTATTCTCTGACCCTGCTTCAAGGGTCAGAGCAGGGTCAGAGAATAGTTGCAAGTAGGCAACGAGGCACCTGGAAGCATTTACAGGCTAACAGCAGCAGGTGCCCAAGTTGAAGTTAATTTCTTTGTAACCCTTTAGTAAAAGGCTACAAAAATTAGCTTCAACTTTTGCACCTGCTTCTGTAACCCTGTAAGTGCTTGGCTGAAAATTCGTCCCTGCTGATTCACGGATTTTACAGCGATTTCGCGAGATTCGCGGATCCCAAAATCGCGGAAAATCCGCAAATTCCACGAGCGGAACGAATTTTCAGCCCATGCTTACTATATGCATTTCAGCATGTAAAGACAGAGATACTTGTTATTTTACCAAAAGTATATGAGGTTTATGTTTTATTAATTGGGAGTCCAATGGAGGAAGTTGTGGAATTCACAGAGTGTTTGTTCAACTTTGTGGAATTCCACTTTGTAGTACTCCGCCAACTACGCCCACCCTTACTTTTCTAGGCACTAAACTTGGAGACACGCACCCATGCACCATATGTGGTAACAATTTGCTTTTTTCAGGGATTGGAATAATGGGTTTCATTTTGTGGTGTTTTTAATTGTCTCAGTAGAATCTTACAACTGTTGTTCACTTCTGTATAGACACTTACTGTGGTTTCTTCTTGGTCAATGCTTTTATGATTTACTTTCTATGATGTCCCCAGAGACAATTCTTACCTTGAGGTTCTTTACATGCTGTCATCAAGGGTAAAGAATATGTGACTGCATATTCTATGATGCCAAAGGACATTCCATGTCAATTCCTCTAATATTTTTTAGGCAAAATTGATCCAATTGCATATAAGAACCTAACATGAAAGTTAAACACTTTTACTAAAATGAAAAATAATAGAAAACAATAGGCTGGAGAGTCTTGTTCATCATTAGTAATATTGGCTCTACTATATCTTGTTGTTTTGTCATTGATTATTTGTATTGGTATGCTAGCATGACTGTGAATACATTCTATTATGATTTTGGCACTAGCCAACATGAAGACACCCGGGTGGTGCTAGAACACGATTTATCCAACTGTCTACCCTTGCCTTGTGGGCACTCTTGTTGGCAATAGCCATGCACTTGAAGTATTTTGAACTTTATTGCACGACCCACTGACACTCACGCTGGATGCAGCAGTTTCCAGAGGGCGGGGCGGTTTTGGGCAGGACTCAGTGTTTGACGTGATCCATGGGGCGTTACTCTGCAACTCTTTGGTCCATCCGACTTCAAAGTACGTTTACAGGCAAAACTGCACGCCGTATTCCAAGATTCCTTGTACACGGTTATGCCTGCATTTATATTTTTCTTTACACGTGAACATATGACGACAATTATTGTGCATGGATTTGGCGATCGTGAAATACTAATGTTTTCACGCACATATGTAATTATTACGTTTATTCCCACACCAAGTGTGTTTTTTGTTGACATTAGAACACCGCCGATATGCCTGCTATGTGACAGGTCTGCTATATAAACTTTACATATGCTAAAAGATGGACCGCAGTCCCATTTCTCAGTTTATGTTCCTGAGCAGTAAAAATGGGGTAATGTGCACGAGATTCACGTGATCAAGTCACTTCATGTGGTGAAACGCGTTGTGTGGATTAAACTTTCTAGACACTTTATATATATATATATATATATATAATATATGTATCTATATATATATATCTATATATCTATATATATATATATTACCTACTGGTGGTCACTAGTAGGTAGTTATAGTTAGAATCATGTTTCTATATGAAAACCCTTTTTGTTTTGCCAATAACTTTGGCGCCGCTTGATGAATCTTCATTAAATGTTAAAAAAATCCCTTTTTTTGGCTCAGCTGCTGGTTGAAAGTTTTGAGGTGATCCATGAGGCGGGGGCTGAGAAAAAAGGGTAGTCCTAAAATGCATTTTCCCCATTGGGATTTTAAACATAACCACCGATCAAACCGAATTACACCAAATTTGGTAGAAAGCTAGATGTAGGCCCAGAAAGCATGATTTTTGTGATTTGGTGTAAATCCATGCAGATGTTTTAGAGTTATTTAGGTTAAAAAAAAAATAGATTTCTGTGAATGTAAGTCCTTGCAGTAGACTCGCGGATCCTACTGAAAATTGATTGGCTGCCAAGACATCAAGTGTTGCCAGCCATCTTGAGACTTGGCTTGAAGCTGAGTCCCTCAAACAATAATGGAGCTTAGAGGGAATACGGAAAGGGTCGCCCTCCACTCACAGTCAATAATATACAATGAGACCCAATCCAAATAGCGAGCAAATGTATCAGTGACATATGGGGGGTCAAATACATCCCACTCCCCACTACTCTCTTATCCACATTATAATGAGATAATGCACTGTGCTCTGCCTTGTTTAAAATATCTGTTCTCCAAGACAACCCACCAGAACGAAACGCTCAGAGTGACCCAAATCGTAGTGGTTCACAACAGTCCACACCACACATTGGACCTTACTCTAAATAGAGGAAAAATGTGCGAGAAGCAAGTGACCCCTCACGGAAACACCACCAAGCGGGGTAACTGGTATGCAATTTCCAGACAGGCCCCTGTCTCATCATCGGTGGTCACTCGCTCCTCGGGGAAATAAAGGTGATAGGAAAGAAGACGTGTCCAAAACAAACAACGTATAAAGTGCTACAGTGAAGTGCAGAAAACTCTGCTAGTGACAAACACACACAAACATAATGGTAGAGTGCCTAAAACCACACACAACACACCAATCCCTTATCCACTTTTATTCGTAGGGTGGTGATTGCGTGCTCTTGATTATTAAAAAGGCTGGTAGCTAGTCATGCATACCATTACCTACAGTGCCGACATGTTTCACTGCTGTATAGCGTAGAGCAGTTTCATCAGGGCTGCACTCAAGTGCTGCCACTTCACTCTTTTTGGACACTCAGTTCTGTAACGTGCCAGGAGCAGCAAAGCTTTGCATACCAGCCACTCCGGTATCAAATGGGGACCCTAGATACTTCAGACGTAAGTGTGCCCCTTGATTTGTGATAAAAATATTTTATCGTGACAAACTAGGAGGCGTCTTCCTAGTTTGTCACGATAAAATATTTTTATCACAAATCAAGGGGCACACTTACGTCTGAAGTATCTAGGGTCCCCATTTGATACCGGAGTGCCTGGTATGCAAAGCTTTGCTGCTCCTGGCACGTTACAGAACTGAGTGTCCAAAAAGAGTGAAGTGGCAGCACTTGAGTGCAGCCCTGATGAAACTGCTCTACGCTATACAGCAGTGAAACATGTCGGCACTGTAGGTAATGGTATGCATGACTAGCTACCAGCCTTTTTAATAATCAAGAGCACGCAATCACCACCCTACGAATAAAAGTGGATAAGGGATTGGTGTGTTGTGTGTGGTTTTAGGCACTCTACCATTATGTTTGTGTGTGTTTGTCACTAGCAGAGTTTTCTGCACTTCACTGTAGCACTTTATACGTTGTTTGTTTTGGACACGTCTTCTTTCCTATCACCTTTATTTCCCCGAGGAGCGAGTGACCACCGATGATGAGACAGGGGCCTGTCTGGAAATTGCATACCAGTTACCCCGCTTGGTGGTGTTTCCGTGAGGGGTCACTTGCTTCTCGCACATTTTTCCTCTATTTAGAGTAAGGTCCAATGTGTGGTGTGGACTGTTGTGAACCACTACGATTTGGGTCACTCTGAGCGTTTCGTTCTGGTGGGTTGTCTTGGAGAACAGATATTTTAAACAAGGCAGAGCACAGTGCATTATCTCATTATAATGTGGATAAGAGAGTAGTGGGGAGTGGGATGTATTTGACCCCCCATATGTCACTGATACATTTGCTCGCTATTTGGATTGGGTCTCATTGTATATTATTGAAGCTGAGTCCCACCATCAAAGTAAAATATAAAGAAAAGGGGGCAGGGTAGGAATATCCAGACACCCTAGATATGGTGGGGAGGTCTCCAGAGGACCCTGCTGGGCATTAAATAGATTTTTTTTTACAATTTTGTCGCTAAATCGCGGGTGGATCTGTGGCAAAATTTAAAGAAAAAAAATAGAGTGGGCTCCGGCGCCTCTTTTAGAGAAAAGCTCCGGATGGCCCAAATCCGAGAGGCATATGAAAAATAATGGGAAGGGCACATGGGAGCCCCACTCCTAAGGTTTAATGAAACCCCGGGACCCGCCACCTACCATGAGCTTCTTTACTTATTAAATGGGGGGCTGTTGGATCACCCCAGCCGCGGGGACCGCCACCTCCCTGGGGCTTTTCAAGAAAAAATGCAGGGGGGCTGGGCGGACCCCCAGCAGCCACAGGGCTTCAACTTTAATTAATGGCGGGGTATACGGATCACACCAGCCCCGGGTACAGCCACCTCCCCCTGGGATTTTATGACACTGAATGAAGGGGTGCCACCTGACCCCTCCCACTTCCGTGGAGCAGACTTTTCAAAAAGGACGGGGACCATGCGACCCTTGCCTGGAGCCAAACATGGCTCCAGGTTCAGCTCCTGCTATGTCCTGGGGTGCCCACCTCAGGACATAGCTGGATGCTATGGCTTGGCGGGAGTTATACCACTCCTGACAAGCCATAGGAAGCTGTGCTCTGCTTTGAGCAAGCAAGAGTATTCGGCTCTCATTTGCTTTGAGTGGAGCAGAATTGCTTTCACAGATAGGGATATGCCTGACAGGTACAAGTCAAATCAGGGTGACTAGGAGTCGCTCCGTGAGACTCCCTTTAACTTTGGTTTGATGCTTGCCTGTCGCATGCTCTAGGCCCAGCCACAAAAGTGAGGTAGCATTTTTATTGGGAGAAGTGGGAAAACAAACACTGGGTGGTACACATTTTTTGGATTTCTGCTGATTCCAGAAGTGTACATCACAGAAATGCAAGTAAAATTTGATTTTTGGGGCAAAGTTTGAGGTTTGCAGCATATTGTGGGGAAGAAAACCTTGTGGGATCCACACGACGCATAGCACCCTGGACTACGCTGGATGTCTAGTTTTCATAAATGGCTGCGTTCGGTAGGTTTCCCTGTGTGGCTGTCAGTTCCTGGCAAAAAAACTCCACTCCCCTTTTGCCAAATCAGATAATTTTTGTGACACAAAATGTTGATGTCTCCACATTGAATTTTTGAGCCTTTCCCGTGTGGGACTGGCCTGCCCACACAAGTGTTGTACCATTTTATCATCAGACTTGGAGAAATGGTAGGTTTTATGAAATTTGTGGCTGCCTGCAGCAGTGCATTGTGGGGGCTGCTGAATTTTCATGATTTTGTACGAGTGAAATCAGCAGATAACTATAATGTCTAATGTCCGTATAACCTTTGTTTTGGGCAGTGAATTTCTAAGGTTTTTAGAATTCTAAGACCTAACTTTAATGCCCCTGTAACCTTTGGTTTATTGTAGTGCATTTCAAAGGTTTTAAAATGTTACTTCTTAACTGTAACCTATAACTTTTGTGAGTGGGTGTGTGATTGGCTGAATGGGTCTGTGGGTGGGTGTATGAGTGGCTCTATTGGTCTGTGAGTGGCTGTATAGATCTGTAAGAGGTTGTAGCTGTGACTATATGGTTGTGTGAATGGGTGTGTGAATAGTTTTCTGGGTGTGTGAGTAGTAATTTGGATATGTGAGTGATTTTGTGAATGTGTGAATGAGTGTGTGAGTGACTGCAGGTCTGTGAGTGGGTGTGTGAGTGACTGTATGGGTGTAAGTGTGGGTATCGAAGTGGCTGTGTGGGTCTTTGAGTGTATGTGGGAGGGGTTGAATGGGTGTGTTTGTAACTCTGTGAGTGACTGGACCAGAATAGAACCTCACCTGCTTCTTCATTGTACAAGAGTTCACAATTTTTGCAGAAAAAGTCCACCCAGCAGGAGTGCTTTCTACTATTTAATTAGTAAGTGATACCTAGTGCATATTCTACACTACAGCCGCTTAATGGATCATGAGAAAATGTATCCAGCCTACTTAATTGTGTTTAGGAAATGTGATTGTTCCTTGTGTGTCTTCGTCCAGAAATCTGTGATAACATGAATTAGGACTACAAAGAGTTGAATCTCAAACAAATAAGGGTACTTTCATTTAACTGTATGAAGCTAGTGCTTACTTGTTTGGTGGAGATGTTCTCATATTCTTCGGCATCAAGAACACGTCGGCAAAATTGTGGGCAAATGTGCTGGGGGCATTTGGTAAGCGACCCATCATCCTAGCAAAAGGCTATAATACCAGAGACTACTACTAAGCTGAAAGAGGTAGAGCTTGAGGTGATGTTGCACACTTGTATACTCATAGTCATTTAAAGGGAGAACCATGGTATCTGCTATAATCAGGAGAGTCCAAGAAAGAACCCACACGTCACCTACACTACAGATTGTGCTCTGATAGATCAACAATGCATTCAACTTCAACAAGAATTTCACATTGTTTTTCACCGTGGAATTGGGAAGACAACACACTTGTTTTTCCATCGGCAAGCCCAAGAAGTTAGGACCATTTCTCTGATGTAGACCTGGAGCTTCAACTGGGGCACTTGCTATGTTTATATCCGTAAATGCCTTCCTTTGGGGTTTAATTTCTGTGTCATGAATGATCTAATCAGTGACATCATCAGCAGTGGATTGCGGGTGCCCGAAATATAGTTAGTACAACTAACTATATAGGAGCAATTTCATTGGTTTTTTAAATGCTAATTCCTAACTATATAAGGCCTGAAACCTATGGTTTTTTCAGTGAATTTCAAAGGTTTTTTATATGCTAATTCCTAACTATATAAGGGTTGAAACCTATTGTTTTTTCAGTGAATTCGCAAGGTTTTTTTAATGCTAATTCCTAACTATATAAGGCCTGAAACCTATGGTTTTTTCAGTGAATTCGCAAGGTTTTTTAGGTTGTTTCTACCCTGCCCCCTTTTTGCATTCTACACGTTTATTTTTCTGCTTCTTTTGTGCCTCTGTCTACCTAGCACAAGATGAATGCCAACACTTCCTGGTTAGAAGTGTTGACAGCCAATGAGCATGCTGCTTTCCTGTGAAACGATACAAAAAGGCATGCTGATTGGCTGCCACTGTCTGTCAACACTCCAAACCAGGAAGTGTTGGCAGCCATCTTGTGACTCGGTAGAACCAAGGCACAAGAAAGCAGTGAAACAAAGGTGCAAAACACACAAAGGGGGCAGGGTAGAAGCCCCCTGACCCCCTAGGCCTGCTCAGGGGGTCCCACAGGGACCCCCCAGGCCCCCCAATTTTTTTGGGGGGAGGTTTTCCCGTGGTACGCTCAGGGTACGCGTAACTGTAAGCATACATGGCATCGCACCCCGCTCGTACTCCGCGAAATTTTCAAAAAAATATATTATTTTTTTTGCCCTTTAGGGTCCTCCTAGGCCCTCCTGAGAAAACTTAGGGGGTCAGGGGGCATCTACCCTGCCCCCTTTTATAGTTTTCCCCTTTTGTTTTTCACCTCTTGTGTCTTGGTTCTACCAAGACACAAGATGGCGGACTCTCCGGACTGTTTGGAATATTCGCAGACACCCGAGAACCAATCAGCTTTCCGCTCGCGCACTTCCGTGGCGCGCCGGGTGCGCTCCTCGGTACGCGTACAGGTAAGCGCTCGAAGCGCGCATATAGATATATATGTGTATTTGAAGTTAATTTTCATAAAAACCACTGGAGTAATTTTCACCAAATATAGAAAATGCACTTCTGCGTACATGTCCCTACAATTTTGCAAAGTTTGGTGCAATTCCATTCAGCGGTTCGGACTGTAGCTATGTCTGAACGTCCTATGGTAATTAACATGGGAAAAACACGTTTTGGGACCCCCCTTTTTTCTCGGCCCCCGCATAACGAATCCCCCCGAAACTTTTAGGGAAGGAGCAGAGCTGAGCTGGCCAAAATTTTGGAAAATTTCACGCAATTTCCTCAATCAACGCCAAAGTTATTCTCAATAGAATGTTGCGGATTTCCTATGGTAACTAGGTCCTAACTATATATCCCTATATATATATATATATATATATATATATATATATATATATATATTGTGAAACAAAAGCTCTGCAGCAAGTAAGCACTCCACAGCAGGTAGGTTATTACCATACATTTTATTGGGTTTTCTGAAAGTGCCAATACATCCATTATTTCAATCCTCTTTGCCAACGCGCGTTTCAGAGCTGTCTGCTCCTTTTTCCTTTAAGAAACAACAGCGGTCCCATGCAAATGATTCAATGTACGACAATGAATATGGTCGAGATCAGTACCATATTTAGAGTGACATGTCCAGCCGGACAGAGGTCTGCAATTTTTTACTCAATTGACAAATTTACATTTACAAGAAGATTACCTTCAACAAATCACCAATGTGGGGCACAAGCCTGTACCCAAACACAATCGGGTCAGATACAGAAGGTGACAAAGAACAGGACTTTTAAGGCAAACGCAAGGTTTTCTGTGAGAATTCAGTATACAGAAAATTTAGATTTTTCACAGCCTGCTGAGCAGAAAATCTGGATTTTATTAAGGACACGGAGGCTAATATTATGCAAATCTCCTTTATTACTACAACTCAGTAGCAACAATTGAAGAACATGGAACTTCAATGAACATTCCAAAGAGGTATAAAGTTCCTTGTACACCAACACTCTTCCTTCTTTGTTCAGGAAAAAACTGCGAAGAAAGATCCACATGACGAATAGAAATCTAAGATTCAAAATAACTGGAGGACCAACAACATCCAAGTACGAACTTCCAGAAGAGAAGAATCACTTTTACTCTGAAAGAAAAATAAAATATTATAATATGACATAAAGAGTAGGGTGGGGTACAACATAAGAGGAGGGATAATATTAGCCTCCGTGTCCTTAATAAAATCCAGATTTTCTGCTCAGCAGGCTGTGAAAAATCTAAATTTTATGGCACGACACGGAGGCCATATTATGCAAGTTTAAAGTGCATTGAGAACATTATCAATCACATTATTGATTGGTTTGAAGTAACAAGCTTTAAACATACTATCATTTGACCAATCTGCAGCTCTAAGGATATCTTGTAATCCTCCACCAAGACAGTACGCTTTAGATGCAGAAGCACCTCTAATAGAATGAGCACCAAAAATTGAGACATCCACACCACTTTCATTCATGACATTTTTAACCCATCTAGCTAAAGTTGGAGAAGAGACTCCTTTATGAGGAGACCTGTAAGAGATTAGTAATTGAGATTCATTCAATCTTAAATTTCTTGTTCTTTTTTCATATTCTTTTAAACACTTAACTACACAAAGTCTATTATTTCCATTAAAATAGGGATAGAAAATAGACGAAGATAGCGTTTTAGTTCTCTTTTTTAGGAAAAAACAAACTCCTTCAGGTTGAAAGGCTCTGCTTGAGATATCTAAAGCTTTAACATCTGAAGTTCTTCTAAAAGAAACTAAGCATAAAAGAACAGTAAGTTTAAAAGAAATACGTTTAAGGGAAAGAGAAGAATTATCTCCCCATGAAGATAAAGTTCGAAGGACGAGGGTAACATCCCAGAGGGTAGTATATTTTGGACCAGGTGGGTTAATAACTCTCATACTTCTCATTATTTTCTTAGTTAAAAGGTTCTGTCCTACAGAGATTCCGTTAATTAAGGAATGACCAGCTGATATTGCGGATCTATAAACGTTTACGGTTCTATAAGATAGACCGGAGGAGAAGAGGTCTGAAAGGTAGTTAACAACATTAACTAAATCAGTTGAAATGGGATCGTAACATCCATTTATTCCATGCCAATCTATATGCTTTTCTTGTTCCTGGTGCCCAGGATTCAGAAATGAGTCTGAAAGCATTAGACGAAAGGCCAGGGATTCGCCATTGTCGCCGGAAATCTTCCATGCCGTCAGGGGGAGAAGTCCCTGTTCTACTAGTGGATGGCAATGACCCTCTGGATCCAGGAGGATTTCTTTGAAAGAGGGGATTAGGATGGGAAAATCTATGCTCATTTCCAGGATGATGGGAAACCAGGCTTGGGATCTCCAAAGAGGAGTTATTATTACCATGCTTTGTTTGTAACGCCGAGCATGAAGGAGAACTCGAGGGAGCATTGCAAAAGGAGGGAAAGCATAAGGTGCTAGACCTGTCCAATCTTGAAGGAAGGCATCTACACTCATGGATTGAGGATCCGGTCTCCAACTGAAAAAGTTCTTCAGATGGGTATTCATACGGTCCGCAAACAGGTCTGTTTTGAAGGGACCCCAAATGGATTGAATTGTTAAGAATATTCGTCTGTTCAGTCTCCAGTTGCTGGAGTCTCGGAAATTCCTCGAGTACCAGTCTGCTACTTCGTTGTTCAGACCGGGAATATGTTCTGCCACAATCGAAATACCTTTGTTCAAACAAAAGTTCCATAGACTCTTCGCAAGGTCTGTTAAGTCCTTGGAGTGAGGACCTCCGAGTTTCGAAACATACCGAACTGCTGAGACATTGTCCATGCGAAGGGTTACACAACATTTCATGGAGTTCTGAGTAAAAGAACGAATTGCAAAGGAACCTGCTAGTAATTCCAAGCAATTGATGTGTAACAATTTCTCCTGAGGAGTCCAACGACCCCCGGTAGTCAGATTTCCACATCTGGCTCCCCATCCCTCCAAACTCGCATCTGATTCTATTATAAGGTCTGGTTCTTCTCCAAAAATGGCTTTGCCATTCCATGCTTCTAGATTCTTTAGCCACCAGATCAGTTCTGTTTTCGATTCTTGATCTAAAAGGATTAATTGGGAATAGGATTGGTTCAGTCTCAGGTAATGTGTCTTGAGTCTCTGTAGTGCCCGATAATGAAGTGGGCCTGGGAAGATGGCTTGAATTGTTGAAGAAAGGAGGCCTAATAATTTGGCTAAAAATCTCAGGGGAAATTCCTTTAGTTTTAGGATTTTCCTGATTTCCTTCCTTACCTTCCTTACTTTGTCGCTTGGCAGGCGAAGTTCTGCTTTCACAGTGTCCACCAGGAAACCCAAAAATTGAGTTTGTTGGGAAGGAATTGTGCACGATTTTTTTAAATTTATCACAAAGCCTAAGTGTTCTAATAGATTGATTGTAAGGTTTGTATGAAGAACAACAGTTTTCCTCGACTGACCCATAATGAGTATGTCGTCGAGGTATATTATTAGTCTTATTCCTTTTTCTCTTAGCCAAGAGGCAACAGGGCGAAGAACTTTGGTGAAACACCATGGGGAAGAAGATAGACCGAAAGGGAGGCTGCAAAATTGATATAAATGGCCTTGCCATGTGAATTGGAGAAATTTTTGGTGGTGTATCCAAATTGGTATTGTTAGATAGGCGTCTTTCAGGTCTAATCTTGTCAACCAGTCTCCTTTCCTTAAGATATCTCGTAGGAGGTGAATTCCCTCCATTTTGAAATGTTGATAAACTACCCATTGGTTTAATTCTTTTAGATTTATGACTGGTCTTTGTTCCTTGTTTTTCTTTTCCACAAGGAATATATTGCTCAGGAAACCCATTTGAGTAGTCTCTATAATTGCACCTTTTTTTAGAAGTTCTTGAACCTCTTGAGACACTAGTGTTATGTCCTTCCCAGAGAAAACTATTTCTCGGGGAGGTTTTGGTTGATGAGGGGTAGCTATAAAATCTATTTTGTAACCCTTGACAGTATTGAGAACCCAAGGGTCTTTTGTTATTAGATTCCAGTTCCCAGCGAATTGGAGTAGTCTCCCCCCTACTTTTGGAGGGGTATCTATAGGGTCTGAGAAGGTTCTTACCTGCAGAAAAGGAGCGTTGTCTTCGTTCTCCTCTAAAGTTGCGTCCGCGGTTTCTTTGTCTTTGCGGGAAGAACTGGTTGAAGTTCGAATTATTGGTGTATCTTCCTCCTCCGCGGGAGATAAAGGGCCTTGTGTTTGAGTTTCCACGGCCGGGAAAACGACCCCGCATTCTCCCGGCCTGTGTAAAAACACGATCTTGAAAGACTTTTTTGATGTCTTTTTGGGATTTTTGAATTGAGCTGAACGCTCCAACATATCTGGCCATGTCTTTTATGAATTCATCTCCGAAAAGGAAGCCTTGTGTATTTTCTCCTCCATTACCTTTGGCCAATTCAATTAGTTTGGGATCTATTTTAAAGAGGATCCCTTTTTTTCTTTCTATAGATAATGCAGTATTGGCATTACCAATTAAGCAAATGGCCCTTTGAACCCATTCCCTGAGTTCCTTGGGGTCTACTTGGCGATCCTCCAGGTAAGCTGATTCCGCCATCTCAAAAATTTTAGTAATGGGACCCACCGTATCAAGGAGGCGATCTTGGCAGGATCTTAAGCCTTTGTCAATGCCTTTCCTTGGATCTCTAGAGGTCTTTGAGATAAAGGCTACAACCTTTGGGTCGAGTTCGGGGGTAGCTACAATTTTGTTTGGTAATGAGGGTCTTGGGCATTCAGAGCGCAGTCTAGCTCTGACTTCTTGTGGGATCTCTTTTTTAAGCCAGAATGAAAGGTAGTCTCCCACATGTTGGGAGGGGGTCCAATCAGGAGACAAGGGATGTTTGATTAGGAGGGGATCAAACATTGGGTTACCTAAGGGGTCCAGGAGACCCATGTTATTATCTTGGGCCTTTGATGCCCCTCGTGAGCTACCCGTTCCCCTTTCTTGCGCCTCTTCCTCGTCTGTATTAAACTCAGAAGAATAAGAGAGGTCTATTTCTGGTTCTGAGTTGTCATCACTATCAATATCAATTTCAGTACGGGGCTCTGGGCCTTCTGTTTGCCCGATTGGGGTGCCCGAGGCACCATTGGTGTCACCACCCCAAGGGTGTGAGGGGAGGGAGGATGATTTTGATCTTTTAGGGTCTTTCCCTTTAGTACCTCCAATTCTCCGCTTTTTTGAAGCCTTTAATGCTTCATCTTGATAATTGCTAGTGGAAGGGCGTGGGGATGTTAGAGATTCTAGCCTTCTATTGATTGTTTCATCAATAGATCCAATTACTTTTTCAAAAGCCTTATTTACCAGTCTTTCCAGGTGCCCTTCGATGTTTGCCAGTGGTTCAGACATTTTCTTATCTGTTTTATCTTATAGATGATTATATAAATGTTCCTTTTTTGAAAGGTCGATTTAAGAATTAATTTAGGTAATGTAGAGTATCTTGGTTGAGACGCTGTATTCGACGATGTGTGAAGAGAAAAAACGGTGTAACTGTCATATATATAACAGTTATAATTACGAGGGTTTACGTTATCCCAACGTTAGAAATGGCCGCTTAATGTTGTTTAATGTGTGTTTCCCAAAGGTCTAAAATGGCCGTCACGCACGTTATGACGTGCGTCGGCCGTCGCTTAATCCATTTCTCTAATCCTTCCCCTTCCGAGCCTCGTTGTCGGAGGGGAAGGCTGAACCCAAAACAAGTTTGGAGATCGGGAGGTCGGGAGGTCGGAAGCGTTAGGTTGGAGAAGTGCCGGTACGCTACGAGGTGTGACGACGGTAGGAGACACCGGGTAGGGCGTAACGCGGGTTTAACGCGGTCTCGCGCTGTGATATATTTGAATGGCAACACAGTAGATAATCCGGCCCGAAATCGGACCGGAGGGGGATTCACAGTAAAACAGGGGTCGCAAGTAGTACGAGCCCAATAAGGAACTACACAAAAGGGTATTAAGCAATGGAGATCGAGGTGATCGATTGTTAAAAGGTCTTAAAAAGGCAGATATGAAAGGTAAAGCAATCATGATGGTAAAATATAGGCAAAACCCATGAAATATAACATGTCAATTATAAAAACATATCAAATAATGAAAAGTCAGTTTAAGAGTGATGGAGATATACTTATCTTTCTGAGCAGTAGCAACAAAGAAGGAAGAGTGTTGGTGTACAAGGAACTTTATACCTCTTTGGAATGTTCATTGAAGTTCCATGTTCTTCAATTGTTGCTACTGAGTTGTAGTAATAAAGGAGATTTGCATAATATGGCCTCCGTGTCGTGCCATAAAATTCAAAAAGGCACCATTACATATACACAATATATCAATCATAAGTTTTTGTAAATGGTGCACAACAAGTCGACGGCGTTTCGATCCCACTTTTAAATCATGGGGACCATCATCAGGACATTAATTAATGCCTTATTGATTTAAGCCTCTAATGCCTAAAGAGGAAGGAAAGAAACATACATATATTTAAGGACATATACTTAAAATTTACATGTTATATGGGTGACTTAGTGAACCATAATAGATGTGTTTTACCAAAAGTGAGGGTTCGGAAAATTATATACATTATAGGGCCGTGTGCACTCCTGGTTGCGGATTGGTAGAGTTGGTGACTCGGTTCTACCTGTGTTGATGGTGGCTAAGTGGTGAGACTAAGGGTGGCTGGTGCATTTGCGTGCAAAAATCATTACTGCCGAGGTGTAGAGATCATAGAAATCATTTGATTCGTCGAAAGTGTGGTGAGGTTCATTCTAGTCTCGGAAGCGGAACCGTGATAGTAATATATACATTGCGCCGAGTGACATGTTGAGAGTGCTTCACAATTGCGAAATGAAGCCGTTTGTTGAGGTTAAAATTGGGCTTTAGTAGCGCAGATATGTAGAACGCCGAGTAACACATGCGTGTAGAGTGAGACGCGCAATAAAAAATGGAAGCTCACCGGGAAGTAAGAGGGGCCCGGGAGTAATGAAGAGCGACCTAGATAGGGACCTGGTGGAGGCGGGTACTGCCCTGCAGGATACAAAAGGGGGAAGAATAAGTGCCAGTCATTTCTCGGTAGCCAATGTGCACTCAGAAATGAGGCGGGTCTTACCACAATCGGGCGTAGTACTGGTCGCGTTGCCTAATAGCAGTTGCCGCGGGGCCAGGAGCAACCTGTATACAAATTAATTAGGTGCGTTAGGGAGAAATAGAGATACGGTGGCTGCCGTGACCCTTCAGCGCAGAGACTTACCGGGTCAGACGGTTCAGTGGATGGCTTCCTGGCTTCCTCGTGGGGAATGCCGGGTACGTTGTTAAAATGGCCATAGCAGCAATCCTGATTGGACAGAGCTTCGGGGGGAGTGTCGGGGCATAAAAATAAAAGAGGGGCTCGTCATGGCGGCCATATTGGAGTGCTCAGGTGGGGTTGGGTACATAATTACAGTGCAAGTGAACCATGCACGGCGCAGTGAACATTGCAAAAAGTTTAGTAATCACTTGGCAGATAAGAACATTTGTGAAAATCACATTATTTACATCTGAAAACCATTTTTGGAATTATAATGGAGACTAGATTAGAGAAGTCCAGTCCTCTTGGAGGTTGAGTCCAGAATTAAGGCTGTCCGTTTTTAGTATCCACTTGAGCTCTTCTCTGTTTAGCATCCGCGTCAGGTCACCACCTCTTGGTGGTATGATGATTTGGCTGATTACAGTCCAACGTATATCATTTTCTGTGTGTTTTTTAGTGGAAAAATGTTAGACCAAAGGGGGATTAGCTGTGCCACAGTGAATCCTACTCCGATGTTGTGAGATTCTTAGCTTGATTTTTTGTTTGATCTGGCCCACATAAATGAGGTCGCAAGGGCAGAAAATTGCATAAATGATATTGCAACTGTTGCAGTTTGTAAATGTCTTTAGTTCATTCTTAACATCTTTAAATACAAATTCCTTGCATTCAATGGAAAAGTCACAAACAACACACGACCCACACTTTGAATGGCCTCGGAGGGGTGGTAGGGACCAATAATCATTGAGCGTGGTGTTTACAGTGGATGTGGGGGGGAGGGCTGCCCTGACCAATTGGTCCTTAAGGTTTTTACTTTTTTTGAAGGCAAATAAAGGGGATTCCCACTCGAGCTGCCCAGAGTTAAGTATGTGCCAGTTTTTTTTATACTCTGTTTTACCCGATTGGAGACAGTAGAAAAGATAGTGGCACAGACCAACTTGTCAGTAGGTTTTTTGGGTTTGGGCTCCAATAGAGTCTCACGGGGGCAGTACCATGCCCTCTTCATTGAATTCTTTATTAAGCGTTTTGGATAGCCTCTATTTCTAAGTTTAACAGACAGGGTGTTAGCCTCAGTGAAGTAGTCCTCTTTTCTAAAACAGTTATGTCTCAGCCTCAAAAATTGTGAGTAGGGTAAGCTGTCTCTCAGGGCGCTGGGATGACAGCTACTGTAAAGTCAGAGATCCTGACTTTTGAAAAAGTCATCCTCAAAGAAACCTCTGAACTTGAAAAATCACACTTATTCATACCATACAATATTTCCCTGGAAGAAAAATCTGCCTCTCACTCTCACATATACTCAATTATATACATCAATACTCACATATACTAGATTAAAACATATGTAGTTACTGATAAAGACACTAGTGAGACAGTCATTCACTTACTAAAACACACATATATACACACTCATCCATCCATACAGTCCTGCACATATGCCGTCTTCCAAACACATAAACAGTGAGTCAGTCATTGATGCATCTATGTACTAAGTAACACCCCCACCAAACCATACAGACACTCATACTGATACTAGAAAAACATCTAATAACCCTTATCCACACACATGTAGCTACTCACCAACCCATGCAGCCCCTTATACACAAAGTGAAACACTGACACAAACATTTAAATATTTAAACAATTCAATTCAAAGTATCTTTATTTCGGTAAGAGTTTTTACCATAAAAGATATTGGAACATACATTTTAAAACTGTTGTTTCATAAAAAGTTATACAGTGTAATGTAAAATATTAAAATCAGGGTTTAGCTCAGTCACGTGTTGCACTACCGTGTCCTGGTTACAGAAGAGTCAGTTGCAAGCCCTGAGGCATTTCCTTCTGATGGTCCAGATAGCGCCCAGGTATTTGGCCACCGCAAACACAATATAGTCATTCAGATTGGTTTTCAGGACTCTGAGAGCGGCCAGACACTTCACAAATCCCAGATTTCTGCATAAGGGGACAATCCAGTGTTTGCGGATTTCTCAATAGACAGGACAGAAAAAGAGAATGTGAAGTTCAGTTTCATCGGAGGTTCTACATGCTGGGCAAGTACTGATTGCATCATTGCTCCATTTGCTTGTAAATGATCGGATAGGGAGGGGCCCATGTCTCCACTGCAGGTATAATTTTCTAAGTAGAGGAGGGTGGACTTTGTCTAGAGTTGATTAAAAGTTGTAAGTGGCCTTGAAGGACATGAAGGAGTCTGTCAGTGACCCGAGTTTTAATTGGTTGAGAAGCAGCAACAATTTGCTGTCATGGTATGCCTTGGCTAGTTCCTTTTTGGGAATGAGTTGGCAAGTGGATCAGACCACAATTTAGAAAGTCCCAAACCCTCCAGTTCCAGTTTAATAAAATTGAGCCATTTGATTTTTCCAGCATCCGGCATAGCAAGGACCTCCTGAAGTCCCTGTCTGTAGCTGGCCAATTCTGGGGTTGCCCACAGTCTGCGCCAATAGGCCAACGGGCGGAAAGCCAAATCGTCGTCTAGCGGACGCAGGCCCAGGTCCATCCTGAGGGGGACAAGGGGCGTACTAGGAGGTAGTCCTACAAGCATTCGGATGAATTTGTTCTCCACTTTCAAGAGGTCTGGTGTTCCTACATGGCCCCAGAGTTCAGACCCGTACATAGCGGCCCCCTTAGCCTGTGTTTTGTAAATCTGCATTGGGGGTCCAATGGGCCTGATTGAGGATTTATTGTTCGCCAGAAGGTTCATAATGCCCCCGAGTGTTGGGTCAATTTAAGTAGAGCCTTCTCCAGGTGCATATTCCAGGAAAATTTGTCATTTAACATAATGCCCAGGTATTCGAAGATTTTCACCCTCTCGAGCCTGTTGTGTGCAATGCTGGGGCTGGAGTGGAATTTCTGTGGGGGATTGAAGACCATGAATTTAGTTTTGATAGTGTTGATTTCTAAACCATGGCCCTCGCAGAAATCCGCAAAGCCATCGAGGATGCGCTGGATACCCATTGCCGACTTTGATAGCAGCAGGGTGTCGTCGGCAAACATAATGGCCGGCACCCTTTCGGCGGCCAATTTTGGAGCATCAGAGTTGGGTACCCCCTCCAGGTGAGAGATAACCCCGTTGACATAGAGGCAAAACAGGGTAGGTGCGAGCACACAACCCTGTCTTACCCCCCTGCCAACGGGGAACCTCTCGGACAGTGCGCCCATCCTGCCACATCTCACCTGTGCAAAATTGGCGCTATGAAGACGAACTATCATTTTCAACAAGCCCTCAGGAACCCCCAATTTGGCCAGGACCTCCCACAGCTTGGTCCGGGGGACCAGGTCAAACGCCGCCCTCAGGTCCACGAATACAGTATAGAGGCTGCCACCCTCCAACTGCACCGTTTTCCAATAAATGAGGACAAGCCGAAAGACCTGGTCTATGGTAGAGACCTTCTCCCTGAATCCTGCTTGGAAAGGGCTCAGGATATTGCAATCCCTAATCCACTCAAGCAGGCGGTTTAGCAACAGCTTTGCAAAGAGTTTTTGTGACACGTCAATCAGGCTTATTGGCCTGTAGTTGGCCGGTAGCAGAGGCGATCCCTTCTTAAAAATTGGGACAATCTCTGCCCCCGGCCAAGTCGAGGGGATTGGCATGCCATTCAGGATCGAGTTGAATAACACCCTAAGATAAGGAGCCCATATCTTAGGTTCGTGCTTGTAGAGGTCGCCTGGCAACCTATCAAGGCCCGGCGCCTTCCCGGGAGCCAAGTCCGTGATTGCCATGGCGATCTCCTCCACACTGAATCCATCCATGGGGACTGCACTTTCAGTGGTTGAGTGCAACACCTCTTCTAGTGGGGTCATCGGATCCTCGCTACTATGTGATTTGTAGAGATTTTTAAAGTGTTCCTCCCAGGCGGAGGGTGCTTTGTTGGCCTCCACTGCTGCAAGTGGTTCAGCTGAGCCGTGCTTGACGATTTGCCAGAAAGTCCAGGAATCTCGACATGCAAGGGCAGCTGTCATTTTGGTCCAGTTCCCCTCATCCCAATCTACTTTGGCAGCGCGGAGGGCTAATTTATAGGCTAATCGTTTTTCCCTAAATACGCTTGGAGTGTCTCGTGCTTTGAGTGATTCCAGTAATGCAGCCTTTGCTAACCCGCAGGAAGCGCTGAACCAGGTGACTCTTTTCTGCTTGGGCTTCTTTGGCCTGGCCACCGGGTTCAGCACCTCTGCGAGATTGGTGCATAACTCAGAGTGAATGGTACCAAGCTCAATCAGTTGTGCAGACTTATCTAGGGAGGGAATAGGTGCCATGGAATTGCCTGGGGGATCGAATTCTAGGTTGTTGGCTGGTTGGTGCATGCAGCGCTCAACCTTTTCTAGGGCGGGGGCAACTAATTCATAAAGTCTTCCGATGTTACTCGGGTTTTCCAGCAATTTTGCCCATTTAATTCTACGTCTATTGCTGGATAGTGCAAGGTCCACCTGAGAAGAGGAGTTTTCATCTACCTTGACTGTTTGTGGCCCCTGTAGCTCGAATTTTAGTGAAAGCAGGTTATGGTCACTGTCGAATCTGGGAATTACACCGAAATCTTTCACTTTCCCCCAATCCCTGACTGAGACCATCATATAGTCAATACGTGACTCGTGGCCTGGTCTGTTAAAGGTGTATTTTGGCGGGATATCCCCTTTTGTTCGGCCATTGCAGGCCCTCAGCGAGTGACTGAGTGTGAAGGACGTTAGTTGAGTGGCAAGTGGAGTCCAGGCCCTGACCAGTGGGTCGGTCAGGGTAGGGATGTTCCATAGTTCATCCTCTTCACTGGATATACCCGCCAGGTGGTCAGGGAGAGGTTCATACTGATGTTTAAAGTCACCACCTACAATTAATGGGGAGCAGAGGGTGAGCGAATCAAGAAACAGGGCTAGGTCCTCCACTGTTCCCGAAGTGGCTGCTACCCCCACGATCTTGAATATATTTTGATCAGTGTTACTTTTCCTCCACTTGGCCATTCTAGAGATACACACTGGGAATCCAGGGAATTGGTTTCCAGGTGTGTCGCCCGGCAGCCCAAGTGGGACCCAACCCAGATCGAAAGGCCCCCTGATGGACGGCCCTTTCCTCCCCATTTTGCTTGAATCTCAAAGGTGGCAAAACCCGGTCGGGAGTGTTTTTCTCTGGCCCACGTCTCTTGGAAAAGGCATATATCATACCCTTCAATGAGTTCCCCCCATGCAGGTGAATCTGCTTTGTTAGCTAACCCGGCTACATTCCATGAGAGAATGGAAATTGCTCCTGGAGTCTCCGGTGTATTAATGGTGGCTAATGGCAGAGAACATTCGCGTGGGGTGGATACGCCCTGTTGGGTGGGGAGAGTTGTGCCCGATGGGACCCTCTTCAGTTTTAGGCAAGATAGGGTAGGAGGGTTATCCATGTCATTCGTGTCTAATTTATGAGTTTTAGTTTTAGTTGACTTTGGTATTGAGACATCGTGCCTAACTGGCCCTTCTATGAAGTTATAATCCTCCAACTGGTTTTCTGGTGGGGGAGAAATTAAACGGCCCGAGTGTGCATTTAATGTGGTGAGAGTTGGTTGACCCATGGGGTGGATCGGGCAACTTGTTGAGACGGGTGCTGAGGCTGCGGTGGTAGGCAGGTGTGGACGTCAATCCACTTCCTCAAGGCACCCGTATCTGTTAGAAGTCGGTACCCCGTTCCAACCGCCATGTGTGTCCACCCAGTGGTTGGGTGGCCCTCCCCAGTTACTGTTTCTCTCTGGGGTCCTTCTCCAGTTCCCTCCCTGGTTTGAATAGGAATGGGGTGGGTAAAAGTAAGTGAGGGGTCTGGATGCTATTGGTGAGTTTGTGCTATAGTTATTCCAGGAGTGAATGGCATGTGCAGTATTAGGGTCCTCAAAGGAGACAATCACACAGTCGCCACTAACGGACTTGTGTGTGGTGCCTACCCATGGTACCCTACGCACCATAAGGATTTTGCTCCTTAGGTGGTTAGATATTGGCCTATTGACATTAGGCCAGTGGATCACTTTGTTCTTTAGTGAAGCAAAGTCTTCCTGCTGGTTATGAGTCAATTCTGTAACCCCTGTCAGCACTACAACATAGGATCTTACCTCAGGGGGAAGGTCTACATAGCCCCTGAAGCGTGTATTATTAGTATTGGCTCTCTGAGTTTTGGAATGATTAGAGTTATGGCCATTGTGCCTCAGGTTAGACTGACCTATCGTGGATGGTACCAATTGTCCTGGCGTGGCTGATGAGGTTGATGGCAAGTTGTCAGCCACCGATTGGTTGATGATCGTCGTTGCCCTGTTAGTTGGGACGTGAGTATTTGCCTTATGCCGTGGTTTTGGGATCGGTTTGGCCTTTGGACTAATAGTAGAGATGGCGGCTGTAGATGTAGTAGCAGAGGGGAGTGGGGTGGCATTAGTAGATCCCGTAGGCTTAACCTTCGCGGGAGCCAGCGGGATAGCAGCAACTGGGATTATAGTATCAGATGGGGCTGTGGGGGTAGAAATTCCATGCGGACAAGTAGGTTTTTTATTCTGCATGGTAATGGTTGCCAAATTTAAGATACTTTTTTCGGTTTCCAAGAGCTGAGTTTCTATGTGTGAAAGTCTCACTTCAAGGGGGGAGAGCAGTTTTTTAAGTGTTTCCCACACAATTGATAGGAACTCGACATCCTTCCCTTTTATGGTGCAAAACGGGGCCCCGATGGTGTCACTTTCTATTGTGAGGTCATTATTTTCGTGAATAACTACCGAATGTGGGGGGATATCTTCTAATCTCATTTCAGAAGAGTGAATAGTAGTCACTGGGATGGGGTCTAAGGGAGCCTGAGGTGGTGCCTTAGTTAATAGCTGGGCCTTCGCTATCTTGGCCTTTTTCCTCGAGTATGCCGAGGTGTTTTTGCGCTTCCTTTTATTATGTAGACCGTTTTGTGGGGTAGGAGAGTTGCCTCCTTTTGATGGCGTGGATTTACGGAGTGGCGCTGTTGCCGATAGTCCCACCTCAGCCTCCTTCTCCTGTCCAGCAATTTCACCCGGTTGGGATTGTGAGGAGAAGGGAGAAGGGAGAAGTGTGGCTCAATGCTTAGAGCGGCAGACCTTGATGCAGAACGCTGGCCAGGGGCCTCGGCGGGTTTCGGGCTTAAAAAAAAATTCCTCTGACCGGATATTCTCGCCTCAGTGCCGATTCTAAGCATGGGTCCCACGCTGCAACTCTGGGCAATAGCTTGCTTAGTCTCCACAAAGGCCCCCTGATACACAAGGGATGCCTGGTTTCACCATGGGATGCCCAGGAGTGGACACCCCACAAGGAAAAGCCAGGAGGGGTTCCCTTGTGGTAGGAGTACAAGCGCCGGGATGCCTCCGGGTCACTGTTCGCGCTATACAAATACGCCACACACACACGCACACACACACACACACACACACACACACACACACACACACATTTTAATGGAGACCCCCCCTGCAATGGAGGTGTAATGGCTGTTTGTGGCTGGTGGATGTCTACATGTGTGACAATCAAGGTAGGGGCGGGACCAGGTGGGCGGTCAGGTGTTTTGGCCCAGGCAATGGGCCCTAGGGAGGATTTTTTGGCTGCAGTTAGCTCCTGTGACAGTCTTCTTGCAGCGTCTAATTCAATAGACACCCTGTGCTGCATTTTGGCTATCTCCGTTTCAATAGCAGTGTGGGTCCTGGTAATAAAATCATCTAAGGTGCCGTTTTTCAATTTGGTTTTGGCCGCTCTGTCTCTCTACTCTCGGGTAGCCATAGTGAGTAAACAAGGTAATCGACGGGGTAGTGCCAGTAGGGGAGAGCGGTAGGACCAAATGGCCTGGCCCAGTCCAGTCTCTACCTGCCTCTAACGGCCTCAAATGGCCCGCTCTTTGCCCGGTCTTAGCCCCAGGCTGCGTCCCGCGCTGCGGGATACTGTGGAGATGAAATAGGGGGCGTGATGGGCGGGGGGCGGGCCAGCAGGGAGAGCGGACCGGAAGCTGGTCGTCGGTCTTGCAGGGACTCCTGGTTGTTGGAGTCCCCGCACGCTCGCAGCCCCGCTGGTGCCTCTCGCCCGGTACCGCCTGAGTCTTCACTCCGTCAGCCGTTCTTCACTGATGCCCACAGGACGATGCGGCACCCGCGGAGCGGTTGCGGCGAGGTGTGGGAAGGTGGAGAAAGTGCTGCTGTGCCTCTGTGCCTGGAAGTGGATTCCTCCGTGCAACGAGCAAGTAACCCGCCAGCAAAAGGTGAGGGAAGCTTTTCAAATCCTCCGTTGGGCGGGGGGCGGGCCAGCAGGGAGAACGGACCGGAAGCTGGTCGTCGGTCTTGCAGGGACTCCTGGTTGTTGGAGTCCCCGCACGCTCGCGGCCCCTCTGGTGCCTCTCGCCCGGTACCGCCTGAGTCTTCACTCCGTCAGCCGTCCTTCACTGATGCCCACAGGACGATGCGGCACCCACGGAGCGGGTGCGGCGAGGTGTGGGAAGGTGGAGAAAGTGCTGCTGTGCCTCTGTGCCTGGAAGTGGATTCCTCCGTGCAACCAGCAAGTAACCCGCCAGCAAAAGGTGAGGGAAGTTTTTTAAACAATACTCGCTAATATATGTATTCAATAAAATACACTTAATAAGCCAGTTAACCAATCATTTTTTTTTTCTAAAACATCCATTAAGACACTTATTTAAACATTTATTCTTCCATCGACCTTTACATATACATATATAAAACATATTTATTTTTCAGACAGACACACATTCACTGGAAGGTGTCATCAGTGATGTCATGAGTGATGTCACTGACCATGTCATGAGTGATGTAATATGTGATGTCATCAGCAGTGCATTGCACGCGCAAGTTATAGTGTGGGAATTTCAATAGTTTTATGTCAGTAACATTTCCAGCTAACTATAACTGGTGTGATACCTATGTTTTTTTCAGTGAATATGTATATATATATACATATATTTTTCCAACAAATTTCCCATCGCTATGAGAGGGCACTCGACTCCGCTCAGCCATCCGGCAATAAAATGCAGCCTGCTTTCATGCCCCCACTTGTTTGTTACTGCCAACGCGTTTCACGGTCTTACGCCGCTTCTTCATGGCCTGCCGTGGAGGGGGCACCATCACCAGCTGCTAAAATGCAGGGTGGCTAGGCGGACTCCCAGCAGCCCACAGGGCTTTAACTTTAATTAATGGCGGGGTACACAGATCACCCCAGCCCCGGGTACAGCCACCTTCCCCTGGGATTTTATGACACTGAATGAAGGGGTGGAACCTGACCCCTCCCACCTCCCTGGAGCAGACTTTTCAAAAAGGACAGGGAACATGCGACCCTTGCCTGGAGCCAAACATGGCTCAAGGTACAGCTCCTGCTATGTCCTGGGGTGCCCATCCCAGAACATAGCTGTTTGCTATGGCTTGGCGGGAGCTATACCACTCCTCACAAGCCATACAAAGCTGTGCTCTGCTTTGAGCAAGCAAGAGTATTTTGCTCTCATTTGTTTGCTTTGAGTGGAGCAGAATTGCTTTCACAGAGAGGGATATGCCTGACAGGTACAAGTCAAATCAGGGTAACTGAGTGTCGCTCCGTGAGACTCCCTTTAATCTTGGTTTGATGCTTGCTTGTCGCACGTTCTAGGCCCAGCCGCACAAGTGAGGTAGCATTTTTATTGGGAGAAGTGGGAAAACAAACAGTGGGTGATACTCATTTTGTGGATTTCTGATGATTCCAGAAGTGTACATCACAGAAATGCAAGTAAAACGTAATTTTTGGGGCAAAGTTTGAGGTTTGAGGTTTGCAGGATATTGTTGGGAAGAAAACCCTAGTTTTCATAAATGCCTGGGTTTGGTAGGTTTCCCTGTGTGGCTGTCAGTTCCTGGCAATAAAAACACCACTCCCCTCCACCAACTATAACGCCCCTGTAACCTTTAGTTTATTTCAGTGAATTTCAAAGGTTTTAAAATGTTCTTTCGTAACTGTAACCTATAACTTTTGTGAGTGGGTGTGTGATTGGCTGAATGGGTCTGTGGGTGGGTGTATGAGTGGCTCTATTGGTTTGTGAGTGGCTGTATAGATCTGTAAGAGGTTTTAGGAGTGCCTATATGGTTGTGTGAGTAGTTTTCTGGGTATGTGAATGGGTGTGTGAGTGGCTGTATGGATCTGTGAGTGGATGTGTGAGTAGTAATTTGGATACGTGAGTGGTTTTGTGAATGTGTGAATGAGTGTGTGAGTGACTGCAGGTCTGTGAGTGGGTGAGTGAGCGACTGTATGGGTGTAATTGTGGGCATCTGAGTGGCTGTGTGGGTCTTTGAGTGTATGTGGGAGGGGTTGAATGGGTGTGTTTGTAACTCTGTGAGTGACTGAGCCAGAATGGAACCTCACCTGCCCCTTCATTGTACAAGAGTTCACAATTTTTGCAGAAAAAGTCCATCCAGCAGGAGTGCGTTCTACTATTTAATTAGTAAGTGATACCTAGTACATATTCTACACTACAGCCGCGTAATGAACCATGAGAAAATGTATCCAGCCTACTTGTTTGTGTTTTGGAAATGTGATTGTTAATTGTGTGCCTTCATCCAGAAATCTGTGATAACATAAATTAAGACTACAAAAGTTGAATCTCAAACAAATAAGGGTACTTTCTTTTAACTATATGAAGCAAGTGCTTACTTTTTTGGTGGAGATGTCCTCATATTCTTCGGCATCAAGAACACGTCGGCAAAATTGTGGGCAAATGTGCTGGGGGCGTTTGGTATGCTGCCCATCATCCTAGCAAAAGGCTAAAAGACCAGAGCATACCGCTGAGCTGAAAGAGGCAGAGCTTCAGGTGATTTTGCACATTTGTATACTCATAGTCATTAAAGGGAGAATCATGGAATCTGCTATAATCAGGAGAGTCCAAGAAAGAACCCAAACGTCACCTACACTACAGATTGTGCTCTGATAGATCAATGATTCTTTCAACTTCACCAAGGATTTCATATTGTTTTTCACTGTGGAATTGGGAAGAAAGCACACTTGCTTTGCCATCGCCAAGCCCAAGAAGTTAGGATCATTTCTCCGATGTAGAACAGGAGCTTCAACTGGGGCACCCGCTATGTTTATATCCGTAAATGCCTTCCTTTGGGGTTTAATTTCTGTGAAATGAGCAACAGGGCCATAATGCCCCCCCAAAGATTTAATGGGGGGGGGACAGGGGCACCATGTGGTGATTTGGGCACTGGTGTCCCCAATCCCTGGGGCCCAATTGAATCTTAACGGGGAATAGGTGCCACCCATTCCCTTTGCTCTTCATGCTGGGTAGCCTGGAGAACATTGGGCACCACAGTGTGAGTCTCAATGCTTCCAGCAGGAGCCAGCATTGCTCCAACACACGGGCAGCTGGCAAAAATGCTACTCCCTGCATGTGCGATTAATCCCTTCGTCTATTTTTTTGCTCAGCTGTCAAAACATATGAAAAGTCAGTTCCAAGCGGGCAGGAAAACTGCTCCAGCCAGCGGGTCGCATAATTACAGTTTGCTCTCGCTTGGCCGGAACTGTCAAAACTCCCACCAAACAAGAGCAAACTTCATTCTCCTGAGGGTAGGCACCTCAGAAGATAGCAGGAGTCAGCCCTGGGGGTTTCAGTCCCCAGGGCCATTAGTGTCTCCGGGAAGGGAGCTGCACTTCCCCCTCCTTTCATTTTCATTTTCATTATAAACATTATATATATATATATATATATATATATATATATATATATATATATATATATATATATATATATATATATATATATATATATATATATATATATATATTCTCCATCCTGACATCGTCTTCGAAAACAGGCATCGACACCGTGATTCTCTGTGCCACAGATGGCTTTTATTTTCCACATGCAAAGTCAGGCGCGTTTCGGCGGAACAACCCTGGTCACTGTATACATATATATATATTATTTACACACACACACATACATATATGTATATCAATATATTTGTCTATCAAGTGGTACTATTTTAAACATAGTTTTCTGATAAGTATCTAGGAAGATAGATAGGCTGAGTAAACCGATGTGGAAAGGTTTTAGTTATGCAAACGTCTCCCTTTTTAACTTTTTTAGCTTCTTTAAAAATACATCATACATCAAATTCCCAAAAAAACTAACCCTTCCGCTCACATTTGTATCTCTCAAGTTCACGTCTGTGTTCACATCTCAGTGCTTAATCAGCCTGCTCTTCAGGAAAGTCTTTAAATACAACAGCTTCTATTCCAACAAAATGACGTTCTGGATTGCCTCACTTTATTCCTGAATGCAAAATGTTAGTTGTTCATTGGCTCTCAAAGGTGACGTTGCAGTTGAGTACTAGGTAATTAATCAACAAACTGCTGCTGGTGATATAAATGTGTTTGATTTTTCATGTATTAGTGAAATAGATAATTGACGTATTTAAAAACTCACTGACATTGTGACCTAATTTTAGCTTTCTAGAGCACTAGCCCTAATTTTTATGACAAAAGGAAACCCTTCATCAATTTTTTCATGTATTGCAATGCATTCTGTAGGAAATGTTTTCCATCAAGATGGCATTCAGCTGTGCCATATTATTGTCCTTAATACAGAAACGTAGCACTCTAGCTGCTCATTAATAATTTGTGTTAAAGCTGCAGTTAATTACACGGGAGTAAAATGGCAGGCTGCAGCTGGTGTTGAAACTACATGTGTCAGTCTACATGTCAGAATGTTTAACTGAGGAAGATATTGGTGAACTCACAGAAAATATGCCCTCATGTTAGCTTTCCAGAGCACTAACCGTAATTTATAAGACAAAGAGGACTGGCACATTTTGATAATTTCTAACGGAAATGATTTCGTTTTCCATTAACATGGCTTCAAGCATGCTACAATTTTGTCATAAGTACAGGATGTCTTCACTCTAGTTGTTCATTAGAACACTGTGAAATGCTGCAGTAGTACACAAGGGAATTAACTGAAAGGATGCTACTGCTGCAGGAAGTACATGCTTTACTCAGAATATGCGGCTAAGGTCCTGATTTAGATCTTGGAAGTATTGTCGTCATCCTGCATCTGCAGTAGTCCCAAGTACTTTAGCGAGCTGGCATGACAGTGGCGGTTTTCTGTGCTGGCTAACAGTATTCTGCCACTATCAGTCTGGCGGTATTGTGCCAAGCATATTTAGATGTTTCGGTTGTGCTGACAGTGGAGTTGTGATGAAGTGAGGCCATGGAGGTGTGGAGACAGATAAGTACTAATTATTTTCATCACAATACACATGTATGTTGTGAATATGTCTAAATGTGTATGTGGATTATCATCCTGCCCATTTGTTTGCGCATTGCATTACACACCAACAGCATACACACACCCTTGAATATACACCCACCACAAAAGCCTACCTTAGATTACGGCGACAACGGGGGTGGTTGAGTGTCGTGGTTAAGTAGCAGCAGCACAGGAAGGACCTGGGCAAGGATATTCAAGATGGAATCAGTAGTGGAACCCTGGAATAATGTGAGTTTTCACCTATTTTTCTTCGATTCAGCCAAATCGCCCTTTGAGGTTTCCCCGCCACAGTTCCCTCGCTGGAAAGGCACATTCTAATCTAGATGGCGGGCATCTTGGCGGGACTCCCTCCGACAGCAGCCTTTGCCTCTGATACCATTGAAGCAGGAGATAGATTCTGGTGGAGGAAGCAGGACTGCAGCTGTCTTCTCTCCAATGACCAGCCAACATCTAAATAAAGCTGGTGGACTGCCAATGCAGTGGGTGGGAGGACCGCTGAAAAAGCCACAGTGGTACCAGAATCGATAAGCCCTACATTAGGCCCTATGTTCTCACATGTCTGAGGAAGATAGTGTGAACTTATAGAAAATATGTTCTTGTTTCAACTTTATAATCATAATATTTATGTCACACTCATGGGAAAATACTTTACTTTCAAACATGATTCATCAAATCCAAGGGAGGTTCAGTATTTAAGTAATCACCTTAGAACACACAATTCCTAAAATTAGTATTGTACCGCCATCAAATTATTTATATTGTGACCTGTTATCACCCTTTTTATATGCTTCTTTTGTGACCCTCAAAACCTGGTATTCACTACAATACATTTCAATGGGCAGCATGTCCCGTGTCCTGTAACAGCTGAGATGCAACCTATTATACGTCACAGAAATCTGAAAATGACAGATACCTGAGACACAAAGTGAACGTGCACTTTGTACATAAGTCTTTATGATTCTTGCATACTTAAATCTGGCACTGCTGATGAAGAGCATTTTACCCTACAATTCATAGTTCTCACATAGAATGCTTACTAAGGACTGAAAGAAAATGCTCTTAATTGTCTAGTCTACAGATATAGACCATCCGTCTCATGAAATGCATTTAATGTTTAAGTTAGAACCATCCTCAACTGAAAGAAACATATATTACATTTTAAAGGATTGAAGATTATAGAGTGATATGGATTAGCAAAGAGACTGACCTGTATTAACCGCATGCGCGCTAGCGGGTTTTCAGCATCACAGATCAAATTCAAAACTAGCACGTTGCTGTACCGATCAGTGGGGTACTAACAAGCATAGTTTTGATATCATCCAACTACAAATCCCAGATAATGATGTGTAGCCATGTATGTGGGCTGATGGTATTCTTTTCTACTTAATGCATGTTTTCTATTTTTCCTGACCTGTACATTTAAGTGTCTCTGTTAGACTATGTCTCATGACTCTTAGACCGGTAGGTTTCTTGTTGTTTTTTCAGTTGTAGATTGGAGAAAAAACACTACCTGGTCTTTAAAAATTTCCCTAGGACCCTTTGTTAAAGTTTTTGTATGTACGTTTAAGCAGCTACGGCTGCGGGTCCCTGTCTTGATAACTACTCCACAATTAAAGGAGTAATTTTTCGCTCGCCTTGTGAATAGTTCTCACTCCTTGACCATGGCTGACTTTGCAGGCCTTGCTTTAGATGATGATGTATTAAACTCTATACTTTAGGATAACCCTAGTATTTTAGATGCATTACCTGAGGTACAGACTAATACACAAGATGATTGGTTAACTCTGTCCAACTTGAAAAAGACTCATTCACGCACTATGATTCATGGAATAGTGATGGCAGAATATTTACGAGGAAAATGTGCACCTACAGGGTTGATTGTCACTAATACCCCAAGATTATTCCTGACAGATAAAGAATTCCTAAGGGATTGGTTGCTGATCGCGTGGCGATGTACACGCGATTGGCTGATTTTAATCATTAGCACGGCTAAAAGGGTAGCAGGTGCAATCTTAATTGAAATACAGGTCTTAGAAGGACAAATAAAGACCACTATATCTAGCACCCTCTTTAAAAAGAACATGGAAGAAACTAATAAGTCGAATAAAGAGTATAAGGATAATATTCTGCTGACTAAGATTGAGAAGTTCAAGAAGGACTTGGCTCGTTTTTTGCTTACCAAGATATATCCTTATACCAGTGACACATATACACCACCAAAATATAACAAAAGAGGCAAATGATGTGGTTCTGATTATTCTACATCTGGCTCTGATCAGGGCTCTAGTGATTCAGACTCATCAAACACTAGTACACCAAACTATAAAGGTAGAGTTCAACCGAATAGATTAAATCGTAGGCGAGGCACACAAGGTCCATATCAACATCAGGGACCCTGGTAGCCACCAAGCCCGTAGGGCTACCCACAATTTCCCCAGTTTGCATCGCACCCACAATTTTTTGACAATTAGCCTTTTTAGGACAGGGTCGCGGATGCAACCGAGGCAGGAGAAGAGCTCAGCCCCAGGTACACTGGGGGTTGGAACAAACATTCGCTAACACACGGAGCAGGAGAGGTCAACAGCAGACACCCGGGCCAGGCACGGACAGAATGACCTAGTATTCAATCTGAGTTCTCGCATTTTGACTGAGGATGAGTTGTTGGTTCTAAATAAAGGGTTGGGTTTTGTTCCCACAAATAAAGGTGACCCTTTTCAATTAAGATGTGAACTTGAATTTTCTTTCGTAAAATACGCTTACACTTCTTTTTCAAATCAAAAGGGGTTGAGGCCGAATCAGGGTCTCTAGAAACGCGTATTAACAACACTGGTTTAAAGGTGGCTTCCACTTATACCCCTTTGAATCATCAGGTTCCATTACAAATACAGGTTTTTGAAAAAGCGGCTACTCACGAGGTGATGGCCTTATGTGACTCTAAACCCTCTACCTTTCAGAACCTCTCGGCAAGAGAAAAATTTGCCATGAACACTTTGGCCAATGACAATTCTATAACAATTAAACCCGCTGATAAAGGGGGAGCAACTGTGATCTTAGATACTGACACCTATCGTACAGAATATTTGAGACACTTAGGGGACACTAATTTATATGGGTCATTGACAACAGACCTGACGACCAGATTGTTAACTGAAATAAGGTATCTCGTAGAAGATGCAAAAGCAGAAGGATGGATTACAGCGCAAGAGGCACAGTTTCTTGTCACTGATTATCCAACTATGCCATACTTCTACGTCTTACCAAAGATTTATAAAGTTCAAAGACCACCACCTGGTTGTCCCATTATTTCAGGGATTGGTTCTCTTTTAGAACATTTGTCGATCTTTGTTGACCACTTTCTCAGGCCCTTGGTAAAGGAAATGCCGAGCTACCTGCAGGACACGAAGGATGTCTATTTAGTCAGTTTCGATGTGGAATCTCTCTATACGTGTATTCCACAGGGAGAAACCTTGGAGGTAATAAGAGGCCTTTTGGAGACCAGGGACCTCAATAGTATGACACCAGTACACTTTATCATGGAGTGTGCGAGATTGGCCATGACTCAAAACTTTTTTAGATTTGAAGACACCAACTTTTTGCAAATCTCTGGAACATCGATGGGCAGCATTTTTGCGCCCATTCTGGCCAATCTCTATGTTCATGTTTTTGAACAAGAGTGTGTTCTTGTCCACAGGAACCTTTTTCAACATCAGGTGTTGCAGTGGAAGAGATACATAGACGACATTTTTGTCGTCTGGCGAGGCACTGCCACTGCTATTTTGGAGTTTCAGACTTGGCTTAGTAACCAAAATAGGTTCCTGAAGTTCACAGTTTAAGACAGTAAAATAAAACTCCCCTTTTGAAGACATTTATATTTTTCCAATACAAGGAAAGCTTGAGAGTAAACTCTACAGGAAGCCTATGGCCAAGAACTCCTTACTGACCTTTGGGAGCCATCATGCTAGGGCCCTTCAAGAAAATTTACCAGTGAGTCAATTCCAATGGATTCGTAGGAATTGTTCTGAGAAACGGTACTTTGAAGTGCATGCCAAGGCCCTCTCTCTCCAACTTAAGGATCGTGATTACCCCACACGCCTAGTGTGTCAAGCTAGGAAAAGGGCCTCTAATAATAATCGTGAGACATTGCTTGACGTACCAATGGAAAAACAACCGTTAGAGAGACTTACCTTTGTAAATACATTTATCTAATCAAGTACAAAGGTCAGTGCGAAGACATTGGAAAATCTTGAATGTAGCGAATGAAACTATTCCTCCCCCCCTTTTTTCTTTCAAGAGAGGGACTAGTCTGCGTGACTGTCTGGTCCACACGCGTCCGAGAACCCAAGTGCAGGATCCAGATAATACACTTGGGGTCCTCCTGTCCAAAGCCATTATGCATGTGGGTCTTGTATTGCTCAATGACACATGTGCCCCTTCTGTGGAACTTGCTATTCCACGTGGATTTAAAATTTTCAGGTCTGACCGCCTTCTGGGTAGAGGTGGCGGAACCGCGGTTGTTTTCAGAGAACAGTGGATTTTCTCCTTTGACCCCCAAGAACAACTGGCTGAGGCGGAGTTGCTACACTTCTCTCTGATATTCAATGCCCACTCATCCATTGGTGGCACGCTGGTTTACCATCCTCCTGGCTATATCGGCAATTTCGTACAGGTCCTGGAAGAAGTTATAGTTCCTAGGATTTTGCGTCATTCCCGGTACCTCCTTCTGGGGGATTTTAATATCCATGTTGACAGCCCGGACCTACCAGAGGCGGCTCGCCTTGCAGAAGTTCTTTTCATGGCCCAACTAAAACAATGGGTGGTCGCTCCAACCCACCTGGGCGGCCATATTTTGGATCTGGTATGCACAAACTTTGACATCAACATGGCCCATCCTGAGCCAGTACCTTGGTCTGACCATGAGCTCATCAGATTCGCTTGGCCTCTACTACTCTCTACTGCGATCCAGCCCCAAATTGCCCACACACCGAAGATCAATTTAAATACTCTTTCAGCTGGTCTTGTTGCTTCTCGCCCACTGCTTCCTCCTGACATTGATGCTGCAGCCAGCGCATTTAACCTATGGGTGGAGCGTGCGACTGTCGCAACAATTAAGAGCAGCCGGGTCTGTAGACTTCGTTCTACCCCTTCTAAACCTTGGTTTTGTCCTGCTCTCCGAGACCTCAAATCAGGCTGTAAAAAGCTGGAAAGGTTATGGAGACTAGCTTACCTGCCAGAGGCGAAAAAGGATCTGCGGACTGCACAGAAAAAGTATTATGCAGCCATCAGATCTGCCAAAAGTAGCTACTACGCAGGGCGCATCAGCAAAGCTAACAACAATAGCAAGGAAATATTTGCGATTGTCAATAGCTTTGTATCCCCCTGTGCATCAAAACCTTTGCTGACCGCATCAGAAGAATGGTGCGAAGAACTATCTGAGTTCTTCGTTGAAAAAATTGCCAAAATTCAGGTGGACTTGCAAAATGTTTGTAATGGCCCTTCTTCTCTTTTAACAACTTCGCTTCCTTTAATGCCCAGTCGCACCGCCCAATTGGCCAATTTTACCCCTCAACTAGATTCGGATATCACTGCCATTGTTGCTGCCTTAAAATCCAGATCTCCCTCTGACCCATGCCCGGCCAGAGTACTTGCGGGTGTAGCGGAATCGGTGGGAAATGAGGTAACCCAAATTATTAACCTCTCGCTCCACTCAGCTACCGTCCCTGACTGTTGGAAACAAGCAAAACTGCTCCCACTATTAAAAAAAAATGGACTTGATCCGGCCACCCCGTCCAATTTTCGACCAATATCTTTGCTGCCAGCGCTTGCAAAAGTATGCGAAAAGATTGTTTTTGGTCAACTAGAGAAATTCATGGAATCCACGGAGGCCCTACACCCAGCTCAGTCTGGCTTTAGGGCCGCCTACAGTACAGAGACGGCTTTAGTCGAAATATCGGAGGCTATTCGGGAGTGCCTTGACGGGGGTGGCAAAGCGGCTCTGATTTTATTGGACCTCTCTGCTGCCTTCGATACGGTGCCTCACTCCCTTCTACTCTCCAGACTAGCCGATATAGGTATTACTGGCTCCGCATTTGACTGGCTGACCTCATTTTTAAATAAGCGCACGCAACAAGTTTGGTTGCCCCCCTTTGCTTCCACTCCTAAATTGCTTTCTACTGGTGTTCCTCAGGGGTCTATGTTAAGCCCTTTGCTTTTCAATATTTATCTTACCCCTCTGATCTACCTGGCTGAACAGTTAGGGGCAAAAATTATGGCGTACGCCGACGATACGCAATTGTTGTTTACTTGGCCCAAAGATAATTTAGATACGTCGGTGGCCCAATTATGCCTATCTTCTGTCTTCCAATGGTTAGCTAACGCCCAGTTAAAATGTAATGAAAGCAAATCCGAGATCCTGCTATATGGCTCTTTCCCTGAGGATTTTAGTGACCGTCTTTGGCCTACCGACCTACCCCCTCCAAAAGCTGCTTCGGGCCCAGTGAAGAATTTGGGGGTTTGGTTCGGTAAGAACCTTAAGTTTGAAGACCATATAAATAAAGTCACTGGAGTCTGTTTTTTCACTTTCAAAACTGTGCGCAGGTTTTTCCCTCTATTACCGAAAGAAGCTAAAGAGACTGTCATTCGGGCATTAGTACTCTCTCGGTTAGACTACGCTAATGGACTGTTCTCTGGCCTACCGGCTTACCTGATTCACCGCCTTCAGGTTATTCAGAACGCCGCCGCCAGACTCCTGTTCAATGTCCCAAGGCGTTCCAGTGCTCGACCTCTTCTCTGTGCTCTGCACTGGCTCCCTGTTGCCCACAGGATTCTGTTTAAAATCCTAGTGCTGGCGTATCGAGCCATCCGTCACACTGGGCCTGTCTACCTGAGAAAGAGGTTCTCCCTGTATATTCCCAATCGCCCTTTGCGCTCGGCTAATCTGTGCCAAATGACTGTCCCCAAATTCAAATATTGCAGACTTGGCGGTCAATCGATCTCAGTGAGAGCAGCGAAATCCTGGAATACTTTACCTCTTCATCTAAAAACTGCACCGACTCTTTGTTCCTTTAAGAAGAGTCTTAAAACCCATCTTTTTAATATTATAGCCTAAACCTCCCCACTCCCTGTATTCCTAGCTATTTACGCTCACCTAGTCTGCTCTGCCTTCAACGCGCCAGGATACTATTTTTTTAGTAATAGAGCGCGATATAAAAGCCTTTAATAATAATAATAATAATAATAATAATAATAATAATAATAATAATAATAATAATAATAATAATTGCATGCCCCCAAACGCAGACAACTAAATTTTTCTATATAGGTACTGGGAAGCGATGGATTTTAAGGAAACACACAAACTGCAATTCAGAAAGGGTTATCTACATGATCACGTGTCCATACACACTAAGGTACATTGGCATGACGACACGTAAGATGAAACAAAGGATCAGTGAACTTAAGAGCATGATTAGGTGCAATAAACAGTCGACACATTTGACCAGTCATTTTTTGACTTTGAAACACAAAGCAGAGGATATGAAATGGATTGTCCTTGAACAACCTTTTGTTCCATCGCATGTGAGTGACATCACAAAGTTTCTGTTTGTCAAGGAACAGAAATGGATATTTGATGATGATATTCCATGGGTGACCTTGTAAATCAACTCTTCCCACTCATATCATACACTACATCATATCTTAAAACAGCCAACACTATATATATTGAATAACTACTACTGTGCCAAATTCTCTCTGCTGGTATATACAAATTGTTTGAAAGGAAAGGGAGAGATTCACATAAGATATATGATGTTAATTATAACAGGCTTCTGGATAACACAATCAGATTATGTAAGCTTTTGTTCAAGAGTTTTTAGTGACATGCTGTCACCAATGCATAGTATTCTACTTTGTATGCATCACTCACTTCATCTTTTGGCACAATTTTACTTCGATGCAATTAACACTATGAATGTGTTTATAATCACGAATGCATTCATTATAGGTATGGATCCTCCTTGGTCGGGATGGTAACAGCTAGACACATCCCTGGTGGTTATTTATACTACTATCATTTTTATATAATTTTTTTAAGAAAAAGCATAAGGACTCGAGGGGGGACTGAATGCAACGGCCCACTATTTTATTGTGTTGTGACGTGCCTGTATAGTCATAGAATAGGCTGTACACCCTGTAATAGCATGTGAACCCTTGTAAATATTCAATATAACTATACGATTGACAGAAATGACTTGTTAAAAACGCTAAGGTCAGTTACATGTAATTTGCAATTGATAACATGGAGAATATACATGACATTCCGAGTTCTTCATCACTGTTGATCTGAATAACTTTATAAGGTATCATTAGGAACATACACCATGCGTTGAGAACCATGAAACTACAGTTCCCAGAAGCATATTGACGTAATTACTATGGGACGGACCACACGATTAATGTATACGCGGTCATCCCTCATGAAGTCACCTGTTTGCCCTTGGAAAGTGTTAAGATCTTTTATGCGTAATTTGCACTTGATGTATGTTAAAAACACACGACGCCCCGAGATCGCCTTCATTTAGATTTCAATAATTTTATTGGACATCGATAGTAATATACACCATACTTAGAGTACTATCAGACTACGTTTCCCATAAGCAGGTTGATGCAATGCGCAGCCGTCCCTCAGACAGTTTGTTATTGAACAAATGTTGACTAAAGATGCCGCGGTTTACTTTATAATCCTGTAACCAATGGGGACACGCGGCACAGACTATTTATTTAGGACATTGTGAGTCGAGCATTAACCTCCCCCTCGGCTCAGTAAAATCTGAGGTACCAACGGACAGGTAAGGATGAGTACCTCTCATTTCTACTATACAAGCAGATTAACTACTGGATAGCAGTGATATTGCATAGAAAGTTTTGTCTGTTTATTCCTGTTCGTTTGCGTCGAGAGAGAGACGATGTTTCATTAACAGCTGACTTGTATGCAATGAGGCATTAGATCGCAGTACAGTTAATGAGGTGCTTTTTCCTTTCTGTAAGGCTATAGTGTCTAATTATAAGATGGAACTGGGGACTACGTATGTTTTCTTGATACATCTATTATTCTGAATTACACGATAGAATATTAGCAATGGGCTTCAGTTCGCCCTTGAATTTAAGGGTGACTATACAGGATATGAGTCTGTGTGAATATGAACAATGTGCTTCTGAGACCTCTGGGTCAGAGGCACCCTGCTGAGCGTGGTTGGTTAAGGAGTGACTTTTTTTAGAACAAGGCAGATGATTATTATGGGAATTGATCCACAGAGATAGTTACTCTGTTGTTGATCTGTTTTGATTACCCATTTTAGAGCGGGCCTCAGTCCTTGAGCAGTCACCAGGAGAGGTGAGGAGTACTCCCACATATAGCTGGGTGAGTACGATAAACTTTTGACGAAGATCGCAATTGCCAATTATGAGTAATTAAATGGACAATATTGCCATTGTACTAAAAAGGAGAGAGTTAGTAACAGTGTCTCTGGATGTTAAAGGTCAAAAAAGATTTTTTCAATGATTGTATACTGTTTTGTAGGAATGAATCGTACCAACCATTTGAATTGCTAATACTATATTTCACTAATTTTGCAGTAGCGTTGTTGTTTTTAGTCCTGACGAAAGCCCGGATAGAAGTATACGAGTGGCTGAAACATGTAGACCTGCCATTTCACCACATATGACAGTTATTTTTTCAAACTGTTAGCGCTCTGTTTTTAGAGTTGACACTAAGATAGTGTTAATAAAGGTTTTGGAAATATCCTAGTAGCCAATTTTAACATTTGCACTTTAATTTTCACATTACTGCACTGCAAACCTTCAGCATCACAGATCAAAACTAGCACGTGGCTGTAAAGATCACTAGGGTACTAAACAAGCATAGTTTTGATATAATCTTTTGTTGGTGGCACGAATGGTGCAACCAACTACAAATCCCAGATGACGATGTGTAGCCACGTATGTGGGCTGAAGGGATTCTTTTCTACTTAATGCATGTTTTCTATTTTTCCTGTCCTGTACATTTAAGTGTTTCTGTTAGACTATGTCTCATGACTCTTAGACCGGTATGTTTAATTCTTATTCACCTAGACATTTTCCAAAGGCTTGGCCTTGTTGTAATACAGTATCTCTACAGTCTTGTCTTAAGAGTGATTTATCTGAACCTGACTGTTAACCTGTAATAAACACCATTGAAATTGACTACTAATTCCTGATCTTCGTTGTGTAGCCAAACGCTTACACTGTAAATGCGTAGAAGAACAGGGAGCGACCCCACTAACCAAGAGACTGGTTACCTAAAGTAATGAATAAAACAAACTCTCTTGGACCAAATTAAAGAATATTCTCTTCACTCTCGCTCAAAACTGTTTAAACTATCACCATAGAAACATTCTAGCACCACACATGAATCATAAACTTGAACCCAGAAAACAATTGCATAGACACAAGTTCTTAAGTTGTAACCACAATCACCAAAACATTAATTAAATAAAAAACATATTTTTATTAACGGTTCATCATATTATGAGGTTCTCCTTGATCAAAACCAAATCACAATCATCAAATTTTATACAACAAATAAAAATGACAACATTCGGGGAGTACGGCACGGTGGGTGACTTGGAGTCAGAGCGACCTTTTACAAATTGTAAGAAAAGGAAAGTCTAAAGTGTGACCAAACAGAAAATATTTTTTCGGCACATCATATTATTACCGAAGATTGCAAATAAGATTGTCTTTGTTGGAGGACCCATTATTTGATTTAAAGGTCCCGATTAAGGATTTTGCCGACAAAATCGGGGAGTAAGCTTGATCTGCCATTGATGTCCAAGAAATATACCCAGGAGTAATAAAGACATGAGGAATATTCAGTCTTAGAATTGATGGGATTAAAAATTCCCAGTGAAGAAATATGTTTTAATTCCGCTGTATCACAATAACATTGTGGTTAGAGATATATCACGTGAAGGTGCTAAGAGAGAATAGTTATTAATCGTGTCATGATGAAGGTGGTTGTATGATCAGTTTTTCTCCACTGATACGCGTCAACGCGTTTTCTATTGAGGTTATATCTAAGGAACTCTCACGGTCCTACCTAACTATTGAATAGTAGACCTTTAGAAATTTGAATGATTCTGGTTGGAATAACCACTTTATGATGTTTTTAATGTTTCACAGTTGTCTCTCTCATATTTTAATGTTGTGTGTTTTTTTGTTGTATGAAATTTGATGTATGTGATTTGATTTTGATCAAGGAGAAGTACATACTACAATGAAATGTTAATAATAATGTTTTTATTTAATGTTTTTGCGATTACAACTTAAAAACGTGTGTCTATGCAATTGTTTTCTGCGTTCAAGTTTATGATTCATGTGTTTTACTGGAATGTTTCTGTAGTTTAAACAGTTTTGAGCGACTATGAAGAGAATATTCTTTAATTTGGTCCAAGAGAGTTTGTTTTGATCACTACACTTTAAATGCAACATAAATTTATCAAACAAGAAATGCAATCTCTCTTTCCCCTCAGTGCTTACATTCAAGATCCCTCGGAGGACCATGTTAACGGGTAAGTAAGTGTTGGTAAATGATCCAGCAAGGGAGGTAAATCCTCTACGATTATATAGTCCAGTTTATTGGGGCCCTTTACTCATGAATGAATTCGCTGGATAAACTGCTATAAGATGTTGTCCATTTTGTGGCCAGCCAATCAAGGAGATCCTTTTGGGACCTACTCCAAGTGCCCTTTGGGGCCAGAGAGTGTTCATCTTTCCCCCCTTCTATATATATTTTTAATGCATTTTCAGGAAACAGTGACAATGTCCCTGATTCCAGTAATGTCTGCCACAAAATGTATTGCTTAGGTTGTGGCTAGCCAAACAGGATTGATTAGCCCCTTTAAAGTGGCCAATCAAAATATATCTCGATACCAACAGTCCAGATATAACTAACTTGTTAACCCCTTCATGACCAGCCTGAGCACGTCTTTAAACGTACATTTTTCCAAATTGGCTGAAAGGAGGTAATGTAAAACACAGTACCTCAATAAAATTCTAACTGTCAGACAAATTTTGTGGAAGCCCTTTCAGACATTTGTTTCTGTATCGCTTCCCAAAATTTGCTATGGGAATTAATAAGGGCATTTTGGAACCTGCCCTTTTTTAATTGGACCAGACTTCACGGATTGCCACACAACATTCCTGAGGTAGATGAACTTTTTTTAAAAGCTCGGTACTGATTGATCAAACTGAATCAAAGTTTTTAGCCAAACAAAAATAATGTTTGTATGGAAACTCTGACCACACTATAATTAAACAGTAGCAAGTGCCACTGTGTAATTAATATATATATATATATATATATATATATATATATATATATATATATGGAGCCCGAAACTCGTCTTGCCCTCTTGCTGCCAACCTTTCCTGCAATAAAGACCAACCTGTGAATTGTGAGCTGTGGTCCGTCTCCTGTTTGCTTCGCCAGTCCTGGGTTGCGCTGGGATTGGAAGTGGCGTTCCTTGGAGTCTGCGCACCACCGCGGGTTGCTTCAGGCCCCAGCGGAGGTGGCGTGTACTCCGGTCGAGCACGCCGGAAATCCAATCTTTTTGACGTACACAATAAACACGCTGTCAGCGGCAGCAAAACACGCAAAACTAGAACAGTCCAAGGCTGATTAAACACCCTCGGACTGTTCTAGGTTTGCGTGTTTTTGCTGCCGCTGAGAGTGTGTTTATTGTGTACGTCAAATATATATATATATATATATATATATATATATATATATATATATATATATTTATATATATATATATACATATATATATATATAAAACAAATAATTTAAAAAAGTGCACCCTTCCCCGTTTCCACTCACAGTGGAAAAAGGTGCAACGCCACAAAGGGTCCTGTCCCTTTGAGTTCACAGTTGGAATAAAGATTTTCCCCCCCAAAGTTGTGTGCGGTCGTCCTTATTTCCTGTGGAGACGAGTTTGGAGCAGATATATATGAATTTTATTTCCGATTTTTTCCAATGTGCAAATGTTTGGAAAATAGACTACTATATGCAGTACTGGTAGTTTGTCCTCTCTTTTTATAATCACGTGGTGTTTAGCAAAAAAACGAAAAAAATGCACTTTCACTGTTAAGCATTGAGTATTTAAATGTGGCCATTTCCAACACTGACTGTCTGTGAGCAAGGGCGGATGCCCGAAACGCGTCAGATTGTTTGGTTCAGCTCCTAATAAAACTTGTGCCTGAAGTAAGCTATTTGGATCTGCGTGATTTCCTGGGTCGCTGTGATCGGAGCCTGGGAGGTTGCACTTGCTGGATATATGTATATATATATATATATATATATATATATATATATATATATATATATATATATATATATATATATATATATATATATATATATATATATATATATATATATATATATATATATATATATATATATATATATATATATATATATATATATATATATATATATATATATATTCACTGAAAATCATAGGTTTTACAGATGTTATAGTTAGGAATTAGCATTTGAAAAACCTTAGAAATTCACTGAAAAAAACAATAGGTTTCAGGGATGTTATAGTTACTTGGACATTTGACTCATATTAACCCAGATAAATTCACCAGTTATAGTTAGTTGAGCTCACTATAACTTGCACCCCCGCAATGCACTGCTGATGGCGTCACATATTACATCACTCATGACATGGTCAGTGAAATCACTGATGACATCACTGATGACATCTCCAATTACATATGCCAACATTTTTATGAACGAATATGAAGAACAACACATTCTTCACACAGAAGAATGGAAAAATTATCTCATACTATACCTACGGTTTATCGACAACATTTTCCTAATATGGAAAGGTACCAAAGAATCGTGAATTAAACACCAAAAATGATCGAATTCAACTCACTTTCGAGACACAAGATAACACCATACATTTTTTGGATGTATCCATTACAAAACAGGGAACAGGTTTCATAATGGATATATATAGAAAATCTACTGACAGAAACAAAATGTTATCTTACAACAGCTTTCATCCACAAGCATTAAAGCAACATCTCCCATATTCTCAACTTTTGAGGGTGAAACGGATTGTCTCAGACCCGAAAAAAGCTACCATCCAGATAAAATCCATGATGCAACAGTTTAAAGATAGAGGATATCTGGATGAATTATCAGCAGTGAATAGAGCGAATTCTAAATCGAGATTAGAATTATTACAATCACAGCCACCTTCCAAAACGGAGCGAACCACATGTGTATGCAAATACTCCACCATGAGCAGACACTACAAAAAAATAATTAAAAAACATTGGATGTTGCTGAAATTGGAACCAGATTTCAACAACATTTATCAACATGAACCAATCTTTGCATATACTCGTGCTAGAAGCCTTGGAGAAATAATAAAGCAGAATACCAAAAAATCAGAAACTATTGAATACAAAGGAACAAAACCATGTTGGAATTGTAACAACTGTAGCAATATCATAAGAGGTGGATACAAAACATATCCTATGAAGAGCAACAAAATAAACCTACGAGTCAACGCCGCATGCGACACGTCTAATGTTATATACATGTTGAAATGCCCGTGTGGAAAAGCATACGTAGGCCAAACAGAACAAACATTAAAAGTACATATGAATAAACATAAAAGCAATATTAGGACCCAATCCGCAAGATCTACGGTTGCTACCCACTTCATGGAAGCACATCACCACATTAGTGCATATTGGAAACAATAGAAAGGAAGGAAGGCAGAGACAATAAAACAACTTTATTACGCAGAGAAAATCATTGGATTTATCACCTACACAGCTTAAAACCAAATGGAATGAATGATCGAACAGAATTTACATGTTATCTATAATTATGTATAAAAGGCAACATTTCTGGTATTGATAATTTAGCATTTAGAATTTTTTGATTTTTTCATGTATTGTACACAGTATCAAGATCACTGTTTCACGTGGTAAGATACACCCATATGTGTATATTAGAGGCATGAATCAGGTATCACTGTCTCTTATAATTCATCCACACAAACACCTCCCTAGAGATAACTTGATCTCGTTTTTTTACTTTATTGACCAATGCACAGAACACCTCGATCCACCACGAGAGCATTATTTGAACACGATCCCTTACACATTACACCCATTTGCACTCAGACCCTAACGGGTAACGCCTTTAACTGGCATAAACGCGCAAGATCAGTTTGATCATTTGAGAAGCCATTCCGACGCTCATAAGAAACAGACTGAACAGTTATAGAAACGAGAGAACACTCTTGGTAGCTGAACGGGTAAGCTTTCCAAACAAGTATAATGCGTGCCGTAACTCTAATAACGAACAGAGTCGGGGGCTTCCACTTAAATGGCAAGCCTCATTGAAACTAAGGACACATCGATATCACGAGCGCATAGGAGAATAAGACACCACGCGTGCTTAGACACATTTTTTTAAAACCCAATGATTTATATTGCATGAATCACACACATGGTCCTTCATACTGATAACAATCACAGTGTTCACATATAAATAGGTTTCCTGATTAGCATTAGTTTTCTTTTACACTTCAGTTTATTTAAACGAACTCACTCAGTCACGATCATGATGGTGGTTGCATAATTCAGTACTGTACACGTAAACATGAGGCATATATTTTTAATATTTACAGATACTCCCCAGATGAAGGGACGACATGCCAAAATGCATTGGGAGAACGTTATAAACACCGACCAAGTTAATGCATTGTGGGAAGGAATATGCTACTTACCAGTATGCATCTGTTCTTGGCATAGAGGGCTGCAGAGTGGTACATTATGAATAGATCGCCATCTGGTGTTGGGCTCGGATGATTGCACTTGTTTTTCTCTTGGAGAGTCTTTTGTAGCTTGGTGACTCCTCCTTTGGTTGCTAGTGCGCATGGGCATCGGCTCCATCCTTAGATTGTTTTACCATAGTAGGGTTAGATGGAGTAGTATTATAGAATACAGATAGAAATGCCCATGTAAGTGTATCTAAATAAGATATTGTTGGAACAGACACAGGTTTCCGGGGAGGCTGGGAGGGCATGTAGCACTCTGCAGCCCTCTATGCCAAGAACAGATGCATACTGGTAAGTAGCATATTCCGTTCGAGGCATATGGGCTGCAGATGGTACATTATGAATAGACTATACAGCAGTTCTCTCCCTAGCGGTGGTTGCCCGTGTCTGTTGCAACAGTCTGAAAAAAAAGTCTTTAATACAGCTTGTCCCACTCTAGCTTGTTGTGATGTGTGCACATCTACACAATAGGGCTTTGTGAAGGTATGCGGTGTAACCCAGGTAGCTGCTTTGCATATGTCATCTAGTGGAATGTTTCCCAAGAATGCCATAGATGCTCCTAGTTTACGTGTAGAGTGAGCTCTAGGAGGAACAGTTAATGTCCTCTTTGCTTTTAAGTAGCATATGTGTATACATTTTACAATCCATCTGGCAATGCCTGCTTTAGAGATGGGATTGCCCTTATGTGTAGGAGAAAACGCTACAAATAGCTGTTTTGTCTTTCTGAAAGTTTGTGTTCTTTCTATATAATACAATATTGCCCTTCTGACATCCAATGTATGTAGGGCCCTTTCCGCTACTGTTTGTGGTTTTGGAAAGAAGACCGGTAGTTCCACTGACTGATTGATGTGGAATGCTGAAATTACTTTAGGCAAGAATTTTGGGTTTGTTCTAAGAACCACTTTGTTTTGGTGTAACTGCATGAATGGTTCTTGAATTGTAAACGCTTGCAACTCACTTACTCTTCTGAGTGAAGTGATAGCTATGAGGAAGGCCACCTTCCATGTGAGGAATTGTATTTCACACCTATGCATAGGTTCAAAGGGTGGTCCCATTAGTCTGGTAAGTACTATGTTGAGATTCCAGACTGGGGAAGGTGGTAGTCTTGGTGGAATGACTCTTTTGAGTCCTTCCATGAAGGCTTTAATTGCTGGTACTTTAAACAGGGAAAGATGTTGTCTGTTTTATAGGTACGCCGCTATAGCTGCGAGATGAACTCTGATAGAGGTATATGCTAAGTTACATTGCTGCAAGTGTAGTAAATAGCAAATAATCTGTTTAGTGGATGCGTCCAGAGGGTTGATGTGATTACTGTTACAGTGTACAGCAAACCTTTTCCATTTTGCTGCATAGCAGGCTCTGGTGGTAGGACGTCTTGCTTATTTAATGATTTCCATACATTCTGGAGGTAAATCTAAATATCCAAACTCTATGACCTCAGGAGCCAGATCGCTAGGTTCAATTGTTTGGGATCTGGGTGCATTATTTCTCCATGGTTCTGTGTAAGGTGCATGGGTAATAATCTTAGCTTTTGATGTGGCACCTGTGATAGTTGCAGTAGCGTGGTGAACCACGGCTGTCTTGCCCACGTGGGTGCTACTAGTATCATTGTCATTGAGTGCTGTTGCAGTTTCCGAACCACTAATGGAATTAGTGGGAGAGGGGGAAAAGCGTAAGCAAATTTGTTGGACCAATTTATCCATAGTGCATTGCCCTGGGACCGGTGGTGTGGGTACCTGGATGCGAAGTTTTGGCATTTTGCGTGCTGATGATTGGCAAACAGATCTATCTCTGGTTGCCCCCATCTTTGGAAGAATGGCTGCAGTATCTGGTCGTGCAGCTCCCATTCGTGTACTTGTTCTGACTCTCTGCTTAGGATGTCTGCTATCTGATTTTGAACTCCTGGTAGGTATTCTGCTAACAGATAGATCTTTTGAGGAATGGCCCATCTCCAAATGTCCTGTGCTAGTTTGGATAGTTGGAGAGAGTGTGTCCCCCCCCTGTTTTTGAATGTAATCAATTGCAGTCATGTTGTCTGTTCTGATCAGGACTGCCTTGTTGGTTATCTGCATTTGGAAAGCTTTCAATGCTAGAAATACTGCTAGTAGTTCCAAGTAGTTGATGTGCAGTTTCTTTTGCTGCACACTCCATTTCCCCTGCACTGTGTATTTGTCCATATGCGCTCCCCATCCGGAGAGCGATGCGTCTGCTGTCAGTATCAGTTGTGGAATCGGTTCTAGGAACGACCGTCCCTTGGAAATGTTTGTTGTGTTCTACCACTTCAAAGAGCGATGCGTACGGTTGTCTACCAACACCAGATCTATAATCTGACCTTGAGCCTAATTCCACTGTGTCACTAGACACTTCTGTAGTGGACGCATCTGTAGTCTGGCATGTGGTATTAGTAGTATGCAGGAGGACATCATGCCTAACAGCTGCATAAACACTCATGCTGGTAGTGAGTGTTGTGGTTGAAATCTTTGTATCAACGTGACCATTGTTTGTATCCTGATTGGATTGGGGTATGCTTTGGCTCTTTCTGTGTCTATAGTAGCCCCCAGGTATTGTTGAATCTTGTTTGGTTGTAGGTGGGATTTCTTGTAGTTCACTGTAAACCCTAGGTGGTGCAGTAACTGAATGGTCTTCTGTGTGTTGTGAAGGCATTCTTCTTGTGACTTGGCCTTTATTAACCAATCGTCCAAGTAAGGGAAGACATGTATTTGTTGTCTTCTTAGGTGTGCTGCAACCACTGCTAGGCATTTTGTGAACACTCTTGGTGCCGTTGTGACCCCAAACGGAAGGACCTTGAACTGATAATGTTGTCCTTCCACTACAAACCTTAGGTATTTCCTGTGGGCTTTGTGAATTGGGATGTGAAAGTAAGCATCTTTTAGATCCAGTGTAGAAAGAAAGTCCCCTTTCTTCAGTAAAGGAAGTACTTGTTGGAGCGTGACCATGTGGAAATGTTCCGAATTTATGTATGCATTGAGAGGTCTGAGGTCTAAAATTGGTCTTAGAGACCCGTCTTTTTTGGGGATTAGGAAGTATAGAGACTATACTCCTGTCCCTTGTTGATGTTTTGGAACCTTCTCTATGGCATGCTTTTGTAGCAGTGATAGTACTTCTTCTTTTAACAATGTCAGATGGTCTTGACTCATTGGACGCTGTTTGGGGGGATGTTTGGTGGGGTAGCTGTGAGTTCTAGGCAACAACCATGTTGGATAATTTATCTCACCCACTTGTCTGATGTGATGTTTTCCCAGACAGGTAGGAACTGTGATAGACGTCCCCCGACCGGTGTTATGTGGTCTGGGGGGAGTTGTATTAAGTCACTGTTTAGGGGTTTGGGAGTTGCGGTTGTTATATATTTCCGCGACCTCTACCCTTGTTGTTGTTACCTCTTTAACTGCCTCTTGAATTACCTCTGGGTGATGTTGGTGTAAAAGAGGTAGATTGCTGAATTGTTCCTGTACTTTTTGAGCCCCCTCTATAGGTGGATCTACGAAAGGAACCCCTTTGTGTTGGCTGTTGTAATGCTCTTATTGACTTAGCCGTTTCTGTGTCCTTTTTCATCTTTTCTAAAGTCTCATCTGTGCCTGAGCCGAAAAGTGTCTTCTGATCAAAAGGTTGGTTCAATAAAGATGTTTGTACTTCTTGTTTGAACCCTGAGACTCTAAGCCATGCATGTCTTCTTATCATGATACTGGTGTTGATGGATCTTGCTGCAGTGTCTGCTGCGTCCAGGGCGCATTTAATGGAAGTGTTAGTTATTATCTTTCCTTCCTGTATAAGCTGATCTGCCCTTTTCTGATGTTGTTTAGGGAGATGTGTGATGAGCTTTTCTAACTCATCATAATGCGCCCTATCATAGCGTGCAAGTAGCGCTTGTGTATTGGCTATGCACCAGCTGTTTGCCGCTTGTGATGCTACTCTTTTTCCTGATGCATCTATTAATTTTGACTCTTTATCAGGTGGAGGGGCTTCTCCCGTGGATAATGAGCTTGCTCTTTTGCGAGCGTTGGAAACCACAAGCGAGTCCAGAGGTACCTGCCCCTTGATAAATATTGGGTCCTTTGAGCTGCCTTATATTTTTTATCAATTCTTGGGTTTAACACCCTAGCCCTCACTGGGTCTTTAAATATGTCTGTTGTGTGACTGAGAAGACCCTTCAGCATAGGTAGAGTACCTGATGTTTTTTGTGCAGTAGGTAGTGTCTCTAATAGGAAATCCTCTACTTAAGGTTCTGTATGTAGGTCTACCTTATGATATTTTGCTGCCCTATTAATGAGCTGTACAAAACCTGTGTTATCATCAGGTGGTGAAGGTTTTGAGGGATATAACTGTGGGTCGTTGTACTCATCTGACCCTGCGTCAAAATGCTCCCATGGGTCTTCCTCATCTGGGATAGATTTATCGTCCCCATGAGGTTCCCCCTCCCCTGTGTCACTGTCTACATCTGTGTGAGGTGTAGATGGTCTTGGTGTAGAAGGTAGAGGAATAGTTGGCATAGTGTGAGGAATAGGAGAAGAGGGTGTGACTCTAGGTCAAGGAGAAGTAGGAGGAGTTGTATTTGTCCCCATTGTTCTCTTCCTAGAAGGAAAAGCTTTGTCCTCTAGCTGTTCATTCTTCCTCTTCTTCGTCACCACTTTGCCAGTTTGTGGATCGATAAACAAAATCTTTTGTTTCGGATCTGTTTGTTGCTCCTGTGTCGGTACCGAAGCTTTTGGTTCCGAAAGGTGCCTTTGCTTCCGATCGTCAATGTTCGGTGTCTTCGGCACCGAGGATTTGCTCGAGTCCGATTTTTTCGCTGCCGAGTGAGTCTTCGACGTCGAAGCATGTTTCGGTTTCGACATGGAATGTTTCGATCCCGAGCTTTCCCTTGCATGAAGCTTCGGTGTCGAAGTCGATGTCGACCGTTTCTCGGATCCGACATGGTGGGAGGCCGAGAGTTTCGGTTTCAGTTTCGTTGCCGGGCCCGAAGGCGGGGCGTCGGAAACTTTTTTCTGCTGTTTGACCGGGCTCGAAGGCGGGGTCGTTACCGCACGGGGTCGGTTTTTTGGTATGGGGACGTCGTCACTCACGGTTTGTTGAACGTCAAATTCTTCGACCTCCGACTTGTCCCCTTCCGACCCCGACTGTTCTTCATGATCCTCTTCTTCTTCGAGGTTCTGGTCTTCGAACAGCTCCGGGATCGCCTCCGACTGCATTCTGGAAACCTCGTGTCTTCGAGCTCGACGGTTTCTAATCGTCGACTTGGAAGAAAATGCTGCGCAGGCTTCGCAGTCCCTGGATTCGTGTTCAGGCGACAGGCAGAGGTTGCACACCTCGTGTAGGTCCTTGTGTGGGAACTTAGCACCACACGTTGGACATTTCTTAAATGGAGTCCTTTCCATGGACTCCGGGCTTGACCACGTTGAGAAAGGCCTCCAGTTCGTCGACGTAGATCAAAGTTTTTCTTTGATGTTGGAATCGAAACGCGTCGGAATGGAAATGAAATCGTGTTCGATAACAATACCATTGAATTGGAAAGGGAATACGCGCCGAAAAGTCACTTCAATCCTCATACGAACCCGATGGCGGAAAAAAACAATCTAAGGATGGAGCCGATGCCCATGCGCACTAGCAACCAAAGGAGGAGTCACCAAGCTACAAAAGACTCTCCAAGAGAAAAACAAGTGCAATCATCTGAGCCCAACACCAGATGGCGATCTATTCATAATGTACCATCTGCGGCCCATATGCCTCGAACATTAAGTTTTGTTTGTGAACCATTTACCCCATGTGATTATAATGGAAGATGTATTCAACGCTTTGTATTTAATTGAAATATACGACTATTGAAGAACTCATTTGAATTTGTGAAGAGTATTATTTGTTTCAACATTAGCTGCTTGTAGCTCATCCCAATCCAGTGCCCAGGGTGACACACTGCACTTGCAGTGATGCAATTTGGTTTGACATCTCCAATTACATCACTGATGACATCATCCACGTGAATATCTGATGCACATACTGATGCTGTAATATAAACTTTGATACACCCACTCTAAAATTCACACTACTATTTTTGAAGCCATACACACAACAATGCCAGATACTATACCACCGACTATTTCCTAGGTCTAAACACACATCCAGTGACTAATACATACAGTTACTCATCAATACAGTACTATAATATGTATTCATACACCTGCTTCATCTACAATAGCGACTCGATCTGAATTGTGAACACTGCTGTCTGCAGTGTTAATTGAAGGCAGTACTCACACACACAACCATGAATACTTTTTCTCACTGCCTCTTCACAAAATACAACAACCTAAATTACAGAAAACTGCAATAAATAAATAAAAACAATTCAAATTGCGATTTCATCTGTCCACAGTCTACACTATTCACTGTTCCTTTGGGCTGAAGATGAATTTGGTCACTTTATTAAACCTATACCTGATCTAAAAAAAGTTTTTCAAGCAAGTATACTAAAACAATTTTGTGTATATTTCAATATACATTGTAGTTACTTGACTACTGGATTCTGTAATTAAATAATCACCACTCGATCTGAATTGTGAACCCTGCTAACCGCGGTGCAGGCCAGAGGCCTCACAGCCACGTACTGTTGGATTCGAAAGCACAGAGTTGGTTGCACCCGATCAGAGGAGGTACACGGAAATCTACACAGACTTTAATTTATGACATCCTCAATCATAGAATCAAGACCCCAATTTACTGTTTGGACCAGCTGTACCGTGGTTTACTCCACTGACTGGTGTCAACCAAGTACAATAATCATATACAGCAGTTAGCTATGGAAGAACAGAGTCTGATGCACCTCAACGGATGGAGTTCTGTAAAACCAAGCAGCAAGTATAATCGGACATCGTCCATTGTGGGATCAAGACACCGTTCCACTGTTGGGACCTAGAGTTGGTTGCACCTGGTCGAAGAGAGTACCTTCATCTCCATTCTCAGATACAGTTCTAACAACCTCCACTGTGGTATCAAAACACTGTTCCACTGTTGGTACCTGTTGAACTACTGTTTTAGTAGTATACAGAGCACTCCACGCTGCTGGGCCTTAGGCTGGCCGCTGTGTTCCTGTGTCGTGGTAGGCAGCGTTAATCTCAGGAACCTTCTGAGCTCAAAGACCTCAGCCCAGGAGATTACGCCGGCACGTGATGGGCCCTCTTTCACATACGGCGGTGTCGAAAAGTGAACTGTGGAGCATATGTGCATCACAGCGGCCATGATGGTTTCTGGATACCAGCACGCTGAGAGCATGATTCACACAGCCACCTTCGCTCATGGCGCCAGCCTTGTGGCGGTGTAAACTGCGCATACCTAGCAGACACGTTCGCCATTCTGGAACATACCACACCCAGTGAAACGTGCCTCTTCTTCATACCCCTACGCTTGCCTTGCTTACGCCGAGCCAGCCCACTGCGCTAAACATTTGAGGGGGGGAGGCACGTACGCGCTACATTTCCATAATCTTCCCTACTGGCTGTATTATAATGGTTGCGTCCACTGTCTACTTCACTCAATAGACCATCAGTCTATGTTGACATGTAAATGTCTGTGCTCTGCAAACTCAAGTCTGTCCGGCACATCCCCTCAACATTTTGCATTGTATACTTTTATAATCGAGAATTACTTTGCCACCTTTGCACATACTTTGCTTCCATCTCTCCCTGCATTCTGCATTGTGTGGCAGAGGTACCATGCCATGTTTGGTTTGTATACATGGCTAGCCATGTTTCCACAGTATGTGGTGTTGCTGTGTCTGCTAGGTTTACATGCTGTTTGTCATGTTTTATGTGATTATATAAAGTAGCGCATTTATTCATGAGCAGTAGTTACTCCCATTTACATATTGCTGTCTTAAAGAGCATACAGAAATTTTTCTCACAGGTGAAAAGTGCACCCACAATGGCAGCCATTCATTACTATCCAATAATGTCCAACTACACGCAGCTTCTAAGTTTACAGCCCCTAATCTTGCGTCCTTTCTTAAAAGGACGCCAACTCCAACAATCAGACCAACTTTCTAACGGCAGTTATCTGCTTCTCCATAACATGCACTGCTACGGAATGTGAGCTGGCATACCGTATGTCCTTACTGTTTCAAACCAAGTAACTTCCTGTGGCAATGTCTATTCCCACCCACACAAGCTAACTCCCAAACTTCACTTGGCCTTCAATCCCTACTTTGAAAACAGATTTTATTAAACAAAGACTAAGAAAATAAGTGGGCCGATGTGCTAGTTTTTCTGCAATAAAGGTTGTGTCAACCCACCTGTTGGAGGAGTGCGTCCTCATTGAAGGGCAACATGTATATATATATATATATATATATATATTCACTAAAAAAAACATAGGTTTCACATCAGTTATAGTTAGCTGGAAATTTTACTGACATAAAACCAATGAAATTCCACGTTATAGTTAGTTGGACTCACTATAACTTGCGCGCCTGCAATGCACTGCTGATGACGTCACATATTACATCACTCATGACATGGTCAGTGACATCACTCATGACATCACTGATAACACCATCCAGTGAATGTGTGTCTTTATGAAAAATAAATATGTTTTATATATGTATTTGTAAAGGACGATGGAAGAATAAATGGTTAAATAAGTGTGTAAATGGATGTTTTTTTTTTAAAGAATTGATTGGTTAACTGCCTTATTAAGTGTATCTTAGTGAATACATATATTAACGAGTAATTTTTAAATATTTAAATATATGTATCAGTGTTTCACTTTGTGTATAAGTGGCTGCATGGGTTGGTGACTGACTCACTGTTTGTATGTGTTTTGAAGATAGCATATGTGCAGGACTGTATGGGTGGATGAGTGTGTATATGTGTGTGTTAGTGAGTGAATGCCTGTCTCACTAGTGTCTTTATGAGTAACTACATATGTTTTAATCTTGTATATATGAGCATTGATGTATATAAGTAAGCATATGTTAGAGTGAGAGATTGAAGGAGTTCCTGTTTAAATAAGTATGTGTTTCTATAAGTGATTGTTTAAGAGAGTAAGTATTTGTAAGTTTCCTTAGAAGTAATGTGCTAATGTATGTATAGATGTATATGCAAATAAATGGATGTTCCATAGTTTATTTGCATGTGTGAGTATGTGTGTGAGTAACTTTTGTAAGACTGTCGGTGTGTAACAGGATGTATATGTGTATCACTATATATGATGAGTGAGAATATGTATGAGTACTATATAGAACTGTTGGTGTATGAGTGGATGTGTATATACATGGTGGAATTACTGAATTGGTTATTGTAACTGGTATGGGTATCTCCATTTTTTTGAAAATGTTAGTTTCTACTGTTTGAATATGTGTTTCAAGGGTTACATTACACTGAAAGGAGGTCTGTCAGTCTGTCACAAGGATGGTGTTATCAGTGATGTCATGAGTGATGTCACTGACCATGTCATGAGTGATGTAATATGTGACGTCATCAGCAGTGCATTGCAGGCGCGCAAGTTATAGTGAGTCCAACTAACTTTAACGTGGAATTTCATTGGTTTTATGTCAGTAAAATTTCCAGCTAACTATAACTGATGTGAAACCTATGTTTTTTTTAGTGAATTTTATAGGTTTTTTAAATGCTAATTCCTAACTATAACTGGTGTGAAACCTATGGTTTTTTCAGTGAATTTCATTGGTTTTTTAAATGCTAATTCCTAACTATAACTGGTGTGAAACCTATGGTTTTTTCCGTGAATTTCATTGGTTTTTTAAATGCTAATTCTTAACTATAACTGGTCTGAAACCTATGGTTTTTTCAGTGAATTTCAAAGGTTTTTTAAATGCTAATTCCTAACTATAAGTCTCACTTTATAAATAAGACTGTTAGCGCTCTAGTTGTTCTTTAGAACACTCTGGTACATTCTGTCATTGGGCTACAGTTGGGCTACATCTAGCTGATATTTGGGCTACATTTGTATTTTTTTGTCTCTGGTGGCCATCTTTTGGCTACATTGGGCTACATTGGGCTACATTTGGGCTACATTTTGGCTCTAACATATATAAAGCCCAATGTAGCACAATACATATTTTTCCAAAGTTAATTTTTGTAAAAACCACTTCAGAATAGGGCTACCTGTCCCTACAATTATCCCATTTGTTTTTTTTTTTGGAGCGCTCACAGTGTGCGCCCCGGGGAGCGCCCCGGAAAGCGTACTTCTATAAAGCGCCCCAGGGCGCGCTCCGGGGAGCGTCCCGTGAGCGGCAATATCGCGAACGAAAACATGATCGTGACGTATCGCGTAGCCGCGACCGCGTGATACGCACGGCGTAAGCGCACCCGGAAGTACTCGAGCGAATACGATCGCGCAACGTAAACATCCGACGCGCTTACGCTACGCGACCCGGAGCGCGCCCCCGGGCGCACCCCGGGGCGCGTAGCGTAAGCGCGTCGGGTCATGTGACCTGAAAATAACACTTTTTATTGGTTCATAACAGTTTTGGTTTCATAATGATGAAGCCCCTGGTCTTGTGACCTGAAAATAACACTTCTCATTGGTTCAGGACAGTTTTTTTTCCAAATGATGAAAGACCCCACCTTTTTTCCTTATTCTGACTTTGTCCTTTGACTGAGGAAGACCTGTTTGTACATCTCTGTACCTTTTTGATCTTTATAATGGCTTCAGTAGCAGCAGCAGCTGGTGCATTTGCCCCACCACCACCACCACCACCACCAACAGGACCAGCTCAAGATTATATTGGTGGTCAAGAAGAGGAGGAGGAGGAAGAGGAAGAGGAGGAGGGGAGGAGAAGATGGCTGCCTGAAGAAAATACCCCATACAAGCCCAAGCCACACATTTTATGGGAGTTTTTTTCACTTCCAGAGGGCAAGAAAAAAGTGAATGCGGCCAAGGTAACTTGCCTAATCTGCAATGAAGAACTCTCAAGGGGCAACCCAAACAAAAAATATTCCTTTGGTAACTATACCATGATTCGACATATGACCCGTAAGCACCCTAACAACTATTCTCATGCAGAGCTCAGGGAACTGGCCAGTAACCTCCCCCAGTCTTCAAGGACCACCTCCCAAAGAAACGAATCCACTTCATCGGGACCAGAAACATCAGAGATGATGCCTTGTATTCAGCCAAGATTTGCTGATTTTAAAATCACTTGTACTGCATGTGGCAAGCTTATCGCCTATGGTGAACAGAGCATAAAGCTCATCGTCCTTGCAGGTGACAATCACAAGTGCCCCAAAAAGAACTAATTTTTTGGGTTTTTTGTTTTTTTGCTCCAGTTGAGCCAGTTTCAATTCCCTTTTTTTTGTTTCTCCCCCTAAAAAAATACAAAAAAAATATAAAACTGTTTTGAAAAGCCAAAAAAAGTACAAAATGTTCAAAAAACACACAAAAAATATAAAACAACAAAAAGAAGAAAAAAAAGTTCTTTTTAGAACTACCTCCAATTTCTAAAAAAGTCTTCCTTTTTTAAAAACTCTGTCATTCTTTTTTCCTCATAGTACGCTCCCCGGTACGCGCACCGGGGAGCGCACCGAGCGCTCCCCCCGCGCAAAACGAAAAAAATATATATTTTAAATGCCCCGCTGGTCCCTTTTATTGCCCCCACATCAAACCTAGGGGGTCAGAGGGGGTCTATCCCTGACGACTTATGGTCATTTCCCCCTTTGTTTTAGCCACCTCTTGTGTCTCGATTTTACCGAGACACAAGATGGCGGCCGCTCCGGACTGTTTCGAATGTTTACAGACACCCGAGAACCAATCAGCTTTCCGTGCGCACCTCACGTGGCGCGCCCGGAGCGCTCCCCGGTGCGCGTACCGGGGCGCGGCTATAGATATATATATTTTTTTTAACCTAAATTACTCAAAATCCACTGGAGCACATATCTTGAGACATAGCAAAGGCACATCGGGCTACCAGTCCCTACAATTTTGCCAAATTTGGTGGAAATCCATTCAGCCGTTCCGGCTAAAAGTGAAATAGACCACCCTATGGAAATTAACATGGGGAAAACGCGTTTTGGGACCCCCCTTTTATCTTGGCCCCCGCTTGACGAATCCCCCCAAACTTTCAGGGAAGGACCAAGGCGCAGCGAGGCCATTTTGAGGAAATTTTCAGTCAGATTCGTCAACCGGCGCCAAAGTTATTCCAAATAGAATTTTGAGATTTAACATTGAAAAAAATCCTAACTATAACTACCTACTGACGACCTCAATTGGAGCGCCTGCTACTGTGTGGATTTTAGCGGCCAGCTACGGTCGCGAGGTAAAGCCCGTCGCTTACTCAGCGGTTCCTGTCCTAATGCCGTTTGGTGCTTGGAACTTAACAGGAAAGGAAAGTGAGCACACATTCGTTGCAGGACGATGCCCGCTTACCAGGATGACAGTAGAAGCGGGCATGTGGAGTCATTTAACATCGTCTTCCACCCACTGGGGAATTAATTTTGGACTATTTATTTGCTGGCACACAAGGGGCGGACTACGATAACCAGGAGGCATTGGGCTTTGCCACGCCAGTGAGGCAGGCTTTATTAAAGGTGCGCAACAACCCGAAGTGCCAGCAGCTGTGACTCCAACACGCCGCAGAGGAAGGGAAGAGGTCCCGAAACGCGTCCGGCGTACATGTGTTTGGAAAGGTGCTTTTGAACTGCCGCATGCCAGCAACATTGCCATTAAACCCTGCTGAAAAGTTACCTTGTGGTTTTCCTCAATTGGAGCGCCTGCTACTGTGTGGATTTTAGCGGCCAGCTACGGTCGCGAGGTAAAGCCCGCCGCTTACTCAGCGGTTCCTGTCCTAATGCCGTTTGGTGCTTGGAACTTAACAGGAAAGGAAAGTGAGCAGACATTCGTTGCAGGACGATGCCCGCTTACCAGGATGACAGTAGAAGCGGGGCATGTGGAGTCATTTAACATCGTCTTCCACCCACTGGGGAATTAATTTTTGACTATTTATTTGCTGGCACACAAGGGGCGGACTACGATAACCAGGAGGCATTGGGCTTCGCCACGCCAGTGAGGCAGGCTTTATTAAAGGTGCGCAACAACTAGAAGTGCCAGCAGCTGTGACTCCAACACGCGGCAGAGGAAGGGAAGAGGTCCCGAAACGCGTCCGGCGTACATGTGTTTGGAAAGGTGCTTTAGAACTGCCGCATGCCAGCAACATTGCCATTAAACCCTGCTGAAAAGTTACCTTGTCGTTTTCCTCAATTGGAGCGCCTGCTACTGTGTGGATTTTAGCGGCCAGCTACGGTCGCGAGGTAAAGCCCGCCGCTTACTCAGCGGTCCCTGTCCTAATGCTGTTTGGTGCTTGGAACTTAACAGGAAAGGAAAGTGAGCAGACATTCGTTGCAGGACGATGCCCGCTTACCAGGATGACAGTAGAAGCGGGGCGTGTGGAGTCATTTAACATCGTCTTCCACCCACTGGGGAATTAATTTTGGACTATTTATTTGCTGGCACACAAGGGGCGGACTACGATAACCAGGAGGCATTGGGCTTCGCCACGCCAGTGAGGCAGGCTTTATTAAAGGTGCGCAACAACCCGAAGTGCCAGCAGCTGTGACTCCAACACGCCGCAGAGGAAGGGAAGAGGTCCCTTAACGCGTCCGGCGTACATGTGTTTGGAAAGGTGCTTTTGAACTGCCGCATGCCAGCAACATTGCCATTAAACCCTGCTGAAAATTTACCTTGTGGTTTTCCTCAATTGGAGCGCCTGCTACTGTGTGGATTTTAGCGGCCAGCTACGGTCGCGAGGTAAAGCCCGCCGCTTACTCAGCGGTTCCTGTCCTAATGCCGTTTGGTGCTTGGAACTTAACAGGAAAGGAAAGTGAGCAGACATTCGTAGCAGGACGATGCCCGCTTACCAGGATGACAGTAGAAGCGGGGCATGTGGAGTCATTTAACATCGTCTTCCACCCACTGGGGAATTAATTTTGGACTATTTATTTGCTGGCACACAAGGGGCGGACTACGATAACCAGGAGGCATTGGGCTTCCCCACGCCAGTGAGGCAGGCTTTATTAAAGGTGCGCAACAACCCGAAGTGCCAGCAGCTGTGACTCCAACACGCCGCAGAGGAAGGGAAGAGGTCCCGAAACGCGTCCGGCGTACATGTGTTTGGAAAGGTGCTTTTGAACTGCCGCATGCCAGCAACATTGCCATTAAACCCTGCTGAAAAGTTACCTTGTGGTTTTCCTCAATTGGAGCGCCTGTTACTGTGTGGATTTTAGCGGCCAGCTACGGTCGCGAGGTAAAGCCTGCCGCTTACTCAGCGGTTCCTGTCCTAATGCCGTTTGGTGCTTGGAACTTAACAGGAAAGGAAAGTGAGCAGACATTCGTTGCAGGACGATGCCCGCTTACCAGGATGACAGTAGAAGCGGGGCATGTGGAGTCATTTAACATCGTCTTCCACCCACTGGGGAATTAATTTTGGACTATTTATTTGCTGGCACACAAGGGGCGGACTACGATAACCAGGAGGCATTGGGCTTCGCCACGCCAGTGAGGCAGGCTTTATTAAAGGTGCGCAACAACCCGAAGTGCCAGCAGCTGTGACTCCAACACGCCGCAGAGGAAGGGAAGAGGTCCCGAAACGCATCCGGCGTACATGTGTTTGGAAAGGTGCTTTTGAACTGCCGCATGCCAGCAACATTGCCATTAAACCCTGCTGAAAAGTTACCTTGTGGTTTTCCTCAATTGGAGCGCCTGTTACTGTGTGGATTTTAGCGGCCAGCTACGGTCGCGAGGTAAAGCCCGCCGCTTACTCAGCGGTTCCTGTCCTAATGCCGTTTGGTGCTTGGAACTTAACAGGAAAGGAAAGTGAGCAGACATTCGTTGCAGGACGATGCCCGCTTACCAGGATGACAGTAGAAGCGGGGCATGTGGAGTCATTTAACATCGTCTTCCACCCACTGGGGAATTAATTTTGGACTATTTATTTGCTGGCACACAAGGGGCGGACTACGATAACCAGGAGGCATTGGGCTTTGCCACGCCAGTGAGGCAGGCTTTATTAAAGGTGCGCAACAACCCGAAGTGCCAGCAGCTGTGACTCCAACACGCCGCAGAGGAAGGGAAGAGGTCCCGAAACGCGTCCGGCGTACATGTGTTTGGAAAGGTGCTTTTGAACTGCCGCATGCCAGCAACATTGCCATTAAACCCTGCTGAAAAGTTACCTTGTGGTTTTCCTCAATTGGAGCGCCTGCTACTGTGTGGATTTTAGCGGCCAGCTACGGTCGCGAGGTAAAGCCCGCCGCTTACTTAGCGGTTCCTGTCCTAATGCCGTTTGGTGCTTGGAACTTAACAGGAAAGGAAAGTGAGCAGACATTCGTTGCAGGACGATGCCCGCTTACCAGGATGACAGTAGAAGCGGGGCATGTGGAGTCATTTAACATCGTCTTCCACCCACTGGGGAATTAATTTTGGACTATTTATTTGCTGGCACACAAGGGGCGGACTACGATAACCAGGAGGCATTGGGCTTCGCCACGCCAGTGAGGCAGGCTTTATTAAAGGTGCGCAACAACCCGAAGTGCCAGCAGCTGTGACTCCAACACGCCGCAGAGGAAGGGAAGAGGTCCCGAAACGCGTCCGGCGTACATGTGTTTGGAAAGGTGCTTTTGAACTGCCGCATGCCAGCAACATTGCCATTAAACCCTGCTGAAAAGTTACCTTGTGGTTTTCCTCAATTGGAGCGCCTGCTACTGTGTGGATATATATATATATATATATATATATATATATATATATATATATATATATATATATTTATTTATATATATATATGTGTGTGCAAAAAGAAGGAGAGAAGGAGAGAACTCTGGGTAGTTCCCAAGTTTAGGTGGAAGGCAGCTCCTGTGTAGAGCTCCTTCAACACCAGTAACACTCTAAATTTTCTCACCTCAAATGTCTGCTTTTCTATCAAAGTTTTTAAGCATAGGATTAGCACAGTGCTATCCACTCCGAGATAGAAATGGACAAAGTATTTTGCCATTTGTAAAGCAAAGTCTTTAAGCATAGGATTAGCATAATGCTATCCTCGCAGAGCTGTAAAATGACAAAAGCCATCTCCCACTCCAGGCACAGTATTACAGCTTTGGATTGGTAAAATACCATCCAAGCCAACCTGAAATGAATAAAAGCAACCCCTGACACGTGTTTCTCTGTCATTACATCTCTTGAGAGAGGTTTAGGTTTGTCCAGACACAAGGGAGCACCCAGTAGAAGTCAAAAAAATACACTTGCAGGCATTGAGTGATGCATAAATTATACAAAAAAAAGGAGAGAACTCTGGGTAGTTCCCAAGTTTAGGTGGAAGGCAGCTCCTGTATAGAACACCCTCAACACCAGCGACACTCTAAATGTGCTCACCTCACATGTCTGCTTTTCTATCAATGATTTTAAGCAAAGGATTAGCACAGTGCTATCCATGCTGAGATAGAAATGGACAAAGTCGTTTGCCATTTGTACAGCAAAGTCTTTAAGCATAGGATTAGCACAGTGCTATCCTCGTCAAGCTGTAAAATGACAAAAGCCATTTACCCCTCCAGGCACAGTATTACAGTTTTGGATTGGTAAAATACCATCCAAACCAACCTGAAATTAATAAAAGCAACCACTGACATGTGTTTAGCTGTCATTACAGCTCTTCAGAGAGGTTTAGCTTTGTCCAGACACAAGGGAGCACCCAGTATAAGTCAAAACAATACTCTTGCAGGCATAGAGTGACGCATAAATTATACAAAAAAGGAGAGAACTCTGAGTAGTTCCCATGTTTAGGTGGAAGGCAGCTCCTGTATAGAGCACCCTCAACACCAGCGATATATATTATACATTAGTCAGAGTTTCCATAGGAAGAACTTTTTTTTTGCTAATAACTCTGGCGCTATTAGGCGAATGTTCGTGAAAATTGCAAAACAAGTATTCAACAACCTCAGCTCCCTATTGGAAAGCTTCAAGGTGATTCGTGTCTAAAGGATGCTGAGAAATAGGTAGGTCACAAAACATTTTTTTCCATGCAATTTCAATCGGAAAATTAGAAAATGATGCAAAGAAAACAACTGATCAATATTATATAAAATTTGACAGAAAACTAGATCTTTACACAGAAAGCATGGTTTTTATGATTTGGAATAACTGTGTTCAGTAGTTTTTTAGAACTTAAGGTTACAAATGTATAAATATATTGACAGTTGGTCATGCTGGAGCACAGCAAACTGCAAATTAAGAAAACAAAGCTTTCTGATTGGCCACAATGACTTTTTCCCCATTGACCATCTTGCACCAACAGGGGTGAAGCGGTCCCGCAGGAGGTTGTACTTAGATTGGCTGAACATACCTGAACAAAATGTTGGGGCCACCATTACAGGGCTTAGGGACTCATCCCCAGTTCCATGTCCTACAGATTTGAAAGCCAAACGGTATCAGAAGGGAGGGTAGGAGTGCCCTGATCACCTGGAGCATATGGATGAGTAACTGCAGAACCCAACCTGGGGTCAAATTTAGAAAACAATGATTTTTGGTGACCAACTACAAGCACGCACATACATACGCATATAAAGACAGACACTTCTGTTGCTGGGCCTTCTTGTGTGGGGACTCAAAGTCCCAGACTGCTCTGCCCCAAGTAAGAGGAGCCAGAAAACTGCCACTTCCCAACAATGCCATCCAAGCTATAAAGAGCCTCGAGACATCCCGCGGATGCCATGTCTGTTGCACTGCCTTTTTGTGTGGGGACTCTAATTCCCAGGCAGTTCTGCCCCAAGGAAGAGGGGCCAGAAAATAGCTGCTTCCTGCCAGTGCTGCAAAGCACTCCGAGAATTCCTGTGTTGATATTTGGGTCCCTGTAATCATAATGTATTTAAAAGCCACGGTTAGAGGTCATATTCCTTTGTCCTGGCGAAAATCTGTGAGTGTCTCTGTCTTTAAAAAAGGGAATAGAGTCAATGTGGCCTGTTATCAGCTGATATCCCTTGTGGATTCGGAAATAAAAATAATTGGCTGAGTAGTGTAGAATGGAAAGGGGCGACCACTCGGTCCCCCCGAACGTATGGCGGAGTGCCTCGATCCCCCCGGGAAGCCATTTTTGGGCGGGAGGCGCGTCTCGGCTGGTATGCCCGAAGCGGCGTAGCCGAGGCGCGCTTTTTCCCGCCCTAGAGTGGGCTGGCCTAGACACTGACGCAGCCAGCCACGCCCTCAGGGCAGGCAGGGGCGGGTTTTCGCCCGCCCTGAAGACGGATAAAAAGGGACGCAAGACTGGAAGACGTCCTCTTGTTCTTGTGCTCTGAAGCTGCACCTCCTCGCTACACGTGAGCTCGGGACAGAACGAAGAGCCAATTTTGAGCGTTTTGATCCTTTCTTTTGTCTTCCAGATACTTTGTCGGAGAGATGCCCAAGAAAGGCGCGAAGAGAATGACGACTGATCAGATGGTTCGGGTTCTCGTCAAGGAGATGTCCGAGATAAAGAAGCGACTGGCGGAGCGAGACGGGGAGGAGGGATCGGGGCGTCCACCGGCTGGAGGGAAACCCAAGAGGCCAAGAAGGGGTCCGGCCGGGGGAGACGTTCCGGTTCCCTCTGCCCCGCTCGAGGCGCCGACCCCGGTACCGATGGAGGGGAATCCGATCCCCGTCGTCGTCACCCCGACATCTAACGAGGATATGCCCCCCGAGCTGGCGGCACAGCTAGCAGCGTGGTTGGGCGATAGTAGTGAGGGCGCCACGGCTGCCGAGGCACAGGCGCTGATGAAACAGTTGCGTGAAAAAAGAGACGCAGCCAAGGTGCCCGCACCGGCGGCAGTGATAGACAAGCCACAAGTGACGGAAGCAGCGTCCGGTGCAGGTAAGCGGCCATTGCCGATCGCAAGGGATGAGTCAGCACCCTCTCGTAGAGAGAAATTGGGTCAACATGTTCCTTTGGCAATAAAGGAAAATATTTGGGCGGGGGAATACGTGAACATTTTCTCCTTGCTTGTCGATCATTATGAAGTGGAGCATGTTAAGAGTCAGAAGGACCTAATGCATCCGAGTGTTTGGCGCGCAAAAATGGCCGCCTTTAAGGTAAATGAGAATATTGGCAACTGGGGCAATGCCTGGGGTATTTTTACATCGATTTTGGGGGAACGTAGGCCTGAGTTGCTACCTGAGTTTCCAATTTATCAGTCACGAATTATGGGTTACTCGACATCGTATCAAGGTAACATTGGTTCTGTTATGACAACCTTTTCAGGAAAGAGAAGGAGCATAACAAAAGTTTAACTTGGGACTGTTATGATTCTTTGACATGGGATAAAATGAAAGAGTCAGGGATGTTGAAAATGCCATTGGTGGGGAGCAATGTTGGTGAATACTCCCGCCAAAATGCAGGGACGCCCTTTCGGTCAGGTACGAGTACCGACGATTACTCGAGACCTGCCGGCAATACAGGGAAAAGGGGTTTCTGCTTCAATTTCAACAAAGGTAAATGTACTAGGCCTCCGGGATCCTGTAAGTTCAAACACGAATGTAGTAATTGTGGGTCGTCCCATCCTGAGTCCTCGTGCAGAGCCAGAACGGGTGAGAATGGGGGTAGAGGAGGCGCCAAACAGGTCTAATATAGTCCGAGGGGCGCCTTTACCAACCCCGATTGATACCTTGGCGATGATTCCCTGGCTCAGTGAATACCCAGATCGTACTTCTGCTGGGGTGCTGCGGAACGGTTTTTCATATGGTTTCCGCATCCCGGTAGGGGACTTTCAGGGCGTCGGGACGTGCAGAAATCAACTTTCCGTCTTGCAGCATACAACTGTAGTGCAAGATAAGATTCGGAAAGAGGTTAACCGGGGTCGGGTCGCCGGCCCGTTTAGTGTACCCCCGGTACCGTATTTTGTCTGTTCTCCGTTAGGGGTGGTCCCGAAGAAGGACCCAGGTGAGTTTCGATTAATTCATAATCTGTCAGCTCCACATGGTCTTTCGGTGAACGATGCAATTGATCCAGAGGTATGTTCGGTGCGGTACGCATCATTTGATGAAGCAGTGGCCATTTTGAATCGCCTGGGGCCCGGGACGTTGATGGCGAAATCAGATATCGAGTCAGCGTTCCGGTTGCTCCCGGTACACCCAGACGACCAGCGTCTTCTGGGATTCATGTTTCAGGGATCATATTATTTGGATAGGTGTATGCCGATGGGATGCTCTATATCCTGTGCATATTTCGAGAAATTCAGTACTTTTCTGCAATGGGTATTCACAAAGAAGACGGGTTTCCGAAATGTAATGCATTACCTTGATGACTTTCTGTTCCTTGGGCCCGCCGGAAATCACGAATGCGCCCAGGCCTTGGCTGAATTTTGTGTGTTAATGGGTCAATTTGGCGTGCCATTGGCACCGGGTAAAACTGTGGGTCCCACGACTTGCCTCGAGTTTTTGGGGATCGAGTTGGACTCTAGTGAGGGTTGTTTTCGTTTACCAGCTACCAAAGTGTCGAAATTCAGGGCAGCCCTGCAAGTATGTATAAATGCATCTAAGGTTACGCTGAATCAGTTGCAACAATTGGTGGGGAAGTTGAATTTTGCCCTAAGGGTGATCCCAATGGCTCGCCCCTTTTCCCGTTCAATTGCCCAAGCGATGGTTGGCCTAAAGGAGGGTCATCATCGCACGAGACTGTCGGCTGAGGTCCGCCAGGACATGCGTATTTGGTTAGCATTTTTGGCGGACTTCAATGGTCGAGTCGTCTGGAACAAGCCAGCCGTGTCCTCTGAAGAGCTTGGTCTATGGACAGATTCAGCAGGGAGCATGGGCTTTGGCGCCATCTTCGGCACGAAATGGTCGGCACAAAGGTGGCCCCCATGGTGGCATGAAGAGGGGCTGACGAGTAATATTGCTTTCCTTGAACTGTTTCCCATTCTGGTGGCCCTCAGAACCTGGCCCGAAGGGTTCAAAGATCATTCTGTCGTGTTTTGGTCTGACAATATGACCGTTGTAGAATGTATCAATAGTCAGGCAGCCCGTTGTAAACTGATTTTAAGGCTGCTCAAAGAAATTGTCTTACTGTGCATGCAACTGAACGTGATATTCAGAGCAAAACATGTCCCAGGGGTGATGAATCAGGCGGCTGATGCACTGTCTCGTTTTCAAATGCAGGCTTTCTCGGGTTTCCTTCCCTCAGCGGACCCAGAGCCGGCACCCTTCCCCGAAGCTCTATGGTCTCTCGGTGCCCCGAACTTCGTCACCTCGTGGGAGAGAGTCTAGCACCAAGGACGAGGAAGGCATATGAAGGGGCGTTTCGGGCCTATTTAGCCTTTTTGGGGACTGAGAGAGATGGGCTTTGGGGTCAGGAGGAATGGGTGGTACATTTTCTGATGTCTTTGCGTAGGGCTGGGAAATCGGTGGCTACGGCCCAAAGGCATCGTGCTGCCATTTCCTTTGTTGCCAGGGCCCATAATATCCAGGACCCGACGGCGTCTTTTGTGGTACAAAAGGCGCTGCGTGGGTGGCAACGCCTGGAGGGTCGCAGAGTAGATGAGAGGCGACCGATAGGTCTGGATAGGTTGTCCCAGTTGCTGGCCACACTCCCCACCACATGCTCGTCTCAGTTCGAGGCATGTTTGTTCCGAGCTGCATTTACGCTGGCATTTCACGGGGCGATGAGGATAAGTGAGCTGGTTGCAAGGAACAAACAGGATGTGGTGGGGGGTTTGTGCCGGGAACACGTTCAGATCAGGGGTGAAGCGATGATTGTCTCCTTTGTCAGGTCCAAGACCGATCAAGATGGGATGGGGGACTGCACGATCATTCGCAGGATCCCCGGGTCCTCCATGTGTCCGGTACAGTGTTTAGAAGATTACCTAGCACGAAGGGTGGCATCATGGGGGGGGACATTGTTGAGACACGCGGACGCCACCCCACTGACGAAGTTTCAGTTTCAGCGGGTGCTTGCGATGTCTATTACCGCAGCGGGCTTAGACCCGGGCGAATTCGGGACCCATTCCTTTCGAATAGGGGCTGCCACTGAAGCTACAGCCAGGGGTCTTAATGTTGAACAAGTAAAACGAGTGGGGCGTTGGTCCTCCAATTGTTATAAGAGATATGTGCGGTTGCACATGTTGTGAAGCTGTAATAATGCACTCACGCTTCTTGTCTTTTGTTTGGTTTTCAGTTGCGCAAGCCTACGAGGCAGGGCGGACTATGCAGTCGACCCAACACCAGGCCAGCGGTCAGACATCACCGGCTGTGAGAAAGGAGGTGTGGGTCGTGGGCCACTCATACGTGAGGCGTGCCGCAGACGTATTCGAAGCAGGTGACATGATTCACGTACCTGGGGAATACGGGTACAGGGTGTCCTTCTACGGAAGAGGCGGTCTCTGTATTGACCAGTTTCAAGCATTCTTTGAGGGTTTGTTAGGGCGGACGAGGTCACCGCCGTCTATAGTCATAGTACATTTAGGGGGCAATGATTTGGTCACCACCGGTAGACGACTTCTCCTAGAGGCAATGCTTTCCACTGTAAGTTGGTTGGCGAGGAAAGTTCCGGGGTGCATAATTGCGTGGTCTCATATGATCCCACGAAAAGTGTGGAGGGGGGCTATCTCGATTCCTGCTTTGAACCATTCTGTTAGAAAACTTAATAACAAAGTGAGTAGGTTGTTCCGTTCCAAGACATTGCATTCTATCTCGCATAGTTGTATTAATGATGACAGTATGTATTTGGGGGATGGTGTGCATTTGTCGCGGGTGGGGAATGAGTTACTCATAGGAGACTTCTTAGCTTGGTTGAAGACGTTAAAACATGACCTTTAGGTAGGAGTTTTGTGGGGGGTCCGGATAGCCGGTCAACTATCCGGACCTGTGGCGGTAAGGTCATGATCGGTGAGCACTAATTAGAAGATCCCTATGAGTGGGCGTCACCCAACACGGATGGGAGCGCTCGGGTGAGGTGGCCATTGGCCCCTCAATGGGGAGGCGGTCCCTTCTAAGGATGGGTCGCCGGAAGTAAAGGAAAGGCGGTCAAGGCCCCTTCCTGTGTAGGAGGGGTTACAGCCCCCTCCTGGGGGAATTTCCCGGGGCCAGTGACATCTGCGACGGCAGATGCGGTAAGTTGTGTGGGGTTGGGGGGAGGTCTACGATACCTTTTAGATACCTCACACGAGTATTCGAACGACCTTCAACTGGCGTCGAGTTCTTAAGTGCCCCCGTCAAGTCAAGGGAAATTGGTAGTAGTTGCACTTGAGGTAAGCCTCCGTGCTGTCGCCCCTCCCAAGTGGGAGGGGTAAGTCTGGTTAGGGATCTTGACACCGGTTATGACCTTGCCGTTGGCCCTTAAACGTTAGGATGTACAATTTCAATATTTCTAGAGAATGGTTTGTAGGATGCTAGTTCGGCTAGGAGAACCTCTGTATTAGAGAATATGTTAAAGTTAGCCAAACAGCGCAATGTGGTAATGAAATTGTACATAACATGAAACGTTTAATGTTTTAATTTTGTTTTAATAAATACGGCCGGGAGGGTCACTCCCTCCCACTTCCAAAAACTTCAAGAACTGTTTCCGGTTTCCCTCCTTTTGGGGATTGTGTTGAGAGGGGGTGGCGGGTATCTCAGCCATATGGAAAGGGGCGACCACTCGGTCCCCCCGAACGTATGGCGGAGTGCCTCGATCCCCCCGGGAAGCCATTTTTGGGCGGGAGGCGCGTCTCGGCTGGTATGCCCGAAGCGGCGTAGCCGGGGCGCGCTTTTTCCCGCCCTAGAGTGGGCTGGCCTAGACACTGACGCAGCCAGCCACGCCCTCAGGGCAGGCAGGGGCGGGTTTTCGCCCGCCCTGAAGACGGATAAAAAGGGACGCAAGACTGGAAGACGTCCTCTTGTTCTTGTGCTCTGAAGCTGCACCTCCTCGCTACACGTGAGCTCGGGACAGAACGAAGAGCCAATTTTGACCCACCCACCAGCCCCTGAGGACAGCCAGTTGTTTATAATAAAGTTGATCGATAATTATGTTTCTGTTTCGTTTACAGGTTGTGATAGGATCATGTTGATGTTGATTATAATAAAGACTGGTGTATGTTGTGTAGGTTTTGCGATTAAAATGATTCGATATAGTGTTGAATTTTAAGCATGCTCTTTCGGTCGTAGTGACCAATGTTTTCGTAGGTTTTATTAGCATTGTCGTATTTATTTTTGGTAGGCGGTAAGGTCATGATCGGTGAGCACTAATTAGAAGATCCCTATGAGTGGGCGTCACCCAACACGGATGGGAGCGCTCGGGTGAGGTGGCCATTGGCCCCTCAATGGGGAGGCGGTCCCTTCTAAGGATGGGTCGCCGGAAGTAAAGGAAAGGCGGTCAAGGCCCCTTCCTGTGTAGGAGGGGTTACAGCCCCCTCCTGGGGGAATTTCCCGGGGCCAGTGACATCTGCGACGGCAGATGCGGTAAGTTGTGTGGGGTTGGGGGGAGGTCTACGATACCTTCTAGATACCTCACACGAGTATTCGAACGACCTTTAACTGGCGTCGAGTTCTTAAGTGCCCCCGTCAAGTCAAGGGAAATTGGTAGTAGTTGCACTTGAGGTAAGCCTCCGTGCTGTCGCCCCTCCCAAGTGGGAGGGGTAAGTCTGGTTAGGGATCTTGACACCGGTTATGACCTTGCCGTTGGCCCTTAAACATTAGGATGTACAATTTCAATATTTCTAGAGAATGTTTTGTAGGATGCTAGTTCGGCTAGGAGAACCTCTGTATTAGAGAATATGTTAAAGTTAGCCAAACAGCGCAATGTGGTAATGAAATTGTACATAACATGAAACGTTTAATGTTTTAATTTTGTTTTAATAAATACGGCCGGGAGGGTCACTCCCTCCCACTTCCAAAAACTTCAAGAACTGTTTCCGGTTTCCCTCCTTTTGGGGATTGTGTTGAGAGGGGGTGGCGGGTATCTCAGCCATATAGGTTGACAGCCTGGGCAGAGGAAAAAGAAACATCCTCTCAGATATTCAATACGGGTTTAGGCTTGAGAGAGGGGCACTAGAGCAGAATTTGAACAGAAACCAGTTGAATAACTAAAACACGGAAGCCAAAAAGGGAGCTATTCACCTAGCCTTCATTGGCCTCAGCACAGTCTTTGACACCATTAACTGAGCTAGGATCTGGGCCATGCTGGAGTCCATGGGGTTACATAACGCACTTGTCACTTTCTTGTGTAACTTGCCTGAGGGGCTTATGCTCTTGGTGAGATTTGGGCAAAACAGGGAGTGCACACCACACTTTAAGCTGAAGAGGGGTTTCAACCAAGGCTCTATTTTAGCGCCTCTGCTTTTGATTTTATATATTGATCGGCTAGACACCTTTTTAGTGGACCAGTGTCAGTATACCCCAACTGTTGGAGGAATTGCTGTGCCAGCTCTGCTTTATGAGGATGAGACAATTCTGATTGTGTGTACTGTCAATTGACTACTGCACTTATTAGATTGTTTTGTCAACTTCATAGACAATTAAGGGCCAGATGAAGGAGCCCTAATATCGGTCGGAAACGGACGATTTCGGACGTTTCCGACCGGTATTAGGGTTTTCAGATGTAGGGGGCTGAAAAATACAGAATCTGTATATTTAGCGATTTGGTAAAATAACCAAATCGGTAAATATACAGATTCTGTCATTACAAATTTAGTTGGCACAGTTTACAGTGCCACAGGCCCTTAAGAGTCAGTATTTTACCACACAATCCTATTGTGTGGTAAAATACTGAATTCCGGTGTGCATGCACACCTTTTCAATGTGACACACAGACATGCCCTTAAGGCATGTATGTGTGCCACATTGCACACAAGCCTGTATTTGGGGTGCTAGAGGGTGTCAAAGTGACACCCTCTGCACCCTTGCTGGAATCGGTATTTACCGAATCGGTAAATACCGATTCGGTAATGCCCATTGATTCCTATGGGCTTCAATGCCCATAGGAATCAATGGGCATTACCGAATCGGTATTTACAGAATCGGTAAATACCGAATCTTAACGATTCGGTATTTACCGATTCTGTAATACCTACTCCCCCCCCCCTCTATTTTATCACTTCTTAAATACCGAATCGGTAAAATTCGGTATTTAAGAAGTGGTAAAATAAAATTACCTACATCTAGGCTATGGATTTGAAAACTAATTTTTCCAAATCACATACTATGATGGTTGACCCAAAGAATGTTAAGACCAAAAAACCTATGATTAACAACAAACCCATTAGTAGAGTTGCTGAGTTTCGATATTGGCGTATTCTAGTGGATTCTGAATTCTCACCCTTTGATTAATAACAACATTCCGTCTTTCCACAAAGTGTCTCATAGTATTGGTGATTTTTTCAGACATATGAGGAAAATCCATATTAAGTTGACTACTGAAATTTGCAAAGCTAAATGCAGTCTGACAGTCAGCTTTTGGTTCGAAATTTGGGGAGAACAAGCCTTGTATATCCATTCAAGTGGCAGAAAATACATTTCTGAGAAGGGTACCGAAGATCTCTCAAAGTGTCCCTACAGAGATCCTTTATGAGGATTTGGGAATGGATTATATGTCAGACCTCATTCAAAAAAGCTCATTGTTATTGTGACTTTCAGTATGGTTGAAAGGCGAGCTTAACTTTTATAGAAGCATTCCAAGGGATTTTATGGGTTTGGAACTATGGCACTGCATACCTTGGTTGAGCTATGTGATGTGCACATTTGGCAATCTTGGTAGACCTGATCTTTTCTTTGACCCAGATTGCACCACTAAAGCAGTCATGTTGAGGATCATGTGTCTATTATTCGCCAAGGTGCATCAAAAAAAGGGAAGCCTTGTTGCTGACTAAGATTTCACTGATCCGTTACTTAATGGTCAAACCAATGAATAATAACAAATTTTATTAGACGTTAGACATGCCCCCTCATCATAGAAGACTTCTGACTCATTTTTGATTTCATTTGTTTCCAAAAACTTTTGTTATGATGGCACAAATCCTCTGAGCCCCCCCCCTATATGCACCTGTCATTTGGTCTCATTCTCGTATACTTTGCATGTTGTTTTTATTTGCCCCAAATATAAAACGCTACAACATAATATTATTCATCCAGTTTTATTGCCAATGAATTTCAGCCAAGCGCGGCCAGCTTTATTGTAATTGCTATTTTTATCCACAACGAATGTATGTTTTTATCTTTCTTGGTTTTTATTTTTATCAGTAAACTCAAGTTTTTTAGATATATTGATTGCCCTGGTCCAATTATCCTGTCTACTGTGTATGTCTTAATGAAAAGTCAATTTTATTTACCGTTATGATTTGCATTGTTCGCATCGAATGAAGTGATACTTGATGACAAACACACATATATACACCCATACATTCTCAGAGAGATGATCACTGAAAAAGAGGACATGCACTTATAGAGCCACACATGCATATACAAGCACAGGGATATATGATGTTACAACGCGGACTTTTACTCCGCATACCGTTACAACGCGGTTTTTACAACGCGGATACTGTAACAACGCATGTATTTACAACGCATTTTTTTACAACGCAGGTACCTTTACAACGCATACCATTACAACGTAAGTATTGGTAAGTATATGTTAATATTAATAATATAATAGTAACTTAATTTTAAAAATATAATTTAATGTAATTTTAAATAATTTAATTTGAGTTAATTATTTTAAATTTAAATTAATATTACTTTATTTTTACCATGTACCCCTGTACCCCAGAAACTGAAAACTGACCCTAAACCCCAAAAATAAATTAAAGTAATTTTATGAAATATAATTTAAATTAATTATTGAAAATTAAAAAAGATATAACTTTATTGTTACCCTGTACCCCTGTACCCCAAAAACTCAAAACTGACCCTCAACCCCAAAAATAATGCAATGTAATTTAATTTAATTTATTTACTATTAAATAATTTAATTTAAAATTAAATTTAATGTATTTTTACCCTGTACCCCAAAAACTGAAAACTGACCCTGAACCCTAAAAATACCCCTTTACCCAAAAACTGAAAACTGACCCTGAACCCTAAAAATACCCCTTTACCCAAAAACTGAAAACTGACCCTGAACCCTAAAAATACCCCTTTACCCAAAAACTGAAAACTGACCCTGAACCCTAAAAATACCCCTTTACCCAAAAACTGAAAACTGACCATGAACCCTAAAAATACCCCTTTACCCAAAAACTGAAAACTGACCCTGAACCCTAAAAATACCCCTTTACCCAAAAACTAAAAACTGACCCTGAACCCTAAAAATACCCCTTTACCCAAAAACTGAAAACTGACCCTGAACCCTAAAAATACCCCTTTACCCAAAAACTGAAAACTGACCCTAAACCCTAAAAATACCCCTTTACCCAAAAACTGAAAACTGACCCTGAACCCTAAAAATATTCTTTACCCAAAAACTAAAAACTGACCCTGAACCCTAAAAATACCCCTTTACCCAAAAACTGAAAACTGACCCTGAACCCTAAAAATACCCCTTTACCCAAAAACTGAAAACTGACCCTGAACCCTAAAAATGCCCCTTTACCCAAAAACTGAAAACTGACCCTAAACCCTAAAAATACCCCTTTACCCAATAACTGAAAACTGACCCTGAACCCTAAAAATACCCCTTTACCCAAAAACTGAAAACTGACCCTGAACCCTAAAAATACCCCTTTACCCAAAAACCCTAAACTGACCCTAACCCCTAAAAATACCCCTTTACCCCAAACATATAACATTTAAAAAATAACTATATACTTACCAATACTTACGTTGTAATGGTATGCGTTGTAAAGGTACCTGCGTTGTAAAAAAATGCGTTGTAAAAACATGAGTTGTAACAGTATCCGCGTTGTAATGGATGCGTTGTAACAGTAGTGCGTTGTAAAAAAGGCGTTGTAACAGGTGCACACCCAAGCACAGGCACACAACCACATATACATATTCAGGGACACAAACATACAGTTAAATCCAATATGTTGCTTCTGTTTTGAAATAAAAGTTCTTACTCCTGAACTGATTATTTTGGATATGTGCATGGAGATAGTGGAATGTAAAACGGATTAAAAAACAGCAGACAGGAAAGTATTTGGGTGCATGGATGACTGGATAAGTGAATGGAAATTGGAATGGAAAAATGAACACAAGGTTTAATAGCTAAGAGTACAGCTAGATAAATGTGTGAGTGAAAGCATGAATGACTGAATTGGTACAACGAGTGAGAGTATGTATCGCAACACTAATGTTGGTGGCCACACCCACCACTGTGCTCAGTTGTTTATCAAAGCACTCACACATTCATCCACCCTTGCACCCAGTCACTCACTATGGCATCTTCTACAATAGTCCATATGACAGGTCTTCAGCAAGAAGATAGATTTCTATCCAGCTATGCATCAATACCCTTACACTTAACATGTATCAAGCAATTTTGATTAAGAAATCAGTTATTGGTCACCTGCCAGGATATCAGCCTCGTCCATGAACTGGGTGCTGAACAGGGTTACTCGGCCAGCCTTGCGCTCTTTCAGAAGGGTCCACACATGATGTCGTGAGCAGGGATCAAGGCCAGCAGTTGGCTCATCAAGTAACAAGACCTGTATTAAATACAGTATGAGAAATATTACATCAAGAACATATGTTTAACCAGCTACTTGATTGGTATAAATTCACAGGTAAATTAGGTCACAGATATGTATCACATTATTTCAGGTAAGTTCACAATGAATAATGGACTCCCTCTCAACCATCCAACGCCACTTGCTGACTAAGAAACATTCATCATACATTGTTCACTATCGTAGCAATGAAGAACTTGAAAACCAATGCAGGCATGAAATGTAGTCAAATTATTCTCCGTGACAAAATGTCTTCTCTTAATTTTCACTCAGACAAAATCTTACATAAAATGTATACTCATCTGTCTCAATATGTATGCTTAAAAGAATTTGGTTCAAAACTAGTTCAAACCCTATCTGAAACATGGACGTGAGGAATGTAGTTGTGGATGTAAAGAAGAGTTTATGAACAGAATCAAAATGAGGATTTGAAAAAAGATGACATATTCGCATACTTAGGTGATCTGAACTTGTCTCATTTAGGGTCTATTGCAACAAAATAGGAGTCTTCAAAGTGTACCTGATCCATTACAGTGTGGTGGTTATCTATAAGACCGGTTACCAGAGAATAGAAGCAATTCATTTTCACACAACTTAATACATATATTGAACCTTTTAAGTTCTAGTCACAAGCACTGCCAAGGGTTACCCCCATAATATTTGTCCCTTTTGATACATGCCAATAAATTAATAAAATGCCACAAAAACGTAATAAACTTTAGTTTTTCACTGGTTAGCCAAGGGCATTTCATTTAAAACAGAGGGTATCTGATGACAAGACAGCATACTAATTTTGGGGCCACTCATTATCCTTCAGGGCTGATGGGGAGAAAGGCAATAGACGCTGGTAATTATGGCCATGTGAATTGTGTACAATTGTAAAAGAATAACAGTGTGCACCTGTATATCACTTGATTTCAAGGAGCACTGCCGTGCTGCATTGCCTAAGTAGCTGCCTTTGGAATCCAGATGGCTGGGTTTTAAATCACTGATTCCATTCAAACCACTGTTTCTGATCTACTTATACATTTGAAGTTGAGAAATGGGCAAATGTGTAAAGCAAAATACAACTGCACAGAGTGGAGTGAAGAACTCTCCCATATGCGTTTCCACCACTTCTGCTCCTAGCCATCTTATCCTTGTGTCTTTAATTCACCTCCGTATTGGATTCAGAAAAGAAGAAATATTCTGGCAAAGCACCTCAAGTTACCAATAAATAAAATACGTATTTCTGTGATTCAGAAGGCAGAAATGATCGACCAATCATTGTTTCTTAGTGCTACTGAGATAGATGGTGAATAAGGAAGGTGATATATATTCTTTAAGTTATTGAGCACGTATGCTTTATTCAAATGTGTAAATTGTATCCAAACCCAAGCAATTCATGAAAATGCTCCTCGCAGTTGGCAACCTCGTTACTCATGTTTAAAATCATTTCACCACTATGCAATATTACGAATTTGTGGCATTTTTTATTTGCAAATCTATTTTATTGATTTTATATTTTTACAACATACAGCATATATATAGGCATCGCTGGGCAGTCTATCTGTTATGTGAGGTACGGTACATATTCCCTTTGGTATATTCCTATCGCATTCACAGGGCAGCATAGCATGAGTGCTGGTAAAACACGACTTTTAGGTGCCGTTGCAATCCGTGCCCAATAGGTAGGCGAGGGAAGAAAACCAAAAAAAAGAGAGAAAGGGGGGGTGGGACAGAAGTCATGTCAATTACATATTGGTTTACATTTCTGATTGACCGTCGGAGTATATGCGCTATGACATGCTTCCTCTGCATGCCTTAATGTGCGCTAACATACAGATAAAGTGGTTGTACGGGTACCCATAGCTGGTGAGGCGACAGCAATAGATTCAAACAACACCAGATTTGGATGAGGTAACGGAAAAAATAGGAAAAAAAGGAAAGGAACATCTGTAACAATTGCTCAGCCTTCAACCCCTCTCCGTTTCCATACCTAGTATTGTATGTATGTTACTAGTACAACCTGTGGCTGCTAGCTGCCCCCCAGTTGCTAAGGTGTGCGGTTGCATACAGATACAGTCAGCCGTATTTGACAGTGAACAGGTGTTGTGGTGTATATGCTATCTCAGTTTGCATGTATGCTAGGTACCTATTGCCTGCGCATCAGAGGAGTCCCTGGTTGTCGTGCCTGTGTTTAGTTGTAATCAGTGCAGAACTCACCCCAGTATGTTGCGATGGGAACCTTATGGAGTCCCAGAGTTTCTTCACGTCTGATGGCGAGGCTTTCAACCTTGGCCCATGCGAGCTCCGCCAGGCCTGTGTATGGGGGGAGTCTGGCGCTTTCCACCTTTTCGTTATCAGCCTCTTAGCTACTATCAATCCCAGGTCTAAAAATCTGGATGTGACCTTCGTGTTGGGAGTTCTATGGAACTTGTGCAATAGATAGGTTGGCCAACCGAAATGCAGCTCCCGACCAGTACATGTTTGCAGCATTGTGGGCACTCTGCATCAGTACGTACCCACCCGGGTGCAGCTCCAGAGCATGTGTAATAAATCAGCTCCAATCTCAGCGCACCTTGGACACTGTGCATCGTCATGTCTGAAATATTGATTAATTTTTGCAGGCGAGAGATATGCCCTATGAACTATGTATAGCTGTATCTGTCGGAACCGCATACTTCTGGGGATGCGTGTTGGGCTCGCAAGCACTCGGGTCCATTCAGTGTGGGTGAACTAGTGACCCAGGTCCTGTTCCCATTTTTTGGCAGAGTGTATCGAGGCTAAACACTGCATGTATTCTAAGTGAGGCTCCGAATCAGCGGGTTAGATGCCTGCCCTGTCCCATGACGTGCAAGTAATGCATGGTAAGATGCGTCCGTGGCTCTGTAGTGACATCACCCATTTGGCAGTGAGTGAGGCTACCAGCACGCGATGGGCGAGGAACTGCACTGCTGGCAGCCCCTCTACCTCTACTACTCTACTAACGCTGTGTATGGTGTGAGTGCCACCTCATGATATAGATCTCCAAGCGTTTGGATGCCCTTCTCCTGCCAACCTCTGATCACTGGCGCAGTAAGTTCCGCCTGCCCACTGGGAGTTCCATCTAAGGGTTTCGCCGTTGCAAATTCTCCAAGTAGCACATCTATTCCAACCCTCTGAGATGATTTGAACAGCTTACATGATTGTAAGTATTCACTAAACCCATAAACATAGAATAAACACCATTTCCCATACCCTTAACTCAAATAAACCCTCTACAAACACAAACAGCAGTCATAAAATGTATTTTTGTGAACCCATGTCATTTGTCATGTGAAACGTAATCACCAACAATATTTCACTGCAAAACAAGATAAAAAAAAATATCATTTTTTTGTAAATTAAAGTCCTTGGTGGGATTTCTGTTGTTCCTCTGTCGTAGCACAAGTGCTTATGTGTCAATCAAATCTTTCCAAGCTGTCACGGGTTGAATGTAATGTTTTTTCTTTCTTTTTATTTTTTTTAAACCACTTTACTCATTTCCTGGGTGTAACTTTTGGAAAAGGGCAAAAATATTTAATGTCTTCATGAAAGTGATGGAATGCACACCGTTTTGTCATAGATTCCTTTAGGTGATGCTCCTTTGTCAAATTTATTGCATGCAGACTTGTTTGAGCTTTACTCCAACAGCACACTGGTGAAGAATGCAAAATTAGTGGAGCGCAAATACCTTCCACACACATAGCACAGAAAAGAAAGTGCAGAGAAACCTCAATTTCTCAATTGTTCCATTTCTTATTTTTTATTCCTTTATTTGTCCATATTCTGTTCCTCAAAGTTATCACAATTCTTTTAATTTTTCTAGTTAAGACAACGTGAATCCCATATATTTCAAATGCTGGTGACATGCCACCCCAAGCCTTATTCGCCAGCACGTGGGGTTCCCAGCCCCAGGCAGCCTTGATAAAAAAAGTATACCCAATGTATTTCGGGCTCACAAACAGCCCTTCCTCAGGGGTAGCTGTAAAATGTAAAAAGAAAACTGAGGTAGCTTATATTTTGAAACTGTTATCTAATCAATACATTTATATCCCATTGTGCTCCGCACAATCCCTATTTGCCTATGCCTCATTTTATATTGTACTGGCAGTATTTCACCTAGTCCTGTGATAAAACATAAAAGCAGCATGTACAAAAAACAGATATATATCGTCCAAATCATGCTCTCCAGTTGAGCCCAGACAAAAAAGTTTTCACAACAACTCCAAAATGAAATAATGAACAGCAACTAAAACCCACCCCTCTTCTTTCACATTAGCGATATTTCCAGAATGACAGAGCAGAACCTTTGACCTCCTGGTCAGTGACCCAGCTCTCCGCCAGTGCAGCTCCTGACTCCTCCGCCCCTTCTCCGCTGGTAGGCGTTTGAGTCTGCCTGTTGCCACTGTACCCTTGTGGTCTCTTCTGCATTTTATTTTAATTTGCCTTAGTGTAAATTTCCTTGCCCCCTGATCCTCTACTCCTGTGTGCCCCCTGTGCCCGTCTTTCACCTCAGCTGCTCCTGTGGCCACTCCTTTCCCTGGTTTCCCGCTCCTGCCTCCAGCTGTACTTCCCTCCCCTGCCCCTATTTAATGGTGGCCATGCAGCGGACGAGGGTAGCGGGACAGCCGCTGGCATGCCAAAGCCAAGTCCATCTGAGACCTGACCGCGACTAGTGCCAGAGACCCCGGTTCTCTGACCACCCGCCGCTATGACCCAGCTGCCTTCCTCGCACTCAACCCTGGAAGGAATAACAACAGGCAGCTGTCGATGCCAAACACCACCCATGGCCAGTTCTCATTCCATCACTGATGGAGAACATTCACCTCCCTCCACACCACCACGGCTGCTGCCGCCACGCTGGAAGCCAAACATCACTGAAGCAGTGAATTGCATCCTCCTCAACGTGAGCTCCCAGCACAGACATGCCATAGAGATCTGGGATCTCCTCGACACCCTCTTGCCAGACGTCACATTTATCACGGAAACCTGGACCAGCACCTCCTCTGCCGCCGACATCACCACCGCCATCCCTGATGGGTACATGATCCAGAGGAAGGACTGCCCAGGAGGAGGACTCGCCATCGCACACAAGAGCTCCTTCCGACTTTTCACCACCAGCACGAGCAACCCCATCTCCAACACCTCCACCTCCACTTCCAGATCCAGACCAACCCTACAACAACTCTTCGCTGTACCCTCACCTACAGACCCCCAGCCTCACGCCTCTTTCACCACTACCATTGTGGACCTCATTGCACCCTACACCATCGCCTCCACAGACCACATGCTTATACAAGACTTGAACTTCCACCTCGACAACCGCAGCTACCCAGACTCCAGACTCATAGACAATCTCCCCAACCTTGGAGTGAAGCAGCTCGTCACCACCCACACACACAAGGCAGGAAACACCCTCAACCCCATTGTCACAGGAGAGAACAACATCTGCTTCAACCACACCTCTCAGCCCACTCTGGACAGACCACCACTGCATACACCTCTCTGTGTACGCATCAAGCCTATGCCATGCCCACCACAAAGGAATTGGAACAAGGTCACAGGGGTGCACCACAACTCCATCCTCATGCAAAACCCCCCTCCACCACAACAAAGCCAACTCTGCAGCCAAGGAATTACACCACTGGACCACTAGCTGCCCAGACCAGCTCGCACCCCTCCGCAACCCCGACAGACAGTGCCCCCTGAAGGACACTTGGTACACCACCTACCTCCAAGAAGCCAGACACACCTGCAGACGGCTCGTAAAATGATGGTGAAACAGCAAGACCACCAAAGACCAGACTGCCTACAAGAACGCCCTGACAGAATACCACCAACTTATAAGATCTACCAAGAGAACCTTCATCCGGAACAAAATCCTCACCAACTCCATCAATTCGCAGGAACTTATGCGAACAGGTTCCAGAAACCACCATCCCCTCTAGCGAAGACTACCAGCCCTCCATCACCACCTGGACCGGGTCACCACAGTAGATACCATCACGACCATTAAGAACACCCATTCAGGAGCCCCCACAGACCACTGCCCACCACATATCTTACACGTATTTGCCAGCGCCATAGCGCCCGAACTACTCTGAACCGGAAAACATCCTTTACAACGAAACTTTTACAACGCAGTGCTTTTACAACGCAGGTTTTACAACGAAAACCATTACAACGCATTGCACTGGGGGCTGCTCTAGGATAGGGAATAGTTTTAATTTACTATCCAACACCTTCCCTACTATCCACGGGGACTGGAGTTGGAATAGTAAATTAAACTATTCATTATCCAGCACCCCAAAGCGCTATGCGTTGTAACAGCATGCGTTGTAAAAACTGCGTTGTAACAGCATGCATGGTAAAAGCATGCGTTGTAATGTCATACATCCCTCTGAACCATCAACACCAACTACTCATCCGGCATCTTCCCCGATGACAGGAGTCAGGCAGAGATCAAGCCCCTCCTCAAGAAACACACGGCTGACCCTACGGACCTGAAGAACTGCCATCCTATCTCTCTCCTACCCTTCGCAGCCCATGTCACCGAGAAAATAGTAAACGCTCAGCTAACCACCTTCATTGAACAGAATGCCGTCCTCAACTCTTCCCAGGGAATATTCCGCAGCAACCACAGCACCAAGACCGCCCTCTTTGCTGCCACCGACAACATCTGCATGCTCCTCGACCAGGGCCACACCGCGACCCTCATCCTGCTAGACTTCTCGGCAGCCTTCAACACTGTCTCCAACCGCACTCTCGGAGCCAGACTCCATGACATTGGCTTACAGGGAACCACCCTCGATTTGATCTGCTCCTTTCTCACCGGCAGTACCCAAAGGATAAGACTCCCACCCTTCCTCTCCGAACCCACGGATATCAACTGGAGTACCCCAAGGATCGCTCAGCCCCATGCTCTTCAACATCTACATGGCCCTCCTCACCGCCATCATCAGACAGCATAGACTTAGCATTGTATCCTATGCAGACGACATCCAGCTCATCCTCTCCCTCACGAAGTACCCCAAGGACAACAGACTCACCATCCATGAAGGAATGAAAGATGTTGCTGCCTGGATGAGCAGCAGCTGCCTAAAGCTCACCTCGGAGAAGACAGAGGTCCTCGTGCTCGGACCCTCCCCTGCCGCTTGGGACAACACTTGGTGGCCCCCTGGCCTCAGATGCCCACCCACCCCTACTGACCACGCCCAGAACCTCAGCATCATCCTCGACTCCTACGTCACCATGACTCATCAGATCAAAGCCATTGCCCCCACCTGCTTCAACTCCTTCTGCATCCTCAGCAAGACCTTCAAATGGATCCCACCCGAAGCCAGAAAGACTGTCACTCACACACTCATAATCCGCAGACTGGACTACAGAAATTCCCTCTACGCTGGAATCAACAAATCCCTGCTACACAAACACCAGACCTTCCAGAACTGCGCTGCTAGACTCATCCTCGGCACCCCACGACATGAGCACATGACTCAAAACCTGCAAGAGCTCCACTGGCTCCCTGTCGAGTAGAGAGTAACCTTCAAGCTACTCACCCACGCCTATAAATCACTCCACAACATTTGACCCAAATACCTCAATGAAAGAGTCTCTTTCCACATCCCCAAAAGAAACCTCTGCTCAGCCAACCTCGTCCTGGCAGAAACCCTGCACATCCGCAGAACCAGAGCATGTGGAAGAGCCTTCTCCTACATCGCTGCCAAGACCTGGAACGAACTCCCAGTCGACATCAGATGCTTCCCTACTCAGCACACCTTCAGGAAGAACCTCAAGATGTGGCTTTTTGGATAACCCGGAGCTGCACTCCCCCCCCGTGCCTTGAGACCCTCACAGGTAAGTAGCGCCCTTTAAAATTCCCTGATTGATTGATTGACACTGTAGCTGCTAAATGTTCAACAAAACCTCCATCTCCCTTGATCTTTGTAGCACACTTGTGCCTCTGCATTGTTCAACTGTTACAACCCTTCTCAAGTAGCACATCCATTTCAACCCTATGAGATAATTTGAGGCGACCATGTGATCATAAGTCTTCACTAAACTCATGAACATAACAGAAAAACCACTTCCCGTACCCTTAAATCAAATAAACCCTCTACATATACAAACACCACTCATAACATTCATTTTTGTGAACTTGTGTCATAGGTCACGTAAAACGTAATCACAGCTGTATATGACTGAAAAGCAGGTATTTCAATGCCAAGTCGACGTGCCAGTGTACAACTGCATGCAGCCTGCAATGGAAAACCTGGGACAAGTTTTGGAGGGCTACTTAAGTGGGTGGCACAATAAGTGCCGCAGGACCACTTTTAGCATTTAATTTACAGTCCCTGGGTATATGATATACCACTCTACAAGGGACTTACAAGTGATTCAAATATGCCAATTAGGTATATAACACTCAAACCATCAGGGTAGAGAGCACAAGTACTTTAACACTGGTTAGCTGTGGTAAAGTGTGCAGAGTACTAAGGCTAACAAAAACAAACTCTTGATAAGAAACTCCAATTTGGGGCTGGGATTACATCTTACTTCTTACAACTTTGCAAAATCAGAAAGATTGGTAAACTTCTTTCCTTCGAGGGTCTTACTCAGGTTATTATTGCACTGTTCATCTCTAGGTTAGACAACGCAAATTCCCTGTACTTGGGAGTTCCTAAGGGCTTGAACCGCAAACTGAATTAGTACAAAACCAGGCATCCAGACTGTCATTCTCACAAGTTCGGAATTGCCACATCATCCCCCTGATGAGAAAATTGCACTGGCTGCCAGTAGAACATGTTCCATCTTCAAGGCCGGTTGCATTATCTTTAAATCATATCAGCGTAGAAGTCCTGCTTTCATTGCAGCCCGTATTAAAAAATGCACACCCACCCGTAATCTGAGATCTATGCACTCGGCCTTCTCATCATCCCCTCATTTGAAGAAAATCAAAGCTTGGCTGTTCCAGATTCTCTGCATTTGCCCCCACATCTGGAACGCCCTCTCATCGGATATCAAGACCGTCTCCTATCATTCTAAATTTAGGAAACTCATTAAAACTTGGGCCCTTATTTATGAGGCCTTGCGTCAGTTTTGCGCCGCCGGTGCGTCAGTTTTTGTGACGCACCAGCGGCGTAAAATATGCGCCTTGTTGCGCCATATTTAAAAAGTGACGCATCTAGGTAGTTGCGTCACTTTTTAAAACCCTGTACCACATTATACCTGTGTCAGGTATAATGTATGCAGAGGGGGCGTTCCCCCGCAAAAAGCCTCGTAATAGTGACGCAGTAAAATCTATGAGATTTCACTGCGTCACTTTTAGGATGCTGTTGCGTCAAAATCTTGCGCCTGCCTCACAGCAGGCGTAAGACTGACGCAAGCCCTTTCACATGGGGCTTTCCCCATGTGAAAGGACGCATTGCTGGAGTTGCGTCACTTTTGTGACACACTCCAGCAATGCGTCACTTTTGCGCTTACAGATACGTCAGAAATACTGACGTATCTGTAAGTTCTTGCGACATGATGCGTCATACATTAAATATGAAGCATCATTGGTGTCACAAGGAGTGCGCAGTGAAAAGTGACGCATCGCTGTTTTCACGCAGCGATGCGTCACTTTTTATAAATGAGGCCCTTGGCTTTTTAGACTGGCATATTATTAAACGGTATGTTATACGCAATGTTTCTGTTGGCTCAGCTCCATGAAACCGTCGGGTGAACGTACGCTTTACAAAGTAACCTAGGATAACATTGCTGTCATGATAAGATGTTTTTGGATTTATGTTTTTTGTTTAGAAATGAAAGAGCTGCACAAAGGCCTTCCTGAACCTGCAACAAAAAACACTCGCCTTTTTCTATGTATCGCTGCTTTTGCCACATTATTATATTAGTTCAGTTCAAAAATAAGTTTATTATGACCAATTGGTCTTTAAACTGGACATACCAACATTGCTATTAACAAACCATACAAAGTTCTTGATAACCAACGCTACAATTTCTACCATCTATCCTGCCCTAAACCATTTGCTTTGCACACTGTAAACTTATCAAAAATAGCTAATAGCCATTTTCAACCTGGTCTTCTGTGCAAGCAATATCATAAGAAATGATTACCATCCTGTTACAACTAACACTCTTGCAAAACATCAGATGTTACTTGCTGCCTGTGCCACTGTAGTTGTTGCCTATAAAATGATAGCATCTATGTTCATTCACATGTGATTTGAAATATTGTGCCACACATTTATCTAACCTTGAAAAATTCCCCAATAAGCTATCTGTTTGTGTTGCATTCATTTACACCAACATTACTGTGGCACAGCTGCAATCTTACTAACTTTCATGTAATTGTTTTCTTTTAGAGAAATGTTTAGGAATTTACGCATTGTACCACATCTCCCTCTATTTTTCCTGTTTCCAACTTCACTTGATTTTTTTGTATACTCCTTTACCACTGGCAACCTGCAACCAGCTCAAACACTGTGGGGAAATATCCCTGATTGAAACTCCCGCATCTTGCCCAGAGCACATGAAAACCACAGTATTTCATACACTACTTTTGACAAAATCATTATACAATGTTTAATCAACAAAACATCCTTCAATTGCTGACACACATTGTCCTAGGTGGGGTAGCATTGGATGGTAGTTTGAACAACATAATCTACTATGGTGCACTGCTTTATATACATGCCGCAAATGTTTACAAGCTACAGTGCAAACCTAATTGTCTGATTCCTTTTCATAATGGGCGTCCGCAGACTTTTTTTCAGGGCGGGGCAAAATGTTAAAGTGATCCCATCCTCTGACATGATGTGTGCCAGGTTGGGCACAAGAAACACTGGGGCGCAGAACTGGGATAGACTCAATTAAATGACAGGAATCCAGGACATGTGACTGACCCTGCCACAGGCCAACAAACACCGCCTGTAGGGAAAATGCTGAACTTTCTGACAAGCTGCTTTATCTCTGTCTGCTAGGTGTGCAGACTTCCGGGTCCTCGATCCAACACCAATCAAGGCTGTCTTCAGCACCGAATACTTTAAAACAGCCTATGATTAAAGCACCAGATTAAATATGCTGTATGCACAGTGTATGTTAGGGATTATTTGTATTGCACATATTTACCAATATTGGCTTCTTGGCGCTAGAATTGATGATAAATGTTATCCAAAGTTAAAGCACAACGTCAAAGTCAGTAACAAATAAAACAGCATTCACACATGCTAGTGATTTGCCAAGGGGTGCTCCCTTTACTAGAATTCCCCGGGCATTGCAAAATTTTACACACATTCAATTAATTTATACAAAATAAAATGTATAGGCCCAAATGTTAGCTATATTTTTTAAAAGAAACCTAGAGTACCTCTATGTGTAGTCAATGTCAAACTGACAACGTGCACATGTTTAGGGATACAATAATGGCCACCTCCCTTATGCGGAAGTCCTGCACCGTAAATGTGTGGCACATGCGGCGCCCGCAGCGGCGGCACATCACAGGTCTAGGGATGCTGAGTGTTACACAGTGGTCGAAGTGGGGGAAAAAAGTAGAAGAACAGTGGGCGGAGAATCAGAGGGCGGGAATAACCCAAGGATTGGATCTGTGGGTGGAGCCAGGGTGTGGTCAGAATGCGCAGACATCCCACTTTTTTGTATTTGTTTGGCATTTCAATGCCCAGTTTAATCAACCAATGGATACACATGATTATTTAAGGTTATAATGAGTTATTGACATTAAAATATATTCACAAAGTGGGATATGCTTCTAATCACAGAATGTACCGAATACAATAAAATGTGGAAACACAAGCCATTTGTCTCCGAGCCATGGAGTTTCTGTCATCAGCACTTCTCCCTTTTTCCACAACAGCAGTTCAAAAATGAACGGCAAAATATTCTACTTTACAAATGTTTTCTCTAAAATTATGGCTCTGCCATAGTTGCCTCATAATGCAAGATCTGCTGCCTGATCTGACTATTTAAACTAATAAAATGTTTGTAGCTCAAACATATCAAAAGTTAATTAAAAATGTGACTTGTGTTGCTGCGGAGTGGATGGCCTATTGCAAAGGTTGACTGGTCACCTTTCTCACTGCTGCGTTTGTATGTTACACTGGTACTAATAAGGAAAAATCTTTCCAGAGACTGTTAGCATGTGTACACACGTCAAAATAATAAAATATCTGAAAATATACTTAATTACACTGCAGCCTTATTTTTAATGCAAATTTAGTCAACAATACGGCATCATTTTGTCATCCTTTGCTGCATAATTAATTCCAGTGGAACCACAGCAGGCAGCACATGTTAAAAGTGATTGTAAATGAAGCAGGGAGACTGTGAAGTTTGTGAACTTAGTTTGGTGTGCGTGCAAATCCTGCATTGTCAATCCCTGGTGAGTTGCAGCTACTACTGCTGAAACAAGGCCAATGGAGGTACCTGTGGGTGAGGCAGACTGGCCTCAAGGGCAGGGCCAGCGATAGCACTGGTGGTGTCCTGTGCAATAATGTTTTTTAGTGCCCCCCAATGACCACCTCTGCCATGGATTCCCTCACTACCACCCTTTAACTGTGCCCCCCCCCAAAGTCTCCATAACCACTCTTTCTCAGATGCATTTAATTTGATTTACAGTGCCACTCATACCATTGTAGGGTGTCAGAGCACTTTACATCACACACATTACACAGAGACAATCAATATGTGTGTAAATCACTGTATAGAAAATGTTACATAAGACTAAGGACTACAAGGTGTAGGAGTTACATGACAACCATACTAGTAGCCAGTATAGTTTTATAGTGATTGGTCTGGAGAAACACAATACCCGGAATTTAAAACATAATACCATGGTTGGGGGTTCTCCTTAATAATCAGAATTGATTTCTGTCCAAAAGAACACTTTTTGGGGCATTAGGATAATCAAAGATGGGGGAGGAGGACATAACGCTCTCATTTATACCTTGCAGTTTGCATGCAGCTCTTAGATTACAGTTAATAGCTCACTGTTCTAAGTTAGGATTTTAACTTATAAACTGCAAGTAACAAAAGGATCTCTCTGACAAAAGCAGTACACACTGACCTATTTACATTATGTGCACTTTGTGATCTGCATGGCGCATGTTCTTTGCAGCTGGTACATTAACCCTCTGAGCTACCTTCCCATGATCAAAACTTCCCCTAGACAAAATTCTGATCTCTCTCTAGGAATAACATTAATCACTAGAGTCATCATGACATTTTTATTGTTGCCAAAAATTGCTGGAGGCCAGGAAGGAGGCAGCAAGCGTTTTTAAAACCATAATATACTTGCAAACATGATGCCACCACCTAAAGTCAGCACCCGGTGCGGTCACACTGGTTGCACCACCCTATAGCTGGCCCTTCTCAAGGGTTCTGTGACATCAGTGACAGAGTCACTATTGTTCTAGGGCATGTTGCTTCAAAGTTTGGCTCGCAAGACTGGAGGTGAACTTCAGTATGGATAGTGGTGGACAAGCCTTGAAGGTTAACCTAGACTTGTCATGCTAGGGTCCACCTGCTGGTGCGAAGACACCAGGGCTCCTAATGTGTTGCGAAGCCTTCTAGGGTCTAGCATGTGATTGTGCTCTCGCAGGAAAGTGGTCTGGTGGACTGGTTATTAAGGCTGAACCTGGTTCCCAGTTCCAAATTCAGCAGCTCTGACCATAGTGCCACATCCTCTCCCCCACTGAACACCGTACTGCCCTACTGAGAAAAACTCCCACTGTCTTCAACTACAACTCAACTGCTGCCCCCTATAAACACCTGGATGCGGCTCAATTTAAATTACGCACTACACAAGGGCAATATGCGGCCTTCAAAAAAAAAAGTAACAACATCCTGGAAAAAGCAAACACTTATAGGGAATGCAACATTTAGCACACCATGGGAAATGTAAGCAGGAACAAGATGGTTACCTTAATGCTTTTACACTCACTATTCAGAAATCAGTGAGTGCTTTTGCCTGAAAAGTTAGGGACACGACTACAGGGCCCTGAATGGACCCGTTTCAATGGCCATTGCTTATATCTTTACAAAACATAAGCAGTATGGTAAAAAGACCACATCCCTGGACACAGAGCTGCAGCACACATTTTGTTTTCCAATCCACACATTGCAGTACCTCCAGGATTGGTGCACTAGTTCTAAGTCCAGAGAAAACAAAGACAAGAAAACAAAAATAGCGCTTCACTGGCAACCTCTGTAAAAGTGGCGCTAATGTGTTTCGGTGTGAATAAAATCAGTTTGGGCAGTTTGCTACCACTCTGTCTTACTTTATTTAGGTATTTATCTATTTTTCATATTTTTAGCCTTTTATTTCCAATGCTGCACTTTGGAATTAAAATGTCAGAAAAATACGACATTTCCAGCAAAAGCGTCTTTCTTTTTTGGATCCATTTCACAGGGAAGCAAATAAAAGAAAAGAGAGGAAAGAGAGTGAGAACCCCGTCTTGAAGTCGCGGCTTTCATGGGCATCCGAAGGGGGGCAAGGAGAGGTGCTCCGGGGAGGGGGGGGGGGAGGGCAAGCGCCCCTCCTTTCCCCCCCTGCGGACGCCTATACACCGTACCTTTGCAAGTGCAATCTTTCCCACAAGAGAGCTCATGTCATAGCTTCCAAATTATTGTAGTTTAAGATGTTTCTTCAATATAGCATTTTCTTTCTATGACAGTCAGGGGCACTACACACACACGTATTCAATCATCCTAACACTCACTCTCTTTAAACAAATTCAAACCACTAATAATGCTTGTTACCTGCGGGTCCCCTAAAATGGATATTCCAAGAGTCAGTTTCCTTCTTTGCCCACCGCTCAGGCTGGCTGCTCTTACATCCTGAATGTTGGTGATATCCAACCCATTAAGAACGTTTTGCACCTGCAGTAGTAAGTATAAGAAAAAGTTAATAAAATGATTGTATCATAGGCGTGACTATAATTATGACTATGGCATTACTCTGGAATTCCTTGACTGGGGTTTGCTGCAATGATGCTGAATTTTGAAGCAAGTAAAATGTGCATTATGTGGCATGTTATAGCAATTAAAGGAAATGTAGGTGGCACCCTCTGTGGCAGTAAAACCAATGATTAGGGGCCATTAACAACCTCAAAAATGAACACACTTTCGTTCAGGACATTGTTTGTCCGTATTTTTAAAATTGTTATTTTAAATATCGCGCCAGGGCGCTCACCTGTATCGCACTGTGCTGCCCTGGTCCACCGCGGCAAAGTCGTTTGAGCGGAGGGTATGAGCACCACCATTTTTAAATGACTGCACCTCAGAGCACCAGAGGTTAGCACTCCACTCGCCCCATACGCTGCTGCAGTCCCACCCACTTTTTGTCACATTTAAGGAAGTGCGCAGAGCTGAAGGAAAGCACGTCTGCGCCTGACAGACGCCAGACACCCTGCCAGTTTTTCATCTACCATCTCCCCAGCCCCTCCATGGCTATATTACGATACTCTAGTCAAAAACTCCACACACTCAATAGAATATCCCCTCTGGTGGAAGGTATTACCCCAACAGAGTGACCAAGATTTCCACTAGTCACAAACACTCCTTACAAAATGGCGTATCTTCCTCAAAAACTAGTCAATGCCTCAGAAAACCCACTCATACCAACTTAACAGGCTTATACTGCAAAACCCGCTCCCTCCGAAAACACGCTCTGGAAATTTGGTCCCTACTGGACTCAGAGAAACCAGACCTATTTTTTATCACAGAGACATGGCTCCACAAGTCCTCGCAACCCGATATTTCCTTAGCCCTCCCACAAGACTATTAGTTGACCAGGCTAGACAGAAAAGGTAAAGTAGGCGGGGGCACAGCAATAGCTTTTAGGACTAAGATTAATGTACACATTATTGACTCCATCCAAACGGACTGGGATGAAATCGGCATTTTCAAAATAAACAGTATCAGGAAAGGGACCTGGAGAGGGGCCCTACTCTATCGACCCCCTGGCAGCAAAAGTCACTTCAATAGCCATTTAACAGAGGTAATTGCACCACATGTCCTGGCCGCTGACAACTTCCTCCTTTTGGGGGATTTCATTTACCAATCAGATCAACCATCCTATCCTCACTCAGATGATCTTGCTTCTAGCCTTAACACGCTAGGCCTTGACCAACTGGAAACTGGCCCCACCCATATAGCTAGGCACACCTTAGATCTTCTATTTACTAACTCTCCTCAGGTGAGGGTCAACCAACCAGTCCCAGTCCTATGGTCTGACCACCATGTCCTAAAATTTCAAATACCGGGCATACCAAACCAACAAAACCCCTTGAAAGAATCCAGGCTAAGCAGACCCTGGAATAAAACTCAGTTTAGGAGTACTAAAGTTAGGACCCCTAACTTTACTACTCCTAAATTGAGAGAAATCCTAACTTTAAGACTTTCTGTATTCACAGAAGCCATTTAGGAGTCCTAAAGTTAGGAGTCCTAACTTCACTACTCATAAACTGAGAAAAATTCTAACTTTTAGACTTTCGGTATTTAAAGAAGGCATTTAGGAGTCCTAAAGTTAGGAGTCTTAACGTTACTACTAAACTGAGAAAAATCCTAACTTTAAGACTATCGGTATTCACAGAAGGCATTTAGGAGTCCTAAAGTTAGAACTCCTAACTTCTGTGAACACCAAAATGAGTAAGTGCCTTCTGTGAATACCAAAATGAGTAAGTGCCTTCTGTGAATACCAAAATGGTAGTACGTTTAGGATTTTGTCTTAAGTTAATTCTGTGAATCGGGCCCATTGTTACACTGCTTTCAGGCAGCAATAAAAATGTTAACATAGCTTGGGATTATGCTCCTGCTGGAGAAGGAGATCAGAGTTTTGTCTTGTGGAAGTTTTGACATGGCATAATGTTTGCAAAGGGAAATGTGCCTGCTGCAAATAACAGATCTGTATTTTATGTGGATAGCGAAGTGGATTAGTAAAGCCAGCCATTACCAGAAAATTAAAGCTAATGAACTGTATGTGAGAGAGGGGCTATGGAGAGGTGAGGGGCACTGGGTGGTACTGAGAGAATCCAAGCAGGAGGTCATGGAGGAGTAGCAAAAATGATTGTCGCACTGGGCGCCACCAGTGCTAAAGGCTGTGATGATGGGTATGTGGCAAAGTGAAGTAATACTGTCTTTATTGTCTTTTTTAGTGTCTTTGGACAACCTGCTGATTTAGGAAAGAAGATAATGGTGTGTAGATATGTGTCGCTCAAGTCCTAACTCCGGTTGTGGAGAACAACACTGAGGTAGGCTCAGAGACTGAGAAAGCAGATACTGAGACAGCATCTGAGGTAGAGGACAATGGAGCTAAATCTGGAAAGTGATTTTTCAGTCAACGGAGTCCCATCTGACTCATCTTCAAGCAATTCAGAGGGAGATGATGATGATGTTCATGCTGTTCCTTCGCAAGCATAGTCTATGCAGCAGGACAACAGTAGCAGGTTAGTCCAACCCAGAGAGCATGCACGAGCAGCGGCAAGCACAGCCCCCCAATTTAGTTCAGCCCCAAATTCTGCCTTTTACTGGCAATACTAGATGTAACGTCAATACGGCCAACTTCTTGCCAATTAACTATGTCCATCTCTTTCTGGATGTTGAGTTCCTTGAACAAATTGTACAGCATACAATTTTGCGTGCCGAACATTTTCAAAGGGCTCATAAAGGCATCATAGGGCCCCATTCTAGGACACATCAGTGGATTCCAACTTTGCTGAATGAGTAGAAGATAATATTTTTGGGCCATGAGCTCAAAATGGGGTCATTGCAGAAACCATCCTTGCAGTCCTACTGGTCTACTTTTGCGGTTTGGGTAACCCCCATCTTCACACCTTACATGAGCAGAGATTGTTTTTTGCTATTTCAGTGCATGTTGCATTTCAATACCCAATTCTACTACATTGCCCTGGCACCATCTAGACCATGAAAGGCTGTTCGAAATTTGGCCTGTTGTGGAGAATTTGTCTGCCAGGTTAACAGAGGTATATACTCCTTGAAAGAATATAGCCATCAATGTGTCCTTGATCCTGTTCAAAGTGCAACTGCTGTTCAGGCAGCACATTGCGAGCAAAAATGCTCACAATGTCATCAAGCTATACAAGCTGTGTGAGAGCTCTCATGACTAAGTGTACAGCTTTAGAGTGTATTCATGGAAGGACTCCACTCTAAACCCTGTAGGTTGTCTTCTTACATTAGGGGTCGCAGGAAAGATTGTATTGGAGCTTGTCCAGCCACTTCTTTACAAATGTTACAACTTTTATGTTGACAATTTCTATATGGAAGTAGAGCTGTTGAGTGAACTCTACAAAGCTGGTACTGTGTCCCGTGTTACAGTTCATTGTTTCCGCAAAGTATTATCGCAGGAGCTTGTTTGCAAGAAGCTACAGAAATCCAAGTCCCTGTGACAGCGAAGTGCCAAAAATGTGTAGAGATTGAGGGGGCACCAAAGCATGTCCATAAGGTAAGCTATTTAAGAATTTTTAGGATGACTCTGCTTTGGGCAGCCACACAAGTGAGGTATCATTTTTATTGGGAGACCGAGGGGAATGCTGGGTGGTAGGAAATGTGTGCCGGTGTGGAGATCTCATACAGAAATCTGAGGAAAATATGATTTTTTTTAAAGATAAATTTGAGGTTTGCAAGGGATTCTGAATAAGAAAACTTTTAGGGATCCACACAACCAAGACCTCCCTGCACTCCCCGCGTGTCTAGTTTTCAGAAATGCCTGGCTTTTGTAGGTTTTTCTAGATGGCAACCGTGCCTCGGACCAAAAACGCAGGTGACCTCCTTGCTAAACCAGGTTGTTTCGTGATTAATAGTTTCCTGTTGCAGGCGCTGGGTCTACCTACACAAGTGAGATACCATTTTTATCGGGAGACTTGGTAGAATGCCGAGTTCACAGAAGTTTGTGGTTTCTTGCAGATTCCAGAATCTTCCATCACATATATGTGAGGAAAATGTTTGTTTTTAATCAAAGTGTGAGGTTTGCAAAGGATTTTTGGTAAAAAGAACATGGTGAGGGCATCGCAAGTCAGTGCACCCTGGATACCTGGAGGTGTCTAGTTTTAAAAAATGTATAGGTTTGCTAGGTTTCCCTAGGTTCTGGCTGATTGAGGACCCAAAAGCCACAGCTAGCCACATTGCATAAAAAAGGTCAGTTTTCAGGTGCACAATGTGATGTGTGAATGTTGCATTTTGGGCCTTTTCCTGTCACAGGCACTAGGCCTACCCTCTCAAGTGAGGTACCATTTTGATAAGGAGACTTGGGGAATGCGGGGTGGAAGGAAATTTGTGGCTTCCTTCAAATTCTAGAACTTTTCATCACAGAATGTGAGGAAAATGTGTTTTGAGGTTTGCAAGGGATTCTGAGTAACAGAACCTGGTGAGAAGTCACCCAATCCTGGAATCCCATAGGCATCTAGGGCCATATTATCAAGAACAGCAATAATATTATCGCCACTTTCACGGCAGGAAACTGCCGCTAAAGCAGTGACAAGGGACTTGATATTATGCCCTTGTGAATTCTCATAGAAGCCCAGCTTCACACCAGAACCTGGGCTTCTATGGGAATTTACAAGGCCATATTATCAAGTCACTTATTGCCGCTTTAGCAGCAGTTTCCTGCCGCTAAAGTGGAGATAATGTTATCGTCGTTCTCGATAATATGGCCCCTAGTTTAAAAAAATTTACAGGTTTACAGCTAGGCCTGAAAATCCACAGGCAGACACATTGCATAAATAAGGGTCAGTTTTCAGTGGAAAAATGTGATGTGTCCATGTTACTTTTTGGGTCATTTCCTGATGCAGGCACTTGGCCTACCCACACCTGCACGGTACCATTTTTATCGGAAGACTTGTGGGAGCATAGCATAGCATAACATTTGTTATTACCAATTGGATTTTGCTACATGTATTCTTTTGAAATGTAAGCCAGTGTATAAGAAAAATGAGATTTTGAAAAATTCCCTCCAAATCATATGCTAGTAGGGGTACCCACAAATGCAGAAATGTAAAAATGACCATAGCTCCTAAAGTAACCTCTGCTCCTAAACTCGGTATCTTTCACCCATTTCAGAAATACAAAAGTGTCCTTAATACCAATTTTTCACTCTGCCTAATTTGCTATAAGAATTAGTCTACACTCTGTACTCAATGAAAAAACATTCTACGGTGACGCTCCATTGTTTGCTCTGGGTATATTGGGTTATTTGAGAACCCACAAACCCTATTCATCCCTGCAGCCAGAAGTGTCCTGTGAATGTAATAGTATATTGCTTTTGTGAGTCACCTATTGTGACAAAAGCTTTCAGATGAAAATGTTGTCAGGATCTCCACATATGACCCCATGCTGAATTTGGAATGGTCTATTTTTTAGAAATGTATTCCTTTCCTGGATCAATCAGACTGGCTCCTACCACAACCTGGAGGTAGGTTAACAGCTCACAAAATAGCTAAAATAGGCTACTTCTTAGAAAAATGACAAAGCTGTGGTACAAAATTATATTTTCGATTCAGCTCTGTATGTTCCTGAAAGCAGGGAAAACAGTGACTTTAGTACAGTAAACCATTCATGGATGCCATTTTTAGGACAACAAAAACCAGACACTTTTATCTGGAGCACTTTTTTTTATTAAACTCGAAATTGTGCTATATTTTGCCTATTTTCTAGGTCTCCTTTGGGGAATCCACAAACCCTGGGTACCTTTAGAATCCCCAGGATGTTGAAAAAAAAGGACACAAATTTGGCATGGATACCTTATGTAGAAAATACTCATGGAGTCCTAAGTGCAAACGACCCCAAATAGCCAACAAAGGGCTTGGTAATGTTGGGGGGGATGGGCCCCATCAGTTATTGTATGTTTGTGTCTTACTTATAATGGTGACACATATGGCGAACGATTTGTCCTGTGCTGCAAGTACATTCAACACAGGCTGTCAGTCACCCATGCTCACTTGGAGAAGTGTGGCTCACCGATTAGAGCGGCAGACCCTGAGGCAGAGGTCTGGCCCGGGACCTGGGTTTAATCCCCGTTGCGGCAGGGTCTTGGGCTCAATGTCCTCGGACCCGATAATTCTCGCCTCGGTGCCTACTCTAATCATGGGTTCCACTCTGCAACTCTGGGCAATAGCTTGCTTAATCTCCACACTGGCCCTAACAACGCTAGGATGCCTGGCTTCACCGTGGGGGTGCCCAGGAGTGGACACCTCACAGGAACATGCCAGGAAAGGTTCCACAGCGGTATTCGTACAGCGCTTAGAGACCCCTGGGTGATAGGCGCTATAAAAGAGCAAATTACATTTACATTTACATATCCCATTCATTCAAACACATTTTCAGACACCCCCAAAGAACACGTTCTCACTGACGCACTTGGCAGCCCTGACATAATGCTCCCTGTCAAAGTATTTTGTTCAAACCATAGTACCTGGCTCTATGGACATTATGCTTAAAGTCAGTGAAGCAGGGGGTGGGTGCATGTATGGCAGTGCACAAATTGCTTAGCCTTCAGTAGGTCACAATGGATGTTAGTGATCAGAAGTAGTTCTCACTACAGAAAATGTAGAAGACCACTGGCTTAGAGCTTGGACTCCAAAAACAGAATCTGGTGAGACAAGGAGTATTTTTAAGTGTGTTATCTTCTCAAAGCTTCCCAGCACTAGATTCTGGGCCATCTGATCTGGTGGGAGCTAAGTGACCCTCTAGGAACATCACCCCATAGAGATTACGTGGTCTCCTCCCTACAGTGTATACAAGCCTCAGATCTCTGAGCTGTGACGTGCAGGGTTTACAAATTCCAAAGACTAATGAACAAGCAAATTTGTTCAATCCCTTTGCCGGAGATAAAAGGAACTTGGTCAAGCATGGGGTTTCTTAGCAGGTTATAAGCAACCATCTGTTCCATGGATCCACAGTCTTATACGTTTGCACGTTATTCACAATTTATGAAAAAAATATATATTTCTTTAGTATTGGCTTAATAATTTGCCAATATGGTACTGCCTACCACTATGGTTTTGACATCAGACCCCATTGTATGCAGAGTGTGCAGCAAGGCACAAAATATAATAAACATTAAACTTTAATACACATAACATTCATCTGTCCGAAAACTCCTGCCTAAAGGAAGACACCGTTTGAGCAAACCAATGATAAACTTGGAGTTCTTACATGCAGGCACACAGACATTGAATGCTTGAAACCTGCATACATGGTGCTCTATGTAGTATTTGTTAAATATTTTGTTAAACAGACTGGTCCCCTATGACCAAGCTAGAATATGGCATGCTATGCAGTGGTCGTGTGAACAGACACAGTGTAAGACAGTATTATTCTTATTCCATAGTATGTTTTATGTCAACTCTTTTTGCATGAGTCAAGTAGGTTAGGCTGAAAAACGTACATACTAGCATGTCTAAAGAAAGTTAAACACCGGATAGAATCCCTGCATTTTATATGCTGCACGTCTTATTAGTCGTACATTTGCACAGCGCGAATTGCACCTTAATTGCTGCTACGATTGTACGTCAATGATAGAGACCCCTAAAGATGTGCTCACATTCCATTCAGTTCACAATAACTTTATTCAATTGTTAATAAAACCATAGAAGCAGAAGAACACATAAAGCATAAGAAAAATTACAATAAAATACATCCATATTTGATCAATATTAAAATAGTGCCTTGCACACAACCAAATATTAAAACTCTGTATACAAAATTCAGGTAAAGTGCATATTTCATTGCTCGGTAGCATCCCATAAAATAACTAACAGCATCACATATTTAAGTAAAGTGCATTGTTCTACTTGATCGTACAACAGCGCAAAGGAAGCAAGTTACAGCAGTGAAGGTATCCTCATCTGGAAGGTGTTTGAGAAAAAGGTAAGATCAGGAACAATGTCTCATATTTCTAGATCTCAAAAGCGTAGCCAAGACACTTTTAGTGTATAATGCATAAAATTTTCAGAAGAAAATAGAATAAACCAAAGACTGAGTGACATCATTCTTGCATGGACATACAACCGTGTCTAAGTTGGTCTGGTACCTGAGGGGAAAACAGAATAAATATTTTACTGTGTCTGCTTTAAACCTGAATAGCAAAGAGCACTTCCAGGTCCTTCTGGAATTCTATATAATATATTTTTTGTCCGGCGCTAGCTGGACCTGAGGGTATCAGAGCGCTTCACAACATATACAATTATGTGCAAATAGACAGTACAGGTAGTTGGTAGAACATGAGGGTTCTAGCCGGATAAAGAACGAACACAGAAGGGAAGGGGCAAAGAGGGGGAGGGTGCAGGACAAACCAGACGAGCATCCGGGCGGAGTAATTGTTCAATAAGGACGGGAGTCCAAAAAGTTTTCTTGCTATGAGTCAGTGTCATCGGTCCCCAAGTTAAGGTAAGTTGGAGCGCCGGCTAAAGTACTTCCTTGGCTCTTATCGGTTTGCTCGAGAGAGAGGTCAAGAAAGAAGTTCTTGAATTTTGGAAATGAGGGGGTCATTCTGATGTGGGGGGGATGGAGTTCCAGATTTTAGGGGCATTTCCAGCAAATGATTTGGCTGCGGTTTTTTGCTTACAAGATTTTAGCGGGATGAGCAGCAGAGTGTTGGAGCTCCAGAGGTTTCTGGACTGGCTGGCCCTTTTGAGTTTGGCGACCAAGTATTCCGGTTTGCCGTGTGCAAGGCTTTGTGCATGAGACAGGCTATTCTGAAGCTGGCTTTCAACTCAATTGGGAGCCATTTAAGTTCTCTGAGAGTGGGGGAGATGTGTTTGAATTTCCTGGTTCCAGTGAACATCCTAGCAGCTGCATTGAAGGTTGTCTTCAGGGAGAGGTGTGATTTTGCTGTCCCAGTCAGGGCTGCAATCCCATAGTCAATTCTGGAGAGCACCAGTGCTTGGGTGGCTTGTTGAAGGTCCTTGGGTGGGAAGAAGGGTTTATTCTGTAAAGTAATTTCAGGTTGAGAAAGGCACTTTATAGCGGATCTTGAAATGTGTTTTTTCATGTCCAGTTTCGGCTCAAGGGTGATCGCTAGAGATTTTACCAAATCCGCCAGGGTGTGGTTACCATTGAGGGCGTCAATGACTTTGAGCCATTCTTCAATTCGGGGGTTTTTGTCTTTGTTGGAGATGATGAGTATTTCCGTTTTTTCTTGGTTGAGTTTCAGGTGATTACTTGTAAGCCAGTGTTGAACCTCCTAAAGCGTGGTGTTAAGTCTCTGGATGTTGTCAATGGAGGTGGTTTCCAGATAAAGCTGCGTGTCATCATCATATAAGTGAAAAGGGATGTTGGATTTCCTGAGTAGAGTGGTAAGGGATTCAATGTAAATATTGAAAAGCTGAGGGGAGAGCACTGATCCTTGTGGAACACCCCTGATGACTGGATGGAGGTCGGACTCAAAAGTTTTAATTTTTATTCTTTGTGAGCGGTTGTGGAGAAAGGATGAGAACCAGTGGAGGACCGTCTCTTGAAGACCAACCCTTTCTTGTAGAACCTTGATGAGCATTTTGTGGTCAACTCTATTGAATGCGGTCGATAAGTCTAGAAGGATGAGAAGGCAACATTGATCTGAGTCAAGTGACTTGAGTAGGTTGTCTTTGACATTGAGGATTGCGGATTCGGTATTGCAGCTGAAGCCTGATTGATGGGGATCTAGGAGATTGATGATATCCAAGTGTTGGGTCAGCTGAGGGAGTACAAATCTTTCCAGGATTTTGGACAAAAGGGGTTGGTTCGATACAGGTCTGAATTTATTCATATCCTCAGTGTCTAGCCCTAGCTTTTTCAGCACAGGCGTGGCTTGGTCTACTTTGAGGCAGTCCGATACGATTCCAGAACTCAATGAGCTGTTAAAGATCTTGCACCATAACGGGGCTAGGACGAGCTTCAGGTCTTTGGCCAGGTGCGGGGTAGCTGATCCAGTGGGTGGGGAGAGGGTTTAGCATTGGAGATTAATTTGATCTGATTCCTGGATGGGAATGAAGGAGGACCAATGTTTTGGGGGGGATCAAGGAGGCCCTATCCTGAGTTTCAGACGCTTTGTTATCGATGGAGGGGATGAGATTTGAGTCAAGTGAGATATCTATCTTGGTGATTTTGTCATTGAAAAAGCTGGCAAAGTTGTCGCATCTCTCTTTGGATGCCTGTGTTGATGATTTCATAGGCTTAGATGTTTGATTCCTGATGACACTGAGAAGCTCTTAGGGTAGGTTTTTTGCTGTGTCTAGCGCAAAGCAGAAGAAAGCTGTCTTTTTGTTCTTCATGTGCTTTTTGTAAGTCTTGCGGGCTGCTTGGAGTTGATCGCGTTAAAGGGCGGAGGGATTGTTCCTCCAGATTCTTTCTGCGGCTCTTAGATGTCTTCTTTCTTCATTGATGTCAGTGGTGAACCATGATTTGGAGGGAATGTTCCTAGATTTTTTTAGTTTCAAGGGGGCAAGGTGGTCCAAGGTGAGCATCATATTGGAGTTGTAAAGAGAGGTGAGATCGGTAGTTGAGAGGTGATCAGTGGTGTTGGGAAGGAGCGAGTTGATTCTTTCTTCTAGGTCAGCTCAAGGGATCTGGGTTGTGTTCCTGATCCATTTGGGAGGGCCTTGCTTGGGGTGTTGAGTTAGGCCTGCATGGTTGATGCGCAAAATAACTATGTGGTGATCGTACCAGTCTACGGGGAGGATGTGGGCAATGGAGATTGCATTGCTTTTGGCAATAATTGCATAGAGTATTGCTCCTCTATGATGAGTTTCTTCTGAGCAGTGTTGGGTCAGATTGTTTTCTAGTAGTAGGTTGTTTAGGGTTTAAATTAATTTTTTTGTTTAATTCCATCTTAGATTGAGGTCGCCCAGGATTATGTTGTTAGAGTTACCGAGTGCGCAGTGGGAAATTAAGTCGGAAAGAAGAACCCCGAATTAGGAGGAGTTGTCTGGGAGGGTGGTACAGAAGGTGGCAAAGTGTAGGCCTGGTATCGTGTGTTTTAATGTTGACTGGGGGAGGAATTCGCAGGGGGGCTCTTAGGATGAGGCTAGATGTGCCACTTCCTGAGAGGAAAGTGAGGTTGTTGCTCTTCTGGGTCTTTCATTGCGATTATCATTCCCCTTTCTGTTGGACCAGGGTCGGGATCTGGGGGGGGACATGGGGCTCGCTGAAGGGTGGTACCATGTCATGACTGGGTTGGGTAAGAATAGGTGGGGCGCTGGGGGTCTGGATGGGCTTTCGGGTCATGGCCAGGTTGGATAGGGTTTTGCTCAGGCCTCGGATCAGGATTTCAAGCTGGGTTTCCAGGAGGAAGAGGTGTTGTGTTATCCAAGGAGGGAGGGAGAGTATCTGGGGCAGCATTGCCCTTGGGGGTGGGGGGAGTGTCCAAGGGGGGAGGCAGGGTGTCTGGGGCAGCATTGCCCTTCGGGGATGGGGGTGGGACCCTGTTGTGATGGTTGTTGAAGGAGGGGTGAGTGTCCCAGTCCTGATGGTTAATGGGGGAGGAGCTGCCTGGTTTGATTATGGGAGAGCTCATGGGCAGGGGAGTGCTGGCTCATGCCGGGCGTCAGCTCTCGTGTGGTTTGAGGATAGAGAGGGGCTGTGGGGAGGCCGCGCTAATATATAATTATCTGTACAGTCTCCACATCCAGGGACAATGAATTCCAATCGTTGTTTTCTTTAATTCCTGCTCAACCCTCCTGTCATGCAGTTGGGCTAACAACAGGGAGGACGCCAGTCTTTTATTGATAGATGCAGACAAGGCAGTGTCAGTAAAAACAAGCAATGGCAAAGCCAATAGGTCTCGCCTATCTGCGAGCTATTGGTTTAGGCAATCGGTGTGGTGGTGAACAGACGATCGGGTGGAGGTCGTGAACGAGAGAGCGGGTGGTGATTAACATGGCTGGTAAAAAAAACGCTTTTTTAATTTTCACTACTGTGGAGATGAGAAAACAGGGACAGGTGTACGAGGGGAGAGAAGAAAGCAAATGACAGAGCCAGCTACAAAAGATACACTTTGTAGAGTGGCTCAGTCTCAGCACCGACTCACCATCCTGTGACTCTGGGCAAATAATTTAGTCTTCCACTGCTTACATAAAATGAATATGTAATTGTATTTGTATGCATGTATGTACCACGTACTACCCCTGACAAGGTATTGAAGTGCTGTACAACTAAATGAACAATACAAAGGCTTGAGGGAACGTTAAATGTAAAAGCACACCCTAGTTTAAACCCAAAAACAATGTTGATGTTTTATACAGTAAATAGCATACTTACTGCCACCCCTCACAATCATATTGTGTCTCCACCATTAGAAAAATTGCAGATCTAAAAGGGCCGCTTGCTTCAAGAACCCACCCCCTGTGCTGCTAAGCTCTTCATAACATCCTGTAATACAGAAAACATCTCTTTGGAATGCAAGTTACAAACTATTGTAAGTCTGGCCAAAAGTCTCAATATTGTGATACCAGCAGCACAATCTGTTAGAAAAAGTGATTAGAGTGAGTACAGTAACCAAGGTATACTTTCTTATTCACAATGAGATGACATGTGCTTTAACGTAAATAAAGCAACTAGCAGATAATGATCGAGAATAATACATTTACATCCTTCTGATGACAAAGAATGCCTTCTACCACACACTCCTTGGCCTCCTCCATGCACACAGTTCTCTGAGCACAGAAATTTGTTTCCCTGCTCATCATTTTAATCTATGTATTTTTGCAGATTTATACGATGCCAACCAGTGCTGTGAGGACAGTGCGGTCGGACACTTTTTTAAAGTGAGGATTGTGAAAGCAAGATTGTTAACTGCAATATGGAAACCGACAGCCACCTCTGTCTAGCGTTCTGAGGAATGCATGCTGCAAGGCGCCAATGAAAGCTTCATGGCTCTGAGAAATGGACAACACACTGTCAGCATCTTCTTTGTTATTTACATACCTCTGACTGTAAGCCTGCATTGCAAGTTTAGCAAATAGCAACCACTTCAAACTACATCACTTTAGATCTAATTGCATTCCTAATTGCATTCCTAACAGACAGCAGGGCTGGTAGAAGAAGGGGGATTCAGTTTCAGGTCTGACAATTCTAAGGGCAACTGCAGGATAATTTGTAAAAAAATGGCCGGGAAGGTCTCAGCTTCGCACATCGACTTGTAGCTTTAATAGTGCCAATATCGGCAACACTCACCACCCCTCATGCAGCAACATACAGAATAAATAAACAGACACAACACTTTTTTCGTGGAGAAAATTGCTGCAGGTTTATTAGCATACCAACTATGCCAACATGGTGGGTTATCTTACAGGCGATCCAAAGGCAAGTTGCCCCTCGCTGCCTACCACCTGATGGGCCAACTTGCATCTTAGCCTTAGCCAATTGGTGCTTAGCGGTTATGGTGAGGGGATAGCCCTTCCCACCTCCGGTGCACCATCAGTCCACCTCATTACTCACTCCCCCCCATACAAGGGGTGGAGCGGTCAAGCGACCCCCAGTTGTACAGGTTTCCAACCGCCCGTAGGACAGGCGGGCGCAGTCGAACCTCACGGTCCACCGCACAGACTTTCTGGGGATATTCGGCCTCAGCACCCTTTGTGCTCATGAAGAGGGAAACTGTGAGTACCTTTCCACCTCTGGATCGCCCTGTAACTCTGCCACAGCCCTGGGTGTGGTGATCGCCACAGCCAGGGCCCCTCACCAAGGCTGGCATTCCTACTTACATGTGCCTTTTGTGTTCCCTAACACTAGTTTCCCGCATTTATGGAACAGCAGCACACTTGCTTAGAGGACAGCTTCCACCCAGTCTAATACTATGGCTATGCGGGTGGGGCATTTCCTGCATAACGTGAAGCAACCCGTTACCTGTCCTGGGAGTCGAGTGCCTCTACTTTGTTGACGTTGTCCCGACATGTGCCAGACCTCTGTGATACTAAACCATGGAGAACAGTGCTGTTCACATTGCGCACACTATTACTGTCACAGCAACCAATTGGAGTGACAACTTACGCCACCTACCAGGTTTGCTTAATTAAAGCTCGATCACAGATACACACATACCTGCTAATCAGCTGTGCCCCTTGATGCTCAATACAGCTCTTGACTTAAAACATTGCAATCCCAGGACCAAGGTCAGCCGTCACTGCTTGCAACAATGCCCCCTTACCCATGGCAGTGAGGTCAGGCCCCATAAGTGGATCACCTTGCTGTTAGGGAAACTTTCCCCTCCCGCCACTCTGCCCTGGTCTGTTCGGCGCTGCTCCATCGCCTCCCGGGGAACCCTAGCCCGGCAAACTGCGTCTGGAAAACCTCATGGCGCTAGTTATCTTTCTCCGGGAAGTGCAGCTGCCTCACCTTATCCGTAGGACTTTGATGACCTCCAAAAAGGGAGCTCTACACTTAGCATAGCTATATTATGGGATAGCAGTATCCTTGTTAGATGACCGCTTCCTCAACCAGGCTATCTACTGAGGCTGTCAGGGCAAAGACTATTGTGCTTAACTGAAGCACCCAAAACTTGCCCCTAGAGCAGCCACATAGTCCACTGCAGTTGACCAGGCATTTGCACCTGACCTTATTGATTTTTAAACCATGGTGACCAGGAATGCTTGTATTGCGCACCCCAATACAGTCACCGTACCCTGTTCGGATTGACGACTTCCTTCGTCTGCCAGGTTTGCTTAACTAGAGCTCGATCACGTGACCCTTGGAGCACAATCCAGCTAGAGACCCTGTTCACTCTCTTATCCCTGGAATAATTGCCCTCAGAACCACATTCAGCTTGCCTTCTAGATGCCTTAAATTCAGGGTGGGGTCTACCTACCCCGTGACCAGGGAGTCATGGGTATCTTACCAATGATTCTATTAGCATCTCCAGATCCAAGTGCCAGTTGGTAACTACCCCGCCATGGAGTATGTGACATTAAGCAAGGGCATCTTACTGTACTTGCCATGCATCTCTTCTTTCATACAGTAATTTTGTCTTTACAGAATACCCTGTGGTGTTAGCCCCCATGCTTCCCAGGCTGTGTGCTGCTGGCCATGTACACAGCTGCTTGCAACTACATCTGATTATTTAACTTAATATGATAGTGAGTGTCTGACTGAACTATGCACAGGTAATTGAGATGCTCCCATGTGCAGTTGCTATGAAACGTTTTGGACTAGTCCCTCAAATTCAGCCTGCCAGCCCCTTAGGTGGAGTCTTGCAACCCAAACTTCTGCTAGTGGGAACCACGGTCACGCCTCCTGTTCAGTTGAATTAGTAATTCCCGACACTGACAACCACCGGTGCCTGTTACTATGCTATGTGTATGCGGCCCGGATGACCTTAAGCAATCGGCTTGTTATGGATGGGTGTCAACATTGCCTGGCTTGAGTGCAGCACCTTTGAAAATCACTCCTGACAGGTGCAATGCAGGTGGGAGTTAGTTATAAGGCACACCTTACTTCTTATCCTAGTTATCTGTGTCTAGTGCTTGTTGGAGCAGGACCCTTGGGTATTTCTTGAGTGCCAGTTTTCCCATAGGCATGTTGCAGCTGAATCAGTGACATTTCTTACCCTGCTTCTTGCTATTCAATTTACCAACCACAGAAGGAAGCAAGGTTGCTTGAACACAACCGGGTTAGACCCTAAGACCGTAAAGTCAAACCGCCACCAGACCCAACAGCTGAATCAGCCCGTGCCCCATCCTGTGCCCTTTAAACTCACCTTTAACCCATAACTGGCCAATTGGCAGACCCCCAGCGGGACCTGGAAGTCTAATTTAACCTTTATATCCTTACAGCATGGCAACATTCACCACAGCAAAATGTCCTGGTGCGTAAACGTCCGCTGGTCGCACCAATCAAACAGTGATTATTTAACTTAATTGATACTGTGCATATGAAAACACTATGCACAGGCAACTGAGAATTACAACCGTCAGTAAACGGGAAATATTTAGATTCGTGAACCAAATTAAGCCGGTCACTACCCTAGGTGAAGTTTTGCCCTGCCAACTTCTGCTAGTATACCAGGAAGCAAACAAGACAGTGGGAACAAGAGGGGAACAATATGTATCAATACCTGCCCTTTCTCAACTATATTGGGGATGCCAAATGTTCTTTAACGCATTGTAGTCTATTTGTGCTTTAACTTTCCTGATCCAACCCAGTGTGACCCCAAAACTTTGGGACAAATTCTGTAATGACATGCCCTTAATAGTACGTGACATTCTACAAGCCTGTCTTTGCCCTCCGTGGTGTGATCTGTACTGCTAAAACAAAGCGCCAGTGAGACCTTATGTTCGCGTGTATCCGTTCATCTTGTGCTACATAAACGCTGAGAAACTAATATGTTCCCTAACCGTAGTCCCTCTGGTGACAGGGGTTGGGCATCAGATAACTGTTACACAATGTGAGGTTGTTGACCCATTTGGTGCAACTGATAGTTTAACTTAATCTCCTATTATTGTACATGGGTTATATAAGTGCCAGTGCCCGTTAGGGTGCTGTTGTCTCTTAACACCTGAATTCACCCTTACTCCATCTAGGCTCTCAAAAATCCAGTGGTTCGCCCACTGAGGTGCACCAGGGTTTTACAAACTTGCCACCCCTAATAGCTCTGCAGTCTTTCTTCCTGCAGGAGGCAAATGGCAAACTTCATAATGCTCGACAGTGTGCTGTATGTGAAGTTAAAATTAAGGTCTAAAGCAGTCCTTCCCATATCCTTATGGTGTTTAGCTTGGTGAGCCACCAGCGGGTATTTGCAGCATTTGTCATTGTCTCCAGATATTTCCTACAAATACTACACTACGCCTATAACTAGCAATTATTTGTTTGCTTTGTCAATGCTTGTTAGCTGCATAAGTTGCATTGCATATTGAAAAAGCTTCCATTCTACATGGTGAGACTGTTGCGTTTATGTTTAACATTGAATCAAATGACTTAATTCAAATGACAAGCAAGTTCTACAGCAAATGAGGGCATTACCACTAAACTGTACCCCAAATAAACAGAAATCAACAGTACTGCCCTGAGAAGCCGATAAATGTATGTAAAACCCCATCTATACCAGCTGAACTAATAGACATGGATTAAAACAGGGACACTGCAGTGATCACCAGGTGTCCTGCCTAGCCCTCCATACTTCCGCAACAGCCATCTCGGTCACATGCACGAGGGCCGTGGACCCAAACTGGAAAGAAACTGCCATTTTGAAGCTGGACTGACGATGTACAATCCTTACGCTGGAGGTGAAATAGATCTCCTTCTAGCCGGCTCCCACTAAGAGCCCCCTCTTTGCCTAGGAGCCCCTGAAGCACAGACCTTCCTTACACCACTAAGGTCTTGGAGCGCTGGCCGTTACTGCACAACTTCGCCCGACGTGATGAGAAACCGAGCCGGCCAAGCATAACTTAAATACTGAATCAATTGTTTCTCGATCCACAGCCTAGAGAGAAAGGAGAGGACGCCACCTGCTATCTTCCCCTCCCACCAGGGCACTCTGGACATGGTAACTTGGTGCTGAAACTATAGCCGTGGTCCGCCATCCCGAACTGTTTGGAAGTCCAAGATGCCAGGTCCAAAAGGAAAGTGCGTATCACTGCGGCTTCGTTGGCAGGGGTGAACATGTTACCAGGCCCTCCCCCTGAAGTCTTCAATATACTAAAGCAGTGAGGTTCCGTGAGAATCGTAATGACGTTTTGGACTTGATCGAATATGGACGAGTTTGGTATCTATGAACCGCAAATGACGAGTTTAGTGGGTGTACGCGTTTTCGCTACTCTACTTTGCAGCGTTCGTCCTATTCGTGGGTTTCTCCATCTGAACCCACGGGTTCCATTTTAGATACGGCATCCATTTTGTTTCTTGCCCTCACGTAGCCGGCGAACGGACGATGTTCGCTTCATGACCCTGGGATTCCCAAACCCTTGCGGAAGACACATGTTCTTTTGAGTGTGTCTTTATGACTAGGGGGATGATACGGAAAAGGCAGATGGCTCCGCTCGAGGCTCATCTTGCTGTGCCGGTCTATTGTTTCAGCCTAGCATGCGTTAGGCTCGAATCCTTTGATCCTGTGATCATGCTTCTGATATTGCCCACTACACTCTTTTCAATCTGTTGTCTGTCTTTGTCTTCCTTGCACCTGTTTCTGTCTCTTCTCCTAGCTCGTTTACGACTAGAGTGGAATGTGCTTAATGGTGGGATAACGTACTTTTACAGTTGGGAATCGGCGATGTTACTGTAATTATGTTCCGGGCTCCTGAAAACATGAATGCAACCCTTTTGAAGTTTACTGTGGGAACTGAGTTGTAACCTTTTGTTCGCCATGTTGTGCAATGACGAAGAAGTGTTTAAAAGGAGCGATCCACTTTTGCAATTCGAAGCAGACTCTCAGAACCTACACTTTGTTGTACTTATTGCGATCTCTGTACCCCTGCAGTAAATAAACGCTGATCTTTGACGCCGAAGGAAGTGTCCCGTGTCTCTGTGATTTGTACGCCGGAACAGGTAACCCACGAAGGTTTCAGGTGTTGTCCCCTGGCACCGCTGGGCCTTAGAATAGCCCAGTCCTTCAGCATGGACAGTAACAGTTGTGTGTATGGAGATGTTTCTTCAACCTTCTGGTTGGTAATGAGTTGCACAGAAACTCCTTTCACCCACGGGCTTGTGACAGCTTGCTTTCGACGGCCAATGACCCATGCGTGCAGGAAGTATGACCATGGTGACACCAACAATAGCACAATGAGGTGGACATGACCATTGTCAAAGCTCAAGTCGAAGACAAGCAAACTGCCTGAGGTCATCTGATTTGTCGATGTGCCTTAAGTTTGTTGCAGAGCACTCTGACCTGAAAACACCGTGAGAGAATGAATTAACCAGAGCTGGCTGGACATGAGCAAAAGGGGCCTGGGCGACGCAACAGTAACTTAATTATGCATGTTCGTTTCTGTAGCACGAAAAGGCCCCCAAACACGGACACCAAGCTCATTACGAAAGATAAACCATTTTAAAAACAATGAGCCCACATCTTTGCTGACACTAACATATGTCAAGATTCCCCCAAGACGGGTGCTGACCCAAGCAGATTAAACCTATCACCTCACTTGTGAGGATTACACAGCCAATCTAATCACGCTGTGCTGCCTAGAGAACACGGTTGACAATCTCAGCAAAGGCACCCTGCACATTTATGAAACACACACCACATCAAATTAATCTGGGCTTGGCAGCAAGATGACAGACATAACATCAACATCATATATTTTAGCTGATCAAACATTCAACACTAACCGTAGAAAAACAGACCCCCCTACTTGTTACTTCACCCTGTCACAGCGGTTATTCGTACTTCGCTCTTAGCAGTGCTGCCTGGTGGCCAGGACACCCCCTGCTGATACACCTCCAGCATCTGCTTGAGCTAGGATAAACTTCTTGGCCTGCACCACTTACAATTCCATTAGCATTATGGCAAAAGAAGGCATAATGCGACGTGCAGGTCAGGTAACACCAGGATTGAAAGGTGACCACTAACAGCTATCCACCCCTGACTCACACCGTGACAAATGTTGCGCAGGAGCACGACCTAATAGTGTCAGGGGAGAAGTGTTGCTTTCCGCAACCGCCCTCCTCACCTCCCATTGGAGCCCGGGCTCTACAATGCCGCAGGCCCTATGTCTGCGCCGCTCCCCTTGAACCCACCACTAGCAAAGCCGACCATCCCATGGGGGACGCAGCCTCCCGCTCAGCCAAAAATTTAGTCACGAAGCAATCAGGAAGGGAATTTGGCTTAATGACTTGGAGTTTAGATACACCAGCACGTGCACAATTTGTTATGCATGAGGAGATTAAAGATTTGTTTGCTGACACCAAACTCTGAGGCAGGTACTCCCTGCTACAGAAAATCAAACATTACCTGTGATGAATGCGCTACCACGTACCACAGGTGTGCCAAGTTTGACATGTGCCCCAAGCCCCATGCGATGGTGTCTAGCTATCCTGCCACAGCTGCCTTGCAGACCCATGACTAAACGCTCACCTCCATGTCCAGGGTACACTCGCCCTGCTGAAACAACACTTAAAACATTTTGTGTCTTGCAACCCCATCGTACCCCTCCGTCATGCACACGCTTGAGAAGCCCTAACATCATGTACATTTAAATAGTGTGAACGCGACCAAAGGTATGGATTGCTTTTCAGGCCGGCCCGCCCTCCCCAGATAGCCCCTACAGGCTGCGACCAATTGTGGCATCCAGGCACTGTCCCCGCCGGATGGCACATGCACAACCGAGCATTTGCGCTACCCATCTGGGCACAAGGAGAGCAGAATTAGTACCCAGGTACCGGCACCTGCTCCCAAACCAGAGCGGGCGGGCATGCCCGCCCGCATCTCCCCGCAGGCCCAGGTCGGTGGCCCAGGTCAGTGACAACCTCCACCCATGTGGTCCCCCCCATCAATGAGCTCCCGTAACCAATGCGCCGAGTAGGAAGCCAAGACAGGACTGGGGTTCCTCCCTCTGCTCACGCAAGGCCTCATGAGTCCCATCGGATTACCCAGGCTGGTCACCCGTACAGCTCACAGGAAGGATGGGAGGGGACAAACTAGCTTTATCCCACTCCCGCAAGGCTGCGCATTGAAGGCCCCGCGGACCCTACACGAGACTGCTGTCCACTCCCCCGTCGCTGTGAAACCCCACGGTCAGGCCCCTCTCAAATATCCCCGGGTGCATGCGGAGTGTATGGTGGTGGCCTGAAGGCCTGCTGGGGGAGGACTGGGCTCCGGAGATCGTTCGTGACCTTGGCAGCTGCCAGGCAGGCCTGGCTGCCCCCCCCTAACAGCCTAGTCTGGTCTGGGCCCCCAGAGCGCACGAGCCAGTGGACCCCAGAGCCACACACCCAGGAGAGGACCTGGCCCCTCTGTTGCAACGACTGCCAGCAAACGTCAGCAATCCACCCTACATGCCGCCAGAAAGCTCGGTGCCCCAAGCGGACATGGCCTCTGTGCCACTCTCCCTGCTGCGCTATCAAAACATGGTGGGGGAAGTTGCCCCATGGCGCCTGCTACCACCCTCCCCCGCAGCCATCCAACTCGGGCCCTACCCACGGACCACTTGAGCTGCACACCTCTTAATCCACCACCTGCTATGTGCCACTCACCCAATGGGCGAGGGAAACAGGGTACACGGTACCCAGCTGCCCCCACCTTCCTCCAACCCCGGTACCCCCAGGGCACACTCTGGGCCTGGGCAGCCTGCGGAAACGCCCGTTGTCAAATGGGAGCTGACCGAACCACCCCCAGGCGGCCTGCCACAGCAAAGCCACCCTGCCCTGATACAACCCCCTGAAAGGGGGAAAAGGGGGAACACAGGCGAGGGGGGTGATATGCACTCACCATGCAAACAAAGATTGGCAGCTCCCGGGCCACGTCCAAACGGCGTCAGGAGTGAGGACGTTGGGATGTCCCGTGTGCCATCTTGTGGGGACCGCCCTCTTATGAGGGTCCCTTGCGTGGGCGTAGGACAGCCCACAAAAGAGCAAAACCTTTGCAGAAATTCCGAGCTCTCTTTCTACCATTCACCCCTACCAGGGGCCGGTGCTCTTGAATAGTCTCTGGAACTGCTCAGAATCAGTGGTGGAGTAAGTTGTAATTGCTAATTGTATAGTGCTCAATCTGCCACTGATATGACGTGCAGTGCCTTTTGGTAGTTTGGTTTATTACTTTGAAAGCGCCATTTCTAAATATCACAATGTAAACCAGAAACCATAGTCCCATAACAAGCACTACCAGACGCAACCCTGGAAACCCTCCTTCCAGCTACTGTATGCTCACACGCAGCATCTCTACCTGCGCCTGACACTATCATGGTGCACAAAGACAGACACAGAGAACTGCACACCTTTTGGCAGAGCAGGGCGGGGGTGCCCTAGCTCCTGAAAACATCCTCAAGGTAATAAGGCCTGAATGCACGGAGCATGGCAGTGCTCAACTGTCAAAGCTAGGAAACAGATAACTAGCTGCCAGTGGCTTGGTATGGACCCGACGGGGCTGTGAGAAACTTTAGAGACATACAGCCTGATTCATCATTCTCCTGTTTTGCGAGCCCCTAATAGCGATTCATAGCGAATCGCTATTAAGGACTCGCAAAACGGGATTCATGTAGAAATTGCATAAAGAAATGCGATTCCTACATATTCCTTATTTGCGATTAGCAAATTGCTAATCGCAAATAAGGAATAACTAGCCATTCATTTCTATGGGCCAAAAGGCCCATAGGAATGAATGGGGAGTATTCCTTATTTGCGATTAGCAATTTGCTAATCGCAAATAAGATAGCGATTTGAAGGGTGCCAGGGGTGTCCAAAGGACACCCTGTAGCACCACTCAAATGAAATTTTACACAGGTGTTGCACACACACATGTCCAAAGACATGTGTGTGTGTAACATGCAACTCAGAAAAATGCATTAAAATGCATTTTTCTGAGTTTTCGCAATTTACCACGAGGTCTGACCTCGCGGTAAATTGCAGCCAGAAATTGCGAATTCGCAAAAAAAAATTGGATGATGAATTGCATTTAAGGAATCTCAAATAGAGATTCCTTAAATGTAATTCCTCGCAAAATTGCGAGATCGCAATTAGCGATTTTTGTATTTGAGATGCTGAATCCCAAATGCAAAAATCGCACTCGCAAAGGGCCAGATTCTCAGAATCTGGCCCTTTGCGAGCGCAATTTTGTTTGATGAATCGGGCGGATAATCTACAGTACTTTCTAGGTGCTGGTAGCAACTCGCAGCACTAGCTTCTGCCATATTCCCATCAAAGAATAGCTTCTAAATGAAGATTGCCTATCTCTTGTTCACTTCCTAAAGAAGACACTGCCATCTACTGGTCAGGATGTTTTTTTTTTTATTTTATTAAAAGAAGTGGCCACAGCGATTGACACATCTTTACTACAACTGGCAAAATAAAAGAAGCACTATATAAAACACTAAAATAAATAAGCAATGCCGACCATAGTACCAAGCCAGCACGCCTTGCCTCACCTGTGCACAATTATATAGAAGATCAAACAAGTATGCGTGTGGTGCGTGCGCACTGAAAGGAATGTTAAGTATGCAGCTGGCACAGGAGTCGCATTTGGCCAATTGCGGGCTTCAATTTTTGAAAGCCACACACGAAGGCAAATTGAATGTGTGGGAGGAGGCCGATTCACACAGAGGAGGCTCTTGGAAGTCTGAAGTGATTCCAAGAGCCCTCTCCTAGAGCAGCCTATGCACGCTGGCTAGGCGAGACCTAAAGATTTGATAAACCAACCTCATCGAGTGAACTTTTCACATAGGACGACCATGCGATTGATATGCTCTTATCACAAGCCAGGCAGTCACTGATTATGGCCATCCTCATTATGCCAAATAGAAAGGCACAACAAAGGCAGTCTAATTCGAATAAGATCACTCAATTAAATAGGACCCAGTTCGCTGTGACAAATGACATGTGAGGAGGATGCTCAGACAGCCGGTGCTCTCCTGCAAAAAATATTTCCCTCCCTCTGTAAAGCTGTGCAATCAGCAAAAGCCCAAACACCCGCCCCAAAAGAGGCTAAAGGAAAGCACCTGGGCAAAAAGTCCAATGAGTAGAGGTACAAGGGATATTGGGGAGTGATCCCAAGGAACTAGCCAATGGGCCCTATTTTGCAAAATATGTTGTGACCAAGATCCTGTTGTGCTAAAAGTTAACCCCCATAGACGATAAAATGTTGAGCTTTCTAAAACATTTGGACCTATTGTATCTGGCGATCTTTTGGCCTTGCATCTCCTTACATAAGATTTAGCAAAATTAGGTAAAAGATCAAGCTTTGACATAAAAGCCACAAAAGTATGAACTAACATTCAAACACTAAAACTGCATCATCTGCATTCAGAAGTGGGGGAGCAGAGTGCTATTTATCTTTGGTACATCTAAAATGCTAGCTGCCATTTGAGTACTCAATTTGTTAATATACAGAATAAATCATAAAGGAGCAAGCATACATCCTTGCCGCACTCTACGATGAGTCTCAATAATATCTGACAGTTTGCCTTTTTGCCATTATTGCACCCTTGTTGAAGTATTAGAATAAAGTGCAGCCAGTATATGAATTAGGGTCCCATCAAGTCCAATATCATAAGCATGCTGTCAGAGCTTGTTTTAATTTACACAATAGAATGCCATGGATACATCCATGAATCCCAGATACAAAGTGGACTGTTTGGCTACTGTGTACTTGCCAGTTACCAAATTCAAATTTAAACACTGCTCCACCGTACCAATACCAGCCCGAAAGCCAAATAGAGAATCTATGACCATCGAGCAATTTCTATCTCTAAACATTGGTATCCCTACATTGTCCCTGCCAGCTATCTCTGGAGTATCGTGCATACTCGCTAAATTAAGTAATGCGTCTAGCTCTTTCCCCCATATAACCCCTGCTAAATCACCCATTGAGATATTTCCATTACTTTTAATTGGGCCCATATGGCCAAATTGCATTTTATTAAATCAATGGGGACTCCTTCAGGCCTGGTGATTTACCCAAAGCACTCTGTATGATCACTACTGTGACTTCATCAAAAGTGACTTTCAAAACTTTAAAAGAGATAGGATCCTGATCTGATAAAAACAACGAATTTGTCGCATTATATGAATACATTTTTGAAAAATAGTCCACCCACACATAGCTCTCTATACATCAGCATATGGTAGTCGATGCCTGGTCAAAACAGCGCATACTGGCCATAGGGCCACCTCAGAATGATCTCTACGATTCTTACGCTGGGCTCTGTGTAGTGTTCGATCAAATAGTGAGCATGCATGGTCAAACCACTGTGGATGTTGTAACATTGGTCTATACGGCTTATTACGATGTTTTTAGGTTTTCTCACAAAAGCTTACAAAGGCACTGACTACCTTCTCCTGTTCCCCGTGCCCGGCTAAGCAGCCCAGCGCTAAGATGATATTCTCAGCAATGACTTTTTCCAAGAATTGGATGGGGTTAGGCAGTTTCTATTATAATCTCAAATTATCAGTGGATGGTCGTATTAAACTGAGACCAGCTGCAAATTTGGGAGTCTTTTGGATGGGAAGCCACATACTGCTGCTACAGTGTTATGATGACCAAACTGGATGGGTATAATGGTGCCTTATATTAAACAATTGGTTAAGTTACAGGAAACAAATACAGAATCAATACCATCGAGCAATTTCTTTCTCTAAACATTGGTATCCCTACATTGTCACTGCCAGCTATCTCTGGAGCATTAGGCATACTGGCTGAATTAAGTAATGCATCTAGCTCTTTCCCCCATATATCTTCTACCTCATCACCTATTGAGATATTTCCATTACTTTTAATTGGGAGTTTGGCATTGAAGTCCCTCGCCAAGCGTATACATATAGCTCAAGACCCACATATACCCTTTTTTACAGTAAGGAGGGAATAAAATTAAATTCTACTGTAAAGTTGTTGTTGGGCCTATTGTGGAAATCATTATTATAAAAATACACAAGATATAGCTCTGTCCTGCTTCCCACCTGAAAGGAGAAATGGACTCAGGGATGCTTAGGGGACATCTTTATTCTTTTTAACTCCCTAGCAGAACTGCTGCTTCCTTCGCGGCTCCTCCTCTTCCTCCTCCGGTCGTGCCTGACCTTGGGACAAGACCCAGACAGGCACGATGACACAACACCTCCCCCTTTAGTATTTAGATTGTTCAGTGCTTCTTTACAATTCTTAAATGAGCTGAACGGGTCTGTGGATGGTCCGTCGTGGCCGATTGGCCTGTGTTTGTCTTGGCAGATGATCACTCCTCCGGTCAGGGGTCTCCCGAACTTGCGCAGGAGTCTCGTTGTCACTTTCTTCTTCACTTGACAGTGATGTCTCGTCATCTGGCTTCCATGATTCAGAGAAGCTCTTCACACTTTTTTAAATGAGACACATTCCTTGTCGTTCTTTTGTCCCCTGCTTCCGCTGTGATCATAGTCCCTTTCCACCTGGTCACTTGCACAGCTGTCTAGTTTGGTTTTTCTTTCTTGTCTCACTAACACCCTCACAGATGTCTGATGTCTTGGCGTGCCTGCGGTGGTCAGCATATTCTTTAATTTTTGCTTTTTTTGATTGGTCGATGTCTACCAAGGTTTTGTGATCCATGTTTTTGACTCGAGATTGTGTGACGGTCTCTGTGGCTTGTATCCGAGTGCGAGGGACTCGTCTGAGCATTAGGGTGGCTGGGCATTGACTCGTGGTATTATGTGGCTTGGTCCGGTAGGCCCGCAGTACTTCATTCAATGCTGGTTGAACATCCCGATGGGTTAGTTCTGCCTGTTGTATGTTTTTTTTTATGGTGGCCATAAAAAGCGTTCTACCATCCCATTTGCCTGGGGCTATGGCGGGGTTATTTTCCTATGTTTGAAGTTTAAGTGCCTTGCGAAGGTCGCAAATTCCTCTCCATTGAAAGGTGGACCATTGTCGTTTTTCACCACCGGAGGGATTCACCAGACAGCAAATGTTTCATCCATTACCGGTACAACCGTGTTCGCTTTCATAGAGGAAATCTGATGTGCGATGGGAAACCAGGAGTATTTGTCCATGATGACAATTATATATTTTCCTGACTTCAGAGGTCCAAAGAAATCAACAGCTACTTGCTGCCAAACACTGTCCGGTAACTCCGACATCTGCAGAGGAGTGGGTGGTTCTTCATGCCCTACCAATTGGCGATGTGTGCAGTTTTGTAAGGTGTCTTCCACCATTTGGTCTAGAGATGGGAACCACACACGTTCCCGCAATGCTTTCTTTGTGGCCACTACTCCCCGGTGTCCTTCGTGCGCTAGGTCAATGATCCCTTGTCGTAGTCGGCAGGGTATGAAGATTCTGTTTCCTCTCAGTAGTAGCCCACTTGTGCTGATGAAGAGTTCGTCTCTGACGTGTTTGAACGCCGTTAGCTCCTGTCTGTTAGCAGTGTCCTTTGACAACGAGTCTTCTAGGTGTCGCCAGGAATCTGTATGAATTTGATGCATGGCGTTCTGGATGGTATCATCTTGTGTGGAGGCTTCAATGATGGCTTCAAGTGGTACAGCAAGCGGGCAAGCTCGTTCGACCACAAAATGAAGGTATTCTTCAGCCATGGAGTGTCGTAGTCGCTGTAGAGTCTGGGGATGCCGAGATGTAGTCTGCCGGGTTTTTCTGACTTCCCGGGTTTGTGAATAATGGTGTAGGTGTAGTCTAACAGACGGAGGCCCTGTCGTTCTATACGAGGTGGCATCTTTGCTCTGGGGTTTCCAAAGAGGGTGACTAGTCGTGCTTGATGGTCGGTGATGAGTGTAAAGTGTTTGCCATACACGAATCGGTGGAAATGTTTGCACGCCTATACAACTGCCAGACTTTCTTTCTCCGGTTGAGAGTACGCTTTTTCTGTGTCTGTGAGGCTGCGACTGGCGTATGCCACGATGTGGCGTTGATCTGCTGCGTCGTTATAGTGTGCCAGTATTGCCCCAAGGCCTACGGGACTAGGATCCACAGTAATTTCTGTCTTTCGCTTGGGGTTGAAGTATGCAAGATTTGTGGCTGAGCTCACTGCTGCCTTGATTTTGGTGAAAGCACGATCACATGACATCGACCATTTGAAACTTTGTCCTTGCCGAGTGAGTTCTCTCAAAGGGTAACTAATTGTGGCGTACTCTTCAATGTATCGAGCGCAGTAGCTGGCCATGCCTAGAAAAGAGCGAATGTCACTATCATTGGACGGTTGTGGCGTGTCCGATAGCCCTGACACTTTTTCAGGGTCAGGTTTCATGCCATCTCGGGAAAAGATATGTCAATAGAATTTGAGTGTCGATTTGTGGAATTTGCATTTGTCAGGGTTGCGTGTAAGGTTGTTATTAAGGAGGGCTTGACACACACGATCAAGGTCCTTATCATGTTCTTGATTCAGTCCGAACACTTGATGTCGTCACTGTAGTTAAATGCGTTTGGGACACCCTGTATAACGCGCCGTACAGCCTCTTGAAAGATCTCAGCGGCGGATGAAATGCCGAAATTGAGGCGCTTGTAGCGGAATAGTCCTTGATGTGTGGTGAAGGTTGTGATATAACATGATTGTTCATGTAATTCGAAGTGGTGATAACCTTTGTTGAGGTCTAGCTTTGAAAAGACAGTGGCTCCATTTAGCCTGGGTGTCGTTCCCGTTCAATATCTGTATTCGGAGCTTGCATGTCCAAACGTAAGCGTACCTTGTTGTCTTGGCCTTTCTTGGGCACGACCACCACTGGCGATACCTAGGGTGTGGGTCCACTCGAGCGTTCGATGATGTCTTCCCGTAAAAGGACTTGAAGCTCCTCTTCCACTGCTTGCTGAAGGTGAAAGGGTACTTTCCGGTGGTGATGTGCCACTGGCAGTACTTGCTCGTTGATCTGGAGCTTGACTTTAAAATGTGCTAGCTTGCCAAGTCCTTTAAAGAGCTTTGGGAATTTGTGGATATTGTCAGGTGAGTCCTCTACTTTGTATAAGAGTTCACAAGTTTTAGACGTTCTGCTGTAGGCAGGCTGAGGAAGCAGTCCACAGCTTCCGGTCCTTCAATCACGTGGATATAGGTTTTAATCGTTCTGTCCTTGTATGTTAGAGTAGTGGGAAAACAGCTAAGGCATGGTAAGGGCTCTCTGGACATCCATGTGTAGACTCTTACAGCCGCTGGTTCTAGTTTGGGCTTGGGATTCATGCTTTGGTATTCAGTGGTACAGATATAGTTGAGCGAGGCACCAGTATCCAGAACAAATTTGGTAGAGTGGTTTCCTATCTGGATGTGTAGTCTTGGGGTATTTCTTTAGGCGGTCCGGATCCGACACCATGCACACATATTCGTCACAGTCTTGTGACACAGGCGTGGGTGGGTGAGGATGACGTGGACCTCTGGGATCGGCATGAGCTGCGTGACTGTGTCCCTGATGGGCTCGTCGATCGGTCTCTTCGCCCTTGTATCGCTCGTGCATGATGTCGTGACCCGGTGGTACATTTGCCTTGTCTAACCTCAGTGCGGCGGGTCTGGCAGGCAGCCTCAAAATGATTTTCTCTGCCACATCGGTGACACTGCTGTCCAATGGCTGGGCACTGCCCTGAGTGGGGGTAATCTTGGCCGCATCTGTAGCACTGTGAAGTGTGGCCACGGGCCTGACTGTTCTTGGTCCCTCAACGTGGCGATCCGTTGCGAGGTGGTTTCATAAATCTTCCTGAGGTGCGACGGTCCGAGCGGTGTCTTGGTTCTGTTTGTGATTGCACTCAAAAGACTTGTTCCTTTTTTTCAGTTTTTCTGGCTTCTATTTTCTTGGCATGTTCTTCTGCCTGGTCGTTGATACGAGTCACTTCTTCTATTTTGTCCAGGGTGTAGTGTTTCTTCAGGAGCCGGCGGCACAGTGATTCCGACTGACACCCATGGATGATTCGTAGACGCAGCATGTCCTCTGTATTGAAATTGGCGAACTCGCAGTAGCGAGCTAGTCGCTTGAGGTGGGAAATGAAATTGCTGATTGCTTCATCTCACTCCTGAGATGCCAGATGAAAAGTGTATCTCTCATAGTCAAGGTTTCTCTTAGGGACACATTTTCTGTTCAACGCATCGCGAACATCCGCGTACGAAGCAGTAGCAGGTGGTAGGTCTTTGATGACTTGTCCAATGTCTTTGCGAACTAGATTACGAAGAGCTATGAGTTGTTGTTCGGTATCACGAACTTGGGACGCTTTCATAAAATCTTCGAAGTCCTCAAGCCAATTCTTCCATGCCGAACCCATGCTGTTACCGGACGTCAGTGGCAGGGGCTCAGGAGGACGCAGGTATGACACTCCTAGTGGCATTATCCCAGGTAAAAGAGCATTATGTGCAGGGCATGGCACTGCCTGCTGTGTAGAATCAGGGTTAGACATCACAGCTCTTGACAGCCGCTTCTATGGATTAAAAAATCCTCTTGCGGGCGTTCTACTCTGCTTTGGCGAGGTCCTAGGAGGTTCACGTGTGTGACACCTGACTTTAAAATGGCCGCCCGTTCACTTGTGCAGCTTTAAAATGGTGCACCTGACTTTAAAACGTCTGCCGTTTGGGACTGATTTCATGCAGGCTTACTCTTAGTGAGGTGGAATGTTTGTGTGGAGGCTCACCCTTTTTCCTTTGTGTCTGCTCCTCGTGCTGGCGGACCGCGACTCACTCCAGAGCCTATGGCAGCTCTTGTCAAGCTCAGGATCCTTCTTGCGGCATCAGCTCCTCAGCTGTGTTCACGCCGCATAATTAAGGCATTCTCCCTCCGGTCGCTCGTTGCTCAGGTCTTCTGGGAGGGGGGTTTTGCCGTGGATCCCACCTTCGTCGCCAGTGTCCTGCTTCCCACCCGAAAGGAGACACGGACTCAGGGTTGCTCAGGGGACATCTTTATTCTTTTTTAACTCCCTAGCAGAACTGCTGCTTCCTTTGCGGCTCCTCCTCTTCCTCCTCTGGTCATGCCTGACCTTGGGACAAGACCCAGACAGGCATGACGACACGACAAACCCCATGCCACCCCAAAATACTACTACTTGGAAATTGTTTTCCTTTACTTCTATGGCCATTGGTCTACCTTTAAGCAGCAAGGTTAACCCCCTGGATGGTCGCCCATACATAGAGGGTACAGCGGGTTGAGCAAAACATACAAAACCTTCCTTCGAAAACTGTAGGAGAGTATCCCAAGTTTCCTGGAATAAGAAAATGTCATAGATTGTTATGAACGATTGTCACTCAGGAAGCAAGATCTTGAAACATATATCAGAAATATTCCAACTTAAAATAGATAATGGACATGAGTACTAGGAACAAACACAGTGTTAACCTCATCACAGTAGGGTGGATTTGGGGACAAGGTCAAAGCCTCATGAGCCAACTCTGCCTCTGGTGTCGGGTCAAAGGAATCAAGAAACGTCACAGTTCCAAGCAATACTGTCAAGGCATCCAACTTGGCTGACCTGGGTGCACCATGTCAATTGACCTCATTGCAGTCGGCCAGTGGGAAATATCTATTGCTGTTTGTTAAGCCCCAAAAAGGGTCAGAATAATAATCCCAGGGCAGAGGGTGAAATATTGTTTGAGGGGGCAGTAGAAATAGCCCAGTGGAAGTGTGACAATGGCTGAATTCACAGATGGCATTTGGTATTTGTGGCACAGCAGATTCGCCACAGTACTGGGCTGCCGAAACTTGATTACAATATAGTTACCAGGTATGTTATTTGGAACAGTCCCAACCCAGCTTATTTGTTGGACCATTAAAATGTTGCTTCCATCCAGCAGCTTAAAACTTCTATTTTGTACAAGCCAGTGTATCACCTTATTCCACGCTTGTTCCCTTGACTCTGTTTGGCCATTCTTCAATAAAGGCACACCAGCCATAACCAGGACATAAGTCGAGGCCTCTTGTGGGAGTTGCAAAGTAGTAGCAATGGATTTTCCTTCCCGCATTTTTTAATTATTTGAAAGTACACTGGTTCGCTGACGAGGTGCCATAGCACAATTACTTCCAATGAGGCAATTTCCCTACTCACCTGTGGCAGCCATACCAACCTTGGTTCCCCATACACCATCAAGTGTCAGTTGTGTCTGTTGTATCTGTTGTGTCTTTGGATTGAGTCCTGCTGTAAGGATTCCATTAACTCACTGGGGTTACCAATTGCCTTGCCTCTGCCAGGTATATTACCCAAAGTAGTCACAGGCATGGATTAGGTGCCGAACTTACTGAATATGCTGAATAGGGTGATATGGCTGTGGGCTTCATCAATGATGCTGAACACTTTTCTATGCTGGATAGGTGCTCTTTTATAAGAATTAAGTGTTTTTCCAAAGATTCAATAAGTAAGGGCAACAATGACTATCAGCGATGACTCCACTCCCATTAAATTGTATTTTCAATAGAGTTTGCCTTTGAGCAAGTCTTACAATTAGGCCCTCTATTTCTCTTTGCAACTGAGTTAAAATTGAATTGCTGATAACCTCAGCATTAATAGATGCACTTTTAAGGGTGGGGAGTTATCAATCTCAGTTGTACCAACCAGTATTCTCTTGTGTGGTCCTCCTAAGATCAACCTGAGTTCAGTTTCAGAGTTGTAGACAATGTGCATTGTTTCACTTAGACTGCTTCCTTGACCAAAAGAGATCCTGTGCTCAGTAAGGGTATTGTCAGTGCTTACCACCCCTACTGCTCTCTCAAGCATAGTGTCAATACTTGTGGGTTTATACGATGATGCTGTCTTGCTTGTGCCTTTCCTCTTCCCTCTGTGCTTGCAAAATGACAAGATAAAAGGTTGTAGGAGAATAGGCCTGCATTTATCAGAATAACCCAGCAATGTCCCCACCATGTCTTAAAGTATTCACAACAGAGGGATGACCCTGCCTGGATTGGCAGTGGACGGGCACAGATGGGCCCACTCTTTGCCCAGTTTTCATATGGGCACGCCCGCACTCGTCCCACGCTGTGGGACTCCTCTCAAAGATTTATGGTGCCCTGGCGCCTCCAGTTTACGCCAAGACCTCCATACGGAAGTACTGAGGATGCTGAGGGAGGTAGTTCCCCCAACACCTAGCGGCAACCAAGGTCCCTGGAGGCAGCAAAACAAAGTTACCATGATGTCCCCGGACTGTGGGACTTCTCCCAAAGATTTATGGTGCTCCGGCACCTCCAATCCCACCTCGGTGCCGAAAATACTGAGAATGCTGGGGGTGTAGTTCCCTCCACCCCCCAACCACAGCGGCAACCAGGGTCTGTGGCTGCAGAAGGCAACAAAACAAGGTAACCATTCTTCACTCTAGCACTTGGTTCTCTGACAGAATATCGATGTAACAAACATCGATCTTCTAAGTATCTAAAAACAAATATCGACTTTAAAAATATCGACTCCAATACCTTAACAGGTAAGTGCAAAAATATAAAATCGAAAATATCAAGGTAAAAAATATAGCTGTAAAAAACATTGATTTAAAAAATATAAAAAAATATATTATTTAGGAAATGTATTACATATTAAAATTATTTTTAACAAAATAAATTACAATTTATTATACATTTTAACTAAATATAACAAATACACTTAATTTAAAAACATATAAACACAAATATAAAAATTTATACATATACATATATTTACTTAAAAATAATGTATTAACTATTATCTTTTTTTAATTTTTATACTTAAAAATTATATGAAAATAATATATATCAATGCTTTAAAATAAAAAAGCATTCTATACTTAATTAAAAAATGTAACTATTAAAAATAAAATAAACATACATTTCCCAATACAATAAGTGCAAGACTAGGGAAAGTGTTGGATGGCGGAATAATTAAATGTACTACTTCAACTCCAGGGAGTGCAACAGTAGTGAAAGTGTTGTATTTCAAAGCAGTACAAATTACTTTTCCCACTCCAGTGATAGCAAAAGTAGGGTAAGTGTTGGACAATGGAGGAATTACATTTACTATTCAAACTCCAGTGAGTGCAACAATAGGGAACGTCTTAGGGACCGATTATGATGGTGGAAAATCTGAAACTCTTGGTCCGGAGGTGAGGACCACCGGCACGGCGGTCGCAGGTTTTCTGCTATCGTCCTGATTATTCCCACTGCCAAATTAGGATGGCGGTGGGAATAGGAAAGGCACCGCAGCAGACAGAAAGAGCGTCTGACGCTTTTCTGCCAGTCGACGAGTTGACCGGTGGAAAAAGGGGTTTAATATGGTGGCGGTGTCTGTAAGACACCGCCATCCATATTATGATGCAGGCTCAGAGCAGCCTTTCCAAGGTTGCATTGCCGCCATGGAAAGGCTGGCGGTCCTGCTGTTGGGGGCCCTTTGTGGGTCCCCAGGGTGTGGGGTGCACATGGGGGGTAACTATGATACCCCTCTGCTTTTACATGTACCATGTGGCAGGCACCACGCGGTGCCTGTCCCATTGTGCATGTAAAATTACAGCATGTATATATTGCATTGCGGAGGGTGCTGCTAGCAGAACTGCCCGCTGCAATGTAAAATATACAGGATGTGCCTGCCATACTGGTGGGCGCATCATTATTGAATTGCTCTGATCGCCGCAACAATTGCGTGCGGTCCCCTTAGGAGGTGCGGTGGCGGGTGGGCCCTTAGATAGAGGAGGGGTACAAAATGACTATTCGTACTCCAGTGAGGGCAGAAGTAGGGAAAATGTTGAATAGCGGAGGAATTAAATTTACTATTTCAACTCCAGTGAGTGCAACAGTAGTGAAAGTGTTGGATAGCAGAGGGGTAAACATTACTATTCCCACTTTTGTTGAGTGCAAAAGTAGGGAAAATGTTGGATAGAGGAGGAATTAAATGTACTATTCCAACTCCAGTGAGTGCAACAGTAGGGAAAATGTTGGATGGCGGAAGGGTAAAAATTACTATTCCCACTCCAGTGAGTGCAACAGTAGGGAAAGTGTTGGACAGCAGAGGAGCAAAAGTTACTATTCCCACTCCAGTGAGTGCAACAGTAGGCAAAGTGTTGGATAGCGGAGGGGTAAAAGTTACTATTCCCACTCCAGTGAGTGCAACAGTAGTGAAAGTGCAGGATAGCGGAGGGGTAAAAATTACTATTTCCACTCATTGAATGAAACAGTAGGGCATGTGTGGAATAGCAGAGAGGTAAAAATTACTATTACCACTCCAGTGATTACATCATTGAGGAAAGAGTTGGATAGCAGAGAAACAAAAATTACCAATAACAATTAAACAATTGAAACAAACCAAAGAAATATTTAAAAAGTTTAAAAATCATAAAAATAAATACACAACATTTTAAACATATAAAATTAAATATATTAAACATATACAATGAACACATATTGTAATATTAATTTCACATACAAAAATACAAATAATAAATAAAATAAATTAATAAATACATTTATAAACAATAATTATTTAAAAGTAGTAAATATCACCAAACAAATTAATGAAAACAATAAATCTCTTTATTATATTTCCTACCCTATAACACCACACCAATAACAAAACACTTCAACATATAGTGAGCGTGGTCTACCATCCTTCAGAGAGCATCATCTGTAACAGCTTTAATGGCAATGTATGTACACTGGTGGTACCTCAAACCAGATAGTAGAGCGGTCAGGTAGATAGTTGTCTTCAAGGCATTTAGAGTGAGGGCAGGAAGGAGATAGGTCAATAATTGCTGAGGGTGCTCGTTTTTGGTATTAAGGGGCAAACCTGTGTGTGCTTTTACGCACCTGGGGGAAAAGCTGTTGCCACTGGTGGTTGTAGGCCCATACTTGTAACTGGTTGAAGTATTAATAAAGGTTTTCCAAAAAAAAAAAAAAAATACTACCATTTTATGCCCTTACACGGCTATAATCAATAGATATCCCTATAATGGCATAAGAAGCAGATCCATATTTCAGTAAATCGCCCTTGCAGCCCAAGGCATGGCAAAAGCTACGTTTCCAGCCTACCCTTGCGGGTGACTGGGATATTGAGTCCTGAGAAAGAGATACCAGACCTCATACATTCTATTCCCAAGGTACAGTGCTGACTAAACACTTAGAGAGAATTCTTGAGTCAGATTCTTGGCAAAAAACCTACTTAACTTAAACTGCTACTTACTTACTCCTTCCCACGTATTAGGCTTAGGTCAGGTACACCAGAGTAGGCGTATTTTAGAAGCACCAGTTGAGCACGTTAGCCTATGTATATATGTATATATATTTTATCCATTTTAAAGTGTCTTATGGCTAAGAAATTAGCCACATGATCTCTTGACTGGGTAGGAGTATTCTGCATCATTCAGAAACTCAGTCCATCACCTTTTCCAAAATTGATTTTATCCACACTAAGTGTGGGAGGGTATACTCAGACGTGAGTCCCTAGCTCAGTGCACCATCAGGATTCAAGCAAGCCGGGCCGATGATGGCTGAAATGCCAGAAACCGGTCCACGGTAGCTTGTCTCCTTTCTGGTGAAGAATTGGCTTGGTAGTTTGGTCTGCCCTGTTCCCATCATGCACTGGGACAGGAACAGACTAATTTGCATGTAGCCAGGTTCTGAGCTGGGATGGTGCAGTGAGCTAAAAAACGGTGATGGATCAAGCCCTGATCTCTTGACTGGGTAGGAGTATTCTGCATCATTCAGAAACTCAGTCCATCACCTTTTCCAAAATGGATGGGATGAGGACTCACCTCCTCTCAAAATCCAGTTCAAAAGTCAACCAACTGCACAAAGGCAGTACCCAATTAAACAAGAAGCTAAAAAACAGGTCAGGGAGATCTTAGATCAACTTGAATACCAAGGGGTGATTGAAACATGCACCTCTCAAATGAACAATCCTTTGTTTCCTGTCTCCAAACCAGACGATTCATATCGTCTAGTTTTGGACTACAGACACCTTAACTCATGTTGCAAAACAGTTGCGGTACAAAATTCGCACAGTGCGGCACTAATGAATAACATAGTTCGCAAAAAATACAAAACAACATTAGACATCTCTAATGGATTCTTTTGTCAAAATATCGCACCGGAAAGCAGATATTTGTGCGCTTTCTCAATAATGGGGTCACAGAAAAATTTCTGTCGATCCCACAGGGATTCAAGAATAGCCCAGGATTATTCTCAGCAAGAGTAACAGAGTTACGACAAATGTATGATGATGAGGCATTATCCTATGTCGATGACATCTATCTCACAGATGACGACTTGGATACTCACTTGAAAAGAGTGAACACCATAATACTTGGGTTTGCAGCAGAGGGTTACAAATTCAACTTTAAAAAGTCACGAATTGCCCATCTAACTGTCCTATTTTTAGGATACAAATTATCAAGTGAAGGCAAAAGCCTAGCAGACAACTTCTTAGAGAAGTGCGCTGTACTTCAAGCACCAAAAACGCTGAAGAACTTACAATCGATACTAGGCTTCCTGAATTTCGGAAGAACTTACATTCTAAATTATGCGGAGAGAGTTAAACCTCTCTACGAATTAATTAAACCTGATTTCAAACCAATACATTGGACTCAAAAACACACAGAAATTTTGCGATCACTGCAAACAGACATGTTAGCTAAAACAAAATTAGAAACACGCGACAATACACGCAACCTTGTTCTCCGAGTCATCCCAGGAAGATGCGGATTCACGTACCTGACCTCCAATGAGGGAGAAACTGTACCAATAGCTTACAAATCACACTTATACACAAAAGCGGAAAAAACATTCAGTCTTACAGAAAACACTGTCAAGGCCGTTCAGACGGCTATAGCAAAAGAAAGAGCCCTAGCCCAAGGCAAAAGAATAACTGTTTTTACAGCAGAATCAGCCTTTGAGGCATTATTCAGCCCAGTTAATCTAAAAACGGTGGCACTGGATCCAAAATGGGTACAGTGGGAAAATTCTCTTGCTGCAGAAGACGTGACATACTATTTTGTCCCGAACATGAAAAAACTGAATGATTTGAAAAATGAAGAAGAATATCCTCTGCCAATCGAAATTCTGCCTCTCGAACAGTACTCTTGTATAATCTATACAGACAAATTTGTACAGCATTACAATGTAGATGATAAATCCTACAATGCAGCCTGCGCGATTGTTGAAGGTCGCTGGCTCTGCGGTAAATTCAGACCAAAAATAACAAAAACTGAATCACTGAGAAACTGTTTGGCTCAACGAGCTGAAATCAGATCTTTAAAGATGGCGCTTGAAAATGCCGAACGTGAATTCCCGACACTAATAGTGTGCGATTCGCATTTCTGCGTCAAATATTACAATATCGATTTGCAGAACTGGGTTCAAAACGATTACAAAGATGACACAGGTGCCGCAATCAAGCATAAAATGGTTTGGAAACAGGTAGTTCTTTTACAGAAAGAACTACAGAACACTCACGTGATACATACTCTGAGTCATCAACGTAATGGCATTCACGTTGCAGGGAATTCATTGGCTAATACAGCCACAGCGGAAGCAGCTCAACCGGCTTCCGTAGCCACAAAAAAGCGTTCAGAAAAATACATAGACGGGGAAACCATGCTGGCGGTAAAAACGTCTTCAAAAGTCAACTGTACAGCACTACCCGTGAACTATCCACTCAATTATACATACGTAATAGATGTAAACTCCGTTCCTTTTGCTCAAATCCCTGGAGTGGGGGATAGGGTAATTCCAAACATGAACAGGAGAGTCTTATTAATAGCAGACGCACACATGGGTGAAGGTCCAAGGCACAAACAGATGAAGGAATCTCTGACAGAATTACAATCAGAAGCCTGCAACATTATACATTTGCAAAAAGCTGTCCAGACTGCAACAGAGATCGCAGTAACGAGCCAACCAAAGTATTGCCATGGCTATTTCTGTAGTTAGCATAAGGCTATCTATACATAAAATCCAGCGTCCTATTAATTCCTTTTTTAGACTATATTCACTTAAAGATGTGGCCCCAGCGCTCGGCTGACGCCAGAACTGTTATAAAAGATTTGTGAATCTTTATCGGCACATACGCAATTGCCATGCTTAATTCTGACCAGGGTCCTGCTTTTAGCTCTCGAGCTTATAAGGAGACCATGACCAGCATGGGCATTGGGTTGCGGTACTCTTGTCCCTTCCATCCTGAGGGAAACGGGATTGTGGAAAGAAAAAACCGAGACATAAAGCAATCTATAACGGCAAAGGTACTAGGTTCGGGTGATGGGTGGGTCCAGCATTTAACAAGTGTCCAACGTAGTCTTAATAATCTGCCAAGAAATTCTCTAAAAGGTTTCAGCCCGTACAAACTATTGTTCGGAACTGGAATGTATATACATTCAGGATTTAGATAGTCTAACTTCAGTGGTAGAAGATAAGAAAAAATGCTTTGACATCAAAGATCGTTTGGCTGTTTTACAGGACTTAAATGAAACAAGAAAAGCCCTGAGCAACATAAAGTTAAAACAGCAGCCAACAACCACTGAAGGCACACCACCTGTCCCAGCAAGACCTGTCTGTATTCCAAAGATTGGGGATCTGGTCAGAGAGAAAATAGCGGTGAAGAAGGAATTTGGGCCTTCTCACACAAAAGCAGTACCTGTCTTAGCAGTCAACGGAACGAGATCAGTTGTGCTACCGCCCCTTGCTGGTAAAAAGGAGAACCGAGTTGTATCCATCGACCTGGTAAAACCACAATAATGTGGCCAATAATAAGTAGTCGGCCCAGTGGACTCCCAAGAAATAGCAGAATACCAACATTTGCTACTATCCAAGAGGTTCAAACTGAGAGACTAATCACATTTTATAAACCTGCAGTGAATACAAAAGGACTATGCAACAATGCCATGGAACTTGTGCCTCTTGAAACCCAAATTGAAACAGTTTGTCAGGAAACACCAGTCTACAACGATGTAGCCTCAGACTGTGCTAATGAAAGACAAATTGAAAAAGCAATTCCAACAATTGACAGAACTGCATCAGGCTACTTCATCAATTTCGATAACTTTTCTGAAGATCAAAGCGACCCTGAAGTAACACCAGCAACAAAGACTTTTAAAGACAAAGCAACAGAACTCTTTCATCAACTCAAAGAAACTTATCTTATTTCTCCATGGTTAGAATTTTGGATTGTGTTCGGTGTACTTTTCCTCCTGATCTGGCTCACCATGGTACTTTGTTTGGGTAAATTAATTGAGGGAAAATATAGTACAATGGACACAGCAAGTCAGAACATCAACTTGGTCCTAAAGCCACACAAGTCATCTCAGATCGAGAAAAGAGAACTGTCATCAGTGAATGTCACAGCCATTCCAATACCCGGGGGGGGGGGGGGTAATTTGGGACAATACGGATTACGAAATCTATGGTCCGGTTGAACTCTTGAAATATCCTCACCAGTTCAAGGTTTCATTAAGTGACTTTGTGAAACCAAGTACATTCTCTGATGATTGGGACTTTGAAAGCATAAATAATATGATGTCAGATTTAGTAATGTCAGCAAAACTTACAGAACATGATGATTTACAGGGTTCATCGAACTATGAACAGATGTATTGCTATAACCACTATGCACACCACTACTTTCATAAATCTGCTCAACCTAGAAATGTTTTTAAATATAATCAATGGGAACATTGTGAAACTCCACCTAAAAGCAGTTCAAAAACATTCTATGAGAAATTCACATACTTCTCAGGGTTTAACACAAGTGATGCAGAAACATTTTATTACAAACTGTTAGATAAAACAGGGACAAAAAACATGCTGACAAATACTAAATTGATTTATTCGGAAACATTTTATGAGAAAATGATTACATTTGGTTTTGATTTCTGGAAAACTAACATTGAAACAAAAACCATCTGGGGTATAAAAGAGTGGCAGGTACAAGGCCTAGAAGCATTATTTCGAGCCTGCATGATCCCAGAAAAAATAATGTTCTTGAATGACACCATTCAACAAACAACCTGTCTTGGCATGGCCAAGATCAAAGACTTAAACAAACAGTCTATTCCAAAGCCAATACCTGATAATACAACCACAGATATTGAGATAGACATATCCCAAATTTTAGATCAAAACAGAACACATCCTGATTGGAAAAAGTGGTTGATCTGGTCAACAGACACAAATAAATGTCAAGATAGATTCCTGAACAAAATACAGGGGTTAAAAATGACCAGACCAGACCCTAGATACTCCGAGAGACAACATACAGGGATAGTAACAACATACAGTGTAGGGAAACTCTGCCTTGAATGGCTACAAACATCCACACTGGCAGAAATTAACTACATGCGCGCTAGCGGGTTTTCCCTCTGTGCGCTGAAATTTAAAAATAGAGCCTTACGTGACAAAGCCAGCTCGTCATGCACGCAGTGCAGGTAACGCCCATGACGAGCTGGCTTTGTCACTAGCATCGAAGGGGTTAAGCAACACTTGACTTTACTTAAAGATGGTGCTGACTTGCGCGATTTCATAATGGGACCACGCAAACAGCGTCAAAAACGTTTCATAGCAGCCAGTATATACGCTGCATACAACGAAGCATGGAAAGTGACTCAAATTGAGACTGCAGAGAAAATATGAGAAATTGATCGTATTCATTTGGAAAAATCACTTTCTTTTGTGGACAATGGGTTAATGACTCTGTCCTCCAGAATCTATTCACTGGACAGTATTGTATCATCTGCTATAGATATAATAGATCAGGACTTACTAATGTTACAACACGGTCAGTCCCAATTATGTTCTATTGTACAGCTAGGCTGGATGTTGCAAAATCTGCGTTCAGGCTATGTGCCTTGGCGTTTAATCAACATAACGTCATTGTTCTCTATCTTTAACCTTACTGATAGACAAATCAGTTTGGCACAAAAAGGAGCAGACTATACGATTCTGAGCATTGAAAAACTTGAGAGATTATCATTGACAATGTCAGAAAGACCTGTCATTGAATGGATAATATACGGAATTATCACAATTCCGATAACAACTTTCCAATTTACAAAATGCCAAGAGTATATACCAGCAGGCCAGTATGAAAAGTTGGGTAAAGGGTACATTAAGTCATCTTTGAAAAATTACCTTATACACATACATGTTATAGTGACAAAAACCAGAATGTATTTCTTAGTGGTAATAATTGTAAACGATCACTGAGCGGTATACTTCTGTGCCAAGGTATTAATTTACATGGGGCCTGTGAGGGGACTTCAAATAACCTTTCATGCCACCAGCACGGCACAGCTGCAACACAAATAGAGCCATTCTTTAGACAACTTTCTAACTGGAGTTACGTTCTAATAACGGACCACAGCTGTTGTGGCATGGTGCCAGAGAAAGCATATCTCGTAAGCGTTCGTTCCATGGTCACTTGCTGTATGCAAGCATTGTATCCAATCGTCCCTACTGATACCGAGGTGACGATTTGGCCTCCGTTGAATATCTCTTCTATAGAAATTGATGCTTTAAGCAGAATGAAGTCTGTGCTTTTACAGACAACAGTGCCTATTTCGAAGTTGCCCCATGCATTTCGTAGAAATGCTAAGCCAAATCCTAAATATGTCAGATGCCAGTGGTATCGCAAATGTATTTAAGACAATTTTTTCGGGACTGTTAATCCCCTTCGAAGCAGTCCTGGGCATCTTTCCCAATTTTGTCCGTTCGGTCTTTGGCGGCCTACTACTACTTTTGGGACTCGTAGCAGGAATCTTATTTTTGACCCTTCTGCTCCGATATGGCAAGCCAAAATGCAGACATGACTCCAGCAACAATGGAAGAAACAATCCTAGCAATACTCTACCGGGACCGCATAACTAAAGTCCTTGGATTAGCCCGGTTAAGAGATCTGAATATGACCTGGTTTCTTTCATTCAGACCTATATGGCAGAAGTGCATCTTACCTGTGCTTCGATATATGCTATGCGAAGAAGAATGCGTGTTGGACACCTGTCTTACACTATAATCAGCAGTACCAATGGATATCGATACTTTGCTAAGTCCAGTAACGGCTCATGCATCGTGTTGTCCCCAGCGGTTACCAATCCTGATGACGGCATTCGTTGAGACTTCTCCACTACGATTAGGTGGTGGCAGTGAAGCAAGAAATGAGAACAACATCACCCAGGTACGACCTTCTGTGAGCATTGCTGATCCCGACACCAATGAAAGCAATCATTCTCACGACTGCCCAGTTACAACCTTTTCAACCATGGTCGAACTTTCACCTGAAGCTGTAGACTGTTTTTTTGCGCATCTATCTGAAGTAATGTTCTCCCCTGAACCAAAAGAATAACTTTTAAGCAAACCGGCACACAGCGTTCCCCTGAACTCTGAATTCGGCCTTCAGCTTTGAAAAACAGAAGCTACTGAAAACATTTGGAACTATTTTTTCCTCTGAAACGAAATTATTTTTTCCAAAATCCCAAAATATTTACCTTTTTTTTTGGCACATGTACTCTGCTTACAGTAGGGCTATTCATAAAGAACAGAGCTTCTATTTTTGGTAATTCTAGAGACAATATATTACCTCAGCCTCTAGCACACTTACAAGTAATCTCATTTATATGTGATGAAATAGTCTCGACCTTCTTTTCTGTAATTAAGAGACATTTCATGTGTAATTTTCGCAAATCGTTCAGCTAAAAATATATGCATTTTTTTGAATTATTACACTGCTTAAAAACGTGCAGTACCTATAATCTTCCGTGTATTTCGCATACAACATTTCGAATGAAAAATGTATTTTGGGGTGGGTTGGAATACACATGCATCTTTATTGCTTAGTTTTTAGCAATTGATGGACAAAAAATCGTGGAGTGGGTGTAGTGTTTTTATCTAGGAACCTGAATCAATACTACCATTTTATGCACTTACACGGCTATAATCAATAGATATCCCTATAATGGCATAAGAAGCAGATCCATATTTCAGTAAATCGCCCTTGCAGCCCAAGGCATGGCAAAAGCTACATCCTTAGATTCCTAGAAAGCACAACAAGTTCTTTCAACACACCAAACCTCCAGCAACCTGGGAAATCCCCACTTGCTTTGTTTTGATTTGTAATAGAACTCCTGCGAGCACTGTAAGAATGGCGAGTTCTTAGTGACATCTTTATTGACGTCTTATATCCAAACCTTACGTCAAACTTGGCACCTTTCAGTATAATCATACCAACGTTGCCTTAAGCAAACACACAGTGGTGGTTTCGGAGCAGAGCAGCTAATCTACTTGCCGAGAGCCCAACAGACGCGGAGAGCCCACGGACGCTGCCCCTCCTCTTTGACGCGCTGAGAAAGACGCTGTCTTTTCTCCTGCCGAGAAAATCCAGCTCCGGCGTTTCCAGCCTACCCTTGTGGGTGACTGGGATATCAAGTCCTGAGAGAGAGATACCAGACCTCCTACATTCTATTCCCAAGGTACAGTGCTGACTAAACACTTAGAGAGAATTCTTGAGTCAGATTCTTGGCAAAAAACCTACTTAACTTAAACTGCTACTTACTTACTCCTTCCCACGTATTAGGCTTAGGTCAGGTACACCGGGGTAGGCTTATTTTAGAAGCACCAGTTGAGCACGTTAGCCTATGTATATATGTATATATATTTTATCCATTTTAAAGTGTCTTATGGCTAAGAAACCATATCAATGCTTTTACAGTATTATTTCATAATACTCCTTTTACTGTACGTACTTTACTTTACATTAAGTATTGCAATTGTGGCAATTCATTTCTCTTGCATGAGAAGGAAGACTACTCAATAAATAATACCTTTTATTGAAAACGCCCGTCTCTCTAGTCTCTGCACCCTGGTGAAATTAAGAATGCACATCTGACTGAGTGAAATAGCTGTCTATTGTTTCACACGACTCTAGAGATTGACTTTATTCTGAGGGAGCAAAGTTGTCATGTGTATGCGGTTGTCGGAAGCTGAATCCCTTCTTGTCTGAGCCAGGGAAGCTGATCCCTTCCTATTCAGTCAAGAAAGTTTCCAGTGACCTCTGAGCTAGCTGGCGCAAACCTAAATTAAGTCTAACATAGTCAGTAGAGACCTAGATGACCTCAGTCCTACGTCTACACTGCTGTTTATGTTATTCTAATGCGCACGGCGTATAGGGAAAATAGGAACTACACTACAAGGGGTTGCCTCCTGTCTCACTTTGGGTCGCTGGATTAAAGCTGTGATCTCATTGGCCTATCAGGGCTCTGATTTGCCATGCCCCTCGGGGTTCAGGAGAGGTCCACCAGGGGTGTGTCTGCTTCGTGGGATGCTTTCCATGGGGTTCCCCTTGATGAGATTTGTCGGGCGGGGACTTTTGCATCCGAGTCCACCTTTGTGAAGCATTATCGCTTGAATTGTGCTCTGTCTGGTCGGACAAATTTTGGTTCTGGTGTGTTGCAAGCTGTAGGGGTACCCCCTCTGTCTGATTCTGTTTGTTATTAAACATTTCACTTGCTGCACTCCTTGGTGTCTGGTCTGTTTCAGTTTGTGGTATGCCAAAGGCCTTTGTGGGGAGTTGCTTTGGTATGCCTCATGTGTGATGACTGGGTCGAGGACGAGGGACGTAGAGGTAATGCTATGATTACTTTAGGTAATCCCCATTACTCTTAGTCCTACTCGTCCACGACCCAGTCATACTTCCTACCCGCCCTCCCTTTCCAGGCCTTTGGTGCTTGGTATGTCAGGATGTGCTTTTGGTGGTGAGGTATGTTATAGCACCTGACAGGAGGGTGGGTGGAGTATAAAAAGCATTTCCTGTTTTGTTTCCTGTCTTGTGGAATACCTCATGTGTGATGACTGGGTCGAGGACGAGTAGGACTAAGAGTAATGGAGATTACCTAAAGTAATCATAGCATCAGAGCTGCCAAGCTAACATAGCGACCAGAGACAACAGAAAAAAGTAATACAATTAAAATAGTGTGCAAAGTACAAAGTTATAAAAACATTAAATATTAAATCAGTGATCAACAATAAGACTTAGGAACCAGTCAACTTCTAAAATGGATAGAAAGAATGCAAACAGAGTTTGGGTCTGCTATGCTTAATGTTCCAGAAGGCTGTGGTACAGACTGAAGGCATGTAAATGTGAACATTGTGTATTTATAAGCCAGTACAATATATATCGAGAAATGTTAACAATTTAGTACAACAGAGTTATAATGCTTCTGTTGCACTCAAACTAAACAATAAGTTAACACTCAGGGCCTGATTACGATGCTGATCGGACGTGCATCTAATCGTGTCAGTAGTTCCAACCAATGAATTTGGATGCACCCTTCTATGAGAGCTTGCGCCGATGTCAGACAAGGGCCAAAGCACAACCCGCATTGGAAAAATTGATGTTTGCAAACATCCATGCTTTATTCGGTGCTTGCAAATCATCTTCTCACCAGTCGCTGTTGCATGAAGACTGAGCTGCCTGTCAGGATTCTTTCTATACAAGATTTACTTTAATTCCACTAAATCCATGCTACCCTAGGGAATGGCAGTTCACTGAATTCAACATCTATCACCAATAAGAACTCTGTAGGACTCAGGGACTTGGAAGTGTTACACCCCTTCGTGCCTAGCCTCATGTTATATTGCATTGCCATGTGCATAGTGTATGTGACCTTGTAACATATTTCTCATATGCCAATATTTCCACCTTGAGCTCTGCTGGTAAGACTATTGTGACATCTTTACCTGAAAAATTGTATTGGAGGTGGCACGCCTGAGGAAGGCAGTTCTCTGCCGAAACGCGCGTTGAGACCTCTTGGAAACCACCCTACAATTATAGAAATCCATGAGATGTTATGTTCTAATTATTCATTATGTGCTATTCTTTTTGGCCAGACATTTAATCATTTTATTATGCTGACAATGTATAAAAAAAATCCTTAGAAGGAGGTATGTGTGAATGGATGATTGATTGTAGCTAGTATGTTATGTAGTCTTTTTCTGTGACTAAATGTCTATGAAGCTTTAGATAATTTATATGATCATGTTTTAGTATTGTTAATGAAGTATCCCTAGGAATTTCACAGCATGCAAACATCAATGTGCCAGGCACCATGTGGTGCATGGCATGCGGGGCTTGGATGTTTGGAGGCCTCATAGCAAAGGCAGTGGAGGGATGGTGCCCTGCTAGGGGCCCACAAATTCAATTTCTGACATCCTTCCAATGGGGACCGGCATTGAAAGGCTGCCTGAAAGGGAAATTATAATCCCTTCAGCGGAACCTAAGCAGGCACTGCCCCATTGTAGGAGATTACTTTTTTTGTATCGTCGGTTGATCCCTTCGCATGCTGCCTCCAACCTCTGCACATCTTAATGTGGCAGTCGACGGCAGCACTAGATGGTGATGAGACGTCGGGTGCGGTCTGACCAGCATCATAATGAGGGCTCAAATGAAGGTAGTGCGCTGTCAACTCAACACATATGTCCAAATGAAAATTACTACAAAATGGCATTTTTTTAAATGTAATTTACTACCATTGACTACTCATTGGAAGTGCTGCAGGTGCACTGTCATCCGGGACAAGGAGTGTTTAGATGCTGATCTTCGTAATGATGTTCCGCATGGCATTCCTCAGACAATTTTCTCTAGTTACTACCTGAAGACATTTGTGTGAGTGAAAAAGGTCAAAATGAAGGAAAATGTGCAACATTCTGGTCCAGCAACTCTCAAACCAGCATTTTGTCCTTCGTTTTGACATTATAAACTCAAAATGGGGTAGTACAATAGACCTGGGATTAACAAAGGAGTTCCCAAGGAGAATTCACTGCACCGTATTGATATGCACCATAGAGTGAAAGCATAAAAGTTTGGCTAAATGTATATCTCGCATAACACCCATTGAGGGGGAACATACCTCTTGATCAACCTCCTTCGATGGAATCCCTCTGACATTAGCAAAAAGCCTCAGATTCTCTTTAACAGTTAGAGCATCAAATTTAACGTCAAATTGTGGGCAAAAGCCAACAGTGGTCTTTGCAGTCTGCAGGGCATCCTCCATTTCTGATACTCTATGATTGTAAATGGATACAACTCCTGAAAAAAAGAGTAAGCAGAGCACTATTCATGGCAGTCGATACTTACAGAACAATTTAATATATTGATATGCCTATAATGTGAAGATTAGAACATACTAACGGAAATTTTAAGAAGTGGTAACACTAAAGATTTGAGCCCCATGAGACTAATAGAAAGATTTGTATAAAGTCCATGGAACGTGTATCAAATTTGGTGATACAGATTTGATTTAAAATCTTAGGAACTCTTGATAAATCTTAAGAAAGTGCTTGTACTGGTAAAATAACTCTAACATTGTTGTTCTGTATATGTACTGAAGTTTCAGAATCCTATGTTTATACAAGGCTAAGCATATAAAAAGTGTATCCAACTATACCTGAAATATCTTTCCTAGGCAATATTGGTAATTAATAATTGGACTTGTAAACTGCTTGGGGTGGGAAACAACAGTTACAAATCTTGCGTTACAATGCATGCTTTTATCCCACGTGCCATTACAACAAAAATGGCTTGCTGTAGATGGTATAAGGTATTGGATTTAACTCCAACACCTTCCCTACTGTTGCACATACTGGAGTTGAAATAGTAAATTATACTATTCAAATATCCATCACAACCCCGATAGCAAGTTGGGGTAAAAAATTGCATTGTAATGGCATGCGAGGTAAAAGCATGCGTTGTAATGTCATACAGCTGCTTGGGGTATAGAGCCCTCCCCGAACCACGTCAAACACAATCTCATAAAAATCAAATTAGTATGCAAGCTCAGCCAACGTGAATGTGTTAATTTTCATAACCATCATCAAAACTGTGTCATCATGTCTTTTTTAGTTTTATCTCCTTTATTGGAAACTGAAATTTCTAGCGTATTGAAGTCTAAAAATGAAAGCCTCTTCCACTTTAACATAAACATGTGTAGCGCGCTGGATGCACTCTCACCGATACATTTAACTTTAAACTCAGACTACTAACACATTTAGCAAATTTACTGAAAATTTTCACCCACATCTACAAAACTATCGGATGCATGCTGACCCATCTCATCTGTCAAATAAATTGGTAAAAGTAGAGACTAGGCGAATGCCTGCAAGCTTCAAAGCCTTTGGAAAATGGATGCAAACCATCTGGCAATAATTCATCAGTTAAAATACCAAAATCAAGTTGCTGTAATTCCAAGCAGATTGTAACTGCTAGGTCATAAACCCTGGGATCATGCAATATGCTAGTCACCCACACACAGGATTTAGCCATTGGATTTGACTGTGGCCTGCCATTTAAAACTCACGTCAACAATTTGGAAGCTACCACCATGACCACATTATGGGCCATATGTAGGTAATCAACATTTACCAATTCTAAAATACCGAATTTTACCGATTCGGTATTTCAGAATCTGTAAATGGTATATAGATAAAAATTCGGTAAATATTACCGAATTGGTAATATTCGGTATTTAAGAATCGGTATTTACCGATTCGGTAATTCCCATTCATTCCTATGAGCCTGGAGGCCCATAAGAATGAATGGGAAGCCATTCACTATTACCGATTTGGTAAATACCGAATCGGTAATAGGAGAGCATTTTCAAGGGTGGCAGGGTGTCACATTAACACCCTGTTGCACCTCTGAATAGTGCATGGGTACACATGTGGTACACATACATGCCCTAAGGGCATGTATGTCTGCCACATGGCACTTTTAAAAAAGAAAATAATTGCTTTTTGAAAGGTATTCGGTATTTACCATCAACTTGTAGTTGGTGGTAAATAACGAATCCTTACATGAAAAATGCACTCACTTGAGTTCTCCCCACATTAAGGATTCAGTAATTTACCGAATCGCTTTTATATTACCGTTCGGTAAATTACCGAGGGCCCGATGTAGGTAAATCTACATTTACCACTTCATAAATACCGAATCATACCGAATCGGTATTTATGAAGTGGTAAATTAGAGGGGGGGAGATGTAGGTATTTCAGATTCGGTAAATACCGAATCTGTAAGATTCGGTATTTACCGATTCTGTAAATACCGATTCGGTATCCCCCATTGCTTCCTATGGGCCTTGAAGCCCATAGGAATCAATGGGCATAACGAATCGGTAATTACCGATTCGGTAATTACCGATTTGTGCAAGGGTGCAGGGGGTGTCACTTTGACACCCTCCAGCACCCCAAAAAAAGGCATGTGAGCCATGTGGCACACAGACATGCCCTAAGGGCATGTCTGTCTGTCACATGGCATAGGTGTGCATGCACACATGTGCATGCACACCTGGATTCGGTATTTTAATACCCAATTGGATTGGGTGTTAAAATACCGAATCTGAAGGGCCTGTGGGACTGAAAGTAGTCCCACCTACATCCCAAATTTAAAAAATCGGTAAAATTACCGATTCAGTATTTTTGCGATTCGGTAATTTTACCGAATCGGTAAAATACCGAATCGGACAAAAAAAGGTCCCCTACATCTCAGTAGGCCAAATACCGGTCGGAAACGGCCGAAATCGGCCGTTTCCGACCGGTATTTGGTACCTACATCGGGCCCCGAATCCTTAAACCTGCTTCCTACATCTCAAACCCTAAATACCAGTCGGTAACGGACGAAATTCGGCAATTTCGGCCGTTACCGGCCAGTATTGGGCTACCTACATCTGGCCCAAAGACACTAAGAAAACCACTGCTATACTTCTTCCTACCAAAGATAAGGAATTTCACAGTCCACTTATTGTTACAGAATTCAGTGTTTGGCAAAATATCAGGTGCCTGACCAGTTACTGCAAGCTGTACCCTCACCTCAGATAATCCGATCCTAAAATGGCATGCAGAGTACCCCTCACAGTTCAGGTCCACCCAGTGTGGTAGAAGTCCCCAACCAGGATACAATGCACAAAAGAAGTTCCCTGAAAATTTTTGCTTTATTTTTATAATAATTTTATTCAGTTTAAAGCCAGCTGACTCAAAAACATTAGAACCAGTGACATCTAGATATTGTTGCTCTGCTGGTGGCACTGGCTTGTAAGATGTTATGATTGTAATTCCCTAAACTGCTTGAAAAATGTGTAAGAGTATGAAACAATGTTGACAAACAAGAGATGATAGAGCAGCGTGCACATTGGACCAGCATCACCTCACCATCAGAAAGAGGGCAGAGTCCACTCAGAATATTCAGCAGAGTTGTTTTACCAGCACCGCTGTGACCAAGTAGTGCTGTGATCTGTCCTTCATAGACATCAAATTGCAAACCTGGTGTGGGATGGCAACGAGAGAACAAGTGTTTTAGTTTTAAACATGTCTCCACCTACTAGCAAGCAAGGAGTAAAGAATGTACCACAACATAATACCTAACTAGGGAAATATGCATTCCTGTCTTCAATTTGTATGTTTTTTCCCATACGCTTGGTGCTACGCTATTGTTGTATAGATAACCCTTAGAGTGAATAATGACCAATGTACCATCTGAACATATGGTTGAACCATTTTTACAGTCACTTGCAGTATATAGTATGTAACATGAACTCATCTTTTTCAAGTTTCAGGTTATGATTATCATCTTTGCTGCATTAATAGTGGCCAAAGCCTAGATGGAAATATGAGCTATGATGAGAGTTGATTTACAGTTGTTTGCAGTTTTTCTGTGTTTACACTCTAGGGCAAAGTGTAAATACTTCCATGAAAATGCTTGAGAGGAGAACAGCAAATGAAAATAGCAAAAAATGTCTGAGTCAATAACAGCATGTGACCTGATAATCACCTAAAACTGAAAGGTGTGAAGAGTAATGCAAACATTTCGTGTCCAATTACAAGGATTGCATTTGCAAACTCCAAACACATTATTTTCATTGAATTACCAATTACCAATGTGACTTTCAATTTACCAGATTTAGGATTTATTGGTATCCCATAGATTGTAAAAAGATTTCAGGGTCAATTCTAGCTAGTGGTCCATTCCATTAAGGACACCACCAGCTAATTTTGGTTTATTAGCTAGCACAACTTTGTCTTACGACCTCGGACCTGGGGATCTGGGTTCGAGTCTCGGTAACGACGCCTAAACCTCCTGTGATTCTGGGCAAATCACTTAAGGCCAGATGTAGGTAGGCTGTTACTGATCGGTAACGGCCGAAAATACCGATTTTGGGCCCTTACCGATCGGTATACAGCCATTGAGATGTAGGGCAAAGAAAAAAGTCAAAATCGGAGCGAAAACCGAATCGGAATGAGTACCGAATGTAAAAGAATCCGATACGTACATACCAAAAATCGGATATGTAACGAATCGGTAACACACCGAATCGGATGCAAACACCGAATCGGTCCATGTACCGAATCGGTAGTGACACCGATTCGGAAAATAACCGAATCGGTCCATGTACCGAATCGGTAGTGACACCGAATCGGAAATTATCCGATTCGGTCCATGTACCGAATCGGTAGATACACCGATTCGGACATGAGCCGAATCGGAGAACCTACCGATTCGTTGGAATCACCGATCGGGAAATTCCCCGATTCGGACAGATGGGGAGATGTAGGTAGGCACAGAAACACCGATTTCGGCTCAAAATCGGTAGAATTCACTCGGTATTTACCATGGATTACAATCAGGTGGTAACCAACTCCAACCCATAAAAACAGCCCCAAAATGCATTGCAACTTGCAGGATGGCAGCTTTTTATGTCATTGCGAGGCGGCTACGGTTACAGCAGGAAGGACAGAGGGAATGGCAAAGAAATGAACAGGTCTACAGACAGAGGATAACCCTGTTCATGCTCACAGAGGCAGAGATCCTACAGAGATACAGGCTGGACTCTGACACCATTCCTGAGCTCATCAGGGACCTCAAACCATTGTTGGACCACCACACCCCAAGGGCACACGCCATCCCAGCACACGTCCAGGTGCTATGCAGCCTACACCTGCTTGCGTCTGGCAGCTATCAAAGTGGAGTTGCAGCGGCAGGAGGGGTGACCCAGAGCAGCCTGTCAAGGTTCTTCCACACATTCCTTGACGCCATGATACACAGGATGGACCAATACATCTCTTTCCCTGCAACCCACGCAGAACTGCTACAAACTAAAGCTGACTTCTACCAGATGGCACAATTTCCCCAAATCATTGGCTGCATAGATGGCACGCACATTCCGATTTGCCCACCAGCGGACACAGAATACATATACCGCAATCGGAAGTCTACGCACACCATCAACGTGCAGGTGATCTGCAATGCGAAGTGCACCATCACAGACCTGGTAGCAAAATTCCCAGGGAGTACCCACGACTCCTATATATTCCAACAGAGCGGCATCTATGCACGGCTGATGGCTGGCGAATTTGGTGAAGGATACCTCCTAGGTGAGACACATCATCAGACCCCCATAACACAAAGTAGCCAGGTGTAATACATGTATGCATGTGTGTAATGTTACCCCTTTCCCTCCCAGGCGACAGTGCATATGCCCTCCGCTCATTCATACTCACCCCCGGCCCCTACCTCAACCCCTCCACACCCAGCCAAAGGAGGTATAACCGGGCCCACAAAAGCACAAGGAATGTCGTCGAACGGACCTTTGGCATCTGGAAAAGTAGATTCAGATGCCTGCACAAGAGTGGAGGTGCAAGGCAGTGTACCCCCATCACCTGCTGCAAGATCATAGCTGTATGTGCAATGTTACACAACCTTGCGGTGAAAAAGGGCACTGAGGTGGAGTTGTCTGACTACGAGGACCATGACGACGACGAAGCTGTGCCACTAACACAGCCAGCTGGGGTGTCTACGCCAAGTGATGGCAGATACAGACGTGAGGAGATTACAAAAAACTATTTCTGAGTGAGTACAGATGCACAGACACGTAAATGGTTGTGGTGAAAAGCAAATTTTAATACTGTTGCAACACAGTTACTGCACTGATGTGCAACAAAAAAAAAGTGTAATAGCTAAGAAAACAAAAGTCTAAGGTCCAGGTTGCCTCACCCGCCCTTGCAAGCCTACTTCTTTGAGCGCTTGGCAGCCCCACTGGGGTGTCCCTCGCCCCCTTCAGAATGTCCTGCCGCTTCTGCGGAGCGCCTGGTGCTCCTGCGTGGCTCTGACGCAGCGCTGGCCGGGCTGCTGCGGCTGCTACTGTCCCCAGCATCCCCCAGGTCCAGGGCAGGATTTGCGGCAGTTTTAGAGTAACTTCTGCTGACTACATATACCATGATGCTTGTCTCTTGTATGTTGGTTACAGTACTGTGCTGGGGTTTGGCTGTGCATTGTGTCTAATGGGGAGGTGTCTGGTAGGGTGTGTCATGATGCGCATGCTTCTTACCTGTAGCTGTGGCTCTGGCTGAGCTGTCCAGGGTCCCAATTCCGGTCACGCTCTCCCTCTCAATGGTGCTGGACACCAGTTCCTCCAGCTCTGTGAGGGGTGGCGCCGGGTTACTGCCTCCACCTGTCACTCCAGCTTGCCTCTGGATCTCAGCCATCTTACGTTTGGTCAGGCTGCGGATATCATAGAAGCGCTTCTTCAGCTCATCAAGGGACCTGGGGGTGACACCCACAGCATTGACCTTTTGGGCGATTTCACTCCAGAGCCTCCTCTTGGTGCTGTCCGGCACATTGATGGACAGCTTCCCGAATAGCTGCCGGTGCACCCTCACCACCCCCTCAACCAACACCTGCAGCTCGATGCTGCTGAACTTTGGCTTCCTCTTCTGGCTAGACTTCTGGCTCTCACTAGGGTTTGCCATCTTGATCTGAACAGGTCTCCACCTCCTACTCCCACTGCTGCTAACTGTGAGTGTTCAGCTCAGGCTGGCTCTCCAGAAAGTTCTTAATTAGCTGCACCTGCCAGGGTTGCCACTCCCTGTTTGGGTGGGGGAGGGGGGATCCACCTCATTGGCTGAATCGGCTTTTACCGAATCGGCTTTTACCGAATCGGATTTTACCGATTCGGATTCTAACGAATCGGTAACATCCGATTCGGATTTTACCGATTCGGTTTCTTCAATGCATTCCTATGGGCTTTTTGCCCATGGGTGTGTTTTCATACCTCCAATTCGGTAATTGCCGAATCGGATTTTACCGACTCGGCTATTTCCGATTCGGTGGTAGGCGATTCGGTACTTTCCGATTCGGTCCGTGCCGAATCGGTACGTAGCGATTCACATTACCGATGCCGACCGATTCGGTATTATTTCGCTGTTTGTTTGCTACATCTCGTTTTCCGATTTCAGAATACCGATTCGGCCCGCCTCGGTATTTTGAATTCGGAAAATCCCTTTTACCTACATCGGGCCCTTAATCTCCCCGTGCCTAAAATGAATGTGTGTCCTCATGTAACGTAACTGGTGATATGTAAAAGCGCTCTGATTCGGTTCGGGTCTAGTTCGTGCTATATAAAACTCTGCAAAAAAAAAAAAAAACAAGTGTGGTAGGTGTGTTGTCTGTGTATAGAGTCGTCATGGTGGATTCTGTGCTTAGGGGTCGGCAATTGTTTTGCATTTTTCTTCATTTATACATGTGTACATTATCACTTTGAATTAGTAAACGTTTGAAGGTTTACAGGTTTTAAAAGGTAGATTAAAACTAAAACGTGTACCATTTATGCTTGAAAAAAACGGTATGCATGCAGTTTACCTGAATATTTTCTTTCATTGATTAATTCAACTGGCAACATGTTTTTACAAATTTCACTGCAGAATATATTTCATGTTATAAAGCAATTCCCATCGGCTTGCCATAATAGGAAGTGAGGCTGTACTGTTGTTTTCCTGTTTAGAATAGTGAAGTCTATTATTGTCAGGTTTCAACACTTAAACAAGATCAGAATAAAGTAATGTGTCCTCTGTGAGAAAGTGCTAGCTAGTGGCCGTTAAAACATTGACTATATATTGGTACAGAAGGGGTGTGCAGGTCACTACATAAAATAATCTTTACAATGATTTCTGATATGTTTGGTGGGAACACCCTGCTTTACAAATTTGTAATGTAAAAATGTATGGGTATGAAATACCTACATTTGAACGGTATTTTTTGATATTTATCGTAGTATAATATTTTAAACCAATTGAAGGTCGCCACAGGATCGCTCTTCATTCGATTAGCATCTATTGTATTAGAACAATGCCTACTATTAGTAGTCCCATGTGATGAAAAGCCTTGTTGCTAGCAAGTGTGGAATTTGGGTAGAACTGAGAAAAAATAAACACAAAGAGAGCCCACCGAACATGATAGCTTCTTTGCTAAAAGTGCTGTGCGAGGTAAGGGCCTGGAAGAGTGAGTATCTTCTGACAACACTCGGCCAGTGTGCTGTACTGGGACCAAGACATTTGGTGACCACTCCTTACGAAAAATGGACAACATTTATAATGTCCCTTCGCTTCCGTAGAGTTTATATGCTCATGTACATCAGTCAAATCTGCTGCATCCATTTTTATTGGTACTCACAACAAGCGAAACTTCCTGTGTGTGAGTACTGTCCTGCAAAACCTATACAAAGTGAATCTCAGACCCCATTCAATGGCTAGTTGGACTTTTTCAGCCTCCTTAGCAAGTCAAGTTGAGTCAAGTTTAAATTTGTATAGCGCACTACTCACCCAGAGGGTCTCAAGGCGCTTGAGGGAGGGGGGAGCTTTACTTATCAAATATCCAAGTTTTTAGTTGTTTTCTGAAGGAGAGGTGGTTCTGTGTACGGCGGAGGTGGGTGGGGAGAGAGTTCCAGGTCTTGGCCGCTAAGTAGGAGAAGGATACTTCCCCCCCATGGTGGATCTTTGGATGCGCGGAATTGCGGCGAGGGCTTGATTGGACGATCGAAGTTGTCGGGTGGGGGTGTAAAAGGACAGGCGCGTGTTGAGGTATTCGGGTCCTAGGTCGTAGAGGGCTTTGTGTGCGTGGGTGAGGAGGCGGGACGTTATTCTCTTGTTGACGGGGAGCCAGTGGAGGTCTCTCAGGTGCCGGGAAATGTGAGCTTGGCGGGGGATGTCTAGGATGAGTCTGGCTGAGGCGTTTTGGATGCGTTGGAGATTTTTCTGTAGTTTGGCTGTGGTTCCGGCGTAAAGCGTTTTTCCATAGTCCAGTTGGCTTGTGACCAGTGCATGGGTGACCGTCTTTCTTGTTTCGGTGGGGATCCAACGGAAGATCTTTTTGAGCATACGTAGGATGTTGAAGCATGATGATGAGACGGCGTTGACTTGTCTGGTCATCGTGAGGGAGGAGTCCAGAATGAAGCCCAGGTTACGTGCATGGTCCGTTGGTATGGGTGCGGTTCCCAGGGCCGGTGGCCACCATGAGGCGTCCCAGGTGGAGGGGGATGATCCTAAGATGAGGACTTCCGTTTTGTCCGAGTTCAATTTTAAACGGCTGTTCTTCATCCACTCGGCTACTTCTTTCATCCCTTCGTGTAGGTTGGTTTTGGCGGTGTTTGGGTTTTTGGTGAGGGAGAGGATCAGCTGGGTGTCGTCTGCGTAGGAGATAATGTTGAGGTTGGTTTGGCGCCCAATGGATGCGAGGGGACTCATGTATACGTTGAAGAGGGTGGGACTGAGTGATGATCCTTGTGGTACGCCTCAGATGACTTTGTGGCTTCTGATGTGAAAGGGGGGAGGCGGACTCTCTGGGTTCTTCCGGCGAGGAACGAGATGATCCAGTCCAGTGCTTTTCCTTGTATCCCGACGTTGCTGAGGCGTTGTATAAGGGTGCTATGACAGACTGTGTCGAAGGTTGCGGAGAGGTCAAGTAGGATGAGGGCAGCTGTTTCTCCGTTGTCCAGTAGAGTTCGAATGTCGTCTGTTGCTGCGATGAGGGCGGTCTCGGTGCTGTGTTTGGCTCGGAAGCCGGACTGTGAAGGGTCAAGGGATTTGTTGGATTTGAGGAAGGCGGCGAGTTGACTGTTGACGGCTTTCTCGATGACTTTGGCGGGGAATGGGAGGAGCGAAATGGGGCGGTAGTTCTTAAGTTCAGTGGGGTCTGCTGTGGGTTTCTTCAGGAGGGCGCTCAGTTTGGCATGTTTCCAGCTTTCCGGGAAGGTAGCGGAGTTGAGGGAGCAGTTGATGACGTCACGGAGGTGGGGTGCGATAATGGAGTCTGCTTTGTTGAAAATGTGGTGGGGGCAAGGGTCGGTTGTCGATCCTGAGTGGTTGGAGTTCATCAGGCGGATGGTGTCTTCAGTGGTAATTGGGTTCCAGGCGCAAAGGTTGTTGGAGGGGGGTTTTGGTTCGGAGGTGGGTGGGGTCGACTGCTCCAAAGCTGTTATGTATGTCGGCGATTTTGTTGTGGAAGAACGAGGCTAGAGAGTCGCAGAGGTCTTGGGAGGGAGTGATGCCGTTGGTGCCGGCGGTGGGGTTGGTGAACTCTTTGACGATGTTGAATAGTTCTGTGCTGTTGTGGGCGTTGTTGTCGAGTCGATCCTTGAATGCTGATTTCTTGGTGGATCAGATCAGTTGGTGGTGTTTGCGGGTAGCATTCTTGAAGGTGGCTAGGTTGTCAGCGGTTGTTTTATTTTTCCAGGCTTTTTCGAGGGTGCGACAGGTCTTCCTGGATTTCTTAAGGTTATCATTAAACCAGGGGGCTCTTTTGCTGCCTAGCTTGATTTGATGGTTTTTCAAGGGTGCTAATTCGTCAGCGCTGTGGGTGATCCATTGTGTGAGGTTGGTGGCTGCTTGGTTTGGGTCCGATGATTTTGCAGGAGAGTTTTGGTGAAGCGATGTGAAGAGCTGGTCGGTGGTAATCTTGTTCCAGTTTCTCCGGGGAATTGCTTGTGGGTGGTTGTGGGTCGTAGTCTTTTTGTAGTTGAAGTGAACGCAGCTGTGGTCCGTCCAATGGAGAGCTGTGGTGTGATTAAAGGAGATGTGCTTGCTGGAGGTGAAGATTGGGTCGAGCGTGTGCCCGGCATAGTGGGTGGGGGTGTCAACAAGTTGTTTGAGTCCGAGATTGGTGAGGTTGTCCAAGAGGGTGGTGGTGTTGCTGTCATTGTTCTTTTCCAGGTGGAAGTTGAGGTCTCCCAGTAGAATGTATTCCTCGGAGGGGAGGGCGTGAGGGCTGATGAAGTCAGTGATGTCTTCGCTGAATTGTGTGCGGGGTCCGGGTGGTCTATAGATGAGGGTGCCTCTGAGTGTGGTCTTAGGGTCGGTGTGAATCTGGAAGTGAAGGTGTTCGGCGGTTGTGAGATTGTCATCGGAGCTGGTTGTGATGCGGATGGTGTTCTTATGAACGATGGCGATTCCTCCTCCTGTTTGGTTGATGCGGTCCTTTCGGATGATCTTGTAGCCGTCCGGGATGGCTATGGCGATGTCGGGCGTTGATGAGGTGTTCATCCAAGTTTCTGTAAGGAAGGCGGGGTCCGGCGATGTGGTGTCGAGTAGGTTGCAAAGTTCAATGGCGTGTCTGTGGACCGAGCGGGTGTTGAGCAGGATGCACTTGAGGTGGTTAGTGTCGGAGCTCCGTTTGGAGTTTGTGGATTTGGTATGGGTCTTGATGCAGTCGAACTTGCAGGAGTGGCAGGTGAAGGGTCCATGGGTGTGTCCTGGGGCGGCTTGTTGGCAGTTTGGTGGTCGACCGGGGTTAAGGGCTGAAAGGGTTGCAGCGTTGTACGTTATGCGGGAGGAGTGGATTTTGTTGGGGCCCGGGGGTCTGGCGCTGGGCGCGGTCCAGGCGCGGACGGGCGTAGACGGGCTTACGTTTGGCGCACCTTCGGCGCGCATGGGGCGCGACCGCTGCGCGCAAAAGCATCTGTCATAAGTGGATAGTGGAGGGGGCGGAGCGAGGGAGGAGCAGCTGGAAGGTGGGAGCAGGGTGGAGAGCCGGGCTGGGAGGCACAACAAACAACCAACAAAATGGCAGCAAGCCAAAAGTGAAACAGGACGAGATTGGGGCACAACCTGAAAATCGCGATTTAAATGGGCAGTGGCACTGGCACAATCAGGCACAAAAAATTAAAATAGGCAAAGCGTGCAGCGCACAGATGATTAACAAATGAGCAGCAGTCCAGCAGTCAAGTGCTACGGAAACGATACAATCAGGCACAATTAATTGCAGCAAGCAGTGCGCACTTGGAATCAAATGCAATGATCAGTCTGGCAGTAAGCGCTACGATACCAGGGCAGGGAGCAGCGTGAAGAGCGACTGCTCCTGAGAAGTCAGGACGGTCACAGCGCTACAGAGATCTGGTAGAGCCTTAAGTTACAGTGGGAGGGAGGAGCAGCTGGGAGGCGGGAGCGGGGTGGAGAGCTGGGCTGGGAGGCACAACAAACAAACAACAAAATGGCAGCAAGCCAAAAGTGAAACAGCACGAGATTGGGGCACAACCTGAAAATCGCGATTTAAATGGGCAGTGGCACCGGCACAATCAGGCACACAAAATTAAAATAGGCAAAGCGAGCAGCGCACATATGATTAACAAATGAGCAGCAGTCCAGCAGTCAAGCGCTATGGAAACGATATAATCAGGCACAATTATTTGCAGCAAGCAGTGCGCACTTAGAATCAAATGCAATGATCAGTCTGGCAGTAAGCGCTATGATACCAGGGCAGGGAGCAGCGTGAGGAGCAACCGCTTCTGAGATGCTTGTCACAGCGCGCTCGAGCAAGCTCAGTCTGAGGGAGTTCAACCCTCTCTTGCTTTAGCCAGTTTGAGAACTTTAAGGTCTGAAAAAATGTCAAAGGACATTGTAAACACAACTTCTGTTTATGTATCTTTTATCATATAGCAAATGTATCCACTCAGGCTATGCTGTTCAATGTATCAACTGCAAGACACAAGAAAGGAGAAGAACTTGCAGTCCACCATGAGTGTTGCTGGACATACACCCTTCTTATGTGGAGATCATCACCCGCCTCTTAAGCTCGTTACCTCAAAGACAATCACAATCCATCTTACGTAAAAGCCATATGGATCCTACAAATATAAAAGAAATCAGAGAAAGCTTCACTTTCATTTCCATTCACCATTCACAACATCATTATTGGGGACCAAATCTTCAGTGAAGACTTGTAACCTAAGAACATTAAGGAACTATTGTTTCACCCTCTCAACATTTGGAATATTAAACATGTCAATTAACCCTCATCAACGGTAACACAATTTAACTAGATTTCTAATTCATGCCTCCACTTAGTTGCCATTCCCCGGAACACTATAGACCAGAAGGATGGCACAGCTAATAAAATCATCCTCCACCAGTATTAACAGCCACAATCAACATCACACCATCATAGAATCACTCAATATAACCCTGAAAGTAAACAAGGCCGCACATTCCCAAATGGAGATTTGATCCATGAAACAGATGTCCACAAAAGACTCATTAGTTCACAGATATCAAGTAGCTGAACAGTAGGAAAAAAAACAAAGATTTTATCTCGAAACCAAAGGACAACATAACACACCAAAACAAAACATTGGCTCTGTTACTGGCAGAAGCCTAATCACTAAAGCCAAACCATCCTACAACAAGGAAACCATCACAGGAGTCTTCAACATAGAACCAACTACCTTCAAAGCAGGCAAACACCATAGGAATCAATTCTCAGCTATTCCCATACTTAACTAAATGACTGTTTTTTTCATCGATAAAATAGGCATAATCGGTCACACACTGAATGCTCCAAAAGACTATCTAGGTTCCTCTAATACATCAAGTCACTCTTCCAAGAAGACCTCCATGATGCAGTTGTTGATATAAGATCTCAGGAACATTCTCAGATCTCTGAAATCTCTAGAGGGCCACCGCATAAGGAATATGGGGGAATGTTCCTGGTGAAAAAGTCAGTAGGCGACAAGACAGGACCTGCATACTATCCTATTCCAAGATGAGTAACTCAGAATCAGATTCACATCGTAATATGGCACATGGTAATACCACAATGTGTAATAACAGTATTTCTTCACTGCACCTTTACCAATTCTTTGTCATCTCAGAATGAAGAGTTAAGAGTTTGCATGGCCAACCAAAAAAACAAAAAATATAAACATTTTTATGGCATTGGCACAATGCATAACTGTACTCTGACTTAGGAAATTTTTAAATTTTCCTTGTCTTTCGTTTTCCCTTTCTTTCCCCTCATCTTCCCTTTCTCTCATGATTTCCCTTGTGCTCAGAACATGGAACCATGTACCTGCGTTGTACAACTTTGATTCCATATTCCAATGCTATTGCACAGCAGTTCCTGCCTTCCTTTTGCTTTGAACAGATGTACTGTGCCACATCTACAATAAAAGTGTTTTTACTTTCCTTCTTGGATCCTTCAATTTATACAAGTGGCGACAAGGAAAAAAAGACTTCGCCAGCTACATCTCCATAGCGGCATAGGTGCAGTGACGTATTCCGAACTCTTCTGCGTGTTCTTGTTGCACTTTTTACCTTCTGGAGCACCTCTTCTTACCTACGCTGGCTTTCCTGCTGTCCCCATGGAAACCACGTTTTCTACACTTCTTCAGGACCTTTTTGCTGCATTTTTGTACAATTTTAGCCTCTTTGCGGACCAACGGTTGCTGTACTGTGACTCCCTCCAGTGTCTTTCCTGTTGTTTCCTGGACACGGCGTCTTCGAGCTTCTCTACTGTTGCTCGGATACTGCTGCCAGGAATTCTCTGTGACTGTTCCATTAATTCTACCGCTGCGCCCCCTATGTCTTCGCGCTCCTGGCGCAAGTCATGTCGAACGTCATTACGTCAGCGGCCATTTTGGAGTGGTTTTGTGGTCAATCCGGAACTACACTTACATCGTATTTATCTCATGAGATGACGTTTCTGCTTTGCAGTGATTATTACGTTTCTGAATTTCAGCGGTTACTACCTCAAGGATACCTGCAGTTCTTGCAGTCTTCGCAAGACCCTGATTTACTTTGTGCAGGGTTTCGAAACCTTTCCCTTGCATAGCCTTGAAGTAAGTGACGTGGTTTCAGGTAGGAAGCCTGTTTACTTTGCTGTTACGGGCATACCTTGTTGTTGGTAATCTTCAAGACACTTTGGTTTTATTTTTCACTTCATAGCCTGTTTTATACGGTGGCAGGCACACCTTGTCAGTTGCTTGTAGTTTTGTTCATTTTGCTATATGTTCTTGGGTCTTAGTTACCTAATTTTGCGTTAGCCATTATTGCAATTTGCGCTCCAATATGTTATTGTAAAAGTTATCTCGCTTTTGATTTTATTGTGTATATTTTAGTTCATAACTTTATTGTCACTTTTACAATGCAATTTGATCCTCCTAGCAAATTCTTACAGAGCAAAGGAGAACCTCCTATTCCATGGACTAGATGGAAAGAAGAATGTATTACTTATTTAAAAGCAATTGATGGAGAACGCATGTCTGCAGAAAGGAAAAATAATATTTTCCTTCATTGCTTAGGGTCTGAGGGACAAGTGTCTATAGAACTCTTCCTCCTGTCAGGTCTGGTGGTGATCACAATGTTTATGATAAAGCTATTTTACGTATTAAAAACCGATACAAACCTACCACCAGTGTTGCCCTAAACAGATCTAAGTTTTATACCAGATCCCAAGAGGAGGAGGAAAGTTTTGACGATTTTTTGACCGCTCTCCGTGCACTCTCTTTACATTGCAACTTTGGTTTAATCACTGATGAGATGATCAGGAATCAAATCATTGTCCATGTAAGAAGTAAAAATGTCCAAGAGCACCTTTGGATAATGGGTGACCCCAATTTAGAAGCTGCAATTAGCACAGCTAAAGCATTAGAACAGTCCAAAAAGTGGATGAAGTCTCTCAACATGGAAGTCAAGTCTCCTCCTCCTAATGAAATTAGTAGTGTCACCCCAGGTAATTCCAAGGGCTCTTGTAACTCCAACTACAAGAGTAATTCCAACACCAAAAGTTGTTACTGTTATAGATGTGGTAATCCCGGTCATTTAGCCTCTTTTCCACGTTGTCCTGCCATTGGAAAAGAATGTAGCAAGTGTGGACGATCAAGCCATTTTTCTAAGATGGGCAAAGACATCAAGAACATTTTTTCTTCTCTTTGCAATAACTCCAAAGGTAAAGTTTCTTGTTTATCTCAAAATATGCCTTTGTGTGATGACTCTCAAGATGAATTAGAGACAGGTATTGTGGTCCCTATTTGTGGTTCCTTTGAGACTTCGAAGACTGACAAAATTGATCCAACTAAATGTTTTGTGGCAATCTCGGGAAGGAAGCTTGAATTAATGGCAGACTCTGGTTCGCCCTGGGCAATTATCACAGAGAAATACTGTTCAGAATCCTTTGGGGATCTTATTGATCTAAACTCCTTGTGTAAACCTGACATTGTGGCACAGACTTTTGATTGGTCTAATATTGACTTCATAGGTTTTAGGGAGGTTTTCACTGTATTCAAAAAAAATACTGCTTTGATTAAACTTTATATTGCTTTTGAGGGTGTGAATGTCCTGGGCGTGACCAGGCCAATTTTGGCATTGTGTTAAACTCCAGGGAGAAAGAACCTGTGCCTGTTCTCGCCATCACTCCTACTTCTGTTGATTTTTCTGCCTTATTTCCTGATGTGTTTTCAGAAAGTTTAGGAAACGTAAGGGTTTTCAGACACATGATCAAAGTTAAAGAAGGATCTGTGCCCATCAAGCAGAAACTTAGAGGAGTTCCCATCAGCATTAGAACTGAGTTGAAAAGGATGCTGGATGACATGTTTGTAAGTGGCCTAATTGAAGACATTGAGTCATCTGAATGGGTTTCCCCCATTGTTTTGGCCCAAAAACCTGATAAAAGTCTCAGATTGTGTGTTGACATGCAAGCATTGAATGCTAATTTAGTTACTGATTGCCACCCCCTTCCTAATATCAATGAGATGGTGTGCATATTAGATGGTGCCCGCATTTTTACCACCTTGACATTCGCTCTACGTACCACCAGATTGAGCTCACGGAAGACTCTAAGCATTTCACTTAGTTTATTACACCTCATGGTTTGTTCCAATTCAAAAGGATGCTTTTTGGCCTTGCATCGGCCACATCCGTGTTCCCAGGGCCATGTACCACATTTTTAAGGATGTCAGCGAGTTTGTCAAGTGTTTCCAGGATGACATTCTAATATTTTCCAAGATGATCATTTTGGCCATGTCAAGGAAGTCTGCCAGAGATTGAGAGAGAGAGTGGTTTTTTCGCTTAAAGCCGGGAAATGTAAATATTTCCGTAAGTCGGTGGAGGATCTTGGGCACACTCTTGCTGGTGATGGTGTGGTACCCAAAAACTCTTTAGTGGACGCCATCATTAACTCCCCCTTTCCTGACAAAAGAGATAAATTGCTTTCTTTTGCAGGACTCTGTGAATACTATAGTAAATTTATACAGAACTTTGCTACCAAAATGAAGACTCTCAGAGAGTTGACCAGGAAGTCCTCCAAGTTTGTTTGGTCTGATAAGCAGGAAACTGCCTTTAAGGAGATGAAAACAAGAGATTGTGAATGCACCTACCCTTAAATCTTCTTGTTTGGGAAGAAAATGTATCATTACTGTCGAAGCCAGCCTTTGTGGATTAGGAGGGGTGTTGAGTCAGTGTTCAGGTAAGGAAGAGTGGTGTGTAGCCTTTGCTTCAAGGACTCTTTCGGCTACTGAGACAAGATATGCTGTTATTGAGAGGGCATTACTAGCATGCATTTGGGCCATTAAATACTTTGGCAACTATATGTGAGTCACAGATTTCTACTTAGGGCTGACCATAAGCCCCTTGTTGGGATCTTATCTCCTGGGGAGGGGGTGGAATTCTATGGCTCGCATTGCCAGACTCCCACCTAGATTACAGGAATATGACTTTGAGGTTGTTTATGTCCCTGGCAAGATTAACATCACTGCTGATTTCTTATCATTGTTGCCTTGTCTCAGTGATAGGACCCCCTTAAGGAACAAGATGTTGACATTGTTGCCACCATCAAGGATTTTATTTCTCACAAGTTTGTGAGTTTGTCTGAATCTGAGTGGGTCACAGAGATGAGTAAGGATGTTGTATCTGAACGCATCGCTGAATGTTTGGAAAAAGGTTGGCCCAAGGAGAAGTTTGCCACTGCTGACATGGCCCCGTTTTGTCAAGTTTCTGTCGATATTGAAGAAAGTGCTGGCTTACTTTTTCAGGCTGGTGAGGCCATTCCTCCTGCCTCCATGCAAAACAAGATATTACTGCTTGCCCATCAAGGACATCTTGGTATGTCCTCTATGAAGCGCCTTATAAGAGCCAGTTTTTGGTTGCCTGGTCTTGACAGAATGGTCGATAGAACCGTTAGAGAATGTCCTGTCTGCATCAGCAGTGACAAGATGCTTAGGGTTACATCAGGTCTTCTCAAACCAGTGCCTTGGCCTGAATTTCCCTGGCAGAAGGTGGCTTTTGATATTTCTTGCCCTTTCAATCTTTTGCCTTCTAATGCGCGTTTTACAATTGTGATGATTGATTATCATTCTAAGTGACCCGATGTGAAGTTTGTAGTGAATGTCACTTCTCAAGTAATTGTCACTTTCTTTAAAGAGGTTTTTGCACGTGAGGGGATTCCCAAAGTTCTGGTGACGGACAATGGGGTTCAACCCACATCACAGGAGATGGCGTGTTTCCTCCATGGTTGTGGTATCAAGCATGTCACCACATCTCTTTATGAACCAAGAGAAGATGGACATGTAGAACATTTCAACCGGGTCATCAAGGATAGTATTGAATCTACCTGTAAGTCTAGTGTGCCTTGGAGAGATGCAGTAAGAAAGAGATTGTGGATGTACCGCATCACTCCTCATTCTGTTACTGGGTTGAGACCTTTTAGGCTTTTGAAGGGCTGTGAACTTATATCAGATATCTGTCCGTGGTGGATCAAGAATGCCAATTAAGTTGTTGATTGCATTGATCTTAACCTTGTTGCTGACCGCATTGAAGTTTAGCAAGACAAGATGATGGCCTTGTTTGACTCTAGTATGAAAGTGAAAGTTCCCGACTTTTCTGTTGGAGAATGGGTTAGAATCAAGAAACCTGGTTTCTTAATGAAAGGAGTTTCCAAATTTGGTCATCCCATTAAAATAGTTAAAGTCTGCAAGAACAGTGTTGTTGCCCAGGATGGCAAAGTATGGAATTTTAGGAGAGTTGCAAAATGCATAAATATTCAGTGTCAAATGGTCATCCCCAATCTGTAGCGTCCAGAGTCAAGAGGAATAATACACCTAGTGTTCTACCAGCGAGATATATGTCCTGATTTAATTTTTGTTTCTTGGTTTGCTTGTTCTTCTTTTTCTTTTTTGTTGTTAGGGATGAGATATGTTCAATTTTCCTTGACTTTTGTTTTCCCTTTCTTTCCCCTCATCTTTCTTTTCCTTCGTGATTTGTCTCATGTTTAGAACATGGAACTGGGTACCTGCATTGTGCAACTTTGGTTCCATGTTCCAATGCTATCGCACGGCAGTTCTTGCCTTCCTTTTGATTTGAACAGATGTAATGTGCCACATCTACAATAAAAGTGCTTTTACTTTCTGTTGCACATAAAGTATTCGCTCTAGTGTTTCTGGAATGTTTTACTTGCAGAATGGGCTTTGCAGAATGTACTTTGCTCTAATGTTCTATGTTTTCCTCTGATCTTTGATTCTGTTTCACAGCAGTTACTGGTTGCTGCTGTGGTGGAGAGTCCGCTCTTGTATCTTCTCTGCATCTTATTAAAGGATTCACTGTATTCACCTGGATCGTGTATGTTCTGTTTATGACACTTTCCTTATTGGCTCCTTTGATTTTTACAGGAATGTTTTGGTCATTCAAATCTACTAATCAAGAACTTATCTTAAACTAAAAATGACAAAAGCTGAATATATACTAATCTTTGAGGCCATCAAACAAGCACAGGTAGATTCACTACCCATCAGCCCACAAATACTCCTACTAAACCAATAAAATCCACAGTCCAGAGCAACCTTTCTTTCAAAGCACACAGTAGAATGAAAACCCACTCAGCTTTAATTTTCTTACAGGATTAAACCCTAGAAGAAGACTTCATCATAACCATTTCTTATGCACTGGTCATCTTCCACCTGCATTATTACATCATCATACACTGAATTCTGTGGGATTGCAAGCCCCAAGCGTCACAGAAGCTGGTAAGTAAAGGTAGAAGAAGAGCTGCACACATCCTGTGATATAAAACACTTTACAGTCTACAGCTGCGCAGGACATGCATGGGATGCGCCCCGGCAAAACCCGGGCCAAAGGCAGGCCCAAATTTGCCCACTATCACCAGGAAGAGGCAGGGCAAAGACACCCTCTTGGCTGTGTTAGGAAGAAGCAATTATCTCTATTTAAGGTAGGGAAACTTCCCCCTTTTTACCCTTGAAGCTCTGATAATCCTTTGCAGGGACAATGAACAAAAGGACAGATGTTGGGTTCCATTTATGATGTTAGATTGGAACTCCCATGTGGGGGAGTTCTGGAAGGGTGGGGAGGACAGTTGGAAGATATGGGGAAAGGCTGCACTTCGTTTCCTCTCCGTCCTGTTGGAAGTAAATAAGAAGTTATACTCTTACCTGGTTGCAGTAACTTCTTTTCATTGGCGACAAGGTGCCAACAGGACAGCCACGCGTGCAGTCTCCAGTTCTGAGTCGGCGAAGCAGCGTAAGGAACCACAGCTGTGTCCGGCCTGTAGACCTTGCTTCAAGTCGTTTATCTTTGACGATATCTTCAAATCTTAATTACTGCTGGTAAATCCACAGATATCTGGCAGCATAATTGGCAAGGTACGTGTCCAAACAAAGTTGTTCGGCGCTCACCATCCCATATTGTGCGCTGTCCTCGAGATGCCCATTGCCTAAGACTGCTGAGACTGACTGTGTATGACGTCATCACGTCATCCTGTGCGTGCCTCCATTTTAAGTAATCAGGCACTGTTTGACTGTTTCTTAGCAACGAGGAGCCTATGAAACTACAAGCGTTTTAATGCCTTGCCTCATACTCGCATTCGACCGTCAACAATTAATTGCTGTAGAAAGATAAAGCTCATACAAACTAAGAACCTCGCTGTCATATCGTCATTGCCTGACCCCTGTCTGCGACAGGACAGGCAAGACAGGAAGGGGCTTGGGGAGGAAGAGGAAATGGCTTGAGGGAAGTTAGTTGTGAGTAGGACACGAAAGAATAAAGACGTGTCACATCCTACTCCAGGCTCCTGTGGTGATTAAGGGGAGGGCGCGACACTGGTGACGAGGGTGGGATTGATACTGAAGCCCACATTGCCCAAACCCCTGCCGTCCGTGAATGGCCAAAGAACAGAGAGCCTGCAGCCTGTGTCGGCGCATCGTGTGAAGAGCGCGAAAACGGAAAGCTCCACACGTCGCGCCTGAATGCTGCCCCACAACACAGCGATTGTTGAACGCAAAGCTGCCTGCACAGTCGAAGGGCCACCCGGAGCATCCCTAACTCAGGAAGAAACGGCCGGAAGTGAAGAAAACGGTGCGAAAGTGGCACAGAGGCCTGAGTGCGCCTGGGGACAGACTGTCACGATCGGCGGTACAAGGGTGAGTCCCAAAGGCCTGAAGCTCTAATTCAAGGACTTGGCAGGCGAGCTTGGCGATTGCAGAGACCAAGCAAGAGACATTTGAGATTGCAAGTGCAGATTCACATGAGGTCACTTGTCCCGAGCGGCGGCCATCTTAAGGTCAGGTCCAAAACTCGAACCACCACCCAGCATCACGCCCGTGCAGTGAAGGGGAGAGAAGAACGTTCCTCTAGTTCTTCCCGGTCGAGTGTCCAGTCTGGGAGCTCATATCAATCACGAAAGTCAACATCCAGCGAGTCGTTGTCACGCACACCCGTGTTACAAGACAGTGACGAATACATATGTATGGTATCAGACCCGGACCGACTGAAGAGATATCCGCAGCTAGACATCCGGATAGGGGAACACCCGGCCAAGTTTGTCTTAGACTCAGGAGCCTCCCTAAACTACATCTGCGCACTGGAATACCAGAGCATGAAACCACGACCCAAACTAGAACCTGCAGCTGTCAGGATATTCACGTGGATGCCCAGGAAGCCACTACCATGCCTAAGCCATTTCAGCACGACCTTGTCATACAAAGACCGACAGATCCCAGCCTATATCCACGTTGTCGAAGGCCCAGGCGTGGCTGACTGTCTGCTCAGCCTGCCGACAGCTGAAAGATTGAAGCTCGTGGAACTCCTCTACATGACTGAAGATGCCCCGGACATTGTTGCGAAGTTTCCAAATCTTTTCAAGGGGCTAGGGAAGCTAAACCAATTCAAGGTGAAACTACATATTGATGAGCGCGCGACTCCAGTGGCGCAACACCACAGGAAGGTACCGTTCCATTTACAGCAAGCTGTCGATGATGAACTCCAAGACCTGCTAAAGACTGACATCATTGAGCGCACTTCAGGACCAACTCCATGGGTGTCCCCCTAGTGGTTGTACCAAAAAAAGGAACAAGACAACAAAGTGCGGCTGTGTGTGGACATGAGTGCACCCAATGTGGCCATTGAGAGAGAACGCCACCCTGGACCACACATTAGTGATATGATCGCTCGCCTCAACGGAGCCACGGTATTCTCGAAACTCGACCTCAATAAGGGGTACCATTAGCTAGAGCTCCATGACAAGTCACGCTACATCACTACCTTTACAACCCATTAAGGACTTTTCCGCTGCAAGCGTTTGAACTTTGGCATCTCGTCAGCAGCTGAAATCTTTCAAGAGGCTATCAGACCTAGGGATCCCCAACCCATTTAACTACAGCGACGATCTGTTTGTATTCGGAAAAGATCAGATCGAACACGACACAGCTTTAGACAGAGTATGCCACGCACTACTAAATGCAAACTTTGAATGCAGAAAAGTGTGAGTTTCACAGATCGACCCTGAAATTTTACGCCCACATTTTTTCCAAAGATGGCATGAAACCAGATCCAGACAAAGTATCTGCCCTTGAAGACACACCAACACTGCGAGACGTCAGTGACCTCCGTTCCTTCCTTGGAATAGCAAGCTATTGTGCATGATATATCCAGGATTTCGCTACCATCAGCCACACTCTCAGAGAGCTCACTCGTCAGGGTCAACCTTTTACATGGACAGATGCCTGTGACCACTCTTTTCACAAAATCAAACACGCTGTTGGCTCTGCCATCAACCTGGCCTACTTTGATGCAAAGAAACGAACTGAAGTTACCGTTGATGCCAGTCCGGTGGGCCTTGGGGCCATCCTGGCGTAGTATCAGGAATACTCAGAACAACGCCACATCATCGCCTATGCCAGTCGCAGTCTTACCAGCACTGAGAAACGATACTTTCAACCGGAGAAGGAGAGTCTAGCGGTGGTGTGGGCCTGCGAACACTTCCATCTCTTCGTCTATGGAAAACACTTTACCATCATCACAGACCACCAAGCTATTGTCATCCATCTTTGGTAATCCCAAAGCCAAGATGCCTCCGCGCATTGAACGATGGGGACTACGACTCCAGGACTACATATATACCATTGTCCACAAGCCAGGGAAGTCGGAAAATCCGGCAGACTACATGTCCCGACACCCTAAGACAACTACCAGTGAGGAGCATTCATTGGCTGAAGAATATATTCACTTTGTCATTGACACAGCGTGCCCGCCCACAGTTCCCCTAGCAGCGATCTGAGAAGCATCTGCCCAGGATCCAATCATTCAAGATGTCACGGATCGCACACGCAACAACTCATGGTGACACAATTAAACACACGTACTCCACTGCTTAAGGAGAATTAGCTTCAAAGAACCTTGCCCACAATAAACAAAGAGTGGCATATTTTCACCAGGAATAAATACATATTCATGGGAATACACACTCTGCAGCTTGTTCTCCGTTTTTTAAGAGAGTTAACCTCCATGAGCCCTGAGCAGAACAAATAAATGGTGGCATACTTTTCTAATGTAATAAATAAATATGCTTGGTTTACTTTTTTTCAAGAAATTGATAAACAATTTTTTGCCATGATTTTTCATATTCTTTCCACACATATTACAAATGAACCGTTATGCTATATGATTTTTTTTTTAATTGTCTGCACATTCTGTTTTTTTTTATTATTCCACGGAATACAGTACATTCCTTCTTTATAACAACATTTAGATAAGCATACAGTATTTTTTTGTTGAACAGTTGCCATGGCCAACATGCAACAGTCATTATCGGCTCCTCCTGTATTTTCTCCAAATCCTTCTTCTCCTGAGTTGGACTGGGAAAAGTAGAAAGAAAGTTTTGAAGTATATTTAGAAGCTTTAGATGGCGATTCTTTCACGCATAAAAAGAAATTTGCAATGTTGAGACATTGTTTTGGATCTGAGGGTCGCACCATCCTTAAACACACCACAAAAGTAATTGTACTACTACCTAGAGGTGAAGGTGATGGCGAAGGTGAAGATGAATATGCCACAGCAATTACATTTCTTGACAACAGTTTCAAAGCTTGTAAAAATTTTACGTTAGAGAGACATAAATTTAGAAAGAGAGCACAACTCTCTGGTGAGTTAGCCATCACTTATGTTGGTGCTTTACGTATTTTAGCGGAATCCTGTGATTACAAAAACTTATGAGGAAGAAATGATAAGGGATCAGTTGGTGGAAAATACAGCAAGAAAGTCTAGGAAGCTCTTTTGAACAAACCAAATCTGTCACTACAAAAAACTTTTGAAATAGCGGTGAGAATCGAAAACACTTCTTCTCATTTGGAGCAAATTACTATTTCCAGTCCTGATACTCAAGCACCTACGGTTTCTGCTATTAAAACAAATTCAAATCCTCTTCAAAAGATAAACATCAAGGAAAAAGAGATTGACCTGACTTTAAATCTAAGCCGAGTAAACCTTGGGAATGCTATTGTTGTGGAAGTGGTTCCCACCTTGGAAATGCTAAGTTTTGTCCAGCTCTCAATAAAACGTGCAGTAAATGTCAAAAGAAGGGTCATTTTGCAATTGCTTGCAAATCTATCATTAAGTTGTCATCATTCAACAAACCTAGCACGTCATCCACGAAGAAAATCATGACCATTGAACAATCTTCTGAGGGATCATTCTCTAGTGAGGAAGACCAAATTTGCATTTTGTCAGATTCCCATAATCCTGATGTCATCGCCATACTTGGATCTGAAACTAAACGACCACTATGTATGTTAACAATAAATGGAGTGGACTTCAAAGTTCTAGCCGATTCAGGATCTCCATTCACTCTCATATCAGATAAAATATGGGACGATTTGTTTAAATCACAAGGTCATGTTTTAAGCGCTCTATTGTTAAACCAATTGCGTATGGAGGAAAAAATATAAATGCTATAGGTGAATTTGATGCTAATCTATGTTTCAAAGGTAACCGTACTGAAGCAATTGTGTATGTGGCTAAAGATGACACATGTCTTTTGAGTTGAAAAGACCAAGGTCATTTGGGAATTATTCTTGATCCCAATGACCCCGAGCAGGTCATACTAAAAAAGGATTTAGTTTCAGTAAATGCACTTAAAGATGAACCATGGGTATCTGCTCATCCTGAAATTTTAACGATAAGCTAGGCTTCAAGAAGCCTAAAAGGTGCTGAAGCTACGTATTCTGTAATAGAGCGCAAAGCTTTAGCTTGTTGGTGGGGCATAGTCCATTTTAAACACTATATGTGGGGCTCAAAATTCACAGTAAGAGTTGATCACAAGCCGTTGGTCCAACTTTTCACAACAAAAGGTGGAGAAAAGCTAACACCCCACATTGCAAAATGGCAGTATAGATTATTGGAACATAATTTTGAAGTACAATATGTTCCAGGAAAAAAAACCTTGTCGCTGATTGCCTATCTAGATTGCCAAGTATCAATTACACAGATGACATTGAGGAGGTTGGTGATGGAGATGTATTTTATTTCGCCATTTCATAGTCATGTAGGGCCAATTTAGAGAGTAAGTGGAGAGATGCATATTTATGTGATGAGGGCATCAAACGAGTGATGGGCATGATTCTCACAGGGTGGACCTCCCAGTCTCCCATTGAAGATTCCATTGATAATTCAAACATGTTTTTGATGAGTTGTCAATAATTGATGGTTTGTTATTTCATTCTACTTCTCTGGTAGTTCCTACTAGTACGAGGAATAAGATACTTACCCTAGCTCATGAGGGGCATATAGGCATTCGTGCCATGAAGAGGAGGATCAGGAAACAGTTCTGGTGGCCTGGTCTTGATAAACAAGTCGAACATTTTGTCAGATATTGTTTACAATGTGCCATCAGCGATAAGACTCAGGTGACTGTCCCCAGTCCTGTTCAAGCTGTGGATGTTCCTCCAAAATCATGGTCTACATTGGTAATTGATATCATTAGTCCCTTGAAGTTAACAGATCATGGTATTCTAGAATATGGTATTGTTGTCATAGATTATTACAGCCGTTGGCCAGAATTAAAGTTTGTTAAGGTTCCAACTACTTCTGGCATCATAGAATTTCTGGAATTTCTTTTTGCTAGGGAAGGGATTCCTGATGAAATTATATCTGACAATGGTTGACAATTTACGTCCTCAGAATGTGAAGAATGTTTAACATTCTTAGATATAAAACATACCAAGACATCTCTCAATCACCCTAGGAGTAATGGCCTTGTGGAGAGGTGTAATAGGGTAATTAAAGAGAATATATAACTTTCCAAGGCCAGTAATCTTAATTGTCAAAAAGAACTTAAAAATGTATTGTGGGCTGTACGCACTACACCTAATGCAGACAAAGGAGTTTCCCCATTTGTTTTACTTAGGGGTCGGGTCCCTTCTTCAAAAATGTTAAGAGGGTGGATGGGTGCGTTCACAGTACCAACCACAAAAGTACAAGATGTTACCAAGAAGAGAGCTGAAGCTCAAAAGAAGTACATTCAAACTTGCACACGAGAGCTTAAAGTAAAAGTGGGAGATTTTGTGCGAGGTAAATGTTCTAGAATCTTGCCTAAGGGTTTGTCAAGGTTTTCTCAGCCTCAGCTTGTAGTAAGAACCAATAAGAGTGCTGTACAATTACAATATGGGAGGTGGTGGAACAAAAGTAACATTTCTGTCTCTAAAAAGTACAATTCACTTTGTAACAACCAAACTATTCATGATCACCAGAACTCAGTTGGTACCAATCCAACTGTCACTTGTACAGATGAAAGCACTACACGTTTCAGTTCTCATACTCGTGAAGACTCATCCAGATCAAAGAAGTTGCCTGATAAATTTCATGACTATGTAAAGTGTAAATAGGTATAATAGTAAATCCGTACTTGATCATTTTTTTTCAAGAACTGTCACAAAACTTTGTTGATATTTAATTTTAACGTGTATTTGTTTTTAGTTTTCTGTTCTGTATAGGGGAAAGATGGGTTGGGTTCCATTTATGATGTTAGATTGGAACTCCCATGTGGGGGAGTTCTGGAAGGGTGGGGAAGGCAGTTGGAAGATATGGGGAAAGGCTGCACTTCGTTTCCTCTCCGTCCTGTTGGAAATAAATAAATAAGAAGTTATACTCTTACCTGGTTGCGGTAACTTCTTTTCAAAAGTCTCTTCTTTAAAAAGTGGTAAAGATTCTGTAGTTCGCTAATTATCAATTGAAGCCGCAAACTTGTCTGCAGAATGTTTTCCACCTTTTAAAGATGAGGCTTTACTTTGACCTATGGCTTATTGACTCAGAAATCGGAATTGTGGAGGAGAGAATAGATGCTGCATGCGCCTATCTTTCAACCTATCAGTAAGCTATGTGGGAAATAAGGGCTGCCTCTCTAATTTGATAACCAATGCAACTGTGGAGGAGGGAACAATATCACTGGGAGAAGAGGCACAAGTTATTTGAATGGCCCTGCTCACAACCTGTACATGGCACAAAGTACCCAATCTGATCATAACAAAGTCATTTTTGACCACCCCACTCAGTTAAAATCAGGCCCAACTAAAATAAAGCAGAAAAATTAGCAGGTCCCCTCAAAATGGAATACTTCTAATAGAAGATCTTTCCAACCTATTGTCAGTTAGCAAAAATGGAGGCTTCCTTGTTGCTAACACAAGGGATGATGAAAGCTCTTAAATGTTTCCTGTGGATCTATGGAACTCCATTATAAAGTTCATTGTGTGATGTTCTTTGAAAAGCTAGAGAAAATTTTTGATTTTGCCCAATAACTTCATGTTTTGGTCCAATTACCAGAAGCTCCCTGCTTTTCATTGATTGACAACTTGTAGACTGCACACATTCAGGGAAAAAACATTTCTCCGTCAGGGCCAAGTTCTATCTTACTTCCCTATGAGGGTGGAAGGATTATTAAGGAAAGCCTGGTTGGCCCAGTTGAAATACCAATAATTTATACAAGAGTTGCTTCTATTAATAATCACTATCAGTTCCTCGTGTCTGAAGGCAGAAAGGTACGCCCCCACCAACCCCAATAGGATCCCTACAGGATCGCTTGATAACCTATTCATGGAGATCTTGGCAGTCAGGGTATTGGGTTGGCAAAGAATGAAGAAACTCCATTGGTGATTGTGTTGTCATCAATTTCAGGAGGCCTAAGCTCATGGAAACTTTTACAGCACTCCTGAACCATCTCGCTGGACCTCAAGCTAAAAAAGGACCTCAACTTTGGTTTTTTCTATAATCCTGCGCTCAATATTATGTAGGAGGCAAGCAGAACCCTATGGGAGGGCGTCAATTTTGGATTTGAGTCGGGCCCTTAACATTTTAAGGAACCAATTCTCCCTGATGGCTAACCTCCAGGACATTGACTGACGCTGTATGTTGAACAACTCCCTTGACAAGACCTTCTCTCCCATGGTCCCTGTTTCACAACAGAGAGTCATGTTTGGGGTCTCATTAACCACTTCAAAAACAAAGATAATAAACATGTTAGGGACTTCAAATTATTATCCTGGAATAATGCAAGCGTGCATTCAATATTGCTCAACAAAGATTGGTTAACATTAATAAAGGAGTTAGATGTAATTTGTCTCCAAGAGTCCTGACTAATAGGGGACTTCTATGTTAATAGTTTTCAACCCCGTAATTGCAGCATCTTCCGGGAGGGAAAAAGGTGGTTTGTCTATTCCTAATTCTGTTAAACAACCTTGCTTAAAAGTGAGGTCCCTGTGCAATACCTCTTGGTGCCAATAACTGCTGTTGTAAGGTGCAGGATTATCAACGTGTTGATCATTAATAGTTATTATAGTATTTGTCACCATTGTACTGTGTATGTGGAACTGCAATATGAATATATTTCAAATATGAATTTAAATATTTAATCCTGTTGTAAGATCAATGCAGGGGATTTTAACTGTCCATAATGTATGTTAAGCAAAATCCCGGCATGTGAGGTGAAAGATAGTGAAAGCCATGAAATTGCCCATTTTAAGAACATTCAGTTTGGGGACACGTTAAACAGGATAATTCTAAATAATTATTTTATTTTTGCGAGTGAGTGTGGTGCCGCCACCTCTAATGATCACCCATCTTACACAGAGGGAGGCAAAATATAGCACCATTGATTTTATATTGATGTCGAAATAGTTTAGATTTTTATTATCAGATGTTATAATTATTAGAAATGTTATTAGTGACCACAATCGACTTGCATTGTATTTTGAACATTAATCAGAAAAAAGGGAGGAACCCTTGTATGTTACTCCAAAAGTTTTGTTCTGCAAACAAGGGTTTGAGAATGTACATGGACACACTGCGCCAACCAGGTTCCTCAGGAACTTGGGGACATATTTACAAGGAACTTGCGCCATCACTGCAGCGTATTCAATGCTCCACATTGACCCATATTTACAAACTGACGCATTGGGCCCAATGCCTCCGTTTCTGTAAGCCTGCGTCACATTATACTTGGGCTGGAAACGGCTACACCACGCAATGTATAATGTATGCAGAGTAGGCATTCCGCTGTAAAAAGCAACTTAGAGCTGACCCAGTAAAATTTACAAGTTTTCATAGCGTCACTCTAAGCCTTGATTGCGTTAAAATTCCTACGACTCATCAAACCAGGTATAGAAATTGATGCAGTGGCTTTACAATGGGAATCAGTTCTATGTTTTGAGGCATTGCTGTAGTTGCGTCAGTCTTATGGCCAACAACAGCATTGCGCCACTTTTGGTCCCACTGATGCCTCAGTGAGTGTGACGCAACCATGAATCCTAGTGCCATGCAGCCCTGTACTGTAAATAGAGGGCATCCACGGTATTGTAAGGAAATCACACACACACGCAGCAGTTCTTGTAAATATGCCTCTTAGTGTCTGAAAATTTAGATGCTGTAAAAAAGTGTCTGCCCATTGGTGCCCCTGCAAGTTTTATAATAAATAGTTTCACCAATACTTCCCAATTACTTTGCCATTCACTAATGGCAGACTGCAGGTCAATCAGTCAACTTTCACATGGTTGGTTCAATAATGCCTGTTTCGTACCCAATAAACTTCATAAGGTACCCTTGAACAGATCCCATGGCTTATAGAACCGTGCTTAGAGCTAGAAAGTTGGAACTTAGAAATTCAGCATGGGAAGATCTACAAGCAGCTGAGAGTGCCAATGACCCTAGACTCTTTTGGGAAGAAGTAAACTGACTTCTATTTACCAAAGGGCCACCCTCAAATGTTGACTGCTTAATTTCTGCAGATATGTGGACCTCTCACATTTTTCAAGAGTTTAAATCTGATAGCCCTCCTTCGAGAGATTTGAGGCATGGAGATTTCTTAGTGTTCGAGAAGAAGGCCACTTTTCAGATTAACAACACTTTATGAATAAATGAAATAGTCCAAGCAATTCAAAAGAGTCAATGCGGAAAGGTCCTGGATGAAATCCTTGTGGATATTTTTAAAGTAAACAATGATCTTTGGGCAACTCTACTCACTAATGCATTCAGTGTTGTCATTACAAGTTCACCTAATACCCACCTGGAAGGAAGCGATTTTCGATTCTAATTTTAAAAAGGGTGACAGAAACAATCCAGCTTGCTACCGCCCAATATGTTCACTGGACTCTGTGGTAAAAATTAGGGGGTGGGTATTCGTTGAGAGGTTGGAGGAGTGGGAAGGGACAAAAAACATTCTGTCAGATGTTCAGTATGGGTTTAGATCAGGAACTGGCAAGGTGGAACAATGTTTAAATCGCTTCTTCTTGATTGAAAAGTATGCCCAAGTTTCATTAATTCTATGATTGATTGTTCTATCGGTTGACCCATTATTACGCACTTATTAAGCTGTTCCTCTGCCTCTAAGACGGCCCTCTCTATGGCACTATCCCTAAGTCGTTGTACTTACCGTTTATATGCGCTAAAGCTGCATGTCTCTCCACGGGCACCGGCCTTAAAGGCGTCCCATATAACTCCCACCAGAGCACTCCCTCTATTATTCTCAAAAAACTCGCTGATCCATTTGGACATGTGCTGTATATAGTTATTATCCAAGAGGAGCCCTCTTTCAAATGTCCAAACCCTACTTAATCTTGTTCTCCCTTCTAGCTTCATTGTTAATATTAGGGGGTTATGGTCACTGAGAATTCGTGGAAGCCAATCAATTTCTACTCTGGTCATTAAGTCATTAGATATCAAGAAATAATCTAATCGGACACATATACGATGTGGTGCGGAGTAATATGTAAAGCCTGTTTGATCCGATCCAATTCTACCCCAGACGTCTTGCAGAATATTATTCTCTAAAAGATCAACCAAAGCTTTGTGTACTCTTTTCTTCCTGCCTTTATAGCTTCTAGTCAGACCTACCCCCAGCCCCTCCGCCCCATTAATGTTTAAGTCACCACCTATAATAACCTGAGGAGGCCAACCTGCTAACTCGGCATCTAAAAACTGTAAAATTTCTGGATCATCCTGGGTTGAGCCGTAGACTGCCACCAAAGTTGTCCATACTCCCTCTATTAAGATCTCAACCATAGCCCATCTACCCCATTGATCTTCTAGTATTTTTCCGATTACCACATTTTTATTCCTTGAAAGAATAGCTACCCCTCTGTTTTTCGTCCCTTGCTTAGACCTTGCTATTAAATGGAACCCCAACTGATTAAGATAGAATTAATGAAAGTAAAAAGTGAAGCTGAGGAAGACTTGGCAAACAAGGCAGCCCAATATTACACTATTAGAAGGGAGAGATGCTACGAGTTTAGCAAAAAAGTTGGACATGTTCTTGCCATGCGCACTAGGCAGATAGCGGCAGCTGGGACTGTCAGGGAGATTAGGGATGAAAATGGAAGGCTACACTCAGACTCTGAGGAAATTAGGGAAGTGTTTAGGAAATTTTATCAGACACTAAATGATGACCAATACCCCAGTAATGCTGAAGAGATAAGTGAATATCTTCAGAGTATCCCGGCTGAGAGGGTTTCTACTGAAGACGCAGAAGGATTAGAGAAGCTGCTGGATTATACTGAAATCAAAGAGGCTATGGGCAATCTCCCTTCAGGAAAGGCCGCTGGCCCGGATCAGCTCCCTCTAGAGTTTTATAAAACTTTCTGGGGGAGTCTTGGGCAGGATTTAAGTAGAACGATTGAAGCTGCTCAGACGGGGGAATCTATCCCAAAATCTTGGGGGGGGTGCAGATATTGTTTTAATATTAAAAAAAGGGAAGCCGGCGACTGAGCCAGGGTCCTACAGACCAATTACGTTGATGAACAACGATACAAAAATATATTCGAAAGCCCTTGCAACGAGATTCGCAGGAGTAATAGGTGCCCTAGTCAGTAGTAACCAACACTGTTTTATTCCCGGAAGAGGGACGACACACCACACCCGGAAAGTTATAACCATGTTTGATGCCACCGAGGTCACGGGAGATCCGATGGCAGTACTGCTGTTAGATGCTGAAAAGGCGTTTGATCGGGTCTCCTGGGACTATCTGTGGCACACCCTAATAAGAGCTGGGATTAGGGGGGGTTTCGTGAAAGCTCTACAGACTCTGTACAGGGAACCGGTTGCGGCCTTAAGAGTAAACGGGGGCATCACGGGACAATTTCAGATTCAGAGAGGTACACGGCAGGGGTGCCCATGCTCCCCGCTGTTATTTGCCATGTACATGGATCCACTAATCCGCAGGATAGAGTTATGTGCAGATATCACCCCGTTAAATACATTATTGGGCCCTTGTAAGATACTTGCTTACGCTGACGATGTGGCGGTGATAACACCAAACCCCACAGAGGCGACTGAGCTGGTAGAGGCAGAGGCTCGCAGATTTGGGCAAGTTTCGGGCTATGCTTTGAATACTTCAAAGACTCAGATCATCAAAAACTCAATGACTTTCTGTGATGATAATCGAGTGGTTCAGGCAGGGATGTATCTAGGAATCAATATCTCAGCTGATCTCGACGCCTTGGTGGAAAAAAACATCGTCCCAATAATAGATAAAGTAAAGAAAGATCTGGACCGATATGAGAATCTTCACTTGTCACTAGTAGGATGAGTCAATATTATCAAAATGCTGGTTCTGCCGAAATTTTTGTACATTTTTAGGGCAATCCCACTTTTAGTTGACAATAAGTGGTTTAAAATTTGTGAACAGATGGTTAACCGTTTTATTTGGGCAAAAGGTAAGACGCGGAGGGCATTGAGATGTATGTCGCTCCCGGGGGAAAGAGGAGGCTGGTCACTACCGGATTTAAAGCTCTATTATTGGGCAGCAGCATTGCAAGGTATGGTGGGCTTGATTGGAGGCGCTGAAGTGGAAGGTTGGGACAAGTTTGGTTCGCTCGCTATTTATGGTTTGGTTCTGGGTATAAATACTGAAAATATATTTTTGAGATTCACGGAGGAAAGTTACTTCAAAAGAACACGATTTAAGACAGTAATGGCTGCCTATAATATTTGGAAAGGGTTTGTTAAAAAGGTGGGAATTGGGAAGTATAATGCATATACTAGATTAAAAGATAACCCTTCCTTACCTAGTGAGGTTTTCTCAGGAGCTGTCTTTCAAGAATGGGAGAGGCGGGGGATAAGAAAGTTTGGAGATATGTTGGGCGGTTATGGAATTTTACAATTTACGGAATTGCAAAATAGGCATGCTTTGAATACAAAACACTTCTTTAAATACCTTCAAATAAGAAGCTGTATATCAAATAAACAAGGGGGCACATTGGGGTTCGAAAGAAATATGGTGATGGACCTTATAGAAGGTGGCTTTGATTGTACTATTAAGAGGTTTTATTTAGAGATGACAAAACTAAAGAAAGATGATTTAGAGAAATGGATAGATAAGTGGTCTATTGGTTTAGATATAGGCAGGGATATCTTTACTGAGTCATTAGAAATGGGGAGTAAAATGCTGTGTTCATCGTCCCTTCAGGCCCAACACTATAAGATATTATACCACCTATATTAATCACCCGCGAAGATTGCCCAGTGGGGGGGCATATCTGGTACTACTTGTTTTAGATGTGGCAGCACAGATGCTGATCTGATACATATTTTTTCAGTTTGTCCCCATCTGGACAAGACGAAACAGGATATTGTGAATTTTTTCCAGAATGCACTGTCAACAACAATAGAGTTAACCCCAGCTATTATGTTATTGGGGGTTAGTGTTGACGGGCAGCCGGGTTGTAGAAATGTTATTTTTGTAGCAATGGCGATCCTGAGATTGTTAGTGGCTTCTGCTTGGCTTGATCCTAACCCTCCATCATACCATCAATGGCTCGGCAAAGTACTATCAATACAAAAACTGGAAACAGCCATATATGCTAGGAAGGGAAAAAAGGGTAAGAAACTGGGTATGCAAATTTGGGGTCCTTTTATTCGATGGAAGTTAGGTACTGACTGTTAAAAGACCAAGAATTTGTCTAGATGAATATTGGAATATGCATGTATAATTCTGTGTTCTATTGTTTTGTAACTTATTGTGCCCTGCTCATGTTATAAAGAAAATGGGGGGAAAACATTTTCAATAAAAAAAAAAGAAAAGAAAGTATGCCCAAGTTTAGAAAAGGGCATGGGACATTATTTGGAAAAATATCTATCAAGAAATTGTATGATACCATTAAGCTCCATTTTCCTTTAAAGTGTTTTGCAAAATATTTATAGTAGTTCACAAAATTTCTCACTCATTTCCCAACCATTGCTATTATGTCGTTTTTACGCAAAGGAGTCAGGTGCTCCATATTGTTCTTGAATTCACATTTTCAGTCTGATTACTGTTGTTTAAATGTGGGGGGCAGCGTAATAGTTCTGGAGTGATGATTTTGAAGTAGCTCTGCATGTATATCAAGAGAAAACTGGGCTTCTAGACAGTCCGCCATTGGTTTCTGTACGTATCATCTAATTACATTCAGGTGGGAATAAGGAAAGAAATCAACATTGAGGTTGTCTCTTCCTAATTGCTAAATGAATTTGTGATGAATTGAAGTGACCATATCCTTCTCCAAAGAATGCAGAGTAGACTTGAGGCTAGGCTTCCAGCAAGACAAGAGCATATAAAGTGCATGGTTGCTGCAAAATGGACCAGACGACCGCACACGTACGAGACGGTGACGCCTGATATATGGCATGTACTTCACTCTTCTTCTTCCTTCTGATTGAAATATAACGAATAGATGATATATTTTGATCGCATAATCCGCCACCAATATACTTAAAAACCCTATTGAATATACAACTCTCAAGACGGATGGGACGCTGTGTATAAAGACATATTTGAGTCAAGCCCTGAAGAAGTCCAGTTTCGGACGAAACGCGTTGGCTATTGTTTTTATCTGCAAATTTTGAATAATAAAAGAAAGAATAAAGAAGAAAATTGACTTGGAACTTTCTTGGGAGAACAATTGGATATCTTTTTTTGTTACAAAACAAATGGAAACTAAGCACTAATATTGTGTTCATTAAATTGTCTTTGGTGTGCATGGTCAACTTGTGGAATTTTGCTGCAAAATGGAACCTGGGTAATTAACATTTAAATCAAGTGTAAGGTAAGAGTAAGGCATTATGCGTACCTTTCAAAGCTTCCGTCTTTGTGTCCTCCTGATTGTAGGTCTTATTTACATTGTTGATTCTGAAAGTAGACATGCAAAAAATAAGAAAAAGCTTACACATTGACTGCCAAACATGAGCACAATCCACTATCCCATTTATGATTACATATGCACTTGCAAATGTTTATGATAGCCGAAATACCATATAAAGTTCCAGGATGCGAAGATCATATGGCAGGAAAAATCACTTACCATTGTAACTTATGTACATTTTATATTGATTTGTGTTCATTGCCTTCTTTAATTAACCCTCAGACATACAGCACAATGGCTATGAGCTCTAGGTTATTCTGAGTGTCAAAAAACCTCTAATGTACATAGTCGTGATTGCTGCATTGTAGTAGCTCTAACTTAAATGACATATAATCTACTCAAAACACCATACTATCGTAGCAATAAAGAGATTGTGACCATCACCTCTTGCCTACTAAGGATTCCACCCCTCCCCCCGCTGCTAAGTCCTTTTATGGAGTTTGAAGTAGCTTGTGCTTAAACCTTTAAAACATTTTTTTCCAGAAAAGGTATATATGCCGATTTACGTGAATTTTCCCCATCATTCTCGAGATTCTGTAGGCATACAGGGGTTGTTTGTTATTCCCTGGATGGAACAAAGAAAATAGCCAAAATATACCTAAATGTTGCTGGTTTTTTTGTGAGAACAATGGGAAAAAGTGTTGTGAAAGAAAGCTTATATAGTTTTTTTTAAAACAATGTCCCCAAAAAAGATTTGCTATGCTTCGATCATGGTCTCCTCAGCTTTCAGGAACAAGCAGATTTGCATCTCAAAAATATTTTACCACAATTATTGCATTTTGCTAAGAGCCAAACAATTTGTCCTAACGTTTGTGGTTTCAGCCTACTTGCAGTTAGTGATGAACACAAGTGATAAAATCACGGGTGATCCCAGAACGCAATACATAACTGAAAAGTAGACAACATTCTCAATTCAGCAAGGGTCATTTGTGTATATCCCTCGAGGGTTTCACAAATAAACTAACTATTATATTTCTGATAATAAGCAGAAAGAAACAGTCATTTGTAACATCTAACAGACTCTTCTGATTCCAGGGATTTATAAGGTACACCCAGAGCTAACAATTGAGCAGCACCTTACAGCAATTTTTCATTGTGTACAAATTATACAGCAAGTCAAAGTGTAAAATAAAAAGATTGAAAGATAGGTATGAAGGAAACCTATTTGTTGCTGAAATTTACACAACATGCAGAGTTTAGAAGCATTAGTTATTTGTACACCTATAAATTTGTGGTTACCCATATTATCATTTGATTCAGGGAGTATTTTACAAAAAAATGTCTTTATTTCATGCTGGTACAGATTTAGAAGCCAGAAATGTAGAGAAATCCAATTGGTAATGACACATGTTCTACTATTCTGTGCTCCCACATGTATCCTGATAAAAATGGTAACACATTTGTGTGGATGGCCCTAGCGCCTGTTAGACAAAATTCTCTGCTAACTGACCTTAAGACATCACATTTCACCCAGCAAAATCAGCACTTTTTTACAATATGTGTAGTTGTAGGATTTGGGTCCTAGCTTAGCCACTGCTCAGGGAAACCCACCATACCTGGATATTTCTAGAAATTACATGGCAAGTGGAGTCAAGTGTAGTGCGACTCATGTTGTCCTCACAAGGTTTTCTTAACCAGAAGCCCTTGGAAACCGGTAACATTAGCTAAAACACACATTTTCTCTCATGCTTGTGAAGAAAAGTTCTGGAATCCACAAACTTCCAACTACCCAGTGCTCCCATACATCTCCCTATAAAAAAGTACCCACTTGGGTAGGGGGTCTGGTGCCTCTGACAAGAAAAAATGTACAGATCAAAAATGTCCACTCAAAACTATCTATTTTTTGCAATTTGAGTAGCTGTGGATATTAGGCCCTAGCTCAGCTGGGACCCAGGACCAGGAAATTTCTGAAACAGAGATGGTCCAAGTTTGTGCGACTTGCATGGATCGCTCAAGGATTTTTTTAATCAGAAGCTCTTGCACATCTTAATCTTGGTTACCAGCACACATTTTTCTTACACTTCTGTGATCAAACTAAAGACAGTGCAAGTTTTTTGCGAGGCCTTCCACTGTCCTTGTTTAGATCCATTTCTATTGTGGACACTATGCCCAATCACACAAGTGGGAGTGTGTATTTATCAGGACAAGAGGGGGAATTCGGCCTGGTAAGAGGTTTTTGAATTCCGGAAGTTTATATCACAAGGTAAATGTGGGATTTTAGGCAAAGTTTGAACTTTGCAGGGCATTGTAGGTAAGAAACCAACAAACTGCCAGAAAATATCAAATACGACTATGCACAAACCACAAATAATACTGTATACGTAAATAATGAGTTATAAACTCACCCAAACAGCAACCAAATAATAACATAAATCCCAAAACCTAAACAAAAGTACCATTTTTAAATCAATCTAACTTTTTTTCTCTTTCAACAGAAAAATAAGCACTTGCTCCATGTTAAAACAAGCTCAAAAGAAAAGCTGCATAGCTGTGGAAAACATCTCAACACAAATATAATATACATTTCCTATTAAACTACTCACAGAAACAATGAGAGAAGTCGCCAAGACGATCATTTCACAGAAAGGAAAGAAATTATTAATTCACATGGGCTTCACCTATATCTAAGAACGTGCATCAACAGAAAAAATAAATTGGAAATGTACTAAATATTACTCTAATGCATGCTACAAGATGGCAACTACAAAATATAACATTGTAATTAATGTTAGAGAGGCTAGCATGAGCTCCCAGGAACCCAAAAGCAAAATCCTTAAATACATACTACCCAAAGTCCCTGAACTCATCACAGGCCAACTACCACCCAGACCCACACTCAAACATTTAATTGCACACACTAAAAAAGCCACCCCCTGTCGCCTCAACTGTCCCTAGAAGATGCCAACACATACACATACCTGACCATTTAACAAGTACACATAATGAAAACTCTTCCTTTTCATATGATAATCTAAATAATAAAAAACAAATCCTAATCTTCTCTACAGCAAACAACTTAATGAATCGGACCCAATGTCAAACCTGGATGATGGATGGGACCTTCAAAAAGTGTCTCCAAACTATTCACTCAGATATACTCAATACATGATAAATATCAATGCACCAATGTCACATATGTTTTACTACTACAAAACAAAGCAACACCTACTTTAAAATCCTAACCTATTTAAAACAACAAAAAAATAACTATTACCCCCAAAAATATTCATAGACTTTTGAACAAGCCATTATTCAAACAATTTTAAAAATATACCCCCCACACAACCATACAAGGCTGTTACTATCACTTTAGTCGAAGAATATGACGACACCTCAAAAAATCAATTCTAAGTGTAGAATACCATACTAACAACCAATTTGCCTTTGAAATAAAAGAAAATTATGGCACTAGCCTACAGACCTGTCACAGAGGAATCCAACCACTATAACTTACTAATCGAAAGTCATTTCTACCAACAAAATGGAGACAAACTTAGTACCCGAAGACACTTGAGTTGACCAACTGCATTGGTCAGGACCCAGATGTCAAGCCAAATTCCAGATATCATTTGTGGAACATCTATGGCAGCACCCTAGCAGAGGAAGTCAAATCAAACAACTCGCGGGAAGGATGGCAGTATGCCTTCCAATCCACACTAAGTAAGACTCAACCTACATATACAAATTTATTAAAGCATTACAAAAAGAGGAAAGTTGCCAAGAACAAAGAATAGAGCAATCTGTTGCCTAAATTGGCCCTAAACTTAGCAAACAAACTAAAAGAACATATGACATGCTACAATTTAAAGACATATTCTTTGTAAATAACACAGGACTACATTACTTAGGGCCTGATTCTGAGTTTGGCTGGGGGGAGTTAGGCAGCAGACCACCGCCCAGCTACCACAACACCAAACTTCACTTGCGGCCGCCCACTAGAATACAAGGTTTATCATGGTCTGGCAAGCAGTCCTTTTAAAAAGGCACTGCCATGGGAACACCAAAGCCAGTTTCTGAAATGCATGGACTGCAGGATGCATGCAGCCAGGGGGCGCTCATCATGTGCCGCCTGCATGCATCCTCTGGCCATGAGGGATCAGGGGACCCGGTAGGGCCCTCTTTGGTTCTTCACCACCACAGATTTCATGGCTGTGCTGCCATGAAATCTGTGGCACTGACGACACACGTAATATGCTTGGCGGTGTCGTGCCACTTCCAGGGATCACAGGTCCCTGGTGGTTGCTGCGCTTCAATGGTGGTCAGACCACTGTAGTTGTAATACAGCGATTGGACCACTGGTGCGGCAGTCCCAGACTGCCACCACACCTCCACCATGAGTTTGCCTGTCCTATGGACCATCAAACTCATAATTAGGCCATTAGAAATGATAGCTAAAAGCAGATTATAAAGTGATTATCAATTTCTCAAGAACCTCAAAAACTACAGCCAACTCATATTCAAAAAACAGATCCTTTATAAAAAATATATATAAAATGTTATTATATGAGTGAAAATATTATATACAATTACAAAGTCAATAAACACTGCTATAATAAAAAAATATGGAATATTAGTTACAAAAACTTAACAATAACCAAGCAATCCACTTAAGAGCAAATTCAATGCAACATATCAAGTAAATACAACACATAAGCAAAACAACTCTATATAATAATAAAATAAACATAACATGAACTGTATAATATTACATATTCCAATCACAACAAAAGTAAGAATTAAAAGTTACTGCTATGGAGCTGCATACCTTTCTCCAACTCCATGTGACAAAAATGAGTAAATCCACAAAAATATGAACAAAACAAATCCAAGTAGCCCCCCAAAACATGCAAAAGTATAAACAATCCAATCGAAACCATTGAAACAATCCAAAGTCTTTAGGCTCCAAAAATAAAATGCTCCAAGAAACCCCCCAACAAGAAATTCTAAGCCCCAAAAAAATTGTAAACTCCGAATTCCCACAGAGGTAGTTTGTTTACAAAAACTCGTCAAAAATCCACTCACACTGTACATTACAGTCCCAAATATACACATACATAACATTTAATAATCAAAACATAAACAACTCAAATAATAATAATTATTATTATTATTACTCGTACTTAAAAAGTGCACTGTAACTCTCTGGGCATCCTGGTGCTGAGATACATGAACACTTCCACCATATGAGCTGCAGAGGGGTCAAGCATGCTTGACATGCTTATACTCTAGGGAAAAGCCAGGTTTTTATTTTCCTACGAAAGAGCAACAGGTCCTGCATCTGTCTCAGATCAGTGGGCAGACCATTCCATAATCTGGCAGCTGCAATACTGAAAGTTCTTTTGATCCTCTGTATTTTTTCCATATTGACCGAAGAAGAGGCAAGAGTACGGGTAGGAGCATACCACCCAAATTTGCTCTGCAACGGTTTGGGCTCAAGCCTGTGTAGCGCCTTAAAAACAATGCAGAGCGATTTAAATTGTATCCTCTGAAGAACAGGGAGCGAATGCAGCTCCACCAAGGCCTGAGATGCTGATGACCATCGTGGTCTCAATAGGGCAAGCTTTGCCACCACAAACTGGATTCTCTGGAACTTCCCAATCAGATACCTAGGAGACTCCAGTTGCAAGGCATTGCAGTAACCCAGACGGCTCAGGATAACACTCCTTACCACTAACGTTCTGGCCTGAATTAGTAACATCGGAAGAATCTCCCGAAATACTCTGATGAGTGAGAAACTGTTCCTCACAATTTTGTTGACTAGAGTCTCTAGGTTCAGCTTGTCATTGAAGCTGACTCCTAAGTTTCATACCGTCTCAGCGGGTACCAAAGGACCCTCTGTGGGGATAGGCCAGAAGTCACTTGTCACAGAAGTCACTTGGAAATGTGGACGGCACTTTCCCTACTACACAGCGTAGAATCTGCATTTTTTCGCTAATAAATTGCAAGGAGTTGTTTCTCAGCCATTGTACTGTTTCTTGCATAGAATCGTGAACATTTCCTAAGAGGCAGCATTATTCTCTTCCAGTGACAAGATAAGCTGAGTGTCTGAGCATAATTTACAAAACTAACATAGTATGTCTTGATAAAAGCCATCAACGGTCAGCATTAAATATTATTTGTCTGATTGCGGATCACTGGGGTACACCATACCCAACAAAATCTGATCGATGGGGGGGGGGGGGGGGGGAGGAGAACCAGTTCCTGCCATCTGTTAGCCAGGTCGGATTGAAACCAACTCAGGGTCACATTCACCACCCCCATTTCTTCCAGCCTGGCCAGAAGAACCACATGGTTGACTGTATCGAAAGCGGCAGACAGGTCCAGAAAATGTTATATAGCTGACTGTCCCCTGTGTGCACACATTTGAGGATCATCCAAAACGGTTATCAAGGCAGTCTCCTCCCATGTCCTGGGTGGAAGCTGAATTGCGCATCCTCCAGTTTGATACACTTAAGGCTGCTTTATTAAAGTCTTCCTCTGAGGGTAGCTCAAAGTGGTCTAGAAGGGCCATCTGATCTCCTGACTTGGTCCCACTAACCGCACTCCATTGATTATTTGACGACGATCTGCCATCTACCCCATTCACATCTCTCGCCTGTCCTACTCCCTACCCCGTACAGCATGACACAACAGGAGTGCCCTCAACCCAACCACACGTCGTATGCCAACATCGCCAACCTCTCCCCCTTGACAACAATCGCTCCTATAGCCTCCCAGCACAAAACACAGACACAGAGTAACTCCACGAGCAAGGCTCTCCCACCCCATGCGGACCGCCACCTACACCCCCTGCTGCTCCATCACCATCTAACGACCCCAACCCACATCCAAAAACCCACAACGACATCTCTACTACCACTTGCAAGACAACGAGGAAACCCCGACATGACCCACCACACCCCAGGCCCACGGCCCCTCACAGAGCCAATACTGACAACACAAAAACCAAAAGGCAGCACAATTGACAAACTACCTCTTTCCCTGGGCGACCCCGTGCACAACACCCCCACCACCACCTCTGTAGACATAGCACATCATCTCGCCCTGCTAGAAACCCAGTTAGAAACCATGAGCATGGACCTTAACAAAATCACAGTGAACCTCGCCACACTCCAAAAGCCCAATCAACGCCCTTACCAGAGTAGTCAGGGGGTGGGGATGTTCGCCTGGATGGAGTGCCTAACCTGTAAGTGTCTGTAGTATTCTGTGTGGGCTAGCTCAGAAGTACGTTGGAGTGAGGCGAAGGACACTACGCCCCCCGGGCCCCACAGGTCCCGAATGTGGGAGATGCATATGAGGTCCCAGTTCCGGAACCCCTTGGTGCGGCTCAGCATTCCTAACTTCTCTGAGACCCATAGGGGAGTAGCCATCGTAAGGGTGTCAGCCCATCCCAACTTTCGCTGCACAATGTGCCACAGCTGTCCCGAGTGTTGCGTGGGTCCAATGAGTTGGTATCTACCAGGCCTAGAGTAGAGCGGCGCCTCGAAGCTTCCCCCTGGCAGGAGCCAACAATCCATGCCATAGCCTGGGTCATTGCCAGCACAGTATGTGCCCTGGTTGATGGCTGCAAGGTGGGCAGCCCAGTAGTACTTACGGATGTCCGCAGCTCTCTCTGTGTGGCCTCGATGGCCCTAAAATATGAGGGCGGGACCATGTCCGGGTGGTTCTGTAGGGCATACAAGAATCATGGTAGCGCCATCATTTTGAAAAGCGCCGTTCTTCCAAGGAGTGACAGTGGGAGCTTCCGCCAGAAGCCCGCGTCTCTTGTAAATCATTAAAGGGGCGGCAGAAGATTTTTATCATATCTGGTGGTCTTTTCCTTGAAAATAAAGATCCCAAGGTATCGGAACCCCTCAGTGGCCACTGTGATTGGGCAGTCTCATGGAGCGACCGGGGGGCTTCCCTGTAGGGTGTATAGTATGGATTTATCCCAGTTGATGCTGTATCCTGAATTCCTCCCGAAACTGGCAAAGATGTCCATGGCCACTATAAGGGACTTACAAGGTCTCTTTAGATATGGGAGGATGTCATCCGCATACAGCGAGATCCTGCCTTCCCATACGTCTGACCAGCTTACCCTCTCAGGGAGAGGTCCTGTCTGATCCAGGCAGCTAGTAGTTCTAATGAAAGCACAAACAATAGAGGTGAGAGGGGACACCCCTGCTGTGTCCCTCTCTCAAGCGCAAACACTTCAGAGGTTTTGTTATTGACAGAGACCTGGGCCAGGGGCTCAGAATAAAGAAGACACACCCACCCTATGAAGTTAGGGCCAAAGCCCAGTTTTCGTAGGACTGATATCATATATGGCCATTCAAGCGTGTCGAATGCCATTGCAGCGTCCAGAGACACTACCACCGCATCTTCCTGGAGGGTGCGGTAGCGCCCCAGCACTCCATGTAGCCGTCGGAGATTGAGCGCTGTGTTGCGGTGGGGCATAAATCCAGACTGGTCTGGGTGGACTAGAGCGGGAAGGACAGGTTTGAGCCTATTCGCGAGTACCTTGGCCAGGATTTTAGGTTCTGCGTTTAGCAAAGATATGGGCCTGTAAGAGGCACAGGAATCCCTTGGTTTCCCTACTTTTGGGATAGCCACTATCGTGGCAATGCGCTGGCCTCGTGGTAGAGTGCCCTTCTCCTTGCTCTCCTCGAACATTCGTTTTAAGTATGGACTCAGGCTGCCAGGCGTCAGCTTGTACAGCTCTAACGGGAAGCCATTAGGTCCAAAGGCCTTTCCCGGCTTAAGGTCCCTGATCGCCCGGCTCAGTTCTTCTACAGCAAGTGGTGCCTCCAGGACTTCCCGCTGCGTATCAGAGACGGGCAGACGGATGTCGGTCAGCAAGGAGATCGAGTCTTCTTCCGGCCTGTCAGAACCCCTGCTGTAGACCTTTCGGTAGTGCAACGCAAATTCCCTGATTATCTCACGAGGCTCCGTGATGACTTCTCCGGACTCAGTCTTGAGTTCTGCCACAACTCTCTGAGCCTGTTGCTTTTTGTCTAGCCAGGCTAATAATTTGCCCGCTTTGTCCCCCCGGTCATATATTCTACCCTCCTTGTCTCTGGCCATGGTCCTAGCTGCGTCAGTGGCCAAGGCCCTATATTCCGCCGCTTTGAGTTCCATCAGGTGTATCGTTCTCGGTTCACCCCCCATTTGAGCAGCCGTCTCAAGCGCAAGGAGGTTTCCCTCCATAGTGGTCATTTGTTCCTGCCGTTCCCTAGGGTGGCCGGTAATGGCAGGCAGGGCCTCCCACAACACTGATGATGAGGCTACAGTACCATCGTTGTCCTCAAAGTAGCCGTCAATCGAGAGAGTAAGCTTTTTCCTTATTTCTTCGCTACGTAGGTACCAGGCGTTTATTGGTGCGATGCAGTTCTCCTGCCTGTCCCCGAATGTGAGGTGGGCAACCAACGGTGAGTGGTCCGACATTCCCCTTGCGAGATTTGTAATTTCATGAAACGTTGTGTCGCGCTGCAGAGGTGCTGGTATGTAGTCAATGCGGGAGAACGATCTATGTGGGCCGGGGAAGAAAGTGTACTGAGTGTCCCTCGGGTGTCGGAGACGCCACTGGTCAGTGAGACCAAATGCCTCAAGAAAATCTGATAACCACCTGTGCCCCGTTGGTATGTCCCTGGGTGGGTTTCGGTCAAGGGTCCCTGACACTACAGCGTTAAAGTCGCCTCCCACTAGGAGGCTCCCTTCTGGGAGGGAAAGAAATAACTTGCCTAGGTCCTGATATGATTGGGTTTGAAGACCAGGTGGAATGTAGGCCGTAACCAGATTAATCCTACGACCCTCCCATCTGCCCGAGATAGCCACAAAATGCCCTAAGGGGTCAGAGTCTGTGTGGTCGAAGACTAGGGGAAGGTTGCGACGAAGCAAAATGCCCACCCCTTGGGAACCTGAGGTGAAGCCGGCATGTGCCGCTAAGGTATATCCGTCTCCTGCAGGAGTACCACATCAGGAAGGTGCCTCTTGACAAATTGTAATACAATGGTTCTCTTAAGCTTGTCCCCCAGCCCGTTGACGCCCTGTGTGGAATGGTACAAGTTTCAACAGCAACATTACAGTCCTTGTGTGACCTTACCAAACTTCTTTGTTTGTCCCCAACTGCCCCTCCCCTCCCCAATCCGTCGCCGCTGCACTCCCTGACCCCGCCCCCTTCCCTGCTCCCCTGCTCCGTAGGCTTTGAACTTCCCACATCCCCAATTAGCAGAGTGCCTTTCCCCCGATATTCACCCCGGAAGAGGAAGAAACAACAACTCTAAGTAACCTGTCTTCCCTTCCTTGTGGACCTGTTGTCAGGAACGTGCACTGGCCCCAGCCCACCCCGCCACCCGAGCCCCACCCAAACACAACAGATAAACAATGCGCCAGCACATCCCACGCTCAGCCAGAAGTAAGATTTGTCCGGTATTAGTCTGTAGCTCAGCCCTGTGGTCAAAGTGACAGCCCCTGCAGGGACCACCCGGGCCATCAATTTTAAGGTATGGGGGGGAAAGAGGGGAGGAGGTTGGCTCCCCCTCATTGCCCGGTCACATATTAAGCCCCCCCTTCCTGTAGAAGACCAGCGGGTGGATCGCAGCCCTCACCAACAGCCGCACTTATTACATTACTTTACGGTTCATGCCGGCACAGTTCCGTAGGTTCTTCATTCTCCGTGGCCAGCTGCACCGCGTAGGGTGTCCCATCTGGGGCTTGCCGACTGGGATCTCCAGGAGCGCTGACTCTGGCCATCCAATCCTGATCTCCCTGCCACTGATTCCAGAAACCCGGCCTGTGTGTCTCTCCAGCTCTGAGCCCCAGCTCCTTCACCAGTGGTCGATGACTTCCATCGAGCCAGTCCTGCACCTCCAATGGTGGGGTGAAGAATATGGATTTGCCCCTTGTTATGACCTTGAACCTGGCAGGAAAGAACATCATGTACTTGAAGCCTCTTTATCTCAGCACTGCCTTTACACCCACAAAGGATCGCCTCTCACGCTGAACCTTAAGAGTGAAGTCCGGGAAAAAGCGGATTGTGGCATTCTCGTACTGCAGGTCCCCGGCCTGTCTGGTCGCCTGTAAAATAGCGTCTCTGTACTATAATTAAGGATTTTTGCGGTGATTGTCCTTGGCGGTGCCCCTGGTTTCGGCTTTGGGATGGGTGCCCGGTGTGCTCGTTCTACAGTGAATATGTTGGACAGGCATTTGGGCTTGAGATGGTGAAGGCTCAGGTCCTCAACAAAGAGTTTCATGCTGTGCCCCTCCAGGTCTTCTGGGACCCCTACCAGGCGGATGTTGCTCTTACGGGCAGCCGGAGGGCCATCTGATGGTGTTGATGTACAAGGTCATTTACTCGTTGTTGCAACTTCTTGGTGGATGACTGTAGCTCCACAATACCTGCCTCATTGGCCTTGGTTTTCGCCGACGTTTTATTTAGATCCGTACGCAGGAGGTTGACTTCTATGGAGACTGTCCATTTTCGTTTCCAGGGTGGCGCACAGCGTTTGAATGGCCGCCATGATGCTGGTTAATGACGGTTCCTTCTGGTTGGACGTTACCCCGTTGGCCCCTCCATCTGAGGCGTGCCCTTCTGCACCGTGTATTTATTGAGTTTGTTGGTCTGGGTGGCCGTACCCTGCTTGGGCCTCATTGTTGCGGGTTCTCGATCAATGGTGCGGATCCAGTATCTGTCTGCAACCCAGGTCTCTCAAAGGGGGGCATGCAGGGCTCTCCGCTGGTGCGTCATGGGTTCTCGGGCCGTTCACTCCCCATCGCCACTGGGGCCTCAACGGCCCGTGGCTGCCGCCGCCCGGTGTTGCCGCTTCCTTGGCATGTGTTCGCCCACCTCTGCGGTCTGTTTCAATGCAGTGGCCCCGTCTGGTCCCCACCGGCCGTCCTCACCTCAGAATCACGGGCCCTCCCTGAAGAGGCTCAGCAGGTCTCCTCGACTGCCCAGCTCCTGGGGGCGTACACCTCCACAGCCAGCCAGGTCGCACCTTGTCACACAACTGTTCGAGGAGGGCCCTCAGGATTATGTCGTGGAATGTTCTTGGTCGGCTAGGTGTCACCGCCCTGCGCTATATCTGCCTCGAGATGTTCCCCCGGTTTATATTGGCTGCAGGTCACTGTTTCAAGCCGTAGCTGTTTCTCCCGGGCCCCCGAGCCCGGTCACGGAGGTGTAGGGACAGTCTCACCTTTGTCCCGTAGGCTCACACCATTGCTCGCGGAGGGGTCCGCATGGGAGTCAGGCCCCCAAGAAGATATCTCGCAGTGCCCTTGGAGCCGCCCAGTTATCGCTGTCCTCTTTGCCTGCTCGAGGCTTTCCCCAGGTATGTATGCTCACCGTCGGGCCCCCATGCCCGATCACTGAGATGAAGGGGCAGTAGTACCTTCTCCAGTAGGCACCGCGCCTTGGGGATCACGCCGCTTTAAGCACGTCGAATTTCCTTGCCCTGCCCTGACCAGGCTGCAAGGCCGGGGGCTCGCCTGTGATGGAGGCCGACCACGGCGCACCCTCGCTCCAGGCCAGCTCCCGGGTTCAGGGCCACAGCGCGGCAACGGAGCAACGCAGCGGGGCCGGGTTTATACCGCCAAGTGCAGCTTCGGGAGGGCTGAGTCGTGGCATCCGTTGGATTTATTCCGGATTCAACTTCAGGTCACCCACCAAACATGCAACAGAACCAGCAGAATCAATCCTCACCCATAACATAGAGATTGCGTTCATCAACGAGACGTGGCTACGCAATTTCTCTGCCCCAATCTTGAATATGCTGGTGCCCCCAGGCTTTGCAATCATTAACAAACACAGAAAAGACCAAAGAGGATGGGGTATAGCAATCATACACAAGAACAGCTTCTCCATAATAGAAACTGACACCTTCAACTCCAACACCTTCGAATGCCTAACTGCCAACATCAAGACAAATGATGAAAAAACGCTACATAGTCATCTCTTCTAACATCCACCAGGCAACAACACCACATTTGGAGACCACATGTCAGACCTGATTGCACACTGCTCACTCAGAGACTCAATCAACTTAATTCTAGGTGACCTCAACCTACACTGGAACGAAGTAAATAACAAGCTAATCCAAACCCTGAATGAGCTTCTTTGCACCAACAACCTTACCCAACACTGCTCAGAGGAAACTCTTAAAAGAGGAGCAATCCTAGATGCTATTATTGCCCAACAAGACACAGTCACGATAAAACACATCCTGCCTGTTGACTGATCCGATCACCACATCATGCTATTCCACATCAACCAACCTAGCTGATACCAACCCCCCACAACCCCCCACACAAGACCCCCCGAATGGGTAAGAAATCTAACTCAGATTCCCTTGGCTGACCTCGAGGAAATAGTAAGCTCTCTCCTTCCCATCCCCACTGAGGATCTCTCCACACCAGAACTCACCTCCCACTACAATACAGCTATGACTTCCACTCTAGACCAACTAGCCCCCCTGAAACTAAAAAGAGCAAGGTAGACTCCATCTAGTTCCTGGTTCAACACAGATAATAACGGTGAACGAAGACATCTAAGAGCCTGAGAAAGACGCTGGCAGAACAACCTGTCCAAGATCCTCCATGAGCAACTGAAATCAGTTCGCAGGAAGTACAACAAACATAAGACAATTCCAGCGTGTAATAAAAACAAAAAGTGTATTGGATATCTACTATACGTCGGGCTTCACTGCTTGTTCTAAGTGTTAATCGATGTGCTGTGTCCTATAAATGATACTTATTATTGCACTAGGTTTCGTGGGGAAGGGGGAGGGGTAAGTTCAGTTTTGAATAAGAGTGTAACGAACAATGTATGTTCTGGAGTTTAGAACGACTTTTCTATGTACAACGATAATCTGTAAATGTGTATGCAGATCTACCATGGACATTGTGTTCATACAAAGTAATATATATGATGGATGTACCACTCAGAAAATTGATACAAATATATTTTTTTAAAACAACTTAAAAAACGCTTTTTTCCGCAGCGCTCTAGACAACGCTAAAAATAGGCCCAAAGAATTTTTCAACCTCATTAGGCAGCAATCCTCCAAGACCTCTACATCCTCAGGTCAGGCCTCCAAAATTCAGTGAGACAAGTTCGCAAACTTCTTCAACGACAAAATCACCAAGATTAAGCTCTCGCTGGAAAACCACAGCCCCCGCAAGATCCCATCACCATGGACAGCTTATTTCACATCCAAGTACCCCCCAAAACCCTGGAAGCCCTTCAACCCCATTCCGGAAGCGGAGATAGTCAAACTAATCTCCGACACCAAACCTTCATCCCACGTCCTAGATCCTATGGTTCAAAGGGTTTGCAGAGTTTTCTGCACTCCGTAAAATATGTGTCATCTACTTATTATATTACAGTTGTAGAAAATCTTGAACACTAAAAGGGTAACATTTACTATTCCCACTCCAATCTAAATCAACTTGGGGAAGGTAATACAAACAAAATGAGTGACATTTATTATTCCCACTCCCATCTAAACCAACATCACGAAAGTATAGGACACTAAAGTGGTAGAATTTACTATTTGCACTCTCAACTAAACCCTTTTAGAGAAGGTGATTCAAACTAAAGGAGTGACATTTACTATTCCCACTTCCATTTAAACCAACTTGGGGAACATGTTGGGCAAGAAAGGGGTGACATTTACCACTCTCACTCCAATCTTGTGGTACTGAAAATTCTGGACCCTGCTATTGTGTGGTACCGAAGCTCTGCACTCGTGTCATAAATATCATCGTATCATGACGATTTTGGTACTAGCAGACCGGAAATGGCTTAAATACTATACATAAGCATTTTCGTCATGTTCGAGTGATGAAATCACCCTGAAATCGTAGTTTTCGTCTTGAACCCTCGGGTTCAATTTTGTAAGCGGCATCCATTTTGTGATTGCCCTTACATAGCCAAATAACTAAGGCCAAATTCGATCTGAAAGGACACGTACACCTCTGCTGACTCCTCTGTGACCTGGGAAAGCTGACTCCACTGCCTCAAGCCAAACCTGTTCGGGCAGTTCCTTTCCCAGTGGCCGAATGAGATTAGAATCCAGGTGCACATGTCGTAAACCTTTTCATCACATACAAACTATGTCTAATCTTACACACACCTGTCTCTGTTTCTTTCTTTATGACCTGTTTTACAAGGAGGAGATGCCCGTTTTTATTAGGGGTCCGTCGATATCTGATGAAAGTTCTGGGCCTTGCCGGGTAATCTATCATGAACTGGACAAACTGAAATGTGGGCTTGTCATCATGACTCTGCTTTTCCTTTGTAGTAAAAATATGTGTATGGTAAACTGTAAAATAAGGAATGTTTGCCTAGGGCATAAAAAATGGTATAAAAGGTCTGTGCAGAGACCATTCAGCAGGCTACCTCATTCAGTTGCTTTAGGTGTGACTGGGCGACGTAGCCTCACAATTAAATGTAATAAAGATGTCTTTTCATATTTCAGATTCTCTGTTGATTTCTTTGCTGATTTTGAATGGACTACTTATTGGTAAGACCCCTGAGGAGAAGTGATGAAGTATTTTAGGTACTTCAATTGGCGCGACAACAGGGGCCTCATCAAGAAGTGACTATCTGGAGGAGTAATCTTGTCAGAGGACAGAAATCTACTGGGGAAGGCAAGACAGAAATCTACTAAAAGAGGTACTCTGTGCACAGAGGTTCTGGGGGATTCTTTGTCTCTGGGGCCCAGTATATTTTGATTTTTCTAACTTAAAATCTCCAAAAGATGTCACTCCTGACTGAAGAACATTTTTGGCGTAACCTTTTTAAAAAAGAGCCTGTTAGTGCAGTTAGAACTTGGCAGTTAGAATTTGGACAAGGTTTGTATAGGTTTGTATATGCGAATTGCAATTTGTGTAGGCAGGTAGTGAAGGTATTTTTTTCTCCATCTGCTTTAGTTGAAGTATAAGTGGGTCGCTCCCAGTCCTTTGTTCTGTGGTTCTTTGCTTAGTTTGTTTAGACCTTAGTACTATTTGAAGATTTCAATTTTCAATAACCGAGGGTCTTGTATATTTACAAGTGTATCGATAGAGATAGCCCCTTTAAGTTTGAAGCTAGATTAGTGAGCTATAAGATGCCTGATCTTAGCAAATTTGAAGATTTGTGTTGGCCAACTTTGTATACGTTTGGATTAGCCGGTTTCCCCTAAAGGGAATATCTAAATAGGTTAGATTTACAAACATATTTCTTCCTTGGTGATTTTGTATCCCCAGGGAATTAAAATATGACATAATACAAAACAAGGATCCTTTGCTCTGTGCAATTTTATGAATGGAGATATGCAGAACGATTTTTGGTGTTCTGCCAGCTACAGCTAGTGAATTGAGTGTATTTTTGGTTTCCTGCACATACGGTGGTCTGTTGGGCTGCTTCGGCAGTCTTTTTGAACACTATTGAGAAGTGTTTCTTGTAAATATGACTTACAGCTACTATTTACAAATGGTTTGGTTTACGTACAGTCTGGACTGTCCTGTTTTTGTCCTGAGTGTTGATTTGTGGGTTTAATGTGTGTTTAAATGTTTATGTGGTTTTTCTCATTAGTGTAACTTCAGTATGTAAATAGCGTGCGCACAATTTATGAAAGCACTGTATTGTGTGTCCTGAATGTTTCAACACTTTCTGTTTATGTCTGAAATGAGCTCAATGTGTGTGTGGGTCACATTCAATAGATATAAATAAGGCCCCAAACAAAAACAAAATTATCTATTTTTGCAAAAATAAATAAATTTACAGCATTTTCCTTAGATGCACTGTATTAGATGTTCACAGGCAAACATTTCAGCTGCAGTATATTTGATTGGAATGTTCATTCAGCCAGCACTTTTCCAGTTAAACACGGGTGGAATTTTGCATAACCGTCCTTTTAAATAAATGTGGCGCAAAAATGTGACGCAGGAATGAGACGCATTTTAAGTTAGGCATATGCGCTTAGGTTTGTGAGTTAATGCATCTAAATGATAGGCAAGGGATGCAGTGGACTCTTATATGTAGAACAATCACAAAAAGGAATAATGTTTTTTTTAGAAAAAAAATTAATTATGAAAAATAATTATTAAAAATAAGTGCTACAAAAATCGTTTTTTAATATTTATAAAGCTTAACACTCATACTATGACCTCCTAGCATGAATTTTTTTTAATGATTTAAGTTATGTTGCATCACTAAAATGACAAGCATTCATGTGTATAATTTCCCCTTGGCATAGGCGCAAGCAAGAGCATTTTTATTAAGTATAAGTTATTATTTTCAAATGCCTGACTCATGGGTTATGTAATAGACATTCTAGTAATGCATATTATGTAAGGAAATTGTAGGATATTCATTTTTTAATGCCCAAAATATGAAAGTCGATTTTGAGTAAAAGCACTGTTTAAACTGCATTTTGCTTTAATTCAGAGTACTTTTTAAAGTGTCTCAGGCTTAAGCAAATGCATACATTTAGGTGTTGATATATATTTGCAGGTTGTGCCTTCTTATGATTCAGTGGGTTAATGTGCCAGTACAAAGGCTTGTTTTAAAATCAGGGTTGAAGGTTCTAGCTTCAGCTAGGCCTACGGAAAGTTTGTTTATTTAAGACTGATGAAGTGTGTACCATAGGATTGCAACACGCATTTACTCTAAAAAACTGGTCTGTGTGTCATGGAAAGGGGCGACCACTCGGTCCCCCCGAACGTATGGCGGAGTACCTCGATCCCCCCGGGAAGCCATTTTTTGGCGGGAGGCGCGTCTCGGCTGGTATGCCCGTAGCGGCGTAGCCGGGGCGCGCCTTTTCCCGCCCTAGAGTGGGCTGGCCTAGACACCGACGCAGCCAGCCACGCCCTCGGGACAGGCAGGGGCGGGTTTACGCCCGCCCTGAAGACGGATAAAAGGGGATCCAAGATCAGAAGACGTCCTCTTGTTCTTGTGCTCTGAAGCTGCACCTCCTCGCTACACGTGAGCTCGGGACAGAACGAAGAGCCAATTTTGAGCGTTTTGATCTTTTTCTTTGTCTTCTAGATACTTCGTCGGAGAGATGCCCAAGAAAGGCGCAAAGAGAATGACGACCGACCAGATGGTGCGGGCCCCTTTTCAAAGAGATGTCCGACATAAAGAAACGGTTGGCGGAGCGAGACGGGGAGGAGGGTTCGGGCCCTGCGCCGGCTGGAGGGAGACCTAAGAGGCCGAGAAGGGTTCCAGCCGGTGGAGACGTCCCGGTTCCCTCTGCCCCGCTCGAGGCGCCGACCCCAGTACCGATGGAGGGGAATCCAACCCCGTTGTCGTCACCCCGACATCCAATGAAGATATGCCCCCCGAGCTGGCAGCACAGCTAGCAGCATGGTTGGGGGATAGTAGTGAGGGCGCCACGGCGGCCGAGGCACAGGCGCTGATTAAAGGGCTGCGTGAGAAGAGAGATGCAGCTAAAGTGGCCGCGCCGTTGGCGGGGATAGACAAGCCGCAAGCGGCGGAAGCAGCGTCCGGTTCAGGTAAGCGGCCATTGCCGATCGCAAGGGACGAGTCAGCACCCTCTCGTAGAGAGAGATTGGGACAACATGTGCCTTTAGCAATAAAGGAAAAGATCTGGGCGGGGGAGTATGTGAATATTTTCTCCTTGCTTGTTGATCATTATGAGGTGGAGCATGTTAAGAGTCAGAAGGACCTAATGCATCCGAGTGTTTGGCGCGCAAAAATGGCCGCCTTTAAGGTAAATGAGAATATTGGCAACTGGGGCAATGCGTGGGGTATTTTTACATCGATTTTGGGGGAACGTAGGCCCGAGTTGCTTCCTGAGTTTCCCATTTATCAGTCACGAATTATGAGTTACTCGACAGCGTATCAGGGTAACCATTGGTTCTGTTATGACAACTTGTTTAGGAAAGAAAAGGAACATAACAAAGGTTTAACGTGGGATTGTTACGATTCTGTGACATGGGACAAAATGAAAGAGTCAGGAATGTTGAAAATGCCGTTAGTAGGGAGCAATGTTGTTGATTACTCCCGCCAAAATGTGGGGACGCCCTTTCGGTCAGGTACGAGCACCGACGATTACCCGAGACCTGCCGGCAACACGGGGAAAAGGGGTTTCTGCTTCAATTTCAACAAGGGAAAATGTACCAGGCCTCCGGGATCGTGTAAATTCAAACACGAATGCAGCAACTGCGGGTCGTCCCATCCTGAGTCCTTGTGTAGAGCCAAAACGAGTGAGAATGGGGGTAAGGGAGGCGCCAAACAAGCCTAATATAGGCCGAGGGGCGCCTTTGCCGACCCCGATTGATACTTTGGCGATGACTCCTTGGCTCAGCGAGTACCCAGATCGTATCTCTGCTGGGGTGCTGCGGAACGGTTTTTCATATGGTTTCCGCATCCCGGTGGGGGACTTTCAGGGTACCGGGACGTGCAGAAATCAACCTTCCGTCTTGCATCATACATCTGTAGTACAGGATAAGATCCAGAAAGAGGTTAGCAAGGGAAGGGTCGCCGGGCCGTTTATTGTACCCCCGGTACCGTATTTTGTCTGTTCTCCGTTAGGGGTGGTCCCCAAGAAGGACCCAGGTGAGTTTCGATTAATCCATAATCTGTCAGCCCCACGGGGTATTTCGGTAAACAATGCAATTGATCCAGAAGTATGTTCGGTGCGGTACGCATCATTCGATGAGGCAGTAGCCATTTTGAATCGCCTGGGGCCCGGGACGTTGATGGCAAAATCAGATATCGAGTCAGCTTTCCGGTTGCTCCCGGTACACCCTGATGACCAGCGTTTTCTGGGATTCATGTTTCAGGGATCATATTACATGGATAGATGTATGCCAATGGGATGCTCTATATCGTGTGCATATTTTGAAAAGTTTAGCACTTTTTTGCAATGGGTGTTCACGAAGAAAACGGGTTTCCGAAATGTGATGCATTACCTTGATGATTTTCTGTTTCTTGGACCCGCCGGAAATCCCGAATATGCCCAGGCCTTGGCTGAATTCTGTGTGTTGATGGGTCAATTTGGCGTGCCATTGGCACCAGGTAAAACTGTGGGTCCCACGACTTGCCTCGAGTTTTTGGGGATCGAGTTGGACTCTAGTGAGGGCTGTTTCCGTCTACCAGCTAGCAAGGTGTCGAAATTCAGGGCAGCCCTGCAAGTATGTTTAAATGCATCTAAGGTTACACTGCATCAGTTGCAGCAATTGGTGGGGAAGTTGAACTTTGCCTTGAGGGTGATCCCAATGGCTCGCCCTTTTTTCCCGTTCAATTGCCCAAGCGATGGTTGGCCTAAAGGAGGGTCATCATCGCACGAGGTTATCGGCTGAGGTCCGCCAGGACATGCGTATTTGGTTAGCATTTTTGGCGGACTTCAATGGTCGAGTCGTCTGGAACAAACCAGCCGTGTCCTCTGAAGAGCTTGGTCTATGGACAGATTCAGCGGGAAGCATAGGTTTTGGCGCCATCTTCGGCACAAAATGGTCGGCACAAAGGTGGCCCCCATGGTGGCATGAGGAGGGGCTGTCGAGTAATATTGCTTTCCTTGAACTGTTTCCCATTCTGGTGGCCCTGAGAACCTGGCCCGAAGGGTTCAAAGATCATTCTGTCGTGTTCTGGTCTGACAATATGACCGTTGTAGAATGCATCAATAGTCAGGCGGCCCGTTGTAAATTAATTTTGAGGCTGCTCAAAGAAATTGTCTTACTGTGTATGCAACTGAACGTGATATTCAGAGCAAAACATGTCCCAGGGGTGATGAATCAGGCTGCTGATGCACTGTCTCGTTTTCACATGCAGGCTTTCTCGGGTTTCCTTCCCTCAGCGGACCCAGAGCCGGCACCCTTCCCCGAAGCTCTCTGGTCTCTCGGTGCCCCGAACTTTGTCACCTCGTGGGAGAGAGTCTAGCACCCAGGAAGAGGAAGGCATATGAAGGGGCGTTTCGGGCCTACTTAGCCTTTTTGGGGACTGAGAGAGGGGGACTTTGGGGTCAGGAGGAGTGGGTAGTACATTTTCTGATGTTCTTACGAAGGGCTGGGAAGTCGGTGGCTACGGCCCAAAGGCATCGTGCCGCCATTTCCTTTGTTGCCAGGGCCCATAACATCCAGGACCCGACGGCGTCTTTTGTAGTACAGAAGGCGCTGCGTGGGTGGCAACGCCTGGAGGGTCGCAGAGTAGATGAGAGACGACCGATAGGTCTGGATAGGTTGTCCCAGTTGATGGCCACACTCCCTACCACATGCTCATCTCCTTTCGAGGCGTGTTTGTTCCGGGCTGCATTTACGCTGGCATTTCACGGGGCAATGAGGATAAGTGAGCTGGTTGCAAGGAACAAACGGGATGTGGTGGGGGGTTTGTGCCGGGAACACGTTCAGATAAGGGGTGAAAAGATGATTGTCTCCTTTGCCAGGTCCAAGACCGACCAAGATGGGATGGGAGACTGCACGATCATTCGAAGGATCCCCGGGTCCTCCATGTGTCCGGTACGGTGTTTAGAGGATTATCTAGCACGAAGGGTGGCATCATGGGGGGGGACATTGTTGAGACACGCAGACGCCACCCCACTGACGAAGTTTCAGTTTCAGCGGGTGCTTGCAATGTCCATTACCGCAGCGGGCTTGGACCCGGGCGAATTCGGGACCCATTCCTTTCGAATTGGGGCTGCCACCGAAGCTACAGCCAGGGGTCTTAATGTTGAACAAGTGAAACGAGTGGGGCGGTGGTCCTCCAATTGTTATAAGAGATATGTGCGATTGCACATGTTGTGAAGCTGTAATAAGGTACTCACGCTTCTTGTCTTTTGTTTGGTTTTCAGTTGCGCAAGCCTACGAGGCGAGGCGGACTATGCAGTCGACCCAACACCAGGCCAGCGGTCAGACGTCACCGGCTGTGAGACAGGAGGTGTGGGTCGTGGGCCACTCATACGTGAGGCGTGCCGCAGACGTATTCGAAGCAGGTGACATGATTCACGTACCTGGGGAATACGGGTACAGAGTGTCCTTCTACGGAAGAGGCGGTCTCTGTATTGACCAGTTTCAAACATTCTTTGAGGGTTTGTTAGGGCGGACGAGGTCACCGCCGTCTGTAGTCATAGTACATTTAGGGGGCAATGATTTGGTCACCATCGGTAGACGACTTCTCCTAGAGGCAGTGCTTTCCACGGTAAGTTGGTTAGCAAGGAGAGTTCCGGGGTGCATAATCGCGTGGTCTCATATGATCCCACGTAAAGTGTGGCGGGGGGCTGTCTCGATTCCTGCTTTGAATCATTCTGTTAGAAAACTTAATAACAAAGTGAGTAGGTTGTTCCGTTCCAAGACACTGCATTCTATCTCGCATAGTTGTATTAACGATGACAGTATGTTTTTGGGGGATGGTGTGCATTTGTCACGGGTGGGGAATGAGTTACTCATAGGAGACTTCTTGGCTTGGTTAAAAACGTTGAAACATGGCCTTTAGGTAGGAGTTTTGTGGGGGGTCCGGATAGCCGGTCAACTATCCGGACCTGTGGCGGTAAGGTCATGATCGGTGAGCACTAATTGATAGATCCCTATGAGTGGGCGTCACCCAACACGGATGGGAGCGCTCGGGAGAGGTGGCCATTGGCCCCTCAATGGGGAGGCGGTCCCGTCTAAGGATGGGTCGCCGGAAGTAAAGGAAAGGCGGTCAAGGCCCCTTCCTTTGTAGGAGGGGTTACAGCCCCCTCCTGGTGAATTTCCCGGGGCCAGTGACATCTGCGACGGCAGATGCTGTAAGTTGTGTGGGGTGAGGGGAGGTCCACGATACCTTCTAGATACCTCACACGAGTTTTCGAACGACCTTTAAATGGCGTCGAGTTCTTAAGTGCCCCCGTCAAGTCAAGGGAAATTGTTAGTAGTTGCACTTGAGGTAAGCCTCTGTGCTGTCGCCCCTCCCAAGTGGGATGGGTAAGTCTGGTTAGGGATCTTGACACCGGTTATGACCTTGCCGTTGGCCCTTAAACGTTAGGATGTACAATTTCAGTCATTTTAGAGAATGTTTTGTAGGATGCTAGTTCGGCTAGGAGAACCTCTGTATTAGAGAATATGTTAAGGTTAGCCAAACATCGCAATGTGGTAATGAAATTGTACATAACATGAAACGTTTAATGTTTTTAATTTGTTTTAATAAATACGGCCGGGAGGGTCACTCCCTCCCACTTCCAAAAACTTCAAGAACTGTTTCCGGTTTCCCTCCTTCCGGGTATTGTGTTGAGAGGGGGTGGCGGGTATCTCAGCCATATGGAAAGGGGCGACCACTCGGTCCCCCCGAACGTATGGCGGAGTACCTCGATCCCCCCGGGAAGCCATTTTTTGGCGGGAGGCGCGTCTCGGCTGGTATGCCCGTAGCGGCGTAGCCGGGGCGCGCCTTTTCCCGCCCTAGAGTGGGCTGGCCTAGACACCGACGCAGCCAGCCACGCCCTCGGGACAGGCAGGGGCGGGTTTACGCCCGCCCTGAAGACGGATAAAAAGGGATCCAAGATCAGAAGACGTCCTCTTGTTCTTGTGCTCTGAAGCTGCACCTCCTCGCTACACGTGAGCTCGGGACAGAACGAAGAGCCAATTTTGACCCACCCACCAGCCCCTGAGGACAGCAAGTTGTTTTTGTAATAAAGAGGATCTATGATTATGTTTTGCTGTTTTCGTTTACAGGTTGTGATGGTATCATGTTTAGGATTGACCATAATGAGGAATAGTGTATGTTGTGAAGGTTTTTCAATAAAATGATTCGATATAGTGTTAAAAATTTTTAAGCATGCCTTTCGGTCGTAGCGACCAATGTTTTGTATGTTTGAGTAGCATTGTCGTATTTATTTTTGGGTAAGGTCATGATCGGTGAGCACTAATTGATAGATCCCTATGAGTGGGCGTCACCCAACACGGATGGGAGCGCTCGGGAGAGGTGGCCATTGGCCCCTCAATGGGGAGGCGGTCCCGTCTAAGGATGGGTCGCCGGAAGTAAAGGAAAGGCGGTCAAGGCCCCTTCCTTTGTAGGAGGGGTTACAGCCCCCTCCTGGTGAATTTCCCGGGGCCAGTGACATCTGCGACGGCAGATGCTGTAAGTTGTGTGGGGTGGGGGGAGGTCCACGATACCTTCTAGATACCTCACACGAGTTTTCGAACGACCTTTAAATGGCGTCGAGTTCTTAAGTGCCCCCGTCAAGTCAAGGGAAATTGTTAGTAGTTGCACTTGAGGTAAGCCTCTGTGCTGTCGCCCCTCCCAAGTGGGATGGGTAAGTCTGGTTAGGGATCTTGACACCGGTTATGACCTTGCCGTTGGCCCTTAAACGTTAGGATGTACAATTTCAGTCATTTTAGAGAATGTTTTGTAGGATGCTAGTTCGGCTAGGAGAACCTCTGTATTAGAGAATATGTTAAGGTTAGCCAAACATCGCAATGTGGTAATGAAATTGTACATAACATGAAACGTTTAATGTTTTTAATTTGTTTTAATAAATACGGCCGGGAGGGTCACTCCCTCCCACTTCCAAAAACTTCAAGAACTGTTTCCGGTTTCCCTCCTTCCGGGTATTGTGTTGAGAGGGGGTGGCGGGTATCTCAGCCATATTAGGTTTTGAGAATTATTGACAGTAAATGTAGTTTAATGATCTGGGAATAGAGATAATTTTAGCGCCTAAAAAAGAGAAATTATTTTTCAAAATAGAGTGAATTATTGCAGGTTAGAGCCTTCTGGCTTTGACAGCTTCAATGTGGCAGAAGCTGGGGCTGAGAGAATTGCAGAGACTGGCTCGTGCGCTGCTGAGCTGTTATCTTTTAGTTTCCCTGTAAACAATGGAGAAGGCTGTCATGTTGACATTTGTGACCCTTTAATTAGGACTTTGCCTCTGAGGAATGCAGAATGACCTTGCTGAACGGGCCTCTAGAGGTGAGGTTTCTGGTTTCTCCGTGAGAACATCAATAAAATGAAAGAACTTAATTTAAAAGGGAAAATAAAAAAGGGTTTCTTTGGAAGTCCCAAACATTGTGTTACATGCTCTGTAGAACTGATACATTTGTGTCTCCACGTTAAGTAAAATAATGTTTGCTAGTTGCTTTATTTGACAGAAAACGAAGTGGTGCATTAAGTCTTAGATAAACAATAAGATGCAGCCCTTTTCCAAATTTTTAAGGCTACAGGCTACAGGCGGTGCCAAATTAATATGGAGTGTCAGTATAACCATTTCTTTTAGAACGGTAAAAATAAGGTGGCTTGATGTTGCGAGGTGAACTGACAAGAGAGTAACAGTTAAGTAATGAAAATTTATTTTTGTGTATGTTAAAATGTTTTTTTGTGTTGTGTATTTTTCTGCTTCTGCCTACAGATTATTCATGGATTGTTCTAAGGCTGACAAGACACGTAGTTTGGTTAGTTGAAAAGAGATGTGTTTTTGCGTAATTTCTTTGGTAAAAATTTTCATGTTTTTGTTTGTGTATTTGGCCCTATCGTGAAATATTTTGGTTGGTCCTGTATGTTAGAAGAGAGACAGTAAAGTTATATTTGGCAGTAGACTCCAACTGCATTGTGTTCTACTGTCAAAAGGAGGGTACAGGCCCACATGTGCATTTTTATTTTGTGTATGTTTTGTTCTATGTTGTTACTATTACAAGTTCCCCGGTGTTGTGAAGGGATCCGTATGACGATACGTATCGTTGCACAACAGTTGGACAAATTTGGTATAATGATAAATTTCACAGATATGGTTTTCATACTGTGAGGAAGACAGGCAGCACTTTTACCAGTGCATGCCTAAATTTGGCTATAATGATATTGAAGAAAACTAAAAAGATATACAGGTTCAAAGTGTATCACCTGATGTTAGTCACTTTCTGCACATTCCCTTAAAGGAATAGGCGGCCCTACATTCATGTATCCTTGATTGGACCTAAGGATGGAATTATAGATCTGTGACTCAAGGTGGCCTAATTTCTATATTGCATTACTTAATCATGTTCTGTTTCCCAAATAGCATATGACTTTGTCCCTTGAAAGGAAACCAGGTTTAATTTTTCTCTCCCTGAAAACAGAACAGGAACATTAGTTAGGATTACCGTATATGGTGTAGTTGCCAGCGGTAGAGTTAAAAATTTGTGTAACTTTGGTCTTTTGTGTATTCCCCGTACTCTTGGTGCTGTGTCACATGCCTGAGGCACCCAAGCAAACTCTTGTTTTTTTTCTTTTGTTGCTCCCCCCCGACCGATGTCGCATCATGCTTAGTTATTGGGGATTTTAGTTGTGTTCTAGTTCCATTTCACTTTCCCATATTCCTTTCACCAGTCAGCCCATTTATTATTATGGGTGTATTGTTTATGTGCACACTTCTAGACTGGAGTGATATATCAGGGACCCCCCATGTTATGTAATAGGCTGGTTAACTGACCCAATATTATAGTAAGACAAGTTTTCCATCTCAATAGGATATATCTTAAGTTTACCCTTTTGAACATGACGAATTTTCAATGTCTATTCTAATTTTTCAGATCTCTTTTGTTCCTGCTGCTTTAATTTTTGGTGGGATCAGATGTGTTCTAATCATGCAAATACCAGGACTTTCTAGTGCTTGTCCTTTGTCTGCACATTTGATCATTAACCTTTGTATTGCATAGTGCACCTGATGCACATTTTTTAAATTGACTTTTTCTTCATGTACTTGATAATCTGTATTATGTCATTTCTCTATTTGAGATGTTCTAAGATAAGGAATTTAGGAACACCTAGGCTTAATAATTGAGGAAAATATGTATTTACCCCATTAGACAATGCCACTGTGTGAGGACATCCATTTAGATTCCTATGGCGTATTGCCACTCCCTTGCAGATCGCAGGCCACCTGCTTGCAGTCCCCTTGTTAAAACCCATGAACTGTTTTTGTGCTTGATTTGAGGGAAACTAACAATTGTGTTACATTTCCTATATCACTAGGTTCTGCTGGATCTTCCAGAGTTAAAGGAAGAGTGATACCCTGCAGACCTGTGATCGAGACTAAGCCCACTCCCCATCAGCGACTGCTACAGATGAATGACAGATTTCTTGGCTCTACAAATTTCCGCAACCAGAAAGTCGCGAGGCTGGACAGCAATCATCAGCATGACATCAATGGTACATCCCAAGCAAGGCATTTGCTTCATCGGAAGGCGTTGAAGAAAAAAAAAGAAAGAGGAGCTGGTTCTTTGTTTGCCACAGAATGAGAGCTTCTGTTTGTTTGAGCTTTGTACCTGTTATGTGCTGGAAACCTCTGTCAGTGTACAGTCCCTTGAGCTCTTGGCCCGAGTTTTGGCCATACACACACCTCTTTTCCCTTTGCTCCGACGGAAAGGCACTACATTCTGGCATCCATGGGAGAGCAGCTTGAGCGTCCTCTGACACTAAATAATGAGTGTTGGAGTCTGAAAGTGCTGCTGATCTTGAAAGTTTGTTTCTCAGTAGTGCTTGGATCTGCACGAGATGCTTTGTGCCCATGATCAATGAAGAGCACATCATTTGTAGTGTCTGCCACAAAGAAGAGACACTGGTGCATTGTTTTGAGACATTGAGACTTTCAAGTGAGCTGTGGGTGTTTGCCAGGAGGGCACTCCAACTAAACAGTACTTTTTCTCATGAAAAGGCCTGAATCAAAGAGGCCCAACGCGGAAGAAGACAATGGAAGCGGATTTGATGGCCAAGAACTATGACTATGGACATATAAATTTCTTTTTACTTTTTATTGTGCAGCTCTCTCATCCAAGAAACTTGCTCATTTTAGGTTTTTCGAACCGCCATCCGGTTCTGCTGCTAGGGTCGTTGTTGCCACAGTCTTTGGAGTGCAGCTGGAGACGGTTAGGTCGACAGTTCTGGTTGGTCCAAGGAAGCTACCCTGGACTGACAGAAGCACTTTTCAGCAGAAACACCCTACCACCGCGGGCAGCAAATTAGAGAGGATGGAGTTTTCTGAGATGGAGAGACGTGCCAAACGAATGAACTTTACATATAAAATGTGCATATCAATGTCAAAGAAGAGATGGTTAATATGTTGTATTTTTATGTTGCCTGGTGTCATGATATTTTTAATAGGATATGTTTTATACACTTTTCAAGTGACATTTGCACCCACGACACAGCCCATACCTCCTCCTACTGTTTCCTAGCATTCTCTTCACCCTCTGCCTGAACACGAGTCTGCTAGAAGATTGGAGTTTGTCAATAATTCATTTGTTCAGCTCTTACACCAACACCAGTTCATGATGAACGCAACTTATTGTTGGGTGTGTGGTCTTATGCCGCATACGACAGACAAGGGTATCCCATACTTGGTCTTACCATTTAGCTACAATGGTTCTTTGTGGGCATTTCAGACAATGTTCATATTTGCTATCAAACCAAATTCCCCACATTCCATGAAGAATAACTCAAGTAACAAAGCATTGGTAGTTGAAATTGCAAATATGAGCAGAACAATTGACTCGTACAGAACGATTCCTAGAGATAAGTTGCAAGCTTACGTTAGATGGAATATAACAAAATATGGAGTTGCTTTGAGTGAGAACCAGCGAGCAAAAGGTCAATCATGTTGCTGCATTTTTCATCCCAGATAACGCTCCGACAGTATACCAGGCCATCTCCAAACTGCATAAGATCTCTGAGTCCATTCACGTGGACGAAGGAGACTGGTCCTTGATGGGGTGGTTCTGGGAACTGATATCTGCCTGGGGATGGAAGATTCTAATAGTCATTGGGATGATCCTAGCCATCCTTTTCCTGTTCTGTCTGTGTGTGCAGTGTGCTCCTGCAATATATAGCCTCTGTGCTACATCATGTGTAAGGAAACCTGTATCAAGAGATGAACTAAGTAATAGGATGATGTTACAGCAACATCTCAATGACTTCATGAATACAGACCTGGACTCAGATTAGCATGAGTATAGGTTATTGCCTATATAAGGGCAAAAGGAGGGTCTGTGGTACTGAAAATTCTGGACCCTGCTATTGTGTGGAACCGAAGCTCTGCACTCGTGTCATAAATATCATCGTATCATGACGATTTTGGTACTAGCAGACCAGAAATGGCTTAAATACTATACATAAGCATTTTCGTCATGTTCGAGTGATGAAATCACCCTGAAATCATAGTTTTCGTCTTGAACCCTCGGGTTCCATTTTGTGAGCGGCATCCATTTTGTGATTGCCCTTACATACCTAAATAACTAAGGCCAAATTCGATCTGAAAGGACACGTACCCCTCTGCTGACTCCTCTGTGACCTGGGCAAGCTGACTCCACTGCCTCAAGCCAAACCTGTTCGTGCAGTTCCTTTCCCAGTGGTCGAATGAGATTAGCATCCAGGTGCACATATCGTAAACATTTTTATCACATACAAACTATGTCTAATCTTACACACACCTGTCTCTGTTTCTTTCTTTATGACCTGTTTTACAAGGAGGAGGTGCCCGTTTTTATTAGGGGTCTGTCGATATCTGATGAAAGTTCTGGGCCTTGCCGGGTAATCTATCATGAATTGGACAAACTGAAATGTGGGCTTGTCATCATGACTCTGCTTTTCCTTTGTAGTAAAAATATGTGTATGGTAAACTGTAAAATAAGGAATGTTTGCCTAGGGCATAAAAATGGTATAAAAGGTCTGTGCGAAGACCATTCAGCAGGCTACCTCATTCAGTTGCTTTAGGTGTGACTGTGCGACGTAGCCTCACAATTAATTGTAATAAAGATGTCTTTTCATATTTCAGATTCTCTGTTGATTTCTTTGCTGATTTTAAATGGACTACTTATTGGTAAGACCCCTGAGGAGAAGTGATGAAGTATTTTAGGTTCTTCAATCTAAACCAACTTGAGGAAGCTGTTGGACTAAATGGGTGACATTTACTACTTGCACTCTGATCTAAACCAATGAGGAAGTGTAATGCACACTAAAAGGGTGACATGTACTATTGCTACTATTGCTACTCCAACTTAAACTAACTTGAGTAAGGTGTTGGATAATAAAAGGGTGACATGTACTAATCCCACTCTCATCTAAACAAATATGGGTAAGGGTTTGGACACCAAAGGAGGGACATTTACTATTCCCACTTCAGTCAACTCTCTTAAAACACCTGACATTGGTGGGCATTTGTCTTCCATGCCTCCTGGTCATTTCCAAGATTCTGTCCCCTCTGCTTTCAGGTACTTCTCGACTTGAATCCACCTTGAATCCACTTTCACCTTCCTTAGCAGCGGGATCTTCCTGAAGTCCTCATTTGGGTTTGACTGCAGTTTCCAACGCCACTTCACACCTATGCATCCTGGGGCAGGTATCCTGGTTCCTAAGGTAGCCACAGGTGGGGTGGCTGTCCAACCTTCTGTCTTCCACATGTTTTTTTTCAGGATCCACTGGGAAGAGTCCTTCTTCTTTAAAATTGCAACCGCGACTTACACATTGATTTGTACTGAGAACGCGAGTAGCCTTCCTTCCTCTCTGTCACCCTCTCTTGCCTGTTTCTCTTTCCTTTTCGTCATGGTTGCCTTACCTGTATTCTTATCTTTCTTTGTTAATGAGTCAACTCCTATTGTTCCAGGCTCCATAGCATAACATGATAGCACGTTCTATTTCACTCTGATTGCGGTCCTTGCTGTAACCCATTAGGTCTCGTGACATACTCACTTAAGCCTGGTATTCCATATTGTTTCTCTATGCAGCTGTTCTGTAACTGGAATGTATGGTATACAGTTGCCATTTAATCTGCTTTTATATATAAAAATAAAAATTATTTGAATAAAACATTTACTATTCCCCCTCCAATATAAACCAACATGGGGAAGGTGTGGGACACTAACAGGGTGACATTTACTATTCCCATTCCAGTCTCTACAAATTTGAAGGAAACAGTTGGACACATGAGATTTTATAAATCCACTTCAAGGTAAAACGTTTTCCCTAAAATAATTTAAAAATAAACTTTCAAAAATATATTTACATAGGATTCAAATAACAAAATATCAATATATTTTTTTATATTTGTTTTATTGTACATTGTAAATGTTGTTTAAATACATTTTAAAACATGTGAAAATCATTTTATTCATAAAAACAATATACCATTTTTAACTCAAACATTAAAACAAAATCAAATAAACTACTTTATGAAAATTAAAAAGTTTATTTTAATATTTGAAAATATTCATTCATGTTCTAAATAAATGTCATTAAAATGTTATTTAACATAAAATTTTGCAATATTTAAAAAAATAATATAATAAAATACATTTTCAAATTCTAACCAACTAATTTACATAACTTTTAATGAATTAACTTAAAATTCATAATACGAATAATTATTTTTTAAAAATATCTCCCCACCCTTATCCCCTGAAAACGCAACATCCCACTTCTTTAAAAAAATCAATAATTAATTTAAAACATTAATAAAATTTAAATAATAAGTAAAAAATATCAAAAATGGTAAACAAATGAATAAAATGTATAAACACATTGAGGAAAAAAATGCAATAAAATACATACTGATAAACACTAAAACGATATTTGTTGCATCCTTATTACAAAAATAATAAAAATAACACTATCAGAAATGGTATTTCTGGTTGCCAAGGGCATGCGCCTATGCCAGGCAGAAACCACCACTCTAATCAGGGCAAGGGAGTTACACGCTGAAGATAATCCCTGCTCACCCCCTCGATAGTTTGGCACGAGCAGTCAGGCTTATCCCAGAGGCAATGCGTAAAGGCATTTGCGCAACACACAAACACAGCAGCGACACACTAGGTCCACCACAAAAGAAACTCCACACAATGTTATATAAAAAAAATAGCCTTTCTATTACCCATAAACACATTTGATCATAACCACAAATATACACTGTGCGACCCGGCACAATGCAATACTTTACAGGGAATTATATACATGAGAGGGCCAATTGTGCCACTATCAGAACCATTAGAACTGGTAGCAATGCACCTCAGAAACACCCCTAGGTGCATACATCAATTTAGGGCCTTGCACCATACCAGCACACCAGGTGCTCACAGGCCAACTGGTGGCTCGTTTTGGGCTTTTCCACAATGCCCTATGTACATAAAGTCAGGGTTCTAGGCTGCCACTGTAGCAGGGTGCAAGCCTAACAGGCCGGCACCAGAAATGGGGGACGAGGGTCTCACTCACCCCTACCTCTCCTGAGACACGAAATAATGCTCCCTCAACATTGCAACTGCCCGCAATCGGGGAGTCCAGCTGTGTGACCAAGCGTCGTAGGCACCACTAGTGTACCTATAGCTGCCTCTGCAGTGAAATAAATGTGTGTGATGCACCGGGGGCGGGGGTGCATCTCACCCCTTCTTATTGATCAACTAAAGAAATGCCCCTGTCGTTGCAGCTGCCCGCACTCTAGGTGTTCAGCTGTGAGAATGGACACCGCCACCATAGTGCCTTGGGAGCCCCTTTCACCTGGCTCCTCATGGTGCAACAGACGCCTCCCATGGGGCTTCTCCAGACATCCTCTGGGACACAGCATAACTTCCTCCCGTCCCTCTTGTGGTGCTCACCAATGCGGGGTAGGCTCCAGCACACCGTCAGGCATTGCTCCTGCCTGACTTGCTTCGGCCAGGCCCCAATCAGACCACAACCGCCGGACTTCCTCTTTGGGTCAAGCTACGAAGGTAGTCAGACACGCAAGGCTCTACTCCTCCTTACGGGGAGCCCCGCCCACTGTCAGGCACGCACCACCTGGATTCCTGTTTCAGATTGGCAACACGGAGCAATCCGAGCATCTGGATTCCTTTGGGACATCACTTTCGAGCACAGAAAACTCCTGAGGAATTTCTCACCCCTCTGACGGTGTGGTTCCCCTCTGGGGCTCCAGTCAGCTTGGGGAGGGGAGCTCGGCCCACTCTGCAGGGCACCAGTGCTCCTCCCATTTTCTGGCACCAGGCAAGCAATCCCGAATTGCTCACGAAGCGTTAAGTCTCAAAATCAGAGGGGCAGAGCTGGGCACGGGCAGGCCAGCACATAGGGACCCTCAGGTACCTCCTGGCAGCCAGCAACCTGCAGACCACCAGTTTCAGGTCAGCACCAAGCAGTACACCTTACATGGGGTCACAGCCCCAGTATATATACCAGGATTGTTCTTTGTTCTTCCTCCTGCACAGGGCTCTGGGCCTTGTCAAAACCAGTTCTGGGGGTACTCAAGCATTTCTATACAATGCTCAACAGTTCCCTTTGACATGGCATGTCCTGATCCCAGACACACCACAGGGGGCCAGATCCAGCATTCTACAAGGCAGGCACAGTCCTATTCAGGGTCAGGGCCTACTCCTCCCACTACTCCAAATTCAGATCTGCCTATTCAGCCTATTGTTGACTCACCCAACCCCTCTGGAGCCACAGCACTCCCCCCAGTCCCTGTGACTCCAGAACCAGACATGCAATACGCATCAGGCAGGCACAAAGACACATAGCACACAAAAATGGCAACTTTTAAAAGTTGCATTTCTAAACTAGTAACAATAAACATGTGCACACCATTGCACAGCATTTATTATCACTATTCCAAACATACCAAACTTGACCACGCTGCTCCTCTCATAGCAGGATTTATCACTGAAACACTTATCGGGAAACCCCCAATGTATTCCCATGAGAGGGCACCCTCACAGCAATGAGAAACCAAAATGGCTGTTTGTCACTACCAGGACATTGCACACAATTAAGGTACATGTCATACCTTTTACGTACAAGGCACCCTGCCCCTAAGGCTAGCTAGGGCCTACCTTAGGGCAGACTGATAAGTAATAAAAGGGGAGTCACAAACGTGATACCCACTTTATGTGTTACGTCACAGTGGCAGTAAACTGCGCGCATTGGCCCTTCAATGGCAGAGGCCTGAGACAGTTTTCAAAAGGCTACATTGGTGGGTTTTGCAATCAGCGCTGCAAGCCTACCAATAGCATTTAATTTACTGGCCATGGGTATCTGAGATACCACTTTGCAAGAGACTGATAAGAAAATTAAATACGCCAAACAGGTGTAGACCGATTTTACTATGATTACCACAGACAGCACATGCACTCTACACTGGACAGCAGTGCTAAAGTGCCCAGAGTCTTACAACCACCAACACCAGGTCAGAAAAATACTAGGAGAAAGCAAAAAGTTTCAGGGATGAACCTGCAAAAAGGGCCAAGTCCAACAAACACTAAGAACTATGGGCCAGATGTAGGTAAATCGCATTTACCGACTCTAAAATACAGAATTTTACCGATTCAGTATTTTAGATTCGGTAAAAGAGATGTAGGTAAAAATTCGGTAAAAAATACTGAATCGGTAGGATTCGGTATTTACCGATTCGGTAATTACCGAATCGGTATTTGCCATTGATTCCTATTGGCCTTAAGGCCCATAGGAATCAATGGTAAATACCGATTCGGTAATGACCGAATCGGTAAAATTAACGAATTGTCAAGGGGAACAGGGTGTCACTTTGACTCCCTATTGCACCCCTGATTCTGGCTTGTGTGCCATGTGACACACATGGCACAGGTGTGTACACAGGAATTCGTTATTTACCATCAAACAGTATTTGGTGGTAAATAACGAATTCTTAACTGTTTTTAGTGCCACCTACATATAGATTTACTGATTCGGTAAATTTACCGATTCTGTAAATTTGAAGGCCCCTACATGTCAAACACCAAATACCGGTCCGTAACGGCCAAAATCGGCCGTTACTGACTGGTATTTGGTGTCCTACATATGGCCCCAAATTTTTACCTTTGAATTTTCTGTCCATGATATATTTGAAATCCTGATATTCTTGCCACGATATTTCTGTAGCACAATATTTTTTTCCAATATTTTGTACAAAAACACCACTGATGTCAAGATGAGTCAGACTCCACTCTATTCTGGTATAAAAAATATTCCTGGCATCCAGTGGTCTTTCTGCCCGCAAACTGGGGCAAACCTCTTTTGAACTCCCTAGGGGGTGGGCAGAAAAACTGGGGGGTGCTTGTAAATGAGTTTATTGCCAATGTCAGAGTAGGACGCCTGTACCCCTTTGCTTTGCCCAATGTAAAATCCCTGAGTCCTCATTTATAAAAAGTGATGCATCGCTAAGGATAAACAGCGATGCAACACTTTTTTTTGTACCATCCTTGTGACACCATGGACGTGCTGTATTTACTCTATGGCACTCCATGTCACAGGGATTGCACATATATGTCAGGAATACTGGCATATCTGGTGGTGCAGTATTGACACATTGCTGGAGTGTGTCGGTAATGTGACGCAACTCCAGTAATGTCTCATTACTCATGGTGCGAGTCCCATATAAAAGGCTTTGCTTTAAGCAGGCGTAAGGATTGTGACAGAGTCAAGTCATAGGAGTTGTGCAGTGAAATCTCATAAATTTCACTATGCCACTTCTATGAGTCTTTTTGACAGTAGAACTCTCACCCTGCATTCATTATACCTGACATAGGTATAATGCAGAACAAGACTTTACAAAGTGATGCATTTGTCTAGATGCATCACTTTGAAAATAGGGTGCAGTGTGGCACATTGTTAACGTTGCCGCAGCATCACAAAAAAGTGGCGCAACGGCAGCGCAAGCCCTCAAAAACAAGAACCCAGGTATCTTTTATCCCCTGGGGATGCAGATTAGCAGCAAACTCCCCACTCTGGAGAAAACTCTTATTTGCCTCAAGCCAGGGTAGGGAGGCAAAAGATTTGTAGAGTGTCATAAGGTGGAGTATTTTGGCATATTGTGGAGGAGCCAGTAGGTAGTTATAGTTAGGATTATTTTCAATACAAAATCTCAACATTCTATTGTGAATAACTTTGGCGCCGGTTGAGGAATCTGCCTGAAAATTTCCTCAAATTTTCCTCGCCGCGCCCCGGTCCTTCCCTGAAAGTTTGGGGGGATTTGTCAAGCAGGGACGAGATAAAAGGGGGGTCCCAAATTGTGTTTTTCCCATGTTAATTTCCATAGGGTGGTCGACCTCACTTTTAGCCCGAACGGCTGAATGGATTTCCACTAAACTTGGCAAAATTGTAGGGACTGGTAGCCCGATGTGCCTTTGCTATGTCTCAAGATATGTGCTCCAGTGGATTTTGAGTAATTTAGGTCCAAAATAATATATATATCTATAAGCGCCCCCCGGTACGCGCACCGGGGCGCTAACCAGCGCGCTTTGCGAGTACGCGCGCGGAAAGCTGATTGGCTCTCGGGTGTCTGTCAACATTCCAAACAGTCCAGAGCGGCCGCCATCTTGTGTCTCGGTAGGATCGAGACACAAGAGGTGGCAAAGGGGGAAATGACCATAAGGGGGCAGAGTAGACCCCCCTGACTCCCTAGGTTTGATGTGGGGGCTATAAAAGGGCCCACGGGGCAAAAACATTTTTTTTTATTTGCGCGGGAGGAGCGCCCTGTACGCGCACCACGGAGCGTACCGGGGATTATTCCATGGGGAAAAAAGAATGATAGAGTTTTTAAAAAATGTAGCTGTTTTTATAATTTGGAGGTAGTTCTAAAAAGAACTGGTTTTTTTCTTCTTTTTGTTGTTTTATATTTTTTTAATGTTTTTTGAACATTTTGTACTTTTTTTGGCTTTTATTAATTATTTTATATATTTTTTGTTATTTTTATGGGGAGAATCAAAAAACAGGGAATTGAAAATGGCTCAACTGGAGCAAAAAAAATCAGGAAAAAAGTTGTTGTTTTTTGGGGCAATTGTGGTTGTCACCAGCAAGGAGGATGAGCTTTATGCTCTGCTCACCATAGGAGATGGTCTTACCACAAAAAATACATGTGATCCTGAATTCACCAAACCTTGGTTGTATGCAAGGGATCATCTCCCTTGTCTCTGATCCCGATGGAGTGGGTTGCTTTCTTTTGGAGGTGCTGGGTGAAGATTGGGGAGGGTTACTGGCCAGTTCTCTCATCTCTGCGGCAGCATAGTTGTTGGGATGCTTGCGCTGCATGTGCCTGATCATGGTGTTATTACCGAATGAATATTTTTTGTTAGGGTTCCCCCTTGAAAGTTCAATGCCACAGATTTGGCAAGTCACCTTTGGCGCAACGACTTTCTTTTTGCCCTCTGGGATAGAAAAAAACTCCCATACAATGTGCTGCCTAGGCCTGTATGGGGTATTGTCTTCTGGCAGCCACCACCTCCCCTCCTCCTCCTCCTACTCCTCCACCTCTTCTTCTTGACCACCAATGTGATGTTGTGGTGGTCCTCTTGGTGGTGGTGGTGCAGATGCTCCAGCTGCTGCTGCTACTGTAGCCATTTTAAAGTACAAAATATTTCTCTTAGATCTCCAAACAAGTCTTCCTCAGTCACAGGACAAAGTCAGAATAAGGAAAAAAGGTGGGGGCTTTCATCATTTGGAAAAAAAACTGTCCTGAACCAATGAAAAGTGTTATTTTCAGGTCACATGACCCGGGCTTTCATCATTTGGAAACCAAAACTGTTCTGCACCAAGAAAAAGTGTTATTTTCAGGTCACAAGACCCGACGCCTTTAGGCGACGCGCCACCCTGGCGCGCCCGGGGGCGCGCCACGGGGCGCGTCGCGTAAGCGCATCAGATGCTTACGTTGCGCAATTGTATTCGCTCGAGTACTTCCGGGTGCGCTTACGCCGTGCGCATCACGCGGACGCAGCTACGCGATACGTCACAATGTTTTCGTTCGCGGCAATAGCGCAAACGGGACGCTCACCAGTGCGCGACCCGGGGCGCTCCGGAAAACTGCGCTTTCCAGTGCGCACACCGGGGCGCGCACCGGGAGCACACCAGGGTAAAAAAACAGTATTATATAAATATACAATATAGGGTTCATTATAAAAAATATTACATTTCATAGGTTTGAGGCCTTATATATAGTTAGGAATTAGCATTTAAAAAACCTATGAAATTCACTGAAAAAACCATAGGTTTCACACCAGTTATAGTTAGGAATTAGCATTTAAAAAACCTATTAAATTCACTGAAAAAACCATAGGTTTCACACCAGTTATAGTTAACTGGAAATTTTACTGACATAAAACCATAGAAATTCCAACGTTATAGTTAGTTGGACTCACTATAACAAGCGCGCCTGCAATGCACTGCTGATGACGTCACATATTACATCACTCATGACATCGTCAGTGACATCACTCATGACATCACTTATGACACCATCCTTGTGACAGAGTGACAGACCTCCTTTTAGTGTAATGTAACCCTTGAAATAGATATTCAAAAATAGAAACTAACCTTTTCAAAAAAATGGAGATACCCATACCAGTTACAACAATCAATTCAGTAATTCCACCATCTATATACACATCCACTCATTTACCAACAGTTCTATATAGTCACTCATGCATATACTCACTCATCATATGTAGTGATACATCTATACATCCTGTTATACACCGACAGTTATCCAAAAGTTACTCACACACATACTCACACATGCAAATAAATTATTGAACATCCATTTATTTGCATATAAAACTATACACACACTACCTCTTTACTTCTAAGGAAACTTACACATACTTACTCTCTTAAACAATCATTTATATAAACATATACTTATTTAAATATGAACTCTTACAATCTCTTACTCTCACATATACTCACTTACATACATCAAAACTCACATACACTAGAATAAAATATATGTTGTTACTAAAAAACACAATAGTGAGACAGTCATTAACTCACTAACACACACATATACACACTCATCCACCCATACAGTCCTGCACATATGCTGTCTTCAAAACACATACAAACAGTGAGTCAGTCACCAACCCATGCAGCTACTTATACACAAAGTGAAACACTGATACATATATTTCAATATTTAAAAGTTACTCACTAATATATGTATTCAATAAAATACACTTAATAAAGCAGTTAACCAATCATTTAAAAAAAAACATCCATTTACACACTTATTTAACCATTTATTCTTCCATCAACCTTTACAAATACAAATATTAAACATATTAATTTTAAAGAAAGACACACATTCACTGGCTGGTGTCATCAGTGGACGGAATCGGCTGAAATTTTCAGGAAAATGGCACATTTTGTTTCTGAGCAGCTCCTGGAAATTTGGGGGGGTTCCGTCAAGGGGGGGCTGAGAAAAAAGGGGGGTCCCAAAACGCGTTTTTCCCATGTTAATTTCCATAGGGCGGTTGGACTCACTTTTAGCCCGAACGGCTGAATGGATTTCCACGAAACTTGGCAAAATTGTAGGGACTGTTAGCCCGATGTGCCTTTGCTAGGTCTCAATATATGTGCTTCAGTGGATTTTGAGAAATTAACGTTTAAATCAAGATATATATCTGTAACAGCGCTCCGGGCAGCGATCCGGTTAGCGAACTTTTCGTGTATCGGAACTTTGCGATGCGAAGCTGATTGGCCCTCCGGTGTCTGTCAACATTCTAAACAGTCCGGAGCGGCTGCCATCTTGTCTCTCGGTAGGATCGAGAGACAAGAGGAGGCCAAAACAAAAGGGGAAATTACCATAAGGGGGCATAGTAGATCCTCGTTGACCCCCTAGGTTTTATGTGGAGGTTTTAAAAGGGCCTAGGAGGGTCCAAAAAAAAAAACATTTTTTTTTTTTTGTGTGGTAAGCGCCAAGTTCGCGAACCGGAAAGCGTTCTGGGCAGCGTACTATAAGGATAAAAGAATGATAGACTTTTCTAATACTGTATGTTAATTATTTGTTGTTTTTGTTCGTTTTTTTATTTATTTATTTATTTTGATTTAAAAAAAAATTATTTATTATTTTCATAGTTCATTAAAACTTCCAGCATTACATCATCTGGAATCTCGTCAAACATGGATGTTTCTATGTCTTGTAAGCTTTCAATAAATTGTTCATCAAAAGATTCATCCATAAAATCTTCATCCACATTTTCTTCAGTTAAAATCTCTTCTGATGTAATGTCGAAGGAAACATTGGTTTTTTCGTGCTCCCCTTCCATTTTTTTGCTGTAAATTGCATAAAAAAATAATTATATTAGAAGAGTTAGGGCACTGTTGGGTTTAAGTTCAGACATGTAGTTCTGTTTTTTTAACAGTGAAGTTAAAGTAAGTAAATTCATAATTATAGCAGAGAAGTGTAAGTCAATCAATAAATATAACAGAGGAGCTTATCTGTATCTATAACTATAGCAGGGGGACAGTAAATAATTATCAAAAAACGTTTTTACAAATTAATTTAAAGTGCCACTTACAAATTATCAATTTACTTTACAGGGAGGTGAAAAGGCTCTTGAAATGTAGTTCAGGAAGTAGCAGTGAAAATGGCTGTGTTTCCTTCTCTTCCTTTATATATATTCAGGTATATAACCAATCAAATGTCAGGTAATAAAAATTGTAAATGAAAGTAAAGTTTTCATTGGTTGTCAATTCCAATATTTTAGATGTGTTTTGTGAAGTAATTTACCTCAGGGTATTTAGATAGGTCTACAGGCTAAATGGCTAAATGAAATTTCAATCAAATTTGTGAGAATGAAAGGGATTGTTATGTAGTATGAGCTAATCTATATTTGGTGAGAGTGTCTCTAGTCGTTTTTCTGTAAATTACTTTCCCACCTTTTTTTAGGACCGCTTTCTGGAAAGCGGCCCGGTTAGCGAACCTTAAGCGTCACGGGAGTCCACCATTTTGTGTTTCGGTCGCTTTAAGATACAAGATGGAGGGCAAATAATGTTCAGAATGGGTAGAAGGGGGCACGGTAGACTTATCTTGACCCCCTAGGTTTTCTGAGGGTGGCTGAGGAGGCTTATATGTGCGGAAAAAAAACATTTTTTTTAAAAATTCCGCGAGGTTAGCTTTCGGTTAGCGAACCGGGTAGCGCCTCGGGGAGCGTATTTTGTGGAAAATTAGTGAAAAAAGTTAGAAAAAAATATTAATTGTGAGTGATTAGATGAAGGGTAGCTCTGAGAAGAGCTTTTGGGTTTATGGTACATTTAGGTACTTATAAGTAGGTACCAATGCACAGTCTTAAATTCAGAATGAAAATTCTGTTGCCCTCATCTGAGAAGTGAACTCCATCTCCTCTGTAGATATCTTGCATGTAGTAACGCAAGTTATTGTTGTACAGGGAGCCCATTCCATGGTCTCTCATGAAAGCTGAAACAGATTTGTTTACATGCTTCCTCGACTTCTCAATTTGTGGACAAAATTGGTTGGACCACCTCCATTTCTGTCTTTGGCATATATTGGAATATACCAAGGCAGTTTGAGGAAAAAGTGCCATTAATTGCTCAAAGGTGTCCTTTAAAAGCATTTCCAGACCTACCCCTGTCAAAGTGCCCAAATCATTACCTCCACAGTGCACTATTAACAGGTCAGGTTTTGGCAAATGCATAAAGGTTTTCACCAATGGTATCAATTGGTGACATTTTAATCCTCTTTGGCCCAACCACTTAATTTCCACATCTTGTAAATTGAGGTTGTGTAAATTTCTGTTCTCAGCATACCTTTGAGCCCAGTGGATGTAACTATGTCCAACAATCCAGACCTTAAACATGGTGGGAGAAGGTTGGGCTGCAGTCAGATGAAGTGTGGTAATGAAAGGGCAGTTGAAACAGTAGGAGTTTGTAAAGGAAAAAAACTGTGAATTTCCAATGCTAATGATTCATTAGCAGTGATTGGTGTATTTCCATTTCTGAAAACAGAAAGTTAGGGTGCATGGATGTGTTCTTTGAAAGATGTAATTTGAATGGTCAAGGAAGAAACTTTTAATGAAAGATTGCACTGGATACGCAGGTGCACTGAGAGTTCAGAGTTCAATTGAAACATTGTTGTGTGAATTTGCAAACATGAGAGGTCTTCCAGGAGGTCGTTGCTATGGAAAAAAGGCAGAGAGGGCAGAGGGGGGAAGGGTTTTGATTTGAAAAAAGTGAGGGAAGAGTTATGATTGGCTAATATGAGAGATATGTGAAATGAATATCTGTATTTCTGTGCTTTTAATAGCTGCAGACTCTGGAGTGCATCCTTTTTCTTCTGCTGAAGACAATTTGGTGTATTTCTGAGACTGTTTTCAAAACTCAAAAAGTATTTGCTAAGGTGAGAAAAGATTTATTTATTTTAGATAGAGAATAGTATGAATTAAGGAGAAAATGATGAAGAAAGCTGTGTTTTTAAACTGTGGCTTTGTCTGTAGTGATATAGAAATAGATTTTGTTACTTTGAGAAATTGTAATTGCATATTCGGTGTAGCATTCTGGAATGCAGTAACACAAGTTATTGTTGTATATGAAGCCCATTCCATGGTCTCTTATGTAAGCTGAAACAGATATGTTGTTTATAAAAATAATTTTTGAAATCAATTACATTTCTGGATATGTACTGCTAGAGCTTCATAGGTTGTTTTGGGTCATATTTATAAGGCATTTGAGTGTCTTTGATGATATTTTTCCTTTTTAAATGGAAAGCATTCCTCATGGGGCAAGTGTCTTGTAAATACGCTCCCACCTGCGCTTGGCAAATTTAGATTTTGATTATGGGAGTTACATAGCCATGTTAATAATGTCGAAAAAATGGTGCTAGGGCATTCCAGAAAACGCTTTCATGTGTCTCAAGGACATTTTCAGTCATTTCCTCTTGAATGCAGGTATACAATTGATTTATATGCTGTGTTTAAAAACGATTCTTTTCTATGATGTTATTTTTTCCTTATTAAATGGAAAGCGTTCCTCATGGGGCCCTGAGCAGTTCTTAGCCATGTTATTTAATGGGAAGTGGATAACATGGCTAAGAGCATTTGCTGGAAAATGCATGAATATCGCTGACTTTTCAGCGATATTCATGCATTGCGGCCGTTTTTTTTCGCATTTGCGAGCAGTTCTTAGCCATGTTATCCAATGGGAGGTGGATAACATGGCTAAGAGCATTTGCTGGATAATGCATGAATATCGCTGACTTTTCAGCGATATTCATGCATTGCGGCCGTTTTTTATCGCATTTGCGATAAACCTTGCTAAGGAGAAAATGATGAAGAAAGCTGTGTTTTTAAACTGTGGCTTTGTCTGTAGTGATATAGAAATAGATTTTGTTACTTTGAGAAATTGTAATTGCATATTCGGTGTAGCATTCTGGCATGCAGTAACACAAGTTATTGTTGTATATGAAGCCCATTCCATGGTCTCTTATGTAAGCTGAAACAGATATGTTGTTTTTAAAAACCATTTTTGAAATCAATTACATTTCTGGATATGTACTGCTAGAGCTTCATAGGTTGTTTTGGGTCATATTTATAAGGCATTTGAGTGTATTTGATGTTATTTTTTCCTTTTTAAATGGAAAGCATTCCTCATGGGGCAAGTGTCTTGTAAATACGCTCCCACCTGCGCTTGGCAAATTTAGATTTTGATTATGGGAGTTACATAGCCATGTTAATAATGTCCAAAAAATGGTGCTAGGGCATTCCAGAAAACGCTTTCATGTGTCTCAAGGACATTTTCAGTCATTTCCTCTTGAATGCAGGTATGCAATTGATTTATATGTTGTGTTTAAAAACGATTCTTTTCTATGATGTTATTTTTTCCTTTTTAAATGGAAAGCGTTCCTCATGGGGCCATGAGCAGTTCTTAGCCATGTTATCCAATGGGAGGTGGATAACATGGCTAAGAGCATATGCTGGATAATGCATGAATATCGCTGACTTTTCAGCGATATTGATGCATTGCGGCCGCTTCTTATCGCATTTGCGAGCAGTTCTTAGCCATGTTATCCAATGAGAGGTGGATAACATGGCTAAGAGCATTTGCTGGATAATGCATGAATATTGCTGACTTTTCAGCGATATTCATGCATTGCGGCCGTTTTTTATCGCATATCGCTAATAGCAAGGTTTATCTGCGATAAAAATCGCTGATGTGCGGCGATAATTTTTGTCTCTAAACAAGTTATCGCTAGTTGTTGGTAATATGCCCCCGGGTTTTTGTTTGCAGGAATCGGGAGGCGGGAGAGTAGCACTGAAATCAGTAGTCTGACGCCTGAATCGGGAGGGTTGGCATGTCTGGATTCTCTACAGCTAGGGCCATAAACTACATCCGCAGGGCTAGGTGATAGCCTGGGACCGGCCTGGCATGTAAAATGGCTGCCGTGCACGACAAAATTGTGGCATTGTAAAAAAGACAAGATGGCGCAGACAATGTTTATCAATAAGGATTCATTTATAACTAAATATTTTATCGCACTGACAAATTGGTGGTCAACACTTCCTGATTTCCTTCGAATCGAACGTTAACAGACGTCACGCAGCAAAAAAAAAAAAAAAGCTCACGCACAGCCGCTGGAACACATGTATCAACATATATGAGCCTTCTCAGCCACCCTCAGAAAATATAAGGGATTAGGATACGTCTCCCGCACCCCCTTATACTTAGTAATTTAATTAAAACGAAGCACAAAATGGTCTCCCGCACCCCCTTATACCTAGTAATTTAATTAAAACGAAGCACAAAATGGCGAATTCCCGTTTCGCCAGCAGTTTGCGGCCCAGTTCGGTGTTCGGAAAGCGCTTCTACCGTGAAAAATATATTTTTTTTATTTTCCCCACGGGACCCTTTAAAAACCCCAACAACATTCCTAGGGGATCAAGAGGGGTATACCTTGCCCCCTTTCATTAAATTCCCCCTTCGTTTTTCACCTCTTCTTCTCTCTCAATCCTACCGAGAGATAAGATGGCGGCCGCTCCGGTCTGTTTAGAATGTTGACAGACACCGGGGAGGCAATCAGCTTCGCATCGCAAAGTTCCGTTTTGCAGGTGGGAGCGTATTTACAAGAAACTTGCACCATGAAGAACGCTTTCCATTTAAAAAGGAAAAATAACATTATAGACACTCATATGCCTTATAAATATGACCCAAAGCAACCTATGAAGCTCTAGCAGTACATATCCAGAAATGTAATTGATTTCAAAAAATCGTTTTTAAACACAGCATATAAATCAATTGAATACCTGCATTCAAGAGGAAATGACTGAAAATGTCCTTGTGATGCAGTGCTGGTGCAAAAGATTTTCTATGTTAAATAATAAGTAGGGCGTTAAGTTTTTGATGACTGTTATTCATTTACTGTTTGGTAATAGTGGTTAATAACATTTTTTATTATATTTTTCCACAGATTCAACTGCAGATCTTTTTTTAATTTGAAAAATGCCAACGAAAAATCGTATTAGAAAGGCTAGAAAACGTCAAAGACAGCAGGATGATGTTTTATTGCAGCAGTCCTCTTCTCCAAATACTTATCAAAACACCAAGAAAGCTCCGGGTAAGAGCACAAAATCATTCTTAAAAAATATTTTTAGTAAAAAAAGTATTTTTCGCAAAAATGTTTCAGTTCAGAAAAAGAAGAGTAATTTAAATGGAAAGGAAAGACCCATCAAAAATGTTACTGGTAGAGGAAGAGATAACTCTGTGCATGATAGTAGAAGGAAACAACAGTTTAGGGACATTCGAAAACGAATGTTCCGTAACAGGATAATAGTTAATTTATTAAAAAATATTAAGAAAGGCCAACAGAAAGCGGCATTTTATAAGAAGAAGAAAAATGTAGAGAAAATTATTGATCATGCTTTTGAAATTAAGCGAAAGTTGTTTATTTTGGTAATCAATAGAATTAGGAAACTAAGCAAGGTAATTTCTGATTTCAAAACAAACAGTAGATGGAAGAGAGTAGTAAATCGTAGTAACTTTTGTGAAGTTTTTTCCGGAGAATGGATGCATAGTTCAAGTTCTGAGGCATTTTTTAATGAGGAGAGTTATTTTCAGGATAATGATTTGATGTTTGCAGTTGACACCAGTGGTCGAGCTTATGAAGTGAAGGATGGTTGTCCAGTTGAAAAAGAAAAACTTGTGACAACAGAGACAGAAGAGGTGCTAAGTGATGAGGTTTTAGGAAGACGTCCTAAGGGTCCTGTGTACATTTGGAAGTGTAGTTCTATTTGCAGTGTGCGACAGGTTTCCATCAATTTGCTTTGTGATTTTATACGGACATTTAATAAGAAAAGTTTGAAGCAGAAAATGAAGTTGTTGCAAGATTTAGATCCTTGCAGAGTGAGACAAATGACAGGTTTGCGTGGTCATTCACTGGCTTGTCTTTCCAGGAGAGTATGCCAGAGTGTTTTTCATCATTTGAGGATGGTAGCAGTGCATCATAATAAAGTGAGAAAATTAGTGAGAATGTTGTATTATGCTAAGAGTCCAGCAATTATGCTCAAACAATTATGTGCTGCTCTTTTGCATGGTTCTGAAATAGATGTGAAGAATATTTGTGAAGAAATTGAGTTTTGTTACTTTAGTAGTAAAGATGAGAATGTTCAAATTGACCCTAAAGTAGAGGGTAATGTTGAAGATAATGTACAGGTTTCCAGTACAGATAATTTTCAGAAGGAAATTGCCACGTTTCAGATGAAATCAAGTGAGAGGCCTAATTTCACTTGTGTATGTTGTCGACGCACTTATTATAAGAATCAGACTAAGGTAGTGGATTTATATGCAAAAAGTGAAAGGGAAAATAATAGTGAATGGAAGGATTTTGCCACATACTTGATGGTAGAAAATTATTTTGATTTAGGATCGGATTAACGTGTGTGTACTTATTGTTGTAATAAATTAAACCAAAACCAGATGCCTGCTAGGGCAGTTCATAATAATCTGGAATTGGTTGAGATTCCTTCTGAATTGAAGGATTTAAATACTTATGAATCTATTTTGATTCAAAGTATCCATCCCTTTCAGGCTATTGTAAGAATGGAGCCAAAGACAGGGAAGTTGCCTCCAGCAGATTTACAGAGAGGATTAAAGGGAAGAGTTGTTTATTTGCCTCTAGATTTGAACAAAAACATTTACACAATTGGAATAGAAAAAGTGGAAGAGGAACCTCTGGTTATCTTGGTTAATGGGGTTCCGACAAAGAATAAGAAAATATGGCAAGATTTAGTGGATGTTAGGAAAGTCAAAAAGGCAACAGTGTATTTGAAGAAAAATAATAAGTACTATAAGAATGTATATGTTGCAGAAGAGGAAGTAAGTGATGAAGAGGATAGCGATTTGTGTGCTGGCCAAATTGAGAAAGTAGAGGCCTCTAAAAGTGAAGAAATATATGAAAATTATAGTGTTCATCCTTTGCATTCCAAGGAAGTCATGGGGAATGCTATTGAGTTGTTTCAAATGAAACAAGCCAAAGGGAGTCCCATTAGTGTTTGGGAGGAAAGTTTGGAAGCTCGGTGTTTCCCACAGCTATTTCCCACAGGTCGAGGAGGAAGATATGATGAGCGACCTCATCAAATTCCTGCGTCTGAATACCGGACTTTACGATTGTATGCAGAAGATCCTAGGTTTCGTCAATGCATTCCCTATTTGTTTCATCTCCTGTTTGAAAGCGATCTGTCTGGACTGTCATATGCAGTGAACCACATCTTAAAAAGTGGTATACAGATGCGAAATATCTCGGCAAGGGACTTTATGCATAAAGTCAATGTCCAAGACAGTATTTTGGATTCTCACTTAATTAATCTCATGGCGTGTCAGCGTGGTACTAATGAGTACTGGTACCGTCGTCATGGTGATTTAAAATGTATGCTGAGGAACTTAGGAACTCCGACATGGTTCCTCACTCTGAGCTGTGCCGAGTATGGCTGGGAAGACTTACTTGAATTTCTACAAGAGGCAAATGGAAATATTGAAAACATTGAATTCAAGACACCTGGAGAACTGTGGTCTTTGGATCCTGTGAATGTATGCAGGTACTTCAATCATAGATTTGAAGCTATGATGTCTTTCATCACAAATAAGAAGAATCCACCTCTTGGAGAGGTGTTGGATTTCTTCTGGAGAAAGGAGTACCAAGCAAGAGGTGCTCCTCATATACATATGTTGTTGTGGATCAAGGATGCACCTAAATTTGGAACAGATCCGGATGACTTAGGGATGAATTTCATAGAACAGTATTCTACGTGTGCTGTTCCAAACGCAACGGAGAAGAAAAGCCTAAGAGAACAAGTTCTACGTTTCCAAAGCCATCGTTGTGGAAAGTACCGTCGTCGTAAATTCAGAAACAAGGACAAGTTCTACACCAAATGTCGTTTCAACTTTCCACGACCGGTGATTTCTAAAGGAAAAGTGAACAGTTTGATGTCTTCACTGCGACATAATGTGACGAGGAAATCACCCAAAAATACATACAATTTGAAAAGGAACGAAGAGTCCAAGTACATCAACGACTACAACCCAGTGATTTTGTCCATGTGGAATGCTAACATGGATATACAGTTTGTGGGTGACAACTCTATGGCTGTGGCTCGGTATGTGACATCTTACATCACCAAAAAAGAAAAGACAGAACTGAAGGATATGTGGGAGGACATTTCCCATGAAAAGAGCCTCAGCAAGAAGTTGTACAGTTTCAGTCTGAAGATGTTGTCGCATCGAGAAATCGGAGCTTACGAATGTTCAGACCGATTGTCTTCAGCAAGTCTCTATGCCAAATCCAGGAGTATTGTTTGGGCGAGTCTTGGTCTTGCTGCAACGCGAAATCGGGTTCTAAAACCTGTCCGGGAAATTGAATATTTGGCAGAAAAGGAACCAAACAGTACCGACATTTTGAAGACCAACATGTTGGATACATATTATCCAAATCAAAGCAGTTACCTTGAGAATGTTTGTCTATATGAGGTTCTACAAAATTATATATTCAAGAGGAACATCAAAGAAGATATTGAGAAAGGAGTGTATGCTGTAATTGGAAGTGAGGGATGCCTGGTCAAGCAAAGAAAATGCCAATTAGTAAACCATCGAAAATTGAGTGGCGAATCTTCAGAAAAAAAGGAGTTTTTCTATTTAGCACTTTTGCAACTTTTCAAGCCTTGGCGTGCAGAAGAGGAACTGCTTGGAGATTTCCTCTGTTACGAAGACTCTTTCACTGCTGCTAAGGATACCATAGAATGTCCTGCTTTTCCCAAATATCAAGAAATGCTAACTTTGGAAATTGAGCAGGAAGCAACGATTGCAGCCGAGATTGCCAGAGACAGTTCTCAGGACAGTCAGAGTTCTGTTTCATTGAGTCAAGATCCACTTGGAGGACCTATTATCGAAAATGAAGCTGCCACTGCTATGAATGAAGTGGAAAGAGCCATGGCACATGCTCAGGAGGATTCAGTTAACTTAGAAGACTTGGAAAAACAACTCAACGTTGAGCAGAGGAAAATATATGATGAAGTTACCAAGCAAATTGAGCATGGATTAAGTCATGAGAAGAAAGAGTGCTCATGTACATCGTTGAAGCCTGTCCTACTGTATGTGAGTGGAGAAGCGGGAACTGGAAAAAGTTTCCTCATTAAAGCAATTTCATGCTATCTGCAGGAAAGGACTGAGTCATCGCTGTCTTGTGTTGTCACCGCTCCTACTGGACTTGCAGCACATAACATTAAAGGTATTACTTTGCATCGTCTACTGATGCTGCCGGTGGAGCATGACAACAAATTACAATATCACAAGTTATCTGGGGATGCTTGCTGTGAAGTTTCAAGAGTCTTGAGGAAAATGAAACTACTTATCATTGACGAAGTAAGCATGGTTTCCAATGTCATGCTTGCCTTTGTGCATTTGAGAATGCAAGAAGTACTTAAAACTGAATATGATGTGTTATTTGGTGGCAAACACATCATTGTTTTCGGAGATCTTCTGCAGCTGACACCAGTAAAAGGAGAACCTGTGTTCAAAATACTCACGCATGAAGATACCAGGAAGTGCCTAGGGAGCATTGGCGACGTCAATATATGGTTAAACTTCAATTATGCTGAACTGCATGAAAATATGCGTCAGGCAAAAGATGAAGATTACAAGAATATTCTACAAGATATTAGAATTGGAAAAGTGACCGAGCATGGAAAAGAAGCTTTAAATGCACGATTACTTTCAAATTTATATCCCGAACAAGAGATTGTGGCTGAGAATATTTTTCAGAAAATTACTGAGAAGAAATCCGGAATATGTTTGATGCCAACTCTTGCAGAATGTGCCATCTTCAACAACAAAATGTTGAATTTAGAAAAGCAAGAGATTGTGAAACTTGAAGCTATTGACAAAATAGAGCACATGGGATCAACAATTATTTTGTCAGAAAATTTGAAATCAAAATTGGATTCATTAGAGAAGACTATATCTAAAACAGCGGGTTTTGAAAAGACTTTGAATGTGTGTTTAAATTGCCGAATCATTTTGAGAAGAAATTTACATGTTGAAAGAGGTCTGGTAAATGGATCAATGGGTAATGTTGTTGATTTTGAGAAGTACAGAAATAGAGATGGAATAGAATTTTTAAAAATTACATTTGATGGCATTGAGGAAGTACAGCTAATTGGTCGTTGTTCTGCTAGGTTTTTGCTTGTTAAAGACTTATATGTTCGCCGTAAACAGTTTCCTGTTTGCTTGGCATATGCGGTAACAATTCATAAATCGCAAGGTTTAAGTGTAGACAGTGCATTGGTGAATATTGGCAGTTCTGTGTTCAAGGAGGGTATGGCATATGTGGCATTGTCACGAGTTAGAACTTTATCAGGATTGTACTTGATTGACTGTGATGTCACAAACATTTGTGCGGATCTAGATTGTGTTAAGGAATACAATAGGTTAAGAAGAGAGTATGCGCCACATTTGCCTCAATATCCTTTGTTTGAGAAACGTGTGGTAGGCCGGAAACGTAGAAATATCAGTAATAGTAGGGAGGTTGTTGCAAAAAGACTAAAAGTCAATGAACCGAAAATTGTTAGCAGAAAGAAAGTGGATTCTGTTGAAGATGTTGTCGGTTTTCAATTTGAAAACAGTTCTGGTGTCAACTGCTATGCAAATGTAGTGGTTAATGTTCTCTTTTCACTAGAGAGTTTAAAAGAACAGATTCTGTTGAATTCAGAACAAATTTTATGCTGTTTGTTGAATTCTGTTTTCGAGAAATGTAGCACTGATCGAACAAAAGTAGAAAGTGTGTCTGAAGTTCGTTATCTGTTAGATGAATGTTCAGGTCAAACAGACTTCTCTGAAAATAATCAGCAAGATTGTCAGGAGTTTTTAATGTATATGCTTGATGTATTGCAAGATGAGGGTGTAGATGTAGATCACCTGTTTGGGCTTTCTTATCAATGGCAGCATGACTGCGAGAATTGTAGGGTATCAAGTACTACTAGTGTAGACTCAGAAAGATTTATATATTTAACTTTGCCAGACAGTAAATCAGTCTCCTTTAATAAGCTAGTAAATGCAGCGGATCACAACATGGAGTGTAGCCAATGTAAATCTGAAATGATGTCAACATTATTTATACGTAGATATGGACAGTATGTCATTTTAATGATCCAACGATGTAGGCCTGATGGATCAAAATTGTCAACTTTAATAAAAAAATTTGTGGCTTCTCAGCTTTCAATATCAGGAAGGACTTTTGTAACTGTAGCAATTATCTATCACGATGGTCCTTCAACAACATCAGGACATTATACAGCTTATTTAAAGTCTCGAAACGGCTGGTCATTCTGCAATAATTCCGTTGTAACTTTCAAAAAAAAATTGCCGTTTGACCTTAAAAATTCTTACCTGGTGTTTTTAAAACCAAAATTTTAATGAAAGAATCTCGGGATTTCCTGTGAAGAATTGCAAAAGGTTCATGAAGTAGAGGGAATGTAAGTCTGCAATGCTGTCTAGATTATTGGTCCAAAACTTTTAATTATAATGTCAATTTAAAAATCCAACTATATAAACCTGATGCAAGTAAGTCTGCTTCCTAGTAAGCAGTATCAGTGTCATAGGAAAAGGAGAACATGAGTGACAAAGAAGGGTAAGATATTAGTAGTCCAGGATTGTGAAAATAATCTTAAATGTATTCTTTTTGAAAGTTGCGAAAATAGAAAATGTCGGGATTTGATTGGAAGAATTACAAGAGTTGCGAATCGCGGCAACATGATTTGGCCTAGTGGAAACATGTGATAGAATGAGAGAAGTCTTTTCTTCTATGTAACATATTTTTCGAATCGATGGAGGTTTTCTTTCAGAAAGTGGCGGGCTGAAAATATTTATAGCACAACAGAGTGGACGCTGTTCATAGGAGATCCTTCGACGTCATTGAAAGTAAGTTAATTTTAAGGAGTTTTGAAATCAGATTTCTTAGGCTGTATGGGTTTTTTAAACACAGTCATTTTGATTGTGTTTTTTTTCCCCGCTGTTACATGATGAATACCTTCAAGTCACTGATTTAAGTGAAATTTGATACATTCTGAGAACAGCAAAAATAAACCATTTAACATGTATAATTAATGTTCTTCTGTTTGTACTTATGATATACATTTAGAAATGTGAGGTAGATATGGAGAAACTGAGTCTTCTGTAAGTGTCAATTTTAATGCTTACAGTGCTGTACTTCTGGGTACAGTTTTTTTTAAAAAAAGGAATAGGCCTCACCTCAAAGAAAGCTCTTGAAAGCACACATCTTATTTGCATCCTGAAACAATCATTTAAAATATTAGACACAATTTTATGATGGCTTTACATCTTTTTTGCGCTGCTATTGCATCACTATTGTGAGACATCAGCAGTGCAAAAGAAGTACCATGTTCCAAAATAGGTCTCAGTTCATCAGCATGAAGATACTGTTTGTTTAAAATATATATCTTTAGGATTGTGTAGGGGACGTAGAGAAGCAGAGGCTTCTGTAAATGTCAAAGTTGTTGAAAAAGTGTTTCTTCTTGAACCTTTTCCCTTTTCTTTTCTAATTTTTAAATACATGTTGTAATATTTTTGGAAATGTTTGTTCTCTCTTTTACAGATTGAAAGTATGAAAAAATATTTAAAAAAGGTAACAAGAATTATAAGGTAAATGTTTTCTACTCTTTTTACCCGCAATGCACTGCTGATGATGTCACTGACCATGTCATGAATGATGTAATAAGAGGACATGATTTACTTCATTGGTAGGCCTTCACATGCTTTATCTGCTCTGTATTCTTCAACAAGTGTAAAATTGATCTGTAACCCTGAGTAGGTCTCACCTTAAACAAACCTCAGGAGACATCACACCTTATCGTCATCCTGAATTAATAAATAGATCTATTAAACAGTATCTCTGGTTTACTCCCTATAGCTGTCTTTCTTTTTACATTACTCTCTGTTTACTTCCCTTATACTAACTCTTCTTTTTTTTAAAAAAATATTTTTTTGGTTCGCTTCAAGTTCGCGAACCGGGCAGCGAACTGGAAAGCGAACCAAAAGAAATAGAGCTTGCCAGAGTGCTAAACATTCTAGCAATTTTATTTGAAAGGGGAGGTAGTTCTGAAAAGAACTTTTTTTTAATGTTTTTGTTGTTTTATTTTATTTTTATTTTTTTCTGAACATTTTTTGTTTTTTTTGTATTTTTAGAACAGTTTTATGTTTTTTTGTGTTTTTCATGGAGGGGAAACAACAAAAAAACAGGCATTGAAAAGGGCTCAACAGGAGCAAAGAAAGAATTACTGCTTGGGTGGGTTAGGGCAGTTATGGTTATCAAACACCAAGTTGATTAAGTTTACGCTCATGTTGCCACATGAGAGCATAGCACCACAATGTATGCACGTAAACTTCATGTGCTTGAAGTTTGGCTGTATGTTTGGCACAGTTTCCTGTGCCTCTCTTGCAGTCAAAGATATATTTGAAGTTGATCTGGCCACAGGAGTTGTCGCGGGATTATCTTGCAGGTCCCTTAACTCTGCCCGGCTGTAATTTAATGGATGCCACCTGACCATATGGCGATGCATAGTATAGTTGCCCATACTATACTTTTTGTCTGTGCCTCGAGATAATCTTTTTTTGCAAATTAGGCAGGTGGCATATTTGGCATTAACCTTCTTCTCCCCTCGAGGAATTGAGAAAAACTGCCATATAAAACTTGTTTTCCTTCGGGAAACACGGGGCAACTCCTGAATAAATTCAGGTTCATCAGTGTCCTCTTCTTCTAAGTCGTCCTCTTCCTCCTCTCTGTTGGAAATGAATTGTGATGGTGGTCCTCTCTTGTCATGAGGAGGTTGAGGTGGTGGTGGGGGTCCACCAGCTGAAGCAAAGATAGAAGCCATTGCAATCAAAATGGAAAATGGTCTTTCTCTCACCAAGATGAAAGTCAGAGTGAGGAAAGAAGAAGGGGTTTACATGATTTGGGAAAAGCAAAAGTTCTGAACCAATGAAAAGTGTTATTTTTAGGTCACATGACCTAGTCATACATCATTTGGAAACCAAAAGTGAAATGAACCAATGAAAAGTTTGATAAACAAGTCACATGACTTGTTCCGCTTACATTACGCGGTGCGCGCCGCGTCCCGCATCGTTTCCGGTTCGCGGTCCGGAGCACTTTCGGGAGCGCTAAAGCGGCGCGTCATAAGACGCATTACGCGACAATGATACGTCGCGCTTCCGCGACGCGTCACAGTTCCGCTAACGAAACGTTTACCGGTTCGCGTACTAGATCGCGGCATCAAGATGAGCTAACGGAAAGCTTCCCGGTTCGCTTACCGGAAGCGAAGAAAAAAAATATTTCAAAAAAAATTATCAATAAACATCTAAAATATATTTTGGGTTTTAAAGAAGAATACATTTTACAGCTACAGATGTTAGCTTTTAAAAAACCAATGAAATTCACAGAAAAAACCATAGGTTATAGTCCATATATAGTTAGGAATTTGCATTTACAAAACCTTGAAAATTCAATGAAAAAACCATTGGTTATAGAACATATATAGTTAGGAATTTGCATTTACAAAACCTTATTTTACTCGCATAAAACCATTGAAATTCCATACACACGTGATCAAGGCAAGTCGCCGAAACGCGTTGTGTGATTAAAACCAAGGTTCTACTTGCACTTTTGGACTGTGTTTGATTCCTGAGCGCGTGATCAAGGCAAGTCGCCGAAACGCGTTGTGTGATTAAAACCAAGGTTCTACTTGCACTTTTGGACTGTGTTTGATTCCTGAGAGCGTACAATATTGGAATTTTCGTTGTTGGATATTGACTTTCCGGTTGCTTCGCCGGAGTGTACGCCACTTGTCTACGGGTCACCGCGTTGCAGCAGGAGCAGCTTTGTGTTGGTATATATATATATATATATATATATATATATATATATATATATATATATATATATATATATATTCACTGAAAAAACCATAGGTTTCAGCAATGTTATAGTTAAAAATTTGCATTTAAAAAACCTTAGAAATTCACTGAAAAAACCATGGGTTTTCCACACGTTATAGTTTGGAATTAGCATTTAAAAAACCTTAGAAATTTATTGAAAAAACGATAGGTTTCACACATGTTATAGTTAGTGGGACATTTCCCTCATACAAAACCATTAAAATCCCCCCGTTATAGTTAATTCAGCTAACTATAACTTGCGCGCCCGCAATGCACGCTGATGGCGTCACATATTACATCACTCATGACATGGTCAGTGACATCACTCATGACATCTCAAATGACATCACTGATGACATCATCCTTCTGAAAGAGTGGCAGACCTCTTCTCAGCGTAATATAACCCTTGATACACATATTTAAAAATTCAAAAATTTTCCAAAATGTCCAGCTAACTATAACATGTGTGAAACCTATGGTTTTTTCAGTGAATTTCTAAGGTTTTTTAAATGTTAATTCTTAACTATAACCTGTGTGAAACCTATGGTTTTTTTCAGTGAATTTCTAAGGTTTTTTCAAGGCTAATTTTTAGCTATAACAAGGCTGAAACCTATGGTTTTTTCAGTGAATTTCAAAGGTTTTTGTAAATGATAATTTTTAAATGTATTAATTGTTATTTTTTATACTGATTTACTACATTATTTTAAACTATTTATTTTGAGATATTTTATGTTTTAAATTACATTACATATTTTTAATATAAATTGAAAAAAAATGTTTTTAAAAATATGGAAATTGTAATATTTTTTATTTTTATTTCATATTTTTTTAATTTATATATATTTTATATAGCAGGCAATGATATCCTATGGAAGGAAATTCAAGTTACTGGTAAGTACAGTTAAATTTACTTTTCAGGAATAGATTGGGGAATTAATTCCTCTTCCATCCTGAGGTCCCCTTGTGAGCCAACTAGCCCACCAGGTACCTCCAGTATCCGTCAGGCAGCTGTGTTGAAAAGAGGTGTTCAAAGGGCACGCACCCTTTTTACAACACTCTGCAACACAGCTCCGTGGCGCTTACTGGAGATACCTGTTGGACTAGTTGCCCCCTCGGGGACCTCTGGATTGAACAGGAATTAATTACCCAACTTAAAACGCCCCTCAGGGCATGTTTGCACTGACATCACCTCAAGCCCCACCCCCTACCTTCACCACTGTGCTAACGTGCCCTGTAGAGTATTCTAAGTTGGGATATTAAATCTCCTTGCATACTGGGGGTCCCTGGGGGCCAACTAGCCCACCGGGAACCTCCAGTATGCGCCAGGAGGCTGCATTGCGGAGAGGTGTAATGAGACCACACCCCTTTTTACACCTCTCTGCAACACAGTCCTCGGGCACGTTTGCAGAGGGGGAACTTATTCCCCTTGCATACTGGGGGTCCATGCGGGCCAACTAGCCGACTAGGAACCTCCGGTATGCGCCAGGGAGCTGCATTGCAGAGAGGTGTAATGAGGCCGCGGTCCTTTTTACACCTCTCTGCAACGCAGCCCCCTGGTGTGTTTGCAGAGGAAGAACCAATTCCCCTTGCACACTGGGGCTCCATGGGGGTCAACTAGCCCACCTGGAACCTACAGTATGCGCCAGGGGGTTGCGTTGCTTTGGTCCGGGGGTGGTGGTCCCTGGGGCAGGGTGGGGTGGATTGGGGCCCCCCCACACTTCTTTTTCACTATGCCCTCGGGATTTGGTCCCTCGGGGGGGAATTTGAAAAAAAGCAGACTGGGTTTTTAACAAAAATTTGGCTGGCCTTGGAGGTCCTTGTGGGACCACCTTAGAAGGTCAAGGGGGTCAGGGTGTTTCTACCCTGCCCCCTTTTTGCGTTCTACACGTTTGTTTTTCTGCTATCTTGTGCCTCGGTCTACCGAGCACAAGATGGCTGGCAACACTTCCTGGTTTTTTAGTGTTGACAGACAGTTGACAGCCAATCAGAATGCAGCTGGTGCTCGGAAAGGTACGCGTTCGGTACTGGCTAAGAACCTATGGAAAATTGCACGGGGAAAACATGTTTTGAGACCCCCTTTTTTCTCGGCCCCTGCTGCACAGATCACCCCCAAACTTTCAGGGAAGGAGCGGAGAGGAGCAGGCCATTTTCTTAGAGAAATTCGCGAAGATTCGTCTACCCGCGCCAAAGTTATTCCAAATAGAATGTTGCAAATTTCCTATGGAAAGTAGGTTTTAACTATAACTAGGTATTATATATATATATATATATATATATATATATATATATATATATATATATATATATATATATATATATATATATATATATATATATATATATATATATATATATGTATATATATATATATATATATACATATATATATATATATGTATGTATATATATATATATAGATAGATAGATAGATAGATAGATAGATAGATAGATAGATAGATAGATAGATAGATAGATAGATAGATAGATAGATAGATAGATAGATAGATAGATAGATAGAGATATATACATCATAAGAAAAATTACACTTCTTTCCCACCATGATCAATCAAGCTCTTCCAGTCAAGAAGTAAAAAGGATTTTATTACAGCAGGCAGTCTGATAGTGTTAGCATTACACGTTTCAACCCTCACTGGGTCTTAATCATATGCAGCTGTGAAAATAAGTAGTCTTCAAATTTAAATACACTTGGTTTGATGGACTGTGAAAAAGGACGCTGCGTGCAGATACCTGGTTTTAAAATGCATCAGTCACATATAAATACTTGTTTTCATTTCCAATCTGGGACTGAAAAACATTTTCCTTAAACAATACTCTTATTTGTTTTCTTGGCAGTACATTATTTTGAAGCAATGTCTGAGTTTGTTAAATTTCAGCCCCAGTACTGCTTGCATATAAACTACAGGGACCACAATGCACAGCATCTGTGTTTCAAAATACCGCATAGCATCCTTTCTATATTTGTATTTATTCTGAATGTCTGCCTCAGTGAAAAGGTTTTAGAAAATTACATCATGTCCACCTTGTGTCTCATAGGAGTGAATTCCATGTTGGGCAGGAGGCAGATACACTTTTTTCTCCTCCATTAGTCTCAGGAAGACCTCTCTTTTCTATGGCTGCCCTTTTTCATTTATATATATATTCACACACACACCCGCAAACACACACGCACACACACACACACACACACACTTTAATACATTAAATTAGTAGGTGTAGTAAGGATTGTGTTTCCATGAGAAATGCTACGTTTTTGTTTTCTTATATCTCTGGCACTGTTTCACGAAACATTCTGAAAAAACAAACTTTTTTAGCTCCTTCCTGGATAGTTATGGTGTGATCAGTTAAGCAAGGGCCAAGAAAAAGAGTCTGTCCCAAAATGCTTTTTCCTCATTATTTTTCCATAGTAACTATGGACATTGCTCCAGCTCAATCCGCTGATGGAATTTACACAAAATTCGGGAGAAAGCTAGATCTTGTCCAGAAAGGCTGCTTTTTGTGAGTTGGTATAAATCCATTGAGTTGATTTGAAAAATGAATGCTCAATCTTATTGTATACTTCACAACGTGAAGGATCTATGGGGCTAGCAGATCTCATGGATAGATATGACTGGCTGCCACCACATCAACAAAGATGTGGCTGTAGCCATCTTAGGACTTCGTACAGAAATAACAGTGAACTAAAAATAGGAGGGCAGGGTTGGGATACCCTGAAAATCTAAGCCTTGTGGTGGGGTCAAAAATGTTTGTTTTTTAATATTTTGCTGAGAATTCATGGAGAATCCACACTACTTGGGTTAACCCCCCTCCCCCGGGTAAACCAGGTCAAAAAGTGGAGTGCAATATTTTCATTTTTTTAATTGTGGAGGCGGGCACCTGGCCTCCCTTCCTTAGGGACCACATCTCCTGGTGGAAATGCATAAAAAAGGCAAGGTGGCCATGCGCCTCCCTTACTGGGCCTTTATAGGTTCTGCAGGACTCATTGCATAGGGATGCATGTTATTAAAAAGGGGAGGGGCAGTGGATCCCCCTTAGCTGAGCCACTGAAGCGCCACGGACCCCATCTTCCAGGACCAGCTCAATTACTGTGTTCATGGGGAGGCCACCCTCGGACACAGTAGTTTACCTGCCCTCATCAGTGCAGGGAGAAAAAGATATGTTTACTCCCACCTGGCGGAGACATTTTTAAATTCCCACTGGGTGGGAACAGATATTCCTACCTTGCCTGCAGGAGGGTGGGAAGGGAAGGGATATTTTTCCACATTGTCAGGAGCTTTAAAAAGGTTGGATCAGACTTCTGTTTCCCTCAAAACACATTGATCCTGCCCAGTGAGAGGAAACAGAAACAATTTTGCCTGCCGGGCAGGAGGAATGTCAGCTCCTGCAGTATGCGGAGAGCTGGCTTGGGCCTTGGGTCTCTCCCCCAGCCCCCAACTTGCTGCTTAATGGATGCCCCTTGTTGGCACTGGAGCACCCACACACGGGAAGGGGGTCGCCTCAGCCACAATATGATCAAGGAGGGGGGTCTTGCACCCCCTCCTCTATGAGTTAAGTACAGACCCCGGTGGATGAGATACCTGGGGTCTATTAAGGCTCTGGAAGGGGGCTAGACGGCCCCCTCTACTTTTTATAAATATGAGTAATGTCACTGACCATGTCATGAGTGATGTAATATGTGACGTCATCAGCAGTGCATTGCGGGCGCGCGAGTTATAGTTAGCTGAACTAACTATAACGGGGAAATTTCAATGGTTTTGTATGAGTGAAATGCCCAGCTAACTATAACATGTGTGAAACCTATGTTTTCTTTAGTGAATTTCTAAGGTTTTTTAAATTCTAATTCCTAGCTATAACGTGGCTGAAACCTATGGTTTTTTCAGTGAATTGCAAAGGTTTTGTAAATGATAATTCTTAAATGCATTATTATATTTCTTTCTTTTTATACTAATTTCCTACATTGTTATTATAAATATTGATACTTATTTAATTTTTGAAATAGTATTTCATATTCTTAATGTAAAATAATAACAATACTAAATTCAAAAATATTTTTTAATTAATAATTATTTTCCCCAATATATTAAAATTAAATTCTATATAATTCCTTTTTCATAGTTTTTTTCCCGTATTTGTACTGTACGCGTACAGTGATCGCACCATCCATTGTACAGTAAATCGTCATCTGCGCGTACACGCGCACACGTTACGGATACACTTTGACATTACACTCTCCTTGCAGAATTGTAATCATTCAGCCACTACCCAAGTACTCATGGTGAAAGTGTGACTTAGGGCATTAACTGCTTCAAACACCTACACACTACGAATCCAGTGTTCTATCCACCAACAAACTCCTCTTTTATACCTTCAATTCCCAAATCTGTATTCTTACCCTTCAAGTAAACACTATCATACTTCTGTTTCAGAATTGTAGTGACCATACAGCTGACTATGACTATTTGTTTATCTATACACTGTTCTAAATGAATGGATGTATGACGTTACAACGCATACTTTCACAATGCATACCATCACAACGCAATTTTTACAACGCAGGAGCCATTTCAACGCATGCCATTACAACGCATGCCATTACAACACAGATGCTATTACAACGCATGCCATTACAACATAAGTATAGGTAAGTATATCATTTTATTATTATTAATTTAATTTTAATTTAATTTTAATTTTTTTTATTATTTATTTAAAGAAACTTTAATTTATATTTAATATAATTTATTTTAGTATTCTAAATCCAGGGGGTTGTAATAGTAGGGTAAGTGTTGGATAGTGTAGGGGTAAAAATTACTATTCTAACTCCAGGTGGGTGTTATAGTAGGGTAAGTGCTGGATAGTGTAGGGGTAAAAATTACTATTCTAACTCCAGGGGGGTGTAATAGTATGGTAAGTGTTGGATAGTGTAGGGGTAAAACTTACTATTCTAACTCCAGGGGGGTGTAATAGTAGGGTAAGTGCTGGATAGTGTAGGGGTAAACATTACTATTCTAACTCCAGGGGGGTGTAATAGTAGGGTAAGTGCTGGATAGTGTAGCCGTAAAAATTACTATTCTAACTCCAGGGGGTGTAATAGTAGGGTAAGTGCTGGTAGTGTAGGGGTAAAAATTACTATTCCAACTCCAGGGGGGGGGTGTAATAGTAGGATAAGTGCTGGATAGTGTAGGGGTAAAAATTACTATTCTAACTCCAGGGGGGGTGTAATAGTAGGGTAAGAGTTGGATAGTGTAGGGGTAAAAATTACTATTCTAACTCCAGGGGTGTGTAATAGTAGGGTAAATGCTGGATAGTGTAGGGGTAAAAATTACTATTCTATCTCCGGGGGGTTAAATTAAAATTATTTTAATGTAATTAAATATTAATTTTAAGTACTTAATTTAAATTAAAAAAATATATATATATTCAAATTATAAAAAATTAAATTATTATCATTTTCATAAAATTAATAAAAAAATTGTAATTAAAGTAAAATAAATTATTATTAATAAAAGTATATAAAAGTATATACTTACCTATACTTACGTTGTAATGGCATGCGTTGTAATAGCATCTGCGTTGTAATGGCATGCGTTGTAATGGCATGCGTTGTAATAGATCCTGCGTTGTAAAAGTTGCGTTGTGATGGTTGTTCCCATAAATTAATCCATTTACTACATTAAAACACTAAACAGCAGATGTACAAAGAGTGCTTCATCCCCAGAAATAAGCCACTTATTGTATACTGTGACATCACCTCCTTGTAGCGCAGGACTTTATAATGTGATGCAATTTCCAGATGCATCACATTGTAAATACCACATATCATGGCACATCTTTTACACCAACACCTTTGTAAAAGAGACACAAGGGAGTTGTAAATCCACGCCTAACACATACAAATTCCTCCAGGCAGTTTCACCAGCAGTGCAAATTGAAGCAGAGACTTGTAACATAATTATAGGCATATGTTACATTCAAGTCCTTCGGAGGTACTACAATATACTATAGGTAAACTGCTTATAGATTTATACTGTAGCACTTCCTTATAGTTCTGCACTTTCACATTCACCAAACACTAGTAATGTATTAATTCATTCACGTATAAACTTCACATTCATTCTGACAAACTTTTATACACATAGAAATATAGTTCTTTCTTTGACCAGTGAAGGTAGTTCTAAAAAGAACTGTTTTTTTTCTGTTTTTAGTTTTCAAATTTTTTTGTGTTTTTTAAACCCAAAAAATTGAAGTGGAACTCAAAAAGTATCCAACAGGAACAAAATAATTTTAAAAAAATGCTAATGTCGAGTACAGCGATTCTCCTGCATCCAGCGTTTCATCAGGTCAATAGACTGTTCCCCATAACACAAAAGTTTATCTCAATTAATGCATACAATTTTAACATTAGCAAAATCAGATCAATATGTGGGTGTGGACTGCTTGCTGGAAATGTGGTGCAGCAGTTGATGTACTTGGCGCACTAGCAGGTGGGTTGTCCTGCAAGCTCCGTCTTACCGCTTGAGCAAAGTTGTTTGCGTGCAAGTTCTTCACGTGTCGCACTATATTTGCTGTACCAAAGGAGTAGTTTTTTACATGGATCACCAGGAAAAAGAGTTGTTTGGCAAATTTTACAGGTTACTTTGGAGCATTAACCTGTTTTTGCATTTCTGGAAAAGTAACTTCCAGATTACAGCTTCTTTCCTCTTCTTTGGAGGTTCTTCAGGAATGAAATCTCCATCTGAAGAATGGCTGTAATATGAGTCCATTGATGATATTATGGTGTTTTTTTGGTCTATTTTACAGGATTCTCAGAAGAAATGCTTCTTCTTAGAAAGTCAAACTAAATGATTAAAATGGGAACAAACTTTCAACATTTACAATAGCAACTATTATGAACTAATCAAATCTCTTCTTTTAAAGTCACATGGCTTTCCGTACGCTTATGCTGAGCTTCATGTGCTCTTACGCATGACGTTCCACCGTGATTTCTCTAATTGCTTTTAAAAGTAATTTATGATTGTCCAAACTTTAAAAAAACAATTTTCATAACGAATCTAGATAATGTAGTCTATTAGTATGTTAATTAAATATATAAGTATATCTTTTTAAAAAATTAAAAACATTTGCGCCTTTCACGTACGGGGTGCTGTACATGACGTCACACAGAAACTTCGATGCGACGCGTAACATTCAAGAGTATTCGTAGCATAAGCAAGAGTACGCCCTGAGAATGATTACCAGTACAAACTATGATGCGATCACTTTCTCACTGTCAAATCAGAGCACAGGGCGCGCTATGAGAGTGGTCACTCATTGGAGATCAGATTCTGGCCCTACCTCTGTGCACATAAAAACCCCACCCATGTCTGTCTCTGTTGTTAATTATTGGTCCACACACTCACACTTGCACATGCATGGTACACGCCCGCCCACACTTTCCTAGATATCACCACATAGCTTTCTTGCTATTACTAAGCCTGGAAACCAATACATTAGCCAATAGGAGGTCCCCCAGGGCCGCCATTCTTCTAGACTGCGAAAACGCCACCAATGATGGCCCTGGACATAGTTTGGTCAATCCCCGCAGTGCCCATATAAAGCGGCTACTAACGTAAGCACGCTCTCTTTTGCCTGCACTGCGGTGACAGACAGGCTCTCATTGTCGTCGATTGTATTATGAATTGTTTGCTCGAGAGCAGAAAGACTCATGACACTCGACGTGGTGTCACTGCTGCTGGCATCCAGCGAGGCCACCATAGCCGCAGTGTCGGCGTCGCCCGCGCCCACCCACCCAGGCCCAGCCAAAGCCCCAGCCAAGGTACGTAGATGTGGAACTAGAAATAGTAAATGTATAGTATCCTATATATACTTGTCTTTCAATATTTGTCCCTTGATAGTCTGTCCTCTATATGCGTATGCCATTGTGTTTCTGTTGTTGAATTCAGTAGTACAGTCAGCTAGACTACACCAATACAGCATAGTAGAATGTGCTCTATTAATGCTGTAGAGCAGTCACAAAACAACACTGCGGAAGGTAAGGTGAAGGAGACTTTCACAGAATGCAAAAGTTGACTTCCAAGAAATGGGCAAACATCCTTTAAACTCTTATTAATATATACTTGGTATAGTTGAGATTTTGTAAAACTTTGAAAGAGGAAATTAAAACAAGAAGGGCTGAACCCTCATAAATTACATCCTAGGTTTGAAGAGTTTGAATCATAGTGTAACAAGTATTGCATTGTCATGTGGTGTTCCTACCTGATGGCTTCTTTCCCACGAAATTCTGGAGTCACTGCTTCAATGAAATCACTGGCACTTTCCCCATTGCTGACATTATCGGACACCACCTCGATCCCACTTTTGTTGTGTGTGGACCAATAGGATGACTTTAAGAAGAAAAACGGAGAACGTCGTCTTCCATAGGTGTCTAGTTTCAAAAAATTGAAATGTCATGTTCAGTATAATCAATTTGAAATAATATCGTTTTCACATTTTTTTCTATCCACACAATATTAGTAATATAGAAAATGCTAAATTATTAACCTATATTAAGAGAGGTATAAAGGAAATGGTCATTCTTCATGATGAGCTGCATGTCAATCCATGCCACTATGCCATTGTTGTACTACATCGTAGAACAGGTATTGTGTTTAGTCTGTCAGTTTTATGGAATATATAAACCGGATGTGGTTGAAAAAGAACACCGCTAAGACATTTAGTTGCTTATTATGATGAGTTGACCGACACCGTTCCAGTCTCGGGACTGACCGGCTGACCTCTGTTCGACAGTTCCGACCCCCTGATTACAATGCGACCGAACACTGTTTGCTTGGTTACTCCCATTTCTCTATGGGAGCTTGTGTTATGGCTTCAAACGGGCCGGTAAACCGGCTCCCATTGAGAAATGGGTGTGTGTGTAAAGCCATGCACCCTGTGGCAGGCACCCCCTGGTGCCTGCCATTCAGTGCAGGAATTTATGGAGGGGCACCCTAGGTACCCCCTCGGCCACCAACCGTAGGCCGCGGAAGCAAAGGGTCCCTGTTAGGGGCCACCAAAATTGCTTTCCAACAGCATTTCCCTGTTGGAAAGCCTGGCACAGAAAGGCTGTGGCAAACCGATATCGTAATCCTGAAATCAGAAATCAGAAACGCCGTCCTTAGGCGATTACTTGAAGTGCTCAAAATGTAATCCATGATGAATTTCGCCCAACAACCAAATTAATTAAACATTACATTTTCAGCACTACAAGTCCCAAGAGGCTCCTTTCACTTGTCCATTGGAGGGCGTTATTTAACAAGGATGAAGTGGTGTTTGTATAAGTGTGTAGATGAGTAACTGTAAGTATAATCAATTGTTTGCATAAGTCAGAAGGATGTCTTTATAAGTGAATACAATGTGTGCTGGTGTGTAATGTTGAAATAGGCGTATTAGTATATTTGATAGTGTTCTGTTAATTATTCACTGCATATAACACTGAATCTATAGGTAAGTGATTACATGTGTGAATCATTGAGTGGGTGTTTAGAAATTTCTATTGGTGCGTCAATGGTTTCAAATATGGCACTTTCTATTTTACATTGAGTGATGAAATATTATACTAGTGTGTAATGAGGTGTATTTCATTGTCACGTGGATGATGTCATCAGTGATGTCATCAGGGATGTCATTAAGATGTCATCAGTGATGTCATCAGTGATGTCACTGACCATGTCATGAATGATGTAATATGTAACATCATCAGCAGTGGATTGCGGGCACGCGAGTTATAGTGAGTACAACTATATATAACGGGGGAATTTCAATGGTTTTGTATGAGTAAAATGTCCAGCTAACTATGGAAAGGGGCGACCATTCGGTCCCCCCGAACGTATGGCGGAGTACCACGATCCCCCCGGGAAGCCATCTTGGGCGGGAGGCGAGTCTCGGCTGGTATGCCCGAAGCGGCGTAGCCGGGGCGCGCCTTTTTCCCGCCCTGGAGTGGGCTGGCCTAGACACTGACGCGGCCGGGCCACGCCCTCGGGGCAGGCCGGGGCGGGTTGACGCCCGCCCCGAAGACGGATAAAAGGAGCAACAAGCCAAGGAAGCATCCTCTTGTTCCTGTGCTCTGAAGCTGCACCACCTCGCTGCACGTGAGCTCGAGACGGAACGAAGAGCCAATTTTGAGCGTTGTAATCTTTCTTGTTTGTTTTTTAGATACTCTGTCGGAAGAATGCCTAAGAAGGCGGGAAAGCGAATGACTACCGACCAGATGCTGCGTGTTCTCATGAAGGAGGTGACCGACTTAAAGAAACGAATGGCGGAGAAAGACGAGGAAGGGGGGCCGAAACGTCCTCTGGCAGGAGCAGCTCCAGGAGGAAAAGGCAAGAGGCCCAGGAGGGGAACAGCAGGGGGAGACGTCCCAGTTCCCTGTACCCCACTCGAAGCACCCACTCCTTTACCGGAGGAAGGGAATCCGATTCCCGTAGTGGTCACTCCCGTGTCCGGGGAGGATATGCCGCCCGAGCTGGCAGCACAATTAGCAGCGTGGTTGGGTAAAGGTAGCAAGGGCGCCACGGCTGACGACGCGCAGGTGTTGATGAAGCAGCTGCGGGAAACAAGGGAAGCGACGAAGGCAGCATCGCCATCAGTTCCAGTCGCTGATACAGCTACCGGTTCAGGTAAGCGGCCATTGCCGATTGCGAGGGATGAGTCGGCACCCTCTCGGAGGGAAAAGTTGGGTCAGCATGTCCCTCTGGCGATTAAAGAGAGGATATGGGCAGGGGAATATATAAACATCTTCTCGTTGCTTACCGACCATTATGAAATGGAACATGTTAAGAGCCAGAAAGAGCTCATGCATCCAAGTGTTTGGCGCGCAAAGATGGCCGCCTTTAAGGTAAATGAAAACATTGGTAATTGGGGCAAGGCATGGGGGGTTTTTACATCCATTCTGGGTGAACGTAGGCCCGAATTGCTGCCCGAATTGCCGATTTATCAGTCACGGATCATGGGGTATTCAGTATCTCACGAGGGCAATCATTGGTTTTGTTACGACAATATTTTCAGAAAAGCGAAAGAGCATGATAATAATTTAACTTGGGATTGTTATGATTCTGTGTCCTGGTCAAAAATGGAGGACTCTGGTATGTTGAAGGTGCCATTGGTAGGGAGTAACGTGGGTGAATCCTCCCGCCAATATGCGGGGACGCCCTTTCGATCAGGTACGAGTAACGACAATCACTCGAGGCCAGCCGGCAACGCAATTAAAAGGGGGGTTTGTTGGAACTTTAACAGGGGGAAATGTACTAGGCCCCAGGGGTCATGCAAATTTAGGCACGAATGTGGGGGGTGTGGGCAATCATCACATCCTGAGTCCATGTGCAGAGCCAAAACAGGTGATAACGGGGGGAGAGGAGGCGCCAAACAGGTCTGACATAGTCCGAGGGGCGCCTTTACCTACCCCGATTGATACCATGGCAATGATTCCCTGGCTCAGCGAATACCCGGATCACGCTTCCGCTGGGGTGTTGCGCAACGGATTTTCATATGGTTTCCGCATCCCAGTGGGAGAGTTTCGGGGTATGCCACAATGTAAAAACCAGATATCGGTCTTACAGCATACGACCGTGGTACAAGAAAAGATCGGGAAAGAGGTGGCTCGAGGTCGAGTCGCCGGTCCATTCAATGCGCCACCAGTTGCTAACTTCGTTTGTTCCCCGTTAGGGGTGGTCCCCAAGAAGGACCCGGGGGAGTTTCGGTTGATACATAATTTGTCAGCCCCACGTGGTCTTTCTGTAAACGATGCGATAGACCCAGAAGTGTGTTCGGTGCGGTACGCATCCTTCGATGAGGCCGTAGCCATTTTGAATCGCCTGGGGCCCGGTGCGCTGATGGCAAAATCTGATATCGAGTCAGCGTTCCGGTTGCTCCCGGTACATCCAGACGATCAGCGTCTCCTTGGTTTCATGTTTCAGGGTCATTATTACATGGATAAGTGTATGCCAATGGGGTGCTCTATATCTTGTGCCTATTTCGAAAAGTTCAGTTGCTTCCTGCAATGGGTCTTCACGAGGAAAACGGGGTTTCAACATGTGATGCATTATCTCGATAACTTTTTGTTTTTGGGGGCAGCCGGGGATCCCGAATGTGGACAGGCTTTGACTGCATTTTGTGTTTTGATGAATCAGTTTGGCGTGCCATTGGCACCAGGTAAGACTGTGGGTCCCTCGACTTGCCTCGAGTTTCTGGGGATCGAGCTTGATTCCGAGGAAGGTTGTTTTCGTCTACCAGGGGACAAAGTGTTACGATTCAGGGCATCCCTGCAAATGTGTATAAGTGAGTCTAAGGTTAGGCTGCATCAATTACAACAGTTGGTGGGACAGTTGAATTTTGCCCTAAGAGTTATACCGATGGCCCGCCCCTTTTCTCGCTCGATCGCTCAAGCCATGGTCGGCCTGAAGGAGGGTCATCATCGCACAAGGCTCTCGGCAGAGGTTCGCCAGGGCATGCGCATTTGGTTGGCATTTCTGGCGGATTTCAATGGCCGAATTGTCTGGAACAAACCGGCCGTGTCCTCCGAGGAGCTCGGGCTGTGGACGGATTCGGCAGGGAGCATTGGTTTTGGTGCCATATTCGGCACTCAGTGGTCGGCACAAAAATGGCCGTCATGGTGGCATGAGAGTGGGCTGACAAGTAACATTGCTTTCCTAGAACTTTTTCCCATTCTGGTGGCCCTGAGAACTTGGCCTGAGGGGTTCAGAGATCACTCTGTGGTATTCTGGTCTGATAACATGACCGTTGTTGAGTGTATCAATAGCCAGGCAGCACGATGCAAGTGGGTTCTGAGATTGCTCAAGGAAATTGTGTTATTGTGTATGCAATTGAATGTACTATTTAAGGCAAGACATGTCCCGGGGGTGATGAACCAGGCGGCTGATGCGCTTTCTCGTTTTCGTATACAGGCCTTCTGGGGTTTTCTGCCCACAGCGGACCCGGTGGCAGCACCCTTTCCCGAAGCTCTCTGGTCTCTCGGTGCCCCGAACTACAGAACCTCGTGGGAGAGAGTTTAGCACCCAGGACGAGGAGGGCATATGAAGGGGCGTTCCGTTCCTATTGGGCCTTTTTGGGGGCAGCTAGAGGGGAGCTTTGGGGCCAGGAGGAGTTGGTAGTGAAATTCCTGCTATCTTTACGTCAGGCAGGCAAATCAGTGGCTACGGCCCAGAGGCATCGGGCCGCCATTTCCTTTGTGGCAAGGGCTCATGGGATCCAGGACCCGACAGCGTCTTTCGTTGTGCAAAAAGCGCTACGTGGGTGGCAACGCCTTGAGGGTCGCAGAGTAGATGAAAGGCGCCCGATAGGTCTGGATAGATTGGCCTTGTTGTTATCTGTACTTCCTGCAACATGCTCATCCCAGTATGAAGCAGTGTTATTCCGAGACGCTTTTGTGCTAGCATTCCATGGGGCTATGCGGGTAAGCGAATTAGTGGCCAGGAAAAAGCAGGATACCATGGGGGGACTGTGCCGAGAGCACGTCCAAGTCAGGGGGGGGACAATGACTGTCTCATTTGTCAAGTCCAAGACCGATCAGGGTTCGATGGGGGACTGCATAATGATACGAAGGATCCCCGGGTCCTCCATGTGCCCGGTGAGTTGTGTAGAGGATTATTTAGCACAAAGGGTGGCATCATGGGGAGGGACCTTGTTGAGACAGGCTGACGCCACCCCACTGACGAGGTTTCAGTTTCAGCGGGTGCTTGCGATGTCGATTACGGCTGCGGGCTTGAACCCGGGCGAGTTTGGGACCCATTCCTTTCGGATAGGGGCTGCTACAGAGGCTACGGCCAGGGGTCTGAATGTTGAACAAATTAAACGTGTGGGGCGTTGGTCCTCCAATTGTTATAAGAGGTATATGCGGTTGCACATGTTGTGAAGCTGTAACGATGTACTCACGCTTCTTGTTTTTGTTTGGTTTCAGTTGCGCAAGCCTACGAGGCGGGGCGGACTATGCAGTCGACCCAACACCGGGCCAGCGGTCATACTTCACCGGCTGTGAAAAAGGAGGTGTGGGTCGTGGGCCACTCATACGTGAGGCGAGCCGCGGACGTATTCAAAGCAGGTGACATGAATCACGTGGCTGGGGAATACGGGTACAGTGTGTCCTTCTACGGAAAGGGCGGACTCTGTATTGACCAGTTTCAATCATTTTTTGAGGGTTTGCTAGGGCGGACGAGGTCACCGCCGTCTATAGTCATAGTACATCTTGGGGGCAATGATTTGGTCACCACTGGTAGACGACTTCTCCTTGAGGCGATGCTTTCCACTGTAAGTTGGTTGGCGAGGAGAGTTCCAGGGTGCACGATTGCATGGTCACATATGATCCCACGTAAAGTATGGCGGGGGGCTATTTCTGTTTCTGCTCTAAACCATTCAGTAAGGAAAATTATTAACAAAGTGAGTAGATTGTTCCGTTCCAATACACTGCATTCTATTTCGCATGGTTGTATTACTGGTGACAGTATGTATTTGGGGGATGGTGTTCATTTGTCCCGGGTGGGGAACGAGTTACTCATAGGAGACTGTATAGCTTGGCTAAAGACTTTAAGACATGACCTTTAGGTAGGAGTGTTGTGGGGGGTCCGGATAGCCGGTCAACTATCCGGCCTGTGGCGGTAAGGTCATGATCGGTGAGCACTAATTGGAAGATCCCTATGAGTGGGCGTCACCCATTACGGATGGGAGCGCTCGAAGGAGGTGGCCATTGGCCCCTCAACGGGGAAGGCGGTCCCTTCTAAGGATGGGACGCCGAAAAGGAAAGGAAAGGCGGTCAAGGCCCCTTCCTGGGTAGGGGGGGCTACAGCCCCCTCCCGGAGAATTTCCCGGGGCCAGGACATCTGCGACGGCAGATGTGGTAAGTTGTGTGGGGTTTGGGGGGGGGTCTACGCTACCTTCTAGATTCCTCACACGAGTCCTCGGACGACCTTTAAGTGGCGTCGAGTTTATTGGGGCCCCCGTCAAGTCAAGGGAAATTGGTAGTTGCACTCGAGGTACGCCTCTGTGCGGTCGCCCCTCACAAGTGAGGGGGATATTTCTGGTTAGGGATCTTGACACCGGTTACGACCTTGCCGTTGGCCCTTAAACGTTAGGATGTACAATTTCAAAATTTCAAGTTAGATGTTTGTAGGATGTTAGTTCGGCTAGGAGAACCTTTGTATTAGAGAATATGTTAAGGTTAGCCAAACATCGCAATGTGGTAATGAAATTGTACATAATATGAAACTGTTATTTTAATGTTTTAATTTTGTTTCATATTTTAATAAATACGGCCGGGAGGGTCACTCCCTCCCGTCTTCCAAAAGTTCCGAACTGTTTCCGGTTTCCCATCCTTGGGGATTGTGTTGAGAGGGGGTGGCGGGTATCTCAGCCATATGGAAAGGGGCGACCATTCGGTCCCCCCGAACGTATGGCGGAGTACCACGATCCCCCCGGGAAGCCATCTTGGGCGGGAGGCGAGTCTCGGCTGGTATGCCCGAAGCGGCGTAGCCGGGGCGCGCCTTTTTCCCGCCCTGGAGTGGGCTGGCCTAGACACTGACGTGGCCGGGCCACGCCCTCGGGGCAGGCCGGGGCGGGTTGACGCCCGCCCCGAAGACGGATAAAAGGAGCAACAAGCCAAGGAAGCATCCTCTCGTTCCTGTGCTCTGAAGCTGCACCACCTCGCTGCACGTGAGCTCGAGACGGAACGAAGAGCCAATTTTGACCCACCCACCAGCCCCTGAAGACAGCAAGTAGTTTTGAATAAAATTTGATGTGGTAACTCTTTTGTTTGCAGGTCGGATTACTATTGTGATAACCTTGAATATGCAATAAAGAAATGGTCAATTTGTGGTATGTTTTGCAAATAAAGTAATCTTGCTCTAGTGTTGATCAGTAGCATGTTTTTAATAAAATTGTTGCTTTTAACTGTCTTTTAAGTAATTTAGTCATTTAGTTTAGAACTCATTTAGTTTAGAACTGTCGTATTTATTTTGGTCGGGCGGTAAGGTCATGATCGGTGAGCACTAATTGGAAGATCCCTATGAGTGGGCGTCACCCATTACAGATGGGAGCGCTCGAAGGAGGTGGCCATTGGCCCCTCAACGGGGAAGGCGGTCCCTTCTAAGGATGGGACGCCGAAAAGGAAAGGAAAGGCGGTCAAGGCCCCTTCCTGGGTAGGGGGGGCTACAGCCCCCTCCCGGAGAATTTCCCGGGGCCAGGACATCTGCGACGGCAGATGTGGTAAGTTGTGTGGGGTTTGGGGGGGGGTCTACGCTACCTTCTAGATTCCTCACACGAGTCCTCGGACGACCTTTAAGTGGCGTCGAGTTTATTGGGGCCCCCGTCAAGTCAAGGGAAATTGGTAGTTGCACTCGAGGTACGCCTCTGTGCGGTCGCCCCTCACAAGTGAGGGGGATATTTCTGGTTAGGGATCTTGACACCGGTTACGACCTTGCCGTTGGCCCTTAAACGTTAGGATGTACAATTTCAAAATTTCAAGTTAGATGTTTGTAGGATGTTAGTTCGGCTAGGAGAACCTTTGTATTAGAGAATATGTTAAGGTTAGCCAAACATCGCAATGTGGTAATGAAATTGTACATAATATGAAACTGTTATTTTAATGTTTTAATTTTGTTTCATATTTTAATAAATACGGCCGGGAGGGTCACTCCCTCCCGTCTTCCAAAAGTTCCGAACTGTTTCCGGTTTCCCATCCTTGGGGATTGTGTTGAGAGGGGGTGGCGGGTATCTCAGCCATATAACTGGTGTGAAACCTATGGTTTTTTCAGTGAATTTCAAAGATTTTTTAAATGCTAATTCCTAACTATAACGTGTGTGAAACCTATGGTTTTTTAAGTGAATTTGCAAGGTTTTTTAAATGCTAATTCCTAACTATAACATGGCTGAAACCTATGGTTTTTTCAGTGAATTTCAAAGGTTTTTTTAAATGGTAATTCCTAACTATACGTGGCTGAAACGTATGGTTTTTTTCAGTGAATATCAATGGTTTTGTAAATGATCATTTTTAAATGTATTAATTGTTATATTTTTTATACTGATTTACTACATTATTTAAAATTATTTATTTTTAGATATTTAATTTTTTTAATTACATTACATATTTTTAATATAAATTAAAAAAAAATGTTTTACACATCTCTGCATCGCAGCCCCCTGGTGCGTTTGCAGAGGGGGAACTAATTCCCCTTGCATACTGGTGGTCCCTGGGGGCCAACTAGCCCACCTGGAACCTCCAGTATGCGCCAGGGGGCTGCATTGCAGAGAGGTGTAATGAGGCCACATACTTTTTTACACCTCTCTGCAACGCAGCCCTGGGCGCGTTTGTGGATTGGGAACTAATTCCCCTTCCATACTGAGGGTCCCTGGGGGCCAACTAGCCCACATGGAACCTCCAGTATGCGCCAGGGGGCTGCATTGCAGAGAGGTGTACTGAGGCTATGCCCCTTTTTACACCTCTGCAACGCAGCCCCCTGGCGCAGTTCGGGCTGTAGCCGTGTCTAATCGTCTTATGGAAAATAACATGGGGAAAACACGTTTTGGGACCTCCTTTTTTTTCTCAGCCCCCCCCCTTGACAAATCCCCCAAAACGTTCAGGCAGGGAGCGGAGCAGGGCGGGCCATCTTCTTTGAGAAATTCGCAAAGATTCATCAACCGGCGCCAAAGTTATTCTAAATAGAATGTTGTGGATTTCCTATGGAAACTGGGTCCTAACTATAACTACCTACTGGCGACCGCCAGTAGGTTATATATATATATATGATCCAACAAATCAGTCAAAACGTAGTGCACACTTTGCACACCTGGTGCGGGCATAGGGGGTGGACTTCCCTCAAATTAAATTATCCAACAAAAGAGAATAATGCTGCACTCTTGAGGGAATGTTTCAATTCAATTAATTGAATCATAACAACTCATGCCATTGCACTCTCAGCAACGCGTTTCGCGTTTCAACCAAACTGGTCTTGACCAGTGTGGTTGAAACGCGTTGCTGAGAGTGCAATGGCATGAGTTGTTATGACTGAATAAATTAGATTGGAACATTCCCGAGACAATAACGTTGCACTCTGCTGGGATTATTTCACTTCAATCTATTGAGTCATAACAACTCATGCCATTGGTCTTGAGCAGTTTGAGTTGAAATGAAATGATTTATATATATATATATATATATATATATATATATATATATATATATATATATATATATATATATATATATATATATATATATATATATATATATATATATATATATATATACATATATATATATATATATTTATGAATGTATATCTATATAAACTATTCTTTTTGTAACCTATTTAAATCATCCCTAGTTCACTATTAATAATTCTATTGTTAAACATTAATATTTATATTATATATTAATAGTTTAGCATCTATTTTGAGAAAGTGGTTTATTAGTTGGAGGGGGTGCGAGTTCTCACCAAGTATTGATGCAACAGTTCCATACTCGATCCAGTTAGGCCTTAATAATTTAAACATGAGCTCAATCTTTGGTAGCAGTAACATAGTGGAGGCAGGCTTAACTTAAGAAAAATATGTAACACGTTTATCAGTACCAAAGCCATTAAAAAGTAGAAAACACAACAGAATAATAGTCCTACTCACATTTGTGAAAAATTTAATAAACGTAGAGCCATCAAAATGTCAAAAAATAAATGTAGGAAATTGGAAATATAATATATCTCATGTCAGTTTCCTGCTTTTCATTCATTGAAATGGTGTGTTTAGGGTTTAGAAGTTCCTCGCTTTTCCTGTGTCCTTGCCCTCTTTAAAGCATCATCCAATATTATTTCAATATTAATTGTGAATAGCCCCAAGTCAGAAATCCTTTACACAGTTCATTAGCCTATATGTCAAATTGACTGTCCTCAGACCAGTTTCCTGTAGTACTTAGGAGCGCCCCGAATGGTACGCTCCATTTTAGTGCCTGTGGGTGTCAGCTGTTGGCATGAAGTAAGTTCTTGCAGGTTATGGGCTTCTTGTGTATACAGGTGTGTACATTTCATCTTGAATATAGATCTAGATAATTTACTTCAGTAGCACTGATCATATGGGTAAACATTAGTTTTTGCATAATATCTTGAAATTATTTAATGAAGATTTTTAGATCTTGTTCATTGGCATCCTATATCAGGAATAAGTCATCTATAAATCTGTGCCCATGGGATCACCTGCTCTGAGACCTCCATTTTATAAAGAAATCTAGTCATCTCTAGTCATTTTCATACTCTGGTTATGATTTTTTGTTATTCTTTGACAGAGATCCTGTTCATCTCTTCTATCATGATCTCCTGGAAGATTTCAATTTTGTTTCCGAATAATGACTTGGATTTACATTTGCTCGTTATGGTGATTACTATTGATTCCCAAAATTCTGTCAGACAGATTTCCCCTTTCTTGCCCATCAGTTATATCTGATGATTCCTCTTCAAGATTTAAGTGGCTCACTTCCACCACAGTAATGGGGTAAATACTTGGTTTTGTCACCAGTTTTTATTTCTTATTCCTGGCTGCAAAATGTTTTTTTAGTTTAAGCTTCCCGCAGAATTTATACAAGTCAATCCTTGCATTCAGAAGGTTTACATGGGCCATGTGTCAGAATGTTAAGCCCTTATTTAGTAGATTAAAGTGTTATTCTTCTAATTATCTAGAAGACAAATTAATGACAAATTAATGACAAGATCATTATTAATGGTGGTTATTCCTTTTTGTTGTTTCCTTTTTTTCCCTCATCCTTTTTCTTTTTGATCTCCTGATTAATTTGCATTTGAACCAGTCTTGTTTTAACATCCACTGCCCCCTCTTTTAGTCTGCATTTGATACAGCCTCATCTTCCTTAAAAAGTCCAATTTTGATGTTCCCATGTTGAGGGTCTGGTCTCCCAAGCTTGCTTCAGAGCTTTCCAGGCTAGAACGCGTCACATCCTTCACAAGAACTTTGTCCATTGTTTGCAAAGAGTCAAACCTCCTCGCTAATGTATAGACCCTCTGAGTTTCATAATCCACTATACCTCCAAACCTCTTTCTCTCTGCGATAAAGCCCGCGTTGTCATGTCATACATCCCTTTGATTGTGCTTCTAATGTTTTTCTACCTTCTTTTCCAACTCGCAAATTTTGTTACTTCTTTTTTAGTTGTTATTGGTTACAGGGCTTGCTCAATATCTTTGATTTCTTCTTTTGGTTTTTTTCAAGTTTCCTTTCTGCATGAATAATTAGAGTGTTCATTAGCTTTATTGAGCGTTCCACAGTGTCATGCTGCTACTGTTTCAGCAAGTCAGGGTCCACATCACTGCGAGTCAGTAGTACAAAGATTCAGAGTGCTCTTGGGATTCGTGCAACTTTAATATATTTTTTCAAAGTGGCCATCTCCCACAATTTTTTCACTTCCAAGATTCTTGTCAGCTCCAGATTTTTGATAAGTCTGTTTGTTGTGGGATCCTGTTTCTCAGTTATGATGTCATGATTTTTCCTGCTCCATTCTTTTCTCCAAATATTGTCTTGAAGGCTTATTCTCTCCTCATACATTTTGTTGCCATGAGTATATTTAAGTGGTTTATAATTATATTATTTTTGATTGTCACCGGCTGCACTAATGTTAAAGCTTTCTCTTCCACTTCAAGTAAGAAAAAGTACTTTAGATGGGTACATGTCCTGAAGTTACAAAAGCGACAATGTCTATTGAGCAATTTTTCAGGCAAGATTGTTTATACGAGTTTCCTTCTCTGTCACTTCACAGCTTTTCAGTGTAAAATGCTCAGACTCCAGGTTTAATACACATAGTTTAACTAACAGTATGGTCACATTATTTGCAGGTAGGTAGGTGCAGTGAATATAGGCCCAGTTCGAGCAATTACTTTCCCTTTTGCTCTGAGGCATATTGACATAGCACACCCCCTTATGTCCTTGCTGATTGGATTCAACTTGCAGTTTCCCCACTGAAAGGATTCTGGATTCCAGAAACGATTTTATGTCCAGACCTAAAGAGGCTCCACCGAGGCCAACATTGAACAGCATATGTCGTCCAACGAGTCGTTCCTGGGTATGGATTCTGGAGTGCACTCGCTTGGACCTTTCCTGCTTTCGACAAAGTTACAAAGTTTCCATCATGAACTGAGGCTCCCACTGAGTACCCATATAAACTGTGAATTGCCGTTTGGGAAAATGAGAGGAGAATTCTAGCAGAGGGACAGTGTCTTGCAACAAGTTCACGAGCCATGCGTAAACTGGGTTCACACATATGATGTGGACCACCTAACTACAATCGCCAGGTATGGGTCCTGGTGCAAAGCCCAGAGATCACTGATGTATCCCTGTGCTAAAGTATTGAGGGTAGGCCTAGCTAGATAGATATTGCTTGCTATTGTAGGGCTCTTCATTGTATACAGTTTTCTAGTAATGGTCATTACTTTGCTTTGTTGTATATGTTTTCTAATCGCAGCACAACAGTTTCATAACAGACTACAATAGTTTCAATATATTTGTAAACTTTCCTTGTGTCTTTCTTTTGTTTATTATGGTCAGGCTTGAGTGAGAAATGAAAGGTTTCCATGGTTCATTTGGGGACTAGATGGTCATGCCTAGGTTGCCTATTCACCTGTTGATTGGGGAAGGTTAGGAGTGCAGGTGAGGCACTGTGAGCTATTTGGATTTGGGCCCTCAGGTAGTGATGTGGTAGAGGGGCTCAGTCCCTACATTCTGACTTCCTGTTATCCCAAGGCACAGTTATGTTCTATACAGAATCCCTATAACACCAATAATACCACCACCATCACTTTCACTATCCATACCACTAGTACCTCCAATGAAGCCATTACCACTAGCACCACAACCAACAGTATCAACAACAACATAATAATTAGCAGTACCACCACCACTATGAATGACAACAATGCAAAAACAAAAAATGCCACAATGACAATATTGATACCAGTACTACCCATACTTCATCAATAAAAATCGACTACCAACAATACAACCAGTATCTGGAACATAGCTGTCAATAATACTAATACAATGACCACCAGTACTAGACATCACTAATACAACCAACAATACCATTACACCAATACCATCATTACTACTACCATCATACCACAACCACCATCAATATCAATACGATACTACTACCACCACTAAAACTTCCATCACCAATACCCCAAATAGCACCACCACCAACACCATCAATACCACCTCTACCAATAGCACCATCACTAATACCATTACCATCAATTCTACTACTGCAATACCAATAATGCCATGAATGCCACACCATTAAAACACCACCACCATTACAACCACCAACAAGTACCAATCAAACCACTAAATATAGACCCTCACATCTACATGCCGGACTTCTCTCCAGTCTTCACTGAATCTCTTGCTTCATTAATCGTAGATCATGCTAATGCTCTTGTGATTGGAGATTTCTACTATTGGGCTAATGAGGCAAAAGGGGGCATGGATCTCAAGGCTGTCCTGACTGACCTAAATCTGAAATAATTAGTGAACTGCCCACGCATATCAAAGGACATATTCTGGATTGGATGTGGACCACCAAATTTCCTGTGAGGAATTTGAGCATAGCGCCTTGCGGCTGGTCAGATAATCATCTGATGTCCTTCTCAGTTACTCTGCCTAATCGGATCAGTCCCCCAAATCGGTCCTACTATCTTCTCGAGGAACTGGGCTAGGGCCAACCTTAGAGCCTTCTGTAAGGACCTAAGAAAGCCTCCACCGGCACTGACAGAGAACAAAGAAGCAAATGAGCACATTATGAGCTGGCAAAAGGTGGTCAGTAATGACCATGCTTCCCTCCATAGAACTAGAGCACCTTGTTGCCATGAGGCCAACAAATGGTTCTTGGACGACATGAAATTAGCCAAACTCGCCAGACTTGAAAATAAGGTATATTCAACAACTTAGACATTACAGATATCTATTGAGGCAAACAAAAGTGAGTTTTTGTATAGGCAAAATCATGAATGCCTCTAATAAATCTAAAGAGATATTTAAGTTGTTTCCGATCTCTCTAACCCAGACAGAGTTGCCCTTCTGGTTATACCTACCTGAGGTCTGGGTGACTCTCTCAATGCTGTCTTTGTGAATAAGATTGAGGCTTTCAAGAATAGTATATCCCCCTGTCCTTCACTCTATAATCCATCATTGGGTGAGGGGAATAGTCAAATGATCACTTAGTTTCCCAATCTAACGCAAAAGGACCTAGTCTACCTATTGACAAAAGAGAAGTCAGGCTCACCGAATGATATCTCTCCCCTGAAGGCTCTAAAATCAGTAGGCACTTGGTTTCCTGACCTTATACTGTCATTCTTCAATCAATCTATTAATTCGGGGTGATCTTTAGGTCTTTTAAAGAAACGACTGTTGCACCAAACCCTAAAGAAAGATGGAGCCGATCCCACTGACTATGAAACATTGCCGCCTATCTCTCTATTACCTTACCTGGCAAAATAACTTGAGGCCCACATAGCCCATCATTTATGCATATTCATCAAAGAGTTATGCTTCTTGGACCCAGCACACACGGGATTTCGACTGGTACACTCTACAGAAGCAGTGATCATGTCTGTCGTCAATGACATGCATAAAGAAGTAGACAGTGGCAATACTCAAGCCTTGGTACTAGTGGACCTATCTGCTGACTTTGACACGGTCAACCATATTATCTTGGCTGACCAGTTTAGGGCTGCAGGTTTTCAGGACTCAGCACTGAACTGGCTTATCTCCTTTCTGAGAGATAGATCTCAGTCAGTCAGGTTACCCCTTTCTCTTCCACAGAGGTTCAATGGAATTGTGGGGTTCCTCCAGGTTCTTCGCTGTCCCACCACCTTTTCAACATCTATATTTGCCCCTTGATGAATGCACTCATAAATAAGGAAATCAACATTTTCAACTACTTGGACGATATGCAACTGCTATTCATGATAGCCCCACGTCTCGACAACAATTTCAGGATACTATGCTGTTCATCCGGGATTAGATGAACAGCAACCATCAAGAAGTTGAACTCTGATAAAACTGATATGATCCTCACAAAAAGTAAGATTAATCATTGGGTCCCTGTAGTATCTTCGCTAGAATGAACGTAGATAAGACCATACGAGTAGTAGTCTTCAATCACAAGTATTTATTCAAGTGATGAAAGATATACATGCAGCTGGAGCTGTAGTCATCCAAGAATGACCCAAGTCCCCAGTAATCGCTATCACCTTAGAATCCACAACTTAGTATGCAAACATGCCAATTACATATACAGTGTTCTATTAAAGAAACACACCATTACTACACATCCCCCTTCTTAAACAAAACAAAAGAAACAAAAAGAATTATAAAATATAAATATTTGTAACATACATGTAATACCTAAAAACGAACAAATTCCTCAAATCTTTTTGAAGCAACAATCTGCCTCCCGTGTCTAGTATGTTTTTCAGCTACACAGCTCTTTTCTACACCAACAACTTTCTGTGGATTAGAACCTTCTACCAGTGTCTGGTTACAAAACTCAAAATGCTGTAAGTCTTGAAATAGGATTTTTTGTAGAACTATCAGAACTGTTGAGTCCAAACCGTGTTTGTGTCTGATCAGAATCCTCACCATCCCCCTTTTTGAAATGAGACAAAACTTCTAACCACCCATAAACTCTTTTTAAATTAGCAGTATCTTTCTCTTTCACACAGATGTTCCCTGCTAGAGCAATTCTATTCTATTCACTCTATCAACCATAGAATTTCCCCTGGGACAATGCAAAGCAGTAAATTCTTGTTCAATACCTGTACTAGTTACGAAACTCTCCATCAAATCTGATTTAAACTAGACACCATTGTTCGTCAAACTAAAAGCCGGAAAACCCTCTCTTAAAAAAAAACCACTTCTCTAAGAAACTAATCACACACTATGTATCCAACATATTCACAACCTTCACTTCAAGCCATCTTGAAAATAAGTCCACGATCACTACAATGTACCTAATCACACAGTCCAGTTAAATCATCCCCATAATATTCATAGAGACACTTTGCTACCGAAAACTAGCACAATCTAACGAAGATGACGGTGAATTAAGCATTTTCTGTGCTTTGTCCGAAGTTTCACACTAAAAACAATTACGAACATGTCTATCTATGCTCACATCAATACATTTTAATACGTCTTTTGGTCCAAGAGATTCCTGGATGACCTTAAATTTGGGATCAAGTTCAACATTCTTACACCATCCCTGAATAACCCTATTTTAACATTCTTACACCATCCCTGAATAAATCTACTAGAAACTGCATGCAACATATCAAATTCTTTATATTCCTCTTCCCACATAAGCTTTGACAGACTGAGAATATCTTCAAATACTGCAGCAACAAACCAAACTCGCCAAGAGTCTAGGGAAATTTCTTTAAGCGGTAAGGAATGCCTACTGACATGTCTGGAACAAACTGTACATTATAAACGAAAACTTGGAGTCTTATAGACATCCTGGCTATTCTAGCTGATGCTCTGGATAAATCTTCCATAGTTAGTATTTTAATTAAAGTTTTGTGGTCTGACCTTAAGAGAAATTTCCTGCCCTAAATGAGTGCACATGTCGTTCGTTTAAAGAAAGTTAAATTTTTTCCTGAAAGTTTACAACTGCTGCTTTCAACAACCAAGCTATTGATTCTGAGAATGGACAAAACTTCCCTTAAAGCGGTATACTGCTGAATCTTATCCTTGCCCATAATCAGAATATTGCTTTGGAAGACAACAACCTCAGAAATGTGGCCACAAAGGTTCGACATCAACCTCTGAAACACTGCAGCGGCTGATGTCTAGTAACTTTTGGTCTTTCCACCCTAATACCGGTAGACCATTATTTGCAACATATTATGTTCCCATAGCATGCTTTCTTTAAAACGAAACACGAGGGTTCTAAACCCTAGCATATCAATTCTTCCGCCTGTAAAACTTTCGGCAGTAACATCATTGGGTTCTAACCACCATCCTATTTTGTACACAAAATGACTTTCCCACATCTCTTGTGGCACTACAGTGAACGGTGAACCCGAATCTGCTGCCAAATGTACTGTAATTCCATCCAAAGAAATATCACAAAAAGGATTAAATGATGAGTCACTAGAGGTATTCAAAACAACTTTTTTTCTCTGTGCAAAATTTCCCTGAACAACGTAATTGTTCAACTTTGATGAAGAAAAATCACCCTTGTGTTGGACATACATCACCTTTTTTTTTAACACTTTCCTGTTCTTCCTGTTGCACACTCGTGAAAAGTGTCCCACCAATCCGCTCTCCCAGCACTTGGCAGATCTAGCAGGGCATTTTTCAAAGAAAACAGCATGTGAATAACTACCACATCCAAAACAAATTAAGTTGTTACACTCCTTTTGCTCAATACCCTCAAATTTCCTTCTAACATGAAAATCAGTTTTCACTTTCTCAAACTTGTCGGTAGCAAAATTCTTATACCGTTTCCTCTTCTCCCACCTTCCCCACAGTTTCTTCTGGCAACCTGTTACCCTGCGATAACGTAGCTTTAGCACAACGATCAGACATTTCTGTCTTACTAACTAAGGCAATTATATCTTTAAGACATTTATTACCCTCAACCCATAACTTGTCCTGCAAGGATTTGTTCTTGGTATACCTTACTACTAGGTCAAGGATTAGATCATTGTGTAATTGAGCAACTTCACATTTCCTCGCTAACCTTTTCAAAACTGAAATAAATTCCTCCACAAATTCAGCAATACCTACTGAGGGAGAAAAAAAATCATCCAAATCTAATAATGCATTTTTAAAAACATCCAAATCTCCTACTGTTCTTTCTTGCATATGCATTTCTTCAAGAATGCGCAAACCCTCTGGACCAAGTGAATATAACAACATTTGTTTCTTCTTTTCAGGAGAGAATGTACTGTTGACATCCTCTAAGTTTGCAATGTAATTTAAGAAACACGGTTTCCAATCCAACCAGGAAACAAAAGGTTCTCCAAAAACTGACAAAAATTCTCTAGGTGAATTGAATTGTAAACTCAATGAATTTTTGTCTCTGGTTGCAACTGTTCTTCATCTGCTCGCTGCCAGTGGCATAATTGAATGCCTTCAAGAGAACAAATACCTGATACAAAACTGGTTAGTTGTTGTAAGCGACCCCCCTGTGAATGATGTCTTCGGGAAAAAGAAATAGCTAACACAATAACTAGTTAGTTATTTGAAACAACCACTTCATGAACGATGTCTTAGTGAAACAACAGCTGAATATTGAATGAACCACTCCGTGAATGATGTCTTCATGTAAAGGAATAGCAAAGACAACAACTCGTTAGTTATTGTACTTGTTGAATTATCAAAAGCGACCACTTCGTGAATGATGTCTTACAACATGTAAAATATTGTACTTGTAAAATATTGAATACGACCACTTCGTGAATTATATCGCAACAACTTCATGAATAATGTCTTGTTACCGCAACCACTTCGTGAATAATATCTTGTTACAGCAATTAAGTGCGCTTCGTGAAATCCCTCTCAGGGCAAATGATCAGAAACAATAATGTTCACTTATTCACTTCCACCGATGCTTCGTGAAATTCCTGCTGCATGTATGCTTAAAGTGAGTCTTAGGAAAGATTTGTAAAAAAAAAAATAAGTAAATAAATAAATACCGTAATCAGAGATCGTGAGAGACAAACTTCTGTAAGACCATGAAAAGAAAAGTCACGTTGGGATACCGAGACTGGTAACCATGGAAACCGGCACTAATGATGTTTTAAAACGGCAGCCGTGCTTAGGAAGGATACGAGATGACGTGGTCACGTTGCCCTTCAGGCGTTGTACACGTAGGGGTGAAGTAAGGACGTCACACTCCACCTGCACGCTGAAAATGAAGACGTCAGAAAGCTGAGCGAGCTGCAACGAGGACGTTCTAAAGCCAGGAATTTGAAGGTAAACACAAGTTAGGTCAGGTAGTTAACGTACTTTTCTTGACGGATTAACTTGCCCAAATCGCAAATTAAAATGCTTCCTTTCCACTAACCCAGAAAAGTGCTGGCATAACTCGAAACAATAAAAACGAAAGCACCAAATCGTAGTTTCCAAATTGAAAGGGTATAATTTCAGTCCGGTTGTTTCATAACATGCAGCACTACCTGACTTTTGTAGCAATGTTCATAACTTCAAGGCTCCAAACAGTTCAAAATGTAGAAATTCAATACCCTGCAGCCATACAGTTCTCTCAGGGTACTCACAAATTATATTCCAGATTGGATAATCCAAAAATGTGAAAATTTCGGTCCTTTTTCAAAATTACGCCGTTTTTTCACCATCCATGTCGCCAAAAATTGTAGTATCTTCGCTAGAATGAACGTAGATAAGACCATACGAGTAGTAGTCTTCAATCACAAGTATTTATTCAAGTGGTGAAAGATATACATGCAGCTGGAGTTGTAGTCATCCAAGAATGACCCAAGTCCCCAGTAACCGCTATCACCTTAGAATCCACAACTTAGTATGCAAACATTCCAATTACATATACAGTGTTCTAATAAAGAAACACACCATTACTACAGTCCCCTCATTCTGGCCTAGTGTGAGAAGTTGGCCTGATATATGATGCTTCCAATTCTGGAACCACCTTGTATCAGTCCAAACAATCCCTTATGGTGTCTGGTTGTAAGTCAACCTTGTTAGACAAGCTATCCTAGGGGTAGCATGGACTTATCAGCCTTAAGGCTTAACTTAAGAGGTCGTGTTAAGCGAGCTGTTTTACCAAATACAATCATGTAATATCAAATGAAAGGACACCACACAAGTATATATTATAAAAATATATGTGTTTATTTCTAAAATAATCCCCAGTACTCTTTATGAGCAAAGGGGCACAAGCGTTAAATCAAAAGCACAGTATAACATACAAAGTTGCACAATTATGGATGAGGGCGGGTGGCCACTCAAACCATATATTAAGAAAGTGGTATAAGAGATACCAATCGAACAGTGGTTAGGCCTAGTACCTAGGGAATCGCTGGGAGCAGTCGGGACTAGCAATGCTGAAGTCGGGAAAAGCCCGCGGGATTCGGGTGCAGCACTTAAAGTGCGGCTTGCACCAATGCAATGTCAATGGTGCGTAAAAGTTACACAAATAGAGTTTAAGGACACTTCCGCTGAACCTAGAAGAACCAAACTTTAGACACTAGAGGTGTGTACCAGTGTGGGAACACCGGCCTCGCAATGTTACCTCACCCACAGGAAGCGGGTGCATAGGGTCGAAGTGGCGTCGGGTTTTGACACGCAGGCTCTTGGTGCTTGAAGCTGAAGATGCTGCAGTCGATGTGAAGGAGAAGTGTCCGGTGGATCCAAGGGTGGATCTGAAGTGGTGAAGACCTGAAAGCAGAGGGGACAATGTTCAAAGTCACTGACCAGTGACCACTGTGGAACCAGATTGGAACCAGGCAAAGTCGGGTGCAAACAGGTGATGAGGTGTTGCTTCTCTCTGCAGCCACGTGGCTTTATTTGCAATAGTGAATCTCCCACCAAAAGACAAAGGCCTGAACTGACACACTTCTGGAGCTGCGGTGTTTGGCGGTGTTCCGGAGCCGAGGGAGCCGAGGTAGCCGAGGTAACTGAGGGGGAACGTTGCAGCCATTGAGCCTGTGGAGCAACCAGCACCGCACCCCGCGCAAGCGACCCGGTTCTTACAGTGGTGATTGCACTGGGTGCGGCTTGCGGGTGTGCGGGCGCAGTGTGGAGCAGCGCGACGTGCAGGCTGCTGTCAATGATCTAATCCCGGGAAGAGAGTGTGGTGGAGCAGATGGGGGCCTGCTCTTTTTGTTCTTCCCCTTGCTTGAACTGCGGACAAGCAAGCAATGTCATAGGGAACCAATCAGAGCTGATCGTGCTAAAAAATATAAATAATCCTAATAGGAGGGAGAAAAACTGCTCAGGACAGGCCATAAACTATGCAGAGGCAATGGAAGAGGAAGAAAATGAAAGCACCAACATTCATACCCCTCCCAGTCACATCAAGGAAGAATATCGAGTAAAATGTTTAACACACCAACTGGGAAAAAGGGGAGGTGGCGTTAGAAGAACGTAGAAACCCCACCAACAATACCGGCACCTTAAGTGGAGAATCAGGGTCTCCTGAACTCCCCCAACAACAACACAAAGAATTCTCAGAACTCAGAAGAAGACGTCAATCAGGGAAAGCAACCCAGCCTCTCGCCCCTATCAGCACTTGAGCCCATGGAGGCCACAACGGTAATAAAGTCCCCACACAAATGTCTACCAGAATGGTGGGCACTGCTCAGACAACGGCAGAAAGGACGGATCAACTAACCCAGGAACAACTGCATGGCCAACTCCTAGCAGCCACTGCACAAACTGAACCAAAAACAAAAGCACAAGGGCCATACATTTCAACAACTCAGGAAACCGAACCAGAATCATCTTATCTGACACCAGAGGAATGGGAGTAATTTGTTGCCTTGTACTAACTTGCACCCCAAGTAGAGCCCCAAGGAAGGGAACAGCTCTCCAAAGCCTAACACGAAATAAGCCAAACCGCATGAAAAAGAAGATATCTGGACCAGACTATTGCATATGATGCAAATGTCAGTAAATTGCATGTAACACCAGTCCGACATGGATATCCAACTGTCAGTCCTCAATCCTCAGACCCTAGAGGTGTGTACCACTGTGGGAACACCGGCCTTGCAATGTTACCTCACCCACAGGAAGCGGGTGCATAGGGTCGAAGTGGCGTCGGGTTTTGACATGCAGGCTCTTGGTGCTTGAAGCTGAAGATGCTGCAGGCGATGTGAAGGAGAAGTGTCCGGTGGATCCAAGGGTGGATCTGAAGTGGTGAAGACCTGAAAGCAGAGGGGACAATGTTCCAAGTCACTGACCAGTGACCACCATGGAACCAGATTGGAACCAGGCAAAGTCGGGTGCAAACAGGTGATGAGGTGTTGCTTCTCTCTGCAGCCACGTGGACACGAAGAGGTCAAGGACGTCCAGGAGTCGATCAAGAGCTGTCCCACAAACGCTCTAGCTGATGGCAGTGTTGGCAACTTGATTGAAGCAAACAGGCCTTGGCTAATGCAAGCCACGCAGAAAGTGAAAAAGGCTTATTACCCGGACCAGCAAGGTCAGAGCGGGTGCTCCTTTCTACAGGAGCGAGGGCAATTCTGGAGCAACCAGACCCAAAGTGTAAATTGTAGGTTTCATTGCCAAGATGGCCGCTGACCACGTGGCAGGTGGCCGGGATAGCGCGTCGAGTGGCACAAAGCAAAAGGGTCCCACGCAGATCGTGGAGATGCTGGAGGGCTGATCTTTGGTGCAAATACTGCTCGGTTGTATGGCTTCTCAAACTCAAAGCACAGAGTCGAGGGTGCCTCGGGTGCTGCGCAGTCAGCGTCTCGGTGGTCTTCCAAGATGTCCGGTCCCACGTCTCTCAGTGCCTCCATGGGTCCCTTCTTTGCAGGGACTGTGGATCAAGCTGTGGGAAGTCTGGGAGTCTGGGTCTTGTCAGGCTCAGCACTCGGGCTCTGGCGGGAGGCGGTGGCAAAGCAGACGTCGAGTTGCTGGATGGTGCCTGTGTTCACAGGGTGGCCCCTCCTAGGCCACAAGGGAGATGCTCTTCAGTCTTCTGTTCATCAGAGTGTCGAAGTCCAGTCGTCTTCTTAGTTTAAAGGTGATTTCAGGATGATCTGCTGTGCTAGGGCACTGCTCCCACTCTTATTCCAATCTGAGGGGTGGATCTCCTGCTAGGTCCCTCCCTATGGGTGGGACCAGGAAGGGGGTGGTTACACCCCTTTCCCTTTGTCCAGGTCGCACTGGAGCTGGGGCTGGTGTGCCCCAGAACCGGTTTGACCGGATTATGCAAGGGGAAGCCTTGCGCTCCCCAGGCACTGTCTGGTTTCTTTCAAACCTCCCTGCTACAATCCACTATCTCCTGTCTGGGGTGGTGTGACACCTCCCTGTGACAGGAAAGCCTTTGTCCAGGCCTCCTCTGCTGAGTTTCGGTCAGCAGCAGGAGGTCAGACAGGTGTCTGTGGCAGAAGCATCCATTTTGTGGATCTGAGGCTCTTTTAAAAATCAACCGCGTTTTAGCAAAGTAACATGTCGTCTACCTCTAGAGGGGTGGAATTCTACCCCCGTCGACAGAACTGGCAAGGGGGTAGTATTCCAATTCGTATGACACCTTACACGACATGTTTTGATAAAGCCAAACCAAAGTTGCTATATAACCCGAGGATTATAATGCACTTAATAGTATATGGTATGGCATTATCCCGGAAAAAGCTTAGGGAGTTGTTCCTGACAGCTGCAGACAGGCTCAGCTCATGCTAGAGCTCTATCTCACATTAAACCACGCACTCTGCCTCCTGGATTGATAAGGCCTTCCATAGGAGTGGCTCACAGGTTTATATGTGTCCAGATATAGGTTTAGGTATAGTTATACCATATCTAAGCAAGGGGTGATTACACCACCTTGCCCCAGCTGAGTGATCAGCCAGTTGTGTCAATTTTAGATAGCCAGCCAGGGGTGGCAAAAGATATGCTTCAGCCCCTGGTAGGCCTTGGATGCACCTATGCCCTGGGCACCTATAGTGCTCTGTACAGGGGCTGATAAGGTGACCCAAGCCAATCTAGTTATGCACCTAGGGTACATGGAATCCATTTTACAGAGAGAGCAGATAGCCTGGGGCCCTGATTAGCAGGGAACCAGGCCAACTAAGTCGAAAACCAGCTAAACACAGGGCAGAAAATCTGGGGTAGCCATAGTCAGGTAGCCACCTTCCTACACCTAGCGAGATGGATTTCCCCGCACTCAAAAGGAGGTAAAAAGCTTGGGCGTTATTATGTATGAGGAACTATCCTTCAAGCAGCAGGTAGAAGCAGTGACCTTAGCTAGCTTCTGCAAGCTCCGAGGCATGAAAAACAGATAAAACAATTCCGTACTAGGGAGGCTTTGACCCAAGTAATCATAGCTTTAGTCTTGTTCAGATTTGACTATGACAAGCAACTCATTCTAGGTGGGTCTTCCCAAAGTCCTCTTATGCAGGCTCCAGCTGATCTAAAATCAGGCCTCCCGGCTGATATACAATACGCCAAAACATGGCCACATCTTTAATTACTCCACATTTGTGAAATCTTGGATCATAAAATACTGCCCTTCTAGAGCACTAAGATCTAGCCACCTTCACTTACTGGTGATCCCCTCTAGTAAAAAACAAAGGATCAGAGGGCGTAGGTTTGTCGTTATCGCCCCTTGAGTATGAAATAGCCTGCCCCTGGACCTCAGGTCAATTTCTGATCTTGTTAGATTTAGGAAACTCCTGAAGACATGGCTTTTCAGACAGGCCTACCAATAAGTGAGGATGAAGGCTGATCAGTTACCTAGCGCCAATAGACCATCTGGTGAATGTGCGCTTTAGAAATTGACAATAACATAACAAAACTCCTAATGTACTATTGATGGAAACATATTTTCTGCATGGCAGTGTTTGCATGTAAGGTAGCATGAAACCCAGGGAAAGGAATGACACACTGCAACACTGTACGCTGAGACAGAGTTCTGCTGTCACTTGCAGAACATCATCACATTATATGCACCTATGTCAACTCAACCTTAATCCTCCCTCCAACCTCATTAAAAGTAATGAAGGGACATATGTTCACCTTGATGCATGCATGTTCTTTGTACGTGAAGAATTAGAGGCTTCTTTGCTCCATAAATAACGAGGTTGCTTCTAATGAACTTCTGAGCTTTGTATTGTGTGCAGCTTCTTTGTTAAACAGACCACTGTGCTCTTTGTGATGGTAACCACATGAGTATATTGTTGTAAACAACCTCGCTCAGACTTTGATGGTAGTCTGTCAGGTTGGTGCAGTCAAGGTAATACTGATCCCTGACAGATGAAGTACCGCCTGTTGGACCTTACTCATTTCCTATTAGTCTGCAGCAGCACTTTTTTGACTGCTTTAAGTACTGCTTTTGGCCACTTTCAAGCTACTAGCTATGATTTCCAACTGGCACAAAATGAAGGATGAAAGACAACCTCCCTAGTCTTGCATACAGCCTTCAAAAAGAAGGGGGTCATGTTACCTGCAAATGTTACACTTCTTTTCTATTACAACCATGAGCCTCAGTATATACCACACTCTCAAAATCTGCCATCCAATGACTCAAAAATATGGGTGCATGTTTATCAAGAGTATAGACCTCAGTCTTCTGGCATGCTCTTCAACCATCCTTGTGAGGGCAGCCTGGTTGTATGTACGTATTATTCCTACCAAGAAGGATCTTTACTTTTCCAAATGCCATACTAATCCCACCAACTCAGTCCTAACGTAAGCCATGCCCCAGGCTACAAACTGTCTTTTTTCTGGTGGGCACACTACATCATTTGTTGGGAAGACTCAGTCTCACACTCTCCTAATATTATTGACTAAGCTACACCCCTGCTCACCAACTAGACCTTAAGGGAAATTGCTCCACAGGTAGATCTCTAATGCCCCACCTTACATAGTATAGACATACTTTACATATGTGCTGCTAGCCCCAGACTAATATTTACCTTTTTTTAGCAGACTATTAGATTTAAAATATATGCAGAGGAAACTCTGGCATAGTTGTGGCATAAACCTTAGCCTATCTTTCCCTTTAGCACTCCTAAACATAGACTGTTCTTCTGTTGACATGGCAGATGATTCTTCAAAAAATGACTTTGAAGGTCGTTTAAACCCTGGTAGATCAGCCATTATTAAATACTGCTGCTTGGTCAATGTGCTTTATTTGCAATAGTGAATCTCCCACCAAAAGACAAAGGCCTGAACTGACACACTTCTGGAGCTGCAGTGTTTGGCGGTGTTCCGGAGCCGAGGGAGCCGAGGTAGCCGAGGGAACTGAGGGGGGAGCGTTGCAGCCATTGAGCCTGTGGAGCAACCAGCACCGCACCCCGCGCAAGCGACCCGGTACTTACAGTGGTGATTGCACTGGGTGCGGCTTCCGGGCGTGCGGGCGCAGTGTGGAGCAGCGCGACGTGCAGGCTGCTGTCAATGATCTAATCCCGGGAAGAGAGTGGGATGGAGCAGATGGGAGCCCGCTCTTTTTGTTCTTCCCCTTGCATGAACTGCGGACAAGCAAGCAATGTCATAGGGAACCAATCAGAGCTGATCGCGCTAAAAAATATAAATAATCCTAATACGAGGAAGAAAAACTGCTCAGGACAGGCCATAAACTATGCAGAGGCAATGGAAGAGGAAGAAAATGAAAGCACCAACATTCATACCCCTCCCAGTCACATCAAGGAAGAATATCGGGTAAAATGTTTAACACACCAACTGGGAAAAAGGGGAGGTGGCGTTAGAAGAACGTAGAAACCCCACCAACAATACCGGCACCTTAAGTGGAGAATCAGGGTCTCCTGAACTCCCCCAACAACAACACAAAGAATTCTCAGAACTCAGAAGAAGACGTCAATCAAGGAAAGCAACCCAGCCTCTCGTCCCTATCAGCACTTGAGCCCATGGAGGCCACAACGGTAATAAAGTCCCCACACAAATGCCTACCAGAATGGTGGCCACTGCTCTGACAACGGCAGAAAGGACGGATCAACTAACCCAGGAACAACTGCATGGCCAACTCCTAGCAGCCACTGCACAAACCGAACCAAAAACAAAAGCACAAGGGCCATACATTTCAAAGACTCAGGAAACCAAACCAGAATCATCTTATCTGACACCAGAGGAATGGGAGTAATTTGTTGCCTTGTACTAACTTGCACCCCAAGTAGAGCCCCAAGGAAGGGAACAGCTCTCCAAAGCCTAACACGAAAGAAGCCAAACCGCATGAAAAAGAAGATATCTGGACCAGACTATTGCATATGATGCAAATGTCAGTAAATTGCATGTAACACCAGTCCGACATGGATATCCAACTGTCAGTCCTCAATTCTCTCTCGATCTTCGTTGTAAATATTAACAACAAATTGGCAGATCTCAATAACCTGATCAGTAGGGCACAATCAGAGACACAAACTATACAGGCCAGCTGTACCGGCGTAACAATCGTATACAAGCTGGCAACCCTTCCAACAGTAATGGACAATATCCTTTCTGACATAAGAAACGCAACAACAAATAAACTCACTAACCCGGTATCAGAGCCAGTGTACTCTGTATCTGACACCATAAGCAAGACCGCCCGATGAGGGCTGCGACCCGACAAGAATGGATGTAAAAAAACAAATAAGGCAAGGATCGCCGACATCCTCAAAGTGCAACACAGCATTCAAAAGTAATCCTTCTGGAAAGTTTGTTTCAACAACTAGCCGGCAAACCTCCAAACAGCGGAGGAAACAGGGCTGGAAGGGGCAAAACCAAAAATTTACACAGACTACATCACCTTGCAGGGGCAAGAGTCATGATTATGGAAATGACTTAAAGGAAGATCCTCAAGACACTTCAATGCATGGATGTGATGCGACAGAACCCACCCAAGAGTCATCAGAATGCCCCACTCCAAAAGAGGGGACAGAAGCAAAAGGTAACATCTCCCCTAACATAATCACAAGCGGTGGCGCTGACCCTAAGAGCAAACGTTTAGAAAGGCAGAGGATACACACACAGGGGTACAAGTACAACAGGCCCTCACACTGAGACAGATCCGACATGTGGAAGGAACACGATCGGTATGGAAATAACAATAATGAGCGAACCCTCTGAGTCAGTAGATACATCAATAGTTAAACAGGATTTGCCTCTAGACCAAACATTACATCTGGACTCTACAACAATCATGTTCCACCCCGAGCACAAGTCAAAGGGACGGGTAGACATATTAATTAAGGGAAACATTCTATGTCTACTAAAATCCATCAGTAGCTTGAAGAAACTAAAAACCAATGACCTAGAGCCAATTGAATTTGTGGAGTTTCCAGATCAAACGGGAGTGGAAGCAACTAAAACAGTTTCGGCTACACCAGACGTAGCCGATAGAGTCTGAAAGGAACATACTAAACTCAATGCCTGGGATCACGCTACGGCCCTTCATTAAACAAAGATATACAGAACCCTTAAATGCCATTTAAGAAAATCAAAAAGAACCCGGGCAGGTAGAATCGAGTATACATTTATACTCAGTGCTGCACGGAGCACGCATCAAAAGTACTGTGAGCCAAGATTCCAGAGACCAGTGTATTCACAGGACAAACATAACCAAAGCACAGACCCACAAGGGTGGAGTTGGTTATACAGGACTATAAACACCAAAACCAAAATCTGTGACATACTAAGCTCCCTGCACTAAAAAAAAAACTGAAACTTTGTTCCTGGAACATCAACGGCATGGGAGATAAGACTCTAGACCCGGAACTGTATTCCTACCTCCAAAATGTTTGCATAGTCTCATTCCAAGAAACGTGGTGCGAATTACCAACAGCACTGCAGGGATTCAACATGCACTCTCTACCAGCCACAAAGAGTGCTAAATTTGTCCATAGTAAGGGAGGCCTTGCCACATACAGCTCTATAAAGAGCATTCACGCAATGGAGCCAATGGCTTGCAGCTTAGCATCTCCAAATTCCATGCAGGTGCTTAGAATCACCTTACAGGGAGAGGCAAAAATGGGAAGATAATCCCCATAAAACTCTATTATTCTATTTACACACATGCAACATAACTAAAGGGAGCCAGCAGCTGAAGGAGGAACTTGAGAAAAATTCTAAGGGAAGAGCAAACTAAAAGCTTGATCATCACTTGGGACTGTAAATTAAATATTTTCAAAAAAATGTATCTGAAGATTCCCACATGGAGGTGGACCCATTTGTATGGGATGCAGCAACACAGAACAACTCAGGCGGAAGACATATGAAAATAGCTCAGAGGCTTCTAGCGACCCTGGAGCAGCTGGGCTTTTGAGCATTAAACTGAAGATTCCCAGGAGACCACCTGCAGACAGCAACATTTGATAATGCAGAAGTAAGCACAACAGTAGATTATACATTTACCTCCGGCTGTATGTTCCCAAAAGTAATAGTTTATCAAATTGGAACCTCAGACTACAGCGATTATTTACCACAGGAAATCACAGTAGAAGCACCATCCACATCTCAATCTCTGTCAGTAAATTCACATAGCCTGGAAAATATATCTAACCAGAAGAGAATAAAATGGTAAACAGATGACCCAGAAGGCTTCCTCTTCTTTGCAAAACAACTGGTGGAAGAAGCACAAGCCGCTGAGCCTGATAGTATGGGAAGTTGGGAGGTGTTTACTAAAAATCTAGGAAATAAATATGGGGTAAAAAAGGGAATCCATCTAAACAAGAGATCAGCATACCCTCAAAATAAACCCCCTACTCCAATATCGGAAAAAGCTCAAGGCGTTGCTAAACCATGCACTTTGGAGATTGAAGAAAGGTGACTTAGATCCCATGGCCTTACAAGACCTGAGACAACTGAAAGCTGAGTGCAAGAAACTAATTTGGCGCCTCAAAAAAGATGCAGACAAGGCACTCTGAGCTAAACTTCTGCATGATATTAAAAATAATAACAGCATGCAATTTTGGCAAAAGATCAACACCCACGCCAACCCGTCAAATCTAGGCATCAATTGGCTTGTAACATAAGAGGCATGGACATTCTTCCTCCGAACCCATTTTAACAAAGACGGAGAAATGGAATCCTGTACCAACAACCTCCTGCCCAATTGGGAAGCACTAACATCTCAAACGGCTTCTAACACAACACTAGAACAGCCCTTCACAATTAAAACCACACAAATTTGCAAAAGAACTTCCAAAGGCATGTGTGATGGAGCTCCAGGACCCAATGGGATCCGGTCGATATTGTTCAAACAAGACCCAGAATCCTGGGCCGCAGTATTAAAACCAAATTTTGAAACAATCTTGCGTACATCGACGATACCATCATCATGGAGGGGCTTGATCATTTTGCCCATTTACAAAAAAGGCAATAGGAATACCCAAAAAGCTAGCAGTTAATAGCCTTATTAGATAACTAAGCCAAATATTATGCAGGATCATCTCTACAAGAACTAATTGCCTGGGCCGCAGAAATCTCAGCAATTCCACTAAACCAAACAGGCTTCTGTAAGAATATGGGGACTGCAACCAACATCTCAATCCTCTCACTACTGATAGACACTATACTTGCCATAAAACAGCCCCTGTACCTATTTTTTATCAATTATAGTTCAGCGTTCAACCATATAAACGGGAACTTACTGTCGCAAACATTATAAAGGCTGAACATTTCATCGCTTCTTCTAAAACAGCAAATTATTTCACATAGTAACACCTGGGTGCAAGTAAAACTGGGCGCAGGAGACCACCTAACAAAGAAGATCCCAACAACCTCTGGACTGAAACAAGGCTGTGTGCTTGCCCCAATACTTTTCAACCTCTTTATGGCAGAGCTTTTGGCCACTCTCAATGGAAGCAACTCACACTCTCCCAAGTTAGGCGGCCTCCAGTTATCTAACTTATTCTGTGGATGACTTGGTGCTTATTAGCTGGACACCAGTAGGTTTACAACCCCTGCTTGATATTACATCTTGGTACTCGGAGGAGAACAGACTGAGAAAAAACAAGATTTCGCAGTGTGAACATCCGCATAAAAAGTCAAAAGCTCAACTGGCATCTGGCTTCATGCAAGCTGGAAGCAGTACAAAATTACAAGTATTTGGGAGTTATCATCGATAACGAAGGGAACTATATAGCTCAACGTGAGGCCATAAAAAAGGAGGAATAATGACTGCTGTGGCACTAAGAAACCTAAAAAAAAATATCTCCGGCCCAAACCTCCTTCCCTTTACCAGAGGGATCCAGGCAAAACATATACCATCCATCACTTATGGAAGCGAAGCCATGAGAGGGAGAGATGCTGAAACTCTGGATCACACAAGAGTAAGACCAATACGAATGATCCATGAGTTACCAGGATACACATACCGCACATCACTGAGGCTGGAGTTCGAGATACAAAGACAAGAGCTCACCTGTAAAGGAGCGTTCATTGTGGAAAGAACTGCACAACAAGGAGGCATGTCCAGCCAGAGGCTATTTGGACAGCTCACTTCACCAACTGGGGCTGCAGAACCTTTGGGAGCTACCAGAGACCTTAGAAATCTTGAGAAAATTAGTAAATACCACTGTCAAAAAATAATCACTCATACAGGATAAAGCTGCCCTGTTAGAGTGAGCTCATGGCTGGTTAACCATGCAGTCCTATAGCAGGGTGCCACCCGAAGCCTATCTCCACGCTAGCTTCTCTAGAACCATTAAAGAGAAGTTCTTGAAGCTCCGCCTAGGTATATTGCCATCTGCATACCATATGCTCCTGTGGGTATCCCCTCTAAAAGGCAGGACTTTGCCGACTATGCGGGAAGGGAGAGGAGGACATAGTGCACTTGCTAACCATATGCAGGACTCTAACATGGGAGCGTTGGACCCTCCTTAGACCACTCTTTAACAAGGAACAGATTCGGACTGGCTGACTAGCAGTGTTAGAAAGCTTCTCCAGCGAGGATGTCCAATTAAGCTGCCACCTAGTAAAATTCTTATCCATCACTGAACTGAGCATTAAAAGACAAACCAACCAGCTAGCAGACGGAAATGCAGCTGAGCGGACCATGATAATCTGACTCAGCTTTCACAAGTCGCTGATTGCGCTGCCACCCCAATGAGAACTCCAGCACAGTAAAATGCCGCCACGCACTTTAAATGGACCCACTCTGGGAAAATCGCTCCATAGAAATAATTGTTATGATTGATCAGTCTCTTCCAAGTATCTAATGATTGTAAATGTATGCATTGTTTTATTCTAGTGCAAAATATCTGTCAAATAGCTGCTTTGCACTTAGCACCTTTGTCTGCTGTAAGTCAGGCGGAACACTTCTGAACCTTGTATGAATCTAGGTAAAAAAATGGCAGCTCTTGCACTTCGCACTTTCCTTACATACTCAGGCATTTTTGCTCTGCTGCTAAGATTATACCCACAGGGAAAGAATTGCCTGTTTATAATGAATGGCGTGTGGGACACGCATGAAACTCACTATAATCCTCCTGCACATTGTACTTTCCTTTGCATGCCCTAGAACCTTGCTTTTTGCTGCTTCATCTATCCTGCGGTGAAGCATTGGACCAACGAGGATAGCTCCGTCTGTCAAGCTGCCAAGCTTATGATTATAAAAAACGGATTGTTCGTACATTTTCTTTCAAAGGTTTTAGGTTACTCCTGAGGGAGTATCAGGGATACATTTTATCTCAATGTTATTGTGTTTTAACTGCAACTTATTCTTTTGTTCAAATTGTTGCACTGATAATACAACACGACATGCACGTTTGTTCAGGTTTTAATTAACTGTACAATAAACTCAATTTAATTTCATTATTTGCAATAGTTGTGCCTGCCACCATGGTGGGAGCAGTTTTGGCCAACAAAAATGAGTGACAGATGGCCCTGCACTAAATAATGTCATGGTGGAGTTGTTTGGTGCTTTTTTATTTTCTGAAACCCAAAGTCAGGGGTTTGCTTTAGAAAATAAAAATTTGAAATAAATGTTCCATTTTTGCTTTTTGCTTTCCAGACTCAGCTATACATAGCATGGTGAAGTCTGCCAGGAATAAGCTGACCGACATGATGTTGGAAGGCCCACCCTAAATAGGGGAATGATGTTTGTATTTTTGAATGCCTTGGCATAATCGTGGTGTAGCAGAAGGGCAGAAAAGGGTAGAGGCTATAAATGACATCCATGCAATATTGGGGCAGTCTGGACAAAGCTGGGGCTACCTTGGCATACTAATCCATACTAATATAATAAAGAGAGAGCCCAAACCTTTGAGGCGGGTAATCTCAGGACCCAGAGCACCAATCACAACACCCAAAACAGCGTTGGAAAGGGCAATTGCAGCAGAAGGACATAGGCTATGCAGACGCCAACCATATACATTTAAAAGGTAAAAGAACCGTGCCAGCAAAGTAGTCCCTTGTGGGCGTGTCTGCGTTGTGCTGTGGGCGTGTGCTAGGGGCATGGCAAACGCTGGGGGCGTGTGGTACGTTCCACCCTTCAAGCCATGTCTCAAATCGTGTGCTAATCCCACCCTGCTCCTTTTAAATACCCCTGCACCCCATAATCATAACCCACCCTTCCTCCTTAAAATACACCAACACCCTTAAACACTAACCCATCTTAAACCTATAAATATACACTGTACCCCAAAACCCAAACCTATCCCTATACCCTAAAAATACCCCTGTACCCCAAAACCCAAATCTAGCCCTGAACCCTATAAATACACCTGTACCACAAAATCCAAACCTACCCCTGAACCCTAAAAATAACCCTATACCCCAAAATACAAACCTAGCCCTGAACCCTTAAAATACCCCTGTACCCCAAAACCCAAACCTACCCCTGAGCCCTAAAAATACCCCTGTCCCCTAAAACCCAAACCTAGCCCTGAACCCTAAAAATAACCCTGTACCCCAAAACCCAAACCTACCCCTGAACCCTAAAATACCCCTGTACCCCAAAAACCAAACATAGCCCTGAACACTAAAAATACCCTTGTACCCCAAAACCCATACCTATCCCTAAACCCTAAAACTACCCCTGTACCCCATAACCCAAAACTATATCTGAACCCCAAAAATACCCAAACACCCCAAAACATATACCTCAGTACCCCAAAACATATACCCCTATACCCATACTTACCTTATCCAAATATTAAAAAAAACATGCTTTTACCATTCATGCATTTACAACGTGGTAAAAGCATATAAAATGTAATGCCATGCGTTATAATGGCATTGTGGAGTCATGGTACTTTCGTAATGAAAGTATGCGGAGTGATGGTATGCGGAAAGAAAGTTGCAGAATAATGGGTGTTTACCCTCCCCGGTAAGTACATTGGTGGCACAGCGGCCCACATCTCCAGCAACATACTCATATTTTTTCACCACCCATTTGAAAAATGCACAGGTCTCTCTCATTGATGGCCAGCACCGACATACACTTTTAGACACAACTCCCTCCACAGGTTCTAGAATTGCGAACTTTAGAGCTGGAGAGCTACGTTCGAATCTCGGCATCAGCTCAAAATTCTGTGATTCCAGGCAAACCGCTTTGTCTCCCCATGCCTACCACAATTGAATGTGTTCTTCTGTAATGTAAATTGTGCTCATGCCATGTTGTCGAGTTCGCGCTATATAATATTGCAAGGAAAAATAAAGTAGGGAAACTCGAGTTCACACACTACTGAACACACACTCTTAAGTGCATCAGCAGTGCACTGTGAATCGGAGCGTTTCACAGGCCTGTCACAGATAAGAAATGCTATCAAAACGAAATCCTATAAAACAATATACTACTGGCCGGCAGCAATTCATACCCGGACAACGTCGAGACGGGCTGCTAGTAGAATGGAATAAAGGACTGATTTGTAAATCAATCTTGCCATTCACCGTTCCCCCAGTGTATGCGATTTCCCTAATATTTATCTGAATGGAGTTAGAAAACTAAATACACCTGCCCTCAACCTGAAATGTTTATCAGATTGGAGTTAGAATTTCACACCTTCTCATCTGTATTCTGTACTGTAATGCAAGTACTCATTAAATTGTTATTTTGCCTGAATAATGAAGAAAAACATGTAACACCTACTTGGCAAGACCTCATCAAAGTATGCTGCCATCAGCATGTACAAAACTGCATTTATCACCAGGATGAAAAAAACTGCAACCATGGGATAAGGGCCTTCACTCAGGTTATTAAGCTGGATGCCTTCTTTTGCATTCTCTAAGAACACCACCTAGAAAAATGAGATTGAGTAAGATCATTGATTTTTTCAGCAGAAGATGAGAACTCAAACAAATATCAGACGTTATATTGAACGACGTTAAAATTGGGAGTCATTACTCTGGCATAAGTAATTTGGGGGTGCTTTACATTCTGGTTTTCTACTTCGAGAGAGCCTTTGATTTTCAGGTAAGGTGTTAAAGCATTAATTTTAACATCATACAGACATAGGCACACCTATAGGTATTCACACATACATGTATATTTATATATTCGCTAAAACATGCATATTCAATTTTCAATTTATTGATATATGATATGGAACTCAATTGAGATCCACATAAAAACATGACATAAAAAGCACCAAATACAGATACATAAAATCCATAAAGTACACTCTATTAAATCTGAAATTAAATGAAGGATTCACGTCCATTAATACAAATCTAGGAAACATTTAAAAAAGTAAAAAATTCTATAGCAAAACATTTAATTGGGGGGGTTATAAATAGCTTCTACTAAAGAGTTGGCAGACAAAATACTTAATTTTAAACAAATTGGTCTCACCCACTTTCGGCGGTGAGCCATTAAGGCAGGGCATACGAATAGAACGTGGGCAGTATCCTGGGTCGAATTATTACACAAGTTACACTTTTTGGAGGAACCATACCATCTAGCTAATAATTTGTTCAAAGGAAGGAGATCCTGCCTCAAGAGAAACCAAAAGCGCCGTAAGCCATGAGGAAGGTTCCAGGAGGCATAAGGTTGCATACGTTTAAATAAACAAGAATTAATAACAGAAGAAGCACCTTTCTTTAAAATAAGGGATTCTCTATCCCTCCCAAAACTTAGATTCCATGTTGCCAGTTTTAGGGTGGACTTTAGCTCATGTGTGGAAAGCGAAAAAAGAGTTGATTCTTCCAATTCAAGTAGTGCAACAGCACTTCTAAAGTTCTTCATTGGTAGGGAATACTCTTTTAGGGGACCCATTAATTCTTTTGGATGAGGTATCTTAAAGTGGCAGGTTTTCCCTTTACCAGACAAGAGACCCATCGTATTACTCCCGCCAGGCCCTGGACCCAACTGCTTCGTATGCCAAATTCAAGCCTAAGAGATGCCACAGTACAAGCGTTGTTGACCGTAGTTAAATTTCGCAAAAATCTGCCCTCAACAGTATCCAAAAAACCCCATTGCCCCAAATCAAGAAGTTCAATGCCATAAAGCAGAGAGGCTGGAATTTTTGCCCGAAAAGCCTCTAACAGTTTAACAAAATGTCTTTTGCCTGTGGCTTTATATAGTGCACTTAAGCCTTTACCCTGTGTCATGGCCTTCCGAGTGTTATTATCTATATGGGCCTTATCGCTCAAGTTGCCACATACTATCTTCCCTAGGAAAATATAAGATTTTACGATTTCCAGCCTATGACCACCTAAAGACCAACTAAAATTCCCAAATTTCGTTTTTTTTCTTTCCCATCATACACATTACTTTGCTTTTTGAGATATTAATCTTCAGATGATAGGATTCGGCAAATACATGCAATGCCTGCAGCCGGTTATTTAGACCTTTTGGGGTAAGGTCTAGTAATAGTATATCATCTGCATACATCAAGCATGTGATTGGTTTGTCCCCCAGAGCAGGGACGATGCCTTCGCTTAAAGATAAGGTCTGGGGGAGATCACATATATAAAGGGAAAACAATAATGGGGCCAATAAACAACCCTGTTTAAGACCGTTGGCCGAGGGGATGACTTGAGATACGCCTCTCTCCCCTCCCAACAATACTCTGCACCAGGTATCAGAGTGGAGGTCCTGAACTAAGTCTAAAAGCCGGGCTGGCATATCTAAGGCCGATAGCTTCTTCCACAGCAGAGGACGATCAACTTTGTCAAAAGCTGTGGAGAAGACTATAAAGGCTGCGTAGACTCTCCCCCCTCTGACCCTGATGTATTTATCAGATATTACTTGCAGAGCTGTTAAATTATCCATGGTGGCATGACCCTTAGGAAATCCCATCTGCTCTAGGGGTAGTATATTGCTCTGGTCCACCCAATCATTAATTAATTTCAAAAGACATTTTGCTAAAACGTTGCCAATTGCGTCCAAAAGGGCAATTTGACTATAATTTTAGGGGGACAACCGATCACCCTTTTTAAAAAGGGGAACCAAAATACTCCCCTTCCTGGATGGGAGAACCGTTCTGCTAAAAAATCAGAGGTTGAACACCGGGCAAAGCAATTTGCTCCATTTTACACTACTTTGCTTTAAAACAGAAATTGGGAGTTCGTCCGGTCCCATTGCCCCGGAAGAGTGCATTTCCCTAATAGCCAATTCAATAGCCTTTTCAGAAAGAGGGACCAAGGGCTGACCAGGCGAGGTCGCCCCCACACACCGCTGCTCCTGCCCGCTGACTGCCTGGACTCTGCTCTGCTGACCTCGATTTTGCCTTCTGTGTTCTCCTTTCTCCCCCCATCTGCTGCCTCGTTTTTCTCCTTTCTCCCCTCATCTGCTGCCTCGTTTTTCTCCTTTCCCCCCCATCTGCTGCCTCGTTTTTCTCCTTTCTCCGCCATCTGCTGCCTCATTTTGCTCCTTTCTCCCCCCATCTGCTGCCTCATTTTGCCTGCTGTGTTCTCCTTCCCCCCAGCTGCTGCCCTCCCCCTACCTGTGTGCTGGTCCTTCTTCAGCAGGACGACCCAGCCGCCGCTGAGCCGCCCTCGGACCTCCTTCCCGCCACAGACCTCCGGCGACTCCGCCCCCTCCTGCCCATTGGCCGCCCCGCTCCCGCCACCCAGCTGACCTGCCCTAGCGGCTCCTCACTTATGACGCCCCCGGAGCGACCGCGCAGCGGACGCGCGCAGCGGGAGCACCGATTGAGCGCCGAAGGTGCACCAAAGGTAAGCCCGTCTGCGCCCGTCCGCGCCTGGACCTCGCCCAGCGCCAGACCCCCTGGCCCCCGCAGAGGCCACCCCACCCGCCGGACGTACAACGCATCCGACCTCAACGCACTCATCGCCGGCTGGATCCCCGGATGCTACCGAGCCACCCCAAGATGCACTCACGGACCCTTCAGCTGCCACTCCTGCAAGTTCACCTGCATGAGGACCTGCACTGCACCAGCACCCGCCAAACCGAGCACCAGCAGCAACCACCTGAAGTGCATCCTGCTCAACACTCGCTCCGTCCACAGACACGCCGTCCAACTCTGGAACCTGATCGACACTACATCCCCAGACGTCGCATTCCTCACGGAAACCTGGATGAACGCCTCCTCAGTGCCCGACATCGCCATCGCCATCCCTGACGGATACAAGATCACCCGGAGAGACCGCGTCAACCAGACTGGTGGAGGCATCGCCATCGTCCACAAGAACACCATCCGCATCACGACCAACACTGACGACACCCTCACAACCGCCGAACACCTGAACTTCCAGATCCACACCGACCCCAAGACCACCCTGAGAGGCACCCTCATCTACAGACCCCCGGGACCGCGCACACAATTCAGCGAAGACATCGCCGACTTCATCAGCCCGCACGCCCTCCCCTCCGCTGACTACATCCTCCTCGTGGACCTCAACTTTCACCTGGAGAACAACAACGACCGCAACACCACCACCCTGCTGGACAACCTCGACAACCTCTGTCTCAAGTAGCTGGTGACCTCCCCCACCCACTACGCCGGACACACACTCGACCCCATCTTCTCATCCAGCAACACATCACCTTCAGCCATGCCACCGGACTCCACTGGACGGACCACAGCTGCGTCCACTTCAGCTTCAAAAAGAACAAGATCCACCACCACCAGCAACAGGTCGCACGCAGAAACTGGAACAAGATCACAGCCGACCAGCTCACCGCAGCCCTGAGCCAAGACCCCCCCACCAGCTCTGCGAACCCCAGCCAGACCGCCAACAACCTCACGAAGTGGATCAGCAACTGCGCAGACAACCTCGCCCCACTGAGGACCCCGCCCAGCAGACCCGGCAGTAAGAAAGCACCTTGGTTCACCGACGAACTCAAGAGCTCCAAGAAAAACTGCTGTGCCCTCGAGTGAGCCTGGCGCCTTACTCCAGACAACATGACCACCCTCAAGCTCGCAACCTGAAAACACCACCAACTGATTCATACCACCAAGAAAACCGCATTCAAGGAACGACTGGACAACAACGCACACAACAGCAAGGAACTCTTCAACATCGTCAAAGAGCTCTCCAGTCCCAACGCCGGAAACAACGACATCACCCCATCACAAGACCTCTGCAACTCCCTCGCCTCCTACTTCCACAACAACATCGCAGACATACACAACAGCTTCAGCACACAACTGACGCACCCTATGACCGCACCAACGACCCCCACCACCACCCTCCGCGCCTGGATCCCGACCACCACCGAAGACACCATCCGCACGATGAACTCCATCCACTCCGGATCCCCAACCGACCCCTGCCCTCACCACGTCTTTAACAAGGCCAAAGCTGTCATCGCACCCCACCTGCGGGACATCAACACCTCCTTTGACACGCTACCTTCCCAGAGAGCTGGAAGCACGCCGAACTCAGCGCTCTACTGAAGAAACCATCAGCGGACCCCACCGAACTAAAAAACTACCGCCCCATCTCGCTCCTCCCGTTTCCGGCCAAAGTCATCGAGAAGACCGCCAACAAGCAGCTTGCCGCCTTCCTCGAGACGAACGGATCCCTCGACCTCTCGCACTCTGGCTTCCGGGCCAACCACAGCACCGAGACCGCCCTTATCGCAGCCACCGATGACATCCGAGCCCTGCTCGACAACGGGGAAACTGCGGCCATCATCCTCCTGGACCTCTCCGCGGCTTTCGACACTGTCTGCCATCGCACCCTAGTGCAGCACCTCAGCAACGTCGGAATCCAAGAGAAGGCACTAGAATGGATCACCTCCTTCCTCGCCGGAAGGACACAGAGAGTCCACCTCCCCCCGTTCAGATCAGAAGCCACCGAAGTCATCTGCGGCGTTCCTCAAGGCTCCTCGCTCAGCCCCACCCTCTTCAACGTCTACATGAGCCCCCTCGCGGCCATCGCATGCCAACACAACCTCAACATCATCTCTTACGCCGACGACACCCAGCTGATCCTCTCCCTCACCAACGAACCCGCCACCGCCAGAGCCAACCTACACGAAGGGATGACAGACGTAGCCGAGTGGATGATGAACAGCCGCCTGAAACTGAACTCAGACAAGACGGAAGTCCTCATCCTGGGCTCTTCACCCTCCGCCTGGGACGACTCCTGGTGGCCCACCGCCCTGGGCAGCGCACCCAAACCCACAGACCACGCACGAAACCTGGGCTTCATCCTGGACTCCTCCCTCTCCATGACCAGACAAGTCAACGCCGTCTCCTCGTCATGCTTCAACATCCTGCACATGCTACGTAAGATCTTCCGGTGGATCCCCACCGAGACCAGGAAGACGGTCACCAGCCGACTGGACTACGGCAACTCCCTCTATGCCGGAACCACCGCCAAACTCCAAAGGAGACTCCAGCGGATCCGGACGCCTCAGCAAGACTCATCCTCAACATCCCCCGACACAGCCACATCTCCGGACACCTGAGAGACCTGCACTGGCTCCCGGTCAACAAAAGAATCACCGTCCGTCTCCTCACCCACGCATACAAAGCCCTACACAACCAAGGCCCAAGATACCTCAACAGCCGCCTCAACTTCTACACTCCCACACGCCAGCTTCGATCGACCAACCACGCCCTCGCCGCCGTCCCCCGCATCTGAAGAGCCACCACAGGAGGAAGGTCCTTCTCCTACCTGGCCGCCAAGACCTGGAACTCCCTTCCGACCCACCTCCGCCTGACCCAAGACCACCTCGCCTTCAGGAAGCAGCTCAAGACCTGGCTGTTCGAGCAGTAGCGGACCCCCCCTCCCCAAGCGCCTTGAGACCCTCCGGGTGAGTAGTGCGCTATACAAATGCTTGATTGATTGATTGATTGATTGACTATCCTCACTAGAACTTATGCGGGGGACCACTATTCCATTACTCGCATAAAGGACTGTGACATGGTCCACCCAAGTTTGCTCTTCAATGGGGATTGGAAGCAGACTTGTTCTGGCCCCGCATCCCTCGCCTATGAGGGACCAAAATTGTTTCATTTGTCCATTAATGGCGGCCTCACTTAGTTTTATCCAGATAGAATACTCTCCCTCTTTTCGTAATTTGGCCTGTAACCTTCTCCTCCTTCTTTTTAATAGGGCTATTCTGCGCGCTCCTTCAGACGATTTACTCAAATACTGTTCCCTTACTAACTTATTTATTTCTATATTAAGGAGTCGAAGGGGACTAGAGGGTATTGTGATGTATCTTTTCTTATTTGAGTTTTTAGCGACAGAAATCACCACCTTCATTAAGTCTAAGAAACGCACAATTTCTAAACCATGCCAATTAGTAAGGTCATTTACTGCTACATCAAGAATGCTCTCTAAGCCTCTTAGGGCCTTTGCATTCCAGTAGCATCTCCCAGATTTAACTCCGAAGCTCACCAGATTACTATTTAACGACCAACGGTCCGATTTGGGAGGATTTATTTTTACAGAGAAAGATAGTAATTTGTGGTCGCTAAAAAGTGTTTCGATAACCCTAAGATCCTTCAGTAAGGCAAAGGCAGAATTCTCCACTATTACATAATCTAAAATAGATTCACCCTGATTAGATTTATGGGTGAAGTTTGCAGGGGAATTGGAGGGGAGCCTTCCATTCACAATGATCCCATCCATCTCAGAGTGTTCTTCAAGAAGTATCTTCCCTCTCTTATTCGTTTTAATATTCTCAGGGAAGAGAGCTTGGGGAATCTGCTGTGATTCTTCTTTTATGTTTGTCTCGAAACAGGCTCAGACTCAGATTAGAAATCTTACAATTCAGGTCCCCTACCAAAAATATATGAGGAGTGGGACTTTTCTCCCTAATACTCTGTACATAGGCAAAGACCTTTTTTAAGATTAGGTTGGAGCAAACATCGGGGGGAATATAGGCATTAATCAAAACTAAGGGTTTAGAAACTTCAACATTGTCAGAACTAAACAACGTTACTGCCTGAAAGAGATTACAAGAGTCCAGATAATGAGAGAAATTCCATTTTATCTGGTTAGACAGTAGACAAGCAATACCCCCGCTAGCATGACCTCTCCTTCAGGGGGAAGCACAGCCCTCCAATACAAAATAGTCCCTTCCTACCAAAATTTTCTCCGAACACCACGTCTCTTGGAGACAAATCACACTGGCTTCTAAGGAAAGAAGGAATTGAATTTTTTCAGGGCTATTCTTCAACCCTGCAGCATTCCAAGATAATATTGATATGATGCTGCTAAAGATGAGAATGGGACATGGACTTATTTGTCAATTTCCTCGAGAGAACTCCGGGCAACCAGTTCCATCGGAGACTCTCATCAACAGCATTTTCATGGAGAGGGGGCATAGGAGGATTAGTATGAGACACAAGGTGGAAATCTTTTGATGTACAGATTTTCAAATCATCAAATCCGCCAGACCGCTCTGTGCTGCCAGAGGCTGCCTGCAGGAGTGAAAAAGGAGAACCTAGGGATTTAGAGGGTTTAAAAGGTCTACCAGATAAAACATTCCCCCAGAAGGGCATAACATCGATCCCTCTACTCTGAAAATCTTCCGACCGTTGAAGGATAAGGTTTACCACTAATTTAGAGTAAAACTTTACCCTTGTTCGAATTCTGGCCTCTGTCTTCAGGATCAGTACTTTATCTATATCTGCAGATTGTAATAATTTCAGACTTGCGGATTCCTGAAAACATTTAAGAAGTAGAGATCTATTTAGGATGCAATCAGAATCAAATAAAGCAAAAAGAAATCGAGGATAAGAGTGTCAATGCTTTCCTCTTTGGGCATCTCAGGAAGTTTTTTAAAGACCACTAGTCCTTCCACCTTATCAGGATAAGGTCTAGCTAGGGGATTGAGAACTGGTAATGTGGGGCCAATTGATTTAATCGCATTCCCCAGAATGGCAGAACTAGAAGGACCCTCTTTTTCAGTATTACACCCACCGGATGAACAAAGAGGGCTATTAAGGGAAATGGCGGGATTAGATGGTGAGCGGACCAACCTTTGTACTAAGGAGATTGAAGTGTCTAGAACTCCTTTTACGTCCCCAATCTCATCTTCTAATGCCAACAAAGAAGCCTGATGAGGCTCTTTTTTAGTAAATAAATCCAAGTGATCTCCGAAGAGGATTTTTCTCCGCCTATTTTTTCAATTCTTCTAATTCATTTCCTCTTTTTTCTCCCATTCTTTTTAGCTTTCCCTGATTTACCCTTTTTTCTATTTTCTTCTGATTCTAATACCTCATTGTCCACCTCACCCCTCTGTATATTAAAGGTCGAAAAAAAGTTCTTTGTCTACCCTTAAAACCGTTTCATTCAGAACCTCTACTACTGGGTCCAGATCTACTACACAATTGGAAATAGGAGCTGTCAATGGGGGGACTGAGTTTTCCCTATCACAAAGTGCTTGAAAAGCATTAGGAGACTCATTCTCTGTCTTAGTATCTTTCAGCACTACAGGTTCTTGCCGGCTTGCTTCTAAATTGGAGCTAGTTTCCTTCTCCTGTCGGTTGCTCAATAAAACCTTCAATATTTGAGTTACTGTTTCCAGCACACAATCAGAGCCCCCGACAGATTTTTCCAATAATAGCAAAATAGAAGAGAGTAAATGTTCTAGAGAGGAAAGAGAGTCAGAAACGGGTTTATCTAACCGATTAGGGTGAATAGCATCAATACCTGTTATGTTGAGATTAGGGCTCATGGAAGTATTTGACTGGGAAATAATAAAATGGGATTTATTAGAGGGGGTACTACTATGCAGTTGGAGGCCAGAGGGAGCAGATACTGCTGGGGTCTTTATAGGATCAAGAGCCTTACCAGAATCTTCCTCAATATACCTCCAGCAAAGCTCCATATCTAAATCAGAAGAGACTAAATCGTTATTTCGCACTCCTCTTGGAAGTGAAGAGCTAAACGTATTTTTAGAAGGAGACTCGCTGGGATTAAGAAAAGGGACATATACTAATGCCCCCAATGCTTTTGAATTAGCTTCTGAGGGAGCTCGGAGGGGATGAGGGGATTGTATGTTTTTATCCCCTAAAGTTAACAGGGAGGGAGACACACAATTCTCCAAAATAGGGTGACCTTCTACAACTTCAACTAATGTGGTAGCTCCCTCTTTATTGTTGTTTTGTTCCATCAAACCCTCAGTGCCTAACCCCATCATTGTAACATGATCTTTTACAACAACGCTCTTTTCAACCATGTCATCAGACGTGGTCCCCACAATTGTGGCTCTATTCTTTCCCCTTTCCCAAAGATTAAATAACTGGCAGGTGCCCTTTAATTGCGTAGCATGGCTATCCTTATTTCGTAGAGGATTCGATTTCGTTTTGGAGCACGACCTTCCCACTAATATTTTCCCTGACCTTAACCCCTTCACTGCTCATGACGAGCTGAGCTGGTCATGCAGTACACTGGTCGTGTGCTCATGACGAGCTCAGGGGATCCTGGAGTTACAGCACAGGAGGGGAATTCCCTTAGCACTGATGTGGTTAACTTTTTGGCCATCATTTTAGAGACCAGAGGAAAACACAGAAGATCACTGGAAACTATATAGATTCACAATAATAAGAACGATTTAAACTGCTAACAGACAGAGAATAAAGCACACACATAAAAAAGCAAAATTATTTAAAAAGGGATGGGCACAGCTCAGCCTGCTTCAGCCTCAGAGGGCTCAGCCTTTGCCCGGGCTTAGCCCCGGGCTGCGTCCCGCGCGCGTCCCGCGTACGCGGTTCCCAATTATCTTATATAGGGAGAGGAGGTGGGGGCGGGAAGAGGACCGGCTGTGGCAAGTTAAAGTCCGCACTGCCCGCTGGTCCTCGCAGTCCCGCGGGGTCCGAAGAGAATCTTAATTCATTTCCCTTGGTCCAATGACTCAACACACGAGCGGCGCCCGCGGAGCGGGTGCCGCAAGAAGCAGGCTTAGCGTCCAGGAAACAATAGTGCACTCGGGGACAATTAGAAACAATCAGCTCCCACTCGCAGCTAAAGAATCCAACGAGTTTCAGAGCTGTGGCAGGTTAAAGTCCGCACTGCCCGCTGGTCCTCGCAGTCCCGCGGGTTCCGAAGAGAGTCTTAATTCACTTCCCTCGGTCCAATGACTCAACACACGAGCGGCGCCCGCAGAGCGGGTGCCGCAAGAAGCAGGCTTAGCGTCCAGGAAACAAAAGTGCACTCGGGGACAATTAGAAACAATCAGCTCCCACTCGCAGCAAAAGAATCCATATATCCATATAACATGCATAAATATTTATAAAGATGTAAATATTTTTTATTTGTGCATATATTTATATTATAATGATAAACTGATCATTTTGTTTATTTTGATTTATTCATCATCTTTAAAAAAACATTATTATTTAAATGTAAATGCATATTATTTTTAATTACATATTTGTACTTAATTCATTTCAGACCCCAAAACCTTCTTACTACCCTAAACACTACCCATTCCTGAAAACTAAAAACCTCTTACTACTCTACCCTGGATCCTCTTAATATCTACAAAACCTAAACCTTAATATAACAAAGTAAAAATAAAGCCATATACCTATATTTAAAGGTATATATTTTATTAATTAATTCATAGCTAATCTTTTTTGGGGTATTTAGTGTAAATTGTAATTGTATCTATATATTAAATAATTTAACTTATGTTACTATATTAATATAAATATTACATAACTCAGTGTACTACTTTCTCCATAAACACTTGTGCTTACGTGATTATGACAAAAAACACATAACCATATATTATTGCCATACAAGACTTCATCCATCCCTAATCCAAAACCGATGTAATGATCTCACCCATAATAGCATCATCCCTACATGCCTACATGAATATGGATAAAATTCTCATCTATATATTTTTTTAGATGTACGCACAAGTATATATGGATAAAGCATTACACTGAGTTACCTTTTCAATAATTGTCATATTGTGAATATTTGAATGTTGCAACAAGAGTGACAATTTATGGGGGGTGCATAAGCTAATTAGAGAATGGTGAATATATTAAATACATTGAAAATGCAGACACATATAATATACATCAAGGCAAAAGGTGCTAAACCCCTCTCAGGTCTAATTTTGTTTACAACTTGGTCCTTTTCACTTGGTCCAGAAATACTGAAATTATTGGTAGTCAGTACTTGTTCTTAGTGGTTACTTGATTTAGGGTTCTATATTCTATGCAGATTCTGAGTTTTCAATTTTTTCTCTGGCACAAAAATAAGGGTGATGAGGCTGGAGATTGAGATGGGCTGTTAGTCTGTTGGCTAAATGCTTATCCAAGTTCTAATTCTATTTTACAATCTAAGGATCTATGTGGGGGTAATTTCTCTGCATCCCTTTCATCAAATGCTGCTGCTAAATCCTTGTACTGAGTCAGAATGTCTTTGGACTCTAGAGAGCAAATCATACTTGAATGTGTGACTAAGATTGCTGCCGGAGAGGGCTCTGATATGTATTCTTTGTACTAAAAACAAATCATTAGACAGTAGTTTGAATTCATGGTTACTGTTCTTCTTTCCCAATCTATTTGTTGGATTATCCTCCATAAACCATGGCAATCCTAAAATTAGTTGGAGTTGAGGTGCATCAATCAAATTAAATATTTGTCTCTCTGTGCCCAATACATCCAATTAGGTCAATACGTAGATTTATACCATCTACTGCTCAAACAATTTCTTCCCTTTTCTTCTTGATGAAATGTATTCCCATGTTGTTTGCATGAGTGACATCGCAGACATTTCCTGTGGCCCTTGAGTCGATAATGACAAATGCCTCATGGATCTCAGTGTTTCTAAATCTTGTGGTCACTGATATAATATGAAGTGCTATAGATTGTAGAGTATTTACCACCTGTTGAGCTTTTTCAGTTGTCTTTTTTTGTTAGCCCAATCAGAGCAACTCCCCTTACTGTTGGGCTCGCTCTTTTACAATCTGACTAGATTTCGATTTCATAGAACAGTACTTCACTAAATGTCCTGACTGCCCAAAATGCATGCAAAAGTTTCCTAATCATATGGCTGAGATACCCGCCACCCCCTCTCAACACAATCCCCAAGGATGGGAAGACGGAAACGGTTCTGAACTTGTGGAAGGCGGGAGGGAGTTACCCTCCCGGCCGTATTTATTAAAATATGAAACAAAATTAAAAACGTTAAAATAACAGTTTCATATCATGTACAATTTCATTTACACATTACGATGTTCTTGGCTGACCTTAACACATCTCTAATACAAAGGTTCTCCTAGCCGATACTAAACATCCTGCAAATGCATTACTCAAACTTTGAAATTGTACATCCTAACATACGGGCCAACGGCAAGGTCGTAACCGGTGTCAGATCCCTAATACCAGAACTCCCCCCTCACGTGTGAGGGGCGGTCGCACAGTGGACTGTACCTCTTTGCCAACTTCCAATTTTCCCTTGTCTTAGCGGGGGGCCCCTGTTAGCTCGACGCCATCTTTAGTGGTCGTCCGAGGACTCGTGTGAGGTGTCTAGAAGGTAGCGTAGACCCCCCTCCCACCCCACACAACTTACCACATCTGCCGTCGCAGATGTCCTGGCCCCGGGAAATTCCCAGGAGGGGCCCTAGCCCCTCCTCCCCAGGGAGGGGCCTATGGCCGCCTTCCCTTTCGGCGTCCCCATCCTTAGAGGGGACCGCCTCCCCGTTTGAGGGGCCAATGGCCGCCTCCCCCCGGGCGCTCCCATCCATAATGGGTGACGCCCTACCTCTAGGGATCTTCTAATTCCTGCTCACCGATCATGACCTTACCGCCCGACCAAAATAAATACGACAATCTAAGACTAAAGTGTAGAAAAAATAATCTATACTTAATTAAATCAAGTACAATCTCTACCAGGTATCCAGCGCAACTGCTCTGCTGAATAAAACATGCTGTAAATGAAAAAAGTTTATCAATCTTTATTACACACCAAATTATCAACTTTATTCAAAACAACCTGCAAGAAAACAATATCATGACACTCGACTTTATTCCAACAAATCGCTGTCCTCAGGGGCTGGTGGGTGGGTCAAAATTGGCTCTTCGTTCCGTCTCGAGCTCACGTGCAACGGGGAGGTGCAGCTTCAGAGCACAGGAACAAGAGGATGCTTCCTTGGCTTGTCGCTCCTTTTATCCTTCTTCGGGCGGGCGTGAACCCACCTCCAATCCGCCTCCAGGGCGTGGCTAGCGGTGTTGGTGTCTAGGACAACCCCCTCTTGGGCGGGAAAAAGGCGCGCCCCGGCTACGCCGCTTTGGGCATACCAGCCGAGACTCGCCTCCCGCCCAAAATGGCCTCCCGGGGGGATCGGGGTACTCCACCATACGTTCGGGGGGACCGAGTGGTCGCCCCTTTCCATATGGCTTAGATACCCGCCACCCCCTCTCAACACAATCCCCAAGGATGGGAAGACGGAAACGGTTCTGAACTTGTGGAAGGCGGGAGGGAGTTACCCTCCCGGCCGTATTCATTAAAATATGAAACAAAATTAAAAACGTTAAAATAACAGTTTCATATCATGTACAATTTCATTTACACATTACGATGTTCTTGGCTGACCTTAACACATCTCTAATACAAAGGTTCTCCTAGCCGATACTAAACATCCTGCAAATGCATTACTCAAACTTTGAAATTGTACATCCTAACATACGGGCCAACGGCAAGGTCGTAACCGGTGTCAGATCCCTAATACCAGAACTCCCCCCTCACGTGTGAGGGGCGGTCGCACAGTGGACTGTACCTCTGTGCCAACTTCCAATTTCCCTTGTCTTAGCGGGGGCCCCCTGTTAGCTCGACGCCATCTTTAGTGGTCGTCCGAGGACTCGTGTGAGGTGTCTAGAAGGTAGCGTAGACCCCCCTCCCACCCCACACAACTTACCACATCTGCCGTCGCAGATGTCCTGGCCCCGGGAAATTCCCAGGAGGGGCCCTAGCCCCTCCTCCCCAGGGAGGGGCCTATGGCCGCCTTCCCTTTCGGCGTCCCCATCCTTAGAGGGGACCGCCTCCCCGTTTGAGGGGCCAATGGCCGCCTCCCCCCGGGCGCTCCCATCCATAATGGGTGACGCCCTACCTCTAGGGATCTTCTAATTCCTGCTCACCGATCATGACCTTACCGCCACAGGCCGGATAGTTGACCGGCTATCCGGACCCCCCACAAAAGTCCTACTTAAAGGTCATGGCTGCAAACTCTTTAACCAAGCTACGAAGTCTCCTATGAGTAAAGAATTCCCCACCCGGGACAAATGGACCCCATCCTCCAGATACATATGGTCCCCCCTGATACATCCATGCGGGATAGAATGCAATGTACTCGTACGGAACAATCTACCAAGCTTGTTTTCACCTTCTTCACTGAATGGTTTAAAGCAGCCACAGAAATAGCCCCCCGCCACACCTTTCGTGGAATCATATGGGACCATGCAATCGTGCACCCTGGTACACTTATCGCCAACCAACTCACTGTGGATAGTATCGACTCGAGAAGTACTCGTCTACCAGTGGTAACTAAATCATTGCCCCCAAGATGCACTATGATTACAGCTGGTGGTGACCTTGTCCGCCCTAACAGACCCTCCATAAAACATTGAAACTGGTCAATACAGAGCCCGCCCCTTCCGTAGAAGGTCACCCTGTACCCGTATTCCCCAGCCATGTGAATCTTGTCACCTGCTTTGAATACGTCTGCGGCACGCCTCACGTATGAGTGGCCCACGACCCACACCACTCTTTCCTCAGCCGGTGGTCTTTGACCGCTGGTCCCCAGGTGTCGGGTCGACTGCACAGTCCGCCCCGCCTCGTAAGCTCGCGACACTGTAAACCAAACAAAAACAAGAAGCGTGAGTGCAAGACATAGGCTTCACAACATGTGCAACCGCACATACCTTTTATAACAATTCGAGGACCAACGCCCCAACCGTTTCACTTTTTCCGCACTCAGACCCCTGGCTGTAGCCTCTGTAGCAGCCCCCATCCGGAAAGAGTGGGTCCCAAAATCGCACGGGTTCAAGCCCGCGGCTGCGATTGCCATTGTTAGCACCCGCTGAAACTGAAACCTAGTCAGTGGGGTAGCGTCGGCGTGCCTCAGCAAGCTTCCCCTCCATGATGCCGCCCTCTGCGCCAAATACTCCTCAACGCATGCTATTGGGCACATGGGAGATCCCGGAATCCGCTGAACCACTACACTGTCCCCGATCGCTTTCTGATCGGTCTTCGACCTGGCAAATGAGACAACCATTGTCTCCCCCTTAATTTGAATGTGCTCACGGCACAGACCTCCCCCCGTATCCTGCTTGTTCCTCGCTACCAGCTCGCTTACCCGCATAGCCCCATGGAATGCTAATGCAAAAGCGGCCCGGAATAGCACTATCTCTGATTGAGATGAACATGTCGCAGGGAGTACGGACAGTAACAAGGCCAACCTTTCAAGATCTATCGGGTGTCTCTCATCCACTCTGCAACCCTCACGGCGTTGCCACCCACGCAGCGCCTTCTGCACCAAGAAAGACGCCGTGGGATCCTGTATGCCATGAGCCCGTGCCATGAAAGAAATGGCGGCCCGGTGCCTATTGGGCGTAGCCACTGACTTGCCTGCCCGATGTAATGATAACAAAAAATTCAGGACATACTTCTTCTTGGCCCCAAAGCTCCCCCCTAGCTGAACCCAAAAAGGACAAATAAGAACGGAACGCCCCTTCATAAGCCTTCCTTGTCCTGGGTGCCAGACTCTCTCCCACGAGGTCTTGTAGTCTGGGGCACCGAGAGACCAGAGGGCTTCGGGAAATGGTGCCGCCACCGGGTCCGCTGAGGGCAGAAAACCCCAGAAGGCCTGCATACGGGAACGAGAAAGCGCATCAGCTGCCTGATTTAACACCCCTGGCACATGTCTTGCCCTAAAGTGGACGTTTAGTCTCATACACAGCAAGACAATTTCCTTCAACAATCTCAAAATCCATTTACAGCGTGCTGCCTGACTGTTGATGCACTCAACCACGGTCATATTATCCGACCAGAACACCACAGATTGATCACGAAAGCCCTCAGGCCATGTTGTTAAGGCCACCAAAATAGGGAACAATTCGAGAAACCCAATGTTACTTGTGAGCCCACTCTCATGCCACCATGATGGCCATGTTCGTGCTGACCAGTGATTACCAAAAATGGCGCCAAAGCCCACACTCCCCGCCGAGTCTGTCCACAACCCCAGCTCCTCGGAGGAAACCGCTGGTTTGTTCCACACCACACGACCGTTGAAATCCGCCAGGAATGCTAACCATATGCGCATGTCCTGGCGGAACTCTGCCGAGAGTCTTGTGCGGTGGTGCCCTTCCTTCAGGCCAACCATGGCTTGAGCAATAGAGCGGGAAAAAGGGCGAGCCATTGGTATCACTCTAAGGGCAAAATTCAACTGACCCACAGTCTGCTGCAACTGATGCAAATTCACCTTCGTCTCGCTAATACATTTTTCAAGCGAGGCCTTACATTTTATTACCTTTTCCCCGGGCAACCGGAAGCACCCCTCTTCGGAATCGAGCTCTATTCCAAGAAACTCGAGCGAAGTAGACGGCCCCACTGTCTTACCTGGTGCCAATGGCACGCCAAAGCGTCTCATGAGATCACAAAATTCAATCAAAGCCTGTGCACATTCCGTGTCCCCGGCTGCCCCCAGGAACAGAAAATCGTCAAGATAATGCATCACATGCGTAAACCCCGTTGTTCTTGTGAACGCCCATTGCAGAAAACTACTGAATTTCTCAAAATACGCACAAGAGATGGAGCAACCCATTGGCATACACTTATCCATGTAATAGCGTCCCTGAAACGTAAAACCAAGGAGACGCTGATCATCTGGGTGTACCGGGATCAACCGGAACGCTGACTCGATGTCTGATTTGGCCATCAGTGCTCCGGGCCCCAAGCGATTTAACATGGCGACGGCCTCATCAAAAGATGCGTACCGCACCGAACAAACTCCCGGGTCAATCGCATCGTTCACCGAAAGACCCCTCGGAGCTGACAAATTATGTATCAACCTGAATTCCCCTGGGTCCTTTTTGGGGACCACTCCCAGAGGTGAACAAACAAAATTACCAACAGGCGGCATGTCATATGGGCCGGCGACCCGACCTCGGGCCACCTCCTTCCCAACCTTTGCTTGTACCACCGCCGTATTCTGCAGAACAGACAGTTGGTTCTTACATTGTGCTTGTCCCAGAAAATCCCCCGCCGGGATGCGGAAACCATATGAAAAACCATCTCGCAACACCCCAGCGGAGATATGATCCGGATATTCGTTCAACCAAGGAATCATTGCCATGATATCAATCGGGGTAGGAAGAGGCGCCCCTCGGACTATTTCAGACCTGTTTGGCGCCCCCTCTACTTCCCGGATCACCATTTTTGGCTCTGCACATGGTCTCGGGATGCGAGGACTGCCCACACCCAGCACAGTCATGCCTAAACCTGCAAGATCCCTGGGGCCTAGTACATTTGCCTCTGTTAAAGTTCCAGCAGACCCCTTTTTTCCCTGAGTTGCCATTATTCCTTGTGTGCTGATCACTGCTTGATCCCGCCCGAAAGGGCGCCCCAGATGAATGGCGGGAAGACTCGACCATATTCCCCCCTAAAGATGGCGACTTCGCCGTGCCTGACTTCTCCAATTTCTGCCAGGAGATGGAGTCGAAACAATCCCACGTCAGGGATGAGTCGTGCTCCTTGGACTTACGAAATATGCTATCGTAATAAAGCCATTGATTGCCACCATATGTTCCATAAAATTCCATGATACGAGTCTGATACACGGCTAACCCCACCAACAATTCGGGCCTACGTTCCCCCATAATTGCAATGAACATTCCAAACGCTCTGCCCCAATTGTCAATCGATTCCTCAACTCTGAAAGCGGCCATCTTGGCGCGCCATACACTAGGGTGCAGAAACTCCTTTTGATTTTTAACATGTTCAATCTCATAATGATCGGTCAACAAGGAAAACATGTTCACGTATTTATCAGCCCATATCCTTTCCTTTACCTCAATCGGGATATGCTGAACAACTTTTTCCCTCCTTGAAGGTATCGATCCCTCCCCCGCAATCGGTAACGGCTGCTTACCTGAACCGGCCACTGTGACCGTAGTTCCTGCAGCACCAACGCCCGATATTTGTTGTTCCACGGGAGCCTGTGGGGAAACAAAAGGAGACGGTGCCTTCGCAGCATCTTTCGATTGCCGCAACTGCTTCATTATTGCCCTGGCTTCCTCCGCTGTGGCCCCCTCGTTCTCTTTGCCTAACCATGCCGCCAACTGGGCAGCCAGCTCAGGAGGCATATCCTCCCCGTTCACTGGAGTGACTACCACAGGGATCGGTTGGCCCACATCTGGGACCGGGGTCGGGGCCTCGATCGGGGTGACCGGGGGCGCGGGGGGTGCTTCGGGAACCGGGGCTTCCCCCCCCGACGCTCCCTTCTTGGCCCTTCTACCCCTCCCGCTCGGGACCACTCCCGGCAATGCTGGGCCGATGACTCTCTTAGGCCCCCCCACACTATTCATTACCGCCATCTGCTTTTTCATATCCGCCATGTCTTTCATCAGCATACGAAGCATCTGATCGGTCCCGATCCTCTTTCCGACCTTCTTGCTAGGCATCGTCCGCGTATACTCCTCAAAAAGATCCTAGGCAGAAAACTCCGAACTCACTGAAAGAAGAAACACACGATTAATTCTCAAAATTGGCTCTTCGTTCCGTCTCGAGCTCACGTGCAACGGGGAGGTGCAGCTTCAGAGCACAGGAACAAGAGGATGCTTCCTTGGCTTGTCGCTCCTTTTATCCTTCTTCGGGCGGGCGTGAACCCACCTCCAATCCGCCTCCAGGGCGTGGCTAGCGGTGTTGGTGTCTAGGACAACCCCCTCTTGGGCGGGAAAAAGGCGCGCCCCGGCTACGCCGCTTTGGGCATACCAGCCGAGACTCGCCTCCCGCCCAAAATGGCCTCCCGGGGCGATCGGGGTACTCCACCATACGTTCGGGGGGACCGAGTGGTCGCCCCTTTCCATTATTTTTCTTTTTCTTCCTTAGACTAAGTGTTGGACTTGGCCCTTAAGGCAGGTTCACCCCTAATCTTTTTGCTTTTAGATCTGTGATCTGTGTGGATGATTTCTGGTCTGTGCGCACTTTTTCCCTGTGTCCCAGAGTAAAGTGCGTGCATGTAGTTAGGCTGGCCTGCTCTCCCATAGGGATGCATGGGGAATGTCTGTGTCCCTAGTAGTTCCTGATGCGTGGGGAGTGCATGCTCGAATTTGGTATGTGCGAGCTCGGGAGAATGAGTGCTTCGCAATGGTGTATGTGGCATGTGTGTGTCATGTGTAGAAATGCCACTTCCAGGACTTGGCATATTAATGTAAAATATGCCTGCCGTGTGATTGGCTGGAGCTGGCTGGTGAGCCTGGCTCCAGGAAGGCTGGATGGGTCTGCCCGGTGGTGAGTATGAGATTAGCATGTTGATGGCTTGGGAGGAGTGCCCCTGGTCCCTGATGGGCCTGGACTTTCCCCACACAATGCTGGCACCCCCTGTAGTGCGACTGATGTCCCTAGCCCTGCCAGTGAATAGAAAGGGTGGTTGAGGTAAACAGAGTACTTCAAAACCAGCTGCGACTGGTTTTCCCCCACCCTGCACCCATGAGACAAAGGGAATTTACTGTATAAGAAGGGGCTGTGTCCCCATACAATTTGTCCTTGGTTCTGCTTGTGGATCCTTGCCAGAGGGGGCTGCTGCTGCTGCTGGGGCCAGGAGGACCCCCACTTGGCTTGTCTCCCTGCCTGGAGACCCAGTGTGCTGGCTCTGGCCCTGCCTTGCCCCCCTGCCTGCCTCCAGACCTGGCTGGAGCTTTGCTGTGCCTGGAAGTGTTCTTATTTTGACTTGTAGCGCTAGGAGCGCTTTATTTTCCTTCTAGCGCTGAGCGCACTTCTCTTGGCACTTGAGAGCACTGTGCTTTGTCCCCGAGCGCTGGGAAGCGCTCGTTGTGCAGCCGGTGCCCACCCGGCATCTGCCCGTTTGGATTTGCCGTTTTTTGATCGACCGAGTGCCCACCTTGGATTATTGCCATTTTTGAGGGCCGGTGCCCACCCGGCATTGCCCCGTTCTTGGATATTGTAAGTACGACGACCCAGAAGTGCTAGGACCATCCGCCAATCGCTGCGCGGCCTGCAGCGAGGAGAAGAGCAGCCGGCCGTGTCCCCGAGGCGCCTGGAGAGGGAGAGGAGCCCCGCCCGCGGCACCGGAGCAACCCGCAGGAGAGCCGGTGAGTGCAGGAGGGCTGGGGGCCTCCCAATTGAGAGCAGAGCGGCCCCGTTTGACAGCGGGCCGCTCCACCGAGTAAGGCAGAAGGAAGGGGCGCCGGGACACATTGTCGGTGTCCGCCCCCCCCCGTACCGCGAGCTGAGGCTCCTTGTCATTGTGAAGCCACAAGGGCTTCAAAGGGGCACTTCAGGCATCCCGAGTCCCCCCGTGAGGGACTCCAACGTGCCGAATTTGTAATTAGGAGCCCCGAGGCTCCTGGGGGCAATTTGTACATCTCGAGCCCGAGTGGCTCGGGGCATTCCCGATTTCGAGCCTGAGAGGCTCCAGGGCCCCAGTTGATCGTTGAGCCCATGAGGCTCCAGCCACAGTCCTTTCCATGAGCCTGAGAGAGGCTCCTGCGTGCTCTATTCGTTTAGGAGCCCCAGAAAGGCTCTTGAGCGCCCACCTTATTGTTTTGAGAGCGCGGAAGCTCTTAGGTGCCAGTCACCTGTGTTCTTGAGCCCACCTGGCTCCAACGTTTGCCCAGTTCTGATTTACAACTGTCCAGCACTTAGTGGACAGTTGCTACGTTTAGGCTTGTAGTTTGTGCTGCCTGCGCAGACCCCCTGACATTGAGACTCAGGGCATTCCGCCCCTTTCGAGGCCAGTTGGCCTGAGGGACAAGTTCGAGTGTTGTGCTATGTGCACCCTGCGCATTGTAAGTTACTGATGTATGTGATTCTTGCGCAAAAGTTCTAAGCCGCACCTCTGAATGTGTTGTTAATGCCGCATGTGCAATTGTTGATGTCCCATTTTATGTTTATCCCCTTTTGCTGACCTGCATAGAGGATTGTTGATGTCCCATTTTATGTTTAGGTTTCCTTCCCTTTGCTAAGAGTGACCTGCTTAGGTGATGGTATTCCTTCCTTAGGTCCTGATGATAAGGTCCTAGTTCCCTGCGTGATTTTCCTACAGTGTTTAGGGTTGCGTAGGAGGTATTTACTCTTTTCCAGTGATTACTGGTTGTGTGCTACATGTACTATTTTGGTGCTAATCATTATTTGTTTATGTGCTAAGTGTATACCTACAAGTATTATTTTCTAACAAGTGCCTACCCCTGACAGTGGTCCATGTGGCCCTGTCCTGTACATAATCCCTTGTAAATTCTGCCCGTGCCTTTGGCACATTGTAAAGTTTGTGTGTTATCTAATGTGTTTTTTTATTATAATACAAAGGCTATTTTTTATATAACCTTGTGTGGAGTTTCCTTTGTGGTGGGCCTTGGGTGTTGTTGCTGGGGTGCGTGCACAAATACTTAACTCATACCGTCTCCAAGTTTAGCCTTGCTGCTCGCGCCACGTTACCTAGAGGGTGAGCAGGGGTTATCTTGGCGTGTAACTCCCTTGCCCTGACTTAGGAGTGGTGGTCTCTGACTGACTTTGGCGTGAGCCCTGGCCAGCCAGGGACCCCGTTTCTAACACTAAGGACCCTGAATGGATCCTATTTGCATTGGCTTTTGTACTTGAATAGGTTCTGAGGTTTTGATATTTTCTTCCATGACTCTATAAAATGTTGTTTGGAAAAAGCGGAATTCCTTTTCTTTTTTCGTCTTACGTTCATGTAGCTTCTGACTGACTTGCAAAACTAAATCAATTAATTCAGAAATTTCCGTGGGCCTCTTGAGCCAGGGTATGCTTTAACTCATCTTTGAGCCCTCAAAAAAGATGGCTGGTCTCTTAGACGCTGGCCGTTCTGTTTCCACAAATAATTTATTAAACTGTGCCAAATATGAGATTAAGTATCTGTTCCCTTCTTTTAACTCTAACAGTTTATGTAATGCTTGTGAAAATGATCTTCTGTCAAATATTCATAGAATTTCCCTTTTAACATTTTCAAAATCATACAAAAGTGGGTAATTTAAAGAAACCAAGGGCATGGACCAGGCTGCAGTATCCCAACTCAGATAAGAAAATTAGAATTCCACCTTTGATAGACCATCAGAAAATAATATGGATCTGCAAAGGAAGTGTAATGAACAGTGGGTCAGAAAATGTGCCTTTTGTGAGGCTACCCACTAGATCACTTTGGAGGTGTAAAAGGGATAATAGGAGATATTGCATGGATGAACAAGTTGGATACTTCTGATGCTTGAGAAGTGGAGGGTCCATCACTCACCCTGGGTAAGGGAACAATTCATGCTACCAAGTCTTTAATTTGTTGCAGATGGAAATGTGTTTCTTGATGGGTTCTTTGAAAATCCTCTCTCAGGGTTGTATTCTCCTCTTTAGAATCTGACTGCTTTTGCATGTTTTCTAGGATTGTTGCTAGCTTCTCAACGCCAAACCCTTCAGTCATTCTGCTCATGTAGAAAAATTAGTTAGGCCCTTCAATTTGTCATGACCTAACCTGGTGCCAAGGCTTCAACAGGAGCAGACGAACTTCTTCCAATGCCCCTCTTCTGTTACGTGCATCAGAATCACAAAAAGACTCTACCACTACTTATCAGCCAGGGGGAAGGGCTAGGGACTAGAGAGAGTACCTCAGAAGATTATGATGCCTTCCTTATGCTGCTCTGTTTCTCACCCCTAGTTATCTCCTTCTTTTCTCTTTATCTGTGTTGTCATCTGGGGTTTGGAGATACAACTATTTCTCCCTTTTTAGATATATCATACTCTTACTCTTGATGAACAATCACTGCTGGAATTAGGTCTCTCTTTCTACCCTAAAAATAATGTTGACTACTCACGCACCCACATAGACATGTTTCTATTTGCTAGAAAACTCAAACTCCTTAAAATCCATACTTTGAAAGGGTCCAGGGGGTGCGAGAGGACACTATGATGGAGAATAACCCTACCCAAACTGACACGCCCTCTAATCTCCTATCCATTGGACATATTGTGGACTTGGCTTCCCTAAGGGAATAAAAACTAGTCAATAGGGATTGGGCCTCTGAGAGGGAACTCTTAAATATCCTGGACATGGAGACTTACAGGAGAAGATGTAGCGAATTTAAACCAAAATCCAGTTTTAATCCTTACACCCCCCATGACAACATTGACTCCTTCCATAAGGCAGTGATATGTGACATTTTTTAACTGGGAGCAATAAATAAAAATTGTGCTGCTGCAAATCTAATTAAAGGCCAACAAGCAGCACTGGAATCCCTGAAGCAAGCGACCTCCTTTGTGAATAAGACTTACGATAAAGGGGGTAATGTTGTGCTGGGGGATGTCAAGAAATATATGGCTGAAGCCAAAAGACCGCTTGATTTTTCCCGCAGCTACACTGAGACCAATACCAGACAATATGTTTCCACTATTGACTGTTTTCACAATATGATTTCCAATAGCACACCCTTGGGCTTTTGAGCAATGATGAACGATTGTTTTAAACAGTCAAGCAACCTGTCACTCCTTGCTTTTATATGTTGCCCAAAGTCCATAAACATGGCATCAACCCACCAGGCAGGCCAATCATCTCAGCTAATGACAGTCTCTTAGAGAATGCCTCCCTTTCTCTAGACTACTTCCTATTCCATTATGTTTGCAGCTTACCATCTTACTGCCGCGACAGTATGGATTTTATATCCAAGGTCGGGCATCTGATAGCAATCAAACTATATATTTTCCACAGTGAATGTTGTTTCACTGTACATGTGCATCCAACACGATCTGGGAATTAGGGCTTGCAAACATTTCTTTAGGGACAGACCTACAGCCACATACGACCACACTAACATTTTGCTTGAGATGCTCCAGTTCTGTCTGGAAAACAACTATTTCCTGTTTGGCAAGCAATGGTATAGGCAACTCACCGGGACTGCCATGGGTAGTTGCTTCACACTGAGCTACGCCTGTATGTTCATGAATTGGTGAAAATCGGAATGTGTCTGGTCTGAGGGTTTTAATAAATACAAAAAACATCTGGACCTTTGGACCAGATATATTGATGATATTTTTTTCTGTTGGGATAGCCTTAAACTCATTTTAGATGAGTTTATTGATGCTATGTCCGTCAATTATCTGAACCTTAAATTCACGAGCAAAACCAGCACCAACAGGATTGATTTCCTGGATGTGGTGGTGGAACTGCTCAATGACACAATACAGATGAGCTTACACAGAATAGAAACGGCCGGCAACATTATCCTTCATGCTAGAAGCCACCACCTGCCCAAACTCAAATGCAGCATCCCCTACGGTAAACTTCTTAGAGCTAGAAGAACAGTAGCACACTAGAAGTTTACAAACTAGAGTAGGGGAGGATGGAAGGGACGTTCCTGCAGAGAGGTTACACATGCAAGGTAGTGGAAGATGCCTGAAGTAAAGTCAGTGGAGTGAAGAGAGAAACCTTGCTAACACCTAACTCATATAAGGACACCAAACCTGAGATCAGGCTCATAACCACCTATAACTCTAACTGCACCGAGGTACCAGTGATAGTCAGAAAACATTGGTATTTGGTCAGATTGGACCCCACCATTGGAAAACTGGTCAGCCCGAGTCCTCACATTACATACCGCAGAAGCAAATCACTGAGAGACATGCTGGTACATACTTTGATTGAACCAGGCCAGATGCAAAGCAGTACATGGTTGAGGGAACTCCCTGGGTTACACAAATGTGGTAGATTCAAGGTGTGCAAACACAGAACCATAGTCAAGGTTGTTACCCTGCCTAATGGCAAACATCACAAGATTAGACCATTCATCAACTGCAATAGTGACTTTGTAGTTTATGTTTTGATTTGTGTGTGTGGTCTGAGGTATGTGGGGAGTACAATCTTTCCTATTAGGAAACGTGTCCTGGGGCATCTCAGGGCCTTTAGGAACAATGATTCGGTCTATCCTATGGTCAGACATTGCAACACTTTACATGATTCGATTGATACTGAGAATCTTAAAATCTCCTTTTTGGAATTGACAGGGTTCTGGCTAAGACTTGAGGTGACGACAGAGAACGGGCACTCAGAAGACTTGAATCCCGATACATAATTAGTCTCAACAGCAAACATACGGGAGGCCTCACCCAGGATGAGGAGCTCCATGTTCATCTAGGATAGCACCCTCGTAGTTTCTTACAAACCCCCTCTTTCCCTACTTATTTGCTTTCACTGGCCCCTTCACCCAGCTTTTCCCAGTCACTTGCTGCATACCCTCGCATTTGTTCGTCACCTATGGGTTGGGAGTTCTGAGACACTCGAGACTTGCACTTGCATACACCGATCATGTGCCTGGTTTCCCTTGAATTCTGAACTCTTGTATAAATATTGACTATCAGGGAAGTCGGCATCACACCTTTCCACTTATGCCTGATGGTAGGCTGCATCCATTGGTCACAGGACAGTTACCACCACAAACTGACTTTGACTCCGCCTGCATTCCTGGACATAACATATGTCATCTTCAGGTTCCTTCCCCCCCTTTCGTGTTCAAGCTTTGGTCACATGACTAATGGTATTCGGGTTCCTTTCCCCTATATATGCTTGCGTGGGTCACTTGACCTTCAGGAATGCACTCACATGACTGTCTTCTGGGCACTTAATGGAATATTGTAGCACCTTTGACTATATGCACTTGCATTTTCTTTTAATTGTTTTCTATATGTTTTTTTTATATTTTATGTTGGACCCATGAAGTCTGTTTTCCTATTACTGATGAGCATGCATTATGTAAAGTGCTAAAGTATTTTTCCTATGCTTACAATTAATGCAACAGGGTCTCTCTGAAGTCTATAGAGCACACTGTCACAATGTTTCCCTCGCTTTGACAAAGACCGCTTGGTTGAAATGCACCAGCAGTACATAAATACATTTTTGGACTAACTTGGAGTGCCGGCTATCCTTGCAGAGCGGCGGCGTAAGCAGAGGATTTAGATATGTGTGTATATATATACTAGCAGCCCGCCCCAGCGTTGCCTGGGGCAGAAGGGGGCTGGGGGCAGCATTTCCGGATTGCGGCAGCGTTGCCCGGGGCAGAAGGGGGCTGGGGGCAACATTTCAGGCTTGGGTGCACTCCCGCCCCGGCCCTCGCCTGCCCCGACATTGCCCAGAACACCTCCCGCCTCCCGCCCGCCTCCCGCCTGCCTCCCGCCTCCCACCTCGCCTTTGCCTTTGCCTTACCCCGCCCGCCCCGACATTGCCCAGACCGCCTCCCGCCTCCAGACCGCCTCCCGCCTCGCCTTTGCCTTTGCCTTACCTGAGCCGCCGCTCTTCCCCGCGCTCCGGACTGCACCGCCACTCCTCGCTGCTCGTCACCGCTCCTCCCCGCCTGTCGTCATCACGCACGTTGTGACATCGCTAGGTCACGGCCAGCGCTACGTCGCGGCCGGCGCTACTTTTAGGGGACTAGTTTGTTTTTAAAGTTTAATTTTGTAATTTACGTTTTTTTTAAATGTTTTGCAGCCTATGTCCATCTACACACCCTGAGGATTACAACAATGTATTGGGTGTGTGGATTGGCGCTGTGGTTCCCGAGTTTACCTTGCCAAAAGGTTTCTGTTCTCTCTTTATAATAGTAGTATAGATAGAGAGAGAGAGCAAAAGAGATAGAAAGATAGAAAGATAGATAGATAGATAGATAGATAGATAGATAGATAGATAGATAGAAAGATAGATAGACAGACAGACAGACCGACAGACAGACAGACAGACAGACAGACAGACAGAAAGACGGAAAGACGGAAAGACAGATAAATAGATAGATAGATAGATAGATAGATAGATAGATAGATAGATAGATAGATAGATAGATAGATAGATAGATAGATAGATAGATAGATAGATAGATAAATAGATAGATAGATAGATAGATAGATAGATAGATAGATAGATAGATAGATAGATAGATAGATAGATAGATAGATAGATAGATAGATAGATAGATAGATAGATAGATAGATAGATAGATAGATAGATAGATAGATAGATAGATAGATAGATAGATAGAGAGTGGCGGAAGCCACTCTGTAGTTATAGTTAGGGTTGCCAGAGATATTGACTGTTAGGGACTTCAGTTTGGGAATCCACAGTGTAATTAAATATAAAAATAGACTGCTTCATTCAAATGACAGTCAAAGGGAACTTTGGCTATATATCTCATATTGGTTCTTATGACTCTGCCCTTAGTGAACCAAAAGAACAGTTTTTGATGGTGAATGCTTGCATTTCCTCTACTATCCTCCACTGATTGTGCCACCCACAGAAGTGGCCCTGAAAAAGTAACTCAGACCTGCCACTGCAGAGTCTGCATGCAGTTTGTAACTGCCATGTCGACCTGCAAGTGCACCCGCTTGCCAGGCCCCAACCTTCCCTTTTCATACATATAAGTCACCCCTAAGGTAACCCCAAGGTACCCCTGTGGACAGGCTGCTGTGTATGTTAATGGTAGGCCATGTATTGATGTGTGTTGCATGTCCTGGTAGTGAACTACAGTGCATTTTGTTTTTCACTATGGAAAAGCTATCTGTTTACTTATACGATTTTAGAAGCATAATTTTCCATTGGGACAAGATAGGGAAATACATTTTAGTATGCCTGGACTCGGAATGTAAAAATGCATCTTTTAGTACAGATGATTTATATGTTCTTTGTTTAAAAATACCACTTTTAAGAAGTAGGTATTTTCTTCCTTAGTCATTCTGTGTGCCTCTGCTGGGTTTGTGGATTGACTGTCTGGCTCTGGAGTGACAGGGGCTGTGGATGTGTGTTCTCTTCAGACAACCATTGGGGGGTCGAGGTGTGTCCTGTCATTCCTGGATGAGTCAGGGCTGGGCTAAATAGACCTGGGCTACATTTATAGTAGTGGAAGGAGATTTCCTTGCACCTGAATTGGCCGGGTCTGCCTTGAACACTGCTATCTCCACCTTCTGTCTAGGAAGCTGGGCCAGAGAAGACAGAACTGGTGTGGACTAGGCACAGACACTCTCTGACTGAGAGAACAAATGAATTTTGAGTATAAGTAACGGGCCCAGACCCTAGTACTTTAGAACAAGCTGAAATCAATGTCCCTTCCAAGAAAAGATTGAAGAGCTGCCAGGAGGAGTACTGCCGCTTTGTTGTGTTTTTACTTTGTTGGGTTGGCCTGCACTTGCTGCTTTTGCCTTGAGCAGTGAAAGGACTAGATTGAACATTCTTTACTTGAGCTGAGTGTCTCCAAGGGCTTGAAGTAGAGCTTTCCTCCTGTTCTGAAGTCTCAGGGACTGCAAAGACTTCACCAACCTCTGGGTACCACTTCTGAAACTGTAGTGTCAGTTGCCACAGATAAGGGAAAAGCAACCGACTCCGTTGCTGGCTCCATGTCCTGCAGGCATTGCAGAAGGCAACATTTTGCAAAGCAACCCTGGTCCAATGCCACCACCAACGAGCCGCTGCTTGCATCGCATCCTGTGGCATCTCACTCCGCACTGCCTCGTTTCACCCTGTCTGGGCATCACCAACACTGTTGCTGCCCAAACCCGAATGTCAACTGGTTCAGTCGCCAATGCCGCAATCTGCCAGCACCGCATTGAGCACCACCTCACCCAGTACCATAAGCCTTGGTCTCTCCGACTCTGTCTGGATGATTGTAACTGAGCAGCTGCCTGCACCGCATAGTGAGGGCAGCGCACCCTGCAGAGCTTCCATTTTGCAATGCAACTGCGACGAACGCCCGACGACTCACACCAACGTATAAGCCGCAATAAGAAAGGTACTGTTTACGAGTCTGTTGATGCCTTAGCTGACCCGTAACGACGTGGTAGGCTTGAATTGTTAGACTCTGTTGTTTTCAGCATTGCGGTAGCCCCGGAAGGAGCTACCAACTCGGGAGAACTGTGTTTTGTGAATATTTCTGCAATTTTAAATGATATCTTGCAGCATATATATTTGTAAGTACTGCATCTTGGATTCTGATCATTTTGGTCTTGTTTTGGATATTTAAAAATATGGGATTTTTTCTAAACTGGTGTGGTGTACTTTTGTAGTGTTTTCACTGTATTACTGATGATTGTGTGCAAATACTGTACACACTGCCTCTGAGGTAAGACTGATTGCTCATGCCAAGCTACCAAGGGGGTGAGCACGGGTTATTTTAGGACTCTAACTCCCTTATCCTGACTAGAAGGAAGGGTCCCTACTTGGACAAAGGTGTAAGAGTTTCGTTTGGGAGGAAATTCCCAGAACAAACCCTTTATAAATTGGGGGAACAAAGAAGGTGACAATAGGTCTGCTCTTCTAAACTTTGATATCGCAGCCAGATGGAATCTGACTGAAGAGAATTTAAGCCCACTCTTGACCAGATTCAACAAGTATGGGCATGTTGATTAGATTGTATTTGGAGTGGATGAAAGTCTTGTTCTTGCACCAGACACAGAAAAGTCTCTACTTAGTGGTATGGGTTTTTGTAGCTGACTGAGCACTTGCCTGTTCAAGGATGCTTCTGCAGTCTTGTGCTAGATTCAAATGGCTAAACTCAAAGTGTTCAGGTAACATGATGTCAGGTTCAACAACTTAGGATCATGGTGTAGTGCTTCTCTGCAGTGCCCTGAAAGTAGACTAGGGTACAATTTTAGATAAATGGCTGGACGTGTCAACAGCAATAGGAGTTTGCTCTACCAGTAATCGCGTGGGCACCCAGGAGAATTCAGGATCAAGGTGCAATGATTCAATATAGCTTTCCTCCATACCCTGGGGAACAGGGGAAAAAGAGGAAAGGCACAAGCAATGGTTTTGGACTAGCAAATTGAAAGGCAGTGTCTATTGTCTCTGGATGCCAAAAATGGCTTCAGAGCTACTGGGATTTCTTGTTGCCTGATTTTCAATCAATCCATTAATCAACTCAGATTTGTATAGCATGGCCAATCACCCTCAAAGGTATCCAGGTGCTGGATGCTTGCTGTGGTGAGTCAAAAAGCCAGGTCTTGAATACCTTTCTGAATTCTGGGAGAGGGGATGATGTTTGGAGGTGCAAGAGTAGGCCGTTTCAGGCCTTGGTGAGGAGGTAGGAAAAGGAAACCCCTCCACTGTTATTCCGGCAGATGCTGTGAGTGTGTGCAAGGGAGGAGGACGGCAGGTGTCTGGAGGGTTTGTAGAAGTTCAGGCGGTGGTTGATATATGCTGGTCCTTGGTCATGAGGGCCTTGTAGGTGTATATCAGCATCTTGAATTGACATATGTTCTGGATGAGTGAGCCAGTGGAGGTTCCTGAGGTGGGGAGTTTGAGGATGAGCCTGGCAGCTGAGTTGTTTATCGTTTGGAGTCTCTTTAGAAGTTGGGTGGTGAGTCCTGCATAGAGTGGGTTTCCGTAGTCCAGCCAGCTGGTGATGGCTTTTGGAGCATGTGCTAGGGTGTGGTAGCAGGTGGAGGTGACTGCGTTAATCTGAAGTTTCATGGTGAGTTTTCTGTCCAGGATGATGCCAAATTTGCTGGAGTGGTCTGTCAGTGTGAGTCCAAGTTTGGAGGGCCACCAGGAGTCACTTCGCATGGAGGTGTTGTCCCCCAAAAATCACCACTTCACTCTTTTTTTGTCTTTGTTTTTGTCCTCATTCGCCTTCTCCCCGCCCCGAGTTCCACGATTCCGCCCTTGGGCTACTCATCTCATATGCTAGCTCTACTCTTAGGAGGAAGTTTACCACCTTAACCGGTCTTCCTCAAGACTTGAGACCAACCGAGATCGGAGAAAAGCTTAATCATAGGACTTATCACACCTATTTCTCTAAAACCCAACCCTTCACCCAAAACATAACAAAAAGGGAGTCCAAAATCTATATCTTTTTTTATGCCGATCCACAATATCCAACTTGGCAATAGCTCTCATAGATCTTAACCAATTCAGTTCTGTTGGGGGGTTTGCAGAAACCCACAATTTACAGATCTCTCTCCGAGCCAGTAATGTAGCGCAAAACACAAGTTTTGCATTGTCATCTAAGCCCTTACCTTGTAAGTCCAATCTTCCTGACATGACAAGTTCAGGGCTTACCTTGATCTGCCGGCCCAGAGCTGATGACAGACATGCACGTACACCCTCCCAAAATTCTTTTATCGCCGGGTAGGTCACAAACATATGTAGATCATCCTCGTTAGGACTCTTGCATTTAGGACACACAACCATACCGCCAGACTTAAACTTCGCAATTTTTCTGGGAGACCAATATGCCCTGTGGAGGGTGAACAAGTGATTTTTCCTTAAATTTGCAGGTTTAACAACTTTGTTCAGTATCGACATTGTTACTTGCCATTGGTCTTCTGAAGCAATCTCTGGCAAGCACTCTCCCCACAGGGTCTCCGGCAGCGTAAAAGAGCCATCCTCCATCTTCATTATTAAACAATACCACAGCTCGACTTCTTTTTTAATCTGCAATTCTGACCCCAACTTCTCTTCAAAGTCATTATGATGACCAATTGGGTTTTCCTTACCCGCCGCCCAGCTTTGAATCTGCAAGTATTTAAACCTAGAGAATTTCTGGCCCCACCCCTGCTCGCAATAGCCCCATGGAGCCAGGGTGCCCTCCAGAAATAGATCTTCCCATCTCTGCGGTCCATCCACTCTCATTGCCTTTGCCAATGCATCCTTGGACCAGAGGGGGGCTCCTGGCGTATCCCAGATCGGGGCCATAGAACTGTAGTATGGGATTTTTGATGCTCTCCTGATTTTAAACCTGATCCCCCCGTTCGAATTTGAGGGATGGTCAAGGAAGATCGGGTCATACGCCAACGATATAGTCATCTTAACCTCTAAGCTACAGCAGCCAATGGATTGTTTAGTTGAATTACCGAAGGAGTTTGGGGCTGTCTCTGGATACCTTATAAATGCTGACAAGACAGAGGTTATGTCGTGGAATTTACCTGCAGAGGGTGTAGCCTGTAAATCGGAGATACGGCTCACTAAAGTGTTAGGAAGGAGATCTCTGCTGCTCTGCGAGGGTGGGCGCATCTCCCGTTAACGCTGTATGGCCGTGTCAATCTGGTGAAGATGATGGTCCTACCTAAGATAACTTTTTTGTTTGATTCACTGCCTCTTTTATTTTAGAAAGACTGTTTGGTAAGATTGCAGAGCGAGATAGGGTCATTCATTTGGGCGTCAAGAGGGTCCCGCCTGTCATGGAAGAAGATTAGGAGAAAACTTTTGAAGGGAGGGCTGGCGGCCCCAATCTTTCAGATTTATTCAAGGGCTTTTTTGTTGAAGAATTGCAGAACTTTGTTGGGTACGCCGGCGAGTTCAGTTATAGGTAAATTGTTGTCTGCACTGCTTAGAATTGAGAATGTGAAGCAACATGGTTTTATGTACAAATTTGCCGATCCAAAGTACTTTAAAAAAATGTAGATTAAGAGTGTTGAAAGACCACTTCACTCTTGTCTAAGAGACTGCTCATGGTGTGAACCCATTATTGGAATATGAAATCCCCTTGGTTCTGGGGAAACTCCAACTTGTAGCAGTCTATAATTCACCAACCCAATCAATCAATCAGTGAATTGTAAGCACACTACTCACCCATGAGTGTCTGCTGGGTGGGGTACACAGATCCGTTCAGCAGAAGAGCCAGGTCTTGAGAGTCTTAATGAACGTGTTCAGGGTGGGGCACACCTGATGTCTACCAGTAACTCGTTCCAGGTCTTGCCTGTAATGTGGGAGAACATGTTCTTCCTGCTCTGGCTCTATGGATGCGCAGAGTGTGAGCCAGTGCAAGGTTGGAGGATCTGAGATTTCTTTTGGGTACGTGGAAGTTTATTCTGTTGTTGAGGTATTTGGGTTTGTGGTTGTGAGTGAGGATTTTGAAGGTGACTCTCTTCTCCACAGGGAGCCGGTGGAGTCTCAGCAGGTGTTGGCTGATGTGTTTGTGCCTGGGGCTGCTGAGAACCTGTCTGGCCATGGTGTTCTGTATTGTTTGGAGTTTGCGAAGAAGGGAATTGTTGATGCCGGCCTAGGGAGCGTTTCCGTAGTCCAGTCTGCTGGTGATGAGTGTGTGGGTGACTGTCTTGTTTGACTCAGGGGGTTTCCATTTGAAGGTCTTGCAAAGGATGCAGAGGTTGTTGAAGCAGATGGAGGTGACAGCGTCGACCTGTCTGTTCAAGGCGAGTGAAGAGTTGTGTATGATGCTGAGGTTCTTGCCATGGTCTGAAGGGGTAGGTGGGCTACAGAGGGTGGTGGGCCACCAGGTGTTGTCCCATGCTGAAGGGGTCCAAAGATGAGGACTTCTGTCTTTTCAGCATTGAGTTTGAGTCAGCTTTTGGTCATCCAGACTATGACGTCTTGCATTCCTTTCTGGAAGTTGAGTTTTGCGGTGGTGAGGTCTCTGGTGAGGGAGAGGATGGGCTGGGTGTCTTCAGCGTAGGATACGATGTTGAGGCCGTGTTGTTGGACGATGGCTGCGAGGGGGGCCATATAGATGTTGAAGAGGGTTGGGCTTAGAGATGACCCCTATGGGACTCCGCAGGTGACATCTGTGGGGGCAGAGAGGGAGGGCGGTAGTCTGATCATTTGGCTTCTTCTGGTGAGGAATGATCAAATCCAGTCCAGGGCCGTTCCATGTATGCTGGCCTCATGTAGTCTGGTGAATAGTGTGTGGTGAGAGACAGTGTTGAAGGCTGCAGACAGGTTGAGGAGGATAAGGGCTGTGGAGTACCCTTGGTCCAGCAAGGTGTGGATATCATCTGTGGTGGCTAGTAGGGTGGTCTCTGTGCTGTTCTCGCTTTGGAATACGGATAGGGACGGGTCAAGGACGGCGTTTTCTTTGATGAATCGTGTCAGTTCCCTGTTGACTGCTTTCTCTGCCACTTTGGCTTTGAAGGGGAGGAGCTGGATGGGCTGGTAGTTCTTGAGGTCTGTGGGATCGTCCGTGGACTTCTTGAGTAGGGGCCTGACTTCTGTGCACTTCCAGCTGTCTGGGAAGGTGCCTGTTGTGAAGGTTGTGTTGATGGTGTGTAGCAGTTCGGGTGCGATGGTGTCCAAAGCTCTGTGGTAGATGTGCGGGGGCCAGGGGATGTTGGGGGGCCCCAAGTGGATGCCTTTCATGGTTGTGGTGGTGTCCTCGGTCGTGATTGGTGTCCAGTTGGAGATTGTTGGATAGATGGTGTCTCTGGGGGGTAGGAGGCCGGCTGTGGCACCCTGTGTAAGGTTGGCGAAGTTGTCATAGATTGCTCTGATCATGAGGTGGACGTAGGTTCCAAGTTTGTCACAGAGGTCCTAGGACGGGGTGATGGGTTCGAACATGGGCAACAGGTCTTGGGATCCTAGGTCTAGATAATGATTCCTAAAGAATTAGAAGGTGAAGGAACTATGCCCGAAGCTCTGTACCGTGATAGCTTCGCAAAGTCAAGTAGGGTATATATGTAGGAGCTTATGTTCCTTCCTTTTGAACACGTAATTAATCAAGAAGGATAAATCCCTATTGTCAGATATTTCGCTGATAGAGGGCTAATATTGCGGGCCTTTGCCGAACCGAATTTACCTGAGGAATACTCTAGATCTATTCTCAATAAAAATTTGGATGTTCAATTATAGTAATTGAAATGCTGCTCACCGGGACTTAATTATAAGATTGATGAAACTGTTTAGCCTTGAGAAAGCTCTGGCGTGTTCTGCCATATAGGGCGAAACACGAGTCGACTGTTTTCCTCACTGTCAATAAAAACTGGCTGTTTTCCTTACTGTCAATAAAAACGTATGAAATAAACAAAGAGTGAAATGAATTAACTAAGTGGCTAACTACTGGAAAAGGAATAATAGCCCTCTATCAGCGAAATATCTGACAATAAGTGTTAGAACTGGCTATTTCTGGTTGGCTAAGGCTGACGCCAAAGCTAGGCAGAAACCACCATTCTAGTCAGGGCAAGGGAGTCGCACGCCAACATAACCCCAGCTCACCCCCTTGGTAGCTTGGCACGAGCAGACAGGCTTATCCCGGAGGCAATGTGTAAAGCATTTGCGTATGCACACATTGCCTCCGGGATAAGCCTGTCTGCTCGTGCCAAGCTACCAAGGGGGTGAGCAGGGGTTATCTTGGCGTGTGACTCCCTTACCCTGACTAGAATGGTGGTTTCTGCCTAGCTTTGGCGTCAGCCTTAGCCAACCAGAAATAGCCTGTTCTAACATTGTTGGTCAGTGGTGTGGATTAGGACTTGTGTTTGCGCAGTGCCACAGCGACAGCTGGCTACATTACAAAACTCTGCAGTTTATAGATAGTCACATGTCTGGGATTATTGTTTTTGATTTTGTTTTCCCTCAAGAGTGTCATTTTCAGATGGTGTTCCTGCGCTTTATGTTTAGTGGCAGATGAGAGAGAATGACAGGGCGGGACACCAGTAGAGGGGGAGGTTCCCATAGATTAGGAATCCCTTGCTGGGTCCAGTGCCCAATCCCTGTTCCTGTCCCTGTGTGGGTAGATGGAAGAGAGGGAGTGTGGAGGAGGAATGGCTAGCTCGGGAGGGTGGTTATCCCCTAAGTGTAGTGTGTGTGTGTGCATTCCCCAGTATGGTAGGATCCAGTGGTGGCAGCTAAAATGTGTCCAGTGGGTGAAGTCCCATTCCCATTCTCAGAGTATGGTGCCTGGTGCTCAGTAAGAGGGGTAAAGGTTGAGAGTCAGAGGCAGTGAGGAACTGTCTCACCAGTCTGGATGGGGAGTGTGTGGATGAGTGGTGTCTTGAACTGGAGGAGTTGGTGTGAGTTTTTTTAAGGAGCTTGCACGGGAGGTGTACCTCTGGTGGTGTGCAGGAGGTCCTGCAGAGGCACTGGACAAGAAGGTGAATGTCTGGCGGTGTGCTAGATGTTTTGCAGAGGCATTAGGGAGTGATTCTAAAATTAGTGGCTTGTGTATCTGATGATCCTGTGCAGGGGAAGAGGTTCATGTGTAGCCCAGCTAGGTCCCAGTAGGATGGTAGGGGTGTAGGGGCTCACGTCCTGTCTCAGTGGAGGCGGAGTGAGTGTGGGACGGTGTGTCCCACGTTGGCCCGAAACCCTATCTCAGGGCATGGAGGGTTCCCTAAGGGAGCGCCAGGTCAGGGGCCTAGGCTGTACATACAGGTCATTTGAGGAGGATCTTCCTGTGTCTAGAGGAACGGGGAGTGTCTGTAACCAGAACTCCGGCGGTCCTGGTGTTGGGCAGTACCGCTCCTAAGTGGAGGGTGCAGAAGTCCTGGCTCGCTGAGCATTTGACCATTTGTGGGGCCTCTGGAGGTCATTCCCCGAGGAGGGGGGAGCCAGGTTCAGGTTCAGTCTGACCTGGAGGGAAGGACATCTGTACTCAGTGTCCTGATTGGTTTTGGCTTCCAGGGGTACCGCTCCAAGGTGGGAGGGTGCAGAACTCTGGAAGGGGGTGCAGAGGGACGGTGTACTTCTGAACCCGGTGCAACCTGAGGGTTTAGATCCTAGGTTGGGAGATTAGGAAGCTTCCAGGTCAAGAGGAATCTCTACCCAAGTGGATCAGCTGAAGAGACTGAGGGGGCTGCCCTTGCTGTGTGATCTGGGGCTCACCTGCAGTTTGTTGTTTCCACTAAGGTAGAGGAAAGGGGACTTTGCTGTGTGCTGTGTCCCCCCACCTGCTTGAAGAGGAACTGTTCAGTGTGCTTTGTACCTCAGAAGTGAAATAGTTTCCTGGTGGTAGACCAGTGATGGAGTGAGTTACTGATCTGGTAGGAGAATTGTGTTCTGGTGAGTGCTTCCCTGTGAGGGTGCGGAAACCCAGAAGTAAAGGTAGGGTGGGGTATTCTTGCCCGTGGCCTCTGGTCAGCCTGAGGGTATGGTCCCCCGGTTGAAGGATCAGTGGTAGTTGTAGCTACACTGAGAGGGAGAGTGGAGAATGGCTATGGTGTGCCAGGGGTACTGCCCCCCACTCTGTGGATTGGTCAGGACCTGTGACATTTGGAGGGCCTAGGGCCTGGTCTTGGCAGTGGATGACTAGGGAGTACCAGTGGGGTATCCTAGTTGGGTCAGAGAGTTCTGGTTTGGAGGTAACCATGTGGGTTCAGAGTGGTGAAAAACCAGAGGGTGTCCCTGCCGTGCGGGTCCATGTCCGTGTTTTGTCGCCCAAAGCAGGAAAGCCCATCAGTGGAGTGATTGGTCTACCCCGCGTTTTGGCTGGAAGGGGGTTGTGTTGGACCCAGCCCTTTTGGCAGGTTCACCCCGAGACTTTTTGCTTTTTCCTAGCCTGTTTCTGTGACCTGGTGTTGGTGATTTTAGGCCTCTGCGTACTTTTTCACTGTGGTACAGTGTAAAGTGCGTGAGCTCTCTGTGTATGTGTGGTGAGTGACCTGCCCTCCCATAGGAATGAATGGGGAATATGTATGCCCATGGTAGTTCCTGATGTGTGGGGAGTGCAGGGTCGAGTTTGGTATGTGCGAACTTGTGAGAGTGAATGCTGCTCAATGGTATATGCGGCATGATTGTATCTAGTGTAGAAGTGCCACTTCTAGAAGTTGTCATATTTGTGTAATTTGTGTCTGGCATGTGATTGGCTGAGGCTGGCTGGTGAGCCTGGCTCCAAGAGTCTGGGAGGGTCTGCCCCGGTGGTGAATGGAGTGTTTAGCATGCTGATGTGAGGGGAGGAGTCAGCCTGGGCCTGCTTGTGGATTCACCGTCTGGTTTGAGGGTCCAGAGTGAGGCTGGGTTTTCCTCACACAATGCTGGCTCCACCCCCTGGGGTGCGTCTGATGTCCCTAGCCTGATTCCCGATAACCAGTTCTAGCTGGTTCTTACACTGCCTGCACCCTTTAGACAAAGGATTTTGGGTATAAAAAGGGTGCTGTGACACTCTAAAAATGTTCTTGTTCTTAACTTGAATCCTGCCAGGGGTGTGCTGCTGCTTGGGCTCAGGGGAAGGCTTGCCTCCCTGAGCCCTGCCCAGCCCCTGGATATCTGATGGACTTTCCTTTTCCGGGAGCTGCTGTGCTCCACCTTATGTCCTGGACTATTGAGGTCCTGGGCTCCTGAAGAACTTTGCTAGAGGATTTCTCTTATTAGGAGCTGCTGTGCTGCCTCCTTGATGCCCCTGGACTTCTTTGGACCCTTCTTGCTGGGGGAGGTCATCTCCTTTTCTGGGGCCCCTGGCGCTGCTTGGGCCCACCAGCACCTTGAGAGCGCTTTGTTTCCATTACTGGGCAGAGCGCTGTCGTTTTCCCCTGAGGGAAGCGCTCCTGCCCTTTGTGTGGCCACCCTGCGTTAAGCCCTGCTTATATTTTTAAGTACGGGTGCCACCCCGTTTATTTAATTATTTTGCGAGTGGCCACCTCGATTTATTATTTTAAAGAAGCCGGTGCCCACCCGGCATTTGCCTCCAATTCACCGCCGCTGCCCGGGGCTTGAAATCGGCAGAGGAACACCGCCGGAGCTGCGGCCGAAGAACCAAAGGCGCCGAGCTCTCATTGGCGGGCCTGGGAGGCCCGCCCTGTGAGGCCGTGAGGTGATTGGTACGCTGTTGCGGGCTGGTCCCAGAGAGCCGCGCTCTGATTGGCGGGCCCCGGGAAGAAGTTGCCGCGTCACGAGGGGCTCATTTGGAGAGCCGCGCTCCGATTGGCTCAGAGCTGCCCTTCCGGTCTCCCGTGTGCAGAGGGAGACCGGAGATACTGCCGGCCCGGGCCCTGTGGCGGGAGGAGGAGAAGCGGAAGTATGGGCTGTTGCGGTGCTCCCGTGTGCTGAGGTTGCCCCGAGTGAGGAAGAGTTGTGGCTGCCCGGAAGAGCCCCGCCGCCCGGAGCCTCGAGGGCTCGACATGAAGCCCCGGTCCCGAGATGGGGGACCGGGTGAACGGCGAAGCAGGTGCTTTGTGAAGGCGGGGCTCCCATGAGGAGGCAGAGCCCCACCACGCCGCCGCCGAGGAGAGAGCCGCAGACTGCCAGAGAGCCGGTGAGTGTGTGCAGAAGGAGGGGGAGCTTCGGGGCACATTGCCGGTGCCCGCCCCCCTCCAGTGGTGCCGAGTCCTTGCGGGGGCGCTGAGAGGCCCCCGCAAGGCCCCATTTGTTGTTTGAGCCCTGAGAGGCTCCCAAGGAGGCATAGTTGTTCCTGAGAGCCCCGAGAGGCTCCCTGCCCGCAAATTATTGTAGAGCCCTGAGAAGGCTCCTGGGGCCATTTTTGGTTAGAGGGGGCGTCGGGGCACATTGCCGGTGCCCGCCCCCTCCGAGGCTCGTGGCTGCATTTCTTTGCTTGGAGCCCAGAGAGGCTCAGGGCCGACCAATTGTTCAGAGCCTGTGTGGCTCCCACGTGGCCCCATCATTATTGATTCACAGCTGCCCAGCAATTAGTGGGCAGCTGCCATATTTAGGCCTCTGACAAAGGGACACAGGGTGTCCTAGCCTTAGAAAGGCCAGTTGGTTCAGGGACTGCCACAGGTAGTGGCTAATGTGAGTTTTGCGAATGTGATGTGGTGCTAGGAAATGTAATGCCTTTAATATGATTACGCACCTTGATCTTACACCTCTGAATGTTTTTGGGCATCATTTGTTTTTGCGCTATTGAGTTATGTTCTGGCACCTCTGAATGTTTTTATGCACCATGTGTCTTCCTGGATTTTACACCTCTGAATGTGTTGGTTTATGCATCATGTGTTTTTCCTTCCCGGTACCTCTGAATGTGTTTTTGATGCATCATGTGCCTTGTTATGACACAGCTGAATGTATGTTTGATGCATCATGTGTTTTCCTTCCCTACACCTCTGAATGTTGTGATGCATCATGTGTAATGTGTTCCTGCTTATACCCCTAATTGTATTGTGATACTTAGGTGGTTGTTCTTTCTAGTACAGGTGGTCCTAGTGAGGTCCTGGTTCCCTGCGTGACATTCTCCTAAGGTGTTTAGGGTTGCGTAGGTGGTACTTACCTGTTACCAGTAGTTACTGGTTGTGATTTATATTTGCTAATTTGTGCTACAGTGATTTTATATCCTATATTCTATTTCCTACTAAGTGCTGATTCTGACAGGCGCCCACGTGGCCCTGTCCTGTGTAAATAATCCCTTGTGAATATTGCCCGTGCCAGTTGACACAATGTACATGTGTGACTTCTATCTGATGTGTTTTTACAGTACAGAAGTTATTTTTATATAACCTTGTGTGGAGTTCCTTTTGTGGTGTGCCTAGGATGATGTTGCTGTTGTGTGCTTGCGCAAATGCTTTACACATTGCCTCCGGGATAAGCCTGTCTGCTCGTGCCAAGCTACCAAGGGGGTGAGCAGGGGTTATCTTGGCGAGTGACTCCCTTACCCTGACTAGAATGGTGGTTTCTGCCTGGCTTTGGCGTCAGCCTTAGCCAGCCAGAAATAGCCAGTTCTAACAATAAGGATTTATCCTTGTCGATTAATTACTGATTCAAAAGGAAGGAACATAAGCTCCTACATATATAATAACCCTAGGACGGGGGGATGCCTGTGGCTTTGCTGCATGGGTTGGTGAATTCCACTGAAGAGTTCCTTGGAGTTAGTGGAGTTGGCGAGGATTTTGCTGTGGATGAAGTTGCTTTTGGTTGTTCTGATTTGGTTGTGGTAGTCTGTCATGGCGTCCTTGTAGGTGGAGCAGTTATCAGTTGTCTTGGTGTTCCTCCAGTACTTCTCCAGGGATCTGCAGTTGCGCTGGGCTTCTTGGAGATTGGTGGTGAACCAGGTGGCCTTCCTGGGGCGCTGTTTTCTGGGATTGCGCAGCCGAGCGAGCTTGTCTGCGCAGTTGGAGATCCAATTGGTGAGTCCTCTGGCTGCAGTGTTTACATCAGATGCCCTGGTGTGGTTGCCTTGGGTGAGGGTGGAGTTCAGCTGCTCATTGGTCACTTTGCTCCAGTTCCTTCATGGTGGGCGGGGGCTGTTTTTTGTACCTTGAGCTTATCGACGGTGAAGTGGACGCAGTGGTGGTCAGTCCATTGTGGTTGCGTTGTGTGGCTGAAGTTGATATTGTTACCTGCAGTGAAGATGGGGTCGAGGGTGTGTCCTGCTCTGTGCATTGGTGTGGTGACGAGTTGGTTGAGTCCGATGTCAGCGAGGTTGTCAAGGAGGATGGTGGAGTTGGGGTTGCTGGTAATTGTCAAGGTAGAAGTTTAGGTCTCCAATGAGAATGTAGTTCATTGATGTGATGGAGTGGGGTGCGATAAAGTCAGATATGGGGCATGTGAAGCGTTTCCAGGGGGCCTATAGATGAGGGTTCCTCGGAGTGTGGTGTTAGGGCTGGTCTGGATCTGGAAATGCAGATGTTCGGCAGAGAGGAAAGTTTCGCTGGAGGTGGTGAGGCGGATGGTGCTCTTGTGGGTGATGGCAAAGCCTCTTCCCGGGTGGTTGGGGCAGTCCTCCCTCTCGATTTTGTATATGTCCGTGATGGCAGTGTTGATTTCGGGTGGTGGAGGCAGCGTTGGTTCAGGTCTCTGCGAAGAAGACAATGTCGGGCGAGAGAGTCGAGTAGGTTCCAGATTTCCATTGTGTGTTTGTGCGCACGTTAAGAAGGATGCATTTGAGGGTGTAGTCAGTGCTGGTGTCAGTTGTGTCGGAGCTCAGGGTGGTGGTGAAGGTCGGGCAGCAGAGGAGGCAGGAGAACTGGCCATTGGTCGTGTTTCGTGAGGCCTGTCGACAGTCTCTGAGAGTTCCGGGGTTGAGTGCCAGGAGTGCGGCGGAGTTGTAGGGGTGGATGGATGTAGACCCAGAGTCTCTGGCGCTGGGCATGTTCGGGTCGTGGATGGGCGCTTGCCTGATTGTTTTGGTGACCTAGCAAGTGTTACACAGTGAGGTCAATCTCTCGAGAAATGGCCCAGACAGAAGTTGGGCTGGTCTTCTCCCCTGTTTGGCCCTCCCTCATTTTTTGATTATGTAAAACAGATGCTATTTTGCCTGAGGAACAAATCATTTGGCTTGGAGCTCCAGAACATTGAGGCGAATTCTGTTTCTGGAACTTCAAAGCAGACCCTAGTTGAAAGTTCCTGTAGGTGATTTCCCCAGCCGTTCATGGAGCCATCTGTTGTCAAGACAATGCTCTTAGTTACAGATTGAGAAGAAATCTGTTGATGGATTTGTTGGAAATCTCCACCACAGATGTTTAGAAGTTTGCAAAAGGGAACTAGGTCAATACATGATGACATGAGGCCTAACAGTGATTTGTAATATCTAACCATGACTGATTGCTTTGAAGACAGACTCTTTGCCATGGGTTTGAAATTTATTACCCTTTCCATATATGGAAATGCCTTCCCTGACTGAGTTTCGAGTACTGTACCCAGTAACTGGAATTTCATGTGAGGTTCTACAGTTGATTGTTTTAGTTTAGAGTGAGGCCCAACCTCAGGAATAGAATGATGCAGGCGGTTAGAGAATCCCTTGCAGTTGTCGAAATACGGGTACACTTGGTGACCTTGGCACCGGAGAAAAGCTGAGACTAGTGAAAGGTACTTGGTGAAAATCCAAAGCTCTAATTTGAGTCCAAAAGCGAGTGCCTTGAATTGATAACGTTGTCTTGTTATCGAAAATCTGAGATATTTCTGTGCTTCTGGTGGTTTGGTATATGGAAGCATACATCCTGTAGATCTACGAATGGCAGGTAATCGCCTTCCTGAATCATTACGAGGACCTCCTGATGTGCGACTATAAAAAAAGGTTTGTTTCTTCAGGTACTTGTTCAACTCTCTAAGGTCCAGGATTGGTCTCCACTGTCCCATCATCTTTCTTAATTAAAAGAATCTGGAGTAAAGTTCCTGATTTCTTTGGGATCTTAGTTTTTTTCAATGCCTCACTCGAGTAGCAGATGAAGAATTACCCATTGCAGCTCTTGCAAATGGAGATATGTTTCTTCTCAGGAGGGCAGTCAGGTAGTTTCTGAATAAATGCAGATGTATGAACTGTGTGAAAAATGTGCCTCACTCGTTTGTCTGATGTTATGGACTCCCATGAGAGGGCAAAAAATGGAAATTCTCCCCTCTGTCTTCTGTGTACAAGATGGTGGAGAGGCAAAGATGGTGAATCATGCGTTTTTTTTGGGTGGGTATGATTGAGAACAGCTTCTTTCATTCTGAAGAACTTCTATTTCCTTGCTTCCGATTGTGAATGGAGGAATATCCCTTCTCATTAGCCAATTGTCTCTAAGGGTAACATATTCTGCCTGAGCCACCAAAAGTGGACAAAACAGAGATATGGTACTGTAAAAGATCTAGGGCTAGATGTAGGTAACTCTAATTTACCGACTCATAAATACCGAATTTTACCGATTCGGTATTTATGAATCGGTAAATTATAAGGAGGGAGATGTAGCTTATTTTAAATTTTGTATTACCGAATCATTAACATTCGATATTTACCGATTCGGTAAATACCGAATCGGTATTGCCCATTGATTCCTATGGGCCTTGAAGCCCATAGGAATCAATGGTCAATACCGATTCGGTATTTACCGAATCGGTAAATACCGAATCCTGCAAGGGTGCAAGGGGTGTCACTTTGACACCCTCTAGCACCCCAAGTACAGGCTTGTGTGCCATGTGGCACACATAATTGCCCTAAGGGCATGTCTGTGTGTCACATTGCACAGGTGTGCATGCACAGATGTGCATGCACACCTGAATTCGGTATTTTACCACCCAATTGGATTGGGTGGTAAAATACCGACTCTTAAGGGTCTGTGGTACTCTTAGGAGTGTCACCTACATATGGATTTACCGAATAGGTAAATATACCGATTCTGTATTTTACTGATTATGTAAATTTACCTTTTCGGGTAAATTTACAGAATCGGTAAAATATAGGCCCCCTACATCAGAAAACCCTAATACCGGTCGGTAACGTCCGAATTTGGCCGTTACTGACCAGTATTAGGGCTCCTACATCTGGCCCCTACTGTCTTTACGGTATTTGTATCCACTTGCTTTCCAAATAAGTAGAGGGTATTTCAAGGATATTTGACTGAACTTCAAGATGGAAGGCTGTGGATCTTAACCAGCCTCGTCTTCTCAACACAGCTCATCATGCAAGCTGGTGAAAGCCTGCATTTGATGAATCCATTGCTGCATCAATTATGGCTGCTGAAATATTATAATATCTTTAAGGAAACTTTAGCAAACTAATTGTTATCTTCTTGGATGAGATTAAGTAAGGGTGCCATGTCATACCACATCTGACGAACCTAAAGGCATAAAATAGCCAGAATGTTGGCTGTTTTAATAGTAGTTGCTGCCATTAAGCTAATGTTTCAGTCCAGATTGTCTATACTCCTTCTATCCCTGTCAGGAGGGCCAGAGGATGGGAGAAATAGGGTTTTTCCGATATACTCTAAGAAGCCAGAGTTATCACAGTTTGGATGGCTTGTCAGACAGGCTGGGGCTGAATCAAGGACTTTGTACTTCTATTCCAGGCATGGTATGGCCGCTGGAAGAGTTGCAGTTGTCTGCATTAGCCTAAGAACTTCAGACCAAACTAAATCCAAGATTTGATTGGTTTATATAGACTTTAGTAGCTGATCATAAAAAACATAAAGGAAACATTGCTATTCCACTGACATCATTCGCAGGTTGACTTTCTTGCCAGCCCTTACCCTTAATAAATAAATATGAGATATATCATCTTGTGGGTTAGGCATGCTATTATGTTCTTTCGGAATGATAAAGTCATCTCCTTCATTGAAATCTTCATAATCTTCTTGTGGGAATTCCCTTTCCTCTTCGCCTACATCAGAATAAATAGATTTTACTATTTCCTCTCCATCCTTTATGTCTTCAGGAGTTGATGGGAGAAGAGGTTTATAGATTGGTTTTGGAGATATTTCCCCTGGATGTTGGCGAAGGTGGTGAGGGGGAAGGTGGAACAGTTGGGAGTACAGCAGGTATCACAGGTTGAGGAGGTTGACCCGTAGGTTGCTGTGGTAGTTAACAATGGAGAGTGTCCATTATGTAAAATAAACAAAAAAAGTATTTATAATCAGGGTAAGGCTCATCCTCGTTCATTTCATCCTCAAAAGCTATTTGCAAAGTAGCTTACATCGAATTGTGTTGGACTGTGTGTGGTTTGTGATTCAAGATCACTTGCAACCTCATTCTGTTCTGACTCCGAATTTGGGAAGGCAGAAAGGTCTTCACCCTTAATGCTGAAAAGACATGCCCTGCAAATATTGTCGCTGACTGTGCTGTCGTTGCTGGTGTTAACGTGATGGGTATCATCATTGATAGGGTTACTGATGCTGATGGTGATGTGGTTGATGGTGCTGTTGTCGCCATCATTGTCGACGGGCTCGTCGTTGAAGGTTTCGCCAACAAAACCATCAGTATTGACAACAGCGGGTGGGGAGACATGCATGACGCTGCTGTTATCCGTCTCTGCGTCGGCTGGGTCTTTCTTTGTGGTCATTGTCGATTGCGTGTTTTATGGGGATTTCTTCCTTCTTGTGGATAGTTGGTCATTATTTGATTGACATTTTTTGAGCACGGTTTTACCCAGACAGAATCTTCTAAACCTGAGTATTTTACTGCTCTAAGAGGTGGATGAAAGCTGAAAGAAACTTTACAAGTCTCCTTTTCTGTGCTGCCTTCATTAGAGTGCTTGGTACAATATTTTCCATGGACTCTTCTCCTGACGAGGCGTCTTCACCCTTAGAAAGAGGGGCATTCCCTTTATCCAGTACTTATAGTGCACGCCTTCTCTTGTTCGCCTTTAGATTCTTAGAGGTAAAAGGTTTTATAAATATCACAAAGTGAAAACTAATGATCAGAATAAAGACAATAAATATATTGAGGATCATCAGTTTAAATCTTCTTTTGCCCACAAGATGAACAGGGTTTGAAGACATATTTCCTCTCCCTGTGGTCCATGGTGACAGGTGGTGAAGGTTTGAAGGCAAAGCTTCTTCCTGTCACAGAAAAAAAGACGTTTTCCTAAAAACAACTCACAGTACTGTTAAAGCTGAAGATAAAGCTAGCCCCGTCCCAGGGTAGACCAGGAAAGTAACACTTGAGTTCACTTAAAGGTTTGAGTAGATTTTTGCCTAGGGACTCCCTCACAGAGGACATGCGGTAGAAATCTGAGTAGCGTGACCTCTAGAGGGATTAGGAGAACTGGAGCTTCTGTTTATTGTTTGACATTTAGGTTGCTCCAAATGAGGTACATGTGTTACTAAACAAACGTTGATCAGGTCTATGTCCATTGTAACACTGTTTACTGCTATTTAAATATACCAGGGATTGCCATCCTGATGGGGAATAATTCAAGCATGTGAATATATGAACGATGTTGGAGAATAGAAGGTTTCCATTTCAAAGAAACAATTAAAACAAGTTCAGAACTGCAGTGAGTTGGCTGTTACCTGGGACAGTCCAGTGGAAAAGGTAAAGGGACTGAGGAAGATATTCAGAATCCACATTACAGGTGATGGAAGCTCATCGATCAGAAGAATTAGACTTAGGCATCCGAAGGTGAGAGTGAGCAGGAACCCAACAATGCTTGTCAGTTTGGGCTTCCTCAGCAGGGATATCAGCAAGAAGCAGAAGCACATCTAGGAATGTCAGAAAAATATGCGTTAACAAAAAACGCTATGAAGTGAGTAACTTCACATTCATACCACAATGCAGCACCCTCACATCAATGATCTCAGAACTGAGCACCAACCACTGAATCTTATCTGGTACCATATTTTTAATTTCATGTGCCAAATACAGAAGAATGTGAAGAATGACATAGATCAACCCCTTTTGAATGGATATGCTCATGCACTCCTGTGGAATACAAGAGTTTACGATTAAGAGTTTCTCAAAAAAGACAAGTTTTCATTACCTAAAAAAGTAAAATCCTTCTTTACAGCTCATTAGCAAATTATTGCACATGCCTGCCTGCTCAGTACCAACATATTATAACTTATTGTCTGACAACCAGGAGCATTCAAAGGGACCCCAAAGGTATTTCGCAAAGCAAATCTTTATAGGTAGCTGTCAGCTTTAACTTGAACCTTACATATAGTCCATGCAGATGGACTGTGGTAGTAATATACTTCAGATGAGCAACATGTAATTTCACCAGAGCATGCTCCTTCCACATTAACTGAAGTGTTGTTATTACTCCAAGCCAAACATTAGTTTCGTGTATTGGACATTACTATGGCCTAACTGTATTTAAATGTGTCAAAACAAAGACAACCATAAACCAAATATTTGGTCTCTCAAAACTAAACGATCTACAGTCATTCACTCCATGGACCATATACACCACAGTTTCTTTAAATAAAACCACACTCTAAAAATTGCTTCTAGTATAGCCCCCAAAAGTTCAGTATGATCCATAACTTGCTTTGGCGAAAATGCATAAATGCTTAGTTTGTCAAAATATTATGACCCCAAAAGGAGCAACTAAAAGGAAAAACACATACTGCCAGAAAGTGAGATGCCTTAAAGAAGACACCACATAGATGTTAGGGTTTAGAGCAGCTAGTCCTTTTTTAGTGACCATGCCCCGGCATCACATGATCAATGACCTGTAGGATAAAAGGGTAGTCCTACCTTTACTCGTTGCTTGAAATCGCCTATTTTGGATTCCGGTTGCTGGCTGCTGTCGAGAACGCTAAACTGCTGATCGATACTCTTTTTGTCTGGTCTTCTCACGGGCTCGTGAGAAGAAACCCTGTTGCCTTGCCCCTTTTTGTCTGTTTCCTTCTCCCATCCTGGTTCCCTTATTGTGCACATTAGCGTAGGTCCCGGGTTGGTGTTTTCCCCATATTCCCTGTGCTTTCTTTCCCAGCGGTTGTGGAGGTGGGTGTCCGGGGGATCCCGTTCCCTTCCCTTGTTGACGGGTTACGCGGTGTGTGAAGGCTTTTGCCACCGTTCGTTAGTTAACTGAGTTGTGTACAGCGCGCTTAGTTAGACGCCTGTTCACGTCGTTATTCGCGGAAGTGACGTTTTGGGTCACTCCGCGAAGGCTATTCCACTGACGCAGGGATTGTTTGGGGATTCCGCTTCTGGCCAAGAAACGTCCCGGTTCCCTTTCGCTCCTCATATTTCCGAAGGGGTTTTTCTATGGAACTTGTTCAGTCCTTTTTTCCCCTTTTCACGAAGGACACAGCTAAAGTTCTCCCGTTTATAAACACTGCCATTTATTAGCGTTCCAGCGCTCATGCATTAAGTGTTCACGAGTGCCTTCACGAAGCAAAGCCTGCGCAAATAACCGGTAAGAGGGTTTGTTTATGTGTATGTCGGGGCGTGGTCATAAGGGACCGGGACCTGCCCTGTGGACAATGTTTACATGAAAGGTTGTCTTCCCTACAGGTGCAGAAGCGTGAAGGAAGAAGGGAGCAGTGTCCTAGTGACTCACAAAGGTGGTAGACTTGGTGTCTCATTAAACCACCCTCTTTTCAGGGCCATTGCCTTACTCATAGTGGTCATCCTGTGAGTGGCCAGTGGTCAGGGAAAGGGGATTGGTGTTTGCTACGTTCCTGCAGTGCTCGGGCTGGTTGGAATCCAACAATAGAAGACATTTTTCTCTAGAAGAAATCAATTTGTTGTCACTGTGAACATTAAACTACACAAATTATGTATATATAATAGACTGCAAAAACAAGAAGATGATGGACGAGCGCTGAAACATTTCAGACACTCACCCCCAGTCACAGATCTGGGTTGAATCCATCATCATTCTCTAGCTCACTTCGCCACCCCAGTTCAGACCCAGCCATATGCAAATGAGGCTTGACCCTGTTCCTCCTGGAAACAGTCCAGCCCGAACTGCCAAGCCAGGTCTTCCCTGGACCAAAAACATGCATCCTAAGACTGCTTCATCGCTTGCTTTCGGCAAAGAAAAAACGGCTTCAATGGCTTTATGCTACATAAAAAGAAACTTACATTGCAGGTAGACATGGTTTGCTTACTCTTATCTCAAAGTAAGTGCATATTAGATATCAAGTCGGACAGATATTCTTTCTTTTAACTCTACCTAGTTAGGATAAATGGCACTAGTAAATCAACTGAAACTAAACTATGAGGCAAAGCCTCCGTCTGATTTCAAGTAAAATATTTTGCAACTAGCTAGTAATATAAATCTGTCAAATCTAAGGGCCTTATTTAGTGTTTGGCAGAAAGGGTACTAAATTGCAAAGGCAGCAGAGTACCCTCTACACCAAACTGAAGGTCCACCCATCTCATTTACAGTTGGGAGGCCTTCAGTATGCCAGCAGCAGAGACTACTCCATCTCTACCACAACCATACACATCCGACAGCCTGACAGAGTACGGACCGTCAGAGGTTTTGCCGTTTATCTTCCCGTCCAGTTCAAAGTGTGTGAACAAATGGCAAGCTTTCACTGTTTATCATGACCTCCTCAAACTCCCATGGCAATTGGGGGGTTGGGGGGGGGGGGGGGGAGGGGGAGGAGGTCATTGCTTTTTCAAAAACTTTTCTATTTCAAAAACAAGCATTTTTGGAAATAAAAAAAAAATACCAAATACAAGTTTGACTTATGGGTCCATCATATTGACGGAGCCTTCTGTTACACTTTCAATGCATTTACAGGAACCATCGTGACCGCAGTTCCTGGAATTGCAGGAGATGTCCACTGGATCCACAAACATCTCTAAATTTGGCCGGGAGAGTACCCTGTCAAGTACTCTGCATTGGCAACTACATATACTCCATTGCCTAAACCAGGCCCTAAATCTTGTGATACCTTGCCTATGTGTTTATAAGGCTGCCGTGTTTATAAGGCTGCCTGCCCTACTGTAATCTGACACTTTTTGCGAGTCATTGCATAATCAATAGCAGGCAACTAAATAATCACTGTAAACATTATACCACAATCAAACATGATGATGATGATATCAAACATATCCATTCTTCTTTTAAATCTTACACTTCCCAAAATTACTAGTCCCTATCTGTAATATCTTGATTTGCTGCTGCATATTGTTTGTCGAGGGTCCGCATTCTATTCAACAATCACTCACATCCATCCCTACTTCTACAGTAACTACCCTTTTTCCTCCTTTGAATTCCAATCCAATTCTATTTATGCTTCAAAGCTAATATTATACATCATTTACTAAGCAACATACACTGCACACTTACAAAAAAAATCAAGGACAAATGTTGATACTCGTTCTAATTTCTAACTCACTTATGCCCACATGCATCAAACTGAATTGCATTCGCAAACGGTGCAAATCGCAAAATTCGGCCGTTTGCAAATGCAATTCATTGATTTGGGATGCATGAAGCTTTTTTGCTATTTTCGCAATTTCAGAAATCGCAATTATGTTGCGATTTCTAAAATTGCGATTGCATTTAAGAAATCGCAATTTGAGATTTCTTAAATGCAATGCATGATCAATTCAGAATTGCGAATTCGCAATTTGGAAGAGGTAAATTAGCATGAAGTTGGACTTCATGCTAATTTACCGAAAACTTACAAACATGCACAAAATTGCATTTTTGAAAGTTGCATTTTACACACACACATGTCCTTGGGACATGTGTGTGTGTAAATTGCACTTAAGTTTAATTTCAGGGGTGCAGGGAGGGGTTCTTTGGACCCCCCCTGCACCCTTGAAATTGCATTTTCAATTTGCGATTCGCAAATTGAAAATCGCAACTTGTGAATGCCTTCCCATTGATTCCTATGGGCCTCTTGGCCCATAGGAATCAATGGGAATGGGATTCCTTAATTGCGATTCGCAAATTGAGAATCCCAATTAAGGAAAAAAAAAGAAATCGCACAAATATTTGCGAAATTTTGATGCATTGCCGTTTGTGAATTCTTAATTGCGATTCCTTAATTTTTGCAATTAAGGATTCGCAAAAGGCATCATTGATGCATGTGGCCGTTAGGGCCTAAAAATGAGATTATTGGTATGAGGGTGGGCGGCATGCCAATGCTGCTCCCTGCACCACCAAGACTTGCTGCTGCCTGCCTGCCATGTTATAAGTTTTTTGTAGTCTGGCAAGCAGCATGGTTGGTCCAGTGGCAGTGCTGTTTGAAAGGCTCATTGTGAGCCTAAAACAGCACTACCCCGGGACTGCCAATGCATGTTCCTGCACAGGAAGAAATACACCATGTCATGCATTTATTCCTGTGCAGGAACTCGGGGTGCAGAAATACAGGGAGCACAGCATGTGTCCACATGCATGCATCCCTGTGCCCTGGAGCAAGAGGAAAGAAGACTTTGTTATACAAATTTAAAAACCAAAGATTTAGAAAAAATAGTTAAGACTCAATAAAAATCAATTACATAGAATCCAGCGACACTCTATGGCTCACAATTTAATGTATTCATATACAAGTTCAGTAATTCATAGAATACCAAAAAAGCAACAACAGTGCCCCGGGAAGGAAGGGGTGGTGCAAGGAATTGTGTGGGTTTGGGGAAAAATGGTGAAATAATGCTGGTCAGTAGGACCCAATTTCTAACAACAATTGTGTTGGCTTATAAATTCAGCCACACTCTGTACATAAATGTCAAACAATATAAATGCAAAAAGCCTCCAAAAATATAACCATTTAAATCGTATTAACAATATGGTTGTTTCGTGGGCAAGGTGGAAGATCGTCCACCTCTTCCTTCCCGGGGCACTGTTGTTGCTTTTTTGGTCTTCTATGAATTACTGAACCTGTATATGAATTCATTAAATTGTGAACCATAGAGTGTCTCTGGATTCTATGTAATTGATTTTCATTGAGTCTTAACTATTTTTTCTAAATCTTTGGTTTTTAGATTTGTATAACAAAGTCTTCTTTCCGGTCCTTTGGTAGTTTCACACTGGGACCACCTATAACTGTACCTTCTGAAACCCAGGTCCCAGTGACTGTTTTGGGTATACCTCCTTTTCTGTACCACTGGAGCAAGAGGAGGCACTTTAGGCCCCCCTTTCTTTCCTCACCACCAGCCTTTTCATGGAGGAAGTACCTCCATGACAGCGCTGAAGGTAAGGAAAGTCACAATATGCTTGGCAGTGCCTCAGGACACCACCAAGCATATTGCAGCCCTCAGACCACCATGAGACAGGCAGGAAATGATGGATCCCTGACAGCTGCAGCGGTGCAATGGCGGTTCGACCACTGAACTCATGTACGGCAGTGATTGGCCAACCAGACTCTTAAATGAGCTCTAAATGTCTGACATCTGTCATTGATTACTCCTTACCTCATCATTCCATAATGCAAACTGAGGTCACTGTTGTTGCTGCATCCTCCATCATCCTCCACTCCTTCCTTGCTTAGCTGAACCAAATCATTACACTCCTTCACAGTACATCATATCTTTGGACCACATCAACTAAATATTACAGCATGTTTGAATACACACTGTATATGTGCATATTATCACCTGCTAATCCATTACCACAAAACTAAATTTTTTCCTATTGAAAACTAAGATGGCAATGCCTGTTTGGAAACAGCATGATCAGAAGTCTTAACAATTTTGTTGAAGATGAAAATATTGTATGTAGACTTTTCATAGGCTTAGGTTAATGCTTAATCCACCTACTTTCAAAACCACATCATCTCTCTTTGGTCCTATCCACATCCTGTCAACAAATTAATTTCCCCATGACACACATTTATCACTCAACTCTCATGGTCAGCCAATGATTTTGCATCATACTTTTTCATCACCATTACTATTAGGGACAATAACCAACCACCTTTCTTATAGTGAGTGTCCCCCAAAGAACAGTTGTAGGCTCATTGTTTTAATACTACCTGCTTTGTGGCATCTGTTCTTTTGGTTTTTCCTATCATCCTCATCCCTCATCCTCATTCAGGCAACACTCAAATCTTCTTCCCATTATTTCCCACCATTCTACCTCTTCATTTGCACCCATCCTTCCCCCTTATACAATCCACTTTCCCCAGCCATTTTAACTGTGTCATTTGATTAGAAATTTTAGAGTGGCATTCAACCATTCTATCCAAATGAGATTGCTTCCTAGTACAATGGCCAACGCTCTACAATATTTGATATTAAACGGAAAAGAAATGTCCTTCCCTCAGGTAAGTTGTTAATGGAAACTGGTATGCTTTTAAAGAAAAAGTTTAGAAATGTTGAAAACCTTCAGTGAGAACAGGACCACTGTCTACTCTCCCTGAAGCTGCCACATTGATTTCCAAAGGGGAAGGAGCTCTAAGAGGATCCATTTGCGTTTGTTAATCAGTTAGCACTTTGACTTGGGAGATGGCAACTTTTTAAAGTAAGGCAACCAGAATTATGGAATAAATTATTTATACATGTGGATATGTGGTATAATTTGGAATGGACACCCTTAACATGCCTGTTCCAAATTGCAAATTTTAATCCATTTCTAAACCCATTTAGTAATGCAGAAAACGTTTCACTATGGCTAATGTGTAGTTTATGTGAATGATAAAACCTGCTTATCATGCAATGGATCATAATTATCCTTTTGCATTAATGTTCTGATGAAACTGTTACTGTTACATACTTAAAGCAAAAAATACTTGGGCAGATCTGGTGTGCAAGATGGCGTCAATGGGAGCAGTCGCTGACTGAGCTCTCTCCTTCTCCCCCTGATAAGCTATGCGTGAGAGCAGAGGGAAATCAAGGGAAAATGTAGTGGAAAAACTCGTTCTTCCTCGAGCGAGAACATACAGATGATTGAGCTGGAGAAAACCTGGAGAAAAAAAAAACGGGAACCTATGATGGTCGATGAAAGGAGGAAAAAAAAAAGACGACTATTTTTGAGAGCCCGGGTGGGAGCTGTAAAGTTGGAAAAAGCACACCCTACCTTCCGGACCTTATCTGATGCTTCAATTGACATTGATTGACATTAACCAACATAAGCTTTTGAGCACTATTGAGCCCTCTCAAGAAGAATTCCGAGACTCTCCGGTACTGGCTCAAAAAAGCTTTTAATTTTTTTTGAGTTTCTGGGCGTCGTCTCGAGTTGGACAGACGGGGCCTGCAATCCATCGGCAGCTTGCTAGAAGGAAAAGATACGGACTTACTGACCACGGTAGCTACCTTTGCCCATTCACTTCTCCATGCAATCCCATTCCCCGCTCGTAAGTTGGAAAGGAGATGGAGGCTGAGGCAGCTATTTAATCCCTTTGAACAGATTGGTGCTAAAGTGTATTTACAAAACCCGGCACGACTGAAAATAATATTCAGAGGATCTACTCGGAGCTTTACTAGCGAAATACAAGCAGAAAATTATCTTAAAGAAATCTCGGAGACTGCAAAAAAACAGACCGGGAATATGAGCTAGAACTAATTCTTTTCCTATGTGGATCAAATAATAGCTGTCAAAATAAGAATGTTTAGCTTATGTAAAATGAAGTGTGAACAATAACAATCATTACCTACACGTGAAATAATACACAAAAACTTTTGCTAGAGGAGTAAAAGAAAAGAATCCTTGATCTCAAAGATTTTTCTATGTATGTAAATAATACACTCACGCAGGGCTGGGGGGGGGGGGGGGGCACTGAGGCGCTCTGACCACGGGCGCCCACACCTGGATCTGGTTTGAGGAGGGTGGGGGGGTAATGGTCAAGGAGGAAGGGGGGAGGGAGGGTTGTGGGGTGAGATTGGGTGGTGGAAGGGTGGAAAAACGAGAAAAAAGGAAAGTGGTACAATTTTGGACAAAGATTCGATGAGAAGGACAATAACATGATTAGGGATCTGAGTGATGAGATATATAAACAATTAAATGTCAAGCATTACAATATGCACTATTAATGCGGGAGGACTGAATGACTGGAGGAAGAGGCAGAGACTGGCATTCTTAGTAAGGCATGAAAGGATTGATATTATCTGCATACAAGAAACCCATCTCCCATGGTCAAAACGTAATCTACTTTCACTGGGTGGCTTTGAGTTAATAGCTTGCTCTACACAGACGTCTACAATCCGAGGTGTAGCTATACTAATTCGAGGTTCCCTAGGTAAAGCAAGGAAAGTGAAGGCGGATAGCAATGGGAGATGGGTAATTGCTGACTTAGACCTCGGTTTCTCGTTATGTGTGATGTTTGGCTCCTATCAAGATGAGCCTGAAATATTCGACTTTTTAGAAACTGAACTTGTGGGTTGGGCTACACCGTTGATAATAGCGGGGGATTTTAATATTTCGGCTGATTGGGTCGGATCTGAACCATATGTAGGTCGGAAACCCAAGGTCTTTCAATCTATTCGATCTCTTCTGAGCTCTCATGGGATGCTCGATGTATGGGGGGCCAAAAACCCCTTGGATTCTGGATACACATACTTTTCTAATCCTGCCCAAAAATACACGAAATTAGACTACTTCTTGATCTCGTCCTCTGAGTTATCGAAAGTTGACATACTTAAACTTCCTAAAGTGGTGTCTGACCATAGCCCATTAATTCTTTCATATAGTATAGGTCAGAGGGAAAGAAAAAGCAATTCCTGGTCCTTTGAGAAAAAGCTCCTTAGTGATAAAAGATTTATAGATCATCTGAAAAATTGGGTCCCACCATTCTTTGCAGCAAATAGGTACAGTGCGTCTAGAAACACAGTCTGGGAAACTTTTAAGGCAGCATTGTGGGGTGAAACTTTTAGCTGTTCAGCAAGATTAAGAAAGGAAGATAGAAATAAGATTGAGGGTTTAATGAAAGAGTTAGTAAAAGTAGAAGAGCAACATATGACTGATATAATCAAAGGGGTTAATACCACTGAAAGTCAGGAAGCTTTATTGACAATCAAATCCGCACTCCAGAAAGAAGTAACTATGAAAGCCACAGGAGAATACCAATCAAATAGGGTGAAAAGATATGAGACTGGTGAGCAGGCAGGGAGAGCACTTGCCCTCACGTTCAGGCAGGAAAAAACAAGAAAAACTATTGTATGTATAGAAGAGGACGAGATCAGGTATACAGAAAGCAAGGACATTTTAAGAGTATTCGAGAAATTTTATCAGCAGCTGTATGAGCAGGAAGAACCTACTAAGAAACCAGGGGAAGGAATACGAGATCGGGGCCCACTTTTAGAAGACTCAGTTCCAAAAAAATTGGAAGAAGAAATTACATTATTAGAAGTAACAGTTGCGTTGCGGAAATTGGCCTCAGGTAAAGCTTCAGGTCCCGATGGGATACCTTTAGAAGTCTATAAAACAATAGAAACCGAAATCACTCCACTTCTGGTAGATTTGTTTAATGGGGTTATGTGTACAGGATCAACACTCGCCTCTTGGAAAGAAACAAATATAGCAATTTTCCATAAAAAGGGGAAACCAGCGGAAAAGGCGGGGTCCTACCGACCCATTTCACTAATAAATTCCGATACTAAGCTTTATTCTAAAATTCTGGCAAAGAGGTTGAGTAGGGTCATTGGCGGTCTAGTATCCCCATGGCAGCATGGGTTTGTCCCCGGTTGGGGTACAACGGATCATACCTGTGGGCAATATCTTTGTTTGATGCCCAGGCTGCCGTGGGGGGGGGGTGTCGCTATGATCCTGCTCGACGCAGAGAAGGCGTTTGACCGTGTGGACTGGAGCTTTCTCTGGGCTATTTTAGAGGCGAGGGGATTTGGTCCCAATATTATAGGGGCCCTTAAAGCCATGTATGTAGAACCAACAGCTAAGGTAACAGCAATGGGCGAGAAATCAGGGGTTAAACATATAAAAAGAGGGAGTCGGCAAGGCTGTCCCTGTTCCCCTATTCTATTTGCGCTGTATATTGACCCCCTTATACAGTGTATTCTTTACTGCCCAGAGATAGCTCCAGTGATATGCAATGGTTATTCAAGTAAAATACTGGCCTACGCTGACGATCTTGCAGTGTTAACAAATAATCCACAACAAACTCTTCCTATTTTGATTCAGATGGCTAAACTGTTTGGGGAAGAGTCAGGCTATCTTCTAAATGAAACAAAAACGCAGGTTATTTGTTCTAAAAATATAGCCAAAACTGACTATAGATTCGTCAACTCTGCCATATATTTAGGGGTAAAAATGAATGCCTAAGTTGAGAAAATTGTAAGCGAGAATTATCTGCCACTTATTAAGGATATTGAGAAGGAATTAAAAAGAATAGATGTGCTACACCTCTCATTAATAGGAAGGGTAAATGCAGTTAAAATGTCTATGTTCCCTAGAGTTCTCTACTTATTTTGGGCCATCCCTTTAGCAATAGAGGACAGGATCATGAAACAACTTGAATCTATGTTTATCAGATTTGTATGGCAACATGGCAGGGTAAGGCGATCTACAAACTTAATGGCACTGCCCAGAGAAAGGGGTGGGATGGGATTGCCGAATTTAAAGTTATATCATTGGGCCTGCTTGCTAACCCAAATGACTACTCTATTTCAATCTACATCTGTACCTGATATAACACTGGGTATGTAGATCAACAATGTCCGCCCCAGATATATAGGATGCTATTGGGTGAAAAGGCTATAAATGTATTTCAGTGTGAATTGGAACAAAGCTTTTATAAAAAAACAAGATTGAAGACACTGATTGGCGCATGGCAGGTTCGGAAAGCAATCATGAAAATGTTTAATATCCCGAAAGTCAATTCCTATCTGCAGCTGTATAACTCATCTCCTTTTCCTCAACTAAAAAAATGATAATAATTTGCTGATGTGGAAAAGGTTGGGGCTTAGATCCTTGGGAGATGTAATGGAAGAAGGTGTAATTCTGGTGTTCGAAATGTTGCAGGAAAGATTTGGTATTCCAGACAGTCAATGGCTGGTTTATGGTCAAGTTACCAGGGCAATTAAGGCAGTCAGGCCATGGATTTCACATGCAGCAGATTTTCCAATGATTGAGTTATTAAATAGAGGTTGTAGGAAGATTAAGATTTTATATAATTGCTTATTGGATCAAATTCCGGATGATATTGAGAAGGTTGAGTCTAACTGGTCGACAAAATTAGGGGATTCTGATGTCGATCTGGATCTTGCTCTCGTATTGAATAAAAAAATATTCTGGGCATCAAACCTTCACGCGCAACACTACAAGACTATTTTTAATCTTTAGCATACACCCGCGAAGATATTTGCCTGGGGTCTAAGCGAAAATGATAATATTCCCAGATGTAATGAAAGTCAGGCTGACAGTATACATATGTTTTCTTCCTGCAAACAGTTGGAAAATTGTTAAAAAAGAAATAATGAAATTTATGGAGGGGCTGCTAGGTCAGTCCATCGACCTATCCCCTACCTTAATTTTACTGGGTACAGACTCTAAGTTGGGTTTAGGTGAGGCTGAAAGAGATCTAATGTGTTTATCTGTTGCTGTACTTAGAATTTTAATTTCTGCGGCTTGGAAAGATACGAACCCTCCATCCTTTCAGATGTGGCTCTCGAGATTTCTAGGAATTCATAACATAGAATCCTGCCTCTATGAATATAAAGGCATGAGGCAGCGTAAGAGGGGTATACGCCTATGGGCTCCTGTAACTAATTGGAGAACAGATAGAAATGGATAAAAATGTTGTTCGTCTCCAATTAATTGAAACTGATTTCTTACCCTATTTATTTATTTATTTTCCTCGTTCCCGCTAACAAGATGTACTTAAAAATGTATGTAAATATATCAAATATTTATCAAATTCTTATCATGTATGTAATAATTGTTGAAATTTGTCCATTTATGTACCATCTTTTTCAATAAAAAAAAAGAAAAAAATACATATGCAACAACACATCCTTCCCAAATATAGGCACCAGCTATACTTTTTAAGCAAAATGTTTTCTCATTTAATAATTTATTGTGACTTGTACCTAAATCGGGAAGCCCCTCAAATACAATCAAACAACAGCATTTGCTCTGGTGCTATAGCTTTACTTATGGTGGACAGGCTCAAATGAGGCAGGAGATGTTAAGAGTTTGACCACCAAGACAGTGGATATAGCTTGTGTCACTGTCCATTATTGCCCACCTGGAAACCTAGGGGCAGATTTATTAAGAATGTACGCAACACAGTGCAGCAAGGCAAGATGCTACACTGTGTTGCACGAATGGGGAAGAGCTGAATCTGCCATATCTAATAAGATATGGTGCTCTCTCCCTGTGAAGGCACTCTTGAGGCTGACCTCCTTCCTGAACAAAAACAATCCAAAGAGGCATTTTCCTCTTTCTATGTGTGATACAGAATGCATAATACACAGAAAGCGGAAATAACAAGGAGACAAAAAATATATTTTCCTTGTTATGCCTTTTTGTGGTACCAGTACCAATTTCACGCAATTGCAGCTTTACAAACCTCACCTGGAATGGCGTGATATCCATAGATGTGGATGCAAGGGAACGCCAAGGCTCCACCCATGGAATGTCTACCACTTAAACATGTGATGCATCTCAGCACAATATGCTGTATTGAGTTAAATTTTATTACAAAGTCATGCAAGGCCACACAAATCAGGCCTTGTATGGCTTTGTAAACTAAGTCTTTGCATTGCCCTTAGTCCCCTTGCATGATGCAAGGACGACGCAAAGACTTACTAAATTAAGTTCCTAGTGTACTCATAATACCATAATATTCTTTCCTCTGCACTGAGCAAGACTTTCCATTCGTATATTACGAAAGGCTGTCTTAGTCATGAATGGATTTATCAGTATGCAAAGGATATGTTTTTTTAAATTGTAAAGTGTCTTTTGTATAAGGATTGATAACAAGTGAAAAGCCAGATGGAGATGAACCAGAGTTGAAACTGAGGTTTGGAAAGATTGGTTGCCCTTGTGTTTCTGTGTGTGACTTGATTATGCAATGATGCAGAAAAGTGTCTGCTCACAGAACAATTTTTGCTTTGTGCTCCATCTAGCCTAGCGCACGTCACTCTGTACCCGAATGGGACCAGGGGCCAGGACTGCTGGCCAAGTGCTGGTCTTTTCAATGGAGGAGCTGGGAGAGCTGAGAGGAAAAGACACCACGCTGAAGCTGCTTTTAGAGGTGAAAGTGAGGTTAAGGGAAAATGGCTTATTAATTGGTGGAGGAGAGGTAGAGACACAACAGGATCAGGGCTCGAGAGCAGAGGGCGTGGGGCCTGGTAAACCAAACTCAACAAGGATGCATGTAGGCCCAGGAAAAGAGTTAAGCAGTATGGTGCTGAATACACGTTCCCTTCAGAAACACAACCTGGAAATCTTCTTCTTAATGCAAGAGGAAGGACCAGATGTGTTAGCCGTAACTGAAATCTAGTTGGAGGCTAGCTCAGAGCCCGATATAGTCGCAGCCTTGCCCCCAGATTATCATACCCTGGCACATAGCTGGCAAGGCAGGAAGAGAGAAAAAAGGGGTAGCAGTGATCAGCCAGAAGCACCTTGCCTAGGAGGTTGCAGTGGCAGAAAGTTTGGAGGGGGCGAAGGTCCTGGGGGCGAAACTAGTACTAAAGACCACTTGTGTGGTGGCGGTGGTAGTTTATCGCCCACCTTGGACAACCCTCCTTTTCAAGGATATGTTTATTAAATGAGTTAGACTTGTGGACCAGTTACCAGCAGATAGTAGTGGTGGAGGACTTAAACTTCTGGTGGGATCAGGTACCAAGAGAGCCCCAGGCAAGTGGGTTTTGTGAAGGGATGGCCATGCTAGGGCTACAACAACTAGTGGAGTCTCAGACCCATGATAAGGGTCATATGTTTAATTTAATGTGGTACACTCATCCGCCAATTAGTATAACAGAGATTCAACCTTGTAGCTGGTCAGATCATTATCAGATCAAGTTTATAATCCATCTGCCCAGTCAGCCGGTGCACCAATCCCGTTGGGGGAGGCATTAAAGGATGCAATGCATCTATTGAGCAACAATGAGGATGTCGATCATCAGAGCAAGAGGTTTCTAGGTGGGATGCAGGAGGCCATAGACATGGTGGCTCCCGCTCAGAGGGAAATGGTAAGGAACAAAGGCAAGTGGACCCCTGGTATACCCCAGCACTACGGGAAGGGAAGAAAAAGCTCTGCCAATACGAAAGGAAATGGTGGAAGCTGTGCTGGGCATATATAAAGGAGTGAACACTGTGACTAAAGCAGAGTTTTATGAGTTAAGGATTAAAGAAGCAAGTGATACTCAAAGGGAGACTTTTAAATTGTTGAGGGAGTTGAGTCAGATCAAAGAACAGGAGGCAGTCCTGGATCCAGAGGATGGTAATACGATGCACAACTTCTTCCTAAAGAAAACTAGTCATGTTCTAACTGAAGTAAGAAGCACCCGGCATTGTCCATGTCCACTGATAATGAATGAGGTGCCTGGCTTCCAGGGTGAGAAGCTTTCAGTGTTCCCACCATTGGACCGCGAGGCCTTAGCAAGGGCAATGGCAGCAGCTAAATCTGGCCTGCCAGAAGACCCTTGCCCTCTCAAGCTGTTCCGAATGGCCTTTCCCATAGTTGTGTGAGCTGCTTTCCCTTCTAAAATCATCCCTTGTGGTAGGGAAAGTACCACACAGTTTTAAGAAAACCATGATAATCCCATGTAATAAGAAGATAGAAGCAGACCCTACCACCCAGTATCTAGGTTACCTTTTCCAGCTACGATTGGATTGTGGAAAAACATGTACACAGAATACTTGGAGAATTTATTGAGGAGCACCAACTGCTCCATGCTCGACAGACAGGTGTAAGGGCCCATCACAGTAGGGAACTGGTGATACTTTCGGTAATGGATGAGCTCAGGCTGGCGGCAGATGGGAACAAGCCCTTCGTGCTGATCCTGTTAGATCTTACAGCTGCTTTCAACACTGTTGACCATCAAGTGTTGATGGATCATTTATGGGTGCGGTGGATCACAGGTTCTGCTTTTGGCAGATCTCCTCCTTCCTGAAGGATCTGTCACAGAAGGTACAGATGGGTGGCTATGTATCTAGAAAACGAATACTCCTGTGTGGGGTTCCCCAGGGATCTGCACTGTCGCCACTTTTATTTAGTATCCATTTCAGCCTTTGGTGGCGGCACTAGCACAGCTGGACCGCCAACTGAATAATTATGCAGATGACACCCAGCTGTTCCTGCAAATTGATAACTATAAGCAAGCGCAGTTGAATGCGTAGAACATCTTAGGTTTACGATGAATTTGATGATGGCTAACTTACTCAAAGTGAACCCAGATAAGACAGAGGTACTCGCAATCAACACCAAAGGTAATCATTGGATAGATGTTTTTTGGCCCCAGGAGTTAGGTGCTACCCTGACATCTGTGCCGCTTTTGAAGAGTCTGGGTATTAAGTTGAATGTGAAGTTGGCAATGACCGGGCAGGTGACGACAGTCGTGGAAAGCTGCATGGGCCTACTTAGGCAACTTCAGAAACTTGTGCCTCTTCTATCTTTCTCAACAATGTGAACAGTGGTGGCAGCACTGACTGTATCGTGGCTGGATTATGGCAATGCTTTATACATTGGGCTCCCAATTAAGCAGCTGGGTAAGCTCCAAGTAGTTATGAACGACACTGAAAGATTAATATATAATCTACCAATACTAACGCATGCCTCGCCGTTTTTGACACAATTGCACCAGCTTCAAGTAAAGCAGAGGGCCAGGTTCAAGGCCATATACATTGCACAGAAGACCCTGTATGGGACAGTACCATCTAAGGCGTTTTGTACCGGGATGCTGTCTTCGCTCCTCCGAGGAAACTTTGCTGACCTGCCCAGGTTGAAACAAATCGACCATGGGCGGTTGGGCTTTCTCAGTCCTGATATCTCAGCTGTGGAATGGACTCCCGGAAAGTCTGCAAAGAGAAAACCCTCTCCTTCTATTTCAAAAGAGGTTGAAAACTTTTTTGTATAAACATGCCTTTGGACATTATAGAGTCTGATTTAATGTCTCTGTCAAAGATCAGCTGGTGCTAGGTGGCTAACCATAAGACAAGCGCTATGAAACTGCTGGTGCTATATAATTGCAACTAACATAACATAAAATCTCTTTGCAGTGCGTGAGTAGTTCATAGTCCCCACAGAACAAAGGTGTATTCACAGTTGTTTTTATCTGCCTGCCTGATTAATATTAACAAGCCAGGAATTCAACTGTGACACTTAGTGAAAAGTAACAAAATGCGGGAATGGAGGCCTTCATGGGGCAGCAGACCTCCATCCCATCATTCACATTCATTATGTATCTGCATTGTGATCCTACCCTGTAACAAACAGGGTCACAATGCCATTAACAGTGTAAATGGAAAGTTATTGAATACTGCTGTCACTGCTTCCAGGTGCAAGTGGCCTGCACAAGCAGGGTTTGAGCTATACAATTTTGACTTTGTGAATGGCTACAGTCTGTCCTATTCAGGCTCTTGATGACTCCAAGGCTAGAGGTACTAAGGGTGGTCCGAAGAGCTGGCAAGGGGTAGTAGCGGTAAGCAGCCATGACACCGCGGGCTTTACCCAGGGCTGCCATTACGACGTTGCTATTACAACGCAAGTCGTTAGAACGACTTGCGCTGGAGGGCGCTGTTGGTAAAGGAATAGTTTAATTTTCTATTCCAACACCTTCCCTACTGTAACAGGGGCTGGAGTTGGAATAGAAAATTAAACTATTCCACAATCTAGCGCATACAGCGCAAGTCGTTGTAACGACTTGCATTGTAAAGGATGCATCGTAATGGCAGCGCGGGGTAAAGCCAGCGTTGTCATGACATACATCCGGTAGTAGCTGTAATTCATGTTACCCATAATTCATGTCTATATTTATATACGTAAACATAAAATTAATCAAATAAAATTGGAACGATGGCATGCTATGTACTCCCATGAACGGAATTATGAAAATGGACTATGTTAGAGGACTTTTAGTTGCAAGTTAATATTCCTCTTCGATCGTTCAGTCATGCAATTTTTCTTTATCCCAAAGAATGTATGAGATGTTATAGTGCATTCCCTGCAAAGTCTTTCTATCAAACTGTTATGTTTTTAGTCTGATTAAGATAGTCATGAAGCTGCACTAAGATTTCTGCAGCATTTGTAAATTTTTTTTCAATTTAAGTTCTATTTATTTGAACTTATTTATCTTTTAAGCATGTGCTTTCTACATGGATGTCTCCTATATCTTGTTGATTATTCCCGTTCTTTGTGTCCCTGCATTTTCACATTGTGGGTTATGCTAACTTTAATATGCCTCCTCATTAAGGTCTCTAAAGTACATTGGATAAAGTACAGCAGAAATTTAAAAAAATAAGTACATTCTTTGTCATTGTATATTCTTTGATGCCCTTCATTTAGAGTGCATAGGGGCGTATCCACAAACAGCAATTTCCAGTATGTTTCGTAGTACCACAAAACACTATTCACAAACCTATGGGGGGACTTTACACCTCTGCCTCTCCTATCTTTTTTCTATGCGGATCTCTCCACCCGAAGTAAACATTCTTTGCACAGGTAAGTATATGTTTTTGTAATAAATATGAGAGGAACAGAGGCGAGTGGCTGAAAAATAGGGATTACTTCCTACTAAAGAGGAGGGGGAAAGGGAGGAGTATTGAGACCTTAAAGGATAGGCGGTGGGTTGGGGAGGGATCTCTCACAATTCATTAAAGAATAAATCTAGTCCGATTCACAAACTGCACTTCTAAAGTTACTACAGCCAAATAGGGACCCAAAACTCTAGTAAAGAGCTCCAGCTAAGAGATGAAGTAATTCTAGTACCACAATGGCCAACCACTGGACATTGGACATTTTTTGTCTTAAGTTCTACATCAAGAATAAATATATAATATTCATTTTCTTTAATATTTAACAAAAAATATTAGAACAGACTTCTTTCAAGTTCAGTAAATATTTTTTGCCTTTCCCTATATTTTACCATAGGGAGACTATGTCGTTGGAGGAGATCTCTCTATGGTAAATGATATAAAAAAGTAACATTTACTTTACAATAGGTAGATCTCTGCAGTAGGGGAATAGATCTCTAAATGGAAAAGTGTAAGGAAAAGTTCCCTATACTTTACCATAGGGAGATGTCCTCCTGGGTGGCCAAGATATAAAGTGTAGGGAAATGTAAAAAGTTTATGAAAGTTGAAAAAAGTTTGTGAAATAGTAATCTAGATGACAGTTATATATTTATTTTAAATATAGAACTAAAGACAAAAAGCTACAGCATTAATAACTAAGTTAAAAAAAGCTTTTATAAAATTATCTTAAATTACATTTAAAAGGTTCACAAGCTTAAATTAAAAATAAATTCCCACCTAAAGTAAAAACATTACATTACTTTATTATTCATTATTAGTCATTTAAAAAGATGTATACAATTTGGTAAAAGTAATTTAATCATAGTTTAATAAAATGTATAGCAATATTTTTAAATGCAAAATAGGTGTTAAATATTTTATAATTAAATAAAAAATATGTACTAGATTTATTTATTTGTTTAACATTAAACCATATTTAATTATATTTTTGAATACATAAAATAGTTTGATTTAAATTAACATTATTTCCTGTGGAATTTACATTTAAGTCCCTTCCTCCTTTAGTTTCTATTGTAGGGTGTGGCATTACATGGGTTTGTCCATGTGTGGTGCTAGACTTGTTACTGTTTTTTGTAGTAGTAACTTACATTTGTAAGTATGGCTCTTCTCCATTTATCAGTGGTGGAGACTTGTAATTTTACATTTTTCAAAAGTAGCAAAGTTACTACAAAGTGCATTAGTAAATTAATACATTACTCACAAGTGTAATTACCTTTGTGAATACCTCTGTCAGAGTCTTAATTAGTATTATCCAGCACACATAAACAAACACACTGAGATTTAAAGATGAGACTTACAGAGGCAATACCATAGAGGAAGAACAGGAGGAAGATCACAAGGTAACTGGAATCAAGCAGTAATGTATTCATTATAATTACTGCCAATAGACTGGCCATAATAAATATAAATCCAGCATATAGTAGACCCCAGGACAGCCTAAAAAGAGAAAAAACACAAAGGAATTACTACTTGTACAGTAAAATGTAGATAGTCAGACCAGAATTATCAAATCATTGGTATGAATGTTTCAACAGTCTTCTTGCAAGTGGCAACACATCTTGTCTAATGATCTATGCTTCGTAAAATTAGCCCTATCAGCTATCTATCATCTCAAATTCAAAAGCCATAATGACAACTGCATTAAATAATGGTTTTGCGTAGATATTAGTCTAATGGGTTCAACTAGATATTACCATAAACAAATTAAAGTCAATTAACAAATATTCCATAATTGCTTTTTGTACATAAGGTTGCAGAGATACAATATCATGTAGACAGCTCCTCGGTACACTGTATGGAATGCACTTAGTAGAGAATTCTCTAAGGAGGGCTACCCGAAGAGAGAGGGGCTGTAAGAGACACTTTCTTAATGAGACAATAGGTGGTGACTTAGGTTTGTGGGAACGTAAATTTGAAAAGTTTTGATTGAGTAGTATATTGAATATAGCATAATAGGAAAATATTATTGATAATAAAGGAATACGTGTAAGCCTAAATCAGATAATATTATTTTACAAGAGACCCACTCATATAAGGGAAAATATTGGGTGATGGATTATAGCAAGTCTTACAATGCAAGAACAAACACAAAAAATAATGAAACGTATTATAATTAACATATATAACCCCAATCAAAATGATACCTTACCCATCCAGAGAATGACTATTTAACTGCATAAATTACAGGCATCATACATTCTGAGTGGGACTTGAAATGCTGTAATAGTTCCAATTGATGAACCAATTATAATTAGGGGGAATATAAACTTAGATGCAGACAAACTATGCGCAATGTAATTTCAGTTTCAGATTGAATCAATCTAGAACAAACCTTATATCCAAAGATCACTGTTAATTTATTTTTCTTTCATCAACTACAGCAATTTTCAAGAATGTACTACTTGGGGGGGCGTGGCTAGCAGCCAGAGGGAATGGTCGCCTGTTAGAGCGGCTCCCCGGCCCTTGCCTTAATATCCGCCTGCCCTGTGTGCGCATCCTGGGGTCGGAGCGAGAGGCTCCGAGGAGGCGGAGAGGAAGAACAATCAGGCGAAAACCGGTCCCCGGAGGTGTTTTCAAGATGGCGGCTGCTGTGGGGTCCCGGCCCGGCGCCTAGATTCTCGTTGGCGTCAGCAGTGGCCTGCCGACCTGCCGGACTAAAGGTTCACTCACCAGATACCACCGGAGTGTGCCTGCTGCCTTTCCCCACTGGCTGGAGTCATTACATCGTCGGAAAGCCCCGAAATGCCGCGGCGACAGTGAACAGCCCTTGCTATCCTGACGCCAGGGAGGCCTTTACGCAACGCCCAGGCTTCTGGGCCTAACTCCGCCCTTATGCAACGCCTCGTGGACCTCCGCAGTGGAGTGGCTGCTGCGACACCTTGCTCTGGACACAATTGGAGACCCCTGAGACTCCACCTTCAGATTGGGGGGCTCTTATCCTGCCCTGAGCTCCTGCGGGGCCGCTGCACCGCAGAGGCGGCCGCACCCATCCCGACCGAGGCAGCGCCTACGCAAGTCCCCGCCTTGAGGCCTCCGCATCTGCCGCGTCGCCTTGGCTCCCGCCTGCTCCGGGCGGCGGCGGAGCTCCCACGACTGGAGGCAACATCATCGGGCCCCCGTACGGAGTGGCCCCCGCTGTGGACATACATTTTTGGCCTCCGGTCTGGTGGATGTGTGATGGGGCTACATATCCACAGTGCGCTGACTTCCTTCGTAGCCCGGGCGGCCCGGGGGCACCCAGGGTCCCTCATGGCACCCCGCATTAGTGTGTTTTGGTCTCGAGGGCCATACCCCGGAACTGCGACCACCTGCAGCAAAGCCTGACCCCCTGACCTTCCTTGGACTTTCTTACCCACTGTATAGCTGCTGGACCCACGCTATTGCATTCCACTTGGGGCCCTCACAGACGTAACCAACGAACGGTGTAACAGTAAGTGGCAAGCCCTTACCTTTCGTGGCGCCATTGTTTGACTCATTAACTCTGCCCTTGGTCACCCTCTTCACTGTGGACTCCCCAGAAATGGCTGTCCAGTGGGGGTAGTCGCTGTATGCTCTGGCGTGCATTGGGGAACATTCCTTCTATTGCATCTTGGTCCGTACCTTTGCCTACGCCTGGAAAAAGGGGCAAGTATCTGCGTTCCTGATGGCCTGTAACAAAGGAAATAAGCCATCCACCCAGAGACAGATCAACAAGCTTTCTTGGGGATCCAATTGGGGGAGCAAGGACGCGACCTCCGATGCGGACCCTGGGGCTGTCCCCCCTTCACCTGCCGCGAAGTCACCTACCTTGGAGGACGTTATGGAGGCGATAGCAGGAGCCCGCTCCTCTTTGGAAACCCACATAGACTCTGCGAACATTGAGGTTACCTTACTACGGGCCGCTCTCCGTAAAATGGACTCCAAGGTTAAAGACGTTGAGATCAAAACAGCGGCTCTTATGGACGATACCTCCACTCTCCAACAGCAGGTAGCCCAACTCCAGAAACAACAACAGCAAATGGGAGAGCTCCTGGATGATTATGAAGGACGGGCAAGGCGCAATAACATCCGCATCCTGGGGGTTCCGGAACAACTGGAGGGTCCAACTGCTGATCTCTTTGTTGAGAACTTGATCCTAAAACACCTCCAGCTCAGGCACCTATCCAACTATTTCTCGATCGAACGGGCACACAGAGTCCCAGGTGGGAGGCCGGAACCGGGAGCTCTCCCCCGTCCCATCATCTGTAGGGTCTTCAACTTCCGGGATCGGAATGGCATCCTCCAAACGGCATAGGCGGGACCGCCCTTACACCTGGAAAATGCCCACATTACAATTTTCCCCGACTTCACGATGAAAGTGCAAGCACGTAGGCGCAGCATTTTAGAAGTCAAAAAGGCCTTGCGAGACAAAAGTATAAAGTACTCTATGCTGTTTCCTGCTAAGCTGAGTGTAGAGGCGGAGGGCAAAGCATTGTTCTTTATGTCCCCAAGCGAGGTTTGAGACTGGCTTGATGGCTGGCGCCGGACAGGGAAAACCCCAAACAATTGTAAGACTTCAGATGACCTCTCCAATCGGAACCCATTGCCAGAGAGCCAGGAACTGTTTACCAATGTTAGCCACGATGACCAATGAGGACTCTTAGCGGTTCTGGTCTGGCCCTGCGATGTTTGCCATGATGCTATCCGCCTGCCCGGTCCCTCCTGCTGTAACTTTTCCTTCGGGCAGCGGCGTACAACCCAGAACTTATTCACACTCTTCTTGGGATCTTCCTCTGGTCCAGTTATTACGGATTGTCTAGTCCTAGTACAGTTTATTGCAATACACAGATGTGCACATTGCTATGTTTTTGTTATGAATCTTATCAATCACTATGATCTCGCAGGCCTCAGGCGAGAGGCACCAACGGCTCACCAGGTACCTCATCAATGTTTGGGAGGGCAACAGGCACTTTGCCAAGTTGGGGTGTGGATAGTTTAAGGCTATGCGGGCAGGGGGGCAGAGAGGGAGGGTGGGAAGGGAGGAGGGGTGGTTTAGGGGGTTTTCTTTTTGGTTCAATCTTTGTTCACTAGTTGCAGAGTCTTCCTTGAAACTAGGTGCAGTAATCAGCGTTGTCCGGCCCTGTGGGGCCCTCCACGTCTGAAATTTGGACACTTTCGTCCTCCTCTGGGTCTCCCCCTGGCCATACCTCTTTTAGCAGTTTTGTCCGGACGACAATGTGGGGTTCCCATATCTGAGGTCTTTAACTGTTTGCCACCCTACATGCCACCATGACACTCCCCTCGACTAGGGCGCTTACCCTTATGACATGGAATGTCATCGGCCTTGGAAGCAAGATAAAGAGGGGGTTGTATTGCAATATCTCAAGCTCCACGCTCCTGACCTGGTCCTACTGCAAGAAACTCACTTGATGGGTAACACTTGTCAGGCATTATACCGGGGGGGGGCTATAAGTTGCTCGTTCACGCAGGATTTACATCGGGGTCCCGAGGTACCAGCATTCTCATCAGAAAAAACATTGCACTTACCTGCACGAAGGCATGGGCTGACCCGCTAGGTCGCTTTGCCGTGGCTGAGGCCACTTGAGAGGGAAGGCAGTTGAATGTTGTCTCAGCTTACATCCCGCCGGCTCGTGGTAAAGACGCGTTGCAGGCCTTAGAACGACTCCTACTAGATGTTCCACAAGGTTCCCTAGTTATTGGTGGAGACTTCAATATGACAATGAATGATGCACTAGATAGGCGTCCCCAGCGCACTGCCCACAGGCAGGGATCAGACCTTTTAGACTTTACACAGGCAATGGGGCTTGAGGACTTGTGGCATACGATTCACCCGGACACCTCCTATTTCACACATTATTCCAATGAACTCAATAGCAGCTCCCGCATTGACTATTTTTTCAATCCTACGGCAGATGTCGGGTTCTTCCGCCATCCCAGGGGACTCCCTCGGGGAATTTCAGATCACTCCCGCTTACTATAGAACTTACATACCATTGACAAGCGACCCGGGGTCCCATAATCATAACGCCATGGCTTCTAAAAATCCCTGACATAAAAGAAGGCCTACTAGAGCATACAGAATACTATTTTGCAGAGAATGTTGGGTCGGTACGATCGGCTGTCACTATCTGGGAGTCCTATAAAGCTGTTATTAAGGGAAGGGCACTGGCTCTCAAGACTGAATATCTACATAAACAGAATGAATAGCTGCTCCAGGCTGAAACAGATTTGCTCCAGTTAGAATCGGCCCACAACTGTAACCCTTCTGAGGAGACGGCTAGCCATCTCCGAACCAAACAACTTGAATATAAAGCACTGGCCCTGGAAAAATCACAAGCTACACTCCTGGAAACTCGCCACTGGGTTTACGAACTGGGTGATAGAGCAGGTAAAATGCTGGCCTGGTTGGAGAGACACGAACAATGATCCAGATGGATCCCGTTGCTGGCCCGCCCAGATAACTCACACATGACAGATCTGCGGGTGACAGCGGAGGCCTTTGCAGATCACCTAGAATAGGTCTACGCTGTAGGGGCGCATTATACTGCAGAAGAGTCTCGACTACTCCTGAATGAAATGCATCTACCCTCTCTTTCCGAAGCTGACAAGGAGGATATAGAGGCAGATCTCACGACAGAGGAGATTGGGAATGCTCTTTTTGCTATAAAATTGGGCAAAGCCATGGGACCCAACGGTGTTCCTATTGAGTTCCTGAAGGGAATGGCACAGGAGGTAATCCCTCATCTGAAAGCTATGTTTGAGGAAAGCCGTGATGGTGGCAGTCTGCCACCTGATCAACGGTTAGCTTCCTAAGTCGTGATTCACAAACCCAATAAGCCGGCCACAACCTGCGGTTCATACAGACCGATTTCCCTCATTAATGCCGAAGTAAAGATCCTGGCCAAGCTTTTGGCTACCAGGCTTCTGACAGTCCTTCATTCCTTAATTCATGACGACCAGTCGGGATTCCTCCTGGGCCGGAATACGGCTCTCAACCTCCGCAGAGTACACAATGTCATGGGTAGGCAGCCTTATATACAGGAGGACGCTGCAATATTATCTATTGACACCAAACTTGCTTTTGACTCCATAGAGTGGTCTTATCTTTTCGAGGTCCTAGTACGCTTTGGCTTTGGTCCTAATTTTATTCAATGGATTTGACTGCTGTATACCGATCTTTGGAGCCAGGTACGCGTTAATGACCATACCTGTAGACAGTTTCCGCTACACAGGGGGACCAGGCAAGGCTGCCCCCACTCCCCACTATTGGTCGCACTCACCCTGGAGCCATTGGCCCATTGGGTCAGAGCTGATGCCTCCATTAGGGGTCTCCGTTGGAATGAGGACACAGTTGACAAGATTTCCTTATATGCAGACGATATCCTTGTTTATGTTTCCTCCCCCAGATCCTCCATTAACAGTTTATTACACGTCATCACCAACTTTGGTAAATATTCTGGTTTTTCCATAAATTGGTCCAAATCGGTGCTCTATGGGCTACACGGCCCACCACCTCCCCTCCCAAGGGGATATTCAATTGCAGTGGCCCAGGAGGGGTTTAAATACCTCGGCATCTTTGTTATCCCAGATCCCAAATTGTTCTATGACCGAAACCTAAAGGGCCCACTGCAAAGACTCCACAGCGACATATCTCACTGGCGCTTGTTGCCTCTGTCCCTCCCGGGCAGGGCAGCTCTTTTCAAAATGCTAGCACTCCCACGCCTTTTATACGTCTTACAGAATTGCCTGTTTCCCATTGTGACTCCTATTTCTGTGCGCTAGAAGGAGGGACGGTAAGCCTCCCCGCATTGCTCTCCATAAACTTACGCAAGGGTGGTACGATGGTGGTATCGCCTTGCCTTGCCCAATATACGCCTCTACCATTGGGCCTCCCAGCTGGTGGCCACCAACTCTTGGCTTCAGGGTCCACCGACCAACCCAGCTTTTCACCTGGAGTGGTATCAAACGGGTCGGGAGGGTTACCTAGGAGCCTTATATAGTAGGCCCCCCGTAGTCGATATGTGGGGCCCATGACACAAACAATAGCAATTTGGCACCATGCCACATACTTTAGGATGGTCTGACGTCTTCACAAAGGCCACACCGCTTTGGGCTTCACAGAAACTTGGCTCCCTTTGTCATCATCAGGGTTTTGATAAGTGGGACATGATCGGTATTTCCATTCTAGGGGACATATTCCACAAGGGTAAGCTGTTGACTTTCACTGATCTTCAAGAGAAATACGCCCTTACCCAGAGCGAGGCCTTCCGCTATCTTCAAATCAAGCATGCCATTCTCACTAATATCCCTGATCTCTCTTCCCTTCACCAGGCCTCACCACATGAGGACAGACTGCTTTCGGAGCCCCTCCAAACAAAGGCGATATCCTACACCTATCGCAAGTTATGTGACAATATGCCTAACTCCTTTCAGACTTTGAGAGACAAGTGGCAGGGTGACGTAGGGCCCATAGAAGACGACGAATGGCGGTCGGCACTGATATCCCCCAGGGAAACGGCAATCAATCACCGTTTCAGACTGATACAGCTGAAATTACTGCATAGAGCATACATGTCCGCTCCCCTCCTGGCGAGGATAGGTCGGCGCACAGATGATATGTGTCTCCGGGGTTGCGGCCTCGTGGGCTCCTTCTATCATATCGTGTGGGACTGTCCCGTAATTCAAGACCTATGGGAGAGAGCGAACCAGAAAATGACAGATGCATTGGGAAAACCAGTCCCTTTGTCACCTAAGGGAGGGCTCCTTAACATCTGGGATGCCACTTATCTCACTGAAATGGAACTGCAATGGGTGGCTCTCGGCTTTCTGCTGGTGAAAAGCACAATAGCAATGCAATGGGGCGCCCCACAGAAACCTCTTTTGGTGGGGTGGGTTGCTGAAATGGATAAATGCATATTGGCTGAGAAAACTGTATATAAGGTCAGGGGGTGTCCTAAGAAATGGGACAAGAAATGGGGACAGTGGAATATGTACAGAGGTGAATTATGTAGCTCCCCCACAGTTGATATGGCCATGGCCAGGGACGAACGTCTGTGATTTAAATAGCTTCTTGAGGTATATTAGATCATGCAAATAATTATATTACACTAAGAGCCTAGATTGTACAATAGTTCCTCAATGGAATAAAAAAAATCTAATGGAATCCCCTGCTAGATGAGATGTACTGGCACAAGTCTGGGGAACATATTTAATTGTTTATATGAACTATATTAAATCAGCAGACATTAACACCAAGGGAGATAAATTTAAAGGATGAACTCGAGGTCTGACTGCTCAATACTTGATTAAGCTATTCAAGGAAGGGAATCCTGGCGTTCAAACATTTGAGATGAGATAATTCAGTAAGATTGACTTATGTTCGACACAGGTATTGTGCAGCTTGCGCTAGTTATATTAGTAATCAGTCTAAGAGTCTGAGATCTGTGAAAAAGTCGGAACAACATTGGTGCAATTCATATGAAACAAAGAAAAGGTAAGGGTCATATTAAACAAGTAAGAGATGCAAAGCAGAGTTAATTAGTAAGAAAAGAAATACAAGTATGTCTTTATTTGAGACATTTTATGAATGGATATATAAAGAAAAATACAACTTGCATTTGGAGAACAGTCAATATGTTTGTTTACATTAGCCCAGTCCCACAAATGTATTGATTCTGATCGAGAGGACGTAGAGAAGAGATAAAAGAGAATTAAATTATAGATACAACCAGAAAGCTAAAAAATGGTAACACAGTAGTATTAAATGGCCAACCAACAAAATCTATGAATACGTTTTGTCAATTTTGGATAAACACTTACTATCCCTCTTCATTATAATTCAAAAACAGCTAAAACCTGAACAAATTGAAAATATACAAATGTATTAGTGTTCAGGAAACAAATACAAGATAATAATGAATATTTATCCTGCAGGCCACTTTTTCTACTAAATTGGAATGCTAACCTATATGCAACTATGAAAGCAAAAAGGCTAAATAAAGAAATGTGTACTGTATCTGCTCTAGCTAACAATGTCACATGGGGATATTTGAAAACATATGGAGGATATCGTGCAGTAATGTTTATGCCTCTTCACACATGAAGCAAATGTCAGTCATTAAAGTTGTTGCCAGAAAGGAGTTTAATAGGGTAAAATGGAGATGTCTCTGGTAAGAAATTCAAAGATACAATTTTGGCTTGGTATGTACTATATGATTAAGTTCACTATATCAGAACACAGAAGAATACGTGTTAAAAAAAAATCAATGTAAGCACAAAAAATAGAGACCAGTTGTGGAACATGACTAGGATGGCCCTTTCACCTGGAATATTTATTTTATATATTAAGCCTCAAGCAATCTGAATTATGCTACAGTCATTAATTTAAAATGGGGTAACACCAAGGGAATCTTTACATAGCTGATCTAACATCTCATATGTCTCTATATTCTTATCTGTGCTGATACCAAACCCCCTTTAGCTCAAGAGTCATCTGGGCTGCTTTCTGTCTGCAATGATTTGAATGAAAACATATTGAAGTCTTACCAATTTTCTGAGCAAAAGGTTTACTGATTAAGTGACAGACCTGAAACCCTAAAGCGTTTGCGCACTCTCCATCAAACATGGAAATATTGGCCTACACCAGATTGGTACATTTAATTTACTTATAAGTCCCTAGTATATGGTACTACATTACCAGGGACCTGTACATTAATACTGCAAGTGAGCCTGGTATTATGCTACCTTTAAACCTTCTTAGGCCTGCTGCTGCAGCCTGTAGTGCAGTTTTAAAACTACCAATTTGACATTGTAAAATTAACCTTTTGCTAGTCATAAACTTCCATTTGATCATACATATATGTCACCCTTATGGTAGCACCTAATCAGCCCAGAGGGCAATGTGCATTGTATTTAACAGGCAGGGCATGTGCCTTTCAGTTTTACATGTCCTAGTAGTGAAAAACTCCCAAATTCATTTTTCACTACTGTAAGGACTACCTCTTCCATAGGATAACACTGTGTTACATTCAATGTGCTAAAGTTTGATTGGGAACAGGTAGGAATTGTTTGGTCTCAACTAAGTTGTAATTTAAAATCCTCTTGAATGGTAAAGTTGGATTTTAAGCCAGAATTCTGCTTTTAAAAAGTAGGCATTTTCTTAAATGTATTATCCTAACTATTTGGTGCCTGCAGACTTTATCCTGATTCACATGACTGTGAATATCTTGGCAGTTGGCCTTTGTGCATTCCTTCTATTCTTACCAAACAGTGAGACAAAATGGACCTAGGTGTTGGCAAGATGGGCCATCCTGCCACAACGGGTTAGGTGTTGATGTTCATGTTACCTGCCCCACTTACATTTCAAGAGACTTGCCTCGAACACATACACAAAGGAACTTGACACCAGTCTTTTTTCACCCTAGACTACTTGACGCATGGGCAGGAGAAGGAAGGAATTATCCATACCCAGATGTGGGGGTACCCTAGATGTTCCCCTCACCTTAAAGGCTGGCTACAAGAATAAATATTGGGCCCTCAGACCCACTCCTCAGTACACCGCTGGACCTGCGGAGGACACCCAGAAGGACTGCCTCGTACTTCATAGGACTGCCCTTCAGCTTGAGGTCTGCTAAGAGGTCTCCCCTGCTGCTATCAGAGGACTGCCCTGCTGCTTGAGGCCTACCTTGCTGCTTGTTCCCAGTGCTACCAAGGTCTAGTTGGCTGGCTTCCTGTGTGAGCTACAGAGATATAACAAGCTCTAGAGAGCTTGAACCCTACAGCTGACCTCTTCCTGGAGTGCTGACATCCACACATTGGGACTTGTGGCCTGAGAATCAACGGAAGACCGATACCTACCTGCTGGCCGATCTACCAGGATGGCCTGACTTTATGGTAGCTCCTGCCACATTTTTCTTTAAAGCTTCAAATCCTGTTCAGTTTGACCCCTCCGAAAGGGTATCTGCATTGTGGAACATTTGTGATCTGCAGCCTGCAATTTCAACCCACTGTGGATTTTCGTCTTCCAAAATTGTGGCTAAGTATAAATGTACAAAACTTCACCGCAACTTTGTCCAGGGATTCCTCACCATATCACCTTCTCCTGGGACACTGCTGACTGCTTTGCGTCTCTGCACTTCACCTTCTCAGGAACATTTCTTCGAAATTTCTTCTAAGTCCACAGGTAAGCCAAGACCAGGCCCAATTCATCTGGTATACCCGAAACATGTTCCGTTGCGATCGGACGTAACTTTTGAATTTGCCCATTCTTGCACCCCAGATACTCTCATTCGGCAATGTTGATCTGTTAGGCAATATATTTCACTAAAAAATTCACACATTTTTAAGACCTGTTCTACAGATTGGATTTAGTTTGTTTTAGCGTCATGTTATTTATTAAAATGTTTTCTTTTTCTACATTGGTGTGGGACGCGCGCAGACCCCGGATAATGACGGTGTGAGATCTTAATAATTAACCGGCACTTAAGACCGGGAGCTACTCGGACCCTTGGCCCAGACGTGCACTGTTTGTTATAACTGTGTGCTAACTTTTAATTTTTCACTTTGCACGGTGCGTAAGTCTGGGTTTCTGCAGCTTTACTCAGCCGCCCGGCCTGCTTATTCTTACTCGACGGGCATTTGTCTGAGGATTCCCTGCCATCATACTCAGCAGCCCCGGTACTTTTCATCTGTTGGCTCACCTCTTGTTCTCGCCGAGCAGAGCTCTGTCCCCGCCGCCGGTGCCTCATTGTCACAGCCTGATCCAACGCCGGGTTTCCCGTTCGAGCGGAGGGCTTGTGATGAAACGAGTCACCTGACCACGCTACAGCTGGACTAGGGGGGCAGAGCTCGACCTGAGGCGGTACTCTGGTGGACTACAAAGCCCACATGTCATTCTGGTCGCGCAGCGGACGCACGCAGTGGGCGCGCCGGTGGCATGCTGATGGAGCGCCAAAAGCAAGCCTGTCTGCGCCCGTCCGCGGCCGCCCGGGGCCAGGGGCATGTCACTATGCCCGCTTGCTGACTTATTCCTCAGCCCAATTGCGCTCCTATCAAGGCCCCTGGCCACTAGGTCCTTCCACTCTCGTGCACATTGATAACCTTGATCTGTCCCTACCCCACCTTCCTAGGAGTTCCCCTCAGGCTATGCAATTACCGGCTCCCCTTCCCACCTCCGCAGTGCTTAGCCCCCCTTCACCTACCCGTTCCACCCCTGTTATTTCTGTTTTTCTCCTCAATACTAGGTCAGCAGTCAAACATCACTTGGAACTTTTTATTTTTTTAGGTTCCCATCAACCAGACCTTTTGTTTCTTACCGAAACCTGGTTTTGCTCTGATTCTCTGCCTGACGTTCTGGCTGCCCTACCCCCTCCCTACTATGTCCTCCGGGCCGACCTACCCGCAGGTAAAGCTGGAGGCGGTGTTGTCATGATAGTCCACTCTAACTTTCACTTCCAAGTTTTATCATTTCCCTCTATCACATCAGTTGATTCTCTGGTCGTCCGATCTGCTTCCTTCCAGGTCCCTCTTACCTGTGTGCTTATTTATCGCCCCCCGCAACCTATGCCACATTTCATCCCTGCAGTCCAGGAATTGCTCGCGACCTTGGTTGTGAACAATTCCTCTGTGCTGGTTCTGGGCGATTTTAATTTCTGGCCTACTGATCCTCATGAGGATCTGTCGTCCAAAAACTTCACTGAGCTGCTTCTTAATTTCAATTTCACCCCATATATCCACATCCCCACTCACACTCAAGGTCACATCCTAGAATAAGTTTGGTCTATCAATGTCCCCATTTCTTCCCCGCTGGTCACACCCTGCCAATGGTCTGATCATTCGTTTATCTCTTTCTTTTTGGACCAAAGCATCATCAGGAAACCCTCTCTTCTGAGCAACACTTGGGCACGGAACTGGAACCATACAGACATACCGGCGCTCTGCTCCTCCCTTTCAGCTTCAGCCCCCAACCTCGAAGGGGTATCCTCTCTCGCACAATCAGATGCCATTAGTAAATGGCTATCCGCCGAATGCGACCGAGTGGCTCCCCTTAAGCGTGTCAGAATTAGGCGCGCTCATGACGCCAATAGATGGTTTAATGTGGAGCTCAAGGGCAAAAAACTTGCACTACGACAGGCAGAACGCGCATGGAGGCGCAGTTACTGCCCTACCCTTAAATTACAGTTCTTTACCCTCCTTCAAGAATACAAAAAGCTATCCTGCAGGCCAAATCTGATTACTTTTCCTCCAAGATCTTATTAGCCGAAAACCAACCTAAGGAAATTTTCTCCATAGTCCAGGAATTAGCATTCACAGACAGAGTAGCGCCCAAACCTGTTCCCTCCCAGTCCCTTTGTGATTCCCTCAATGACTATTTCATCGAGAAAATCACCCTGATCAAGTCTAACATCTGACCTCCCCACCTTCCTTTCTTTGCCCTTCACCCCCACTCAACCCAGCCTGTTTTGACCAATTCCCTCTGATCACTAGAGATGCCTTGTTAAAATTACTGTTCAAAGTCAAATCCGGATCTCCCTCTGACATCTGTCAGGTTCACATTTTGCGAAAAATCTTTTCTGCCTGTCCTCTCCCTCCCTTAACCTTCCTGAATGACTCCCTCAGGCAGGGCAATGTCCCTGATTCGCACAAATCTGCTAGAATAATCCCCATCCTTAAGAAACCCGGTGCTGACCCATCCTCAGTTCCCAACTACCGTCCCATCTACCTCCTCCCCTTCCTAGGAAAGATCCTTGAGTGTCATGTCACCAAAGCCCTTAGCTCATTTATTGAAGAAAGCCACTTTTTAGCTCCTTGCCTGGCTGGTTTTCGCCCCTCCCACTCTACGTAGTCTGTGGTCCTCTCCGTCTTAGACGAACTCAGAGGGGGAGCAGACACGAATACACCCCAAGCCCTGGTCCTTTTGGACCTATCTGCTGCCTTCAACACGGTGACCATTCCATCCTTCTCGACCGTGTCGGGGGCGCCGGCATTGGGGGACTTACTTCCTTTTTGCAGAACTGCACCCAGGCCGTTCAGCTGGAGGGTTTCTCCGCACCCCTGCGGGATCTCAGCTGCGGGGCACTTCAAGGCTCCTCCCTTTCCCTCCTCCTCTTCAATATTTACATCTTTCCTCTCATTTTCCCCTTACAGCAAATGGAGGTCACAGTATTTAATTATGCCGATGACCTCCAACTGATCTTTAAGCTCTCTTATTCCTCTGACTCTATTCACAACTTCCAGACGGTTATGATTTTTATCAAGGACTGGATGGACTGCAATCACCTTAAGTTAAACCCCGATAAGACCGAGCTGGTACTAACAGGTGGCAGCTCCAGCCCCTGGTCACCTTTGTTTTGGCCCTCATCTCTTGGTACCCCCCTCACCGTCTTCCTCTGTCAAAACACTAGGAATCAAACTCAACAGTAACCTTATTCTGCATTACCAAGTCAGCACTGAGGTCTCTTCTTGCTTCCTAACCCTTTGCACTATCCGTAAAATTTCCCGTTTCTTTTCTTTCTCAGCCCTCAAGCTTATCCTGTTGGCCATGGTCATGTCCCGACTTGACTATGGTAACGTTCTTTACTCTAGCATCCCAGCCTATGACCTCCATCGCTTGCAGCATATCCAAAACCACGCAGCCCGATTACTCTATAAACTACCCAAATCTTGCCATGTCACTCCCCTTCTATAAACTCTACACTGGCTTCCCATCCGACAGCGCGCTCTCTTCAAGATGGGTTGCATGACCTTTCAGGCCCTAGCTGGCACCGCCCCCGCCTTCATTAATTCTCAAATCAAGGCCTACATTCCCAACCGAGAGCTGCGCTCGTTCACTCAGTCTCTGCTCTGTATCCCTCGCTTCAAAAAAAGAGATCTGGTGACCTGAAGTTTTCAATCTTGGCTCTGCTCTTCTAGAATTCTCTTCCCCTGTCCATCAAGCTTTCTCTCCCTAGCTGTCCTCCTCCTTCTTTTCCTGGGTCCACGTCCCCAGCGCCATGAAACCGCACGGTGGCCGAGCGCTTTATAAGTCTTTTAACTTCAACTTCATTTTTCTAGTGTTAATTTTTTTTTTTGATGCTGGTTGTAGGATGTATAAATAGTTACTGCAGTTAATTCTGACTGTTTGTGCCAAGTTACCAGAGGGTTAAGCAAACTGTAATTTATTGACTTTTGTCAATCACCATGATAGGAGTTGTGGTTGTTGCTTGAGAAGGGCATACACCCCTCTCAACAAAAACCCTCAGTTTCCTGCAATAAGCCAAATAATGCCAGAGATAAGTGGGACCCTTTCTGTGTACCTCTAGCAATTTTATCAGTGCAATTTTAATGTATCAGTCAAACTGCCATTAATGCATATATTGGCTAAGTCATAGCAGTATGCAATGACTTCAAAATTTCCTCTCGAATATCATATGATTTTAATTGAGATCACACAAAATCCCAATTGACATGGTCAAGGACCTGGACGTATTTAAGTTGTACAACAGCAATGAGTTTGAGTGCCAAGTCACTTGTGCTGATTAGATTGTGAGTGAGGTCACTCAATTCTCTTGGTGGTATCAAGTCCTTTTTACACAGAGCCTACAGTGCGTGTGCTGCAGGATGATCTGCTGTATTTCTTTGTGAGGTCTGACTCCTCTCATCACTTTGGATTGGCTTTTGTCCGTCATTTAAAAATAATAGCCTCCAAATGGCTAAAGGTTAATGCATGCCTCACCTTTTTTCAAAAGATAACTCCCATGGAGTTTTGCTGCGTGAACAAGCAGTAGCGTGCAAGCTGGTTGCGAGATTTTATCTTGCTCTTATTATCATTGCGTGTATTAGTCATATGCTGGGCTAAGAGCCAGCGGCATAATGACAGCTGCTTTCATACATAATCAGCACAGCAACAAGTAAATGTGTGTGCTGCGGAGTCCCCTTGCGGGCTGCACCATAAGACGTGAGGCAGACTGTCTGTGATGAGTTTAACAAGGGGAGATGGCAGTGTTAAGCATTCAGCCACAACTATTGAAAGGCAGAGCATCATGAATTTAGCATTTGCTTGTGTGATTGTCCGTCTACCCTCATCTCAATGTTGGTTTTCCGAACATCCCCGTGTTAATATTTTATGATGCGGAGCCACGTTGTCCATTCGATTGCGGTGGGTTACAGGCTTTAATTTCTCACCGATGACCAGAAAAGCAAGCATTGGCATAGCCAATAGGTCTGGCCTTTGGGACCGTATAAGTGTTTAGCTATGCAACAGTTGATGTTGTTGCACCAAGGATATTGTGCTGGATAACTAAACACTTATAAGGCCCCAAAGGCGAGACCTATTGGCTATGCCAATGCTTTTTACTACCTTCCTTTTGGCCGACTGCCTGCTGCTTTGCTTAGAACTACAGTGTAGAGTGCGTGCAGCCTCGATTGTCTTGGATGGTAATAGTTGAGGCATGCATTGGTTCTCTAACAAAGACATTGTGGTGGCTACGAAACTGGCAGTTGCAGGCAGCCATCCCCTCGTGTTTTGCAGTAGCATCTGTGGCGCATTCTGTCACACTGATTACACACTTCTCCCATCCTGGACTTTGCTATCAGTCCGTATGCCTCCTCGCAGGGCAGTTGCCTTTCCACAATCTTCGCTGCGATGCCTGGACTTACTCCATGGTGGATGAGGAGATACATGGCCTATCCAAACCCAGGGGTTCCGCGTCTCGCTCCCTTCATCTGCATGCCCCCACAAGCACGCCTCGCTATCACTCATCTGGTTATCTCCAAGCTTGGCTCTGGCGGTATTAAATGAAAAAGGCTTCAAGGCGCTTGCATTGAAGCAGTCACTTGTGGGAATCTTGGGTGAATAAAATAGTGAAAGATAGATACCCTCGCTTCTGTTTCTCCCAATTTCCTTAGCTCACAAGTCACAACACATGGTAGCTTCTAAATGTACTAGGCGCTATTCTTGAGCAGCCTCAGCAATGTAGGTCGATACTGACTTATGCTATACCAGTTATCATGTCTGGGTGTTCTCCACTGCACAGCACGGGTGACAAGTCTGTATTCAAAGTGCTGTTGACTAAGGTAACGGAAGCACAGAGTGTTCGCTTACTCAGGACCCCACAACAAGCCCTGGTGGAGAGGCCAGGATCATGACTTGACTACCAGATTCCCTGACCAAGGTTTTACATTTTAGATTTCTGTAAACAAGAAGGGAACGCTTTACTAATGAAACGTGACTGTGGCCAAGTAAGCAAAGCAGGTCACAGGCCAGACTGGGAAAGAAAGAATGGTTTAATGAAAATCATAGCTACCTCTCAATCACACAAACACTTCTGGTCTTCTCTGGGTACTCTCCGTAACCTTAGTCAGGAATGTCTGAGCCACTTGGGGGTAAAAACCACTGCCAGCAGCTTCCCGCCTCCAGACCTCGAGTGCGTGAAGCAATTGGAGGATCTAGTTAGCAAACTATGAAACAGGAGGTTCTATTCAGTCTTAAGTAGCAGGTTTGTTTCAGTGTAACTGTGTAGTGGCGAAAATCAGCAGCATAAATACACATATTTCAGGCGAGGCATAACAATGCTAAGGCTAAGAGTATGCTGGCTGCAGGGTGCCATAGTATATGGCAAGAAGCCATGCCAAACCAGCGCGCGTGCCTCGTACTCAAAGTAAAAATAAGTTTGACGAGACGCAGCAGGGGGAGGGGAGAGAGGAGGGGGCCTGTGCCTGTTTCCCTTGCAGGAGCAAGCAGGAACCATATGTTAATTACAAACAGATGGTTTGAAAGCTCGCTAATGCAAGGGAATCGCCAAACATGCACGTGTTGCCATTCAAAGCAATGCAATGCGTGCATCTTTTTAAATGCAAAACTGAATCGATTTCAAAAGGTCTTTTTCCTAAACAAAGCATGCGTGCTGCGAGGCGAGACCTAAAAATAAAACAAGTCTATCTTTCACCTCTTGAGTGAATATCTGTAATATTACAGTCAGGATTAGTTGGCCATTTTTTCAGGAATGCCCTATGATTTGGTGAAAGGGTTACCCATTGCGTGTTTTGTTTGCAGCTTGTGTTGAGAGTGCATTTTTAAACGTTTATGTGGTCTTTACGTCTAGCGTGAAACAGTGCAAGTTTTCTTTCACTTTGTTGCTCCTTTACATCCCACCAACATTTTATTTTTTGCAATGATTTATTAGCTCTAACTTCAAAGTATTAGAGCGCTTCACATGAGTGTCATTTATAGCCTTGGTCCGTTCAGGTAACACCGGTGGGCCGGGTTTCAAGGAACGATGCAGAGATAAATAATTAATGTTACCTTATCATCGTCCGTCAGAATCCCCCCACCTGGCCCCACCGCTGTTACCTGCATGGACCTCAGATAGTCAGTTAAACTAATTGTTTACAATGGGCACAGGCAAATTGAGTGATTTGCCAGAATTGGGTGTTGACCCGATGTCGACACTCAAACCCTGTTCCTCCGATGCAAAGCTGGCAGTGTTGCTGCTTTTAATATCTCCTCCCACTCAACATCTCTCTGTATTGTAGACTCCCAATCCCTTCTCAACCCTTTACACGTGTTTGAATTGTGAATAGTTATTTACAACGCAACTACGAGCTTCACCAGTCATTCAAATTACAGTGCCCATACAAATCATTTGTCATTGGTGCACTGGCCATAGGAATTAACTCTGCCTTTATCAGTTCACTAATTAGCTCTGTTTCCTGCAGCTCTCTGAAGACAACCAAAGGAAGAAAAAGTCAGGATTGTCCTGATTAAGTCTAATTTCTGCTGCTATTCAGCTGGTACAAAAGAAGGTGGTGATGGACGGAGCATCTGAATCAATCAAACACTCACACCCAGTCAAAAGATCTGGGTTTAATCCATCACCGTTCTTTAGCCCACTCTGCCACCCCAGTTCAGACATGGCTATATGCAAATCAGTCTGACCCTGTGCCTCATGGGAACAGTCCAGCCCGAACTGCCAAGCCATGTCTTCCCTGGACCGGAAACAAGCTTCCGAGGACCGGTTTTTGGCATTCCAGACGTCTTCAGTCCGGCTTGCTTGAATCCAGTGGCAAAGTGAGCAAGGGACTCACGTCTGAGCATACCCTGCCACACTTATGGTGGCCAAAAGCGGTACAAAAGGGGGTGGTGATGGACGGAGCATCTGAATCAATAAAACACTCACACCCAGTCAAAAGATCTGGGTTTAATCCATCACCGTTCTTTAGCCCACTCTGCCACCCCAGTTCAGACATGGCTATATGCAAATCAGTCTGACCCTGTGCCTCATGGGAACAGTCCAGCCCGAACTGCCAAGCCATGTCTTCCCTGGACCGGAAACAAGCTTCCGAGGACCGGTTTATGGCATTCCAGCCGTCTTCAGCCCGGCTTGCTTGAATCCAGTGGCAAAGTGAGCAAGGGACTCACGTAAATAGGCAGTTTAAGATCAGCAGCCTGACACCACGATTTGACTCTGCTTCCTTGCCCCAGTCATTGGCTTGTCTTAGGAGCCACCAATCTGTTACTGTGACTCAAGCTCTGCTAACAGTGCCTGCAGCACCATGATACCTTCCTTTAATAAAGAGTGAGCAGTGTTGGACCTATCAAGTTATTGGGCAGTGGGCATCAGGCTCAGGGGTGGGTATTTCTTTCTTGGCAGACTCAATCCAGCATAAATGGAGACGGAAACAAAGGTATATGCAATGCAAAGCACCCACACACAGTGGTGTACATACAACTCGTGTTCAAATACTTGGCAAAAAATATCATAACGAGGGGCATATTATCAAGATAGGTCGTTACATTATCGCCGCTTTTATCGGCAGGAAACTGCCGATAAAGAGGCGATAATGGGTTTGATAATATGCTCTATGAATTCCAATCGAAGCCCATGTTAGATGTGAAGACATCTAACATGGGCATCGATTGGAATTCATAGAGCATATTATCAAGCCCATTATCGCCGCTTTATCGGCAGTTTCCTGCCGATAAAAGCGGCGATAATGTAACGACCTTTCTTGATAATATGCCCCTAGATTCTCACATGAGCGCCTGCCGAGCTGTGCCTCTTTGCGTTACTCTTTCCATAAATTAGCTTCCTGGTGAAATTTATGGCTGCATCTGCTCCTCCACCCTTCCTTCAGTGAGCCATTAGACTTGAAATTTATTGTTACTAAGCCAGTGTCATAAACCCAGTAGCCCAGCAGATTAAGACGTATTTAAATTGCTGTGCACTTTGTACGTCTGGGTTCTAATCCTACTTTAAGGAGCATGCTGCTGCTGCTTTGTGCATTAAATCTGCATTCACCGGTTACATTTTAGTTAAGAAAATATTACTTTACCCTACTCATGGGGGAGGCATGGTTTAAGGCGCTGCTTCAAGATGGAATATAATCTGAAACCCTTCACTTAAATTCTCTTTCTGGCAGCATCTCCGGGTTCTGTGTTTTCAAATTGTTTTTAAACATTGTGGAGGTTTCTGTCCAGTAACTTTGCATTCAACATGTTACTGAGGCTAAAACAAACCATGCAAATACATATAAGTTTGACCGTGCACCCTGCAGCTGTTTTTAACATCTATTCTTAGAGGCTAAGAAAATACATTCAAGATAGCATCTACCGATACAGGTACATTCATGAATGCCACCTAATTACACTCTACTCAATACCACATAAATACAACCCATATAAAACCACTATGCCACATAGCAACAATCCATAGAAATACACTCCACACCATGCCACATAATTTCAATAAGCATAATTATACTCACAACGCCACACAGCTCCAAGCCACACAATTTAGCTCTACACATTTCCATTCCACACAACCTAATTCAACAACACACCACATCATTAAACGCAATTGCACAACACATGCATCCCCTCCTCACCCCAAAATTCCACAGCATGCCACAAAATTCTACAGCACACCACATAATTAAACTCCACTACATACCACACCACAACACATAACCCAATAGACTTGCAGATCTTTTATAACACTTCGGGCGTCAGCTGACCATTGTGGCCCTACCCACAGAAATCAAGAGCAGGAATCCACTACTACCAAGATGTACTTGTAAGCACCATCTGATGACCGAGGGCTGCAATGGTACACATAGACACAAGCCAGAAACTTGTGGTTGAACCCTTCATCTGCTGGCAGATACCACCTTTAAGGACAAAGTCCTTGATCTGTTTGTAAAGACCTGCCCAACAGTGGCACTGCTGCAATAATGAAATTGCAATAGTAACCCCTGCATGTGCAGAGGCCAGACCCTTGTGTGCAGCTGGTATTAACCCTAATCTGTGATCAGTGTGTGGTATTACTCTATCCCCAACCCAGGATTGTGAGCATATGGTATGTTTTTTGCATCTAACCTGCAGGAGCACTTGAGTGGAAAGCCTTTCCACAGGTGGGGTATTTGTGAATAGCATTTACAGCATCCATGATGTCTTTGTGTGTCCTTATGCTAGAACAAGTAAGTGCAGCAACCGCAGTAGTGGGAACTGTTGCTTTTTTAGCTTCATCAGCCATGGAATATCCTGCAACGCGAATGCCAACACATTGATGAATCAATGTGTATATTACATGAGTCCATGGCAAGCAGTCTTGCCCAACCTTGTGGTAGTCTTTTCCAATCTTGTGCTTAATTCTGGATCACCAGGTTTGTTGTGTTCATACTTGTGTGTAAATGTTTGGAAGCTATCATATCAGCTTGTACGGAACATAAAATATTTGTGTTCACTGTGTGTTTGAGGAGTCTGGACGTATCATGTCATAGATTGGTTTAACCCATTCTGCGTAATCTGGAATGTCTGTTCTGCCAAAATTTAGGAATCCCATCATGGATGGCAGTCTTCTCAATATCATTGGAAGTTGGAGAAGAACACATTTCACTTAGACGTGTGTTACCAGTCTTTTGCCTTCACTGGACAGCTCATATTTTATTTCATATTTTTCTATTTTTTAATATAGCACAAACTTGACCGAAGGTATTAGAGAGCTTCACATGAGCACTGAGAAAAAGGACATTGAGGTGGGCAATCTTAGATTTTTTTTAAATTGAATTTGTAGCCCTTCAATATTATTATTATTGTTGAGTTTATATCCCTGTGAATTGCCTTTTGAATATGTGCTAAGCTTCCATCCTCTGGCCACAGCCAACAGACATCGATTTCAATAATATTGAAGTGTCATAGGTCCCTTTTGGGTGTTTAATTGTAGAACTGGGACAGATATTTGTTGGATTATATATATTGCCAATATCTTAGTGTGATGTCATGTTGTATGAAAGGTGGGAAATCATCATTCATAAAAAAAGTTCTGATTTAATATCAGCTCAGATTGTTTTGTGTTCCACTGTTTCTAACTGTTTTTCAAAACATTACATGAAACGTTCATGCACAAACAATGCTTAAACATAAATGGTGATCACAACTTCTCATTTCTGTGATCACAAATTGTAAAGTATATTGATGGTCTAATAAGGTTAGTAGTGAATATGTGTGTTTGAGTCACTTTCTAAAAGTGGCATTTCTAAAATAGTAATGTAAAACACAGATATACCAGTAAACAGGATTCATCACTACTATTCTAAACATACCAAACATGTCAACGCCACTCTTTTCTAATCAGGAATTACCACTTAAAAGTATATAAGGGAATTTCCAATTCTAGCCTATGAAACGAGTAGGCGGACAGAAGTGAAAAATGGACATGCCCCACAAAAGGCACATATCCTACCTTTTACTTGCCCAGCACCCTACCCATGGGACTATCTATGGCCTACTTTAGAGGTGACCGCTGTGTAATAAAAGGGGAGCTTTAAGGCTTGGCAAGTAGTTTTACATTCCGAATCAAAGTAGCAGTGCACTGCACATGCTGCCCTGCAGTGCCTGGCATGAGGTAGTTTGAAAGGCTGGGTGGCACAAGCAGTGCTGCAGGTCTACTAGTAACATTTAATTTACACATCCTGAGTATATGGGACACCACTTTACACAGGACTTACAAGTAAGCCAAATATTACAAACCACTGGTAACCAATCATACCTTGTTAAGAGGCAAGGGCACATGCACTTTAGCACTCGTTAGCAGTGGTAAAGTGCCCAGAGCCCTAAAGCCAACAGAAAGGAGGTCAGAAATATAGAAGGAGGAAGGCTACATGTTTGCGGATAACCCTGCAAAAAGGCCCAGGTCCAGCACATATTGCTAAACATTTCTGACATTATGAGTGTGATTTGATCTCATAGACTTCACTGTGCTTTAAGTTCCTAATGCCCCTTTTGACCTCACCCTCAGGAGCTCCTATCTGTGTCTGTTGTTATGAAATAAACTGAGGTAGAATGACACTATCTAACCATTCATTTTACTGCTGTCTTATCTGGTTTTAAATTATCTTTATATATAGTCTTGAAATAGTTGAGAAAGGCATCTTATGTTTGTTTGTACATTTCTGTTATTTTATTATTTAAAGGACCTACTAAGCTTTTATAAATTTCAGCCAGCATCTTACTTTGTGTTCCATGCTAGTTAAGAGCTGGAACTTACCATAATGAAAATGTTGTGTCTTGCTTGTTTCCCATGTCCTTCTGTATATTTTGTCCTATCTACAATTTAGAACTGTTTTTAAATTATTACTACATTACATTACTTCCAAATGCTTTTACACCCTACCCCCAGAGAGGTCAGCCTTTGCTGACCCTCAGAAAGTTCACTTTCAAGTTTTCACTCGATATTCCTTCTAACTTATTAGTGGCTATATAGGACAGCTGAGTTAAAATTTCATGAATTAATGCTTTGATTGGTTCCCCTACACTATCAATCTAAGGATCTTCCTATATTTTTTGGGGAAGAAAAATCACTGTCCTAGGGGTCTATTGTAATTCATTATTTATTTTCAAATAGCAGCTTCCCACCAAGAGTCCACATTCTCTGCTTTCACAAAATGAAAATAAGCATACATTGTGTAACTTAAGCATGATCTGAGAGGTGCTTTTGATTGTGAATTATCCCTTTAACTCTCTCTGTCAATGGTCCTTGAATTCCTGCTCCATTTTCATACCCTACAGATATCTGTGAAAATGAATTCCTTTCCCATAATGTGCATAAGTCTCCTTGAGATGATTATTCTTTTATAAGCAGTAAGACCTTAATTTATTAACATACTAACATTACACACAACCATATAAGAGGCTGGAAACTCCAACGAGTCCTCTGAGAATATTTTAATGTTATGATATGGTAAATATGTTTGTATAGAGCACTATCAACCGTGATGGCATCCTGGCACGTTGCAGATGTGTGAGTCTATCCCTGGGTGTGGTGGACCTATTAGAAGAGCCAATTGGGCGGTCCTAATTTGAAGTGGAAGGTCATTTCAAGCTTTAGGAGAAAGGTATGTGAAGGATTGACTTCTGAATCTGCTTTTGTGACTGCATGGGGCATGTGCTGGTAAGAGTCTGGCAGAGCGGAGGTTCCTGATGGGGTGGGGTTTGTAAAAATGTATGAAGTTGTTTAGGCAGGCTGAGCCTGTATTGTGTAGTGCTTTGTATGTGTACATGAGTAGTTTGAGTTTTGCCCTCTTGTGAATTGGGAGCCAGTGGAGCTCCCTAAGGTGTGGGATAATGTGAGACTGGGCAAGAGGTTGAGGACGAGTCTGGCAGCTCTGTTCTGGATGGTCTGCAGTCTCTTCATGAACTGATTGGGGATTCCTGCATAGAGGGGGGTTCCCATAGTCCAGTATTCTAGTGATGAGGGCTTGGCTGACATCCTTTTTGGTATTGTCTGGTAGTCACTTGTAGGTCTTTTTCAGAACCTACAGATTGTGCAAGTAGGACACTGCTATGTTACTGACCTAGGCAAACATGTCCAGTTTGTTGTTGATGATGATCACGCGGTCCTTACTTGCGGAGTGGATCTAAGTCAGAAGTCTATTAGCAATCAGGTGAAATATCAAGACGCTGCATCCTTTCCGAAGGTCACCACTTCTGTCTTGTTGGTGTTCAGCTTGAGATAGTTGTCCTTCATTCAGCAGGCCACTTCGGTCATGCAAGTGGTGGAATTGTTGCTTGTGCTTGGTGATTTGTCCAAGAGGATCAGTATCAGTTTTGCGTTGTTAGAATAGTAGATGATGTTGATGTCTTGTTTGTGGATGACCTCAGAGAAAGAGGTCATGTAGATGTTAAAGAGGGTGACAATGCGAGAGGATCTTTGAGATACTCCACAGATGAGCGCACAGACTTCATAGAAGTGAGACAACATGTGGATTGTGTTCTTCCAGTTAAGAATGTGCAGATTCATTAGAGGGCTGGTCCTTGAATATCATTCTTGTGTAGTTGTCTCTAGAATCCTATATATGTAATTGGTCTTGGTGTCATTTCTCTCAGAGCATAAGTGTCCTTTGTGTTGGTGTTCCTACTAAAGTGTAAATTTTCTTGGTAGATTTAGTACTGCATTTTCATGTTTTACAATACAGTAGTATGTTGACATTGTAGATTACATATTTTGCTACATTGTTTCATTGAATTTTTCTTATACTTCACACGTGGGATTGCGTTATGGGTTGGTGATTCCCATTTTCATAGAGTGTTTGTGTACCCTTATCCTCTCTCCTTACATAACACAGCATTGAAACTACAAACTTGAATAAGGCTTTAACCAGAAGAACCAAAAAAAAAGAAATATGCTACAGTACATAAATGCAAGAAGGAATAAAGCCCAAATCAGAAAGATCCATTATAAAGATACAATGAAAAACAACAGTAAGCATAGAAGAAAAATATACAGGAGAGGCCCAGGAAAATGTACAAGAGAAAATGAATTACATAGAATAGGGTGAAATACAAGATAATAAGATAATATGAATAAGATGCATAGAAATATATACAGGAAAAAAATACAAATTGCAAAGCATAGAGGAGATGCGTCACATTGTCCCCCTCTTAACATTTCATAAACAGAAGAACCAACGTGCTAGCTGAACAACACAATCGCACCTATGACTACTCCATCCACACCCACTGGTCAGACAAGCATGAGAGGAGGCACAACATAGTACGGCAAGAGCTAGCCGTGTGAAACGCCGTGTGAAGCGCTTTTCAGACACATATGTTATATAAACATAATGGGTGACTACAACCCATACATTGTCTGTTTAAGATGGGATGAGAGAATAACCAAACTTAAAACAGTAAAGACCAATTGCACACATTTCATTTTTGGTCCAAGATGCAGTGACACTATCAAGCCTGCATTTAAATCTGCACTTTTATACCCTTTGACGGTTTCATAAAACTTAACATGGACACCCACTTAGATCTTCTGCTTATCTATTTTTCTTAGTTTGGGATTCCGGGTTGGCTAAGGTTTGCCCCGAAGTCAGGCCGGGACCACCACTCTAGTCAGTAGTGGGAGTTACACTCCTAAAATAACCCCTGCTCACCCCCTTGGTAGCTTGGCAGTCAGGCTTATCTTAGAGGCAGTGTGTAAAGCATTTGCACATAACCAACAGTAGCACAGCCTAAGCACAGCAAACGGACACCACACGAGTTTAGAAAAGTATGTAATATTTGTATATACTCAAACAAGACCAATTACAATACCGAATCCACAGTACAGTACTTTTAAAATAGTTGTGTTGCAAGATGCCCTTGAAAACACAGTTCTTTGATATCGATAGCTCTGTCCGGGCTATCACGGTGTCATGAACAAGCAAGTCCAAACAGTTTTGACTGGCCGTGGCATGGCTGGTCAGCTGCGATGTCGGGAAGACCTGCCAACAGTACCTTTCAGAGATGCAGGTCATCAATGACCTCTCATTGTCACGTCCTCTGCAGGTCGAGCTCCTCACTGATCGAATCAGGGGCACTGGCGTTGGCAGACGGCGGGTGCTGCAGTGGTGGGGCGTGCGGTGCCCTCAGGTCGCGGTGCGAGCAGCGGCTAAGTGGCGGCGTCAGACGGCGTCGTCGGTGAGACCAGGGTCGCGGTGTGATATAAAGACGGTGCTCGTCACAGTGCTGGCAGGTCACGGTGCAGCAGTAGTTGAAGCGCTGTCGTCGGCTGACAACTGGAGTCGATGGCACCGGTGTCGGTAGGCCAAGGCTACAGTGCACAATGAGGTCGGTGCGTCATATAGCGTTATGAGAGGTGCCCCTGAACCACGGTGCAAGCAGAGGCTTTGAGTTCGGCAGGGAGTGGCGGCATCGGAGATATGAAGGCGTCGTTGTGAAGGGAGGCAGTGCGGAGTGCGGTGCCCACAGGTCGCGGTTAGAGCAGCAGCTCGGTGGTGGCATCAGCAGGCGTCGTCGGTGAGACCAGGGTCGTGGTGCGGCGTTGCAGCAGTGCTCTCTGCTGTGCCTTCAGGATATGTTGTCGGCAGCGGCATCGTAGACGGCGTCGGGCTTGAAGCCTTTGATGGTCCTGAGACTTCGTGAAAAGGGGGCTCTACCTCAAGCCCTTGGAGACACTGAGCACAAGTAGAGAAAGTTCAGTCCAGTCCTTTCACTGACCAAGGCAGAAGCAGCAACTGCAGGCCAACCCAACAAAGCAACAACTCAGCAAAGGGGCAGTACTCATCCTGGCAGCTCTTCCAGCTCTTCTTCTTGGCAGGTTCCTTGAGTTAGAAGTAATCTTAAGTCTTGGGGTCTGGGCCCCAATATTTATACCAACAAATCCTTTGTCCTCTGAAGGCATAGGGGCTTGGACCTAGTTCAAACCAGTTCAGGGTGCCTTCTGCCAGGGTGCACCTTCTTCCTTTCTCAGTGTGGGCCTGGGTTTTCAGACCCACCACAGGAGGTGGAGCCAGCATTGTGGAAGGTGAGCTCAGCCCTAATCAGACCTAGGTGCTACTCCTCCCACCCATCTAGGTGTTGATGTGCCGATTCAGACTGGCTGAATCACCCTGTCTCCCCCAGCCCCTGTCACTCACAAACCAGGCAGACAATACACATGCTAGCAGAGGCAGGCTCGATGGTTAGGTCAGAAAATACCTACTTTCTAAAAGTGATATTTTCAAACAGAGAATGTTAAAACTAACGTCACTAAAAGTAAGCATGGGCAAATTTTGCGAATCTCGCGTTCGCGGATTTTGCGGATTTGCGAACTCGCAATCCGCAAAATCCGCGAATTCTCGCGAATTTGCGGATTTTTTTTTTTTGTGTGTTTGCGCGGGTTTCTGCCAGTTCGCGAGGGTTTTGTACACTTTTGCAAATTGCGAACTTACCTGTCGGGTCGCAAGTTTCGCGAACTTGTTGTTTCTACGTGTCCAGCCTGTTTGGGACACTCTTCTTCATCACTGCCACTCTCTGTCACCACTGCCACTCTCTGACTACTCATGCCACCCTCTGGCCCACCCATGCCACCCTCTGTTTCATCACAGCACCCTCTGGTTGTCCAGTCAGTGTACATTATTGTGGCAACGCAAGCACACCTTCCCTGCCTCAAGTGACCTGAATTAATTTGGGGCTGATTAATGTGTCACAGAATATTTTTTTAGCTGGCACCTGCTTCCTTAGTGCTTCCTGATTAGTGATCTTTTGCACTTGCTAAGTGCTTTCATTGTTGCAAAATTAGTTACAACACCTGCCCTGCCCCAACTGACAATAATGAATTAGGGGCTGATTAATGGATTTGAACTTCCAGCCTGGCTCCTGCTTGTCTCCCTTAGCTGTAATTCAGGACCTTTGTGGCATATGTGTAACTATTCTGAGGTTCAGAGCAGGGTCACATAATAGTTGCAACTGGCAACTGAACTCTGGAGGGGCCCCTCAGGAAGCACTACAGGAAATGGCTACTAATGATGAGCCTGAACTTTTGAACCTGGTAAGTAGTTTCAGTTTTGCTAAGATCGTATTTCTGCAATTTTGCACTTATTCGCGGGGCGCGAAGTTGTACTGGGAAGCCGCGAACTCACGCGAACAGTGCGAGCAGTGCGAGCAAAATCCGTTGCTCGCGGATTTGCGGATTTTGCGGGAGATTTGCGAATCTCGCGGATTGCGAATTTACCGAAAATCCGCAAAATCCGCGAGCGAAACGGATTTTCCGCCCATGCTTAACTAAAAGATGCATTTTATTTCATTCTGAGTTCAGGCATACTAAACTCGAATTTCTACCAATGTCTCTGAGTCAGTTAGGATCATAGGATGTAATGACCAAACTGCCTATTCTGGCCTTCGGAGAACAGGTAGCCTTGCCATAGTGAAGAACGGAGTAGGCTGTAATTCACTATCAGGACATGCCACACAACCCGGGCATGTCCTACCTTTCACATACAATGCACTCTGCCCAGGGGGGTACCTTCGGCCTACCCTAGGAGCGACTCAAATGTAGCAAAGGGAAGGTTTAGGGACTTGCAAGTGTGTGCACTCGCCAAGTCGGCACGGCAGCCCCAGGCTGTGCACACGCTCTGCGGTGGCAGGCAAGAGTTACACTAAACAGGCTGTTTACGTGGGTGGCACAATCCAGCGCTGCAGCCCACCAACAGCATTCGATTTAGAAGCCCCGGCACACGCAGTGCAATTTACTGGAGGCTGACACATAAATCAGATATAGTAATCATGGAAACACCAATCCAAACACATTTTATACAAGAGCACTTGCACTTTACCACTGGACCGCAGTGAGGAAAGTGTGCAGAATCATTACACCAGCAAAAACAGAGTCCAAACCGGGAGGTCAGAAAGCAAAAAGTCTGGGGAAACACGCCAAAAGATGCCAAGTCTAAGAGTCATCTAGAAATCTCCATTGAGCAAATCTCGATTTACTTACTATAGGGTCGGTTACCCTGACAGTCAATCCTGCCTACTTGCTCGAGCCATTTAAGGGGAAGCAATACGACTCCGTGGTTCACCCACAATAAGGGCCTGGCATTGTCCTTCTACAGATATGGAGACAGATACTTAATTCTGTCTATAAACTGGTAGACTTTATAATTGAGTGGTGTTCCTGACAATTCGGTCTGTTTCTTTTAATTGTGATTTTCCTATTTGCAATCCGATTCAAAAGTGCTCTGAGGCTACCAGCACTTTAGATAAATACATATTACCTAATTCCTACAAAACCCACACATCTCAATTGATACACAATCACACTATTATCTTAAGGTCTCCTCTGAATGATCTTTAAAATCTGAATGGAGAGGTAATCTACTAAAATATTCCACAATCAGGGAAAAAGTGAGACCAAGATATTAATCATGTTTCAGACAAATCAACTTCCTGTTCAAACACACTGATAGAACAAATTAACAAACACTGATTAGGGGCCACCAGTGGTAGATGCTGCTATCACTAATTGCCTTTTGGTACTCTTTGCATTGCCCAAGTGTTTCCTGGCTCCAGCATCAAAAGGACACAACAAAAATAGTAACTGAGCATTGCTGTTCACATTTTTTCCTATCCTTAAGCCTGCCAAGCATATAGGAGTTTTATTAGAGGCAACGGTGGTCCCAAAGGGTGGTGTTGTCTACTTCTTGTCCAACCAGTCATCATTAAGCAGCTTCTTGATGACTGATGAAGCTGAAACTGGTAATCAGTGGGAATTTTTCACATCATGGAGAGTGGCAATGCATGCAGAGTATATAATCCTGCCACCAATGGTTGCTGGAACAATGTATTTATATTCCCAGATTTCTTTGCGGTCTAGGATACGAGAGCCCACACTGACACATTTCTTAGCCCTGTCCTTGTGTGTTTCCTGCTCCTACCTAACCGGTTAGCACTGTGAGTGGGGACTTCTAGGGAGAGCTGTGCATGTACTGTGTTTGGCGCATGCTGCTGATAATGGGTTTAGGGCACATGGTTGAAGAATAATGATATTTGGGGTCTGGTAAAAGGCAAAATACATTGCACTGGGCAAAGTAGATGTTGAGGGAGTCAGTGATACAGAGACAAGAGGCAGTGGGACTCTGTCTATTTAGCTCAGTTATATTCAGGTGAAATGAAATGAAATGAAACATACATTTGTAAAGCGCGATTGCTGCCCAGGGGCGTCCAATCACTGTTTGATCAGTGAAGTTACTTAATAACAGTATGAAGCTAAGGAAGGATTAATGGTGAACGTTAAAAAGGAAAGTCTTTAATTGCTTCCGAAAAGACGACAAATTAGGGTTGGACCTAATCTGGAGGGGGAGCGTGTTCCACAGCTTGGCGGCGTTGTAAGAAAACATCCTGCCGCCAGCCCTTGCTCTTTTTATTCTGGGGACTATTGCCAGAAAAGCCTGGCTGGAGCAGAGGTTTTTACTAGGGTGGTACTGTGTTACCAGCTCGCGGCTAATTGCCGGTGTTGTGTGCCAAAAAGACTGAAGGGCTATGCACATTGCCTTGAAGGCAATTCTCTGCCGTACCGGCAGCCAGTGGAGGCTGCTCAGTCCAGGTTTGACTGACAATCTACGGGGCACCTGAAGCAGTGTGCGGGCCGCGCAGTTTTGGACTAGCTGCAATTTATGTAGTGTGTTACGTAGGTGATTGGGAAGTCCATGTATGTGGAGGTCAGTGGCTAACAGTAGGCATTCATACCACACTAAACGTCGAGTAAAGACAACAACAGTGAGTAGTGTGTACATTGTGTCATTAACAGTGGCCTGACAAAGGTGTAGTGTATTGATCTGTCACTCATCTATTCAAATAGAAGGACTATTCACTTTGTATACTGTTTTTGATTAGTGGTTTGAGGCACTCATCAGCATCACTGGAGAATGTATTTTTTTCATTAGTATCATATCAGCATAACCATTTCCCATGGAGTTTGTGCTCATTCTGCAAAACTTTATGGATCAGGATGTAGATGACATGAGCTAAGCAAACACTGTAGTCTGCTTGATGCTTTCATTTTTTGTCTTATTATAGTGATGCATGTGATCACTGAATTACAGTCTCAGCCGTAAAATGTAAATGTATCCGTAACTAAAATAGAAAGGACATTGATTCCCTGCAAGATGCACCCTAGGTGTCTCTTTCCAAATATATGTGTCTGTCCAATTTCATTTACCCGTTCTAATCACACTCACAATCTTTCTCTGCCAAGGTTGGTGTGTATGGTTTAAATAGCTAGAAGCAGGATGACTTCTATACTGACTTATGTAGTCTACTGACTCAGAGGATTACTTATCATTTGGCGTGTTGGCCATCAAACCACTGCAGAGTCAGAGACAGGGTCACTACTGTCACAACTACAATCAAATGTAGGCTTTGCTGATGTTGCATTGGGATTTTGTTGCCAAATTGCTTCTGCTGACCAGCAGAATGATGAACGGATGAACAGTTGTTCCCCTACAAAGAGGCTCAATGTAGGAAAGCAAAAGATGAGTGTCCCTGACTTACTGTGTGGGGGGGGGTGCTCTCTAAATTCATTGGGGGAATTGTTTGTTTCATGCCAGGATTGTCATGCTGTGCTTCATGTGTTTTAGGAGAAAGCATGGTGTTGGAAGCTCAGTCCATGACACACTATTTGAGCCAGTGATTCTCCAGCTGCTGGTCTGCCAAGAAAGTGTTCCTATAGATGCATAAACTGCCAGAAGCTCAGTTGTTCTCCTACCCCTAAATCAACTTGGAAAACTACAACAAATGCATACGTGTCACCTGTAAAATGCCCTGATACCACCCTCCAGGTTTGAAGCCGACTCTGCATCACTTTAGTTCCTGATTTCTCCTTCCTAACGCTGATGACTCACAATTGCCAGGGCTCGAAGTGCTGGTTATCAAGATAGCTTGTTCCCAAAATGTTGTGGAAATATTTCGCAGGCAAGGGTACACAATTACGCAATGGGGTCTACTGATGGAATTTCAGGAATTTCGTGTAACACGCATATCACAAAGGTCACAAGATTACATGAGTTCTGCTGATATTTCGCATGAGTCTCATTATAAGTGTATGCAAACAACAGATTAGCATTGTATTAAGCATCAAAAGACAGACATAGAGGGGGCGTGGCTAGCGCCCAAATCAGATGGCGGCAGCTCCGTGACTCTCCTGCGGCGACGGGGACACAGATGGAGCGAACGCGGTAATTCGCCACACGCATCCTTTCCAAACTACAGGATATGCAGTGCGAATGCCTGGATCCATTTTACGCAACCTTTCATGGACAGCAGACGGAGTTGTGGCACAAGTTAGTCGCGGCACAGCTCCAATGAGCTCCCGGCCGCCATTTTGTCTTTTTCACTGTCACTGACGGAGATTTCTCCAACGCAACGTTTTCTTGCCACAGCACGCTCCCTGCCTGAAGGTGATTCCTGATGATTTTTCATGATGCTGCAGGTACATTTATTATGAGTAGTGCATACATACAAGTGAATGCATCCCTGGGTGAGGCACTCCTTAAGGTTCCAAAAAATGACTCCACAGAGTGTAGATTGGTATTCTCAAAGTTCATATGTCATTTTCAATTTCAAATGAATGTCTTCAACATTTCAACTTATGCAATGTAATGATAATATTCTCATTCATCATTAGATTGATTATGTAAACTCCAACTCCAATGCATTTCGGGCTGGAGGGCCCTTTTGCAAGGAGTACTGTGAAGGATGAAGAAGATATATTGAGTCATGCGAAATGTGGACAAAATTAAAAGCGGTGCTCAATAAAAAGTGATGTGAATTGAAAAAACTTATTATAGTAGAATTAGAAAGAATTGCATGCATGTGTTGCAGGTGATGCAGAAGATAACCTACCCCAGCGGTCTCATACTAGTGAGTCCAGTGAAGTTAATGGTGGTCGGTAACGGCATGGTTATTATGAACAACACTGTGTTAGAAGGTGAAAAATGAAGAACACTAGTGCCGGGAAGAACCCAAAATCCACCGTGTATTGACGTAAGGTGCCTGGTAGAAACCGCGTGTGTGTCAAACAAGGACAAACACATGGGTCTGCCGGGAACATGCAAAAAGGTAAAAAGGCCACTTATGGTCATGTAAACGTAGAGCCTCAACAACGCTGTAAAAAACGATAACGGAACATCAGGTTCCAGCTGAGCATATAACTATGCCTCTCAAAACTGCCTCAGGTTACGTGTGAAAGTAATACGACTTACATAAAAGGTTAGTAGAGTTTGCGTGCTGGAGCTCCGGAGGACCGGTAACAATTGTCGGACGAGAACGCGGAAGACAAACGAAGTGTAGTATAAGTGGTGGAGCGGGTTAGTCACTTGATTGTGAGGAAAATAGATGATGGACTAACATGGCGGCCATCTTAAGAGCGACAAGCAGGGGCGTAGGAGGTAGTGCAGAATCTCTAGAACGATACTGTATTAGCACAATAACTGTACAAATATAACAACCATAAGTCAAAGATAATAAATCAATAGATATTAGGTACAAACACAGTTCATATTCGCAGTAAAGTAGCATAGTGGGTAAAAAACAAGCCACTACAAAGTGTCAGGATTAACCTTATAGTCAACTCATTTGTTAAATCCTACTGCTGTGCATCTTCCTACCTATTTGCAGGTACATTTATGCCACTTTGGAGCATGTAGGTCTTTTTCCTCCATGACCACGATGCAGAGCGGCTTTGTTGTGCATGTGTCCACCATTTTAGGATCCTTCCACACGCAGCCTTTCTTAATGTGACGCCATTTCTTCTCACATTGTGGCAAATGACCACTGTTCAAGAGCATTCTGCGGGCATATTTCTTCAGATGTATTTTCACCTCATGCCTTTTATGGCTGTCCTTCTATATTCTTAAAGACTGCCATTTTTCAAAAATAAACGCTGGAGACACGCTTCTCTTAAGAATTGTGACTGAACTTTTCCTCTACCATGTTTCACTTCCAGTGTCACTATACTATACTCATTGAACGTCTTTTTCTTCCTGACTATGACATGTTCTTTCTTTAAGCAGTGCATATTATATTGTTTGTATAAAGCATTTTCAAACAATTGTTTGCATTGGTCATAGCGCATTTTTGAGGGCGCTTATTACCAGCATGGTGTAATTTTATAGGTCTCTTCTTTACCCTTCTTTAACACCCTTCTTGGCATTAGTGTTGTGACTTCACCCTTGGTTTCTCCTCCTCCTCTCCACCCCCATGCCTGTCCCACTTTGGTTCACCCCCTACTCTCTGCTGAAGGCAGAGATAGAATATTCGGGTGTTTACTGTGACCTGACTCCACAAGCTGGGAACACCGGGTTTGAAGCTACTCAAATAAAGTGCTTTTGAACCCTATCAGTTTGGACATTCTTCACTACAATTTTGGCGACGTTGGACGGAAGCTGGGCCAGGGACAGCACAGTGTTTCCCCCCTGGAGCAGTATTAAGAAGCTTGTTGGAGGAAAGTAAAATTGAATGGAACTTACCCGCTATGTGAATAATCCCTTCTGCGATATATGTCAAGAGAGCAGAACAGGGTGACCAAGGAGAAGGTTGAAAAGGTCGAAGATTTTCCAGGAAGGCAGTTGCTGTGAGGGGGGCAGGTTCGAGCGATCTGCCTCTCCTGTCTGCCAGCTGGAGCGCAACGATTTTGAACAAAGGCGCCCTCCTGCCCGAGGTGTGTCCGGAGCAAGAAAGAAGGAAGGTGAGCCCGTGTGGCGCGAGGGAGGAGTTTATCCCCGACTGCCTGTGTGAAGTAATCCAGGCCGTCACTGTTCTCGGGAGGAGAGCGGTGGCGTTTTCCCGTGTTGGTGTGAGGAAACTGTCCCAGCGTGGAGGCAAGCGTGAGGTGAGGGTGGCGAATGGCGATTTCCTTCTCAGACGGGGAGTGCAATCGAAAGTGAAGCGTTTTCCCGTGGTGTGTGCCCTGCGGCTTAGGTGAGGAGACTGTTCCAGCTCGACGGCAAGCATGAGGAAAGGGTGGCGAACGGCGTTATCCCATCAAAAAAAAAGCAAACAGAGTGCCTGAATGACTGTTTCCTGACTGAGCCTGAAGCTCCTCACAGGAAGTTCCGCCTTCAGACGGCGTTTCGTTCCCATTGGAGCTGTGAGGGAAACACAACGGAGAAAGAAAGAGGTCTTAAATCCTTTTCCCTTCGTGTAATCTGAAAGGAGAACAGTTCTAATGTAATGTGTTTAATGGTTGAGGCTTAAACATAGCGTGCTGGAGGTAATTAACACCTCTCTCTGAGTTATATAATATGTTTCCTTTAAATTTACCTTGAACATTAATGTAGGGTTTGTTTGGCAACTAGGGTCTAGCAGGTTGGAAGTAAAAAAAAAAAAAAAGAACAGTAGACAGGTTTTCTTAGAGGGACCCAAGCTTTATGGCCATGGCAGGAGCAGGAATGAGTCAGCCACCACCTTTCTTGAATGATCTGGGCGAGCCTGACATCCCTTGGAAGAGGTGGGAAGGTATTTTCAAGTCATACCTCATAGCAATAGGGGGAGGAAATTACAACAATGTAAGAAAACAACATATATTACTGTATAACTTGGGGATTCAGGGCAGGAAGGTTTTTGAGGACATAACAGGCAGACAGGTAGACGACGAACAGGAGGAGGTAGAAGGGACTAATGTATATGAATATACGTTGAGGATATTGGAGGAAAATTTTAAAGTTAAGCTCAATGTCGTACTAGAAAGGCACAAATTTTACAAAAGGGCGCAGAAGAAAGATGAAAAAGTTACTAACTATGTTGCTGTCCTGAGGGGTTTATCGTCCACTTGTGAATTTGGGACTTTGACGGATTCTATGATAAGAGATCAGATTGTTAGATGTACTAATGATCCTAGGATCCAGGAAGAACTTCTAACTAGGAATCCCGACCTAGAGGAGGCACTAAGCATAGCAAAGGGTTTGGAGCCCATGCGTTGTGCACGAAAGAAATGAAAATCCATGAGGGGGAGATCAGAGGAAAAAATGAGAGCAAGGTGGTACATGAGGGGGAGACAGTTTGTAAGGTCGGGGAAAAAGCAAAGAGCAATCAACGCAGCAACACACAAGAGGTATTATGCTACAAATATGGTAGTCCAAATCATTTGGCGAATAACTGGAAGTGTCCTGCCAGAGATGTGTTATGTAGGAAATGCAACAGGAGAGGGCACTTTTCAAAAGTTTGTAAGAATATCAATCCTAAAGTACACTTGGTAGAAAATGATGAAATTGTAGAAGGGGGTGATAAAACATTCATATTTCAAGTGGGGGATGACGATGCAAATGAAAGTAATGATTATCCCAAATGTGAAATTACCCTTGATGGAGAGAAATTTGAGGTATATACTGATTCATGCTCGCCGTATACTTTGATTGACAAAAGTTTATTTGATGGAAAGTTTGCAAAATGCGGGGTGGAACTAGAGAAAGCTGATATTAATCCAGTAGGATATTACAAGGAACGTATTCCATTAGAGGGTATGGCAAGAATGAGGATTACATTTAAAGACAGGCACACGGTGGGAAAAGTATATGTAACCACAAGGGGATCTAGCCTCCTTGGGTGGAAGCACCAGAAAGGGTTAGGGATTAAGCTGGACCCCAACAACAGAGAGCAAGTGCTTTTAGTGGAACCACCTAGTATTGCAGAAAACTTAACCACAGAGCTTAAGGAGGTTTTCAACGAAAATCTGGGGTTTTTAAAAAACTATATGCACAGAATCACACTCAAGGAAGGAGCTGTACCGGTGGTGCATAAAACACGATCCATTCCTCTGCGCATGAAGGAGCCATTGAAAAGCGAGTTGGAAAAGCTAGTCAGCCAAGGGGTGATAAACGAGATCGAAAGCTTCGCATGGTTGGCTCCGGTCGTCATCACGACCAAAGATGGAGGAAAGAACATTAGGCTATGCGTGGACTTGAGAGACCTGAATGCCAACATTCAGGTTGACAGATATCCTCTCCCGAGAATTGGAGAGATGTTGAGCACCATTCAAGGGGCAAAATTCTTCAGTGTTTTGGACCTTTCCTCGGCCTATTATCAGATAGAGCTACATCCGGAGTCACAATCCCTGACGGAATTTACAACCCCTTTCGGTAATTTTACATTTCTGCGGATGCCTTTTGGTTTGGCGTCCGCAGCTGCGGCCTTCCAACGAGTTATGCAGCACATTCTCAAAGACTGCGCAAAAACAATGTGCTTCCAGGATGATATCCTGATTTACGGATCCAATGAGAAGGAACACAATGAAAACATCAATGGAGTGCTAGAAAGACTGAGAGAAGTAGGTTTCACCACTAGAGTGAGCAAATGTAAGTTGGGGGTGAGCTCAGTGGACTACTTGGGCCACAACATTTCAGAAGAAGGCATCAAACCCAGTTAATGCTGTGAGAGATGCCCCCACACCAAGCAACAGAGAAGAGGTGGTGTCATTTCTTGGACTGGCGGAGTGCATGGCGAAATTCATCAAAGATTTCGCCACCAGGTCTTATCTGTTGAGAGAGTTGGTAAAGAAAGATAGCATCTTCAACTGGGGAAAGGACTAAGAGACGGCGTTTAAAGAAATTAAAGAGGCAATCATACAGGCACCCTTCATAGGAAAATTTGATCCAGAAAGAGACATAATAATATCCACAGACGCCAGCAACAGAGGAATAGGTGCCACTTTAGCTCAGAGGGTGGAGAAGGAGTTAAAGGTAGTAGCTTTTGCGTCCAGAACCCTCGCCGCCCCTGAAGCTAACTATTCTACGGTGGAAAAGGAGGCCCTAGCTGTATACTGGGCAATCAAACATTTCAAGTACTATGTGTGGGGAGTGCAATTCGAGGTGCATACAGACCACAAGCCTTTGGTGCCTTTGTTTACAAAAACAAATATGGAAGAAATGACCCAGCGAATAGCTAAATGGGTATTGGGCCTTCAAGGTTTTAACTTCAGAGCTGTATACATTGCGGGACAACAAAACAAGGTGGCAGATTTCCTCTCAAGGGCTCCTGTCTGCTGTGAGGCTGAGGAGGAGAAAGTGGACAATACTATTTTAGAAGTAGGCTTGGCAGCAGTGGCGAAGGAAGATTGGGAAACCCAAATGGAACAAGACGAAACCTTGAAGAGGGTGAAGAGATATATCGTATCAGGATGGCCAAACAAATGTAAGGAACTGGATACCGAAATTCAACCGTACTGGAATGTCAGGGAAGACCATTCGGTGGAGGGGAAATTCATTTTGAAATCTAGAAAACTAGTCCCTCCAGAGGGGTTGTGGAATCAAGTGATCTTACTGGCCCATGAAGGTCATTTGGGCAGAAATCTATGCAAATCCAGGTTACGGGCAGACTACTGGTTCCCAGAAATGGATCGAGAGATGGAGGAAAAAGTACGCGATTGTTATGCGTGCAGCTTGAGCGACAAATCAAAAGTAACTAAACATTCTCCTATTATCCCAGTGGAAGTGCCTATGGCACCCTGGCAAACGCTGGGTTTCGACATTACGGGCCCCATTCATGGTAGAGGCTCCCAGGACTGGTACCTGTTGGTTTTGATTGACTATTACTCTAACTGGATAACTCACAAGATGGTATACAACATCAATACCAAGTCTTTGATTCACTTCTTAAAGGAGGTGTTTTCAAGAGAAGGTATTCCTACAAAAATAATAATGGACAATGGAGTTCAACTGATCTTGGAGGAGATGAAAGAGTTTCTAAGAGACTGCTTGATCACCCATATCTGTACTCCTTTATATTGTCCCAAGGCGAATGGCAAAGTAGAAAGAGCGAACCGCTTGCTGAAAGAATGCATGAATCTGGCCAGCAAGTCTAGGAAAAACGTGGAGGAGGCCATCATGGAAACGCTGTGGGCATATCATACCACCCCAAACTCCACTTCAGGACACTCACCGTTTGAGCTGCTGAGAGGAAGGAAGGCTGGATCTAAATTTTCTCTGAATTTGATGGGCAAAAATGTTCAGGTGGAAATTGATCAGGAGGAAATGAGAAGGAAGATTGAAGACAAACAGAGCAAATACAAAGAATGGTATGACAGGAAGTGGGGTGTCAAGGAGAAGAACCTCAAGGAAGGACAGATGGTGTACATCAGAAAGCCCGATAAATTAGGGAAAAAGGACACAAATTCTACGCCCCAGGGAAAGTAAAGGAAGTAAAAAGAAATGTAGTGGTCATGGAAGACGGGAAAATAGTGGAGCCAGGACCAGGTAGTTCCTGTTACAGTTAGAGACAACAAAATATGTAAGGGGAATGCTGAGGCAGGGGACAGAAGGCTGGAAAGGGGGCAGAGGAGAGAAAGCTTCAGACAAAGAACCCCCCTGTTCTGGCACAGGCAGTACAGCATGAGATAACTGTTAGTTGCCCCACCTCCAATAGGATTCATTACATTGTTCAACTTGTTAATCCTATTTAGGGAACTTTTTTTTTTTTTAATAAATTTTTATTGAGCAAACTTTAGACATATAGCAGTAAATAAACATATATAGTATCAATTTTCTAGCATAATGAGGATTTTTCCCAGATTATCAAGGAACGCAAAAAGGCTATACAAAATACAAAAATTACAATTAATAGTACAAATTATTTCTTGTTCTATGTGGCAGATATAATAATATATTGCAAATAACAAATCAACATAAAATATACCCTCATTATCCTACTCCATGCTTCTACATAGTTCCAATGTTTTAACAATCAGATCATTTGCTGATTATACCAACTAGCTACGGGGGCCCAGATCATTTCCCCTTTAGCTCTGGATTTTTTCCCTCTGGTTTTATATATTGCTGTTTTTAATTTATATATTGCCAGTAATCTATTTATCCAACCCTGAAATGTAGGGGCCTCTGTATCCTTCCAGCGGGTTGTTAACATAATTCTATATATAGCTGTATTTAGATAGATTGTATATATTTCTGAGTTATTAAGCTCTAGAGAGCTATCAAAACCCAGTACAAACAGGGTTGATGATATTTGGATCTCTCGGCCAAAGATTTCAGTCCAATATTTGACTATACTTTCTTTTAGTTGTTCTAGTTTCGGGCAGTCGTAAAACATATGTATTAGATTTGCGGGGCCGAGCGCGCATCTAGGACATTTGTCGTGACTAGCCATACCCCATGAGAATAATGTATGCGGTGTATAGTATAAGTTACATATTGTTTTATATATTTGAGCTTTTAGATTACTTGCAAGTATGATTTTAGAGGATAACTGCAGTATCATATCTATATCCACATTGGAATTATTTAATTTATTAGCCCAACTTTCCTCTATTTTCCCTAGGTCATCTGGGTGGTTGTTTATGAGGATCCCGTAAATATCGCTGATTCTAATCGCTCTTTTTTGCATCAAGTCTAGTAGTGATAACGAATGTGAGTTTAGATTTGTGGCGTATTGTCTAAGTGATGTGGAGATTTGAATAAATTTAAAATAGTCTGCAGGGTAAATCTGATATTTAAGGGATAACTCATCAAAGGTAATTCTACCGTCTGAATTTAGAAAATCCCCAATTGTAACAATGCCTAACTTTTCCCAACGTTTAGTGATATTATCATTAAGATATTGCGGGATTACAAAGCTATGCCATAGAGGTGTATATTTGGTATATTTAGGTATGGCCAGCATTCTAGAAACTCTAGTCCATATTTTATATGCGTCTGTCACTATTTTAAATGTAATCTTTTTATAATATGATGGCTCGATTTGTCTCAACAGTAATCCTCGAGCTGAATCTCCTAGTGTGAGTTCGTAAATAGAGGGAATATCGTGAGGAGATATTGTTCGATCTGTTATTTTGGGAGAGGTTAAGAACGAGATCTGTTGCAAGATAGCGGCCCACATGTAATATGTCAAATTTGGGACTGCTAAACCGCCTCAGGATGTTGGTAACACTAATTTGTTTATGGCCCGTCTTGTCTTCCCATAATTCCATATAAATGATGTTATTACTTGGTCTACTTTCTTTATATAGGTATTGTCAATAAGGAAAGGGATTGCTCGAAATAGGTATAATAGTTTTGGAAATATTGTCATTTTAATATAATTTGCTCTACCAATAATGGATAATTGAAGGTTATTGACTCTGCCAAGATCTTTTTTTATTTTTGTGATTACCGGGTCGTAATTAAGTGTGATTATTTCATTAGTATTAGGTGAGATATTGACTCCTAAATATTTTGCATTTCTGACTCTGTATTGACTTATATAGGGCATGTTGTCGGTACAGACAACCATCGTTTTGTCTTGATTTAATGAGTACCCTGAATACTGCCCAAATATCCTGGTGACTATTCCTATTTCATCTATAGCCTCAGTAGGATTAGTTGTTAGAATCGCTACATCATCGGCGTAGGCCAGTATCTTAGTATTATATATTCGGGTTTTTACTGGAATTATCCTTGGTGATGTTAACAATTTAACAATTAAGGGATTAATATATAATGCAAATAAAAGCGGTGAGCACGGACACCTTTGTCGCGTCCCTCGCTGAATGTTTATATTTTCAGACTCAATACCACCCGTCAGGACTTTGGCTTTAGGTTCTACGTACAAGGCTTTCACTGATTTTATAAACCCCGGGCCGCTATTGTTAAGGGCTAGAAGCTCCCATAGATACTGCCATGAGACCCGGTCAAAAGCCTTTTCGGCGTCTAATAAAATCAAAGACATTTGACCTTGATCTATCTTCATGATATCAAAGAGTGTTATTACCCGGCGAATGTGATCGGTGGTACTTTTTCCTGGTATAAACCCGTGTTGCCAGGGAGACACTAATTGTTCAATGTGTCTGCCAAGTCTGTTAGCGAAAATTTTTGCGTAGGTTTTAGAATCTGAATTGATCAGTGATATAGGTCTATATGATGTGGTTAATTCCGGTGGTTTGTCCTTTTTCCCAAAAACTGCTATATTTGTTTGTCGCCAAGATTCTGGAGATTTTCCATGCCACTGGATACCTAAGAATAGGTCATATAAGAATGGGATTATAGTCTTCCCTATTATTTTATATAAGTCTATGGGTATCTTGTCAGGCCCGGCTGCCTTTCCTGCCGCTAATTCTGCTATTGCCAACTCAACCTCTATTTTAGTAACCTCTTTATCTAGTTCTTCCCTAACATCATCATCAACAGTTTGTAGCATATTATTTTCACTAAGCCAATTAATTAAAAAATCATTAGTCTCTTGAGCCGTATGTACATCCTCGTTTTGATATAGCTTTTGATAATATTCTTTAAAACAATTGGCGATTTCCTTTTGAGTAGTAAATTCTTGACCACCATATATAATGTTTTTTATTGTATTATAGGATTGCGTTTGTCGGGTTTTTAGGGCAAGGTGTTTCCCAACATTTCCCCTGCCTCATAGGTTTTATTTCGATGGGCTTGGAAAATTTCAGCGGCTTTAACAGCTAACTCATTATTTAGCTCTGCCTTAAGCACAAGAATTTTTCTTGGCTTGGCTCGGGCTGGATTGCAAAAGGTTCAAGGGGTGGTTCGTAAACTATCCAAAACAATGGGTGCATTTACTGAGAGGTTAAATGATATAGAGGACCGCATTGTGGTTAATGAGACAGAGGCCGCAGCTACAAATGAGCGCCTTGAAGGTACCGAAGCGCAGGTTCATGACATAAGATGGAAGCTCGAGGATTATGAGAATAGACTCCGCAGAAACAACCTAGGAGTACTGGGAATTCCGGAGAAAATGGAAGGTGAAGACTGCCGTACCTTTATAATACAATTATTCCGTGATACCCTGCCAGAGTTAAATACATGGGATTGGGGATATGAGGTGCAGAGAGCACATAGGGTCCCAATATCCTTAAAACCCTCGGCACCAACAGGGAAATACCCTCGTGCAATTCTGGTATATTTTGGGAACTTCCTACTTCGCCAGGCTATTGCGGAGAAAGTTACTCCTGACAAACATCGCAAAAAAGACTCAATATCATACTTCGTGCACCCTGACTTTTGCCACTGGACTGTTGAGAGGAGGTGGCGACTCAGACAACTTATCAAACCCTTTCAAGAGAAGAAGGCAACGGTATATTTGAACAATCCCGCAAAGTTAAAAGTGATATACATGGGACAAACAAAAATTTTTACATCTGAAGTTAAGGCGAAAGAATATCTAGAGAGTTTATGAAAGAACAATCAAAGACACTTGAGAATAGTTTTGATAAGATAACTGATTTATACTAGAGATGGAACTATATTTAGTCTATTGATTTCTATATATGCTAATATATAGTAGGTTATGAATAAGTACCTGAATATAAGTTGCGATATTTGAAAATAGGAAAATAGGAAAATAGGAAACTTCAATAGACACTATCCTATCTGTAATTTTCAGGTACTGATTTTTAGTATCCCTCCAATTCTATTTATTTACATTTCTATATATTAATTATCTTTTCCTTTTTTTTCTGTTCACAATTGGGTAACTGTCACTACTATATCTTATAATTGTCATTATTACACTGTAAATTGCAAGCGGCACTAGTCCTGTTTGGAGTGAGCTAAATCCATCTCTGTAGACTCCAATGGAGTCTCAACACCCATTCTGGGAGAATAAGGGTTGGGGAGGGAGGAGAGGAGGAAGGAGGGGAGGGGGTGGGATACAGGGTACACCTGGTGCACTCGGTGCGGGGAGGGGTGAGCAAAAAGATAAAAAAATGAGCTAACTGATATTTAAGAAGGAACGCAGGCTGATGATTATGGAACAAAAAATAGTACAACCAAATGGGTAGGTTAAATATAGGATGTTGGAATGTGGCAGGCTTGAACGACAAAGGCAAGAGAGCCCAATTTTGTCAAATAATTGCCCATTGTACTTGTGATGTCATCTGTTTACAAGAAACTCATATTCCAATTGGGGAGATTAAACAGTTAAAAATACCCGGTTACCAAATATTAACTACAACATCGCAAACCACAAGAACTAGGGGGGTCATCATTTTAGGAAGAACCAGACTAGGCAGCCCGATACGTAAAAAAGCTGATAATCATGGACGATGGGCCATTGTCCAATTAGAATTGGGTATCACAATCTGTTGAATTTATGGCCCTAATCTTGACGACCCCACACTGTTTGTTGAAATTGAAATGGAATTAGCATCATGGCCAAGTACCCTGATTCTTTGTGGCGATTTTAATCTGACATTTAATCAAAATCTGTCCGTACAGAATCAATACAAGTATTTGGGTCGGAAGCCCAGGGTGTTCAGAGCAGTATTGAATTTAATTCAGACTCACAACCTCCAGGATATATGGCTGCTTAAAAAGGGTAAAGATCCCGGATATACCTTTTTTTCTTACCCACATCGGAAATATGTCCGTATTGACTATTTCTTTGCAACTCCAGATATTGCTCCAAACACCCGGATAGTTAAAGATCCAAAGACAATTTCCGATCATAATGCTATATACATTACAATGGAAGCACCGGGATATAATCGACCCCACACCCAATGGACATTTGATAGGAAATTATTAGTTAACCAGGATTACATAACTCATATAGACCAATGGAAAAAAGAATTTTTCGACATGAACCAATACAGTGCCTCACGTTTTAGTGTTTGGGACAGTTATAAGGCGGCATTAAGGGGGAAACTGCTACATTTGTCGCCACCCGAAGGAAAGAACGAATGAAAACTCATAATCAACTAATAAATGATTTAACACACCTAGAATATAAACATGCTAATCAAATACAACAGGGTGAATATGCAGAGGATACTCTAAGAAAAATTCTCGTGCTATTTAGGGAACTTTAATGTGATCTTCTGCACAAGACTGTATACTTATGACGTTTGCATTTCCTTTTGGATAAGGTTGTTTTCCACCTACATTTGTGTTCCCACCCTCACCCTCCTGAGGTCCTTATTCTTCCTCTTTCTCTCTCACTTGTTCCTCGCCCCCACCTTATCCCTTCGTGTTCTCCCTAGGGAGGATGATGTGTTGTGACTTCACCCTTGGTTTCTCCTCCTCCTCTCCACCCCCATGCCTGTCCCACTTTGGTTCACCCCGTACTCTCTGCTAAAGGCAGAGATAGAATGTTCGGATGTTTACTGTGACCCGACTCCACAAGCTGGGAACACCGGGTTTGAAGCTACTCAAATAAAGTGCTTTTGAACCCTATCAGTTTGGATATTCTTCACTACAATTAGTATTTTGAATCTGATTTTTATTTTCTTCTTAGTTTTTACAACACAAATAGTGATACACTTATATTGACAGGGTACTTTATTTCATTGCACAAGTCTTTGATCACCAATTTATATGTGTATGCTACGGAGATCATGTAACTGCAGATGCTACATGTTGGTTGGGCTCATTTTTTCTCTCTAGTGGAAGATAATATAAAAACTTGCCCCAACCTAAACCTGCATTCCGTAGATTTTTGATCCATACTAGTTCATGCTATAACTGTCTATAAATGGATGACTCAGTCATTACCTCACCTAAAGGTGCATCGTCGAAGTCTCATACTACTTTAGGTTCTAGCATCACTAAAGCATCAACTAAAAGGTTGAAAAAAGACCCTTCTTCTCTACCTGAACAATCCACTTCTGTCACAATGGACTTGTTACTAGAAGAAATTAGAGCCTTACACCCATTTATGGAGGAAACTAATTCCACGCTTCAGATGCTCTCTGATAAATGGTCAAATATGGATCAACGAGTCACTACATTGGAGCAGAATTTTGACTCCTTATCTTCCTCTACTTCCAAAGTGGACTCTCTATGCTCTCAGGTCTCCATGCTCCACAAACAAATTGAGAATTTGGAAACCAGGAACAGGAGGCATCATCTTCGTATTTATGACCTTCCAGGGGGAACGGAAGGTTCGGACCCACCTACTTTCTTCAAATCCTTTCTTCCAAAGCTTCTTAAGTTACCTGAGAGCATTATTTTAAACATCCAGAGAGATCATCGATTGGGGCCTCCATCACATCTGACGTCTCCTTCATCAGCACAAAAACCAAGAGGAGTGATCTTATATTTTCTTGAATACACTGATTTACTGAAAGTGCTGTCAGAAGCCAGAACAATCAATCGCATAACTTGGTCAGGAAACTCTTTATTCTTTTCTCAAGACTATGCTATACCAACTACTGATCGACGCAAGGAGTTCTTAGCATTAAGGCCGCAACTACGTTCAATGGATGCAAGATATGGTCTCTTTCACCCTTGCCTATTTAAAGTGACCATTAATAACAAAACTACTAGATTTGAGGTCCCAGTCAAGCTAAAAAGCTTTATATACTCTTACCATGCTGACAGAATGGATACTAATTCTTAATTTAGCTCTACTTAGACAATTTACAGATTCTGTTATGGTTACCAATTTGTTCATGATCTTTAAATTTGGTTTTGACTCAACTGTCATTTATTAATATGTAAGCAGTGGTCAATTTATACTGTTATTGTTTTCATTGTATATTTATTTCTTGTTTTTCTCCAAACAGGTTGTTCCCGCGTGTTGTCTCTTTCCTATGTTTTTTAAGTCTGTTCGTTCTGTCCCTCTTTCCGCATTCCCATGTGGGTTCTGCACACGTCATTGTCCCATGTGGCCTTCCATCCCTCCATCTCTCGTATGCTCTGGATTATGTGTAAGTCTTCTCTCTCAATTATTCTCTGTCTTTCTTATGCTACTTTTATCTCTCTTTCTTTCTTTCTTTCTTTCTTTCTCTGATTGCTCTATCCTATTACGTACCTTCCTCATTTTTTTTCCGCAATTTCGCAATCTTCTTTTCCTTTTCAGAGGCTGTTTTTTCACAGCTTTCCTTTTTTTTCTTGCTTTTCTTTCCTAGTTCAATTGTTTCACTCTGTATACAGTTGGTTTGATGTCAATCATTGCTTAAATAGCTAAAGATGCTGTTCTCATTGGAGTTTTTTGCATTTTCTCAGTTTTAATCTATGCCTTTAAAATTTGTTTTGTGGAATGTCAGGGGTTTACATTCGCCTATTGAACGACAGAGGGTTTTGACCCATCTGGCCAAATTGGAAGCAGATACTGCATGTATACAAGAATCTCACTTAATATGAAGAATCAGCAAAACTAAAAAGAGGGTGGGTGGGTGAAGTTCTTTTCTCCCCAGGTGATGGCAAACGCAATGGAGTTCTTGTTCTTTTCCGTAAATCTCTCTCCGTTAAGATTCTATCACATTGTACAGATCAAGTAGGTAGATGAATATTTGTTAAACTCGTAGTGGATAATATTACGATCTCTTCAACAAATTACACAGTGTTACGATGATAATTTTATTCTTGCAGGTGATTGCAATGAAATTTTGGCTCCATTTCTGGATCGGTACTCATCAGCTCCCTTTGTACCTCATAAATCTCATAAACTATTTACACGAACAATAAAACAATACAAAATCAAAGATGCTTGGAGAATCTGCAATCCAACCTTAAGAGATTATTCCTTTTACTCACTTGCGCATCACACTCAGTCACGTCTAGATTATATTTTTATATCTAATAACATCTCTCAATCACTCATGAAGGAGGATATTGGCTCTATTCAAATATCTGATCATGCTCCTGTTACCATTCACCTTGATAATTTACATTAAACCAAATTGCTTCACAAATGGCGTTTTAATAATGCCCTATTTTTAGACCCAGTTTTTACATCATCATTCACTTCTTTTTTTAATGAATATTTCACTATTAATCAAACGGATGACATGTCTTTTCAAGTAGTTTGGTATGCCTTTAAGGCTTCAGCCAGAGATTTTATTATTTGTTTTGTTTCCAAGAAACGTAGAAAAGCACAACAAACCACCAATGCTCTGTTATCCAAAATTGAGAAATTGGAACACTCTTATTACTCTTCTAAATGAAAGACCTGCCTATCTGAACTCCTAAAAGCCAAATTTCAATTTAATCAAGACACTACTAACAACGCTTCAAATTATTTATTGAAATCTAGCGACGGAAAATTATTGGCTAACTATTTAAAAGTTAAACAAAATAAGCTAAACTCTTGTTTTTGTCACTGATCATTCATTGCAATTTAAGGATGAAGAGATTCTAAATGAATTCCTTCAGTTCTATTAATCATTATATTCATCTGAAACTCCTTCTTCTGACCACTCTCTCTCAATTCCTTTCCAAAATGTGTTGTTCCCCTGATTTGCACCCAGATCTCTCCCTTTTAGAATCCGACATTACACAGAAAGAACTTCAAGCCTCTTTAAAAATTCTCAAAAAAGATAAAGCCCCTGGCCCTGATGGTTTCACTGTAGAATTCTTTACTCACTTTGCTTCCTTGTTGATTCCTAAACTGCATACCCTTATACATACTTTTTTACAATCCGGAGGCTCTACTGGATCTTTTTCCGATGCTCTTATATGCCTCATACCTAAGGATAGTAAGGATCCTCAACATTGTAAAAATTACTGACCTATCTCCCTAGTCAATAAAGATTAATAAAAAAATTCAAAAGCTCTAGCAATGCGATAGGAATCTCAGATGACTGATTTGCTGGGGACTGAGCAATCGGGTTTTGTTAAGGGGAGGCTTATTACTGACAACACTTGTTTATTTTTTGATATTCTCTCCAAGGCCTCACATGTTTCTCATTCCTTGACAGCCATAGCTTTGGATGCAGAAAAAGCTTTCAATAGAGTCGAATGGCCTTATCTTTTTCATACACCTAAGTGGTTTAGTTTTGGTCCAAAAATGATTGCTTTCATTTCGATTTTGTATTCCAACTCAAGAGCAGCTGCAACAGCAAATGGTGATATCTCCTCTTATTTTAACCTTGGTAGGGGAGTTAGACAGGGATGTCCTCTCTCTCCGTTTCTTTTTATTATCGCCTTAGAACCTTTTTTTGCTCTGAATTCGTCAAAACAATAACATTCACATCTTTACTTATAAGGAGACCAGAATTAAAATGGCAGCTTATTCCGATGATGTGCTTTTGTTTCTTTCGCAAACTCAAGTCTCTCTACCTGCTTTTCTGGAGGAAGTGGAATCCTTTAAGTTTGTGTCTGGATATAAATTGAAGAGGGCCAAGTGTGAAATTTTACCCTTGACAAAATATACTTTTAAAGCTGACTTTGCTATTTTAGGTTTCTCATGGAGCCCCCAATGTATTAAATACTTAGGTTTGCATTTTGCTCCTTTCATATCAGGAACGTTGTCACGATGCATGGAAAATTGCATACAGAGATTATCTTCTTTATCAACAAAGTGGCATCCCTTACACTTGTCCTGGTGGGGTCGTTTAGACACCATAAAAATGATGCTATCCCCCATAGTCCTATACTCAATCTGTAATATTCCATTATCAATTCGTCTCAAACATTTTAAAAAACGTAATTCTATCTTATCTTCCTTTTTATGGAGACACAAGAAATCACGTACGTCCATCCACAAATTGATTTGTTCAAAATAGGAAGGTGGGACGAATTTTCCTGACTTTCCTTTTTATCTTGATTCCTTCATATTAAGTCAGTCATCACATTGGCTTTCCCTCCTTCCATAAATTGTTCTCTTTGGACAACACTAGAATGATCTTTTATCTCTCCCTTCTCCTTCCGTGAATATTTGTCCTTTACGCACAAGCCACAATCTGTTTCCCATCCTCAAACATACTTCCAAATTTATTCCAGTGACGCCTTAGACATCTTTTCTCAATTTTCCTATATGGCACAACAAACACATCCTAATAAATAATAGACCTATATTTTGGAAATCTTGGAGACAACGAGGGTTGTTCTGGGTGAACCAATTATACAATCGAGATGTGATTGTACCCTTCATACAAGCTAGTACTGTTTTTGGCTTTCCCTCAAATTTCTGTTCCAAATATTCTCTCTTAACACAAGCTATCCAATCTGCTATTTCACAACACACAACATCCCATATTAGCAAACCTCCTGAATCCACTCATGCAGATAAATTGCGTTCCTTATTACTTCATGAATCCAAGGCTTCCATTATATATACATTTTTACACAGCTCACCTATTCCAAGAGACAAAACTATGGTAGAACTATTGTGGGAAAAGGAACTTGACACCTCTTGGTCGAGAGATTTCTGGGATAAAAAATGGCTTAAACTTAGGAAATCTTATAGAGCCGCAAACACGACACAAACACTCTTTTTCATTTACAGTAGGCTCCTACTATTTCCCCTTGCCCTTAGTACATATCCTTCTGATACTTCACACAATTGTTGGTCCTGCTCGCTACCACATGCAGACTTATTCCATCTGCTTTTTACATGCAAGTTTGTTCTGATTTTTTTGGAAAAGGTGTGGTCACAACTTAATTTGAAATTTACGCCAACCATTCCTTCTCTATTTCAAATATCTTTTTAGGTAGTTTATCTTCTATATGGGAAAATTGTGACATCAATGTAAAAGTAATTGACCTGGTATTAGCAGTAGCCTTTCAACAAATAACTAAGAATTGGAAAGACTTCACTAAACTCTCATATCAAGCATGGTGGTACGTTGTCTGTTACAATCATAGGCTAAACACCACATTTGTGTACCCGACACATCTATAATCCAAACCTTTAGATTTGTGGACAGGGGTTACACTATATATTGATACTAGTGCTAAATGCTCTGCTCTCCCTACACCTATGCAGCAAGAAGTTACTAAACCCCCATGACTTCCTTTATGTTATTATACAGTTCTATTCATACTTCACTATGTATTATACATTTCTGTAGAATGTGTAAAATTATCTTTCTTTTGTTTTTTCCTCTCATACCGATGTAGCATTTGATATGGTTGTATTGATTATATACGAAATATTTGATTGACTGTTTTATATCCATAGTATTTATTTAATCCAACTGATATATTGTATGTAATCTTCGTACCCTCACTGTTTTTATATTCTATACATTATTGCAATTCTTTATCCTAATGAACTAATTTTTGAACTAAAAGAAAAGAGAGACATTGAAGAGTATAATTTCTGCATTTACTAGAGATATGTCGAACCAATTTTTGTGGATTTGAGGTGCTCAAAGACTTCACCATATGCTAAAATGTGTTTCGACATGAACGTAATATGCATATGTGCAGGTGGTGTGGGTTGTTTTTGTATGGAAAGGAAAAAGGTGTTATTGATAATATACAGAAATGTTGATAGACTAATTTATGCACTTAATGTTTACTTTTCAACACAATTGGGAAAATCAAATTATTCGGATGACAGTCAGTTTAATTGAAAGGACACACAATTGAGCGGCTAAATGCAGAACAAATCAAAACATTCAGCCCCAGTCAAGAGATCTGGGTTAAATCCATAATTATTCTGTTTATCATGCCACCTCAGTTTATACCTGGCCGCATGCAAATCAATCTTGACCCTGTGCCCAATGGGAACAGTCCAGCCCCAACTGCCAAGCCAGCTCCTTCCTGAAGAGGGTCAGGTTAATAGGCATCCCTGCTGGACCCCTTTTTCTACTGCTATGCGACTGGTCATTTCATCAACCTTCACCATCTCACATGTGAATAGTTATTTTATGTGGCGTTATTATTATAGATAGTATATTGTCTAGAACACTTGTCCCTCACAGGTCTATAAATCCAACATATAGATGGCTGTTTATATTAAAAGTCACTTGATGATGCTCTTTTCTACACCTCATTTACAATATGGCAACTAGGGAGCTCCTAGTCAGTGCTCTGAAATTATTGAAATGCACTACCCAAAACTGTAAAAATACTACATAAAAATAAGCAAAGACACAACTTGAGGTTATTACTACGCATGGTAGAGGAAACCCAAAATACACATTTATTAACTGCTAATAAAGCAGATATTTTCTGAACTTACCTATTCCAAGCAATACAAGTGATTCATATTAAATTCCCTCAGATCTAACAGTAACATGGGCTAAGGGTCCCATGCATAATTATTTTTTCATAAAATGGTATTTGGGCCACTGGCTACTGCAATATAAGCCAACAAGATTATCAAAGGGGTGGCCATGAGAACAGAAAAAATAAAAGCATTGTTAGGAGTGGTTCATGTAATGGAGGTCCTACAAGGTTCTGAGAAGTCTATGAATGAGCTGAAAGCCACAAACCATGAATGTCCTTTTGTAGTTTTCAGAATGGACTAGAATATTTCAGAGTTCCTCAGGATCAAATGCACACAAACAACCAACCCTAAAAGTAAAAAATTCAGAAAAGTAAAAAAAAATAGAAATAATCCAGAGAATAAAGGGCCAGATGTACGACCAGTTTTTGCATTAAAAAAAACTGCTTCATTGACAAGCAATCCCAGACATGGAGGTCTGCTGAGCCCAGCAGGCCACCATCCCTGGGAGGACCAGCCATTCCCAATGGGGTCGCAAATTGCGAGTGGCTCATTAATATTAGCCTTGCATGTTGCGACCCCATTAGGAATCGCAATCAGTGTCTCTGACACTGTTGTACATTCCAAATTGTGACTCACAATTGACCGCAAATTGCGAGTCGCAATTTTTAATGGTCGTACATCTGGCCCAAAATAATTAGAAGTACTACTCGAGATATAACGTGGACAAGATACTCAGAAAACTACACAGTAAATTGACATAGTCGGAGAAACTATAACTTTACTTATGGAAAGAGTGCAGAATCCAGTTGTGTGTAATGGTAAAACTGAGTAGTATACTATGTAGCAACAAAGTAGAAACATTGAAAATTGACCTTTAAACAATTATGTCCAGATGTCAAAATGAGTGTTTGTAACCACAGAACAATAACTCACCCTGCGAGTTAACATTAGAAGGGAATATTCAGTGACCTAGAAGCAGACTAGCAGTTATGTTTTGGAGTGATAAAAGATAAGATGACAATGGTAAAAGATAAGATAACCATCCAATTCAAGCATATTTAAAACTTTGATTACTCACCAGAAAGACATGTCACGCAAGCCCATCATCCATAGTAATTCCTTGTGTTTCTCCTTCTCTCGTGCCACATTTAGTGTCATGAAGTATAGCAGAGGGAAGAACACCATGCTCAGCAGAATGGTGAACGCCCCATGTGTGAGCGGTTCAATTAAGAAGGTGCCATGGAACTTCATTACTATGCCAACCGCTGACTTAAGTTCATTCCAAACTGAATGATTGGTTGTGACCTAAAAAAAACATTTTGCTAGCAATTTTTGTCATTCATTTAGTTTCAAGACAACAGAATAAACCAATGTATATGTTTGCATTCATTGATTAGTCATTGCTTTAAGTGTGCAACACCTTGGGAAAACTGTACAGAATCGTAGTAAAGGTACTGTATTAGCATTTCATCAACAGAACAGAAACTGTGTTTAATATACACTCCAACAGAAGCCCATAAAAGTTACACAATGAAAAACAGATAAACATTCTTGCATGTGTGACACCTTAGCAATCCACAACCACTGTAGGAATAGACATATTTGATGAATGGAAGTGACAGAATGCCATGCAGGTCTTGAGTAAGAAAAACAGAAACCATGTGTTCCCAGTTACCAAGTACATGAGTGGGACCCTGAGTGTCCCCATAGAAATGAGGAGCTTCTGGCGAAATCAGTAAGTCCTGACCTACTTACTCTCAATGCCTTCATTTCACCTAGAAAGGTAAAGTCTCTGAATGTAAGACGCCAGATTAGTGATGCTCCAATTAATCCCAAGACTGGCCCTAACAGATTTAAGAGGCCACTCGTATTGAAGGCCAAAGTCATTGAATGGCGGTGGTAAAAATGATTGATGATGATTTGAACATTATTTAAGGAGCTGTTTGTTTGGTAGATGTAGTATACATTTTAAGTAAGGGGTTAAGATTGTTTTACCTTTTTTGATAATTTCAGTATCATTGATGGGCTTTTTTATGGAAGGAAAGGGCTGGGCACACTGAGAACAACTTTATTTCGATGGGACTTACGGTTGGCGGCGTATATGCTTTTGTTGAAAAGAAGCACTACGCTGGCAGGTTTGACCTGCTGGGAGTGAGTGAGCTGCTCTTAATTGTAGCTCAAGTGATTGACAGCTGTTCAACCACTTTTGTGTGAGCACTGTTACTCGCTCCCAGCTACGTGAGCATATAGGCATGTGAGTAGGGGCCATTTTGTTTTTAGAAACTATAGCTTTGAGAGTGGGGAGTGACAACAGCCATGTTTTGGTAATGTGAAATTATCGTTACTAGTTACGCTGAGTAGATGCTTCGTCGGCAAGTTTAGAGGAGTTTAGATATGTTGATATCTTTTGATAGGTGGCAGTCAGGCCTTTTTAGAGTTAACTTGAAGTAATCTTTATTTTGCCATTATGGTAATCTCAGCTGAGGGTCAGAGTCTGGATGGGAAGTTTCAGGCTTCTGTGGATAAGGCTTACTTGAATTTGGCATCTCAACTAGGAAAAAGATTTGATGAGTGTGTGGAGAGGTTAATGCTTGCCATAAGTAAATCGTCTGACAAGCATTTGTGGCCTGTTGAGGAGTCAAAGGCAAAAGCAGGCGTGTCTACTGAGGAACAAACACAATCCAGAAAAAGAAGCATCTGATTTGGATAAATCCCATATTGTAAGGCAACATAATGTTTCCGGTGAAAATAGGAAAAGGGCAACTCATTTGGAGTTGGAGGATATGGCTATAAAGGCAACAAAAAGGGGTCTCAAAGTGGTTGCTTGTGATGAATCATCAAGTAGTGGTGATGTTGAGATAAGTTGCTCTTCTTATTTTGAGGATTCAAATCCGGAGGAAACTAGGATGAAAAGACAAAAGAGGGACCTCAAGAAAGCTGGAGTGGTTAAAGGATTATTGGATATTTTTAGGGAGGACATGGTTGATCCTCTTCTTGGTAAGCATACTTTATTGCCTCAGTGGACCCCAGCAAATCACGTGGTTCAATATGTGGAGAATTGGGTCCGATGTGAATGCCAAAGGAAGGGAAAACTCAATTAAGGTCAGAGTGTCCAAGATTAATGTTGAGTAATAAGGTGGCATGTACTTCCAAGCTGGATCCTAAGATGGTGGTGTTTCTAAATATTCTGGAGGGGATCCTAGGAAGGGTCTGGATAAAGGCAAAACTGGTTATCAGGATAGATTAATGGATGTGCTAGGTCCTTTAAAAAAGATTTTCGATATATGTTAGGAGGCATATATGAATAATGCATGCAGTAATTTGGAAAAGATGCATGAGTGGGTGCAAAGAGAAATTTGCTTGTTGGGTAGCTCTAATGAAGCCTTATGTGTTGAGAGGAAGAAAAGTAACCTTACGAAAATAGACTCAAAATTGTCTAAGATTGCCAATAAGGAGTCGGGGGTCAGAGGCCAATGGTTTACTGTTTGGTAAAGAGTTTATTAAGGATAGTTTGGCATGTGTGGGAACATTCACTTAAATTCAGAAGGTTTAGAAAGATATTAAAAATGTTTTTGGTGGAGCTGGGAAAATGAGGGTGGATTTCCCGTCTGAGGAGATGGAATTACTCGGGCAGTGTGTTCTCGAGGATTTAGATCCCTTCCTTGACACCAAGCTTCTTCCCTCAGCATCAAAGGGGAAGTGCTAGAAGTTCAAGAGGCGACAGAATGGCTTGAGGAGAGTCAGGAATATTTTGCAAGAGGCCCTAAATATATATATATATATATATATATATATATATATATATATATATATATATATATATATATATATGTATATATATATATATCCGCTCCAACAATCCCTCCCCGCAATACTCGGGAAACAGGAGGCAGCACTCCAAAGATAGGATTCACAAAGTTTTAATCTCACAAAAAGCGCTTTCGGCACTCGGCCTTCGTCAGTAATGAGACAGTGAGAAGTTCCAATCATCATTCATTTAAACTTTCACGTTGCGCGAGTAATAAACATAAAGATAGGACTCAAAATTGAATCGGCATCCGCCATCTCAGAGTGGATGTGAAAGCATTGTGTTAAACGCTTATGTTAACAATTATGCATAAATCATTGTTAGAATGCAAAAAGCCCAATATGGCTACAATATCCACACAATGCAATTGATTCTCATGTATTGATACTTAATCACGCCCTGGATGGGCAAACATAAAGATAGAGCTCAAATTCAATCGGCATCCGCCATCTTGGAATGAGGGTTGTGTCACGTTGCAGACACTATGAATGGTTTATGCCCATCCAGGGCGTGATAAAGTGATGACACATGGGGATCAATTGCATTGTGTAGATATTGTAGCCATAAACGGCTCTTGTGAGTATTAATATTGAATTATGCATAACTATTGACATAAGTGTTTTACACAATGCTTTTACATTTGTATACCTGAACCCATTCCAAGATGGCGGATGCCGATTGAATTTGAGTTCTATCTTTATGTTTGCCCATCCAGGGCGTGATTAAGTATCAATACATGAGAATCAATTGCATTGTGTGGATATTGTAGCCATATTGGGCTTTTTGCATTCTAACAATGATTTATGCATAATTGTTAACATAAGCGTTTAACACAATGCTTTCACATCCACTCTAAGATGGCGGATGCCGATTCAATTTTGAGTCCTATCCTTATGTTTATTACTCGCGCAACGTGAAAGTTTAAATGAATGATGATTGGAACTTCTCACTGTCTCATTACTGACGAAGGCCGAGTGCCGAAAGCGCTTTTTGTGAGATTAAAACTTTGTGAATCCTATCTTTGGAGTGCTGCCTCCTGTTTCCCGAGTATTGCGGGGAGGGATTGTTGGAGCGGATATTGTTGTCGGG